>NC_133528.1:88552624-91359791 GCF_048544455.1 Silene latifolia
CTTTCCTTCCAAATTCCATCAGATCTTAGCAGCATTTAATCGGTCAACTTTTTTTTTTTTTTTTTTTCAGATTTCCCCTCTTACTCTTCCTTTCTCCTTTTTTTTTAAAAAAGAAAATTTCAGATTTGATTTTTATTGTTTAAAATCTCGTTCAGTTTTTGTATGTTGTTATTTATTTAGATCTAGTTTTTATATTTTTAGATTTGTTTTAATTGTTTAAATTTCAGATTTGCTGGTTAATTTTTTTTCAGATCTGTTTGGGCGTTTTTATTCGTTTCATTTAAGCATTTATGTGGTTCTTGTTGTTGTTGGTTGTTTTTTTGTTTTTTTTTGTTTTTTTGACAACAATGAAGCGGTTTATATATATATCTATATAAAATTACAAGAGTACCAAGTTATTTATATTACAATTTGAGTAAGTAATTGCTAAAGTGCGAGCACACGTAACCTCCCTGCTCTTACAAAATTGAAAACAACACTTGGTAAATATATATCTAGATTCCTTAATTTTATCAATAGTATTGCAAATATGTACTCGAATTCCTCCGGTAAGGTTTAGAGCGTGAACAAGTTGTTGAGAGGGTAAGAGAAAGATAGCTTCCACCAAGCTCCGTTCTAGTGCCCAATGCATTGCTAGTAGCAGCGATGTTGATAGCGCATGTAGGAGTGAAGACGACCTAATTCTCTTTCCATGTATTTTTGATGTGTCTTCCGAAAACCAAGCTATTCCAGAAATTCCATAATACTTTCCTCGGTTTGCTGCAACCTGAATTCGATGGCACTCATTGCTAGTCTGGATTATGCTATTTGATGGTGGTGGTGGTTTGATCCTTTCATTTCTAAATAAGAGGATTTGTTGATGCGTAAGTTCCTTGCTCCGATGTAAGATTTGATGCGGAGTAACATTTCTCTTCCGGAATTCTATGTCGTTCCTGGATAACCAAATGGCCCATAGCGTGGAACAGAATGCAGTAGTACTGAAACTATCTCCTTGACTATCAGCCCTCATAAGGTAAGAAATAAAATCTGACGTCCACTGTTGTAGAGCAATATGCTGATTCATAGATGCACGTGATCCCAGATCACCACTTTTCCAAATGGCTTGAGTTACTTCACATTGTCTAAATAAGTGGTCCGCAGTCTCTGAATGTCACTTACATAAGACACAAAGCGGTGACAATTGGATACCTTTTGTTAAAAGTAATTCTTTTGTTGGTATGGCATTGTGCATGAGCTTCCATATAAAAAGTTTACAACTTGGGTGCAGCTTTAACTTCCATAATTGACCCCAAAATCTCTTTGACAGATTTCCGTCTATACCAGATTGTTCTCCAATAAGTGCCTTGTAAGCTGAACTGACTGTATATTGTCCGTCGCTTGTATATTTCCAATACATGAAGTCATATTTGTTGACATTTGGCGGTTCCATATTGATGATGCTTTGAAGCGAGGTGGGCTGAAAGTATTCTCTTAATGTTGTCATATTCCAGCTGCGGTCCCTGTTAACAATTATTTGTATTGAAGGTGGTGCTTCTGTAGGGATATGATTACGCAGTGTTGGTTTGGCACCATTAATCCAAGCATCAGATAAAATGTTGATTTGTGTGCCGTTTCCGAGCTTCCATGCAAATCCTTTTTGAAACTTGTTTGCTGCTTTCAGTATATTTTTCCAAGACCATGATGCTCGGTAATGGCTACTTTTGAAAGGCGGTAAAACGCGACAATCCTTGGAGTATTTCGATTTAAATAATTTAGAGAGAAGTAGTTGTGAGTTATTCACAATCCGGTGGTAATTCTTGGCCAGTAGAGCTTGATTCATCGCTTGTATACTCCTTAATTGTAATCCGCCTAATTGTTTTGGCTGATACAAAACATTCTTTGAGAGCCACTGTATAGCTCTCTTCTTACCTGAAGATGACCGCCAAAACGTAATGATAGCTGCTTCAATCTTCGTAATGATTCCTTGAGGCAACTTGTATATGGACATCACATGATTAAGGGAGGCAATGAGCACAGCGTTTATTAATACCAATTTAGCAGGCTGGGACAGGTTAAGGGTATTCCATGAGGTTAGTTTATTTGTCACCCTGTCCAATAAATAACCAAATGGAATTAGTTTGTTGCGCCCAATATCAGATGGTACTCCCAAGTACAAACCAAAGTTGTCTTTGTCTTGCATATGCATCAGGGAGCACAGATAATGCTTGAAATCAGAAGGAGCATTAGGGCTAAATTTGAGGTAAGACTTAGCATAATTGACCATTTGCCCAGAAACTCTTTCAAAATCAGTGATGATCTGCTTTATTATACTGCAGCTTAAGGGTGTAGCTTTAAAACAAAGAAGTGAGTCATCTGCATACAGCAAGTGAGTGATGGGGATGCTATATCGAGAGATCTTGATACCTTGAATTTCTTTATTAATTTGCGCCCTGTCCAGCATTAGAGATCTTGTTGGTTGTTGCGCTTCATATTTCGTTTTTATTCGTTTAGATTCTAATCTTAAAGTTCAGATAGTTTTTTTTTTTGCAATATTATTGTTGTTTGGGCATTATAGTTTCATGTCAGTAGTTTTGTTATTATGGATTAATGTAGTATTGTTTAGTTTGTTTCTTCTTCTCATTTGTTTTTATTTTTCAGATTTAAAATTTAAACTTATATGTGCAACTTCAGTGGTCATTGTGTACAACTTCAATGCCCTTATGTGCAACTTCAGTGATCATTGTTATTTGGTTTTTTTTTATATTTGGTTTTTTCTTAGATTTACGGGTTTTTTTTGTTAGATTAACGTTTTTTTGTTATTATGGTGGACTATTTACGACTAAAGTTATACCTTTTTAACATTAAAGTTTAAAGTTATACAAATATGGGCTAAAGTTATACCCTTTAAACTTTAAAGTTATACAAATATGGACTAAAGTTATACAAAAATTGACTAAAGTTATACAAATAAGGACTAAAGTTATAAAAAATGGACTAAAGTTATAAAAAAAATGGACTAAAGTTATACAAATATGGACTAAAGCTATACAAATATGGACTAAAGTTATAAAAAAATGGACTAAAGTTATACAAATATGGACTAAAGTTATACAAAAATGGACTAAAGTTATACAAAAATGGACTAAAGTGATACAAACATTGACTAAAGTTATAGAAATATGGACTAAAAGTTATACATATATTGCCTAAAGTTATACAAATAAGGATTAAAGTTATACAAAAATTGACTAAAGTTATACAAAAAAAGACTAAACTTACAAAAATGGACTAAAGTTATACAAAAATGGACTAAAGTTATACAAATATGAACTGGACTAAAGTTATACAAATATGGACTAAAGTTATACAAATAAAGACTAAAGTTATACAAAAATTGACTAAAGTTATACAAATATGGACTAAATTTATACAAACAGTACTTATATCAATTCAAATTTGGACTAAAGTTATACAAAAATGTATAACTTTAGTCTGTTTTTGTATAACTTTAGTCCATTTTTGTATAACTTTAGTCCATTTTTGTATAATTTTAGTCTTTTTGTATAACTTTAGTCCAAAATTGTGTAACTTTAGTCCATAATAGTATAACTTTAGTCCAAAATTGTATAACTTTAGTCCATAATATTATAATTTTAGTCCTTTTTTGTATAACTTTAGTCCAAAATCGTGTAACTTTAATCCATAATAGTATAACTTTTGTCCAAATGTAATTAAGATTTGAAACTAACACAATGTCATTGTTGTACATAATGTAAGTTAAAGTTATACATAATGTCAGTGGAGTTATACATAATGTCAGTGAAGTTATACATAATGTTCATTGAAGTTATACATAATATCGGTGAAGTTGCACACAAAATCATTGAAGTTGTACATAATGTAAATTAAAGTTATACATAATGTCAGTGAAGTTATACATAATGTTGATTGAAGATACATAATTTTAAATAATTTTATAAAACAAGAGGTTGGAATTATAAACATTGAAATTTGAGAAAAAAATAAATAAATATACATTTAAATTTAAATACTAAAACTGAAAAATTTATATAACAAGACGAATTTTAAAGAAACGACATTTGTAAAAATAAAAAAGTATATCAAAAAAAAAAACGATATTTAAAACCCGAAATTAAAAAAAAAGGTATAACAAGAAGATATTTGAAAAGAATAAGTAACAACAAAAACCAACAAAAATTAACAAATAAAATAAACCGACCCCAAACAACAAATTTAACACAAAATCTGGAGAAAAAAAAGACGAAAATAACCGAGACGCAAAATCTAGAAAAAAAAAAAACGAGTTAGTAGTATTTACCGACGGCGGTGGTGGAGATGGGTGGTGGAGGGTGGGATAGTGGTGGGTGATGGTGAATGAGGAAGAGAGGAATGAATGATTTATTTAGATTTTTTGGGTTTTTTGATTTATTTGGATTTTTTGGGTTTTATTTATTTATTTCGATTTTTGGGGTTTTTTATTTATATGGATTTTTTGGGTTTTTTTATTTTTTGGGGTTTGAGAGAGGAGATGAGTTGTGTGATATGTGAGAGAAATGGATGAGAGGAAAGGAAGTTATAGTGAATTAGTGATTAATTAGAAGGATTAGTGAGGGAGGAGAGAATGAGTGATATTAGTCCATAAACATACTTTTTGGAGGTTGATCTTGGCCATCTATTTTCACCATCCAAGAGCCCTTAATAGAACTTATGGACTCAAATACATATGGTGGCTTTACATGATCTCTTCTCTATATATGTATATATGTATATATGTATATATGTATATATGTATATATGTATATATGTATATATATATATATATATATATATATATATATATATATATATATATATATATATATATATATATATATATATATATATATATATATATATATATATTACTCAACAAGAGTTGGTCATCACACATCCAATCAAACACATTTATAATACTCAACAAACAACTAGTTAGCGGTAAGTCGAGGTCGATCCATGGGACGGTGTGCTTTGGGTTCTAAGTCTATCTATCTCAATTTATGCTAGTGTCACGATTTGTTTGGGTTTGTAGTTGTGTCCTAGATTAATGCAAGTAATAAAGTAAAACAAGAAATAAAAGGAAGGATGTAAACAAATGGTTAAAGGTGCTAGGATGTCATGGGGTCATAGGGGATTCATGGTGTTGATCATACAAACATGTTTACAAGGTTGCAAGCAATTAATGTTGTGGGGGAACCGAGTTGGTTTATGTCTTACGGTTCTTAGGAAGAGTTGGGTCCTGAGTCGAATCGATTAGATTGTACGACACCTACAAGTCGACTTACTTTCCTCCTAATCAACTTCTATGCATGGTCTAACAAGACTCGAGTTGGTTTATATCTTACAAGTCAAGTTGAATAGATAAGAGATGGTTGTAAATGCAAGGATTCATAGGCTTGACATTTCATCAAACATAACATGTGCATAAAGTTGACATCACAACAAGCAAGCAATTTAATCATGTGAACATATTAGATTAAGCATGAATCAATCCCATGTTGGTTTCCCTTAATTACCCACTAATCCTAGCTAAGAGACTACTCACTTATTATCAAGTTTAGCATGTTAACAAGGTTGTCAATCATATTAACAAGGTAAAACATGATGAACAAGTAAGAAAGATTAACAATAATTAAAATAAGGATTAAGAGGATTATACCTATGGAGATTCCAAAACAATAATGCAAAGAATAATAGAAGAACTTGATGATTGATGGAAGGTTGTCAATCTCCCAATAAACCCAATAATATTCAATTACCCAATAATAAACTTGAATAATAAACTTGAACAATAATTAAGGAGAGATTAATGTGCGATTTGTGGAAAGATTAAAGAGCAATCTATTCTAATCTACTCCTAATCTAATCTAAGAAAGCTTGATTTAATCTAAGGAAACTTTCTACTCTAAAAACTTGATGGTTTGATTATTACAAATGGGGTATATATAGTAGGGATTCACTAGGTTAACTAAGGCTAAATTAGTAATTAGACTTTTGAGTTTAGAGCAGGGAAACGCCGGTCTTTTTGGAAGGATGGGCGTCTTTCACGGAGCTTGAAGAAACGAAATTTGACTGCCTTGGAATCCGTGCGTCTTAGGCACGGGACGGGCGGATTCGGTGGTCTGGGCCCGGGCGTCTTTGAGAGAAGACGGGCGGATTCTGGAAATTCTGCCCGGGCGTCTTTGGGGGAAGACGGGCGTCTTCTTAGAAGACGGGCGGATTCCTGAGAAGACGGGCGGATTCTCTTCCAGTGAATTTTCTTGTTTTTTCCAGCCAAAAGACGGGCGTCTTGTGGGGAAGACGGGCGTCTTGGGGAAGACGGGCGTCTTGAGGGGAAGACGGGCGTCTTGGCGAACAACTTCTTTGTTTGAGCTCGGATTGTAAAACGGACGTCATTTTCTCATCCGGACTCCTATTGGAGTGATTCAAAAGCCTAGATTACTTGTTTTTTCGACGCCGTTCCATATAACATATTGTCAGAGCCAAAGGAGCAACCCTTGGTTCGGTTTTTGAGCGATTTCTTCTTGTAATGCCTTCCCTCTCGTCATTCTTACTTTTAACCCTTTGATCCTTCTATATACACTTTATTCCTACATCTTTGGTCATCATTCTTGCCTCCTCTTCATACTAGTCCATCCAATATCATCAAAAAGCTTCCAAATATGCACGAAAGACGGGAATTTCCGCCTTATTATCTCCTTTCCTACAAAACATGCACAATGCAATAGGAAAACGAAATAGGAAGGAATTGACAGATAAAATGGTCATGAAATGCTATAATAGTATGCAAAATAGGCTCAATTAGGGGACTAAATGTGCGCAAATAAAGTTCACATCAAATATCCCCAAACCGAACCTTTACTCGTCCCGAGTAAAGAGGTGACAAAAACTAGACCTTTATTTAAACTATCCTAATAATATAGCCGATATGAGACAATTAGCGGGTCTCACTCCACCCCTTAAACTCACAACAAGGCAACTATGAGGTAGGATGCCTTCTTGCAAGGCAAGGTGGGTCTTGCCAAAATGGCGACACATCCAAACATTAAGCACACAAAATCAAGTAATGGATGCATCTACAAAAGAATAGCCACTTTCCTCATCTAAGTGGCGGAAATTATCTACAAGGGAAGCAATTCAAGGGTACACATTCCTTCATAGATGCAATTTCTTCAAACTACTAAGCCAAGAAGGATACCAATAAATCACCTCCAAATTGTGTCAAGCTAGGGTACCTTTGTCCTCAATCGTTAAATGTTTTTGTCAAGAGTAGACTCCCTATGGTGTTAGAAACACTGGAGGATCGCGGAATTCCCTCTCTTGCCTAGACAAGAAGAAGGGTCGTCCCCTCTGTACCATGCACAAAAATGGATACGATGGATAAAGGGATCGATAGAATTTGAGTTTCACTTTGGGAGTTTGCTTTGTTTTTGTTTTCCCCCCAATTTCTTGTGGCATATAACATTTGAGAACACTTTCTTGCCATTTCTTTTTTATTTTTGGCAATCCAACACTTGACAACTTTCAACTTTTGCATTTCTTTTTGAACATTTTCAAAGTCACCCCATATGTAGTGAGGGCGGCTTATATTTGAAGCTTTTAGGAGTTCTATTTTTGCTCCTCTTTTCATTTGATGCATTCTTGCAAACTTTCTTTCACTTTTCAATTCATTGAACTCAAATCAATTTCTTTTTGTGCCCATTCCCTTTGATGACAAAATGTGGTAGAACATGGATGATGGATGGATGGATGCATGGTTTCAAGGGTCACCTTGGAATAAACGGTAGCCAAGGAGTTATCACACCACAAGGTACTCTTGACTAGGCCTTAATCCATGGGTCAAAGGATACTAGCATGACACATCCTAGGGTGTTTTACAAGTATTATAACAAGCAAAGTCTTAAGAACAAAAAGCATCTACTAGGGCCTATATACACTTGTCAAGCTTCCCAAGTAGACGGTTTTGCAAAATTTTTCTAACATGCAACTAAATGCCATGATGCAACTAGCATATAAACATCCTAATGCAAATGATTCTACCAACTAATATGCCATATAATCTAAATGCAAGTCCTAAATTCACATTATTGTACTGCATCAATCAAAGTAAAGCCACATAGTCATTAACATAAAGAGGAAAAAGGAGATTGGAAATATCATACCATGCGGTCTTCAATATCCTCATGTCTCGGATGTGGCGTAGTCGATCAATGTGAACAAGAATAAACACAATATATACAAACAATATATACATGACTACACTACAAAGGAAATGAACTTGTTTTTGGATTTTTCAATTTTTCAAATTTTTATGGTTTTTGTTTTTATGAAATTAAAAGACATATTTTTGTGATTTTTCGAAATTTTTCAATTTTTATGCATTTTTGGAATATAAATTCCCATCCCCCACTTTATTTTGGACATTGTCCTCAATGTACATGTAGGAGTAGGAATGAAAAAGAAAGTACATGTTTTTGGATTTTTGATTTTTTGAAATAAAGTACAAATGCAATGATATGATATGAATGAATGCATGCTCTAACTAAATGCAATTCTATATGACATATATAACAAATGAATGCAATCTAAACTATATGATGCATGATTTCTAGTAAACTATGGTCACTTATGATCAAGCCTCCCCAAACCGATTTAAACACTATTTCTAGTGTAGAAAAGAATAGGATTGGTCACTAGTGACTATGCATGAATTCTAGTCTATATGCAATTATCTACATGAATCATGTGAGATATATTACAATGCAAATATACTATATGAACTAACTAATGTAATGCAATATGATATATAATACAAATGCAAGCTTAATGTATATGTAAATAACTAAATGTAAGTGTAAATGTAATGCAAAGTCAAAGGAAAGGGTATCTTATAAATGGTGGTTTGAGGTAGGACTCCACCAAACTATCTTGTCCATAGAGCTCAAGGCTCTTAGTAGAAGATCAAAAGCTTGTGAAAAAGCTCCAAATAAGCATAAGTATGGGTTGCTCCATTTGAACACGAAATTTGGTCAAGGAATTTTGTCATATATCCTTTCCTTCATCTTGTCCTTGGCATTAGAGCTCTCCCAATGCTTCAAACCAATAAGCCCATGATTCCTTTCATCACTAGGTATGAAGTATGGTTTATTTTCGTCCGGAGACTTCCACTTACCACCTTCTCTTTCACTATCGGTGATGATGATAGCATTTGAATTTATCAATCCTTCATGAGTAGAAGGAGAATCCTTATGACCTTGATGACCGAGTTCCTTGGAAGTGGACATTATGGGTGCCAAATTTCCACAAGTAGCTTCCATGCAAGTTTCTCTTTGAGCTTTGCCACCAAATAGCTTTTGTATGATGCCTTGACCTTTTGAAGAAGGTCCACCATATCCTCTCCAACAATCATTGGCTCCATGGTAGGGGCCAAGTAGTCTTCATGGGAAATGGGGAAAAGGAATTCATCTTCTTTATGGAAGCATACCTCAAACTTCTCAAGGATGGGCTCCTCAAGTAAGGCAATCTCACAACTCCATTCCTCTTCTTCATTGCAAGACACATATCCCGCATAAGCTTCTTCCATAGGCTTGTCATCATCGCTATCTCCATACGAATCATAGATGGGGGCTTCACTCCTCATCATTAATTCTTCCTCCACCATCTCAACATTCACATCAAAAGTCACACCCTCATACTCACAAAGGCTAAGAGTATTTGGCCTATTCAACCTCATGTCTTCCTCATCAAATACCACACTTTCATACACACAAGAGCTCAAGGAGATTGGCTCTTCCCACTTCACATCTTCTTCATCAAAGGTCATTGCCTCAAATTCACATTCATGTTCAATGCTCAAGGATTGGTGGGGAGTGTTTGTTTAGGTTGCTTTCATTTGGGCAATTCGAATTGCCAACTCCTCACCATGGGTAACAATGCTTTGGAGAACATTGTTCCTATTTTGGCTCTCCTCTAGAATTTGTGTGAAGAAGTTTTGTTGAGCTCCCATCATTTGGAGAATTACATTTTGAATGGGCTCATATTCTTGTTGTGGGTGGGTGTAAAAGTGCTCATATTGTGGCATTTGGAATTGGTTGCAAAGTGAGTTTTGGGTGGGTGGTTGTTGTTGATATTGGATGTGGTGATTTTGGTGGGAAAAGTTGGGGTAGTAGTTAGGATTTTTCATTATGATGAGTTGTAAGGTAGGTTTGTGTTGACTTTCTCCTCAAACTCCCCATACCCATAGTCATACTCAAAGAATCTACCACATACTCCATGTACCAAGTCTTGGGTCATCATAGCTAAGACAAGGAAACAACTACAAGCATGGAAACTACACAAAAACGGTAAGAACAATCCATGAGGAACAAGTTCCTCAAGGTGAAAGCACAAGTAAAATAGACAAACAAGTAAGAACTTAATCACATAGCACCATCCCCGGCAACGGCGCCATTTTGATAAGACAAGAGTTGGTCGTCACACATCCAATCAAACACATTTATAATACTCAACAAACAACTAGTTAGCGGTAAGTCGAGGTCGATCCATGGGACGGTGTGCTTTGGGTTCTAAGTCTATCTATCTCAATTTATGCTAGTGTCACGATTTGTTTGGGTTTGTAGTTGTGTCCTAGATTAATGCAAGTAATAAAGTAAAACAAGCAATAAAAGGAAGGATGTAAACAAATGGTTAAAGGTGCTAGGATGTCATGGGGTCATAGGGGATTCATGGTGTTGATCATACAAACATTTTTACAAGGTTGCAAGCAATTAATGTTGTGGGGGAACCGAGTTGGTTTATGTCTTACGGTTCTTAGGAAGAGTTGGGTCCCGGAGTCGAATCGATTAGATTGTACGACACCTACAAGTCGACTTACTTTCCTCCTAATCAACTTCTATGCATGGTCTAACAAGACTCGAGTTGGTTTATATCTTACAAGTCAAGTTGAATAGATAAGAGATGGTTGTAAATGCAAGGATTCATAGGCTTGACATTTCATCAAACATAACATGTGCATAAAGTTGACATCACAACAAGCAAGCAATTTAATCATGTGAACATATTAGATTAAGCATGAATCAATCCCATGTTGGTTTCCCTTAATTACCCACTAATCCTAGCTAAGAGACTACTCACTTATTATCAAGTTTAGCATGTTAACAAGGTTGTCAATCATATTAACAAGGTAAAACATGATGAACAAGTAAGAAAGATTAACAATAATTAAAATAAGGATTAAGAGGATTATACCTATGGAGATTCCAAAACAATAATGCAAAGAATAATAGAAGAACTTGATGATTGATGGAAGGTTGTCAATCTCCCAATAAACCCAATAATATTCAATTACCCAATAATAAACTTGAATAATAAACTTGAACAATAATTAAGGAGAGATTAATGTGCGATTTGTGGAAAGATTAAAGAGCAATCTATTCTAATCTACTCCTAATCTAATCTAAGAAAGCTTGATTTAATCTAAGGAAACTTTCTACTCTAAAAACTTGATGGTTTGATTATTACAAATGGGGTATATATAGTAGAGATTCACTAGGTTAACTAAGGCTAAATTAGTAATTACACTTTTGAGTTTAGAGCAGGGAAACGCCGGTCTTTTTGGAAGGATGGGCACCTTTCACGGAGCTTGAAGAAACGAAATTTGACTGCCTTGGAATCCGTGCGTCTTAGGCACGGGACGGGCGGATTCGGTGGTCTGGGCCCGGGCGTCTTTGAGAGAAGACGGGCGGATTCTTGAAATTCTGCCCGGGCGTCTTTGGGGGAAGACGGGCGTCTTCTGAGAAGACGGGCGGATTCCTGAGAAGACGGGCGGATTCTCTTGCAGTGAATTTTCTTGTTTTTTCCAGCCAAAAGACAGGCGTCTTGTGGGGAAGACGGGCGTCTTGGGGAAGACGGGCGTCTTGAGGGGAAGACGGGCGTCTTGGCGAACAGCTTCTTTGTTTGAGCTCGGATTGTAAAACGGACGTCATTTTCTCATCCGGACTCCTATTGGAGTGATTCAAAAGCCTAGATTACTTGTTTTTTCGACGCCGTTCCATCTAACATATTGTCAGAGCCAAAGGAGCAACTCTTGGTTCGGTTTTTGAGCGATTTCGTCTTGTAATGCCTTCCCTCTCGTCATTCTTACTTTTAACCCTTTGATCCTTCTATATACACTTTATTCCTACATCTTTGGTCATCATTCTTGCCTCCTTTTCATACTAGTCCATCCAATATCATCAAAAAGCTTCCAAATATGCACGAAAGACGGGAATTTCCGCCTTATTATCTCCTTTCCTACAAAACATGCACAATGCAATAGGAAAACGAAATAGGAAGGAATTGACGGATAAATGGTCATGAAATGCTATAATAGTATGCAAAATAGGCTCAATTAGGGGACTAAATGTGCGCAAATAAAGTTCACATCAAATATCCCCAAACCGAACCTTTACTCGTCCCGAGTAAAGAGGTGACAAAAACTAGACCTTTATTTAAACTATCCTAATAATATAGCCGATATGAGACAATTAGCGGGTCTCACTCCACCCCTTCAACTCACAACAAGGCAACCATGAGGTAGGATGCCTTCTTGCAAGGCAAGGTGGGTCTTGCCAAAATGGCGACACATCCAAACATTAAGCACACAAAATCAAGTAATGGATGCATCTACAAAAGAATAGCCACTTTCCTCATCTAAGTGGCGGAAATTATCTACAAGGGAAGCAATTCAAGGGTACACATTCCTTCATAGATACAATTTCTTCAAACTACTAAGCCTAGAAGGATACCAATAAATCACCTCCAAATTGTGTCAAGCTGGGGTACCTTTGTCCTCAATCGTTAAATGCTTTTGTCAAGAGTAGACTCCCTATGGTGTTAGAAACACTGGAGGATCGCGGAATTCCCTCTCTTGCCTAGACAAGAAGAAGGGTCGTCCCCTCTGTACCATGCACAAAAATGGATACGATGGATAAAGGGATCGATAGAATTTGAGTTTCACTTTGGGAGTTTGCTTTGTTTTTGTTTTCCCCCCAATTTCTTGTGGCATATAACATTTGAGAACACTTTCTTGCCATTTCTTTTTTTATTTTTGGCAATCCAACACTTGACAATTTCAACTTTTGCATTTCTTTTTGAACATTTTCAAAGTCACCCCATATGTAGTGAGGGCGGCTTATATTTGAAGCTTTTAGGAGTTCTATTTTTGCTCCTCTTTTCATTTGATGCATTCTTGCAAACTTTCTTTCACTTTTCAATTCATTGAACTCAAATCAATTTCTTTTTGTGCCCATTCCCTTTGATGACAAAATGTGGTAGAACATGGATGATGGATGGATGGATGCATGCATGGTTTCAAGGGTCACCTTGGAATAAACGGTAGCCAAGGAGTTATCACACCACAAGGTACTCTTGACTAGGCCTTAATCCATGGGTCAAAGGATACTAGCATGACACATCCTAGGGTGTTTTACAAGTATTATAACAAGCAAAGTCTTAAGAACAAAAAGCATCTACTAGGGCCTATATACACTTGTCAAGCTTCCCAAGTAGACGGTTTTGCAAAATTTTTCTAACATGCAACTACATGCCATGATGCAACTAGCATATAAACATCCTAATGCAAATGATTCTACCAACTAATATGCCATATAATCTAAATGCAAGTCCTAAATTCACATTATTGTACTGCATCAATCAAAGTAAAGCCACATAGTCATTAACATAAAGAGGAAAAAGGAGATTGGAAATATCATACCATGCGGTCTTCAATATCCTCATGTCTCGAATGTGGCGTAGTCGATCAATGTGAACAAGAATAAACACAATATATACAAACAATATATACATGACTACACTACAAAGGAAATGAACTTGTTTTTGGATTTTTCAATTTTTCAAATTTTTATGGTTTTTGTTTTTATGAAATTAAAAGACATATTTTTGTGATTTTTCGAAATTTTTCAATTTTTATGCATTTTTGGAATATAAATTCCCATCCCCCACTTTATTTTGGACATTGTCCTCAATGTACATGTAGGAGTAGGAATGAAAAAGAAAGTACATGTTTTTGGATTTTTGATTTTTTGAAATAAAGTACAAATGCAATGATATGATATGAATGAATGCATGCTCTAACTAAATGCAATTCTATATGATATATATAACAAATGAATGCAATCTAAACTTTATGATGCATGATTTCTAGTAAACTATGGTCACTTATGATCAAGCCTCCCCAAACCGATTTAAACACTATTTCTAGTGTAGAAAAGAATAGGATTGGTCACTAGTGACTATGCATGAATTCTAGTCTATATGCAATTATCTACATGAATCATGTGAGATATATTACAATGCAAATATACTATATGAACTAACTAATGTAATGCAATATGATATATAATACAAATGCAAGCTTAATGTATATGTAAATAACTAAATGTAAGTGTAAATGTAATGCAAAGTCAAAGGAAAGGGTATCTTACAAATGGTGGTTTGAGGTAGGACTCCACCAAACTATCTTGTCCATAGAGCTCAAGGCTCTTAGTAGAAGATCAAAAGCTTGTGAAAAAGCTCCAAATAAGCATAAGTATGGGTTGCTCCATTTGAACACGAAATTTGGTCAAGGAATTTTGTCATATATCCTTTCCTTCATCTTGTCCTTGGCATTAGAGCTCTCCCAATGCTTCAAACCAATAAGCCCATGATTCCTTTCATCACTAGGTATGAAGTATGGTTTATTTTCGTCCGGAGACTTCCACTTACCACCTTCTCTTTCACTATCGGTGATGATGATAGCATTTGAATTTATCAATCCTTCATGAGTAGAAGGAGAATCCTTATGACCTTGATGACCGAGTTCCTTGGAAGTGGACATTGTGGGTGCCAAATTTCCACAAGTAGCTTCCATGCAAGTTTCTCTTTGAGCTTTGCCACCAAATAGCTTTTGTATGATGCCTTGACCTTTTGAAGAAGGTCCACCATATCCTCTCCAACAATCATTGGCTCCATGATAGGGGCCAAGTAGTCTTCATGGGAAATGGGGAAAAGGAATTCATCTTCTTTATGGAAGCATACCTCAAACTTCTCAAGGATGGGCTCCTCAAGTAAGGCAATCTCACAACTCCATTCCTCTTCTTCATTGCAAGACACATATCCCGCATAAGCTTCTTCCATAGGCTTGTCATCATCGCTATCTCCATACAAATCATAGATGGGGGCTTCACTCCTCATCATTAATTCTTCCTCCACCATCTCAACATTCACATCAAAAGTCACACCCTCATACTCACAAAGGCTAAGAGTATTTGGCTTATTCAACCTCATGTCTTCCTCATCAAATACCACACTTTCATACACACAAGAGCTCAAGGAGATTGGCTCTTCCCACTTCACATCTTCTTCATCAAAGGTCATTGCCTCAAATTCACATTCATGTTCAATGCTCAAGGATTGGTGGGGAGTGTTTGTTTAGGTTGCTTTCATTTGGGCAATTCGAATTGCCAACTCCTCACCATGGGTAACAATGCTTTGGAGAACATTGTTCCTATTTTGGCTCTCCTCTAGAATTTCTGTGAAGAAGTTTTGTTGAGCTCCCATCATTTGGAGAATTACATTTTGAATGGGCTCATATTCTTGTTGTGGGTGGGTGTAAAAGTGCTCATATTGTGGCATTTGGAATTGGTTGCAAAGTGAGTTTTGGGTGGGTGGTTGTTGTTGATATTGGATGTGGTGATTTTGGTGGAAAAAGTTGGGGTAGTAGTTAGGATTTTCATTGTATGAGTTGTAAGGTAGGTTTGTGTTGACTTTCTCCTCAAACTCCCCATACCCATAGTCATACTCAAAGAATCTACCACATACTCCATGTACCAAGTCTTGGGTCATCATAGCTAAGACAAGGAAACAACTACAAGCATGGAAACTACACAAAAACGGTAAGAACAATCCATGAGGAACAAGTTCCTCAAGGTGAAAGCACAAGTAAAATAGACAAACAAGTAAGAACTTAATCACATAGCACCATCCCCGGCAACGACGCCATTTTGATAAGACAAGAGTTGGTCGTCACACATCCAATCAAACACATTTATAATACTCAACAAACAACTAGTTAGCGGTAAGTCGAGGTCGATCCATGGGACGGTGTGCTTTGGGTTCTAAGTCTATCTATCTCAATTTATGCTAGTGTCACGATTTGTTTGGGTTTGTAGTTGTGTTCTAGATTAATGCAAGTAATAAAGTAAAACAAGCAATAAAAGGAAGGATGTAAACAAATGGTTAAAGGTGCTAGGATGTCATGGGGTCATAGGGGATTCATGGTGTTGATCATACAAACATTTTTACAAGGTTGCAAGCAATTAATGTTGTGGGGGAACCGAGTTGGTTTATGTCTTACGGTTCTTAGGAAGAGTTGGGTCCCGGAGCCGAATCGATTAGATTGTACGACACCTACAAGTCGACTTACTTTCCTCTTAATCAACTTCTATGCATGGTCTAACAAGACTCGAGTTGGTTTATATCTTACAAGTCAAGTTGAATAGATAAGAGATGGTTGTAAATGCAAGGATTCATAGGCTTGACATTTCATCAAACATAACATGTGCATAAAGTTGACATCACAACAAGCAAGCAATTTAATCATGTGAACATATTAGACTAAGCATGAATCAATCCCATGTTGGTTTCCCTTAATTACCCACTAATCCTAGCTAAGAGACTACTCACTTATTATCAAGTTTAGCATGTTAACAAGGTTGTCAATCATATTAACAAGGTAAAATATGATGAACAAGTAAGAAAGATTAACAATAATTAAAATAAGGATTAAGAGGATTATACCTATGGAGATTCCAAAACAATAATGCAAAGAATAATAGAAGAACTTGATGATTGATGGAAGGTTGTCAATCTCCCAATAAACCTAATAATCTTCAATTACCCAATAATAAACTTGAATAATAAACTTGAACAATAATTAAGGAGAGATTAATGTGAGATTTGTGGAAAGATTAAAGAGCAATCTATTCTAATCTACTCCTAATCTAATCTAAGAAAGCTTGATTTAATCTAAGGAAACTTTCTACTCTAAAAACTTGATGGTTTAAGTATTACAAATGGGGTATATATAGTAGGGATTCACTAGGTTAACTAAGGCTAAATTAGTAATTACACTTTTGAGTTTAGAGCAGGGAAACGCCGGTCTTTTTGGAAGGATGGCATCTTTCACGGAGCTTGAAGAAACGAAATTTGACTGCCTTGGAATCCGTGCGTCTTAGGCACGGGACGGGCGGATTCGGTGGTCTGGGCCCGGGCGTCTTTGAGAGAAGACGGTCGGATTCTGGAGATTCTGCCAGGGCGTCTTTGGGGGAAGACAGGCGTCTTCTGAGAAGACGGGTGGATTCCTGAGAAGACGGGCGGATTCTCTTCCAGTGAATTTTCTTGTTTTTCCCAGGCAAAAGACGGGCGTCTTTTGGGAAAGACGGGCGTCTTGGGGAAGATGGGCGTCTTGAGGGGAAGACGGGCGTCTTGGCGAACAACTTCTTTGTTTGAGCTCGGATTGTAAAATGGACGTCATTTTCTCATCCGGACTCCTATTGGAGTGATTCAAAAGCCTAGATTACTTTTTTTTTCGACGCCGTTCCATCTAACATATTTTCAGAGCCAAAGGAGCAATCCTTGGTTCGGTTTTCGAGCGATTTCTTCTTGTAATGCCTTCCCTCTCGTCATTCTTCCTTTTAACCCTTTGATCCTTCTATATACACTTTATTCCTACATCTTTGCTCATCATTCTTGCCTCCTCTTCATACTAGTCCATCCAATATCATCAAAAAGCTTCCAAATATGCACGAAAGACGGGAATTTCCGCCTTATTATCTTCTTTCCTACAAAACATGCACAATGCAATAGGAAAACGAAATAGGAAGGAATTGACGGATAAAATGGTCATGAAATGCTATAATAGTATGCAAAATAGGCTCAATTAGGGGACTAAATGTGCGCAAATAATGTTCACATCAATATATATGTATATATATGTATATATATATATATATATATGTATATATATATATATGTGTGTGTGTATATATATATGTGTGTGTGTATATATATATGTATATATATATATATATGTATGTATAGGAATGAGATCATGTGAGGATACACTATCTTTTTGAGGATTGAGGATTTCGTTACCATATCAGAGGTTCTTCAATACAATATCGCAAGTTATTCAATAAAATATCACACAGGAAAAAAACACTTGTGCAAAAAAAAAAATTATAATTTTTTTTTTCAATTTTTTTTTTGCAAAGGTCTGATTTTTCGTGATATTGTATTGATGAACCTGTGATATTGTATTCACAAATCCTCAATCCTCAAATATTTAGGAGTTCTCACCGGATCCCGACTCTCTCTCTCTCTATATATATATATATATATATATATATATATATATATATATATATATATATATATATATATATATATATATATATATACACCAATTACGGAAGCATGTATTACCTTTTTAACAATTATGAGTATGTACGGAACAAAAGCAAAGCAACCATGTTCATATAAAGTGTAGATAAAATAACTTCAAATCTCCAAGCTAGGAAAGGCGTATGCAACACACAACACCAACAAGTACTATATGATTATCATGATTTCATCCACACTATGTCCCATATCAGTTCCGTCACAATTCCAAGCCACACCGATGTGCCGTCACAAAATTTATCAGACGAATACCATACCATACACACATCAATACCAAGGTTTCTAAGAAGATTCACATAACAAGGTATAACAACATAATCTATCAAACTACAAGCTTTAAAGCAGCTACGGACTCATTACCAGGGTACTCGGTTGAGTACTAGAGAGAACTCGGTCGGTACTCGGCCGAGTTTCTGAGGGCAGAACTCGAAACTTAGGAACCAACAGTTCTAACATCTTAAATATTACCTGCAAAACGAGTAATTAATTAACTACCAACTCAAGAATTCAGGTCTTAACGACCTTAACAATACGAAAAGCAAAGTATTGGCCTCGTGGCCGATTAAAGTCATCCCAAATAAAACCAAATGTCAAATACGAAAAGAAATCCAAAAAAATATCCAACAAACAAAACAATATAAATCAAAATGGAGTTCAGATGTCCGTATCCTCGTCCATGTCCTCGCCGCCACATGTGTCGTATGTCCCCTCCCCCCGATATGCTCCTGCTGGGTAGCCACCACCAATCCACCTCCCGGTCTCATCCAACTGGCTATCATAGTTAGCTCTCCACGGTCCCGTGAGGAAGCCATACTCATAACTCTTTGGGGCTCTCTATGCGGTGCGGTCCATCCCATAGCTATGGAATACCCCGATGTCATCTCCTAGTCCCCTACCCCATACCACCTGAGATAGATCCGTCCCTACACCCTGATGAATGCCATCTCAGCATGTTCCTCAACACCAGCGTGCTAAATATCCGCTCCGTTAGCTCACTAATCTACATCCTAGGGTCATGGACCGTAGGATAGGGTGAGTACTGGGTCGAGTACAAGCTCGGTGTTGTATATAAAGGCCCGGTCTCTACCTCTCCGGTCATCCTCCCTATGCGATGCTCACGAAGTGTGGGGATGGTCGCTTGCTTCCCCGAAGCAGTGACCGGCTCAAGTAAGTCAAGAAAGATCTCGGGGTTGATCAGATAGTACTGGGGCTAAGGCCGAGGTTCTCCACTACTCGGGTCATACTCCTCTAGGTGGTTAATCACCGGTAGGTTCTCCGGATCAGGAAGTCTCATCCACTAGGTCCCCTTTACTCTCCAAGCTAAGGTCCCGTCATCTAGCCTCCTAATCCACTTAATGTGGCACCAGTAGTGTACATCTTTGGTGGGATTAGTCTCAAACATGGCAGTTCCCGACGCCGAAAGATCTTCAAAGTCGGTCAGTTTCTAGGATAGGCGCGTCACTATGCCTTTGTAACTAACATAGCGGCTCTTGGAACAAGCCATAAGTTCTAAGCTGGCACAACACTACCCCCGGAGCACTGTAGTAAAAGCGCTCCCTCTGGATAAGGTTAAGGTAGGACACTTAGAGCATTATGTCGTGGGAGTTCAACTTATTGACATCGTTTTGACCAAACAGCAAACAAGTCATTATCCTGAAAAATATGTGAAGAGACAAATGTTGAACATCATTAATCAACATGGCACTCGAGGTTGGGGCGGGTCGGCCGGTACCATTTCTCGGCCGCTACATCACTAATATATCCCTCCTGCTCGATCTCTAACCCGAGATGTTCAGCAAACTTGTCAATGGTTAACTCATGGTCGATGTTCAAAAAACGGTAACTAACAGCTTTTCCCATCACATCATACTCAAAGGAACTCATAAACTCTAGGTTAAGGTACGGGTAAGACTTTTTACGATGCTGGTACAACCCCTCCATCCCCAAAATCTCGAATATATGTGATATATCCGATTCCAAACCCAAGTCCTTTAAGATCTCCGGGTCAACACAACGGGTCGGTCTCATGGTATGACCCATTAAGGCTACAAAGCAGCCCACTGCTTAAAGTTAACAAATATTAGCGATGGGTACTCGTCAACTTGAGGGACAAGTGGCTCCGTACTCGATTAGCCTTCTTCGATCACGACATTTGCACGAGTCCTATTTTTAGGAGGTGCTCTGGCTTTCAGCATGCTGCAAAAATAACCTAGTTCAGCAAGAATTTTCCGAAAATTATGCCATACTAAGTGGAAATTTTAAGTTTATACACTTTTAAGACGAATTTTTTGATCAAAAGACATGAAATATAAACTTGGTAGAGCATTACCACTATCAATTGAACCTTTAAGAACATCCTAGAAGCAATCTAAGTGACCAAAAATCAAAATTTTGGGGCAAAATCCTAGAAATTTTCTGCATCAAATCGGTAGTCTTTGAGCTTAGGACCATCTTTTTCATATGTAAATCAATTACTAAGAGCAATTACTACTAAATTAACACCATACAAACAAGAATCTTTCAATTAAACGAGTAGAAAATTTGAGATTTGGGGCAAGTTTCTCAATTGATTTGATTAAAAGTAAGAATGTTTTGAAGATACATTACTTTAAGTCGGAAATTGATTTGAAAGAACGAAGGCAAGAAGAAATCCGAGAACAAGATTAGCACATATCATCCAAGTTTATGTTGAGAGAGAAAATTTTGAGAATTTTGTGTGTAAAATAAGAGGCATGGGGCGTCAAATAGAGGTAAATTAAAGTTATAGGATTTCCAGAAAAGTAATGCTCAACCGCGATTATTTAGGGTACTTGGTCGAGTACTGGGCCTACTCGGCCAAGTAGCCTCTACTCGGTCGAGTACTTGGTCTACTCGGTCGAGTACTCAGAAATTGGCTTTTAAGTTAGCTACTGACGTATGAGTACTCGGCCGTGTGCCTTCATACTCGGTCAAGTTTCTCGTACTCGGTCGACTATACCTGCACAGTAGCGGAAATTGAGGATGTGAAGCATCATTTCCCTGCAAAACATCAAACATTGTTCAGAGTCCAACCTATTCAGAGCTTGTCACACTTAGACGCTACTTCTATCAAACATTAGGCAACATATCAACTACACATATCTCTCCGACTTGCTTACACATCATATATCATATTCCACATAATTGTTTTAACGGAAACTAACCCTGCTCCATGGACTCATAACCTACTTAAGTTGTTTATATCACCATCAATGTGTAAGCAAAATTATACACATGCAAGCTGATGCGTGTCTTTTATATGATGTTTTACATCCCATTTTACACGCATTTCAGAGCTCATTCATGTAGTTTATGCTACATTTCTCCCTATTTCCGTCTACTTCCGTATTTTTGTACATTATTGCAGAAATGTGAAGAATCCAGCGGAAATCGAGCTAAATCCGTCCCCGAGTATCCTGCATTGCATTTGACGTGAAGTATTCACCCGAGGAACGAGCTTGGTGCGCAATTCAAGGCCCGAAAGACAAATCCACGAAATTAAAGAAGTCAATAGCAGCTCAGGCAGTCGATCGACCACTGCCATCAGTCGATCGACCAACCTGCGGGTTCGAAGCTACATTTTCATCGAAGACCCGTCGATCGACCGATCCTAGCGATCGATCGACCAATATGCTATCCTGCATAAGAATTAAAAGACCGTGAATCTTGAAGCCCAAAGTTATGTTAGGTTTAGGAAATAAGGTTACGTTAGTTGCTATATAACGTAACCTAGAAACATCAGTTAATCATCCAGTTTTTATCTAAGTTTCAGATCCGATTTTCATCAAGTTTTTACATTAAGTTTTACATACGGTTCTTAGAATTAGGGTTTGGAATATTGTTAGCATTGGAATTTTCGTTCTTGTTCTTAATCTTTCCTCTGCAATCTCGGTATTTTTCTGCCCTATTTCAGTTTACTTCTATTTTCGTTATTAGTATAGAATTGCTAGTTAGATTCCCGAAACCATCTTATTGTTGCATGTTAATTGTTTGTCCTACCGCTTTAATTATGAATTCAATACTTTTATGCCCTAGTATTATTGTTGTTATCACTTTCAGCATGAGTAGCTAAATAGTTTGTGCTAGGATGTAAGGGAATTATGGCGTAGGCGGCGTAGTATTAAATTGGACTGAATCGCATGTCAGTCGATCGACCACCCTACCCGGTCGATCGACTGACCACGTGAGGTTACCTTTCGTTTTAATTGATTTTAATGATGTATTTAACGAATCGAATGCATGCGACCAGTTAGATGCTTAATTTATGACTGACCCATTAGATCGAAAGATAGGGAAAGTTATTTGATCACCAATTAAGATGACTAAACTGTCCTTGAGATCGAAAGATAGATATAGTTTAGACCGTTAGTCACTTTTCAGACGAGAGTCAGTATTAGTGATATTAGGGACCTATAGCTAGATCGAAAGATGCTATTTGTTAAGAGTGGACCGAGAGGACCTCTTGTTTCCCGCCTCACTTGTGTTCAAATTAGACTGTTTAGTATCTTTCGCTTGAAAAGTGTAATGAACCGACCATCCTAGTACCCCTTCTTTATCTGTTTAATCCGTTTTTTTTGTTTATTGTCTTTATTTATTCTTAGCTATAGACCAAACTCAATCAACCCCCCCCCCACCTTTTTTTGTTACCTTAGATCTGAATTTAAACAACTAGAATTTACATCCGCTCTCTCGTGGTTCGACCCATTGCCGCTAGCTATAGTTGTAGTTGGAAATTATAAATCTTATTTTTGACACCTCACGACGGGTATCAAATTTTGGCGCCGTTGCCGGGGAGGCAATAGTTCTAATTTTTAGTTGTTTTAATTTAGTCTTTCTTAGTTTAAGGGACTTCTGTTCCTTAAACTCTTCTTATATTCTTTTTGTAGTTTCCTCTTTATGCGCAGTCACGGGGTGGTGAACTAGTACCATTCAATCCTGAGATTGAGAAATCTTTGCGCGAGTTGAGACGATCACAAAGGATATTACCGACAGAGGAAGAGCTGAGTACTCTGTCAAGCTACTACGAGAACGCTCTGTTTGAGGAAGATCCACCTACATCTCCTGCTTCTGTTTCTTCAGCTGAGATAGTCACTTCTCCAGAAATTCCAGTCATGGCTGAAGAAGCAACCATTGCCAGTCACTCAGAGCCGACAGCTGAGAATCTTTACAAAGGATTCGAACTACCTGGTGAGGCGAGAAAATTCGAGCCAAAGCCTTCCTATATTAACCTGGTTGAGAGAAACCAGTTCGGGGGAGCTGCAAATGAAGATGCAGCCAAGCATATGGAGACCTTCGTCGACTATTGTTGCTCTATACCCCCGCCGGCCGGTGTGACCCATGATCAGATCAAGGAGACCATGTTCATTTTCTCTCTTCGCGACGCTGCAAGAGAGTGGTATAGAGATCTGGACCGAACCGCACATGGGATCACCGACTGGAATTCCTTGGCATTGGCATTCTACAAGAAGTACTTTTCTGCTTCAAAGACGATTGCTATTAGAGCTCAAATCACGAGTTTCAAATAAGGGCCGGATGAGAACTTCCACAAGGCATGGGTCCGATTTAAGAAGCTGGTGCGAACCATACCACACCATGGTTTCGAAAAATGGAGCTTGTGCAATCATTTCTATAATGGGCTGTATGACGATCAGAGGGCTATTTTGGATGCTGCAGCCAATGGCCGATTTTTGAGAACTTGGGAGAGACCAAGGGGTGGAAGATCATCGACGATCTAGCCACCCACAAGGCCGAGTATGGGAATTCCAGAGGGAACCAGAGGAGAGAGCTGAATCTTCCTCTGTTGCCGCACTTGAAGCTCTCACTGCGAGATTTGACAAATATGAATTAGGAGGAGCTTCAAAGGGGGGTATTTACCAAGTAAATCTTTGTGTCGACGGTCCTTTCATTTGTGAAAGGTGCGGAGCCGAGGGACACGTTTCAAGAATTGCCCTAGTCCCTTTGAGTCTTGTCGCCTTTCAACATTATAGGCAGACAAATACCTACTATGAGCCTAATGTTCATCCCAATCTGAGGTGGAGTAGCCAGAATGTCCTGAATCCAACTCCACCTCCGCAGCAGCAACCCTATGTGCCCCCTCATCAAAAGCAACAACAATATCAAAAACCTCCTTATGTGCAACAAAGAACAACAACAATCCCAGTTCGATTTTCTTGAGTTCAAGAACTTGTTCTTTGAAGGAGTCCCAAGCAAGAGAGGCCGGGATGAAGCTACTAGAGAGCCAAATTGCTCAATTGGCTAGTAAGAGTACCACTCGAGCTCCGGGACACTTACCGACTCAAACCAACCAAAAGGAGACCCTAAACGATATCACGTTGAGGAGCGGGTCCACCCTGGAGGGGCCTGCCATGGTCGAGGACGCTGTTGAAAAGAATGAGGCAGATCCGAGTCAAAAGAAAGTCAGAACGAATAATTCAAAGAAAAGGCGTCTACCAGGTATATCGGTCGATCGATCGATATACCCGTGGCCGATCGATCGACACGCGGGTTCAGAGCTTCGGAATCGTACATCTCGGTCGATCGACTGAGATCGGTGGTTGATCGACTGAGATCACTGCTGATAGCGAGAAATTTCGTCCTTCAATGCCCGATAATCTGAGAGACCATTTGTTCCGAGGTTCGACAGTCCCGAAAGTATTGGGGAAAGACCCGAGTGCTGATGGGTCAGTCCCGGCTCCGAAGTTCGATCCGA
This sequence comes from Silene latifolia, assembly GCF_048544455.1. Lineage (NCBI taxonomy): Eukaryota > Viridiplantae > Streptophyta > Magnoliopsida > Caryophyllales > Caryophyllaceae > Silene > Silene latifolia. Next base: position 88,577,886 of record NC_133528.1, read on the forward strand.
TGACGGTCAATGGCTCACATTTGAGACGGTCTGAGGAGGGTTCAAGCTTCAATAAGGAGAAGGTGGTGGACTTCCAACCTAGGTCCACGGATACCGGCACACGCGATTTAGAGGAAAGGGCTAAGGTACTTCTCTCAGCCCCATATCCAGAGCGACTAGTGCCGACAAAGGAACAAGTATCTTTCAATAAATTTGAAAAGGTTATCCGTAGTTTGAATGTACAAGTACCTTTCCTTGAGTTGGTCAATCAAGTGCCTGCATACACTAAATTTATGAAACAACTCCTGTCTAAGAAAAAGTCACTTGAACATGTTCATACTGTCGCATTAACCAAAGAGTCATGCTCTTATCTGTCTCACACTGCACCCCATAAGCTAGAGGACCCGGGTAGCTTTTCTGTTCCTTGCAATATAGGTACCTTCTCTATTGAGAAGGCATTATGTGACTTAGGAGCTAGTATAAGCGTCATGCCTTTGAGTCTAGCTAGGAAGCTTAAACTGACTAGGTTTGCAGTGACCGACATGACCGTCCAGATGGCCGATCGCTCTGCGGTCCAACCCGTAGGAGTCCTAGAGGACATCCCAGTCCAAATAGGGAAGTTTTTCTTCCCTGTAGACTTTGTGGTCCTTGATATGCCTGAGGATGCCTATATTCCCATTATTTTGGGTAGGCCATTTCTGCACACTGCTGGTGCAGTCATAGATGTCGGTCTAGGAACCTTGACTTTCAAGGTGGGAAAGCACTCCATTGTTTTTGCCCAACTCGCTAAGAAAAAGGACCCCATGTGGCCTGTGACTTGTAATACGGTTTCTGAAAAGAAATCATACTTTGTGCTTCCTGAATTGCCTGTCTCTATCACTACTTCTGTGTTGACACCTCCGCCCCAGACTGGGAGCAAAAAGGAGGAAGAATCTGTTGCTTTAGATGTTGCAGGAGCTGGTTTGGGGAAGGAAGTGATGCAAGTTGCTTCAACTGTGAAGAGGCCGATCATTCAAAGAGGAGGTCTTGGTTGCCTGAGCTATGGAATTGATGAGGTGGTTGATGACGAGCCGGTCAAAGCCAGAGGGTCTGATTTGGATTCTGACAAGCCCGAAGAGATCATCGACTGGGGAGATGATGAGAGTGTTGACCCATTGAGTTCAGCGGACGTGGAAGCTAAGGATGGTGCAGCTGATCAAATAAGCACCGGTGAGGCTACCTCTAGTAGCCAGAAGCCGACGAAGTGGGCCATACCATGGCCATTCTTGATCAACTATTAGTTGATCGAGCTCTTTATAGACTTCATTTTATTTGCTTTTGTTAGACGCTTTTATTGCTTTTGTGTGCGCGAAAACTTCGCATTTTATTTTGTTTGCTTAGGATTTTATACGTTTGAGACTGTATTTTGGGTTTTTGGGCGCGTATTATTGTGCACTTGCAGATTTTTAGACCTCATTAGCTCAAGTAATTGAGCAAATACGAAGAAATAAGGAATACAGCAGTATTTTCAGTCGATCGACTGGCCACATTGGTCGATCGACTGAGTTGCACTTTCCAGGAGCTACTGTTCCTGAGACAGTGGTCGATCGACTGCCCCTTTTGGTCGATCGACCAGGGACGCTCCTGTACCTGTTCTCGACCTCTTCCCTGATGTGTTTGGTCGATATGCGGAATTAAGGGAGTTTTCTACTCCACTTTACTTTCCGTCAAATCATTTATTTCTTCTAATTTTCTCATTTGTGCACATATTTTACCGCTTCAAAATTGTCTTCTCGGTTTTATGCGTAGGTTTTATTTGTCTTTCAGGTACCTTTTAGTAGCACTGCTGGCTACTGAAACCTCCTAGCTCACACTGGTTTGGGGAGGTTTCCTTTGCTGCGCTTAAAGTCTTGTAAGTTCCTGATTTCCACTTCATGCCTTATTTATTTCATTTTCCCGCAAATTCCCATTTCTCTTTTCTTCATTACATGATTTTGCACAATGGGGACATTGTGTGATTTGGTTTGGGGAAGGGTTTTGCGTCGCATATCATTTGCTTGCATTCACGTTTACATTTTGTTTTGCATTGTTGTTTATTTCTTCATATACATCAAAATTCAAAAAAAAAAATTGAAAATTTTCAAAAATTTCCATAAAATGCACGTTTATTTTAGCATATAGGTCGAGTCGGAACGATAGTATTTCAAGGATGATATTGCATTTTACTCCTGTTTTGCCTGAGCCTTGCTTGATTAACATGTTATTAGTAGAATCATATATGCATAGTCTACGAGTTTTCGTTAATTATTTGCTGAACTTGAGACTTGACTTTGATGTTTGGCAAACTACTTATATTTTCTGAGGTTTAGAGCTTATAACTGGTGACATTCATGACCAGTTTATCTAGGATTGTGAGTAGTTACTCCTTATGAGACATGTTACATTAATATGCATAAATATGAACTTGATCTTCTTAATACCTGTATGCATTCGGTCTGTGGTTAGTTGACACATGTGGTAGAGGTTTCCTTTTCTCATTTTTGCCCATGAACTCCACACTGCCAAAAATATCCCTTTTTTCCCATTTACTACATCCTACATTTAGCCTGTCCTTTGTCAAGCTAGTAGTCTGTGTTCTTGAGGTTGTTACTCATTTTTGGTGGCATATGCTCATGTTTGAGATAATATTGGGAAGATGAAAAGAAGGAAAGAAAGAAATAGAAAAGAAAAAAAAAGAAAAAGAGAAAAAAAATGATTCGAAAGAAAAAAGAGAGTTCTGTACTGTTTAAGTAGTCAATCGACTGCCCCTTTTGGTCGATCGACTGGGGTTCGAGGGAAAGAGAAAGAATCAAATTCGCACAATTCAAGCCTTTATCTTATGGCGATTTTTGCTCCCATGTATTATTCATATTTTATGGGGAGTTAGTTGATTACCTTCATACCTGGAGATTGTGAGATTTGTGCTTGCTATAGCACCGTTTCATTTGTTTTTGAGCAAGAAGTTGGATGTTGCCATATGGTTCCGTTTCGGTACTAGCTTGATCACCTGTACCTCCACTTTCCCGTAAATGTTTTGCCCCTTCATGCCCATACCTCACATATCCACATATATACCTCGGCATGTGTCATGGTCTCTTGTTGGTTGGAATGCGTATGTACGGTTGTAGAGATTTCTTTCATATTAGACTGCAGGCATGTTCTTATAGGTCGTAGTTAGGTGAGCGTCATTACATATTTTCTTCTTTCTATCTTACATTTTTCACCTGTACTTATTGAGTGATACGAGCGACCCGTGAGAGTCCGATTTGATAAAGTCTCTACAGTTGACGGTTCAGTAGTATCTAACGACTTCATAACTCGTTTGCATGATTCATTTGCTAATTGATTGTTGGTTGTGCATTAAATTGGTTTGGGCTTTACATGTTGCATTTCGCTCTGAGATTGAACTCGTTCCATTAGGTCATTAGATCGAGTCTAGTTCTTGCTTGGGGACAAGCAAGGGTTTGGTTTGGGGATGTTTGATGCGTGTCTTTTATATGATGTTTTACATCCCATTTTACACGCATTTCAGAGCTCATTCATGTAGTTTATGCTACATTTCTCCCTATTTCCGTCTACTTCCGTATTTTTGTACATTATTGCAGAAATGTGAAGAATCCAGCGGAAATCGAGCTAAATCCGTCCCCGAGTATCCTGCATTGCATTTGACGTGAAGTATTCACCCGAGGAACGAGCTTGGTGCGCAATTCAAGGCCCGGAAGACAAATCCACGAAATTAAAGAAGTCAATAGCAGCTCAGGCAGTCGATCGACCACTGCCATCAGTCGATCGACCAACCTGCGGGTTCGAAGCTATCACATCGAAGAAGACCGATCGATCGACCAGTCCTAGCAGTCGATCGACCAATATGCTATCCCAGACGAGAATTAAAAGACCGTGAATCTTGAAGCCCAAAGTTATGTTAGGTTTAGGAAATAAGGTTACGTTAGTTGCTATATAACGTAACCTAGAAACATCAGTTAATCATCCAGTTTTTATCTAAGTTTCAGATCCGATTTTCATCAAGTTTTTACATTAAGTTTTACATACGGTTCTTAGAATTAGGGTTTGGAATATTGTTAGCATTGGAATTTTCGTTCTTGTTCTTAATCTTTCCTCTACAATCTCGGTATTTTTCTGCCCTATTTCAGTTTACTTCTATTTTCGTTATTAGTATAGAATTGCTAGTTAGATTTCCGAAACCATCTTATTGTTGCATGTTAATTGTTTGTCCTACCGCTTTAATTATGAATTCAATACTTTTATGCCCTAGTATTATTGTTGTTATCACTTTCAGCATGAGTAGCTAAATAGTTTGTGCTAGGATGTAGGGGAATTATGGCGTAGGCGGCGTAGTATTAAATTGGACTGAATCGCATGTCAGTCGATCGACCACCCTACCCGGTCGATCGACTGACCACGTGAGGTTACCTTTCGTTTTAATTGATTTTAATGATGTATTTAACGAATCGAATGCATGCGACCAGTTAGATGCTTAATTTATGACTAACCCATTAGATCGAAAGATAGGGAAAGTTATTTGATCACCAATTAAGATGACTAAACTGTGCTGAGATCGAAAGATAGATATAGTTTAGACCGTTAGTCACTTTTCAGGACGAGAGTCAGTATTAGTGATATTAGGGACCTATAGCTAGATCGAAAGATGCTATTTGTTAAGAGTGGACCGAGAGGACCTCTTGTTTCCCGCCTCACTTGTGTTCGAATTAGACCTGTTTAGTATGCTGCCGCCGAAGCTGTAATGAACCGACCATCCTAGTACCCCTTCTTTATCTGTTTAATCCGTTTTTTTTGTTTATTGTCTTTATTTATTCTTAGCTATAGACCAAACTCAATCAACCCCCCCCCCCCCTTTTGTTACCTTAGACTGAATTTAAACAACTAGAATTTACATCTGCCTCTCTGTGGTTCGACCCGACTGCCGCTAGCTATAGTTGTAGTTGGAAATTATAAATCTTATTTTTGACACCTCACGACGGGTATCACAAGCCTGTACTCCGTTCATGCATATATTACTAACTCTGTCACTTTCAACAGTTCATACAACTTTAAACCAGCCACGCAACTCATCCATAAGCACAAGCACACACCATTACACCATCACTTGCATCCTAGTTAATTCAACATTGAAACCAAACACAAGCTAACATCTAATAAAAGAACCTCATGTTACACATCCAACACACACACATAACCCCATAGATTTATCCCACGCGAAGTTACTGACTTAAGCATGATGGGGCCGAGATTCTAACATGAGGGCGCCTTCTCGCCCAAAACTGACATAAAAGGGCTCCAAATACACATACACTAGGTTCATTTTAAATTGACACCCTATAGTCATTGGTTCATTGGTTCAGGTTCTAAAATCGTCGCTCTTATGCTACTTTGTAACACCCCCGCTTACCAAGGAGGCTTGACATGACCTTCCCCAATAAATAAGAGCATTACCATCTCGGTTTCCAGAGGTAAGTAAATCAAATAAACAGTAACACAATGTTTATTAAATATTTATTACATTTTATACAACATAACCAAAAGGAAAACAACTTTGTTACAATCGAAGGAAACTACTAAGCATAAGTGACAACGACAACTAGCTAGACAGCATGGTGACTCGATCTCCTCCAAATCCTGCAAGCAACACATAAACCAACACTTGCTAAACCAACTGCTCACCATCCCCGAATGGATTGGAAAACAATACCGGGATCAGTCAACTATATAACCAAGCTAAAGAATACAGAGAAATATTCAAAACACAAACACAACCAATCCAATAACAATAATATCCTCCAACTCCATTACTAGTTAATAACCGACTACACACTTAAAGTGTAGTCCTGCCAGATTACCCGTCACAATAGGTAACCCTCGCCGCTAGTCGGGGACCGCAAACATGCCCACTTAAGCCCCGCTCAGCGCAACGAGCGCACCCAGATCATTAATTTGCACATCCCCCTTCTGACGGGAGCCACAAGAGGCGAACATGGGGTTCGAACCATTTCACGAACATGGTCCTATCTCAATAATACGATTCTCAATATAGACAAACCAATACCAATCAACTAATATCAATTCAATTCAACATAGTAATCAATTAACTTAATCTTAAATCAATTACACAACGGACTGAGTAGGGAAACCCTACCTTTTTTCTATGCTATGAAAGTGCGTCCATCATATTAAGCCAAGAAATACTAGACATCGAATCCTACAAATAGCAATCGTATCCTATCAATAAGATATTCAAGATCTATTTAAAGATAACAACTATTCACAAACTCACCTTGAGACGCAGACCGATGCTGATGACGGCGACAACCCGACTCGATGACTTCATGCATAGCCTATCTCCCTTTCCGAATTAGTGTTCAAAGCTGCCCAAGATGTATAGAGTGAGATGAGAGAATTGGGGGGGGGGGGGAGAGAGAGAGAGAGAGAGAGAGAGAGAGAGAGAGAGAGAGAGAGAGAGAGAGAGAAAGAGAGAGAGAGAGATTAGGTTTAGGAATGAGAAAAGGAACCGTCAAAAAATGATTTATGTTTAAGTGTTCGCGTTTTTTAATAACACGTTATCCGACAAGTTACTCGGTTTACTCGGCCGAGTACGTCACACTCGGTCGAGTACCCCAACTACTTGGCCGAGTGGCCTCTGCTAGGTCGAGTATCGAGTTACATTAGGCAACTAATATCTCATGTCTCCCTTGCTAGTGCTTTCCTTTGGTCAATTAGTCAATCAACGGGTCCCTAATAAGGCAAGTATTATAACTCAAATTTCGTATGACCTTGTAAAAGTGTTTGAGTGTGTGTCCTCCACAATAGTGCGTCTATATAATAAATCTCGTATAGGGAGTATCAGGGATTTATTTTTTATATTTTCATTTGATTAACGTTTATCGGTAACGCTCGGCTGACTATAGTTTGACGTTACTCTCGTGTGACGGTGGTGATTAACTGATCCCTTAAGGTCGCACCTATAGGAAGACTTGTATAGGTTGTTCAATACAATATCAATATCACAGGTTATTCGATAAAATATCACAAAAAAAACACCTGTACAGGAACCTGTGATATTGTATTCACTAATCCTCAATCCTCAAATATTTAGGAGTTCTCACCAGATCCCGACTCTCTCTCTCTCTCTCTCTCTCTCTCTCTCTCTCTCTCTCTCTCTCTCTCTCTCTCTCTCTCTCTCTCTCTCTCTCTCTCTCTATATATATATATATATATATATATATATATATATATATATATATATATATATATATATATATATATATATATATATATATATATATATAGAGGTGGGATCCGGTGAGTCCACTTAAATATTTGAGTCCATGAGTCCATAAAACAATATCACGCACTACACAAAACTATATCACGAAATTTTTTTTCCAAAATTTGTCTCATTCATAGTTTCCACTGGCAAACTTATTAGAGATCACTAACAGTTTTAGCCAGTCATTCATAGTTTCCGCTGTCAACGATCATGCGTGAATGACTAGACACAGCACATCTACTTTGGAATTCAAGCTAGGTGTTATAGCAATATGACAGGATGATTGATCAAAGAGGAAATAAATGGCCTAAAATACATGTATACACAGAAACTAGTTCCATCATCTGCAACAGGTGTTGTAGAGATGAGATGATATCTTCTCAATGAGCTAAACTCAAGAGAAACACGTCTAACTTTGACCGCAAAGGCGTTTATTTCATCGCAAACAATGGTTAACAAGCGTGTATATGCAACCACACATCGGCATTTGTAATCAATTATATGAAGCACACAAATTTTTAGGTTAACGAATTCCCGTCCCTATTCTGCAAATTTGAAAATCGAACCTTATGATGCTATTGCCTGTAAAGTGTTAAATTCATGCCAAATTCCCGTTCCAATTTTTTTTTTTCGAAAATTTTTTTTAACAATTTTTTTTTCGTGTAAGCTGTGATATTGTTTAGTATAACGTGTGATATTGTTTAGCATAACTTGTGATATTGTATTACAAAACAATATTACGAATTTTTTTTTTTCAAAATTTTTTTTTTCGAATTTTTTTTTTAACAATTTTTTTTCGTGAAAGTTGTGATATTTTTTAGTATAACGTGTGATATTGTTTAGCATAACGTGTGATATTGTATTACAAAACAATATCACGATTTTTTATTTCAATTTTTTTTTTCAAAAAGTTTTTCTTTCCAGCTGTGATATTGTTTAGTATAACGTTTGATACTGTAAGCTGTGATATTATTTAATATAACGTGTGATATTATATCATGGACTCACGGACTCAAAAGGATAGGGTGGACTCATGTGATCCTAATTATATATATATATATATATATATATATATATATATATATATATATATATATATATATATATATATATATATATATATATATATATATAGACAAATGGTAGTCAAGTGGTTTTTATATGATGTGGAATTATATTTATTGTTAATTTTGCGATAATTAAGAAATAAATATAATATCTTATTTGAAAAGATAATATTTAGTAATTACAAGTTAATTGACTAAATTTGGATTATTTATTAATAATGTATTAATAATAATATGTTACGTATTTATATATTGTGAGGCGTAGGTAATTAGCTAAAATAAGTTTCAATGAGTTGTAATATTAGCTAAGTGGGTCTTGTATAACAAATTGTATATTAGTACAATAGTCAAAATGATTTAATTGTTAAGTTTATGATATTTTATTTGATATGATATTATATTAATATTTGTATTTAATTATATAAGATAATTAAATATAAGACTTATAAGCATTTATGGGACAAATGTCGGAAGTCGAAATAGACCCGTACAAAGCCCAAGTGGACCAATTTTTCCCACTTACACACTCATGTGAATCTACAAGTGGCATCTCCACTAAGAAATGTTCCTATCATTTCTCTACATTTGATTTCCTATAAATACCTAACATTTCCACATGAATTGTGTTTGGAAAAATTAGAGAAAAATTTGCTCCATGTAGAGCATATTTGGCCGGTTTTTTTGAGCCTTTTTGGACCATCTTTTTTTTCAAAATTTCCTTCATATTTTCAACTAAAAACACTCATAAATTAATTCTTAAAAATATTATTAAGGTAATAATATTTAGTAAGATGGTATATATACATATTACTTCTTATATTATCTAGTTAATAATATAATTAGTATTTTGGATTGATTCTTGGGTGTACACCTTAGGTGGCCATCTACTTTGGTGATTTGGTATTGAGGACGATCATCCATCTTATCATAACTCAATAATTACAAAGGTAGGAGACATTTGTAGTGCCCACATTTGTCATTTTCTCAATGTAAGGAAATTTCTATCTTTTAATCTATGCATGCATGTAGATTTTAGACCACCTAATAAAATTAACATGTAATTTTATTATCACTAAGATAGTCTTATATGGATTAAAATAGTAACAACTGATATCATTGCGATTGTTACATACATGCATGTAATTGTAAGACAGATTTTATTAATTTATGAGATAAATTCACAAAATTGGTTTTTTCGCAAAATATGGTCTTTCATGTATATAATCTGGTCTTAAGTGGATATCGGTCGAAATTTTTAGTTTTGTAAAGTTTAATGGCATTTTACAACTTTTTAAGACATAAAAAGGCATAAAAATGAATTAAAATGTATTAATCTTAATTAAGTGTTAATTAAATTATGTTGCATGTTAATTTTATGTATATTTATTTATAAATAACCATATGAATATTCTATTTATGAGAAGTATAAATTTTAAATTAATGTGATTATTTAGGTAGTTTATTAATTTTTATTTGATAAAAATTGGTAAATAAAGGTTATTTTACAAATAAATATTTATTAAATTTTTGGGCTCAAAATTTTAGAATTTTTGAAATTGTTCCATAATTTTCAAATTTTTTTTGAAGTCGTTTTATTTTTAATGATTTAATTTGGAATTAAATCGTAAAATTGTCGCTTTATCGATAAAAATTCTAAAAATTGTTTTGACGTAATTTTATGGCCAAACTTTTCACATGAATGCCATTTTGGTGTGTGACCAGAATGTACAAAATATTTAAAATTTGTTTTTTCCATAAAAGTTTTGATCAAATTGAGTTTTTCATAAAAGTTATGAATTTTTAAGCTATTTTTGCTATAAAAATATTTTTAAGCACATTCAACCACAAAATAATTAGTGGGAATAATTATTTTGGGGTTAGACCAGATTAGTATGATGAGTATATCTTAAAATTGTCTTAAGAATTGATTATGGATTTTTTAATGGTAAAAATTCCGTCAAAACAAGCTCAAATGATCGTTGTTGGTAAGCTGGACGATTTGGCATGACATTTTTATTGCATATTTATTTTTCATAGAGATGAATGGATTTTATTTTACACTTATTAATATAATTTTACCTAATATGGCCATAGTTAGAAATTGGTATTTCCCATAATGTATGGGAATATCGATTTAATTTGTAATTAGCTGCGATTTCGTATCGCCAAGTTGTAATTAATTAATAGTTTAATTTTATTACAAAATCTATAATAGGATATTGCTATGTAATTTAATTATTAGTAGTTAGTTTGTATTATCTCAAGACGGAGTATTCTAAAGATGGAGTTTTCGGAAAGGAGTTCCGAAGTCCAAAAGATGGAGACCATTTTTAAGACTCAAGGGACCAAGGGGTTGGTTTCCGGAGTGTAGTAATTTTAGTTAATTAGATTAACTATGTGGCCATATTAGGATTTGTTGTTTTTATATTTATGCATTCATGCCAAATCGTCACTACATGTTTTTACTTTTGTTATCGATATAATTGTCTAGCATTCATCAATTGAGTTTACTTAAAAGTGATAGACAATTAAATTGATAAGATCTCTCACTTTAAAAATTGAGATTAGCCTTATCAAGTAATAGCACTTATGAATCCCTTCATCGTTAGAGGTAGGCTCGGGTCACCGGGGTATACTCTTTTTAAGTTGGGTAAGTAGGGTAATAAAAGTTATTACATGTGAAAATTGGTTGGACTCAATGGGATTAATATGGGTTAAATCGGTCTACCGTGCCTATATTTAGTTCTGGGGCTAAAAGATAGATTTTAAGAAAATCTGTCGACCAAAAGTTTTAATGGTAGAATCAGTCAAAATTGTTGACTCATCAAATGGGTTGAATCGGTCCACCGTGCCCGTGTTTATATAAAGATGGATTTTGGAATCGTTTATATAATTCAGTGGGAGATCATTATATAAATGAGAACTTGTTAAAATTGTTTTACAAGTAAAATATTTAAGATAAATGTTAAATTTCCTTTCATTTCCTTTTGCAGTAATCACGATGGCTACTTCTAGTCAAACCGCCATAATATCTAAAGATCCATTGTAATACTCCACTGAACCGAAAACGTTATTCGGGTGGGGTAACCCCTTAGAAAGATCCATTGATAGGCTTAAAATCTGAATAGTGCTTAAAGGGATTGCAAATACTACTCATATTAACAAAGTGCACTTTCTTTTCTGGTTATCCATGCGCATGAGTGAGGACAAAAATGCGGTGAAAAGGACCTGTGTTGATCTGTGGGCCATGTACACAGCCTGGCGGGCTACCGTGAGTGACCGCTTCCGACCCTAGGTTTGGGCCGGGGTAGAAGTAGGATCAGAGCAACCCTGCGACCGTCTGGTGATCCTGTGGTCTGGAGTACCCGGGTCACCAACCTAGCGGGGGAGGATTCTGGGTTTGGCTCGGCTGCGGTCAGATGTTGCCAGGCGCAACGAGGACGCTGCGTTCTTCAAGTGGGGGTGTGTAATACTCCACTGAACCGAAAACGTTATTCGGGTGGGGTAACCCCTTGAAAAGATCCATTGATAGGCTTAAAATCTGACTAGTGCTTAAAGGGATTGCAAGTACTACTCATATCATAAAAGTGCACTTTCTTTTCCGGTTATCAATGCGAAAGAACTCCACAGTTAAGCGAGCTTGGTTGAGAGTAGTCTTAGGATGGCTGACTGTTGGAGTATGTGTCCTCGACAATAATGCGATTACATGTTTAAATCTCATAGTAAGAATACTAAAGGGAAAGTAACATTTAATTGTCAACTGATCCACATTAATCGGTAATTATTGGCTGATTAGAGTTTGACATTACTGTCGTGTGACGGTGGTGATCAGTTGATCCCTTAAGGTCATACCTCTAGGGAAACATTCTTAATTGACTAATTAATTAATTGTATGACGATACAAGTTAATTAATTCTTTAAAATTGAACAAATGATTTTGTGAGATATAATACATATCTTATTGCAATCCGATTAAATAAGATTCGTACTAAGTAATTAAATTGTTTTATTACTTAAGGTTTATTTATTGTTTATGAAACAATTAAATTAAAAAATGAATTATTTATTATAAATACAAGTAGTTGTGATTTATAATTCTATGACCCATTTTAAGTTATTGTAATTGTGAATTACTAAGTTAATTTTGTATGTGATTTATTTCATTTATATAATAATTTTTAATAAGTTAAAAATGCATTATTTAAATGACATGTCTAGTAACATGTCCAATTTGTCACACATTACAAATTAACATATTGACAAAGTTAAAATGGGTCCATATTACCTATGTGAGCCTCGTAAATGGGATTATATGGTGTTATTGTGCTTTAATTATTTTATTAGTGGAAAACATCATCATTACCTACAAATGATAGCCTTGCACACCTACACTCTTGTGAAGAGCAACTAGCAAAGGTATTGGGCACTCTTCCCATGTGTAAAAACCGGCCACCCTAGAGAAAGATAAGAAGTTTTCTCTTCTTAATATACACAATTCATTCATATAAGTTTTTAACTTGTGTGTGATTAACTTATCTCTCTAGTTTTGTTGTTGAACAAAATAATAAACTCTCACATAAATCTCTAATATTATTCATATATTACTAGAAGTAGTAATCACTTGATATTAGTGTTTTTAAGGGCACAAATATTAATTTCTAGTAACCAAATTAATATTTGTATTAAGAAGGATTTCCTTAGTACAATCCTTGTGGAGTAGATCTTGCAATTAGATCTAAGGGTTTTTGGGGCATTTGGATTATTCTTAAGAAGACTAACTTGGTAGGAGAACAATTTAGTATAAACCATATTTCGGCCCTCCTTGTAAGAATGACTAAATTTATTCTCTTTTATTTAAATTGTTATGCATGAATAAGTTCCTTTTAGTTTATGACTAAACTAATTAACACTTAGTTATTAGAGGGGTCTAATAAGAGATATATGAATCTTATAATTGGTATCAGAGCAAGAGTTGTTGCATGCATAATCGGTTTTGTTTTTCCGAGTTAATATGTTAACGTATAAAACTTAAAATTTGTGATTTATGAAGATAAATGCCACGAAAATTTTGCATGTTAAACCTTCTGGTCATAAATTGATTTTAGGTCATTTTGATGATTTATGGTAATTTATTGCTCTTTAAAATGATTATTAGTATTTTATAACATTTTATTGAGTAAAATGACAATTAAAATGCAAAAATTGGTTAGACTATGATTCTGACCTTGAAATTTTTACATGACCTCATATGCATATTTTAAAAGTTGTATGTAAAGTTTCATATAAAATGGTTTTATATAGCATGATTTATGATTTTTACATGTTAAAAGTCGATTAAATAGAGGTATTTATGTTAAAAATGGTTAGACTTTGTTTCTGCCCATGAAAATTTAGTATGTTGTCACCTGCAATATTTACACACTGTACGTAAATTTTTAGATCAAATGGTTTAATTTTGCATGATTTATGATTTTTAGATGTAAAAATCGAATAAATAGTGACTATTTTGGCAAAAATAGCTAAAATAAATTTTATGGCATGAAACATTTTCCCAATATTGTATATATGATATGAACTTCAGATCTAAAGTTGTATGTTAGTTTTCGTATGATTTTAATGGTTATTAATTTTTATGGGATATAAATTGATAAATAGCAACTTTAATAGTCATTAAAATAAATATTCGACCTTTGGGCTTAAAATTTGTCATTTACAGGTTCTAGAAACTTGTTAAAAATATTCAAAATTTTAATTTTGATTTATTGCAAAATTTTATGTTTAATTTGGAATTAAAAGTTTAAAATTATGTTTTATATGATTTAATTGTGAAATAAATTAAAATAAATTAAAGGGCAAAATTTATTACAATTTTAGGATGTTGAGAATTTTGCAGAATATACAAAATTATGATTTTGAATTTTTCGAATTTTTATAACTTTTTGGGAATTATTTCCTTATTATTATGAATAATAGTGTTTAAAGAACAATTGTATAATATCAAGTTGAATTATTGTCAAATGTTTAGTGAAGACTAAATTTTTGAGTCCTAAGATGGTTGGGGTAGTTAACTTGGACATAGATGTGATTTATGTAATATTATGTAATTTTAAAAAGTTAATTGTCACACTAATCCGTAAAACCGGAACGTATATACGATATTAGCTTAAATAGGGCGATTTGGCACTTCACATGGCATGTTTCATACATATATTAATTCTGCATTTTAGTATGATTGTCATATTTTATTTTATATAATTTTTGAATTATGTAATTTGTACTTAGTTTGGCCTTAGATTTTAATTGGTATTTCCCGAAATGAATGGGGATATCGATTCGGTTGTAATTAATGTGATCTCGTATCACTTTTATTTTATTTAGTTTTTTTTTTTTTTTTTATATTATATAAAGTAGAAAAGCTATGTAATTTATTTATTCCGGAGTTCCTTGAAGACGGTGCCATTCAAGAAGGCGGTCCAACAAAGACGGTGTTGCCTTGGAGTGCATGCCAAATGAAGTTCAAGGGACCAAAGTAGTTGGTTTCCGAATTTGTAAATAGTTTATTTGATTTACTATTTTAGGAAGGCCATACTAGGATTTTATCTTTATGCTTTGCATTTGTTTTATATGTTTGCATGCATAGCCAAATCGCCACAACTACACATGCATATCTTTTTTATCGAGTCATCGACTGTGTCAATAAAAATTATCGTAGTTCATCGCTTTAGTTCACTTAAAACGTGATAGATAATAAATTGACAAGACCTCTCACTAAATAATAATTGAGAATTAGCCTTACCAAATAGTAGAAACCATGAATCTCAATTTCATAAGGAAGTAAGCTCGGCTCACCGGGGTGCTAAACTTGTTACGTTAGGTAAGTGGGTAATAAAATGTTGTTACATCAAAATTTGGATTGAGCTTAACGGAAGTATTCGTGACCGTAGTCGCATGTGTTCCGGGCTAAAAAAAAACATTAGAGTAATTTTATCGACCGAAAGTTCTAGAAGTAGAATCGATTAAAGAGTTAATCCACCGAGTTATATTGATAAGGGATGAATCGACTCACCGTGCCCGAGTTAATATGAATTTGGATCTCGGAATCATTTATAATAGTTGGGTAGAGGTCACTTTATAAACGCTTAAAACTTGTTTAAAAGGTTTACAAATATTTAAACAATAGATGTTTATTAATTCCTTCACTTTTATTTTGTAGTCAAATTTATTTTCTCAATTACAATGGCAACTCCACATTCATCCGCAACCACTAGCTAGAACACTCTCACCAATGTTTCATGGCTCCGATCCTTCATGGATCCTTGTAAATTAGAAAAGAATGGGTCCAATTTCGCCGATTGGGACGCACAACTTAGCTTGGCCGCGGAGGGTGACGATAAGATTCGTTACCTTACCGAGGCCTCTCCCGCCGCACCTACCGCTAGGTCTACTCCCGCCGCTAGGCAAGCCTATGAGACTTACCAAAAGGAGTCGGCCGCGATCAAAAATGTGTTGATCTTCTCTATCGAGGCCGAACTTCAAAGGAGTGCTATAAAGACTAGCACCGCCTGTGAGATCTATACGATGCTTGTGACCATGTTTTCACAAGCTCCGAGGATCATTCAATATGAAACGGCCTCCCCATTCTTCGATCTCAACATTAAGGAGGGCCAAAAAGTTAGCCCTCATGTGCTCAAGTTGATGGAGCATGTTGAGATCTTAAAAATGCAAAAGGTAGAGATTTTCGAGGAACTCATCATTGATCGAATTCTTCATTCATTGAACAAGGTTAAAGCATATGTCCAATTCAGGGTGAATTTTAATATGTAAAACTTGAAAGA
This sequence comes from Silene latifolia, assembly GCF_048544455.1. Lineage (NCBI taxonomy): Eukaryota > Viridiplantae > Streptophyta > Magnoliopsida > Caryophyllales > Caryophyllaceae > Silene > Silene latifolia. The sequence continues at coordinate 88,594,088 of NC_133528.1, forward strand.
ATCACTCGATGAATTGCACAAAATGCTTGTGCAAGCCGAGAGGGACATGGGGCTAAATGCTTGCACCAACAAGGATGTGCTCAACATTAATCAAAAGAGCAAAGGGAATTTCAAGAAAGGTGGTCACAAAGGAAAGAAGCAAACTCCCTACAAGAACAAAGGAAAAGCTTGTGAAGCTAGCTCCTCTAAGCCAAAGAAGCAAACTCCGGGGCAAATGCCACTATTGTAATGGTGTTGGGCATTGAAAGGGAAATTGTCCTAAGTACCTTGGCGACATCGAAGCTGGAAAAGTTATTCCAGTAGGTAAATAACTACCCCTATCTTTTATGTTTCGATCTCAACCTTGGTATTTTGATACAAGTTGTGATATTTACCCCTTTTTATTGTAATTAGGGCATCCAAGCAAGGCCAAGGGAAAAGAAAAGCAAGCTTAGAAGATCTTGAGGGAAGCTAGATGTAGCCACTCATGATGCCAGATCAATGGAAGCTTGGCTTTATTTTGTTTTGTCTTTAATTTCATGTTGTATTTTGAAACTTTAGAACTATTTTAATTTCCTCGTTCGACTTGGAAATTTGGTTGTTTCCTTAAACAATGGTTGTATTTTGGATATTTGTGACTTGGTTTGCTACCCAAGTCACTTACTTTATCGTATCGTTCGTTCTAAATTTTGTCATCATACACTACTTGCATCAAGAAACATAAGATAATCAACTTAAATTGATCAAATAGACAATTATAATGATTGCGTCATTATATGTCCATAAGCTATGAATTCGATTCTCCTTATGCCATTGGGACCAAATGTCACAACTTTCATATAAAAGATCAATTATGAAGTTATGATTGAGTTGATGAACTCACACAAGGGAATGTTGCCAACCTTATTTGATACACCTATCAAAATTAAATCACCTAGTCTATATTATCCTTTCAATATGTCTCAATTATTTCACTATTAAGTTGATATGTACTACGTTTTCCTCCTTTTCCATGACAATTAAATTGTTTTGTGGCTCAAAAGCTATCTTTGAAGAAAAAGGGCATTTTTTCCTAAAGATAGAGTGGGAGTGGTTTTAGCCACAAACTCTTCGCATAGAGGAGACCAAAAGAAGATGTTCTTGAGGGAACTACGTGAGGAGACCAAAATTTTATAACCATCCACCCTAGAGAAAGATAAGAAGTTTTCTCTTCTTACTATAAACAATTCATTCATATAAGTTTTTAACTTGTGTGTGATTAACTTATCTATCTAGTTTTGTTGTTGAACAAAATAATAAACTGTCACATAAATCTCTAATATTATTCATATATAACTAGAAGTAGTAATCACTTAATATTAATATTTTTAAGGGCACAAATATTAATTTCTAGTAACCAAATTAATATTTGCATTAAGAAGGATTTTCTTGGTACAATCCTTGAGGAGTAGATCTTGTAATTAGATCTAAGGGTTTTTGGGGCATTTGGATTATTCTTAAGAAGACTAACTTGGTAGAAGATCAATTTAGTATAAACCATATTTCGGCCCTCCTTGTAAGAATGACTAAATTTATTCTCTTTTATTTAAATTGTTATGCATGCATAAGTTCCTTTTAGTTTATGACTAAACTAATTAACACTTAGTTATTAGAGGGATCTAATAAGAGATATATGAATCTTATAATTGGTATCAGAGCAAGAGTTGTTGCATGCATAATCGGATATGAAAAATGATTTCAAAAATGGTTTTCTAACTTCATTTGCATTAAAAAAACACTATTTAGAGTTAAAACCATCTTCGGACCCAAAACAGACTCAGAGACCCGCAACTTGAGTCAACCTGAGTCAACGCAAATCTAGAATCTCGAAAATAATTCCTTGAATGTTTTTATCATGCCATTTGCATTAAAATGACACTAATTAGAGTCAAAACCGACACCGAGCCAAATACCGACTCACACGGGTCAAACCCGAGTCAAGCACACAAAATACCTACCTCAAGTAACAACCAAAATCATCTAAGTAGGTGCCCATATTGTTAGACAACATCTTACTTGATTACCACAAATCAAACCACCCAAACAATGGATAGAGCAAAGGCCACGTCCAAATTGAAAGGTACAGTACACCCCTTTGAATCACTAGGTGGCTCGCGCCTCAATGGCCTATCTCCTTAGCCTCCAAGCAAACTCAACCGACCTAACATCCCACATTTCTCTATAAATACCCACCTTCATACACCATAATCCTCACGCGAGCGTCTGCCACCTCACCTCTCTCTAAAACTTCTAGACTCGACTTCCTAAGTCACAAAATCGACACGTGTTTTCGACCTACCGATCGAAAACACAAGCCTTACACATTTTGTTTGGTACCGTCGATGTGTATTCAACCAACTCAACATTAATCAATATGTTTTCAACAACATATTTTCAACACATTTTCAAAACAAAATCCTTTTTTAAGGCACTCTTTTAACCTTCTTTGATCGTGAGTAGTCGCATACGAGGAAATCGTCTCTAAAGTCGTCTACCTCGCAAACATCATAACACGCAGGTTTCAGGGTGTAAACAACTCATGTATTTCATGTGTTTACTGTTTTCATAACTTTATGAGCATGAACAATGCATAACACGATTCAAATATAGGTTAGATGAGCCAAAACCGAGTTTTGGCCTGAGAAAGGAGCTCTTTGTTATGCAAAGAGGCTCGCGCCTCTAGTGGCTTCTCAGGTCAGACTCAAACGTGTTTGAGTTCATCTTCCTTCAACACTTTCTTTTATTTTTACTTCTTTTCTATTACGGTTTTTACCATTCTAATTCATTTTTATTACAAATATTTTGACCATTACCGAAATCATCCTTGGTTCCATATACCATGACTGTTTATTCCGTGACTCAATGATATTATTGGTTAATTAAAAATTAATGGGTATTTTAACCCCCTTTTCTTTTACTTAGCATTTTTCTCAATTCATTTATACTTGCAAACATATTAGTCATAATTCATAATCATCCTTGGTTCTTTATACCATGTCGGTTTAATCCGAGTACGATGAAAAACTTGACTAATTACAAATAAATGAACTTAACATAATTAGTTCAAATCAAAAAATTTCGTCTCACTTTTATTTCATTTTATTTTCATCTTTATCTTGGCCATATTGCATATTGTCTAGTCGGCCTGAGTTTTCTCATCCTCGCGTTTCGAATCCCGATTGAGTCAAGCATACCGTTGACGTTACACATTTCTGTTTCGTCAAAGACCTTTCATTTCCTTCGAGCACGAGGCTAGGGCACCCTCCATACACATTTTGTTTGGATTGGTATCCCTCTCGAAAATCGGGGATTGATCGCTTGGTGTGTAACCCACCCTTATTTAGTCAAAACCCGTGTCAGCATTATGCATAATATAATGAACTTCGAGTGCTTATGTGTTATGTGATCATAACTCCTTATGTGTCATTTCAAACTTTCAAAACACCCTTTTGTGCCGTTATAATGGCCATTTCAAACCTCGATCTTTTGACGACCGTTGCACGCCTTTTTAGGCCGTCGTAATGACAATTTTCAAAACCCGGTCTTCTACAACCGCTTCAAAAACACCTTTTTAGGCCGTCGTAAAGACGATTTTAAAACCCGGTTTTACAACAGTTTCAACAAAACACATTTTTCGCGCCGTTATAATGGTCATTTCAAACCTCGGTCTTTCACAGACCGTTGCAAACCCTTTTTCATGCCGTCATAATGACGATTTTCAAACCCGGTTTTCTACAACCATTTCAAACCTCGGTCTTTCGCCGACCGTTGCATAATCTTTTTTATGCCGTCTAAATGACAATTTTCAAACCCGGTTTTTACAACCGTTTCAAAGCACCTTTACATGCCGTTATAATGACCATTTCAAAACCCGGTTTTTATAACCATTTCAAATGCACCTTTTCATGCCGTTGTAGTGACGATTTCAAACCATGGTTTTCACAAACCATTTCAAAATACCCCCTTACGCCGTCATAATGGCCGTTTCAAAACTCGGTCCCTCGCCGACCGTTGCATTCTCAAAGCACCTTTTTACGCCGTCGTAATGACGAATTCTACCCTCGAATTTTCGAAATTCGAAATCAATTTTCAAACAAAAAAACGTTTTTTAAAACTCCCGTAATGACGATTTCAACCCGTGAAACTTTCAAAATTTCAAATCTCGTTTTTGAAATCAAATTTGGCTTTTCTAAGCCGTCGTAATGACGATTTCAATTCTCATAATTTTCGATTGGCATACCGTCTTTCAAAGTTTAAATGTTTTTCTAACCCGTCTTAATGATGAATTTAATCCTCATAATTTCCAATTTCAAATCATTGAAAACAATTTAAACTGTTTCCAAATTTCCAATCAAAACGTAACCATTTGAAAACAAATTTAACCGTTTTTAAATTTCAATTCAAAATCAAATATTTGAAAACAAATTTAACCGTTTTCAGATTTCAAATTAAATTTCAAACCATTTGAAAACAAATTTAACGGTTTTCAAATTTCAATTCAAAATCTAATCTTTGAAATAAAATTCAACCGTTTTCAGATTTCAAATCCAATTTCAAACCATTTGAAAACAAATTTAACCATTATCAGATTTCAAATCCAATTTTAAGACATTTGAAAACAAATTTAACCGTTTGCAAATTTCAAATTGAAGCCTTTTGAAAACAAATTTAACCGTTTTCAAATTTTAAATTTAAAATCAAATCTTTGAAAACAAATTTAACTGTTTTCAAATTTCAATTCAAAATCAAATCTTTGAAAACAAATTTAACTGTTTTCAAATTTCAAATCCAATTTCAAATCATTTGAAAACAAATTTAACTGTTTTCAAATTTCAATTCAGAATCAAATCTTTGAAAACCAATTTAACCGTTTTCAGATGTCAAATCAAAACTCAATCTTTGAAAAGAAATTTAACAGTTTTCAAATTTTCAACCCAAACTTAAATCCTTTGAAAACAAATTTAACCGTTTTCATGGCCATTGTGATGACGATTCCAAATTCTTCAATTCTCGATTTTCAAATCAGTGATTCGGAATTTCAAAAACCGTCTTCGTAAACAACACATTGTTTTCAGAGCCGCCGCAATCTCAACTTAAACCGTCTTTTGAAAACAAACCTAAGACAACCCTTGCAACTGGCCGACCTTCTAAAGATCCCTACTCTTCGGAAGTCGTCCATAAAACGACAAATGAATCTTTTTGAAAATTTCTATTTTTCGAAAACTTCAGTCCACCTTTATTTTTAACCGTGATCTAATTCGACAACGGTTTGTGATTATTAAACCGTTATATTATGGATTAATATGTCAACGGGTTTCTATTTAAATGCGACCGTTTTGAATAGATTTATTGACCACGGTTTTATTTTTAATCGTGATCTAATTTTTAAGTATTTTTTTTAAAAAAATTGTTTTAGCAGGTTCCAGCAGCTGCTGAAATGATAATTTTTGCAGTAGCAGGTTCCGTGGAAATGCTACTGCAAAATAGCATTTCAGCAGCTGCGCATTGCAAAATTTCAATCCTACAATATCAGAATATTACACAGATTGATCTATTCAACCCAACATGAAAATATTATAAACAGGGTAACCAAAACTAAATACACACGTGGCTCTATGTACACACATACATAATGAGCGAACTATTGACACTCGGTAATGAAAGAAAATAAGTGGCCCACTTATTTCTGATGTCGGCGATGTGTTCCTTCGAATAAGTTGGGTCTTTGTTGTTGATTGAAGGTGGGAACTACAAATCAAGTATACTTAATCAAAATAGACAGAAAAAGTGAAATATTACACAGAATTAAACCCAAGTTACGTTTGAAATAGTTATTAAAACACACTAACCGGTGACTCTATGTCGATATACTTTCGGGTGATAATCTCCCACATGGACCAACAACAGAAAAAGCCGCAGTCGTTGCTGCTTGGTTGTTGTACAAGAGACTATTAATCACATATAAATAAGCTAAATTAGATCAACCTCTCGCATAAATATAAATTAAATGATTGGAGTAATTATTAAGAATACACTTACTTTTATCGTGACAAAAGTTGGACTTGATGCTCCCATTTTTTGAAACACACTAATTCATAAATATATACAGGAAATTATAATTAGCATTTGGCTCAGTAATACTGATGGGACATTAAAAGGATCCTAGTCTTCAAACGTCATACAATAACAATTGACATTATGATGTAAGGTTGTAAACTTACTCAGTCATCATCTTTACAAATTTCTCAGTGGGAGGATGTCCGCAAGAGTCAATCCAGTACATTATGCCTTTTTTTCACACTGATTGCCATTAGCAGCCAATGCTTGCTATGAAATATTGAAAATTGAACTGTTAGTTCATATACATACATGTAAGCTAAGCGTGTGTTAATAAATGAATAGAATCGTGATTCATGATAATAAACTACTATACATACCGATTCTCATTGTATGGGGCAAACCATAGGCTTTTGGGCGTCATCAACCGTTCAGCAATTCTATCATTGTACTCTGTGTATGTGTATCCAAAGGACTTATGAGAGAAGAATTCAGGTGACACGAATCCGTAGTCATGAGAAACATAGTTCCCCTCAGCCATGTGTGTACACAGGTACCTATTACGTCAAATGGAACGAAGAATGTTATTTTCATTGATGATTTAAATAAACATCACTATTCGTAAAACCAAATGCCAAGTTTTAATTAAAAAACTTACTTCATCCAAATTACAATGTGCATAGCATCTAACTCGTCAAGGTCGAGAAACTGACACAGTGATTCCCCATCCATATAAACAGTGAAACCGAAACCCATAACATCCTCTCCGATGTCAATCATGAGTACTTCTACGACAGCTAGCTTCCTTTCAGCCAGCTGATGCAAAGCTACGAATGTTGGAGTACTCAATTTTCGCTTATATTCATCGGTCTGATATTTAGGTTTAAGAGGAACACCAACGTTGTGTGCAGCAAGAGTAGATGTAACCCCGGTCTACAATTTAGAAAAAAAATATATACATTACACGAGACATCATATATAATTTAAATAACCAAAAAAAAAAGGAAAAACTCACAATCTATTTTTCAAATTATTACTACCTCTTGACTTTTGGGTGGAGCGGCAGTCGAATCAGTGACTTTGGGTGTTGACGTAGTAGTCCTAATTCCAGCCATAATGGCTTCGTGTAACTCCTAAAAATGTAAAAATTCAAATACTTACTATATGTTAGATAAGGTTACCCTAATAAATTTAAAGGCATTCATTATATAAAATGCGTTCGCTTTAGCATAACTGCCCCGGAGATGTCAACAGTAATGAATTCTTCAGGCCATTGCACAATAGAACCCACGGCATCTTGCAAAAGCCAATTATCACTACATGGTACTACTAGAGTACCATACGTCTCCAGATATAACTCGGTCACTTACACTTCCCTCCGTCCCTCACGGAGGGCACTGCCTTTAACCAAAACTCCCCTAGCAACAACAATTCTGCCCGATGCCACCGTAGAGGTTTGGTAGTAAAGAACACAAGGCTTCTTGCAAACGACCTTCACATTTTTAATTAATTAGTATATATACATGCACTACTTTAAATAATAAATTTAATTAATTAGTATATATACAACAATTACAAACTAGTCGTAGTAGCAAATACCTCGTCAAAACCCGGAATTTGAGATGATAAGAACGTGTCTTTGGCTCCCACCTCCACCTCCTTTTCCCCTGCCTTCATGGCTTCCTCTTCATCTACCCCATCTTGATCCTTTGCCATGTCTTTCTCACTTTGCATGCCCGCTTTTTTCTTATTCTCCTCTACTTCCTTTATGACTTGCCGAACCATAACCAACTCTTCTTCAGATGGCTTATCCCCCATTTCCACCATTTTGAGTATCAACCTGGCCATTGTTTGTAGGTGTGTAGTAGAAATGAATATGATTAAAATTAGTATAATTTCAGCATATATATATATATATATATATATATATATATATATATATATATATATATATATATATATATATATATATATATATATATTATGTTGAATAAAATACAGTATTTATATACCCTATCATCACCACTCATTGTCCTTCGAGTATTTTTCCCAAAATACTTAGTGATACCAACATGCGTCGATACCCCTCTCACACGACCTGGATGCGCTGCTTTGCCGATTGCCCTAGCAAGAATGTCATCGCGTCCTTCAGGCTTACATTTTCCTTCCTGTACCTCCTTCTCACAGATTCTCTACATATACATAAAACCATTATGCAACTAAATTTTATTTAAACACACAATTATATAACCGACCACCAGTGGTAGGAGTGACATATTTATTCAAACTTACAATTTTTTCTTTGATGGCCTTATCATATGGAGTTTCTGACTTTTCATTCTTAGGTGTGTGACCAGCCACCCAAGCTTCGTGACGATTGATAGTTCCAAGCTTCTTCTTAATCAATCTATAACCACCTCTGGAGCCATGAAAGATGCTCTCTTTCTTTGAAATGTTCTCTTGGTTCTGCCTACTCATAGTCTTCATAAAATGAATTGTATCGAGTAACGTAAGCATATTTCATTACTTGTTAAGTGATTACTAATAAAGTGATCCCAATGAGTCGCAGATAAATTACCTTAAACTTGTCAGACTGCCTATAAGCAATAAAGTTAAGCCAATTTTGCTGGTTGACAAACCGATACTTCTTCTTTGGTGGTTTCTCGTTTATCTCCCCGATCTTCTTGTCGAACAAATGGTTCTGAGCAACCTTTAACTTCCATGTTCTGAAGAAATCCCCTATCTTTCTTTTTAGGTAACCATCATGTTCTTGGGGGACATTGTAAGCTGCCTGCATATATGGTGAGCATATTTGGTTAGTTTCGGCTAATAGCACATATCGAATACTAAGATAATTTCATCTAAAGCATTTATTATTGTATATACATACCTTTATTCTCCCCCATAGCTTTTCCTACTGGTCTTGACTCAACTGATCGATACGCGGCAAACCGAGAGGCACATACTCTCTTACACAATAACCAATCCAACTCGCGAAATTTGCAGCAAAATCTCCATCTGGCAGCCCCGTTAATGGATCCCATTGAAGTTTATTAGGTATCCCTCTATCTATTGCTTCTAGGGAAACCCTATGGGTCCTTCGCCCAGTATCCGATTCCAAATTATTCTCATCACCTGATCTTCTTTTTTTGACCTTTTCCCATCATTTCTTTTCCGCTTTCCACCCATATCTAAACCAGAAATTAACAAACTACTAACTTTAAGCATTAAGTCAACATAGCAGGAGCACCGTCTCAAATAACTGATCACACAGTATACCTATAAATATAGATTTGTTTAACACACAATATACTTAAAATAATGGGTGTTATTTAACACACAATAAACCTAAGATAATTAGGGGATAAATTCACAACTAAGAAAATAAAGACATTAAGTTAATGAGATGAAGGAGCATGGTTTATTATTACTTCTTCAAAGAGGAGAAGCCGGCCCCGGTATGGCGATGACAGAGGGGACGGCAGAGGCATTCAGGATGGCAACGGCAGAGGCGACGACGACTGCGATGGCGACGACTACAAAGACGACGGCGATGGAGAATAGTAGTGGTTCTAGGGAAACTCAGTGTTCGAAGGTTTTAAGTGGGCGAGGAGAAAGTTTGCATGTGTGTTGTTTGAATATTTGATTGAAACTAGTAAACACGGGTTAAGCGAAACCGTATTCTGTATTTTGCAATATGACAACGGCTGACAATAAACCCGTAATTGTTTTCATTATATTACATCGGTTGGTGTCTAACCGTTGTCATTTATCTTTTATTGTGTCAAGTTTTTCCCGCAAAAAAAAAGCATCTTCCATATTTTGTAATCCGTATTAAGTTAGTACTACAAACTTCTTTCCTCAAATAGGCAACTCGGATAGCAAGTGGGAGAAAATGGAACTTCAAGACTAAATTATACACAACCTGTGGACATGGGCCACGTCTCGGTCTGCGGATTTGGGGCCACCTACCGGTCCGTAGTCACGGGCCACCTGCACGCCAGGCCAATCTGTGGACATGCAGCGTCTCTTGAAAGCCACGCTCGGCGGCATAAAATGCTTTCGACCGGATCGCTTTAGATCGGTCGGTGTTGTCTCGGTAAAGGTCTCGAAACGATTAGAGATGTTTGGAGTCGCCACCAAGCATTTGTGGGATGCTTGGAACCCGTTCGAATCCACTTTATACGTAGGTCAATCAAGGCAAAAAGCGGTGCTTGACATAGGTACTAAAGATAAGGACTCGTCCCCCTTTTAGCATTCTATGCCTAAAATGACTCTTGTGCGCCCTGGATAAGGCCATCCACTATCCAAAGGTTCTGAGTAAGGGGTGAGGGTATGTATTGGGAAGCCCTTTAATCGGACACCCAATCCCGCCCGCGTTAGCGGCCTCTAATGATCGATCGTGGTTGTTTAAGTGCAAAAGTTGATAAAACGGCGTAAATGCATGAATGCACATCCAAAAGTGTTAACCTAACATGTGAGCTTTCTAAGTCGGTTTGTTAATCCAAATATCAAGCATAAGATGTCAAGTTGGATTTAGATTTATTTGCATGTGAGAACGGAAATTAAACATCCATTTACCAAGTTCGGGTTATGATGCTTAACACGATCCATTTATTGAAAAAGGGTGTCAAATGACAAAGTGTAAAAACATAAGCTTGTCAATCTGATCTGTCACGTATACGGATGAACCGTAATCGGGATCGTCCTAGACAAGTGCTAAAAACGAGGCAGAACAGCGCCAGGCAAGCCTGTTAAGGCGCGAGCCTATTGGCGAGGTAAGGGGCTCTGCCCAGGTTTTGAAATATGAAAGTAGATGGCCTCTTGGGGCGCGAGCCATGGGGCGACCCAAGGGGGCGTCTCCTGGTTTTTGAAAAGGTTGTTTAAACGTATTTGTGATTAAATAATCTGCAGGTATTGTTTGCACGACTCAGAATAATTACTATTATGTTAGTAATATTCATTGTCGGATTTGCATGTTTGAAAAGCATAGTTTACAAATAAAAATGTAAAATCTTTGATTTGAACTAATCATGTTAAGTTCATTTCTTTGTAATTAGTCAAGTTAATCATCGCACTCGGATTAAACCGACATGGTATAAAGAACCAAGGATGGTTATGAATTATGACTAATATATTTGCAAATGTAAACAAATGAGAAAAATGGTAAATAAAAGAAAGGGGTGTTAAAATACCCATTAAAATGTAATTAACCAACAATATCATCGGGTCACGAAATAAACCGTCATGGTATAAAGAACCAAGGATGATTTTTGTAATGGCCAAAATATGTTTATCATAAAAATGAATTAAAATGGTAAATAAAAGAAAAGGATTTCCTTTAAAATGTAATTAACCAATTAATGTCACCGAGTCATGGATTAAACCGTCATGGTATTAAGATCCAAGGGTGATTATGATTTATGGTTAAAAAGTTTGTCGTAAAAATGGTTTGAAACATTTGAAACGGTAAAAACCGATTACGAATAAGAAACGAAATAAGGAGGAAAGACGAGAACAAACACGGATGAGTCTGACCTGGGCACTTACATGAGGCGCGAGCCACCTTGCACAATAAGGGGCTTCTGCCTCAGGCCAAAACACAGTTTTGGCTCGTCTAACCTAAATTTGAATCGTGTTATGCATCGTTCGTGCTTATAAACTCATCAAAACAGTAAAGACATGAATTAAAGTGAGATATTTACACCCTCAAACTTACGTGTATTGATATTTTGCCATGTAGACGACTTTAGAGACGGTTTGCTCGTAGCGACTACTCACGATCAAGAAGTTTAAAAGAGTGCCTTAAAAAAGGATTTAGTTTTGAAAATATGTTAATTAAAACATGTTGATTAATGAGTTGAGTTGGTCGAATGGGTCGGTCGAATGCACGACGACGGTACCAAACAATATGTGTAAGGCTTGTGTTTACGATCGGTAGGTCGTAAACACGTGTCGATTTTGTGACTTAGGAAGTCGAGTATAGAAGTTTAAGGGAGAAGGAGGAGGCGGACTCTCGCGTGAAGATTATGGTGTGTGATGGTGGGTATTTATAGAGAAATGTGGGATGGTAGGTCGGTCGATTTTGCTTGGAGGCTAAGGAGACACCCCATTAAGGCGCGAGCCACCCCGTGACTCAATGGGGTGTACTATCCCTTTCGCAAATTTGGATTTTGCATTTGGTCTAACCAATGTTTTGTTGGTTGCGATTTGTGGTCTTTGAGGTTTGCTTAGCCGTGTAAGCTTCCTCTTAGGTGATATTTGGAGTTGGTATTTTGTGTCTTTGACTCGGGTTTGACCCGTGTGAGTCGGGATTTGAATTTCGAGTCGGTTTTTGTCCCGGTGTCGGTTTTGACTATAATTAGAGTCATTTTAATGGAAATGACATGATGAAAACATTCATGGCATTATTTTTGACATTCGAGATTTGGGTTGACTCGTGTTGACTCAGGTTGACTCGAGTTGCGGGTGTCTGAGTCGGTTTTGGGTCCGAAGACGGTTTTAACTCTAAATAGTGTTATTTTAATGCAAATGAAGGTAGAAAACTTTTGAAATCATTTTTCATATCCGAGTAGTGCATTAAACCGTCTCATGTATAGCCAATCCACGCACGCATATCAAAAACACGTTATAGTCCGATCATCATCGGGTGGTTTTTGGAAGGTGCAGATCACGGGTATCTCTGAGCCCCCACTTTGACTGAGGCTTGGACAGGGCGAACGTCAAAGTATGATCTCCAGGTCAATCGAAGATTACAACCTGAAGACCGTTGCGACGTCGAGGTGACTCAAAAGGGTTTGAGCCAAGGACCTGCGGTCGGGAAGGGCGACGTCGAGGCGACTCGAGGATTCGAGTCAAGAACCTGTTGTCGAGAACAGTTTAGAGTCTGTCGACTTCCGGTTCGGGTCGTTTAAAGTCCATTAGACTACGTATAAAGGCTCGCCAGCCATAAGAAGGAATCATACCTGAGGCATCTTTGGGATACGTCCTTCAATCATTTGCGCGCAAAGGCTCGCCAGCCGGTGTTGAAGGTGGTGCGTTTTGAGGCTCGCCAGCCATAGGAAGGAGTCATACCCGAGGCATCTTCGGGATATGTCCTTGAGTCGTATCTCGTGTGCGTGCCAAGGCTCGACAGCTGTGATAAGGAGTCGTACCCGAGGCATCTTCGGGATACGCCCTTGTGTTGTACCTTGTTTGCGGACAAAGGCTCGCCAGCTTGTGAAAAGGAGTCGTACCTGAGGCATCTTCGGGATACGTCCTTGAGTTGTATCTTGTTTACGGCAAAGGCTCGCCAACTTGTGAAAAGGAGTCGTACCCGAGGCATCTTCGGGATACGTCCTTGAGTTGTTTCTTGTTTGCGGACAAAGGCTCGCCAACCATGGTGGTCGAAAGATCGACTGTGGGAAATAGCATGTGTGACATCCATTTGAAAATCGGCACTCGCTGGGGAGTTAGAAACTTCTCAGGACTCGCCGGGGATATGAGTTGCTGCTCGCTGGGAGGTAGCGTATGCCATGTAATCGACGGGGTTAAAGCCCTTGGACTTGATGGGTCGCCGTTTGTTGGGAAGAACCCAGTACTCAATTGGAGTGAGTTTGTCTTCTCAAGATTATCTGCATGGTTAGTGACCACACAAATCTGCCGTCGCATAGACACGCATGTAGGCACGCAAGCATATAAGCACATAAGCACATAAGCATGTGAGCAATTAGTATATAAGCAACTAGCATGTAATATCTCACGCTAGGGGAGATAGAAATTTTGAAATTTGTTAAGTTTAAAGGCGAGTCTTGTTACTCGTAGATCTGTGATTTAATAAATTGGAGACACGTGACCGTTGCGACATTGACTCACACGGACGCATACTGACAGACTGACAAACAGACGGTCGCGAACGTGATACAGACTTAGTATCGACACGACACAGGGTGACTCTGACAGACTTTGCTCATGTGTGTGCAACTCCTTAGCCAAAAGAGGGTGACAACGCGCATCAGTTCATCGGAGTAGAATATCCGCTCGGCTGGGGGACATGAACAGATTATCTTCTCGAGACATCTTTGTCACCGTTTGCTTGTTTGAGATCCTTCTCTGAGGCATGATGATTCGGAGAGCGAAACCAAGACCTTGTCATCGTCTGAACCGAGCACTAGGCTATGGGCGGTTTTATTTTGGACTGTAGTTGAGACTCGAAAAAAGTTTGAGGGTAAAGGATGGGTGGCGTCTTAAAAGAGAAGCCCCCAGAGCGAGAAGGTTGGAATTTGACAAAATGAGGAATGGGTGACGTCTTAAGGAAGAAGCCCCCAGTAAAGAGGTATAAGATTAATTTTTGCAGCAGGGTGCGCTGCTTTTGAGGGTTGATGTTAATGGTTGAGATTGAAATGGGTGTGCGGTTGTGTCCTTGTTGGGGGGACTGCCTAAGTATTCGCATGTTTGCAAAATCAAACCAGATCGTTGATACCGTCGTAGAGTACCAAAGATAAATTTATAATTCCAAACTAGTACTATAGCTAGTGGCAGTCAGGGTCGAACCACAAGGAGGCGATGCAGTTGATAGTTGTCTAATTTTAGTCTAAGGTAACAGTAAAAGGGGGTGTTTGATTTGGATGAATCTATAACTAATGGCAATGAAATTAAAAGTAAACTAAGCAAATGAATGAGCAATGAATGAAAATGTATGAAATCAAATAATAAAAAGGGTGCTAAGATGGTCGGTTCACTGTAGTTTCGGCGGCAGTATCCTAGGTAAGTTTGAAATAATCACGTGAGACGGGAAAATAAGAAGTCCTCTTGGTCCATTCTTAACAGGTAGCATCTTTCGATCTAGCTACAGGTCCCTAATATCACTAATGCTAACTTTCGTCCTGAAAAGTGATTTAAATGTCTAAATTAACTTATCTCTCGATCTTATTAATTTAGTCGTCTTAATTAAGTAGTCTATTTCCCTCCCCTATCTTTCGATCTGATCGGGTCGGTCAATTCCTAAGCATTCAACTAGTCGCGTGCACTCGATTCGTCAAATA
Organism: Silene latifolia; assembly: GCF_048544455.1. Lineage (NCBI taxonomy): Eukaryota > Viridiplantae > Streptophyta > Magnoliopsida > Caryophyllales > Caryophyllaceae > Silene > Silene latifolia. The sequence continues at coordinate 88,609,186 of NC_133528.1, forward strand.
TAGCAATTAAATTAATTAAAACGAAATTGATCTCACGTGGCCAGTCGATCGACCAGGGTAGGCGGTCGATCGACCATGGCGCGATTCAGGTATACTATTCTACGCCGCCTACTTCTACAGATTCCCTACATCCTAGTACGATGGATTTAGCTACTCATGATATTGATAATAACAGCAATAACCTTGACTAATAAAGCAATCGAATTCATACTTAAATTAATTAAATAAACAATTGACATGAAACGATAAATTGGCTTTGGGATCCTATCTAGCAATTCTATACTACGAACGAATTAAAGTAGCGAGTATTAAACGAAGGAACAGAAAATACCGTAGGGAGAATTTAACAAGAAAGACCAAAACCAAATACAGAAGGAAAACTTTATTGACGGAAAATAAACTAAACTAATGAATATTGAACTGTATGTTAAGAACTCAATGATAAAAAAACTCCATCATAGATGCTGAGGAAGAGTTACGTTATATAGGAATTATCACGTAACCTAATCCTCATAACCTAATTACAATGGGCTTCCTAATTCCCGATCTTTTAACTTGCGTCAGAATCACGGTCTGGTCGATCGACCACAAGGACCAGTCGATCGACCAACCTACGCTGTACAGTAGCTTCTGTTAGCCGTGCTCTGGTCGATCGACCATGTAGGTCAGTCGATCGACTGGAGTAACTGGTACTTGGCTCCAAACGTTTCGTGGATTCGTCTTTCGGGCCTCGATACGCGCACCAAGTTCGTTTCTTGAGTAAATACTTCACATCAAATGCAATGCAAGTTACTTAGGGACGGATTCGGCTCGATTTCCGCTGGATTCTTCACATTTCTGCAATATAATACAAAAACACGAAAGTAGACGGAAATAGGGAAAATAGTAGCATAAACTACTTGATTGAGCTCTGAAATGCGTGTAAAATGGGGTGTAAAACATCATATTTAGGACACGCATCAAACTTCCCCAAACCAAACCCTTGCTTGTCCCCAAGCAAGAACTAGACTCGATTCTAGGACCTAATGGAACGAGTTCAATCTCAGAGCGAAATGTAACCATAAAGCCTAAACCAGTTTAATGCTACAACTAATAATCAATTGGTAATATGAATCATGCAAACGAGTTATGTAATCGTTAAAAACTGCTGAACCGTCAACTATAGAGACTTATCATTATGGACTCTCACGGGTCGCTCATATCACACACAAGCACAAGTGAATATATGTAAAAGATAGAAAGAATTCATTTTGTAGTGACACTCGCCTAACTACGACCTATAAAATCATGCCTGCAATCTAATATGAAAAATAATCTCTACAACCATACATATGCATTCCAACCAACAAATGACCATGACACATGCCGAGGTAAATATGGATATGTGAGGTATGGGTAAGAAGAGGCTAAAACGAATTTGGATAAAAACAGAGTTAAAAGCCAAGCTAGTAACTAAGGGAACCAAATTATAACAACATCCAACTTCTTGCTCAAGATTAAATGATAGAACGGTGCTAATAGTAAGCACAAATCTCACAATCTCCATAATTGGTCAACTCCCCATATGATATAAATACAGCTTGGGAGCAAAAATCGCCATTTAATAAAGACTTTGAATTATGCGATTTTGATTTTTTTTCTTTTCTCGGGCTTCAGTCGATCGACCAATGAGTCCAGTCGACCGACCATAGATCTAACTTGTTTTTCCCTTTTTTTTCTTTTTTTTTCTTCTTTTTTCAATTCTATTTTTTTTCTTTCTTTCCTTCCTTTTTCATCTTCCCAACATTATCCCAAAATGAGCATTAGCTACCAAAAACAAAGTAACAATCCCAAGAACATAAACTACTAGCTTGACAAGGGCAGGCTAAATGTAGGATGTAGTAACGGGACAAAAAGGCTATTTTTGGCAGTGTGGAGCTTATGGGCAAAATGAAAAAGGGCGACCTCTTCCACATGTGTCAACTAACCACGAACCCAAATGCATACTGGTATTAAGCAGATTAAGTTCATATTTATGCATATTGATGTAACATGTCTCATAAGGAGTAACTACTCACAATCCTAGATAAACTGGTCACGAATGTCACCAGTTATAAGCTCTAAACCTCAGAAAATGATGTAGTTTGCCAAAAATCTAAGTCAAGTCTCAAGATTCAGCGAGTAAATTAACAAAAACTCGTAGACTATGCATATATGATTCTACTAATAACATGTCAATTAAGCACGACTTAGGCGTAAAACAGCTGCAAATGCAATGTCATCATTGAAATACTACCGTTCCGACTCAACCTATATGCTAAAATAAACGTGAATTTTTTTTGAATTTTTCAAATTTTTCCAATTTTTTTTTTTGAATTTTGTATATATAGGAAATAAAATAAACAATGCAAACTGAAATGCAATAAATGTGAATGCAAGCAAATGAAATGCAACGCAAAACCCTTCCCCAAACCAAATCACACAATGTCCTCATTGTGTAAAATCATGTAATGAAATAAACAAAGGAAATGGGATTTTGCGGTAAATTAAATAAATAAGACATGAAAAGGACTCGGAAGCTCACAAGACTTTAAGCGCAGAAAAGGGAAACCTCCCCAAACCAGCGTGAGCTAGGAGGTTTCAGTAGCCAGCAGTGCTACCATAGGTACCTGAAAAGAAATAAAATACCGCGCGTAATCCGAGAAAACAAAATTGAAGCGGAAATTACGTGCAAAGAATTTAAAATTGGAGAAAGAACAACTCAGCATCGAGCCTTGGTCGATTGACCAATATAACTAGTCGATCGACCATGGGAATTTAAACAGTAGCTTTTGTGCTGAATAAGGCAGCCGATCGACCACTATGGGCAGTCGATCGACCACTATGGGCAGTCGATCGACCGTCATACCTGGCGTAACAGTGTTGTTCTTCGACATAACTCAATAAATTGAGTTAATATGGTCCTTATACCTGCAATTACACATTATAACGCGCCCAAAAATTGCGCAGCCCAAAATTATAGTCTTAGTCTTTAAAAACCAAGCATACGACTAAGAGTTTTTATTTCTAAACAACTATGAAGTTTTATTCAAAACAAAAACAAAACACATCTAGGTTGCCTCCCGGCTAGCGCTGGTTTCAGACAGGTCCCGCTCGACCTCCTTTCCGTCAGCCAATTACTCTAAGTGAGCCCAATCAAAGCAGCTCAAAGCTTGCAGCAACCTCTCAAATATCTGCGCATGTGCTACACAAAACTGTTGGTAGCACCATAAGATAGTAAAATCATAGGAAATTAAAATGTAAAATCGTTTAAGTCTGACAAATTTCTTATGACAGCTCCTAAAATTGTCCACAAAGCTATTCTGCCCTCCAGCTAAGGGCGGAATATAAAAGCTCAAGTTAACCACAGGTGGAGAATTAACGAACTCAGGTGAATTCGACTCAATAATAACGCGAGTAGAATTAAAGTAATTTGACGGGTATGAAATGTGAGATGGAGGAGTCTGATCAACTAAGGGAGAAGGTGGATAATCGTCCCAAATGCATGGGATAGTAAAGTCAAATGGGTCAATGGGGTCTCCTAAAATAGGCTCATCATCGATATCATCATAAGTATCCCATTTAACCCCTAGACTATCACTCTCCTCATCGCTAGACTCGTCAAGATGAAGGTTCTCAAAGAGAGCCTCCAAATCGTCCTCACTAACATTGCAAGAATCATAAAGGGGTTCTAGACTATCCTCATAAAAAGGATTGTCAACCACGCTAATGGTCTCCTCTATGTCTCCGTTGGTATTTCCTAGATTGGTTTCTAAGGTCTCACCCACCCCCTCGTCTGAGTCAACATGAAGAGAAAAAGTAGGTTTAAGAGATTCAGTAGCAAACCAATTAAAGAATTCTAATACCTCAATTACGGGGATTCCTTCAAAATCCCACTTACCTATAGACTCGAGGTATGCTCGCGTAAGGTCATTCATATGCCGGAAAATAGGGCAGCATATTTGGAGATCAGAAAAAGGCATCTCGTCTGGGCTCAATAAACTCCCAAAGTCTGGCTAAATAAGCACCAAAGATTTCATCCTCTTCCTGTGGAAAACGCAGAAAATGAAACATGAGAACGGTCTCAAGGAACCGAAGTTCCCTGAGATTAAAGAAAAAAAGACTAAAATTAACAACAACAAAAAATAGCGCTGCCTCCCCGGCAACGGCGCCAAAATTTGATACCGTCGTAGAGTACCAAAGAGAAATTTATAATTCCAAACTACTACTATAGCTAGTGGCAGTCAGGGTCGAACCACAAGGAGGCGATGCAATTAATAGTTGTCTAATTTTAGTCTAAGGTAACAGTAAAAGGGGGTGTTTGATTTGGATAAATCTATAACTAATGGCAATGAAATTAAAAGTAAACTAAGCAAATGAATGAGCAATGAATGAAAATGTATGAAATCAAATAATAAAAAGGGTGCTAAGATGGTCGGTTCACTGTAGTTTCGGCGGCAGTATCCTAGGTAAGTCTGAAATAATCACGTGAGACGGGAAAATAAGAAGTCCTCTCGGTCCATTCTTAACAGGTAGCATCTTTCAATCTAGCTACAGGTCCCTAATATCACTAATGCTAACTTTCGTCCTGAAAAGTGATTTAAATGTCTAAATTAACTTATCTCTGGATCTTATTAATTTAGTCGTCTTAATTAAGTAGTCTATTTCCCTCCCCTATCTTTCGATCTTATCGGGTCGGTCAATTCATAAGCATTCAACTAGTCGCGTCCACTCGGTTCGTCAAATATAGCAATTAAATTAATTAAAACGAAATTGATCTCATGTGGCCAGTCGATCGACCAGGGTAGGCGGTCGATCGACCATGGCGCGATTCAGGTATACTATTCTACGCCGCCTACTTCTACAGATTCCCTACATTCTAGCACGATGGATTTAGCTACTCATGATATTGATAATAACAGCAATAAACTTGACTAATAAAGCAATCTAATTCATACTTAAATTAATTAAATAAACAATTGACATGAAACGATAAATTGTCTTAGGGATCCTATCTAGCAATTCTATATTACGAACGAATTAAAGCAGCGAGTATTAAACGAAGGAACAGAAAATACCGTAGGGAGAATTGAACAAGAAAGACCAAAACCAAATGCAGAAGGAAAACTTTATTGACGGAAAATAAACTAAACTAATGAATATTGAACTGTATGTTAAGAACTCAATGATAAAAAAACTTCATCATAGATGCTGAGGAAGAGTTACGTTATATAGAAATTATCACGTAACCTAATCCTCATAACCTAATTACAATGGGCTTCCTAATTCACGATATTTTAACTTGCGTCAGAATCACGGTCTGGTCGATCGACCACAAGGACCAGTCGATCGACCAACCTACGCTGTACAGTAGCTTCTGTTAGTCGTGCTCTGGTCGATTGACCATGTAGGTCAGTCGATCGACTGGAGTAGCTGGTACTTGGCTCCAAACGTTTCGTGGATTCGTCTTTCGGGCCTCGATACGCGCACCAAGTTCATTTCTTGAGTAAATACTTCACTTCAAATGCAATGCAAGGTACTTAGGGACGGATTCGGCTCGATTTCCGCTGGATTCTTCACATTTCTGCAATATAATACAAAAACACGAAAGTAGACGGAAATAGGGAAAATAGTAGCATAAACTACTTGATTGAGCTTTGAAATGCGTGTAAAATGGGGTGTAAAACATCATATTTAGGACACGCATCAATCGTAGTTCTGAGCTGGTTATTGAGGATTGAAAATTGGAAATGTTTTGAAAGGGATGTGCGGTTGTGTCCTCGTAATAGGACTGCCTACGTATTCGCGTGTTTGCGAAATCAAACCAGACCGCAGTTCTGAGCTGTGTGTGCAATGGGTTGCAAATTGAAGGTGTGAAATTTGAATGTGTGTGGGGGTGTGGTTGTGTCCTCGTAATAGGACTGCCTACGTATTCGCGTGTTTGCGAAATCAAACCAGATTGTAGTTCTGTGTAACACCCCGTATTTTATAATAATATTTTATTATAAAATTATTTTATTAAATTAATTATTTCGAGATTTAATAAAGTATTTTGGAAATATTTATATTTATCGTCTTCGTTCTCTATTTTATTATTTCCCGTTTTGATATACTTTTGATGGGTTAAAATGTCCGTGCACGATTTTACTATTTTAATTTAATGATTATCTTTCTATTATAAGCCCTCCTTTCGTTTTAATAATATCCAATTGGTTTTGTAATCAGATAATCCATTGTATAACCTAATGGACCCAAAGCCCATTAGTTAATTCCTTATAAATAGAATTAACCTAGCAAGCAACTAGGTCAATCCTTCTTCTTTCTCGCGTGAAACCTAACCTAGCAGGCAAGCTGCTCTCTTTGTTTTCTCACGTAAAGTGCCGCACGGCAGCTTCCTCTATTTCTCTCTTTTGTTCTTTTTTTCTCCCTTTGACTCCATTGTTGAATATCTTTCCTTCTACCCAATTCAAAAGAAAAATATATTTTCACAATCCTTGCTCTTACCTCTACATCATATTTATCTCCAAATAATTTTATGGGGATTATTTGTATGGACCTTTTGACCTACCTTTAAGGTCTCTTATTTTAATGGATGAAGAAGAAGATGTCTTTCCTTTGCCGTTTTTGAAAGAGGATTCGCGATGCATAATTTCTAGCGCATGGGTTTTGGATTCGTGCATCTTTAATGTTTATTTTTGGGACGTGGATACGTGTTGGAGACAAGGATTTATTGGTCGTGTCTTTTATGGAGTTTTCATTCTTATTGTGCATCATTAATTGCTAATAAGGTAACTAGGTGTTTTCCTTTAATTATGTTTATGCCAATTGATGTAATTTACACGATTTAATAATTGATTTGTGTAATTGGTACGTGTTTGATTGTTTATTATCATGTTAATTATGTTTTCGCATGCTTGTATATGTTTTAATGCTTTAATCATATATCGTATATTGTTTACATGTTTATTATGGGTGTCATGAGCGCAATTAGGGTTTACGAATAAACCATAGTGGCGGCATGATAGGCGGCCAAGGGTTCTCTCCAAAGTTATAGCTAAAGCTAGTATAACCTTGATGATGATTCAAGTGTTATAGCTGAAGTTAGTACAACTTTGGGTTGTTACTCAAGTTATGGCTGTTTGAGGTTTAACTTTGGAAATATGAATTCAAGGTTATGGCTGAACCTACTATAACATTGAAGTGCGAGTCAAGGTTATAGCTGTAACTAATGTAACCTTGGGATTATGGCTCAAGGTTATGGTTAATGCTAATATAACTTTGAGTTTCGTGTCAAGGTTATGGTTGAGGTATGTATAACTTCAAGTTATATATGCTGAAATTATAGTCGAGGTTACTATAACCTCGCATCCGGAGTTCATGTTATGGTTAGGGTTACTATAACATTGAATGGTTAATGTTAAAGTTATAGCTGGAGTACTATAACATTGTATGGTTGGTACTTGTTTTACATGTTGTGTTGTGTTCTACGTGTTATATCCTTTTGTTGCATATGTCCTTGGTTATTCTTGTTCGTATGTTGGTAGGGCAGTCAGTTAAACTGTTCTATTATGTTGAGTCGTGATGTTATTCACGCATGAGTTGTACAGTCAGTTAAACTGTGCATTTGCATAAGTTGGACAGTCAGTTAAACTGTTCTTCTGAGTTGAGTCGTGGTGTGGTCCATGCATGTCGTGTGCAGTTAGTTAAACTGTGCATATTTATTTGTTGGCTAAGTCGAATAGATGACGGTAGTATCAGTTAAATACTATCGGAATGAATCAAGAGCTGCTCTTCGGAGGTTTATTGGTCTATGTTCGGGGGTGGCCAGATTCGTCAGTTAAACGTTCTGGGTCCCGAGTGTCGTTCGATGTACAGTTAATGCATCGAGAGGTCTGGCCAGGTCTTAGGCATATAGGCAGTGGTGATACGCTATACATAGTACCGTGGAGTATCAGTTAAATACTTCACAACCGATGGTTCGTCACTTACACGTTCCATCTGCTAGTTCATCAGTTAAATGTTCTAGCGGCGTTCGCTCTATTCGCTATGCTTTGTTGCTAGCTTTGTGCCTTATGTGCTGTGGATCGTGTCTACTTGGGTTTGTAGGTGTCCATGGTCTAGTTCGTGCATATGGTCTAAGTTCATATAGTCTCATTCATCTAGTGTTATGAATATCATGAGTAGTAAGTCTGAGTTTGATTTTCATGAGTATAGATGATCTCACATGTTTACTGTTTATGCATTTCAATTGTTATTGATTGTTGGTTATATTCAATTGTTGTAAACATGACTGGGAGAGCATCTAGTTACTCCCGACTGAATTGTCGACCCCCTTCTCAGGTTGTTCAGATGTTGCTGACTGGTTGATGCTTGCTTGGGAAATGTGCGAAGCGAGCTTAATAATAAATTAGGAGTTTGCCTTATGTTTTAAGAACCTTTGAATAATGTATTAGTTGTTTTGGATTTAGTAGCGAACCGGATTGGTCAGGTGTTTCCGCCACCTTGACCCTTTTATCAGTATCGTACTCTGATGTTTACTTTATAATAAGTTATATTCTTTGTTTTATAATCCGGGTTGTTACAGTTGGTATCAGAGCAAACACGCTCCCAACTCTCGCGTAGTTAATGACTAAACTAAATTGACTTAGTAAATGAGTGAGAGTAAATGGGGTAGAAACAATTAAGGACTTGTTTGTTTATGCCTTAATGTTTCTTATCGTTATTAAATTTATTACATATGTTGTTGGTCATGTACTTGTTCGATTATGTGTTTATGTTTCGTATAATTATTAATTGTGATAGATGTGTAGTTCTTACACTTGTTTAGTTATGCCTTATTTAATGTCTCGTATCTTTATTAACTGTGTTAACTGTGTTGTTTATGTATTTGTTAGTTTATACCTTAATGTTCTGACTGTTATTAATTGTATTACATGTATTGTTCATGTACTTACTTTTTATACCTTAATGTTTCGTAACATTGTTAATTGTATTACATGTTTTATTCCTGTATTTGTTTGTTTATGCACTTGCTTATTTGTGCCTTAATATCCCATATTGTTATTAATAGTATTAAATGTTTTGTTTATGTATTGTGTCATTATGACTTGATTTTTGTTTCGTCATTAGTTGTATAAAATGTGTTGTTCATGTATGACTTTTTCAAGCATGTTTTGTTGATTTTAAAGATGGTCAATTTTGAAAACGTCCTCTCCATGTTACGTGTCGTGCATTTTGGTTATATGTCGGTCAAAACTTTTATTCCTTGATAACCCGAGCTTTACTCTTATCGTACTTTCATCCTTTTTGGATCACTTGATGATGTTGTCGTGCTTGAGGTAAATTTCGGAGTTGATTCCCCTTGTGGTTTGGGTCTTGAGACAGTAAGTTAAGATGGATTGTGGATAGGGATGTTCAAGTATGATCGGGAATAGCATTTATTATTATGGGTTTGGTAACGAGGAAGTTTACTTTGGGATTAGAGGTTTTTGAGACAAAGTTTCCTGTGGGATTAGAGGTTTTTAAGATGAAGTCTCATTTGGGATAAGTGTTGTTAAAATGATGTTTCTTTTGGGATTAGATGTTCTTAAGTCCTTTGAGATACTTGAGGAAATCCTTATTGATGTTAGAGGGTGATGATTTGTGGCATAAGATATATGGTTGTGGTTTCATAGTTTCACAAGTGGGAGACATAAGGAGTAGATTTATCTTATGGTTTTATTTGGAGTATCGTGGCTTGCTTTTAATGGTTACAATTATTGAGTTTTGCCACGTGCTAAGGAAAAGTTTATGCGAGTTATTTATGGATCGAGAGTAGAATGTTAGAGTTGAATTGAATGTTATCGTGAAGTTTAGATTGAGCACGTTGGGAATTTTGGAGACTATGCTCGTCTTTTATTGGGATGTCATATTTGAGGTGTAAGAATCGTTATGACTATTAGGGAGTTATCAAAGATTTTATGATTTATCCGTTGAGGAGTTATTTAATGATCTTACCTTTTTAAGGATTGATTGAAAGAAAAGAATTGTAGTTTATGGACTTGTGAGATGTTAATGTTAAGGTGTTCAAGCGCTGACTTAGTGAGCGATCATGTTGACGATGGTACAGTGAATTGTTGTGTTCATCTTTTGAGGGTATAGAGATTGCTATGGATTGATTCATTAAGTGTGATTAGATGGAGTTTTTGAGAGTGAAGGACTTGAGAGTTGAGGGTTGTGAGAGTTTGTAATCTTGAGATTTTATAATCTGAGGATCTAGTGATTGTAAAAGGGGCAGTTATATAGGGATTTGTTGGTTCTGAGGTATTATGGAGATATGATGAAAGGATATTACGAGACGTTGTTACCGAGAGTGATGATTGTACGAGAATTGTAAGACCTTGGTTATCTGCTTTGTTTATTTTATCTTAAGGTGTCGTCTTTGCATAGATAAACTAGTTTTTGGAGTTGTCTATCCTTGTCATCCTTGCACGTGTTAACAATACCTCTTCTATTTGAACCTTCGAACCAAAGATTTCTTATCTTGGTCCTCTGTCCATTTAATCTATCGTTACTCTCTATTTGTTCTTTATTTCAACTCCAGTTCCTTCTTCTTTGAACTTTTGAAACTACTCTTTTCACATTGATTTCTCTCTGAGCTTATACATCCTTAAGCTATGTGTTCTTTTGCTTTGTGGTATTACACGAAAATGTTTTGTTTTGGTTTGCAAGTTGTTTGTTCTTTTATGGCAACTTGAAAATGTTTGAAATCTCTTTAGAGCTACTTGTGATCATCTCGTAGTGGAAGCTTGGATCCTTTTGCGAGCGATGTTAGAAACCTTGAGTTTGATGTTTGGTTATTTGAGGTTGAGAACTTAGTAACATAGTTGTATGCGAGTGTGAATTGGGATAACATATAGATTTTGGAGAAGGAGTATTAAAGGTGTTATATTGAGCTCTAAAAGTTTGAGGATGTTTTTACTTTGAAGGTATATAGATCTTTGTTTGTTCTATCTGAGGATAAAGATGTTTCATTTAAGAGTATGAGTGATTAATTGACGGACATAGATTCTTAAAGTCTTATGGTGGAATTGTGATGTTGAGATGATATTCATGGATAGTAAACTGTAATTACAAATTGAGGTTATAAGTTGGGTGATTATATGAGCACAGGTGATGAGACTTGTATGGTGTTATTTGTATACATTGATGGGATTGCGTTGTCGATGACAAGTGTGTTGTGGTACAATAGGTACTAGCTTAACTAAATCTGTATGGTTTCTTGGGTTCTTAGGAAGGTCATGACCATAAGTGTTTAGAGGAAGTGATTGATTCTTGCGATTGCGACAAATGATTTTGCCGTGAGATTGAGGTTGGATAGAATTTTGACAGTTTAGTCAGAGTTTGATGATTGAGATTGATGACTTTGGATACTAGATATATATTGAGAATCATCGAGATTTATTAAAGCCTTTTGATGTTTGAGAGTTGTGATTGGTAGTAAGCACTACTCACTTTGAGGATATTAGAGTAGGAGTGATTATAATGACACTCATGAATCAAAGAGTTTTCTCATTCGAAAGATACTTTGGTTTAGAGATTATCTGTTTGGGGTTTTGTTTAATGTCAGATCTTGTGGTGAATGATAAGCTAGAATTGGAGTGTTTGTTAAAAGTTATTTGGATTTGGAGTAATAGTAATGAGTTCACAATTTTGAGATGGCGTATATGTTGTTTAATGATGGTTAAAGGTAGTTGGATGAGTGTTTGAAATATGAGGATTAGAAGTTGGCTTAATGATCTTTTGGGACTTTGATGGTATGAGTTTGATGTGACTTTTAAGGTTGTAGAGTGTGTGAAGTTGATAACGACATTGATGATTTAGGATCTTTTCTTTGGTTTGAGTTTGGATATGGATCAGAGTGTGCAGCGATTAGGATTCCGAGATGACCTTTATTGATGATCACTTGTAATTCTTACCTTCTTTTGATCTTGTCTTTGAATTTCAAGTTTCGAGGACGAAACTTCTTTTTAGGGGGTTGGATTGTAACACCCCGTATTTTATAATAATATTTTATTATAAAATTATTTTATTAAATTTATTATTTCGAGATTTAATAATGTATTTTGGAAATATTTATATTTATCGTCTTCGTTCTCTATTTTATTATTTCCCGTTTTGATATACTTTTGATGGGTTAAAATGTCGGTGCACGATTTTACTATTTTAATTTAATGATTATCTTTCTATTATAAGCCCTCCTTTCGTTTTAATAATATCCAATTGGTTTTGTAATCAGATAATCCATTGTATAACCTAATGGACCCAAAGCCCGTTAGTTAATTCCTTATAAATAGAATTAACCTAGCAAGCAACTAGGTCAATCCTTCTTCTTTCTCGCGTGAAACCTAACCTAGCAGGCAAGCTGCTCTCTTTGTTTTCTCACGTAAAGTGCCGCACGGCAGCTTCCTCTATTTCTCTCTTTTGTTCTTATTTTCTCCATTTGACTCCATTGTTGAATATCTTTCCTTCTACCCAATTCAAAAGAAAAATATATTTTTCACAATCCTTGCTCTTACCTCTACATCATATTTATCTCCAAATAATTTTATGGGGATTATTTGTATGGACCTTTTGACCTACCTTTAAGGTCTCTTATTTTAATGGATGAAGAAGAAGATGTCTTTCCTTTGCCGTTTTTGAAAGAGGATTCGCGATGCATAATTTCTAGCGCATGGGTTTTGGATTCGTGCATATTTAATGTTTATTTTTGGGACGTGGATACGTGTTGGAGACAAGGATTTATTGGTCGTGTCTTTTATGGAGTTTTCATTCTTATTGTGCATCATTAATTGCTAATAAGGTAACTAGGTGTTTTCCTTTAATTATGTTTATGCCAATTGATGTAATTTACACGATTTAATAATTGATTTGTGTAATTGGTACGTGTTTGATTGTTTATTATCATGTTAATTATGTTTTCGCATGCTTGTATATGTTTTAATGCTTTAATCATATATCGTATATTGTTTACATGTTTATTATGGGTGTCATGAGCGCAATTAGGGTTTACGAATAAACCCTAGTGGCGGCATGATAGGCGGCCAAGGGTTCTCTCCAAAGTTATAGCTAAAGCTAGTATAACCTTGATGATGATTCAAGTGTTATAGCTGAAGTTAGTACAACTTTGGGTTGTTACTCAAGTTATGGCTGTTTGAGGTTTAACTTTGAAAATATGAATTCAAGGTTATGGCTGAACCTACTATAACATTGAAGTGCGAGTCAAGGTTATAGCTGTAACTAATGTAACCTTGGGATTATGGCTCAAGGTTATGGTTAATGCTTGTATAACTTTGAGTTTCGTGTCAAGGTTATGGTTGAGGTATGTATAACTTCAAGTTATATATGCTGAAATTATAGTCGAGGTTACTATAACCTCGCATCCGGAGTTCATGTTATGGTTAGGGTTACTATAACATTGAATGGTTAATGTTAAAGTTATAGCTGGAGTACTATAACATTGTATGGTTGGTACTTGTTTCACATGTTGTGTTGTGTTCTACGTGTTATATCCTTTTGTTGCATATGTCCTTGGTTATTCTTGTTCGTATGTTGGTAGGGCAGTCAGTTAAACTGTTCTATTATGTTGAGTCGTGATGTTATTCACGCATGAGTTGTACAGTCAGTTAAACTGTGCATTTGCATAAGTTGGACAGTCAGTTAAACTGTTCTTCTGAGTTGAGTCGTGGTGTGGTCCATGCATGTCGTGTGCAGTCAGTTAAACTGTGCATATTGATTTGTTGGCTAAGTCGAATAGATGACGGTAGTATCAGTTAAATACTATCGGAATGAATCAAGAGCTGCTCTTCGGAGGTTTATTGGTCTATGTTCGGGGGTGGCCAGATTCGTCAGTTAAACGTTCTGGGTCCCGAGTGTCGTTCGATGTACAGTTAATGCATCGAGAGGTCTGGCCAGGTCTTAGGCATATAGGCAGTGGTGATACGCTATACATAGTACCGTGGAGTATCAGTTAAATACTTCACAACCGATGGTTCGTCAGTTAAACGTTCCATCTGCTAGTTCATCAGTTAAATGTTCTAGCGGCGTTCGCTCTATTCGCTATGCTTTGTTGCTAGCTTTGTGCCTTATGTGCTATGGATCGTGTCTACTTGGGTTTGTAGGTGTCCATGGTCTAGTTCGTGCATATGGTCTAAGTTCATATAGTCTCATTCATCTAGTGTTATGAATATCATGAGTAGTAAGTCTGAGTTTGATTTTCATGAGTATAGATGATCTCACATGTTTACTGTTTATGCATTTCAATTGTTATTGACTGTTGGTTATATTCAATTGTTGTAAACATGACTGGGAGAGCATCTAGTTACTCCCGACTGAATTGTCGACCCCCTTCTCAGGTTGTTCAGATGTTGCTGACTGGTTGATGCTTGCTTGGGAAATGTGCGAAGCGAGCTTAATAATAAATTAGGAGTTTGCCTTATGTTTTAAGAACCTTTGAATAATGTATTAGTTGTTTTGGATTTAGTAGCGAACCGGATTGGTCAGGTGTTTCCGCCACCTTGACCCTTTTATCAGTATCGTACTCTGATGTTTACTTTATAATAAGTTATATTCTTTGTTTTATAATCCGGGTTGTTACATTCTGAGTATGTGCCTAAGCGAGATGTTAGGACCTTGAAGTGATTTTGAGTTGTATGGTTGTGTCCTTGAAGGACTGCCTACGTATTCACGTGATGTGAAATCAAACCAGATCGTAGTTCTGAATGTGTTTGTGTGCCTAAGCGAGATGTTAGGACCTTTAAGTGTGTGGGTCACGACGGTAAAAGCCATTTGGTGACTCGAAAAATTGATTTGAGATAATTCCTCCTTGATCATGAATCGAAGAGGTGTAATTTTTAAAAATATTCCTTATCATGTGAGCACACTAAAAAGTGGACCCTAAGGGTAGATTGAGTATGTCCCGTTTCTCGGTAGCAAAGCATTCCAGGACTCCGTATCTGGGTCAGGGTGAAAATGGCTTCGACATTATGGAATGTGGAGCTTGGTAATAATGGTTTGTTTGACAAATAAAAATCTGGAGTTGAGCGTCACGACGGAAAATTCCGTCTGGTGACTCGAAGGTTGATTGGAGATAAATACCTCTTGATCATGAATCGAAGAGGTGTAATTTGTGAAAATGTTCCTTATCATTTGAGCACAATAAAAAGTGGACTCTAAGGGTAGATTAGGTATGTCCCGTTCTCGATAGCAAATCATTCGAGGACTCCGTGGGGATTGTGGTGAAAAATGGCTTCAACATTAGGGAATGTGGAGCTTGGTAATAATGGGTTTGCTTAACAGATAAAAATCTGGAGCAAGAATTTTGTGGTGTTTAGGCCGAAGGGTAACGGCTTGTAGTGTGGTGCGGAATGGGGTCTCCGGCTTGATGTGGCCTGAGCACGAAATGGTTGGTAAATAATATGGGATCAGATTTCCATGTCTGGACCTTAAAGGTTAAGGTGCAATATTATGAGCCTGAGGGGAATCCTCAGAAGCCTAGATAGGTCTCCTTATAACAGTCTCTAGATGGACTTAAGGGTAAAGCAGTGTTGGTTATGATCTCGAGGGGAATCCCCAGGATCCTAGATAGGTTTCCCTGTAGTAGTAGTCTCTGGAAGGACTTAGGGGTGAAGCAGTTTTGGTTGAGGTTTTAGTGTTTGGTGTTTTGGACTTGTGGGTCCGGGATTTTGTGTGTTGGACTTCGTTGGTCCTGGGCTCTGGACTTGTCGGTCCCGGACTTGGTATTTTGGACTCACTTGTCCAGGATTTTGTGTGGTGGATGCTTTCTTTGGATTTTGGCCTTTGGAAAAAAGGGTTTTAATCTTGTTTGATTTTGGCTTGGGTCTTGGCCTTGACGTTGGGTGATAGCCCTTGGCTTTGGCTTTTGCTTTGAGTGAATTGACTTTGGTTTTTGCTTTGACTTTGACTTTGGCTTTGGCCTTGAGTGAATTGGCGATTGGCTTGGGCCTTTGATTTTGGCCTTGGCTTTGGCTTTGGGGTGAATGGTTATTGGCTTGGGCCTTTGATTTTGGCCTTTTGCTTTGGCTTTGGGTGGATGGATATTGGCTTAGGCCTTTGATTTTGGCCTTTCGCTTTGGCTTTGGGTGAATGGGTATTGGCTTGGGCCTTTGATTTTAGCCTTGAGCTTTGGCTTTGGGTGAATGGCTGCATTTTGTTTTGCCATCCTTCGTTCGAGGAAGGTAGACGTGTAGACGGGGATGTACCCGTTGGTCAGAGGTTGATTCTTTGTGATGGGAAGTTTTTGTGGAGAATGGGCTTGCCTTCCGTCATTGACATGAACAAGGAGACGTTCTTGCTTGTTATATAGGTTCGTCACAGGATCCCTTTGATCGAGAGCTCGTTCTTAGATCGGGTGTTAATGAAAGGCTTCTATTACCAGATATGGAATAGGTAAAGAGAACGGACACAGAGTTTCGAGTCCTTTGCTTACTCGGTACGGAACGTCACTCGAGTGTACTCACATTGAATTAGAACATGTTGTTCGTTTTAAATTAATTCTCAAATAAATTCTCGTTGTCAACGGGAAGTAGTAAAGAGGAGAATATATGATAGTTGAAAATTGTGCTTTTATTTAGATAAATAAGATGTTAGCACAGACTCGATGAATACATGTGACTCATGAGGACAGCCCCCAGTTTGTCACTTAGAAATAAAAGGACAGAGGCTAGGATAGATATGAGAAAGCCTACGACTCGGACTCAGACTTAATCGATACGGACTCCTAATCATCATCTTCCTCCTCGAAGGTCTCCTTCGCAGCATCCAGTGGCTTGAATGTTTGATCTTGAGCATTGACCCACTTGAGCACTTCACTCTCGTTGTTGGGGATTATATGAGGACAATAGTCGATGAGGCTTTTATCTCCTTGCAGAAAGAGATGTTTATTAGGGTTGTCTTCATCACTTGGTTGGCATAGGGATGAAGCTATCAGTTCCTGGTTGTCGATCATATCTTGAATAACATGTTTCAGTTTGAAGCATGTTTCAGTGTCATGACCATTTCCTCGATGATATTGGCAATATGCATTGTCGTCCTAAAAATGGGATTTCTTGCATTCAGACGGGTCCGGAGTGGACCCGATTGGTTGTAGCTTTCCTTCAGTTATGAGCTTTTGAAGAGCTTCGGCATAGGTTGTGTTGAGGTTGGTGAATGTCCTTTGAGAACGTTGAACCTTGCTGTTTGACTTGAGACATTCAGGAGGATTGTCCTGACTGAGAGGTGCAATTATGATTTTGCCAGCTTCAATCATATCTTGAATGGCATGCTTGAGTTTGAAACAGGTTTCGGTGTCATGGCCCTTGCCTTGATGGTATTGACAATAGGCCTTTCCATTCCATGAACGACCTCTTTTGTGTTCAGGTTTGTCCGGAGTCGGACCAATGGGTTGGAGCATTCCTTCTGAAGCAAGTATCTCCAGAGCAGTGCCATATGTTATTCCCAAATCTGTGAATACCCTTTGATGTTTTCCCATGGTTCCCACATTGGTGTTTTTTGGGATGTTTTTGTGAGTTTTGTTTTTGTATTTGTTTTTGTCAATCCTGGGCGGAAGCAGGATTTGGTCATTGTCAATGGGAAGTTTTTGGGAAGTTATTTTGTATTTTGAAGGGGATTTTGGCGAGGTAATTTCATGTTCTTTGTTGGTAGGTTCGTGGATGTGGGAACCATTGGATGACTCCTCATTTTCAACAGCTGTTGGTTGGTGAACCAAGGGTTGGTTTACTTGATGGTCAGGTTCATTTTCTGTACTACCAAACCTCTTCTCCAAATTAGCCATTCGGGTGTTCAAGTCATCGATAGCAACTTGCAGCTTTGAGAATATGTTGTTGATAGAGACGGAGAGCATCATTATACCGCTTCGTATGCCATCCTCATCAATTGCATGAATTTCCTCATCGTCAGGAGGACTGAGGTGAGAGCAGTCTAGGGAAGATTCCTGACTGTGTCCAATAGGGTTTTCTGGAGGGTTGTTTTTGTTGTTTGTTGAGGGGGGTAGTGGTAATTCTCCCTTTTCAATCATGTTATGGATAACGTCTTTTAGGGGAAGACACATTTCAGTATCGTGCCCGCGACCTTGGTGATATTGGCAAAAAAGTTTTTCGTCCCATCTACATCCTCGCTTGTTTGGTAGAGGGTCTGGAGTTGGACCAGTTGGTTTGAGCTTTCCTTGGGAGGTTAGGCTTTCCAAGGCTGTGGCATAAGGGATACCCAAATCAGGGAAGGACTTATGAGGTCGTCTGGTTTTGGTTTTGTCGATGGCAAGTAGCCGGCTTTCAAGGAGCTTAACCCTTTGCTCAATTTCATAAGAGGAAAAATTCCCGGTTACCAGTTTGTCCTCAACTTGGGAGAGACGAGTGCTCAAGTTTTCCACGGTAGCTAGGAGTCGAAGGACCATGTTGTTGATTTCAGCGGAAGTCATGGCGGATGAAGGTTGATCTGCTTCTTAAGTTTCTTGTCGACGATCGATGGCACCCAACTGATTCCTATTTGACATAACGATAGGCGTTATAACTCGTCTTGGCAAGGGATTGCACAAACAAAGGCATGTACGACACATATGCACAAAAGGCAATTTTGCTGTGAAGACGCGACGGTGTGACTAGGTTATGAGTTCATTAAAGGTCGTGAATGACCTCTTGAGTTTGAACTCTTGGTGCAAGACATTGAACTTAGACTCGAGTGTCGACCTTGGCATAGTAATGCCTAGACAGATGACTTCTGACTCAGTTTGGACGTGCGTTATTGGCATGACGCCGTTGGACAAGACACGTAAACAAACTTGACCTTTGACCCGTAATGTAGGGGAAAGACGGGTTTAATACCCGAGAGGTTTTGACTCTGCTAACGCCATTGAGGATGTCGTTTACAATTAGGAGACATGACCTAGACCAGAAGGTAGGTACTAATTTCGGCGGAGACTTGACGTTATCTAGACGACTTGACTTGAAATCGACTCGAGGCTGAATCGGAAAGGTGGACTGAAATTTTCGAAAATAGAAATTTTCAAAAAAGATTCATTTGTTGTTTTATGGACAGCTTCCGAAGAGTATAGATCTCCGAACGTCGATCAGTTGAAGAGTTTTCTTAAGTTTGTTTTCAAAAGACAGTTTGAGTTGAAATTGCGGCGGCTCTAAAAACAAAGTGTTGTTTCCAAAGAGGGTTTTTGAAATTCCGAATCACAGATTAGAAAATCGAGAATCGAATAATTTGGAATCGTCATTACAATGGCCATGAAAACGGTTAAGTTTGTTTTCAAAGGATTTTGAATTTGGGTTGAAAATTTGAAAACGGTTAGATTTGTTTTCAAACAATTTGGAATCGGATTGAAATTTGAAAACGGTTAAATTTGTTATCAAAGATTTGATTTTGAATTTGAAATTAGAAAACGGTTAGACTTGTTTTCAAACATTTGAAATTGGATTTGAAATTTGAAAACGGTTAGATTTGTTTTCAAATATTTGAGTTTGAATTGAAATTTGAAAACGGTTAAATTTGTTTTCAATATTTGATTTTGAAATGAAATTTGAAAACGGTTATATTTGTTTTCAAAGATTTGATTTTGAATTGAAATTTGAAAACGGTTAAATTTGTTTTCAAAAATTTGATTTTTGATTGGAATTTGAAAGCGGTTAAATCGGCTTTCAAATGACTTGATTTTTTATTTGAATTTGAAAGCGGTTAAATTGGTTTTCAAATGACTTGATTTTGAATGGAATTTGAAAATGGTTAAATTTGTTTTCAAGATTGGAAATCGTGAGGATTGAATTCGTCATTACGACGGGTTAGAAAACCGCTTAACCTTTGAAAGACGGTATATAAATTGAAAAGTGTGAGAATTGAAATCGTCATTATGACGGCTTAGAAAAGCCAAATTTGATTTCGAAAACGACATTTGAAATTTGGAAACTAAAGTTTGTGCAACACTTCAACACCTAACTTAGTTTGTCATCCAAACATGTGAACGAATCCTTAATTCTTCTCAAGAATCTCAAGGATGTTCTTTAAGGCTTTCACAAGCCATATTATGGGAATTATCCCTTTTATTGACTTATTATGCTCTCAGCATATGTCACATCATGGCACGTGCGTCTGTTGGCATACATGATCATTCTAATGGCGGAAACATTAGAATTTGATTTCATATGATCAACAACTTAATAGGCCTAGTGAATGATTAGGACTCCATCATAGTAATTCTACTTCCATCAACATGAATAGCCTATTTGACTTTGTTGATGTACAACAGATACGAAAGAACTTATCCTCATAAGACTCTTAACTCTATGCCAATATTCTCTCTCCTAGATTCAAAATCTAGAATACTTTGCATCCCATTCCAAGTCTCCCAATTACTCTTGCCAGAAGAGAACATTGGTACATAATTCTCAATAAGTAATATGTTATCAACATATAAGACATGGAGAAACAATTCTAGCTCCCACTTAACTTCATGTATAATCATGATTCTTCAATCATGTGAATGAAACCATCCACTATTATCACATGAATGAAAAACATAATCCTTTTATGCTAGCTGAAGACCATCTTGTGATCACTTAAGATTGCTACGCATAATATGTTAGGATTCTTAGATCTTCATCTAAGATTTTGTGTTTCAAACACTTCCTTCTCTAAATTCCCATTTTAGGAAAGCGAATTTGCCATTTTTCATTAAAATGAAATGCGGCAATTCCTAACACAATTTATCTTGATCAACATCTTCATGTAAATCTTATGCATTTGTGTACTCTAAAGCTCTATTTACCTTTAAGGAGACCCTCACCTTAAGGTAACTCTACTCTTGAGTAACAATTTTTGGATTCTAATGTTTCGGCTCGTATGTAACAAGGTCATGATAATATCACTTTCACAAAGTAATATTTTTAAACAATAAGACATGTGCGATAAACTCCCACTAAACTATGGTCTCATTCTATCTTCATAGACTATAGTTCAATACCAACTCCCACTCTATAATTCCATTACTTTCACAAAGTAACATTTCAACTATAAGAGATGTTTGTGACGATCCAATCTACTCCCACTCTATCTCTCAGAAATACATCTATCTTCTTGAGAGATAGTTTTGTGAGTCACAAACATATATATTTAACGGAGTATTAGTGTTTATCTAGACTATGTATTAGCTTTCAAAAGGCCATCCTAACATGGTAGCTTGATAATATACGAGTCTTATCCATGTCATCTGTTTAATAGACTCTCTATTCTAGGTATCTCATGGTTGACCATCCGTTTAGAATAATATGTCCATATGGTATCGTGAATTCCCTACTTGATGAGTTCAAAAACTCGTTACAACTTTAATTGATCTTACATAAGTAAGTTGTTACTTTTAGTAATGAGGACATAAGGAGAATCAAATTCATTGCTTATGGACATATAATGATCCCATCATCATAATCGTCTATTTGATCAATTTAAGTTGTTTATCTAATGTTTCTACTACGCAAGTAATTTATGATGATGATTTTAGAACAAACAACATAATAAAACAAGTGATTTGGGTTGAAAACCAAATCACCAATATCCAAAATACAACCAGTATTTAAAGGATACAAACTAATTTCCAAGTCACACAAGGAAATCAAAATAGTTCTAAAAACATGAAATACATCATAAAATTAAAGACAAAGCAAATAAAAGCCAAGCTTCCATTGATCCATCACCACGGTCGGCTACTCTAGCTTCCCACATGATCCTGTAGGCTTGCTTCTCCTTGCCTTTGTCCTTGGTAGGAGGCCCTATTTACAATAAAAGGGTAATCATCACAACTTGTATCACATACTAATTGAGATTGAAACATAAAAGATAGGTATAGTTATATACCTACTGGAATAAATTTTCCAGCTTTGATGTCACCAAGGTATTTGGAACAGTTCCTCTTCCAATGCCCAACACCACAACAATAGTGGCACTTGTCCCCGGTGGGGGCACTGTACTTGGGCTTGGAGGTACTAGCTTCACAAGCTTTAGCTATATTCCTGTTGGGAGTTTGCTTCTTCCCCTTTTTCCCGCCTTTCTTGAAGGTTCCCTTGCTCTTATGATTGACATTGAGCACATCTTTGGTGGTGCAAACACTTAGCCCCATGTCCCTTTCGGCTTGTACAAGCATTTTGTGCAACTCATCAAGGGAAACTTTCTTATCTTGCATATTAAAATTCACCCGGAATTGAACATATGCTTTGATTTTGTTAAGGGAATGAAGAATTCGATCAATTACGAGTTCATTGGAAATTTCCACCTTATGCATTTTCAAGTTCTCAACATGCTCCATCAACTTAAGCACATGAGGGCTCACCTTTTGGCCCTCTTTGATGTTAAGATCAAAGAATGCGGAAGCCGCCTCATATTGAATGACCCTAGGAGCTCGTGAAAACATGTTCACAAACTTCATGTAGATCTCATGAGCGGTGCTAATCTTTATAGCACTTCGTTGGAGTTCGGCCTCCATAGCAAAGATCAACACATTTTTGATCCCGGCCGACTCCTTTTGGTAAACCTCATAGGTTTGCCTAGCGGCGGGGGTGGACCTAGTATTAGGTTCGGTGGGAGATGCCTCGGTAAGGTAACGAAGCTTGTCGTCACTTTGCGCGGCCAAGCGAAGTTGCGCGTCCCAATCGGCGAAATTAGACCAATTCTTTTCTAACTTACATCGATCCATGAAGGATCGGAGCCATGACACATTGGTAAGCATGGTGGAACTAGTGGATGCGGACGTGATTGGAGTTCCCATTGCGGTTGATAAAACAAATTTGACTACAAAATAGGAAATGAAGGAATTAATTATCATCTATCGTTTTAATAATACTCGTAAATTTAACTACAAGTATTGCATTTATATAGTGACCTCCACCCAACTATATAAATGATTCCGAGATCCAAATTCATATTAATACGGGTACGGTAAGCCGGGTCATCCCTTATTAATGTAACTCGGTGGTTGAAATCATATTAATACGGGTACGGTAAGCCGAGTCATCCCTTCTGACTCAACCTATATGCAAAAATAAATGTGAATTTTTATTAATTTTCGTTTTTTTTTTTTTTTTTTTTTTTAAAGAACAATGAATATGAAATATGAAAATTAAACGTGATAACAGGAATGCAATAAAAGCTGAATGCAGACACGGATATGGATGCATAACCTCCCCAAACCAAACTGTACAATGCCCTCATTGTACCCAAAAATAAGGAAAGGAAATGCAAACTAGAAAAGAAGAGAGTGAAAAGCGGAAAAACTTACAAGAATACGCGAAGTAGGGATCTCCCCAAACCAGCCAGCAACATGGGAGGTCACAGCTAGCGGCTTTAGAGCAGCTAAATTGCGAACAGAATGCAAGAGTACCTGCAAATTCGCAAATAGCAACCGCACAAAAGGACTACTAAAGCAAAGAGGGCTAAATTGTTCACAGTCTATGGCCGAGTAGGCTAATTATTAAGGCACACAACAAAACTAAATAAAGTGCTCAAAAATAAATAAAAAGTTCTAAAATTCCGGGCTGCCTCCCGGTAGCACTAGTTTCAGATAGGTCCCAGCTCGACCTTCTTCTTATCATCCACCGACAGAAATTAATGGCCCACAACAAGGTTGTTGACTGAATGAGGTTCCCTCAGCATCCATCAGGTTGACTTTAGGCCTCCATACCATCCGAGCAACAGGAGAACAACAACTTATCGCAGTGTATTGGCCTCTATGTTTTTTTCCTTTTGCGCGCTTTCTTCTTATACGGCCTAGCCTCGTCCATTCCTCCGCCTGGGTCATCAATCCACACCGTTCCAGTCTCCACAGTCAACGTATGATGCCCACCTCCTGGGTCCGTCAACCCATCAGTACCTGCAGAAGAAGTAACAAAGGAATTAGCTTTAATTGCAGAAATATCGTCTGAAATAAATTTAGACGACCATTCATTGATATCAGCAAAAAAATTACTCGATCGAGCACTTATGTAGCCCGATCGAAGTATTTTTTCAGCATTTATATTCGATCGAGCAACTTGTGTCACTCGATCGAGGACTTGATTTTCTTCATTGCTCGATCGAGAGCTTTCACCCTCTCGATCGAGTACTTCCTCGGTAATTTCACTCGATCGAGCAAAATAGGGCTCTCGATCGAGTGATTGAGCATGGGTAGGCGAGACAATATCCTCTTGAATGGTATCTTCAACATCTATGCCATCATTTTCAGCATCAATAGGCAGAATAGGTCCTGCATAGGGTGTATCCGTCCAGGTGCGAATAGCATAGACCGTTTCAGGTTGCTTAGAAGTTAGCTCGGCCATTACTTGAACCATTTGATTCAGCTGAGTCTGTAGCTTCTCTATACGGATGTCAGTCTCCGCATAAGACTTCTATACCATTAGTGCAAATGCCTCAATCATTAACTTCAGTTCAGCGAGCTCAACTTTTTCGATCAACCCATTTACTTGGGCCTGCAACCTCTCAAGACGGATGTCTTGAGCTTTGGATTTTTCCACACTCGAAACCAAGATATTTGCAATTTGGAAAAATTCCTCGAACCCATCATTCTTTTCAGCAGGAGGGGTGTGTTGCGGTGGGTTAGCATAACAAGGGTGTTGAAGACCTTGTTGTTGCAGCGGTTGTGGTGGCACCGGTATAAGAGGAGCAAAACTTTGGTGACTTCCACAACCCCAAGACTCTTTCCTGTTCCAATTGTCAGTTCTGACGGTTGGAGCTTCAAAACGGGCTATAAGTTGGGAGACGGACATCATCTTGGCTAAAGAATTGAAGGTACTCAAGCCTTCCCTTCGATAATCTTTCTCTGAAATCTGTCTAATAGACCTGTAGACCTATCAAAACAGCATTAAAGAAAAAGATAAAAACAGCCTTAAGGAATAAATCCCTTGAGGCTAGAGACGGACGAAAATAAACAGATAAACAAGCCAATTGCCTCCCCGGCAACGGCGCCAAAATTTGATACGGTCGTTTCTGTACCAAAAATAAACCTAAATATACTAACAGAAGCTAGTGATAAGTAGGGTCGATCTCCACGGGGAGGCAAGGTATCTATCTGCAAGTCCGTCTATCTAAGTCACAAACGGGGGTTTTGTAATTGATTTTCTAAACTACTATAGGTTTAAGGGAAAGAGAAATAGGGAAAGAGCGATAAAGAAAGAAAATGTGATAAAAGTGATCAGATAAAGAAGGTATGTCAGGATTTCGGTTCACCATGGCAGTCTAACGACTCAATTGCAAATAGCCTAGACAATCTACTGTGAGAAGGATACAGGAAAGGTCCTTCCGGTCCACTTTCTATCCTAGATTTCCACTAACTTAACTTTCGTCCTCATTATGGTAGTCTACTATTCATAGCAGGTCTGTTCATTCCAATCTTCCGATCCAGGAACGAAATTAACCAAATTAAAATAATTTAGAAGCATGCATTCAACTAAATTGGTGATACAGTTAAATTGCTATGGGAACAGATTCTCACATGTTAATTGTCTAGCTTATTTGCTACATCGTCACAATCCTACCATGGATTCCCTAATCCCAACATGAATGAATTTAGCTACTCATATTGCTAATGTTGTCAATAATAACAATAATGAAATAAGTGATAAATGACATAATGAAATTGTAATAAAAATGCATAAACTAATTAGGGCAGAAATTAATTAAGGAAGAACAAAGGAATTAAAGAAAACAAAGTATGAGATTAAGATTAAAAGAGAGAAAGATTACAATCACGAGAATTCCGGCGTAAAGAGCGACAAGATCCAAGCTATAAAACCCGAAAAGCAACAGTTACAGTGGAAAAGTTTAGGGAAAAGAGAAGAGTAAGAGTGGCGTCAGTCAAAAAGTATGTTTATGACTTAATAATGAAAGCTTAAATAGGAAAACAAAAGTCTATCCCGAAATTAAGCCCAACACGGGTTAATTAATCCCGCGTAACATCAAAACCACTCGATCGAGTAACTTTATATCACTCGATCGATTAAAATTAAGCTCAAACCACTCGATCGAGTAAACCTTAAATTGAATCTACTCGATCGAGTAGAAAAAGGACTCGATCGAACATAAATCTACTCGATCGAGTACTTTCCAGCGCACATTTCCTGCTTTGCGCACTGAATTTCAAACGGCTGCCATTTCTTCGTTACTTGGGCAAACAGGGCGATTCCGGTGGCGTTGGAAAGCTAAGAGGAAAAATTTCATCTGCAATTGGAATCACTTGAGTATCCAATGTAGAACTCGAGATATGGCTCTTCAAATTAGGTACTAACAATTTGAAGTTCTTCCTTTGCTCGCCTAGCTATTTTACTTCTTTGCGCATCTCAAGATAGCTACATTCCCACTCCAAATTCACTCTTCCTCCAAATGCATGCTAAACGCACGGTAAAAGGCTCGATTTCACCATTTTCTGGTTTATTCCTGCAAATAAGACAAAACGACCCAAAGTAGCATATTCGGGGCATTTCGTAGCATAAAACTACGATAATAGCATAGAAATACGTGCATAAACAGGTCTAAAAGGACTATATAAAATGCACGTATCAAATATGTTAATTAAAACATGTTGATTAATGAGTTGAGTTGGTCGAATAGGTCGGTCGAATGCACGGCGACGGTACCAAACAATATGTGTAAGGCTTGTGTTTACGATCGGTAGGTCGTAAACACGTGTCGATTTTGTGACTTAGGAAGTCGAGTATAGAAGTTTAAGGGAGAAGGAGGGGGCGGACTCTCGCGTGAAGATTATGGTGTGTGATGGTGGGTATTTATAGAGAAATGTGGGATGGTAGGTCGGTAGATTTTGCTTGGAGGCTAAGGAGACACCCCATTGAGGCGCGAGCCACCCCGTGACTCAATGGGGTGTACTGTCCCTTTCACAAATTTGGATTTTGCATTTGTTCTAACCAATGTTTTGTTGGTTGTGATTTGTGTTCTTTGAGGTTTGCTTAGCCGTATAAGCTTCCTCTTAGGTGATATTTGGGGTAGGTATTTTGTGTCTTTGACTCGGGTTTGACCCGTGTGAGTCGGGATTTGAATTTCGAGTCGGTTTTTGGCC
This sequence comes from Silene latifolia, assembly GCF_048544455.1. Classification (NCBI taxonomy): domain Eukaryota; kingdom Viridiplantae; phylum Streptophyta; class Magnoliopsida; order Caryophyllales; family Caryophyllaceae; genus Silene; species Silene latifolia. The sequence continues at coordinate 88,636,307 of NC_133528.1, forward strand.
CGGTGTCGGTTTTGACTCTAATTAGGGTCATTTTAATGGAAATGACATTATAAAAACATTCATGGCATTATTTTTGACATTCGAGATTTGGGTTGACTCGGGTTGACTCAGGTTGACTCGAGTTGCGGGTTTCTGAGTCGGTTTTGGGTCCGAAGACGGTTTTAACTCTAAATAGTGTTATTTTAATGCAAATGAAGTTAGAAAACTTTTGAAATCATTTTTCATATCCGAGTAGTGCAGTAAACCGTTTCATGTATAGCCAATCCACGCACGCATATCAAAAACACGTTATACTCCGATCATCATCGGGTGGTTTTTGGAAGGTGCAGATCATCGGGTATCTACACAACCCAATGTAACTTCTTTCCTCAATTAGTTTCCTAAATACAACCCAATGAGCAATTAATAAACATACATTAATCAAATTACCCAAAATACACTACGTCATGGACAATATCTCTTCCTATTAATGATGGTGTAGGAGTCTATTTCAACTCTGGTCTCTTCCTCCAAATCCAACATCACTTTCGATGACCTAAACCACCATTGACGCCAAGCTTTTGTTGCTTCACTCACGGTAGATGCATACCAATCGCATCTGGGTAATATATACCCCACCATCAAATCCTCAAAAGAACCAACTTCGAAAGCCGAATGAATTCTCATCTGTACCTTCAAGAATTCTATGTTTAGGAGGGAACTTAATGAAATGGAAAGGACATTGTTCCTTTAACCTTTCTCGTAATACATCCATTTTCTTCTCTCTTTCAATATAGCTCCGTTGACGCCGCAATTCCCTTAATCTTTTATTTTTCGCTTTCTTCGACAACTTACGATCCCTCTGCACCCATGAACTCACAATATTTGTACCTTGGTTAACGACCATAATTTTGGAACAAAATTAAAATTATAGAATCACCCACCAATAATGCAGTGTTGATTCAAATCCACTAATAATGCAACGTTGATTCAATAAAAAATAACTGAACCGTCTGTGCATTGGTCAAATCAATAAAAAAAAAAAATATTAGCCACTGGCACACGGCTTAAAAAATACCGTATGGTCAAACAATTAATAATTTTTTAATATAATGAGTCGTATGGTCATATCTTACATTTATTTATTTTTTTAATATATTGAGTCGTATGGTCGAACAATTAATAAACGGTGCACGTTGAAGTTAGAACGTCACGATTGACAACGGTTGTAGGTGAACCGTTGTTAATGAACAAATTTACAACGGTTGTAGTTGTAGGTTAACCGTTGTTAATGAACAAATTAACAATGGTTGTAGGTGAACCGTTGTTGATGAACCAATTGACAACGGTTGCAGGTGAACCGTTGTTGATGAGTATAACGTTGCAGCAATCTGGATCTTGATTACTGACTGATCTATGGAGTTCAAAAAATGGAAGCAAATCAAACAAGCATAACTCAACACTTTCAAAATGATCATTTCATTTAATTTTAAACCAAAAACTCTACAACATTTATCAGAAATCAAAAGATGTATAATAAGCCGGAACAACCCCGGTTAAGCGTAAAAAGCACTTCTCAACCTGCCACCAATCACGGTACTCTGGTATATCGCTAACTTCCGGGTAATTGGCTTCATATTTTGCAATAATAGATTGAATATATGAAAGGACACGACTTGCATGTGGAGATAAGGTTGGAAGAGTACAACTCAACATATCTCTGTTTGCACCAAGTTGCGAGTAACTGACCGACGAGGGTATGAAGATGATGGTGATGATGAGGCTTTGTTGCCAAGTCGGACTGCTTCACGCCTCTTAATCCAATATTTCCATTGATGTTCAACGGATGCTTTGATTAATGGGTGTTGATCGGCGGGAAGCCCGGCGAGAACCTTCCCATCATCTTCAATCGTTTGTGTAAGCCATTCTTCGTTGTTGATAAAATTAGGGTTCATTGCCATGTTGTTAGAAATTTGTGTAATGGGGATGAAATATTGTGATTTGATTAATGAATGTTAGTAAAGGATGCTTTAACATTTATAGTCACATTTATAAGTTTTTCAAAACCATTGGTAATTAATTTAATGTAAAAGTTGACTTATTAACAAATATTTTAAATCTACGTAACTTGCAATAAATAATTAGAAAATAAAATACTCTAACACGCATATATTATTCAAGAAAAACACATACATAACAAGAAATTAAAAGGCGCGCGGTTTAAAAACCATTAATTAGAATAATAATATTAATTAATTAACATAATCATCTTGTAATTCCCTTGCGATTGCGATAAATATTGGGAATTCAATATGTGGATTATTAAGAGACACTTGTTCTACCTCCCATGAACGAGGCACAGTGTCAATATAGTGCCGATATGTTCTTAATAGATTAAGGTCACAATCAGTTGCAATCCATAAATATTGCGCTTGTAACACATCATCCGTATAATAATTTTTCTTCCCAGCATCATGATCCTCTTATCTTGCCTGGAGTTTTCTCGCTTGACGAAAAGATTCCAGCTTCTTCCCAAAACCTTCAAACTCGATCATTGCGTAACCAAGAAAACCATGAACTTTAGTCCAAGCTGGGTGGACCTTTTTAAGGTTCGTATAACCACCTTGACAAAGCATATCTCTCATCCAAGTAAAACTTCTCAAAAAAGCCTTACCATTGTCATAATATTTGATTGGAAGGTTGTGTATAATACACGTAATAGGATAGCCATAGCGCGTATTTGATTATGATTCGGGGGGTGTAGAAGACGACGACGACATGGTGATCGAAGTGTAATATTTTTAATTAAATTATAGGCTATGATTAATTGAACGTTAAATTGGTGAATATGGTTGATCACATTATAAATGATATTTATAGGAAAATATGTATGTATGTGTGGATATAAAAATGGACAGATAGTAAATAATGGTCAAACAAAACAACGCATGCAACGGTTCATTATTTATCATACATGCATCAGTTGAATATTTTACATTGAAAAAAGTATGTAACGGTTATTTTTCACCCGTAAATGATAAATGACAACGGGTATAGAGGAACCGTTATATCATAATAGCAAATGATAACGGTTGCAAGAAACCCGTAGCTATAACATAACAACGGGTAATAAAAACCGTTGCTAGTGTTAATTTAGTAACGGTTTTCGAAACGCCATTTTCTTAAACTGGTAACGGTTGTCAAATAACCGTTGACAAGGGTGATTATATAACGAGTTTATGGAAACCGTTAAAACGCTTTTTATAACGGTTTGTTAAACAACTGTTGTCACATAATAATAAGAACGGTTTGGACGGAAACCGTTATTCTTATTATCGCGGTCTAGGTCTCCGCCAATATTTTGAAAACGGTAATCTAAGTGTCGTTATTAAATGCATTAAAACGTTGTGATACGCTCCTTATTGATGGTCCGATTTGGCGTAGTGACCGATTGATAAAGAGTGTTGTTGGGGCTCTCAATCAAACACATTTATAATTCTCAACAAACAACTAGTTAGTGTTTAAGTCAAGGTCGATCCATGGGACGGTGTGCTTTGGGTTCTAAGTCTATCTATCTCAATTTACGCTAGTGTCATAATTGATGGGGTTTGTAGTTGTATTCTAAACTAATGAAAGTAACAAAGTAAAGAAAACAATGAACTAAGAAATGTAAATAAATGACTAAAAGCACTAGGATGTCATGGGGTCATAGGGGATTCATGGTGTTGATCATACAAACATGTTTACAAAGTTGCAAGCAATTAATGTTGTAAAGGAACCGAGTTGGTTTATGTCTTACGGTTCATAGGAAGAGGTGGGTCCTGGAGCCGAATCGATTAGATTGTACAACACCTACAAGTCGACTTAATTTCCTCCTGTTCAACTTCTATGCGTGTTCTAACAAGACTCGAGTTGGTTTATATCTTACAAGTCTTGTTGAGTAGATAAGAGATGGGTAAAAATGCAAGGATTCATAGGCTTAGCATTTCATCAAACATAACATGTGCATAGGTTGACATCACAACAAGAAAGCAATTTAATTATGAAAACATATTAGATTAAGCATGATTAATCCCATGTTGGTTTCCCCTATTTACCCACTAATCCTAGTTAAGAGACTACTCACTTATTATCATGGTAAACATGTCATTAATGGTGTCAATCATCACAACAAGTGTAAACATGATAAGAGAATGAGGAAATAAACAATAAAGATTAAAGGGTAAAAGAATTATACGAACTTAAGATGATCTAAATAATAAAGCAAAGAATAATAGAAGAAACTTGATTGATTGATGAAGGGTTGTCAATCCTCCAATAATAACCCAATAATCTTCAATTACCCAAAAGTAATAAACTAAGAGAGCTTCGTAGGGATTAGGTGCACAAATTAGGGTCACTAAAGGCTTAAATGACGATTAAGTCCTTGAGGAATCGCTCCTCTCAAGAAAAGATGCGGGTCTCCTTTTAGCTAGTCTTTCAAAAATATGCGCATCCCGAGCGTCTAGGCAGTAGGGACGGGTTGCACTGGAGAAAAATCCGAGCGGCCAAGGGGTCGGGACGCTCGTCCTGTAGCAGGGGGAGACGAGCGGATCAAGCACGGGACGCTCGGATCTTAAGGCCTCAAGACGAGCGTCCTGGAAGGGAGGACGAGCGTCTTGTCTCAGGGGAGCGTCTTAGTCTCGGGACGAGCGCATTGGCGGACAGCTTCTTTGTTTGAGCTCGGATTGTAAAACGGACGTCATTTTTTCAGCCGGACTCCTATTGCAGTGATTCAAAAGCCTAGATCACTTAATTTTTCGACGCCGTTCCATCTAGCATACTTTAAGAGGCAAAGGAGCAACCCTTGGTTTGGTTCCGAGCAATTTCTTCTTGCATTGACTTCCTTCTTGTCATCCTTGCTTTTTAACCCTATGATCCTTCTATATAATCTTTAATCCTACATCCTTGGTCATCATTCTTGCCTCCTCTTCATACTAGTCCATCCAAGATCGTGAAAAAGCTTCTAAATATGCATGGGAGACGGGAATTTCCGCCTAATTACCTTTTTTCATATAAAACATACGAAATGCACTAGGAAAGCAAAATAGGAAGCATTTGACGGATAAAATGGCTATGGAATGATATAATAGTATGCAAAATAGGTTCAATTAGGGGACTAAATGTGCACAAATATGGGTCACATCAAATATCCCCAAACCGAACCTTTACTCGTCCCGAGTAAAGAGGTGACTAAAACTGGACCTTTATTTAAGCTATACCACTAATATAACCGATGTGAGACAATTAGCGGGTCTCACTCCGCCCCTTCAACTCACAACAAGACAACCATGAGGTAGGATGCCTTCTTGCAAGGCAAGGTGGGTCTTGCCAAAATGGCGACACATCCAAGCATTAAAGCACACAAAACAAGTAAATGGATGTATCTACAAAAATGAATAGCCACTTTCCTCATCTAAGTGGCGGAAATTATCTAAAGGGGAAGCAATCTAAGGGTACACCTTCCATTATAGATACGGTTTCTTCAAACTACTAAGCCTAGAAGGATACCAATAAATCACCTCCAAGTTGTGTCAAGCTAGGGTACCTTTGTCCTCAATCGTTAAATGCTTTCGTCAAGAGTAGACTTCCTATGGTGTTAGAAACACTAGAGGATCGCGGAATTCCCATTCTTGCCTAGACAAGAAGAAGGGTCGTCCCCCTCTCTACCATGCACAAAAGTGGATACGATGGATAAAGGGATCAATAGTATTTAAGTTTCATTTGGGAGTTTGCTTTTGTCGTTGTTTTTCCCCCCAAATTTCTTGTGGCATATGACATTTGAGAACATTTTATTTTTGCCATTTCTTTGATGTTTGACATTTCAATACTTGACAATTTTTCAACTTTTTGCATTTTCTTTTTGAACATTTTCAATGTCACCCCATTTGTAGTGAGGGTGCTTATACTTGAAGCTTTAGGAGTCTATTTTTTCTCCTCTTTTCATTTAATGCATTTTGCAAATTTTTTGACTTTTATTTCAATTCTTGAACTCAATTTTGAACAATTTTTGTGCCCATTCTCTTTTTGATGACAAAATGTGGTAGAATATGGATGATGGTTGGTTGCATGGTTTCAAGGGTCACCTTGGAATAAACGGTAGCCAAGGAGTTATCACACCACAAGGTACTCTTGACTAGGCTTTAATCCATGGGTCAAAGGATACTAGCATGACACATCCTAGGGTGTTTTACAAGTATTCCAACAAGCAAAGTCTTAAGAAGAAAAAGTATCTACAATGGCCTTATATACACTTGTCAAGTTTCCCAAATAGACGGTTTCACAAAATTTTTCTAACATGCAAACTACATGCCATGATGCAACTAACATTTATACATCCTAATGCATATGCTTCTACCAACTAATATGCCAATTAATCTAAATGCAATCCTATAATCACATTGTTTATACCACATCAATCAAAATAACGCCACATAGTCATTAACATAAAGAGGAAAAAGGAGTTTGGAAAGATCATACCATGCGGTCTTCAATATCCTCTTGTCTCGGATATGGCGTAGTCAATCAATGTGAAAAAGGATGAACAAACACAATATATACAAACACAATATATACACAAGACTACACTACAAAGGAAATGAACATGTTTTTGAGTTTTTCAAATTTTAAATTTTTATGGTTTTATGTTTATGAAACAAAAAGACATGTTTTTGTATTTTTCAAAATTTTTCAATTTTTTTTATCATTTTTGGAATATAAATTCCCATCCCCACTTTATTTTGGACATTGTCCTCAATGTACATGTAGGAGTAGGAATGAAAAAAAATACATTTTTTTTGGATTTTTGAATAAATGCAATGATATGAATTAATGCATGCTCTAACTAAATGCAATTCTATATGACATATATAACAAATGAATGCAATCTACACTATACTAGTTGATGCATGTTCTCACCTATGATCAAACCTCCCCAAACCGATTTAAGCATTATTTCTAGTGTAGAAAAGAATTGGATTGGTCATTAGTGACTATGCATAAATTCTAGTCTATATGCAACTATCTACATGAATCATGTGAAATATATTACAATGCAACTATACTATATGAACTAACTAATGTAAATGCAATATGAAATATAATACAAATGCAAGCTAAATGTATATGTAAATAACTAAATGCAAGTGTAAATGTAATGCAAAGTCAAAGAAAAGGATATCTTACAAATGGTGGTTTGAGGGAGGACTCCACCAAACTCATTCCTTGTTGCCATGGTTATTGATGTTGTCCATGTTGCTCAATGCTCTCAATAACCGGTCAAATGCATGAGCACAATTTTCAAACAAGCATGAATACGGTTTGTTCCAATTCAAAATGAAGCTTGGCCAAGGGAGCTTGTCACTTACTCTCTCATTCACCTTGCCCTTGGCACTTGAGCCTTTACAATGCTTCAAACCAACAAGCCCATGATTCTTGTCAACAGAAGGTATGAAGTATGGTTCATATTCGTCCGGAGACTTCCACTCACCAACTTCTCCTCCAATTTTGGTGATGATGATAGCATTTGGATTTATCAATCCTTCAAAAGTAGAAGGAGAATTCTCATAACATTGATGACCGTATACCTTAGGAATTGATGTTATGGGTGCCAAATTTCCACAAGCAAGTTCATTTTCAAGTTTGTTCTTGAGCTTCTCCACCAAGTACCCTTTATATGATGTTTTGACTTTTTGGAGAAGGTCCACCATATCCTCTCCAACAATCATAGGTTCCATGGTGGGTGCGAAAAGGTCTTCATGGTTAATAGGAAAGAGACATTCATCTTCCCCATGGAAGCATACCTGAAACTTCTCAAGGATGGGGTTCTCAAGTGAGGCAATATCACAACTCCATTCCTCTTCTTCATTCCATAAGTCCTTGCAAGACACATATTCCGCATAAGCTCCTTCCTTAGGCTTGTCATCATCGCTATCTTCATACGAATCATAGATAGGGGCTTCATTCTTCTTCAATAATTCTTCCTCCACCATCTCAATATTCACATCAAAAGACACCATCTCATACTCACAAAGGCTAAGATTATTTGGCGTACTCAACCTCATATCTTCTTCATCAAACACCACACTTTCATACTCACAAGAGCTCAAGAAGATAGGCACTTCCCACTTGTCATCAAAGGAAACTCCTTCAAACTCACATTCATGATCTAAGGAATGGTGAGGGGTAGTTATTTGGGCTTCCTTCATTTGGGCAATTTGAATCTCCAACTCCTCTCCTTGGGTAACAATGCCTTGAAGAACGTTGTCCCTCTTTTGACTTTCCTCTAGCATTTGTTTGAAGAAGTTTTGTTGATCTCCCATCATTTGGAGAATCACATTTTGAATGGGTTCATCATCTTTTTGTGGGTGGGTGTGAAAGTGGTTGTATTGTGGCATTTGGAATTCATTTTGAAGTGGGTATTGGGTGGGCGGTTGTTGTGGATATTGGATGTGGTGATTTTGGTGGGAAAAATTGGGGTAGTAGTTAGGATTTTCATTGTATGAGTAGTAAGGTAGGTTTGTGTTGACTTGCTCCTCAAACTCCCCATACCCATAGCCATACTCAAAAAATCCACAACATACTCCGTATGCAAAGTCTTGAATCATCATGGTCACGATAAAGATACAACTACAAACAAGGAAACTACAAGAAAACGGTAAAAACGAACCTTGAGGAACAAGTTTCTCAAGGTTAAAGCACAAATAAAAATAGACAAACAAGTAAGAACTTAATCAAGAAGCACCGTCCCCGACAACGGCGCCATTTTGATGAAGAGTGTCGTTGGGGCTCTCAATCAAACACATTTATAATTCTCAACAAACAACTAGTTAGTGGTTAAGTCGAGGTCGATCCATGGGACGGTGTGCTTTGGGTTCTAAGTCTATCTATCTCAATTTATGCTAGTGTCACAATTGATGGGGTTTGTAGTTGTATTCTAAACTAATGAAAGTAACAAAGTAAAGAAAACAATGAACTAAGAAATGTAAACAAATGACTAAAAGCACTAGGATGTCATGGGGTCATAGGGGATTCATGGTGTTGATCATACAAACATGTTTACAAAGTTGCAAGCAATTAATGTTGTAAAGGAACCGAGTTGGTTTATGTCTTACGGTTCATAGGAAGAGTTGGGTCCTGGAGCCGAATCGATTAGATTGTACAACACCTACAAGTCGACTTAATTTCCTCCTATTCAACTTCTATGCATGGTCTAACAAGACTCGAGTTGGTTTATATCTTACAAGTCTTGTTGAGTAGATAAGAGATGGGTAAAAATGCAAGGATTCATAGGCTTAGCAATTCATCAAACATAACATGTGCATAGGTTGACATCACAACAAGCAAGCAATTTAATTATGAAAACATATTAGATTAAGCATGATTAATCCCATGTTGGTTTCTCCTAATTACCCACTAATCCTAGTTAAGAGACTACTCACTTATTATCATGGTAAACATGTCATTAATGGTGTCAATCATCACAACAAGTGTAAACATGATAAGAGAATGAGGAAATAAACAATAAAGAGTAAAGGGTAAAAGAATTATACCAACTTAAGATGATCCAAATAATAAAGCAAAGAAAATAGAAGAAACTTGATTGATTGATGAAGGGTTGTCAATCCTCCAATAATAACCCAATAATCTTCAATTACCCAAACGTAATAAACTTGAACAATAATTAAGGAGAGATTAATGTGTGATTTGTGGAAAGATTAAAGAGTAATCTATTCTAATCTATTCCTAATCTAATCCAAGAGGAATTTCTAATGTGGAAACTTGGTTAAGAGAGCTTCGTCCTTTGATTATTACAAATGGGGTATTTATAGTAGGGATTAGGGGTACAAATTAGGGTTACTAAAGGCTTAAATGACGATTAAGTCCTTGAGGAATCGCTCCTCTCAAGAAAATATGCGAGTCTCCTTTTAGCTAGTCTTTCAAAAATATGCGCATCACGAGCGTCTAGGCAGTAGGGACGGGTTGCACTGGAGAGGAATCCGAGCGGCCAAGGGGTCGGGACGCTCGTCCTGTAGCAGGGGGAGATGAGCGGATCAAGCACGGGACGCTCGGATCTTAAGGCATCAAGACGAGCGTCCTGGAAGGGAGGACGAGCGTCTTGTCTCAGGGGACGAGCGTCTTAGTCTCGGGACGAGCGGATTGGCGGACAACTTCTTTGTTTGAGCTCGGATTGTAAAACGGACGTCATTTTCTTATACGGACTCCTATTGGAGTGATTCAAAAGCCTAGATCACTTGATTTTTCGACGCCGTTCCATCTAGCATACTTTCAGAGCCAAGGGAGCAACCATTGGTTTGGTTCCGAGCAATTTCTTCTTGCATTGACTTCCTTCTCGTCATCCTTGCTTTTTAACCCTATGATCCTTCTATATACCCTTTATTCCTACATCTTTGGTCATCATTCTTGCCTCCTCTTCATACTAGTCCATCCAAGATCGTCAAAAAGCTTCTAAATATGCACGGGAGACGGGAATTTCCGCCTAATTACCTTCTTTCCTACAAAACATACGAAATGCACTAGGAAAGCAAAATAGGAAGCATTTGACGGATAAAATGGCTATGGAATGATATAATAGTATGCAAAATAGGTTCAATTAAGGGACTAAATGTGGGCAAATATGGGTCACATCACCGATCGAAAACACAAGCCTTACACATTTTGTTTGGTACCGTCGCCGTGCATTCGACCGACCCATTCGACCATCTCAACATTAATCAATATGTTTTTCAACAACATATTTTGAACACATTTTTAAAACAAAATCCTTTTTTAAGTCACTCTTTTAAACTTCTTTGATCGTGAGTACTCGCATACGAGAAACCCGTCTCTAAAGTCGTCTACCTCGCAAACATTATAACACGTAAGTTTGAGGATGTAAACAACTCATTTATTTCATGTCTTTACTGTTTTCATAACTTTATAAGCATGAACAATGCATAACACGATTCAAATATAGGTTAGATGAGCCAAAACCGAGTTTTGGCCTGAGAAAGGAGCTCTTTGTTATGCAAAGAGGCTCGAGCCTCTTGTGGCTTCTCGGGTCAGACTTAAACGTGTTTGAGTTCATCTTCCTTCAACACTTTCTTTTATTCTTAGTTCTTTTTTATTACGTTTTTTATCATTTTAATTCATTTTTATGACAGATATTTTAACCTTTATCGAAATCATCCTTGGTTCTATATACCATGACGGTTTATTCCGTGACTCGATGATATTATTGGTTAATTACAAATTAATGGGTATTTTAACCCCCTTTTCTTTTACTTAGCATTTTTCTCATTCATTTACACTTGCAAACATATTAGTCATAATTCATAATCATCCTTGATTCTTTATACCATGTCGGTTTAATCCGAGTACGGTGACAAATGACACGTCTATCGCGTACCTGTAAAAAATAAAACCTAACGGTCTCAACTAAAAATGTAGTAGAGGCAGTCGAGTATCGAATCCTCAGGGAGGTAATGCAACTACAGCTATCTATTTCTAATCCTATGGTAACAATGGGGGTTGATTGAATTTTTGGTTCTAAACTACGGAGGAAAGGGAAGAGAAATAAAGCAGAGAGCAGTAAAGGCAATAAAACGATTTTTAACTATCAATAAGAGGGGGACATGTCGGGAACTCGGTTCACTACGGTAGTTCAACAACTTAGCAGTAAATGACTCAGACGAACTAATTTGAGACGGATATTAGAAGGTCCTTTCGGTCCACTTCCCACCCTAAAATACCACTAACTTAACTTTCGTCCTCATTAGGGTAGTCTACTGTTTATAGCAGGCCTATTTAGTCCAATCTTTCGATCCAGGATTAATTGTAGCCAGATTAATGGGTGACATAGAAGCGTGCACTCAACTAGGTCGGTAATTACAGTTATATTGCTATAGTGACAGAGTCTTTTAGTCAATTCGTCTAATTCATTCACTACGTCGTCATTATTCTACCGCAGATCCCCTAATCCCAACATGAAAAGGTTTAGCTACTCATATTATTAATGAAACTAGCAGCAAACAAGATTCCAGCAGAAGACATGACGAAATAATAATAAGACGCAATAATAGAAATTAGGGCAGAAAGAATGAATAAGAGCGACAAGAAATTAATGCAACGAAAGGTTAATTATTATTAAGGGAAGAGAGAATTACAATCCAAGCAAATTCCGGCGTAAAGAACTCGTAATCCAATGAAGAAATCCGAAAAACGAGAGTAGCAAGCCAAGATGCCAGAGTAACGTAGGAAGTAACAGTGAATAGTAGATCCAAAGATAAGTAAAAAGATACCTAATTAACCTAGTAAACATAGGTTATATAGCAAAAATCCCTAAGTGTTTATGCGGAAATAAAACATGGACTGATTAAGCCCACGAAGTCGAAATCCTCTCGATCGAGTAGGCAAAACCATTCGATCGACCAATGTCTCAACAGAAGGCCCTCGATCGACCAACAGGGCACTCGATCGAGGCTTGGATCATGTGCAGCTCACTCGATCGAGGAAGGAACCTCTCGATCGAGCCTCAGGAAGCCTAGGAACCCTTCGATCGACCTCCAAACAGCTCGATAGACCACTTGAGTCTTCAATTCAGCTTACGTCTTCACTCAAATACCTCGTAATGCGTGCAACGACACTTCCAAGTGCAACATCTCACTCTGGGACAATCCTGTCTCCTCTAAATGCATGCAAAAAGGACGGAAAAGAGCATGGTTCCGCTACTTTCGCGATCATTCCTATAAGAAGGACAAAATACACCAAAGTAGCCAATTCGGGGCAAAATACCATAAAAATAGTAGAGAAATGCATAGAAATACGTGCTGAAATAGGCCAAAAAGACTATACATTAGGCACGTATCAAATCTCCCCAAACCAAACCTTTACTCTCCCTCGAGTAAACTCAAAACTAAACTAATGGAACGGAAATGATAACTCAGAGCTAGCTTAACTTGTCTACTTGAACCAATTTAATGCAACAAAAATCAACAGTTGAGCCAAGCAGTCAATACGCAAACGAATTATAAGCTGTTCATAAATAAAGCTGACCTATCGACCTTGCAAGACCAACAAAACTGGACTCTCACGTGGTCACTCTTCTCTCATGAAGCAAAGGGTGAATGTTATATGTAAAAGAGAGAAGGAAAGACAGTCACTCACCTAACTGCGACCTACATAGCATGCATGCAACAAAAATGAAAGACAATTCAAGTACTAATGCACACACTCCAACCAATAATGTCCGTCACAGCCGAGGGTTTGCAAATAATATGGGAATAGTGAGGTTCAGGTGAGAAAAGGCAAAACAAGTTATGGTAATGTGGAGGTAAAAGCGTCAAGCTAGTTCCTAACAGGACCATAATAGACCATCCGGATCTCAAACTGACTGAAAGACTAACACAGGTGCCCTTCGCTTGGCACAAAACTCACTAGACTTAAACACAATCTCCTCAAAAAAATATAGAATAAGAGTGGAGGAGTCAGACGGTCACAAAGTTCCCTTTTTTAAACGCATCGTCTGAAACAGCTAACTGAAACAACCAACCCTCTTGTCGATTGTACATCTTCGAACATCTTCTCAACTCTGACAAGAGGGGACAACTTTTTACACAATTTCTCTTTCTTTCTTTTGCTTATCAGCTCTTTTTCTGTTTTTTTTCATTTTTCATTTTTTTTTCCTTACTCTTTTTTTTCTTTCTTTCCTCCTTCCTTAACACAAACACCAACTCCAACAAGAAAGACAGGCCAAACTGCAATGGTAGACATACCACAAAAGGACAAACTAACTAGCTTGACTAGGCAGGCTTAGTTTGGAATGTAGCTAATGGGTCAAAAAGGCAAGTTTGGCTAAAGTGGAGCTAAATGGGTGAAGATATATAAAGAAGGGGAATTTGCAAGACCCTCCCTGCATGTGACACCAACCACAAACCCGAATATGTGCATTTGACGAGAAATTGAATGTCATAAATGTGCAAATGAGACAAGACATGCTATGCAAGGAGTACTACTCTCAAAATTCCTAATGAACTGGTCATGAATGTTACCAGTTATGGCTCTAAAACTCAGAATTTTTAAGTAGTTTGCCAGTTTATTAGGTCAAGTCTAAAAAATCACTATTATTTGAACAGTAAATTCGTAGATTATGCGTATGACCAGGCTAAAACTATCAATACAAGTGCAGGGCTCAAGTAATGTGACAAGTTATAGTGCAATTTCATCACGGGAATCTACCGTTCCGACTCAACCTAAATGCAAAAATAAACGTGAAATTTTTTGAATTTTTTTTTTTTTTACAATTTCTAATTTTTTTGTATTTTTGATTTTTTTGAAAATAAACAACAAATGCAAACTGAAAAATTAAACGTGAATGCAAAACAAATGCAGATGCAGACTCAAAAGGATGCAATACCCTCCCCAAACCAAAACGGACAACGCCCTCGTTGTCCTCCAGCATACACCAGCAGAAAAATGGGGGATGGGAGTATACAACCAATAAAATAAAAATAAAGGAGACGAAATAAAAAGAGTGAGAGAACATACAAAACACGAACTTCCCCAAACCAGCCTGAAAATCGGGAAGTGAGTAGACCAAGAGCTACTCGCGTCGTCGGCACCGCCGTCTCTCAGGTACTCCGACTCAACAAAACAGTCTCCCCAAACCAGCAACAAACAAGGGGGAGACTCAGTCGTCATCTCCAGCCTGATCCTCCGGACTGGGTACGAACGGAGGGTCACTCTCCTCCTCTCTGGAAGCTCGTCGGGCCGCCTGCTCAGCTTGCAACCGCACCTCTCGTGCTACCGCTGTCTCCTCCACCTCCTCCTCTGAGTCAGAAGAAAGTGGAGGGTACCCGTCCGCTGGGTATCGGTAGAAGGAAGGATGCGGCCACCCTTCTGGAATCGGTCGCCGGGCTCGGATATGGAACTCGTAGAGCGGGAATACAGCTAAAGCCATATCCCGTCTCATCTCAGTAATGTACCTGCACATCTCCGAAAGCACGGCATCACGACGCCCTTGGTCCATGACCTCGGGCGCCTCTAAAGCAGGAGGGCAGACAAAATTGGCCGGAAAGGCCGAACCAGAAGGAGGGTCGAGTGGGGGTGGAGTGAGTGAAGGTGTAGGCTGAGGCGTGGGGGTCGGTCCAGCCTGGGCCTGAGTCGGGGCCGGAGCCTGGGAGCTAGAAGATGCTCCGGCCTCCCGCTTCCTCTTCCTAGAAGAAGAAGGGGCGGTGAAGGTGAGGTGGTAGGTAGGTGGAGGTGGCCTCGCTCCCTCAGCAGCAGTAGAGAGCGGTAAAAGTGGCGGAAGGGTAGAGCACGGCAAGGTAACAGACGTGGAACCACAGATCTTCCACGTCCTCGCACTCCCCTTCGCCTTTGGGAACCAGGTCAAGTCAGCCATGGCATCCAGGTCAAGGTGAGAAGCATCCCTATCGGGTGCAGCAAGTGAAGGGTCAGTGGGGTAAAGGTCGCGGGCGATCCTAGTCACTAGCCCGCCGCAGACAATAGCGGTCTTGACCCGAGTCCCAATCCCGTTCCAATGCTGAGCTACCAGATAGGCAATGTTTAGAACAAACGGGGTACCGTAGTCAATGTTGATGTACCCTACGAGAATTGCTAGCTCAGTGTTGGTCACGTTGTTGGACTCAGGGCGCCCAAAAATGGTCTCTCCTAGCAGACGCAAGTAGTAACGGGGCGCGGGTAAGTGAACATGAGCTCCCTTCCGTGAGTGGAAGGGAGTGTGAGTAAGCGCAGCCCAAAGTGGCTGAAGGAGGTCTCTAGGTGGGGCGGTGGGACCGTCATTAACTAGGCCTAAAACTTGGCCAAAGTCCAGTGGTGCGACTCATTGCGGAGTCGAAAGTAAATGCAGGAACTGGAGTGGTCAGCCTGGTAGGAGTCGGTGTCAAAGGAGTAGGAGCTAAAGAACTCGTAAGTAAGGGTACGAATAGTAGCCTCCTGCATGGTAATCAGACCCGACATACCCGTCCCGTTCAACAAACTACAGACCTCCTCGTAAATGCCTAAGGTCTCTAGGTCAGTCCGCGCAAGGAAACGGGTGGAGGAGAGGGGGCAACGAAGTAAGGCGGCTAACCGTTTCCGGTGATCCTCTGAAGTGAAACGTACCGTGGGCATCTTCGGTAGAGGTGTGAGAGCGCCCTCTCCTGTAGCTGTAGCCCCTGATGGGCTGGTAGTGATGGCTAGCTGGCTAGCCTGCTGGTGTGGTCTCGGTGGCAGCATACCAGGCTGCTGGAAACGGGCTCGAACTGATCCAAAGCAGAGAGAAGGGCCTAGGAGTAGTGGCGGTGAAGTCCGAATCGAGCTCCCCCGAGCCGGGCTGCGGCGACACTGTCCTCGCAGTGAGACAAGTAGAATCGGGTTTGCGGTGGTGACCAAGGCGAGCTAGTGGCAACAGCAGGGGCCACTGACTCGCTCACTGACGAGCTGGAGGACGTACTAGTAGAAGACAGAGAACTCGCGTCCATCCTGCAAAGTATCAAAGGGCATGAATAAGGGACGATGCTGCTAACCGTGGTTAAAACAACCGCTAACCAACATGTGACAGCAAAAATAAGGCCCTATCTGTGAAGGAATCTGACTTCCAGCAAGTAAACTCAACAATTCCTCAAAAAATTCGAAAAGCAACAAGTGAGTGGTGATAATGTGATAAAGCAGTGACTGCAAAAGAGCTAATACAGCATGAAAACCAGAAATGGGGGCATGTATGACTCTGGGCAGTCGAGAATAACCACTCACAGCGCGAAATTCCTAATAATTCGCAGCATGTAAAGGCGATAGGGGACGGGAAAACAGATAACAGCAGCAAAAGGTAGTCAAGAACTGCAGTTAGGCATAGCATGGCAGCATAAAACCGTCTTACAGTCGATAAATTTCGACTCACAGGAACCCTAATCGCGGAAATCGCACAAAATGCGAATTAATCATGTAGACATAGCGAGGAATTGCGAAAAGATCATCAACAAGCAAATTAAGGGCATATAAACACAATCAAATCGAAACAATTCGACTAGACATGGAATTTTCGAGCCCTAATTCAAAAATCACCTCAAAAATTCGAATTAAATCAAGAGAAATTGCAAAGAGTGTGATAGAAAATACTTACTTGATGATGATTAACCTACAATATGTAATTAAACTTCAAAAACAAGCAAGCAAGGCGGATTTTCGATTGAAAAACCGCAAACCCTAATCCCTTCTAAAAACCGCAAAAACGAGCACGAAATAGGGGGAAAATAAGGGGTTATTGAAGATTAATTGGCTGACAATAGAATGTAGGTGGTGGATTTGAGGATTTTGGGCAAGAAATGGGGATTTGGGGGAAAATCAATCGCAATTAGGGGAGGTTTAGACGGAAATTAGGGGTTAAAACAATTAGAAATGAAAACTGAAATAGTAAGGAGTTAAGTATAGAAAAAAAAAAAAAAAAAAACTCCCGTCCACTGTTCATTTCACTCGATCGAGTGATTTTAAGTCACTCGATCGAGGACTTTTTGATGTCCCTTGCTCGATCGAGTAATCAACCTCTCGATCGAGCTGCTTCTTTTTGGTCTTCCTCGATCGAGTAGGCAGCCAGCTCGATCAACCTAATTGCCATTCGATCGAGTACAAAAAGTACTCGATCGAGGGCTTCTTCTCGTTGACTCTTGGATTTCCGTCTTTATTTCCTCGAAATGCGTGACATTTCCCCAAACCTGCGTAAAACATATCCAAACACATCCCAAAATACCAAAAACGCAGAAAACACAGTCTATAGTCTTAGTCTAAGTTATAGAAATGTCTAAACTAATTGTCCTAATTAAAAACGTAATAAAAGAAATTCAAAAGTAATTTAACCAAATGTCTATTACACTTTGTTACACGGGGCATTTCCCCGTTTAATTCCCATTAGCTTTCAGTAGCCCCTTGGTGGGCTTCTGACTGGAGGATGTCACTTCAGCGATACTGACCGTCCTCTTTGATTTCCAGGAACTTGAATTTTGTTTGTGTGAAGAGGAGGAATGTAGTTCCCATCTATGTAGGTGCGAACTGTCTTCATTCTCGCCCCTCTGTCAGCTTCTTTGGCATCCTTGGGTCCAGCTTGATTGATAATGGTTGCACCCTGTCCTTTGACAGCTCCTTTCTTGCCTTCATCTGCACTGCAGAAGGACAATGACATTTAATTTTTCTCCTTTTTGCTCTCAGTGTGAGGCGGAGGGTTAGCATTAACAACAAGATCCTCCAAGTTATCATCCGGAGTGTCAATAATAGGGTCAACAGAAGAGAGGGCATTGCAAGGCTGAGCTTGCATGGGAGCCCTCCGGAATTTGGATTGATGAAAGGTCAGCTCCTCATCCCCTACCTGAAATGTCAAAGTCTTCCCACTGACATCTATCACTGCACGGGCAGTAGACAAAAATGGCCTCCCTAAAATGATAGGGGTGTGCACATCTTCGGGGATATCTAGGACGACAAAATCGACGGGAATAAAGAACTTCCCGATCCGAACAGGTACGTCTTCCGCTACACCTAGTGGCCGTGATAAACTACGGTCGGCCATCTGGACAGTCATGTTGGTGCAACTCAGCTTTGTCACACCAAGTCTCTTAGCTAGAGACAAAGGTAAAACACTTACGCTAGCGCCTAAATCGCATAGCGCATTATCAATCAACTGCATTCCTATGTGACAAGGGATTGAAAAACTACCCGGGTCTGATTGCTTAAGAGGTAGCTTATTTTGAGATAGGGTTGACCCCATCTCAGTCAAAGCTACGGTCTCATTATCATTTATGGTCCTCTTACGTGCTAAAATCTCTTTCATAAATTTCAAGTAAGAAGGTACCTTAGTCAGCAATTCAGTGAACGGCACGGAAACTTCCAAACTCTTCAAAAGCTCAACAAATTTGCTAAATCGTTGATTAATCTTGGTATTCTCCGCAGCCGCCTCGGGAAGGGAACAGTAATCGGAATCTCGAGTCCCTTGTTTCTTGCCTCCAAAGTGTCTTCCGGAGCAAGTTCAGTATCCTTCGGACGCTTCTTTCCTCTCGAACGGGGCCTTTCTGGTAATTCATCGCTTAAACGAGCGCTAGCAGGCTCTCGAATAAGCTTCCCGTCATCAATATCACTCGATCGAGCAATGTGGTCACTCGATCGAACACCTTCTTCATCAGCGTCAGTCGATCGAGCACACTTACCACTCGATCGACCAATTCCATCACCTGCTTCACTCGATCGAGCAGGAATGCTACTCGATCGACCGGATTCCTTACCATTTTCACTCGATCGAGCATCAGACTTCAGTCGATCGAGTAACTCTTGTGTCGTGGGTCCTTTTCTCTTAGCGAACTTTGTTCATCAGCAATGATGACTTCCCTCGGAGTCCGATTTGCACTTCCGGTCCCTCATAAGAAAGACCGCTTCTCAACTCTATCAAATGTACCGTCTCATTTGGATTCTTCTCATTTTGAGTCGGTAAATGACCCGGCTTCCTCGAGGATTGATTCGCGGCGAGTTGGGCAACTTGAGTCTCAAGTGCCTTTATGGACGCGTCTCGCTGTTGATCACTTGTGCTTCTTTGTTGATCACTCGCATGAAGCTGCTTTGTAATAGCTTGCATCATAGACTTTAACTCGCCCATTTCACTCACCCCACTTGAAGATGAACCGTGGTTAGGAGGGTTAAAGGACGGAGGCTTCTGATAGCCTTGTTGCTTCTGATGTGGAGGGATATATGGTTGTTGCGCCGATTTGGAGGGGCGGTGGGATTGAGTACATTGTTCAGTTACTCCACCTCAAGTTGGGGTGGATATTCGGCTCGTAATGAGTGTTGTTTTGCCTGTAATGTTGGAAGGCAACACATTGCTCATAAGGACTCGGACAATATTCAGCGACATGTCCGTCTACCCCGCACCTTGTACATGCACGAAAGGACCGTCTGTCATTGCATTAACCCGATACATTCCTCCCTTGAGAGCTCCCCTAGTTCATACTTGTCGAACATCGCGGTAAGGGCTTCTAATGCGCTCTCGAAGAAGATTCAGCAGCTCTCCTTTGGTTTCCCCTTGAATTCCCGTATTCAGCCCGGTGAGTGGCTAAATCATCTATGATTTTCCATCCTTTCGTCGGCCCCAAGTTGTCAGAAAATCGACCGTTGGCTGCCGCATCTAATATGGCCCTCTGATCATCATATAAACCATTGTAAAAATGGTTGCACAGACTCCATCTTTCAAAACCGTGGTGCGGTATGGTTCGCACTAGTTTCTTAAAACGGCCATGCCTCGTGGAAGTTCTCGTCGGGCCCTGTTTGAAATCGGTTATCCGAGCTCTAATGGCGATGGTTCTCGAGGCAGAGAAATACTTCTTATAAAACGCCAATGCTAGCGAATTCCAATCTGTTATGCCGTGAGCGACTTTGTCTAAATCCGTACCACTCCCTCGCAAAGATCGCGGAGTGAGAAGATAAACATAGTTTCTTTGATCTCGATCATTTGTCACGCCTGGGAGGAGGTATGGAGCAGTGAGTAATCAATGAAAGTCTCCATATCGAGCTGCGTCTTGATTGCAGCTCCCGAACGATTTTTCTCGACCATATTGATGTATGCGAGCTTAGGCTCGAACTTCCTAGCATCTCTGGCGATTCGAACCCTTTATAAAGATTGTCGCAGTGGGCTCGGAGTGACTAGCAATGGTAGCTTCCTCGGCCATTTCGGGAAATTCTGGGAAAGTGATAGACTCAAGTGATGAATTGGAAACTGGAGAAGATGGTGGATTGTCTTCGAAAAGCTCGTTCTCGTAAAAGTTACCACGAGAACTGGGCTCTTCCTCGGCCTGTTGCTCTTGAAATAGTCTCCTTTTTACGCGCAGAGATCTCTCAATCTCGGGATCAAAAGGTAGTAGTGGACCACCCTGCGAACAGAATGCAAGAGTACCTGCAAATTCGCAAATAGCAACCGCACAAAAGGACTGCTAAAGCAAAGAGGGCTAAATTGTTCACAGTCTATAGCCGAGTAGGCTAATTATTAAGGCACACAACAAAACTAAATAAAGTGCTCAAAAATAAATAAAAAGTTCTAAAATTCCGGGCTGCCTCCCGGTAGCACTAGTTTCAGATAGGTCCCAGCTCGACCTTCTTCTTATCATCCACCGACAGAAATTAATGGCCCACAACAAGGTTGTTGACTGAATGAGGTTCCCTCAGCATCCATCAGGTTGACTTTAGGCCTCCATACCATCCGAGCAACAGGAGAACAACAACTTATCGCAGTGTATTGGCCTCTATGTTTTTTTCCTTTTGCGCGCTTTCTTCTTATACGGCCTAGCCTCGTCCATTCCTCCGCCTGGGTCATCAATCCACACCGTTCCAGTCTCCACAGTCAACGTATGATGCCCACCTCCTGGGTCCGTCAACCCATCAGTACCTGCAGAAGAAGTAACAAAGGAATTAGCTTTAATTGCAGAAATATCGTCTGAAATAAATTTAGACGACCATTCATTGATATCAGCGCAAAAAAATTACTCGATCGAGCACTTATGTAGCCCGATCGAAGTATTTTTTCAGCATTTATATTCGATCGAGCAACTTGTGTCACTCGATCGAGGACTTAATTTTCTTCATTGCTCGATCGAGAGCTTTCACCCTCTCGATCGAGTACTTCCTCGGTAATTTCACTCGATCGAGCAAAATAGGGCTCTCGATCGAGTGATTGAGCATGGGTAGGCGAGACAATATCCTCTTGAATGGTATCTTCAACATCTATGCCATCATTTTCAGCATCAATAGGCAGAATAGGTCCCGATAGGGTGTATCCGTCCAGTGCGAATAGCATAGACCGTTTCAGGTTGCTTAGAAGTTAGCTCGGCCATTACTTGAACCATTTGATTCAGCTGAGTCTGTAGCTTCTCTATACGGATGTCAGTCTCCGCATAAGACTTCTATACCATTAGTGCAAATGCCTCAATCATTAACTTCAGTTCAGCGAGCTCAACTTTTTCGATCAACCCATTTACTTGGGCCTGCAACCTCTCAAGACGGATGTCTTGAGCTTTGGATTTTTCCACACTCGAAACCAAGATATTTGCAATTTGGAAAAATTCCTCGAACCCATCATTCTTTTCAGCAGGAGGGGTGTGTTGCGGTGGGTTAGCATAACAAGGGTGTTGAAGACCTTGTTGTTGCAGCGGTTGTGGTGGCACCGGTATAAGAGGAGCAAAACTTTGGTGACTTCCACAACCCCAAGACTCTTTCCTGTTCCAATTGTCAGTTCTGACGGTTGGAGCTTCAAAACGGGCTATAAGTTGGGAGACGGACATCATCTTGGCTAAAGAATTGAAGGTACTCAAGCCTTCCCTTCGATAATCTTTCTCTGAAATCTGTCTAATAGACCTGTAGACCTATCAAAACAGCATTAAAGAAAAAGATAAAAACAGCCTTAAGGAATAAATCCCTTGAGGCTAGAGACGGACGAAAATAAACAGATAAACAAGCCAATTGCCTCCCCGGCAACGGCGCCAAAATTTGATACGGTCGTTTCTGTACCAAAAATAAACCTAAATATACTAACAGAAGCTAGTGATAAGTAGGGTCGATCTCCACGGGGAGGCAAGGTATCTATCTGCAAGTCCGTCTATCTAAGTCACAAACGGGGGTTTTGTAATTGATTTTCTAAACTACTATAGGTTTAAGGGAAAGAGAAATAGGGAAAGAGCGATAAAGAAAGAAAATGTGATAAAAGTGATCAGATAAAGAAGGTATGTCAGGATTTCGGTTCACCATGGCAGTCTAACGACTCAATTGCAAATAGCCTAGACAATCTACTGTGAGAAGGATACAGGAAAGGTCCTTCCGGTCCACTTTCTATCCTAGATTTCCACTAACTTAACTTTCGTCCTCATTATGGTAGTCTACTATTCATAGCAGGTCTGTTCATTCCAATCTTCCGATCCAGGAACGAAATTAACCAAATTAAAATAATTTAGAAGCATGCATTCAACTAAATTGGTGATACTGATTAAATTGCTATGGGAACAGATTCTCACATGTTAATTGTCTAGCTTATTTGCTACATCGTCACAATCCTACCATGGATTCCCTAATCCCAACATGAATGAATTTAGCTACTCATATTGCTAATGTTGTCAATAATAACAATAATGAAATAAGTGATAAATGACATAATGAAATTGTAATAAAAATGCATAAACTAATTAGGGCAGAAATTAATTAAGGAAGAACAAAGGAATTAAAGAAAACAAAGTATGAGATTAAGATTAAAAGAGAGAAAGATTACAATCACGAGAATTCCGGCGTAAAGAGCGACAAGATCCAAGCTATAAAACCCGAAAAGCAACGATTCTGAGTGGAAAAGTTTAGGGAAAAGAGAAGAGTAAGAGTGGCGTCAGTCAAAAAGTATGTTTATGACTTAATAATGAAAGCTTAAATAGGAAAACAAAAGTCTATCCCGAAATTAAGCCCAACACGGGTTAATTAATCCCGCGTAACATCAAAACCACTCGATCGAGTAACTTTATATCACTCGATCGAGTAAAATTAAGCTCAAACCACTCGATCGAGTAAACCTTAAATTGAATCTACTCGATCGAGTAGAAAAAGGACTCGATCGAACATAAATCTACTCGATCGAGTACTTTCCAAGGGCACATTTCTTGCTTTGCGACTGAATTTCAAACGGCTGCCATTTCTTCGTTACTTGGGCAAACAGGGCGATTCCGGTGGCGTTGGAAAGCTAAGAGGAAAAATTTCATCTGCAATTGGAATCACTTGAGTATCCAATGTAGAACTCGAGATATGGCTCTTCAAATTAGGTACTAACAATTTGAAGTTCTTCCTTTGCTCGCCTAGCTATTTTACTTCTTTGCGCATCTCAAGATAGCTACATTCCCACTCCAAATTCACTCTTCCTCCAAATGCATGCTAAACGCACGGTAAAAGGCTCGATTTCACCATTTTCTGGTTCATTCCTGCAAATAAGACAAAACGACCCAAAGTAGCATATTCAGGGCATTTCGTAGCATAAAACTACGATAATAGCATAGAAATACGTGCATAAACAGGTCTAAAAGGACTATATAAAATGCACGTATCAAATATGTTAATTAAAACATGTTGATTAATGAGTTGAGTTGGTCGAATAGGTCGGTCGAATGCACGGCGACGGTACCAAACAATATGTGTAAGGCTTGTGTTTACGATCGGTAGGTCGTAAACACGTGTCGATTTTGTGACTTAGGAAGTCGAGTATAGAAGTTTAAGGGAGAAGGAGGGGGCGGACTCTCGCGTGAAGATTATGGTGTGTGATGGTGGGTATTTATAGAGAAATGTGGGATGGTAGGTCGGTAGATTTTGCTTGGAGGCTAAGGAGACACCCCATTGAGGCGCGAGCCACCCCGTGACTCAATGGGGTGTACTGTCCCTTTCACAAATTTGGATTTTGCATTTGTTCTAACCAATGTTTTGTTGGTTGTGATTTGTGTTCTTTGAGGTTTGCTTAGCCGTATAAGCTTCCTCTTAGGTGATAGATGGGGTAGGTATTTTGTGTCTTTGACTCGGGTTTGACCCGTGTGAGTCGGGATTTGAATTTCGAGTCGGTTTTTGGCCCGGTGTCGGTTTTGACTCTAATTAGGGTCATTTTAATGGAAATGACATTATAAAAACATTCATGGCATTATTTTTGACATTCGAGATTTGGGTTGACTCGGGTTGACTCAGGTTGACTCGAGTTGCGGGTTTCTGAGTCGGTTTTGGGTCCGAAGACGGTTTTAACTCTAAATAGTGTTATTTTAATGCAAATGAAGTTAGAAAACTTTTGAAATCATTTTTCATATCCGAGTAGTGCAGTAAACCGTTTCATGTATAGCCAATCCACGCACGCATATCAAAAACACGTTATACTCCGATCATCATCGGGTGGTTTTTGGAAGGTGCAGATACTGGGTATCTACACAACCCAATGTAACTTCTTTCCTCAATTAGTTTCCTAAATACAACCCAATGAGCAATTAATAAACATACATTAATCAAATTACCCAAAATACACTACGTCATGGACAATATCTCTTCCTATTAATGATGGTGTAGGAGTCTATTTCAACTCTGGTCTCTTCCTCCAAATCCAACATCACTTTCGATGACCTAAACCACCATTGACGCCAAGCTTTTGTTGCTTCACTCACGGTAGATGCATACCAATCGCATCTGGGTAATATATACCCCACCATCAAATCCTCAAAAGAACCAACTTCGAAAGCCGAATGAATTCTCATCTGTACCTTCAAGAATTCTATGTTTAGGAGGGAACTTAATGAAATGGAAAGGACATTGTTCCTTTAACCTTTCTCGTAATGCATCCATTTTCTTCTCTCTTTCAATATAGCTCCGTTGACGCCGCAATTCCCTTAATCTTTTATTTTCTGCTTCTTCTGACAACTTACGATCCCTCTGCACCCATGAACTCACAATATTTGTACCTTGGTTAACGACCATAATTTTGGAACAAAATTAAAATTATAGAATCACCCACCAATAATGCAGTGTTGATTCAAATCCACTAATAATGCAACGTTGATTCAATAAAAAATAACTGAACCGTCTGTGCATTGGTCAAATCAATAAAAAAGAGAAATATTAGCCACTGGCACACGGCTTAAAAAATACCGTATGGTCAAACAATTAATAATTTTTTAATATAATGAGTCGTATGGTCATATCTTACATTTATTTATTTTTTTAATATATTGAGTCGTATGGTCGAACAATTAATAAACGGTGCACGTTGAAGTTAGAACGTCACGATTGACAACGGTTGTAGGTGAACCGTTGTTAATGAACAAATTTACAACGGTTGTAGTTGTAGGTTAACCGTTGTTAATGAACAAATTAACAATGGTTGTAGGTGAACCGTTGTTGATGAACCAATTGACAACGGTTGCAGGTGAACCGTTGTTGATGAGTATAACGTTGCAGCAATCTGGATCTTGATTACTGACTGATCTATGGAGTTCAAAAAATGGAAGCAAATCAAACAAGCATAACTCAACACTTTCAAAATGATCATTTCATTTAATTTTAAACCAAAAACTCTACAACATTTATCAGAAATCAAAAGATGTATAATAAGCCGGAACAACCCCGGTTAAGCGTAAAAAGCACTTCTCAACCTGCCACCAATCACGGTACTCTGGTATATCGCTAACTTCCGGGTAATTGGCTTCATATTTTGCAATAACAGATTGAATATATGAAAGGACACGACTTGCATGTGGAGATAAGGTTGGAAGAGTACAACTCAACATATCTCTGGCTGCAGCCAAGTTGCGAGTAACAGACCGACGAGGGTATGAAGATGATGGTGATGATGAGGCTTTGTTGCCAAGTCGGACTGCTTCACGCCTCTTAATCCAATATTTCCATTGATGTTCAACGGATGCTTTGATTAATGGGTGTTGATCGGCGGGAAGCCCGGCGAGAACCTTCCCATCATCTTCAATCGTTTGTGTAAGCCATTCTTCGTTGTTGATAAAATTAGGGTTCATTGCCATGTTGTTAGAAATTTGTGTAATGGGGATGAAATATTGTGATTTGATTAATGAATGTTAGTAAAGGATGCTTTAACATTTATAGTCACATTTATAAGTTTTTCAAAACCATTGGTAATTAATTTAATGTAAAAGTTGACTTATTAACAAATATTTTAAATCTACGTAACTTGCAATAAATAATTAGAAAATAAAATACTCTAACACGCATATATTATTCAAGAAAAACACATACATAACAAGAAATTAAAAGGCGCGCGGTTTAAAAACCATTAATTAGAATAATAATATTAATTAATTAACATAATCATCTTGTAATTCCCTTGCGATTGCGATAAATATTGGGAATTCAATATGTGGATTATTAAGAGACACTTGTTCTACCTCCCATGAACGAGGCACAGTGTCAATATAGTGCCGATATGTTCTTAATAGATTAAGGTCACAATCAGTTGCAATCCATAAATATTGCGCTTGTAACACATCATCCGTATAATAATTTTTCTTCCCAGCATCATGATCCTCTTATCTTGCCTGGAGTTTTCTCGCTTGACGAAAAGATTCCAGCTTCTTCCCAAAACCTTCAAACTCGATCATTGCGTAACCAAGAAAACCATGAACTTTAGTCCAAGCTGGGTGGACCTTTTTAAGGTTCGTATAACCACCTTGACAAAGCATATCTCTCATCCAAGTAAAACTTCTCAAAAAAGCCTTACCATTGTCATAATATTTGATTGGAAGGTTGTGTATAATACACGTAATAGGATAGCCATAGCGCGTATTTGATTATGATTCGGGGGTGTAGAAGACTTACTTACGACATGGTGATCGAAGTGTAATATTTTTAATTAAATTATAGGCTATGATTAATTGAACGTTAAATTGGTGAATATGGTTGATCACATTATAAATGATATTTATAGGAAAATATGTATGTATGTGTGGATATAAAAATGGACAGATAGTAAATAATGGTCAAACAAAACAACGCATGCAACGGTTCATTATTTATCATACATGCATCAGTTGAATATTTTACATTGAAAAAAGTATGTAACGGTTATTTTTCACCCGTAAATGATAAATGACAACGGGTATAGAGGAACCGTTATATCATAATAGCAAATGATAACGGTTGCAAGAAACCCGTAGCTATAACATAACAACGGGTAATAAAAACCGTTGCTAGTGTTAATTTAGTAACGGTTTTCGAAACGCCGTTTTCTTAAACTGGTAACGGTTGTCAAATAACCGTTGACAAGGGTGATTATATAACGAGTTTATGGAAACCGTTAAAACGCTTTTTATAACGGTTTGTTAAACAACTGTTGTCACATAATAATAAGAACGGTTTGGACGGAAACCGTTATTCTTATTATCGCGGTCTAGGTCTCCGCCAATATTTTGAAAACGGTAATCTAAGTGTCGTTATTAAATGCATTAAAACGTTGTGATACGCTCCTTATTGATGGTCCGATTTGGCGTAGTGACCGATTGATAAAGAGTGTTGTTGGGGCTCTCAATCAAACACATTTATAATTCTCAACAAACAACTAGTTAGTGTTTAAGTCAAGGTCGATCCATGGGACGGTGTGCTTTGGGTTCTAAGTCTATCTATCTCAATTTACGCTAGTGTCATAATTGATGGGGTTTGTAGTTGTATTCTAAACTAATGAAAGTAACAAAGTAAAGAAAACAATGAACTAAGAAATGTAAATAAATGACTAAAAGCACTAGGATGTCATGGGGTCATAGGGGATTCATGGTGTTGATCATACAAACATGTTTACAAAGTTGCAAGCAATTAATGTTGTAAAGGAACCGAGTTGGTTTATGTCTTACGGTTCATAGGAAGAGTTGGGTCCTGGAGCCGAATCGATTAGATTGTACAACACCTACAAGTCGACTTAATTTCCTCTGTTCAACTTCTATGCGTGTTCTAACAAGACTCGAGTTGGTTTATATCTTACAAGTCTTGTTGAGTAGATAAGAGATGGGTAAAAATGCAAGGATTCATAGGCTTAGCATTTCATCAAACATAACATGTGCATAGGTTGACATCACAACAAGAAAGCAATTTAATTATGAAAACATATTAGATTAAGCATGATTAATCCCATGTTGGTTTCCCTAATTACCCACTAATCCTAGTTAAGAGACTACTCACTTATTATCATGGTAAACATGTCATTAATGGTGTCAATCATCACAACAAGTGTAAACATGATAAGAGAATGAGGAAATAAACAATAAAGATTAAAGGGTAAAAGAATTATACGAACTTAAGATGATCTAAATAATAAAGCAAAGAATAATAGAAGAAACTTGATTGATTGATGAAGGGTTGTCAATCCTCCAATAATAACCCAATAATCTTCAATTACCCAAAAGTAATAAACTAAGAGAGCTTCGTAGGGATTAGGTGCACAAATTAGGGTCACTAAAGGCTTAAATGACGATTAAGTCCTTGAGGAATCGCTCCTCTCAAGAAAAGATGCGGGTCTCCTTTTAGCTAGTCTTTCAAAAATATGCGCATCCCGAGCGTCTAGGCAGTAGGGACGGGTTGCACTGGAGAAAAATCCGAGCGGCCAAGGGGTCGGGACGCTCGTCCTGTAGCAGGGGGAGACGAGCGGATCAAGCACGGGACGCTCGGATCTTGAGGCCTCAAGACGAGCGTCCTGGAAGGGAGGACGAGCGTCTTGTCTCAGGGGAGCGTCTTAGTCTCGGGACGAGCGCATTGGCGGACAGCTTCTTTGTTTGAGCTCGGATTGTAAAACGGACGTCATTTTTTCAGCCGGACTCCTATTGCAGTGATTCAAAAGCCTAGATCACTTAATTTTTCGACGCCGTTCCATCTAGCATACTTTAAGAGGCAAAGGAGCAACCCTTGGTTTGGTTCCGAGCAATTTCTTCTTGCATTGACTTCCTTCTTGTCATCCTTGCTTTTTAACCCTATGATCCTTCTATATAATCTTTATTCCTACATCCTTGGTCATCATTCTTGCCTCCTCTTCATACTAGTCCATCCAAGATCGTGAAAAAGCTTCTAAATATGCATGGGAGACGGGAATTTCCGCCTAATTACCTTTTTTCATATAAAACATACGAAATGCACTAGGAAAGCAAAATAGGAAGCATTTGACGGATAAAATGGCTATGGAATGATATAATAGTATGCAAAATAGGTTCAATTAGGGGACTAAATGTGCACAAATATGGGTCACATCAAATATCCCCAAATCAACCTTTACTCGTCCCAGTAAAGAGGTGACTAAAACTGGACCTTTATTTAAGCTATACCACTAATATAACCGATGTGAGACAATTAGCGGGTCTCACTCCGCCCCTTCAACTCACAACAAGACAACCATGAGGTAGGATGCCTTCTTGCAAGGCAAGGTGGGTCTTGCCAAAATGGCGACACATCCAAGCATTAAAGCACACAAAACAAGTAAATGGATGCATCTACAAAAATGAATAGCCACTTTCCTCATCTAAGTGGCGGAAATTATCTAAAGGGGAAGCAATCTAAGGGTACACCTTCCATTATAGATACGGTTTCTTCAAACTACTAAGCCTAGAAGGATACCAATAAATCACCTCCAAGTTGTGTCAAGCTAGGGTACCTTTGTCCTCAATCGTTAAATGCTTTCGTCAAGAGTAGACTTCCTATGGTGTTAGAAACACTAGAGGATCGCGGAATTCCCATTCTTGCCTAGACAAGAAGAAGGGTCGTCCCCCTCTCTACCATGCACAAAAGTGGATACGATGGATAAAGGGATCAATAGTATTTAAGTTTCATTTGGGAGTTTGCTTTTGTCGTTGTTTTTCCCTCCAAATTTCTTGTGGCATATGACATTTGAGAACATTTTATTTTTGCCATTTCTTTGATGTTTGACATTTCAATACTTGACAATTTTTCAACTTTTTGCATTTTCTTTTTGAACATTTTCAATGTCACCCCATTTGTAGTGAGGGTGCTTATACTTGAAGCTTTAGGAGTCTATTTTTTCTCCTCTTTTCATTTAATGCATTTTGCAAATTTTTTGACTTTTATTTCAATTCTTGAACTCAATTTTGAACAATTTTTGTGCCCATTCCCTTTTTGATGACAAAATGTGGTAGAATATGGATGATGGTTGGTTGCATGGTTTCAAGGGTCACCTTGGAATAAACGGTAGCCAAGGAGTTATCACACCACAAGGTACTCTTGACTAGGCTTTAATCCATGGGTCAAAGGATACTAGCATGACACATCCTAGGGTGTTTTACAAGTATTCCAACAAGCAAAGTCTTAAGAAGAAAAAGTATCTACAATGGCCTTATATACACTTGTCAAGTTTCCCAAATAGACGGTTTCACAAAATTTTTCTAACATGCAAACTACATGCCATGATGCAACTAACATTTATACATCCTAATGCATATGCTTCTACCAACTAATATGCCAATTAATCTAAATGCAATCCTATAATCACATTGTTTATACCACATCAATCAAAATAACGCCACATAGTCATTAACATAAAGAGGAAAAAGGAGTTTGGAAAGATCATACCATGCGGTCTTCAATATCCTCTTGTCTCGGATATGGCGTAGTCAATCAATGTGAAAAAGGATGAACAAACACAATATATACAAACACAATATATACACAAGACTACACTACAAAGGAAATGAACATGTTTTTGAGTTTTTCAAATTTTAAATTTTTATGGTTTTATGTTTATGAAACAAAAAGACATGTTTTTGTATTTTTCAAAATTTTTCAATTTTTTTTATCATTTTTGGAATATAAATTCCCATCCCCACTTTATTTTGGACATTGTCCTCAATGTACATGTAGGAGTAGGAATGAAAAAAAATACATTTTTTTTGGATTTTTGAATAAATGCAATGATATGAATTAATGCATGCTCTAACTAAATGCAATTCTATATGACATATATAACAAATGAATGCAATCTACACTATACTAGTTGATGCATGTTCTCACCTATGATCAAACCTCCCCAAACCGATTTAAGCATTATTTCTAGTGTAGAAAAGAATAGGATTGGTCATTAGTGACTATGCATAAATTCTAGTCTATATGCAACTATCTACATGAATCATGTGAAATATATTACAATGCAACTATACTATATGAACTAACTAATGTAAATGCAATATGAAATATAATACAAATGCAAGCTAAATGTATATGTAAATAACTAAATGCAAGTGTAAATGTAATGCAAAGTCAAAGAAAAGGATATCTTACAAATGGTGGTTTGAGGGAGGACTCCACCAAACTCATTCCTTGTTGCCATGGTTATTGATGTTGTCCATGTTGCTCAATGCTCTCAATAACCGGTCAAATGCATGAGCACAATTTTCAAACAAGCATGAATACGGTTTGTTCCAATTCAAAATGAAGCTTGGCCAAGGGAGCTTGTCACTTACTCTCTCATTCACCTTGCCCTTGGCACTTGAGCCTTTACAATGCTTCAAACCAACAAGCCCATGATTCTTGTCAACAGAAGGTATGAAGTATGGTTCATATTCGTCCAGGAGACTTCCACTCACCAACTTCTCCTCCAATTTTGGTGATGATGATAGCATTTGGATTTATCAATCCTTCAAAAGTAGAAGGAGAATTCTCATAACATTGATGACCGTATACCTTAGGAATTGATGTTATGGGTGCCAAATTTCCACAAGCAAGTTCATTTTCAAGTTTGTTCTTGAGCTTCTCCACCAAGTACCCTTTATATGATGTTTTGACTTTTTGGAGAAGGTCCACCATATCCTCTCCAACAATCATAGGTTCCATGGTGGGTGCGAAAAGGTCTTCATGGTTAATAGGAAAGAGACATTCATCTTCCCCATGGAAGCATACCTGAAACTTCTCAAGGATGGGGTTCTCAAGTGAGGCAATATCACAACTCCATTCCTCTTCTTCATTCCATAAGTCCTTGCAAGACACATATTCCGCATAAGCTCCTTCCTTAGGCTTGTCATCATCGCTATCTTCATACGAATCATAGATAGGGGCTTCATTCTTCTTCAATAATTCTTCCTCCACCATCTCAATATTCACATCAAAAGACACCATCTCATACTCACAAAGGCTAAGATTATTTGGCGTACTCAACCTCATATCTTCTTCATCAAACACCACACTTTCATACTCACAAGAGCTCAAGAAGATAGGCACTTCCCACTTGTCATCAAAGGAAACTCCTTCAAACTCACATTCATGATCTAAGGAATGGTGAGGGGTAGTTATTTGGGCTTCCTTCATTTGGGCAATTTGAATCTCCAACTCCTCTCCTTGGGTAACAATGCCTTGAAGAACGTTGTCCCTCTTTTGACTTTCCTCTAGCATTTGTTTGAAGAAGTTTTGTTGATCTCCCATCATTTGGAGAATCACATTTTGAATGGGTTCATCATCTTTTTGTGGGTGGGTGTGAAAGTGGTTGTATTGTGGCATTTGGAATTCATTTTGAAGTGGGTATTGGGTGGGCGGTTGTTGTGGATATTGGATGTGGTGATTTTGGTGGGAAAAATTGGGGTAGTAGTTAGGATTTTCATTGTATGAGTAGTAAGTTAGGTTTGTGTTTACTTGCTCCTCAAACTCCCCATACCCATAGCCATACTCAAAAAATCCACAACATACTCCGTATGCAAAGTCTTGAATCATCATGGTCACGATAAAGATACAACTACAAACAAGGAAACTACAAGAAAACGGTAAAAACGAACCTTGAGGAACAAGTTTCTCAAGGTTAAAGCACAAATAAAAATAGACAAACAAGTAAGAACTTAATCAAGAAGCACCGTCCCCGACAACGGTGCCATTTTGATGAAGAGTGTCGTTGGGGCTCTCAATCAAACACATTTATAATTCTCAACAAACAACTAGTTAGTGGTTAAGTCGAGGTCGATCCATGGGACGGTGTGCTTTGGGTTCTAAGTCTATCTATCTCAATTTATGCTAGTGTCACAATTGATGGGGTTTGTAGTTGTATTCTAAACTAATGAAAGTAACAAAGTAAAGAAAACAATGAACTAAAAAATGTAAACAAATGACTAAAAGCACTAGGATGTCATGGGGTCATAGGGGATTCATGGTGTTGATCATACAAACATGTTTACAAAGTTGCAAGCAATTAATGTTGTAAAGGAACCGAGTTGGTTTATGTCTTACGGTTCATAGGAAGAGTTGGGTCCTGGAGCCGAATCGATTAGATTGTACAACACCTACAAGTCGACTTAATTTCCTCCTATTCAACTTCTATGCATGGTCTAACAAGACTCGAGTTGGTTTATATCTTACAAGTCTTGTTGAGTAGATAAGAGATGGGTAAAAATGCAAGGATTCATAGGCTTAGCAATTCATCAAACATAACATGTGCATAGGTTGACATCACACCAAGCAAGCAATTTAATTATGAAAACATATTAGATTAAGCATGATTAATCCCATGTTGGTTTCTCCTAATTACCCACTAATCCTAGTTAAGAGACTACTCACTTATTATCATGGTAAACATGTCATTAATGGTGTCAATCATCACAACAAGTGTAAACATGATAAGAGAATGAGGAAATAAACAATAAAGAGTAAAGGGTAAAAGAATTATACCAACTTAAGATGATCCAAATAATAAAGCAAAGAAAATAGAAGAAACTTGATTGATTGATGAAGGGTTGTCAATCCTCCAATAATAACCCAATAATCTTCAATTACCCAAACGTAATAAACTTGAACAATAATTAAGGAGAGATTAATGTGTGATTTGTGGAAAGATTAAAGAGTAATCTATTCTAATCTATTCCTAATCTAATCCAAGAGGAATTTCTAATGTGGAAACTTGGTTAAGAGAGCTTCGTCCTTTGATTATTACAAATGGGGTATTTATAGTAGGGATTAGGGGTACAAATTAGGGTTACTAAAGGCTTAAATGACGATTAAGTCCTTGAGGAATCGCTCCTCTCAAGAAAATATGCGGGTCTCCTTTTAGCTAGTCTTTCAAAAATATGCGCATCACGAGCGTCTAGGCAGTAGGGACGGGTTGCACTGGAGAGGAATCCGAGCGGCCAAGGGGTCGGGACGCTCGTCTGCTTGAGGGGAGATGAGCGGATCAAGCACGGGACGCTCGGATCTTAAGGCATCAAGACGAGCGTCCTGGAAGGGAGGACGAGCGTCTTGTCTCAGGGGACGAGCGTCTTAGTCTCGGGACGAGCGGATTGGCGGACAGCTTCTTTGTTTGAGCTCGGATTGTAAAACGGACGTCATTTTCTTATCCGGACTCCTATTGGAGTGATTCAAAAGCCTAGATCACTTGATTTTTCGACGCCGTTCCATCTAGCATACTTTCAGAGCCAAGGGAGCAACCATTGGTTTGGTTCCGAGCAATTTCTTCTTGCATTGACTTCCTTCTCGTCATCCTTGCTTTTTAACCCTATGATCCTTCTATATACCCTTTATTCCTACATCTTTGGTCATCATTCTTGCCTCCTCTTCATACTAGTCCATCCAAGATCGTCAAAAAGCTTCTAAATATGCACGGGAGACGGGAATTTCCGCCTAATTACCTTCTTTCCTACAAAACATACGAAATGCACTAGGAAAGCAAAATAGGAAGCATTTGACGGATAAAATGGCTATGGAATGATATAATAGTATGCAAAATAGGTTCAATTAAGGGACTAAATGTGGGCAAATATGGGTCACATCACCGATCGAAAACACAAGCCTTACACATTTTGTTTGGTACCGTCGCCGTGCATTCGACCGGCCCATTCGACCAACTCAACATTAATCAATATGTTTTTCAACAACATATTTTGAACACATTTTTAAAACAAAATCCTTTTTTAAGTCACTCTTTTAAACTTCTTTGATCGTGAGTACTCGCATACGAGAAACCCGTCTCTAAAGTCGTCTACCTCGCAAACATTATAACACGTAAGTTTGAGGATGTAAACAACTCATTTATTTCATGTCTTTACTGTTTTCATAACTTTATAAGCATGAACAATGCATAACACGATTCAAATATAGGTTAGATGAGCCAAAACCGAGTTTTGGCCTGAGAAAGGAGCTCTTTGTTATGCAAAGAGGCTCGAGCCTCTTGTGGCTTCTCGGGTCAGACTTAAACGTGTTTGAGTTCATCTTCCTTCAACACTTTCTTTTATTCTTAGTTCTTTTTTATTACGTTTTTTTATCATTTTAATTCATTTTTATGACAGATATTTTAACCTTTATCGAAATCATCCTTGGTTCTATATACCATGACGGTTTATTCCGTGACTCGATGATATTATTGGTTAATTACAAATTAATGGGTATTTTAACCCCCTTTTCTTTTACTTAGCATTTTTCTCATTCATTTACACTTGCAAACATATTAGTCATAATTCATAATCATCCTTGATTCTTTATACCATGTCGGTTTAATCCGAGTACGGTGACAAATGACACGTCTATCGCGTACCTGTCAAAAATAAAACCTAACGGTCTCAACTAAAAATGTAGTAGAGGCAGTCGAGTATCGAATCCTCAGGGAGGTAATGCAACTACAGCTATCTATTTCTAATCCTATGGTAACAATGGGGGTTGATTGAATTTTTGGTTCTAAACTACGGAGGAAAGGGAAGAGAAATAAAGCAGAGAGCAGTAAAGGCAATAAAACGATTTTTAACTATCAATAAGAGGGGGACATGTCGGGAACTCGGTTCACTACGGTAGTTCAACAACTTAGCAGTAAATGACTCAGACGAACTAATTTGAGACGGATATTAGAAGGTCCTTTCGGTCCACTTCCCACCCTAAAATACCACTAACTTAACTTTCGTCCTCATTAGGGTAGTCTACTGTTTATAGCAGGCCTATTTAGTCCAATCTTTCGATCCAGGATTAATTGTAGCCAGATTAATGGGTGACATAGAAGCGTGCACTCAACTAGGTCGGTAATTACAGTTATATTGCTATAGTGACAGAGTCTTTTAGTCAATTCGTCTAATTCATTCACTACGTCGTTATTATTCTACCGCAGATCCCCTAATCCCAACATGAAAAGGTTTAGCTACTCATATTATTAATGAAACTAGCAGCAAACAAGATTCCAGCAGAAGACATGACGAAATAATAATAAGACGCAATAATAGAAATTAGGGCAGAAAGAATGAATAAGAGCGACAAGAAATTAATGCAACGAAAGGTTAACTATGACACGTCTGTCGCGTACCTGTCAAAAATAACCAACTGGCTCTAACTAATATAGCTAGGGAAGTCGGGTCGAATCCACAGAGAGGTAGGAATTTGTCTGCTAGAACTGGGTTCGTCTAAGTAACCAAAATTGGGGGGTTGTAAAATGTGGTTGCTAAACTAAGAGAGTGAGGGAAAGAGAAATAAAGGAAGAGGATTAACAGATAAAAGAGAATAGCTAAGACAAGCGGTTCACCACAATCGTCCGGTCGAGTAATCTAGGTCCCAGGTCAATGCGGTACAATCTAAGGGGTAGCGAACGTCACCTTTCGGTCCTTAATTCACCCTAAAGTGTAAACAGTTTAACTTTCGTCCTCACTGCAATACTCTATTGCTCGCTACTAGTCTCCCCCTTCCAACCTTTCGGTCCAGGTTAAGGTCCACTAAGAATAAGGGTCTAATTGCATCGACTCAATTAGGCAATTACAATTATATGTAGCATTTTAACAACATGGACGATACTAGCATTAACCCAGTAATTCGATTACTCTCCCTTCAAATCATGGATCCCCTATAGTCTTAGCATAGGGAATTAGCTACTCATAACTATCAGATTAACGATTACGATAACCAAACAATTCAAACTAAACATGGTGAATGATCTAATTGATTGAACAAGTAAAAGGAAAGAAAAAAAAGGGATTAAAGCAATAAAAACGATTAAGGAATAAATAGATCGATAATACCGAATTCGAGTAGCGAAGTAGTGAATAAGAATCCCAAGAACTGTGACAAAGGTAACAGTAGAATTGTACGTAGTAAAAGTGATGGGAGTAACGTAATGTTCTCCTCAGTCTTATACTGTAAAAACATCCTAAACCTAATCTATGGACTGATTACAAAAGCCCATAAAAGATTAGGCGGAAATGAACCAAAAACACACGAAATCCTCTCGATCGAGCAGAGAGATTACTCGATCGAACACCAAGTCACTCGATCGAGCTAGAGCAACCTCTCGATCGAGCACGCTCATTTGGACCTCCTCGATCGACTCCTTCAGCTGGTCGATCGAGCAGCTTTGAGTATGTACAGCATTCGATCGAGCACAAAAGCACACGATCGAGCTATATAAGCGCACCAGAACTTGAATTCCTTCCTTGACTCAGCTCATACGTCCTCCAAGTGTAAGATCCCTAAGCTCCGGCTCCTTATTTCCCATGAATGCATACAATTGGGACAATTAAGGCTTGATTTAGCTCCTCCTCGGTCAATTCCTGCAAATTACAATAAACGGACCAAAGTAGAATATTCGGGGGTATTTGTAGCCAGATGCTACATAAAAAGCACAGAAATGCGTGTAAAAATGAGGTGAAAACCTTATATAAAAGACACGCATCAAATCTCCCCAAACCAAACCTTTGCTTGTCCCCAAGCAAATATGAATGCAACTAAGGGTGAACAATAGAACGGGACTAACGCATCAGCTACAAATCATCCACTAGAACCAATTTAAGGCAACAAAATGACAAAGTGGCAGCCGAAAAGTGCAAACGAGTTAAATTAATATTTCAAGCTTACTGAACCGTCGACCTTGCAAGATTCAAAGGTGTCGGACTCTCACGGGTCGCTCGTCACTCAAAATCAGGTACAGGGTGAGTATATATGTGAAAGATAGGAAGAAGAAAGACACTCACCTAACTCGACCTATAAGAACATGCATGCAATTAACATGAATAAAGTCTCTACAACCGTACATACGCATTCCAACCATACTAGTGACCAAGACACGTGCCGAGGACTTACATTTGGGTTTGTGAGGTAGTGGGTAAGAAGGGGCTAAAATGAATTTGGATATGTGGGGTTAATAGCTAGGCTAGCAACAACGGATCCAAATATAGACTGCATCCCAACTTCGTACTCATTACAACAAGATGAAACGGTGCAAAACTATGCACTAAACTTCACAAAATACCAAAAATCGTCAACTCCCCATAGGATATAAATAAGGCATGGGAGTGTGAAACAATGCACAATTCTCATTTTTTTCTTTCGTTTGAATTTTTTCGCTTTTCTTTTGAATTTTCTGTCTCTTTTTCCGCTTCTTTTCTTTCTTTTTCGTTTCATTTTTTTCAATTCAACACATTTTTTTCTTTCCCCTTAATTCCTCCGCCAACAACTTCAAATCGAGATAAAATAACCATATTGCAATAACACATTCCAAGAACTACTCGTTACTAGCTTAGCTAGGGTAGGAAATATTATAGAAAGTAGTTGATAGGACAAAAAGGCAATTTGGCTATGTGAGGCTCATGGGTAGAATGAAACAAGGGGAACTGCCTCTCCTAACACGTGTCACCATCCACAGACCGAATGCATACAGGTATTAAGAAGACTGGACTCATGCTCGTGCAAATTGATGTTACATGTCTTAAAGAGAGTACTACTCACATCCTAAATGAAACCGGTCATGAATGTCAGCAGTTTAAAGAGCTCTAACCTCAGAATGTAATGTAGCTTGCCGACATAGGAATCAAGTCTATTCGTTCAGATAAGAGAGAAATAAAAACTCGTAGATTATGCACATAAACATGCCAGCTAAATGTCAAGAAAATGCAAGGCTCAAAATAAGGATTCAATGTAGCGTCAATGTTCAAACGTTCCGACTCAATTTAAACATGAAAATTTTGAAAATTTTTGAATTTTATGATTTTTTTTTTTTTTTTTTTTTTTTTTTTTTTTTTTTAAGAATTAATTAAAACAACAATGCATGCGGAAATAAATAAACGTGCAAGCAAAAATGCAAGAAACATGCAGACACAGATATGGATGCATACCTCCCCAAACCAAACCGTACAATGCCCTCATTGTACCAAAAATAGGGAAAGAAATGCAACTGAAAGGAAAAGGAGAAATAGAGTTGGAAAACTTACAAAGCGTCACATAGCGGGACCTCCCCAAACCGACCATGAACATGGGAGGTCAAACAGTGGCTTGTAGACGCAAAATAGCGGCTGGAGGTCAGTACCCTTCGATCGAGCACTTGGAACAGCTCGATTGAATGTTTCACAGCATGGGTGGACTCGATCGAGCACAACATCACTCGATCGAGTCAGCACGGGTAGGGATCCGTCGATCGAGGACATCACCCTCGATCGAGTAATGCCAGCGCGTCGAGAAAGTGTTCGATCGAACACCAAAACCTTTCGATCGAGTGACTTCTGCCTGTAAAAGACGCATAAAGGCAAGGAAGGCACAAAAATTGTTCATAAAGCAGCGTCTAAAGTTCGACGTAAAGCTAAGGAAAACAAATAAAACAATTAAAACAAATAATTCAACAAAAGCATAAATAAATGTCATTTGCCTCCGGAGAGAGCTGGTTTAATAGGTCCCGCACGACCTTTCTCGGTATCAAGTAATCGGCGCATCGAGCTCGTCGAAGCGCAAGACTTCAACGCGGTTGTCCGCTTCATTCGCCTCATGGTAATGCTTCACATATTGGCCATTCACCTTGAATCTGTGGCCCTCGGAATCTTCAAGTTCTACGGATCCAAATTTGGTGACAGCCGTCACCGTGTATGGACCAGTCCACCTGGACTTCAGCTTGCCAGGAAATAGTCTCAAACGGGCATTAAACAGCAACACCTTCTGCCCCACATGAAACTCCCGAGGTAGGATTCTCTTGTCATGCCATCTCTTCGTCTTCTCCTTGTAAATGCGCGAGCTGTCATAGGCATTAAGCCTAAACTCCTCTAATTCATCAAGCTGCAAAAGACGATTCTGACCACACAACTTAGGATCATAATTAAGCTCACGAATTGCCCACCAGGCCTTACATTCCAGCTCAACAGGTAAGTGACACGATTTCCCATAAACTAACCTATAAGGTGATGCACCAATTGGTGTCTTAAAGGCAGTTCTATAAGCCCATAACGTGTCATCTAGCTTAAGACTCCAGTCTTTCCGTGATTTAGAAACTACTTTAGACAAGATCTCTTTCAGTTCACGGTTAGAGACCTCTACCTGACCACTATTTTGGGGATGATACCCCAAACCACGCCGGTGTTGGACACCAACTCTAGACAGTATGGAAGTAAGTTTCTTTTCCTTAAAATGCATACCCCCATCACTAATGACGACCCTAGGGACACCAAAACGGGGGAATATGATCTTCTTGAACAGTTTTATCACGGTCTTACCATCACAATGGGGTGAAGCAATTGCCTCAACCCATTTTGACACATAGTCTACAGCTACTAAAATGTACCTGTTACCTTTACTGGACGGGAACGGTCCTTGGAAATTAATGCCCCAGACATCGAAGACCTCAACCTCTAGGATGCCGTTTTGTGGCATCTCGTGTCTCTTCGAAATATTCCCTGATCGTTGGCATGCATCACAAGCTGAAACAAAAGATTTGGCGTCAGCAAACAAAGAAGGCCAGTAAAAACCAGACTGAAGTACCTTAGCCACGGTGCGCGATGGACCGTGGTGACCACCATAAGAAGAGGAGTGTGACCTTCCAGGACTATTTTGGTCTCCCACATGTGGAATACACCGTCGTCAGAGACCGTCGCACATTCCTTAAACAAGTAAGGATCATCCGTAAATCCGCTTAGCGTTATAGAGAAAACGCTTCTTTCTGGCGAGAAGAAAGGTCGGGCGGCTTACACCGACAACGAAGTTGGCTATATCTGCATACCAAGGTTCCTGGTCAACAATAGACGATATAACAGCAATTAAACTATCGTCAGGAAAAGAATCATCAATAGGTAGAGAATCTTCCCCTTCTTGTCGCATCAGTCGCGACAAGTGATCAGCTACAACGTTCTCAGCTCCTTTCTTGTCCTTAATCTGCAAATCAAACTCCTGAAGGAGGAGTATCCATCTTAGTAACCGCGGTTTAGCCTCCTTCTTAGCAAGGAGGTGCCTCAAAGCTGCATGGTCAGTAAAAACAGTGACTTCTGACCCAACTAAATAAGTACGAAACTTCTCTAAGGCATAAACTACAGCTAACAGCTCCTTCTCAGTGGTAGTGTACTTCACTTGAGCCTCATCCAGAGTTCGGCTCGCATAGTAAATAGCGTTCAAGGCTTTGTCTTTCCTCTGGCCTAGCACCGCTCCTAGTGCATAGTCACTCGCGTCGCACATGATCTCGAACGGCAAGTCCCAATTGGGAGGCTGTATGATCGGCGCGGAGACCAAGGCCTGCTTTAACCTGTTAAAAGCAGAAAGACAAGCATCAGTAAACACAAAAGGGGCATCCTTAAGCAACAGCTGTGTAAGTGGTTTAGCAATTTTGGAGAAATCCTTGATGAACCGGCGATAAAAGCCAGCGTGACCAAGGAAGCTCCTCACCCCCTTAACATTAACGGGGAGGCGGTAATTCTTTGAATCACTTCCACCTTTGCTTTGTCAACTTCTATTCCCCTATCGAAACCAAGTGCCCTAAGACAACTCCCTCGTTGACCATAAAGTGGCACTTCTCCCGATTCAAAGACAAGGTTAACCTCAATACAACGCCGCAACACTTTCTCAAGGTTAGACAGACGAGTTAGAAAAATCACTTCCATATACACTAAAGTCATCCATAAAAACTTCCATGATAGACTCAATATACTCCGAAAATATCCCCATCATACACCTTTGGAAGGTGGCAGGGGCATTGCATAAACCAAAAGGCATTTTGCGATACGCAAAAACGCCCTTAGGACAGGTAAATGTAGTCTTAGCCGATCGTGCGGGTGGATAGGGATCCGAAAGAACCCTGAATACCCATCTAAATAGCAGAAAAATTTATGTGAAGCTAACCTTTCTACCATTTGATCAATAAAAGGAAGGGGAAAGTGATCTTTCTTGGTGGCGGCATTGTTTGTCTGTAATCTATGCACATCCGCCAACCAGTCACTACTCGGGTAGGTATTAATTCGTTTTTCTCATTCTTAACTACAGTTGTCCCTCCTTTCTTCGGGACTACCTGTACTGGGCTTACCCATCTAGAATTACCTACCGAATAGATAATACGCATCCAGACTTCATTACCTCGGCCATCACAACATCCTGCATCTTCCGGTTCAGCCGACGCCGACCCCGCCCGCAAGGTTTGTGATCCTCCTCCAGCTCTATCCTGTGCATACAAATATCGGGACTAATCCCCGTGATATCATCCAGTGAATAGCCCATTGCTTTCCTGTTTTTCTTAAGTACAGCTAACAAAGAAGTCAGCTGATCATCACTAAGCTTGGCACTAACAATGACTGGATACTGCTCTGTATCGTCAAGAAAAGCATATTTAAGATGAGATGGGAGAGGCTTACGTTCCGGTACCTTTACCTCAATGGAGCAAAGAGTGCTGATCATTTGTTCCACTTGCTCTCCCTCATGCTCATCTAAATCATCGACAAGCAAATCCAACGCAGCGTCATCGTCCTCTGGGCTATCTGTACACTCGTCAAAAAGCATGAGAGCTTCTAGTGGGTCCTTCATAAAAGAACCCGACCAGAAGTCATAAATAGACTCATCAATGATATCGACCGAATAACAAGTGTCCTCTATCATTGGGTGGGCTAAAGTAGTGGGCAAACTGAATGTGATAGCGTCATCTCCTACTGCAAGGGTCAGACGCCCCTGTCTGACATCAATCACGGCCCCAGCTGTACAAAGGAACGGTCTTCCTAAAATGATCTGGGTTCGGGTGTCCTCAGCTATATCCAAAACAATGAAATCTACCGGGATGTAAAGCTTGCCTATTTTCACGGGCACATCCTCCAAGACACCTAAAAGTCTCCTAACAGATCTATCGGCCATCTGTAGGGTAATGTTAGTCACTTTGAAGTGACTCAGTTTCAATTTCTTGCAGACAGGAAGGGGCATGACACTAACACTGGCACCTAAATCGCAAAGGGCCTTATCAATAATCAAATCACCTATGACACAGGTAATAGAAAAGCTGCCCGGGTCTTTCATTTTTGGAGGGGCCTTATTTAACAGTAGGTTACTAGACTCTTCCATAAATGAAATCGTCTCAAATTCGCTCAAATTCCTCTTACGCGTCACAATATCCTTCATAAACTTAGCGTAAGTGGGAACTTGAGTGACAAGTTCGAAAAAGGGACAAGATTACGAAGGTTCTTCACGATGTCCACGAACTTACCATACTGTTGCTCAATCCTTGCGTCCTTAAGACGACTTGGGAAAGGTACCCTGGTAGCGATAAGTGGTCCCGCGACCTTTTCTTTGCCCTTATCAGTTCGTGACGTCTCCACAGCAGGGGAAAACGACACGGTGGCGGTATTAGGTAATAAACTAGGATTCTCGCCACTTACAGCACTGGGTCGAACACTTTTACTGGTCGATCGACCAGTTTCTTCCTCAATTTCATTCGATCGACCTATCTTGACACTCGATCGAGTGTCTTCCTCAGCATATTCACTCGATCGACCAACTTGGAGCCCTGCACTTCTCGATCGACTGTCATTGTCACTCGATCGAGTGACTGGGTGGTTAGAGCTGCTCGATCGAGTGGATGTGTTGCTCGATCGAGTAGTTACTGCACACGCAGCAAGCATTTCCTGCAGAAACTCGTCTAAATCGTCATCTGAGTCATCATCAGCTGTCAACACCTCGTTTTCTTCGTGAATAAGGTCACTTTGGAAATTCATCCCACTGACGCAATCGCAATTTGGAGGAGTCTTGGCTTGGTCTGCCGCGAGTGTTAACTGCGTGACTTGCTCTCTCAATTCCGATATAACAGTATCCGATTGCAACATGATGGATTTCA
Source organism: Silene latifolia (assembly GCF_048544455.1). Lineage (NCBI taxonomy): Eukaryota > Viridiplantae > Streptophyta > Magnoliopsida > Caryophyllales > Caryophyllaceae > Silene > Silene latifolia. The sequence continues at coordinate 88,680,843 of NC_133528.1, forward strand.
GTTCGGCAATTGCTTCTCTTGAAGAAGGAGAGCCCGGCTGTGATATTGGCGTGGAAGGAGTGGAAACGCTCTTTATCTCCTCATATAACTGGGAGAAAGGAACTCCCTGCTTGAACTTCTTATATGCAAGGGCACGCTCTACACCTGCCGTGCATTCGTAAAGGTCATGTCCTTCTTCACCGCATCTTCCACATGGCTCTGTATGCTCTGTAATCGTAGGCATCCTGGCAAATAGGCTACTATCCTGCAAAACTAATCAAAGCTTCGCGAAAATGAGATCAGTCTCAAGGAATGAATTCCTTGAGACGAGAGACAAACTTAATTAAAGCAACAAATATGCACCACCTCCCCGGCAACGGCGCCAAAATTTGACACGTCTGTCGCGTACCTGTCAAAAATAACCAACTGGCTCTAACTAATATAGCTAGGGAAGTCGGGTCGAATCCACAGAGAGGTAGGAATTTGTCTGCTAGAACTGGGTTCGTCTAAGTAACCAAAATTGGGGGGTTGTAAAATGTGGTTGCTAAACTAAGAGAGTGAGGGAAAGAGAAATAAAGGAAGAGGATTAACAGATAAAAGAGAATAGCTAAGACAAGCGGTTCACCACAATCGTCCGGTCGAGTAATCTAGGTCCCAGGTCAATGCGGTACAATCTAAGGGGTAGCGAACGTCACCTTTCGGTCCTTAATTCACCCTAAAGTGTAAACAGTTTAACTTTAGTCCTCTTTTTGCAATACTCTATTGCTCGCTACTAGTCTCCCCTTCCAACCTTTCGGTCCAGGTTAAGGTCCACTAAGAATAAGGGTCTAATTGCATCGACTCAATTAGGCAATTACAATTATATGTAGCATTTTAACAACATGGACGATACTAGCATTAACCCAGTAATTCGATTACTCTCCCTTCAAATCATGGATCCCCTATAGTCTTAGCATAGGGAATTAGCTACTCATAACTATCAGATTAACGATTACGATAACCAAACAATTCAAACTAAACATGGTGAATGATCTAATTGATTGAACAAGTAAAAGGAAAGAAAGAAAAGGGATTAAAGCAATAAAAACGATTAAGGAATAAATAGATCGATAATACCGAATTCGAGTAGCGAAGTAGTGAATAAGAATCCCAAGAACTGTGACAAAGGTAACAGTAGAATTGTACGTAGTAAAAGTGATGGGAGTAACGTAATGTTCTCCTCAGTCTTATACTGTAAAAACATCCTAAACCTAATCTATGGACTGATTACAAAAGCCCATAAAAGATTAGGCGGAAATGAACCAAAAACACACGAAATCCTCTCGATCGAAAGCGGAGAGATTACTCGATCGAACACCAAGTCACTCGATCGAGCTAGAGCAACCTCTCGATCGAGCACGCTCATTTGGACCTCCTCGATCGACTCCTTCACCTGGTCGATCGAGCGGCTTTGAGTATGTACAGCATTCGATCGAGCACAAAAGCACACGATCGAGCTATATAAGCGCACCAGAACTTGAATTCCTTCCTTGACTCAGCTCATACGTCCTCCAAGTGTAAGATCCCTAAGCTCCGGCTCCTTATTTCCCATGAATGCATACAATTGGGACAATTAAGGCTTGATTTAGCTCCTCCTCGGTCAATTCCTGCAAATTACAATAAACGGACCAAAGTAGAATATTCGGGGGTATTTGTAGCCAGATGCTACATAAAAAGCACAGAAATGCGTGTAAAAATGAGGTGAAAACCTTATATAAAAGACACGCATCATACTACATTATTTACAAAGGCCTTCTAGTCTTGTCTTTACTTTGATGCTTGGTCATTAGATTCGATCAATTTAGGTCTATTTTGCCATGAAAATGCAAGGTTTGCACTCCTCTCCTACCAAGGGAACAAAACCTCAAAGAATATGCAAAACAAAGGACTAAATATAGTAAATGACCCAAATATGCACTAAAAAAGCATAGGAACGAGGCTAATTCGGGGACTAAATATGTTCAAATATTGGTCACATCACCACATAAACATGCTTGCAGCTAAAATGATAGATAATTCTAATCACCATACATACATTCCAACCAATCAATGTCTATTACAGCCGAGGGCTTACAAACGTTATGGGAAAGTGAGGCAATGGGTAAGAAATAGTAAAATAATTATAGGATTGTGAAGTGATAGTCAAGCTAGAAAATTAAGCTCAAGCGCCTTTCAATTGGCAGAAAAACTCACTAACCAAAATAACTCCTCATAAAATATAGATAAAACATAGGAATGAAACCGTCTCATCATGTGGACATGGCCCACATGCAGGCCCGGTTTGATCTGCGGGCATGCAGCGGTCTTTTGAAAGCAACGCTCGGCGGCGTAAAAATGCTTTCGACCGGATCGTTTTAGATCGGTCGGTTTCGTCTCGGTAAGGGTCTCGAAATGATTAGAGATGTTCGGAGTCGCCAACAAGCATTTATGGGATGCTTGGAACCCGTTCGACATCCACTTTATACCTCGGTCAAATCGTAGCACAAAGCAGCGTTTAACATAGGTACTAAAGATAAGGAAATCGTCCCTCTTTAGCATCCTATCTCTAGAATGACTCTCGTACGCCCTGGATAAGATCGTCCACTATCCAAAGTTTCTGAGTAAGAAGTGAAGGTACGTATTGGGAAGCCCTTTAATCAGACACCCAATCCCGCCCGCGGTAGCGGCCTCTACTGATCGATCTTGATTGGTTGAATGCAAAAGTTGATAAAACGGTTTAAATGCATGAATACGCATCCAATAATTTAAACCTAACATGTGAGAGCTTTCTAAGTCGGTTGATTTAATCCATGTATCAAGTATAAGATGTCGAGTTGGATTTATGATTGATTTGCATGCAAGACGGGAATTAAACATCCATTTACCGTATTAGGTTTATGGTGCATAACGTGATTTATTTGTCTTAGTAAAGCATTTTGCAAGTATGATTTTGAATAAACAAATAGTCATCTGATCCGTCTTATATCCGGGCTAACCGGAGTGTGGATCATCCTAGACTAATGCTGGAAAGGGAACAGGCCCTGTACCAGACGACTACATGAGGCGCGAGCCAGCCGGCGGTGTAAAGGGACCTCCCCTGGTTTTGAAAATGAGAGTGAACTAATTGTTCTAAGTTCATTTGAATGTAATTAGTCGATACTCATCATCGTACCCGGGTTAAAATTCGGCATGGTATGTAGAACTAAGGATGACTTTGTGTTGTTGACTAATATGCTTGTTTTGAAAATGATTATGGACTAATTGTTTTAAGTTCATCTGAATGTAATTAGTCAATACTCATCATCGTACCCGGGTTAAAATCCGGCATGGTATGTAGAATCAAGGAAGACTTTGTGTTGGTGGCTAATATGCTTGTTTTGAAAATGTAGAGAAATGATGAAGGGCTTTAAAATACCTCCCAAAAATGAAATAAAAGGCTTTAATATACCTTTTAAATGTTATTAACCAAATATTATCACCGAAACACGATTTTAACCGTCATGGTATGAGGAACTAAGGGTAAAAAATGTTTTATGGTTAAAACAAATTAAATAAAATAAAAAGGTTCGAAAATATTTGAAATAGTAAAAACCGATTGTAAATATGAAAATGAATTAAAGGGAAATGACGAAAACAAACACGGTAGAGTTCTGACCTAGACACCCCATTGAGGCGCGGGCAAGTTAGCGAACCAAGGGGCTTCTGTCTCAGGCCAAAAATTAGTTTTGGCTCGTTTATTCCATGTTTTGGTTCATGTTATGCAAGTTTTAGCATGTTATAGTCATGAAACAAATAAGAACATGATAAAAGAAGTATTTATACACCCTCATACTTACATGTTTGGTTATGGCGAGTGACCGACGTAAGTGTAACAACTCGTTTGGTCGGAAAAAACTCGGTTTAAAACCGTTTTGGTAAGTAAAAAGAGTGTTTTAATATTTGTGACGGTGTAGTGGTTGAAGTGGTCGGTCAAGTGATTTAATGCACGATGACGGTGCCAAACAATGTGTAAGGCTTGTATTTACGATCGGTAGGTCGTAAATACGCGTCGGATTGTGACTTAAGAAGTCGAGTCGAGAATTTTAAAGGAGAAAAGAGGGGGCGGACACTCGCGTAAGTTCTCAAATGGGGGAATTTGAGGGGTATTTATAGGAAAATGAGTGGTTGTGTGAGTTTTGAGAGACGTGGCCACCTGGGCTGCTCAAAGAGGCGCGAGCCACGTCGTGGTTCTTCGAGTTGTCCTGTCACTTTCACACAAGAGCAATCATGATTTTTTCTATCCTAGGATTTGTAGTCATATGTTTGGTTCTTGACCATTCATAAATCTGGGAAATCTTAGCATAGAAGGCTTTGAATGTTTGTTTTTTGTGGTTGACTCGGTTTGACTCGCTGTTGGAGTCGGGATTTGAATTTCTGAGTCGGTTTTTGGTCCAGTGTCGGTTTTGACTCTAGTTAGTGTTATTGCGACCCCGTCGTCGTGCATTAAACACTCCAGGTATTTTTGAAATGTTTTATTTTCGAAATCGTTTTAAGTTTTTCGACGTAAAGTTGTACACAAACTGTTGATCAAACGCCGAGATTCCAAAGCATGTTATAGTCCGATAATCATCGGGTGTTTGTTGGAGTCTCAGCAGATATTGGGTATCTACAGAGCCCCCACTTTGACTGAGGCTTGGATAGGGCGAAAGTCAAAGTAGAGCCCCCAGGTCAATCGAAGATTACAACCTGGAGACCCGAACGATGACAAGGCGGCTCGAAAGGATTCGGGCCAAGGACCTGCTGTCGGGAAGGGCGATGCCAAGGCGACTCGAGGGTATGAGCCACGGACTTGTCATCGGGAACAGTTTAGAGTCTGTCGACTCGCCAGCCACAAGAAGATGTCATACCTGAGGCATCTTCGGATACGTCCTTGCATGTTTGCGGATAAAGGCTCGCCACCTGTGGTGCGTATGTGAGGAGGGCTCGCCAGCCGCGATGCGTAGTAAGGCTCGCCAGCCATGGTGCATGCCTGAGGAGGGCTCGCCAGCCGCGATGCGTAGTAAGGCTCGCCAGCCATGGTGCGTATATGAGGAGGGCTCGCCAGCCGCGACGCGTTGTAAGGCTCGCCAGCCATGGTGCATACCTGAGGAGGGCTCGCCAGCCGCGACGCGTTGTAAGGCTTGCCATCCATGGTGCGTACCTGAGGAGGGCTCGCTAGCCGCGACGCGTTGTAAGGCTCGCCAGCCGCGATGCGTGGTAAGGCTCGCCAGCCATGGGACATATCTGAGGAGGGCTCACCAGCCGCGATGCGTAGTAAGGCTCGCCAGCCATGGAGCGTATTTGAGGAGGGCTCGCCAGCCGCGATGCGCACTAAGGCTCGCCGGCCATGGGGCGTATCTGAGGAGGGCTCGCCAGCAGCGATGCGTAGTAAGGCTCGCCAGCCATGATGCGGTCGGTTAATCGACCGTGAGAATAGCCCGTTGGATGGGCTTGTTTTGAAAGTAGCGAACTCGTGATGCCGCCGTGAAAATAGTGAATTTTGAATTTCACTATCAATGTGATTGAAATAAGTGGGTTCCGCGAGGAAGCCCCCTGTTGACATTTGAAGGAATAGTGAATTTGAACTTCCACTACTCGTTTGTTTGAATTTGAAGTGGCGGTTTTGATCGCCGTTTGTTTGAGTTTTGAAGGAAATAGCAAATTTTAAATTTTTCTATCACGTTTGGAGAGATGGTTTATGTGCCGCCGTTGACATCTGAAGGAAATAGTGAATTTGGAATCTTCACTATTATTTTTGAAGTGACGGTTTATGTGCCGCCGTTGACATGTGTGGGGAATAGAGAATTTGGAATCTTCACTATTATGTTTGAAGTGACGGTTTATGTGCCGCCGTTGACGTGTGTGGGAAATAGCGGAATTTAATTTCCAACTATTATTTTGAAAATGACGTTTTAATTCCCGTCGTTTAAAATTTGGAGAAATAGCGAATTTGAATTTTTGCTATTATTTTTGAAAACTTTTTTGAAGGGAAAAGGGCGGTTTTGATCGCCGATTGTTTGAATTTTGAGGAAATAGTGAATTTTGAATCTTCACTATTATTTTGTTTGTTTTTTTTTTTTTTGAAGGCAAAATGGCGGTTTTGATCCCCGTTTGTTTGAAATTTTTGAAGGAAAATAGTGAATTTATATTTTCACTATTTGTTTTTTGTATCTGGGAAAATGACGGTCCTTAATATCGTCATTGAAAACTTGAAGTTTATTACGGGAAATTGGGCCAAAGCCCAAAATTCGCTGAACAGAGCAAGGGGAGGCCTGGTTTAGGCGCGAGCATCCTGGCGAACCAAGGGGGCTTCCCTATTTTTCTGTAAAAGAAGCGAGGCTTGGCTGCTCGTCATTCATCATTCATCTTCATTCCTTCGACACAAAATCGGCCATTAAAGGACCTTTGCTCACCTCCATTCGTGATATCGACCATAATGTCATCTCAAGTTATGTATTTCCTCTTGAATCCATTTAAATTCGTTGGTTATTTGATAGATTGAATTAGGGCGAAAATTTTACCCTAGAAAATTGATTTGGGCGTTTTTGATTGAGCCTATTTCGAGTGAAATTGATGATTGCAATAGTTAGAAACCCGTTTTGGATTATGGGGGTGCTTTTAGTTTTCATTTTGGTCCCCGTTCCCGCTCCCTATGATCAAAAAACGTGAGTGAGGTGGAGAAACCGTCTCATCTCACGATGCCAAGTTTATTTGCTTGGGTAGTGGGTCCCACTAGGTTGCATTGTAGTCCGGAAAGACCGTATTTGCCATTGTGGACCTTTGTTGGGTATTGTGGGCAAAATTGGAATTTTTGCCTTTTGTGACGGTCTTATGTCTGACAAAATAAGCGCCTCTTTGGGCTTGAATTGACTCAATTTGCCTTGAAATTGACCTTATTGGTAGTTTAGGCCACCTTTAGGCGTGATAAAATCATTTTTGCCTCTTTGCGGCCGTTTTTGAATTTTTGACCGGTTTGTGCTCAAATTGGCGTATAAATTGCCTTTTTGAGCCGTAGAAAAATTCCCCATTGCATTGGGAATGTATTTTGATTTGTTGGCGGACCTCGTACGGGTCTTGAGATGCCATTTTTGTTTGTTGTTTTGACTCGTCTTTTTCTTGAAAAGAAGGGTGAGTCGTTGTTTTTTTTTTTTTTTTTTTTGCATTTTTGTGAATTATTTTTTGTTTTGTTTGGTTGGATTTGGGCGGGGTTGCCCTTGCTTTGCTTCGCAGGTTGTTTGTTTGTTCCAGGTTTGTCCGATTTACGCCGTTATAATGCTGAGTTATGATCCTCGGTTGTCGTGTCGTCTGAAGTCTGTCAGGCATCATTTTTCTTTTTTTCGTGGAGCAGGAACGAGGTATTACCGTCATGGTAACCACCTCTGCCTCCGTTGTTGCTCCTCTGTCTCTTGTGTTGCTCCCTTTCTTTTCTGTTTGAGATGATAGAGAGTGATTAGCTCGGTAGGTGGCGGATAGCCCTCAGTTTGTTGTCTTAGGCCAGTGTCTGTATGATAGGTGGTTGTTTTAGGCCAGTGTCTGTATGATAGATGGTTGTTTTAGGCCTGCGTCTGTATGATAGATGGTTGTTATGGATCTTGTTTGTACGGTCAATTGTTCGTATCAAACGTGTGTCGATGTATTTTGCGTGAGGCAGTTTGTATATATGTGTTTTGGGATTGTGGTTCATTTTGTGATTTTTTGGCTTTTTTTGTGTTGTGTTTCGGAGGAGCGATGTTGGCTGTCAATTCTCCTTTTTGCTTCGCACTAATTCCTGCATCGTCAGTGTAGAAAACAGGCAACAGATAGCACATATGCGTAAACGTAAACACGTAAAAAGCATTTGATTGAAAAAACAAAAATTAACCAAGATGACTTGGAGTTAAAATTTGAAATTTGAAATGATATGATATTTGAAAATTCCGCGACAAGTCGTCACTTTAGATAAAAGGAATTATTTTGAAAATTGAGCAATTAATTCGTGTCGTGAATTAAATTGCATCGAAATGTTGAAATTAATTTGTGACTCGAAAAAAATTCAAACTCAAACCGTCAGGGATGAATTTTTAGAAAATATTTTTACGAGCATATTTGATTTTTGAGGTCAAGACTCGAATTTGTGAGTGCTTGAATTTTGGAGGAAAACTGATGTCGTGTTATCAATTTTCGATTTATTTTGATGGAAAATCGTGAAAAAAAGTGAAAAATTTTCGGAACTTTGATTGACATGGAAACGATCCGTCGCGAATCGGGGAGACTAGCCCTTTCCTCTTTTAAAAAAGAAAGAAAAATCCGTATGTTTAAAGCTGCGTCATGGAAACCGTGTCGGATTTCGTAAAACGCGAAAATAACGAAATGTGAGTGTGAGGAAACACAAAATGTCCTGGATCATCCCGAAGAGGCGCGAGCGTCCTGGCGGGAGGTTTGAGGTGTCAGGACAAAACACAACTTGAAAGAGACAAGTCAAAAGCAGGAATCCTGGGGAAGGCCTAAAGAGCCGCGAGCTACCTGCCGATGGAAGCCAGCTCTCCCCTTTTTCTGAAAAACGCGCTGATCATTTTTGTATAAATAGTGATGTTTGCGCTTCATTGTTTCATCATCCGAAACACAAAAACATCTTCTACAAAACTTCTTCTTCTTCTTCCACGAAAATATTTCATGGATGCTTTTGAAAATGCATTGCGACAATGGTGCCGGGATTTGTCGCCTCCCGAAAAGTATCAACTCGTTCGCATGGGAGTTGGTCAATTGTTGGTGCTCCGTCAAGTCAAGGTGCAACCCTCATTTCTCGAAGCATGTTCTCGGTTTTGGGATTCGAAACACCATGTTTTCGTTTTACCGAAGGGTGAAATTTGTCCTCTTGCCGAAGAAGTTGGAGCTATTAGTGGGTGGTCGGGTTGTGTTCCGGTGCTTCCTCCTACTCGGTTGTGCTATAAAGAGAAATTCCGTTCCATGTTGGGTTTGTCGACGAGTCAAGTCAACTTCCTCCTCACTCCTCATGGTGTGGATATGTTGGCTCTTATCAACATCTTTTCAAACTGATTTGATGTCAATGTTTCGGAGGTGGCTAGGAGAAGGGCTCTTGCCTTATCCATGTGTACCTCTTTGTTGATGTTTTGAAGAAGGAGGGGCCGAAATGTTATTGTAGCATGACCTTTATTCATGTGGTTGAGCAAATGGAGCATGGTAGAGATCCATCGTGGTTGGTGCTTGGCGAGATCATCCAAGCCTTGGACAAGGAAGGCTCCTGTGGAGAAGCTCCTTCGTTCGGGTCCCCAAGGATCCTTCAAGTGTGGCTATTGGAGAGGCTAAGGTATGTAGAGCCTCCGGTTGATTCTTCTTCTTATTCCTTCCGTCACCTCACCATGAGGAAGAAGTTGTACTCGGATAGTTTTGCTTCTACCGAGGCTTATTGGGCCGCAAGATTTGCGGAGGAGGGTGGTCCTCACATTCGTTGGGTGGTGCCGTGATGGCACTTGAGGTCCTTCACGGGGTTGCCCGCATCGGGTTCTAGTCCTCGTTCTTTGATGGTGGTGGGTTTGAAGGTTTCCTCCTTCATTTATCCCGAAAGGCTCATGAGGCAAATGGGGCGTCAACAAAAGGTGCCCGCTCAAGATACCCTTGTCCAAGAGAATGTTTACCGGAACTCCGAGCTTGTGGAGGTCTTCGAAAGGTGGTGGGCCACTCGGCCGCTTTGGGAGGTACCAAACCCCGTTGCCACGTCATGGGTGACTCCCGCTTATGTCAAGTGGTCACGAGCTCCGTCCTTGGAAGAGAGGTCCAATTTCCGTAAGGACGAGGTTGTCGACTTGAAGTATCAAGAGGTTAGCAAGGACAACCGTGCCTTCTTTTAGGAGTATGTTGATGGGGCTAGCTCGGGTCCCAAGAACATGGTGGGCCGTGCATTGGCTCGTTTTGGGTCGAACATGGGGCCTTGTGCTAGACCGTAGGCCGTCGCCATCTTAGATCTGTTGAGGATCCGTTCCGAGGAGGAAATCCATGTTAGGCGGGCCAACAAGAAGAACAAGGGGAAGATGTACCCCGAGGGAAAAGGCAAGGGTAAAATGGAAGAGTGAAGACCTCCATTACCCACTTTATTATTATGTTGTATTAGTGTTGTGAGTTTTTATTATGTTGCACTAGCTAGTTATTGTGTGTTTTGTGCTAGTTTTATTATGTGAGGTGTTTTAGTCGACACCTTAGCTTTGACAAGTTGTAGACTCGTCGAGCTCTATTTGTTGTTGAAATTGTAACCCCTCCCATTATTAATTAAATAAGAGTATTACCCGTGTCAAAAATTGTGAACGCTTGTTTCTTCCATCCATTTTATGAAGGCAATTAGATTTGAATTGTCCTAAACATTTGCACTTGGGAAAGTGGTATTTTGTGAGGAAGGGAGAAAAGCTTATTGTTGTATTTTGTGGGAAAGGGGAATGCTTTTCCCTTTCTTTTTTGATGGGGATGATGTTTTGTATGTGGGTGATGTTTTTTTTTTTTTTTTTTTGATTATGGGGATGGTTGTATCCTTTTTGTGTAAGAAAGGATTGCCTACGTATTCACCTGAAGAGCTGAAATCAAACCATGATCGTAGTTCGAAATGAAGTGTAGATTTGATTGGGTTTTATGGTTGTGTCCCTCATGCATAAGAGGGACTGCCTACGTATCTACCTGAAGAGGTGAAATCAAACCATGCTCGTAGTTCAGGGGTTTTTTGTTTTAGTGCAAATGGATGTTGCCTTTGACAGATCAAAGGACCTTTGAAACGGGCAAGGTGCCGCAACTTAGACTCGATAAAACATGCAATATCAAATCAGAACGCGTTTGAGGAACTTGACTTGAAAAGGGTTGAGGTGGTTGCTAGTTGTAAAACTAGGCTAAGTCATTGGTCGCTATGGTTCAAGGGTAGTATTTATTGAGTTGGTCTAGGTTGGTCGGGTTTTTAAAATCCTCCCCATCTAGGTCACTCAGTCTCACTGCGCCCCCCGAAAGTATTTTCTTGACCAGATATGGCCCGGCCCAGTTGGGTTTGAATTTTCCCCTCGGATCGACGGGTAGCAGTGCACGAACCGACTTGAGGACCAAGTCGCCTTCTTGGATGTTCCTGGGTTTGACCTTCTTGTTGAATGCCCGTTGTATACGTCGTTGGTATAGCTGGACGTTGTGCAAGGCGTTGAGTCGCCGTTCGTCTAGAAGAGTGAGTTGCTTGTACCTTCGACGGGTCCATTCCGCCTCAGGGACTTGACTCTCCAGTAGGATGCATAGAGAAGGGACCTCTAACTTTACTGGTTAGACTGCCTACATGCCATATGCTAGGTAGAAGGGTGTGGCGCCTGTCGGTGTTCGGATGGAGGTTCGGTATCCCCAGAGTGCGAATGGGAGCTTGCTCGGCCAATCGCGGTAGTTGTCTTGCATTTTCTTGATAATGGTGAGAAGAGTTTTGTTAGCTGCCTCAACCACTCCGTTGGTTTGGGGATGGTAGGGGGATGATCGATGTCGTTTGATTTTGTATTTGTCCATTAAGGCCTAAGTTTCCGCCCGGAAGTGAGAGCCTTGATCGCTGATGATTTCATGGGGTACCCCATATCGGCAGATGATGTTGTTCTGGATGAACTTGGCCACTTGTTTGGCAGTCAAGACTACATATGACTGTGCTTCCACCCATTTAGTGAAGTAGTCGATGGCGACGAGGACGAAACAATGCCCCTTGGTGCCTACCGGGTTGACTTTCCCTATGATGTCGATGCCCCAGGTTGAGAAAGGCCAGGGTGAGGTCATTGTGTATAAAAGGGATGGCGGTATGTGTTGTATGTTGGCGAAGATTTGGCAATTGTGGCAATGTTTGACGTAGTTACGGCAATCGGCTTCCATGGTGGTCCAGTAGTAACCTAGCCGCATGATTTTTCGAGTAAGCATCATTGCGCTCATGTGAGGGCCACATTCTCCGTCGTGGACCTCTCCCATGACTTTTTTGGCCTTGTGATGGTCAATGCAAAGGAGGAGAATTCCTTGGGGTGTTCTTTTGTAGAGTTGATTTTGGTTTATCACGAATTGTGATGCAAGTAAACGGACGGCTCTTTGTCCTCTTGGGTCAGAATTGGGAGGGAATTCGTTATTGGTTTTGTAGTTGAGGATCGCTTGGAACCAAGGTTCATCATTGCTTTCCTCGTCGTCGCTGATGGCACAAATGTGAGCTGGCTCGCTCCTTCTCTCGACACATAGGGGCATCGATGTTATGTCGTCAGGTATGTTGACGAGCGCGGAAAGTTTTGCCAGGGCATCAGCAAATTGATTTTCCTCTCGTGGCAAGTGGAAATAGTCGATTTGGTCGAAGAACTCAGCCTCTTGATTGATCTTTGCTCGGTAGGGAGCTAAACTGTCACTTCGGATTTTCCACGATCCTGACACCTGATTGATGATGAGCGAGGAATCACCATGGACCCTCAATCTCTTGATGCCAAGTGTGATGGCTGCTTGTAGGCCGATGAGGCATGCTTCATATTCAACGGCATTGTTGGTGACGACGAAGTCCAGTTTGACCGAGATCGGAACATGTTCTCCCTCGGGCAATATTAGAAGGATTCCTACCTCAAAGCCTCTCAGATTAGATGCACCGTCGAAGTATACCTACCATGTGTCAGTCGCTAGGTCCTCGTTGACGGGATTCTCTGCCAGAAAATCGGCGACTGCTCTTCCCTTGATAACCGTGAGAGGTACAAACTTGAGATCAAACTCGGACAGCATGAGTGTCCACCTAGACAGCCTTCCGTTTAGTACGGGTTTTTCAAAGATATATTTAACCGGGTCCATGTTGGAGTAGATGTGGACGGTGTAGCTGAGCATGTAATGCCGCAGCTTCTTTGTTGACCATACTAGGGCAAGGCATGTCTTTTCCAATTGAGTGTACCTTGTCTCGTACTCGATGAACTTTTTGCTGATGTAGTAGATGGCTCGTTCTTTGCCGTCGACTGTTTGTGCTAGCATAGCTCCCATAGCCGTATTGGTAACACAGTCAGGTATAGGGATAGAGGAATCCCCGGTTGAGGTGGCATGAGGACAGGAGGTTTGGACAGGATTTCCTTTATCCTATCGAAGGCCTTTTGAAAATCGTCGTCCCAATTGGTGTGATCGGAGGCACGAAGTATCTTGAATATTGGTTCACAAATCATGGTGAGCTTGGCAATGAAGCGTCTGATGTATTGGACCTCACCGAGAAATCCCCGAATCTCATTCTCGTTTCTAGGCCGAGGCATTTGTTGAAGGGCTTTGATTTTGGTTGGATCAATTTCAATGCCTCTTTTGCTGACGACATATCCCAAGAGTTTTCCGGAGGTGACCCCGAATGCACACTTATGAGGATTTAGTCTCATGTTATACTTCCGTAGACGAGCGAAGAATTTTCGAAGGGCGTTGATGTGGCCGTCCCGTTCTCTTTATTTGACAATCATGTCATTGACATACAGCTCTACCTCCTTGTGTATCATATCATGTAGGAGAGTGGTAGCGGTTCTTTGATAAGTAGCCCCGGCGTTGATGAGATCGAAGGGCATGACCGTGTAGCAGTATGTACCCCATTGTGTAGTGAATGTAGTCTTGTGCATGTCTTCCTCAGCCATTTTAATCTGGTTGTATCCGTCATACCCGTCTATGAATGATAGGAGAGCATGTTCGGCAGTGTTGTCTACCAAAATGTCAACATGTGGCAAAGGGAAGTCGTCCTTTGGACTCGCCCTGTTCAGATCCCTGAAGTCGACGCAAACCCGAAATCTTCCGTCTTTCTTTGGTACGGGCACAATGTTGGCCACCCAATCAGAGTATTCAGACACTTTGATGAAACCAGCCTTGAATTGTTTATCCACTTCTTCCTTGATTTTAAGAGCCCATTCAGGACGCATCCGGCGTAGCTTCTGCTTCACAGGTTTAGCTCCAGGCTTAATGGGTATCCGGTGCTCTGCAATTTCCCTGTCAATCCCAGACATATCTCTGTAGGACCAGGCTTATACGTCCTTGTATTCGTGGAGGAGGTCAATGAACTGTTGTCTTTCCGAGGGGTCCAGGGTTGTCCTTATCCTAAGTTCTTGAGGTGTGTTGTCGGTTCCTACATTAATAGGTTCGGTCTTCTCAATGATGGGGGTTCTGGTTTCCCGTTTGTCAAGTTCTTTGGCCAGGTGAGGTGGGTAGTCACTCAAGTCAAATTCCTCATAGTCATTCATAATTGCATTGCAGTTAAATTGAGACGAGTCATAAGCAAACTTAGCGTTCATTAAGTTGACACGAGCGAAAAGCTCAGAGAGGACAGACATCTCATGGTCGGTCAGAGGCGACGCAGCAGAGGAGGTGGCCCCTGGAACAGGCTCTAGTTTGTCACCTTTCATGGAAGTGGGGGTGACCCTAGTAGACTCAGCCCCTGCATCAGCCTCGACCTTGTGATAAAACAGTGGGAAGGGGACCTTGACTGGGACATCGAGAGTGTTAGGAGCTATGAGAGACTCTGACTCCGACTCAGACTCAGATTCAGATTCTTCTTCGCTTCCCTCTTTGAACATAGGGCCTTCTCCAGTTGTGATCTTGAGAATGCGGCCTTGGCGATCTGTCCACTTGATGGTTTTCCTCCAGCCCTATGTAGCTTTCTCCGGGTCAGTGTCGGAAATGAAGGCAATTGGGTCAAACTGATTGTCCTTCAGGGCGATGTTGATGATGTCCTCATAGTCGAGGTGCTTGATGTTATCTTCTCCAAAGAGGAGAGTGACAGCTTGTCCATCGAAGCATGACGACGGCTTAGACTCAGTTGATGCAGTTTCGGTGTTATCGGGGACGAAGTAGCAGTCCTCTAAGACTTCCACACCCGGGTATCTCGCCTTGGCCACAGACTTATTGATCGGCTCCGGAAAGTCATGATGCGGTTGACTGTGAGGTTGGCAAACGGGTCACAATCAAAGGGTGTTGATTCATCAGTTATAACATTCACAGCTTGGAATCCCCACATTTCATTATCATCTTCCTCAATGGTCTGGGAGGCTATTCCCTTTCTCATAACAGCTTTGATCGGGGAAGCGGGAATTGTGATTGTTTTCCCGTTGAAGGGGACCCTGATTTTCTGGTGAAGAGTCGAGGTAACCGCTTTGACGGCGTGAATCCAGGGACGTCCGAGGAGCATATTGAAAGAGGCGTCGATGTCGACCGCCTGAAAACTGGTTTGCTTTTCTAGCGGTCCGGTTGCGACAGTCAGAGTGATGAGCCCCGCGACCTTGCGACGAGTACCGTCGTAGGCGCGTACTCCTTGGTTTTTCGGGACCAAATCAGCTTCCTTAATACCCAGATTATGAGCAGCCTTGTGGGGAATGACATTTACCGCGGATCCATCATCCACAAGGACCATGGGCACATTCTTCTTGAGACATTTTACGGCAATGTACAGGGCAAGGTTATGATTGGCTCCGAAGGAAGGGATATCTTCGTCAGAGAAGACGACTGGGTTGTTCAAGTCACGGGCGTCCTTTGTCATATGTGCCACTATTTCTTCAGGGGAAGAGGTTGAGGGCACAGTTAGTTTTCCCAAGGCCTATAGCAAAGCCTGTCGATGTTCAAAGGATGTCGCGATTAGTTGCCAGATTGAGATCTCGGCTTTTGCCTTCTAAAGTTGTTTGAGGATTGAATTCTCATGAGCCTTTGCTTGAGTGTCTACTTCCGGGACAATTTGGTCGTTTGTTGTTGGAACGACCGCTGAATTGTTCGGGTTTTGATAGGGGCGTCCGGACCGGGTAAGGTGACCGATCTCTTTTGCCCGTTTCTCTTTCACTGGGACAAGGTAGACATCTTCAACGTCGTCTCTCCAGATGTCGTTGATTTCAGGATCTCGAAGGTACCTTGGAGGGGTATTTCTTGGTGGGCAGTTTTTATGAAGGATATTTTTGTGAGGGTAATTTTTGTGAGGGTAGTTTTTGTGAGGTTGATTATTGTGAGGGTGATTATTGTGCGGATGATTATTGTGAGGGTGATTATTGTGAGGGTGATTATTGTGAGGATGATTATTGCGAGGTGCATGCCAGAATGGTCGCGGGAGCAATCCGTCTTGGTGAGGGTAGTTTTGGGCGCTCGGAGGACTCTCCTTCGGACGTGGTGGTGGAGGATTGAAGATAAGCCGACGGTAGGCATCGTCAAGTCGGGTTATTCTCTCGGAGAGGCTGGCTATGGCTTCCTCAACCTGTTAGAACATGGTGAGCATAGTGGCGGCAATGAACATAAATATCCCGTCCGAGGGGTCTTTCTCCAAGGCATTCACCTCGTCATCAATTGGCAGGATGAGGTGTGAGCAGTCCAGAGTTGGCTCATCGTTGGAGATAGCATGGATTCCCAGAGGAATCGTTTTGTTGTTTGGCTTAGTCAGCGGGGGTAAAGGCAATTCCCCTTTCTCAATCATGTCTTGGATGATGTGTTTGAGTTTGAAGCAGGTTTCTATATCATGCCCTTTCCCTTGATGGTACTGACAATAGGCATTGGGGTTCCAGAAGCGGGATTTCTTAGCATCGGTCGGATCCGCGTTGGGCCCGATTGGTTGTAATTTTCCCTGGTCCATGAGCCTCTTCAGAGCACTTGCGTAAGTTGACCCTATATTAGTGAACACTCTCTGGGGGCGCTCAGCTCTCTTAGCAGATGGTTCAACGAGGTTGACCTCATCGGTCTTGTTTGTTTGGCCGTAAGGGCGAGACATGGTTGAGGTGGATCCTTAGTAGCCTCTTCCAGTAGTCTTGGCCAAGACACCCTTCCGGAGGTCATCTTCAATGCGTGTCCCCAGAATTTACAGATCTTGGAAGGTCTTGATATTTTGGTACCGCAGTAAGTTGGCATACACTGGGCGGAGATTGTTGACGAACATTTCCACCAAAGTTGATTCACTCGGCTTGCTGACCAGCTGAGTACTTACCCTCCTCCAACGGGTTAAGAACTCGGTGAATCCCTCCTTGTCGTTCTAGGTTAGGACCTCAAGGGTACGGGTATTGGCTTGGATTTCAACATTGTCGACGTATTGTTTGACGAATTCAACAGCGAGTTCATCCCAAGTAGTAAGGTTTTTCGGTTCGAGGGAGTAGTACCACTGACGAGGGATCGGTTCCAAAGAGGACGGAAAGATCCGGGTGAAAAGTTCCTGTTTGACCCCTTTAATGGCCATGTAGTCTTTGAAGGCACGAATATGATTGAGCGGGTCCTCCACTCCTTTGAACTTAGGTACATCAGTTAGGGTAAAGTTGTCAGGTAATTGATCCCCAACAGGTCCGAACCTTCGGTTGTTCTCAAGATGGATATTGTTACCCCGGGCTAGGAGCTGTTCTTCCAAGAGCTTTAGCCTCTTCTCAGTTTTAGTCATAGGTGGAGTATTATGTACTCCAGTTTCCTTGTTTTCCAGGGCATCGATACGGGTCTCGACGCGATCCAGGGTGACCTTGAGAGCGGTGAGCAAGCTGGCTAGCACATCAGTCGTGACATCTCTGTTGATATCATTGTTGTTGTTGTTGACAGACGAAGTTGAAGACGAGGCCATGGCTCTGAGGCAGAAAAATGACTCACATTATAACTCAATCCGACACGGTTCAAAGACCGAACGCAGACAACACAAGGACGAGACAAAGATCAGACTCAAAAAGATGAGGGTGATCGCGTGTGATCTCTCAGTGCTGACTCGATTTATGACGTGACGGTGTTGACCGAACTTTTAGCATGTGTCCAGCATAACGGCGTGACGCCATTGGACGGGTCTCGTGGTGAGACAACTCATAAGTAAGGACCCATAAGTACGTTTGCTTCGACTCGATAGACACGAGGCGGAATTGGAATGGTGTACTGAAGTTTTTGAAAATAGAAACTTTCAAAAAGATTCATTTGTCACTTTACGGACGTCTTTCGAAGATAGAGATCTCCGTAAGTCGGACAGTTGAAAGGGTTATCTTAAGTTTATTTGCAAAAGACGGTTTTGAGTTTGAATCGGCTCGGAAAACAGTGTATTGTTTCCCAAGACGGTTTTGAAATTCAAAATTATATGTTTTGAAAATCGAGTTTGAAATGTTTGAAGAGGTCTCGGGGACGGTGCATGGTCCTCGGGATCTCGAAAGTGTCTCGAGAAAAGGGTGTGTGTTTTTTCGGGTTTTGAAAGAGCCATTTTCGGCGCGAGACGGGTTAAAATCCGTGTCTAGACGCGGCGATTATAACGGAGAGAAAAGGTGGTTTGAAATGGTTTGTAGAAAACCGAGTTTGAAAATCGTCATTACGACGGCCTAGAAAGGCGTGTTGAAATGGTTATAAAAAATCGGGTTTGAAAATCGTCATTATGACGGCCTAGAAAGGTGTGTTGAAATGGTTATAAAAAAACCGAGTTTGAAAATCGTCATTATGACGGCCTAGAAAGGCGTGTTGAAATGGTTATAAAAAACCGGGCTTGAAAATCGTCATTATGACGGCCTAGAAAGGCGTGCAACGGTCGGCGAAAGAACGAGGTTTGAAACAGCCATTATAACGGCGCAAAAGGTTGTTTTCGAAAGTTTGAAAATGACATGGAAGGACTTATGATCAAGTAGCACATAAGCACTCACAGTTCATTATATTATGCATTATGCTGACACGGGTTTTGGCTTAGAAGGTTGGGTTACACACCAAGCAATCAAACCCCGATTTGCGAGAGGGATACCAATCCAAACAAAATGTGTAAGGAGGGTGCCCTAGCCTCGTGCTCGAAAGTGATGAAAGCTCTTTGACGAAACAGAAATCTGTAACGTCAATGGTATGCTTGACTCACTCGGGATTCGAAACGGGGGGATGAGAAAATTCACGCCGACGAGACGAGCCAATTGGTCGATAAAGGGTTAGGTTGTGGGCCCGGACAAGGAACCCGACCGTGACCCTAATATCAATTAATGCATTCCAACCAAGACCTCGTTCGAGTCTCACCATCTAGGGATCACAAAGACGTAAGTGTCCTAGTTCTCCCCAGTGGAGTCGCCAATTTGTGGACATGGCCCACCTGCAGGCCCAGTTCGATCTGCGGGCATGCATCGGTCTTTTGAAAGCCACGCTCGACGGCGTAAAAATGCTTTCGACCGGATCGTTTTAGATCGATCGGTTTCGTCTCGATAAGGGTCTCGAAATGATTAGAGATGTTCGGAGTCGCCACCAAGCATTTGTGGGATGCTTGGAACCCGTTCGAAATCCACTTTATACCTCGGGCAAATCGAAGCACAAAACAGCGTTTGACATAGGTACTAAAGATAAGGAAATCGTCCCTCTTTAGCATCCTATCTCTAGAATGACTCTCGTACGCCCTAGATAAAGCCGTCCATTATCCAAAGTTTCTGAATAAGAGGTGAAGGTACGTATTGGGAAGCCCTTTAATCAGACACCCAATCTCGCCCGCGGTAGCGGCCTCTACTGATCGATCTTGTATGGTTGAATGCAAATGTTGATAAAACGGTTTAAATGCATGAATGCGCGTCCAATAATTTAAACCTAATAGGTGAGAGCTTTCTAAGTCGGTTGATTTAATCCAAGTATCAAGTATAAGATGTCGAGTTGGATTTATGGTTGATTTGCATGCAAGACGGGAATTAAACATCCATTTACCGTATTAGGTTTATGGTGCATAACGTGATTTATTTGTCTTAGTAAAGCATTTTGCAAGTATGATTTTGAATAAACAAATAGTCATCTGATCCGTCCTATATCTGGGCTAATCGGAGTCGGGATCGTCCTAGACTAATGCTGGAAAGGGAACAGCCCTGTACCAGACGGCTACATGAGGCTCGAGCCAGCCGGCGGTGTAAAGGGGCCTCCCCTGGTTTTGAAAATGAGAGTGAACTAATTGTTTTAAGTTCATTTGAATGTAATTAGTCGATACTCATCATCGTACCCGGGTTAAAATCCGGCATGGTATGTAGAACCAAGGATGACTTTGTGTTGGTGACTAATATGCTTGTTTTGAAAATGATTATGAACTATTTGTTTTACGTTCATTTGAATGTAATTAGTCGATACTCATCATCATACCCGGGTTAAAATCCGGCATGGTATGTAGAACCAAGGATGACTTTGTGTTGGTGACTAATATGCTTGTTTTGAAAATGATTATGAACTAATTGTTTTAATTACATTTGAATGTAATTAGTCGGTACTCATCATCGTACCCGGGTTAAAATCCGGCATGATATGTAGAACCAAGGATGACTTTGTGTTGGTGACTAATATGCTTGTTTTGAAAATGTAGAGAAATGATGAAGGGCTTTAATACCTCCCAAAAATGATATAAAAGGCTTTAAAATACCTTTTAAATGTTATTAACCAAATATAATCACCGAAACACGGATTTAACCGTCATGGTATGAGGAACCAAGGGTGAAAAATGTTTTATGGTTAAAACAAATGAAATAAAATAAAAAGGTTCGAAAATATTTGAAATAGTAAAAACCGATTGTAAATATGAAATTGAATTAAAGGTAAATGACGAGAAAAAACACGGTTGAGTTCTGACCTGGACACCCCATTGAGGCGCGGGCAAGCCGGCTAACCAAGGGGCTTCTGTCTCAGGTCAAAAATCAGTTTTGGCTCGTTTATTCCATGTTTTGGTTCATGTTATGCAAGTTTTAGCATGTTATAGTCATGAAACAAATACGCGTAAGTGAAACAACCCTCATACTTACATGTTTGGTTATGGCGAGTGACCGACGTAAGTGTAACAACTCGTTTGGTCGGAAAAAACTCAGTTTAAAACCGTTTTGGTAAGTAAGAAGAGTGTTTTAAGATTAGTGACGGTGTAGTGGTCGAAGTGGTCGGTCAAGTGATTTAATGCACGATGACGGTACCAAACAATGTGTAAGGCATGTATTTACGATCGGTAGGTCGTAAATACGTGTCGGATTGTGACTTAAGAAGTCGAGTTGAGAATTTTAAGGGAGAAAAGAGGGGGTGGACACTCGCGTAAGTTCTTAAATAGGGGCATTTGAGGGGTATTTATAGGAAAATGAGTGGTTGTGTGAGTTTTGAGCGACGTGGCCACCTGGGCTGCTCAAAGAGGCGCGAGCCACGTCGCGGTTCTTCGAGTTGTCCTGTCACTTTCACACAAGAGCAATCATGATTTGTTCTATCCTAGGATTTGTAGTCATATGTTTGGTTCTTGACCATTCATAAATCCGGGAAATCTTAGCATAGAAGGCTTTGAATGTTTGTTTTTTGTGGTTGACTCGGTTTGACTCGTTGTTGGAGTCGGGATTTGAATTTTTGAGTCAGTTTTTGGTCCAGTGTCGGTTTTGACTCTAGTTAGTGTTATTGCGACCCCGTCGTTGTGCATTAAACACTCCAGGTATTTTTGAAATATTTTGAAATGTTTTATTTTCAAAATCGTTTTAAGTTTTCCGACGTAAAGTTGTACACAATTTGTCGATCAAACGCCGCGATTCCAAAGCATGTTATAGTCCGATAATCATCGGGTGTTTGTTGGAGTCTCAGCAGATACTGGGTATCTACACATCAACAAACTCTTTTTTTACTTTTCTTCTTTCTTTTTCACGGTTCCTTTTCTTTTTCTTCTCTTTTTCTCATTTTCCTATCCACGTTTTTTTTCCTTTTTTTCTTCATTTTCAATTCTTTTTTTTTTCATTTTCAATTTCAACATATCTGCTTCCTTCTCTTTTCTACCAACTCCAAACAATACAATGTAAACCAAACTCGTATCAAAATAACGAATACCGCAATAACACACTAAACTAGCTTGACATGCAGGCTTAATTTGGGTGTAGTCAAGGGTAAAAAAGGCTAAGTTTGGCTAATGGTGGGGCTAAATGGGTAGAAATGAAAGAAAGGGAAAATTGCAAGCACCTCTCTACATGTGACACCGACCACAAACCCAAATGTATGCAAGCAAAAAGAAATTGAATTTCATAAAAGTGCAAATTAGTGAACATGTTATGCAAGGAGTATACTACTCTCAATTCCTACATGAACCTGGTCACAGATGACACCAGTTATAGGGCTCTAAAAACTTAGAAATTTTAAGTAGTTTGCCAAATTTATCAGGTCAAGTCTATATGTTCAGCTGTATTTTTAACATTAACTCGTAGATCATGCGCATGACAAAGCTAATAAAATGACAATCTGTTGCAAGGCTTAAGTGAAATAACAAATTATTGTGCAATATCATCACAGAAATCTACCGTTCCGACTCGATCTATATGCAAAAATGAACGTGAAATATTTATTTAATTTTTTGATTTTTTTAGATTTTTTCATTATTTATTGAAATTAAAATACAATGCAATCATAAAATAAACGTGAATGCAAAAACAAATGCAGACTCAAAGGATGCATAACCCTCCCAAAACCAAAACGGACACCGCCCTCGTTGTCCTCCAGCATACACCAGTAGAATATATTGGGAACGGAAAAAATATAACCAATAAATAAATAAATAAAAGGAGATGAAAAATGAATAAAAGCAGAAATAGTTACAATATATACGAACTTCCCCAAACCAGCCAGAAAACTAGGGAAGTGAGTAGACCAGCAGCTACTCGTGAGCCTCCTCCTCGTCAAACACCGTGTAGGTGGGGTCACTCTCCTCCACTCCTCTCCTCCCCTGTCGCCTCCCTGCAATAAGGTCGGCTCTAAAACGCTCCTCCCTCTGTGCTGTGTCCTCCTCGTTGGTGGGATGTGGGTACCCCTCCGCCGGGTACCAGTAGAAAGAAGGTGTGGCCAGCCCTAAGGAACGGGACGTCCTCTCCTCATGTGGTACTCATATAGAGGTAATAAGGCAAGTGCGTGATCCCCCTCTATACGAGCCACTTGACTGCACATCTCAAGAAGCAAAGCGTCACGACGCCCTTGGTCCATGACCTCGGGCGCCTCAACGGGTGGAGGTGCAACAAAATTAGCTGGTAGGACCGGCTGAGGAACAGAAGGAGTAGGTGTAGGGGTCGGGATAGGCGTGAGCGTGGATGTGGACATCTGCCGAGCCTGTGTCTTTGTGGACCCCTCTCCTGTCTCCCTTACAGCAGTGGAGACAGCTTCCGCTTCTTAGAAGTGGCAGGAGTAAGGTGAAGGAGGTAATAAGGTGGAGGTGGTGGTAACCTACCCGACACAGCAGTCAAGGGTAAAAGATGGGGTAGGTCACGTGAAGGTAAAGTCACGGACGTGGATCCACAAATCTTCCACGTTCGCTGGTCCTTTTCTAACGAAAACATCGCCAACGAAAACATCGCCAACATGGCGTTAATATCAACGAACGAGTCCCTATCTACATGTGTCAGGCCGCGGGGAAAGTCAGTGAAAAGGATACGGGCAATGTGGGTCGCCAACCCACCACAGGAAATCGTGCTCTTGGCCTTCTCCCCGACAACGTTAAAATGTTGAGCTGTCAAGTAAGAAATGTTAAGAACAAAGGGGTCACCATGGTCAATGTTTAAGTAACCCTCTAAGATCGACAACTCAACGTTGTTAAAGTTGTTAGGCTCGTGGCATCCAAAGATCGTCTCTCCTAGGAGACGTAAGAAGTAACGGGCTGGGGGAAGGTGAATGTGAGCAACCTTCCGCTGATCGAAGGGAGTCTGTGCAAGTGTGGGCCAAAGTAAAACCAGGAGCTTCCTAGGAGGATCCTATGGTCCGTCACTAGTCAAACCCAACTGCATTCCAAACTCAGCGAAGGTCATGTTAAATAGTCTAAATGAAATACAAGAGCTCCTTTGGTCAGTCTTATAAGCGGCGGATGAAAAGGTGAAAGAGCTAAAAAATTCTGAGGTCACTTGTTCATATGTTAGCTCTCTCATAGAAGTCAATCCCGCCATCCCAGTCCCGTTTAATAACTCAGCCACGGGTTCGAAAATCCCCAACTTTTCTAAAGAATAACGACACAAAAAACGAGTAGATGTAACTTCACAGTCCATCAAATGCATAAAACGAGTACGATAAAGCGGGTTAATTAAGCGTACATGTGGAAACTCAAGTAGAGAATCCAGTGAAGTGTCGGCCAGGAACCTGGTGACGGCACGTGCAGCAACTCTAGAGCCCTCCCCCCCTCCCCCCCCCCCCCCTCTAAACCTGAAGCATCGGCAGCAGCGAGCTCGGGAGCACGGACAGAAGGTGATCTCTAGACAAGGGCAGAGGACGTGACAGAAACAACGGGTGTCGACACAGCAGGGGTCGACACCGGTATAGGAACGGTAGTGGTAGCAGTAGTAACAGTAGTAGTGACAGGGGCTGTAACAGTAGCGGTGATGACGGTGGTGGCAGCAGGGACCACCATCTCAGTAGTAGAAGAAACAGTAGCACTAGTATAAGCAGAAACAGTACTACTATCCATCCTAACAATCACAAGATATGTTCTAAAATCAGAAAACAATCAAGTTTACTCGAAATTTTCCCCAATTCCCCAATCTCGAAACCCTAATTCGAATAAACAAGCATAAAATCGCAATTAATTAACAAGTAAAAGGGGAGATAACTTACTTGTGACGATTACCCAAGAAAAATTGCAATTAAAATCAACAAATAAAGAACAAAACAATCGAAATTTTTTCGATTTTTTTCGAACCCTAGAACCCGCAAAACGCTACAAAAATGACAAAATTGATGGGGCAAATAAGGGGATTTGATCTAAGTCATTATAGGAAATGAATTTGGGTAAAAAGATTGGTAATTAGGGGAAGAAAATGGAGGATTTGGGGTTGAAATTAAGGGTTTATCGCAAGTAAGAGAAAAGAAGAAAGATGAATAATGCAAATAGCATAAGGAATTAGAAGCTCCCTCGTGCTATAATCAGTGATGTTACTCGATCGAGTGACTTGCAACCACTAGATCAACTTTCCTCGCCATTTCAGTCGATCGAGACCTTTGGAGTTGTTGGACCGAAGACTCCCTTCTCTTCCTTGAGTTCTACTCGATTGAAGACATTATATTGTTCGAGCGAGTACTTTAGCTCCTCAATCCTTCTTAATCGAGTACAGGACAACTCGATCGAGGACCCCTCAAATTGGACATTTCGATCGAGTACCGTTATTCACTCGTTCGGAAGCTTTACTTGGGCAATCTGCTCGATCGAGTACAAAAAGTATTCGATCGAGGATTTTTCCTTTGGCACGCATCCCAATGGTCGCATATCTTCCCCAAACCTGCATAAAAACACAGAAAATACTTCCCGAAAATACCAAATTCACAATACGCAGTCTATATTATGTTTTACGCTATTTAAAACTAAACTACGCTAATGTCTAAAAAGAAAATTAAAATGTCTAACAATTAAACAAATTACAAATGTTTTTACAACGGGACAGCTCCCCGTTTATCTTCTGAAACACTTCAATATCCCAAAAGAGGGCTTCTGACTGGATGAGGTCCCTTCAGCATCGCGGATCGTCCTTTTTTATCTCTATGAACTTGAATTAGCTGAAGAAGAATAGTTTGCGTCCACATACGCCTTCACTTTCTTCTTTTCCTTGTTTCGACCATTATCTTTGGCATCATTCCCATCAGTGAGCTTGACTTTCATTGTACCTTTATCGACGGGATCTCCAATGTCCACTCTATTTATACCTGCAACAATAGAAAATACAGAATGGTCCTCCATATTGCTCTCAGTCTGAGGAGGACGTGTCAATATAGCAGCGCATGACTCAATATTATCAATTGGAGAATCTGTGTCAGGGTCTATAGAGGGTAGTGCATTGTAAGGCTAGATTTGCATCGGAGCCCTGCGAACGCTAGACTGATAAAAAGTTAACTCTTCATCGCCTACCTGAAAGGTTAGAGTCATTCCCCGATATCTATTACTGTGCGAGCAGTAAATAAGAATGGTCGTCCTAAAATGATAGGAGTGTAAGAATCTTCGGGGATGTCTAAGAATAACAAGTCAACGGGAATAAATAACTTCCTGATCTTAACAGGTATATCCTCTAAGACACCTAGGGGCCGTGATAGGGTACGGTCGGCCATCTACACGGTCATGTTAGTACAATGAAATTTAGTCAAATCCAGTCTCTTAGCGAGAGACAACCGTAAGACACTCACACTAGCTCCCAAGTCACATAATGCATTATCGACTAAATGGGTCCCAATATAACGTGGAATAGAAAAGCTACCCGGGACGGACAATTTAGGTGGAGTTTTTTTTTTAGAATTAGGGCAGTGCCCGCTTCAGTTAAGCCACCGTTTCATGATCATTTATATGCCTCTTACGTGTTAATATTTCTTTCATAAATTTCATATAAGAGGGTACCTGGGTTAGTGATTCGGTGAAGGGAACGTTGACATGAAGGCTCTTTAAAATTTCAGCAAATTTCCCAAATTGTTGCTCAGCCTTTTTGTTGTGCAACCGCCTAGGGAAAGGGACCGTGACGGGAATACCTAATCCTTCATTTCTTTTTGCCAAAGAATCATCACGATCAGCTTCATTTTTACTCGATCGAGCATCCATTTCCTTCGATCGAGTACTTTTCTCATCCAATCTGTTCGATCGAGTACTTTTGTTTACTCGATCGAGAGCTCCTCAGCAGTTCTCCTCGATCGACCACCAGAAATCAGTCGATCGAGGACTTTCCTTGGTGTCAGCACTGTTTCATCCAAGGACGATTGTTTCTGCACAGTAACTTCAACTTCCGGGTCTGATTTATCACTTTCAGACGGCATTTTAGGTCCCTCATAGGAAAGACCAGTCCTCAGATTAATTAAATTTACCATATTATGATGTTTCTTGTCAAGTTGGGACGGTAAATGACCCGGTTGCCGTGAAGCTCGATTGGTAGCGAGTTGTGCTATTTGTGATTCAAGTGACTTGATGGATGCATCTTTCTGTTGGTCACTTTTCTGCAATTGGATGGTCAATGATTGTATCATCAAGTTCAACTCAGCTACGTCACTTATGCCACTAGAAGAGGCACCTTGTTGCGGCGGTGGAAAAGATGGAGGCTTTTGAAAGCCTTGTTGTTGATCTTTGTGAGGTGGTAAATAGACTTGTCGTTGCTGCGGTGGAGGTGTGGGATTCAAGACATTCTGACTAGTCCATCTCAAGTTAGGATGGACTCCAGCTTGATTGTTGTAATAGGAGCCCCATTGCCTGTATTGTTGAAAGGCATAAACCTGCTCCCTCTCAGCTAGACAGTCTACAGTAGTGTGACCGTCATCACCTCCACATCTCTCACATGAGACAGTTTCTTATCCAGTCAACAAGTAAACCATCTGTTGATCTCCCAAGTTCTGCAATTCAAACTTATCAAACATGCCCATTCATAGGTTCCAGCTGAGCCACTACTGCACCATCAACAGAGGAAACCGTTCTAATGCCACCTCTAGGATTCCCATGTTCAGCACAATGGGTAGCCCTCTCTTCTATAGTTGCCCAACCTTTGTCATCATCAATCTTTTTCTAGAATCGACCATTAGCTGTAGCATCCAATATGGCACGATGGTCATCATACAACCCATTATAGAACTGGTTGCATAAAAACCACTGGTTAAATCCGTGATGAGGAACGGATTGTACCAACTTCTTAAACCGGTTCCACGCTTCATACAAGTTTTCGTTCGGAGTTTTCGTTCGGAGTAAAATACCTTTTGTAAAAAGCGAGAGCGAAGGTCTCCCAATTTGTAATCCCAGCTGCAACTCTATCAAGATAAGTTAGCCACTCTCGGGCTCCATCAGTCAGAGAAAAAGGAAAAAGAACTTCCTTTCTCTTATCTTGCGTTTCTCCCTTAGTAGCGGGAATGGTAGAACAGTAATCGGTACATATGTTTTCGCAGATCCTCACCAACTACTCCACGATACAGGTTCCTCTTAAGTAGATTGATATAAGATGGCCGAATATCAAATGTATTCCCATTTTCTGTTTCAAGGTTGAAACCTTTAGGAATGGAGTTAGCTGTAGGCTCGGAATGGGTCGCAATATTAGGCATCGTCACTGGTATGGCTGCAGAAACAGAAGTGTCCTCTTCAAAAGACTTGTCTTCTGCAAATAGAAAATGTTCCAAGATCAGGTTCAAAAGTACTCAAGGCTTCCTTTTGACGATTCTTTCTCAACAAGCTTTGTCTATAGCGAAAAGTCCGCTCCGGTTCAGGATCAGCTGGTACTAATTCTGACCTGTTCGACCTGGGCATACACAAAACTAAGAAAGAAAAATAATAAGAACAATGTCAAGGAATGAAAAATCCCTTGAGACTAATACAAACGAAAAATAGACAGATAAATAGGCTAATTGCCTCCCCGACAACGGCGCCAAAATTTGACACGGCTATCGCAACCTATCAAAAATAAACCAACTGGCTCAACTAAAATATAGTAGAGGTAAGTCGGGTATCGTACACAACAGGGAGGCTATTATATCAATCTGCTAATCTAGTCCGTCAGGTAACAAACCGGGGGTTTTGAATTGATTTCTAATTAACCAAAAGAGATTAAGGTAAGAGAAAATGAGCAATAACAATAAAGAGAAATAAGGATGTGATCAAATAAAGAGAAGAATGTTAGGAAGTCGGTTCACCATGACGATTAATCAACTCAGTCATAAATAGCTAAGATGATCTAATGTGAGAAGGGTAAGAGAAACCTCCTTTCGGTCCGCTATCCGCCCTAGAATACTACTAAATTAACTTTCATCCTCATTAGTGTAGTCTACTATTCATAACAGGTCTGTTCATTCCAATCTTTCGATCTAGGTCTGAATTTAACCGATTTAACTGGTTTAGAAGCGTGCACTCAACTAAACGATTACAATTATATTGTCATAAAATATTTCTCACAATCAACCGTCTATCTAATTTACAACATCATTTATTCACCACCATGGCTCCCCTAATCCTAACATAGAAAGATTTAGCTACTCATGCTATTAGTGAAATTAATAAAAACAATGGATGAATTAGCAAGAGACATAATATAATAGCGATAAAGATGAATCATAAAGTAGCAATAACAATAATTAAGACAGAAATTAAGAACAAGAAATTAAGATGCAAAGAAGATTAATTATAATTAAAGGAGAAAGAAAGATTACAAAGTATTAGAATCCGGCAATAGAACAAAGCAACGTACGAGAGGAGAAAAGTAATAGTCTGCTTAAGAGAGTAATTAAGAGAATAACAGAATGTAAAAGATGGTTTTAACCTAATGACGTCTTCAACTTATATAGGGAAGATTTTTATTAACAAAACTAGAATACTAATTAAGTCTATCACGGAATAAAATCCCGTGTAACATAGCAACCCTCTCGATCGAGGAAATTCAAACACCTCGATCGAGACAATATCCTGCCAAATCCTTCAATCGAACAAAAATCACATTCGATCGAGGACCTTCAAATTAGCATACTTCGATCGAGTTCCGCAAGGACTCGATCGAACACTGGCAACCACCAAAACCACTCGATCGAACAAAAAAGCCTTCGATCGAGTGCCAGCGAGTGAAAGATCTTGATTATTCCTTTGGTTCGCTTCCGAGACTCCTTCACGCTTCCAGGGGCATAGCATTTCCTCTTCAAAACTTCCATCTCCATAGATGCATGCTAAGGGGACTGAATAAGGCACGATTCCACTACTTTCATGCCCGTTTCTGCAATTAAGGAAAACCAAACCAAAGTAGCCTATTAGTGGTATTTTGCAATACAAAACTATGAGAATGACATGGAAATGCATGCAATAAGAGGCCGAAAGGGACTATATAAATTGCACGTAGCAACTAACATAATAATAATTATTCCGAGTCATGCAAATCATACTTGCAATTCATTTAAACACAAATACGGTTTTAAACAACCTTTTTAACAACCAGGAGGCACCTCTTAGCTCACCCCATGGCTCGCGCCCTAAAAGTCCGCCTATTTCCACCTTTCAAAACCTGGACAGGCCTTGTTCTCTTGCCTAATGGCTCGCGCCCCAATGGGGCTCCCTGGCAATGTTCTGTCTCGTTTTGGTATTTGTCTAGGACGATCCCGATTACGGTTAATCCGAATACGTGACGGATCAGATTGACGAGTTTGCATTTTATACTTTATCTGTTAAACACACTTTTTCAAACAAATGGATCGTGTTAAGCATCATAATCCGAATTTCGTAAATAGATGGTTAATTTTCGTTTTCACATGCAAATCAATCTAAATCCAACTTTGACACCAATTACTTGGTAAATGGATAAACAAAACGACTTAGGAAATTCTCGCATGTTAAGTTAAGCTTTTGGATGCGCATTCATGTATTTAAACCGTTTTATCAATTTTTGCACTTAAACAACCACGGTCGATCAATAGAGGACGCTGACGTGGGCGGTGGGTGTTCGATTAAAGAGCTTCCCAATACGTACCCTCACCTCTTACTCAGAACCTTTGGATAGTGGATAGCCTTATCTAGGGCGTACGAGAGTCATTCTAGCGGTAGGATGCAAAAGAGGGACGAGTCATTATCTTTAGTAACTATGGCAAGCACCGCTTTTTGCCTTAATTGATCTAGGTATAAAGTGGATTTGAACGGGTTCCAAGCATCCCAAAAATGCTTGGTGGCGACTCCGAACATCTCTGTATTGTTTCGAGACCTCGGCTGAGACGAAACCGACCGATCTAAAATGATACAGTCGAAAACATTTTTACGCCGCCGAGCGTGGCTATCAAAAGACCGTTGCATGTCCACAGTTTGGCTTAACGTGAAGGTGGCCTGTGACTACAAATTGGTAGGTGGCCTACGTCCACAGACCGGTGTGTGGCCCATGTCCACAGAAACCAAGGATGATTTTGTATTTATGATTAATATGTTTGTTTTTGAAATGTGAAGAAATGAAATAAAAGGTTTTAAAATACCTTTTAAAATGTAACTAACCAAATATTATCACCGAAACACGAATTAAACCGTCATGCTATGAGGAACCAAGGGTGAAAATGTTTTATGGTTAAAAGTTTATCATGAAAATGATTTGAAATATTTGAAATGGTAAAAACCGATTGCATATAAGAAATAAAATAAAGAGGGAAGATGAGACCAAATGCGGCTGGATTAAGGCCTAAGAGGGCATTGAGGCGCGAGCCCTCCTGCTATGCAAGTAGCCCCTGTCACCAGCCAAAATCCGGTTTTGGCTCATCTAACCTATATTTAAATCATATTATGCAACTTTTAGCATGTTATAGACATAAAACAGATGAAAAACATGAAAGAAGAGGATTTTTGTTTATTTAAATCATATTCTGCAACTTTTAGCACGCTTACTTGGCATTTGTTTTTTTTTCCCCAAAAACTTTCGCTCCATTATTTTTCATTCTTTCCCTCCTAATCTTCCCTCCATAACTTCACCTATATAATTTACTCCTCCCTCTACCTTATTCATTATAAATCCTCCAATTTTTTCACACTCCTCTTATCTTCCTCTTATCTTAACAATGTCTTCTTCATCCAATTGGAGAAGGTGATACGTGCATTTTATATAGTCTTTCTAGGCCTTTTTATGCACGTATTTCTATGCTATTATCATAGTTTATGCTACGAAATGCCCCGAATATGCTACTTTGGTTGTTTTGTCTTATTTGCAGGAATGAACCAGAAAGTAGTGAAATCAAGCCTTTTACCGTCCGTTTAGCATGCATTTGGAGGAAGAGTGAATTTGGAGCGGGAATGTAGCTATTTTGAGATGCGCAAAGAAGAAAGATAGCTAGGCGAGCAAAGGAAGAACTTAAAATTGCTAGTGCCTACTTTGGAGAGCCATATCTCGGGTTTTAAAACTTATATTCAGGTGATTCCAATTGGAGATGAAAGTTTGTCCTCTTAGCTTTCTAATGCCACCGGAATCACCCTGTTTGACCAAGTAACGAAGAAATGGCAGCCGTTTGAAGTTCAGTGCGCAAAGCAGGAAATGTGCGCTGGAATCTACTCGATCGAGTAGATTTATGCTCGATCGAGTACTAGCTACAGCGACAAGGATATTGTCGAGTATAATTAGATTTATCTTATGCTTATCTTATATTTAGTTAATAATAATGATACTACTCAGTATAAATAAGAGTAGTTTAGACCTAATAGCATATCATTCATTCCCTGGAGTCCGTAGAGGGGACGAACGACTGCTTTGTTCTTCATTTCTCTATTTTTCGGATCAATTGTAATTTCTCTACCCTTATTCTTATTTATAATTAGTTTGTTCCTAATCTCTATTACTCTCGTATTTAATTTATGCAATTCAATTCTTGTTACTCCTTCTCTATTATGCCTCTTTTAATTAATTGCTTGCTTATTCTTGTTATTTGTTTCATCAATATGCGTAGCTAATCCTCTTGCTAGGGTTAGGGGAGTCACGAAACGATGATTTAGATTAATTAGATCGCAGATCCGTCATATTATCATGTTTATGTTGCAATCACTACATATAACTTTAATTAGTTGATTGAGTCGACGCAATTTAACTAGTTAATCCGGTAAACCTTGACCTGGACCGAAAGGTTGGAAGGGGTGAGACCTGTAGTGAACAATAGGATACTTTAGTGAGGGCGAAAGTCAAGCTAATAGTGTTTTAGGGCGAATTGAGACCGAAAGGAGATATTCGTAGCCCCTTAGACTGGTATATTGACCTATCTGTAACCTTAGCTATCTTTATTTGGCTTACTTTGACGACCTGACACCCTAGTCTTCTCCCTTATTGTTTAGAACTTAATTTCCTTCTTATTTCCTCTCTTTTAATCTCCTAATAGTTTTAGTAAAACAGTTTAAACCCCATTTTTGTGACATTCCGACAGACCGAGTTAAACAGATAGATAGCAACTTAGCCTCCCTGTGGAGATCGACCCTGCTTACTGCTAGCTATTAGTTTGTTGTACTTAGGTATTTATTTTTGGTACCTGACGACAGTATCAAATTTTGGCGCCGTTGCCGGGGTGGCGACGCTTTTTATCTGTTTTAATTTTGTCTGTTTTTCGCCTCAAGGGAAGACTAAGTACCTTGAGGTCGTTCTAATCTTTTTCTTCAGCGCTGTTTTGATAGGTCTATAGGTCTATTAATCAGTTTTTAGAGAAAGATTGTCGAAGGGAAGGCTTGAGTACCTTCGACTCTTTTGCCAAGATGACGTCCGTCTCTCGACTTATTGCTCAGTTTGAGCTTCAAACTGAAAGATCTACTAATTGGGAGAGGAAAGAATCTTGGGGTTGTGGTAATCACTATATCAACACCGACACCATTCCATCTCATGAAGAACCCGTGTCACCCAATGTTGAGAATGATTTCTATGACTCGGATGACGAATTCCTATCGTACTTCAAGAGTTTATGCGAAGATTTAAGCCCTGTACAGGAGGAATCACTCGATCGAGTGATTAACATTGGTCGATCGAGTGATTTTCCAGGAGAAAGTGCTCGATCGATTAGTAAATCTGCTCGATCGAGTGGAATTCAGGAAGAAAGTGGTCGATCGAGCAACAATTCTGCTCGATCGACTGAAGAAGAAGGGGAAACAGTTCGATCGACTAATAGACATGCTCGATCAACCCCAGAAGCTGCAGAAACTGTTAAATCGTCACCAACGCCTATTCCAAGTGACGATACAAAGGAACATACGGTCAACTCCTATTCTGTTCAAGTTCCTTATCCACAACGATTGCTGCCACACCGTAGATTTCTGGACCGCATACGAGCTTTCAATGTCGCTGCTCATTACGATGAGATGATAACTCAGGTTGATGCTCATTTCTGGACCTACTTATGCTAATTTTATTTCTCAACTTGATTGGTCTGAGAGGGATGCTAGTGAGACGATAATGAATGTAGTTATGACTGAAGAGTGTAGCACACTTCTTTGGAATGGGACCCCCCCCCCCCTAATATGTCTGACCCAAGTCGTTTTCCTATTCCGTGTTCTATAGGGACCCATTCGTTTGATAATGCTTTATGTGACCTCAATTCTAATGTCAACATTTTACCTTTGTCGCTGGCGTTGAAATTGAGACTGACTAAGTTTATGCGCGCTAGAACGACTATCCAGTTGGCTCATTACTCTTATGTACGGGTCAAAGGAGCTTTACATGACGTACCTGTTAGGATCGGGAATTTCTATATTCCCGCAGATTTCATTGTCTTAAACATACCCGAAGACCGCAATGTTCCTATTATTTTGGGACGACCATTTTTGTGCACTGCTGGCGCAATTGTTGATGTCGGGGTAGGGACACTTACCTTTCAGGTCGGAGGAGAGGACTTGGTTTTTACTAAGCCCGATGACCCTATGGAGTCCATACCTATCATACCTTGCATTGATATTCCCCTTGTAGACTCCGTTGACATTCCGTCTGAGCCGTCTTTTGAGTCACATATTGTCATTGTTGTTGTAACACCTCCGCCCCATTCTCGGGAGCGGGTGGAGGGACATTGTTTTGTTTCTCTTCTTACAGGTCTTGACAAGTTCACAGACCCGAGAGGCGAGATGGGTGCTCCGAGTCTGGAATCCGGAACTGCCTGGATAGACGACCCAGGAGGAGGTGTTGATAAAGCTACACCGTCTAGGAAGAAGCTGCGTGATGAGACAATAGTTTGGGACCCGGATGTTGTGGGAAGCTGTTGTTCTTACATTGCCAAGCTGTGGAGGCCGGATGTCCGCTTGACAATTGCTGAAGCTACCGCGTCCAGTCAGAGGCCTAGTAGTGGGCAATGATCTGTGCTGTTGGATGATGAGAAGAAGGTCGAGCTAGGACCTGTCTGAAGCTAGCGCTACCCGGGAGGCAACCCGACGATTTTATTTTGCATTTTATTTAATTTCAGTTGTAATAAATGGTTTTTATACCATAAACTATTTCAGTATGCTTGTTTAGTTAGTTTGCGGGCTGTTTTTCATTGCGTTTTGCAGGAGCACGCTGAGGATCACTCGATCGAGTAGTTTTTCTACTCGATCGAGTACTTTTTCTGATGAATCCACTCGATCGAGTAGAATTTCTACTCGATCGACCACCTGCAAAAAGAGAAACCACTCGATCGACTGCTATTCCCCTCGATCGAGCGGTTTTGGATGCCCATTCTACTCGATCGGCCACTGTTCATCTGCTATCAAGTGTATTTGACTTGGATTAGCTTGCCAAGACGGTTTTCCGGGCCTTTTAGCAACCTCCCATATTCATGGTCGGTTTGGGGAGGTCCCTTTATTCGCGTATCTTGTAAGTTTTCCGCATTTACTCTCTTTCTCTTTTAGTTTGCGTTTCCTTTCCATGTTTTGGTACAATGAGGGCATTGTACGGTTTGGTTTGGGGAGGTTATGCATCCATATCTGTGTCTGCATCTTGTCTTTAATTGCATTTATGTTATCACGTTTAATTTATGTATTGCATTGTTTTTATTTTCATAAAAATAAAAAATCTCATAAAAATTGAAAAATTTCAAAAATTCAAAAAATATTCACGTTTATTTTTGCATATAGGTTGAGGCGGAACGGTAGATTTCCGTGATGAAATTGCAATTTAACTTGTCTTTTTACTCCAGCCTTGTACTTTATTGACAGTTATTAGCTGAGTCTTACGCATATCTACGAGTTTCTGTTCAAATATAACTGACTGTTTAGACTTGACCTGATAAATTAGCAAACTACTTGATAAATTCTGAGTTTTAGAGCCATAACTGGTGACATTCATGACCGGTTCGTTAGGAATTGAGAGTAGTACTCCTTGCATAGCATGTTCATCATTTTTGCACTTTTATGACATTCAATTTCTTGTCAAATGCACATATTCGGGTTTGTGGTTGGTGTCACATGCAGGGAGGTGCTTGCAAATTTTCCCCTTTTCTTTCATTTTGCACCCATTTAGCTCCTCTTAAGCCAAAACTTGCCTTTTTGACCCGTTAGCTACATCCAAAATTAAGCCTGCCTAGTCAAGCTAGTTTAGTATGTCTTTTGTGGTATGAGTTTCCGTCTGCAGTTTGGCCCGTATCTCTTTTGTATGGAGTTGGTGAAAATAAAGGAAGGAGAAAAAGAAAAAAAAAATTTGAAAAAAAAAAAGAAAAACGTGAAAAGAAGGAGAAAAAGACAAAAAAAAAATGAAAAAAAAAAGAAGAAAGTCACGTATACAGTGAAAGAAAAAAAAGGTTTGGAAAAAAGTTGAATTGTTTCATTTGATTTGTTTAGACGGTATTATAAAAGGGAAGTTTGTGACCGTCTAACTCCTCCATTCTTATTCCATATTTTTGAGGAGATTGTGTATGAGTTTAGTGAGATGTGTGCCAAATGAAGGGCACTTGTACTTAGTTTTTCAGTCAGTTGAGATTCGGATTGTTTCATTATGGTCCTGTTAGGAACTAGCTTGACGCTTTTACCTCCACATTTCCACAACATGTTTTGCCTTTCTCACCTGAACCTCACTATTCCCAAATTATTTGTAAGCCCTTGGCTGTGACGGACATTATTGGTTGGAGTGTGTGCATTAGTACTTGAATTGTCTTTCATCTTTGTTGCATGCATGCTATGCAGGTCGCAGTTAGGTGAGTGACTGTCTTTCCTTCTCTCTTTTACATATAACATTCACCGTTTGCTTCATGAGAGAAGAGTGACCACGAGAGAGTCCGATTTTGTTGGTCTTACAAGGTCGATAGGTTGGCTATATTTCTGAACAGCTTATAACTCGTTTGCGTATTGACTGCTTAGCTATGACTGTTAGTTTTTGTTGCATTAAACTGGTTCAAGTAGACAAGTTAAGCTAGCTCTGAGTTATCACTTCCGTTCCATTAGTTGCATTTTAGTTTACTCGAGGACGAGTAAAGGTTTGGTTTGGGGAGATTTGATACGTGCATTTTATATAGTCTTTTTAGGCCTTTTTATGCACGTATTTCTATGCTATTATCATAGTTTATGCTACGAAATGCCCTGAATATGCTACTTTGGTTTGTTTTGTCTTATTTGCAGGAATGAACCAGAAAGTAGTGAAATCAAGCCTTTTACCGTCCGTTTAGCATGCATTTGGAGGAAGAGTGAATTTGGAGCGGGAATGTAGCTATTTTGAGATGCACAAAGAAGAAAGATAGCTAGGCGAGCAAAGGAAGAACTTCAAATTGCTAGTACCTACTTTGGAGAGCCATATCTCGAGTTCTACAACATATATTCACGTGATTTCAATTGGAGATGAAAGTTTGTCCTCTTAGTTTTCCAATGCCACCGGAATCACCCTGTTTGACCAAGTAACGAAGAAATGGCAGCCGTTTGAAGTTCAGTGCGCAAAGCAGGAAATGTGCGCTGGAATCACTCGATCGAGTAGATTTATGCTCGATCGAGTACTAGCTACAGCGAGAAGGATATTGTCGAGTATAATTAGATTTATCTTATGCTTATCTTATATTTAGTTAATAATAATGATACTACTCAGTATAAATAAGAGTAGTTTAGACCTAATAGCATATCATTCATTCCCTGGAGTCGAGAGAGGGGACGGATTTAACGCTTTGTTCTTCATTTCTCTATTTTTCGGATCAATTGTAATTTCTCTTCCCTTATTCTTATTCATAATTAGTTTGTTCCTAATCTCTATTACTCTCGTATTTAATTTATGCAATTCAATTCTTGTGACTCCTTCTCTATTATGCCTCTTTTAATTAATTTCTTGCTTATTCTTGTTATTTGTTTAATCAATATGCGTAGCTAATCCTCTTGCTAGGGTTAGGGGAGTCACGAAACGATGATTTAGATTAATTAGATCGCAGATCCGTCATATTATCATGTTTATGTTGCAATCACTACATATAACTTTAATTAGTTGATTGAGTCGACGCAATTTAACTAGTTAATCCAGGTAAACCTTGACTGGACCGAAAGGTTGGAAGGGGTGAGACCTGTAGTGAACAATAGGATACTTTAGTGAGGGCGAAAGTCAAGCTAATAGTGTTTTAGGGCGAATTGAGACCGAAAGGAGATATTCGTAGCCCCTTAGACTGGTATATTGACCTATCTGTAACCTTAGCTATCTTTATCTGGCTTACTTTGACGACCTGACACCCTAGTCATCTCCCTTATTGTTTAGAACTTAATTTCCTTCTTATTTCCTCTCTTTTAATCTCCTAATAGTTTTAGTAAAACAGTTTAAACCCCATTTTTGTGACATTCCGACAGACCGAGGTAAACAGATAGATAGCAACTTAGCCTCCCTGTGGAGATCGACCCTGCTTACTGCTAGCTATTAGTTAGTTGTACTTAGGTATTTATTTTTGGTACCTGACGACAGTATCAGAAGGAATGACCCAATTGAAGATCTTGATTTTCGAAATCAAAAATGAAATTTATGTGAAATGAATGCGGTTCTAAAGATATCGGGCTCAACATCGAATCCCCGGAAAGCTTATTTCAAATGTCTTGATTGCGACAAATTTGTTATGTGGCTAAGTGATGAACATGTTATTAAGAAAAAAGCTTTGGGGTTGAAGATGAAGAATGATTATGGAGATGAAGATGTGGCTAAGTGATGAACATGTTATTAAGTGATGAACATCTTCCAAGTCATGAACCTCACCATATTCAAGTCTCTTCCTTTTCCTCCCTAATGTACTCGGCTCAACAACTTGGCTTACACTACTCCTAACCTTAGGCACAAATACACCTTTCAGTTTAGCAGTTGATTTGGATAGTTTAAATAGTGGTTCTTCATCAGATGATTTTTTTGAGTGACTAATCTTAATCTAGGACTCCTTCTGATCATTGAGATGTGTGATATCACCTCATTAGGGGAAGGTGATACATTATGAATGGTCACATTCTCCAATAACTCACCACTTCTCACAATCCTCAATGGTGACATGACATGCTCTCCACTATTCCTTGTTGATCTTCTTGGAGATATTCTGGAGTTTTGGCTAGGTATAACAGGTTCAACAACATCATTCAAATTCCTCCTAACATCTAATTTCTTCCTCACACCACCATGATTACTTGGCCACATCTCCTCAATTTCAACAATTTCTTTCTCTTTCTCTTGGACTCCCCTAAGATTTCTAGCCAACTGTAACACAGTAGAAGGTGTTGTACCACATCCAATCCATATATCAATCACCTTCTCTCCCTCAAACCTACTGAACATTTCTATGAGATCTTTATCACACAACAACTGTATGGATTTCATTTTGAAACTATAATCAAGAGTAGGATAATTAGGCAGGGGAACCTTCAATTTCACTGCCTCATCATATAAGTCATTGAAAACATCTATGAGCAAACACCTATCAGTATCATCAATGTCCACATAAACACAACGCCCTCTATAATTCATTTTCAATTTAATGTTCTCCATTCTGCAATAATCAGTTACAAAACTTCCAATATAAGATACACAAAGAAAGAGATAATAAAAAAAAGCCATATATTTTTAGACCAAAATTCTACTCTTCACGAAACCATAAACCCTAAATGCAAAATTAAATCTGAACATTATACATTATGCAATAATCAACTACCACACTCAAATTATAACATAGAAAAGTAATGGAAAATGGAAAAAGCCCTAATTTTTATATCAATGATCTGATGTTTATGAAACCGTAAACCGTAATAGTAAAATTAAAACTATAGTCTGTTTTAAATATAAACAAAATGTTCACCAAATAGATCAAAATTCACATGCAAAAACATCAAAGAAAAATGGAAAAAAAACCATCATTATTGCAGCAACAACCAAATCTAGGGTTTTGAAAGACCATCAGAGATGATTACATACCTGACAATTGAGCAGAAGGAGAGCACCGTCGAAGGGATAGAGATGCGAGTGAAGAGAGTAGCGTTGTCGAGGTTCTGATGGGACGGCAGATGAAGATGAACATGGGAGGTGAAGGGTTTGTTGAGGGTTTTGAATGAAAGTTTATGAAGGACGATTTGAGGGAGTATATTTTTGAGGGAGTATATGTTGGCAGCTTTGTTGGCATAAGTTACCAAGTCATATGCCAAGTCACTGCCTAGTAAGACGCTTAGTTGGCAA
Source organism: Silene latifolia (assembly GCF_048544455.1). NCBI lineage: Eukaryota > Viridiplantae > Streptophyta > Magnoliopsida > Caryophyllales > Caryophyllaceae > Silene > Silene latifolia. The sequence goes on from NC_133528.1 coordinate 88,720,757, forward strand.
AAGGCGTGCCAAGTTGGCACTTAACGTCTAAAATAGACGGTTTCTTTAAGATTAGCTATTGATGGGCCAACAAATTAGGTTTAAGGGCACAACTAATAAGTTCCCATACGAAGGGGTACATATGGGAAAAGTGAATACTACAAGGGCACAAATGGGAAAAACCCAAATTTTTTTAATGAAAACGGATCTTAGAGTCGGATCCGTGTCTGAGTGATGGTATCCAGATCCAGATCCATTTTAGAATTAGTGGATCCAGATCCGATCCATGCGGGTCGGATCCTGCGGATCCGGACCGGATCTTGGATTCGTTGCCATCCCTATCTGCAGATGATGTTGTCCTGGATGAACTTCACCACTTTTTTGGCGGTCAAGACTGCATAGGACTCTGCTTCCACCCATTTCGTGAAGTAGTCGATGGCGAAAAGGATAAAGCAATGCCATTTGGTGCCTATCGAGTTGACTATCCCGATGATGTCGATGTCCCGGGTCGAGAAAGGCCGGGGTGATGTCATGGTGTTTAAAAGGGATAGTGGTATGTGTTGTATGTTGGCAAAGATTTGGTAATTGTGGCAATTTTTGACGTAGTTTGTGCAATCGGCTTCCATGGTGGTCCAGTAGTAGCCTAACCGCATGATTTTTCGAGCTAGCATCATTACGCTCATGTGAGAGCCGCATTCTCCGTCGTGGACCTCTCTCATGACTTTTTTGGCTTTGTGGTGATCAACCAAAAGGGGAAGAATCCCTTGGGGTGTTCTTTTGTATAGTTGTTCTTGGTTTATCACGAATTTTGATTCAAGTAAACGGATGGCTCTTTGTCCTCTTGTATCAGAGTTAGTAGGGAATTCGTTTTTGGTTTTGTAGTTGAGGATGGCTTGGTACCAAGGTTCGACATGGTTTTCCTAGTCGTTGTTGATGGCGCAGATGTGAGCTGGCTCGCTCCTTCTCTCGACACATAAGGGCATCGATCTCATGTCGTCAAATATGTTAATGAGCGCAGCAAGTTTTTCTAGGGCATCAGCAAATTGATTTTCCTCCCGTGGCAAGTGGAGGTAGTCGACTTTGTCGAAGAATTCGTCTTCTAAATTGATTTTTGCTCGGTAGGGTGCTAAGTTGTTGCTTCGGATTTTCCATGATCCGGACAACTGATTGATGATGAGTGAGGAATCGCCATGGACCCTCATTCTCTTGATGCCAAGTGTTATGGCTGCTTGTAGGCCGATGAGGCATGCTTCATATTTGGCGGTATTTTTGGTGCTGGCGAAGTCAAGCTTGATTGAGATCGGAACATGTTCTCCTTCTGGTGATATTAGAAGGATTTCTACCCCGAAGCCTCTCAGGTTTGATGCGCCATCGAAGTATAGGTCCCATGCATCGGTTTCGGTAAAAAAGATGTCTTCGTCGGGAAGTGACCATGTGTCGGTCGTTGGATTCTCATTGACGGGAATTTCTGCTAGGAAATCGGCGCCTGCCCTTCCCTTGATAACCTTGAGGGGCACGAATTTGAGGTCAAATTCGGATAGCATGAGTGTCCATCTAGATAACCTTCCGTTTAGTACGGGTTTTTCGAAGATGTATTTGACCGAGTCCATCTTGGAGTAGATGTGGACCGTGTAGCTTAGCATGTAATGTCGCAGCTTCTTTATTTACCAAACCAGAGCAAGGCATGTCTTTTCCAGTTGGTTGTACCTTGTCTCGTTCTCAATGAACTTTTTGCTGATGTAGTAGATGGCTCGTTCTTCACCATCAACTATTTGTGCTAGCATTGCTCCCATGGTTGTATCGGTGACAGTCAGGTATAAGGATAAGGGAATTCCTTGTTGAGGTGGCATGAGGATGGGAGGTTTGCATAGGATTACCTTTATCCTGTAAAAGGCCTTTTGACAGTCGTCGTCCCAATCTGTGTGATCGGAGGCTGATGTATTGGACTTGACCGAGAAATCCTCGGATATCCTTCTCGTTCCTAGGCCGAGGCATTTATTGAAGAGCCTTGATTTTGGTAGGATCGATTTCGATGCCCCTCTTGCTGACAACGTGTCCTAGGAGTTTTCCGGATGGAGGTGACCCCGAATGCACACTTATGAGGATTTTGTCTCATGTTGTATTTCCAAAGGCGAGAGAAGAATTTTCGAAGGGCGCTGATGTGGCCATCCCGCTGTTTTGATTTAACGATCATGTCATCGACTTATACTTCCACTTCCTTGTGCATCATGTCATGTAGGAGAGTGGTAGTGGTTCTTTGGTAGGTTGCTCCGGCATTGATTAGGCTGAAGGGAATGACCGTGTAGCAATATGTACCCCACAGTGTAGTGAATGCAGTCTTATGCATGTCTTCCTCGGCCATTTTGATCTGGCTGTACCCAGCATACCCGTCCATGAATGATAATAAGGCGTGCTCGGCGGTGTTATCCACCAGGATGTCAACATGTGGCAGAGAGAAATCGTCATTTGGACTTGCTATGTTTAGGTCCCTGAGATGGATGCAAACCCGAATTCTCACGTCGTTCTTAGGTACGGGGACTATGTTAGCCACCCAGTTAGAGTATTCGGACACTTTGATGAATCCGGCTTTGAACTACTTGTCTACCTCTTCCTTGATTTTCCGGGCGCATTCGGCGCAACTTTTGTTTCACGGGCTTAGCTCCGGGTTTGATGGGTATCCTGTGCTCTACAATCTCCCTGTCGATCCTAGGAATGTCTTTGTAGGACCATGCGAATACGTCCTTGTATTCTTGTAGGAGTTCGATGAACTGTTGTCTTTCCGAGGGGTCAAGTGTGGTCCCTATCCTAAGTTCTTGAGGTGTATTATCGGTCCCTATGTTAATAGGTTCGGTCTCCTCAATCATGGGGATCCTAGCTTCTCGTTTGTCAAGTTCATTGGCTAGGTGAGGTGGGTAGTCACTCAAGTCAAATTCCTCATATTCGTTCAAAATTGCATTGTAGTTAAATTGAGATGAGTCATAAGCAAACTTAGCGTTCATTAAGTTCACTTGAGCGAAAAGCTCGGATAGGACAGACATCTCATGGGCAGTTAGAGGTGACACAGTAGAGGAGGTGCCCCTGGAACAAGCTCCAGGTTTCTACCTTTCGTGGGAGTGGAGATGACCCTAGTTGACTCAGCCTCTGAGGTAGCCACAGGTTTCTCTTTGGTTTATTCCTGCAAATAAGACATAAGAAACCAAAGTAGACAATTCGGGGGACATTTGTAGCAAAACACTACTAAATATGCATAAAGATGCGTGCAAATACGGTACAAAAAGTCTATATAAAATGCACGTATCACCAGGCACAGGTTCGACTCATATTTGGTCGACGCAGCTTTGGTGTTGTCATGGATGAAGTAGCGGTCTTGAATGACCTCTACGCCCGGGAGTTTGACCTCGGTTACGGAGTCATAGATTGTCTAAGGAAAGCCGTTGTAGAGCTCAGATTCTCCCTCGAGGACGAAGTATCCATTGAGAGTCAAATGGTAGGGACAGAGTACGACTCCATGCTTTTTGCGCTTCCGTAGTAGGAGGTTAATCTCCTGGATGTCTTCATCGGTAGGCTCATAGCCTAGCCCGAAAGGGATTTTGGAGACTTTGGCTTGTTTCAAAGGAGGCAAGGGGCTCTTCAGCGGATTGAGAGGTAGGCCCGAGAAGTAACCCTGGCACATCAGAATGCGGTTGACTGCGATGTTGGAGAATGGGTCACAATAAAAGGGTGATGATTCATCGGTTAGGCCATTCATAGCTTGGAATCCCCACATTTCGCTGTCATCCTCTTCAATGACCTGAGAGGCTATTCCCTTCTTCATGATAGCCTTGATCGGGGAGGTGGGAATGGTGATTGTTTTCCTGTTGAAAGGGACCCTGGTTTTCTGATAGAGGGTTGAGGTGACAGCCTTGGCGGCGTGAATTCAGGAGCGTCCCAGAAGCATGTTGAAAGACACGTCGATGTCGACCACCTGAAAACTGGCTTGTCTTTCTAACAGTCCAGATGTAATGGTCAAGGTGATAAGTCCCGTAACCTTACGATAAGTGCCATCATAGGCGCGTACTCCTTGATTAGTGGGGACCAAGTCCACTTCTTTGATACCCAGTTTGTGAGCCGTCTTGAGGGAAATGACATTGACCGCAGATCCGTCATGCACTCGAACCATAGACACGTTTTTCTTGAGGCATTGCACATTGATGTGCAAGGCCAGGTTGTGGTTTGCTCCGAATAAAGGGATGTCTTCGTCAGAGAAGATGACTGGGTTACTTGAGTCGGGGACTTCCCTTATCATGTGTGCTACCACTTTTTCAGGAGAGGAGGTAGAGGGAACTGTCAACTTTCCCAAGGCTTGTAGCAAAGCCTGTCGGTGTTCGAAGGATATAGCAATCAATTGAAAAATTGAAATTTTGGCCTTTGCTTTTTGCAGTTGTTTAAGGATCGAGTTTTCAGAAATCTTGGGTTTAGTGTCCAGTTCTGAGACAATTTGGTCATTCGTTGTTGGAACGGCCGTTGTATTGTTCAGGTTTTGGTAGGGGATTCCGGACCGGGTAAGATGACCGATTTATTTTGCTTGTTTCTCTTTCGCGGACCCCTGTAGACATCCTCTGTGTCGTCTCTTCAGATACCGTTGATTTCGGGATCGCGAGGGTACCTTTGAGGGGTATTCCTCGGTGGATGGTTTTTGTAGGGGAAGTTCTTGTGAGGGTAGTTTTTGTGGGGTTTATTATTATGGTGTTGATTATTGTGAGGTTGATTATTGTGGGGTGCATGCCATATTGATCGCGGGATCAATCCTTTCTGGTGAGAGGAGTTGTGGGTGCTTGTTGACATGGTGTTGGTGGGTTGAAAATCAACCGGTGGTAGGCCTCCTCAAGGCGGGTAATCGTTTCTGAGAGACTGGCAATGGATTCTTCAACCTGTTGGAACATGGTGAGCATGGTTGAAGCGATGAACACGAATATCCCGTACGAGGTATCTTTTTCAAAGGCATTCTCCTCGTCATCAATTGGCAGGATGAGGTGTGAGCAGTCCAAGGTTGGCTCGTCAACAGATATGGCATGGATTCCCAAGGGGTTCATTTTGTTATTTGGTTTGGTGGGTGGAGGTAAAGGTAGTTCTCCTTTCTCGATCATATCTTAGATGGAGTGCTTTAGTTTAAAGCAAACCTTTGTGTCATGACCTTTTCATTGGCGATACTAGTAGTAGGCATTGGGATTCCAGAAATGGGTTTTCTTGGCCTCGGACGGGTCTGGAGTGGGCCCAATTGGCTGTAGTTTCCCTTGGTCCGTGAGTCTTTTTAGGGAACTGGCATAGGTTGTCCCCAAGTTTATGAATACCCTTTGAGGACGTTCAGTTTTCTTTGTGGTTGGTTCAAGGAGGTTGACATCATCGATTTTGTTTGTCTAACCATAGAGGCGATATCCGGTTGATGTAGATCCCTATTAGCCTTTACCGGTGGTTTTGTCTAGGACACCCTAGCGGAGGTCGTCTTCGATGCGGGTTCCAAGGATTTGTAGGTCCTGGAAAGTTTTGATGTTTTGATATCTCAGGAGGTTGGCATATACCGGACGGAGGTTGTTGACAAATTTCTCCACTAGAGTTGATTCACTCGGCTTACTGACCAATTGAGTGCTTACCCTCCTCCAACGGGTTAGGAATTTTGTGAACCCTTCCTTATCATTATGAGTCAGGACCTCAAGAGTACGGGTGTTAGCTTGGATTTCGACGTTGTCGGCGTACTGCTTAGCAAATTCGACGGCGAGTTCGTCCCAAGTAGTAAGGTTCTTGGGGTCGAGGGAATAGTACTATTGGTGGGGAATTGGTTCCAGGGATGATGAAAAGATCAGGGTGAAGAGTTCTTGTTTGACTCCCTTGATGGACATGTAATACTTGAAGGCTCAAATGTGGTTGAGTGGGTCCTGCACTCCCTTGAACTTGGGGTACATCCATCAAGGTAAAGTTGTCGGGTAGTTGATCCCCAACGGGTTTGAATCTTCGATTGTTCTCAGGTGGATATTGTTACCACGGGCTAGGAGTTGTTCTTCCAAGAGCTTGAGCCTTTTCTCGGTTTTAGTCAAAGGCGGAGTGTTTTGTTCTCCGGTTTTATTATTTTCCAGGGTGTGGATACGGGTTTTGACATGGTCCTGGGTGACCTTAAGAGCGGTGAGCAGGCTGGCTAGCTAAGCAGTCGTGAGATCTCTGTTGTCATCGTTGTTGTTGGATGAAGCTGAAGACGGGGCCATGGTTCTGAGGCAGAAAATGGCGCACGTTACATCCCAATCCGACACGGTTTAACGACTAAACATAGACAACACTAGAGACGGAAAATCAAATTAGACTCATCAAGACGAGAGTGACCGTGTGTGGTGCCTCGGAGCTGACTGGATTCATGACGTGACGGTGTTGACCGGACTTTGACTCGCATCCAACGTAATGGCGTGACGCCATTGAACGAGTCTCAAGGTAAGACGACTCATAAATAAAGACCCATAAGTACGCTTGCTTCGACTCGATAGACACGAGGCGGAATTGGAATGGTGGACTGAATTTTTCAAAAATCGAGATTTTCAAAAAGATTCGTTTGTCGCTTTATGGACGGCTTCCGAAGAATAGGGATCTTCGAAAGTCGATCTGTTGAAAAGGTTGTCTTAAGTTTGTTTTCAAAAGACGGTTTGAGTTCGACTGGAGGCGGCTCTGAAAACTATGTGTTGTTTCCAAAGACGGTTTTTCAAATTCAAAATTGTATGCTTTGAAAATAGAGTTTTGAAAGGTTTGAAAAGGTCCCGGGGACGGTGTATGGTCCTCGGGATTCGCAAAAGTCTCGAAAAAGGGGTTTGTGCCATTTTCGGGTTTTAAAAGAGCCATTGTGTCGACGTGAGGTGCGTTAAAATCTGTGTCTTGACGCGACGATTATAACGGCATAAAAAGGTGTTTTTGAAATGGTTGTGGAAAACCGGGTTTGAAAATCGTCATTACGACAGCCTAAAAAAGGCGTGCTTTTTGAAATGGTTGTAGAAAACTGGGTTTAAAAATCCTCATTACGACGGCCTAAGAAGGCGTGCTTTTTGAAATGGTTGTAGAAACCAGGTTTGATAATCGTCATTACGACAGCCTAAAAAGGCGTGCTTTTTGAAATGGTTTTAGAAAACTGGGTTTAAAAATCGTCATTACGACGGCTTAATAAGGCGTGCTTTTTGAAATGGTTGTAGAAAACCGGGTTTGAAAATCGTCATTACGACGGCCTAAAAAGGTGTGCTTTTTGGAATGCGACGGTCAGCGAAAGATCGAGGTTTGAAATGGCCATTATAACGGCACAAAAGGTGTATTTGAATGTTTGAAATGACATGGAAGGACTTATGATCACATAACACATAAGCACTCGCAGTTTCATTATATTATGCATGATGTTGATACGGGTTTTGGCTTAAAAGGGTGGGTTACACACCAAGGGATCAAACCCCAATTTTCGAGAGGGATACAAATCAAACAAAATGTGTAAGGAGGGTTCCCTAGCCTCGTGCTCGAAGGAAATAAAAGCCCTTTGATGAAAAAGAAAGGTGTAACGTCAACGGTATGCTTGACTCAATAGGGATTCGAAACGCGGGGATGAGAAAACTCAAGTTGACGGGACGAGCCAAATGGTCGAAAAGGGTTAGGTTGTGGGCCCGCATAAGGAACCCGACTTATGACCGTAATATCAATTAATGCATTTCAACCAAGACCTCGTTCGAGTCTCAACATCTAGGGATCACAAAGACACAAGTGCCCTAGTTATCCCCAGCGGAGTCGCCAATCTGTAGACATGCCACCTGCGACGCCCAACCGATCTGTGGGACATATAACGGTCTATTGAAAGCCACGGTCGGCGGCGTAAAAAAATGCTTTCGACCGGATCGTTTTAGATTGGTCGATTTCGTCTCGGTAAGGGTCTCGAAACGATGCAAGAGATGCTCAGAGTCGCCACCATGCATTTGTGGGATGCTTGGAACCCATTCGAATCCAATTTATACCTAGGTCAACCAAGGCAAAAAGCGGTGTTTGACATAGGTACTAAAGATAAGGAGTCGTACCTCTTTAGCATCCTATCTCTAGACTGACTCTCGTTCGCCCTGGATAAGGTCGTCCACTCTCCAAAGTTTCTGAGTAAGAGGTGAAGGTATGTATTGGGAAGCCCTTTAATCGTACTCCCAATGCCGCCCGCAGTAGCGGCCACTACTGATCGATCTTGATTGGTTAAATGCAAAAGTTGATAAAACGGGTAAATGCATGAATGCGCATCCACAAGTTTGAACCTAACTTATGAGATTTCTATGTCGGTTTATTTATCCAAATATCAAGTAATTGATGTTAAATTGGATTTCATGTTGATTTGCATGAAAGACGGAAATTTAACATCCATTTACCGAGCTAGGTTTATGGCGCATAACGTGATCTGTTTGTCTTAGAAAGGCGTTTTGCAAATACAGTGCAAATGGAGGTAGATTTGTCATCTGATCCATCCTGTACTCGGGTTAACCGAAATCAGGATTGTCCTAGACAAATGCTGGAAGGGAAGCAGAGTCTGCATCAGGCAGCCTATTGAGGCGTGAGCCGTCAGGCGATGCAAACAGGCTTATCCTGGTTTGAAAGTTGGAAAATGGTTAGCTTGTTTAGGCGCGAGTCAGCAAACTGTCCAAGGGACGTCTTCTGACTGTTAAAATGTTTGTGAAATGATTTGTAAAGAAGATGTTTGAACCCGTCTTGGTTTGAAAAGGTCGTCTAGACCGCTTTTGTGCCAATGTGAGGAACGATACTGGAATAATCATCATTATATTGACAATATTCGATGTCGGGTTCGGTTTTGAATGCTTGACATGAATAGTTTTGAAAATGATTATGCACTAATCGTTTTAAGTTCATTTGTTGTAATTAGTCAATGTTTATCATCGTACTCTGGTTAAAAACCGACATGGTATGTGGAATCAAGAATGATTTTGAATTTATGACTAAAATGTTTGTTTTGAAATGTGAAGAAATGAAATAAAAGGTTTTAAAATACCTTTTAAAATGTAATTAACTAAATATTATCACTGAAACACAGATTAAACCGTCATGGTATGAGGAACCAAGGGTCAAAATGTTTTATGGTTAAAAGTTTATCATCAAAATGATTTGAAGTATTTAAAATGGTAAAAAACCGATTGCAAATAGAAATAAAATAAAAAGGGAAGATGAGACCAAACACGGCTGGATTAAGCCCTGAGAGGGCATTTAGGCGCGAGCCCTCCTGCTACGCATGTAGCCCCCGTCTCCGGCCAAAATCAGGTTTTGGCTCATCTAACCTATATTTGAATCATGTTATGCATGTTTTAGCATGTTATAGTCATAAAACAGATGAAAAACATGAAATAAGAGGATTTTTACACCCCCATACTTACATGCTAGGCTTGAGACGAGAAATCGATGAAACTGTATCAACTTGTTTGGTCAAAAAACTCGGTTTGAAAACCGTTTTAGCAATGTAATGAGTGTTTTGTTTAAGTTTAGTGAATGTGTAGTTGGTCGAGATAGTCGTTCAAGTGATTTAATGCACGATGACGGTACCAAACAATGTGTATGGCTTGTATTTTTGATCGGTAGGTCGAAAATACTGGGTATCTACACTCTCTCTCACAAGTCAAAGGATATACCTAATTTAGGGCAAATTATAATATGACTAAAATGAAGAAAAGTCTTCATGAACTCCATTCTTTGCTTGTGCAAGGAAAGAAGGACATAGGATTGAGTGGGAGTACAAAGAAGGATGTCCTTGCAATTAATGTGAAGGGTAAAAGGAAGTTTAAGAGCAACGCTGGTAAGAAGCCCGTACAGGTTGAGGGTAAAGGTAAGGCTATTGCGAAAAGCTCTACCAAGCCTAAACCTAAGAAGGGTAATCCTCTTAAAGACAGTTGTAATTATTGTAATACCAAGGGACATTGGAGGCGTAATTGCCCCAAATATTTGGATGACATCAAAACTGGCATTGTGAAGCCAACATGTAATTTCTCAACTGAATCTTTTATGATAGACATAATTTACGTTTAAAATAAAACTTGAATATTAGATACTGGTTGTGGTTCTCACTTATGTAATCATTTGCAGGGCCTAAAAAGCGTACAGAAGCTAAACAAGGGTGATGTGGATCTGCGGATGGGTAACAGGTCTAAAGTAGCTGTCGTTTCTATAGGAACATATGTACTTAATTTAGCTTCGTGGTTGTAGGTTTTTTTAAATAACTGCTATTTTGTACCAACAATGTTTAGGAATATAATATCAGTCTCTGTGTTAGACACAGAAGGTTTTCGTTTTGTAATTAAAGACAAATGTTTTACTTTTTCTCATAATGAGATTGTATATAGACAAGCTATTTCAATTAATGATATTTATATTCTAGACACTTCCAACGATGTTTATCAGTTAGATAATAGAAGACTTAAAACAGGTGATCCCGATCAATCTTATTTATGGCATTGTCGATTAGGACATATCAACGAGAAACACATTAAGAAACTAGTGTCAACTGGTATCATTAGACCTTTAGATTATGAATCATTTGGCATATGTGAATCTTGTCTTCTTGGCAAGATGACTCATGCACCTTTTCTAGGAAAAGGATCTCGAGCTAGTGAGTTGTTGGGTTTAATACATACCGATGTATATGGTCCAATGACTATCACTGCTAGAGGCAATTGTGACTATTTCATTACTTTCACCGATGACATGAATAGAGATATGGGTTTATCTACTTAATGAGGTATAAAAGTGAAGCTTTTGACAAGTTCAAGGAGTTTCAGAATGAAGTAGAAAACCAATTAAATAAGAAGATTAAAACATTACGATCAGATTGTGGTGGGGAATATTTAAGTAATGACTTTAAAGATCACCTTAAAGACTGTGGTATTGTATCTCAGTTAACTCCTCTTGGCACACCACAATTGAAAGGTGTGGCTGAAAGGAGGAATAGAACTTTATTAGATATGGTCCGATCAATGATGCGTCAAACTGAGTTACCTAAGTCATTTTGGGGATTTGCCATTTCATCTGCGATACTCTCACTTAACAAAGTCCCACTAAAGCAACTGACAAAACTCCATATGAGATAGGGAAAGGGTAAGTCCCAAATTTGTGATACATGAAAGTATTAGGTTGTGATGCTTATGTCAAGAATAAGTCTGACGATAAGCTTGCACCTTGTTCTGTCAAATGTATATTTTTAGGTTACCTTAAGGAAACTTGTGGATATTACTTCTACAATAGTCACGAGAACAAAGTGTTTGTGGCTCGTGAGGCTGTCTTTCTAGAAAATGAGTTTAATTCTAGAAGACTTAGTGGGAGAAAATTTGAACATGATGAAGTTCAAGAACCAAAAACTGATGTGACGGTACAGGAAGTTGTTCCTTCTACGTCTGGCTCGATTATTGCTCTTTCTGAACCTAGAAGGTCAGGAAGGGTTAGTCGTCAGCCTGATAGATACCTTGGTATTATCGAGGAAGATGGTGACTATGAGGTATTACTTTTCGAAAGTGACGAACCTAAAATCTACAAAGCGGCTTTTACTAGTTCTGACTCTAAGTTATGGCTCGAGACCATGCAATCCGAAATGGATTCCATGTACGATAATCAGGTATGGGGCTTGGTTGACTTACCTAAAGATGTCCGACCTCTTCAGTGTAAGTGGATCTTTAAGATCAAAATCGGCATGGATGGACATAAAGATGTCTACAAAGCTAGATTGGTGGCAAAAGGTTTCACCCAGGTCCATGGTTTACACTATGACGAAACTTTTGCACCAGTTGCTATGCTTAGATATGTTTGGATAATGTTAGCGATTGCTGCACTTCATGATTATGAGATATGGCAGATGGATGTCATGACCGCCTTCCTTAACGGGTTTCTGGAAGAGGAAGTGTATATGACATAACCTGAAGGTTTTGTGGATCCTGAAAATCCTAACAAAGTATGCAAACTTAAGAGATCCATTTATGGTCTTATGCAAGCATCAATAAGTTGGAATCCTCGATTTGTTCATGTAATTAAACAGAATGGATTTTATCGAAGTGTCGAGGAACCATGTTTATATATGAAGTTTAGTGGGAGTAAATTTGTTTTCTTACTTTTATATGTGTACGACATATTACTCATTGGGAATGATGTAGATATGCTTGCTTCTGTCAAGGAGTGGTTAGGAAATCACTTCCAAATGAAATATTTGGAAGAAACTTAGCGCATCTTAGGTATCCGGATCTATTGAGATAGATCTAAAAGGATATTAGCTTTGAGCCAAGAATCTTATATCTATAATATTCTTGACCGATTCAATATAAAAAACCCAAGGGAGATTTTTTACCCATAGGCAGTGGGATTACTTTGAGTAAGTCACAGTGTCCTACTGAACCTAAGGATGTTGAACGCATGAAATCGATTCCCTATGCTTCCGTTGTTGGATCGATCATGTATGCTATGATGTGCTCTCGTCCTGACGTCACGTATGCTTTGAGTATGATGAGTCATTATCAGAAAAATCCAGGTGAGAGTCACTGGATAGCCGTTAAGAATATTCTTAAGTACTTGAGAAGCACTAAGGATTCATTCTTTGTGTTTGGAGGAGAATTTGAATTACGTGTAAAAGGTTATACGGATGCCAGTTTCCAAACCGATATTGAGGATTTGAAATCCCGGGCTGGTTTTGTCTTTTTGATGAACGGAGGAGCGGTTTGCTAGAGAAGTTTGAAGAAGTTTGTGACTGCTGATTCTACAACGGAAGCTCGGTACATTGCAGCCTCTGAAGCTTCAAAGGAAGCTGTATGGATTAGGCAATTCTTAGAGGGACTGAAAGTAGTTCCGACCGCCGAGGATCCTATCACTTTATATTATGATAACAGTAGGGCAATTTTTCAAGCAAAAGAGTCCAAGTCTAGTAACAAGTCTAGACACGTACTTAGAAAATTTCATGTAATTAGAGATTTAATTGAAAGGAAGGAAATTACAGTCTATAAGGTTGCGACAGCTGACAACACCACTGATCCTTTAACCAACTCATTGTCTCAAGCTAAACATGCATGTAGTTTCTATGGGATTGAGACGAATGCCAGAATTGTTGTAAATTATGTGACATGTAATAATTAAGATATTGTATTTATTATTTCATATATGATTATTACATTTATCGTTGTATTCAGTATTTATGTCTGAATTTATATACTTTGTTTTTATCCAAATAGGTTGTAGTGACAACGTCGAACCTTATCAAAGTGAACTGCATTAACGTTGTATTTTGTCCCTAGTTACTTAATGAGGTGATGTTTCGGAGTGACTTTATTGTAAGGCGATTGATGACAAGTTCGATTGTCATATGGTTAAAATGATGGCTGGTCGATTACATATGCAGATTGTGAGACGATTTGTCGGACAGTGACCATTTATAGAGTCCTTTTGTTGCTGGGTCATGGCAAGGATTTCTATTTATTCCTTCGAGTCAATTCTATAGACTGACGACTATTTGTCGGAGTTGGTGCGATTTTCCACTAATTTTGGTCTTTGCTTTAGGTCGCGCCGTAAAAGGAGGCCAATGAGCATCTACTAGGTCATTGTGATATGTATCGAACGAAGAAAATAGGTCAACAGGATTGTCCATCCATGTCATATTTTATCTCAAGGCCACTTAAGGAGAGGTGACTGGAAATGCGTGGCCACGCTCGGATAATATCTATAGTAGATTATCCGGTCAGAAAGTCATTCTCCTGATCGAGTAAACCACTTTATGATATCATCACGTGCAAGAACGACCTGAAAGACATCTTGCATTGAGTGGGAGATATTATTGGACAAGGGAATTGGTAACGCAAACTTCTATCGGACAAGTGGGAGATTGTTGGAGTGAGTGTCCTGCACAATAGTGAGTCTACATAATAAATCTCGTACAAAGGAATTTCAGGGATTTATTTTATATATTTGTCAATTGATTAACGTTTATCGGTAACGCTCGGCTGACTAGATTTTTACAATACTGTCGTGTGACGGCGGTGATCAACTGATCCCTTTAGGTCACACCCATAGGAAGAAGCCCAAATAGATAAACTAATTGTATTTGATACATTTTGTTTAGTTCTTGTATGTATGTATGTATATATATATATATATATATATATATATATATATATATATATATATATATATATATATATATATATATATGTGGAGAGAGAGAGAGAGAGAGAGTAATGGTAGTCAAGTGGTTTTTATATGATGTGGAATTATACTTATTATTAATTATGCGATAATTAATTAATAAATATAATATCTTATTTGGTAAGATAATATTTAGTAATTAAAAGTTAATTGACTAAATTTGGATTATTTATTAATAATAATATGTTGCGTATTTATATATTGTGAAGCGGAGGTAATTAGATAAAATAAGTTACAAAGAGTTGTAATATTAGCTAAGTGGGTCTTGTATGACAAATTGTATATTAGGACAATTGTCAAATTGACTTAATGGTCAAGTGTATGATATTTTATTTGATATGATATGATATTAATATTTGTATTTAATTATATAAGATAATTAAATATAAGACTTATAAGCATTTGTGGGACAAATGTCGAAAGTCAGAATAGACCCGTAAAAGGCCTAAGTGGACCAACTTTTCCCACTTACATACTCATGTGAGTCTACAAGTGGCATCACTACTAAGAAATGTTCCTATCATTTCTTTACATTTGATTTCCTATAAGTACCTAACATTTCCACATGAATTGTGGTTGGAAATATTAGAGAAAAATTTTGTCCATGTAAAGCTTATTTAGCCGGGTTTTTTAGCCTTCTTGGACCATCTTTTTCATCAAAATTTCCTTCATATTTTCATCTAAAAACACTCATAAATTAATAATTAAAAATATTATTAAGGTAATAATATTTAGTAAGATGGTATATATACATATTACTTATTATATTATCTACTTAATAATATAATTGGTATTTTGGGTTGATTCTTGGGTGTACACCTTAGGAGGCCATCTACTTTGGTGGTTTGTTGTTGAGGAGGATCATCCATCTTAGCATAGCTCAAGAACTACAAAGGTAGGAGACCTTTGTAGTGCCCAAATTTGTCATTTTCTCAATGTAAAGAAATTTCTATCTTTTAATCAATGCATGCATGTACATTTTAGACCACCTAATAAAATTAACATGTAATTTTATTATCACTAAGATAGTCTTATATGGTCTAAAATACTAACAAAAAGAAGACATAAAATAGGCTTAGCCCGATGAAAAGTGTGCGAGTTTTTGTTAAAAAATTGACTCGCTAGGGGTAAAGACGTAAATTGGCACTTCCTTTGCGAACACAAAAGAGTTTAGCGCGAAATCCAACGCGGTGGACCAATAAACCAGTGGGGCACACGGTCCGAGGCCCGTCTGGCCATACTTTGGCGGTACTCTAGGATTCTCCTAGATGTGTTTGTGTCCTTATTATTTTATATAAGTAGATCTCGTTCAACTACAATTCTACACCATTCTTCAAGTTTTCTTCTCTTCTGCAACATATCACTCTTGAAATTTTCCAATCATGAAGTCGATGATAGGAAACATGAAAGGTTGGGCTATTTATTCAGAGGGCGAGAAACTCACGCCCTTCTTGACGCGGGAATTCACAAAATAACTTTACATAACCAAGTTAGACCTCAAATCATCTTTCTAGACGAGTCTTTGAAGCTGTGGGACCCAGTTCATCACGTCTTTCCATTTCCTGAAGGAGAAATTTGTCCCCTTCCCAAATATTTTACTGCCTTAGGAGGGTGGGGTACCACCTGAGAACCCATAATCCCTGATTTTGTGCCCAACTAGGAAATGAAAATTCGCGATTATTTGGGCTTATCTCGTAATGAAGCCCGTGACATTATTAACGGAGAACGAGTAAATCTGCTCGAGCTAATGGACAAATTAAAAACGGCTTATGATCTTGCAGTCCCGACCATTTATCATCGTTGGGCTTTTGGGCTTATCATGTTACATCTCTACTACTTTGAAAAGAGTATAAAAATATCGGCCTGTCGAAGTCAAGCTCGGCTTATTCGAATTGTAGAACAAATGGAGGGTCAACTTAACCCGGCTTCGATTATTCTAACACAGACGATCAGAGGCCTAGATGCCCGGAAATCTAACTCAGCTGATGTATACACCAGATCTACCCATCTTCTGCAGGTTTCCTTTTTTCTTCCCTTCCTTTTTTTTTGGCTTTTCCATTTTTTGTTTTTTTTTTCGGCTTTTTTTTGTCTTTTTTTTACTCATTATTTTGCTAACAGATGTGGCAGTTTGAGAGACTTGTACTATCCGCACAACCACCTAAATCAAAAAAGTTATCATGTGAGTAGTTTTACTGCTCGACCACTGAGGTGTGCCTTTGGCCAGGCTTACTGGCGCGAAATACTTCCTATAGGGAAAGGGTTCCATAGTCATTGGACCTTACCTTGGCTCTCTTTGAATTCATTCACGGACCTTCCCGATATTGACAGAACAAGGTACATCACATTGTTGGGCCTAGATCAATATATCTATATTTACCCAGACCTAGTACTCCGCCAATTCGGTCGTCGACAAACTGATGCGTGTCTAAAATATGATGTTTTACACCCTCTTTTACACGCATTTCAGAGCTCAATTATGTAGTTTATGCTACTATTTTCCCTATTTCCATCTACTTTCGTGTTTTTGTGTTATATTGCAAAAATGTGAAGAATTCAGCGGAAATCGAGCTGAATCCGTCCCCGAGTGCTTGGCATAGGATTTGACGTGAAGTAGTGACTCGAGAGATAAACTTGGTGCGCGTTTCAAGGCCTGAAAGATAGATTTGCGAGAGTTTCAGAAGCGGATTACCAGCTGACTTGGTCTATAGACTGACCTACATGGTCTATAGACTGTCAGAATGCTGAACAGTTTACTGCAGGCTGCTCAAAATGGCTATATCTCGAGTTATAGATATGATAATCGAGTGAATTTAAATTGAGGTGAAAGCTTATCCTCTTAGCTTTCCAACGCCGTGTAGAACGCCTGATTTGACGAAGTAACGAAGAAATGGCAGCTGTTTTAAGATCGGTGCGCGCTGTAAAATTCGTCAGAATGCATTACTGTACAGCACCGTTGGTCGATCGACTGGTCCCAGTGGTCGATCGACCACACCACGATTCTGACGTGCATGTTAAAATTAGAATTCCGAATCCCATTTGTAATTAGTTTTTTTATGTGACCATAATTAGCGCATATTTAGCCCCCGAATTAGCCTTGTTCCCATGCTTTTTAGTGCATATTTGGGTCATTTATTATCTTTAGTTCTTTGTTTTGCATATTCTTTGAGATTTTGATCTCTTGGTAGGAAAGGAGTAAAAATCTTGCATTTTCATGGCAAAACGAGACTAAATTGATCGAATCCAATGACCAAGGATCAAGGAGAGACAAGATTAGAAGGCCTTTGTACATATGATAGTAGATGAGCAATGTTGAGAAAGGATCCTTGAGTCCCCAAGGAAATCCCTAAGGAATTTATGAAGAAAAGGGAAGAAAAGAAGAAGAAATCTTGCTGAGGCACAATCCGTGCGGATTGACTACAATCCGGCCGTCCTCACCGTGCACAATCCGTGCGGTTTCACCCCAAGACGCTCGGGTTCAGCCACCACAATCCGCCCGGATTCACCTGAATCCACTCGTGTTCATCCACCAGAATCCGTCCGTCCCGACTCTAATCCGCTCGGATTCCTCTACAGCGCGATTTCCTCTTCTCCAAGCTACAAAGAAAGAAGCCCTTCCTTCGAAAAATACCGGCTCCTCCCTGCTCAATCTAAAAAGTGTAATTACTAGTTTAGCCCTTAATTAACCCTAATGCATCCCCCTAATTTCCACTATAAATAGGAGATGTTCTTCTTATCAATTCTTAGAATAGTTAATATCAATCAAATCTCTCTTTAGTTTTGTAATCAACAATTAATCAAGTTTTAATACAAGTTTTATTTCCTTAATCTCTCTTTTGTTCATCCTTTATTTTGGGTAATTGAAGATTATTTGGGTTATTATTGGGAGATTGACAACCTCTCAATCAAGCATCAAGTACTTCTTTTATCTTTGCTTTATTATTGGAATCATTAGTAGGTATATTCACTTAATCCCTTTTTAATTATTGTTAATTACTTTCATTTATTCATCATGTTTCATTTTGTTGGTATGATTGACAACCTTGCTAGCATGATCGACATGATAATGAGTGAGTAGTCTCTTAGCTAGGGTTAATGGGTGATTAGGGTAAACCAACATGGGGAATGATTCGTGCTTAAATTAATATGCTTTCATGTTTTATTTGCTTGCTTGTTTTGATCTCAACTCATGCACATGTTATGTTTGATGAAATGTGAGCCTATGAATCCTTGCATTTTTTACCCATCACCTATCTTTTCAATGAGACTTGTAAGACATAAACCAACTCGAGTCTCATTAGACCATGCATGTTGTTGAGTAGGGAAGATTAAGTCGACTTGTAGGTGTTGTACAATCTAATCGATTCGGCTCCGGGACCCAAACTTTCCTAGGATTGTAAGATATAACCCAACTCAATCCATCACAACAATAATTGCTTGCTTATAATTTGAGAACATGTTTGTATGATCAATTCCCATGATTCCCCTATGATCCCATGACACCCTAGTGCTTTTTATCAATTGTTTAGAACCCTTTTAATTCATCTTGCTTGTTTATTTTCATTGCTATTTTAGTTAGTGACCTTCTACATCAACCCAAATTGTGATACCTCTAAGACACCACTAGTTTCAATAGAAATCTCATCTCAATTCCTGTCCCTTGGGATCCGACCTTTACTTGCCTCTTTACTAATTGTAAAGTTGTTTGTGAAGTTATAAATTGTGTTTTGATTCGGACGTGACCCAACGACCACATCTATTTATTTGTGAACACGAAACGGACCGACCAAAAATGGCGCCGTTGCCGGGGACGGTGTTAGCTTGATTTAGATTTCTTTACATTGTTATTAGTTGTGTCTTTCTTTGCCTTGGGGAAGTAAAACTCCTCAAGGTTTGTTCTAATTATTTTCAAGTTGTTCGATATTTTGCAAGATGGACTTTATAGATTGTTTCGTAGAGGACCACTTAAGTATACCTTTCTTCAAAGCTCCCATGCAAGCATTGGAAGCCTTGGAAGCAAGTGAGGCTAAAAATATGTATTGGGAATTGGAGGTGGATCTTTTTGAGGCCGCTCTAGCTAACAAAGAACTTACTCATGCACAATCCGAATTAGTGCATAACATCCTTGTAGAAGCATGTCAACCCATAGAGGATGAGCAATCCATCCTAGAAGATATTTTGCAAGCTCAAGAGCAAGAGGAACCTATCATGGAATTCGAATGTGATGAGGTTGATGAGAATGAAGAACAAGTTGAATATGCTATGAGAATGGAATGTCTAATGGAGATGGAGCAAATTCTCAATGAAACTCCAAAGGAGGAAAGTGAGGTACAAACTCCTACTTTAAAACCCCTTCCCCCAAATTTGAAATATGCTTACCTTGATGAATAAAAGACCAAACCCGTGATTGTTAATGATAGACTTGATGAGGACCAATTGGGAAAATTGCTTGATGTGTTGAAACAACATGAAAAGGCTATAGGTTATAGTCTAAATGACCTTAAGGGGATAAGTCCCAACTTTTGCATGCATAGAATTCATCTAGAGGAAGACCATAGACCTACCATTCAACCCCAAAGAAGATTGAACCCCCACATGCAAGAAGTTGTCAAAGGAGAAGTCATGAAATTACTTGATGCAGGAATCATATATCCCATATCGGATTCTTTGCGGGTTAGCCCCGTCCAAGTGGTACCTAAGAAAGGAGGCACCACGGTAGTGACAAATGAAAAGAATGAACTAATACCCACAAGAATGATCACCGGTTGGCGTATGTGCATTGACTATCGAAAATTAAACTCCGCAATAAGAAAGGATCATTTCCCCCTACCATTCATTGACCAAATGCTTGAGAGGTTAGCCTCCAACAAATTCTTTGGTTACCTTGACGGGTATTCGGGATTCTTCCAAATCCCTATACACCCGGATGACCAACATAAGACCACATTCACATGCCCTTATGGTACTTTTGCATATAGGAGGATGCCTTTTGGTTTATGTAATGCCCCCGCCGCTTTCCAAAGATGCATGATGAGTGTCTTCTCCGATTACTTAGAGACCATAATGGAAGTTTTTATGGATGATTTTAGTGTTTATGGAAAGGACTTTGACTCATGTTTGCATAATCTTTCTCTTGTGTTGCAAAAATATGAAGATGTTAGTCTTGTTTTAAATTGGGAAAAGTGTCACTTCATGGTCAATGAAGGAATTGTTTTGGGTCATTTGATTTTGGAAAAGGGCATCGAGGTCGATAAATCTAAAGTTGAGGTGATAGAGAAACTCCCACCTCCCGTGAATGTTAGAGGGGTGAGAAGTTTTCTCGGTCACGCAGGTTTTTATCGCCGTTTCATAAAGGATTTTTCAAAAATAGCGAAACCCCTCACTCAACTTTTGCTTAAAGATGCCCAATTCCTTTTCACTGATGAGTATGTTGAAGCCTTTAATAGAATCAACGAAGCACTAATCTCGGCACCGATCATCCAACCTCCGAATTGGGAATTACCTTTCGAGATTATGTGTGATGCTAGCAACTACGCCGTTGGAGCGGTTCTTGGCCAAGGGGTAGGGAGAGCTCTTCACGCTATCTATTACATAAGCAAGACCCTCGACCCTTCCCAAGTGAATTATGATACAACCGAGAAGGAGCTTCTCGCCATTGTTTATGCTTTGGATAAATTCCGTTCCTACCTACTTGGATCCAGGGTGATTGTATTTTCGGATCACCGTGCTCTCCGACATCTCTTGATAAAGAAGGAGGCAAAACCAAGATTGTTGAGATGGATTTTGCTTCTTCAAGAATTTGACTTGGAAATAAGAGACAAGAAAGGAGCCGAGAATGTAGTGGCGGATCATTTGTCAATGATCCGGTTTCATGATGAAAATGGAGAAACCCCGATTAATGATTCATTTCCCGATGATATTTTGATGGCCATTCAAACACAACTTGAAAGGCACATCACCTCATGGTTTGCCGATTATGCTAACTATATTGTTGGAAAAGTGCTCCCTCCAAATTTGAACCACAACCAAAGGAAGAGATTCTTATTCGAAGTGAAGAGGTACTTTTGGGACGATCCAAACCTCTACAAGGAGTGTAGTGATGGGCTCTACCGGAGATGCATCCCTCAATGGTAAATCCAAGGAATCTTGGAAGGATGTCATTCATCACCCTACGGTGGGCACCATGGAGCAAGGAGAACCGTTGCAAAAATTCTCCAATCGGGCTTCTATTGGCCCACAATGTTTCAAGACACAAGAGAATTCATCATTCATTGCGATGCTTGTCAAAGAACGGGGAATATCCCTTGGAGGAACGAAATGCCACAAAGAGGCATTCTAGAGGTGGAGATCTTCGATGTTTGGGGAATCGACTACCAAGGGCCCTTTGTGACATCCAATTGAAATAAGTACATCCTTGTGGGCATAGACTACGTGTAATACTCCGTATTTATAAGTCTTGGGGTAGTCTATCGAGTAGCCCTTACTCTGTCGAGTAAGGGTAAGTTGCGAAATAAAATAGTTTCTGACCTGTTGGGTACTCGATCGAGTAGCTGGGGCACTCGATCGAGTACCTTGGGTACTCGATCGAGTGTCCGGTTTTACGGGGAGTTTTCTCGGGTTTTGTTAATTATGCGATTAAGGTATTTAAACATAGTCGTCATTGTTTTAAATCACTTTTACAAAACCTAAAACCCTGTTTAAGAGAGAAAGCAACCAGTTCATCTTCCTAATCGCATTCTTAGCAATTCCCGGAGTTCAGACGGTCGGTTCTTGTCGTTATTCGTGTCGTTGAGTTCCTTGCGTCGAGGGTAAGCTTTTAATATAATTTTTATAATGTTTTGTTAAGTTTGGTTAAACCCTAATTTAGAGATTGGGGGTTTTGTGTGTAGTATGTGATGTGTAGCCTCTATGTGTTATATGATAGGAGGAGGGTTCGTAGAAGAGGCTTTTTGACTCAGCTGTTGATACCGTCTGACTGTTGTGCTTTCCAGGTAGGATTTCCTACTCAGTATTAGTCCCATAATGGGATATTGGTGATGTGTTGTACTTGGTTGTTTGATATGATGATTGTCTTTGTGTTTGTGGTTGTGATTCTTTGTTGATGGTTCTCGAGATGCGTTCTCGGCTGAGTGGGGTCACTTGCGGGAGTGACTTCACGCCCTAGTTTCGCCCTTCGTGGAACCCGCCACGGAAGGGGATGTGCACATTAATGGACAGGGTTATCGCTCGGTATGATGAGCGGGGCTTAGGTGGGAAGCAGTGCGGTCCCCCATCGCGTGGCGGGTCCAGTGGACAGTCAGGATTGAGATGATGGGAATTGGTGGTGTGTGTGTGTGTGTGACAGTTCAGCTGTCTGTTTATCTTGTTATTGTTGTCTATATTGATTGTGTAATTAGTACTGACCCCGGTGTTGTTTTGTAAACCTGCGGTGATCCATTCGGGGATGGTGAGCAGATATTGAGCAGGTATTGAGATGAGTACTGGGATAGCTGGGATGCCACGACATGATGATAGGAGTCTTCCGCTGTAGCCTTTAGTTTATTTACATTTCAGTTAGACAGTCAGTTTGAATAATGTATCGTACTTTGGTTTGGTTTTGAGGATTGTATTTATTCAATAAACTATTTATAATAAACGTTGGTTCTTTATTGTTGTTTGATTATCATTGCCTCGGGTAACCGAGATGGTAATGTCTTCATACCTGAGTGGTCCTGGTAAGGCACTTGGAGTATGGGGGTGTTACACTACGTCTCAAAGTGGGTGGAGGCAATTGCCACTCCAAATGATGATGCAAAAACGGTCACCAAGCTCTTCAAGAAGATAATCTTCCCAAGATTTGGAGTTCCTAGAGCGATTATAAGTGATGGAGGAACGCATTTCCATGAGAAGAAACTTGCATCTCTTTTGACCAAATATGGTGTCCAACATAGAACCGGTTTGGGATACCATCCTCAAACAAGCGGTCAAGTTGAGATTTCTAATAGAGAGATCAAGCAAATCCTTGAGAAAGTTGTGAACAAGACTCGGAAAGATTGGAGCACAAAGCTTGATGATGCTCTTTGGGCTTATAGGACGGCCTATAAGACTCCCATAGGAGCATCCCCTTACAAGCTTGTCTATGGAAAAGCATGTCATTTGCCAATTGAATTGGAGTACAAGGCTTATTGGGCAATCCGAGCACTTAATCTTGACCTCAAATTGAGCGGTCAAAGGAGGATGATTCAAATCCAAGAGTTGGAGGAATTCCGACTACAATACTATGAGAATGCAAAGATTTACAAAGAAAGAACGAAATTGCGTCATGATAAGAGAATTAGACAAAAGGCCTTGCACAAGGGAGACAAAGCCCTTCTATTCAATTCCCGCTACCGACTTTTTCCGGAAAAATTGAACTCTAGATGGATGGGTCCCTATGTGATAACCGAAGTTGGAAAATATGGAGCTTTTGAACTCAAGGCGGAAGATGGAAGCAAGTTCAAGGTAAATGGTCAAAGGTTGAAGCCATACTATGAGGGAGCGTTTATTGGAGAGGTCGAGGTCACCTACCTCGGGCCCCCTCCCCCTTGAAAGAACCATCAAAGGGAGAGTTTGGTGGAGTCCTCCCTAAACCACCACTTGTAAATATACTAACCCTCTAACTTGTATTTATTGTTTTATTGCATTTCTTTTAATAAATGGCATGAACTCTATTCATGAGCGTAAGTGAGGGAGGGTTACTAATGAGTTTTGAATGAAGGAAGGAACCAATTTCCAAGTGTGGGGACGCATCTAAGAGAGGAAAGAAAGTCAAAGGATGAACTCACAGCTCAACACGTGCGTGTTCACTGGAATCCGGCCGTCTTGCCAGAATCCGGGCGTTCTGAGGAGAATCCGTCTGTCCTGCTACGCTGAGAATTTGAAGATTTTTGGACTGAAGGTGAATCCGAGCGTCCCAGAAGGAAAAACGCCCGTCCTGAAGAATCCGGCCGGTTTTGCAGAAAGACGCCCGTCTTTCTACCTGTGCATTTCAAGGAAAAATCGTTGTAAAGGAATCCGCCCGTCTTCAGAAGAATCCGCCCGTCCCGTTGAAAAAGAATCCGAGCGTCTCATGCACGGGACGCCCGTCTTTGAGGCGTCAAATTTTGGAAATTTTCGCTGTGACAGAATCCGGGCGTATTGCCCAGAATCCGCCCGTCCCGAGGAGCATAAATCCGAGCGTTTTCTGCTGAATCCGCTCGTCCTCCCATGGTGTTTTGACCCGACTTTTCCCTAACTAAAATTACACCCCACCACACATATAGTGACACATCAATACTCCTTCCACTTGCACTATAAAACCCACCTCCTTATGACTCCCATACACATCCAAATCACTCTCTTAACCCACAAAATCAAAAAGCCCCAATTTTCTAGGGTTTCCAAAGGCAACACTCAATCAACAAGGAACATCCTTACCTTTTCACAAATCAAAAAAATCCAGCTTAAGAATCAAGAATGGCACCAAGGAGATCCTCTTTTAGGAATGCAAGAAGACCAAGCATGAGGGGAAGTTCTTCTACCTCCCATGTCAACACATTAAGAAGGGAGCATGAGGAGATTGTAGATCTCACAAGGCTTGATGACTTCTAAAATGTGGAATTTGTCAATGATGTGCAAAGATTAGTCTTCCACCGGCTTCTAAGTAAGAATATTCTTCCCACTAAGTTTTTATGTCATGATACTTTGAGGAAACTTGGGATTTATCACCAAGTGGAAGCTCTCTTTGAAGTTTTTGGTCTTTCAACCCTTTTTCGCATGTATGAACCAACCTATCGGTCTCTTGTGCTTGAATTTTTGAGCTTTTTGAAGATTACAACCTTGAACAAAGTAATATGCATAGAGTTTAGGTTGGAGAATGTTTCTAGGATGATGACCCTTGTAGAATTCGCAAATGTATTCGGGCTCGATGTTTCGCCTACCCGAACATCAAAACCCAAGAAGTATAGTGTTGAACCTTTGTGGAGGGCCATGACGGGCCGGGATTTCATTCATACCAAGGAATGTCTTGCTTTTCATATTCAAAATCCGATCTTGAGGCTTACATATCGATTTCTTTCGGGCACTCTACTTGCCCGCCGAGATCTGGCCATCGTGAACCAATTAGACCTTGTGTTTATGGAATCCTACCTCAACATTCAAGGGAGAAATGTGTATCACTTTAATGCACCTCTAGTATTGCTAGAGAAATGGGCAAAGTTTAGAAATGGGGACGATGATGGAATGAAGCACATAGTAAATGGAGGACTCATTACTAGGCTTGCAAAGCACTTAAACCCGAGATTTAATGAGAACAATGAGTATACTCCTCTCTTGGGAAACACTAGGATAAACGAAGATCTTCTTCTTGTCCACCACCATTGGATAACCCTTGAGGGGGTTGATAAGCAGATAAAGTGGTTAACAAAAGGAAGCGATCCG
Source organism: Silene latifolia (assembly GCF_048544455.1). Lineage (NCBI taxonomy): Eukaryota > Viridiplantae > Streptophyta > Magnoliopsida > Caryophyllales > Caryophyllaceae > Silene > Silene latifolia. The sequence goes on from NC_133528.1 coordinate 88,746,368, forward strand.
ATTTATCTTCCAATGGCCGATCTACCACGTATCTCCCCAAGAAGAGGAAACTTGTCTCCAATGCCATCCTACCTCATCCCAAGTCAAACAAGGCAAGCACCACCGCCTCCAAATCCACCACAACAACAACAACAAGAACAACAAACTCAAGATGAGAAGATCAAAGTGCCTCCCTACCCCTTTCCCTACCAACCGTATAACCATCCAAACCCCTTCATCCTCCCTCGTGACGACTTTGTCACGGGAATCTTGCAAGATCTACACTACCGTCAATACGAAACCTCCGTGGACATATACTATGCACTCTATCCTCAATATCACGAGATGGTTCGAAGAGGACGGGTTAGTGAGGAAGGAGCTTTCCCCTCATGGGCTCAAATGGATTTGCTCTTCCCCAATTCGGAGAGAGCTAATGAAGGGGCGAACGGGAGACAAGAGGAGGGGAGTGGCAATTCTTGTGGAGGTGACACGGTGGAGCTTGAGAGTGAGGAAGACGAATTCATGGACCCAAGTTTGAGTGATGCTTGAAAGGAGATTTGGGATAGCGATGTAGAGGGAGATGATGCCGATGTCTAGTAGACTACTTCATCACTAGGTGGAGCGGGCGAGAGGCACCCACCTAAGTTTAAGTGAAGTTTTCTCATCTCTCCTCTTTATTTTTCAATGTTTCATGAAAAGAAGTTTGTGTCTTGTTACCTTGTAATTTTATTAATTTTGATCATTGTTGGAGTAGTCCTAGCACCATAGAGGACTCACACCTCGGTACCATTGAGGTGTTCTCATTTTATTGTTCCCGCTTTCAAAATCCAAAAGGACAAATTAGCTTCATGCATTGCATAGTGTGTGCATTTACTACATCCATCCTTAAGACATTAGCAATAGTGTCTCACTCGGTTTGGGGAAGTTAATGCATACACAACGGGAGGTAATCTAAATTATCCTCTCCGTCATAACAAAAACCATGCATCATGTAGTGTAGCTTAGTATCGATTGCATTTAGTATAGAAATCATGCATCATCTTTGCATAATTTCCATCATTTTGGCCATTGAGGACAATGCCCATATTAGTGTGGGGATGGGAATTCTAACATTTAACTCTTATTCAAAAAAATCCAAAAAAATTGAAAAAATTTCGAAAATCATAAAAATTTGAAAATTGAAAACCCAAAAACATGTTTATTTCCTTCTGTATATATTGTCTTGTATATATTGTGTTTGTTTTATCCTTGTTCACATTGATCGACTACGCCACATCCGAGACATGAGGATATTGAAGACCGCATGGTATGATCTTTCCAATCTCCCTTTTCCTCTTTATGTTAATGACTATGTGGCTTTATTTTGATTGATGCGGTATAACAATATGAACTTAGGACTTGCATTTAGTTTATATGTCATATTAGTTGGTAGAATCACTTGCATTAGGATGTTTATATTAGTTGCATCATAGCATGTAGTTGCATGTTAGATAAAGTTTTGAAAAGTGCCTAATTAGGAACTTTGACAAGAGCAACTAAGCCATTACAAATACTTGTTCAACTTAAGACTTTGCCTACTAGAATGGTTGTAAAACACCCTAGATAGTGTCATACTAGTGTCTTTTGACCCATGACCCAAAGCCTAATCAAGGGTTTGCATGTGAGTCACCTATCCAACCCCGTGATGCGATGTGGACTTGGTTAACTTGTCTAGGTGACCTTGATTGACCTTGTGGTAAGGCAACCCAAAAATATTTTCTATCAATAAGTTTGAAGTGCTCATTTCTAAAGTTTTGTCATGTGGAAGTAATTTAATGCCAAGGAAACCTCAAATGTTATGAATTGTTGAATGTTGAGAAATTTAAATTATTTTGATGGAGGCGTACCACTTCGATGTGCTTTGGAGCGGGATCCATTGAATTGGGCCCCCACACGGTTGTGAATTCGGCCGCCCAGAGACAGAGTGACTATCACCCCGAAAAGCTATTGTCTAGAGGTTAACCGGTTGCCTAATAAGCGATTGGCGAAAGCAAAGGACACTAGCCCGGAAGGGACAAACCCCATCTTAAATTTTTGAAATGTGAAAGTCAAATGAGGTCAATTTATGAATACTAGTCATATCCACCGTTGTGTATAAAGATTTGAGCATTTCATTCCCAAAAAGCCTTTTTGTCAAGCCACTTTGTCGAGCTTGGGACGATCCATGACCTTTACTTTTGTAGAGAATTCGAGACTTGTCATGTCATATGCTACTAGCATCATAGGGATCATCATTCCACCACCATCCGATCGCTCTTGACGAAAGCATTTGGAAATTGAGGACGAAAGTAGTCTAGTTTAACACCATTTGGAGGTGATTTAGTGTCATCCTCTTAGCCTTAGTAATTTGTTGAACTAGTATTTGTGAAGGATTACATGCTCTTAAATTTGTTCCTCTTTAGTGCCTCCGCCACTTGATGAGGAAGTGGCTATTCCTTTTGTAGATGCATCCATTATGTGATTTTGTGTGCTTAATGTTTGGATGTGTCGCCATTTTGGCAAGACCCACCTTGCCTTGCAAGAAGGCATCCTACCTCATGGTTGTCTTGTTGTGAGTTGAAGGGGCGCAGTGAGACCCGCTAATTGTCTCATATCGGCTATGTTATTAGGTTAGTTTAAATAATGGTCCTAGTCTTTGTCACCTCTTTACTCGGGACGAGCAAAGGTTCGGTTTGGGGATATTTGATGTGACCATAATTAGCGCATATTTAGCCCCCGAATTAGCCTTGTTCCCATGCTTTTTAGTGCATATTTGGGTCATTTATTATCTTTAGTTCTTTGTTTTGCATATTCTTTGAGATTTTGATCCCTTGGTAGGAAAGGAGTAAGAATCTTGCATTTTCATGGCAAAACGAGACTAAATTGATCGAATCCAATGACCAAGCATCAAGGAGAGACAAGATTAGAAGGCCTTTGTATATATGATAGTAGATGAGCAATGTTGAGAAAGGATCCTTGAGTCCCCAAGGAAATCCCCAAGGAAATTATGAAGAAAAGGGAAGAAAAGAGGAAGAAATCTTGCTGAGGCACAATCCGTGCGGATTGACTACAATCCGGCCGTCCTCACCGTGCACAATCCGTGCGGTTTCACCCCAAGACGCTCGGGTTCAGCCACCACAATCCGCCCGGATTCACCTGAATCCGCTCGTGTTCATCCACCAGAATCCGCCCGTCCCGACTCTAATCCGCTCGGATTCCTCTACAGCGCGATTTCCTCTTCTCAAGCTACAAAGAAAGAAGCCCTTCCTTCGAAAAATACCGGCTCCTCCCTGCTCAATTTAAAATGTGTAATTACTAGTTTAGCCCTTAGTTAACCCTAATGCATCCCCCTAATTTCCAGTATAAATACTCCATTAGTCTAATTAGAAGGAGATGTTCTTCTTATCAATTCTTAGAGTAGTTAATATCAATCAAATCTCTCTTTAGTTTTGTAATCAACAATTAATCAAGTTTTAATACAAGTTTTATTTCCTTAATCTCTCTTTTGTTCATCCTTTATTTTGGGTAATTGAAGATTATTTGGGTTATTATTGGGAGATTGACAACCTCTCAATCAAGCATCAAGTACTTCTTTTATCTTTGCTTTATTATTGGAATCATTAGTAGGTATAATTCTCTTAATCCCTTTTTAATTATTGTTAATTACTTTCATTTATTCATCATGTTTCATTTTGTTGGTATGATTGACAACCTTGCTAGCATGTTCAACATGATAATGAGTGAGTAGTTTCCTTAACTAGGGTTAATGGGTAATTAGGGGAAACCAACATGGGGGATGATTCATGCTTAATTTAATATGTTTTCATAGTTTATTTGCTTCCTTGTTGTGATCGCAACTTATGCACATGTTATGTTTGATGAAATGCGAGCCTATGAATCCTTGCATTTTTTACCCATCACCTATCTTTTCAATGAGACTTGTAAGACATAAACCAACTCGAGTCTCATTAGACCATGCATGTTGTTGAGTAGGGAAGATTAAGTCAACTTGTAGGTGTTGTACAATCTAATCGATTCGGCTCCGGGACCCAAACTTTCCTAGGATTGTAAGATATAACCCAACTCAATCCATCACAACAATAATTGCTTGCTTATAATTTGAGAACATGTTTGTATGATCAATTCCCATGATTCCCCTATGATCCCATGACACCCTAGTGCTTTTTATCAATTGTTTACAACCCTTTTAATTCATCTTGCTTGTTTATTTTCATTGCTATTTTAGTTAGTGACCTTCTACATCAACCCAAATTGTGACACCCCTAAGACACCACTAGTTTCAATAGAAATCTCATCTCAATTCCCGTCCCTTGGGATCCGACCTTTAATTGCCTCTTTACTAATTGTAAAGTTGTTTGTGAAGTTATAAATTGTGTTTTGATTCGGACGTGACCCAACGACCACATCTATTTATTTGTGAACACGAAACGAACCGATCATTTTTACGAAGAAGTCACGTTATTTTCCTATATAACGTAACTTCAGTTTATCATTGAGGGACATCCAGTATTCATGATCATTCAGTTCCATCTAGAATTTATTAGTTTAAAATAATTGGATACTTTACATTCATAGTTTTAGCATTCCTAATAAAGTCCATTGCTTCCGGATCTTATTCATCTTTCCTAGTCTTCGGTAATTCTTGTTCTTTATTTGCTTTGTTTAATCTAGTAATCGCTTCTTAGATCCCGAAACCTTAATTGCTTTATTGCATTATTATTGCTTTTAATCATGTTTTCCTTTATAGTTTTTATCAAATTCGTTGTTGTTATTATCATTCATATGAGTAGCTAAGTACCCTTTGCTAAGATGTAGGGGAGCTATAGCGTAGATGGCGTAAAATAGGTGACCCCGAATTAGGGCATGGTCGATCGACTGGCTTAACTGGTCGATCGACTATGTCGTGTGGTCGGTCGACTGAGGTAGTTGGTCGATCGACTAGACCCGTGTCTGATTAGCATCGTTTGATTCATTAAGTGCAATATTTAACAATGAGACCGAGAGGAGACTTGTCAGATGCTTAGTTTTGACCAACCCGTAGATCGAGAGATAGGGGAGGGCATTAATTAATGAATTAAGACGACTAAATTGCTAAGTTCAAAAGATAAGTAATTTAGGCTTTAGGAATCACTTTTCAGGGCGAGAGCTAGTATTAGTGAGACCTAGGGACTAGTAGCAGGGTTACCTAATTCGCTCATCCCCCTCCGAATTGCGAATTAATTCGCAATTCATTTTCATCTTAATTCGTCCCAATTCGCGAATTATTCGCCGAGATGAGCGAATTATATGATTATGCTAAAAACCAAAAAAAATCAGGAAAAATTGAAGTATAGACAAGATACCTGGTTATTTTGAAGTTTGAACTTTGAAGCCAAGCACAATGATTTGATTCACTATTGTAGATTTGTACATTTAGCTTTAATTTGATTTTGATTTCTGACAGGAAGATGATTTTTTTAGCTTTGTTGATATAAAAGGATAATCCTTTTGCGAATTGGATTCGACGAATTACCGAATTTTAAAATAATGTAATTCGCCAGCGAATTGAATTCGCTAAATTGAGCGAATCGCGAATTAGAATTAAGAAAGCGAATTGAACGAATTGCGAATCCGGTAACCCTGACTAGTAGCATAGGCCGAAAGGAGCTACTAGTTAACTTGGACCGAGAGGACATGTTTTACCCATCCTACATGACTTTATTTGGGACTTACCTAGGATTATGTGCCATCACAGCTATAGTGAACCGACCATCTTAGCTCCTTTTTATCATTTGTTTACACCCATTTCTTATTGCTTGCTTATTTATTTTTGCATTTAGACTTAGATATAATTCAAGCAAAACCCCCAATCTTAGACTAAAATTAAGACAATTAGAACTCCCTACCTCCCTGCGGATCGACCCTTACTACCGCTTGCTAGTTGTAGTTTGGAAATTATAAATATTATTTTTGATACTCACATCGACAGGTATCAAATTTTGGCGCCGTTGCCGGGGAGGCAACGTAAATTTTTAGTTGTTTTAATTTTAGTTTTTGGTCTCAAGGAGCATCCGTTCCTTGAGGCAGTATTTATCTTCTTCTTGTAGTTTCTTCTTATTTGCAGGTCACATTGCGCTAGATAGAGACTATTAGAGAAGTTATTTCAGGAGGAAGGCTTGAGTACTCCTGATAGATGGAGAGCAGAAGCATAGCGCATCATTCTGGGCCTAAAGTTCAGGATATCCCAAAGGGATACGCTCTCCCAGCTGGTACAGATGGTTCCTTTGAGCCCCGTCCTTCGCATATATATTTAGTGGAGAGGAACCAATTTAGTGGAGCTACAGATGAAGACCCAGCAAAGCATATGGAGGTTTTCATTGATTATTTCTGTTCTATTCCTCCACCGGAGGGCGTGACACAGGATCAGATGAAAGAAACTCTGTTTCTCTTTTCGCTTCGAGATGCTGCTAGGGAATGGTATAGGGATTTGGATAGAGAAGCTTTGGGTATTAGTGATTGGAATTCATTGGCTCTAGCTTTTTACAAGAAATACTTTTCACCGTCCAAGACAAATGAAATTAGAGCCCAAATTACAAATTTCAAGCAGTGGCCTAATGAGGAATTTCACGAATCTTGGATAAGATTTAAGAAGCTAGTCCGCTCTATTCCACACCATGGTTTTCAGCAGTGGTATTTGTGCAACCAGTTCTACATTAGGTTGTACGATGACCACAGGAGTATTCTTGATGCAGCAGCTAATGGCCGGTTCCAAAACAACATTGGTGATAATAAGGGTTGGAATACGATTGAATAGATGGCCACACACCGTACAGAATATGGTAATTCTAGGGGTAACACCCGGTTGAGCTCGAATGATAATAGTGCTATCCTGGCACAATTGGAGGCTATGAGTGTCAGATTTGATATGATGGAGAAGAAGCAGGAGGAATTTAATTTTGAACAACGTTATATGCCTCCTTATGTTGCTCCACCGTTACCCACTCCGCCGCAGCAACTATTAAATGATGAAGTTGCAGAGTTAACAAATTTAGTGCAGTTGCTTATGGTAGAAGTGCGGAAAAGTAATGCTGCGAATGAGGCCTCAATCACGGAGCTGAAGTCTCATTTAGCTAACTTAGACAAGAATGCAGCTGAAATTCCGGGTCAATTTCTTTCTCTGAATCAGCGTATAGAAACTATACATGTAATGACGCTGAGGAGTGGGTCTACCCTTGATGGGCCCACTATGGTAAAAGGTGTTTCCGAGGGAGACATGGCTGAACCAACTGGAAAAATGACTGAAACAGCGAAAAGGAACAAATCAGAAAAAACGAACAGCAGCATAGGCAGTCGATCGACTTCAAAGTGTGGTCGATCGACCGCTTCCAGTCAATAGTGGCGAGTTTCTGATGTTTCTGGAAAATCTGAAAAATTGAGCAACAGCGATGTTGGTCGATCGACTGACCTATATGGTCGATCGACTGATGATGTTGCTGGTGTCGAACCGTTTCGTCCTCAAATGCCAGATAACTTGAGGGACTACTTATTTCGGAGTACGACGGCTCCGAAATTATTGAGGCAAGATCCAAATGTTGATGGGTCCGTTCCGGTTCCAAAGTATGACCCTACGACGATTAATGGTTCATTCCTGAGACGGTCTGAAGAAGGTTCGAGCTACGACAAGGACAAAGTAGTGGATTTCCAGCCTAAGTCCACTGATGCCAGTATGAGAGACCTAGAGGAGAGGGCTAAGTTGCTTCTTACAGCCCCTTATCCAGAGAGACTAGTGCCAACCAAAGATGAGGTAACATTCGGTAAATTCAAAGATTTAGTGCGTAGTCTTAATGTGCAAATACCTTTATAAGAGCTAGTTAATCAAATACCTGCATATATGAAGTTTATGAGACAACTGCTAGTTAAGAAAAGGTCTTTGAATGCTGTCGAGTTTGTGCATTTAACTGAGGAGTCTAGTTCATACTTAACTCACACCTTCTTGCTCGTCAGAAACCTGTCATCGACCAGGTAGTTTCTCTGTTCCCTGTAATATTGGTACCTTCTCAATTGAGAAGGCATTATGTGATTTAGGGGCTAGTGTCAGTGTTATGCCCTTGAGTCTGGCTAAGAAATTGGGATTGACTAGATTTGCTATTACTAACATGACTGTGCAAATGGCTGACGGGTCTGAGATGCGACCGATAGGTGTTTTAGAGAATGTGCCCGTGCAAATTGGGAAGTTCTTTTTCCCCGTTGACTTTTTTGTTTTGGACATTCCTGAAGATGTCAACACCCCAATTATTTTAGGAAGACCATTTCTGCACACTGCTGGTGCAGTAATTGATCTGGGGGAAAGAACTTTGACCTTTAAGGTAGGGAAGCACTCTATTATGTTTGCCCAGTCCCCTAGGAAGAAAGACCCTATGTGGCCAGTTACTTGTAATGTGATTTCTGAAAAGAAATCTTATTTTGTGCTTTCTGATATGCCTACTTTAGTACCTGTGACTATTCCTGTTGTGACACCTCCGCCCCAGATTGGGAGCAAATTGGGGGACAATTCTTCTGTTTTGGATATTGCAGGAAATGGTTTAGGGAAGGAAGAGCCGTTCATTGCTCCAACTGTGAAGGAGCCAATCGTTCAAAGAGGCGGTCTAGGATGTCTTAGATATGGCATGGATGCGGAGCCAGATGAGGAGCCCAAGAAGGAGCCAGTTCGAGTTACAGTTTCAGACTTGGAGCTTGAGACTGATGAGGATGTCCAAGTGTGGGAAGATGCTTCTAATGTTGACCCGTCGGACGATGTGGTGGATTGGAGTGCTAAGAGGTTGAGCACCGTGGAGGGTACCTCGGTTAGCCAGAAGCCATGGTCGGAGATTTTCCGCATTTTTTGCGGATGAACACTTTTCATTTCATAAGTTTTAGACACCTTTATTGCATTTTTAAGACTTTTTATTGCTTTGGTTTGCGCGAGACTTCGCTTTAATTGGTTTGCTTAGGATTTAAAGACTTTAGACTGTTACTTTGGGTTTTGCGCAATTTTGGGCGCGTTACTATGTGTATTTGCAGGTTCATAGACCATATTAGCTCAATTTATTGAGCTAATTCGAAGAAATCAGAAACTTACAACAGGTATGTCAGTCGATCGACTGGCCTCTGTGGTCAATCGACTGACCACTGCAACTCCAGGGGCTTATGTTCTTGTCACCCTGGTCGATCGACTGGATGGTATGGTCGATCAACCGCCTTCGCTGCTGTACCTGTTCACGACCATTCCCCTGCTGTGTTTGGTCGATTTGCGGAGTTGAGGGAGTCTTTTTTCCACTTTATTCTCCGACTCATTTCTGTTTTCTTATTTTGCACATAATTTTGCTTTTCGTAAATTGCTTTCTCCGAATTACGCGTGGTACTTTTGTTTCTTTTCAGGTACCTATGGTAGCACTGCTGGCTACTTAAACCTCCTAGCTTACGTTGGTTTGGGGAGGTTTCCTGCTGCGCTTAAAGTCTTGTGAGTTTCCGAGTCCTTCTTTTATGTCAATTTTAGTTATAATTCCGCAAAATCCTAATTTCCTTTGCTTATCTTTCTTATATGATTTCGCACAATGGGGACATTGTGTGATTTGGTTTGGGGAAGGGTTTTGCGTTGCATTCATTTTGTTTTGCATTCACGTTTAGTTTTTGTCTTGCATTGTTTATTTCATTTCCTACATATATATAAAAATTCAAAAAAATTGAAAAATTTCAACGATTTCAAAAAAAAAATTGCACGTTTATTTTAGCATGTAGGTCGAGTCGGAACGGTAGTATTTCAATGATGACATTGCATTTTCATCTGTTTATGCCTAAGCCGTGCTCATTGACATGTTATTAGTAGAATCACATATGCATAGTCTACGAGTTTTCGTTAATTTATTCGCTGAAACTTGAAACTTGACTTAGATTTTTGGCAAGCTACATTATATTCTAAGATTTAGAGCCTTTTAACTGGTGACATTCATGACCAGTTCATTTAGGAACGTGAGTAGTACTGTGGACATGGCCCACCTGCAGGCCCGGTTCGATCTGTGGACATGCAGCGGTCTTTTTGAAAGCCACACTCGGCGGCGTAAAAATGCTTTCGACCGGATCGTTTTAGATCGGTCGGTTTCGTCTCGGTAAGGGTCTTAAAACGATTAGAGATGTTCGGAGTCGCCACCAAGCATTTGTGGGATGCCTGGAACCCGTTCGAATTCCACTTTATACCTCGGTCAAATCGAAGCACAAAGCAGCGTTTGACATAGGTACTAAAGATAAGGAAATCGTCCCTCTTTAGCATCATATCTCTAGAATGACTCTCGTATGCCCTGGATAAGGTCGTCCACTATCCAAAGTTTCTGAGTAAGAGGTGAAGGTACGTATTGGGAAACCCTTTAATCAGACACCCAATCCCGCCCGCGTTTAGCGGCCTCTACTGATCGATCTTGGTTGGTTGAATGCAAAAGTTGATAAAACGGTTTAAATGCATGAATGCGCATCTAATAATTTAAACCTAACATGTGAGAGCTTTCTAAGTCAGTTGATTTAATCCATGTATCAAGTATAAGATGTCGAGTTGGATTAATGATTGATTTGCATGCAAGACGAAAATTAAACATCCATTTACCGTATTAGGTTTAGGGTGCATAACATGATCCATTTGTCTTAGAAAGGCATTTGGCAAATATGGTATGAATAGTCGTCTGATACGTCCAATATCCGGGCTAACCGGAGTCGGGATCATCCTAGACTAATGCTGGAAGGGAACAGGCCCTGTACCAGACGGCTATATGAGGCGCGAGCCAGCCGGCGGTGTAACGGGCCTCCCTCTGGTTTTGAAAATGAGAAATGGAAAGCCTGTTTAGGCGCGGGTTAGCCCACGGATTATGTGCCGTGTTCTGAGCTTTTAGAAAACGTTATAAAACGTGTTGAAAATGGGTATTTGAACCCGGTTTGATTTGAAGGGGGTCGTTTTGACCGCATTTGTTGATTTGAAGAACTAGACTCGAATAATAATCATTGTTTTGATAATATTCGGTGTCGGGTTCGATTTGACAAACTTGACATGAATAGTTTTGAAAAATGATTATGGACTAATTGTTTTAAGTCCACTTTGATGTAATTAGTCGATACTCATCATCGTACCCGGGTTAAAATCCGGCATGGTATGTAGAACCAAGGATGACTTTGTGTTGGTGACTAATATGTTTGTTTGAAAATGTGAAGAAATGAAATAAAAGGCTTTAAAATACCTTCCAAATGTCATTAACCAAATATTATCACCGAAACACGGATTTAACCGTCATGGTATGAAGAACCTAGGGTGAAAAATGCTTTATGGTTAAAACATGTGAAATGAAACAACAATGGTTCGAAAATATTTGAAATGGTGAAAACCGATTACAAATATGAAAAATGGATTAAGGGAAATGACGAGAACAAACACGGTAGATTTCTGGTCTGAATACCCCAATTAGGCGCGAGCTAGTTGGCGACCTAAGGGGCTTCTGCCTCAGACCAAAAATCAGTTTTGGCTCGTTTATTCCATGTTTTGGTTCATGTTATGCATGTTTTAGCATGTTATAGTCATGAAATAAATGAAAACATAATAAAAGAGGATTTTTACACCCTCATACTTACATGTTTGGTTATGGCGAGTGACCGACGTAAGTGTAATAACTCGTTTGATCGGAAAAAACTCGGTTTAAAACCGTTTTGGTAAGTAAAAGAGTGTTTTAAAAGTTTAGTGATGGTGTAGTGGTCGAAATGGTCGGTCAAGTGATTTAATGCACGATGACGGTACCAAACAATGTGTAAGGCACGTGTTTACGATCGGTAGGTCGTAAATACGCGTCAGATTGTGACTTAAGAAGTCGAGTCGAGAATTTTAAGGGAGAAAAGAGGGGGCGGACACTCGCGTAAATCTCAAATGGGTGGCATTTGAGGGGTATTTATAGGAGAATGAGTGGTTGTGTGAGTTTTGAGCGACGTGGCCACTTGGGCTGCTCAAAGAGGCGCGAGCCACGTCGCGGTTCTTCGAGTTGTGTTGTCACTTTCACCACAAACGCAATCATGATTTGTTCTATCCTAGGTTTTGTAGTCACATGTTTGGTACTTGACCAACATGAATCCGGGAAAACTTAAGGTAGAAGGTTTGAAATGTTTGGTTTTTTGTGTTTGACTCGGTTTGACTCGTTGTTGGAGTCGGGATTTGAATTTTTGAGTCGGTTTTTGGTCCGGTGTCGGTTTTGACTCTAGTTAGTGTCATTGCGACCCCGTCGTCGTGTATTAAACATTCCCGGTTTTTTTGAAATGTTTTGAAATGTTTATTTTCGAAATCGTTTTAAGTTTTTCGACGTAAAGTTGTACACAAACTGTCGATCAAACGCCGCGATTCCAAAACATGTTGTAGTCCGATAATCATCGGGTGTTTGTTGATGTCTCAGCAGATACTGGGTATCTCAGAGCCCCCACTTTGACTGAGGCTTGGACAGGGCAAAAGTCAAAGTAGAGCCCCCAGGTCAATCGAAGATTACAACCTGGAGACCCAAGCGACGTCGAGGCGGCTCGAAAGGATTAGGGCCAAGGACCTGCCGTCGGGAAGGGCGACGCCAAGGCGACTCGAGGGTACGAGTCAAGGACCTGTCGTCGGGAACAGTTTAGAGTCTGTCGACTGTCCGTGCGGGTCGTTTAAAGTCCGTTAGACTGCGTACAAAGGCTCGCCAGCCATAAGAAGGACTCATACCTGAGGCATCTTCGGATATGTCCTTGCATGTTTGCGGACAAAGGCTCGCCAGCTGTGGGAATTAAATGTACCCGAGGCATCTTCGGGATCTATCCTTGGATGGTTGCAGACAAAGGCTCGCCAGCCAATGACAAGGAAATGTACCCGAGGCATCTTCGGGATCTATCCTTGGATGGTTGCGGACAAAGGCTCGCCAGCCGTGACAAGGAAATGTACCCGAGGCATCTTCGGGATCTGTCCTTAAATGTTTGCGGAAAAAGGCTCGCCAGCCATGGTAATGAAATGTACCCGAGGCATCTTCGGGATGTGTCCTTGAATGCTTGCGGACAAAGGCTCGCCATCCAATGACAAGGAAATGTACCCGAGGCATCTTCGGGATCTATCCTTGAATGGTTGCGGACAAAGGCTCGCCAGCCAATGATAAGGAAATGTACCCGAGGCATCTTCGGGATGTGTCCTTGAATACTTGCGGACAAAGGCTCGCCAGCCAAAGGTACGGTCGGTTAATGGACCATGGGAATAGCCGCGTCAAATGGGCTTGTTTTGAAAGTAGCGAACTCGTGATGTCGCTGCGGGAAATAGCGAGTATGGATTTTTACTATCGCCGCTTTTGGAATGAGCGGGTTCTGCGAGGAAGCCCCCTGCTGGTATTTGAAGGAATAATGAATTTGGAATCTTCACCATTCGTCGTTCTTCTTTGAATTTGGAGTGGCGGTTTCGATCGCCGTTTGTTTTAATTTTGAAGGAAAATAGCAATTTTGAGTTTGCTATTACGTTTGAAGTGACGGTTTATATGCCGCCGTTAACATGTGTGGGAAATAGCGAATTTGGAATCTTCACTATTAATTGAAGTGACGGTTTATGTGCCGCCGTTAACATGTGTAAGAAATTGTGAATTTGGAATCTTCACTATTGATTGAAATGACGGTTTATGTGCCGCCGTTGACATGTGATGGAAATAGTGAATTTGGAATCTTCACTATTGATTGAAATGACGGTTTATGTGCCGCCGTTGACATGTGATGGAAATAGTGAATTTGGAATCTTCGCTATGGATTGAAAATGACGATTTTAATTGCCGTCGTTTAAAATTTGGAGAAATAGCGGTTTTTGCATTTTCGCTATTTATTTCTGAAATTGGAGGGAAATAGTGAACTTGATTTCACTATTATTTTTGGAATTGGCGGTCTTGATCGCCGTTTGCTTGAAAATTCTCGAAAATAGTGAATTTAAATTTTCATTATTCGATTGGAGGGACGGTTTATGTGCCGTCGTTTAAAGCTTTCGAAAATAGTGAATTTGAATTTTCACTATTTGTTTTTGAGAAAAATAACGACCTTTAATATCGTCAAATGAAAGTTTGAAATTTGTCACGGGAAATTGGGCTAAAGCCCAAAATCCGCTGAAAGAGCAAGGGGGAGGCTTGCTTTAGGTGCGAGCCACCTGGCGAACCAAAGGGGCTTCCCTATTTTTGTAAAAGACGCGAGTTTAGGCCGCATCTCATTCATCATTCCGCCTTCTTCATTTTCGACACAAAACCTGCGAAAATCGCCATTGAAGGACCTTCTTGCTTGTTCGAGTTCTTGCCATCATCAACAATGTCATCTCAAGGTAAGTATTTCCTCTGGAATCCATTCAAATTTATTGATCCTTAGCTTGATTGAATTAGGGCGAATTTTGCCCTAAATAATCGAATTGGGTGTTTTTGATTGAGCCCATTTCGAGTGAAATTGATGCTTGCATTAGGTTAGAAACCTGTTTAGGAGTTTAGGGGTGCTTTTAGTTTGCATTTTGGTCCCCGTTCCCGCTCCCTATGCTCGAGAAACGTGAGTGAGGCGAGAAACCGTCTCATTTCACAATGCCAAGTTTATTTGCTTGGGTAGTGGGTCCCACTAGGTTTCATTGTAGTTGGGAAAACCCGTATTTGCCATTTAAGGACCTTCGTCGGATGTTTGTGGGCAAAATTGGATTTTCGCCCTTTGCGACGGTCTTACGTCTGACCAAATAAGAGCGTGTTTGGGCTTCAATTGAGTCAGTTTGCCTTGAATTGGCCCTTATTGGTATTTTAGGTCACCTTGAGGCGTGATAAAATCACGTTTGCCTTTTGCGGTCGTTTTTGAATTTTTGACCGGTTTGGGCTCAAATTAGCGTATGAATTGCTTTTTTGAACCGTAGAAAAATGCCCCATTGTGTCGGGAATGTATTTTGGTTTGTAGGAGGACCTTGTAGGGGTCTTGAAATGCCGTTTTTCTGGTTTTGACTCGTCTTTTGCTTGAAAAGAGGGGCGGGTCATTTTTGTGTTTTTTTTGTGAATGGTTTTGTTTGGTTGGATTTTGGGCAGGATTGCCCTTGTTTTGCATTGCAGGTTACTTTTGTTTTTTTTTTGGATTTATCCATTTCATGCCGTCATAATGCCGAAATTCCGGCTGACGTTTTTTGTTTGTAGGAGAGTGTTCGGGGCAGGCCGAGTTCATGGCTGCGACTCTTGAGGAGTTGTTCGGGTCGGGCCCGGTTAGCACTCCGGTTAGCACGCCTGTCGTGGTTGTGGAGGACGTCACTGAGGAGGAGAAACCTCCTGAGCAGACTGTTGGGGCCTCAGGGGCCGTCGAGGAGCATGAGGAGCCCGTTGTTGGGGTTGTTAGCACTGGTAGAGCTCAGACTGGGGCTGAGGCGAGTACCTCCGGGAGGAGGGTTTCTTCGAGGGAGCGACGTCCTCGGGCGACTAGGCGATCGTTGCGGGATGTCAACATGGTCGTTGAGTTGGGCCCTACCCACCACGTCGAGTCTCGTGGCCATAAGAGACGTCGCGAGCTGGAGAGCCAGGCGAGTTACTGCCCCGCGGGGTTTGCTTTTACGTGCGGCGCCTGAGTGGGCCGAGGGTTTTGACGGTAGCCAGTTGTTGCTTCGACTGGAACGACACCTTTCCTACCGTGCTCACGAGGGCATGGTGAGTCATATTCCTCGGTTGGATTTTGTCATTTTTTGATGTGTCGGGCCTAAATAGGCATTCTGACGTTGTCTGTTTTTGATTTCAGGAGATTGGCACCATGAGGACTTTCTCGGGCTTTTCTACCTGCTTGGGTCTCTACGACGTTCTCCGAGCCGGGTCGAGGGCATTGATAGAGAGGTCGACTTTTGGGTCGTTGGTGGCCGCTTGGCGGGACATTCATAGGTCCTCGATTAGGGCGAATCTGTGTTTGATCCGAGATATGTTGGATCGATACTGGGATACGACGTCATCGTTCCACATGGAGTTTGGGGAGGTCGGCGTGACTTTAGAGGACTTCGCCATGGTATCCGGCCTTCCCTGTGGCGAGCTGCCCATTGAGTTTACCGCAACGCTGGAGAGAGTGTCCTCTCTGCGGTCCATCGCTTGATCGATGCACGCTTTGCCGGAGCCTTCCGACGTCACCCCGTACCTGATTGCGAGTTCGTATGTGAAGGACCACTTCACTGAGAGGGTGGCAGGTGTTGCTCCGGCGCCGTTGGCGAGCCCGTAGGCAGAGGTTGAGGCCGACGCGAAGGAGGCGCGGCTGTTGTTGTGGTACTTCTTGGGTGCCACATACTTTGGCGACAAGGGCGAGCGCTTGTCGACCAAGGTGCTTCCTCTCCTCACCGATCTTGACACTTTGGGTCGGTTTGACTGGGTTACGCCGGCTTTGGCAAGTTTTACCCGGTACTTGCACGCGGCGGTGCGTCCGGAGACAGTGGGAGCGGGTAGTGCTCCTGCTTTGGTTGGTCCCGGCCTCATCTTTGAGGTACGAGTTTTTTTGTGGTAGTTTTTTTTTTAGTTTGATTTTGATTTTGACTTTGGCAATTTTTAAGAAATTGGCTGATTTCTGTTTGCTGTGTTTGATTACAGGCTTGGTTGTATGCTTACTTCACTCCTCTGCGTCCAGGGACTACAGACGGTGTTCCCTCGGCTTACCCTGCTGTGAGGGGTTGGACGGTGGCTCGGAAGAAGTCGACTAAGTCGACTTACGAGGACTGGAGGCGTCGCATGAACAAGCTTCGGGTTGCTGATGTAAGTTCTTGTTCTCTTCCCCCTTCTCCCTTATAGAGATAGATAGAGATAGGGTTACTAGGTAGCTTATGAAGCCCCCAGTTAGCTGAATAGCTTTGTTTTAAATGCAGTTTGTTGGGCGGCCATGGGAGCACTACACGGGTGTACCGGCTGCCATCAGGGAGTGTTTGCGGCCTCGCAGCTCCCTGCGTCTGTACTTGGAGACGACGATTAAGCCGGTTTGGTACCTGGGTGAGCGTTTAGTTCGCCAGTGCTTTACCGAGACTTTCGTCGTGCCGGTTGACCCGCCTAGGGTGTTGTTCCAGGAGTCGACTCCTGATGAGGTTGAGGAGCACCTTCACGGTCGGGGAGGTGAGGAGCTATTGCTGCGGGACGCCGACTACGACACCTTCCGGTTGTCGAGGCTTGCTTGGTACCCGATCGAGGTATGTTTTCCTCTTTTCTTTTTTATTTCCATTGTCTCCCTTGATAGGAGGGTTTGTCATCTTTGATGTGGATCCAAATGGTAGGGACTCAACCCGCTGATGAGGACTCAGCCCCCAGCTTTCCCGACGGAGACCACTTTTCAGGGGTCGGGTGGCGAGGAGCTTCAGTTGCGCTTACCGGAACCCGCGGTGGCCGAGGTGACCGATGCTGGTATGGAGTAGAGGCTGATTGTTCTGAGGGTGAGTTCCTGACTTGAACACTTTCTCCAATTATACTTTGCCTTACATTGTATTGAAGGACATTTTTATTTTGTAGGTGACGACTGTTAGTCACCAGAACTTGTGGCGGATGGCTAACCGCTGGAGGGCACTTGCTGGTGACCTGGCTACGAGGGAGGCTCGGCTTTCTCAGGTACGTTTTGTGTGCTGTTTTTATGTATTTTGTGTTGTATTTCATATTTTTAGATCTTGAGGATCTGTTACTAGGTTTTGTAGGGTACTGCGGATCCGGCGGAGCTTGCTCGGGTCCGTGCCGAGTTGGAGGCTGTCAGGTCGACGATCGCGGGCCAGGAGCTGGGGATCATCCGTCAGGACCAGGACTTGAGGCGTCATGAGGACGAGCTGCGGAAGCGAGACGCGGAGATTGCCTCCCTCAGGGCTCAGTTGGCTGCGGTGGAGGAGGTTCGCGTCGTGATGGAGGAGGAGACGCTGGAGAGTTCCCCGGAGAGGGAGGCTGAGCAGGTGGTGGTGTCTGCGTTGGCGGCGACTCCTAGTGAGAGTAGGACTGGTCCGATGGGAGACGTCGAGTAGTTTGTAGTTTGTCCGTGTCTTGGACTCTTGTCTGTACATATTTACATTTTGCGTGAGGCGGTTTGTATATATGTGTTTTTGGGCTGTGGTTTATTTGGTGATTTTTGGCTTTTTGTGTTGTATTTCGGAGGAGCGCTGTCGGCTGTTGATTCTCCTTTTGCTTTGCACCATTTCTTGCTTCGTTAGTGTAGAAAACAGGCAACAGATAGCATGTATACATAAACGCAAACACGTAGAAGCATTTGATTGAAAATCAAAAATTAACCAAGATGACT
The DNA here is from genome assembly GCF_048544455.1 of Silene latifolia. Lineage (NCBI taxonomy): Eukaryota > Viridiplantae > Streptophyta > Magnoliopsida > Caryophyllales > Caryophyllaceae > Silene > Silene latifolia. The sequence goes on from NC_133528.1 coordinate 88,764,650, forward strand.
TGAAATTAAAATTTGAAATTTTGAAATGAATTTTGAAAATTCCGTGACAAATCGTCACGTTTGGAATCCAAAGGGAATGACTTGAAAATTTGAGCAATTAACTCGTGTCGTGAATTAAATTGCATCAAAATTTTGAAAGTTGACTCAAACTCAAACCTTCTGGAAAGAATTTTAGAAAAGGACCTTTGCGAGTATATTTGATTTTTGAGGTCAAGACTCGAATTTGTGAGAGCTTGAATTTTGAGGAAAATTGATGTCGTGTTATCAATCTTCGGTTTTGATTTTTGATGGGAAATTGCGAAAAAGCGAAAAAATTTCGGAATTTCGACTGACATGGAAACGATCCATCGCGGATCGGGGCGACTAGCCCTTCCCCCCTTAAAAAAAGAAAGAAAAATCCGTATATTTAAAGCTGCGTCATGGAAACCGTGTCGGATTTCGTAAAACGCGAAAACAATGAAATGTGAGTGTGAGGAAACACAAAATGTTCCGGATCATCCCGAAGAGGCGCGAGCTTCCTGGCGGGAGGTTGAGGTGTCAGGAGAAAACACATGTTGAAAGAGACAACTCAACAGCGGGAATCCTGGGGAAGCCTGAAAGAGGCGCGAGCAGCCTGGCGATGGAAGCCGGCTCTCCCCTTTTTCTGAAAAATGCGCTGATCATTTTGTATAAATAGGAACGTTCGTTCTTCATTGTTTCATCATCCGAAACACAAAATCATCTCTACAAAACCTCTTCTTCTTCCACAAAAATATTTCATGGATGCTTTTGAGAACGCATTGCGACAATGGTGCCGGGATTTGTCGCATCCTGAAAAGTATCAACTCGCTTGCATGGGAGTTGGTCAATTGTTGGTGCTTCGTCAAGTCAAGGTGCAACCTTCATTTCTTGAAGCATGTTCTCACTTCTGGGATTCGAAACACCATATTTTCGTTTTCCCGAAAGGTGAGCTTTGTCCTCTTGCCGAAGAAGTTGGAGCCATTGGTGGGTGGCCGGGTTGTGCTCCGGTGCTTCCTCCGACTCGGTTGTGCTACAAGGAGAAATTCCGTTCCATGTTGGGCTTATCAACAAGCCAAATCAACTTTCTTCTTGCTCCACATGGTGTGGATATGTTGGCTCTTATCAACATCTTTTCAAACCGATTAGATGCTAATGTCTCGGAGGTGGCTAGGAGAAGGGCTCTTGCATTTTGCCTTGTCCATGTGTACCTCTTTGTTGATATCTTGAAGAAGGAGGGGCCAAGATGCCATGGTAGCATGACCCTTATCCATGTGATTGAGCAAATGGAGCATGGTAGAGATCCATCGTGGTTGGTGCTTGGAGAGATTATCCAAGCTTTGGACAAGGAAGGCTCTTGTGGAGAAGCTCCCTTTTTCGGATCCCCGAGGATCCTCCAAGTGTGGCTATTGGAGAGGCTAAGGTATGTAGAGCCTCCGGTTGATTCTTCTTCTTATTCCTTCCGTCATCTTACCATGAGGAAGAAGTTGTACCCGGATAGTTTTGCTTCCACCGAGGCCTATTGGGCCGCAAGATTGGCGGAGGAGGGTGGTCCTCATATCCGTTGGGTGGTGCCGTGGTGGCACTTGAGGTCCTTCACGGGGTTGCCCGCTTCGGGTGCTAGTCCTCGTTCTTTGATGGTGGTGGGCTTGAAGGTTGTTTCCTTCATATATCCCGAAAGGCTCACGAGGCAAATGGGGCGTCAACAAAAGGTGCCCGCTCAAGATACTCTTGTCCAAGAGAATGTTTTCCGGAACTCCGAGCTTGTGGAATTCTTTGAAAGATGGTGGGCCACTCGGCCACTTTGGGAGGTGCCAAAACTTCGTTGCCACGACATGGGTGACTCCCGCTTATGTCAAATGGTCCCGTGCTCCATCCTTGGAAGAGAGATCCAAATTCCGTAAGGACGAGGTCGTCGACTTGAAGTACCGAGAGGTTGGCAAGGCCAACCGTGCCTTCTTTGAGGAGTATGTTGATGGAGCTACCCCTGATGTGATGAGACCACCGAAGACGAGGAGTTCCGGCCCCAAGAATATGGTGGGCCGTGCATTGGCTCGTCTTGGGTCGAACATGGGGTCTTGTGCTAGACCGGAGGCCGTCGCCGTCTTAGATCCGTTGAGGATCCGTTCCGAGGAGGAAGTCCATGCTAGGCGGGCCAGCAAGAAGAACAAGGGGAAGATGTACCCCGAAGGAAAAGGCAAGGGTAGAATGGAAGAGTGAAGACCTCCATTACCCACTTTATTATTATGTTGTATTATTGTTGTGAGTTTTAATTATGTTGTACTAGTTAGTTGTTGTGTATTTTCTGCTAGTTTTATTATGTTTGGTGTGTTAGTTGACACCTTAACTTCGACAAGTTGTTGACTTGTCGAGCTCTATTCGTTGAAATTGTAAACCCTCCCATTATTAATTAAATAAGAGGATTGCCCGTGTCGAAAATTGTGAACGCTTATTTCTTCCATCCATTTGGTAAAGGCAATTCAATTTGAATTGTCTTAAACATTTGCACTTGGGCAAATGGTATTTTGTGGAAAGGGAGAAAGGCTTATTTTGTATTTTGTGGGAAAAAGGGGCAAAGTCCCGCAGCTTAGACTCGATAAAACATGCAATTTCAAATCAGAACACGTTAAGGAACTTGACTTGAAGAGGGTTGAGGTCGTTGCTAGTTGTAAAACTAGGCTAGGTTGTTGGTCGCCAGGGTTCAAGGGTAGTACTTCTTGAGTTGATCTAGGTTGGTCGGGTTTGTAAAGTCCTCCCCATCTAGGTCACTCAGTCTCACTGCGCCCCCCGAAAGTATTTTCTTGACCAGGTATGGCCCGGCCCAGTTGGGTTTGAATTTCCCCCTCGGATCGACGGGTAATGGTGCTCGAACCGACTTGAGGACCAAGTCGCCCTCTTGGATGTTTCTGGGTTTAACCTTCTTGTTGAATGCCCGTTGTATACGTCGTTGGTATAGCTGGACGTTGTGCAAGGCGTTAAGTCGTCGTTCGTCTAGGAGAGTGAGTTGTTCGTACCTTCGACGGGTCCATTCCGCCTCAGGGACTTGACTCTCCAGCAGGATGCGTAGAGAAGGGACCTCTAACTCTACCGGTTGAACCGCCTCCATACCTTATGCTAGGTAGAAGGGTGTGGCGCCCGTCGGTGTTCGAATGGAGGTTCGGTATCCCCAGAGTGCGAATGGGAGTTTGCTCGGCCAATCGCGGTAGTTGTCTTGCATTTTCTTGATAATGGTGACAAGAGTTTTGTTCGCTGCCTCCACCGCTCCGTTGGTTTGGGGACGGTAGGGGGATGATCGATGTCGCTTGATCTTGTATTTGTCCAGCCAAGCTTGAGTTTCCGCCCGGAAGTGAGAGCCTTGATCGCTTATGATTTCATGGGGTACCCCATATCGGCAGATGATGTTGTTTTGAATGAACTTGGCCACTTGTTTGGCGGTCAAGACTGCGTATGACTGTGCTTCTACCCATTTGGTAAAGTAGTCGATGGCGACGATGACGAAGCAATGCCCCTTGGTGCCTACCGGGTTGACTTTCCCGATGATGTCAATGCCCCAGGTAGAGAATGGCCAGGGTGATGTCATGGTGTACAAAAGGGATGGTGGTATGTGTTGTATGTTGGCGAAGATTTGGCAATTGTGGCAATGTTTTACGTAGTTACGACAATCGGCTTCCATGTGGTCCAGTAGTAACCTAGCCGCATGATTTTCCGTGTAAGCATCATTGCACTCATGTGAGGGCCACATTCTCCGTCGTGAACCTCTCCCATGACTTTCTTGGCTTTGTGATGGTCAATGCAAAGGAGGAGAATTTCTTGGGGTGTTCTTTTGTAGAGTTGATTTTGGTTTATCACGAATTGTGATGCAAGTAAACGGATGGCTCTTTGTCCTCTTTGATCAGAGTTGGGAGGGAATTTGTTTTTGGTTTTGTAATTGAGGATGGCTTGGTACCAAGGTTCATCATGGTTTTCCTCGTCGTTGATAATAGCACAAATGTGAGCTGGCTCGCTCCGTCTTTCGACACATAGGGGCATTGATGTCATGTCGTCAGGAATGTTGACGAGCGCGGCAAGTTTTGCCAGGGCATCAGCAAATTGATTTTCCTCTCGTGGCAAGTGGAAGTAGTCGACTTGGTCGAAGAACTCGGCCTCTTGATTGATCTTCGCTCGGTAGGGAGCTAAGCTGTCAGATCGGATTTTCCATGATTCAGAAACCTGATTGATGATGAGTGAGGAATCGCCATAGACCCTCAATCTCTTGATGCCAAGTGTGATGGCTGCTTGTAGGCCGATGAGACATTCTTCATATTCAGCGGCATTGTTGGTAACGGCGAAGTCTAGCTTGACCGAGATCGGAACTTGTTCTCCCTCTGGTGATATTAGAAGGATTCCTACCCTGAAGCCTCTCAGATTAGATGCACCATCGAAGTATAGGTCCCATGCGTCGGAGTCGGCACAAAGTATGTCTTCGTCAGGAAGTGACCATGTGTCGGTCGTTGGATCCTCGTTGACGGGATTTTCTGCTAGGAAATCAGCGACTGCTCTTCCCTTGATAACCTTGAGGGGTACGAACTTGAGATCAAACTCGGACAGCATGAGTGTCCACCTAGACAGCCTTCCGTTTAGTACGGGTTTTTCGAAGATGTATTTAACCGGGTCCATCTTGGAGTAGATGTGGACCGTGTAGCGGAGCATGTAATACCGCAGCTTCTTTGTTGACCATACTAGGGCAAGGCATGTCTTTTCCAGTTGGGTATACCTCGTCTCGTACTCAATGAACTTTTTGCTGATGTAGTAGATGGCTCGCTCTTCGTTGCCAAATGTTTGTGCTAGCATTGATCCCATGGCTGTGTTGGTTACAGTCAGGTACAGGGATAGAGGAATCCCCGGTTGAGGTGGCATGAGGACAGGAGGTTTGGATAGGATTTCCTTTATCCTGTCGAAGGCTTTCTGACAATCGTCGTCCCAATCAGTGTGATCGGAGGCACGAAGCTTCTTGAATATCGGTTCACAAATCATGGTGAGCTTGGCGATGAACCGGCTGATGTATTGGACCTGACCGAGAATCCCCGAATCTCCTTCTCGTTCCTAGGCCGAGGCATTTGTTGAAGGGCTTTGATTTTGGTTGGATCAATCTCAATGCCTCTTTTGCTGACGACATGTCCCAAACGTTTTCCGGAGGTGACCCCGAATGCACACTTCTGAGGATTTAGTCTCATATTATATTTCCGCAGACGAGCGAAGAATTTCCGGAGGGCATTGATGTGGTCGTCCCGTTCTTTTGATTTGACGATCATGTCATCGACATATACCTCTACCTCCTTGTCCATCATATCATGTAGGAGAGTGCTAGCGGTTCTTTGATAGGTTGCTCCGGCATTGATGAGGCCGAAGGGCATGACCGTGTAGCAATATGTACCCCACTGCGTAGTGAACGCAGTCTTGTGCATGTCTTCCTCAGCCATCTCAATCTAGTTGTACCCAGCATTCCCGTCCATGAAGGATAGGAGAGCATGCTCGGCGGTATTGTCTACCAGAATGTCAACATGTGGCAAAGGGAAGTCGTCCTTTGGACTTGCCTTCTTCAGATCCCTGAAGTCGACGCAAACCCGAATTCTTCCGTCTTTCTTTGGTACTGGCACAATGTTGGCCACCCAGTCAGAGTATTCGGAAACTTTGATGAACCCAGCCTTGAACTGTTTGTCCACTTCTTCCTTGATTTTTGGGGCCCACTCAGGACGCATCCGGCGTAGCTTCATTTCTGAGTTTAGCCCGGGTTTAATGGGTATCCGGTGCTCTGCAATTTCTCTGTCAATCCTGCATGTCTGTAAGACCAGGCGAACACGTCTTTGTATTCGTGGAGGAGGTCAATGAACTGTTGTCTTTCCGAGGGGTCCAGGGTTGTCCCTATCCTAAGTTCTTGAGGTGTATTGTCGGTTCCTACGTTAATAGGTTCGGTCTCCTCAATGATGGGGGTTCTGGTTTCCCGTTTGTCAAGTTCTTTGGCTAAGTGAGGTGGGTAGTCACTCAAGTCAAATTCCTCATAGTCATTCAGAATTGCATTGCAGTTAAATTGAGACGAGTCATAAGCAAACTTAGCGTTCATTAAGTTGACACGAGCGAAAAGCTCGGAAAGGACAGACATCTCGTGGTCAGTCAGAGGCGACACAACAGAGGAAGTGGCCCCTGGAACAGGCTCCAGGTTGTCACCTTTCATGGGAGTGGGGGTGACCTTCGTAGACTCAGCCTCTGAATCAACCACGACTTTGTGATAAAATAGTGGGAAGGGGACCTTGACTGGGACATCAGGAGTGTTAGGAGCTATGACAGACACAGACTCAGACTCAGATCCTCCTTCACTTCCCTCCTTGAACATAGGGCCTTCTCCAGTTGCTATCTTGAGAATGCGGCCCTGGCGATCGGTCCACTTGATGGTTTTCCTCCAGCCCTGGGTAGCTTTCTCCGGGTCAGTATCGTAGATCAAGGCGGTTGGATCAAATTGATTGTCTTTCAGGGCGATGTTGATGATGTCCTCATAGTCGAGGTGTTTGACGTTATCTTCCCCAAAGAGGAGTGTGACAGCTTGTCCGTCAAGGCATGGTGACGGTTTGGACTAAGTTGATGCAGCTTCGATGTTGTCGGGGATAAAGTAGCAGTCCTGGAAGACTTCCACTCCCGGGTACCTAGCCTTTGCCACAGAGTCATAGATTGGTTCCGGAAAACCGTGGTAGAGTTCAGACTCTCCCTCGGGGACAAAGTATCCGTTGAGAGTCGGGTGGTAGGGACGGAGGATGACTCCGTGCTTCTTGCGTTTTCGGATTAGAAGGTTCATCTCCCGGATATCTTGGTCAGTAGGTTCGTACCCCAGCCCAAAGGGAATGTTGGGGACCTTTGCCTGTTTCAAGGGAGGCAATGGGTCCTTTAGTGGATTGAGCGGCAAACACGGGAAGTGACCCTAGCGCATCATAATATGGTTGACCGTGAGGTTGGTGAACGGGTCACACTCAGAGGTTGCCGATTCATCAGTTATGGCATTTACGGCTTGGAAACCCCACATTTCATTGTCGTCCTCCTCAATGGCTTGGGAGGCTATCCCCCTTCTCATAAATACTTTGATTGGGGAAGCGGGAATCGTGATCGTTTTCCCGTTGAAGGGGACCCTGATCTTCTGGTGGAGTGTTGATGTGACCACCTTGACGGCGTGAGTCCAGGGACGTCCCAGGAGCATGTTGAAGGACGCGTCGATGTCGACCACTTGAAAACTGGTTTGTCTTTCTAAGGGTCCGGTTGCGACGGTCAAAGTGACTAGCCCAGCGACCTTGCGACGAGTGCCGTCGAAGGCGCGTACTCCTTGATTCGTTGGGATCAAATCAGATTCCTTAACACCCAGCCTGTGGGCAGTTTTGAGAGGAATGACATTCACGGCGGAACCGTCATCCACGAGGACCATTGGTATATTTTTCTGGAGGCATTGTACGGTGATGTACAGGGCCAGGTTGTGATTGGCTCCGAACGGAGGGATATCCTCTTTGGAGAAGACGACCGGGTTGCTCAGATCAGGGGCGTCTCTCGTCATGTGCGCCACTATTTCTTCTGGGGAAGAGGTGGAGGGCACGGTTAATTTTCCTAAGGCCTGCAGCAAGGCCTGTCGATGCTCAAAAGATGTTGCGATCAGTTGCCAAATTGAGATTTCAGCTTTTGCTTTCTGGAGCTGTTTCAGGATTGAGTTCTCGGGGGCCTTTGGATGAGTGTCCACCTCTGGGACAATTTGGTCATTCGTTGTTGGAACGACCGTTGAATTGTTCGGATTTTGATAGGGACGTCCGGACCGGGTGAGATGTCCGATTTCTTTCGCCCGCTTCTCCTTCCCTGGGAAGATATAGACATCCTCAACAACATCCCTCCATATGCCGTTAATTTCAAAGTCTCGAGGATACCTTGGAGGGGTATTCCTCGGTGGGTAGTTCTTGTGGGGAATATTTTTGTGAGGACGATTTTTATGGGGGGTAGTTATTTTGAGGGTAGTTATTTTGAGGGTAGTTATTTTGAGGGTGATTTTCGCGAGGTCTATGCCAGAATGGTCGCGGGAGCAATCCATCCTGGGGTGGGTAGTTTTGAATGCTTGGGGAATTCTCCCTTGGGCGCGGTGTTGGAGGATTGAAGATGGGTCGACGGTAGGTGTCGTCGAGTCGGGTGATTCTTTCAGAGAGGCTGGCTATGGCCTCTTCAACTTGTTGGAACATAGTGAGTGATCCGGTTGATGTCGTCACTCATCCAATCAAACACATTTATAATACTCAACAAACAACTAGTTGGCGGTAAGTCGAGGTCGATCCATGGGACGGTGTGCTTTGGGTTCTAAGTCTATCTATCTCAATTTATGCTAGTGTCACAATTTGTTTGGGTTGTAGTTGTGTTCTAGGCTAATGCAAGCAATAAAGTAAAACAAGCAATGAAATAAAGGATGTAAACAAATGATTAAAAGTGCTAGGATATCATGGGGTCATAGGGGATTCATGGTGTTGATCATACAAACATGTTCACAAAGTTGCAAGCAATTAATGTTGTGGAGAAACCGAGTTGGTTTATGTCTTACGGTTCTTAGGAAGAGTTGGGTCCCGGAGCCGAATCAATTAGATTGTACAACACCTACAAGTCGACTTACTTTCCTCCTAATCAACTTCTATGCATGGTCTAACAAGACTCGAGTTGGTTTATATCTTACAAGTCAAGTTGGGTAGATAAGAGATGGTAAAAATGCAAGGATTCATAGGCTTAGCATTTCATCAAACATAACATGTGCATAAAGTTGACATCACAACAAGCAAGCAATTTAATCATGTAAACATATTAGATTAAGCATTAATCAACCCCATGTTGGTTTCCCCTAATTACCCACTAATCCTAGCTAAGAGACTACTCATTCATTATCAAGTTTAACATGCTAACAAGGTTGTCAATCATATTAACAAGGTAAAACATGATGAATAAGTAAGAAAGATTAACAATAATTAAAACAAGGATTAAGAGGATTATACCTATGGAGGTTCCAAAACAATAATGCAAAGAATAATAGAAGAAACTTGATGATTGATGGAAGGTTGTCAATCTCCCAATAATAACCCAATAATCTTCTAATTACCCAATAATAAACTTGAATTACTCAATAATAAACTTGAACAATGATTAAATGAAAGATTAATGTGTAATTTGTGAAAAGATTAAAGAGAAATCTATGCTAATCTACTCCTAATCTAATCTAAGAGGAATTTCTAATAAGAGAGCTTGGTGGTTTGATTATTACAAATGGGGTATTCATAGTAGAAATTAGGTGGATGCATTAGGGTTAACTAAGGGCTAAACTAGTAATTACACTTTTCAGATAGAGCAGGGAGAAGCCGGTATTTCTTGAAGGAAGGGCTTCTTTCTTTGAGACTTGAAGAAGACGAAAATGTGCTGGGCTGGAATCCGAGCGGATTGATGTCGGGACGGGCGGATTGGTGAAGGGGAAGACGGGCGGATTGGGGTGAAGACGCACGTGTTATGTACATTGGGGACGGCCGGATTCCAGAGAATCCGCACGGGTTGGACTGCAGTTCTCGTTTTCTCTTTTATTCTTCCCTTTCCTTTACTTCCATTTTATTCTTGTAGGCTTGGTGTTTAGTTCTTGCTTCCTCCTCATACTAGCCCTTCAAATATCGTCAACAAGTTTCCAAATATGCACGAAAAGCGGGAATTTCCGCCTTATTCTCTTCTTTCCTACAAAACGTATAGAATGCGGTAGAAAAGCAAATAGGAATGTTTTGACGGATAAAATGGCCATGAAATGCTATAATAGTATGCAAAATAGGCTCAATTAGGGGACTAAATGTGCGCAAATAATGGTCACATCAAATATCCCCAAACCGAACCTTTACTCGTCCCGAGTAATGAGGTGTCAAAAACTAGACCTTTATTTAAACTATCCTAATAATATAACCGATATGAGACAATTAGCGGGTCTCACTCCGCCCCTTCAACTCACAACAAGACAACCATGAGGTAGGATGCCTTCTTGCAAGGCAAGGTGGGTCTTGCCAAAATGGCGACACATCCAAACATTAAGCACACAAAATCAAATAATGGATGCATCTACAAAAAGAATAGCCACTTCCTCATCAAGTGGCGGAGGCACTAAAGTGGAACAAATTTAAGAGCATGTAATCCTCCACAAATACTAGTTCAACAAATTACTAAGGCTAAGAGGATGGCACTAAATCACCTCCAAATGGTGTTAAGCTAGACTACTTTCGTCCTCAATTTCCAAATGCTTTCGTCAAGGGCGATCGGATGGTGGTGGAATGATGATCCCTATGATGCTAGTAGCATATGACATGAAAAGTCTCGAATTCTCTACAAAAGTAAAGGTCATGGATCGTCCCAAGCTCGACAAAGTGGCTTGACAAAAAGACTTTTTGGGAATGAAATGCTCAAATCGTTATAAACAAGGGTGGATATGACTAGTATTCAAAAATTGACCTCATTTAACTTTCACATTTCAAAAATTTAAGATGGGGTTTATCCCTTCCGGGCTAGTGTCCTTTGCTTTCGCCAATCGCTTATTAGGCAACCGGTTAACCTCTAGACAATAGCTTTTCGGGGTGATAGTCACTCTGTCTCTGGGCGGCCGAATTCACAACCGTGTGGGGGCCCAATTCAATGGATCCCGCTCCAAAGCACATCGAAGTGGTACGCCTCCATCAAAACAATTAAAATTCTCAACAATTCTACATTTCATAACATTTGAGGTTTCCTTGGCATTAAATTACTTCCACATGACAAAACTTTCGAAATGAGCACTTCAAACTTATTGATAGAAAGTATTTTTGGGTTGCCATGCCACAAGGTCAATCAAGGTCACCTAGACAAGCTAACCAAGTCTACATCGCATCACGGGGTTGGATAGGTGACTCACATGCAAACCCTTGACTAGGCTTTGGGTCATGGGTCAAAAGACACTAGTATGACACAATCTAGGGTGTTTTACAACCATTCTAGTAGGCAAAGTCTTAAGTTGAAAAAGTATTTGTAATGGCTTAGTTGCTCTTGTCAAAGTTCCTAATTAGGCACTTTTCAAAACATTTCATCTAAATGCAACTATATGCCATGATGCGACTATTATATACATCCTAATGCAAGTGATTCTACCAACTAATATGACATATAAACTAAATGCAAGTCCTAAGTTCACATTCTTATACCGCATCAATCAAAATAAAGCCACATAGTCATTAACATAAAGAGGAAAAAGGAGATTGGAAAGATCATACCATGCGGTCTTCAATATCCTCATGTCTCGGATGTGGCGTAATCAATCAATGTGAACAAGGATGAACAAACACAATATATACAAAACAATATATATACAAGACTACACTACAAAGGAAATGAACTTGTTTTTGATTTATTCAATTTTCAAATTTTTAAGGATTTTGATTTTATGAAATAAAATGACATATTTTTGGGATTTTTCGAAATTTTTCAATTTTTTTATCATTTTTTGAATATAAATTCCCATCCTCCACTTTATTTTGGACATTGTCCTCAATGTACATGTAGGAGTAGGAAAAAGGAAATACATGTTTTTGGATTTTTTGATTTTATGGAAATTGAAATAAAGTACAAATGCAGTGATATGATATGAATGAATGCATGCTCTAACTAAATGCAATTCTATATGACATATATAACAAATGAATGCAATCTAAACTATATGATGCATGATTTCTAGTAGAGTATGGTCACCTATGATCAAACCTCCCCAAACCGATTTAAACACTATTTCTAGTGTAGAAAAGAATAGGTTTGGCCATTAGTAACTATGCATGAATTCTAATCTATATGCAACTATCTATATGAATTATATTACAATGTAACTATATTATATGAACTTAGCTAATGCAAATGCAATATGGAATATAATACAAATGCATGCGAAAACTACACTAAATGCAATGTATATACAAAAGAGAGAGGGAGAGATGGGTATCATACAAATGGAGGTGGTGAGGTAGGCCTCTTTCACTCGTCATCTTCATCTTGATCATAGCCATAATGATGAGAGCTCCCGGCTTGATCATACCCTCTTGCTTGACCCCAATACCCTCCTTGGTCAAATTCTCCTCCTTGACCCGAGTACCCTCCGTCGTCGCGACCCCGAGCTTGGTTCCCTTGATTAGGGAACAAGAGCTCCGATTGTGCCCAAGAGGGCTTTGGACCATTGGGGTCAATATACCCTTGTTGAGCCATGTTATAGTATTGGGGGTAAAGGGCCAAGTAGTTGTCGACCCTCCCGTTATGCACCCTGAGGTCCACTCTATTCATGAGTGCCATCAAATCATTAATACTCGGGGTATTGGGGATTTCCGGTCGGAATTCGGTATAAGGAGTAGGGTATGGTGGGATAGTCACGTAGGAGGGTGGGCAAATAGGCCTTCCTGGTCCTCCACAAAGTATTTGGCGGTGCGGCTCTTCCCTTTGAGGGGGATTGTCAAGAATTTGGATGTCAAGGAGGTAGCTTGGTGAAGGCGAGTATGGGCTCAATCTTGGGTCAATGCCCGGTATCTTCCAACCTTCAAGGATCATTGAAGTGCATCCTTTGGTGTGCCACTCTACACTCCCTTCTCGAGTGTAGTTACACCATCGTTTACTGTTGAAGATGGTGTGCTCATCAATCAAAGTCCTCCCCTCAAGAGGAGTATAGGTCCCTCGGGCATTGAACCCGGGACAAAGGTGGTGGGCCAAAATAGTAATTAGACCTCCCATCACGAAGGTCTTGAGTTGGGTGGTTCCTTGAGCAAAATCATTGAACCTAGTAAGTATCTCAAGTGGCGTATTGATGTTATATGATACGTGCATTTTATACAGTCTTTTTAGCCTATTTTATGCACGTATTTCTATGCTTTTATCGTGGTTTTATGCTACGAAATGCCCCGAATTGCATACTTTGGAAGTTCTTGTCTTATTTGCAGGAATGAGCCATAAAGTAGCGAAATCAAGTCATTTACCGTCCTTTTAGCATGCATTTGGAGGAAGAGTAGATTTGGAGCGGAAATATAGCTGTCTTGGGATGCGTGAAGGTGTTTCGGAAACTAAAAGGACAAGTCAAAGTCAACTAACGAGAATGATGAGCTGCTGAAGTCAAGAACCACTCGATCGAGTGATTTATTAGTCGATCGAGTGGTCTAGGAGTCAATAATCAGTCGATCGAGCACATTACTTACTCGATCGACCAGTTCCTTTATAGCCTTACTTGATCGAGCACTATTCTAGGTCGATCGAGCTGTTTTTGAGTCAAGTTCACTCGATCGAGTGATTTAGTTGCTCGATCGAGTGGATATTGCTGACGGGCTGGGCTTTTTAGCTCTAATTCCGTCATTAGGTTATTTGTACTCCTATTTTCTTATAAATAGGAGTTAGGACGTCATTAGTTATCATCCAAGGATCAATATACGTTACTTCCCCTCTCTTCTCTTCTCTCTCAGACTGTTACTTTTACACTGTTACTTTGTTCTTTCATTTCCGGACTATTTAATTCAGTAATTTCTCTCCTTTTTTCTCCTTAATTTCTTAATGTTATTTATTGTTTCTCCTTTATTTCTCGTTCTTCCTTTAATTATGCGTAGCTAATTCCCGTAGTATGTTAGGATTAGGGAAGCCGTGGTAGCGATGTTTTAACTGACTTGAATAGGTTAGACTTGCGATAGGAATTGTATTAGGCAATTTAACTGTTATCCGGTCGAATGAATGCATGCAGGAGACCATAAATCTAGTTAACCCCGACCTAGATCGAAAGATTGGAAGGGAAGGCTTGCTTAATTACAATAGGGTATTGCAGTGAGGGCAAAAGTTAAGCTGTTTACGCTCTAGGGCGGTTTAAGCACCGAAAGGTGACGACCATAGCTCTTCTTATCAATAGTCTAATCGCCTTAGTATTCCCGATAGTATAAGATCTGATAGCTGCCACGGTGGACCGACTCTTAGCATACTCCCTTCTCTTACTGTTAATTCTCTTATTCATTTCCCTTGCCTTAATCTCTAGTTTAGTTAAATCAATCAAAACCCCCATTGTGACATTAGACAGATAAGTAGACAAGTAGATAGTAAACCGCCTCCCTGTGGAGATCGACCCTACTTACCGCTGACTTCTGTTAGTTGTACTTAGGTATTTATTTTTGGTACGAAACGACAGTATCAAATTTTGGCGCCGTTGCCGGGGAGGCAAACTATTTATTTATTTGTTAAATTTTATCTGTTTTTAGCCTCAGGGGATTTTTCCCTTGAGGCCGTTCTGATCTTTTTCCTTGAGTGCTGTTTTGATAGGCCTTACAGGTACTACCTAGACAGTTCTAGGTGAAAGACAGTCAAAGGGAAGGCTTGAGTACCTTTGACCCATCACCGATGTCACATTATATGGAACAGTAGGTGATGCGCTACGGAGATGTGGTTCTCATTGAGCACAATGCATTTTGTAGTTGTGCCGCCACATCCACCCTATCAATGGCCACCGCAATAAGATCCTCCTGATATACAAGAAGAAGAGATTGCGGAGCTGAAATCCTTATTGCAGACACTTGCATCTCAATTGCAAGATCGTGACCGAGAGAGGCAAGATCATGATAGACGCACTTCTTCGCGACTTGAAAAGCTCGAATCGACATTGCTCGGTTAGCGGTGAGATACAAGAAGAAGAGGTTGCGGGCGAGGTCTTTAATGGAGATACTTGCGTCTCAAGTGCAAAAATATGATCGAGTGAGGCAAGAGAGTGATAGACGTGCGGATGCTCAAATCCTTGAGCTCGAGTCTATAGTTGCTCAGTTAGCAGCTGAGATGCAAGAAGAAGAGGTATACCTTGTTAAGAGCGGTTTCTCCCCTGAGAAAACCGTGTTACCCAATGTTGAGGATGATCTCTATGACTCGGATGACGAGTTTCTATCATATTTCACTGCCCCACACGAGGATTTCAGCGCACAGATACGGGAGGAATCACTCGATCGAGTGACAATTATTGGTCGATCGAGTGATTTTCCAGAAGAAAGTGCTCGATCGAGTGAACATTCTACTCGATCGAGTGGAAATCGGAGGAGGAAACCGCTCGATCGAATGAAGATTCTACTCGATCGAGTAGTTTGGCCATTGGGAGCTTTGGTTCGTCATTTGGGTTTGATTTTGATGACGATTTCGATGACGATAATGGATACGGTGAATCTTCCCTATTCAAAGCCGAGTTGGATGCACTTGAGGCTGCGATTTACGGGACGAATTCCACTAAGAAGGATGTCAAAGAGGCAGCTGAGTCGGTAATTGCTCCTAGCACGGAAGAGGTAATATCTTCCTTTGTCGATGATTCCGTCATTGAGAGTGACCGACACGAGGTAGTAAACGATAATTTATTTATTGTTTGTTTTAATAGTAAATTGCCTCAGTTGACTTTTGCTGCGCATCCCAATGCTTTACCCCTTCCCAGTAGGTCGTATAATTTGACGATTTCTCACCGTCCTTATCTTTATAAATTCGTTAATCTGAAATGGAGCCCCAATATATCGTCTATTGCTCCCGCGCTCCTTTATTATGTGGATAAATTTAGGAGCTCACATAGGAAATTTGTTAGACTCAAATGGCTGTTTAATTTCATTTCCTATTTCTTGATTCCACTTTGGTGCTACTTATCTTTGTTGTGTAGCACATGCGACTATTTTTGAGTTTTTGCGCGCTTTGAGCTGTTTTGATTATGATTAATTAGAGAGCTCGAAGAAAAAGAAGGTCGAGCTGGGACCTGACTGAAGCTAGCGCTACCCGGGAGGCAACCCGGAGATTTTATTTTGCTTCAGTTGTAATAAATGGTTTTTATACCATAAAACTTTCTCAGTATGCTTGTCTTGTTAGTTTGCGGGTTGTTCTTATTGCGTTTTTGCAGGAATACGATGAGGACCACTCGATCGAGTAGTTTTTCTACTCGATCGAGCACTTTTGCTGCCAAATCCATTCGATCGAGCATTTCCTCTACTCGATCGACCACCTGCAAAAGGAGAACCACTCGATCGACCTAGTTACCTTTCGATCAAGCAGTTTTTGAATGCCCAGTTCACTCGATCAGCTACTATTCCTCTTGATCGAGTGCTATTGACTTGGATTAGCTTCCTGAGACGGTTTTCCGGGCCCTTAGCAACCTCCCATTTCATGGTCGGTTTGGGGAGGTCCCCTTATTCGCGCAATCTTGTGAGCATTTCCGCATTTACTCTCTTTCTCCTTTCAGTTTGCATTTCCTTTCCATGTTTTGGTACAATGGGGGCATTGTACGGTTTGGTTTGGGGAGGTTATGCATCCATATCTGTGTCTGCATATTGTTTTTATTTGCATTTCTGTTATCACGTTTAATTTTCTGTTTGCATTGTTATCTATTTCATAAAAATTTAAAATTCAATAAAAATTGAAAAATTGTTAAAATTCAAAGAAATTTCACGTTTATTTTAGCATATAGGTTGAGTCGGAACGGTAGATTTCAATGATGACATTGCACTGCAATTGTCTTTTTGCTTAAGCCTTGCAATAAACTGTTATCTTTTAGCTTTGTCTGATTGCATAATCTACGAGTTAATGTTAAATTTAGCTGAACGAATAGACTTGACCTGAAATTTTGGCAAGCTACTTATAATTTCTAAGATTTAGAGCCGTATAAACTGGTGTCATTTGTGACCGGTTTCATGTAGGATTGTGAGTAGTTACTCCTTGCATATCATGTATCATCAATTTGCACGTTTATGAAATTCAATTGCTTTTTGTTGTCATACATTCGGGTTAGTGGTTGGTGTCACATGCAGGGGGGTGCTTACATTTTTCCCTTTCTTTCATTTTTACCCATCAAACTCCACATTAGCCAAATTTGCCTGTTGACCTTTAACTACATTCCAAATTTAGCCTGCCTTGTCAAGCTAGTTTAGATTGTTCTGCGGTATACTGTTTATTGTATCAAATCTTGGTTCATATCATATTGATTTTGGAGTTGGTAATTTATGAAGAAAAGGAGGATGAAAGAAAAAAGGAATTCGAAAATGAAAAAAGAGAAAAAAAATTCGAAAAAGAAGAAGAGAAGAAACCGAAAAGAAATAGAAAAGAAAAAAAAAAAGATTTTGTTTGAGACGGTTTGACTCCTATGTTCTATCTTATATCATTTGAGGAGTGTTTTTAGTTTGGTTTGGTGAGATTTTATGCCAAATGAAGGGCATTGTGCTTAATCAATAATTGAGTTGGAATCGGATGATTGTCATATGGTTTTGTTTAGGTACTAGCTTGGCCGCCTATACCTCCACATTCCCATAAATGTTTTGCCTTTTCTTACCCATTGTCTCACTTTACCATATTTTTGTAAGCCCTCGGCTGTGACAGGACCTTGTTTGGTTGTAATGTATGTACGGTAGCTAGAATTGTCTATCATATTAGTTGCATGCATGTTTATGTGGGTCGTAGTCTAGGTGAGTGACTATTTTTCTTCTTCTCTCTTACATTCATTTGCTTACCCTTTGCTTCATGAGAGAAGAGTGACCCGTGAGAGTCCATTATTAAAGGTCTTGCAAGGTCGACGGTTCAGCTTTGTTTATAGACATCTTACAACTCGTTTGCATTTGACTGTCTAGCTATAAGTGTTAGTTTGCTTGCATTAAACTGGCTTAAGTGGGCATTTGTAGCTAGCTCTGAGTTATCTTTTCCGTTCCATTAGTTGCATTTTAGTTTACTCGAGGACGAGTAAAGGTTTGGTTTGGGGAGATTTGATACGTGCATTTTATACAGTCTTTTTAGCCTATTTTATGCACGTATTTCTATGCTTTTATCGTGGTTTTATGCTACGAAATGCCCCGAATTGCATACTTTGGAAGTTCTTGTCTTATTTGCAGGAATGAGCCATAAAGTAGCGAAATCAAGTCATTTACCGTCCTTTTAGCATGCATTTGGAGGAAGAGTAGATTTGGAGCGGAAATATAGCTGTCTTGGGATGCGTGAAGGTGTTTCGGAAACTAAAAGGACAAGTCAAAGTCAACTAACGAGAATGATGAGCTGCTGAAGTCAAGAACCACTCGATCGAGTGATTTATTAGTCGATCGAGTGGTCTAGAGTCAATAATCGTCGATCGAGCACATTACTTACTCGATCGACCAGTTCCTTTATAGCCTTACTCGATCGAGCACTATTCTAGGTCGATCGAGCTGTTTTTGAGTCAAGTTCACTCGATCGAGTGATTTAGTTGCTCGATCGAGTGGATATTGCTGACGGGCTGGGCTTTTTAGCTCTAATTCCGTCATTAGGTTATTTGTACTCCTATTTTCTTATAAATAGGAGTTAGGACGTCATTAGTTATCATCCAAGGATCAATATACGTTACTTCCCCTCTCTTCTCTTCTCTCTCAGACTGTTACTTTTACACTGTTACTTTGTTCTTTCATTTCCGGACTATTTAATTCAGTAATTTCTCTCCTTTTTTCTCCTTAATTTCTTAATGTTATTTATTGTTTCTCCTTTATTTCTCGTTCTTCCTTTAATTATGCGTAACTAATTCCCGTAGTATGTTAGGATTAGGGAAGCCGTGGTAGCGATGTTTTAACTGACTTGAATAGGTTAGACTTGCGATAGGAATTGTATTAGGCAATTTAACTGTTATCCGGTCGAATGAATGCATGCAGGAGACCATAAATCTAGTTAACCCCGACCTAGATCGAAAGATTGGAAGGGAAGGCTTGCTTAATTACAATAGGGTATTGCAGTGAGGGCGAAAGTTAAGCTGTTTACGCTCTAGGGCGGTTTAAGGACCGAAAGGTGACGACCATAGCTCTTCTTATCAATAGTCTAATCGCCTTAGTATTCCCGATAGTATAAGATCTGATAGCTGCCACGGTGGACCGACTCTTAGCATACTCCCTTCTCTTACTGTTAATTCTCTTATTCATTTCCCTTGCCTTAATCTCTAGTTTAGTTAAATCAATCAAAACCCCCATTGTGACATTAGACAGATAAGTAGACAAGTAGATAGTAAACCGCCTCCCTGTGGAGATCGACCCTACTTACCGCTGACTTCTGTTAGTTGTACTTAGGTATTTATTTTTGGTACGAAACGACAGTATCATTATAACGCCTCACCGCTCGAACATTCAAATAGGACTCAAGAAAAGTTAAGTCGATGAGAGTACATCTATCTTGTTCGTACCTCCCATTGATGGTACCGGCCACAAAGCGCTCGGTGAATCAAATCACCGGATGTTGGATGGCGAAGGTGTGGCAATGCTTTGGGTGGATAAAATCCCTCCCGGAGATAGCCTTCCAAAGAAGGTCCACACCGAAATTATCGGGTTTTTCGGTATAGTTGGTGGGCACTACAAGACCGAAAACATAGGCAAATTCCTCAAGTTAAAGATGATGGTCTAGGTTGCACAACCTAAACTCCATGCCCACATCGGTGTGGGTATTTGTCACAATGCGAAAGCTACTCAAGAATTCAAGGGTGAGACTAAGGTACGTCTCCTCATGGGCATGGAAAAGTTTCCCAATGCCAAGGCCATTAAAGAACATCTCGTTAGGGTACCTTATCTTAAGGATTTCCAACACCCTAGTATCTACGAATTGAGTGGCTTCGTAGTTCTTACCTAGTAATTTGACAAAGTTCGTGCGGTGGTCATCGGATTCAAATAGCACCTCTTGGAAGTAGTCAAGTTGTTCAATTCCTCCCCTCATTAGGGGTTGGGTGCTCCTTGGTAGCACTACCTCCCGTGGCATTGAAGAGGTTGATCCCTTGCGCTTCTTTCCGGTGGATTCAACCAATTTCTTGGCCTTTCCCTTGGTGTTCATCAATGGTGCCATTTTGATGTGGGTGATGGGAGTGTTTTTAAGAAGGGGTGTGATTTTGAGGATGGCGATGAGTGTTTTAGGGTTTGATAAGGTGAGGAAATGAGGGAGAAAGGGGGTGATTATATAGAAGAAAGGGGGAATCCGAACGGATAAGGGTGGGTAATATCCGGTTTATCCGAAAAAACAGGACAATCCGAGCGGATTTCCTTCGGGACGGGCGGATTGTGAGAAGGGAAGACGGGCGTCTTCACTTGAATCCGGGCGGATTCTAACACAGCAATTTTTCTTGGTTGAGAGGTGGGAAAAGACGGGCGTCTTGGGTCTGGGATGTGCGGCTTGATCGGGACGGGCGTCTTGGATTAAATCCGCCCGTATTCTGGTGCAGCACAAAATTTTGTTCCTAGGTGACATACGAGACGGGCGTCCCGTGAAGAATACGGACGTATTGTCCAGGACGGGCGTTTTTGCTTGAATCCGCTCGTCCTCCTCTACAGCGTTAATCATTTCATCGCCGTGGGCCCTGGTCGGGCGTCTTCCTCTAAATCCGGGGGTCTTCTGCTCCTTTCCTTCTTTTTCTTTCTTTTTCATGCAATAACATACCCTCTTCACCGATTTTCTCTTTTTCCTTATCTTTTTCTGAAATTTGCTCATTAAACATGTAAGATAACTCTCTCTCTCTCTCTCTCCACTCTCATGCAAGAAATTAAATGCAAATGCAATAATGTACAATATTATACAAAGTAAAGGGTCCAAGAAATATCTTACAAATGGTGGTTTGAGATAGGACTCCACCAAACTAGTTCAAATTGTAGAAATTCTTGTCCATAGAGCTCAAGGCTCTCAATAAGAGATCAAAAGCTTGTGAACAAGCCCCAAATAAGCATAAATATGGGTTGCTCAATTTGAATATGAAATTTGGCCAATGAGGCTTGTATAATGTTCTTTTTCTCGCTTTGTCCTTAGCATTAGAGCTTTCCCGATGCTTCAAATAAACAAGCCCATGATTCTTGTCAACATTAAGCATGAAGTGTGGTTCATTTTCATCCGTGGACTTCCACTTACCAACTTCTTCAATTTCGGTGATGATGATAACATTTTGATTTTTCAATCCTTCCAAGGTAGAAGGAGAATTTTCATGGCATTGATGATCGGATACCATAGGAGTTGAGATTGTGGGTGCCAAATCTTCACAAGTAGCCTCACGAGCAATTTTCTTTTTGAGCTTTTTCACCAAGTAGCTCTTGTATGAAACTTTGGCCTTTTGAAGAAGGTCTATCATATTCTCTTCAATGATCATTGGCTCCATGATAGGTGTCAAGTGGTTTTCATGAGGAATAAAGGAAGGACGTTCTTCTTCATGATAGGGTATCTCAAATGTCTCAAGGATAGGCTCCTCAAGCAAGGTGATATTATGAGTCCATCCGTTAGGTTCATCATCATTGTTGTTATATTCATATGAATCATAGATGGGGGCTTCATGCAACTCTTTCTCCAACAACCCAATGTTTACTTCAAAGGACACACCCTCATACTCACGAAGGTTAAGAGTACTTGGCTTACTCAACCTCGTGTCTTCCTCATCGAACACAACACTTTCATAGTCACAAGAGCTCAAGGAGATTGACTCTTCCCATTTCTCATTTTCCATATCAAAAGTTACTACCTCAAATTCGTATTCGTGCTCAATGTCTAAAGGATGGTGGGGAGTGATTGCTTGGGATTCTTTTAATTGGGCAGTTTGAATCTCCAATTCCTCTCTTTGGGCAACAATGCCTTGAAGAACATTATCCCTTCTTTGGCTCTCTTCTAGCATTTGTTTGAAGAAGTTTTGTTGATCTCCCATCATTTGGAGAATCACATCTTGAATGGGTTTATCTTCTTGTTGTGGGTAAGTGTGAAAGTGGTTGTATTGTGGCAATTGAAGCTCATTATGAAGTGGGTATTGGGTGGGTGGTTGTTGTGGATATTGGATGTGGTTATTTTGGTGGGAAAATTTGGGGTAGTAGTTAGGATTTTTATTGTACGAATAATAAGGTAGGTTTGTGTTGACTTACTTCTCAAACTCCCCATACCCATAGTCATACTCAAAAGATCCAACATATACTCCATAAGTAAAGTCTTGAGCCATCATAGCTAAGACAAGGAAACAACTACAAGCATGGAAACTACACAAAAACGGTAAGAACGATCCTTGAGGAACAAGTTCCTCAAGGTGAAAGCAAAATCAAAAATAGACAAACAAGTAAGAACTTAATCACATAGCACCGTCCCCGGCAACGGCGCCATTTTTGATCCGGTTGATGTCGTCACTCATTCAATCAAACACATTTATAATACTCAACAAACAACTAGTTAGCGGTAAGTCGAGGTCGATCCATGGGATGGTGTGCTTTGGGTTCTAAGTCTATCTATCTCAATTTATGCTAGTGTCACAATTTGTTTGGGTTGTAGTTGTGTTCTAGGCTAATGCAAGCAATAAAGTAAAACAAGCAATGAAATAAAGGATGTAAACAAATGATTAAAAGTGCTAGGATATCATGGGGTCATAGGGGATTCATGGTGTTGATCATATAAACATGTTCACAAAGTTGCAAGCAATTAATGTTGTGGAGAAACCGAGTTGGTTTACGTCTTACGGTTCTTAGGAAGAGTTGGGTCCCGGAGCCGAATCAATTAGATTGTACAACACCTACAAGTCGACTTACTTTCCTCCTAATCAACTTCTATGCATGGTCTAACAAGACTCGAGTTGGTTTATATCTTACAAGTCAAGTTGGGTAGATAAGAGAGGGTAAAAATGCAAGGATTCATAGGCTTAGCATTTCATCAAACATAACATGTGCATAAAGTTGACATCACAACAAGCAAGCAATTTAATCATGTGAACATATTAGATTAAGCATTAATCAACCCCATGTTGGTTTCCCCTAATTACCCACTAATCCTAGCTAAGAGACTACTCATTCATTATCAAGTTTAACATGCTAACAAGGTTGTCAATCATATTAACAAGGTAAAACATGATGAATAATTAAGAAAGATTAACAATAATTAAAACAAGGATTAAGAGGATTATACCTATGGAGGTTCCAAAACAATAATGCAAAGAATAATAGAAGAAACTTGATGATTGATGGAAGGTTGTCAATCGCCCAATAATAACCCAATAATCTTCTAATTACCCAATAATAAACTTGAATTACTCAATAATAAACTTGAACAATGATTAAAGGAAAGATTAATGTGTAATTTGTGAAAAGATTAAAGAGCAATCTATGCTAATCTACTCCTAATCTAATCTAAGAGGAATTTCTAATAAGAGAGCTTGGTGGTTTGATTATTACAAATGGGGTATTTATAGTAGAAATTAGGTGGATGCATTAGGGTTAACTAAGGGCTAAACTAGTAATTACACTTTTTAGATAGAGCAGGGAGAAGCCGGTATTTCTTGAAGGAAGGGCTTCTTTCTTTGAGACTTGAAGAAGACGAAAATGTGCTGG
Source organism: Silene latifolia (assembly GCF_048544455.1). Lineage (NCBI taxonomy): Eukaryota > Viridiplantae > Streptophyta > Magnoliopsida > Caryophyllales > Caryophyllaceae > Silene > Silene latifolia. The sequence continues at coordinate 88,788,013 of NC_133528.1, forward strand.
GCTGGAATCCGAGCGGATTGATGTCGGGACGGGCGGATTGGTGAAGGAGAAGACGGGCGGATTGGGGTGAAGACGCACGTGTTATGTACATTGGGGACGGCCGGATTCCAGAGAATCCGCACGGGTTGGACTGCAGTTCTCGTTTTCTCTTCTATTCTTCCTTTTCCTTTACTTCCATTTTATTCTTGTAGGCTTGGTCTTTAGTTCTTGCTTCTTCCTCATACTAGTCCATCAAATATCGTCAACAAGCTTCCAAATATGCACGAAAAGCGGGAATTTCCGCCTTATTCTCTTCTTTCCTACAAAACATATAGAATGCGGTAGAAAAGCAAATAGGAAGGTTTTGACGGATAAAATGGCCATGAAATGCTATAATAGTATGCAAAATAGGCTCAATTAGGGGACTAAATGTGCGCAAATAATGGTCACATCAGTGAGCATGGTGGCAGCACTAAACACAAACACTCCGTCTGAAGGATCCTTTTCCAGAACATTCACCTCGTCGTCAATCGGCAAGATGAGATGAGAGCAGTCTAGGGTCGGCTCATCGTCAGAGATGGCGTGAATTCCCAAAGGATTCGTCTTATTATTCGGTTTAGTTGGTGGAGGTATAGGCAAATCTCCCTTCTCAATCATGTCTTGAATGAGGTGCTTGAGTTTGAAGCAATTTTCGGTATCATGCCCTTTCCCTCGATGATACTGGCAGTAGGCGTTGGGGTTCCAAAATCGGGACTTCTTGGCGTCGGTCGGATCTGGGGTGGGTCCAATCGGTTGTCGCTTCCCTTGGTCCATGAGCCTTTTCAGGGCACTTGCATAAGTCGATCCTATGTTGGTGAACACTCTCTAGGGGCGCTCGGTTTTCTTGGCAGATGGTTCGACGAGGTTGACCTCATCAATCTTGTTTGTCTGACCGTAAAGGCGAGATCCGGTTGAGGTGGATCCCTGGTAACCCCTGCCAGTGGTCTTTGCAAGGACACCTTTCCGGAGGTCGTCCTCAATACGTGTCCCCAGAATCTGCAGATCTTGAAAAGTTTTGATATTCTGATACCTCAGCAGGTTGGCATAAACCGGGCTAGGAATCTGCATAAACTGGCCAATTGAGTACTCACCCTCCTCCAACGGGTTAGGAACTCAGTGAACCCTTCCTTGTCGTTTTGGGTTAACACTTCGAGAGTACGGGTGTTGGCCTGGATTTCGACGTTGTCGGCATACTGTTTGGAAAACTCAACTGCGATCTCATCCCAAGTAGTAAGGTTTTTCGGGTCCAAGGAGTAGTACCATTGGCGAGGAATCGGCTCCAAAGAGGATGGGAAGATCCGGGTGAAAAGCTCTTGTTTGACCCCTTTAATGGCCATGTAGTCCATGAAAGCACGGATATGGTTGAGTGGGTCCTCCACTCCCTTAAACTTAGGCACATCAGTCAGGGCTAAGTTGTCAGGTAACTGGTCCCCAACAGGCTCGAACCTTCGGTTGTTCTCAAGATGGATGTTGTTACCCCGGGCTAGGAGCTGTTCTTCCAAGAGTTTCAGTCTCTTCTCAGTTTCAGTCAGAGGTGGGGTATTATGTTCCCCAATTTCCTTGTTCTCCAGGGCGTCGATACGGGTCTCGACGCGATCCAGGGTGACCTTAAGAGCGGTAAGCAGGCTGGCTAGCTGATCAGTTGTGACATCTCTGTTGTTATCATTGTTGTTGTTGGACGAAGCTGAAGACGGAGCCATGGCTCTGAGGCAGAAAAATGGCTCACATTACAACTCAATCCGACACGGTTCCAAGACTGAACGCAGACAACACAAAGGACGAGACAAAGATCTAACTCGACAAGATGGGGCGACCGTGTGTGGTCCCTCGGTGCTGACTCGATTTATGACGTGACGGTGTTTGACCGAACCTTTGACACGAGTCCAACATGATGGCGTGACGCCATTGGACGGGTCTCGTGGTGAGACGACTCATAAGTAAAGACCCATAAGTACGTTTGCTTTGACTCGATTGACACGAGGCGGAATTGGAATGGTGGACTGAAGTTTTCGAAAATAGGAATTTTCAAAAAGATTCATTTGTCGCTTTAATGGGTGGCTTCCGAAGATAGAGATCTCCGCAAGTCGATCAGTTGAAAGGGTTGTCTTAAGTTTATTTGCAAAAGACGGTTTGAGTTTGAGTCGGCTCGGGAAACAGTGCATCGTTTCCCAAGACGGTTTTGAAATTCAAAATTATATGTTTTGAAAATCGAGTTTGAAATGTTTGAAGAGGTCTCGGGGACGGTGCATGGTCCTCGGGATCCCGAAAGTGTCTCGAGAAAAGGGTGTGTGCTTTTCTCGGGTTTTGAAAGAAAGCCAATGTCGGCGCGAAACGGGTTAAAATCCGTGTCTAGACGCGGCGATTATAACGGCGTAAAAGGTGATTTGAAATGGTTATACAAAACCGAGTTTGAAAATCGTCATTACGACGGCCTTAGAAAGGCGTGCAACGGTCGGCGAAAGACCGAGGTTTGAAATGGCCATTATAACGGCGCAAAAAGGTGTTTTTGAAAGTTTGAAAATGACACGGAAGGACTTAAGATCAGATAGCACATAAGCACTCACAGTTCATTATATTATGCATTATGCTGACACGGGTTTTGGCTTAGAAGGGTGGGTTACACACCAAGCAATCAAACCCCGATTTGCGAGAGGGATACCAATCCAAACAAAAAGTGTAAGGAGGGTGCCCTAGCCTCGTGCTCGAAAGTGATGAAAGCTCTTTGACGAAACAGAAATGTGTAACGTCAATGGTATGCTTGACTCAATCGGGATTCGAAACGCGGGGATGAGAAAACTCACGCTGACGGAACGAGCCAATTGGTCAAAAGGGTTAGGTTGTGGGCCCGGACAAGGAAACCCGACCGTGACCGTAATATCAATTAATGCATTCCAACCAAGACCTCGTTCGAGTCTCACCATCTAGGGATCACAAAGACGTAAGTATCCTAGTTCTCCCCAGCGGAGTCGCCAATCTGTGGAAATGGCCCACCTGCAGGTCCGGTTCGATCTGTGGACATGCAGCAGTCTTTTTGGAAGCCACGCTCGGCGGCGTAAAAATGCTTTCGACCGGATCGTTTTAGATCGGTCGGTTTCGTCTCGGTAAGGGTCTCGAAATGATTAGAGATGTTCGGAGTCGCCACCAAGCATTTGTGGGATGCCTGGAACCCGTTCGAATTCCACTTTATACCTCGGTCAAATCGAAGCACAAAGCAGCGTTTGACATAGGTACTAAATATAAGGAAATCGTCCCTCTTTAGCATCCTATTTCTAGAATGACTCTCGTACGCCCTGGATAAGGTCCTCCACTATCCAAAGTTTCTGAGTAAGAGGTGAAGGTACGTATTGGGAAGCCCTTTAATCAGACACCCAATCCCGCCCGCGTTTAGCGGCCTCTACTAATCGATCTTGGTTGGTTGAATGCAAAAGTTGATAAAACGGTTTAAATGCATGAATGCGCATCCAATAATTTAAACCTAACATGTGAGAGCTTTCTAAGTCGGTTGATTTAATCCATGTATCAAGTATAAGATGTCGAGTTGGATTAATGATTGATTTGCATGCAAGACGGAAATTAAACATCCATTTACCGTATTAGGTTTAGGGTGCATAACATGATCCATTTGTCTTAGAAAGGCATTTGGCAAATATGGTTTGAATAGTCGTCTGATCCGTCCTATATCCGGGCTAACCGGAGTCGGGATCGTCCTAGACTAATGCTGGAAGGGAACAGGCCCTGTACCAGACGGCTATATGAGGCGTGAGCCAGCCGACGGTGTAAGGGGCCTCCCTCTGGTTTTGAAAATGAGAAATGGAAAGCCTATTTAGGCGCGGGTTAACCCACGGTTTATGTGCCGTGTTCTGACCTTTTAGAAAACGTTATAAAACGTGTTGAAAATGGGTATTTGAACCCGGTTTGATTTGAAGGGGGTCGTTTAGACCGCATTTGTTGATTTGAAGAACTAGACTCGAATAATCATCATTGTTTTGATAATATTCGGTGTCGGGTTCGATTTGACAAACTTGACATGAATAGTTTTGAAAAATGATTATGGACTAATTGTTTTAAGTCCACTTTGATGTAATTAGTCGATACTCATCATCATACCCGGGTTAAAATCCGGCATGGTATGTAGAACCAAGGATGACTTTATGTTGGTGACTAATATGTTTGTTTGAAAATGTGAAGAAATGAAATAAAAGGCTTTAAAATACCTTCTAAATGTCATTAACCAAATATTATCACCGAAACAGGGATTTAACCGTCATGGTATGAAGAACCAAGGGTGTAAAATGCTTTATGGTTAAAACATGTGAAATGAAACAACAATGGTTCGAAAATACTTGAAATGGTGAAAATCGATTACAAATATGAAAAATGGAGTAAGGGAAATGACAAGAACAAACACGGTTGATTTCTGGTCTGAATACCCCATTTAGGCGTGAGCTAGCTGGCGACCTAAGGGGCTTCTGCCTCAGACCAAAAATCAGTTTTGGCTCGTTTATTCCATGTTTTTGTTCATGTTATGCATGTTTTAGCATGTTATAGTCAGGAAATGAAAACATAATAAAAGAGGATTTTTACACCCTCATACTTACATGTTTAGTTATGGCGAGTGACCGGCGTAAGTGTAATAACTCGTTTGATCGGAAAAAACTCAGTTTAAAACCGTTTTGGTAAGTAAAAGAGTGTTTTAAAAGTTTAGTGATGGTGTAGTGGTCGAAATGGCCGGTCAAGTGATTTAATGCACGATGACGGTACCAAACAATGTGTAAGGCTCGTGTTTACGGTCGGTAGGTCGTAAATACGCGACGAATTGTGACTTAAGAAGTCGAGTCGAGAATTTTAAGGGAGAAAAGAGGGGGCGGACACTCGCGTAAATCTCAAATGGGTGGCATTTGAGGGGTATTTATAGGAGAATGAGTGGTTGTGTGAGTTTTGAGCGACGTGGCCACTTGGGCTGCTCAAAGAGGCACGAGCCACGTCGCGGTTCTTCGAGTTGTGTTGTCACTTTCACAACAAATGCAATCATGATTTGTTCTATCCTAAGTTTTGTAGTCACATGTTTGGTACTTGACCAACATGAATCCGGGAAAACTTAAGGTGGAAGGTTTAAAATGTTTGGTTTTTTGTGTTTGACTCGGGTTGACTCGTTGTTGGAGTCGGGATTTGAATTTTTGAGTCGGTTTTTGGTCCGGTGTCGGTTTTGACTCTAGTTAGTGTCATTGCGACCCCGTCGTCGTGCATTAAACACTCCAAGTATTTTTGAAATGTTTTGAAATGTTTTATTTTCGAAATCGTTTTAAGTTTTCCGACGTAAAGTTGTACACAAACTGTCGATCAAACGCCGCGATTCCAAAACATGTTGTAGTCCGATAATCATCGGGTGTTTGCTGGAGTCTCAGCAGATACTGGATATCTACAAGTACTCTTTATGAGACATGTTATATCAATATGCATAAATATGAACTTTATCTGCTTAATACCTGTATGCATTCGGGTTTGTGGTTTGTTGACACATGTGGAAGAGGTTCCCCTTTATTCGTTTTACCCATAAGCCCCACAAAAGCCAAATTTGCCTTTTTTGTCCCATAAGCTACATTCCATATTTAGCCTACCCTTGCTGAGCTAGTATTGGTAGTCGTTCGGGAATATTTTATTGCATTTTGGTTTTTATGTCTCGTGTTGAGAATATGTTGGTGAAATGTTGAAGGGAAAGAGAAAAAAGAAAGAAAGAAAAAAAAAAGAAGAAAAAAAGAAAACAGGAATTCAAAAAAAAATCAGTCGGTCGACCGTCCCACTTGGTCGATCGACTGTAGCGAAAGAAAAGAAAGAAAAGAAAAAGAATCACATGATTGAATCTTCATTAGTTGGTGATTTTATATTCCCATGTCGCAATTTAATATCATTTGGGGAATTGATGTATTGTGGAGATTGTGAGATTTGTGCTTCTAATTGGCACCGTTTTGTATCGATTGATCTTGAGTTAGAAGTTGGGATGTTCCCATAAGTTGGATCTGTAGTTACTAGCTTGGCATTAACTCCTCATATCCAAATTTATCTTAGCCCCTTCTTACCCATTACCTCACATATCCATATTTACCTCGGCATGTGTCAATCGTCTTTAATGGTTCGAATGCATATGTACGGTTGTAGAGATTATTTTAATATTAGACTGCAGGCATGTTCTTATAGGTCGTAGTCAGGTGAGAGTCATTACAAAATTACTTCTTCCTATCTTTACATATATTCACCTTTATTTATTGAGTGATTTGAGCGACCCGTGAGAGACCAATATGATAAGTCTTTATAGTTGACGGTTCAGGAGTTTTTTTGACGACTACATGACTCGTTTGCATGATTCGCATTGCTAATTGATTGTTAGTTGTTGCATTAAACTGGTTTAGGCTTTGCAATTTGCATTTAGCTCTGAGATTGAAATCGTTCCAATTAGGTCCTAGGATCGAGTCTAGTTCTTGCTTGGGGACAAGCAAGGGTTTTGTTTGGGGAAGTTTGATGCGTGTCTAAAAGGATGTTTTACACCCTCTTTTACACGCATTTCAGAGCTCAATTATGTAGTTTATGCTACTATTTTCCCTATTTCCGTCTACTTTCTTGTTTTTGTGTAATATTGCAGAAATGTGAAGAATTCAGCGGAAATCGAGCCGAATCCGTCCCCGAGTGCTTGGCATAGGATTTGACATGAAGTAGTGACTCGAGAGATGAACTTGGTGCGCGTTCCAAGGCCTGAAAGGTAGATTTGCGATAGTTTCAGAAGCGGATTACCAGCTGACTTGGTCTATAGACTGACCTACATGGTCTATAGACTGTCAGAATGCTGAACAGTTTACTGCAGGCTGCTTAAAATGGCTATATATCGAGTTCTAGATCTGATACTCGAGTGATTCCAATTGGAGGTGTAATCTTATCCTCTTAGCTTTCCAACGCCGCGTAGAACGCCTGATTTGACCAAGTAACGAAGAAATGGCAGCTGTTTTAAGATCGGTGCGCGCAGCAGAATTTGTCAGAATGCATTACTGTACAGCACCTTTGGTCGATCGACTGGTCCCAGTGGTCGATCGACCACCCCACGATTCTGACGCGCATGTTAAAATTAGAATTCCGAAGCCCATTTGTAATTAGGTTTTAGGAAGAAGTCACGTTTTTTTCCTATATAACGTAACTTCAGTTTATCATTGAGGGACATCCAGTATTCATGATCATTCAGTTCCATCTAGAATTTATTAGTTTACAATAATTGGATACTTTACATTCATAGTTTTAGCATTCCTAATTGTTTTAGCAGGATTTTCCTGGAAGGATCCGGCTTGTTTATATAGTAATCAGGGTATCTAGTTCTATATGATTGGAGTAATACGAATAAATAACAAAGGAAGATTTAAGTGTAAGAAATAACGTTTTTATTATCTTGATAAGCTGAGTACAATAGTGTATGTATATCTGAATATTCAAGAATAAAAAGAGATAAAGTGTGAATTAATTGACTAAGATTGAATGCCTTTACAATTGTTAGATTCTGCTATTTATAGTTCTACAAATGCTACCGTTGCCTTTTTCTTCAACGTCTTTCTCCATTATAGGAGTCATTCTTGAGGATTAATAGGGCATGCTTCCTATTTACTCGCTTGACCCGTTCCAATCTCAACCAATTTATAGCCTTTCCTCTTCTTTCCGTTCACATTCATAGATTATATAGTTTTAAGTTTGGACTTGGTCTTCCTTGAGAATAGGGCACGGTTATTTGACTTATACAATTATATTTCTTGTTTATCTTCTTAATCCAGCCTGCTTCAATACTCTGCCAAGCTATTCCATACCGTCCATCAGGCTCTTCTTCCAGGATTTAGTGGTCTGCTTGTTATAATATCCCTCAACAAAGCTAAATAATGACTAGATTTGTCCGGTCCTCGTCTCAATCAATCGGCCTTGTTAAGTCGAGGCCAGGTTATGGTCGGACCAGGCTAAACTGGGCCTAACAATTGCCCCTTGACATTTTACCCGTCTTTGGATCCGGCCAGGGGTGAGATGTCAACTACGGGTTAAACAATAAGAAGAGTCATATTTATTCGGTGACTCTTAGACTCCTACTTACCGTTGAACACCGCAACGGCTAAGTGACATCATCTTGACAGTTTTGCAATTCCTAGGTTTTTCATGCCGTTATTCATCTCCTATAAATACGGTATTTAGGGCAAGGTTATTTTTCACCAAATTTCCTCCACTTTCTTTGTTGAATATTCTTCGAAATTCTTTCAAATTCTTCCAAATTCTTCAAATTCTTCCAAATTCTTCCCTTCTTCTCGTAATCTTGTTCGTTATTTTGTATTTTCTCGACAATTTCAATTATAATAAATCAAACACTTAGAAACATGGGAGCCAAAAACGTCCCGCATCCTGCAGAGTCGCTGGCTGCTGCTGAGCTCGAACCCACGGACATCCAAGAGGAGGAGGTAAGGGAAATTGACCCTCCCGCTCGTCTTGCCGTGGCTTTCAAGTATCAGGATTCTGTTTTTTTCTTGCTCTTCAATCTTTGGATCCTTACTTTCTGAAGAGAACTTATTGAAAACAAATTATGACAAGATACTAAGGGAGAAGAAAATAATTCTGAGTCGACCGAGGTATGGATTCCGAGTCTTGTCGATCGAGCTAATCGGGTGTCACCTGGTTGGTTCGTATTTTGAATGGGCATTCAAAGCAGCATGTAAGTTACCTTTTACTCCCTTAATGATTGACACCATTCGTGCTATGGAGGTGTCACCTTTTCAGATTATGCCGATGGTTTGGAAACTTATCCATTCCATAGAAAATTTATGTGCTAAACACAATCTTGTGATTACTCTTAATGATATCAAGTCAGTATATCATTTTAAAAATCCTGTTGTTGGTCGTTTTAATTTGAGAATTAAGTCAAAGATGTCTCCATTAATTACTAACCTGGACTCAGGAGATGACAAGAGTTGGGCAAAGACTTTCTGTTTATCCGGACCGAGACTCGGGATCAGGCTTTGATTATACGAGATATCCTCCTTTGGAGAGTGGTAGGTTTCTGTACTCTTAATTTGTAGTTATATTAAATGAGAGTGAGGCATATAAGTCTTACCTGTATATTTTGTTTTTGTAATGTTTGTAGCTCCTGATTGGAATCATGATCCTCTTGACGAGGAGGCTGTTGCAAGGATAGATGCTTTCCTCTCTATTCCTGAGGAAGAGAGGACTTGGCCAGCTTGTTTGGGCAGGGAATTGTTGCCCCGGTATATGAAGACCAAGCCGATCGGGGTCGAGTACCCAAAGGCAAGCCTAGTTCTACCGCTCTTTCCGTACGTCTTTCGTATGCTTTTATGTTGGCCGTTATCTTCCGTTGTTCTTTGCTTGATATTCACGTATATATTTTTTTTTTTTTTTATATATTCAAGTATTTAGGTCTTCTCGCTAGGGTCGGCTAGCTTTTCTGCGAAGGATTTGAAGGTGGGGTGGCTAGGATTGCTGAACAGGTCCAAGAGCCGGGAGGCTAGTGGGAGTGACAAAACATTGGATATCCCTTTTCGATGTCCGGCCTCCTCAAGATCCACCAGGGTAGTGTCACCGGGGGTCGTCCAGTGCTCAAAAAAGAAAGAGGGAAGATGATATCCTGGAAGAGGAAGAGGGAGAAAAGGTGCCTATCCAAGCTCAACCACTCAGGAGTATAAGGCAAGTGCCTGCTAGGATTGATGACATGGATGATGCCCGGGCTCGGATAGATGAGTTTTCTGCAAAGATGAGCGACCGGCCTATTGTCCGCTAGTACCCTTGAGTCGTCTACCAGGGTGGTTTCTATTTTGACTTCTCTTGTAACAAGGGTCTTTGAACTTGCTTCCCAGGCTAGGGAGGTTAGTTGTAAAGGGATATTTTTAATTGTTTGTGTGCTTTTTGTTTTACCTTGTATTTGGCTAATTGATTTTGTATGTATGTAGGGGTTGGATCTTTGGGCAAGCTCGCTTGTCAACTTAGGGACGCCTGTGCCAAGGTTACTAATTTGGAGGAAAAGTGGATAGGCTAAACCGTGACCGCACACATCCAGGGGTAATGAAGTAGTACTTCAATCTCGTTGGGGACAGACTAAGGAGGCGGTCGGGTGCTGTGGTTTGTGAGGTAGCCGCAAAGAATGCCGAGAAGGCTGTCAGGCAAGAGTTGGAAGTCGAGAAGCAGGCAATGCGGGATCAATTAAGAAAAACGAGGAGCTTGTCTTGAAAAGGAGTTGGTGGAGGCGCGGTTGGCTGATCTTTGCTCAGTACTTCTTCGGGAAAGGCCGGGTTGATGCTATGAGAGATCCAGAATCCGACCGGGCTAATCGGAATCCGGACCGGGATGAGATGGCTTTGGACGCTCGATATCCGATTTGGCCAAGATGGCTCAAGAAGAAGAAGTGGATTCTCCTCCTTCCAAGGCAAAGTCCGGTGATCAGGAAATGGTGGATGGTTGTGAGTGATTCATGGCTCAAAAATAACTTAGTTTTTTCTTTTGGGTTTTGGTCTATCCAGGGGGAATGTCCCTGGAATGAATATTTAGAGTATATCAATAGATTTTTTGGCTCATCCAGGGGGGATGTCCCTGGAATGGATGGTTATTAGGTAGGACCAATTATTTTGGGTGAATAAATATTTGGTCTTTGTTTTGTTTCTTTTTGTGTTTTGACAAGGTACTTTTGTGATGTTGGACGTGTACTCGGATCGCCGATTATTCGGCCGGATCAGCCGCTTTTTCGATTGGATCGGCCGATTTTATCTTGGATCTCGCCGATTCAATGTGTTATGGGTGGGGTTATTGCCTGTCTGGAGGGCTTATGTCCCTTGCCTGTCTGGAGGGCTTATGACCCATTTATGTCATACAGTCTAGGAATAGATTTTCCAGGTTTGTATGTTATGTTGAGCTCAATATTTAAAGGCTGTTTTTGCAACCGAATTTTGGATATCGTTGAATATTTGGTGGGGTGGCCCCAATCTTTAAGATTTGTTTTAAATAAGATGCAATATGTAAAACAAGTGTTGAAGATTTCACTAAGTAAATATGAGAACATAGATAAGTACTTGGGCACATAATTTGAAGAAATCATATACGGCATTTATTCATATAATGGCAAGTATCATACATGTAGTTTTCTGTGCAAGAAGTATTTAAAGTAAAAAGTTATACCGGATTGTGCGATATATTCTATATGTGAAATAATTTTAAATGTGTAATATTCCAGGCTCTTGGGATCATTTCGCCGTCCAGTGGTCCGTAATCTATAAGCTCCCCTGGCCGACTATTGAATCAATCGATAGGGGCCTTCCCAGGTTGGGGCCAATTTGCCAAAGCATTCTTTTCTTTTGTGTTTTGGAATACTTTCCGAGAACAAGATCTCCTACCCTGAATACCCGGCTTTGACAGTCTTGTTGTAGCTTCTCGCAACTCTTTGTTTGGTATCTTTCGCTAATCGATGCTCGCCGCATCTCTTAGCTCTTCCGTTAAGTCCAGGCTATCCTCCATTAGAGGTATATTGCTTGTTGTTGTGTTCGGGCTACATCGGTGATGGAATGTCCACTTCACTGGGATTATCGCTTCACATCCATAGACCAAGGAGTAGGGGGTTTGGCCTGTGGATGTTTTTGGCGTGGTTCTATCAGCCCAAAGGACCAGGGGGAGTTCTTCGGCCCATCTGCCTTTCCTTTTTTCCAGCTTTTTCTTTATGCAGCTGATTACCACCTTATTACTGGATTCTGCTTGACCGTTGGCTTTTGGATATCCTGGTGTGGATGTTACCAGATTGATGTTCCATTGAGCACAGAAGGCTGCTGTTCTTTTTCCCACAAATTGCGTGCCATTATCACATACTATTTCAGAGGGGATGCCATATCTACATATGATGTTGTGTTTAATGAATGCTATGACGTCCTTCTCCTTAACTTGCCTGTATGATTCAGCTTCTATCCATTTGGAGAAGTAATCAGTCATTGCTAACATGAAAACCTTTTGTCCGGGCGCTTGAGGTAGTTTTCCTACTATATCCATGCCCCACTTCATAAATGGCCATGGTGCGGATATGGAATGTAGTTCCTCGATGGTCGATGGATATATGGTCCGTGAATCGACAAGCTTTGCATTTAGAGCTAAAATCCAGGCAATCGGCTCTCAAGGTAGGCCAATAATAACCGGTTCTGAGTACTTTGCTTGCCAGGCTTCTTCCACCTTTGTGATTTCCACAAGATCCTTCATGGATTTTCGATAATATCCGCTCGCCTTCCCGTGGTTCCAGGCATCCGAGGTAGGGCCCACTGCGATTTCTTAAAAAGCACGTTGTCAATAATAGTATATGAAGCGGCTTTTATTTTTAGTGCTCTGGCATCTTGCTTATTTAAGGGAAGGATTCCCTGTTGTAGTGATCATAGTAGGGTTTTGTCCAAGAATTAGCAATGTAGATTGGGAAACTCTCATCTTGTTTATTTATTGCAGGTTCTAATAAATGCACGATGGGTATTTTGTCGAAGTCAAGGGGACTAAAGTTGGATCCTAGGCCGGCTAAGGCATCGGCCTGGGTATTTAAATCCTCGGGAATTTGGTCAATATCAAAATTTAAAAATTTTGATTTTAGCATTTGAACAACATCTAGATAAAGCATCATTTTGGGGTCTTTTGCAAAGATATATCCCATTTACTTGGTTGGAGATGAGGAGGGAATCAAGACGTACCTTTAAGTTTTGCACACCAAGGTCAACACATACCTTTAATCCGCTATCGGGCTTCATATTCTCGCCTCATTGTTGGTGGCCTCAAATGCACTGACTTATAGCCTGTACTATCTTATCCCCCGTGGCGATTTTAGTACTACTCCTAGGCCCGTGCCCCTCGTGTTGGTCGCTCCATCGACAAATAGGGTCCATTCTAGGTCTGTTTGGTATTTGGTCGGTTTATTCACTTCTTTTATTAGGTCGGGTTCTAGGGTCGGACTAAAATCAGCCACAAAGTCTGCTAGTGCTTGTGACTTAATTTCTGTCCTTGGTTCAAATGTTATATTGTATGTGCTTAGCTGGATTGACCATTTGCACATTCGTCCAGGACAATTTCGGTTTCCTAAGTACAGATTTGATAGGAAGATTGGTTCGACTATTATAGGGTGACTTTCAAAATATGGTCTTAATTTTGTGCAACTCATAATTAAAGCTAAAACATATTTTTCTAGTAGGCCATACCGATCTCTCGCATCCAGTAGACTTTTACTTACATAATAGACAGTCTTTGTTGTCCGTCGCTTCTTTGACCAGATCGCATCACAAGAAGCTGGATCGATGGTATACTTGTCGGGGTTCATCTTTGATGGTTTTGCCAGCAAGGGGGAGAGGATAGATATATTTTCGGTCTTCAAAGGCAGCCTGATGATCGTGGGTCCATTGAAAGTCCTTGTTCTTCCTTAGCAGGTTATAGAACGATTTGCATCTTTTCGATGATCTTGAAATGAATCATTGGGGTACGCTATTCTTACAAATCGCTTTTGTATGTCTTTGACTGTTTTTGGTGGTTCCAGCTCCAGGATAGCTTTGATCTGTTCAGGGCTGGCTTCTATTCCTCTTTTTGTCACCATGTAGCCCAGAATTTGCCTGCCGAGACTCCGAAGTGGCATTTTTGTGGGTTGAGCTTCATATTGAATTTTTCCAAAGATTTGAAAGGCTACTTCAAGGTCTTTGACGTGGTCTTCTGCCTTTTTTGATTTGACTACCATGTCATCTATATAGACTTCCATGGTGTCTCCTATCTGATCTTTGAACATCATGTTGACTAGCCTTTGGTAGGTTGCTCCTGCATTTTTTAATCCAAAGGGCATAGCAAAGATAACAATATATACCTCTTTCAGTGATGAAAGCCGTGCTTTCCTGGTCTCATTGGGTGCATTTTTATCGGTTGAATACTGGAGGCATCCATGAATGTCAACATTTCGTGGCTGCAGTGGCATCTACCATTGCATCGATGTGTGGTAGGGGAAATGGATCTTTTGGGCAGGCTTTGTTTAAGTCGGTGTAATCTACACAGACTCTCCATTTGCCATTTTTCTTTTGGACGACTACCACGTTTGCAAGCCAGTCAGGGTACATTACTTCCCTGATCATTCCCATGTCCAAGAGCTTGTCAACTTCCTGGTTGATGATTTCATGCCTCTGCAAAGCAAATTTCCTTCTTTTTTTTTGTACATGGCTTAAAGGATTTGTCAATGTTCAACTTATGAGTAATAATATCAGCATCTATACCAGTCATATCAAAATGTGACCAAGCAAAACAAGACATTTTAGTTTTGAGAAAGCCGACAGATTTGGTCCGATTGAGTCGGGTGCATCCGACCCTACAAGTACTTTCTGTCGGGAATTCTGGATCTAATGTGACTTCTCCCTGTTTCCATCTGTGTTTGTGCTATATATTCTTCCCCGACAGGTGACTTTAATTGCTATGCAAGGGACTTACCTGACTTTGAGGGTTTCAAAGCCCGAGTGTAACATTCCTGAGCCGTCCTTTGTTCTCCTCTGATGGTGGTTATCCCCATTCTGTTGGAATTTTCACGCATTGATGGTATGTTGATGGGATTGCTTTGACATTGTGGATCCATGGTCTGCCCAGGATTACATTATACGAGGATAGGCAATCCATTACTCCGAATCTCTCATATGAAGCCACGCCTTCCACATAGGTAGGCAAGCTGATTTCTCCCAAGGTGTTCTTTGTTTCTCCACTGAATCCAACCAGGACGCTGGATTTCTTGATGATCTTCCCTTCGTCTATTTTCATAGCTTTAAGGACGTCAAGCATCACCAGGTTGATTGACCTGCCTCCGTCTATCAGGATTCTTGACACCTTTGCTGTGCCGATTTGCATGGTGATTACCAGGCTGTCATGGTGCAGATCTGATATTCCTTGTAGATCCGAGTCATCAAAGGTAATAGCAGGCAATGACTTGGGCCTGAGAGGAGGTTGGAGTCTGGATTCCCTGGATATTCTTTTGGCGGCTGAGCTGGTCAGACCACAGATTTCTGATCCTGCATTTATGAATTTGACTTCATAGATGGGAGGAGGAGGAGGATCTCTGCTGCTTCTTGGATCTCTCTTGTTTTGTCCTTCATCTTTGTTCTTTGGCTGCTGGATTATGTCTTTCAAGTAGCCTTTCTTTAGAAGATATGCCACCTGTTTCCTGAGCTGGATGCATTCTTCTGTGGTGTGTCCGATGTCCTGATGGAAGTCACACCATCTTGTTGGGTCTTTCCTGGGGTTGTCGGATTTCTTTGGCCATCTGACTGTTTCTCCCAGGTTTTCTAGGCGTTTGATTAATCCTGCAGTATTAATAGAGAAGTTATATTCAGGAATAGTTGGAAGGCTAGAAAGGTTACCTTTATGTTCTTGTGCCATATTGACTTCGGATCTTTCAGGCCTGGAATAGGGTGCCGATCCGGGATTGCCTCCTTTCGGTAGGAGCTTTTCCCGTTAGTGTGTCCATAGCCTTGCTTTCCTCCGGATGAGTTCGTTCTGAAGTTGAGGTCTTCTTCTAATCTGACATGCTCTAAGGCGATGGATTGAACAATGGCAAAGGTTGGACATGCTTTCTTGGTCAGATCTGCATAGATGTCACCGTCAAGCGGGACTCCTTGTCGAATGCTTCTACCATTGTTTCTTCGTCGCATCCGGGAATGGCCACCTTTTCTTTGACAAAACGGCCAGGAATTCTTTGAGAGATTCTTCAGAAGTTGCTTTACCCCGAACAGTTCTTGGGTCTCTTGGCCATATCCCTGCTACTTGCGAATTGTTGATTGAAGGCATTGATCAATTCTGCAAAATTCTTGATACCTCCATTTGGGAGATTGATGAACCATTGTAATGCTGCTCCGGTCAGGGTTGTACCAAAGCCTTTGCACATGCAGACTTGCCTGAGTTCACTGGGTATTGAGGCAGCCAACATTTTTTGTTTGAATATGGCAACATGATTTTGTGAATCAGAGGTTCCATCATAAGTTCTCATGGATGGAACAAGAAATTTCTTGGGGAGATCAATCTTTGCAATTTCATCTGCAAAGGGTGAATGCAAAGTCGTCAACTTCTACTTGATCCACGTGGTCCGGCACTCCGGGTATATTTTCTATTTTGTTGTGGAGTTTTTGGATTTCCTGAAGCATAGCCATCATTATTGCTGATTCAGTTTTGTTTGTCTCATCATTGGGAATGGCCGGAGTGCCGGATAATGTATCCTTCTCCGGGGTTCCAAAATTAGAGAAGTCTATATTTTTGATAATGGATGAGAATGGGGTTCCTGGTTCAAATCTGGTCCTGGAACCCGAAGCCTGATTTTCCAATTTCTTTTTCAGGCTAGACTCGATTCCTTGACCTATTGATTTGCTTCACCGAGCGGCCTTCTCTTGGATTGTTTCCAATTCTTTGATCTTGGCCAGGGCAGCCGCTAATTGTTGTTCTGCGGTGAGTTCCACCATTTTTGTGTGTGAATATTAAATGAAAGATGATAAGGAGAATTTTATTGGTTGTAGAACTAGATGCCCCATGGTGGGCGCCAATTGTTTTAGCAGGATTTTCCTGGAAGGATCCGGCTTGTTTATATAGTAATCAGGGTATCTAGTTCTATATGATTGGAGTAATACGAATAAATAACAAAGGAAGATTTAAGTGTAAGAAATAACGTTTTTATTATCTTGATAAGCTGAGTACAATAGTGTATGTATATCTGAATATTCAAGAATAAAAAGAGATAAAGTGTGAATTAATTGACTAAGATTGAATGCCTTTACAATTGTTAGATTCTGCTATTTATAGTTCTACAAATGCTACCGTTGCCTTTTTCTTCAACGTCTTTCTCCATTATAGGAGCTGTTGCCGGATTAATAGGGCATGCTTCCTATTTACTCGCTTGACCCGTTCCAATCTCAACCAATTTATAGCCTTTCCTCTTCTTTCCGTTCACATTCATAGATTATATAGTTTTAAGTTTGGACTTGGTCTTCCTTGAGAATAGGGCACGGTTATTTGACTTATACAATTATATTTCTTGTTTATCTTCTTAATCCAGCCTGCTTCAATACTCTGCCAAGCTATTCCATACCGTCCATCAGGCTCTTCTTCCAGGATTTAGTGGTCTGCTTGTTATAATATCCCTCAACAGCTAAATAACAGCTAGATTTGTCCGGTCCTCGTCTCAATCAATCAGCCTTGTTAAGTCAGGCCAGGTTATGGTCAGACCAGGCTAAACTGGGCCTAACACTAATAAATTCCATTGCTTCCGGATCTTATTCATCTTTCCTAGTCTTCGGTAATTCTTGTTCTTTATTTGCTTTGTTTAGTCTAGTAATCGCTTGTTAGATCCCGAAACCTTAATTGCTTTATTGCATTATTATTGCTTTTAATCATGTTTTCCTTTATAGTTTTATCAAATTCGTTGTTGTTATTATCATTCATATGAGTACCTAAGTACCCTTTGCTAAGATGTAGGGGAGCTATAGCGTAGATGGCGTAGAATAGGTGACCCCGAATTAGGGCATGGTCGATCGACTGGCTTAACTGGTCGATCGACTATGTCGTGTGGTCGGTCGACTGAGGTAGTTGGTCGATCGACTAGACCCGTGTCTGATTAGCATCGTTTGATTCGTAAAGTGCAATATTTAACAATGAGACCGAGAGGAGACTTGTCAGATGCTTAGTTTTGACCAACCCGTAGATCGGGAGTTAGGGGAGGGCATTAATTAATGAATTAAGACGACTAAATTGCTAAGATCGAAAGATAAGTAATTTAGGCTTTAGGAATCACTTTTTAGGGCGAGAGCTAGTATTAGTGAGACCTAGGGACTAGTAGCATAGGTCAAAAGGAGCTACTGATTAACTTGGACCGAGAGGACATGTTTTACCCATCCTACACGACTGTATTTCGGACTTACCTAGGATTATGTGCCATCACAGCTATAGTGAACCGACCATCTTAGCTCCTTTTTATCATTTGTTTACACCCATTTCTTATTGCTTGCTTATTTATTTTTGCATTTAGACTTAGATATAATTCAAGCAAAACCCTCAATCTTAGACTAAAATTAAGACAATTAGAACTCCCTACCTCCCTGCGGATCGACCCTTACTACCGCTTGCTAGTTGTAGTTTGGAAATTATAAATATTATTTTTGATACTCACATCGACAGGTATCACAAACTATCCCCGCCATTGAAGCTGCTCGTGGCCCTATCTTCGATGTTACTCATTCTAAATGTCAGGCCTGTCTCCAAGCTTGGAATGATAGAACTATTTGGCATATGCTTAACCCAGTAGAATCAACGTGGGTCTCTTATTCTTTGTAGATACCTAGTATCTAATGATTCCTCAACAAACACCCGATGATTATCGGACTACAACATGCTTAGGAATTGCTACGTTTAATCAACAGTTTTGTATAACTATACGTCGGAAAACTCAAAACGATTTCAAAAACAAAACAGTTTCAAAAGTTTTTAAAAGTACCTGGAGTGTTTTGTGCATGACGAAGGGGTCGCAATGGCACTAACTAGAATCAAAACCGACACCGAACCAAAAATCGACTCAAAATTCAAATCCCGACTCCAACAACGAGTCAAACTGAGTCAAACACAAAAAAACAAACATCACAAAACTTCCATGTTAAGTATACCCGGTATACTTGAATGGTCATGTACTAAAATCATGCCATCCAAAACCTAGGATACAACAAATCATGATTTCAAATGCGTGATAGTGACAAGATTGCTCGTAGACCCGCGAAATTGCTCGCACCTCTTCGAGTAGCCCATGAGGCCACGTCTCTCAAAACGCACACAACCACTAAATCTTCTATAAATACCCCTTAAATGCCACCATTTAAAGGTGCGCGAGTGTCCGCCTTGTAATTTCTCCCTTAAAATTCTAGACTCGACTTCTCAAATCACATACCGACATGTATTTTCGACCTACCGATCGTAAATACAAGCCATAGACATTGTTTTGTACCGTCATCGTGCATTAAATCACTTAACCGACCACTTCGACCAACTACACACTCACAAAACTAAACAAACACTCTTTACATTGCTAAAACGGTTTTTCAACCGAGTTTTCTGACCTAACAAGTTTTTACACTATCGTCGATATCTCGTCTTCAACCTAGCATGTAAGTATGAGGGTGTAATTAATCCTCTTCTTTCATGTCTTTTTATCTGTTTTTATGACCTTAACATGCTAAAACATGCATAACATGGTCCAAAATATGGATCGAATGAGCCAAAA
The DNA here is from genome assembly GCF_048544455.1 of Silene latifolia. NCBI lineage: Eukaryota > Viridiplantae > Streptophyta > Magnoliopsida > Caryophyllales > Caryophyllaceae > Silene > Silene latifolia. Next base: position 88,807,328 of record NC_133528.1, read on the forward strand.
CCGAGTTTTGAACGGAAATAGAAGGTCGTAGTCAATCTGAGTCAACCTGAGTCTGGAATGTCAGAAATAATACCATGAATGTCTTTATCATGTCATCTGCATTAAAATGACATTAGAGTCAAAACCGATATCGGGGCAAAAACCGAGTCAAATTCAAATCCTGACTCAACACGGGCCAAATCCGAGTCAAACACACAAAATACCTATTAGGACATAGGGGAGCCATGGTAATTACGGAGGTTAATATTAGGTGATTGGACTTGGCTAAAATTAGGTTTATGTTGTGAATCACTGTAATTAATAGCAATTAGTTGCTTGATTCGACGTATTTAGCTAGTTGATTTGTTACACCTTGACCTAGATCGGAATATTGGGAGGGGTAGGACCTGCCCTGAACATTAGGACATTCTAATGAAGGCGGAAGCTAAGTTAGTAGTGTTTTAGGGCGAAAAGCGGACCGGAAGGACCTATTCACTAGGCCTATAGACCGAATTTATGCCGAACCTTGACCCTAGCTTGGATCTCTAGAAAACCATGGTGAATCGACTGTCCTAGTTGTTTCTCTCTTTCTGGTAATTTCATTAAAACTTATTGCTTGTTTCTTTACTGTTCCTTTTCTCTTTATCTCTGTAGTTTAGAATCAAACAATCAACCCCCAAGAAACGGTTACCTAGGTAGACTTAGTTAGCATGCAGAATTCCCATCTCCCTGTGGATACGATACCCAACTGCCTCTACTATATTTTATAGAGACCGGTTGGTTTTATTTTTGATAGGGTTGCGACAGCCGTGTCAGTTTTCATCATTTCAAACATTTCCAAAACACCTTTTTTTTATGATAAATATTTTGACAGTTACCAAAATCATCCTTGGTTCCATATACCATGAGGCTTTATTCCGTGACTCGATGATTTGGTTGGTTAATTACAAATAAATGGGTATTTTAACACCCTTTTCTTTTACTTAGCATTTTTCCTCACTTATTCACATTTGTAAGCATTTTAACCATTCTCATAATCATCCTTGATTGTTTATACCATGTCAGTTTATTCCGAGTACCATGTTAAATATTGACTAACTATAAATAAATGAACTTATCATAATTAATTCATATCAAACATTTCTCTTTATTTTATTTTATTTTATTTTCATCCTTGTCTTGACAATAATGGATATCACCCTTGGTTAAAATAAATACCATGTCGATTTAAATCAAGTACGGTGATAAAATGGATAAGCACACACATTTTACATTTTTATTTTTAAACTAGACTTTTCAAGCTTGCAAATATGAATCCGACGACGAATATTACTAATATAATGGTAATCGTTCCGAGTCATGCAAACAACATTTACAAATCATTCATCACAATTATCGTTTTAAACAGCCTTTTAACAACCTTTTAAAACGGATTTAACAGCCTTTTTATAAAACCAAAGGACGCCCATTTGCATTGCCATATAGCTAGCGCCCCTATGGGGTTGCTTGATGTTGTTCTGTCTCATTTTCAGCACTTGTCTAGGACAAATCCCGACTACAGTTAACCCAATTATATGAAGGATCAGATTGACAAGTTTATGTTTTACACTTTGTCATTTTACATCCTTTTTCGAACAATTGGATCATGTTACGCATCATAGCACGAGTTTAATAAATGGATGTTTAATTTCCATTTTCACATGCAAATCAATATTAAATCCAGCTCGACATCAATTACTTGATATTTGTATAAACAAACTGACTTAGCAAATTCTCACATGTTAGTTTAAACTTGTGGATGCGCATTCATGCATTTTACCCATTTTATGCACTTAAACAACCACGATCGATCAGTAGAGGCCGCTAACACGGGCGGAATTGGGTGTTCGATTAAAGAGCTTCCCATACGTACCCTCACCCCTTACTCAGAACCTTTGGATAGTGGACGACCTTACAAAGTGGATTCGAACGGTTTCCAAGCATCCCATAATTGCTTGGTGGCGACTTCGAACATCTCTGCATCGTTTCGAGACCTTAACCGAGACGAAATAAACCGATCTAAAGTGATCCGTTCGAAGCATTTATACGCCTCCAAACGTAGCTTCAAGACCACTATACGTCCACAGATTGGCTTGTCATGTAGGTGGCCCATGTTCACAAATTAGCCTGACGCGCGGGTGGCCCATGTCCACACTATCACCGGTGTCGGATGTCCTTGCTCCCTCATATGCTCCTGCCGAATAGCCACCACCGGTCCACCTTCATGCCTCATCCAACTGGCTACCATATTTAGCTCCCCACGGTCCCGCGAGGCAGCCATACTCGTAGCTCTCTGGGACCCTCCATGTGGTGAGGTCTACCCAATAGCCATGAACCACTCTGGTGTCATCTCCCATTCCCCTCCACCATACTGGATGAGCTAGATCAGTCCCTAAACCCTAATGATATGCCATCTCATGCATATTGCTGAACACTAGCATGGTAGATATCAGCTCCATAAGCTCACTTATATGCATCCTAGGGTCATGGACGATATGATAGGGCGAGTACTGGGTTGGGTAGAATCTCGGTGTAGTATACGATGGTCTGGTCTGCACCTCTCCGGTCATCCTCCCTCCGCGGTGCTCACGAGGTGTCAGGACGGTCGTTTGCTTCCCTGAAGCAGTGACCGGCTCAGGCAAGTCTTAAGAATCTCCGGATAGATCAAGTAAAACTGAGGCTCATGCCGGGATTCTCCACTACCCGGGTCATACTCCCGCAAGTGGTCAATCATCGGTAGGTGCTCCGGATCAAGCAGTCTCATCCACTTGGTCCCCTTTACCCTCCAAGCTATGGTCCCGTCATCTAACCTCCTAAGACACTTAATGTGGCGCCAGTAGTGTTCATCCATGGTAGAAGCAGTCTCAAACAAGGCATTTCCCGACTCCGAAGGAGCTTCAAAGTCGGTCAGTCTCTGGGCTAGGTAGGTGACTATGGCTCCACAACTAAGATAGCGGCTCTTGGAGCAAGCCATAAGTGCCAAACTGGCAAACACTACTCTGGGAGCACTGGAGTAGAAGCACTCCCTTCGGAGTGGGTTACGGTAGGACACTAAGAGCATCACCTCGTGGGAGTTTAACTTGCTGACATCATTCCGTCCAAAAAACAGACAAGTCATCACCCTCAAGAATATGCGAAGAGATACATGTTGGACATCATTAATAACCATGGCACTCGAGGTAGGGCCGAGTTGATCGGTAAGATAAGGTAGGAAGTGGGATGCCCCACTCTCGGTCGCTACATCACTAATGTACCCCTCTTTCTCGGACTCTAGTCCTAGATTTTCATCAAACTTGTCGAGGGTTAACTTATGGTCGATGTTCAAAAGACGGAAACTAACGGCTTTTCCCTTCACATCATACTCAAAGGAACTCGGAAACTCTAGGTGAGGACCAGTTAAGACGTTTTACGGAGATGGTACAACCCTTTCATCCCCAAAATCCCGAATATATGAGATACATGCGATTCTACACCCAAATCCTTCAAGATCTTCGGGTCAACACAACGGGTCGGGCTCATGGTACGACCCATTAGGGCTATGAAAGCAGCCCGCTGCTCAAAGTTAACGAAGATTACCGATGGATACTTGTCAACTGGAGGGACAAGCAGCTCCTCACTCGATTGGCCTTCTTTGATCACTACATTAGCGAGAGTCCTCTACTTAGGAGGTGCTCTAACTTTCGGCATGCTGCAAAAATACAAGTTCAATAAAAAAAATTCGGAAATCATACCATAATAGGGACTTTTCAGTTTATACACTTTTAAGATGGAGTTTTAAGATGGAGTTTTAAGACGGAGTTTTCTATAAAAAGGCATGAATTATCAACTTGGTAGAGTATTACCACTATCAATTAAACCTTTATGAGCATCCTACAAGCAATTTTAGTGTCCAAAAATCAAAATTTTGGGGCAAAACCCTACAATTTTCGGTACCAAATCAGAAGTTTTTGGGCTTAAAAACCACCTTTTGCATATGTAAACCAAATAATAGAAGCAATCACTACCAAATTAACACTATACAAACATGAATCTTTGAATAAAAATAGTAGAAAATTTCAAATTTGGGGAATTACTCAATGGTTTTGATTAAAATTAAGAAATTTTTGAAAGATTCATTACCTTAAGTCGTAAATTGATTCGAAAGAGCGAAGACGAGAAGTAAATCCGAGAACAAAATTAGCTCAAATCACCAAGTGTAGGTTGAGAGTGAAAGTTTTTAGAAGTTTGTGTGTAAAAATAAGTAGTATGAGGCGTAAAATATATAGAAAAGGAGGTTATAGGGTTTCCGGAAAAGTAGAGCTGAACCGCGAAAAATTGGGGTACTCAGTCGAGTATAGGGCCTACTTAATCGAGTACCTGGGTCTACTCAGTCGAATACTCAGAATTGGGTTTTTAAGTCAGCTACTGCCCTCTGAGTACTCGGTCGAGTGCCAACGTACTCGGTCGAGTACTTGTTCTACTCGGTCGAGTACACCTAAAAATTGACGGAATTAAAGATTTTACAAATAATTTCCCTGCAAAACAACAAACATTGCTCGGAGTCCCAACTCATTCGGAACTCGTCACGCTTAGACCCTACTTCTATCATACATTAGGCAACTTATAAACTACACACCTCTATGACTTACTTGCTCAACACATATCATATTCACGTAATTTATTCAACGGAAACTAACCATGTTACACGTACACATAACCTACTCAAGCTTGATTATATCACCAACAACCTATAAGTAGATCATGCACATACAGGCCTCTACTCCGTTTATGCATATAATACTAACTGAAGTCATTCGTACACCTTGTCATATCGTTACATGTTAAACCGTTACTATCTACCATTACCTCCTCTACTACGACCAAACATTCACATAATTCTAACCGACCATACGCAACTTATTCATATATGCAAACACACATCATCTCTTGCATCCTAGCCACTTCATCTAACATCCAAGAAAAACCTCATATCACATATCCAACATACTCACAAAACCCCGTACATTTATCCCACGCGAAGTTGTTGGCTTAAGTATGATGGGGCCGAGATTCTGAGATGAGGGCGCCTTCTCACCCAAAATCGACATAGGAGGGCTCCCAACACACATACACCAGGTTCATTTTAGATTGACACACTACATTCATCTGGTTCAATGGTTCAGGTTCCAAAATCGTCGCTCTGATACCACTTTGTAACACCCCCACTTACCAAGGAGCCTTAACAAGACCTTCCTCAATAATTAAGGACGTTAACATCTCCGTTGCCCGATGTAAGTATATCAAATAAACAATAGCAAAAGGTTTATTAAATGTATCCTTACGGTTATACAACATAACAAAAGGAAATAACGCTGAAACAACCGATAAGGCCTACTAGGTGATGTGTGCATTTTATATAATGTTTTTACCCCATATTTACACGCATTTCTATGTTATTTATGTAGTATCTAGCTAAAAATGCCCCCGAATAGTCTACTTTTGTTTGTCTTGTATTATTTTCAGGTATGAACCAGAAAGGAGCATAATCGAGCCTGAACCTGTCCCGTTTGCATACATTTTGAAGATAGAAGAACCAGAGCCCGGAATTTGTCACCTAAGGATGCGTGAAGTGGTTTCAGAAGATGTTTTGAGTTCATCCACGCTGATACAATGCTATTATGCTCGATCGATTAAGTTGACTGTTAAATCTGGTCGATCGAGTAGCCTTTGTTGCTGAGAACTCTCAATCGAGTGCTTTCTTTTGCTCGATCGAGAAGGATGTTTGCTGAGTTCCTCGATCGAGTACTTGATTTACTCGATCGAGGTGTTTTACCCTTATTGTTCTCGATCGAGTGGTTTGTTTCTACTCGATCGAGAGGTTTTGACGATTACGCAATCTTATAGATTTACTTTCCGGATATTTTATTTGTATCTTATAATAAAAAAAGAGGAGAGAAAGACGGGCTATCATCTCTTTTATGGCACTTTACTCCTTAGACCTAAAAAACTCTACTTTCTCCAATTGATTGTATTCGGTATTCTTCGATGTTTAAGTTTGATAATTTAACTATTGCAATTGTTCTTGTTCATATCATCTCTTTGCTGTATTTCTTCAATACTTGTTTGCTTTAGTAATTTATTATCATGTTCAAGTTATTTATTTTGTTTGTAGTCATTGATTTCTCATCTTTCATTATGCATAGCTAATTTCCTTATGCTAGGACAAAGGGGAGCCATGATAATTAGGGAGGTTAAGATTAGGTGATTAGACTTGGCTATAATTAGGTTTGTGTTGTTAATCACTGCTTTTAATAGCAAATAGTTGCTTGAGTCGACGCATTTAGCTAGTTGATTTGATACGCCTTGACCTAGATCAGAAGATTGGAAGGAGTAAGACCCGCAGTGAACATTAAGACACTCTAATGAGGGTGGAAGCTAAGTTAGTAATGTTTTAGGGCGAAAAGCGGACTGGAAGGACCTTTTCACTACCCTACAGACCGAGTTTGTACTGACCTTTGACCTTAGATTGGATCCCTAGAAAGTCATGGTGAACCGACTGTCCTAGCTGTTTTTCTCTTTCTTGTAATTTCATTAGAATTCATTGCTTGTTCCTTTTCTCTTTCTCTCTGTAGTTTAGAATCAACAATCAATCCCCCAAAGAAACGGTTACTTAGGCAGACTTAGTTTAGCATACAATATTCCCATCTCCCTGTGGATTCTATACCCGACTGCCTCTACTACATTTTATAGAGACCGGTTGGTTTTATATTTGATAGGGTTGCGACAGCCGTGTCAAATTTTGGCGCCGTTACCGGGGAGATAGTGTTATTTTGTTTGCTTTATATTAAGTTTGTCTCTAGTCTCAAGGAATTTATTCCTTGAGACTGTTCCCATATTTTTCTTTAGTGCTATAGTTGCTTTGCAGGTGATCCGTCTTAGAAGAGGGCACAGAAAGATCTGTTATTCTTGCAATTTCATTTGCTAAAATGCCTAACATCGCTAGTCACTTGGAACCTACTGTAGATTCATTACCCAAAGGTTTCCTACTTCCTACTAGAGATGCTGGTACCTTTGGGATTCATCCATCCTACATTCTGTTGGTTGAGAGGAATCTTTTCAAGAGAGTAGCTAGTGACGATCCGGGCAAGCATATGGAGTTGTTCACTGATTACTGCTCCGCCATTCCTTTAGTTGCTGGGGTGACACAAGATAAGGTCAAAGAAATTCTTTTTCCTTTTTCTTTAACTGATGACGCCCAGAATTGGCTGAGAGATTTGGATAGGGAAGCTGCTGGGGTGACTGACTAAAATTCCCTAGCATTAGCCTTTTACAGAAGGTACTTTCCACCACAACGCACCAACGCATTAAGAGGCCAAATCACTAATTTCACACAATTGGCCACAGAAGATTTGAATGAAGCTTGGACTAGGTTCAAGAAGTTAGTTCGCTCTGTACCTCACCATGGCTTCCAACAATGGTTCCTTTTCAACCAATTTTACAATGGGTTGTATGACGATCAAAGAGCCATATTGGATGTTGCAGCCAAAGAAAGATTCCAGAAAAACATGGAGGATAATATGGGATGGCATCTTATTAAAGACATGGCCATTCATATAGCTGAGTATGGGAATCCCAGAGGAGCTAGGCGAGTGAGCGAAAGAGATGGTGAATCATTTATAGCTGAGGTAGAAATACTTAATGTTAGGCGTGACGAGCCTGAGAGTCCGCCAATTTTGGGTGATCAAGAGCAGGTCCATGCTATGATTGAGCAAGAGGTGTTATGTGGTAGATGTGGTGCGGAAGGACATGATCCTATTACTTGTATGGTAGAAGTAGAGCGAGTTCATGCTTACCAACAATATAAGCAAGGAATTCCGTTCTCTAAACTTTATGAAGATTTAGCCATACCAAGTATTTCTAGTCCTACTAATTATATGCCGCAACAAGATAATTCTTCTTCTACAAAAGACAGAGATAGCGGAGTTGAAGTCTTTGGTGCTATCTTTGGCACTTCAGCTCCAGAAAAATGCGGAAGACAATGAGAATTCCATAGAGAAGTTAAAAGATCAATTCACACAATTTGTATCCGAGCAAATGAATCAAGCAAAGCATTCACCTTTTTGCGATCCGTTTAATGCAATTAATCTCTAAAGCGGTCTTACTTATGACGGACCAATAATGCCGGAAAATGCTGATTCACCTGTTGATGGAAATCCGGCTGTTTTTGAAGAGCAAATTGACGAAGATGCTGCTGAACCTCGTCAAAGTGCTCGATCGGGTGAATTGGGTACTCGATCGAGTAGTTCTCCCTCTGAAAGTTCTCGATCGAGTGCTTTAGGTTCCTGATCGAGCAGTGCCGAAATTGACGACCACGATCGAGCAAGTAATTCTCCTCGATCGACCATATTCCAGGATAAAAGTATTCGATCGAGTGGTAAAAGTACTCGATCGAACACATGCAATAGCGGAGACGCTGTTTCGAAGTCTAAACACGCTGATGGATCATGTTCCCCTACTGCGGAGATGCCAAGTTTAGATAAAGGTAAAGAAAAAGTCACAGACCCGCTTACGGTTACCAAAATTCCTTATCCATGACATCTGAAAGATGCTAAGGTTGAGCGACAGTTCGTGGAGGTGGTCAAGAACCTTTAGGTAACCGTTCCATTTACCGAACTAATTACCCAGGTACCTTCTTATACGAAATTTATGAAAGATATTTTGACACGTAAGAGAGAGCTTAGTGAGTTTGAGATTGTTGCCTTCATGGAAGAGTCTAGCAATTAATAAAGCTCCGCCTAAATTGAAAGACCCGGGTAGTTTTTCTATTACCTGTGTAATAGGAAATGAAGTGATAGAAAAGGCTCTTTGTGATTTAGGAGCCAGTTTCAGTGTCATGCCTTACTCTTTTTACAAGAAACTTAATATGGGTCACCTTAAAATGACTAATATCACTCTCCAGATGGCTGATAGATTGGTTAGACGACTCTTAGGTATCCTAGAAGACGTGCTTATCAAGTTAGGCAAGTTCTTTATCCTAGTAGATTTTATTGTCCTAGACATAGCTGAGGATGCCCGAACTCCGATTATATTAGGAAGACCGTTCTTGTGTACAACTGGGGCTATTGTAGATGTCAAACAAGGGCGTTTGACTCTTGCGGTAGGGGATGACGCTATCACTTTCAGTTTACCTGGTACACTTGCTAGACCAATGATTGAGGATACTTACTATTCTGTCAATATCATTGATGAGTCTGTTTATGAGGTCTGGTCGGATTCCTTGATAAGGATCCACTGGAAGCTTTGATGTTGTTAGATGAGTGTGTAGATAACCCGGAGAATAATGACACTGTGTTGGATCTGCTTGAAGCTGCGATAGATGACCGTGAACTCACCAACGCTCAAGGAGAGAAGGTAAAATAGCTGGTAAACACTTCTTGCGCTATTGAGGTAATGGTACCTGAGTGTAAGCCTCTTTCTTTTCATCTTAAATATGCATTTCTGGATGATACTTAGCAGTATCCAATCATTGTTAGTGTTAAGCTTGATGATAAGCAGCTAACCGCTATGTTAGTTGTTCTTAAGAAAAACAGGAAAGCGATAGGTTATTCGTTGGATGATATTCAGGGCAACAGCCCTGATATTTGTATGCACGGGATTAAGCTAGAGGAAGATCACAACCCTTGCAGACAAGGTCAGCGCAGGCTGAATCAGAAGATACAGGATGTTGTTATGGCTGAGGTAATGAAGCTACTTGATGCAGATATTATCTATTATGTTGGTCATTCTAAATGGGTGAGTCCAGTTCAGGTAGTTCCTAAGAAAGGAGGAACTGACGTGGTTAAGAATGATAAGAATGAGTTGATACCTACTAGAGTTGTGACTGGTTGGCGGATGTGTATAGACTATAGACAGCTGAATGCCGCCACAAAGAAAGATCACTTCCCTCTTCCTTATATTGATCATATGGTAGAAAGGTTAGCCTCTCATAAGTTTCTCTGTTATTTAGATGGATACTCGGGGTTCTTTCAGATCCCTATTCATCCGGATGATCAGGAAAAGACTACTTTTACTTGTCCTCAAGGTGTTTTTGCTTATCGTAGAATGCCTTTTGGTTTGTGTAATGCCCCTGCCACCTTTCAAAGGTGCATGATGGGGATATTTTCTGAGTATATAGAGTCTATTATGGAGGTCTTTATGGATGATTTCAGTGTCTATAAGAGTGATTTTGATAACTGTTTGTCTAACCTTGATAAAGTGTTGCAGCGCTGCATTAAGGTTAATCTTGTGCTTAACTGGGAAAAGTGTGAATTTATGGTCAACGAGGGAGTTGTCTTAGGGCACTTAGTTTCCGATTGGGGCATCGAGGTCGATAAAGCAAAAGTGCAAGTGATTAAGCAATTACCTCCTCTTGTTAATGTCAAAGGAGTGAGGAGTTTCCTTGGACACGCTGGCTTTTATCGTCGGTTCATCAAGGACTTTTCTAAAATTGCTAAACCACTTACACGGTTGTTATTAAGGATGCCCCATTTGTAATTACTGATGATTTTCTTTTTGCTTTTAACAAGTTGAAACATGCCTTGATTTCAGCACCGATTATCCAACCTCCCGACTGGGAGCTTCCATTTGAGATTATGTGTGATGCTAGTGATTATGCACTGGGAGCGGCGTTGGGCCAGCGGAAAGATAAAGCTTTGAGTGCAATATACTATGCGAGCTGAACTCTAGATGAGGCTCAAGTGTAGTACACTACTACTGAGAAGGAGTTATTAGCTGTGGTTTATGCGCTGGAGAAATTTCGTTCTTATTTGATAGGTTCGCAAGTTACTGTTTTTACGGACCATGTAGCGCTGAGACACCTTCTTGCTAAGAAGGAAGCTAAGCCACGATTGTTGAGGTGGATACTCCTCCACCAGGAATTTGATCTGCAAATAAAAGACAAAACTGGCGCTGAGAATGTAGTAGCTGATCATCTGTCACGGTTACCGTAGCAGGAGGGAGAGGATACTTTACCTATTGATGATTCTTTTCCTGATGATTCTTTATTTGTGGTTGCTACTAACACAGGTGTTGATCTGTGGTATGCAGATTTTGCTAACTACGTTGTAGGTGGTAAGCTACCACCTAATCTGTCTTATCACTAGAAGAAGTGATTTCTTCATGATGTGAGACAATATTTCTGGGATGATCCTTATTTATTTAAGGAGTGTGCTGACGATCTATACAGACGGTGTATTCCGCAGTGGGAGACCAAAGAAATCCTAGAGGGATGTCATTCTTCTTCTTATGGCGGTCACCACGGTCTGTCGCGAATCGTGGCCAAGGTACTCCAGTCTGGCTTCTTCTGACCTACTTTATTCGCAGATGCTAAAGTGTTTGTTTCAGCTTGTGATGCTTTCCAGCGCTCGGGAAATACCTCTAGGAGACATGAGATGCCTCAAAATGGCATCCTAGAGGTCGAGGTTTTTGATGTCTGGGGAATTGATTTCCAAGGACCTTTTCCGTCTTGTAAAGGTAACAGGTATATTCTGGTAGCTGTAGACTATGTGTCTAAATGGGTAGAGGCATTGCCTCACTTAACTGTGATGCCAAGACCGTGATTAAATTATTTAAGAATATTATTTTCCCCCAATTTGGTGTCCCTAGGGTCGTCATTAGTGATGGGGGTATGCATTTTAAAGAAAATAAACTTACAGCTTTACTGTCTAAAGTTGGTGTCCAACATCATAGAGGTTTGGGGTATCATCCCCAAACCAGTGGGCAGGTTGAGGTCTCTAATAGGGAACTAAAGGATATTTTGGCTAAAGTTATTTCTAAATCACGGAAGGATTGGAGTTTAAAATTACATAACACATTATGGGCATATCGGACTGCCTTTAATACTCCAATTGGTGCATCATCATATCGGTTGGTCTATCGGAAGTCTTGTCATTTACCTGTTGAACTAGAATGTAAGGCTTGGTGGGCTATATGTGAACTGAATTATGATTCTAAGTTGTGTGAAGATAATCTTTTATTGCAGCTAGATGAGCTAGAAGAGTTTAGGCTAAATGCCTATGACAGCGCGCGCATCTACAAAGAGAAAACGAAGAGATAGCACGACAAAAGAATCATACCGCGATAATTTCATGTCAGGGAGAAGGTGCTGATGTTTAATGCCCGAGTGCACTTGTTTCTGGTAAGCTGAAGTCCAGATGGAGTGGCCCTTATACAGTGACTGGTGTCACCAAGTTTGGGTCCGTTGAGTTGGAGCATCCCGAGGGCAGAAGATTTAAAGTTAATGGCCATCATATAAATCATTACTATGGAGCAGATGATTATGTTGGCAACGTCAAGTGTTCAATTTCGACCATCTAGATGAGCAAGCAAACTGAAACCAAAAGGTCGTGCGGGACCTCTTAAACCTACGCTATCCGGGAGGCAACCCGGCTTGTAATTTATTGTATTTTGCTTAAAAACATTTAGTTAGCTTCGTGTGCTTTATTTGGTAACTTTACGGGCAATAAACTGGAACGTTTGAACTGGTTTCGTTAGTTCTATGGGTCGTTTGTTGTGTGCTTGCAGGTCTTCAAATGACGCTTAGGAGTTCAGGCTTAAAGAGCTCGATCGAGTACTTTACTCTCTCAATCGAGCACCTTCCTCTCTCGATCGAGTACTTAACCTTCTCGATCGAGCACCCTGAATAGATGACCTCTCGATCGAGTGCTCCGGTCTCTCGATCGAGCGCTTCCGATGTCCCATTTTACTTGATCGAGCACTCTAGTCCTTCGATCGAGTTCACTTGCCTTGATTCGCGTCTTGTGGTGCTGTTATGGGGCTATTTGCGACCTCCCTTGTTGCTGGCTGGTTTGGGGAGGTCCTCACTTCGCGTTATCTTGTAAGTTTTCCGAGGCTACATTCTTCTTTTCAGTTTGCATTTTCTTTCCCTATTTTTTGGGTACAATGAGGGCATTATACGGTTTGGTTTGGGGATGGTATATGCTTCCATCTATGTCTGCATATTGTTTTTATTGCATTTCCATTTGCACATTTATTTTCACATGCATTGTTTATTTCAATTGACAAATCTTATAAAAATTCAAAAAAAAATATCAAAAAATTCCACGTTTATTTTTGCATATAGGTTGAGTCGGAACGTTGGGACTTTTTTTTCTACAATGAGTCTTTTACCTTTGCCCTGCAAATTTTTAGCATTTTTGTTGGCATGGTTATTTGCATAATCTACGAGTTTTTGTTTAAACTTGGATGAACGAATAGACTTGACTCTAATATTGGAAAACTACATATACATTCTAAGATTTATAGCTTGATAAACTGGTGACACTCATGACCGGTTTCGTTTAGGATGTGAGTAGTACTCCTTATAAGACATGTAACATCAAAATTGCACAAGGATGACACTCTTTTCTTAGTACCTATATGCATTCGGGTTTGTGGCGGCGACACATGTGGAGAGGTAACTTACGATCTCTTCTTTCATTTCTACCAATGAGCCTCCGATAGCCAAATTGACATGGTTTGACCCATTATTTAACTACGATCCTAAATTTAGCCTACCCTAGTCAAGCTAGTTTAGCTGTTATTTTGGGTATATTATGATTATCAATTTGGTATATATTTTTGTCTTGAATTAAGAAGATGAGGAGAATGAAAAAAAGAAAAAAATGAAATGGAAAAGATTGAAGAAAGAAAAATATGAAAAAATAATGAAAGAATGTTGAAAAAGAAAAACAAGAAAAAAAAAAAGAATCATATGAAAGGGGTTGTTGAATATGACTCACGTGCTTATCATTATTTTTCATGGGGGGTCTTTTGATGGTGTGAGTGATGTTTTGCCACGATAGCACGTATTTCATGTTTTATATAATGAGTAGTGAAGCGGAATGAGTATAATTTGGTTACGGTTGTACTAGCTTGGCTTTACCTCCACTTATCCAAATTTTTTTGCCCCTTCTTACCCAATTACCTCACCTCACATTATATGTAAGTCCTCGACATGTGTCTTGGTCCTGATTGGTTGGAATGCATATGTATGGTCGGTAGAAATCGGTTTCATGTTAGTTTGCATGCATGTTCTTATAGGTCGATGATGGTGAGCGAGTCGTTGTTCACTCAATCAAACACATTTATATTTCTCAACAAACAACTAGTTAGTTAGTGGTTAAGTCGAGGTCGATCCACGGGACGGTGTGCTTTGGGTTCTAAGTCTATTGGAGCATATAATTTGCAACTTACGATGATTTGAGTGGATTAAATTCAGAATAAATATGAACAATAGAAACTGATGTTTTTGTCCATAAGAACAGTAAACAAACAAGGAGAGAGATTGTTTTTGTGAGACGGATTTTCTGATTTTAAAGAACAAGTAAATGTAAAGATATGAAAGACTTAATCTTCCTACTTAATCTAGCTACACAGGTCGAGATTAAGGTTACTCCACAAAGGTAGTAAGCTCCACGAAGGAAGACTGGTTTTTGCACAAAGCAAGGTTTTTTCATTCATCAAATTCTAATTTGTACAATGGAAAGAAGGCTCCTTATATAGAGCTCTACATCTAATCTTGACCCTTGAAACTAAAGCTAGCATCTAGGGCTCAAAAAGCCTTACAAAAGAAGTTAAGAAACTTTAGCAAGGTCTCCTAATGAGGACGAACTCAACAGCATAAAACAGCCTACTGAAAAATTCAGACAAGTGAAAATTAAAGTAGCCTTGTCCCTTTCCTGAAATGGCAAAACAATTACTGTCTTCTTGAGGACTGTGTTGCTCTCTTTTAGAATTGCCTTTGCCTTGGTAAGGACCTTCAGGGCCCCCTCAACATCCTTATTTAGATATTAGGACTCAAAAACATAGAGCAAGGAGATTGAATCAATAAAGCAAGAACAAGTTGTTTGCCCCTGGACTGTTCTGAATTCATGCACTTGTTAGAGGACCATCTGAATTTAATTAGTATCGCTTTCCCTGGACTCCTTGGTAGCTTAGGCTCTTATTGATGAGAAAAATAAGCTGAATAAATAATTTGGATAGTTTCTTTGAAAATTCAGGCCAGCTCCTTTGATGAGTTCAGAGATTGATGCTGTCAGGATATTTAGGATTCAGTCTTGTCTTCAAAAATTTGTATCTCTTGATCCAGGTTGAAATAAATGGCTTGTGATGGCTTGAATGAAAGCTAAGGATGTTAACTTCTATTTCCAAAAGGAATTAGCCCTTGAGGTGGCCTGGAACTTGAGATATAATTTTTTGACTAAGAGCAGGTCAGAAACCAACATTCAGCATCCCCCTTGCACATCTGCAGTGACTTTGAAAAATCATATCTCATAGCGTAGGAAGGTTAAAAATACCCAACATACATCAAATTAAATCTAATGATGTTAGCCTTCTCTGCCAAAAAGAATTACTCAAAAAGAACCGCTAAATCTTGAGTTATGCAGGTTTGAATGACAACAGGTCATTTCAGAAAACAGCATTGCATTCCTGCGTGACAGACTTTGAAGCTTCATTATGAGAAATCTACACATTAACTTCTGTTGATTCCAACTCCATAGGAAAGTAGACTTCTTCAAGATTTTATCCATATAAAGAACATAAATTTTAAGCAAGTAGAACTCTAGATATGGAGCAAACAAAATGACCATAATTCTGCAATCAAAACAGAAATGCTATGTTGATGTTCTTTTCTTTAAGTAATTTCTTTCTTGGATTGTCATTAGCATTTTCCCTTTAATTGATCACAAAAATGGCATGCCCATATTTGAACTCCTGTTGCAAATCCCCTTTCTTCAAAAGAATTTGCCTCAAATTCCGTTTGATCAAAAACCATAACCAACATCAACTCCTTTAATTATTGAAAGCATGTAAATCCTAATTTTTCTATGATGTACCCCTTGAAGCCATTCAGAAAAATTCTCATTAGGGTATGAAAATGAATGACCCTATCTTGTAGCTCCCGCTGCAAACCCCCCAACTTGAAAGAATTTGACCTCAAATTTGATAAACAAAGTCAATATAAAGGACCTATGAACCATCATCTTTGCTTTAAGCTCATTAGTGCCCAGCCATAGGAGATTGTATACATAAAATTTGGCTCCCTTACTCAGCTGCAACTTCAGGGGTGGTTCATTGTCAATTCCACCCGGATCAAACACCAACATGATGTACCTAGGGGTAATGACAGCAACAACCAGTACACCACACCCAAACCCAAGGCTGTAACACACCTTAAGATATATCAGCTCAACTCCTTTGCTTCTTACACGCTTGGGCTCCTTCCTTACATCAAGTACATGAATATCTGATGCATTGCATTCAGAATACTCAAGTGGTCCACGCAACAGTTCCCTTTGGTGATACACAAGTTCAAACGTGAATGATTTCAGATTTTGTGGCACAATGGAATTATTGAAATGAGTGAGCCATGAAAAGGGCCTATCACAATTGGGTTTTTGCTTTGTTATTTCAGAATTATGCCCAACACTCAAGGAAAGAATATCACATATCACTTCATTATTACTGAAGTATGTGCTTGGGATAGCTCCAATGCCATATTTAAAAAGCATTTCCTTTGATTCACCCTCTTCACTATAGTCCTTAAATTTTGAATGCAATTAGGAATATAATCTTGAGCCCAATGGCACGACTCACGCCTCTGGACAGTTTCACAAATACCAAATGACAGTTCAGTCATGAGGGACGTTCCAGAAACTATACTCTCTTCGGGTTTCATGGAGGTAGCACCTATAGACTCCACCAAAACACCCCCCAACTTGCCCTTAAGGTCATATGTTATTGCAACAAGTAGGTCACTAGTCTTGCTGAAGTATTTAGCATAGACCTTAACCCCATTAATCAATTTTTCAGTATACATAGCTAGAACACACATCACATTAGACGACTCATTTGCCTCAATATTTATCCAACAAGCAATTTCTGAATATAAGCTACTGTAAAGATTGATTCTTTTCAGAATGCCACCTTGGTTCACTTTTTCCAACTTAGTTTTTAAATCAAGCATGAATGATTTCGTAATAAAATTGTTCTTCACAACAGATCTCAATCTTCGCTCATGTTTCATTTTACTCATCACACTATTCTTATTTGGAGGAGTAATATCATTGAACCAAAGTAGTGCATTATTTCTCAAGCATGAAACAACCAGTTCACTTTTCCTTTTTACATAAATATGGATGCTCTCAAAGGAGCACTCAACCCCATATAACCATGAAATAACAGTTCTACTGTCAACACAACAACGAAGGGGAAGATGGAACTTTTTACCTCTATCTCTAAGGACGGGAGAAGGCTTAAAGTGCACCTCCATGTGAGTGTCAATAGGAAACATTGTTGTGAATGATTGTACTTCATCGTGGCCTTTAATCACCACATTCAAATCATCATCAAAAACAGGGGGAAGCTCGGGATTGAAGCAAACATCACCCTTCTCATGAACATAATCAGTAAACAATGAAGACACCATTTCAACAAGGAAAGGAAGGGCCTTTGTAGGTGTAAAGCTACTGACTTGATGTTACTCTAAGAAAATGAAGTCTATACTTTGTTGTGAGTAAAGAAAGGAAAACAAATTTCAGAAATCAAGTTTCCAAAATAAGGATTTCAGGAATGGTATTTGAACAAAGTAACGATTTTTTTGTGTTTAAAACCACTCAACTAAGTAACCTAGGCTCTGATATCAATTTGGAGCATATAATTTGCAACTTACGATGATTTGAGTGGATTAAATTCAGAATAAATATGAACAATAGAAACTGATGTTTTTGTCCATAAGAACAGTAAACAAACAAGGAGAGAGATTGTTTTTGTGAGACGGATTTTCTGATTTTAAAGAACAAGTAAATGTAAAGATATGAAAGACTTAATCTTCCTACTTAATCTAGCTACACAGGTCGAGATTAAGGTTACTCCACAAAGGTAGTAAGCTCCACGAAGGAAGACTGGTTTTTGCACAAAGCAAGGTTTTTTCATTCATCAAATTCTAATTTGTACAATGGAAAGAAGGCTCCTTATATAGAGCTCTACATCTAATCTTGACCCTTGAAACTAAAGCTAGCATCTAGGGCTCAAAAAGCCTTACAAAAGAAGTTAAGAAACTTTAGCAAGGTCTCCTAATGAGGACGAACTCAACAGCATAAAACAGCCTACTGAAAAATTCAGACAAGTGAAAATTAAAGTAGCCTTGTCCCTTTCCTGAAATGGCAAAACAATTACTGTCTTCTTGAGGACTGTGTGTGGCTCTCTTTTAGAATTGCCTTTGCCTTGGTAAGGACCTTCAGGGCCTCCTTAACATCCTTATTTAGATATTAGGACTCAAAAACATAGAGCAAGGAGATTGAATCAATAAAGCAAGAACAAGTTGTTTGCCCCTGGACTGTTCTGAATTCATGCACTTGTTAGAGGACCATCTGAATTTAATTAGTATCGCTTTCCCTGGACTCCTTGGTAGCTTAGGCTCTTATTGATGAGAAAAATAAGCTGAATAAATAATTTGGATAGTTTCTTTGAAAATTCAGGCCAGCTCCTTTGATGAGTTCAGAGATTGATGCTGTCAGGATATTTAGGATTCAGTCTTGTCTTCAAAAATTTGTATCTCTTGATCCAGGTTGAAATAAATGGCTTGTGATGGCTTGAATGAAATCTAAGGATGTTAACTTCTATTCCCAAAAGGAATTAGCCCTTGAGGTGGCCTGGAACTTGAGATATAATTTTTTGACTAAGAGCAGGTCAGAAACCAACATTCAGCATCCCCCTTGCACATCTGCAGTGACTTTGAAAAATCATATCTCATAGCGTAGGAAGGTTAAAAATACCCAACATACATCAAATTAAAGATAATGATGTTAGCTTTCTCTGCCAAAAAGAATTACTCAAAAAGAACCGCTAAATCTTGAGTTATGCAGGTTTGAATGACAACAGGTCATTTCAGAAAACAGCATTGCATTCCTGCGTGACAGTCTTTGAAGCTTCATTATGAGAAATCTACACATTAACTTCTGTTGATTCCAACTCCATGGGAAAGTAGACTTCTTCAAGATTTTATCCATATAAAGAACATAAATTTTAAGCAAGTAGAACTCTAGATATGGAGCAAACAAAATGACCATAATTCTGCAATCAAAACAGAAATGCTATGTTGATGTTCTTTTCTTTAAGTAATTTCTTTCTTGGATTGTCATTAGCATTTTCCCTTTAATTGATCACAAAAATGGCATGCCCATATTTGAACTCCTGTTGCAAATCCCCTTTCTTCAAAAGAATTTGCCTCAAATTCCGTTTGATCAAAAACCATAACCAACATCAACTCCTTTAATTATTGAAAGCATGTAAATCCTAATTTTTCTATGATGTACCCCTTGAAGCCATTCAGAAAAATTCTCATTAGGGTATGAAAATGAATGACCCTATCTTGTAGCTCCCGCTGCATCTATGTATCTCAATTTATGCTAGTGTCACAATTGATTTGGGTTGGAATTGGTAAGTCTAAACTAATAGAAGCAATAAAGTAAAACAAGCAATAAATTAAGAGATGTAAACAATTGACTAAAGGTACTAGGGTGTCATGGGTTTATAGGGGAATCATGGTGAAAATCATACAAACATGTTTACATAGATGCAAGCAATTATTGTTGTAGTGGAATCGAGTTATTTTATGTCTTACAATCCCTAGGAAGATTTGGGTCCCGGGGCCGAGTCGGTCAAGACTGTACAACACCTAAAAGTCAACTTAGTTTCCTCCTAGTCACTTCTATGCATGGTCTAACAAGACTCGAGTTAGTTTATATCCTACAAGTCTTGTTGAATTGATAAGAGATGTATAAATGCAAGGTTTTATAGTCTAGCATTTTATAAAACATAACATGTGCATAGGTTAAAACTACAACAAGCAAGCAATATCATGGAAACATATTAGATTAAGTATGAATCTACCCTCATGTTATAGTTCCCCTAATCTCCCATTAACCCTAGCTAGGAAACTACTCACTCATGATCATGGAAAACATGCTAACAAGGGTGTCAATCATATTAACAAGTCTAAACATGATGAATAAGTAAAATAATAAACAATAATTAATAAAGAGTAAAGAGATTATATCAATATTAAGATGAACAAATGGAAAGGAAAGAATAATAGAAGAAAACTTGATTGATTGATGAAGAGTTGTCAATTCTCCAATAATAACCCACTAATCTTCAATTACCGAATAATAAATTTTAAACAATAATTAAGGAAAGATTAATGTGTAATTTGTGGAAATATTGAGATTAATCTATTCTAATCTACTCCTAATGAAAGCTTTGCCTCTACTAAGAGGGCTTGATCTCCTCTAAATACAAGAGGGGTATATATAATAGTACAAGGATTAGGTTAACTAAGGGCTTAAATGACGATTAAGTCCCTAAGAGAAGTTTAACGATTTGCAAGTCCCGTAGGGACACGCGCAAGCTGAGTAGCAGGTCCCTCAGGGATACGCGCGTCTTGGCCTGGAGTATGCTCGGGACTGCTTGAAAATCCGCTCAAGCAGAGCCTTGGGACGCCCGGATCCTGGGCCTAGACGCTCGTGCTGAGCTTGGGACACCCAGATCCTGGGACAGAGTTCCTTCTCCATTCTTGACTGCCTAACAATCCGCTCGACCTGGCTTGGGGACTGTCATCCTGAGCTTGGAGACTCCCCGTCCTGAGTCTGGGGACGCCCGTCCTGAGTGTGGGGATGCCCGGGCCGACCTTAGGACGCCCGTCCTAAAAGGGCTTCTCTTCTTGTCTTTGCTTTGCTGCCTTGTAATCCGTGGGGATCATCAAGGGGTCGTGGGGTTCCTTTGTTATTGCCCATTTCCTTGCTTTATTGACTTAGGCCTTTAATGTTAGTCTCCTCTTTGGTGCTTGGTCGTTATATGTTTATCAATTTAGCTCCGTTTTACTCCATTTAGGCAAGGTTAGTGCTCCTCTCCTACCAAGGACACCAAACCTCATAGAACATGCATAATAGGAAGCTAAAGACAAGAAACGATCCTAATATACACTAAAAAGCATAGGAACTAGGCTAGTTAGGGGAATAAATGTGCGTGAATATAAGTCACGTCAAACATCCCCAAACCGAACCTTTGCTCGTCCCGAGTAAAGAGGTGACTAAAACTATGACCTTTATTTATACTAATCTAATAACATAGACGATGTGAGACAATTAGCGGGTCTTACTCCGCCCCTTCAACTCACAACAAGAGATCCATGAGGTAAGATGTCTTCTTGCAAGGCATGGTGGGGCTTGCCAAAATGGCGATACATCCAAGCATTAAGCACACAAAACAAGTAATGGATGCATCTACAAAAGAATAGCCACTTTCCTCATCTAAGTGGCGAAAATCACCTACAAGGGGAAGCAAGCTAAGGGTACACACTGCATTGTAGATATCATTTCTCCAAGCTACTAAGTCTAAAAGGATACCAACAAATCACCTCCAAGTTGTGTCAAACTAGGGTACTTTTATCCTCAATCGCTAAATGCTTTTGTCAAGATTAGTCTCCTTATGTTGTTATAAACACTGTAGGATCGCGGAATTCCCCCTCTTGCCTAGACAAGAAGAAGGGTCGCCCCCTCTCCACCATGCAACAAAGTAGGATCATCAAAGGATCGAAAGGGTTTCAAGATGCATAAGTTTCATAATGGTAGTTTGCTTTTGATTTGTTTTTCCCCTCAAATTGTTGTGGCATTTAACTTTTTGAGAACATTTCTTTGCCATTTTTTTATGTTTGGAATTTTGATACTCGACAAATTTTTCAATCTTTGCATTTTTGAATATTTTTCAAAGTAACCCCATTTTGTAGCAATGGTACTTTTATTGAAGCATAGGAGTCTATTTTTGCTACTCATTTCATTTGATGCAATTGCAAACTTTTGACATTGATAACTTGAACTCAATTTGGTGCTTTTTGTGCCCATTCCCTTTTTGTTGAGAAAATATGATGATAGAAGTGTAAGAACGGTTGCATGGCTTCAAAGGTCACCTTGGAATAAACGGTAGCCAAGGATTTATCACGCCACAAGGTACTCTTGACTAGGCCTTAGTCCATGGGTCAAAAGATACTTGTATGACACATCCTAGGGTATCTTGAGGGTATTCTAGCAAACAAAGTCTTAAGGAGAAAAATTATCTACAAGGGCCTTATATACACTTGCAAAGCTTCCCAAATAGGCATTTTCACAAAATTTTCTAACCATGCAACTACATGTCATGATGCAACTAACATATATACAACTCTAATGCATATGCTTCTATCAACTATTATGCCATATAATCTAGATGGAAACTCTTAGCAACACATTGGTTCATACCGCATCAATCAAAAGATAGCTACATTGTCATTAACATATAAAAAGGAGGAAGGAGATTTGGAAAGATCATACCATGCGGTCTTATATTTCCTTCATGCCTCGAATGTGGCGTAGTCGACCCAATGTGATAAGAGAGACAAACAAACAAACAAATATATACAATATATACAATTCTACACTACAAAAGAAAGAACATGTTTTTGGAATTTTTAAATTTTCAATTTTTTATGAATTTTGTTTTTATGAAATTAAAGAACATATTTTGGGAATTTTCAAAAAATTTCAAATTTTTATGTGTTTTGGCATATAAATTCTCATCCCCCACTTTATTTTGGACATTGTCCTCAATGTACATGTAGGAGTAGGAATGAAAAAGAGATACATGTTTTTGGATTTTTAAAGTTTTATGGAAATTGAAGTACAAATGCAATGATATGATATGAATGAATGCATGCTCTAACTAAATGCAATTCTATATGATTTATATAACAAATGAATGCAATCTAAACAACACTAAATGATGCATGTTCTCACCTATGATCAAACCTCCCCAAACCGATTTAAGCACTATTTCTAGTGTAGGAACAATGAGGTTTGGTCATTAGTGACTATACAAGAATGCAAATTTAACTATATGCAACTAACTATATGAGACATGTGAGATATATTACAATGAAAGCTATGCTATATGAACTATGTAATGCAAGTGTGATATGGAATATAATACAAATGCAGGATGCCACTCATGGTTAAACCTCCCCAAACCGCTCGAAACATCATCCAAAGTACCAAAGATGGAGGTTTAATCATGAGGTAACTAAATGAATGCAAGCTAAATGTAAATGTATATAAATGCAAGTATAAATGCAATGCAAAGTCAAAGGAGATGATACCGTACAAACGGTAGTTTGAGGGAGGACTCCACCAAACTCATTTCATGTTGCCATGTTTATTGATGTTGTCCATGTTGCTCAATGCTCTCAATAACCAGTCAAAGGCTTTTGAATGGGCTTTATATAAGCACAAATAGGAGATTGGCGATGTCAAAATGTAGTTTAGCCATCTTGGCTTGGAATAGAACTTGCCAAACACTCTCCCATTTGTTTTGCCCTTGGCATTTGGCTTCTTACAATTCTTCAAACCAACAAGCACATAATTCTTGCCAACACAATGTATGAAGTATTGCCCATATTCATCCGGAGGCTTCCACTCTCCACTATCTCTTCAAAATTCTATGATGATAGAGCATTGATTCACTAATCCCTCAATAGTAGAAAGAGAGTTCACATTTCTTTGATGAGGGGATAGTTGAAGGATAAGATGTGGAGGAGTCAACTTCTCACCATTGAGGTCATTCATGCTTTCATTTTCTTCACTTTCTCCTTGACCCTCCTTAGAACTATAACCACTACCGAAGAAGAGAGCTTCTATTTCTTCCAAAATATGAACAAAGGTACCAATATCATAGTTTTGCTCTTGGCCTCTCAATTCTCCAAAGATGGCAAGTTCAAATTCATCAACCTCATGATGTAAAATCTGGTCGGAATTATGGATTTGAACGGTCTTGTGAACTGTTCGATTTATATTTCAAGTACGCCACGGAATTTAACTGTTTATTTTTGGTATTTTGTATAATATTGAATGAAAAATATAAAAGATATGGATTAGTTGTGATAATCTCGCAAGACCCCTCAACTAAAACTAGGATATGACGTGAATACACTCTCCTCCCTCGCAAGGAACTCGAACTCACACACGACTGGTTTTTGTGACTCTCACCTCGCAAGGATCAACTCACACTCTAATCTCTCCCTCGAAAGAAATAAATAAGACACTTAAAACTCGCAAGCAATAAGAAACAAGAAAACTTGTATTAAATCTCAATCTCGATGTTTTAAAAACTGAATACAAAAGACCCCTATTTATACTAGATAGAAACCGACCTCAAACTCCCTAGACTTCCCTAAATCATACGCCTAAACTGATAAGGAAACCAACCCATAATATGGCAAATTGCCTTATTACAATCTTGCTAAGATTAGGAAAGAAACAATAAGGAAATAACAACACTACCTTAAATTTATTGACTAGAATTAAGAAAGCTTTCCTAAAGATTTTAGGAAAGTGTTACTATACCTCGAATTTAAACCTTTATAGTACCTTTTCCTAAATTATAAACATACTAGGGTATGACTCCTTAAGCAAGAAGTCTCGACATCACTACCTTGGATACCAAGTAAACACGTGAACTTGTCTGAATACTATTGGAGCATTTTGAACAGCCCTGACGAGTGTTCAATAATCTTCATTTCAACAGATTCCATTCCAATACTTCGTTTTACCTATTGCTCCTGCATCATTCTCCCTTTCTTTTTGAGAATTCACCCTCAAATTTTGAAGATGTTTGATGCCACCGGGATCAAAAACGAACCAACTAAACCTAACCATGATCGTAGTTATGATTCCATGTAGAATTTTTGTGAAATCCTTCAACGTGACATTTTTTATGTTGTTTTTTGGACCCTCGAGATGTTTGTTATTATAGCTCCCCTTGAACCACCTTTGCTTGTGCCTTTCACCCCACCTCTTTCCTTGCAGAAGTGTAGCAAAGTCGAAACGAGACTTGTATGAAATAATCAGATCATCTTGAACTTCCATATGAATCAAACTCACGAAGTAACATTGATAGTTCCCACCATATAGTTTCTTGTCAATGGATATATCAAGTGGCGACTTATAGGGTTCTTTGAATTGAAAATCCAAACAAGTATTATCTTGTAGTATTTCCTTACCCAAGATTGGTAAATAACAACAATCGTCGGACTCACCATTGGACATTTTGGAATTTCTTCGTTATCACCTTCATCTAATGATTCAATAATATTTGTGTCAAACTCGACTTCCCCTTTTGATTTTTAACCCTTTTTCGGACAGTCTTCTGAACTGTCTGTTTGGGCAAGATAAGGCATCTCCAAAATCAGACAGTAACCTGTACTGTTCTGTGCATGCTTTTTTGCTTCTTCTTCGGGAACGTCTTTGAACGACTCAACTTAAAGCTTGTTTTCGACATGCTCTTCTTCTTCCTCATGAATAACAACAAACTCAACTCTTCTTCCTTGATCGGACTAGTTTGAAGATGTAAATTACGAACCACATCCTCTTGTTGATCATCATCACTCAATGTTTCGACATCATAGATCATTCTTTCTTCCTTGTCGCCTTTCTCATGACGTGGACTCTCGTTTTCTGGTGTGACAAAATTAGGAATCATCTTGCAAAGCTCTTGCATGGTTAAATCTCGTTTTTTAGGACACTCATTAGCTATGTGTCCATAGCCTTGACACTTAAAACATCGCCTCATTGAACTTGTATTCTTAGGCTCCATAGAAATTGTTTTCCCTTTGTCTGTAGGATCTTCTATTTGAACTTCCTTAAGCTTGCTAATTCTGGCTCTGAATAAGAACTCGTACCTGAATTTTCTCCTCTTGAATAGGCATAGGATTTCCTTGCTTTATCATGTTTCTCGAACTTTAAAGCCAAATGACATACATCATCAAATCCATCATAGTTTTGAACTTCGACCCTAATAGCAATTGATGGCGTAAGTCCCTTGATAAATCTAGCCACTCTAAGCACCTCTTTTTCTTCAAGATCACAAACAATCGTCATCCTTTCGAATTCTTTGATATACTCGACCACTGACAGATTTTCTTGTGATAAAGATTGCAACTTTAGGTAATTTTCTTGCTCATAGTCTCTTGGTAAGAATCTTCTCATACGATGCTTCTTTAGCTTCTCCCAAGTATCAATCTTGCCTTTCTTATCTCGCTTCCTCTGTTTTTTCAAGCTTTCATACCACAATGATGCATATTTAGTAAGTTTTAGAATAGCTACCTTGAAATGTTTATGCTCATCATACTCCTTGTATTCAAAAACTCGTTCAGCTTGCCTAATCCACTCCAAGAACTTCTCGGGATCCAAATCACCACTGAAATCAGGTATGTCAAGCTCTAGACCTCGATCATCATCGTTCTTGCTTTCCTTCTTAGGTTAGGAAATTGCATCATCTGAATCTGACCCTCGTGATCGACTTTGACTTGGACTTCGTTCTCTACCGCGTCCAACTGGAAGGTTCTTTATCATATATTTTAATTCGGCCATAGCTTCCCTCATCTCATCTACTTGAGTTTGAAGTGTGCTTGTAACGTCTCCAGTACCCTTGCTTGAATCGGCATCTTCTGGCATCTTTACTTCCCAAGATTAATTTGTTAAGAAACGAACTTGGCTCTGATAACCAATTTGATGTAAAATCTGGTCGAAATTATGGATTTGAACGGTCTTGTGAGCTTTTCGATTTATATTTTAAGTACGCAGCGGAATTTAACTGTTTATTTTTGGTTTTTTATATAATATTGAACGAAAAATATAAAAGATATGGATTAGTTGTGATAATCTCGTAAGACCCCTCAACTAAAACTAGGATATGACGTGAATAAACTCTCCTCCCGTGCAAGGAACTCGAACTCACACACGACTGGTTTTTGTGACTCTCACCTCGCAAGGATCAACTCACACTCTAATCTCTCCCTCGTAAGAAAGAAATAAGGCACTTAAAACTCGCAAGCAATAAGCAACAAGAAAACTTGTATTTATTCTCAATCTCGATGTTTTAAAAATTGAATACAAAAGACCCCTATTTATACTAGGTACAAACCGACCTCAAACTCCCTAGACTTCCTTAAATCATAAGCCTAAACTGATAAGGAAACCGACCCATAATATGGCAAATTTCCTTATTACAATCTTGCTAAGATAGGAAAGAAACAATAAGGAAATAACAACACTACCTTAAATTTATTGACTAGAATTAAGAAAGTTTTCCTAAAGATTTTAGGAAAGTGTTACGACACCTCGAATATAAACCTTTATAGTACCTTTATAGTAACTTTTCCTAAATTCTAAACATACTAGGATATGACTCCTTAAGCAAGAAGTCTCGACATCACTACCTTGGATACCAAGTAAACACGTGAACTTGTCTGAATACTACTGGAGCATTTTGAGCAGTCCTGACGACTGTTCAGTAATCTTCATTTCAACAGATTCCATTCCAATACTTCGTTTTACCCATTGCTCCTGCATCACCTCCTCTTTCCAAGTTTTACCTTCACTCTCATAAGTGTCAAGGGAACACACTTCCTCTACATGGGTCATAGAAGGAAATTGTGGTGGGAGGTCTTCCTCATCATCATCATAGGTATCCCAAATTGGAGAAGCAAGGCTAGTGTGTGAGCTAGATACATGAGACAATGTAGACAAAGTGATTGTCTCATAATTGGCCTCCAACTCACATTCATCATTGCTCTCCTCCCCAACTTCATCATATTCCAATTCATCATCAAATCTTAGTCCATAATCAATCAAGCACTCCCCATCTTCAAAAGTTACATCTTCATATTCACATCCATCGTGAATATTTGTAAAGTGGGGTACAAGTTGGAATATGGAATGTTCAATTCTTATGCATTTAGGAGGTGGTGGGGGATTCACAACTGTAGCTTCATAATGTCATCCAAATTCTTCTTCACCCTCATTATCTTCCCCTTCTTCTTCATTGAGCATTTAGGTGGCTTCTATTTAGGCAATTTAATTTGCCAACTCCACACCATTAGTAACAATGTTTTTGAGAATATTGTCCCTTGCTTGGCTCTCTTCTAGCATTTGCATGAAGAAATTTTGTTGGTCTCTTAGCATTTGGAGAACCACACTTTGCATGTCAAAGGTATGCTCATTCTCTTGTTGTAGGTACATGGGAGATTGGTTGTATGAGTGTTGATTGTAGGATGACATTTGGCATTGATTGTAAAGTGGGTTTTGGGAGGGGGGTTGTTGTGGCTATTGGATATGGGGGCTTTGGTAAGAAACGTTGGGGTAGTAGTTAGGACTTTCATTGTATGAGTTGTAAGGTAGGTTTGTTTTGACTTGCTCCTCAAACTCCCCATACCCATGGTAGTCATACTCAAAAGATCCACCATATACTCCATGTGCCAAGTCTTCAGTCATCATCATAGCTAGGACAAAGATATAACTACAAACAAGGAAACTACAAGAAAACAGTAAAAACAACCTTGAGGAACAAGTTCCTCAAGGTTAAGGCACAATTAAAATAGACAAACAAACAAGAACTTAATCACAAAACATCGTCCCCGACAAAAGCGCCATTTTGATGGTGAGCGATTTGTTGTTTACTCAATCAAACACATTTATATTTCTTAACAAACAACTAGTTAGTGGTTAAGTCGAGATCGATCCACGGGACGGTGTGCTTTGAGTTCTAAGTCTATCTATCTCAATTTATGCTAGTGTCACAATTGATTTGGGTTAGAGTTGGTGAGTCTAAACTAATAGAAGCAATAAAGTAAAACAAGAAATAAATTAAGAGATGTAAATAATTGATTAAAGGTAATAGGGTCTCATGGGTTTATAGGGGAATCATGGTCAAAATCATACAAACATGTTTACGTAGATGCAAGAAATTATGGTTATAGTGGAATCGAGTAAATTTATGTCTTACAATCCCTAGGAAGATTTGGGTCCCGGAGCCGAGCCGGTCAAGACTGTACAACACCACAAGTCGACTTAGTTTCCTCCTAGTCACTTCTATGCATGGTCTAACAAGACTCGAGTTAGTTTATATCTTAGAAATATTGTTGAATAGATAAGAGATGTATAAATGCAAGGTTTCATAGTCTAGCATTTTATCAAACATAACATGTGCATAGGTTAACACTACAACAAGCAAGCAATCTCATGGAAACATATTAGATTAAGTATGGATCTACCTCCCTGTTATAGCTCCCCTAATCTCCCATTAACCCTAGCTAGAAAAATACTCACTCATGATCATGGAAAACATGCTAACAAGGGTGTCAATCATATTAACAAATCTAAACATGATGAATGAGTAAAACAATAAACAATAATTAATAAAGAGTGAAGAGCTTATACCAATATTAAGATGAACAAATGGAAAGGAAAGAATAATAGAAGAAAACTTGATTGATTGATGAAGAGTTGTCAATTCTCCAATAATAACCCACTAATCTTCAATTACCCAATAATAAATTTTGAACAATAATTAAGGAAAGATTAATGTGTAATTTGTGGAAATATTGAGATTAATCTATTTTAAGCTACTCCTAATGAAAGCTTTGCCTCTACTAAGAGGACTTGATCTCCTCTAAATACAAGAGGGGTATATATATAGTAGTACAAGGATTAGGTTAACTAAGGGCTTAAATGACGATTAAGTCCCTAAGAGAAGTTTAACAATTTGCAAGTCCGGTAGGGACACGCGCGAGCTGAGTAGCAGGTCCCTCAGGGACACACGCGTTCTGGCTTGGAGTATGCTCGGGACTGCTTGAAAATTCGCTCGAGCAGAGCCTTGGGACGCCCGGATCCTGGGCCTAGACGCTCGTCCTGAGCTCGGGACACCCGGATCTTGGGACAGAGTTCCTTCTCCATTCTTGACTGCCTAACAATCCGCTCGACCTGGCTTGGGGACTGCCGTCCTAAGCTTGGAGACCCCCGCCCTGAGTCTGGGGACGCCCGTCCTGAGTCTGGGATGCCCGGCTTGAGTGTGGGGACGCCCGTCCTGAGTCTGGGACGCCCAGGCCGACCTTGGGACGCCCGTCCTAAAAGGGCTTCTCTTCTTGTCTTTGCTTTGCTGCCTTGTGATCCATGGGGATCATCATGGGGTCGTGGGGTTCCTTTGTTATTGCCCATTTCCTTGCTTTATTGACTTAGGCCTTTAATGCTAATCTCCTCTTTGGTGCCATTTCGTTATATGTTTATCAATTTAGCTCCGTTTTACTCCGTTTAGGCAAGGTTAGTGCTCCTCTCCTACCAAGGACACCAAACCTCATAGAACATGCATAGTAGGAAGCTATAGATAAGAAACGACCCTAATACACACTAAAAAAGCATAGGAACTAGGCTAGTTAGGGGACTAAATGTGCGTAAATATGAGTCACATCAGTCGAAGTTAGGTGAGCGGCTTTATTTCTTTCTCTCTCATAAAATTATACTCACCTTGTGCTTGATTTGTGTGATGAGCGACCCGTGAGAGTCCGATATATATGAGTCTTGCAAGGTCGACGGTTCAGTAGTTTCAAAACATTTATTTAACTCATTTGCACTTGACCCATTGCCACTTTGTTAATTTGCTGCATTAAATTGGTTTCGGTGGACAATTTGTAGCTGGTAAGCTGGTCCCGTTCCACTAGTTGTTTTAATTGCATTTATAGTTTGCTTAGGGACAAGCAAAGGTTCGGTCTAGGGAGATTTGATGCGTGCATTTTATATAAGGTTTTTACCCCATATTTACACGCATTTCTATGTAATTTATGTAGCATCTAGCTACAAATGCCCCCGAATAATATACCTTGGTTTATCTTGTATTATTTGCAGGTATGAACAGGAAAGGAGCATAATCGAGCCTGAACTTGTCCCGTTTGCATAGATTTTGAAGATAGAAGAACCGGAGCCCAGAATTTGTCACCTAAGGATGCGTGAAGTGGTTTTGGAAGATGTTTTGAGTTCATCCACGTTGATACAGTGCTACTATGCTCGATCGATTAAGTTGACTGTTAAATCTGGTCGATCGAGTAGCCTTTGTTGCTGAGAACTCTCGATCGAGTGCTTTCCTTTGCTCGATCGAGAAGGATGTTTGCTGAGTTCCTCGATCGAGTACTTGATTTACTCGATCGAGGTGTTTGACCCTTATTGTTCTCGATCGAGTGGTTTGTTTCTACTCGATCGAGAGGTTTTGACGATTAAGCAATCTTTTAGATTTACTTTTCGGCTATTTTATTTGTATCTTATAATAAATAAGAGGAGGACAGAACGACGGGCTATCAACTCTTTTCTGGCACTTTACTCCTTAGACCTAAAAAACTCTACTTTCTCCAATTGATTGTATTCGGTATTCTTCGATCTTTAATTTTGTTTATTTAATTATTGCAATTGTTCTTGTTCCTATCATCTCTTTGCTCTATTTCTTCAATCCTTGTTTGCTTTAGTAATTTATTATCATGTTCAAGTTATTTATTTTGTTTGTAGTCATTGATTTCTCATCTTTCATTATGCATAGCTAATTTCCTTATGCTAGGACATAGGGGAGCCACGGTAATTAGGGAGGTTAAGATTAGGTAATTAGACTTGGCTAGAATTAGGTTTGTGTTGTTAATCACTGCTTTTAATAGCAATTAGATGCTTGAGTCGACGCATTTAGCTAGTTGATTAGATACGCCTTGACGTAGATCGGAAGATTGGAAGGGGTAAGACCCGCAGTGAACATTAGGACATTCTAATGACGGCGGAAGCTAAGTTAGTAATGTTTTAGGGCGAATAGCGGACCTGAAGGACCTTTTCAGTACCCTGCAGACCGAGTTTGTGCTAACCTTTGACCCTAGATTGGATCCCTAGAAATCCATGGTAAACCGACTATCCTAGCTGTTTTTCTCTTTCTGGTAATTTCATTAGAATTCATTGCTTGTTCCTTTTCTCTTTATCTCTGTAGTTTAGAATCAACAATCAATCCCCCAAAGAAACGGTTACTTAGGCAGACTTAGTTTAGCATAATATTCCAATCTCCTTGTGGATTCGATACCCGACTGCCTCTACTACATTTTATAGAGACCGGTTGGTTTTATTTTTGATAGAGTTGCGACAGCCGTGTCACTAAGCATAAGTGACAGCATGATGACTCGATTCCCCTCCATGTCCCGCAAGCAACATCATCAAGCAACCTGCTAAACCAACTGCTCACCATCCCCGAATGGATCACTATAGTTTTGAAAACAATAACGGGGTCAGTCAACTGTATAACCAAGATAAAGAATACAGAGATATAATCAATACAACCAATTTCATTGTAAACCAACTCCATTACTAATCAAGAACCCACTACATACACAAGTGTGTAGTCCTGTTAGATTACCCATCGCAACAGATAATCCTCACTGCCAGTGGGGGACCGCAGCCATGCCCACTTAAGCCCCAATCATCGCAATGAGTACACCCAGATCATTAATGTGCACATTCCTCTTGTGACGGGGGCCACAAAAGGCGAACATGGGGTTGGAACCATCTCCCGAACATGGCCCCATCTCAAGAATACCAAACACAATATTACTAAACCAATATCAATCCAATACAACATATTAATCAGTCAATCAATCAATCACAACAATCTCAAATTAATTACACAGCCGAGTGAGTAGGGAAACCCTACCTTTTTGCTATTCCATGAAAGTGCGTCCATCATACAATGTCAAGCAAGACTCCACATCGAATCCTACAAGTAGAAACTGTATCCTATCACTAAGTTATTCAAGATCTATTAGAAGATAATAATTATTCTTAACTCGCCTTTAGACGCAGACGGACGGCGGCGACAACCCGACTAGGTGACTTCACGCATAGACCGTCCCCCTCCCTGGATTAGTGCTCAAAGCCGCCCAAGATGTGTAGAGTGAGATGAGGGAATTGGAAGAGAGAGATATTAGGTATGGGGGTGATGAAAGGAATCGTCGAAAATGATTTATGTTTAAATCTCCGCATTTTATATTAACGCACGGTCAGACGAGGTACTCGGTCGAGTATAGACATACTCGGCCAAGTACGCCCTACTCGGTCGATTACCTCAAATACTCGGCTGAGTGGCCTCTGCTAGGTCAAGTATCGAATTACATTGGCCATCTAGTCTCCCCCGTCTCTCTTGCTAGGGCTCTCCTTTGGTCAATAGGTCAGTTAACGGGTCCCTAAAAGGGCGGGTATTACACCGATTGTAATCTATTTGCTAACGTAATAATTTGCCTTAGAGGTAACAATTTTCTTGAATAATTTGATTGGTTTGCTATAAATTAATTGCGATATAAATAAAGATTGTAGTCAAATATATTAAAATAGTTTAGGAATCAGGTTCACTAGGTCAGTTATAAGGTCGATCGAACTACCTAAGGTCACAAGATCAGTCGATGCATTTTTGCCCTTTAGATTTAGAATAATATGCTGCATATAATTAAACTACTTCTATTTGATTATCGTAGCCTATATAAGTCTTAACCCGGTTGGTGAAAATCCTAATTCGCTAGACTAATTAACAATTTTGACCTAAGTCAATTAATTATATGCAAAACAACAATGAGACGATAATTCATGTGATATTACTAACAATCAAATAACTAATCCCCTTCTAACAACCTAGATCCCCTTTCACCCTAGATGAAGAATTTAGCTACTCATACTAGCAAGAACTACAACAATAAGATGAATAGAGAACATAATTAAAAGCATGTAAAAGATGAATACGAAAGCAATTACAAAACTAGAACTTGAATTATATAATTAATGAGGAAAGATTAACAATTACCGTAAATTTAGAATGTAGATCTTAAAGCAATGCGTAAATAAATTAGGTCTAATTTTTCTAAGGGTTTTTAGATATAAATAAGCGTAACCAAATAATAACATACAAGTTTTCTATTTATATTACAAATAAACCGACTTTAAGGCAATTTTCACGAACGTCAGAACATCTTGGTTCCTCGATCAAGTGTCGGCATACTCGATCGAGTACACGTAGGCACGACTCGACCAAGTACTACCTCACTCGATCGAGCGTCCAGCTTTCTTGACATCTCTTCGTGTGATTTGCTTCTCTACTCTTCTCTCATTCTTCTCGATTCTCATGCCAACTTCATGTATCACGTCTTGCCAACTCCGCGATGCTCATGGTCATCTGATTGTTCCACAAATGCGTCAAAATCTGCATTAAAACACCAAAAGGCGGAAGTATCTACATTCTAGGATAAATGGCATATAAATGACATATTTTAGCACGAAAACCGTCTCAAATGCAACTAAGGGGAGACATAATGTACATAAATATGACTCCTCAGCAGCAAATCGCAAAGGATTAACGCCGAATAATTTGCTGTAATTTAGGTTTTTTTATTTGTTAGTTTAGATTGAATTTAGGAGATTTTGAGGGAAGATAGAATAAAACTAAAAATATGACAAGGATAATTTAGTCACTTTTATTTTAAAACGTCGATGATTTGTTATAGAATATTGACGATATTTCTCAATCGCTATTTTTTAAATTGGGAGAAAATAGAGTAGAGAGAGGCGGTGTGAAGAATAGTGTTTGTCTTTTTTTTAAAAAAAAAAACGTCGACGATATATTTCAGCCCTTTATAACTTAAACTTCTTCTCATAAAAAATTGCAAAAAAAAGCTTAAAATTAATACTCTGTCATTCTAATTGATGATTTCGGTCATTTATTTATTTATTTATTTATTTATTTATTTATCCACTTTTATTTTTGTATATTTCATACCTTTCGCGCGCATTTAACTCACCTCCTTTATTTCCTATCCGTTTTTGTAGAGCTTATTATCTAGTGTCTCGTACGGTATGATTATTGGTCAGACTCAACAAAATCTTAAGAAATCTACCATATCAACTTTCCACTAACTTTTATCATTATTTTATTATTCAAACTCGTGTCAGACTTATCTCAAACTTTCTATATTATCTCTAAAACTCATCTCATAATCTACTTTTCCATTACACTTTTCTTGTGGGGTTTTAAATAAAAAAGGAAAACAATGATATTTTAACATGCTTGCCATTTATTGGTTATCATTATAAAAAGGTGGGGTCAAGACTCTTATAGAGTATGTTAACTCAACTTAATACTTTATCAAGGCTTGTGTGAATTATTGAGGATCTTGAGTGAGTCTTGTCTCAAGACTCATCAATAATCTTACCCTTAGTTGAAGATATAATAAAATGAGGGTTTCAAGACACTACTTTGCCCACATTTCTCGACATGCATTTATAATGTTTTTTGTTGAAAATATATTTTGGTGAAAATTACTTGATGATAAATGTAAATATTTTAGTATATACTTCCTCCTATTCATAATAAACATCTTATTTCATTTTGATACAAAAATTAAGGAAATATATTAACCCAATATATAAATAAACTTGGACTACACAAATAAACTACTCCACTATACAATTAAATTTGGACCACACAAACACTTATAAAAAAAAATAAGAAGTTATTGTGAATATATTGAAAAAGAAATGTGAAAGTTTATATTAAATAGGAAGAGTATGTCTTAATATCTTTTACTTATCAACTTATTCAAGGTTAAAGTTCAATACCTTTAATCCTAAAAAGTCAAATAGAAAAAACAAACATGCATGAAGTAGGAATTATTTTTGCTTCTCCTAGCTTCCTCCAATAAATTTAAATCAAGTGTGTTGCCAAAATCATGATTTCGTCAACCTTCTGAAATTTTATGAAAGCACCTAAAATGGACATAGAGGAATGACAAAGTGAATCAAAGAATTGATGGTGACATATGATGTCATTGCGAAATTGATGGTGGTTGTGTAATCCCTACCCCACGCCACCCCAATCATTTTATGCCCAATTTTTCTTCTTCCTTTTAGTGGTGGACATGGTGCCATTTTGTCTTTTTCGGAGAAAAACAAACTTTACATAGAGCTACAAATTTGTAGAGGTTGAAAATTAAATGTGACTATTACCAACATATACATAATTTATATTATTATTTTTTCATTTTATAATTTTTTTTATTCTTATATATATTAAGAAAATAAAAATTTTCAAATGTTTTTCCTATAAAAGAAATCTCCCTAAATAAGAAAACAATTCTTTCTTTCATTACTTTTTTTTTCTTTTTTTTTATATAATCTTTTAATCATTATATAATCTTTTCCAAACTGTGAATTGTAATCATTTAATTAAAATAAAATAAAACTGATATAAATCTAAATATTATAAATTTCTAAATCTTTTATTAGTGTTATTATTATATATTAGAGAATGACTTAACACATAATTACCCTGTATAAAAAAATATTATTAGTTTCATAAAACAAAATTCAATAAAATCATTTGATAAAATGTATAAATTGAAATCATTAATTTTGTGGGAAAAAAATATAATACACATTTCATGACTTCAACCAATTCTCTTAGGGGGTGTTTGGTTGGCATCATTGGATCAAATACATTCCAATGTTTGGTTGGAGCATTAATGGAGTTAGATAGTCAATGGATTCTAACTTCATTCCAGCCCCTTGGAATCTCATACCCATCTTCTTTCCATGGATTCAAACTCCGTACCTTTATATTTATTTTTCCAATGAACCAAACAAGTTTTGAAAGATATGGAGCTGAAACTCCATAATTCCATGGTTTCTCATTCCAATATATTTCATTCTTAAGCAGAGAACCAAACGACCCCTTAATTAATTTTCAAGTTCATCTTTTTTTCTTTATGCACTAAAATAATATATATATATATATATATATATATATATATATATATATATATATATATATATCTTAATCTTTGTGCCAACACAAAGGTAAACAAACAATAAGGCGGATGGGTATTATATATTGAATTTTTAATATTATTTTAATAAACTTATTTTGTATACTCCGATGATAATTATATTTAAATAAAATTGGTAATCATTATAAAATATCATCTTATTATAATAGAATTTATAGTTAAATAAATACAACTCCTATAAAATCTTGAGGTATCAATTAATTCATCTTACCAACTTACTCCTGGTTTTTTGTATGTCCTCACAATTTTTGAGGCACTCTACTCTTTTTTTCAATATCTCTTAAAATATAAGAGAAAATATCATAAAATGTATACTCATATAAAATCTCTTTCATAAGAAATATAAGGATGTAAGTTTTACAACTTTTGGATTACTATAATTTTAGAAAAATAAAAATCAAAGAATAACCTTAAAAAACAAAAACGTCATATATACAAAAACGGAGGGGATACGATTCTCAATTAGTCTTGCTATAGACGGGTATATATCCGTCTATAATAGACGAGTCAAATACAATGAAAGTAGTGACATTTTTTGCCTCCACCACCCCACTTATTGTTTGTCCTATTAGGAAAATAGTATTATATTTTGTCCGTCTTTTATTATAGACGAATAGTGTCCGTCTATAATGAGAATATCTGGACAATTCTACATACAAGTCTACAAGAGATGTTGTTTTGTCAATAATTGAGCCTTAATTGTTCTATAAAGTCCCACCCATTATAAACTTAGGATAGGCTCATAAGTGGATACTACAAAAAAAAATCATCCCTTGATTGAGTGATACCTTAAGTTAACCTGTTTTCATGAGTAAACACCACTAGAAGGACCTTAATTATTATAAAATGTAGTTATAAGGACTTCAACTTATATTATGTGGCTTTAAGGACCTCAACCCATCTTTTTTACCAAAATACCCTTATGTATAAATACATGCTACTTATTTTGTATTGTTAGGTAGATTTTAGGTTGATCCAAAAGCTTTATCAAATTAAATATTTAATCAAATTGAATAAATAACGTGTTAACTTACGTCAATAAAATTATGATGATTAATCAGCTAAAAAAGTTAGTGTACGTGAATAATGAACTATACTTTACACAAAATATTATACAAGATCGTCTTACAATAACTTATTATATGAACATTTCAATACTCTGTACATAAAAGGGCGATATTATTTTTTGTACCAATTTAGATGATGCTAATAAAACTATTAATTGGTACCTATTTTATAATGTTAATACTTAATACCTATTTTATCATATTTCGTTATACTCCCTCTGTTTTTTTATATATAACTTTCTCACATTTCGAGACACTCACTTCTCTCTTCAATATCTCTTAAAATATACTCCCTCCTATTAGACATAAACTTCTCTCTTTCCTTTTTCATCTATTCACAATATCTTCCCTATTTCCTTATTTAGTAAAGTTTTATACTTATTTTAATCACCTTAGCCCACAACAATACTCCACCTCACCTCACAACAATACTTATTTTAATCAACTTACCTCACAACAATACTTATTGTAATCACCCTACCCACAATAATACCCCACAATATCTTCCCTCTCTCCAATTACCAAACCCCACTACAATATTTTATCTTATTTTAATCCTTCTCCTTAATTCTAGCGTCTCCCATGAATAGGGAGGTTTATCTAGAATAGGAGGGAGTATTTCTCTAATTATTAAAGTCAAAGACTTACCTCGTAAATGTAAAACGTCATATATTAAAACATGAAGGGAGTATTACATTTTTTTTAGTAATCGTTCAGTATCTTTTCACATCTATCTTATAACTTTTAGTTAATATATTACTGAATTGTCTCGCAATAACTTTTTGTGAGATGATGACATACAAAACTACTTGCTCACAATCTTACTACATACCCAGCACCGAAAAAGAAAACAATCTTACTACCTACTCCTAGATATGTTAAATATTTGAATTTACAAATGAAAGACACAGTTGAATTTGTTAGTTATAAAATCGTCTAAAACTCATTGTTTTAAGTTTTTTAATCTATTTTTGGCTTCAAAATTAGGTTATATGTAGACAAAATAATACTATCTAGCTATCGAGGATTGAAACGTAGACGGATAAATGATCATTTAACTGGGTTGTACATAGACAATTTTATTCATTTGGTTTGGTCAAAATTAGGTTATATACGTAGACGAATTACTTCCTTTTAAGTCTAAATTAAAATATCAGTCAGTCTCTTTTAAGATGGAGGTATTCGTCTTTAAAGTAAAACGGATCTAGTATCATCTCACTTGAGAATATAAGATTTACTTTTCTCCATACATTTTGCTTTTGTCTTATTCTTACCACTTGACTTGTCTTACGCTTAAGACGGATACCGTATCCGTCTCAAGCAAGAATTCGGGTAAAACATATACGAGTATGTTTATCCCTAAAAATTAAGTAGAGCACATGCAAGGTTATTTTCGTCAAAAACAATATTTGGGGTCCTTAAAGCCACGGAATAATAGTTTGGGTTCTTAAAGCTATATTATATGATAGTTTGGGTCATTTTTGTTGTGTTTACTACTGTTTTCATACAATAATAGATAGATGAAGGTTGTCCAATCACTAGACTTTATAAAAGATGAAATTTTCCCATGTGATCTTTTGAGTAGAAATTATGTTAAGTTGATGGATTGACTTACAGCAGAGCCTAGGATATCCTTTGTCAACGCACCACACCAACCTTACAGGTTTGATATAACAACAATTCTAGAAAAAAATTGAACCAAAACAAACTAGGGTACTACCCAATGTGTTACTTCCATAGAAGAATTTGAATGTGACAAAGACTGTAGTTTTTGGCACTGTTCTTTTGAACTAAAATGGATCTGATTTGAACTAAACTGAATTTATAGGATCTGAATTAAACTTATAGGATCTGAACTGAACTTATAGAATCTGAATTAAACTTACACGATCCGAATTTAAGTTAACTTAACTTAAATTATTATTATTGTTTTAGCAGGATTTTCCCTAAAAGG
Source organism: Silene latifolia (assembly GCF_048544455.1). Classification (NCBI taxonomy): domain Eukaryota; kingdom Viridiplantae; phylum Streptophyta; class Magnoliopsida; order Caryophyllales; family Caryophyllaceae; genus Silene; species Silene latifolia. Next base: position 88,847,148 of record NC_133528.1, read on the forward strand.
ATCCGGCTTATTTATTACGTGATCAGGGTATCTAGTTCTATAAATTAGAAATAAAAGTATGAACGGATGACAGAAGAGAATATAATATAAATTGTGTTATTATGTTTTTAATACAGGCTAAATACAAACATGCGTATAAACTCAAATATTAGAGAGAAAATAGAGGATAATTTGTGATATATATTGATTAATAAGCAAAATGTGTATCTCCTTTACAATTGTGTTTTTATTCTATTTATACTTCTCAAATGATAACGTTGGATGCTGTTCAACGTTCCTCTTAGCCGTTGGTAGCTACTTCCTGAAATATAGCGCACACCTCCTATTAATCCGCTTGACTGAGTCCTCTTCAATGAACGTGGGCTTCTTCCCTTTTATACGATCAGTTATATGGGAATAAGATGCTTTCGGAATTGGACTTGGTCTTCCATGAAAATAGGGCATGATCATTTCCTTTATGTGATAGTCACATTGTCTGGTAATTCAATACAGCCTGCCCGAGAGCTCTGCCAGGCTATTCTATGCTTTCCTTCAGGCTTCTCTTCCAGGATTTAGTAGCCTTCTTGCTATAATATTCTTCAATCAGCTAAATATTAGTTAGACTTGTCCGGTCTCTGGTTACCTTAATCAGCCTAATAAGGTCAGGCCAGGTTAGAGTCAGACCAGGCTAAACTGGGCCTAACAATTGCCCCTTGACATTTTGCCCGTGCTGGATCAAGCCAGGGGTGAGATGTCAACTTTACCAGGTTGAATAATAAAAAGAATTATACATGCTCAATGACTCTTAGACTCCTAGTTACCGTTAAACACTGCAACGGCTAGGTGATGTCATGCTGACAGTTTTGCAATTTCTAGGATTTTTGCACTGTTACTCCTTTCTTATAAATATGGTGCTTGCGATGGATTTGTTTTTCACAAAATTTCTTCCACTTTTCTTGCTCAACTTTCTCTAAAATTCTCCCCTATTTCCCAGGAGTCTTACCCTGCTAACTTATAATTTTCGCCACAATAAACAAAATAATAAAGGATATGGGAGCCAAAAAACGTCCTACACCCCAAAAAACTGCTGCAACCGAGAAGGCTGCTGCTGAGCCTGAACCCATAGACGTTCAGGAGGAAGAGGTGATGGAAATTGATCCTACTGCTCGTGTTGTGGCTTTTAAGTATCAGGATTCTGTTTTCACTGCCCTTCAATCTCTGGATCCTTACTTCCCTGAAGAGAACTTGTTGAAAATAAACTATGACAAGGTTTTAAGGGAGAAGAAAATAATTCCTGAGTCGACCGAGGTATGGATTCCGAGTCTTGTCCGTCGAGCCAACTGGGTGTCACCTGGTTGGTTCTGTATTTTTGAATGGGCGTTCAAAGCAGGCTGTAAGTTACCTTTTACGCCCTTAATGATTGACATCATTCGTGCTATGGAAGTATCACCTTTCCAGATTATGCCGATGGTTTGGAAACTTGTTCATTCCATAGAAAATTTATGTGCTAAACACAATCTTGTGATTACTATTAATGATATCAAGGCAGTATATCATATGAAAAATCCTGTTAATGGTCGTTTTAATTTGAGAATCAAGTCGAAAATGTCTCCATTAATCACTAACCTGGACTCTGGAGATGACAAGAGTTGGGCAAAGACTTTCCTGTTTATCCGGACTGAGACTCTGGGATCAGGCTTTGATTATCTGAGATATCCTCCCTTGGAGAGTGGTAGGTTTCCTGTACTCTTAGTTTGCAGTTTATATTGAATGAAAATAAGATATATATATATAAGTCTTACCTGTATATTTTTGTTTTTATAATGTTTGTAGCTCCTGATTGGAATCATGATCCTCTTGACGAGGAGGCTATTGCAAGGATAGACGCTTTCCTCTCTATTCCTGAGGAAGAGAGGGCCTGGCCAGCTAGCTTGGGCAGGGAATTATTGCCCCGGTATATGAAGACCAAGCTGACTGGGGTCAAAGTACCCAAAGGCAAGCCTAGCTCTACTGCTCTTTCCTGTATGTCTTCTATATGTCTTTATGTTAATTGCTATCTTCTTATCGCTTCTCATCTGATATTTATGTATATTCTTTATGTATTCAGTATTTAGGTCTTCTGCTAGGTTGGCCAGCTTTTCTGCGAAAGATTTAAAGGCTGGGGTGGCTAGGATTGCTGAACAGTCCAAGAGCCAGGAGGCTAGTGGGAGTGACAAGACGCTTGATATTCTGGTTTCTGATGTCCAGCCTCCTCAAGATCCACCCAGGCTAGTGTCACCGGAGGTTGTCCAGGCTTCAAAAAGGAGGAGGGAAGATGTTATCCCTGAAGAGGAGGAGAGAGAGGAAGAGCCTATTCAGGCTCAACCGATCAGGAGTATCAGGCAGGTGTCTGCTAGGGTTGATGATATGGATGCTGCCCGGGCACGGATAAATGAATTTTCTGCTAAGATGGGCAGCCAACTTTTATCTGCTCATACCCTTGAATCTTCTACCAAGGTGGTTTCTATCCTGACTTCTCTTGTGACAAAGGCTGCTGAACTTGCTTCTCAAGCTAAGGAGGTTGGTTGTAAAGGGATGTTTTTAATTGTTTATGTGCTTTTTGTTTTGCTTTGTATCTGGCTGATTGATTTCTTTTTTTGTAGGGATTGGATGTTGGGTTGGCTACTGCTTGTCAGCTCAGGGATGCCCAGGCCAAGGTTTCTAGCTTGGAAGAAAAACTGGATAAGGTTAACCGTGACCTGCATACATCCAGGAGTAATGAAGTGGTACTGCAATCTCAGCTGGGGACAGCTAGAGAGGCATCCAGGGCTGCTATAGTTTGTGAGGTGGCTACAAAAAATGCTGAGAAGGTTGTCAGGCAAGAGTTGGAGGCTGAGAAGCAGGCAATGCAGGATCAATTGAGAAAGAATCAAGAACTTGCTGCTGAAAAGGAATTAGTGGAGGCGCGGCTGGCTGATGCCGCTAAGTACTTCTTTGGGAAAGGCCGGGTTGATGCTATGAGGGATCCGGAATCTGACCGGGCTAATTGGGATCCGGACCGGGATGAGACAGCACTGGACGCTCAGTATCCTGACTTGGTTAATATGGGTTAAGAAGAAGAAGTGGATTCTCCTCCTTCCAAGGCAAAATCTGATGACCAGGAAATGGTGGATGGTTGTGAGTCGGTTACTGGCTCAAAAATAACTTAGATTTATGTTTTTCTTCTAGATTTTGGTCTATCCAGGGGGGATGTCCCTGGAATGAATATTTAGGTATTTTTTGGCCCATCTAGGGGGGATGTCCCTGGAATGGATAATTATTAGGTGTGTGGTAAGGCCAATTATTTTGGATGAATAAATATTTGGTCTTTGTTTGTTTCTTTTTTTGTTTTAACAAGGTACTTTTGTAGTGTTGGATGTGTACTGGATCTGACCAGTTATTTGACTGGATCGGGCCAGTTTTTGTACTGGATCTGGCCAGTTTATTGTGTTATGGGTGGGGTTGTTGCCTGTCTGGAGGGCTTATGTCCCCTGCCTGTCTGGAGGGCTTATGACCCATCTATGTTATACAAGTCAGGGAGAAGTTTTCCAGATTTGTATGTTAAGTGGAGCTCAATATTTTAAGGCCTGTTTTGCAACTGAAATTTGGATATCAGTTGGATATTGGTGGGGGTGGCCCCCAATCTTTAAGATTTGTTTTAAATAAAATGCAGTATATAAAACAAGTATTGAAGATTCTACTTGGTAAAAGTAAATATGAGAACATAGATAAGTACTTGGGCACATAATTTGAAGAAATCATATACGGCATTTATTCATATAATGGCAAGTATCATACATTTAGTTTCACATCAGGTCAGGTAAAAAATGTGAACACGAAAATTATACCTGGACTGGGAGATATATTCTATATGTGAAATAATTTTAGGTGTGCAATATTCCAAGCTCTTGGGATCATTTCGCCGTCCAGGGTTTGTAATCTATAAGCTCCCTGGCCGACTATTGAGTCAATCAGGTAGGGACCTTCCCAGGTTGGGGCCAATTTGCCAGCATTCTTTTCTTTTGTGTTTTGGAAGACTTTCCTGAGGACAAGGTCTCCTACCCTGAATACCCTGGCTTTGACAGTCTTGTTGTAGCTTTTCGCAACTCTTTGTTGATATGCTGCCAATCTAATGCTGGCTGCATCTCTTAGCTCTTCTGTTAAGTCCAGGCTATCCTCCATTAGGGGTGTGTTGCTTATTATTGTGTTTAGGCTGCATCTGGCTGATGGAATGTCTACCTCAGCCGGGATTACTGCTTCACATCCATAGACCAAGGAGTAGGGGGTTTGGCCTGTGGATGTTTTAAGCGTGGTTCTGTCAGCCCAGAGGACCAGGGGGAGCTCTTCAGCCCATCTGCCTTTCCTTCTTTCTAGTTTCTTCTTGATGCAGCTGATTACTACTTTATTCTTTGGATTACGCCTGACCGTTAGCTTTTGGATATCCTGGTGTGGATGTTACCAGATTGATGTTCCATTGGGCACAGAAGGTCTGCTTTGTTCTTTTTCCCACGAATGCGTGCCATTTGTCGCATACTATTTCGGAGGGGATGCCATATCTACATATGATGTTGTGTTTGATGAATGCTATGACATCCTTCTCCTTGACTTGCCTGTATGAATCAGCTTCTATCCACTTGGAGAAGTAATCAGTCATTGCTAGCATGAAAACCTTTTGTCCGGATGCTTGGGGTAGTTTCCCTACTATGTCCATGCCTCACTTCATAAATGGCCAGGGTGCGGATATGGAATGTAGTTCCTCAGATGGCTGATGGATATATGGTCTGTGAATCTGACAAGCTTTACATTTAGAGCTAAATTCGGGCAATCGGCCCTCAAGGTGGGCCAATAATAACTGTTTCGAGTACTTTGCTTGCCAGGCTTCTTCCACCTTTATGATTTCCACAATATCCTTCATGGATTTTCGATAATATCTGCTCGCTTCTTGTGGCTCCAGGCATCCGAGGTATGACCCACTGCGATTTCTTAAAAAGCACGTTGTTAATAATGGTATATGAAGCAACTTTTATTTTTAGTGCTCTGGCATCTTGTTTATTTAGGGGAAGGATTCCCTGTTGTAGTGATCATAGTAGGGTTTTGTCCAAGAATTAGCAACATAAATTGGAAAACTTTCATCTTGTTTATTTATTGCAGGTTCCAATAAATGTACGATGGGTATTTTGTCGAAGTCAAGGGGACTGAAGTTGGATCCTAGGCCGGCTAAGGCATCGGCCTGGGTATTCATGTCCCTGGGAATTTGGTCAATATTAAAATTGCGGAATTTTGCTTTTAAAATTTGAACAGTTTCCAAATAGAGTATCATTTTTGAGTCTTTTGCAGTATATACTCCGTTTACTTGGTTGGAAATAAGAAGGGAATCAGTACGTACCTTTAGGTTTTGCACACCAAGGTCAATACATACCTTTAATCCAGCTATTAAGGCTTCGTATTCCGCTTCATTGTTGGTGGCTTCAAATGCACAGCTTATAGCCTGTACTATCTTATCCTCCTGTGGCGATTTTAGTACTACCCCCAGGCCTGTGCCCCTCATGTTGGCTGCACCGTCGACAAATAGGGTCCATTCTAGGTCTGTTTGGTCGCTGGTCAGTTTATTTACTTCTTTTATTAGGTCGGGTTCTAGGGTCGGACTAAAATCAGCCACAAAGTCTGCTAGTGCTTGTGACTTAATTGTTGTCCTTGGTTCAAATGTTATATTGTATGTGCTTATTTGGATGACCATTTGCACATTCGTCCGCACATTCGGCTTCCTAAGTACAGACTTGATAGGAAGATTGGTTCGGACTATTATAGGGTGGCTTTCAAAGTATGGTCTTAATTTTGTGCAACTCATAATTAAAGCTAAAACATATTTTTCAAGCAGGCCATACCTGATCTCTGCATCCAGTAGACTCTTACTTACATAATAGACAGGGTGTTGTTGTCCGTCTGCTTCTTTGACCAAGACTGCACTGACAGCAGTTTCTGTGACTGACAGGTATACTGTCAGGGGTTCATCTTTGACTGGTTTTGCCAGCAAGGGAGGAGAGGATAGATATATTTTTAGGTCTTCAAAGGCGGCCTGATGATCAGGGGTCCATTGAAAGTCCTTGTTCTTCCTTAGCAGGTTATAGAATGATTTGCACCTCTCTGATGATCTTGAAATGAACCTGTTCAGGGCCGCTATTCTTCCAGTCAGCTTTTGTATGTCTTTGACCGTCTTTGGTGGTTCTAGCTCCAGGATAGCTTTGATCTGTTCAGGGCTGGCTTCTATTCCTCTTTTTGTGACCATATAGCCCAAGAATTTGCCTGCTGAGACTCCAAAGTGGCATTTTTGTGGGTTGAGCTTCATATTGAATTTCTCCAGTATTTGAAAGGCTACTTCCAAGTCTTTGACGTGGTCTTCTGCCTTTTTTGACTTGACTACCATGTCATCTATGTAGACTTCCATGGTATCTCCTATTTGGTCTTTGAACATCATGTTGACTAGCCTTTGATAGGTTGCTCCTGCATTCTTCAATCCAAAGGGCATAGCAGTATAATAATATATTCCTCTCTCAGTGATGAAAGTCGTGCTTTCCTGGTCTGCAGGGTGCATCTTTATTTGATTGAATCCGCTGGAGGCATCCATGAATGTTAACATCTCGTGGCCTGCAGTGGCATCCACCATTGCATCGATGTGTGGCAGGGGAAATGGATCTTTTGGGCAGGCTTTGTTTAGGTCGGTGTAGTCTACACAGACTCTCCATTTGCCGTTTTTCTTCTGGACGACTACTACATTTGCAAGCCAGTCAGGGTACATTACTTCCCTGATCATTCCCATGTCCAGTAGCTTGTCAACCTCTTGGTTGATGATTTCATGTCTCTCTGCAGCAAATTTTCTCCTCTTTTGCTAAACAGGCTTAAATGATTTGTCAATATTCAACTTATGAGTTATAATATCAGCATCTATACCAGTCATATCAAAATGCGACCAAGCTAAACAGGACATTTTAGTTTTAAGAAAGCTGACCAGATCGGGTCTGACCGAGTCCGGTGCATCAGACCCCACAAGTACCTTCCTGTCAGGGAATACCGAGTCCAAAATGACCTCTCCTGTTTCCATATGTGTTTGTACAATATATTCTTCCCTGACAGGTGACTTTAATTGCTATGCAAGGGACTTTCCTGACTTTGAAGGTTTCAAAGCCTGGGTGTAGCATTCCTGAGCTGTCCTTTGTTCTCCCCTGATGGTGGTTATCCCCCATTGTGTTGGAATTTTCACACATTGATGGTATGTTGATGGGATTGCTTTGACATTGTGGATCCATGGTCTGCCCAGGATTACGTTATATGAGGATAGGCAATCCATTACTCCAAATCTTTCATATGAAGCCACGCCTTCCACATAGGTTGGCAGGCTGATTTTTCCCAGGGTGTTCTTTGTTTTCTCCATTTGAATCCAACCAGGACGCTGGATTTCTTGATGATCTTTCCTTCATCTATCTTCATAGCTTTTAGGACGTCAAGCATCACCAGATTGATTGAGCTGCCTCCGTCTATCAGGATTCTTGAAACCTTAGCTGTGCCAATTTCCATGGTGATTACCAAGCTGTCATGATGTAGATCTGATATGCCCTGCAGGTCCGCGTCATCAAAAGTAATAGCGGGTAATGACTTGGACCTGGAAGGGGGCTGAAGTCTGGATTCCCTGGATATTCTTTTGGCAGTGGTGGTCGGACCATGATTTTCGATCCTCCATTTATGAACTTAACTTCATAGATGGGGGAGGAGGAGGAGGATCCTATTGTTCCCTGAATCTCTCTTGTTTTGTCCTTCATCTTTGTTCTTTGGCTGCTGGATTAAGTCCTTCAAAAAGCCTTTCTTTAGGAGATATGCCACCTGTTTCCTGAGTTGGATGCATTCTTCTGAGGTATGCCCGATGTCCTGATGGAAGTCACACCATCTTGTTGGGTCTTTCTGCGGTTGTCGATTTCTTGGGCCATCCGACCGTATCTCCCGGACTTTCCGGGCGTTTTATTAATCCTGCGAGTATTAATAGAGAAGTTATATTCAGGAATAGTTGGTAGGCTAGAAAGGTTACCTTTGTGTTCTTGTGCCATGTTGACTTGGATCTTTCGGGCCTGGAATAGGGTCTTTGATCCGGGGTTGCCTCTTTTCGGTAGGAGCTTTTCTGTTAGTGTGTCCATAACCTTGCTTCCCTCAGGATGAATTGGTCCTGAAGTTGAGATCTTCCTCCAATCGACATGTTCTAGGGCGATGGATTGAACAGTGGCAAAGGTTGGGCGGGCTTTCTTGGTTAAGTCTGCATAGATGTCATTGTCAGCGGGACTCCTTGCTGAAGGCTTCTACCGCTTTGTTTCTTCGTCACACCGGGAATGGCCACCTTTTCTTTGACAAATCGGCCAGGAATTCTTTGAGAGATTCTTCAGGAAGTTGCTTTACCCTGAGCAGTTCTTGGGTCTTTTGGCCATATCTGCCATGCGAATTGTTGATTGAAGGCATTGATCAAGTGCAAAATTCTTGATACCTCCATTTGGGAGATTAATGAACCATTGTAATCTTTGCTCGGTCGGGGTTGTACCAAAGCCCTTACACATGCGGACTGACTGCCTCGAGTTCACTGGGTATTGAGGCAAACAAAGCATCTTCTATTTGAATATGGCAACGTGATTTTGTGAATCAGAGGTCCCATCATAAGTTCTCATGAATGGAACGGTAAATTTCTTGGGGAGATCAATCTTTGCAATTTCATCCGCAAAGGCGAGTCAAACAAAGCTATCAATTTCTACTTGACCCACGTGGTGCGGTACTCCGGGTATATTTTCTATTTTGTTGTGGAGTTTTTGGATTTCGTGAAGCATAGCCATCATTATTCTTTCTTGATTTTGTTTGTTTCATCATTGGAAATGGTTGGGGTACCGGATAATGTATCCTTCTCCGGGGTTCCAAAATTAGAAAAGTCAATGTTTTTGATAATGGATGAGAATGGGGTTCCTGGTTCGAATCTGGTCTTGGAGCCCGAAGCCTGATTTTCCAATTTTTTCCTCGGCTAGACTCGATTCCTTGACCTATTGATTTTCGCATCCTTGGGCTGCCTTCTCTTGGATTGTCTCCAATTCTTTGATTTTGGCCAGGGCAGCCACTAATTGTTGTTCTGGGGTGAGTTCCACCATTTGTGTGTGTGAATATTAAATGAAAAATGATAAAGGGAATTTTTATTGGTTGAAGAACTAGATGCCCCACGGTGGGAGCCAATTGTTTTAGCAGGATTTTCCCTAAAAGGATCCGGCTTATTTATTACGTGATCAGGGTATCTAGTTCTATAAATTAGAAATAAAAGTATGAACGGATGACAGAAGAGAATATAATATAAATTGTGTTATTATGTTTTTAATACAGACTAAATACAAACATGCGTATAAACTCAAATATTAGAGAGAAAATAGAGGATAATTTGTGATATATATTGATTAATAAGCAAAATGTGTATCTCCTTTACAATTGTGTTTTCATTCTATTTATACTTCTCAAATGATAACGTTGGATGCTGTTCAACGTTCCTCTTAGCCGTTGGTAGCTACTTCCTGAAATATAGCGCACACCTCCTATTAATCCGCTTGACTGAGTCCTCTTCAATGAACGTGGGCTTCTTCCCTTTTATACGATCAGTTATATGGGAATAAGATGCTTTCGGAATTGGACTTGGTCTTCCATGAAAATAGGGCATGATCATTTCCTTTATGTGATAGTCACATTGTCTGGTAATTCAATACAGCCTGCCCGAGAGCTCTGCCAGGCTATTCTATGCTTTCCTTCAGGCTTCTCTTCCAGGATTTAGTAGCCTTCTTGCTATAATATTCTTCAAACAGCTAAATATTAGTTAGACTTGTCCGGTCTCTGGTTACCTTAATCAGCCTAATAAGGTCAGGCCAGGTTAGAGTCAGACCAGGCTAAACTGGGCCTAACAATTATTATTATTATTATTATTATTATTATTATTATTATTATTATTATTATTATTATTATTATTATTATTATTATTATTATTTGTTATTGTTATGGGAACGAATCCATTTTTGAAATAATGGTCAAAAATAAAATATTTGTCGTTTTGGGTCGGTTTTGAAAATATTTGTCAAAATGGTGTCCACGTAGGCTCAAGATTTCTGGACCTAAAACACGCCACTACCAATGGCGTGTTTATAATGAGTGAGGAAAGAAACTTCATTAAAAAATGGACTAAAACAAACACGCCATTGGGAATGGCGGGTTTCGGAGGGGAAACACGCCACCCCTAATGGCGTGTCATATGTAATTGTTTTTTTTTTTTTTAAAAGTTCAGTTAGTTGAGGAAAAAAATTGTTGTAAAGACACGCCACTACTAATGGCGTGTTTCCTTCACAAAACACGCCATTAGTAGTGGCGTGTTTCAGGTCTAGAAATCCCGAGCCTGCGTGGACACCATTTTGACAAATGTTTTCAAAACCGACCCAAAATAACAAATATTTTATTTTTGACCATTATTTCAAAAATGGACTCTTGTTATGGTTATTATTATTATTGTTCTTGTTTTTGTTCTTGTTCTTCTTGTTGTTGTTGTTGTTGTTATTGTTGTTGTTGTTATTATTATTATTTATTATTATTGTTATTGTTATTATTATTATTATTCTTGTTCTTGTTGTTATTATTATTATTATTATTTTAATAAAACCGCAACTTTTTTTTTTATTATTATTATAAAAAAACGCAAACTTTTATTGAGATTAAACATAATGTTTACAAGAAATTAGTGGGCAACCAAGAGAGAACACTTATAAAAAAATATAGTCTAAAACACAAGGTAAGATAATAACATTTTTACGCTTTATATACATTGGTTTGTTCATACTTACATTACGATAAAAAATAATGAGAAGAGTGATAATTTTTTTTTAAAAATAATAATGTATATATGTATCGAATAATTAATAATATCGAATGTTTTTGCGTCAGTTTTTAAAAATAATACTCTGTATATAACTTTTCTAAACTAAATTTATAGGACCTTAACTTATAGGATCTGAACTGAACTTATAGGATCTGAACTGAACTGAACTTATAGAATCTGAACTGAACTGAACTTATAGGATCTGAATTGAACTTATAGGATCTGAACTGAACTGAACTTATAGGATATGAACTGAACTGATAGGATCTGATCTAAACTGAACTGAACTTATAGGATCTGAAGTGAACTTAAATTAAGTGACTTTAAGTCCAAAAGAACAGGGCCTTAGTATTCTAGTTTATCTTTGAAGTGCATTGTATCTAATTTGAACCGCGATCATATCATGATGACTATACCTGACTAAAATGAGCTGATCTGAATAACCGTGATATACATCCGAAACATATATTGATCCGATCTTATTCAATCGATCTGAATGTTTATTATTGTAAACTTACCATGATCCCCAAAGAACTTGACAACAATCCATTCGAAATTACCGGGCTAACCAAAATTCTTGCAACCTAAACAACTCTATCCGATTAGCCCATTTGTCATGCCTAAAGTCATGACCATTTTTTAAAGGTTATTTCGACAACATTTTTTAATCGACATTAGTAATAGACTAGTTTGAAATCCCATACTTCGTACGAGTTAATGATCTTGATTATTTTAAAACTAAGTTATAGAACATTATCGAATAGGTGTTTCGAAGTTCAAATCCGGGTTTCACATAATTCCAAAAAAAATGAAATATCCTAATCCCTTATGGTCTCTTAATACGTACTTGATAGTTGATTCTAAGCAATAAGTAGCCTCTAAAGCTTTGTTATCTCGAATTCTAGCAAAATTTATTAAATACTAATCATCATAAGTGTAAGTCAATCGGGGCGATTTGATAGCCCTTATGATTAATATAAAGATAGGTGTTTCGAAGATCAAATTCGGGTGTCACATAATTCTAAAAAAACAAAAATGAAATATCTTAATCCCTTATGTTCTCTTGATACGTACTTGATTCTATGCATTAAGTAGCCTCCAAAGCCTTGTTATCACGAATTCTAGCAAAATTTATTAAATACTAATCATCATAAGTGTAAGCCAATGGGGGCGCTTTCATAATCCTTATGATTAATATAAAGACAGATGTGAAATGAATGAATAGTTTACATTTGCTATATTTTGGTAGGGAGAATAAAGCAAATGTAAACTATTGACTGGGACGGAGGGAGTATATATTTTGTTTGAATCATATACCTACCCTTCAAATATGAACAATTTACTTACACATGTCATTATTATAAGTTAGTCATTTCAAATTTTTTTGTTCAATTAATAAGACCGTCTTACATAATAATAACAATAATAATTAATCTTCTAATTACTGATACATCGAGTTCATTTTTATGTTCTTTCTTTCACAAAGCACATGTAATGTATACTCCTATGATCATCTTATTGCTATCATTCCATGCACCGTCTTATTAATTGAACAAATAAGTTTATTAAATTATTCTTGAAATAATTTTAAAATTAGCTACTTATTTAATTTAATCTAATAAATAAGTTTATTAAATTATTGTTAATGTTGATATTCATGTTACATTAATGCATGTAATTAATGATTAAATTGTCATAAATAGCTGTATTTAAGGCTGGGTTGACACGTGGCGCATCCAAACATTTCAATTGATTTATATATATATATATATATATATATATATATATATATATATATATATATATATATAGAGAGAGAGAGAGAGAGAGAGAGAGAGCCAAGTTCAAATGAGTCCACCTATATATTTGAGTCCATAAGTCATAATCTAAGCCATTAGATCTTCTAAGATTGATGGTTGAGATTTGAGACTTCTAATCAATTTTTGAAATGAAACTTTAATGTTTTAAAAGTGAAACTTTAATCTGTGAGAGCAAATTTAATTCTTTATGATTGAAACTTTAATTTTTTAAAGTCATTTTGTAAATAAAAAATTAAATTTATGTATTTTTAAATATAACTTTAATGTTTTACGAGTGAAACTTTAATGCTTAAAAGTGAAACATTAATTTTTTTAGGCCATTTTTAATATAAAAAATTTGAATTTATGAAATGATGTGATTGTGATTAATGTAATTTAATTTAAATGATTTTTGAATGTAACTTTAATATTATACGAGTTCAACTTTAATGCTTAAAAGTGAAACTTTAATTTTTTTAGGCTATTTTAATAAAAAAAATTGAATTTATGTAATGATGTAATTGTGACTAAAATTTATTTAATTTCATTGATTCATGAATGAAACTTTAATGTTAAACGAGTGGAACTTTAATGGTGACGAATGAAACTTTAATTTTTTAGGCCATTTGACGAGTGAAATTTTAATTGTGATTATTTTAATTTCATTGATTTAAAAATGAAACTTTAATGTTAAATGACTGAAATTTTAATGATAATAACTGAAACTTTAGTTTTTTTAGTCCATTTTAATATAAATTTCTATTTATGAAATATCTCTAATTTACAACTGTAACTTTAATGTAGTGCATGTGGAACTTTAATATATTTCGAGTGAAACTTTAATGTATTGAGTCATTTCACCGCTATATAAAATTTATGAAATATTAACAGTCAAGTGTGCAACTTTAATCAATCCAACCGCCATCGACACCCACCACTACTTTCACCGACCACCAACAACACCCACCACAACCCAACCCCACCAGATTTGAAAAAAAATAAAGGAGGAGCACCGACACCAACCACCACATTCGCCACCATGACCAATCTGAAAAAAAAAAAAGGAAAGACGTCTGACAACCACCAACTGAAAGATACATATTTTTATGAAAGATACATATTTTTAATTGAAGATCTAAAAAAAGAAAAATCTCATATTTTAATTGAAGATCTAAAATTTTCGACAATAAAGATTAAAAAAGAGTAAATTTTCGAAAAAAAATGAAAGATACATATTTTTATTTGTAGGTCTGAAAGTTTCTAACCAAAACAGCGAAAAAGGAAGGACGGAGTCGGTAGCGTGGTGGTTGGTCCACCTCTGACAACTACCTCTGACAACCACCAACAACAACCAAACAAAAAGCAAATCTGAAAAAAAAAATGAAAGTAGAAAGGAGGCGGCGGCGCCCATACCCACCACCCCACGGCATCACCACTCCCACCAGCCCCACACATGCAAACAACAACCAACAATCACTCTTTTTCTCAGATCTAGAAAAAAAAGGGGGGAGGGAGGCGGGGTAGCAGTGTCTGATGGTGCCGAGGGAGGTCGAAAAGGAGAGGAGAAGGGCGGCGTGGCAGGTTGTTGTCGATGGATGTGTGGCGGTGGTGTTTGAAGTTGGTGGTGGCTGAAAAAGAAGATGGGAGGAAGAGAAAAAATGAGGAGGTGGCGGGGGGCTGTTGTAGATGCCAGTGGTGGTGGTGGAGTTGGAGATAGACGGGAGAGAGAGAGATGAGATGAGGCAGTGAAATGTGAAATGGGCTAGATTAGGGTTTTTTTTTGTGTTTTATATAGGTCTTTTATTTTTAGATCTAATCTTAACCCTTGATTTGTTATAATCTAGACCATTCATTTTTCTCATCTAATGGTTAGAATTAGGACTTATGGACTCACCTAAGGAAGGTGGACTCATTTGATCCTAATTCTATATATATATATATATATATATATATATATATATATATATATATATATATATATATATATATATATGTACAGTGCGAACTAAAGTACGGTGCGAACCGTACGAACTAATTGATTAAAGGCATTCTCAATCAGACACTGTCATTTCTCTACCCAGCTGAAACAGTTCTGACACCCTCCCACTATAAACCCACCAAAAACACTCGACTTCCACCGCCTCTCACACTTCCACCGTCGGCGCCACTTCTACCACCCTTCCATGTAACGGATTTCAGTCTATTATAGAAAAAAAGGTTAGTTTAATTCTTATTTTAATCTTTGAAGATTTGTTAGTATTTTAAATTAGGTTAATAATTGAAATTATCGAGGGAGTTGGCTTTTAATTTGACATTTTGTCCATGATTGATTGAAAATGACGAGGGGTTTAGATAGCAGAGGGGGTTTGGGTGTATTTTGGGGTAATGGCAGATGTTGACTTTCATAGTTTAGTTTCCAACTTGCTATATGTTGATCCGTTTACGGTTTTTCTGTCTTTGTGAATTCTAGATTATTAATAAGGGTTTTGATTTTCATCAATCAGTGGGAAGTTTAACCATTAATTTTTGCAATTAGTATACTAGACACATACGTATATTAATACGTACTCCTTCCGTCGTATTCTAGATACATATGTGTTTAGCAAGATAGAGGAGTGTATCTACCACGTCGTGTATTTAGCAAGGTAAAAGAGTGTATCTAACAAAGTAAATGAGTGTATCTAGCAAAGTAAGGAAGTGTATCTAGTATGCCACAGATATGTATCTAGTAAGGTAAATGAGTGTATCTAGCATACCATAGATGTGTATCTAGCTAGGTATATGAGTGTATCTTCCTTATCAGAGATGTGTATTTAGCAAGGTAAAAAAGTGTATTTAACCACGTAAATTACTGTATTTAGTAAGTTTTTTGGCTTCGTATTTTAAAATGAGTGATATATTTTTTTTATCATTACGTTTTTTCCTATATTTAGGAACTTTTGGGAGTGTATTTAGCTAACTAAAGGTATGTATCTAGCAACTTAAACGAGTGTATCAAACATGTTAAAGGCTTGTATGTAATAACTTAATGGGATCAAACGAGGGGGACGAGTATCTACTATTATTTGACATAAATTTGCATGTCGGATACATAATACATGTGCGTCTGGACTATTATCTTACGCTTTTGTGGTGTCTAATAGAGATCAGAAGAGACTATCACGTATATTGCTTCTTTTGTGTGTGTAAGTGTGTGTGTGGCCCTTTATATTCGCTTTGAGCCCTTCAGACCGTAGAGACTTTGCAATTGCCGTGGATTCTTCTAATTGAATCTGAGTTTCCCGAGCCACTTGCAGTGCATTAACTTCAGCTCTTTTGCAATCACTAACTCTTTGTCTCGGATTATCTACTAAGAACGGTTTTTAAAGCTCGACCTTCGGACCTTCAATTTCAGCTTGTGTTGTTTCTGCATGCCTGGAATGTGTGGCTTCCATTTTAAGCTTTTGGATCTCATTGAGAGCAGAAGATAAGGCAACTGAATCCATGGAGTGTTGTTTCTGGATCGCCTCAACCTCTGATTGCCAAACTCGGTCACGTTCTTGAGAAAGTTTCCTGAGTTCTTGAACCCGAGCATCTTCAGAAGTAGAAAACTCATCAAGCTGTTGGTGCGACTTCTTAAGCCTTGCGGACATGATGCCAAGTTGCTTTCTCATTTCTTCCCCCTCTTGAAGAGCAATCAACAGGGACTAAGTTAAAGGTGTCTATCTAGCTAGCTAAAGGTATGTATCTATCAACTTAAAAGAGTGTATCTATCTAGTTAGTTAAAGGTATGTATCTAGCAACTTGAAGTAGTGTATCTAGCAAGTTAAAAGTTTATATCTAGCAACTAAATGAGATCAAACGAGTACTCCATATTTCATAATGGGACTAAGTTTAAGTAAGGATCGGCTTCGCCTTTACCGTTTCGGATGGAACCTTGTTTGAGCTGAAGGGCCATATAAATAGCTCCCATTTTTCTACAAACTTTGCCTGCTGATTTTTTCTATGGACAAGCTTTCTCATTCGGATGAAACCTTGTTTTGTTTCTGTACTGTGATTTAATTATTTTATTTTACCTATGGAAAGTAAGGGTTGCTCCCTTGAAAGGGACGAGCGAAAAAGATGTAGCGAGTTTGTTGGCGAGTTGAACGTCTCAAAATGATACTGCATATATATTACTCACTAATCGGTGGGTATGGCGACGGCAGGTACTGATTGAGAATGGTGTTGGGGAGTGTTTGGTGGGGCGAGGAACGAGAGATAAGTATAAGATTGTCGGCGATGAATCTGCGATTGTGGGGCCGACAAGGTGGTGCACCGTTGAGCCTCACCGGTTGTTGGAGAAGGTTAGAGTGGTGTAATGCTTCAGGTTTTGGGGTGGATAACTGGATACACTAAATATGGCTCCGAGTACACATATGAATATTGTCAGATACACAAATTGAGTTGTGTATCTAGCAATCATTTGACTTCCTTTAACCCTCCTATTTGTATGCGTCCTAGAGGCATTCTGCTGTTTTTGTTGTTGGACATTTGATTAATGTGGGAATTACGCTGATGGATTTAGTTATACTACCTCCGTCTTAATTACTTGTTTACCTTCTTTATTGACTGCGAGAGTGTGAGGTATATTTTAATTTAAAGGTAAGCAAATGATTTGGATTGTGGGAATATGTTTCTTTCGATATTTATGCATATAATTTGTCTAGGTATTATTTTTAATATGTGAGTTGTCAATGGTTTGTATAGATCAGTTTTTGAATCATTTGCGATCATCTATGGATCTCTTTTAGGAGTCCTGACTAATTTACTCCTTTTGATGCATACAACACAGTATCCTTTAATTTCTAGATGTGGGAAACTGAGCAGAATCATCTATGACACCTATGATGGGGATTTAAACAAGATATCCTTCGATGATCTCCCTGGTGGAGCCGAATCATTCGAGCTAGCATCGAAATTCTACTATGGGATCACTGTCGATCTAACAGCAGCAATCGTCTCAGGTCTAAGATGTGCAGCAAAGTATCTAGAGATGACAGAAAACTTAGAAGAAGGCAACCTCATTCAAAACTGAAGCTTTCGTAAGCTATGTTGTCCTCTCATCTTGGAGAGACTCAGTTATCATGCTTAAGAGCTGTGAGGACCTTTCCCCATGGGCCAAAAATCTCCAGATTGTTCGGAGGTGTAGCGAGTCCATTGCTTGGAAAGCCTGCGCGAATCCTAAAGGCATCAAGTGGAATTATACTGGCAGGCCTGTAAAGGTTAGTGAGAACTGAAATTCTAAAAACCAGGTTAATGAAGCATTGCATTTGTCTAATATAAAGTCTTTGTATGCATAGGTTGCGAGCCCCAGATGGAATGAGATGAAGGAAATGAGCCCAAGTAGGGCTGTCCACGTGCCTCCTGATTGGTTGTTTGAAGATGTATCGATCCTAAGGATTGATCATTTTGTTCATGTTATAACTGCCATTAGATTAAAGGGGATGAGGTTCGATTTAATTGGTGCTTCAGTTATGCATTACGCGACCAAGTGCTTACCTGGAGTAGCCAAGAATTCTAGCGCAGGAAACATGATGGATGAATTCACCAACACTGGCAATTTCAGCAAAGAAACTTGCCAAGAATTCTTTATTTTTTACTTGTAACATGATAGAGATGTGTATCTAGTAAGGTAAAAGAGTGTATTTAGCTTAGTAGAGATGTGTATCTAGCAAGGCAAAGGAGTGTATCTAGCAATGTAAAGGAGTGTATATAGTTTGATAAAGAAGTGTATCTAGTTTGTTAGAGATGTGTATCTAATATCTAGTAAGGTGAAAGAGTGTATTTGTCAAGGTAAAGGAGTGTATTTAGCTTGCCAAACATGTGTATCTAGCAAGGTAAATGGTCAATTCACAATTGGGTCAATTCTAGATCGGTCCATCTTGGGCAAGTTATATATTTCGTTTTGGGTAAATTTCGGATGTGCTATTGTCGACACATTTTTGGATTCAGATTATTTTGGGTTGGGTTATTTCGGATGGGTATCACTTTTGATCGAGTAATTTCCGGGCGAGTCATTAAAAACCCTTTGAGTAATAGTCCCTCCATCTCGGACATTTATTTACCTATCATATGAATGGGCGTTTCATTATTGAGAATTTTACTCAATTAGAATTGGTCTTTATTTTACATCCGTAGATATTGTGTATATTCAATTAATTCAAGATATCGAATCCGTAGACATTGTGTATATTCAGCTAATTCAAGATATCGAATTCATAGTCTCTTGGAAACAAGGAACAGTAGGCACACAATGTTTCAGATGTGGGCTTAGTTGATCTAGTTGATCGTAGCTGGGCCTCAACACATTCAGAAGACGCCTCTTTTGATGACGGGTAAACATGTACATGATGTCCAAGTTTTCATCTCTGAACTGACGCCAATTGTTGTTCTGGCTAAACTGATTTGCTGCCAGTCTTAAAATCAACGGAAATTTTTCGCACCTGCGAACAATTTCTTTTCCAATCTGCTCTTATTCTTGTTCTTCACTCCCAGAAAATACTTCATTTTAAACCAAACACATGAAGATTTTCAGATAATAATGAGCCCGAGCGTCGACACTTGAATGTTCATGATTTTCAGGACAAACCGCTCTTTGTATGATTTTCCACTTTTTTTCGGATTTTCTCGGTGTATAACTCGTAAAATTCAATGAAACATACAGCACAGAAATAACATGATGTTCTTGGATAATCAACAAACAAACAAAACTAATCCAACCCATTCTTCTTATTATTACTCGTATATACATATGATGATAATGACCAAAAATTCAACAAAAGGAATAAAAGTACAAGAGTTACTGAAGTCCTAACGCCTGAATTCTTCGAATATATGACAAAGAAAGAGCATTTCTTTGCTTCCATTCTTCTACCCCTTCTTTACGGCTTTCTACAAGGCGCAAACTATTTCCGTCAAAATGCTGGCAATCTGTCTCATACTTGGTCTTAACAAAGGGTCAGAATGTGAACAAGCCAGTCCCAGCATTACCAGTCTAACAAACTGTTTTAAGTCATACTGCCCATCCATGTTCGGGTCAGCTAGTTCTTCTATACACCTCAATGTACCCTCAAATTCGCAAACCCTTTTGACTAACATCACCTCAATGAGTATCACTTTTGATCGAGTAATCCCTGAATGTTATCAATAACATCATACAGTAACTGTTATAATCGGTTGGAGGGATAATTGCCGAACTTCCGATGATACCATCTCTGTGTTTCTGCTGCTGCAAACGCGAGATTAGTAACCTGACACAGTCATCCCACAAAATTAGCACGAGAGTAAAGTCCACAATATCTGAGACGAAGTTATTGATTTGCTGTGCATATTGTAAAAGATCTCGTGTGAGACTGACACATGTCATTAACTATATAGTGAATGGGTTAGTCTCACATAGAAAATCGTCTCATATAAGACTAAGTTTTTGAGATTCACGAATGTAACAAGATATCAAAGAAGCGGTACAAAAGAGTCATACCACAATTTACAGACTGAAGCTAAAACCAAAACTACAGTAGCCTATCCTCCAATTCGCTAAAGGAATGAGGATGCTACAAACTGGGAGATTACACCAGCTAGAATAACACCATTCTCAACCATGAAATGTCGATATGGACTGCCAAGTGATGTGTTAAGCCTTCTCGAGGTAAGAAATCGAAATGCAAAAAGCCGATTATAGATTCTGTGCCAGACATTGATCTATATTTTTCCCGTTCTGAAATGGCTCATGAAGTTAGTGAAGACTTTGGTGAAGTGTGTGTGTTATACCACTTGAATTGGAAGATGTTCATGCTTGGCATCGTGATGCATTTGCTTCTGAACGGCTTTGATCATAGCAAAGACAACTCGGCGGCATTGGTCGCTTCGGTTAGCTGCAACCCACCGCCCTATTCACTCTCTCGTCAACCTTGGCCACATCATAAGCTTTCTCAGCTGCCCGTCTTGCTTCCTGGATCACATATAGCAACCATCTATTGAGTCAATCTAAAGCATTACTCTTTAGCAACTACAAATCGACCAAAAAAACTGTTTCTTTAAGACAAACCCATACCATTTATAGTCCTATTTGACTTTGATAGTCAGCCAACCTCAACTTATTGATTTATCCGCATATATGTATAAATACTATGTTTAAATATTAGTTTATAAAAGCTGCATCTGTGATAAAATATCTACATCATTGAAAAGAAGCGTTAAAAAGCCAATGCAAATGGGGCGGAGGGACTGACTCTCCATGGAGCACTTTCTTTACCCACAACTCCCACTCGAGGCAGTCGTACAGTCACATCCAGACCTCCGCTAGCAACAAGAAGACCACCATATATAACCTTCACCATTAATGGATCAATAGTCAATTAATTAGCACCAAGGTGTCTGTAGGTCAATTTGGTATTACTACGGGATAAATGTGTATCCCGTACTAATACCAAATGTATCCGGGCTAGTATTTTGTGTATCTACCGCTCCACTATGATCCACCGAGCCCACCACCGTCCACTATCACTGTTGGTGTCATCACCACCACCACTTCTGCCGTCAAGACCACTACTACCACCAATTACACTGCCATATTACCACCACCGCACTCCACACAACTGCAACTAGTCCAACACCAATACCATCACCACTAACACTCCCACGATGACCCTCATCACCACCGAACCTGACACTCCTCTTCGACAACCAATACGCAACCACCGCCTCTGTACCCAGACAATAACAACTGCTTTTCCGACAACAATCCATGAGATCTGAAAGTAGTATCGGATATAACACTAGATATCCGAAACTCGCGGCGTTTATAGTGTGATTCAGTGACTTTCGAGGTTTCCGACGACTTGACGGCGGCTGAGATCAGGGATAACAGGTGGCGCATAGGAATGAGAAAGGTAAGAATGCGAGATGTGGTTATTACGATTTTGATGGGTAGGAAAAGAAAATTCAGTGCTCGAGAAAAGATAGGTTGGTGTGGTTCACCGGCGACGAGGATTGGGCGGAAGATACGGTGGTCGGAGCTCCGGCAGATTCCTCTGACTGGTTGACCTGATGGTGGAAGGTACGTGGATTTGGAAAGTGAGATACAGGGGTTGGTTTAATCAAGGAGACATAAGTTACTAACTCAAATCGCGGCTCTTATGTTGAGTTCGTAAGTTCGCACCGAACTTTAGGTTCGCACAGGATCCTATTTATATATATATATATATATATATATATATATATATATATATATATATATATATATATATATATATATATATATATATATATATAATTAGGATCAAATGAGTCCACCTCCCTTAGGTGAGTCCATGAGTCCTAATCTTAGCCATTAGATTATAACAAAATCAATGGCTAAGATTAATTCTGAAAATAAAAGGTCCCTATAAAAGCCCAAAAAACCCTAATTTCATTCATTCACCTGCCTCACTCACTCACTCCCACTTCTCTCTCTAAATTTCTAAATCCCTTCTCTCTTCTTCCTCCTTCCACCCCGACACCACTACTACCGCCACCCAACCCGCCGCCGCCACCACGCTATGCCCAGAAAACGCCCACCACACAACCACCCCTGCCACCACGCCTCAGCACCACCATACTGATGCATCTCCGCGGCCTCCCTCGGCCTCCACCACGCAGCTCTGCCTCTCCTGTCTCTTTTTTTTTTTATATTTTTTTTTCTTTTTTTCAGATCTGGTGGTTGCTGTTGGTGTCGTTTTCTGTCTTTTTTTTTTCCATCAATGATGGCGTGTGGTGGTTTCAGGGCGTCATTTGTGGGGTTCGTGGTGGTGGGGATGTCGTGCTCTTCCTCTTTTTTTTTTCTTTCTTTTTTCTTTTTTTTTCCAGTTTGGTGGTTGCTGTTGGTGTCGTTTTCTGTCTTTTTTTTTTTTTTTCATTTCAGATGTGAATTTTTAGGGGGTGGTTGTTATTGTGTGTAGTGGTGGTGGTTGTTGTCGTCTCCCTCTCCTCAGCCACCCCTCCTTCCCCTTTCTCCTTTTTTTTAGATCTGGTGGTTGCGTGGTATTGGTTTCGTGTTGGTGTCGTTGTTGTCGGCCTTGTCGTTTCTCTCCTTTTTTTTTCCATTCAGATCTGGTGGCCGTGTGGTGGTGATTGCAGGGGTCGCGGTGGGCGTTAATGGTGTTTCGTGAAGTTAGTTGTGTGTCAGATGGGCGACAAAGGAGGTGGTGGTTGTTAATAATTGGCGGCGGCGGTGGTTATCGTGTGGTGGATCAATTAAAGTTACCCCTATCGTCTATTAAAGTGACATCTTCAAGGACTTAAAGTTTCGCCTTGAATTGTTGAAATTACAAAAAAATTATACAGTATATATTAAAGTTACACTCGCGTAGCATTAAAGTTTCACACTTAGACCATTAAATTAAAGTTACAATCGTGGATTAGATAAATTACATAAATTTTAGTAACGATTACATTATTATATGAATACAAATTTTATATTGGAAATGGCCTGTAAAAACATAAAGTTTCACTCCTTATCATTAAAGTTTCACTCGTTTAACATTAAAGTTTCATTCATAAACCAGTGAAATTTAAAGTTTGATATTGAAAATGGACAAAAAAAAACTAAAGTTTCACTTAGATACCATTAAAATTTCACCAGTTTAACATTAAAATTTCATTCATAAATCAGTGAAATAAAAATAATATAAGTTACAATTAAATTATTACATAATTCAAATTTTTATATTAAAAATGGCCTAAAAAAATCAAAATTACACAAAAACCAGTTAAATAAAAAAAATATTAGTTATAATTATATAATTTCATAAATTCAATTTTTATATTAAAAATGGCCTAAAAAAATTAAAGTTACACTTTTAAGCATTAAAGTTTCACTCGTAAAACATTAAAATTATATTTAAAAATACATAAATTTTTATTTTTATTTTTATTTAAAAAATAACTTTAAAAATTAAAGTTACAATTATAAAGAAATAAAGTTTCATTCACAAGTTAAAGTTTCACTGATAGAACATTAAAGTTTCATTTAAAAAATTGTTTAGAAGTTTCAAATCTCAACCATCAATCTTAGAAGATCAATGACTTAGATTAGGACTTAGGGACTCAAATATTTAGGTGGACTCATTTGAACTTGACTCTATATATATATATATATATATATATATATATATATATATATATAGAATTAGGATCACATGAGTCCACCCTATCTTTTTGAGTCCGTGAGTCCATGATATAATATCACACGTTATATTAAATAATATCACAGCTTACAGTTTCATACGTTATACTAAACAATATCACAGCTGGTAAAAAAAACTTTTTGAAAAAAAAAATTGAAAAAAAAAATCGTTGTATTGTTTTGTAATACAATATCACACGTTATGCTAAACAATATCACACGTTATACTAAACAATATCACAGCTTTCACGAAAAAAAAAAATTGTTAAAAAAAATTTCGTGATATTGTTTTGTAATACAATATCACAAGTTATGCTAAATAATATCACACTTTATACTAAACAATATCACAGCTTACACGAAAAAAAAATTGTTAAAAAAAATATTTCGAAAAAAAAAATCCCGAAAAAACAATTTTGAAAAAAAAATTTCGAAAAAAAAAATTTCGAAAAAAAAAATGATCTGCAAAAAAAAAAAAAAAATCGAAGGACTGTGACAAAGGACGATACATTGCAAATACAGTCTCTCATCTCTCCCAATTGATTTTATTGCGTTCTTTTAACCGATTTTATAATATACTCCGTAGTTACTAAAACATTAACTTTTTAGAGTGATTTTGTGGAGTACAAGAACGATGGTGTCAGTTATGTTCTTACATTGGGGCTTTTGGGAGCAAGGAAGGTCCTTCATCAAGCTTTTGACTAACTTTTTAGAAACATATTTCATTTCCGAAAGAAACTCTTTAAAGCGATGATTACTACTCGACAATTTCAAAAACAAAATTAATGGTGAAGATAGCTTACTTAATTGCTCTTTGCGGGCACGAATAGCTAGCAACAAAATTCTGTTATGTTAATGAAAAAAGAGATTAATGCAGATATACTATAGGACAAAACTTGGTGTAATGAAGTACAATTTTTTTTTTTCAAATTATAATCTTACACATTTGATTGCCGACAACTAGCGGGAGATGAGCCAGTGAAATTGTTATACGATACATCACTGGAACAGGCAAGAAAGTAGCATTATAAAATTTCGTGATATTGTTTTGTATAGTGCGTGATATTGTTTTATGGACTCATGGACTCAAATATTTAGGTGGACTCACGAATCCACCTCTCTCTCTCTCTCTGTATATATATATATATATATATATATATATATATATATATATATATATATATATATATATATATATAGAGAGAGAGAGAGAGAGAGAGAGAGAGAGGCAAGATCCGGTGAGTCCACCTACATTTTTGAGTCCCATGAGTCCACTTATATATCACACGCTGTACACAAGAATATCACGAAAATAGTTACCATCTCTTACGTGGGTGGCCACTTCTTTCGTTATGTTGTCTTTGCTCGGCTCTTTGACCGACTTTTAACAATACACAATATGAACCTTGCTCTCGTCTTTGTTTTTATCAAGTTTTTCAAGGAAGTTACGGATGGTATCGACAATTCTAAGTGTAGCGAGACCAAATTCCAGCCTGTAGCTTCTTTTCGCTATAAATTTAAAACCAAGTTCTTTAATATGAGCGGTGTCCCATTTGCTCCGTCATCGACTGTTCCATTGTAAGTCTCTCCTGTTACCTTGCATCCGCTAATACATTCATGCATTTATTGTGATCCGAGTCTGCCTTGGTTTCTAGTTGTTGTTTTTATTATATCTTTGGTACTTGTGTGATTCCGCCCATATGAGATGGTGAATCCCGATGGTGTTGTTAATGTTATGTTCTTATTATACTTGTCTATGTTCATCGGTTGAGATCTCGGCACTTTCTTTAAATTACACCATGACTAATGCTTATCTACATTGTTAATAATAAATATTCCAATGCTTATCGACATAGGTTTACACAATTATCAATATGGGATAAAGATTCATGGTATATATATGCTTGCATCACTGTTAATAGTCCTTGGTGGTTGAAAATGTAGCTTGGATTAACTCTCCCCCAAAGAAAAAGCAGGAAAGTTTTGCAATGAAAAGTGAGCGAGAGAAGTCTCAAGTGGGGCAGACGAGTTCAGGCCCTGAACTGGAGAAAGCTGTGAATGAACAACCATTATTGATCCGAGTTCTTTTACTCGATTTCATCGATCAATAATGGCGAATTACAATGGTGGACAAGATGACTTACAATGAAGATGGTGAAAGGCGGAGTTAGGTTCAGTGGTGTGATATTTTATAGTATAACCTGTGATATTGTTTAGTACAATCAGTGATATTGTTTATCGTAAGGTGTGATATTGTTTTGTATAACTTGTGATACACTTTTACTGGACTCACACACTAGATACAATATCACAGGTTATACTAAAAAATATCACATCTTTGATTTTTTTTTTCAAAAAAAAAAAAAAAAAAAAAAATTTTTTTTTACTCATAAAAAAAATCGTGATATTTTTGTGTAGAGTGTGTGATACATAAGTGGACTCACGAGACTCAAAAAGATAGGGTGGACTCATGTGATCTTAATTCTATATATATATATATATATATATATATATATATATATATATATATATAAGATAAGCTCTTATGGCCTATGGATTTTTTAGGAGAATGTTTTTGTAGCATTTTATTATGAGTATGTTGGCAGTTCCTAGAGATAATATGGTAGCTGAACCTTGAGCTCTTTGCTATACTTGGATTTCTTCAACTGTTGTCCGCTTAATTGTTTGACTTATATTAAGTGAGTTGGTCTCATTGTAACGAAATCATACATAACTCATTTTTATATTCTCATTCTCATTAAATTGAATCAATCAATATTAATCGCTTTTAAGACTTATTAATTATGGAGATCATGCATACTTATTATTGTTACATTTGTTAGTTAGTCTTATCGGTGTTTGATTGTTAGATTAAAGTATAATATAATTAGATAATTGAATCAAGAAAATCAAGGTCACTTGTATCAATTTAACTGTTAGAGCACAACAAATGTAACATATAAGACAATTGTAACATAAAAGAGCTTTTTAAGACAATACTTCAGAGAGTCAAAAAATTTTGGGTTGATATTTAAGTTCAAAGGATGACTCATATATATAATAATAGGATCATCACACCTTATGTTAATCTTTCGATGTGGGATAATTCTATTATTTATAATTGGATAACCCCGTCTTATGGTGATTTTCCGATGTGAGACGATTCTACTATTTATACGTAGTATGTTCATCACACTTGCATTATTTTTCAATGCGTACATATAACATACTAAGAAGCACGTCTTTAATTTTTTAATTCCAAATCTAATTATATAATTTTTTTATGATAGTTTTTTATCAAATGAAATGTAAAATGTTTTTATATAAAACTTATAAACATGACTTGGATATATAATATAGGAAATATAATTATAATAATTAAAAAATATCCACTTTATTTTTTATATCATATTGTGGAGATATGATACAAACTTTTAAGAGCTCTTTAAGATAATACTTGAGAGACTCAAATATTTTGGGTTAATACTTAAGTTTCAAGGATGCTTCCTATTTATAATCATAGGATTAACCCATTTTGTTAATCTTTCGATGTGGGACAATTCTATTATTTATACGTAGTATATTTTTCACACCTACACTAATTTTTTTAACAATACTTTGTTGTCAAATGAAATGGAAAAATTTTTATATAAAAATTGGAAATATCACTTGAATATAATTTAGGAAATATATATATTATAATAACTAAAAGATTCTCCACTTTATTTTTTAGATAAAAAATTATTATTTATAATACTTTCCTAAATTGATTTTTGATGATGTGGACGCTCTAGAATCGCTCGAAAAAAAGCCTCTTTTATAAATATATATAGATATAGATATATAGATATTTATTATTAGGCAAGAACATAAATTGGATGGAATATATCATTTCAATATTATTATTGACAATCATAATTCAATCTAATGGTAGAGTTCAAGATGGCTTTTGGAGCACGTTTACTTCATTTAAGGTGGTGAGGTAAAATGATTAATGAATGCTCCAAGAGAAAACAAAGTTAAGCTATTAACAAAAAAAATCGTTTATGATTACTTCAAGTCTAATAACACGGGTATAAAATTACATTAATGCTTCACAATCATAAGGGCTTGGATTTGATGTACACAAAATCCATCCTCTCTAAAATTAGTACACCAATACCTTCCAACAATATCCTATTTCCTCCATTTGATTTGATCAGTAAATTTCCCCATGCTCACCGGAATGCGGCACAGAGTTGATTCTGGCAAAGAATCAAGGAACCTTCTAACTATATTATCATTGAGCATGAGCATTCAAGACCAGACGTATGACCATGGATACACCAATTAATGACGGAAATAATCTTGATTTTGAGCATACACCAGCTCCATTGAGACCCTTCAAATCAACCAAATGTGATACTACCAATTATACTATTCATATTATTAGGAGTCCAAATGTGAGCAAACCTACCTACCCACCGAAGAGAAAATGTCAAAACTGTTTTTGTCGTGTATAACAAGGATCATGTGATGTAGATAAAACCAGAGAAAGCTGCGTAGTACTACAAACAATCAGGATTCACAAAGTTTTTGATTTCATCCATTAGGGTGTAGAAATGATCATTATTTGGTATGAAATAGAACCCAATTGTGGCTTGTTCTAGGTATAGCAATTTTACCTCATATTCCGAGGTTCTAAGCCCTTCAACATAGGCCAATTGCCAGTCTTGACTAAGGTCGAAACCAGCTACAGCCACTAAACTCCTCGGAAATTTTAGCCCTTTGATACTCTTCCCTCTTGGACCGAATATATTACAAGCGGGATGGTCTCTATCTTCTCCTTCAGGAAGATATGCGCGCCAATACCAATCCCGATCTTGGATTGTAACAAAATATTTCCCGTCCAATCTATTCTCGGACTCAGTCCTAGTTTCCCCTCCAAACATCGGATGGAGCAAGATATTTCCGATCACATCAACACTTTCTTCAGAAGCCCTAGCTGCCACATGATGGGCAATGTTTCCTCCCGAACTATCCCCACATAGATACACATGAACCTTAGAATCCTTACCACTTTCTAGCCAAGGTCTTGTACAAACCCATTTA
Organism: Silene latifolia; assembly: GCF_048544455.1. NCBI lineage: Eukaryota > Viridiplantae > Streptophyta > Magnoliopsida > Caryophyllales > Caryophyllaceae > Silene > Silene latifolia. The sequence goes on from NC_133528.1 coordinate 88,876,144, forward strand.
AGGGCAGACCACCCATCATCATAGGCGGCTGGGTATCTGTGCTCAGGTGATCTTCGGTAGTTCACCGACACAACAACCGCCTTACAATGGCTAACAAGACGCCTACAAAAAGTGTCATATATGGCACTATTAGCCGAAGAGTGGGTGAAACTCCCACCATGAAAAAATACTATAACAGGCACAACTTTATTTGTACTCAAGGGCTTCTCCAACTCTACAACACCCCATTGTGCCTCACTTCCTGAAGATGGCATGTAAACCCGGTTTAGAAGATTCGTGGACTTATCCACAATGTCGAAAGAGTACACCCCATCAACTGGGGTTGCATTGGCAAGGACTTTACGGTCAAGATATTCATTCAATTCCCGATTGAACGTTCCATCTGGTCGGCGAAGAAGGTTGTAAGCAAGCTTGAAATTTGAAATCAAAATCCATGTGTTTAGTGGAACAACACTCTGTAACAAGAATTTCAATTGTAACAAGAATTTCAATTAATTCAAATGAACAACATCTCATTGGTACCAAATTTCCCTGCTAAACGCTCCAATAAACCAAAAATGAAGCAAAAATTATATATTTGTAATTGAGAAAATTGTGCTAAAATACTCCTTCCATTCCCGTCATTAGTTTACCTTTGCTTTTGACATAAATACCAATAAAAGAGGAGGGGACCATTTATGAGTATTATTATTAAGTGACAAATAGACAAATATGTTACAAGGGAGATCAAATTACCTATCAAAAATATGCTCAATATAGAAAGGTAAACAAATAACGGGGACGGAAGGAAGAGCTATAAACTAAGAATCAGTCATGTGAAAAAGTGAAAGTACAAATTCAGACAATTAAACAAAGATTGATGATCAGATATATAAAAGCAACTAATACCAAAAATCTAATCAAAGATAAAAAAAACCAGTGTTTTGAATTTTATGCTACCCAAATAAACACAATTTCTCATTATAGACAGAGATATCCGTCTATAGTTACAGACGGGCCAAATATCCACCTATTTTAAGCATAAGATAAGCAACAAATTGCATGATGGCCCAAAAATGTCATCACGTAAAAAATATTTGACCCGTCTTTCACTTCAGATGGATATATCCGTTTATAATAAAACTAATTGCCAAATAAATTTGAAGCTATCATGTGTGTACAGTACATCACAATGTTTTGACTTTTCTGACCCAAAATAGAAATACACAAAGAAGAGACACATTTAGAGTTTATTAACATTAAAAAACAAGCAGAAATGACAAGATGAGAAGCTCAAGAATCTAGTCTTTCTCCTTTAAACAGCAATTAGGATCCTCTCTATTTCCTCTAACAAACCCATTTAATAATATTATCCTTTCTATACTCTATTGACCCTTTTTTCTATGCATAAATGGTGAACCGTTCGATGTTGATAGAATCCAATCTCGTCCGTTGATAGGAAATGGACTCTCCATTTCTTTTTACGAAATGGAGAGGATTTAAACAACACCCAAGTTGAGGATGATATTCATATTTCATAAAGCATTTAGCAAAAATAAACATAACATGGAAAAATCTGAAAACTAAAATCATAAATCACGAGGATCAGTTGATAGACGTCAAATTGCAGAGCATTTATATAGATGGGACAAGGTTTTAGCTAATCTTGGGATATTCTACTTTTGTTCTATCTATCTATATGACCGGTTTTAAGTTTATGACTAGACTTAACAATAATTTGTGGATGAAAATAACATAGGGGTATCAAGAGATCTCATCAACCATTTAAAATCCAGAAAAAAAAATAAAAATAAATAAAATACCTTGCATTCATTTGTATTGATTTCATTACTGCCAGCCATAAGAGTAAAATTTTATGAAAGTAAATGAATGATATTTCACGTTTTGTGGTGGTTTATGATGTTTGATTGCTGTAAGACGTGTGTTAGTAGGGCTTGGTTAATAATCATGCCCACCAAAATTTGAAGTATGAGTGTTTGTTTTTTATGGGGGAGTTTTGATTTGTTGGTATTTATAATAAGGAAAAGGAGGAGAAAGAAACACAAGTAATTACAAGAAGAAGAGATGTGGACAAATAAAGCGGGGGATTTAAGAGGAAGAAGAGAGAGAAAGGGAAGAAAATAAGCGTGGAGTCAAATGTAAAAGGTGCGACGGTGGTGGACGGAGATTTAACAAACGACAAATAAGCTGCCCAATCTAAACTCTCTTTTGTGGACTCTTGGGTCCTTTTTCTCTTTCTTTATTTGTATTTCTATTATTATTTCACAGGTAGCTTTGAATTTTGTCATTTTGTGAAAAGTACCCAATTTTTTAAGTTTGCACGGTAGATATTCCACCTTCCAAAAACCACCCGATGATGATCGGACTATAAGGTGTTTTTGATATGTGGGCGTGGATTGGCTATAAATGAGACGGTTTAATGCACTACTCGAATATGAAAAATGATTTCAAAAATGGTTTTCTAACTTCATTTGCATTAAAATAACACTATTTAGGGTTAAAACCGTCTTCGGACCCAAAACCGACTTAGAAACCCGCAACTCGAGTCAAACCAAATCTCGAATGTCGAAAATAATGCCATGAATGTTTTTATCATGCCATTTGCATTAAGATGATCCTAATTAGAGTCAAAACCGACACCGTGCCAAAAACCGACTCCAAATTCAAATCCCGACTCACACGGGTCAAACCTGAGTCAAGCACACAAATTACCTACCCCAAGTAACACCAAAATCATCTTATTAGATGCCCATATTGTTACACGGCATCTTATATAAACATCACATATCAAACCAACCAAACAAGAAATAGAGTAAAGGCCACGTCCAAATTGAAAAGGACAATACACCCATTTGTATCACAAGGTAGCTCGCGCCTAAAGCAGGTGCCTGCTTAGCCTCTAAGCAAACTCAACCGACCTACCTCCCCACATTTCTCTATAAATACCACCCTTCACACAACACAATCCTCACGCGAGAGTCCGCCCCCTCACATCTCCCTTAAACTTCTAGACCCGACTTCCTAAGTCACAAAACCGACACGTGTTTACGACCTACTGATCGTAAACACAAGCCTTACACATTTTGTTTGGTACCGTCGTCGTGCATTCGACTGACCCATTCGACCAACTCAACATTAATCAACATGTTTTTCAACAACATATTTTCAACTCATTTTCAAAATTAAATCTTTTTTTAAGGCACCTTTTTAAAACTTCTTTGATCGCGATTAGTCGCAACGAGAAAACCGTCTCTAAAGTCGTCTACTTCGCAAACATCAATACACGTAAGTTTGAGGGTGTAAATATCTCATTTATTTCATGTCTTTACTGTTTTTATGAGTTTATATGCATGAACAATGCATGACACGATTCAAATATAGGTTAGACGAGCCAAAACCGAGTTTTGGCCTGAGACAGGAGCTCCTTGCTATGCAGGGAGGCTCGCGCCTCTTGTGGGTGTCCAGGTCAGACTCAAATGTGTTTGTTCTCGTCTTTCTTCTTTATTTCATTTCTTATTTGCAATCGGTTTTTACCATTTCAAATGCTTCAAATCATTTTTATGACAAACTTTTTAACCATAAATTATAATCACCCTTGGTTCCGTATACCATGACGGTTTAATCCGTGACTCGGTGATATTAATTGGTTAATTACATTTTAAAGCAAAATTCTTTTCTTTTATTTACCATTTTAATTCATTTTTATGATAAACATATTTTGACCATTACAAAAGTCATCCTTGGTTCCTTATACCATGACGGTTTATTCCGTGACCCGATGATATTATTGGTTGATTACATTTTAATGGGTATTTCAACACCCTTTTCTTTTATTTACCATTTTTCTCATTTATTTACACTTGAAAATATATAGTCATAATTCATAATCATCCTTGGTTCTTTATACCATGTCGGTTTAATCCGAGTACGATGACAAACTTGACTAATTATAAATAATTGAACTTAACCTAATTAGTTCAAATCAAACATTTTACTTTTACATATTTTACTATGCTTTTCAAAGTTGCAAATACGACAACGAATATTACTAACATAATAGTAATCATTCCGAGTCATGCAAATCATACTTGCAAATCATTAATCACAAAAAATGGTTTTAAACAACCTTTTTAGCAACCAGGAGATGCCCCTTGGGTCGTCGTCTGACTCGCGCCCCAAGAGGCCGTCTGTTTTCATATTTTAAAACCAGGGCAGAGCCCCTTCCCTCGCCAATAGGCTCGCGCCCCAAATGGGAGTGCCTGGCACTGTTCTGTTTCGTTTTAGCACTTGTCTAGGACGATCCCGATTACGGTTAACCCGAATATGTGACGTATCAGATTGACAAGTTTACATTTTACAATTTGTCATTTGACATCACTTTTTCAAATAATGGATCGTGTTAAGCATCATAACCCGAATTTGGTAAATAGATGTTTAATTTCCGTTCTCACATGCAAATCAATCTAAATCCAACTTGACATCTTATACTTGATACTTGGACTAAATCAACCGATATAGAAAGCTCTCACATGTTAGGTTAAACTTTTGGGCGTGCATTCATGCATTTACCGTTTTATCATCTCTTGCACTTAAATAACCATGATCGATCAGTAGAGACCGCTAACGCGGGCGGGATTGGGTGTCCGATTAAAGGGCTTCCCAATACGTACCCTCACCCCTTACTCGGAATCTTTGGATAGTGGATGGCCTTATCCGCGGCATACGAGAGTCATTTTAGGCATAGAATGCTAAAAGGGGGACGAGTCCTTATCTTTAGTACCTATGTCAAGCACCGCTTTTTGCCTTGATTGACCTAGCTATAAAGTGGATTCAAACGGGTTCCAAGCATCCCACAAATACTTGGTGGCGACATCTCTGCATCGTTTCGAGACCTTTACCGAGACGAAACCGACCGATCTAAAGCGATCCGGTCGAAAGCATTTCTACGCCACCGAGCGTGGCTTTCTAGACCGCTGCATGTCCACAGATTGGCTTGGCGTGTAGGTGGCCCGTGACCGCAGATAGGTAGGTGGCCCAAATCCACAGACCGGCCTGTGGCCCATGTCCACAGATTGGCGACTCCGCTGGGGAAAATTGGGACACTTGTGTCTTTGTGATCCTTAGAGGTGAAACTCGTACGAGGTCGTTGTTAAATTGCATTAATTGATATTACGGTCATAAGTCGGGTTCCTTGTCCGGGCCCACAACCTAACCTTTATCAACCAATTGGCTCGTCTCGTCGGCGTGAGTTTTCTCATCCCCCCGTTTCGAATCCCGATTGAGTCAAGCATACCGTTGACGTTACACATTTCTGTTTCGTCAAAGAGCTTTCATCACCTTCGAGCACGAGGCTAGGGCACCCTCCTTACACATTTTGTTTGGATTGGTATCCCTCTCGAAAATCGGGGTTTGATTGCTTGACGTGTAACCCACCCTTTTAAGCCAAAACCCGTGTCAGCATTATGCATAATATAATGAACTGCGAGTGCTTATGTGTTATGTGATCATAAGTCCTTCCGTGTCATTTTCAAACTTTCAAAATACCTTTTTGCGCCGTTATAATGGCCATTTCAAACCTCGGTCTTTCACCGGCCGTTGCGCACCTTTTTAGGCCGTCGTATTGACGATTTTCAAACTCGGTTTTCTATACCCATTTCAACACGCCTTTTTAGGCCGTCGTAATGATGATTTTCAAACCCCGTTTTTCACAACCTTTCCAAACCTCGGTATTACGCCGACTGTTGCACACCTTTTTAGGCCGTCGTAATGACGATTTTCAAACCCGGTTTTATAACCAATTTCAAATACACCTTTTTATGCCGTTATGATGGCCATTTCAAAACCCGGTTGTTATAACCATTTCAAATGCACGTTTATCACGTCATTGTAATGACGATTTCAAAACCCATTTTTTATAACCATTTCAAATACACCTTTTTATGCCATTATAATGGCCATTTCAAACCTCGGTCCCTCGCCGACCTTTGCATTCTCAAAGCGCCCTTTTACACCGTCGTAATAACGAATTCTACCCTCGAATTCTCAAAATTCGAAATCAATTTTCAAAAAACAAAAATGTTTTTCAAACCGTCGTAATGACGATTTCAACCCGTGCAACTTTCCAAATTTCGAATATCGTTTTCGAAATCAAATTTGGCTTTTCTAAGCCGTCGTAATGACGATTTCAATTCTCATACTTTTCGATTTGCATACCGTCTTTCAAAGGTTAAAACGGTTTTCTAACCCGTTGTAATGACGAATTCAATCCTCATAATTTCCAATTTCAAGTCTTTGAAAACAAATTTAACCGTTTTCAGATTTCCAATCAAAACTCAAAACGCTTGAAAACAAATTTAACCGTTTTCAAATTTCAATTCAAACTTCAAAATCAATTGAAAACAAATTTAACCGTTTGCAAATTTTCATATTCAAAATCAAATCTTTGAAAACAAATTTAACCGTTTTCAGATTTCAAATCCAATTTCAAACCATTTGAAAACAGATTTAACCGTTTTCAAATTTCAAATCCAAAATCAAATCTTTGAAAACAAATTTAACCGTTTTCAGATTTCAATCAAATTTCAAATATTTGAAAACAAATTTAACCGTTTTCAAATTTCAAATTAAAATCAAATCTTTGAAAACAAATCTAACCGTTTTCAAATTTTCGACCCAATTTTTAAAAGCTTTGAAAACAAATTTAACCGTTTTCATGGCCATTGTGATGACGATTCCAAATTCTTCAATTCTCGATTTTCAAATCCGTGATTAGGAATTTCAAAGACCGTCTCTGGAAACAACACTTTGTTTTCAGAGCCGCCGCAATCTCAACTCAATCCATCTTTTGAAAACAAACCTAAGACAACCCTTTCAGCTGGCCGACCTTCTAAAGAACCCTACTCTTCGGAAGCCGTCCATAAAACGACAAATGAATATTTTTGAAAAACTCTATTTTCTAAAACTTCAGTCCACCTTTCTGATTCAGCCTCGAGTCGATTAGAGTCCAGTCGATTTCAAGTCAAGTCGTCTAGATAACGTCGAGTCTCTGCCAAAGTTAGTACCTACCTTCTGGTCTAGGTCATGTCGCCTAATTGTCAAGACATCTTTAATGGCGTTAGGAGAGTCAAAACCTCTCGGGTATTAAACCCGTCTTTCCCCTACATTACGAGTCAAAGATCAAGTTTGCGTACGCGTCTCGTCCAACGACGTTACGCCATCAACAAACCTACAAACTGAGTCAGAAGTCGTCTGTCTAGGCATCACTATGCCAAAGTTGACACTTGAGTCTAAGTTCAAAGTCATGCACCAAGAGTTCAAACACAAGAGGTCATTCACGATCTTCAATGAACTCATTACCTAGTCACACTGTTGCGTCTTTACGACATAACTGCCTTTTATACATATGTGTCGTACTTGCCTTTGTTTGTGCAATCCCCTACTAAGACAAGTTATAACACCTATCGTTATGTCAATAAGAATCCCTTGGGTGCCATCAATCGTCAACCAGGAACTCAAGAAGCTGATCAATCTGCATCCGCCATGACTTCTGCCGAAACCAACATCATGGTCCTTTGACTCCTAGCTACCGTGGAAAACTTGAGCACTCGTCTCTTCCAAGTTGAGGACAACATGATAACCGAGAATTTTCTCTCTTCTGACATTGAGCAAAGGGTTAAGCTCCTTGAAAGCCGACTACATGCCAACGACAAAACCAACCCTACTTGGAAGGCTACCAAAACCACTGAAGCCAATTCCTTAGGTGCTCCACCAAACAACACCAGACGACCTCATAGGTCCTTCCCTGATTTGGGTATGCCTTATGCCACAGCCTTGGAAAGGCTAATCTCCAAAGGAAAGCTCAAACCAATTGGTCCAACTCCGGACCCTCTACCAAACAAGCGAGGTCGAAGATGGAATGTAAACCTCTTTTGCCAAAACCACCAAGGTCACGGACATGACACTGAAACGTGTCTCCCCCTAAAAGGCGTCATCCTTGATATGATCGAAAAGGGCCAATTACCAGAACCTCCCTCAACAAATAACAAAAACAACCATCCAGAAAACCCCATTGAACACAGTCAGGAATCTTCCCTAAACTGCTCTCATCTCATCTCTCCTGACGATGAGAAAAATCATGCAATTGACGAAGATGGCATACAAAGCGCTATAATGATGCTCTCCATCTCCATCAACAACATATTCTCAAAGCTGCAAGTTGCTATCGATGATTTGAACACTCGAGTAGCTAATTTGGAGAAAAGGTTTGGTAGTACCAAAAATGAACCTGACCACCAAGGAGAAAATCAACCCTCCGTTCACCAACCCACAGCTGATGAAAATGAGGAGTCATCCGATGGTTCCCACATCCACGAACCTACCAGCAAAGAACAAGAAATCACCTCACCAAAATCCCATTCAAAATATCAAGCAACATCCCAAAAACTTCCCATTGACAATGACCAAATCCTGCTTCCGCCCAGGATTAACAAAAACAAAAACAAAAACAAAACTCACAAAAACATCCCAAAAAACACCAACGTTGGAATCATGGGAAAACATCAAAGGGTATTCATAGATCTGGGAATAACATATGGCACTGCTCTGGAGATACTTACTTCAGAAGGAATGCTCCAACCCATTGGTCCGACTCTGGACAAACTCGAACATAAAAGAGGCCGATCCTGGGATGGTAATGCCTATTGCCAATACCATCAAGGCAAGGGCCATGACACCAAAACCTGTTTCAAACTCAAGCATGCCATTCAAGATATGATCGAAGTTGGCAAAATCATAATTGCACCTCTTAGTCAAGACAATCCTCCTGGATGTCTCAAGTCAAACAGCAAGGTTGAAAGTTCTCAAAGGACATTCACTAGACTCAACACAACCTATATCGCAGCTCTTCAAAAGATTGTGACTGAAGGGAAACTACAATTAATCGGGCCCACTCCGGACTCGTCCGAATGCAGGAAAACCCGTTTCTGGGATGGTAATGCCTATTGCCAATATCATCAAGGAAAAGGTCATGGCACTGAAACATACTTCAAACTGAAACATGCTATTCAAAATATGATCGATAACCATGAACTTGTAGCTTCATCCCTAGGCCAACCAAGTGATGAAAACAACCCTCATGAACATCTCTTTCTACAAGGAGATGAAAGCTGTTGGAATATGTGTCCTCCGACAATAATGCGATCATAATTGTTGATAATAATGATCACATATTTAAATCCCATTTTAAGAATACATGTGTGATGTAATATTTTACAGTCAACTGGTCCACACATATCGGTAATGATTGGCTGACTAGAGTTTGACATTACTGTCGTGCGACGGTGGTGATCAGTTGATCCCCTTAGGTCATACCTAAAGGGTGACGCTCTTAATTGATTATTTAATTAATCGTATGCCGATACGAGTTAATTAAATTGCTTAAAATTGATGGATGATTTTGTGAGTAAAATTAACGTGTCTCATTGTAATTTGATTAAATAAGATACGTACTAAGTAACCAAATTGTTTTATTACTTAGATTAATTTATTGTTTACGAAACAATTGAAATTGAATTGAATGAATAATTATTATAAATACAAGACGTTGTAATTTATAATTTAATAAACCGTTTTGGTACAAGTAATTACGAATTACTAGTCGATTTTGTATATGACATATTTTATGAGTATGTTGATTTTTAATATGTTAAAAATACATTACAATTTCACATGTCAAGTAACATGTCACATATGTCACAACTGACATATGACAAAATAAAATGGACTACCCATTTTATCTTAAGTGTGCCGAAAATGGAGGGAGTATGAGAGTTTATATTGTGTTGTTTATTTTAAACGGAAACATAATTATTAAACCCTACTCTTAGCCTTGCATGCCTATTTATTCTTGGGAAGAAAACAAGCTCATGCATTGGCTCCTCTCCTGTCCTTGGTGACCGGTTTTTGCATGAGTGAAAAGGGTTTTTTCCTCTAATTATTCATTCACCACTTGATCATATTTTTCTAGTGTAAGAAAAATTCAATTTTTACTCTCTACAATTTGTGAGACATTTTAGAGAAAGAAAAACACAAAATATCCTCTCCTCTAAACCGAAATAGAGGAGAACAAAATTAATATTTTGGGTCATTTTTAAGCTAGATTAATAATATTACTAGTTCATAATATTATTAATTATTAAGAGTAACACCTTGGGTATATGCTTTTGGGAGAGGTTCTAATTTGAACCTTGTTCGTCCATTATAAGGAAAGCTCAAGAACTAACAAATAGGTGAATTTGTTGGTGCCCATTAATCCGAAATCATATAGTAAGATTGATGATTTCTTCTCTACTCTTGTTCAAGTTTGCATGCATAAGATCTAGATTTGATTTTATGACTAAATTAAATGTCACATATATGAATATGTTAATTAATGGAATTAGTGAATTCTAACAAGCGGTATCATGAGCCTTAGGTTGTTTGCATGCAAATCGGTTTATAGTTTTTCCGAGTTATATGATTAACATACAAAACTAATTAATTTGGATTTATGAAGATAAACCTTAAAATAACTTTGCATGTTAAAAATTTCTGGTCCTAAGTGATTTTTAGGACATTTTGGTTTATTTATGGATTTTATTGTTCATTTTATATAATATTGGCATTAAAATGTGATTTTTATGATAAAAATGTCATTTTTGGACGAAAATTAGCTAAACTTCGAATTTTTCAGTGATTTTTAGATATGTTTTCACATATATTATCTACTGATGGCCTGTAAATTTTCATGATAAAATGAGTTGTATTGCTCGAAATATGGATTTTTCAAGTTAAAATCGTATTTAAATGGGTAAATAGGTTAATATGAGTTGTATTTTGAATCTGGTCATGGAACTTTAGTATATTGTCACATGCAATTTTATAAGATGTGTGTAAAATATTTGGCTATAATGAAGTCTTTATGCATGATTTATGAATTTTTGATGAAAAATCACATAAATAGTGACTATAATTAGTAATAATGCTAAAACATACTTCATGACTAAAAAAAAACGTCACATGTTACATTTTATCATATATTTCAGATCTAAAAGTGAAAAGTTGATAAAAATAATCTTTCTCATATTTTTATGGTCATAATTGTTAAAACCGATAAACCGCAACATTGTTTTTTTCGATAAATTTTCAAAATTTTTAACCTAAGCTTTGAACATTATGAGTGTCATGGTATTTTTCCAGAATTTTCATGAGTTTAAATTTCAAATTTCGAATTTATTTGAAATTTTTATAATTTAATTTGAAGTTTATAGCATTTTTGTATTTTTAGGTCAATTTATGAACAATATTAAGAAATCAAGTTTAATTATTGTCAAATGTTAGTGGAGACTAATTTTGAGTCCTAAGATGGTTAGGGTAATTAACTTGTACATAAATATGAATTTATGTAATTATTGTGATTTTAAAAGGTTAAATCACGCAAATCCGTAAAAACCGATTAATATACGATATTGGCTCTTAAAGGCGATTTAGCATAAAATCTAGCATGTTCATACATATTATAATGCTGCATTTTATTTATGATTGTCATTTCTTAATTTTATGTAATTTTTGAATTATGTAATTTTACCTAGTATGGCCTTAGTTTTAATTGATATTACCCGAAATATATGGGAAAATCGATTCGGTTGTAATTGTTGTGATCTCGTATCACCGTTTTGTAATTTAATAGATTTATTTTTATTTTAATTACAAATGTATAATAGGAAATTATGTAATTCATTTTGTAATTTATTATTTCGGAGTTCCTTGAAGACGATGCCATTAGAGAAGGCGATCCATCAAAGAAAATGTTGCCTTGAAATGCGTGCCAAGACCGAAGTTCAAGGGACCAAAGGAGTTGGTTTCCGAATTTGTAATAGTTTATTAGATTTACTATTTTAGGAAGGCCATACTAGGATTTTATTTTTATGCTTTGCATTTTATTTATATGTTGCATGCATCGCTAAATCGCCATAACTAAACATGCATTTTAAATCGAGTTTATCGACCGTGTCAATTACAATTATCGTAGTTCACCGCTTTAGTTCACTTAAAACGTGATAGATAATAAATTGACATGACCTCTCGCTAAAATAAACAATTGAGACTTAGCCTTACCAAAAAGTAGAAACCATGAAAACCTATTTCATGAGGGAGTGCACTCGGCCCTACCGGGGTACAAACCTTGTTACGTAGGGGAAGTGGGTGATAAATGTCTACCCACCGAATTTATAAAGATAAGGGTTGTATTCGGCTTTACCGATGCCCAAGTTGATGTAAATTTGGATCATGGACACATTTATTCGAAATTTGGGTTGAACTCAACGAAAGTATTCTCGACGGTTGCCGGATGTGTTTCGGGCTAAAGATAAATATTAATGTAATTTTATCGACCAAGAGTTCTAAAAGTAGAATCGATTAAAGAGTTAATCCACCGAGTTATATTGATGAGGGTTGTATTTTAATTTGTCACCGATGCCCAAGTTAATATGAATTTGGATCTTGGAATCATTTATCATAGTTGGGTAGAGGTCACTATGTAAATGCTTTAATTGTTATTTACAAGTATTAATAAAACGATAAATGTTAAGTTTTCCCCTATTCCGTTATCATATTGTTCTATTTCTTTACCACAATTCATATACGATATCATTTCGATTTTTGATTCAAATCTCCATTAAAACATCGTAACTAAAGACAAAATTTGAATTTTCTTCTAAAAACCTCGTATTATCCATTGTAAGGATCTCTTGTGAAGAGTATAGATAAGAGTTATTCGTGATCAAAAGGGTTTTTTTATTCTTGACTAACATATCTACTTACAATAAATTGGTTCTCATATGCTTAATTGAGTTAAGTACTTTGAAACGTTAAATCATTTTGGTGACTAGATTTGTTAGAAATCGTAATTGACCAAAATACCGCAACCACTTCAATGAAAGTTTTAAGACTAAACGAACGAATGAAGAGTAGTCTTCATGATTTTTATTTTTGCTTCTCTTAGCAAAGACTCATTGAAATGAGTGAGAGCATTCTCTTAAACCGTTAAGAAAAGGGTGAGGTTTAAAGAAGTAAAATTAGAATGGAATTGATACAAGGTAATGTTAAAGGTAAAGTTATTGAGAATAACGATACTAAACCTATCAATCCTGACCAATAAAGTTTCCATTGTCTTAATTGTTGGACGCTAGAAAGGAAACTACCCCAAATTATTGAAGAATCAACAAGTTAGTTGTGGGACATCTAATGGGATCTTCTTCTTTAAATGTTTATTTGATTAACATAAATTTTGCTAGTACTACTTCGTCAATATTAGAAATCGATGGTGGTTTTTATCATTGTATTCGATACATAAGATGATTATAATATGACGACTAGCATCAAATAATGTCGAGAGATAGAGTCATTGTGTACTCAATCTAGTTTTGGGTTTAAAGTTGTACCTTAATTAGGAATATTAAGTACATGGACCCTAAATAAGAATATAATTTTGTTAAGATACAAAAGAGGTTTCACTTTTGTGACCCTATACACCATGATTTGATGTATGGCTAGCCCATTATCAAGGTGATTATATTCTAAACCAAACTAGAATGATATATCATGTAGATGATGCAAGACTCAAATTGGAAACCCAAGATTAAACCTTAAATTCTGGAATGATGAACGCAAAGAGTTATCGAGTACTCTTGGAACCATTAGATTGTTAATCTTATGGTATATGCGTATCTTGTATTCAAAGCAAGATGTCTCGTGCCTTTGGTTGAAAAGGAGATCGAGAGTGTAAATCATTGATTCAAAATAGGCTGATCATTTTCTTTTACCAACGATTTAAGTTGACACTAACGTGTTCACTTAATAAGGTAAATAGAGAAATCTTTGAAGAAGTTCAAAGAGTTCAAAGAATCACGATTTAGTCGTGATGAGATTATCAAAGTGAAGACTTTGATATAAGCCAAAGAAAATGTGATATAGTATCACAAATTAATCTCTCTTAGCACGCATTATGGGATAATGTGTGGTTGGATAAAGAAATCAAACGCTATTCGATATGGTTTGGACTTCAATCAAGTTACTTTGAGTTACTTGATCCTTTTGGGGATTTTATCATTTTGTCTAAATTATTTTTCCACTAAATCTAAAACGAATCATATGAGATATGAAATGGTAGGGTACCATGTTTGTAAGTTTTTAAAAGAAACAAATGCTCATTTTTCATACTATAATCACGAGTACAACGGGTTTGTGGCTCGTGAAGCTGTCTTTCTAGAATACAAGTTTATTTCTAGAAGACAGAGTGGGAGAAATTATTCAAGAGCCACAAAGAATGTTATGTCGCAAGAAACTGGTCTTTCTTGGCTACATGAGACGTTTTGTGTAAGACGTTGTTTCTTCAAAACCTAGGAGGTTAAAGTCATCACTTGTTGAAGATGATGAATTAGTGTTACTTTTAGAAAGTAAAGAGCTTGCAACATACAAAGAAATTATTTGATTCAAGTTGATTACTTCTGGAAAGTAATGAACATATGACTTACATGAGAGTGTTTAAGTCACAACTCAATACAAGGCTTAGAGCCATGAAAATCCGAAATAAATTCCAAGTGAATTATAAGATATCAAAGCTTGATTGGTAGCAAAGGGTTTTGCACTAGTTGAAATGCTTAAGTCTATTTGGATCTTCTTAGGGATTGTGTTTCATTATGAGATATATATAGCGAGTGAATCCAAAACCCACTTCTTCAATTAGAAGGAATGTATTCAATACATGTCTTGAGTTTTGTAGATTCTTGCCATCCTAAGATAATGTGAAACTTAAGATAGGGTCTTAAGTAGGACATCAATGAGTTGGAATCAACATTTTGATCATGTGATAAAACTTTTCTCAATAGGTTGAGAAGTTGTGTTTATACATGAAGTTTAGCGGGAGTTACGGAAATTTTAATTAGTCTTATATGTGGATGACATATTGATCATTGGGAATGATTTGACACTTATGGAGTATTATAATACATCTTTAATATCCGGATTTATGGAGATAAATCTACATGATATAAGCGTCAAATAAGAAGTCTTATGTTGATAAGATTCATGATTAGTTCAATCGAGTTGAACATATTTGATTGATTCCATTTGCTTCCGCTGCCAGATCAATTAAATGAGTAATGATGTACAACACTTCATATACTTTGAGTATGATGAATTGTTTCAAAATCGAATTTAAGTAATAGTTACCAAGTAGCCATATGGATTATTCTTAAGTGCTTGAGGAAGCATTAAGGATGGAAAGTTAAGTGTTTTTGATGCAATTAACTAATTTGTGTAAGGGTGTTACACGAATGACAATTGAGATTGCGTAAGGTTTCGGACAAAAAACGTATTCAAAACACGTGAAGATGGTTAAGGAACCATTGTGGCTATGTTATTTGCTAGAATCGTTCTAGGCAATAAAGAAAAATGAGAGATATTTACGACGGAAATTGAGTACACTTGCAATCATGAGATGTGCGAGAGGGATGGGTCCCGCACACTGTGAAAACAGTGGGAGCTATTCTATGACTGGAGAGCTTATGCCTAGATTGGATCTAGACACGTACTCAGAAAGTTTTGTAATGCAAATGTATACATTACAAAGGAAAACGAGTATGTAGTAAGGTTAAGTAAGGTACAAGAAGTTGATAAAACTTACTAACCAAAGCCTTCTCATAGGCTTAACATGATGAGTCATGTCATATGTCATTTCAATTGCATTGAGATGAACAACTACATATAAGATGAAAATTGATTATAAAAATATGAAGTAGTAATCAGGTATTGACTATTCATATGTGATAATCACATTTGTCGTTCGAGTTTTTTAAATCTGAAAACTCCTTTTATACTTTGTTACATCCAAACGGGTTGTAGAGACAATATTGAACCCCGTTAAAGTGAACTCGGATTAACATGGTATTCGCCCATAGTCACTTGTATGAGGTGACGTCTCGAAGAGACTAGAGTGTGATGCGATTGATGGCAAGTTCAAGTGCCATAGAGTCATGTGAGATGACTAGTTGATCACATAGGCAGACTGTTAGGAACACTTTGTCGGGCCTTATGACTGCTTATAGAGTTCTGGCAAATTTATATAGCCTGGTCGTGGCGAGAGCTACTATAGTATTCTAATGAGTCGATTCTTTTGACTAAAGACTGTTCGCCTAGGGTGGCACAGTTTCAGATTAACTTTGATTTATGTTACTATGACCTTCGTAAATGGGGTCAAATGGGCATATTTTGGGTTATGATGGCTGTGGCTAGTCGAAGGGAATAGTGCGATAGGAATTTTCCACCCCCTTGTCAGGGTTATAACAATATCTCAGGGCCACTCGAGGAGTAATGAACTAGAAATGCGTGGCCACGCTCGGATGGTATCTATGGTAGATAACTCCGGTCAATCAGTTATTCTCCAGATCGAGGAAACCACTCTCGATATGATCACTTGCAAGTACGACCTGAAAGACACCTTGCATTGAGTGGGAGATAGTAATAGGACAAGAGAATTGGTGACGCACACTTGTCGAGGACAAGTGGGAGATTGTTGGAATATGTGTCCTCCGACAATAATGCGATCACAACTGTTGATCATAATGATCACATGTTTAAATCTCATTTTAAGAATACATGTGGGATGTAATATTTTACTGATCAATGGTCCACACATATCGGTAATGATTGGTGACTAGAGTTTGACATTTCGTTGCGTGCGTGCGACGGCGGTGATCAGTTGATCCCCTTAGGTCATACCTAAAGGGTGACGCTCTTAATTGATTATTTAATTAATCGTATGCCGATACGAGTTAATTAAATTGCTTAAAATTGACGGATGATTTTGTGAGTAAAATTAACGTGTCTCATTGTAATTTGATTAAATAAGATACGTACTAAGTAATCAAATTGTTTTATTACTTAGATTAATTTATTGTTTACGAAACAATTGAAATTGAATTGAATGAACAATTATTATAAATACAAGACGTTGTAATTTATAATTTAATAAACCATTTTGGTACAAGTAATTACGAATTACTAGTCGATTTTGTATATGACATATTTTATGAGTATGTTGATTTTTATTATGTTAAAAATACATTACAATTTCACATGTCAAGTAACATGTCACATATGTCACAATTGACATATGACAATATAAAATGGACTACCCATTTTTATCTTAAGTGTGCTGAAAATGGAGGGAGTATGAGAGTTTATATTGCGTTGTTTATTTTAAATGGAAACATAATTATTAAACCCCACTCTTAGCCTTGCATGCCTATTTATTCTTGGGAAGAAAACAAGCTCATGCATTGGCTCCTCTCCTCTCCTTGGTGACCGGTTTTTGCATGAGTGAAAAGGGTGTTTTCCTCTAATTATTCATTCACCACTTGATCATATTTTTCTAGTGTAAGAAAAATTCAATTTTTATTCTCTACAATTTGTGAGACATTTTAGAGAAAGAAAAACACAAAATATCCTCTCCTCTAAACCGAAATAGAGGAGAACAAAATTAATATTTTGGGTCATTTTTAAGCTAGATTAATAATATTACTAGTTCATAATATTATTAATTATTAAGAGTAACACCTTGGGTATATGCTTTTGGGAGAGGTTCTAATTTGAACCTTGTTCATTCATTATAAGGAAAGCTCAAGAACTAACAAATAGGTGAATTTGTTGGTGCCCATTAATCCGAAATCATATAGTAAGATTGATGATTTCTTCTCTACTCTTGTTCAAGTTTGCATGCATAAGATCTAGATTTAATTTTATGACTAAATTAAATGTCACATATATGAATATGTTAATTAATGGAATTAGTGAATTCTAACAAAAGCCTCATGGACTATTGTCCTCATATGATTCCCAACAACGAGACTGAAGTGCTCAAGTGGGTCAATGCTCAAGACCAGACATTCAAGCTGCTGGATGTTACGGAGGAGACCTTCGAGGAGGAACATGATGATTAGGAGTTCGTATCTACGATTGAGTCCGAGTCCGAGTCTTAGGCTTTCTCATATTTATCCTAGCGCCTGTCCTTTTATTCCTGAATGACAACTGGGGGCTGTCCCCATGAGTCACATGTATCAATCGAGTCTGTGCTAACCTCTTATTTATCTAAATAAAAGCACAATTTCCAACTATCATATATTCTCCTCTTTACCATTTCCCGTTGACAATGAGAATTGATTTGAGAATTTGTAACACCCGTGAATTTCTCATTTTGAAGTTTAAAACTTATTTACCGTTTAATTACTTTATTTTATATTTTTAAATTATTTAATTTAATTAATTCCTTTTAAACATAATTTTTATTAAAGCTATAATTTTAAAGCTTAATTTATATAAAAGTACGTATTCTAGTCAGATAATATTAATAGCGACAATAATAATAATAAAGCTCCGTCTTGAATTATAAGTAGGTTTGAGGTGAATTTCCGTCTAGCAATAGACCGTCACATTTTCATATGTAAGACTATTTTTAATCTCGACCAATCAAAATTCGACAACACTCATACCACCTACTCACTCACACCCCACATTTATATAATAATAATAATAATAATAATAATAATAATAATAATAATAATAATAATAATAATTATTATTATTATTATTATTATTATTATTATTATTATTATTATTATTATTATTATTATTATTATTATTATTATTATTATTATTATTATTATTATTATTATTATTATTATTATTATTATTATTATTATTATTATTATTATTATTATTATTATTATTATTATTATTATTATTATTATTATTATTATTATTATTATTATTATTATTATTATTATTATTATTATTATTATTATTATTATTATTATTATTATTATTATTATTATTATTATTATTATTATTATTATTATTATTATTATTATTATTATTATTATTATTATTATTATTATTATTGTGTACCGTGTCCCCTCACTCCACCTCACTACTCCTCCTTTCCTTTTCGCATAAACAAGCCTGCAACAACTTCAAACCAACAAAAAAAAAAAAAATCAAGCAGAGCCATATAACTCCATTTTCGACAACCTAAAAACCCAGATTTCAGGCTCATTTCTTCACCATTCCCCTTAATTTTTGTACCATTCTCATCCTTACTTCCTCCTTCAACTTTCAAGGTATTAAAGTCTCGTTTTTGTGACGGTTTCGTTTTTCGCCGTCTTGTAAAAGTTTCGATTTTTGCCTCAATCCTTTCGTTTTCTTGCTTCTTGATGAAGGTTTCGAAGACCCGGTGGAAGACTCAAGCTTTGGGGTCCGTTTATTCGAAGAATAAGGAGTGTTTAAGGTAACGGTGATAGGTTACTCGACAAATGTCAAAATTCCGTCTTGTTGAATCGTTTTATGTGCTCTTATTCAATAAAGTTTGGTTCTTTATCTTCCTTTTCTTTAATGGTAGTTTTCGCCTCAGTATGATGTTGAAACGGGACTATTTTGACCCGTTTTAGTACCGCTTGTGCTCTGTTTTGTTACAGCGACTAGTGTCGCTCAGTGCTATGCTTTTGGAGTTGATTTCATATAGTCTTTCGGGACTGTTTTGGGCTTGCTTATTATATGTGAATTTCCGTCTTTTCATGCTTGAAAATCTTTCTTAAGTTCGACTCAAATTAGCTGTCCTTTGTTGTTGGAAAATCCGTTGTGCAGGCTGTCTCGATGGAGCCGTGTTTGGCACGGTTCCATTTAGTTAGTGGACTGTTGTTGGCTCGGTTTTGGTGCTGCCTGGGTTCAGTTTTGGGGCGGGTTTTCTGGGCAGGTTTGAGACGGGTACTTGTCGAGACTTGGAGACGGGTTGTAAGCATTTTAGGATTTGTTTTGAGTTGCTTTGTGCAGGTGGTCCGTATAAGGCTATTTTTTGGGAATGTTTTCGAGTCTGTTTTGAGACGGATAGATGGGTGCTTTTCGGGTCTGTTCTAGTCCGTTTTGGGGACGGGACATAGGGCAGTGTGAAGAGTGGCTGTGGGTAGTCGGGGGTGGTTGTGTCGGGCTGCTCATGGCATGCTTTTGGGCGAGTCTGGTGGCCAGGCAATGGCTTGGCAGTGGCCTGGCAGTGGCCAGGCAATGGCCTTGCTGTGGCCTGGTTGTGGCCTGGCAGCGGTCTGGCCGTGGCCTAGGCAGTGGCCTAGCTAGTCACGGGTTGAGGCCGTGTATGGTCATCTGTAGGGCCATGTGTGGGTGTTACTAATTAGCTCCGTGAGTCGTGTTTATAAATTGTTTGGCGCTAGTTGGTTTATTTAAAATATTATTAATTCCAGTCTCATGCTCTATATAACTTAGTTCGTTAAATATTGTCCGTTCAAATATTTTTCTCACATTAATCATAAATGTGGAATTTATTATTTATTCAAGCCAAAATTTGATGAAATGTCTCACTTACCTATAATATGAATTTTTAATCCGTTCATTCTCATTTTATTTATCGTATCTCAAATATGAGTGAATTATTCTACTTATTTAATTAAATTGAGTCATTTATGATTGGATGCTTGTTTTACTTATTATGAATGGTTCATCTGCGTTTGTTTACATTTTTATTCAAGTGACAAATATCGAGGAAATGGGTTACCTATTCATATTCATGATTATAATGTAGCATAAATGTCTCACTTGGATTATCATCGGTTCATTACATGTAGTAGTCTCTTTCCAAGTTGATTCGTATCGCTTGGTTGAGTCGCATTCTTATGATAATGCCTTTATGCTATACTGTATTGCTTGACTTATCTTTACGCCTCTTTCGGATTGTCCTGCCGATTGTGGATTTAGCTCATATCTTCCGTCTCTTTCGGACTGTCCTGCTGATTGTGGGTTCTCGATTTCTGATTTAGGGTTCAGGTCTTGGATGCGGACTGTCCTGCCGCATGTCGAATCGGGAACTGTGCTGTCCCGAGAGAGACCAGATTTAGACTAGGACTGAGTCTTGGGAGTTACATTGTCGTCCTACCAGCGGAATTATATATTTATATATAAGTAGTAAAGGTCTTGCTTGGTTATAGATATTGGTATTTGTCTTTCAAGGTAAGAGTTATGCCTTGTGTTGTTTGTCTTGGTCCTATCGGATACTAGGGGTGAGCTATAAGCCCTCTAGTTGCGATATGATCGTCGGGATTGATGTTCTCATCCGTTCTTATGGTGAGATGCAAGCCATAAGTATGAATGTGATATTAGTAGCCACGTCCCGTACAATGTTTGCTAAGTGGTTTTCCAAATAATGGCTACAGTTTCTATTCTTATGATTTGCATTGGTTGATCCCTTACTTAACTGCTTCACATGATTCAGATTCTAATCTCACATCTATGTCGTATTTCCTTGAAATGTGTGCTTTGGTATAGATTACTGTATTTTTGTCTTTCATATTATTTAATTATCTCACATGAATAGTTTAATCGTGATCATGCTAATGTGGATCTATCTTGTTCCATCTCATCTGATTGCCTTGTTTACATATAAACTTGATATTAACATCCTTTGTAAGCATCTTACATGATTTACCTGTTTTAGTTCTTTGTTATGTTCGTTTTGACATTTTGTGGCTGGGAGAACCTTGAGTTACTCCCCACTGAATGTGGCGTTCATGTTTACATGAATAACAGGTATTAGTTGGTGCATTCATGGGGTAAAGACATGTGTGAGCTAGCGAGCACTTTGGCCTTTTAGTCGGTTTATTAGGATTGTTTAGACTCACCTTTTATTGTATATATTGTCATTCGAGGGATATATTTTCCCTCACCTCGACTATCACGTTTGTATAATTTAAACTTTATTTCCGCATTCTTTGTTTGTGTTTGGTATTTTAATAAAACCGCGCTTTAAATTTGAAAAGTTTCAAAAAATCCCCTATTTTCGCTTGAATTTATAAGTTATATTTTCCGCTTTGTCGCGGGGTGTCATAGAATTGATTTAAAACAAACAATATGTTCCAATTCAATGTAAGTACACTCGAGTGACGTCCCGTACCGAGTAAGGAGAGGACTCGAAACTCCGTGTCCATTCTCTTTACCTATTCCATGCCTGGCAATAGAAACCTTTCATTAGCACCCGATCTAGAACGAGCTCTCAATCAAAGGGATCCTACGAAAAACCTAGATAACAAACCAGAACATCTCCTTGTTCATGGTCAATGACGGAAGGCAAGCCTATTCCCCACAAAAACATCCCATCACCAAATATCAACCTCTCACCAACGGGTACATCCCCGTCTGCACCTCTACCTTCCTAGAACGAAGGATGGCAAAAAACCAATATATCCAAAGCAAAAACCAAAGTCAAAGCCAAAGCCAAAGGCTACTCACCCAATGTCAAGGCCAAGACCCAAGCCAAAATCAAAACAAAACAAGATTGAAACCCTTTTCTCAAAAAGGCCAAAATCCAAAGAAAGCATCCAACACACAAAATCCTGGACAAGTGAGTACAAAATACCAAATCCAGGACCAACAAGTCCAAAGCCCAGGACCAACGAGTCCTACACACCAAATCCCGGACCGACAAGTGCAAAACACCAAACAAGTCAGTCCAAAACACCAAGTCCAGGACCAACAAGTCCAAAGCCCATGACCAACGTTTCTTCCCTCCAAACTCCGGGACCAACAAGTACAAAACACAAAAATACCAAAACCTAATGTCAAAGAGCTAAAACAAGAGCTCAAGACTCGTCAACTAAACCCAAAACTGCTTCACCCCTAAGTCCTTCCAGAGACTACTACTACAGGGAACATATCTAGGATCCTGGGGATTCCCCTCAAAATCATAACCAAAACTGCTTCACCCCTAAGTCCTTCTAAAGACTACTACATGGAAACCTATATAGGATCCTGGGGATTCCCCTCAAGATCAAAATCAACACTGCTTCACCCTTAAGTCCTTCTAGAGACTGTTACAGGGAGACCTATATAGGCTTCTGAGGATTTCCCTCAAGCTCGTAATATCACACCTTAACCTTCAAGGTCCAGACATGGGAATCTGATCCCACATTAATTACCAACCATTTCGTTCTCAGGCCACATCAAGCATGTGACCCCATTCCGTACCACATTACAAACCGTAATCCATCGGTCTAAACACCACAAATATAAGCGCCATATTTTTATCTGTCAAACAAACCTTTTATTACAAGGCTCCATATTTCATAATGTCGACGTCATTTCCACCTTGACCCAGATACGGAGTCTTCAAAAACATTGCTCCCTGGAATGGTACATGCACATTTCATTCTTAGAGTTCACTTTTTAGTGTGCTCACGTAACAAGAAACATTTTCACAAACTATGCCTCTTAGATTCATGATCAAGAGGGATTTCTCTCCAATCAACCTTCGAGTCACCAAACGGGATTTACTGTCGTGACCCTCAACTCCAGATTTTTATCTGTCAAACTAACCTATCATCACCAAGCTCCACATTCCATAATGTCGAAGCCATTTTCACCCTGACCCAGATACGGAGTCCTCGAATGCTTTGCTACCGAGAACGGTACATACCTAGTCTACCCTTAGGGTCCACTTTTTAGTGTGCTCACGTGATAAGGAATATTTTCACAAATTACACCTCTTCGATTCATGATCAAGGAGGAATTATCTCAAGTCAATTTCTCGAGTCACCAAACGGAGTTTACCGTCGTGACCTTCACACTTTAAGGTCCTAACAACCCACTTAGGCACACATTCAGACGAGTCACCAAACGAAATTTACCGTCCTGACCCTCACACTTAAAGGTCCTAACATCTCGCTTAGGCACACGTTCAGAACTACGATCTGGTTTGATTTCACTTCACGTGAATACGTAGGCAGTCCTTCAAGGACACAACCATACACCTCAATTTCAACTATCAAAACACATTTAGAACTACGATCTGGTTTGATTTCACTTCACGTGAATACATAGGCAGTCCTTCAAGGACACAACCATACACCTCAATTTCAACTATCAAAACACATTCAGAACTACGATCTGGTTTGATTTCACTTCACGTGAATACGTAGGCAGCCCTTCAAGGACACAACCATACACCTCAATTTCAACTATCAAAACACATGCAGAACTACGATCTGGTTTGATTTCGCAAACACGCGAATACGTAGGCAGTCCTATTATAAGGGCGCAACCACACCCCCACAAACATTCAATTTTCACATCTTCAATTTGCAATCCATTGCACACACACTCAGAACTACGATCTGGTTTGATTTTGCAAACACGCGAATACGTAGGCAGTCCTATTACAAGGGCACAACCGCATACTCCTTTCACAACATTTCCAATTTTCAATCCTCAATAACCAGCTCAGAACTACGATCTGGTTTGATTTCGCAAACACGCGAATACGTAGGCAGTCCTCCAACAAGGACACAACCGCGCACCCATCTCAATCTCAACCATCAACATCAATCCTCAAAACCAGCCCACCCAGCTATAGAAAATTAATCTCATACTTATTTACTAGGGGCTTCTTCCTTAAGACGTCGTCCATTCCTTGTTTTGTCAAATTTCCACCTTCTCACTCTGGGGGCTTCTCTTTCAAGATGCCACCCGTCCTCTATCCACAAAAATCTTTTGAGTCTCAACTACAGTCCAAAATAAACCGCTCATAGCCTAGTGCTCGGTTCGGACGATGACAAGGTCTTGGTTCCGCTCTCCGAATCATCAAAACTCGAGAAGGGATCTCAAACGAGCAAATGGTGGCAATGTGTCTGAAGAAGATAATCAATTCGTGTTCCCCAGCCGAGCGGACCTTCTATCTCATGGATTTTATGTGCGTTATCACCCTTTCTTGGCTAAGGAGTTGCACTTACATGTGAGAAGTCTGTCAGAGTCACCCTTGCGTCGTGTCGACACTGAATTTGCATCACGTTCACGGCCGCCTGTTTGTCCGTCTGTCAGTATGCGTCTATGTCACAACGGTCACGTGTCTCCAATCTATCAAATCACGGATCTATGAGCAACAAATTCCAACTCTTAATAGCTTTTAAGCTTCACAACATTCAAAACTCCTATCTCCCCTCACACAAGATAGTATATGCTAGTTGCTTATATGCTAATTGCTCACATGCTTATGTGCTTATGTGCCTATGTGCTTGCGTGCTACATGCTTGTCTATGCGACTGTGGATTTGTGTGGTCACTAACCATGCAGGTAATCTTGAGAAGACAAACTCACTCCAATTGGTTACTAGGTTCTTCCTAACAAACGGCAACCCATCAAGTCTAAGAGCTTTAACCCCGCCGATTACATGGCACACGCTACCTCCCAACGGGCAGCAACTCATATCCCCGGTGAGTCCTGAGAAGTTTATAACTCCCCAGCGAGTGCCGATTTTTAAATGGAAGTCACACCGGCTATTTCCCAGAGTCGATCTTTCGACCATCGATGGCTGGCGAGCCTAAAAACGCACCTTCAACATGGCTGGCGAGCCTCAAAACGTACCATTAACATAGATGGCAAGCCTTTCCACGCACACAAGAAACAATTCAAGGACATATCCCGAAGATGCCTCAGGTATGACTGCTTTCTATGGCTGGCAAGCCTCAAAACGCACCACCTTCAACACCGGCTGGCAAGCCTTTGCGCACAAAAGATTCGAGGATGTATCCCGAACATGCCTCAGGTATGACTCCTTCTTATGGTTGGTGAGCCTTTATACGTAGTCTAATGGACTTTAAACGACCCGAACTGGAAGTCGACAGACTCTAAAATGTTCCCGACGGCAGGTCCTTGACTCGAATTCCCGAGTCGCCTTGACGTCGCCCTTCCCGACGGCAGGTCCTTGGCTCAAACCCATTTGAGTCGCCTCGATGTCGCAATGGTCTTCAGGATATAATCTTCGATTGACCTGGAGGCCATACTTTTGACTTTTGCTCTGTCCAAGCCTCAGTCAAAGTGGGGGCTCTGTAGATACCCAGTATCTACACCTTCCAAAAACCACCCGATGATGATCGGACTGTAACATGTTTTTGATATGCGTGCGTGGATTGGCTATACATGAGACGGTTTAATGCACTACTCGAATATGAAAAATGATTTCAAAAATGGTTTTCTAACTTCATTTGCATTAAAATAACACTATTTAGAGTTAAAACCGTCTTCGGACACAAAACCAACTCAGAAACCCGCAACTAGAGTCAACCCGAGTCAAACCAAATCTCGAATGTCGAAAATAATGCCATGAATGTTTTTATCATGCCATTTGCATTAAGATGACCCTAATAAGAGTCAAAACCGACACCGAGGCAAATCCCGACTCACACGGGTCAAACCCGAGTCAAGCACACAAATTATCTACCCCAAGTAACACCAAAATCATCTTATTAGATGCCCATATTGTTACACGGCATCTTATATAAACACCACATATCAAACCAACCAAACAAGGGATAGAGCAAAGGCCACGTCCAAATTGAAAAGGACAATACACCCATTTGTATCACAAGGTAGCTCGCGCCTAAAGCAAGTGTCTGCTTAGCCTCTAAGCAAAATCAACCGACCTACCTCCCCACATTTCTCTATAAATACCACCCTTCACACAACACAATCCTCACACGAGAGTCCGCCCCCCTCACATCTCCCTTAAACTTCTAGACCCGACTTCCTAAGTCACAAAATCGACACGTGTTTACGACCTACCGATCGTAAACACAAGCCTTACACATTTTGTTTGGTACCGTTGCCGTGCATTCGACCGACCCATTCGACCAACCCATTCGACCAACTCAACATTAATCAACATGTTTTTCAACAACATATTTTCAACTCATTTTCAAAGCTAAATCCTTTTCTAAGGCACCTTTTTAAAACTTCTTTGATCGCGATTAGTCGCAATGAGAAAACCGTATCTAAAGTCGTCTACTTCGCAAACATCAATACACGTAAGTTTGAGGGTGTAAATATCTCATTTATTTCATGTCTTTACTATTTTTATGAGTTTATATGCATGAACAATGCATAACACGATTCAAATATAGGTTAGACGAGCCAAAACGAAGTTTTGGCCTGAGACACGAGCTCCTTGCTATGCAGGGAGGCTCGCGCCTCTTGTGGGTGTCCAGGTCAGACTTACATGTGTTTGTTCTCGTCTTTCCTCTTTATTTCATTTCTTATTTGCAATTGGTTTTTACCATTTCAAATGCTTCAAATCATTTTTATGACAAACGTTTTAACCATAAATTATAATCACCCTTGGTTCCATATACCATGACGGTTTAATCCGTGACTCGGTGATATTAATTGGTTAATTATATTTTAAAGGAAATTATTTTCTTTTATTTACCATTTTAATTCATTTTTATGATAAACATATTTTGACCATTACAAAAGTCATCCTTGGTTCCTTATACCATGACGGTTTATTCCGTGACCCGATGATATTATTGGTTGATTACAATTTAATGGGTATTTCAACACCCTTTTCTTTTACTTACCATTTTTCTCATTTATTTACACTTGAAAATATATTAGTCATAATTCATAATCATCCTTGGTTCTTTATACCATGTCGGTTTAATCCGAGTACGATAACGAACTTGACTAATTACAAATAATTGAACTTAACATAATTAGTTAAAATCAAACATTTTCCTTTTACACATTTTACTATGCTTTTCAAACTTGCAAATACGACAACGAATATTACTAACATAATAGTAATCATTCCGAGTCATGCAAATCATACTTGCAAATCATTAATCATAAAAAATGGTTTTAAACAACCTTTTTAGCAACCAGGATACGCCCCTTGGGTCATCGTCTGACTCGCGCCCCAAGGGGCCGTCAGTTTTCATATTTTAAAACCAGGGCAGAGCCCCTTCCCTCGCCAATAGGCTCGCGCCCCAATGGGGCTGCCTGGCACTGTTCTGTTTCGTTTTAGCACTTGTCTAGGACGATCCCGATTACGGTTAACCCGAATATGTGACGGATCAGATTGACAAGTTTACATTTTACAATTTGTCATTTGACTTCACTTTTTCAAATAATGTATCGTGTTAAGCATCATAACCCGAATTTGGTAAATAGATGTTTAATTTCCGTTCTCAGATGCAAATCAATCTAAATCCAACTTGACATCTTATACTTGATACTTGGATTAAATCAACCGATATAGAAAGCTCTCACATGTTAGGTTAAACTTTGATGTGCATTCATGCATTTACCGTTTTATCAACTCTTGCACTTAAACAACCACGATCGATCAGTAGATGCCGCTAACGCGGGCGGGATTGGGTGTCCGATTAAAGGGCTTCCCAATACGTACCCTCACCCCTTACTCAGAACCTTTGGATAGTGGATGGCCTTATCCGGGGCATACGAGAGTCATTTTAGGCATAGAATGCTAAAAGGGGGACAAGTCCTTATCTTTAGTACCTATGTCAAGCACCGCTTTTTGCCTTGATTGACCTAGGTATAAAGTGGATTCGAACGGGTTCCAAGCATCCCACAAATGCTTGGTGGCGACTCCGAACATCTCTGCATCGTTTCGAGATGTTTACCGAGACGAAACCGACCGATCTAAAGCGATCTGGTCGAAAGCATTTCTACGCCACCGAGCGTGGCTTTCTAGACCGCTGCATGTCCACAGATTGGCTTGGCGTGCAGATGGCCCGTGACCGCAGATCGGTAGGTGGCCCAAATCCACAGACCGGCCTGTGGCCCATGTCCACATGCACACATTATATTCTTGAAATTTGAATTTCTAGCACAACATACCTTTTTATCGTTCATAAAAATTTCAATTGAGCATAAATCATAGACCAGAATTCGGAATTGACTATTTTTTTTCAAATTGATTTTACCTTATCGAGATTTATAAATTGATAAAACCAAAATGGTCATTCGGAAATTTAAGATTGAAGATAAGGTTGATTTGATATTTTCGTAAAAAAAAAATATAAAATGTCAGTCGACAATTTTTGTTTTCTCAAATCGTAGATTATGACGAGATAATCATTCTAGAAAAAGCAATTGGCTGATTCTGAATTCCGGTCTAGGATTTATGCTCAATTGAGTTTTTTCATAGCGACAAAATGGACATGTTGTGCATAAAAATCAAACATGGAGGGTATCATGTACACAAACTTAAAAAGTTGGGTACCATGTGCAAAATGGCAAAGTTCGAGGGTACCACGTGAATTTTCCGTTTTTATTTTAATGTTTTCATTAAATACCTTTTTTTTTTTAGTTTTGAAAGAGTAAATGATATACATGTGGACCACGCCACCCGTGTCACATTGGTAATACTCCATATAAACCGAAAACGTTATTTCGGGGTAACCTCCTAAAAGAATTTCACTGATACGGCTTAAAATTTTACTAGTTCTTAAAGGGTTTGAAAGTAATACGCATATCAACAAAATACACTTTCTTTTCTGGTTATCTAGGTAAAAGAACTACACAGTTAAGCGTGCTTAGCTGGGAGTAGTCATAGACACATAGGATGGGTGACCTCATGGGAAAGTTCTCGGGATGCGCATGAGTGAGGACAAAATGCGTGGGAAAGGACCCACGTTGATCAGTGGGCCGTGTACAGAGCCTGACGGACCACCGTGAGTGGCCGCTTCCGACCCAGGTTTTGGGACGAGGTGTTATAACGGCGATACTCATCTACAGAACCGTCCTATCAATGAGGAGGGAAGGTGTGTCATGGGTTTGATTTTGATTTGAAAGTGATCCAAAAATGATAAGGTCAAGTGTGAGCTATGACGAGGTAATGTTAAAGAAATGGGGGAATGCAGCGTTTTGACATTGCACGAGGATCCAAGGAGCTAGAGTTTCCTACCTGGGCTCGAAAATGATGGAAGCTCATGTTGTCATAATGTTATTAGGAGTCGGGATTTGCTAGCTAATAAACACTTTAATTATCGTTATGTGAAATTACAGAATAAGGCAAGTAACAAATTAGAAAACTTTGTTTAAGTTAGTATTCAAATTATTGTTATTTAGTTATTATTAAAACAACCGAGTATTTGATATCAAGGCAGGCATCAAGTCAGTGACTGGCTTTACTGAAGGGGTTATGCCATTTAGGTACTTAGGGGTGCCTATTCAACCTGGTAAGCTACTTAAAAAAGAATGCACTTCTCTGACTGAAAAAATGGTTTCAAGAATTAGAGGATTGGGAGCAAGTAAGTTATCATATGCTGGTAGAGTCACCTTAATAAATTCTGTACTCAATACCCTATATAATTACTGGGCTCAAATGTTTGTCATTCCTCAAAGTGTCATTAAACGGATTGAAGCAATATGCAGGAATTACTTATGGGATGGTAGTCCTGATTTCCATAGAGTTCCCCTGGTGGCATGGGACAAGGTTACTGCTTCCAAAAAAGATGGAGGACTAGGGATAAAAAAAGCAGACATTTGGAACCTTGCTACTGTTGGTCAAGCTTGTAAACTGGATCCATTCCAAGGCTGATAGACTGTGGATCAAATGGGTTAATGCTATATACATAAAAGATCAAAACTGGCAGGAGTATACTCCCCCTGCTGACAATACCTGGGTCTGGAATAATATATGCAAAGTGAGAGATAAACTCAAATATGGTTTTGTGAATGGAAGTTGGGACCATCATCCCAAGGGTTATACCATTAGGAGTGGCTATGACTGGCTCTGCCCTGAACAGGCTGCAGCAGTATGGTCTCCTGTTGTTTGGAATAATTGGAATGTTCCTAAGCATTCCATGATTACCTGGTTGATGATGCATAATGGGATGAATGTTAAGGAGAAGCTATTCAAAATAGCCTGCTGCAATAATGACTTGTGCACGATGTGTGAGGTCCATACTGAGACTGTGGAACATGTGTTCTCTGAATGCGTGTATAGTTACAGAATTAAAGCTCAGTTGATTCAGTGGTTTGGAGGGAGTCTCCCTGGTACGATCACTCTAGCTACTGAGCACAGGAAGTGAGCCCTTTGGAAAGCCCGAGCCACTGTTCTTACTGCTTACCATTATTATGTTTGGCACCAAAGAAATAATACAAGGATAAATGGTTGTTTGATGAGACCTGAACTAGTAGCTAAGAGAATTGAGGATGACGCAATTAGGCAGATTAAAGCTAAGTTTGGGGGTGCTGATGTGAGCCTTGAATGGCTATGTAATCAGGCAAGTTAATTAGGTAGTCCTTTTGTGTTGTGGGGGGTTCGAACCCCTCACTTGATTATAATTATTGGAAAGTTTTTGATATTTATATATATATATTCACATTTTCACCAAAAAAAAAACAACTGAGTATTGGGTTGTCTATTAGGGCTTTTAGGAAACTTTGTTTGCTTTAGGAAAATTATATAAGTAGGTTGCATTAGGTTATTTTGGGTAGTCAAGAAATAAGAAAAAATACTCACGTTGCTTGCAAATTTGGTATTCAGGATTCGACACGTTCACGATCCAAAATTTATGTTAGTGTTTGACGCGATCAAACTATTAACTAGATCAATTGGTAATAGGTCTTACAAATTGATCATCATTGAACAATCTATAGGTCTAGATTGCTCAAATATCCTTCTGTTTCATTATTATTTTCATTCGTAGTATTGCGTTATTGCTGCTGCCTTGCTATCATTTTGTAACACCGCCTTCTTACCCGACCAAGGTAATTGGGAGATGTTACCATCTCGATTTCCCGAGGCAGTGAAATCGGAGTTGCAATTAAGAAACAATTAATTTTAAATAATGTATTAAGTGAATTACATAACCACTAATGAATAAATGAAATAAATGATACAACACATGACTACTACACTCTTCTAGTGAAATGACACTCAGCTCCAAGTCCGAGGCTCATCTCGTCTCCCACGTGACACCAACTCAACCTGCTCCCCATATGGTCGGAAATATCATATGGATCGACAAAGGTCACCCCGAAAATAGGTGATAATTACACAGACACACAATACGTCAGTTTCAATAATTTAATATAAGATACTACATGATAAATTAATATGCAACATGTCAATTATATGAATGAGATACAATTATACAATCACCATGCCAATATCAGGACACGCCCAGACGTACCCATAACCATCGATGTCAGGGACACGCCCACGACACCACATCTCACTATAAGGTACCGGGACACGCCTAGGCGTACCGGGTCCGGAAGCTAACTGGATCCCCTGCCAGACGTCGTGCCTCAACCACACGAGTCCCTCCGTTCTAAAACCATTAATGTGCACATCCCTGATGGAGTGGGAAGCTCCAAGAGGCGACTCAAGCGTAAGACGGTCTCCCAACCACCTTACGTCTCCTCAACAATAACAATCACCACCAACAATTACTAACTATCACATATATCACTAAATGCATCACAATATGTCAATTTGCGCATTTCATAATGAATATGCATAACTCTTATCAATTTGCCTTTTTCTCATACATCATGAATGCCAATCAAACCACATGATATAATACAAATTCAACAACGTAGGAGACTCACGAAGATCCTTAAACATTGCCACATGATACAAATCCTACTCATAATACGTAAATGATGCAAAAGACATATAAATATATACACACATTATTGAAACCGAGTAGGATTAACCTACCTTTTAGCAATCTTCATAACCTACTCGAATCCGACCCGATTCTGTCACATGAAACCGTCTCATCCTATACAAACCACACAATAGTATCACAAATACATCCTGCACTATTATACTCTACAAAACTCCTTATTATTACCCACTAATTACCCATATTACATATATTAATTACTAATTAATTACCCAAATCAAAAACCCCCCAAATGTTAGGGTTTACTATAAGATAAGAAAGGTTAGATCTTGAGGAATAAGGCGAGCTAGCAATCACCTAGAGCATGCTAGATCCCATGTAAGTGTGTTTATGGTGGTTTTAGAGAGAAGGGAGATGATTTGGAGTGAGAAGGAAGAAGATAGAATGAATAAGGATAAGGGTTTAAGATTTCTTATCCCGTATTCTGATCCAGCGCCACTTGGTCCAGTGCGAGTCCACTGAGTGTGATTCACTCGGTCGAGTGCCACTCACTCGATCGAGTGACACCCACTCGATCGGGTAAACGGTTTACAGCCATACTAGGTCTAGTCTAAGTCACACTTGGGCTAGGGTATGGTCATACTTACACTCTCGAATACATCTTATCTCGTCCGATGGTCCTTTCACGCATCCCAAGGTACATTTGTGGGTCCTAAAAGGTACGAGTATTATAATGTTCCCCCATTAAAATGAACTCCGTCCCCGAAGTTCGCCTCACTCTCTCTTTTCCATCGTTCTCTCAAGCCTCTTTCTCCGTCTTGTTACTAACATTCTCTCAGCTCTCTTGTCTCCTCTCTTTCCTAAGCCTTTAACATGTTCACTCTTTTATATACCCCATTTCCCGACTTAAGGTTCCCTTGACATTATCGCTCTCATACCCTTGGTTTCACTCTTTAACTTCTTAATTGTTACTTTCACTTGCCTTTAAAAGAGAACTTCGTCCCGAAGTTCACCTCTAATTAACCACGACACTTTTCCAGGTTTTGTTGTACTTTCTTACTATATGTAGTTCCCATGCTTAGTTCCATTATATCATGTCGTCTGTATGGCTTCCACACTACGGTTCCCCAAAAGGTCAAGGTACAAGCCAAGCTCAAGGTTCGTATTCTATTTTCATAGGTAATCCCGACTCGTGTTACTATTCTGACATATTGCTCATCATTATATTCAAGATAATAGTATATATGTGTATAGGCGATAAGATAACAATTGATACCACCATGATCAAAACATACTATTTTGTAAAACATTTGTCAAAATTTGACCAATCATTTATTAATTAAACTAGTTTATTATGCCCACATCTCGTTTCCATATTCAACATGTCACTTATGTACTGCGTCAAATCCACCACATTATTATACATGTGTCCATTTCTATCTCCGCTTCATGAAATCATTCTTGTTTATGACCATGAAAGACTCGACATACATGTAAAATCACTATCTATCACACATCATATGACAACACTTTACGCTATCTTAATATCACATACACCTTGTTTTACCGTGTATAATCACGAAAATTAATACATATCACACAAGTCCATCATCTTATCTTTGTTATCTACTTAATCATGCCATATTATTACATATCGACCACCCATCTAGAAGAATGTATACCAAGCCATAATCAACATACTAAGCACATTGTCAAACGTAAACAATTCATGAAAATCAATTACGCCACGTTTCTATGGTTATCTAACCAATCAAGAGGGTGTTAGGGTCTAAAAATAGAGGTACCTATAAAATACTTGGTCGAAAATAAGCAAAACCATACGCAAACAGTCCAATCGATCGAGTGAAATGGCCACGCGGTCGAGTAGACGGGCACTCGATTGAGTGAAGCAGACATTCGATCGAGTGTCCAATGGGCTGAAACTTTTCGAGCATTTCTTGTTTCTTAACTCGTCTACTTTCTTCCATAAGTGCAAATAAGTTCCGATGGTGATTACCACACCATCCGACATCCTAAAACAAGCAAAGTCTAGGCCTTATGCCTATATTTACAACATCCAAAAATAAATAGTTCAAGCGTCAAATCGACACAAATGTCAAACAAGTTCTGGAGCAGGAGTTCAGCCAGCTCACACGACACCTGAGCCAGACCTCACCAGGTCACACACCAGATCCTCTAGCCAAGCTAGCCCAAGCTCAGACACCCTACCATTCACTGCAATCAGAACTAGATCAAGGGTCGACCTTTAGGATTTTCAGACAGCTTCAGTTCACTATCCTAATCCAGTTTAAGTTCGAAAAATTAACTTCATTGCGAATAGTCAAGCAGACCAATCTACAAACGGTATTAAGCATGTTCTCTATTCAGCCTAAGCAACACCAGCAATTCAGAGAAATAAGCAAACTGTTAATCACAACCTTCAACATGCTTCAGCAGCCAGCAGCAGGTACAAACTTGTTTGGACTCCAACATTTGGGTGATATGTGAGGGAGTCATCTTATGAAAGTCACCAGTGTTAGAATATGTGTCCTCCGACAATAATGCGATCACAACTGTCGATCATGATGATCACATGTTTAAATCTCATTTTAAGAATACACTTGGGATGTAATATTTTACAGTCAACTGGTCCACACATATCGGTAATGATTGGCTGTCTAGAGTTTGACATTACTGTCGTGCGACGGTGGTGATCAGTTGATCCCCTTAGGTCATACCTATAGGGAAATACTCTTAATTGATTATTTAATTAATCGTATGCCGATACTAGTTAATTAAATTGCTTAAAATTAACGGATGATTTGTGAGTAAGATTAACGTGTCTTATTATAATTCGATTAAATTAGATACGGTCTAAGTAATCAAATTGTTTTATTACTTAGATAAAATTATTGTTTACAAAATAATTGAAATTGAAATTGACTGAATAATTTATTTATAAATACAAGATGTTGTAATTTATAATTTGATAAACCGTTTTGGTACAAGTAATTATGAATTACTAGTCGATTTTGTATATGACATATTTTATGAGTATGTTGATTTTTAATATGTTAAAAATACATTGAAATTTCACATGTCAAGTAACATGTCACATATATCACAATTGATAAATGACAAAATAAAATGGACCATCCATTTTATGTTAGAAGTGCCGAAATAATGGAGGGAGTATAAGGTTTAAATTGTGTTAATTATTTTTAGTGGAAAACACAATGATTAAAACTAACTAGTAGCCATGCAAGCCTATTTTTCTTGGGAAGAAAATAAGCACCATGCATTGGCTCCCCTACCACCCCTCCCACCGGTTTTCCACTATGAGAAACAAAATGGTTTCCTCTAATTTTCATTCACTACTTCATCTAACATTTTTATAGTGTAAGAAAAATTTATTCTCTAAAACCTTGTGAAAACTTAGAGAAATAAAAATCCTCTTAAATATTTCCTCTCTTGGCCGAAAAATACAAGAGAGAACAAAATTTATTTTGTGTCAAATTTTAAGTAAGACTTGTATTATTTCTAGTACAAAATAATATTAGTTATTAGGGGTTTTCCTTGGGTATTTACTTTTGGGAGAGGTTCTATTTTGGACCTTTTGATTCATCCATTATTAGGAAAGCTCAAAAACTAACAAGAAGGAGATCTTGTTGGTGCCCTAATATCCGAAACCTCAATGTAAGATTGACGATTTCTTCTTTTATCTTGCTTTAGTTTGCATGCATAAGATCTTCCCTTTATTTTATGAATAAATAAATTTGAACATATATGAATATGTAAATTAATGAGATTAATGTATTCTAACAAGCGGTATCATGAGCCTTAGGTTGTTTGCATGCAAATCGGTTTATAGTTTTTCCGAGTTATAAGATTAACATACAAAACTAATTAATTTGGATTTATGAAGATAAACCTAAAAATAACTTTGCATGTTAAAAGTTTGTGGTCCTAAGTGATTTTTAGGACATTTTGGTTTATTTATGGATTTTATCGTTCATTTTATATAATACTGGCATTAAAATGTGATTTTTATGATAAAAATGTCATTTTTGGACGAAAATTAGCTAAACTTCGAATTTTTCAGTGATTTTTGGATATGGTTTCACATATATTATCTACTGATGGCCTGTAAATGTTCATGATAAAATGAGTTGTTTTGCTCGAAATATGGATTTTTCAATTTAAAATCGTATTTAAATGGGTAAATAGGTTAATATGAGTTATATTTCGAATCTGGTCATGGAAATTTAGTATGTTGTCACATGCAATTTTACAAGATGTGTGAAAAATATTTGGCTATAATGAAGTCTGTATGCATGATTTATTAATTTTTGATGAAAAATCACATAAATAGTGACTATAATTAGTAATAATGCTAAAACATACTTCATGACTAAAGGAAAAATGTCACATGTTGCATTTTATCACATTTTTCAGATCTAAAAGCGAAAAGTTGATGAAAATAATTTTTCTCATATTTTTATGGTCATAATTGTTAAAATCGATAAACCGCAACATTGTTTTTCTCGATAAATTTTCGAAATTTTTAACCTAAGTTTTGAACATTATGAGTGTCATGGTATTTTTCCAGAATGTTCATGAGTTTAAATTTTAAATTTCGAATTTATTTGAAATTTGTATAATTTAATTTGAAGTTTATAGCATATTTTTATTTTTTAGGTCCATTTATGAACAATATTAAGAAATCAAGGTTAATTATTGTCAAAATGTTAGTGGAGACTAATATTGAGTCCTAAGATGGTTAGGGTAATTAACTTGTACATAAATATGAATTTATGTAATTATTGTGATTTTAATAAGTTAAATCACGCAAATCCATAAAAACTGATAAATATACGATATTGGCTCTTTAAAGGCGATTTAGCATATAATCTAGCATGTTCATACATATTATAATGCTGCATTTTATTTATGATTGTCATATTTTAATTTTATGTAATTTTTGAATTATGTAATTTTACTTAGTATGGCCTTAGTTTTAATTGGTATTACCCGAAATGTATGGGAATATCGATTCGGTTGTAATTATTGTGATCTCGCATCACCGTTTTGTAATTTAATAGATTTATTTTTATTTTAATTACGAATGTATAATAGGAAGTTATGTAATTCATTTTGAAATTTAATCATTCCGGAGTTCCTTGAAGACGGTGCCATTCGAGAAGGCGATCCATCAAAGAAAGTGTTGCCTTAAAGTGCGTGCCAAGACCGAAGTTCAAGGGACCAAATGAGTTGGTTTCCGAATTTGTAATAGTTTATTAGATTTACTTTTTTTTAGGAAGGCCATACTAGGATTTTATTTTTATGCTTTGCATTTTATTTATATGTTGCATGCATCGCTAAATCGCCATAACTAAACATGCATTTTAATCCATTTTATCGACCGTGTGAATTACAATTATCGTAGTTCACCGCTTTAGTTCACTTAAAACGTGATAGATAATAAATTGACATGACCTCTCGCTAAAATAAACAATTGAGACTTAGCCTTACCAAAAAGTAGAAACCATGAAAACCTATTTTATGAGGGAGTGCGCTCGGCCACACCGGGGTACAAACCTTGTTACGTAGGGGAAGTGGGTGATAAATGTCTATCCACCGAATTCATGTTGATAAGGGATGAATCGGCCCTACCGTGCCCAAGTTGACATGGATTTGGATCATGGACACATTTATTCGAAATTTGGGTTGAACTCAACAAAAGTATTCTCGACCTTTGTCGGATGTGTTTTAGGCTAAAGATAAATATTAACTTAATTTTATCGACCAAGAGTTCTAAAAGTAGAATCGATTAAAGCGTTAATCCACCGAGTTATATTGATAAGGGATGAATCGGCCCTACCGTGCCCAAGTTAATATGAATTTGGATCTTGGAATCATTTATCAAGTTGGGTAGAGGTCACTAGATAAATGCTATAAAACTTGTTTAAATTAAATTTTACGAGTATTATTATTTTGAAAACGACAAGTGTTTTATTCCTTCTATTTTGTTTTATAGACCACTTTCATTTCTCATAACAAATGGCCGCACAAAACACCAACGCCACCACTCTCACTAATGTTTCATGCCTCCGATCCTTCATGGATCGTTGTAAACTTGAAAAGAATGGGTCAAATTTGTCTGATTGGGATGCCCAACTCAAATTAGCCGCTCAAGGTGATGACAAGCTTCGTTACCTCACTGAGGCCTCTCCACCCGAACCTAATGCTAGGTCGAGTGCCGCCACTAGGGAAGCATATGAGGCTTACCACAAAGAATCCGCCGCTATGAAAAATGTGTTGATTTTTTCTATGGAGGCGGATCTCCAAAGGAGAGCCTTTAAAATGAGCACCGCTTATGAAATCTATTCCCAAACTTGTGACAATGTTCTCAAAAGCACCGAGGATCATCCAATATGAGGCGGCCTCGGCATTCTTTGATCTCGATTTCAAAGAGGGCCGAAAGGTTAGCCCTCACGTGCTCAAATTGTTGGAGCTAGTCGAGACGTTGAAAATTCAAAAGATTGAAATCCCCAAAGAGCTCATTGTGGATAGGATTTTTCACTTCTTATCCAAAGTCAAAGCATATGTACAATTCCGGGTGAATTTCAATATACAAGACAAGGACGTGTCTCTTGAAGAGTTGCACAAGTTGCTTGTGCAAGCCGAAAGAGACATGGGCTAAATGTTAGCCCACCTAAGGATGTGCTTAATATAAGCACTAAGAGCAAGGGGAAGTTCAAGAAGAATGGGAAAAAGGGTAAGAGGCAAGCTCCCATGTCCACCAAGGCTAAGACTTTTGAAGCTAGCACTTCCAAGACCAAGAAGAGTCCTCTTGATAAATGCCATTATTGTAATGGTGTTGGACATTGGAAGAGGAATTGTTCCAAGTATCTTGGTGACATCAAAGCTGGAAAGATCACTCCAGTAGGTAAATGACTATCCTTTCTTTTATGTTTCTAATTCAACTATGGTATTTTGATACAAAGTTGTGATAATGTATCCTCTTTTTATTGTAAATAGGGCCTCCTCCAAGCAAAGACAAGGGAAAAGAGAAGCAAGCTTGAGAAATCATGAAGGAGCTAGGAGTAGCTACCAATGAAGCTTGGCTTTTATTATTGTCTTTATTTTAATGTTATGAATTTTAGAACTATTTTGATTTCCGTGTTTGACATAGGAATGGTTGATCCTTTTAAACAATGGTTGTATTTTGGATTATGGTGGCTTGGCTTGCAACTCAAGTCACCGCTTTTATCGTATTTGTTTGTTCTAAAATTCATCTTTACGTGCTTGCACATAGAAACATATGATCATCTACTTAAAGTGATCCAATAGACAACTATAATGATGGGATTCATTATATGTCCACAAGCTTGAGGCTTGTGTATGATCAATTATAAAGTGATGTTGAGTTGATGAACTCTCCTAAAGGAATGTCAATTACCAAGTACACTCATCAAATCTAAAATCTATTAGTCAATCTATGAGATAATCCTCCTTCTACTTCATCATTATTTGTGTCTCATAAGCTATCTTTGAATATCTAGTGTATTTATTCTAAAGATAGAGTGGGAGAAAAATGAAGACACAAAGAATACAAAGAATTATTTGTATGCTTAAGTAAATGAGATCTACAAAAGAAAGAATGATTTGTATACCTAAATAGATAGTATACATGAATATATGAGATCTATGGTCTCGAATAGATGAGATCTACATGACAAAAGAGACCAAGTGAAGTAATCAAAAGAATATGTTCTTAAGATAACTACACGAGGAGACCAAAAGAAAGTTTTCATAGAAAATGACTAAAGAAGATAGAAAATGAGTAAAGAAAAGTCTCAACAAGAGATTTGGCTAGTCTATGACCTACGTATAAATAAGAGTTTCAATATTGATATTTACTTAAGAGCCTAAATGAAACAAAGTTGCATCCTTGAATATAAATGAGATTTATGATTAAAAGTTGCAAAGAAAGATATGCCGATGTCTACAAAAGCTAAGTTAATTGTTAACCACACTAGTGTCATTACTTAACCTCATTATGAAAATGAAATAGTTATACCTCCTTCCGAAAAGGGTATTTTGAGAAGGACGTGTATTAAATGGGATTTTACATTTAAGTAATGACATTGCTACGCATCATTTTAAAAATGAATGAGTTAAAGATTAAAATCTCTTTCCATAAGTTTAAGATGAAACCTTTTCAAAATAGGTATTTTGAAAAGATATGTTGGGAACATATATGGTTTTATCTTAATAACTTGGCAAAGCAAAATGTACTTCAATTCTTGAAATGTTTCGATTGAGTAGTCAATGACGAAACACATGAAGTTTAGTGGGAGTTTGAAATTATCATGTGAAGACATGAAATTTAGTGGGAGCAATCATCTTGTAAAATTTATAACTCATTACTCATTGAGAATGACGAGCTAGTACTATCTTTCACAAAGAAGTATTTGAGTTTTCAATTCTGGATGAAAATGGACTAAGATGAATCCACTCACATCATGGGATGTTGGATAGGCATTGAGATATGCACATCAAATCAACGAGAAACGTAGGTTATTCATATCGACGAAAATGGAATTACCATAAGCAGTCATGGTCAGTCATTGAACCTAAGAATGGTTGATCACATGATTAAAGATTACTAATGTTTCCGCCATTATAATAATCATGCACATGTCCAATAATGAATCATATGCTTAAGAGCATGATGAGTCATTGGTAAGCCATAGAAGAATCATCATGAATTCTCGAGAAGAACTAATGAGCTATTGTAGTGGTTGACAGAACGCTCTGTTATGTGACAAGTAGTTGCACATATTGAAGTTCGAAAACGCGTAAGGATTTATGAAAATCCTAAGCTATTTAAGCTAAAAGGAGAAATAAGAGGTTTGAAAAGATACTTGGTTATAGTAAGAAGTTACTCAAAACTAGTATTTTCAAAATTTTCTAGGACTTATGAGAGGTGCTAGGCTAATCATCTTGACAATTGTTGCAAGATCCTACAAAACATATACCTGGTATATTATGAGTTGGAAGAACACTTGACTAGTGCAAGTTATGTCGTCCACCATAATTCGTTTGTTATGTGATAAACAACAAGGAAGTTCTCTCAAAGTGAATAACCTAAACCTAGTTTGGGAAACTAGATATGTACTTGGTGAGATTCGTGCTATCTAAGACAAACATAAAAATAGAGGAAAATGCAATTCAAGAGTTTGAACACATGGACACATGGTGTGTTAAACTCATGTTGCAAACGACTGGTGTTTACACATTTACAATATACATCACAAGGTGGTAATATGGTATTGACTACCTGAATGTGATGTCCACATTTGTCGTTTGAGTTATTATTAACTGATCTTATACTTTGTTACATCCAAACGGGTTGTAGAGACAATTGAACCCCGT
Source organism: Silene latifolia (assembly GCF_048544455.1). Lineage (NCBI taxonomy): Eukaryota > Viridiplantae > Streptophyta > Magnoliopsida > Caryophyllales > Caryophyllaceae > Silene > Silene latifolia. Next base: position 88,918,110 of record NC_133528.1, read on the forward strand.
TAAAGTGAACACGGATTAGCATTGTATTCGCCCATAGTCACTTACATGAGGTGACGTCTCGAAGTGACTAGAGTGTGATGCGATTGATGGCAAGTTCAAGTGCCATGGAGTCATGTGAGATGACTAGTTGATCACATAGGCAGACTGTTAGGAACACTTTGTCGGGCTAATGACCGCTTATAGAGTTCTGGCAAATTTATATAGCCTGGTCGTGGCGAGAGCTACTATAGTATTCTAATGAGTTGATTCTTTTGACTAAAGACTGTTCGCCTAAGGTGGCACAGTTTCAGATTAACTTTGATTTATGTTACTACGACCTTCGTAAATGGGGTCAAATGGGCATATTTTGGGTTATGATGGCTGTGGCTAGTCGAGGGGAATAAGTGCGATAGGAATTGTCCACCCCTTGTCAGGGTTATAACAATATCTCAGAGCCACTCGAGGAGTAATGAACTGGAAATGCGTGGCCACGCTCGGAAGGTATCTATGGTAGATAATTCCGGTCAATCAGTTATTCTCCAGATCGAGGAGACCACTCTCGATACGATCACTTACAAGTACGACCTGAAAGACACCTTGCATTGAGTGGGAGATAGTAATAGAACAAGAGAATTGGTGACGCACACTTGTCGAGGACAAGTGGGAAATTGTTGGAATATGTGTCCTCCGACAATAATGCGATCACAATTGTCGATCATGATGATCACATGTTTAAATCTCATTTTAAGAATACATGTGGGATGTAATATTTTACAGTCAATTGGTCCACACATATCGGTAATGATTGGCTGTCTAGAGTTTGACATTCTTTGTCGATGCGACGGTGGTGATCAGTTGATCCCCTTAGGTCATACCTATAGAGAAATACTCTTAATTGATTATTTAATTAATCGTATGCCGATACGAGTTAATTAAATTGCTTAAAATTGACGGATGATTTGTGAGTAAGATTAACGTGTCTTATTATAATTCGATTAAATTAGATACGGTCTAAGTAATCAAATTGTTTTATTACTTAGATAAAATTATTGTTTACGAAACAATTGAAATTGAATGAATAATTTATTATAAATACAAGATGTTGTAATTTATAATTTGATAAACCGTTTTGGTACAAGTAATTATGAATTACTAGTCGATTTTTATATGACATATTTTATGTGTATGTTGATTTTTAATATGTTAAAAATACATTGCAATTTCACATGTCAACTAACATGTCACATATGTCACAATTGACAAATGACAAAATAAAATGAACCATCCATTTTATGTTAAAAGTGCCGAAATAATGGAGGGAGTATAAGGTTTAAATTGTGTTAATTATTTTTAGTGGAAAACACAATGATTAAAACTAACTAGTAGCCATGCAAGCCTATTTTTCTTGGGAAGAAAATGAGCACCATGCATTGGCTCCCCTACCACCCCTTCCACCGGTTTTCCACTATGAGAAACAAAATGGTTTCCTCTAATTTCCATTCACTACTTCATCTAACATTTTTCTAGTGTAAGAAAAATTTATTCTCTAAAACCTTGTGAAAACTTAGAGAAATAAAAATTCTCATAAATCTTTCCTCTCTTGGCCGAAAAATACAAGAGAGAACAAATTTTATTTTGTGTCAAATTTTAAGTAAGACTTGCATTATTTCTAGTACAAAATAATATTAGTTATTAGGGGTTTTCCTTGGGTATTTACTTTTGGGAGAGGTTCTATTTTGGACCTTTTGATTCATCCATTATTAGGAAAGCTCAAGAACTAACAAGAAGGAGATCTTGTTGGTGCCCTAATATCCGAAACCTCAATGTAAGATTGACGATTTCTTCTTTTATCTTGCTTTAGTTTGCATGCATAAGATCTTCCCATTATTTTATGACTAAATAAATTTGAACATATATGAATATGTAAATTAATGAGATTAATGTATTCTAACAACCAGACAGGATCACAAGCCAAACAAGTGCTTTTAAACCCCTGCACAACCAAACAAGAAACTTAAAACTGCTTTTCTGCTTTACGCTTTATCAGTTTGTCTTTTGCTCAGATTTCCTTCCAATTTGTAGTTGTTATTTTGTAAGCTAGTCAAGGTTCATTATGAACCATTAGATCTATTTGTGTGAACGGTTTTAACAAAAATTCCTTGGCCTATATTGTTGGAGTATGTGTCCTCAACAATAGTGCGATCACATGATTTAAAATCATAATTAAATCTCATAATAAGAATACGTAAGGGATGATTCATTATATAGTCAACTGATCAACATTAATTAGTAATGATTGACTAACTAGAGTTTGACATTACTGTCATTTGACGATGGTGATCAGTTGATCCCTTAAGGTCACAACTATAGGACAATTCCCTTAATAGATAAGTTGATTAATTGTATTTCGATACAAGTTGATCAATTCCTTAAATTTGAACAATTTACATTTATGAGTGAGAATAAGTATCTTATTGTAATTTGATTAAATAAGATTCATTTTAGTAATTAAAAGATTTCATTACTAAAATTGATTATTGTTTATGAAAAAATTAAGATAAGAATGAATGGTTAAATATAATTACAAAATGTTGTGAATTATTTTAAAATGTCCCATTTTATACTATATAATTGTGAATTACTAGACAATTTGTTATGTGTAATTTAATTAATTGTATAATGATATTTAATATGTTAAATATGCATTAGAATTAATTAATAACATCCTACATGCTACATGTGACACATTGTGTGACAAATGACAAATTGACAAAATAAAATGGATATCTATTTTATGTAATGGACCGAAATAATGAAGGGATTAGTGGATTGTGGGTGATTTATTTTAATAGTTAAAATAAACATAATCATGACCCTAATTTACTAGCCTTACACACCTAAAGTTTAGAAAAGAGAAATGGGAAAACGAAGAAGCCATGCATTGGCTCTTGGCCACCACCCCAACCGGCTCCCCCCCTTTCTCTTATAGAGAATTTGTTCTGTATATTTTCATTCATGAAATATTCATTCATCCTCTCACCTTTTCTCTCTAAAAATAGTTTTAGAAACTCTAAAAATTGTTCATCTAAAATTCTAAATCAATATATAAGATTACTAGTGAAGTAATAAAGATATTATTAGAATTATTTTAAGGGTTACTAGTATATTAATCTAGTTAGTTAATATATTAGTATAAGGGTTTTGTTTTGGGTGCAACAAGAGGAGGATCTCAATACTTGGAATTTTGGAGGATCATCCATTACATTTAAGCTCAAGAACAAATAAGGAAGGTGTCCTTATTTGTGCCCTTATTTCGGACCATTTTCAAAGTAAGGAATATTGTTTTCTCCTTATATCTTTTTAGTTATGCATGCACTAGATCTTTTGAACTCATATTAAAATGTTAATTTGTCACTATTAGAAAAGTCTAATTATAGGTATATAAACCTAACAATTGGTATCAGAGCATAGGATGTTGCATGCATAATCGATTTATAGTTTTTTCGAGTTATTAGTAACTTAATTAAAACTAAACAATTGTGATTTATGAGATAAAGCCACGAAATATTGATGCATGTTGTATATTCTGATCCTAAAATTTATTTAGGTCATTTTTATGATTTATGGCATTTTATTGTTCATTTTAATAATTTTTAGTTATTTTATTACATTTTAATGTCTAAAATGGTATTTAAAATGGTAAAAATAGTTAAACTCAGTTTCTGACCTTGAAATATTTATATGACCTCACATGCATATTTTAATTATTGTATGTAAAATTTCGTATAAAGTTGATTTATTTTGCATGATTTATAATTTTTATGAGATAAAAATAGATTAAAAGGAGGTAAAATGATTAAAAATAGTTAAACTTCAAAATAGGCCATGAAATTTTAATATGTTGTCAAATTCATATTTTAATCACTGTGTATGTTTTAGGTGTTTTATTTGATAAAACCGATAAATCGCAATTATATGTTCTCGAAATAAATTCAAAAATTTTAAACAATGATTTTTGACATTATGAGTGTCATGGATATATTTCAGAATGTTCAAAAATTTAAAATTAAAATTTTAAAATGATTGTAATTTAATTTGGATTTGTTCCATAAAAGTGATGATTTTAAGGTAAAAAATGAGCATAAAATTATATCAAGTTGAATTATTGTCAAAAATTGAGTAATGACTAATTTTTGAGTCCTAATTGTGTTAGGATAATTAACTTGGACTAAAATTAGATTTTAGTATTATTTGTCGATTTTAATAAGTAAATCGTGCATTTCCATAAAACCGGGTTATATAATCGATATAAGATAAATAGGGCGATTTGGCACATAATTTGGCATGATAGACACATATTATAATGCTGGATATTTCATTGTTGAATGTCATATTTTATTTACGTAATTTTGAATTATGTAATTTTATCTTAGTATGGCCTTAGTTTTTAATCGATATTACCCGTAATGAAAGGGGATATTGATTCGGTCGTAATTTAATGTGATCTCGTATCACTTTTATTTTTACTAGTTTTTCATATTACAAATGTATAATAGGAATAGCTTGTATTTTATTATTATTTGTAATTCCGGAGTTTCTTCAAGACGGTGCCATTCGGAAAGGTGTTCCGATGAAGACGGTGTTCTAGAGAGGCGTGCCACTTGAAGATTCAAGGGATCAAAGGAGTTGGTTTCCGATTATGTAATAAATTATTTGATTTTCTATTTTAGGAAGGCCATACTAGGAAATTATTATTTGCTTTGCATTTCTTTTAATATGTTGCATGCATTGCCAAATCGCCATAACAACACATGCATATCATATCGAGTCATCGATCGTGTCAATTATACTTATCAAGAATTCGACTTTTAGTTCACTTAAAATTGATAGATAATAAATTGACAAGACCTTTACTTTTAAAATGTTGAAACTTAGCCTTACCAAATACTAGGAGCCCATGAATCTCAATTTCATAAGGGGTACAATACGATTTTTCAGGGTGCTTCTATTGATGTTGGGTAAGTGGGGTAATAAATAAGTTATTACACTTTGAAAATTTGGTTGATTTCAAAGAAGGTATTTTGCGACCGTAGCCGCAATAGGTTAGGGCTAAAGATGAACTTAACGTAAATTCATCGACCGAGAGTTCTAATTGTAGAATTGGTTAAGAGGGTTAACCCACCAAGTTATATTAGTAAAGGTGTAGAGAGCCCGTTGGCTCACATCCAAGTTAATATGAATTTTGGGTCTCAGAATCATTTATCATAGTTGGGTAAAGGTCACTATGAAAATGCTATAGACTTGTTTTAAAATATATTTACAAGTTTTGTTAAAACGATAAATGTTTATAATTCCTTCATTTTTCTATTTTGTAGTCATTTGATTAGTAAGCAATGACAACTCCAATTTCATCTGCATCGACTAGCGCAAACGCTCCACCACTCCCCAATGCTTCTTGTCTCCGATCCTTTATGGATCGATGTAAACTTGAAAAGAATGGATCTAACTTCGCCGATTGGGATGCGCAACTCCGTTTGGCCACGGAAGGTGACGACAAGCTTCATTATTTTATCGAAGCCGCTCCCACCACACTTACTACTAGGTCAACCTCCGCCGTAAGGGAAGCCTATGAGGCCTACCTAAAAGAGTCGGCCGCTATCAAGAACGTCTTATTTTTCTCTATGGAGCCCGATCTCCAAAGGAGTGCTATTAAGATGAGCACGGCCTATGAGATCTACACCAAACTTGTGACCATGTTTTCGCAAGCTCCAAGAATCATCCAATATGAGGCGGCCTCCGCATTTTTCGAAATCAACATCAAAGAGGGCCAAAAGGTTAACACTCATGTGCTCAAGTTGATTGAGCTTGTTGAGACTCTTAAGATTCAAGGGGTTGACATTCCCGAACAACTCATTATAGACCGAGTTTTACATTCCTTGAACAAAGTCAAAGCATATATGCAGTTTAAGGTAAACTACAATATGCAAAACATGAAGACTTCTCTCCATGAATTGCACAAATTGCTTGTGCAAGCCGAGAGAGATATGGGTCTTAATGTTAGTTCGACCAAGGATGTACTTGCAATTAACAACAAGAGCAAAGGAAAATTTAAGAGGAGTGCTAGTAAGAGCAAGAAACCCGCTCCCTTCAAGGGAAAAAGAAAGGCAATTGAGAAAAGCTTTTCTAAAAAGGGTGCTACTTCCGAAGACAAATGCCATTATTGTAATGGCATAGGACATTGGAAGAGGAATTGCCCGAAGTATCTTGGTGATATCAAAGCTGGAAAGATTGTTCTAGTAGGTAATAAATAAAATTCTCCCATCATTTATGTTTTGATTCCAATCTCAACTTTGGTATTTGGATACAAGTTGTGATTCTTACCTTTTTTAATTTTTTTTAAGGGCATCCGAGCAAAGCCAAAGGCAAAGACAAGCAAGCCTAAGGAGGCTCTTCAAGGGTAGCTAGAGCAGCCGCCCATAGTAGAAGACCTATGGAAGCTTGGCCTTTATTTTGATAGTCTTCGTTTTATTGTTGTATTTTGAAGTTGTTGTTTTAGAACTCTTTTAATTTCCTTGTTAGACATGGAAATTAGTTTATTTCCTTTTATTTTCAAGAACAAGAAGTTGTATTTGAATTTTAGTGGCTTGGTTTTCAATCCAAGTCATTCGGTTTATGGAATTTTTTCGTTGTAAAATTTGTCATTATACACCTTTCTATATCAAAACATAAATTGACTTAAATTAATCATAAAAGAATTACAACGATTGGATCATTGTAATTAGTTCATAAGCCATGAATTTGATTCTCACTTATGCTTTTGAGAATTAAACATCACATCTTATTTGATATGAGAAAGAATGATTGTAAAGTCAAAAAGAGTTATTTGAACTCTAAAAAGGGAAACTTTATAAACCAATTGGCAACACCACTTATAACTATGACTTGAGATCACTTATAAGACTCCATACGAGCTATGGGAGGGCTTAAGACCTTAAGTTTGTATAAGACATGGATATGAATCCAATCCTTTAACTTATAAGGATTAGTGTACCTTGAAGCTAGATTATAATGTCTTTACAAAAGAGTGATCATTAAGGTTATAATATACGATATTTTCTTCCTTCACAAACTTATAAGTTTGTTGCTTATAAGGCTAACTTTCGAGAAAAATAGATGTATTTTTTAAAAGATAGAGTGGGAGAAAAATAGCAACAAACATACAACTAGTTGGGAACTAGTGAGGAGACCAAAAGAAAGCGTTCTAAAGTGAAACTCATGACATATGAGGAGACCAAAAGAAAGCTTTCTTAGGTAAATCTTTAGACTAGTGAAGAGACCAAAAGAAATTGTTCTTTAGATAATTAGATTATAAAGTGGTTGTATCAAGCAAATTCAATTCTATTTTACATAAGAGCCGTATGAACCAAAGTAAAATCTGTGCAAAAGAGTAAATCTGTTTAAAAGTTGCATAGACAGACATATAAGATGTCTACAAAGTTAAGTTAACATGTAACTGTGCTAAGATCCATGTTATCATTGCTACACCTCATAGTGTGTATGATCAAGTTAGATGTTAAAACCAATTTCTAAATGGTATTTAGAATTGGGTATGTGTTTGTGATATAAACACAAAGTTTTAATTATCACTTAAGATAGCAATGATCTTTTCAATCGTGTGAAAAGAAAATGGTTTCACCCGAGTTGTCGAGAAACCATATGTATACATGGATTTGAGTGGGAGTCAAAATTGCCATGTATAGACATGAAATTCAGTGGGAGAAATTTTCTTCCATATTGATGTCATATTACTCATTCAGAATATCACTCTAACACTACCATTGATGAATGAGTGTTTTGATTTTCAATTCTCAATGAAAGATGACATATTGCATTCCAAAATTCCAAATCTATTATGACATAGGGAATTTTAGATTGGCACTTAGATAAGTATCCTATATTGATAAGATTCTTGATCTGCTTAACATCAACAAGGTTGAGTAGGTTATTCATATTGATGAAAGTGGAAATTACTATGATACAGTCATAGTCGTTCACTGAACCTAATAAGTTGTTGATCACATGAAATCGATTGCTAATGTTTCCGCCATTAGAACGATTATGTATGCCATTAAATGCACACGCTGTGATGAATCATATGCTTGGAGCATAATAAGTCAATAACAAGTTAATTCAAATAAAGGTCTTTTGAAAGCCATAAAGAATATCCTTTAAGATTCTTGAGAAGGATTAGGAATTCGTTCTTATGTTTGGATGATATACTAAGTTGTGTGTTGAAGGGTTATACAAAGTTTAGTTTCCAAACCTATAAGGATTTATCGAAATCCTAGGCTGATTTTATTGACTTAGGAGGAAGTGACTAGAGAAATGTTTTAGTTTCAACCATTGCAAGTTCTACAAATAGAATCAAAGTACATTGTGATAAGATGGTCAACATAGGATGTAAGAAAAGATCCCTCTACCATAGACTTTATCACAAGTTATATGATAACAATGAGAGCATCTTCCTAATATAAGAGCCCAAGTCTAGTAAGAAGACTAGACATCTACTTAGATAAATTCATGTCACTAGAAATTACATTGAAAAGAAGGAAATAACAATTCATAAAGTTGGAATGTATGGATACATGGAATATCCACTTACCAAGCTTTTATTGAAATTTAACTAGTGTAAAATGTACACTATAGATTATAAGATATGAAGTAGTAATAAGGTATTGACTATTCATATATGATAATCGCATTTATCGTTCGAGTTTCTTTAAACTCATCCATTACTTTGTCATATCCAAATGGGTTGTTAAGACAATATTGAACCCCATTAAAGTGAACTGGATTGACATAGTATACGCCCCTGGTTACTTATAGGAGGTGACATCTCGAAGTGAAGTGACTAGAGTGTGATGCGATTGATGGCAAGTTCAAGTGCCATAAGGTCATATGGGATGACTAGTCGATCACATAGACAGACTGTATGAGACACTCTGTCGGGCAGTGACCCCTTATAGAGTTCTGGAAATTCATAAAGCCTGGTCGTGGCAAGAGATACTATAGTATTCTTATGAGTCAATTCTTTTGACTAGAGACTATTCACCCAAGTTGGCACAAGTTTCTGATTGGATTTGATTTATACTCTACGACTGTCGTAACTGAAGTCAAATGAGTGTATTTTGGGTCATGATGATCTGTGGCTAAACGAAGGGAATATTGCGATAGAAATTGTCCACCCCCTTGTCAGGGTTGTTGAAAATCTCAGGGCCACTCGAGGAGAAGTGAACTGAAAATGCGTGGCCACGCTCCGAAGGTATCTATGGTAGATAATTCCGGTCAGACAGTTACTCTCCAGATCGAGGAAACAACTCAAGATATGATCAAATGCAAGTACGACCAGCAAGACACCTTACATTGAGTAGGAGATTGCAATAGGATAAGAGAATTGGTGACGCACACTTGTCTCTGACAAGTGGGAGATTGTTGGAGTATGTGTCCTCAACAATAGTACGATCACATGATTTAAAATCATAATTAAATCTCATAATAAGAATACGTAAGGGATGATTCATTATATAGTCAACTGATCAACATTAATCAGTAATGATTGGCTAACTAGAGTTTGACATTACTGTCGTTTGACGATGGTGATCAGTTGATCCCTTAAGGTCACACCTATAGGACAATTCCCTTAATAGATAAGTTGATTAATTGTATTTCGATACAAGTTGATCAATTCCTTAAATTTGAACAATTTACATTTATGAGTGAGAATAAGTATCTTATTGTAATTTGATTAAATAAGATTCATTTTAGTAATTAAAAGATTTCATTACTAAAATTGATTATTGTTTATGAAATAATTAAGATAAGAATGAATGGTTAAATATAATTACAAAATGTTGTGAATTATTTTAAAATGTCCCATTTTATACTATATAATTGTGAATTACTAGACAATTTGTTATGTGTAATTTAATTAATTATATAATGATATTTAATATGTTAAATATGCATTAAAATTAATTAATAACATGCTACATGCTACATGTGACACATTGTGTGACAAATGACAAATTGACAAAATAAAATGGATGTCTATTTTATGTAATGGACCGAAATAATGAAGGGATTAGTGGATTATGGGTGATTTATTTTAATAGTTAAAATAAACATAATCATGACCCTAATTCACTAGCCTTACACACCTAAAATTTAGAAAAGAGAAATGGGAAAAAGAAGAAGCCATGCATTGGCTCTTGGCCACCACCCCAACCGGCTCCCCCCTTTCTCTTATAGAGAATTTGTTCTCTATATTTTCATTCATGAAATATTCATTCATCCCCTCACCTTTTCTCTCTAAAAATAGTTTTAGAAACTCTAAAAATTGTTCATCTAAAATTCTAATATCAATATATAAGATTACTACTGTAGTAATAAAGATATTATTAGAATTATTTTAAGGGTTACTAGTATATTAATCTAGTTAGTTAATATATTAGTTTAAGGTTTTGTTTTGGGTGCAACAAGAGGAGGATCTCAATACTTGGGATTTTGGAGGATCATCCATTACATTTAAGCTCAAGAACATATAAGGAAGGTGTCCTTATTTGTGACCTTATTTCGGACCATTTTCAAAGTAAGGAATATTGTTTTCTCCTTATATCTTTTTAGTTATGCATGCACTAGATCTTTTGAACTCATATTAAAATGTTAATTTGTTCACCATTAGAAAAGTCTAATTATAGGTATATAAACCTAACATATATAAGCCAAGCAGCAACAATGAGAACAACAGATTAAGATTGAACCAAAAAACTATTTTCTGAACAAACTTCTGAAACAAACATCTCTTGGCTGTGTGCTGGATAATTGATCTTTGCTTAGTGCTGGATCAGTGATTAGTGAATCTTTTCTGTGTGTTGAGTTCATCAATCACACCCCTATCTTATTGTCTTAGTGCTTTGAGAAGGGTTCTATCAGTCCATTCTGTTTCAGTTCATTTTCAGAAAGTTATCAGAATATCAGTCTTTAAGCAATCAATTAAAATACTTAAATTTTCTAAATTCACCAAAATTGGCACAGTTGAAGTTTAATTTCTTTATATATATTCTGCAAAATTTCAAGAATTTAGGAGATCATTTGATTTTCTTAACAAAATTAAACATTTAACTACACCCGGATAGTCTTTTCTGAGTTCTGAGTCATTGTTCTGTTGTTTTGGGTCAGTTATACCTAGAATTGGCAAACAGATCGGGTCGTGTCGGGTTCGTGTTCGTGTCACATATAAACGGGTCACAATCCTCCAACCCAAACCCGACCCAATTAAATCTCGTGTCGTGTTCGTGTTGACCCACTTACATAAATAGGTCATAAGGCCTCAATCCTAACCCGTTAATTTCGTGTCGGGTTCATGTCGTGTTTTCGTGTCACGTCCATATTTTGAAAGTTTAAGTATATTTATGTGATGGAGGATCAAGAAAAAATAGGATTAATTTAGTAAACAGGTTATTCGTGTCGGGTTCGTGTTTAGAGAGATCAACCCTAACCCAACCCAATTAAATATCGTGTCGTGTTCGTGTTGACCCACTTACATAAATGGGTCATTAAGTCTCAACCCAAACCCGTTAATTTTGTGTCGGGTTCGTGTCATGTTTTCGTGTCGTGTCATTGTTTGCCACCTCTAGTTATACCTTTAATTACAGTCCAAAGTGGTACCAAGAGCCATGTTATAACACAATTCTATCTTGTTTTAATCTTGGAAGTGAGTTGAGTGTGTGAAATTCATATTTCCCTAACTACAACAATACTATAAAAAAAACAACCATGAGTGAAGAGAGATTTGTTGGTATGGAAGTAAAGTTGGACGAATTAGCTGAAATGGTTAATGTGGTCCTAGGATCAGTAAATGATGTTATGGCTAACATCCCAATACCAGAGAGAGCAACGCCACCACCTAACAGAGGAAGATGAAGGGGTAGAGGCTTCATTGGGGGTAGGGAGAGGACAACAACAACAACAGAATCTGGATGAAGAGCTTCTTTCTGAATCAGATGAATCCATGATGGATAAGGGCATATACATGGCTAGAGACAAATATGTAAAGGTAGATATTCCTGATTTTCATGGTAGTTTGAATCCTAAGGATCTTTTAGACTGGCGTGGATCTGTAGAAAGAGTCTTTGAGTTTAAAGGATATACAGACAGAGAGGCTTTTAAGGTTTCTATTCCAAAACTTAAGGGATATGCTTCTCTTTGGTATGAGAACATGAAACACCATAGGCTTAAAGATGGTAAGGAACCTATAATGTCCTGGGTTAAGCTGAAAAAGAAGTTAAAGGAGAAATTCATAGACAAGGATTACACTTAGGATATGTTCATTAGGTTGAGTCAGTTAAAACAAAATCAACAATCTGTTGAGTTATGCTTAAGGAATTTTGAGCAACTCACTTTCAGTGTGAGATGAATGAGAAACCTGAACAAAAAATTGTTAGATTCTTAGAGGGTTTTGATGATAAGATTGCTAGTAGAGTTAGGATGCAACAGGTTTGGTCATTTAATGAGGCTGTTAACTTGGCTTTGAGAGTTGAAAAGTTGGGGAAGGGGAAGGATGTAGCAACCAAACCTCCAACTAGACCTTCATTCTTTAGACCACATACTGGGGTAAAGATTGGAGAACCGGCTGTAATAACTGCCAAACCACCAGTTGTTGATAAAGGAAAGACTGTTGATTTCGGCCAAAGGAAAACCATTCGTATGAAGAAATGTTTCCAATGTCAAGGATATGGTCACTTTGCCGATGAATGCCCAACCAAAATAGCTTTGAACACTCTTGAAGTGATGGAATAGGGGGACGAAGAGATTCTAGTTTGTGATAATGAGGAAGAGCCTAAAACTGAGAAAGTCAATGAGGTTGAAGAAACTGAGATGGTGGTGATGCCCGACTCAGGTTTAAATCTGGATACTTGGAGAGTCATTCATACACAACCACAATTAGTTGAGTTAGATAAAAGGCAATAGATATTCAGAACCAGGTGCACCATCAAGGAAAGGGTATGCAATTTGATCATTGATGGTGGGAGTTGCACCAATATTGCCTCAAGGACTTTGATTGATAAGCTGATCTTACCTACATTGAACCAACCTCATAAATACAAACTGAGATGGTTGAATAAGGGAGCTTAAGTAAGGGTGGATAAGTAGTGTTTTGGGTAGATTCTGCACAAAGCTGAATCAGGTTAGGGTAGAGTAATTGCGGGGTTAACTAGTTCGACTATCTTGACTAAGACAGAAGGGCAGGATAATATAGGCGTAAATTAAAGCAAATAAGGTAAATAAATAAGACAATAGATTTTGTATGTGGAAAACCCTTAAATGGGAAAAAACCACGAGCACCAAGCCAGGAGAGGATATTACTATGAATTTGGAGGACAATGATATAACGAGCACAATATAGAGTATTTTGCCTAAGTATTGTAATTGTGTTGCTTGTAAGATAATAGAATGTGTCTTCGAATGATCATTGATGCTCCTTATATTATAATATTCAAATGGCTGCATAATCTTCATCATAAAGGCGTATTATTCCCTCTTAATGACGTCATTAATTGCTCCTTTATTTCTTTTAATTACCTGGATTAATGTTTGATATTTATGACATAATCTTCTCCATAGTTGCTCTCATAATTGGTTTAATAATGCTTGAAATATTCTCCATAATTATTCTTGACTTTGGTCAAATAATATCTTCTTATTTGACCGTTGCTCTCTCCTTCTTGGTGCCAGTCTTGAGCTACCCTGACGTTTCTGCCCTGATCATTAGGCCAGGGTAGAAGTGTATCCTGAACATAATGCGGAAATATCAGGCCCAACAATTGCCTCTTATCTTCTAATTGTCGCTGGGTCAGGCCACAAATGAGAAGATAATTACCCACTTAATTACGTAACTTCTTCAAGATGGTTGAGTTATAATCATTGTAGAAAAAATGGCTAGTTGATATAAATGCGGAAAGTGTTTAATTTACTGCAACCGCTTCAATTACTGCGTGCAAGTTGCAGTAAACCTTAGGTATTTACCGCATTATAAATACTCTTTTAACCAATGCCTCATTCTTCACCAAAACTCGATCAATTTCTCTGAAAATCTCTTAATTCTTGTTCAATCTTCATCTTCAACCTTTGTCCAAACTCCTAGAAATTTTCAGAAATTAACACCATGGTTGAAAAAAGAAAATCCACCAGGGATGTCGTTGCTCTTGGCACTCCTTATGTCCCAAACCCTGGAAATACATATGAAAATAAGTCTGAATCTTCTGAAAATCCGTCTAGTGTGCTTGATGTGGAGATGGTCTCCATCTTCTACAAGAACTTTGAATTCCATCCAACAAAAGCGCTTGATGAACAGTCCTCTCTTCCCAACGGTCTCAAACCTGAGTTTGAGAAAATCTTGAAGGAGAAGGGGATCCTCCCTGCTGATACTAAAGTTTGGATTCTTGAAGACTCTCCAATCAGGGTTGACTGGGTCTGTCATGGTTGGTTCTGTATTCATGTTTGGGCTCTCAGGGCTGGTTATAAGCTGCCTTTCCCTCCTCTAATGATTGAAGTAATCAAGGAAATTACTAGGGTTACTCGATCGAGTATGGGGTACTCGATCGAGTACGAGGTACTCAATCGAGTGCAAAGAGCTTTACTCGATCGAGTACCCTACGCAGTTCACGACAACGTCCAGGTTTCTTAAAACAGTCGTATCTCACTCGTTTCTTGGTCGTTTTGGGCGTGTGACCTATCGTTAAAATCGTAAGATAACAAGCTATCACTTCCAGTGGAATCACATAAATATCTGTAGATACCCGTATCCGTCGATATTGGAATTTGCAGAAATCCCGACTAAACACCCGATGATGATAAGACACATGTTTACTTACATCGCTCGTTAGCGAATTTCGTTTTGTGATGCGGAACAACCGTTATTTGACGATTTTATAATTTAAATGAAATTTAAATTATTTCGAAATAAATGAATTTATTTTATCGGTTTTCATATTTTTCAAGTTTATTTAAAATTTAAAGCTTTTATAATTTTTTGAAAAATAAATTATTTTTTAAAGTTTTTATTTTGAATTTATTTGAAATTGAATATGTGACGGTTTCGTTTTTTTCGCTTTATTTAATTTGAAAAATTAGATTTGAAGCGGTTTTAAACGAGGTTTTTGAGACGGTTTTAAGCTCGATTTTTGAACGATTTTGGACACGAATTTTGTGGCATAGCTTTGGTACAACCCACCCCCATTGGTCCTAGGTTCGAACCCCCATACCACCACCCATCCCCTTCCTTTTTCTTCCTCAAATCCGACACCCAACCACACCCTTTCCCCTGTTTTCGAGCCCAACCCGACACACCAAACACCACCCAAACTAGCTCTGTAGATACCTCATTTCTACACCTCCCGTATTTTTCTAAACAGGCGGCAAAGCCTTCACCACGTTTTGTTTCCCAACAAGGATTACTTTGAACCCAGTTCACAGGCTCATCCTTTATTATCAGGATTTCACTTGCAACAACGAGCGGATTTCCAGCGGTGCTTAGGACGCGCCACTATCAGTCAAGCCTCTTCATTTTTCCTCAACGGTGTTTAAGACACGCGTTTATCAATACATTTATATCCAGCGAGAGTTCATGACAGCCGATGCAGTTCTCAAGGAATGAAGTTTGTTTGAAAGCAGATGCAAGCAGATCTCCCAAGAACGATTCAATCCAGACATAGTCATTCATATTTTCCCAGCGCAGTAGTATTTCTCACTCACGATTTCTTCCATGACGATCAAGATGTTCCTATTCGTCAGTACATACTTCTCCAGCGATATTTTGCAGTGTTGCTGTTGACAATCAACACATCATTTGTTTCCCCAACGAGAGTTTGCTTGAGGACGGAGACAGGCAGATTCTCAGGTATGATTTCTTCTTATGGCTGGCGAGCTTTCTTATATAGTCTAATGGACTTTAAACGACCCTCCCCGATAGTCGACAGACTCTAAAATGTTCCCGATGACAAGTCCTTGGTTCAGACCCCTTGAACCGCCTTGCGTCGCCATAGTCGTCAGGTTGTAATCTTCGATTGACCTGATGGCTATACTTTGACTTTTGCCTTGTCCAAGCCTCAATCAAAGTGGGGGCTCTGTAGATACCTCATTTCTACACCTCCCGCCAACCACCCAGTGATGATTGGGCCGCATGTTTGGTACACGGAACGATTTATGACAGTCCGTAAGTTTATCATCAGGTGATAGCTCAAAAACTTTTGTCTACCTCTTGGTCATCATCTATGCACCGATACGGTCGTTTTGACAGTAATTAGAGTTCATTTGGAGTCCGGGTCAAAAACCGCTTCATTTTCTAAGAAACCGTTTAAAATGCCGAGTCAGAATGTTCTAGAATATTCCAGATATTTATTCCATAATTAAATTTTATATCTTTTGGTAAAATATCATCCATAAATCATATTTTACGGAATAAGGAAGTAGAGATCCACCGCAATTCCATAAAAGAAACGCGGAAATCTTTCTTCCGCAGGAGGAAACCTCAGGGGAAATGACGAAGTAGGTGCTGCGCCTCTTGGTAGGACCGCAGCAGGTGCTGCGCCTCTTCTCCAGCCCTCTTTTGTTGTTTACGGAATATTTCCGTGATTTCTTTCCAAAGTTTGTGTCATTCCAAAACTCTTCACATTTTTTAGTATAAATAGAGACCTCCGGTCTCCATATTTTTCACGCGAGTGTCCGCCCTTCTCTTCTCTTTTTGCATTCTAGACCTTGCTCTAAGCTTTCGACGCCTACATGCTTGATCAATCGACCATGTAAGCTCAGATCATTCTGAGTACCAGTCATGTTGCATGACTGACCAATTTGACCACTACACATCAATCAATTAATCTAAAATCCTCCAACGAGGGCACTTTCTTGTGTTTTATTTTTGCATCAATTAATGTAAGATTCACGTCAAAAGTACATTTAAAACCGACTTTAAAACCCCCTTATAAAACTGTTTTTACGAAACAGCAGATACCAGACGTCGAGAAGAAACGCAGCAGCAGCTGCGCCTCTTCGAAAGGTCGCAGCATCTTCTGCGCCTCTTCCAGAAGCTGCTCCTGTTCCTGCTCTTCTTCTTCTTCCTCGAGTTTCTGTGGTTTTGTTCCTTTTGTTTTATTTTCTTATTTTCTTTCTTTCTTCAGCACATAAACCACGTTTTAATATTCCTTTTTAATTATAACGTTTTATTTTCGACGTAAATCCCTTATAACTCGATATTTGCGGGTTTTCGTCATTAAATCAAACTCGGATTGTAGAAGCTCGATTTGTCCATATCAAGTTTCTGGGATTCGTCCTTGGTACATATTTTCTATAGTTTGATTTCAGTTTATCAAATTCTTTCAAAGCTCGTTCCTACTTGTGTTTCCGATATCGTAAATAAACATTATTCCTTTTTAATTCGTTCTAACTCGTTTTAGTTTGTTTTAATTCGTTTTGATCGCTTTTATAACGATGTCAGATGTAATTAATATGCTAAATCACTTTCACTTGAGTCTAATGTCAATAATCAATCGTAAAACATACCAACGAATATTAACAACCCGCGGTTCTGACTTCACAGGCAGAGCTCAACTCAAGAACAGACGCAGGAACAACTGCGCTTCTTCCAAGGGACACAGCAGATGCTGCGCCTGTTCTGAGATGATTTTTGTCCCTGAACTTCCGTTCTCGCTTTGACATAGCCTTTAATTACGTAATTAGCTACCTAATAATAGTAATATCATCCTTAATCTGTACTATTTTATTACTTTAAATTTCTAATCTTTTATTTTCCTTTCTTTTTTATCTTCCAAATTCCGTCTTAAGTGTATTTTTGACGTAAATCGATTAATCATTGTAATTCATTGTAAATTCAATTATCGTTATTCAATTATCGTATTTATTTATCGTATGATTTGTTTTCTTGTTCTTCACATGTAATCAATTCTAAATCCCAATTCGACATAATTGTTTGCTAAACTATTTGTTCACCGACATAGTTAATCTCACATGCTAGGATTAAAACATTGGATGTTGCATTGCATGCATATAATCAACAACATATCAAATACGAACGATTTCCCTAATCATTAGTAGAGGCCACTATCGAGGCAGGCGGGATTAGGTGTTCAGTAAAAGGACTTCCTAATACGTACCCTCACCCCTTACTCCAGATCTCTGCGAACATCCGTATTCATTGGCATCCACGAGAGTCATTCTAGACATAGAATGCCAAGGGTAACGAGTTCTTAGTGTTCATGTCACTACTTTGTGTCTTGACATGGCACGTGGTATTCGAACGGTTCCAATTTCCCATAAAAATTGGTGGCGACTCCACAAATGCAACTTATTTAACCTTTCACCGGTTTCAATGCCTCACAATTCGGTAACGGCCCATGACGTGCTTTGGCTATCCAAGGTTCCGTGGGAGAAGTGCCGCCGCCTTAAACACACAACGCATGGGTGCACGCTTCGCGGGTGGCCTATGTCCACAGTTTGGCGACTCCGCTGGGGAAGATACAGTTACGTGTTACCCAGGGTGAAACTTGAACGAGGTTAGGGAATAGTTTATATGAGACAGTTGTCGGTTTTCATTACTCGACCTTCTTAGGTCGTCTTATTCGGCCTTCCTAGGCTTAACCCAACCCATTCGACCAATTGTCCCATCTCGACGGTCCAAATACTTATATGGGCCTAAGTATAGATAGCGATTGACGTCAACCATAACGTGGTACATACTCTTTTTGTATCAAGGGCTTTCACTACTTGAGGAAATGGACTAGAAACCGACCTTACTCTTGTTTTACACGAACCTCTCCACAGACCAGGGTTTGATTGCTTGGTATGGCAACCCACCTTTTAAGCCAAAACCCTTTAAATGCACTCAGCATACCGTTATAATGCCTGTATGAATGTTTGTATCATATACGTGATCACCATTTTGTAAACAAAACCATGACGAAATTTTGTAAAATCAAAATTTTTTCAAAACGTAAATATTTCAAAAGTGGCCTAAAATAGCGCAAATTAAGTCGAAACTCTGTCCAAATGTCCAGTCAAAATTCGGGCCTCAAAACCCATTTTAAAACCTCACTTCAAGTCAGCACTCCTACAACTACACTATAGCTGCCTAGGACAAACATTTCAAAATTTGTCATTTTCAAACCTCACTTGACACAGTGGCACATGCCTACTTCACGAGTCAAGTCCTTTTTTTGAGTAAGTGTGCTAAAATGGTCGATCGTGTTATGATTCGTCATCGATCTCTTATCCCCAGATTCCAAGATGCCTGGAACTAGTCACGCAAGTGTCAATGGACAACCCGGAAATGGTAATGATCTAATCCTAGCTGCGCTCGTTCGTTTCCAAACAAGCCAAGACCAAGCTTATGCTCGCCTCAATGCTATTGAAGGCTGTATTGTCGCTGTAGAAACTAGACTTCCTCCTGCAGAGAACGATATTCCCGACATGGTCGTGCAAGATAACCTTCCACCTTTTGTTGGACAACCAGAAACCACTCAAGGTCTTACTAAAGCTGAAAAGCGACTCCAATACTTGGAGGAGCAACTAATGTACCTTAAGGAAGATGATATCTACAGGGAGAACAATCGCAAGTATGAGGCGGTAAATGCTCAACTGCTAACCAACTTCAACATGACTGACATTCCAAAGTTCAAGGGACATGAAAACCCTTTGAACCACATTCGTTCCTTCAAAGATTACATGTCTATCAAAGGCATTAAATCAGAGATGTTCTTAAGGATCTTTCCTTCATCTCTCGATAGTATTCTTAAGCAATAGTTCTACTCTCTGGAGTATAAGAAAATTGCTACTTGGGATGATGCCGCAATTGAGTTCACTAAACAATACGCGGATAATGCTGACATCCAAGTCAACATGCGCACCCTGGAGGTTCTTACCCAAAATGAGAAAGAAGGCTTCACCGACTTCCTAAGTAGGTGGAGAAAGACTAGCACAGAACTTGTTGAACGCCCAGACGAAGCCACTCTTGTGGAAAAGTTCGTGGATAATCTGAGACCCATCTATGCAAATCATCTGAGGTACCAGAACATAAAGTCTTTCAAAGACTTGACTGTGCTAGGAGCAAGAATCGAAGACTACATCCGTAAAGAGCTCTTGTCCAAAATGGTAGGTCGCGGATATCAGGGTTCAACGAGTCGTTCTTATGGCTCTACTAGCAAGACTGATGAGGTTAACCTTGTCGAATCATCTGCTAAGAAGAATAACCCACAGAGGAAATTTACTTATGTTGGTGAATCATATTCCACTGTCCTGAAAAGGCTCATGAAACAAGGTAAGCTCCAACCCATAGGACCTACACCTGACCCAGAGAAGAAATCCAAATTCTGGGACGAGAATGCATACTGCGAATATCATAGAGGTAAGGGACACGATACAGAGAAATGATTCAAATTGAAACATGTCATTCAGGATATGATTGAAGATGGTCGCTTACCTATGCCTCCCGCAAGCAAGCCTAACAATACTCAGAATCCTTTTGGAGTTCTGACTATCACAGATGAAGAATCCACCTAAGATTGTTCACACCTAATTTCTCCAATCGAAGATGAGATTCATGCACTAGAAGATGAGGGGAGTTATTCCACCATTTCTCCTACCATTGCTGATTTTATCATATGGGCAAAAAGTGTGAGTAGGCAAGTTTCAGAACTGGAAGCTGTAATGGCATCTCTACGCAATCCAAGCACCATACCTAAGGGGAACATGCCACTGGCTCCAATTCTATCTCAAGAGTCTACGATGCAAGAGGTAATCGCTGTAGTTGACAATCTAGTCGAACAAATCATTAGTCTAGAAGCTGAAATCATCAGGTTGAGAGAGCTCAATATCGTCAACGGAATATGGGCAGATGACGATGAAGACGAATACCTCACAGAACACTATCTAGTCAAGGTCAGTGAGGATATAGTCAAGGCTAGCAAAGATCAAGATATAGACCACCTTACTCGCTCAGGACGTCCATATCAAAATGTCTCTCAGAACGGTCCTACCATTAATGGTCTAGTTACTAACACCAATGTCATCACACCAAATGATGGCGAAGATACCTCCACTGACCATCTACTAAAACAACTACAGAAGACAAAGGCTGATCTTTCAGTCTGGCAATTAGTTGCGAGTTCATTTCCCCATCGCCAAGCTTTACTGCAAGCATTGGCTAAACTGAACATAGCGCACAACTCTACGCCTGATGACGTAGTCAACCTAGTCTTCCAAGACTCATTTAAGCTAAGTAACCCAGTTACTTTTTCAGATGAGGATTTGCCTCCTTTCGAGGCCAATCATAACCTCGCTCTATACATTATAGTCACATGCTTAAAGAAGAACGTACCAATGACTTTGGTGGATGATGGCTCCGTAGTCAACGTCATACCTGATACCGTCGTTTAGTATCAAAGTTAAATTTATAATTTTCCAAACTACTACTATAGATAGCGGCAGTCAGGGTCGAACCACAGGGAGGTAGGAAATTATTAGTTGCCTTTATTTAGTCTATAAGATTGAGGGGTTTTGATTTGGTTGTAAAACTAAAACAAGTAAAATAATAACGATATAAAAAGATGGAAATAATAATAGAGAAATAGCTAAGACGATCGGTTCACTATAGTTTCGACGGCATTAATCTAAAATAGGTCTGATACAGGTACGGTAAGACGGGTAGGTGACAGGTCCTCTCGGTCCACTATCAACAGGAAACACCTTTCGGACTGAGTTCCCTTCCTAAATCACACTAACTAACTTCCGCTCTAGTCAGTGTAACAAAGTCTGCGGCTTCTATCTCCTTTCGGTCTCAAGAAATTCCTACTGCCTTTCGGTCTCAAGGGTAGACTAATTATCATAGTTTTAGGTCTATTCTATTCCGATCTCTCGATCTAGGTCTAGAATTTCCAAATCAATTAACAAGTTACTTTTCAGTCTCCTAATTAAAAATAGCAATTAAATAACTATGACAAAGAAATTACCGACCTAAACAATCCTACGACATCCTAAGCCGTCTACACCATAGATCCCCTCACATCCTAGCGAAGGAAATCTAGCTACTCATATTAATAATTGAAATAACAATAAGATGCGTATAACTAAATAAGAAGACATAGCAATTGAATTGAATAAATCAAAAGGACATAAAACAAATTAACTAAAAGCAATAACTAATAACAACAATTAAACAAGAAAGCAAAGGAGTAATTATTGAAAGATTAAGGGTAGAAATTACAAATAAAACTGGAAGAAGAAGAAGTAACGAAGAGCCGCCCCAAGCAACATCCAAACAACGTAATGTCTCCAAACTGAGTTTTTTTAGATTGATGAATTTTTAGGTCTTAAGTAGTCTCTTAGTTATACCCTAAGAGATATTATTATTTCCCAATTTAATAAAAGATAAGACTAATTACTAAGTCTCGCGCAAACAAATCTCGCTGCAGCATAAACTGGTCGATCGACCACAAGACCTAGTCGATCGACTGAGCATAGCTGAACAGTAGCTTCTGGAATTCGCGCTCTGGTCGATTGACCAGGTAGGTCAGTCGATTGACCAAGGGTGCTGTACAGTGGTGCATTCTGACGAATTCTGCAGCGCGCGCCGATCTTAAATCAGCTGCCATTTCTTCGTTACTTATCGGAATAAAGCGATTCTTGCGGCGTTGGAAAGCTAAGAGGATAATCTTTCACCTAAAATTAGAATCACTCGATTATCAGCTCTAGAACTCGAGATATATCCATTTGAAGCAGGCTGCAGTAATGTGAAGCGATTCTTTGCTTGATAACTTCTTGTAACTTGTACGCACCCATGCTTTTGCTATCTCCAGGGCCTTGAAACACGCGCCAAGCTAACTTCTTGAGTCTCTACTCCATGTAAAATCCTATGCTAAACACTTTGGGACGGATTTGGCTCATTATCTACTCAATTCCGCAATAATCTGCAATATTACATAAAAAGGCGGAAGTCGACGAAAAGGGGCAAATAGTAGAATAAACTATTAATAATGGACATAAAATGCGTGGAAATAAAGATGTAAAACATCATATTATAGACACGCATCAAACTTCCCCAAACCAAACCTTTGCTTGTCCCCAAGCAAACTAAATGCAAAACTAAATCTTGATAGAAAGGAGCAAAACATGGACAAACTGAAAACCGTCTACTTAAACCAATTTAATGCATATGAATCAACTACTAATAGCGCAATGTAAAGCAAACGAATTTATGCATATTCCAAAAAGATGTTGAACTTTTGACCTTGCAAGACTTTCAAAATTGGACTCTCCCGGGTCACGCTTCTCTCAACAAAGCAAATGGTAAGCAAATATATGTGTAAGAGAGAAGGAAATAAGAGTCGCTCACCTAAACTACGACCGACATAATCGTGCATGCAATATAGTATGATAAGTAATTCTAGCTACCGTGCACATACATTCCAACCAATCAAAGTCCATTACATGCCGAATACTTGCAAAGATATGGATAAGTGAGGCTATGGGTAAGAAAAGGCAAAACGATATGGGAATGAGAGGGAAATAGCCAAGCTAGCATCCTATCAAACCGAATAAATACATCCACTTCTAACTCAATGAAATAAGCTCAAATGCCTTGATGAATTAGGCAAACACTTCACTAATCCAAATAACACTCCTCATAAAATATAAAGCAAACATAGGAGTAAACTTTTTTTTTTTTTTTTTTTTTGCCGTTTCTTTTTCTTTTGTTTTCTTTTTTTCCGTTTTTTCTGTCCGTTTTTCTCGGCAGTCACTACTTTTGAATTTTTTCATTTTTGTTTTCTCCTTCATTCATTACCAACTTCATAGAGTGCAAATCCAGGCAAAAGTGATACAATACAACGAATACCACTAAAACTACTAAACTAGCTCAGCAAAGGGTAGGCTTAGTTTATGGATTGTAGCTAAAGGGTCAACTGGCAATTTTTGGCTAATGTGAAGCTAATGGCTAAAATGAATAAAAGGGATTTTCTCAAGCATTCTCCAAACATGCAATACCAACCACTAACCCAAATGTATGTAGGCAAAAAGAAATTAAATGTCATACTTGTGCAAATTAATGTTACACGATATCCAGGGAGTAACTACTCACAATCCTAAATGAAACTGGTCATGAATGACACCAGTTTATAAAGCTCTAATTCCTTAGAAAGTTTTGTAGTTTGCCAAATTTTCAAGTCAAGTCTAATTGTTCAACAAATTTTGAAACGAAATTCGAGATATTGCAAAAACTTTTGCTAAAAGATGTGATAAAATGCAGGGTTTAAGCAAATGACAACTATCAGTAATGAATACTCCAATCTGACTCAACCTAATATGCAAAATTAAACGTGATATTTTTGAATTTTTTCAAATTTATTTTTTTTTTTTTGAAATTTTGTATATATGGAAAATAAAAAACAATGCAAGACAAAAATGTAAACGTGAATGCAAAACAGAATGAAATGCAACGCAAAACCCTTCCCCAAACCAAATCACACAATGCCCTCATTGTGCGAAATCATGTGTATAAATAAGCAAAGGAAATTGGGATTTTGCGATAAGAAACTAAATAAGACATGAAATTGGGACTCGGAAACTTACAAGATTTTAAGCGCAGCAAAAGGAAACCTTCCCAAACCAGCGTGAGCTAGGAGGTTTCAGTAGCCAGCAGTGCTACCATAAAGTACCTGAAAAGAAACAAAAGTACCAAGCATTATCCGAGAAAACAAAAATGAAGCGGTACATTACGTGCAAGGAATTAAATTGAAGAAAGAAGTGCAGCAGCTACAGTGGTCGATCGACCGATGGTTCTGGTCGATCGACCAGTTCACGATGATCAGAGGGTACTGTACTGCTGAGGGCAGTCGATCGACCAGTTAGGTCAGTCGATCGACTGACCTACCTGACGAAACAACTTCTTTCTTCGAATTAACTCAATGAATTGAGTTAACTTGGTCTAATAACCCGTAAATGCACATAAAACGCGCCCAAAATTGCGCTAAACCCAATTGTAACAGTCTAAAGACGGAAATTAAACTAAGCACACACTAAGAGTTTTTTATTTCTAAACAACTATGAAGTTTTATTCAAAACAAAAACAAAACACATCCGGGTTGCCTCCCGGCTAGCGCTGGTTTCAGACAGGTCCCGCTCGACCTCTTTTCCTTCAGCCAATTACTCTAATTGAGCCAAATCAAAGCAGCTCAAAGCTCGCAGCAACCTGTCAAATAGCTGCGCATGTGCTACACAAAACTGTAAGTAGCACCATAATATAGTAATAGCATAGGAAATTGAAATATAATAACATTTAAGCCTAACAAATTTCCTTTGACAGCTCCTAAAATCATTCACAAAATAATTCTGCCCTCCAGCTAAGGGCGGAATATAAAAGCTCAAATTAACCATAGGTGGTAAATGAAGGAGCTCTGTAGCATTTGACTCAAAAATAACGCGAGTAGAATTAAGATGCTCAGACGGGTATGAACTGTGAGGTGGAGAAGTCTGGTCATTTACAGGAGAAGGTGGATAATCATCCCAAATTCAAGGGGCGGTAAAGTCAAATGGATCAATCGGGTCCTCTATAATAGGTTTATCTATAATATCGTCATACACATCCCAATTAACCTCAAGACTGTCAAAATTTTCCTCCTCACTCTCCTTATCGCTAGACTCGTCAAGTTGGAGGTTCTCAAAGAGATCCTCCAAATCGACCTCACTATCAGTGCAAGAATCATAAAGAGGTTCTAAACTATCCTCATAAAAAGGATTGTCAACCACGCTAATGGTCTCCTCTACGTCTCTGTCGGCATTTTCTAAAACGGTTTCTAAAGTCTCACCCATCCCCTCATCTGAGTCAACATGAAGAGAAAAGTTGGGTTTAAGAGATTCATCAGCAAACCAATCAAAGAATTCTAATACCTCATTTACGGGGATTCCTGTGAAATCCCCCTTACTAATAGATTTTAGGTATGCTCGCGTAGGGTCAGTCATACCCTTGAAGAGAGTCATGCATATTTGGAATTCAAAGAATGCATCTCGTCTGGGCTCAATAAACTCCCAAAGTCTAGCTAAATAAGCACCAAAGATTTCATCCTCTTCCTGTGGAAAACTCAGAAAATGAAACATGAGAACGGTCTCAAGGAACCAAAGTTCCCTGAGACTAAAGAAAGAAAGACTAAAATTAAAACCAACTAAAAATTAGCGCTGCCTCCCCGGCAACTGCGCCAAAATTTGATACCGTCGTTTAGTATCAAAGTTAAATTTATAATTTTCCAAACTACTACTATAGATAGCGGCAGTCAGGGTCGAACCACAGGGAGGTAAGGAATTATTAGTTGCCTTTATTTAGTCTATAAGATTAAGGGGTTTTGATTTGGTTGTAAAACTAAAACAAGTAAAAGAAAAGCGATATAAAAAGATGGAAATAATAAAAGAGAAATAGCTAAGACGATCGGTTCACTATAGTTTCGACGACATTAATCTAAGATAGGTCTGATACAGGTACGGTAAGACGGGTAGGTGACAGGTCCTCTCGGTCCACTATCAACAGGAAACACTTTTCGGACTGAGTTCCCTTCCTAAATCACACTAACTAACTTCCGCTCTAGTCAGTGTAACAAAGTCTGCGGCTTCTATCTCCTTTCGGTCTCAAGAAATTCCTACTGCCTTTCGGTCTCAAGGGTAGACTAATTATCATAGTTTTAGGTCTATTCTATTCCGATCTCTCGATCTAGGTCTAGAATTTCCAAATCAATTAACAAGTTACTTTTCAGTCTCCTCATTAAAATAGCAATTAAATAACTATGACAAAGAAATTACCGCTCTAAACAATCCTACGACATCCTAAGCCGTCTACACCATAGATCCCCTCACATCCTAGCGAAGGAAATCTAGCTACTCATATTGATAATTGAAATAACAATAAGATGCGTATAAACTAAATAAGAAGACATAGCAATTGAATTGAATAAATCAAAAGGGCATAAAACAAATTAACTAAAAGCAATAACTAATAACAACAATTAAACAAGAAAGCAAAGGAGTAATTATTGAAAGATTAAGGGTAGAAATTACAAATAAAACTGGAAGAAGAAGAAGCAACGAAGAGCCGCCCTAAGCAACATCCAAACAACGTAATGTCTCCAAACTGAGTTTTTTTAGATTGATGATTTTTTAGGTCTTAAGTAGTCTCTTAGTTATACCCTAAGAGATATTATTATTTCCCAATTTAATAAAAGATAAGACTACTTACTAAGTCTCGCGCAAACAAATCTCGCTGCAGCATAAACTGGTCGATCGACCACAAGACCCAGTCGATCGACTGAGCATAGCTGAACAGTAGCTTCTGGAATTCGTGCTCTGGTTGATCGACCAGGTAGGTCAGTCGATCGACCAAGGGTGCTGTACAGTGGTGCATTCTGACGAATTCTGCAGCGCGCGCCGATCTTAAAACAGCTGCGATTTCTTCGTTACTTATCGGAATAAAGCCATTCTTGCGGCGTTGGAAAGCTAAGAGGATAAGCTTTCACCTACAATTGGAATCACTCGATTATCAGTTCTAGAACTCTAGATATAGCCATTTGAAACAGGCTGCAGTAATGTGAAGCGATTCTTTGCTTGATAACTTCTTGTAACTTGTACGCACTCATGCTTTTGCTATCTCCAGGGCCTTGAAACACGCGCCAAGCTCACTTCTCGAGTCTCTACTCCATGTAAAATCCTATGCTAAACACTTTGGGACGGATTTGGCTCATTATCTACTCAATTCCGCAATAATCTGCAATATTACATAAAAAGGCGGAAGTCGACGAAAAGGAGCAAATAGTAGAATAAACTATTAATAATGGACATAAAATGCGTGGAAATAAAGATGTAAAACATCATATTATAGACACGCATCAATACCATTGAAGACAACATACAAGTTGGGCATGAAAGAATTGGACTGGACCCCTACGAATCAAGGTGTTCGAGCATACGATGGAACACGATGTAAAGTAGTAGGGCTAATTAACCTCACTATAGCCACATGGCCAATCGAGCGAAAGGTTAATTTACAGATAGTGGACATCGAGGCATCCTTCAATATACTTCTGAGAAGGCCTTGGATTCACGCTTCCAAAGCGGTAACATCCACCTTGAACCAGAAGATCAATATACCTCTAGATGGCAAAGTAGTAACGATCACTTCGTCACCTATCAAGGCTGTGATAGAGAAAATGTCAAGCAATCAAGTATGTTGGAATATGTTGATACGTGCCTAATGTATAGTCTTTTTAGCCTATTTCAGCACGTATTTCTATGCATTTCTATACCTTTTTTATGGTATTTTGCCCCGAATTGGCTACTTTGGTGTATTTTGTCCTTTTTGTAGGAATGATCGCGAAAGTAGTGGAATCACACTCCTTTCTGTCCTTTTTGCATGCATTTAGAGGAGACGGGATTGTCCCAGAGTGAGATACTGCACTTGGAAGTGTCATGGCACGCATTTCGAGACACTTAGGTGAAGACGTGAGCTGAAATGAAGATAAAGTGCTCGATCGAGCTGTTTATCGGTCGATCGAGTGGTTTCTACACCCCCTGTTGGTCGATCGAGTGGTTCCCTAGTCGATCGAGTAAGCTGCACCAAGACCAAGTCCTCGATCGAGTAACCTGTTGGTCGATCGAGTAACTTTTGCTGAGAAGTTGGTCGATCGAGTGGTTTAATCCACTCGATCGAGTGGTTTTCGTCATTATGGGCTTTTAATCAGTCCGTGTTTTGTGTTATCTCGCTAAACATTATTTCCTTTTGCTATTTAAGCACATTACTAGGTTAATTAGGGATACCTTGGAATCTATCAAACTCTTTTATAGAAAACCTAAGTACGTAGCTTTTCTTTCCTTCACTGTTACTTTTCCTTGGGATTATTGTTGATCGGATTCAGTTGTTCTCACGGATTTCGCACCGATTGTAATCCTTTCTTTCCTTATTTAATAATAATCATTTGTTGCTTTAATTTCTCAACTGTGTTCTTATTCCCCTTTGCCCTAGTTTTCATTATTGCGTTTTATTATTTATTCATTATGTTTTTCTTTGAAATTTGTCTCATTGTTAGTTTAATTACCGATATGAGTAGCTAAACCCCTTTCATGTTGGGATTAGGGGATCTGCGGTAGAAATGTGAAGATGTAGTGAATGAACTAGACGAATTAATTACGAGACTCTGTCACTATAGCAATTTAACTGTAATTACCGACCTAGTTGAGTGCACGCTTCTATGTCACCCTTTAATCTGGCTAAAATTAATCCTGGATCGAAAGATTGGACTAAATAGGCCTGCTATAAACAGTAGACTACCCTAATGAGGACGAAAGTTAAGTTAGTGGTATTTTAGGATAGAAAGTGGACCGAAAGGACCTTTTAACATCCGTCTCACATTAGTTAAATCGAGTCATTTACAATGGTGAGTTATTGGACTACCGTAGTGAACCGAAATCCCGACATGTCCCTCTCTTCTTGATAGTTTAATCGTATTTTATTCTTTACTGCTCTTTATTTTATTTCTCTTCTTTTCAACCTTCGTAGTTTAGAACCAATTTCAAACAAACCCCCATTTGTTACCATAGGATTAGAAATAGACAGCTATAATTACATTACCTCCCGTGGATTCGATACTCGATTCGCCTCTGCTACATTTTAGTTGAGACCGTTAGGTTTTATCTTTGATAGGGTTGCGATAGCCGTGTCAAATTTTGGCGCCGTTGCCGGGGAGGCAATTGTTCAATTTATTAGTTGCTTTATTTTTAGTCCTTTTCTGTCTAAGGGACACCCGTTCCTTAGACTATTCTTATTTTCTGTTGTAGTTTCTTCTTATGCGCAGGTCGCAGGGTGGTCCACTACTACCATTCGATCCTGAGATTGAAAGATCTTTGCACGTAAAGAGGAGATTATTTCAAGACCAACAGTTAGAAGAATCTAGTTCTCGTTCCAACTTTTACGAGAACGAACTGTTCGAGGACAATCCACCGTCTTCTCCAGTTTCCAATTCATCAGTTGAAACCGTTATTTTTCCAGACTTTCCCGAAATGGCCGAAGAAGCGACCATTGCCAGTCACTCTGAACCCACAGCTGAGGATCTTTACAAGGGGTTCGAGCTACCAGGGGATGCCAGGAAATTCGAGCCGAAACCTTCTTACCTTAATATGGTTGAGAAGAATCAGTTCGGTGGGGCTGCGAACGAGGATGCAGCGAAGCACATGGAGACGTTTATTGATTATTGCTGCTCCATACCCCCACCTGCTGGCGTGACAGCGGATCAGATAAAAGAAACCATGTTCATCTTCTCACTCCGCGATGCTGCGAGGGAGTGGTATAGGGATTTGGACCGAGCTGCTCACGGCATAACTGACTGGAATTCACTGGCTTTAGCGTTCTATAAGAAGTACTTTTCTGCATCAAGGACTATTGCCATTAGAGCTCAGATAACGAGCTTCAAACAAGGTCTTGACGAGAACTTTCACGAGGCATGGGTTCGATTTAAGAAGCTAGTGCGTACCATACCGCACCATGGTTTCGAAAAATGGAGCTTATGCAATCATTTCTATAATGGTCTGTACGACGATCAGAGGGCTATTTTGGATGCTGCAGCCAATGGCCGATTCGCTGAAAACTTGGGAGCAACCAAGGGGTGGAAGATCATAGATGATTTGGCCATCCATAAGGCTGAATATGGGAACTCGAGAGGAAATCAAAGAAGAGCTGCTGAATCTTCTTCTGTCGCTGCACTTGAAGCTCTTACTGCAAGGTTTGACAAGTATGAGCTAGGAGGAGTTTCCAAAGGAGGGATGTATCAGGTTAATGCTATGACAGACGGTCCTTTCGTCTGTAGAAGATGTGGAGGAGAGGGTCATGTCTCAGATCATTGTCCCAGTCCTTTTGAGCAATGCGCTGCCTTCCAACACTACAGGCAGAACAACAATTACTACGAGCCGAATGTCCACCCCAATTTGAGGTGGAGTAGTCAGAATGTACTTAATCCCACTGCCCCTCCGCATCAGCCGTATATCCCTCCACACAAGAATCAACAGGGCTATCAGAAGCCTCCTTCTTTCAACCCTCCTAACCAAGGTACATCATCTTCTAGTGGGGTGAGTGAAATGGGTGAGCTTAAGTCCATGATGCAAGCCATATCGAAGCAATTGCGGTGAATGATCAACAAAATCAACAAAGAAAACGCGTCATATAAGGCACTTGAGACTCAAGTTGCCCAACTTGCGGCAAATCAATCCTCGAGAAAGCCGGGTCAATTACCGACTCAAAATGAGAAAAATCCACATGAGACGGTAAACCTGATAGAATTGAGAAGCGGTCTTTCTTATGAGGGACCGAAGTGAAGAAATCGGACCCTAGGAAGCCATTATCGATGGTGAAGCGATGTAATTGTCGAGAAAAAAGGCTCACGACAAAGGAACTACTAGATCGACTGAAGACTTGTGTTCGATCAAGCAGAATTGAGGATGATAGTGGTCGATCGAGTGACTTTTCCACTCGATCGAGTGAACAGGAGGACCAAACTGGTCGATCGAGTAGAATTCCTACTCGATCGAGTGAAGCAGATGATGAGATTGGTCGATCGAGTAGAAAATATGCTCGATCGACTGCTGTTAAAGAAGAAACCACTCGATCGACTGAAGAAGTTGATCGATCGAGTGGTATTGATGACGGGAAGCTTATACGAGAGCCTTCTAGTGCTCGTTTAAGCGAGAAATCACCGGAAAGACCTCGTTCTAGAGGTAAGAAGCGTCCAAAGGATATTGAACTTGCACGGGAAGACACTCTGGAAGCGAGAAACAAGGGACTCGAGATACCAATCACGGTTCCCTTCCCGAGGCGGCTGCAGAATACCAAAGTTAATCAACAGTTTGGCAAATTTGTCGAACTTTTGAAGAGCTTGAAGTCTCCGTGCCGTTCATCGAATTGTCGACTAAGGTACCCTCTTATTTAAAATTTATGAAAGAAATTTTAGCACGTAAGAGGACTATTAATGACAGTGAGACCGTAGCTTTGACCGAGGTGGGGTCAGCCCTATTTCAAAATAAGTTACCCCCTAAGCAATCAGACCCGGGTAGTTTTTCAATTCCGTGTCATATCGGTATGCAATTTATTGATAATGCGCTATGCGATTTAGGCGCTAGTGTAAGTGTCTTACCCTTGTCTCTGGCTAAGAGACTTGGTTTGACAAAACTGAGTTGCACCAACATGACCGTCCAGATGGCCGACCGTAGTCTATCACGGCCATTAGGTATAGTAGAAGACGTACCTGTTCAGATCGGGAAGTTCTATATTCCCGTTGATTTTGTCATCTTAGACATCCTCGAAGATGCACACACCCCTATCATTTTAGGGAGACCATTTTTGTCCACTGCCCGTGCAGTTATAGACGTCAGGGGGAAGACTTTGACCTTTCAGGTGGGGGACGAGGAGCTGATTTTTCATCAGTCTAAGTTCCGGAGAGCTCCCATGCAAGCCCAGCCTTGCAATGCTCTTTCTTCTATTAGTCCTGTTATTGACACTCCAGATGAAAATTTGGAGAATATTGCTGTTATTGCTAACCCTCCGCCTCATACTGAGAGCAAAAAGGAGGAAAGTTCGTCTGTTTTTCTCACTGCAGGTACAGATGAAAGCAAGGATGGGGCTGTCAAGGGACATGGTGCAACCACTATCAATCAAATTGGAAACAAGGATGCCAAAGAAGATGACAGAGGAGCAAGGACGAAGCAAGTCCGAGCCTACGTGGATTGGAACTACATTCTTCCTACTGTTGCAAATAGTAATTCAAGCTCATGGAAATTAAAGAGGTCGGTCAGTATTGCTGAAGTGACGTCCTCCAGTCAGAAGCCCACGAAGGGGCTACTGAAATTTGATGGGAATTAAACGGGGAAATGCCCTGTGTAACACCTTGTAATAGACAATTTTTGAATTTCTTTTGAATTTGCTTTATTGCGTTTTAATTAGGACAATTAGTTTAGATAATTTTTAGCATAGACGTAAGACTATAGACTGTGTTTTTTGCATATTTGGTATTTTGGGATATCTTTGGATGTGTTTTATGCAGGTTGGGGAAGTTTCACGCATTTCAAGGAAGTAAAGACGGAAATTCAAGAGTCCACAAGAGGAAAGGCCTCGATCGAGTACTTTTTGTACTCGATCGAGTGGAAAGATGGTCGATCGAGTAGTTTATTTACTCGATCGAGAAAAGCCAAAGGAGGTACTGGTCGATCGAGTTGATGTTTATCGATCGAGCAGCAGGGACATCAAAAGTCCTCGATCGAGTGACTTAAAACCACTCGATCGAGTGGAAGTGAATAGGACACGGGAGTTTTCTAAACTTAAACTCTTAATTTCCTTTTCTAATTCATTCTACCCTTATTTCCGTCTAACCCCTTCCCCTAATTGCGTTTTCGTCTCCCCCCAAATCCCCATTTTCTTGCCCAAATCACCAAATCCGTCACCAACATTTCATTGCTTGCATATTAATCTTCAAAAGCCCTTTGATTTCCCCTCTGTTTGTGCTCCTTTTCTCGGTGTTTAAAGGGTTTTAGGGTTTGCGGTTTTAAGCTCGATAATCCGCCATTGTTGCTTGTTTATTTGAGGATCATTTCCATATTGTAGGTTCTTATCATCAAGTAAGTATTTCTTCACCTTCTTTGCATTTTCATCTCGATTATCTTGAATTTTATAAGGTGCTAGAGAATTAGGGTTTCGAAAATCCCCTTTGAGTCGAAATTTTTGACTTGATTATGTTGTCTGGCCTTATTTAGCTTGCTTGATGATCATGATCATATTTCCTCGCTGCTTAATACATGTTATTTCGATTTTCACATGATCTTTGTGATATGGGTTCAGGATAGTCGAATTTTTTCGACTGTCACTTTGCTTCTTTTGCTGTTAAATTCTGTCTCGCTAGCATCTTGTTGCGGTTTTTACTTCTGATTGTTAACTGAAATCGCACTCCCATGTATGCTTAGCCATGCTTCACTGAGCCTTTGCAAAGAAACAGCGATTAGGGCTATTTAAGTCGAAAACTGTGATTTTCAGACGGTCTTTTTGCTGGCATGATCTATGTCATTTCAATTGTTTCTCACATGCCACTGTTGCTCACTGTTTTCCCGTCCCCTATCGCCCTTGCATGTTGTAATTCGAAAATTTTGAGGAATTGTTGGGTTTTGTCTGCTGTAAGTCGAATTTTCGACTGATAGGGACTTTATGTGCTGTCACATGTTGGTTAACGTGTTGTTTTAACCACGGTTAGCAGCCGTTTTTCTTATCATGCCCTTTATCATTTTGCAGGATGGATACTAGTTCCTTACCTTCTACTAGTACCACCTTCAGTCCGTCCTTGAGCGAGTCGGTGGCCCCTGCTGTTGCCACTAGCTCCGCCTTAGTCACCACGGCAGCTTCAGCTGTTGTTTCTACACCTGCCAGGCCGTTCTCTATGCTGGGTCGAGGAGCCACGCCTCGATTCCCGCAACTTTGGTATCTTGCCACCTAGGCCGAGAGTCCTGGCCAGCCGATTAGCCATTACTTCCAGCCCCTCTGGAGCTGCTGTTACGGGAGAGGGCGCTCTCACCCCTTTACCAGGGATGCCCACGGTACGTTTTGCTTCCACGGATCACCGGACTCGGTTATCCGCTTTGCTTCGTTGTCCTCTCTCCTCTACCCGTTTTATTGCACGGACTGACCTAGAGACCTTAGGAATTTATGAGGAGGTCTGTAGTTTGTTGAACGGGACGGGTATGTCGGGTCTGATTACCATGCAGGAAGCTGCTATTCGTATCCCTACATACGAGTTTTTCGGCTCCTACTCTTTTGACACCGACTCTTACGATGCCAACCACTCTAGTCCTTGCATTCACTTCCGACTCCGCATTGAGTCGCACCATTGGACTTTGGCCAGGTTTGGGGAGGTTCTAGGCCTCGTTAGTGACGGCCCCACCGAGCCACCACGGGATCTCCTTCAGCCGCTTTGGGCTGCACTCTCTCACACTCCCTTCCCCACACGGAAGGGAGCCCACGTACACTTACCTGCTCCCCGTTACTTCTTGCGACTGATAGGAGAGACCATCTTTGGGCGACCTGAGCCCAATAACGTGACCAACACTGAGCTAGCGATTCTCGCGGGATACCTTAACATTGACTACGGTACCCCGTTTGTTCTAAACATTGCATATTTAGTAGCTCAAAGATTGGAACGGAATTGGGACGCGGGTCAAGACTTCGTTGTCTGCGGCGGGTTAGTGACTAGGATTGCCCGCCATCTTTACCCCACCGAGCCTGGACTTTCGCGCCTCAAAAGCAAAGCTTACCTTGACTTGGCTGCCATGGTTGACTTCGCCTGGTTACCGAAGAAGGGCGCGAGGACGTGGAAGATTTGTGGTTCCACGTCTGTTACCTTGCCGTGCCCTACCCTTCCTCCACTATTACCGCTCCCGACTGCTGCTGAGGGAGCGAGGCCACCTCCACCCACTTACCACCTTACCTTCACCCCTTCTTCTTCTTCTAGGAAGAGGAAGCGGGAGGCCGGAGAGTCATCTACCCCTCAGGTTCGGACTCCGGCTCCGACTAGACCCACACAGACTCCCACGCCTGCACCTCCACTTACCCCTCCTCCTTCTGGTTCGGCCTTGCCGGCCAATTTTGTTTGCCCTCTTGTTTTAGGGGCGCCCAAGGTCATGGACCAAGGGCATCGTGATGCCTTGCTTCTGGATATGTGCAGGTACCTTACTGAGATGAGACGGGATATGGCCTTGGCTGTATTCCCGCTCTACGAGTTCCATATCTGAGCACGGCGACCGATTCCAGAGGGGTGGCCGCATCCCTCCTTCTACCGATACCCAGAGGGTGGGTACCCTCCACTCCCCTCTGACTCAGAGGACGAGGCGGAGGAGACACCGTTAGCACGAGAGGTGCGGTTGCGGGCTGAGCAGGCGGCACAACGAGCTGCCAGAGAGGAGGCGAGCGACCCCCCGTTTACACCAGGTGCGGGGGATGAGGCTGGAGATGACGATTAGAGTTTCCCCTAGTTTGTTGCTGGTTTGGGGAAACCGTTTTGTTGGGTCGGAGTACCATGGAGGCGGCGACGACGACGAGTAGCTACTGGTCTACTCACTTCCCCAGTTTTCTGGCTGGTTTGGGGAAGTTCGTTTTTGTATGTATCGCTTACTCTTTTTATTTTGTCTCCTTCATTTTATTATTTTTATTTTGTTGGTTGTATATTCCCGTTCCCCATATTTCTGCTGGTGTATGCTGGAGGACAACGAGGGCGTTGTCCGTTTTGGTTTGGGGAGGGTATTGCATCCTTTTGAGTCTGCATCTGCATTTGTTTTGCATTCACGTTTACTTTTCAGCTTGCATTGTTCTTTATTTTCCATCAAAAATCCATAAAAAATTTGAAAATTTCAAAAATTCAAAAATTTCATGTTTATTTTTGCATATAGGTTGAGTCGGAACGGTAGATTCCCGTGATGAAATTGCACTATAACTTGTCACTTTACTTGAGCCTTGCACTTTTATTAATAGTTATTAGCCTTGTCATACGCATAATCTACGAATTTCTGTTCAAATATAAGTCGATTGTTTAGACTTGACCTATAAACGGCAAACTACTTAAAAATTCTCGAGTTTTAGAGCCATAATCGGTGCCATTTATGACCAGTTCATTAGGAATTTTGAGAGTAGTACTCCTTGCATAGCATGTTCATCTCATCTGCACATTTATGACATTCAATTTCTCGTCAAATGCACATATTCGGGTTTGTGGTTGGTGTCACATGCAGGGAGGGTCTTGCAAATTCCCCTTACTTTATATCTTTCACCCATTTAGCTCCACATTAGCCAAAACTTGCCCTTTTGACCCATTAGCTACATTCCAAACTAAACCTGCCTAGTCAAGCTAGTTAGTATGTCCTTTTGTGGTATGTTCTCCATTGCAGTTTGGTCCGTGATTCTTGTTGGAGTTGGTGTTTGTATTAAGGGAGGAGGAAAGAAAAAGAAAAAAAGTATTGAAAAAAAAAAGAGAAAGAAAACGTGAAAAGAAAGAAAAAAAAATGATGAAAAACAGAAAAAAAGAGCTGGAACGAAAAAAATAGGAAGAAAAAAATTTGTGAAAACAGTTGTGCCCTCTTGTCAGAGTTGAGAAGATGTTTGAAGACGTACAATCGAAAAGGGTTGTTCGTTTCAGTTAGTTGTTTCAGACGATGGTTTTAAAAGAGGAAGTTTGTCACGTCTGACTCCTCCGTTCTATCCCATATTTTTTTTGAGGAGATTGTGCTTTGAGTCTAGTGAGTTTTGTGCCAAGTGAAGGGCACTTGTACTTAGTCTTTCAGTCAGTTGAGATCCGGATGGTTTCATTATGGTCTTGTTAGGAACTAGCTTGACGCTTTTACCTCCACTTTTCCATAACTTGTTTTGCCTTTTCTCACCTGAACCTCACTATTCCCATATTATTTGCAAACCCTCGGCTGTGACGGACATTATCGGTTGGAATTTGTGCATTAGTACTTGAATTGTCTTTCATTTTTGTTGCATGCATGCTATGTAGGTCGCAGTTAGGTGAGTGACTGTCTTTTCTTCCCTCTTTTACATATAACATTTGCCCTTTGCTTCATGAGAGAAGAGTGACCACGTGAGAGTCCAGTTTGTTGGTCTTGCAAGGTCGATAGGTCAGCTTTATTTCTGAACAACTTATAATTCGTTTGCGTACTGACTGCTTGGCTTTAACTGTTGATTTTTGTTGCATTAAATTGGTTCAAGTAGACAAGTTAAGATAGCTCTGAGTTATCATTTCCGTTCCATTAGTTTAGTTTTGAGTTTACTCGAGGGCGAGTAAAGGTTTGGTTTGGGGAGATTTGATACGTGCCTAATGTATAGTCTTTTTAGCCTATTTCAGCACGTATTTCTATGCATTTCTATACCTTTTTTATGGTATTTTGCCCCGAATTGGCTACTTTGGTGTATTTTGTCCTTTTTGTAGGAATGATCGCGAAAGTAGTGGAACCACACTCCTTTCTGTCCTTTTTGCATGCATTTAGAGGAGACGGGATTGTCCCAGAGTGAGATACTGCACTTGGAAGTGTCATGGCACGCATTTCGAGACACTTAGGTGAAGACGTGAGCTGAAATGAAGATAAAGTGCTCGATCGAGCTGTTTACCGGTCGATCGAGTGGTTTCTACACCCCCTGTTGGTCGATCGAGTGGTTCCCTAGTCGATCGAGTAAGCTGCACCAAGACCAAGTCCTCGATCGAGTAACCTGTTGGTCGATCGAGTAACTTTTGCTGAGAAGTTGGTTGATCGAGTGGTTTAATCCACTCGATCGAGTGGTTTAATCCACTCGATCGAGTGGTTTTCGTCATTATGGGCTTTTAATCAGTCCGTGTTTTGTGTTATCTCGCTAAACATTATTTCCTTTTGCTATTTAAGCACATTACTAGGTTAATTAGGGATACCTTGGAATCTATCAAACTCTTTTACAGAAAACCTAAGTACGTAGCTTTTCTTTCCTTCACTGTTACTTTTCCTTGGGATTATTGTTGATCGGATTCAGTTGTTCTTTACGCCGGATTCGCACTGATTGTAATCCTTTCTTTCCTTATTTAATAATAATCATTTGTTGCTTTAATTTCTCAACTGTGTTCTTATTCCCCTTTGCCCTAGTTTTCATTATTGCGTTTTATTATTTATTCATTATGTTTTTCACTGGAAATTTGTCTCATTGTTAGTTTAATTACCGATATGAGTAGCTAAACCCCTTTCATGTTGGGATTAGGGGATCTGCGGTAGAAATGTGACGATGTAGTGAATGAATTAGACGAATTAATTACGAGACTCTGTCACTATAGCAATTTAACTGTAATTACCGACCTAGTTGAGTGCACGCTTCTATGTCACCCTTTAATCTGGCTAAAATTAATCCTGGATCGAAAGATTGGACTAAATAGGCCTGCTATAAACAGTAGACTACCCTAATGAGGACGAAAGTTAAGTTAGTGGTATTTTAGGATAGAAAGTGGACCGAAAGGACCTTTTAACATCCGTCTCACAATAGTTCGTCTGAGTCATTTACAGCTGAGTTATTGGACTACCGTAGTGAACCGAAATCCCGACATGTCCCTCTTTTCTTGATAGTTTAATCGTATTTTATTC
Source organism: Silene latifolia (assembly GCF_048544455.1). Lineage (NCBI taxonomy): Eukaryota > Viridiplantae > Streptophyta > Magnoliopsida > Caryophyllales > Caryophyllaceae > Silene > Silene latifolia. Next base: position 88,957,362 of record NC_133528.1, read on the forward strand.
TTTACTGCTCTTTATTTTATTTCTCTTCTTTTCAACCTTCGTAGTTTAGAACCAATTTCAAACAAACCCCCATTTGTTATCATAGGATTAGAAATAGACAGCTATAATTACATTACCTCCCTGTGGATTCGATACTCGACTGCCTCTGCTACATTTTAGTTGAGACCGTTAGGTTTTATCTTTGATAGGGTTGCGATAGCCGTGTCATATGTGTCCTCCGACAATAATGCGATCACGACTGTTGATCATGATGATCACATATTTAAATCTCATTATAAAGAATACCATTGGGAAGTAATTTTTTTGTCAATCGGTCAACATATATCGGTAATGATTGGTGACTAGAGTTTGACATTCGTCGTGCGACGGTGGTGATCGATTGACCCCTAGGTCATACCTATAGGGCAACACTCTTAATTGATCATTTAATTAATCGTATAACGTTACGAGTTAATTAAATTACTTGAAAAATTGACGGACGATTTGGAAGTAAAATTTACGTATCTCATTGAAATTTGATTAAATGAGATACGGTCTGAGTAATTGAATTGTATCATTACTCAGATGAAATTATTGTTTAAAGAAACAATTAAAATTTATAAATTGGTAAAATATATTGTTTAAAGAAACAATGAGATACAATTTATTGTGATTTGTAAATTGGTAAAATATTTTGGTACAAGTAATTATGAATTACTAAAGTCGATTTTTGTATATGACGTATTTTTATTGATACGTTGATTTTTAATATGTTAAAAATACATAACAATTTTATGTTACATATGACATGTGACATATTGACAAATTTGACAAAATAAAATGGGTTCCATTTTATTGTGTGTGCCAAAATTAGGGGAAGGTTTAGGCTAATATTGTGTTGTTTGAATTAGTGGAAAACATAATCATTCACTAATAGCCTAGCCATGCAACCCTAGTTTGCATTGTTAAGAACAACACACTCATGCATTGGCCCTAAGCACCTCCCCCCTTACCCGGTTTTGGCAAAAGAAAAGACCAAGGGTTTTCTCTATAATTTGTCCAACACATTACTTGTTTTAGTGGGCATTAAAAAAAATTCATTCATTCATCTCATCAAATATTTTTAGAGAGATAAAAATATCTTTCACCTTCCTCTTCTCCTCTCCTAACCGGTTTTAGAGAGACAAAACCAAAATTATTTTGGGTCATTTTTCTTTACAAAATTAATATTGTACTAGTATCTATAATATTAATTTTAATTAAGAGTAAGCTTTGGGTATAAATCCTTGGGAGAGATCCTACACTTGGGTCTTTGTTCATCCAAAAGGAAAGCTCAAGAACAAGAGAGAAAGGTGATCTCTCTTGTGCCCATTTGAACTGAAAATCCAATGTAAGAATGGATATTTCTTCCTTATTTTGTTTATTTGTTTGCATGCATAAGATCATTAGTTAATTTTATGACAAATTAAATTATAACATATATGAATATGTAAGTATATAGATTTACTTTTCCTTCAATCGGTATCAAGAGCCATGGTTGTTTGCATGCAAATCGGTTAAAAGTTTTTCCGAGTTATAAGAATAACATATAAAACTTGAATAATTTGTGTTATTATGAGATATCACGAAATAAATTTATGCATGTTAAATTTCTGGTCCTAAAATGTTTTTTAGGATATTTTGGTTAATTTACGGATTTTTATTGTTCATATTTTACAATAATGGCATTTAAATATGATTTTATGAGTAAAAATGTCATTTTCGGTCTAAAATTAGCTATACTTCGAATTTTCCAGTGATTTTTGGATATGTTGTCACATATATTATTTTGAGATAACCTGTAAATTTTCATAATTTTTGGAATTCTTATGCTCGAAAAATGGATTTTTCATTATTAAATTCCGATTTAGGTGAAAAATAGGTTAATATGAGATAAATTTCGAATCTAGTCATAGAAATTTAGTATGTTGTCACATGAAATTTTACAAGATGTGTGTAAAATAATGGGCTATAGTGAAGCCTTTTTGCATGATTTATGGATTTTTGAAGAAAAATGGCATGAATAGTGACTTAATTAATGAAAAATTAATAAAACATACTCTATGACTAAAGAAAAACATCATATGTTGCATTTTATTATCTTTTTCAGATCTAAAATTGAAAAGTTAATGAATATAATTTTTCCCATGTTTTTATGATTATTTTGTTAAAAACGATAAACCGCAACATTGTTTTTTTTTCCGGAAAAATTTCGAAATTTTTAACCTAAGTTTTTGAACATTATGAGTGTCATGGTATTTTTCCAGAATGTTCATGAGTTTAAAATTTCAAATTTCAAATTTATTTGAAATTTTGTGATTTATTTGAAGTTTATAGCTTATTTTTCGTAATTTTTGGTCCATTAATGAACAATTTTAGAAATATGAGTTAATTATGGTCAAATAATTAGTGAAGACTAAATTTTGAGTCCTAAGAGGTTAGGGTAATTAACTTATGCATAAATATGAATTTATGTAATTTTTGTGATTGTAAAATGTTGAAATCACGCAAATCCGTAAAAACCGAGTAATATACGATATTGGCTAATTAAAGGCGATTTAGCATAAAATTGGGCATGTTCATACATATTATAATGCTGCATTTTCTTTATGATTGTCGTAATTTTATTTATGTAATTTTTGAATTATGTAATTTTACTTAGTATGGCCTTAGTTTTTAATTGGTATTTCCCGAAATGTATGGGAATATCGATTCGGTTGTAATTTTATTGTGATCTCGTATCACCGTTTTGTAATTTAATAGATTTATTTTATTTTAGTTACAAATGTATAATAGGAAATTATGTAATTTGCTATGTAATTTAATTTATCTCGGAGTTCCCAAAGACGGATTTCTTCAAGATGGCGATACATAAAGACGGTGTTACCTCGAGATGCGTGCCACAATCGAAGTTCAAGGGACCAATGGAGTTGGTTTCCGAATATGTAATAGTTAAATAGTTTTTCTATTTTAGGAAGGCCATACTAGGATTTATTTATTTTATGCTTGCATTTTATTTTTATGTCACATGCATCGCTAAATCGCCATAACTAAAACATGCATCCTCATCTCATCGAGTTTATCGACCGTGTCAATTAGAATTATCGTAGTTCACCGCTTTAGTTCACTTAAAACGTGATGGATAATAAATTGACATGACCTCTCGCTAAAACAATTAATTGAGACATAGCCTTACCAAATAGTAGAAACCATGAAAACCTATTTCGCGAGGGGAAATGGGTGATGAATGTTAATCCACCGAGTTCATGTTAATGAGGGTTTCATCGGCCATACCGTGCCTAAATTGATGTGGATTTGGATCATGGACACATTTATTCGAAATTTGGATTGAACTCAACAAAAGTTTTTCGATAAGGGTTTCATCGGCCATACCGTGCCCTTGTCGGATGTGTTTTGGGCTATAGATAATTATTAGAGTAATTTTATCGACCAAGAGTTCTAAAAGTAGAATCGATTAAAACGTTAATCCACCGAGTTATATTGATAAAGGTTTCATCGGCCATACCGTGCCTAAGTCGATATGAATTTGGGTCTTGGTATCATTTATCTAGTTGGGTAAAGGTCACTAGAAAAATGCATAAAACTTGTTTAAATCATACATTTTTACGAGTATTATTATTATTAAAACGACATTTGTTTTACTCCTTCTATTTTGTTTTGTAGACCACTTCTTTTTCTCATAACAAATGGCAACACCAACCCCTAACGCCACGCCTCTCGCTAGTTCATCATGGCTCCGATCCTTCATGGATCGATGTAAACTTGAAAAGAATGGGTCAAATTTCTCCGATTGGGATGCCCAACTCAAATTAGCCGCCCAAGGTGACGACAAGCTTCGTTACCTTACCGAGGCCTCTCCACCGGAACCTACTACTAGGTCGACCGCCGCCACTAGGGAAGCATATGAGGCTTACCAAAAGGAGTCCGCCGCAATGAAAAATGTCTTGATATTTGCGATGGAGGCGGATCTCCAAAGGAGAGCCTTTAAAATGGGCAATGCTAATGAGATTTACTCCAAGCTTGTGACAATGTTTTCACAAACTCTATGGATCGTCCAATATGAGGCGGCCGCGGCATTCTTTGATCTCGACTTCAAAGAGGGCCAAAAGGTTAGCCCTCATGTGCTCAAACTTATGGACCTTGTCGAGACCTTGAAGATTCAAAAGGTTGAAATCCCCAAAGAACTTGTTGTAGATAGGATTCTACACTCCTTGTCCAAAGTCAAAGCATATGTTCAATTCCGGGTGAATTTTAACATGCAAGACAAGGATGTGTCTCTTGAAGAATTGCACAAGTTACTTGTGCAAGCCGAAAGGGACATGGGGTTAAATGTGAACCCACCAAAGGATGTGCTTAACATAAGCACTAAGAGTAAGGGGAAGTTCAAGAAGAATGGGAGGAAGGGTAAGAAGCAAACTCCCACATTCACCAAAGCTAAGACTTGTGAAGCTAGAATTTCAAAAATCAAGAAGGGTCCTCTTGATAAATGCCATTATTGTAATGGTATGGGACATTGGAAAAGAAATTATTCCAAATACCTTGGTGATATTAAGGCTGGAAAGATTACTCCAGTAGGTAAATGACTATCCTTCTTTTATGTTTCTAATTCAACTATGGTATTGTGATACAAAGTTGTGATAATGTATCTCCTTTTTTATTGTAAATAGGGCCTCCACCAAGCAAAGACAAAGGAAATGAAAAGCAAGCTTAAGAAACCATCAAGGAGCTAGGAATAGCTTTCATGGAGCTTCGCTTTTTTTGTCTTATTTTATTAATGTTTTGAATTTTAGAACCTTAAGTTTCCGTGTTTGACATGGAAAGGTATTTTGGATAATGGGTTGTATTTTGGATAATGGTGACTTGGTTTGCAACCCAAGTCACCCCTTTTATCATTTTATCCTTTTGTTCTAAAATTCATGCTTAAATGCTTACTCTTAGAAACATATAACTTAAAGTGATCTAATAGACAAATATAATGACGGGTTTCATTATATGTCCACATGCATAAGGCTTGTGTATGATCATTTACAAAGTAACCTTGAGTCTATGAACTCTCTTAAAGGTATGTCAATCACCAAGTACACATACGAAATAAATAACTATTAGTCTATCTATGAGATAGTTCTCCTTATACTTCAACATCATTATTTGTGTCTCATATGCTATCTTTGAATATATAGTGTATTTATTCTAAAGATAGAGTGGGAGAAAAATGAGGACACAACACACAAGGCAAGATAAAATTGTGTACTTGTGTAAATGAAGATCTACGCAAGAGAGAATGATTTGAATGAAGGTATATCTATTTACATAGTATACCAAATAGATGAGATATATGGTCTCAAGTAAGTTCTATATGACTAAAGAGACCAAGTGAAGTAATCATAAGAGTATATTCTTAAGATAACTACACGAGGAGACCAAAAGAAAGTTTTGGAAGAAAAATGACTAATGTAAAGTCTTAACAAGTTTTTGACTAAGTTTATGAAAATTTTGACCAATAGTTTCAACCTTGAGATTTACTTAAGAGCCTAAATGAATCAAAGTAACATACTAGTTATGATCGAATTGCAAAGATTGATATACCGATATCTTCAATGGCCAAGTTTTAACCACGCAAATGTCATTACTTAACCTCATTATGAAATGGTTAAACCTCCTTCCGAAAGGGTATTTCGAAGGACGTGTTCTAGATATTATTTATATTTGAATAATGACATCGCTACACATCATTATGATATGTGTGAGTTAGAGATTAAAATCTTTTTCCATAAGGTTAAGATGAGACCACTTCAAAATAGGTATTTTGAAAGGATATGATGGGAACTTATATGGTTTTATCTTAATAACTTGGCAATGCAATTTATATTTCAATTCTTGAAAAGTTTCGATTGAGAAGTCAATTTTGAAATATGTGGAATTGAGTGGGAGTTAGAAAATTATCATGTGAAGACATGGAATTTAGTGGGAGCTATCATCCTTTGAATATTTACAACTCATTACTCATTAGTAATGACGAGCTAATATCTTCTTTCACAAAGAAGTATTTGAGTTTTCAATTCTGGATGAATTTGGACTATGATGAATCCAATTACGACAAGAAATATTGGATTAGTATTAAGAGATACACATCATATCAACATACACATAGGCTATTCATGTAGATGAAAATGGAATTGCCATTAGCAGTCATGGTCGTTCATTGAACCTATGAACGGTTGATCTCATGATTATTAGTAACTAATGTTTCCGCCATTAGAATAATCATGCACATGTCCAATGGTGAATCATGTGCATAAGAGCATGATGATTCATTGGTAAGCCATAATAGAAACGTCATGAATTCTCAAGAAGAATCCGATGAGTGATTTCCGTATTTGACGGAATGCTCTATTATGTGTCAAGAGGTTGCACATATTATAGAATATCCAAGCACACGCAAGGATTTATGAGAATCCTAACCCTTTCAAGCTAGAAAGAGAAATAAGAAGTTTTGGAAAGATACTTAGTTGAATAAGAAGTTACTCAAAACTAATCTTTCCTAACTATGCTAGGACTTGTGAATAGTGCTAGGCTAATCATCTTGTCAAATTGTTGTAAGACTCTACAAAACATATACCTAGTGCATTGTGTGTGGATGGAGTACTTGATCAGTACAAGTTATATCATTCATCACAAATTCGTTCGTTATGTGATAATCGATAAGGAAGTTCTTTCAAGTTAAAGAACTGAAACCAAGGCCGGGAACCTTGATATGTACTTGGTAAGATTCATGCTATGAGAGAGAATATGAATGTAAAGGAAAATGCAAGTGTAAGAAGTTTGAACACATGGACACATGGCATGTTAAACTTCTATTGCAATCAATAAGTGTTTACACTTACGATATACATCACAAGGTTGTAATATGATATTGACTACCCGAGTGTGATGTCGACATTTGTCGTTTGAGTTATTATTAGCTCACCTTATACTTTGTTACATCCAAACGGGTTGTGGAGACAATTGAACCCCGTTAAAGTGAACACGGATTAACATTGTATTTGCCCATAGTTGCTTGTATGAGGTGACGTCTCGAAGTGACTAGAGTGTGATGCGATTGATGGCAAGTTCAAGTGCTATAGAGTCATGTGAGATGAGTAGTCAATCACATAGGCAGACTGTTAGGAACATTTTGTCGGGCCTTATGACCGCTTATAGAGTTCTGACAAATTTATATAGCCTGGTAGTGGCGAGAGCTGCTATAGTATTCAAATGAGTCGATTCTTTTGACTAAAGACTATTCGCCTAAGATGGCACAGCTTCAGATTAACTTTGATTTGTGATACTACGACCTTCGTAAATGGGGTCAAATGGGCATATTTTGGGTTATGATTGAAGGAAAAGTAGATCTATATACTTACATATTCATATATGTTTTAATTTGATTTGTCATAAAATTAAAGATGGATCTTATGCATGCAAACATTAAAACAAAATAAGGAAGAAACATTATTCTTACATTGTGATTTTCGGTTAGTAGGGCACAAGAGAGATCACCTTTCTCTCTTGTTCTTGTGCTTTCCTTTAATGGAAGAACTAAGATCCAAGTTTAGGATCTCTCCCAAAGCTTTATACCCAAGGCTTACTCTTAATTAAAATTAATATTATATGAAATAGTACAATATTAATCTTGTAGAAAAATGACCCAAAAATATTACAAAACACTTAATATTTTCGGTTTTGGGAGAGAAGAAGAAGAGAGTTATTTTTCTCTCTAGAATTCTAATTTTTGGATAAGTGGAAGAATGAATAATAATTCAATAACAATGTTGAGTATATGGTAAAAAGGAGAGGAAAAACCAATTGTTTTTCCTCCTCTAAAAACCGGGTGGAGTAGGGGGTGGAGGGAGCCAATACATGCACTTGTTTATCTTCACAAGGTAAACTAGGGTTGCATGGCTACTAAAGCAAACAATCATTATGTTTACCACTAATTTAAACAAACACAATATTAGTTAAAACCACCTCCCATTTTCGGCACATTGGATAATATGGGATCCATTTTATTTTTGTCAATTTGTCTTATGTCACATGTCATATGTAACATAAATTATTTATGTATTTTTAACATATTAAAAATCAACGTATTAATCAAAATACGTCATATTCAAAAATCGACTTAGTAATTCATAATTACTTGTACCAAAATATTTTACCATTTATAAATCACAACAGATTGTATTTATAACAATTCATTCAATTTCAATTGTTTCTGTAAACAATAATTTCATCCGAGTAATGATACAATTCGATTACTCAGACCGTATCTCATTTAATCACATTTCAATGTGATACCTAAATTTTACTTCCAAAATCGTCCGTCAATTTTCATGTAATTTAATTAACTCGTAACGTTATACGATTAATTAAATGGTTAATTAAGAGTGTTGCCCTATAGGTATGACCTAGGGGATCAACTGATCACCACCGTCGCACGACAGTAATGTCAAACTCTAGTCAGCCAATCATTACCGATATATGTTGATCAGTTGACAGTAAAATATTACATCCCAATTGTATTCTTTATAATGAGATTTAAACATGTGATCATCATGATCAACAGACGTGATCGCATTATTGTCGGAGGACACATATTCCAACAATCTCCCACTTGTCCTTGACAAGTGTGCGTCACCAATTCTCTTGTCCTATTACTAACTCCCACTCAATGCAAGGTGTCTTTCAGGTCGTACTTGCAAGTGATCATATCGAGAGTGGTTTCCTCGATCTGGAGAACAACTGATTGACCGGATTTATCCACCATGGATACAATCCGAGCGTGGCCACGCATTTCCAGTTCATTACTCCTCGAGTGGCCCTGAGATATTGTTATAACCCTGACTAGGGGTGGACAATTCCTATCACACTCATTCCCTTCGACTAGCCATAACGATCATAACCCAAAATATGCCCATTTGACCCCATTTACGAAGGTCGTAGTAACACAAATCAAAGTTAATCTGAAACTGTGCCATCTTAGGTGAATAGTCTTTAGTCAAAAGAATCGACTCATTCGAATACTATAGTAGCTCTCGCCACGACCAGGCTATATAAATTTGCCAGAACTCTATAAGCGGTCATTAGGCCCGACAAAATGTTCCTAACAGTCTGCCTATGTGATCGACTAGTCATCTCACATGACTTTATGGCACTTAAACTTGCCATCAATCGCATCACACTCTAGTCACTTCGAGACGTCACCTCATACAAGTAACTATGGGCAAATACAATGTTAATCCATGTTCACTTTAACGGGGTTCAATTGTCTCCACAACCCGTTTGGATATAACAATGTCCAAGGTGAGTTAATAACAACTCAAACGACAAATGTCGATATCACACTCGGGTAGTCAATATCATATTACAACCTTGTGATGTATATCGTAAGTGTAAACACTTATTGATTGCAATAGAAGTTTAACATGTCATGTGTCCATGTGTTCAAACTTCTTATAATCGCATTTTCCTTTACATTCATGTTCTCTCTCATAGCATGAATCTTACCAAGTACGCATCAAGGTTCCCGACCTTGGTTTCGCTTCTTTAACTTGAAAGAACTTTCTTATCGATTATCACATAACGAACGAATTTGTGATGAATGATATAACTTGTACTGATCAAGTACCCCATCCACACACAATGCACTAGGTATATGTTTTGTAGAGTCTTACAACAATTTGACAAGATGATTAGTCTAGCACTTCTCACAAGTCCTAGCATAGTTAGGAAAGATTAGTTTTGAGTAACTTCTTATTCAACTAAGTATCTTTCCAAAACTTCTTATTTCTCTTTCTAGGCTTGAAAGATTTAGGATTCTCATAAATCCTTACATGTGCTCGGTTTTTCATTAATATGCGCAACCTCTTGACACATATAAGAGCATTCTGACAAACACCGAAATCGCTCATCGGATTCTACTCAAGAATTCATGACGTTTCTATTGTGGCTTACCAATGAATCATCATGCTCTTATGCATATGATTCACTATTGGACATGTGCATGATTATTCTAATGGTGGAAACATTAGTTACAAATAATCATGAGATCAACCATTTATAGGTTCAATGAACGACCATGATTGCCAATGGTAATTCCATTTTCATCTATATGAATAACCTATGTGTATGTTGATATGATGTGTATTTCTTAATACTAATCCAACATCCCTTGATGTAATTGGATTCATCATAGTCCATTTTCATCCAGAATTGAAAACTCAAAACTTCCTCTAAGAAGGAAGGTATTCGCTCGTCATTCTTTAACGAGTGGTGAGTTGTAAACATTCAAAGGATGATAGCTCCCACTAAATTCCATGTCCTCAGATGACAATTTCCTAACTCCCACTCAATTCTACATATTTCAAAATTGACTTCTCAATCGAAACTTTTCAAGAATTGAAATATAAATTGCATTGCCAAGTTATTAAGATAAAACCATATATGTTCCCATCATATCCCTTTAAAATACCTATTTCGAAGAGGTCTCATTTTAACCTTACGGAAAGAGATTTTAAATCTCTAACACACTCATGTCATAATGATGTGTAGCAATGTCATTATTCAAATATAAATAATATTTAACACACATCCTTCAAAATATCCCTTTCGGAAGGAGGTTTAACCATTTCATAATGAGGTTAAGCAAATGACATTTGCGTGGTTAAAACTTGGTCATTGAAGATATCGGTATATCAATCTTTGCAACTCGATCATAACTAGTATGTTACTATGATTCATTTAGGCTCTTAAGTAAATCTCGGTTGAAACTATAGGTCAAAATTTATCATAAACTAGTCAAAAACCTTGTTAAGACTTTACATTAGTCATTTTCTTCCAAAACTTTCTTTTGGTGTCCTCACGTAGTTATCTTAAGAATATGATTTTTTGATAATCTTCACTTGGTCTCTATGGTCATATAGAACTTACTTGAGACCATAGATCTCATCTATTTGGAATACTATGTAAATAGATATACCTTCATTCAAATCATTCTTTCTTGCGTAGATCTTCATTTACACAAGTGCACAATTTTTATCTTGTCTCGTATGTTGTGTCCTCATTTTTCTCCCACTCTATCTTTAGAATAAATACACTATAGATTCAAAGATAGTATATGAGACACAAATAATGATTTGAAGTATAAGGAGAACTACCTCATAGGTTGACTAATAGTTTTAGATTTCATATGTGTACTTGGTGATTGACATACCTTTAAGAGAGTTCATAGACTCAAAATCGCTTTATAAATGATCATACACAAGCCTTAGGCATGTGGACATATAATGAAACCTGTCATTATATTTGTCTATTAGATCACTTTAAGTTATATGTTTCTAAGAACAAGCATTTAAACATGAATTTTAGAACAAAAGGATAAAATGATAAAACGGGTGACTTGGGTTGCAAACCAAGTCACCATTATCCAAAATACAACCCATTATCCAAAATACCTTTCCATGTCGAACACGGAAACTTAAGGTTCTAAAATCCAAAACATAATTTAAAATAAGACAATAAAAAGCGAAGCTCCATTAAAGCTATTCCTAGCTCCTTGATGGTTTCTTTAAGCTTGCTTTTCTTTTCCTTTGTCTTTGCTTGGTGGAGGCCCTATTTACAATAAAAAGGGAGATACATTATCACAACTTTGCATCATAATACCATAGTTGAATTATAAACATAAAAGAAGGATAGTTATTTACCTACTGGAGTAATCTTTCCAGCCTTAATATCACCAAGGTATTTGGAACAATTTCTTTTCCAATGTCCCATACCATTACAATAATGGCATTCATCAAGAGGACCCTTCTTGATTCTTGAAGTGCTAGCTTCACAAGTCTTAGCTTTGGTGAAAGTGGGAGCTTGCTTCTTGCCCTTTCTCCCATTCTTCTTGAACTTCCCCTTACTCTTAGTGCTTATGTTAAGCATCTTTTGGAGGGTTCACATTTAACCCCATGTCCCTCTCGGCTTGCACAAGTAACTTGTGCAACTCTTCAAGAGACACATCCTTGTCTTGCATGTTAAAATTCACCCGGAATTGAACATATGCTTTGACTTTGGACAAGGAGTGTAGAATCCTATCTACAATGAGTTCTTTGGGGATTTCAACATTTTGAATTTTCAAGGTCTCGACAAGCTCCGTGAGTTTGAGCACATTAGGGCTAACCTTTTGGCCCTCTTTGAAGTCGAGATCAAAGAATACCGCGGCCGCCTCATATTGGACGATCCGCGGAGTTTGTGAAAACATTGTCACAAGCTTGGAGTAAATCTCATTAGCATTGCCCATTTTAAAGGCTCTCCTTTGGAGGTCCGCCTCCATCGCAAATATCAAGACATTTTTCATTGCGGCAGACTCCTTTTGGTAAGCCTCATATGCTTCCCTAGTGGCGGCGGTCGACCTAGTAGTAGGTTCGGGTGGAGAGGTCTCGGTAAGGTAACGAAGCTTGTCGTCACCTTGGGCGGCCAATTTGAGTTGGGCATCCCAATCGGAGAAATTTGACCCATTCTTTTCAAGTTTACATCGATCCATAAAGGATCGGAGCCATGATGAACTAGCGAGAGGTGTGGCGTTTGGAGTTGGTGTTGCCATTTGTTATGAGAAAAAGAAGTGGTCTACAAAACAAAATATAAGGAGTAAAACAAATGTCGTTTTAATAATAATACTCGCAAAAATGTATGATTTAAACAAGTTTTATGCATTTTTCTAGTGACCTCTACCCAACTAGATAAATGATTCCAAGACCCAAATTCATATCAACTTAGGCACGGGGTAGCCGATGAAACCTTTATCAATATAACTCGGTGGATTAACTTTTTAATCGATTCTACTTTTAGAACTCTTGGTCGATAAAATTACTCTAATGTTTATCTATAGACCAAAACACATCAACAAGGGCACGGGGTAGCCGATGAAACCCTTATCAATAACTTTTGTTGAGTTCAATCCAAATTTCGAATGAATGTGTCCATTATCCAAACCCACATTAATTTAGGCACGGGGTAGCCGATGAAACCCTCATCAACATGAATTCGGTGGATTAGACATTTATCACCCACTTCCCCTACGTAACAAGGTTTGTACCCCGGGGTAGCCGAGTACAGTGCACTCCCTCGCGAAATAGGTTTTCATGGTTTCTACTATTTGGTAAGGCTATGTCTCAATTGATTGTTTTAGCGAGAGGTCATGTCAATTTATTATCTATCACGTTTTAAGTGAACTAAAGCGGTGAACTACGATAATTTTAATTGACACGGTCGATAAACTCGATAAAATAAGGATGCATGTTTTAGTTATGGCGATTTAGCGATGCATGCGACATAAAATAAAATGTAAGCATAAAAAAAAAAATCCTAGTATGGCCTTTCCTAAAATAGAAAAACTATTTAACTATTACATATTCGGAAACCAACTCCATTGGTCCCTTGAACTTCGGTTGTGACACGCATCTCGAGGTAACACCGTCTTTAGTATCGCCATTCTTGAAGAAATCCGTCTTTGGGAACTCCGGAATGAATAAATTACATAATAAATTACATAATTTCCTATTATACATTTGTAACTAAAATAAAATAAATCTATTAAATTACAAAACGGTGATACGAGATCACAATAAAATTACAACCGAATCGATATTCCCATACATTTCGGGAAATACCAATTAAAATCTAAGGCCATACTAAGTAAAATTACATAATTCAAAAATTACATAAATTAAAATTATGACAATCATAAAGAAAAAATGCAGCATTATAATATGTATGAACATGCCCAATTTTATGCTAAATCGCCTTTAATTAGCCAATATCGTATATTACTCGGTTTTTACGGATTTGCGTGATTTCAACATTTTACAATCACAAAAATTACATAAATTCATATTTATGCATAAGTTAATTACCCTAACCTCTTAGGACTCCAAATTTAGTCTTCACTAATAATTTTACCATAATTAACTCATATTTATAAAATTGTTCATTAATGGACTAAAAATTACAAAAATAAGCTATAAACTTCAAGTAAATCACAAAATTTCAAATCAATTCAAAATTTGAAATTTAAACTCATGAACATTCTGGAAAAATACCATGACACTCATAATGTTCAAAAACTTAGGTTAAAAAATTCGAAATTTTTCCGGAAAAACAATGTTGCGGTTTATCGGTTTTAACTAAAATAATCATAAAAACATGGGAAAAATTATATTCATTAACTTTTCAATTTTAGATCTGAAAAAGACAATAAAATGCAACATTTGACGTTTTTCCTTAGTCATAGATTATGTTTTATTAATTTTTCACTAATAATGTCACTATTTATGCTATTTTTCTTCAAAAATCCATAAATCATGTAAAAAGACTTCACTATAGCCCATTATTTTACACACATCTTGTAAAATTGCATGCGACAACATATTAAATTTCTATGACCAGATTCCGAATTTAACTCATATTAACCTATTTTTCACCTAAATCCGAATTTAATAATGAAAAATCCATTTTTCGAGCATAACAAGTCCAAAAATTATGAAAGTTTACAGGTTATCTCAAAATAATATATGTGACAACATATCCAAAAATCACTGGAAAATTCGAAGTATAGCTAATGTTAGACCAAAAATGACATTTTTACTCATAAAATCATATTTAAATGTCATTATTGTATAATATGAACAATAAAAATCCGTAAATTTAACCAAAATATCCTAAAACATTTTAGGACCAGAAATTTTAACATGCATGAATTAATTTCGTGATATATCATAATAACACAAATTTTACAAGTTTTATATGTTAATCTTTATAACTCGGAAAAACTTTTAACCGATTTGCATGCAAACAACCATGTCTCTTGATACCGATTGAAGGAAAAGTAGATCTATATACTTACATATTCATATATGTTTTAATTTAATTTGTCATAAAATTAAAGATGGATCTTATGCATGCAAACATTAAAACAAAATAAGGAAGAAACATTATTCTTACATTGTGATTTTCGGTTAATAGGGCACAAGAGAGATCACCTTTCTCTCTTGTTCTTGTGCTTTCCTTTAATGGAAGAACTAAGATCCAAGTGTAGGATATCTCCCAAAGCTTTATACCCAAGGCTTACTCTTAATTAAAATTAATATTATATGAACTAGTACAATATTAATCTTGTAGAAAAATGACCCAAAAATATTACAAAACACTTAATATTTTCGGTTTTGGGAGAGAAGAAGAAGAGAGTTATTTTTCTCTCTAGAATTCTAATTTTTGGATAAGTGGAACAATGAATAATAATTCAATAACAATATTGAGTATATGGTAAAAAGGAGAGGAAAAACCAATTGTTTTTCCTCCTCTAAAAACCGGGTGGAGTAGGGGGTGGAGGTAGCCAATACATGCACTTGTTTATCTTCACAAGGTAAACTAGGGTTGCATGGCTACTAAAGCAAACAATCATTATGTTTACCACTAATTTAAACAAACACAATATTAGTTAAAACCACCTCCCATTTTCGGCACATTGGATAATATGGGATCCATTTTATTTTTGTCAATTTGTCTTATGTCACATGTCATATGTAACATAAATTTGTTATGTATTTTTAACATATTAAAAATCAACGTATTAATAAAAATACGTCATATTCAAAAATCGACTTAGTAATTCATAATTACTTGTACCAAAATATTTTACCATTTATAAATCACAACAGATTGTATTTATAACAATTCATTCAATTTCAATTGTTTCTGTAAACAATAATTTCATCCGAGTAATGATACAATTCGATTACTCGATCAGTATCTCATTTAATCACATTTCAATGTGATACGTAAATTTTACTTCCAAAATCGTCCGTCAATTTTCAAGTAATTTAATTAACTCGTAACGTTATACGATTAATTAAATGGTTAATTAAGAGTGTTGCCCTATAGGTATGACCTAGGGGATCAACTGATCACCACCGTCGCACGACAGTAATGTCAAACTCTAGTCACCAATCATTACCGATATATGTTGATCAGTTGTGACAAAGAAATATTACATCCCAATTGTATTCTTTATAATGAGATTTAAACATGTGATCATCATGATCAACAGTCGTGATCGCATTATTGTCGGAGGACACATATTCCAACAATGATGGCTGTGGCTAGTCGAAGGGAATGAGTGCGATAAGAATTGTCCACCCCTAGTCAGGGTTATAACAATATCTCAGGGCCACTCGAGGAGTAATGAACTGGAAATGCGTGGCCACGCTCGGAAGGTATCTATGATAGATAAATCCGGTCAATCAGTTATTCTCCAGATCGAGGAAACCACTCTCGATATGATCACTTGCAAGTACGACCTGAAAGACACCTTGCATTGAGTGGGAGATAGTAATAGGACAAGAGAATTGGTGACGCACACTTGTCGAGGACAAGTGGGAGATTGTTGGAATATGTGTCCTCCGACAATAATGCGATCACGACTGTTGATCATGATGATCACATGTTTAAATCTCATTATAAAGAATACCATTGGGAAGTAATTTTTACTGTCAACTGGTCAACATATATCGGTAATGATTGGCTGACTAGAGTTTGACATTACTGTCGTGCGACGGTGGTGATCAGTTGACCCCCTAGGTCATACCTATAGGGCAACACTCTTAATTGATCATTTAATTAATCGTATAACGTTACGAGTTAATTAAATTACTTGAAAAATTGACGGACGATTTGGAAGTAAAATTTACGCATCTCATTGAAATTTGATTAAATGAGATACGGTCTGAGTAATTGAATTGTATCATTACTCAGATGAAATTATTGTTTAAAGAAACAATTAAAATTGAATGAATTATTATAAATACAATTTATTGTGATTTGTAAATTGGTAAAATATTTTGGTACAAGTAATTATGAATTACTAAAGTCGATTTTTGTATATGACGTATTTTTATTGATACGTTGATTTTTAATATGTTAAAAATACATAACAATTTTATGTTACATATGACATGTGACATATTGACAAATTTGACAAAATAAAATGGGTTCCATTTTATTGTGTGTGCCGAAATTAGGGGAAGGTTTAGGCTAATATTGTGTTGTTTGAATTAGTGGAAAACATAATCATTCATTAATAGCCTAGCCATGCAACCCTAGTTTGCATTGTTAAGAACAACACACTCATGCATTGGCCCTAAGCACCTCCCCCCTTACCCGGTTTTGGCAAAAGAAAAGACCAAGGGTTTTCTCTATAATTTGTCCAACACATTACTTGTTTTAGTGGGCATTAAAAAAAATTCATTCATTCATCTCATCAAATATTTTTAGAGAGATAAAAATATTTTTCACCTTCCTCTTCTCCTCTCCTAACCGGTTTTAGAGAGACAAAACCAAAATTATTTTGGGTCATTTTTCTTTACAAAATTAATATTGTACTAGTATCTATAATATTAATGTTAATTAAGAGTAAGCTTTGGGTATAAATCCTTGGGAGAGATCTTACACTTGGGTCTTTGTTCATCCAAAAGGAAAGCTCAAGAACAAGAGAGAAAGGTGATCTCTCTTGTGCCCATTTGAACCGAAAATCCAATGTAAGAATGGATGTTTCTTCCTTATTTTGTTTATTTGTTTGCATGCATAAGATCATTAGTTAATTTTATGACAAATTAAATTATAACATATATGAATATGTAAGTATATAGATCTACTTTTCCTTCAAAGTAGTCACAGACCCAGTATACGAGCTTGGGGGATTTCAGAGCATAAATCTTATAGAGAGCGAACTGGCACCTCTATACTTCAACCCATACTCCAATTTGGTGGTCAATCACATACTCAAGTCCCAGGGATACTTCCCGGGAATGCCATTAAACCCCATCAAGAAGAATACCTTTGCACCTTTCAAAGAAGGAAACTCTCAAAGGATACCTTAGAAATGCTTACTCAATTCCAAAACCGTAAAGACAAAGGAATCTAGATGCGATCCTATCTCCCTACCCTAAATGGATACTTCGTTAGAGAAGGGAGTCAAGAATACTTTCATGGGTTTCCCGAACCTTGGCATTATAAGGGAACACGATTAGCTGGAATCGAAGTCTTCCACGATTGCTATTTCATCCCTTCAGAAACGGTTCTTGCCGGCAAAGCTCGTCAAATACCATGTTTAGACGAACAAACCGTTAGCCTTTTGTTTGGAGAAGACCAATTTGTCAGAGCAGCGCAGGATGAGATCATTACCTTGATACTTCAAGATGACCATTTCAATCCGACATCGCTAATTACCAACACTAGTTCAAACCAGCAGAAAGGATGGAGAAAGTCGATCAAGTTGACTAACAACCAAGGAAAGCTCTTCAAGGTCACTACTAGAGAAGGAGAGATGTTCAAAGGAGAACCTGTAGACAATGAATTCGAGTCAGAGTCAGAGTCAGAGTCGAAATCCGAGTCTGAGTCTAGAGAAGTCGCTAGAGAGTCTTCTGTCGTCACCCCCCATCCCATTGTTTCTCCTAGCATAGCATCGCATAGTAACAGCAGCATGGGAAATGTCCCCGCAGCTGTCCCTTTACCGCCACTGACTACTGAACAGATGGCTTCTTAGTTTCAACTCTTTTCAAAATTTAATATGAATAAATCAGATTCTGCTTACTCCTTGTGTTTTTCTGAATGCAATTCTATTTACGATGATAATGAGGATGATCCTAACCCAGACTCAGTCGAATTACCTCCCTATATAATTAAAGAGATACTACAAGAGGAGGAAGGGGCACCAGTTATAGAGAACACCGAACCCATCAACGTAGGAACCGAACTAGAACCATAGGGACGGCCCTAAACCCAACTGAAAAGGCCAATTTCATCGACATCCTACATGAGTTCAAGGATGTTTTCGCTTGGTCTTACAAGGACATGCCAGGGATCGACAGGAATATTACAGAACATCGCATTCCCCAATCAAACCAGGTTTCAAACCTGTAAAACAGAAGCTTCGTCGGATGAGGATCGAATGGGCTCTCAAGATCAAAGAAGAAGGCGATAAAAAATTCAAAGCCGGGTTCATCAAAGTTTCCGAGTATTCAGACTGGGTGGCTAACATAGTCCCCGTACCCAAAAAGGATGGGCGAATCCGGGTTTGTGTTGATTTCAGAGACTTGAACAAAGCGAGTCCCAAGGACGACTTCCCTCTACCAAACATCGACATATTGGTAGATAATATAACAGATCACGCATTGTTATCCTTCATGGATGGGTATGCAGGGTATAATCAGATCAAAATGGCCATAGAAGATATGCATAAGACAGCCTTCGTCACTTAGTGGGGGCACATATTGTTATACAGTTATGCCATTCGGGCTAATAAATGCTGGAGCTACATATCAACGCACTGCGACCACATTGCTACATGATATGATGCATAAAGAAGTAGAAGTGTACGTAGATGATATGATCGTCAAATCCAAAGATAGGAAGGGGCATATCGATAATCTTCGCAAATTCTTCCTTAGATTGCGCAAGTACAACATGAGGCTCAATCCTCAGAAATGTGCATTCGGAGTAACGTCAGGCAAGCTTCTGGGATACGTTGTCAGCCAGAGGGGAATAGAAATTGATCCATCCAAGATCAAAGCTTTAATCGAAAATCCACAACCCCAAACGGAGAAGGAAGTTAGAGGATTCCTAGGCAAAGTGCAGTACATCAGCCGATTCATATCGAAGCTTACTATGATCTGCGAACCTATTTTCAAAAAGCTCAAGAAAATAGATCATACCATATAGGACGACGACAGTCAAAACGCGTTCGACAAGATTAAGGAGATACTGGCTAAGCCACCAGTGCTAATGCTCTCATATGTATACATATTCATAGTATGATAGTGTAATTGAGTCATAAAATTAAATCGGATCTTATGCATGCAAAACAATTACAAGTATAAGGAGAAAATCAATTCTTACATTGAGTATATCGGATCAAGGGCACTAGCAAGTTCACGTTCTTACTAGTTCTTGAGCTTTCCAAAGATGGAAGAGTAAGATTCAAGTGGAGAATCTCTCTCAAGGAATTATACCCAAGGCAACACCCTTAATAATAATAATTAATATGATCTAGTATTAATTAAAATCTAACTTAAAATTGACACAAAATATTGATATTGGCCCTTGAGAATTTCGGCCAAGAGGAATAATTTTGTGAGGTTTCTTTCTCTAAGTTTATTTCACAAATTGTAGAGAATGGTTGTATTTTTCTAACACTAGAAAAATAGTAGAGTAGTGAATGAATAATAGAAGAATCCATTGGGTTCCTCATGGTGCATAAACCGGTGGGGTGGGCTTAAAGGGGAGCCAATGCATGGTCTTATTCTTCTCAAGATGAGACTAGGCATGCAAGGCTAGATATTAGGCTTAATCATTATATTTCCATTTAAAAATAAAACACAATATTAACCCTAAACCCCTCCATAATTTCGGTACACTAGGATAAAATGGGTAGTCCATTTTATTTTGTCATTTGTCAATTTTGTCACATGTTACATGCTACATGACATGTCACAATGCAATGTATTTTTAACATATTAAAAATCAACATATTAATAAAATATGTCACATACAAAATTAACTAGTAATATTTAATTACTTGTACCAAAATGGTTTTTCGAATTATAAATTTCAACAACTTGAATTTATAATAAATTATTCAATCCGATTCAATTGTTTCATAAACAATAATTAAATCTAAGTAATAAAACAATTCGATTACTTAGACCATATCTCATTTAATCGAATTACAATCAGACACGTTAATTTTACTCACAAAATCATCCGTCAATTTTAAGCAATTTAATTAACTCGTATCGGCATACGATTAATTAAATGATCAATTAAGAGTATTACCCTATAGGTATGACCTCAGGGTATCAACTGATCACCACCATCGCATGACAGTAATGTCAAACTCTAGTCAGCCAATCATTACCGATATGTGTGGACCAGTTGACTGTAAAATATTACTTTCCCTCTTGTATTCTTAAACATGAGATTTAAACATGTGATCATCATGATCGACAATTGTGATCGCATTATTGTCGGAGGACACTTATTCCAACAATCTCCCACTTGTCCTCGACAAGTGTGCATCACCAATTCTCTTGTCCTATTACTATCTCCCACTCAATGCGAGGTGTCTTTCGGGTCGTACTTGCAAGTGATCATATCGAGAGTGGTTTCCTCGATCTGGAGAATAACCGATTGACCGGAATTATCTACCATAGATACCTTCCTAGCGTGGCCACGCATTTCCAGTTCATTACTCCTCGAGTGGCCCTGAGATATTGTTTTAACCTTGACAAGGGGTGGACAATTCCTATCGCACTATTCCCTTCGACTAGCCACAACCATCATAACCCAAAATATGCCCATTTGACCCCATTTATGAAGGTCGCAGTAACATAAATCAAAGTTAATCTGAAACTGTGCCACCTTAGGTGAACAGTCTTTAGTTAAAAGAATCGACTGATTAGAATACTATAGTAGCTCTCGCCACGACCAGGCTATATAAATTTGCCAGAACTCTATAAGCGGTCATAAGGCTCGACAAAGTGTTCCTAACAGTCTGCCTATGTGATCGACTAGTCATCTCACATGACTCTATGGCACTTGAACTTGCCATCAATCGCATCACACTCTAGTCACTTCGAGACGTCACCTCATATAAGTGATTATGGGCGAATACTATGTTAATCCGGGTTCACTTTAATGGGGTTCAATTGTCTCTACAACCCGTTTGGATGTAACAAAGTATAAAAGGAGTTTTTAGATTAAAAACTCGAACGACAAATGTGATTATCACATATGAATAGTCAACACCTGATTATTATTTCATATTCTTACAATCCAATTTGATCTTTTATGTAGTTATTCATCTCAATCCAATTGAAATGACATGACTCATCTCGTTAAGCCTATGAGAAGGCTTTGGTTAGTAGGTTTTATCAACTTCTTGTACCTTAGTAAACCTTACTACATACTCGTTTTCCTTTGTAATGTATACATTTGCATTACAAAACTTTCTGAGTACGTGTCTAGATCCAATCTAGACATAAGCTCTCTAATCTTAGAATAGCTTCCACTGTTTTCATAGTGTGCGGGACCCATCCCCTCGCACATCTCATGATTGCAAGTGTACTCAATTTCCGTTGTAAGCATCTCTCATTGTTCTTTATTGCCTAGAACGATTCTAACAAATCCATTTCTTAAATAACATAGCCACAATGGTTCCTTATCCATCTTTAGGTGTTTTGAATATGGTTTTTGTCGGAAACCTTATACAATCTCAACAGTCATTAGTGTAAGCCCTTACACAAATTAGTGAATTGCATAAAAAACACTTAACTTTACACCCTTAATGCTTCTACAAGCACTTAAGGATAATCTATATGGCTATTTGGTAACTATTACTTAAATTTGATTTTTAAACAATTCATCATACTCAAAGTATATGAAGTGTTATACATCATTACTCATTCAATTGATCCGGCAGCGGAAGCAAATGGAATCAATCAAATATGTTCGACTAGATTGAACTAATCATGAATCTTATCAACATAAGACTTCTTATTTGACGCTAATATCATGTAGATTTATCTCCATAAATCCGGATATTAAAGATGTATTATAATACTCCAAAAGTCTTAAATCATTCCCAATGATCAATATGTCATCCACATATAAGACTAATTAAAATTACCATGACTCCCACTAAACTTCATGTATAAACACAACTTCTCGACCCATTGAAAAAAGTTTTATAACATGATCAAAACATTGATTCCAACTCATTAATGTCCTACTTAAGACCATCTCTTAAGTTACACATTGTCTTAGGATTGTAAGAATCTACAAAACTCATAACTTGTATAGAATACATTCCTTCTTTGAAGAAGTGGGTTTTAGATTTACTCGTTATATATCTCATCATAATGAAATATAATCCCTAGAAAAATCCAAATAGACTTAAGTATTTTAACTAGTGCAAAATCGTTTGCAACTAATTAAGCTTTGAAATCTCTCTTTATCAGTGCAAACCCTTTGTCACTAATCAAGCCTTTTATTTTAGATTTTCATGACTCTAAGCCTTGTATTGAGTTGTGACTTAAACACTCTCATGTAAGTCATTTGTTCTTTTCTTTCTAGAAGTAACTTGAGTCAATCAATTTCTTTGTAAGTTGCAAGCTCTTTACTTTCTAAAAGTAACACTAATTCATCATCTTCAACAAGTGATGACTTTAACCTCCTAGGTTTTGAAGAAACAACGTCTTACACAAAACGTCTCATGTAGCCAAGAAAGACAAG
This sequence comes from Silene latifolia, assembly GCF_048544455.1. NCBI lineage: Eukaryota > Viridiplantae > Streptophyta > Magnoliopsida > Caryophyllales > Caryophyllaceae > Silene > Silene latifolia. The sequence goes on from NC_133528.1 coordinate 88,980,768, forward strand.
TTTCTTGCGACATAACATTCTTTTGTGGCTCTTGAATATTTTATCCCACTCTGTCTTCTAGAAATAAACTTGTATTCTAGAAAGACAGCTTCACGAGCCACAAACCTGTTGTACTCGTGATTATAGTAAGGAAAAATGAGCATTTGTTTCTTTTGAAAACTTACAAGCATGGTACTCTACCATTTCATATCTCGTATGAATCGTTTAGATTTAGTGGAAAAACAACTTAGACAAAATGATAAAATCCCCAAAATTAGATCAAGTAACTCAAGGTAACTTGAATAAAATCCAAACCATATCGAACAGGGTTTGATTTCTATATCTAGTCACACCTTGTCCCATAATGTGTGCTAGGAGAGATTAACTTGTGATACTATATCACACATCCTTTGGCTTATATCAAAGTTTTCACTTATATAATCCCATCACGACTAGTGATCGTTTGAACTCTTTGAACTTCTTCAAGGATTTCTCCTTGTACCTTATTAAGTGAACACTATAGTATCCACTTTAATTGTCGATAAAATAAAATGATCAACCTTTTCTGGATCAATGATTTGCATTCTCAATTTCCTTTTCAACCAAAAAGCATGAGAAATCTTGCTTTGAATACAAGATACGCATATACCATAAGATTAACAATCTAATGGTTTCAAGAGTACTCGGTAACTCTTTGCGTTTATCATTCCAGAATTAAAGTTTTAATCTTGGGATACCAATTTGAGTCTTGTATCATCTACATGATATATCATTCTAGTTTGGTTTTTAGAATATAGTCACCTTGATAATGGGCTAGCCATACATCAAATCGTGGTGTAAATGGGTCACAAAAGTGAAACCTCTTTTGCATCATAACAAAATTATATTCTTATTTAGAGTTTATGTACTTAATAGTTATAATTAAGGTACAACTTTAAACCCAAAACTAGTTTGAGTACACAATGACTCTATCTGTCGACATTTTTTGATGCTAGTCGTCATATTCTAATCATCCTATATATTGAATACAATGATGAAAACCACCACCGGTTTCTAATATTGACGAAGTGGTACTAGCAAATTTATGTCAATCAATTAAATAAAGAACTAAGTCTCATTTGATGTCCCACAACTAACTTGCTTATTCTTTAACAACTTGGGGTAGTTTCCTTTCTAGTGTCCAACACTTCCAAAAGGAAACTTTATCGATTGGAATTGATCGGTTTAATCTTTACTTTTACCTTTTTCTTGTCAATTCCATTCTAATCTTTACTTCTTGAACCTCGTCCTTTTCTTAACAATTAAGAGAATGCTCCCACTCATTTCAATAAATCTTTATTTAGAGAAGCAAAAAAATTAATTTCATGAAGACTACTCTTCAATTCATTCGTTTAGTCTTAAAACTTTCATTGAAGTGGTTGCTTTATTTTGGTCAATTACGACTTCTAACAAATATAATTACCAAATGATTTAACGTTTCAAAGTACTTAATTCGATTAAGCACATGAAAAATAATCCATTGTAAGTAGATATGTTAGTCAAGAATCAAAAACCCTTTTGATCATAAATAACTTTCATCTATACTCTTCACAAGAGATCCTTCCAATGGATAACACGAGGTTTTAGAAGAAAATTCATATTTGTCTTTAGTTACGATATTTTAATGGAGATTTGAATTAAAATCGAAATGATATCGTATAAATTGAGGTAAAGAAATAGAACAATATGATAACGGAATAAGAAAACAAAACATTTATCGCTATAATAATACTTGTAAATATAATAACAAGTAAAGCATTTACATAGTGACCTCTACCCAACTATTATAAATGATTCCAAGATCCAAATTCATATTAACTTGGGCACGCTTTGGCGATACAACCCTCATCAATATAACTCGGCGGATTAACTCTTTAATCGATTCTACTTTTAGAACTCTTGGTCGATAAAATTACATTAATATTTATCTTTAGCCCAAAACACATCCGGCTATGGTCAAGAATACTTTTGTTGAGTTCAACCCAAATTTCGAATAAATGTGTCCATGATCCAAATTCACATTAACTTGGGCACGCTTTGGCGATACAACCCTCATCAACATGAATTCGGTGGATAGACATTTATCACCCACTTCCCCTACGTAACAAGGTTTGTACCCCCGTTTGGCTGAGCGCACTCTGTAACACCCCGGTTTATGAAGGAGCCTTTAGCAAGACGTTCCCTAATAAACCGGACTGTTACCATCTCGGTTTCCCGAGGTAGTGAATAACAAGGTACAACGACACCAAAGTACTTTAAATTAAAACTTAACGATTACATGTTTATTACAAATTATCCAACCAAACTTAAGATAAATAAATACAACTCGCAGCGGAAAATAAATTAAGTGATAAAATTCTTCTATGTGGTCTAGACTTCTAGGTAGATTGGCCAAGTCCTCACGCATCCCATAGCTCCCAAGTCAATTAATCTTTAGTACCTGTCAAATCTGCTCCCCATTATGGTTCATCACAGGTGTTCACGAATACACAGGGTCAACCACGAGGTTGAGTAGGGAAAACAATGAAACAACAAAAATATGCTATGCATGCTCCTCCGTCACCTCCATCTCCACCTCAACTCATATATCATAACTCATTTCTCATAACTCATATCTCATAACTCATAACCCGGACAACTCAGCCATACCGATCCCCGGTAGACTATATACATCGACCGTAGCCGATCCGCTCCGTTGAGGACACCAGGGCAAGTCTGCGAGAACCCGCCCTGGGCCTTATCACAACCTCATCATCACCACACCATATCACATCATCATCCTCCACCTCCAATGCATATGAAATGCTCAACAGTAATCAATGCAACTTAATATGTATACCAATGAATGAAATCATGCCAGCTATCAAAATGATGAGATAACATAGTCAACACGAACAGTTCAGTCCACCACACTCCAGTATAAGAAACATAACATAATCACAACCACGAACAAGTCAACGATCACAGCTTGGTCACTTAAAACACAACAATCAACACAATTTAACAACACCGGTAAGTCAAGTGTATTTCCCTACCTCAGAACTGCAGTCAAATAGTCGGAAGCTCGGTGATAATCCACAATAATTCGCCCTCTGAAAGATAATGAAATGATAACCAATTACTTAACTATTCCCGTTCCCAAAATAGAAGTTACTAAAAATAGAATTTCTTAAAATGGAAACTTTCCCGATATAGTAACTTTTCTCTTTTAACAAACCCGACTCAAAACCCGTCTCTAATTATTTTAAATAACTCGGGGATTAAATTAAATAAATTATTTAAAGGACTCGGGAATAAAATTAAATACGAATATGATACATAAAAGATTAAACGAATTAGACGATTTAGAAAACCCGAATCAAACATAAAACAACTCACAACCCAACTTAAACCCGTCTTTAATTATTTAAAAGACTCGGAAACAAATTAATTAAATAAGGATACGATAACTTAAATAATAAGGACACAAAACAAACCCGCTAAATAACACGCCCCAACCACGGTTTCCAGCCCATTTCCCGACTCCACACGCCACCCAACCACCGTGACAACCACCAGCCGTGTCCCCCACTTCGACCCGACCACCAACCACCGACCCCAAGGTGGTCGATGCCGTCCCGGCGAGTTGAACCAGGGGCCGTCATTTGGCCTGGTTCACCGCCAAGCCTCACCAAGCACCCCTTTTTCCCGACGCACCACCACCGCACCCATCACTCATCCCCTGCCAAACCACCACCTACCGCCGCCGTCGCCCACAACCACAGACACCGTGGCACCACCATTTCGACCTCCCCGAGTCCACGGTGGTGCCACCCCAACCTAACCATCTAAAACACCTTAAAACCGCTGCTTAAACCCGATTACTACCCCCATGTCGATGCCGCCTTGCACAGCCACAACCACCACCCATAACCACCCTAACCACCACCACAACACTCGTCACCAACCACCCTACTCCCTTACCCCCGGTAACAACCACCATCAACACCCCTATAAGACACGAAACAACCACCAAGAACTCGACAAAAAACCGAAAAACAGAGGAAAGGGGTTGACTCTTACTGTTTCCGCCACCACAACCGCCACCGGGGCCACCCACGGCCGACGAACGATCCCTATCTCTTCCTTGCTTCACGACAACACCCACGGCCACTCTCTCTCCCTCTCTATGCGCGAAATCAGATGTTTTGGTGTTGGTGAAGGAGGGAGGCGGGTTGAGGTGTTGCTAGGGTAAAATTAGGTTAAAACTTAGGTTAGAGAAAGATGTTGGGTGTTGGGTTAATTGGGTTAAACATGATATTGGGTAAACCCAAATGGGTCGAGGGTAAATGATTTAGCTCACGTCTCGAATACCATATAAACCCGTCTCAGATAACTTATGCAACAACTCGATTTTACGATATCAACACGACTAAACAATTAACTCGACTCAACTATTATCCCGACATAATTGGTAATATAAAAAAATATACATAATAATTAATATATAAAAATATCCGTTTACTCGATTATATAAAATACGGGGTATTACAGTCTTCCCCCCTTAAAATGAACTTCGTCCCGAAGTTCGCTCCCGTACTCAAACCTCAGAAGGGTACACTATATCGTACATACGGACGTCACACATTTCTAACACAGTTAACACACACTTTTGACACATCAATTAAACATAACAGACACGAAATGTTACATTCTGCCCTCCTAAAAAAATAAACTTCGTCCCGAAGTTTAACTCATTTTCACTTAACCCAACTAACTACAACTAATAACTACCTGAGAACACAAATGCATAACAACTAAATAATCGTCTGAGAACACCGTCGTCTTCCATCTAAATTCCGATCTCGAACTCAAGTAACTCAATAACCATGATCACACTGGACCGTAAACATAACTCGGCACAAAGGCCCCACAACTCATAACTTAATACCAGTAGTTTGACTTATATTCCCCTTTTTCACCTCAACCAACTAACAGAAGTATGAATAAAACGTATAGAACTCATTTGCATAGATACCCCACAACGATACCCCACAACGAAACATCTACTTGGTCGAAACTACCATCTACAAACAAGTGCAACATAAACATTAAGATTTTACAATCCTACCCGACTAGAAACATGGTTACGTCCTCGTAACCTCTTTTCAATTTTCATATACCTATACAACAAAATCATTATCAACCACATGTGACAGGAAAGAATACATGATAAGAGATTGCGCATCAACATTAAGGTCGAAACGAGGTTTTATTAAGGAATTAACTGATTGTCAACAAGTAGCATTTATTACTAGCTCATGCTTAACTTAAAACACAACCTCAAACTAAAAGAACAACAAGAAAGGAACCAAGGTTTACACGATTTCACCACTAAACAAGTTTGATGATCAATTATAGACTATGAACGAGCGAGAGCAAAATCAACAAAACAATTTAAGAACTTCTCACATTTGTAAACATACCACAGAAATAGATCTACCACTATTATCTATCACAATCACAGGATCTTATTGACACGTCCATTCAACCCTTTATTCACTCATTGGTTTAGGTCACGAATTAGGTCGATGAATTTAAGCAATCACCAACATACCCATAATTCATACTTTAAATTATAAAAATTGTTTGCACGATATCAATTCTGAAAACATGTTTCTCAATAAAAGTAACTACATATGATCTATGACAACGACAACATTACTTCCATATCACACCTATGTTTCACATTTTAGCAACCATATCATTCAATTGTGTCCAGCAACTTGGTAGAATTCATTCTCAGCAAAACAAGAGATATTGTATAAATAGTTTAAACATATACATTTGCCATCATATACTTTGTAGAACACTAGCTATGATAAAAGATTAGCAACTTGAACAACTTCTCTGATTTGCATGATTGAATAATTAGGCAACTCGTAGGCTCAATTAAATGTAACTATAATGACTATCATTTAAACCCATGCATATCATGTGAACCATCAAAAGAGTTATCCCATTATAATTGCCAACATAGTTATCATGACAATTTTTATTTTAATATAATTGATAGTAACGATTCGAGAATATAAATATGCCAACTGTCGTGTTATATCAAACAGTTTCCTTTATAACGAACATATTCAATAAGAAATAACAACACTGTTTATTATCATGTTATAGGTTTAGGTTCAACTGAAATACTTTATGGCAATGAAAGTACTAAGCATAACTAGAGGCGCACAAATTCGCATAGAAGACATTGGAACTCAGATGACACCCTACACGTGTGAACATTTAGACACAATTATTATAATTATTCATGCGTGTATATTAGAACGATCAATTAACTTTTAACACCATCAACTTACCAAGATATGACAAAATAGTTTTATATTTATATATATACCCGACCACTATGCAAATAGGATGAACATACTAGAGATATTACAACATGCCAAGCATACATAAAATATGCAACAACCGGACTCTTTTAAAATATTTCACCCTTGATTAAGAGTCAATTTAAGCTATCCAATTTTACTCACGCTATCATGCCAACAATGTTATCAACTAGACTTTAAGTTTATCGCCTGTTAAGCTACATAACTACTGAACATGCGTGCTACCATCATCATATAAAACATTATAAGATCACATTAATAAGGCTCATGATATAACCAAACAATTATATGAAAACTCATATAGTACGCACATTTTACAAGTCATGATTCACGTTGTAACTTTCAAAAATCACAAATAAATAACCGTCCAACGAATACTTGAGTTAGATTACTTTTTATAACATACCGAGAGTTAAAAACACAGGGGAAAAAGAATTATGTCTAAAGCACAAGGATTTCATTTTTAAAGCATTTTACAACTCAGTTGTTCCAAATAAGTATGTGACGGCAATTGGTTCGAAACTTGGGTCAGTTTGCAAAACGTACCATTTAATGTAGAAACATCAAGAATTTTCGTGGCTTAACAATTTGAAAACATATGCGAATCTTCTGATCGATGGAGTTGGAATTATGCAAAAATTATCAATACAATTTAAATGAGGATTTTTACAAAATCATTGGTCAAAACTTCACTGCACAGGAACTCCCTGACCACAGCCCACTAAAATATTTATTACTCCTAATCCGTATATCATATAAGCATGAAACCAACGCCAAATGAACACTAACTCACGAGGCTATATCTCACAAAATTTTCATCCATAGGGGATTAACAGAAAAGAAATGACAGCAAGATCAATTAGGGAGTAGAATCAAACAAACGTGTTTCAGCACTAGGTCATCCATCTACTATGTTCCAAGCTCTTACAACCACACTATCGATACTAACTCATCCTAACTTAAATCTCACACTGTATACCTTCGTAACATCTACCCCATAGAATCCTGTTGCATCTCGATCTACTCCTTAAGTCTAATCACGATTGCTATAACTAGAAACATGCAATTCAATAGTGTTTCTTATTACTATCACAAGACTATACTAGCATGGCTTTGGGATCACATAACCGCATATCACTAGACATAATAGTACTATCAGCACATCATTCAACATCCACCTAGGTAAATATCATAATTTCGTAATTATTTTCACGCTCACGATTACCACATTCCAACACTTCATTGATTATCAATCTGAACACGAAGATTTATTTCTCATTTCCACAACATCATATGATCACATCATCATTCATACAAAATACTTACCTTAACGTTGTCCTGTAGTATGGCTAGAACATATGGGTCTCAAGGTATACATCAACCCGCTTATATCCAAGGTTTTCCTTCTAACTACCCCATTCACTCGTTTTCTCTTGGGTTGCCTGGTTCAAAACTGAGAGGGCAAAAGAGCACGCATTAAGGGCGCCTTCTTAACCGCACTGTGAGCTCCTAGCAGTTTATTCCCAGGGGTTCATTTTATTTAGACACATCCTACGTTCATTAGGTTCATTGGTTTAGGCCTGAGGATCGTTCTCTCTGATACCACTTTGTAACACCCCGGTTTATGAAGGAGCCTTTAGCAAGACGTTCCCTAATAAACCGGACTGTTACCATCTCGGTTTCCCGAGGTAGTGAATAACAAGGTACAACGACACCAAAGTACTTTAAATTAAAACTTAACGATTACATGTTTATTACAAATTATCCAACCAAACTTAAGATAAATAAATACAACTCGCAGCGGAAAATAAATTAAGTGATAAAATTCTTCTATGTGGTCTAGACTTCTAGGTAGATTGGCCAAGTCCTCACGCATCCCATAGCTCCCAAGTCAATTAATCTTTAGTACCTGTCAAATCTGCTCCCCATTATGGTTCATCACAGGTGTTCACGAATACACAGGGTCAACCACGAGGTTGAGTAGGGAAAACAATGAAACAACAAAAATATGCTATGCATGCTCCTCCGTCACCTCCATCTCCACCTCAACTCATATATCATAACTCATTTCTCATAACTCATATCTCATAACTCATAACCTGATAACCTTGACCATACCGATCCCGGTAGACTATATACATCGACCGTAGCCGATCGCCGCATTTCCTTGTTGAGGACACCAGGGCAAGTCCTGCAGAACCCGCCTGGGCCTTATCACAACCTCATCATCACCACACCATATCACATCATCATCCTCCACCTCCAATGCATAAGAAATGCTCAACAGTAATCAATGCAACTTAATATGTATACCAATGAATGAAATCATGCCAGCTATCAAAATGATGAGATAACATAGTCAACACGAACAGTTCAGTCCACCACACTCCAGTATAAGAAACATAACATAATCACAACCACGAACAAGTCAACGATCACAGCTTGGTCACTTAAAACACAACAATCAACACAATTTAACAACACCGGTAAGTCAAGTGTATTTCCCTACCTCAGAACTGCAGTCAAATAGTCGGAAGCTCGGTGATAATCCACAATAATTCGCCCTCTGAAAGATAATGAAATGATAACCAATTACTTAACTATTCCCGTTCCCAAAATAGAAGTTACTAAAAATAGAATTTCTTAAAATGGAAACTTTCCCGATATAGTAACTTTTCTCTTTTAACAAACCCGACTCAAAACCCGTCTCTAATTATTTTAAATAACTCGGGGATTAAATTAAATAAATTATTTAAAGGACTCGGGAATAAAATTAAATACGAATATGATACATAAAAGATTAAACGAATTAGACGATTTAGAAAACCCGAATCAAACATAAAACAACTCACAACCCAACTTAAACCCGTCTTTAATTATTTAAAAGACTCGGAAACAAATTAATTAAATAAGGATACGATAACTTAAATAATAAGGACACAAAACAAACCCGCTAAATAACACGCCCCAACCACGGTTTCCAGCCCATTTCCCGACTCCACACGCCACCCAACCACCGTGACAACCACCAGCCGTGTCCCCCACTTCGACCCGACCACCAACCACCGACCCCAAGGTGGTCGATCGCCGCCGGCGAGTTGAACCAGGGCCGTCATTTGGCACGGTTCACCGCCAAGCCTCACCAAGCACCCCTTTTTCCCGACGCACCACCACCGCACCCATCACTCATCCCCTGCCAAACCACCACCTACCTGCTCGCCGTCAGCCCACAACCACAGACACCGTGGCACCACCATTTCGACCTCCCCCGAGTCCACGGTGGTGACACCCCAACCTAACCATCTAAAACACCTTAAAACCGCTGCTTAAACCCGATTACTACCCCCATGTCGATGCCGCCTTGCACAGCCACAACCACCACCCATAACCACCCTAACCACCACCACAACACTCGTCACCAACCACCCTACTCCCTTACCCTGGTAACAACCACCATCAACACCCCTATAAGACACGAAACAACCACCAATAACTCGACGTAAAAACCGAAAACAGAGGAAAGGGGTTGACTCTTACCTGTTTCCGCCACCACAACCGCCACCAGGGCCACCCACGGCCGTCGACAACAGATCCCTATCTCTTCCTTGCTTGGCGACAACACCCACGGCCACTCTCTCTCCCTCTCTATGCGCGAAATCAGATGTTTTGGTGTTGGTGAAGGAGGGAGGCGGGTTGAGGTGTTGCTAGGGTAAAATTAGGTTAAAACTTAGGTTAGAGAAAGATGTTGGGTGTTGGGTTAATTGGGTTAAACATGATATTGGGTAAACCCAAATGGGTCGAGGGTAAATGGTTTAGCTCACGTCTCGAATACCATATAAACCCGTCTCAGATAACTTATGCAACAACTCGATTTTACGATATCAACACGACTAAACAATTAACTCGACTCAACTATTATCCCGACATAATTGGTAATATAAAAAAATATACATAATAATTAATATATAAAAATATCCGTTTACTCGATTATATAAAATACGGGGTATTACACACTCCCTCACGAAATAGGTTTTCATGGTTTCTAATTTTTGGTAAGGCTAAGTCTCAATTGTTTATTTAGCTAGAGGTCATGTCAATTTATTATCTATCACGTTTTAAGTGAACTAAAGCGGTGAACTACAATAATTGTAATTGACACGGTCGATGACTCGATTAAAAAGAATGCATGTTTAGTTATGGCGATTTAGCAATGCATGCAACATATAAATAAAATGCAAACCATAAAAAATAAAATCCTAGTATGGCCTTCCTAAAATATTAAATCTAATAAACTATTACAAATTTGGAAACCAACTCCTTTGGTCCCTTGAACTTCGATCTTGGCACGCATCTCAAGGTGACACCGTCTTCATGGAAACTCCGGGAAATTACAAATAATAAATAAAAATTACATAATTTCCTATTATACATTTGTAATAAAAATAAACTATTAAATTACAAAACGGTGATACGAGATCACAATAATTACAACCGAATCGATATTCCTATGCATTTCGGGTAATATCAATTTAAAATTAAGGCGATACTAAGTAAAATTACATAATTCAAAAATTATATAAAATTAAAATATGACAATCATAAATAAAATGCAGCATTACAATATGTATGAACATGCTTAATTTTATGCTAAATCGCCTTTTAAAAGCCAATATCGTATATTTTATCGGTTTTTATGGATTTGCGTGATTATAACTTGTTAAAATCACAAAATGTCTCATAAATTCATATTTATGTTCAAGTTAATTACCCTAACCTAGTCTTCACTAATATTTTGACAATAACTCAACTTGATTTTTTTTAATATTGTTCATTATGGGCCAAAAATACAAAATTATGCTATAAACTTCAAATTAAATTATAAAAATTTCAAATAATTTCAAAATTTGAAATTTAAACTCATGAACATTCTGGAAAAAATACCATGACACTCATAATGTTCAAAACTTAGGTTAAAAATTTCAAAAATTTATCGAGAAAAACAATATTGCGGTTTATCGGTTTTAACAAATATGACCATTAAAATATGAGAAAATTTATTTTTATCAACTTTTCACTTTTAGATCTGAAATATATGATAAAATGCAACATGTGACATTTTTCTTTAGTCATGAAATATGTTTTAGCATTATATACTAAATAAAGTCACTATTTATTGAATTTTTACTCAAAAATTCATAAATCATGCTAAATGAGTCCAATACCTCTAAGATTTTTACACACACTGAATAAAAATGCATGTGACAACATATTAAATTTCCATGACCAGATTCGAAATATAACTCATATTAACCTAATAAACCCTTTAAATTCGATTTAAGCTTATAAAATCCATATTTCATGCAAAATAACTTAGTTTATCATGAGATTTAACATGCCATCAGTAGATAATATATGTGAAAATATATCCAAAAACCACTGGAAAATTCGAGGTTTAGCTATTTTTCGTCCAAAAATGACATTTTTCTCATAAAAATCACATTTTAATGCCAATAATATATAAAATGAACAATAAAATCCATAAATGAACCAAAATATCCCAAATACATTTTAGGACCAGAAACTTTAAAATGCAAAGTGATTTCGTGATATATCATAATAAACACAAAATTACAAGTTTTATTTGTTAATAAGATTAACTCGGAAAAACAATAAACCGATTTGCATGCAAACAACCTAAGGCTCTGATACCACTTGTTAGAATTCATTAATCTCATATGTATACATATTCATAGTATGATAGTTTAATTTAGTCATAAAATTAAATCGGATCTTATGCATGCAAAACAATTACAAGTATAAGGAGAAAATCAATTCTTACATTGAGTATATCGGATCAAAGGGCACTAGGAAGTTCACCTTCTTTCTAGTTATTGAGCTTTCCAAAGATGGAAGAATAAGATTCAAGTGGAGAATCTCTCCCAAGGAATTATACCCAAGGCAACACCCTTAATAATAATAATAATTAATATGATCTAGTATTAATTAAAATCTAACTTAAAATTGACACAAAATATTGATATTGGCCCTTGAGAATTTCGGCCAAGAGGAATAATTTTGTGAGGTTTCTTTCTCTAAGTTTATTTCAAAAATTTTAGAGAATGGTTGTATTTTTCTAACACTAGAAAAATAGTAGAGTAGTGAATGAACAATAGAAGAATCCATTGGGTTCCTCATGGTGCATAAACCGGTGGGGTGGGCTTAAAGGGGAGCCAATGCATGGTCTTGTTCTTCTCAAGATGAGACTAGGCATGCAAGGCTAGATATTAGGCTTAATCATTATGTTTCCATTTAAAAATAAAACACAATATTAACCCTAAACCCCTCCATAATTTCGGTACACTAGGATAAAATGGGTAGTCCATTTTATTTTGTCATTAGTCAATTTTGTCACATGTTACATGTTACATGACATGTCACAATGCAATGTATTTTTAACATATTAAAAATCACTATATTAATAAAATATGTCACATACAAAATTAACTAGTAATATTTAATTACTTGTACCAAAATGGTTTATCGAATTATAAATTTCAACAACTTGAATTTATAATAAATTATTCAATCCGATTCAATTGTTTCGTAAACAATAATTCAATCTAAGTAATAAAACAATTCGATTACTTAGACCATATATCATTTAATCGAATTACAATGAGACACGTTAATTTTACTCACAAAATCATCTGTCAATTTTTAGCAATTTAATTAACTCGTATCGGCATACGAATAATTAAATGATCAATTAAGAGTATTACCCTATAGGTATGACCTCAGGGTATCAACTGATCACCACCGTCGCACGACAGTAATGTCAAACTCTAGTCAGCCAATCATTACCGATATGTGTGGACCAGTTGACTGTAAAATATTACTTTCCCTCTTGTATTCTTAAACATGAGATTTAAACATTAGATCATCATGATCGAAAATTGTGATCGCATTATTGTCGGAGGACACTTATTCCAACAGCACAGACTGTTGGAAAAGAAGAAAGAGCTATGTACTACCTTAGCAAGAAGTTCTTAGAATACGAGTGTAAATACACACCTCTCGAAAAGACATGCCTCGCTTTTGTGTGGGCAACAAAGAAGCTACGCCACTTCATGCTTAGCTACTTTGTCAAGGTGTATTTTAAAATGGATCCTGTCAAATACCTCTTCGAGAAAACCGTCCTAAACGGACGTTTGGCAAGGTGGACTTTAATGCTCTCAGAGTTTGATCTCAAATACGTACCTTTGAAAGTCATAAAGGGGCGCGCGGTAGCCGAATTCTTCGCAGATAATCCTATCAATGATACCCAAGCAATAGACACGTGGTCATTTACAGACGAGGACATCCTACAGACCAGCGTAGATTATTGGGATCTCTATTTTGATGGAGCATCAAATTTAAGAGGATTTGGAATAGGAGTGTTGCTCATTTCTCCTGAAGGCGAGCATACACCACATTATGTCAAACTCGATTTCGAGGTGATAAATAACGCAGCAGAGTATGAAGCTTGCCTCATTGGTCTATAAGCAGCAGTGAGTTTAGGCATTAAGAATCTTCGAGTTCACGGAGACTCATCCTTGATCATTAACCAAGTTATAGGATCTTGGAAAATGCGAAGTGAAAGTCTAGCACCCTATCAAGCTAGGATAGATCAAGTCGCCCAATTGTTCGATCAGGTCACTTATCTACACCTACCTCGTGAAGAGAATCAATTTGCAGACGCTCTTGCGAAACTTGCAGCCTTGATTAATATGCCAGGCAACATGGTCGAAATGCCTTTATGCATCGAACGACGGTCAGAACCAGCCTATGTACACTTCCTTACAGATGAGGAAGAAAGCCTAGGGGAACCTTGATTCCAAGCCATTCTAAAATTCAAACTCAATGGTACATACCCACCAGATATGGATAAGAGGGGACAACGCGCCATACGCCTACTAGCCTCTCAATACCTCCTCATGCAGGGAGAATTGTACAAAAGAACACCTCTTGGTGTCGTATTGCGTTGCCTTGATCATTCACAGGCACATAAGGTGATGGAAGAAGTTCACAATAGAGAATACGGTCCTCACATGAGTGGACCCATGATGGCAAAGAAAATCACATGTCTAGGATATTACTGGACGACAATGGAGTCAGATTATAATAAATACGCCGGATATTGCCATAATTGCCAGATCTTCGGGAATGTGCAACATGTTCCCCCCCCCCCCTTAATGCTTTACACCATGACATCTCCTTGACCATTTTCTGCTTCGGGAATCGACATCATTGGGAAGATCACTCCAGCTAGAACAGGAGGTCACTGTTTCATTTTGGTGGCTATCAACTATTTTACCGAATGGGTCGAAGCAGCATCCTACACTGCTCTTACAGCTAAACATGTGGCAAAGTTCATACAAACCAATATCATCTATCGATATGCCTGCCCACATGAGATCATCAGGGACAACGAATCACATTTCCAGGGCGAAGCTGCACAATTGCTAGCCAAATACAAAATCAAGCACCACCATTCCTCGCCTTATAGACTCCAAACTAACGGCACGGTGGAGGCAGCTAACAAAAATGTCGTCATAATCCTCAAGAAAATGATCGAAAATTATCAAGATTGGCCTAGAAAAATACCTTTTGCGCTATGGGGTTATCGCACAACGGTTAGGAAGCCCACTGAGGCTACTCCTTTCTTTCTAACTTACGGCATGGAAGCTGTGCAACCAGTTGAATTAGAAATTCCATCCCTACGCATTTTGCTCGAAAGTCAAATCCCAGAAGCTGAATGAAATAGGGATCGATATGAGGAACTCATCCTCCTGGATGAACGAAGGTTGCACGCACTACATAATGTAGAGACATATCAGGCCCGTATCAAACGAGCCTTTAATAAACGGGTTAAGCCCTGGAACATCAAAGAAGGAGATTTGGTGCTCAAATCAGTCAGAGCTCTCCTACCTGTCGATCCACGAGGAAAGTTTAAACCTAACTGGGCCAGACCTTTCTTAGTCAAGTCTATACTCTCAGGGGGTGCTGTTAAGATTACAGACTTAGATGGGAATAAATTTTCTAACCCTACCAACCTAGACTAATTGAAACGGTACTACCCTTAGCATAGGACAGAAAACGCGGCTCGCGTAACCCACGTGCCGCTCATGCGACACGAAATAAAACCGGCCCCTGGCCAGCTAAGGCTTATGTCACTACGCTCTTTCATTTTGACATTTCGACATCCTTATATCATCAAATAAATTGAATTGTACTTCCCTAGGGAGTAAGTAAAGCACATGCTTATTTTTCTAAAAATCCATTACAAGCTCTTGCTTCGAACAATTATTCTTTTACATTTACTCGAACTATGCACAGGGCTTGATTTCGTTTTTTCCAATGAATACGTAGGCAATCCTTCACAGGATACGACCCGTTATTTTAAAATGTAAATAGAAGGACATTTGCATTTGTATTTGAAATTCGATAAGAATAATAAAAGAAAATTATAACAGTTTTTTAACTAATAAATCTTTTATTCATTGTTCCATAAATAGTAATATTATGCCAAATACATATCAAATGAAAATGCTGAAATAAATGCTAGGCTTGGATTCTAAAAGCCCCGCCATTTATTACAACTTAAATAATAATAATAATACTATAATAAAAGGCAAAGTCTATTCTTCCATTTTCCCTTTGCCTTTGTCACCTTTGTCATATTTCGTATCTTGACCACGGTTCGGGCGCTCTTGCGTTGTGTCCGACCTAATCACCAACGGTCGTTCTCGCGGTCTAGCCTTACCATTTCGATCCATCACCATCTCTACGACAGGAGCCTTTCGGCTTCTTCAACTGACGAGTGACTAGGAATCCGGCCTCTTCTTCCTCTTCAGTCAAATACTTTTGATTATCTTTTGCTACTTCACGGATTTTGTAATCCACAGGCTCATGCTTCCTCAGCTTCTCGCGTTCTTCAGGAGTACCAGCCTTTCTCCATTGCAAATATGAGTCAGATACCCATAAGGAGCCAATAGGAACTGGTATGAACCACACGTTCCTATGAGCCCACCTGATTACCCACTCTCGACAAGACTCCGAAGTATGTGCCAAAGCAGTTTGAGGAACAGTATCAAGTTTTGGGATTTTCTGCCTAAGGCCCACTTGCCTCATCAATCTCTCCGGGAAAATGCAAATCATAAATTCCAAACTAGGGATACGTACTGACCGCGTAGAGTCCAAAGATGAGACTCTAGTGATTGACCTGAGATGCCACCATTGCACAATACATCGAATCAAGGGACCACCTTCACTCTTCAACTTATTTTCCCAGTAGTTGCATACCCGAGTGAAGTCCACCATGTAGAGCCTAGTTCTCATTGCAATTGATCGAGCATGATATCCTGGCACATTAACTGGGGGCTCGATCAACCGCAGCCGCTCCACCAGTCAAACCTGAAAAAAAAAACGGGAATTAGTTAACAAACCAAAAAAACAAAAAACAAAAAAACAAAAAAACAAAAAAACAAAAAAAAAAACAAATAAAAAACAAAAAAACAAAAAAACAAAAAAAAGAACGAAAAAAGAACGAAAAAAACAACAACAGTTGAATAAAAAAAGAAAGTAGGTTCATACCTGCAGAATGACGGGACTTCCTAAATAAGGAAGCTCGCGGTTGGCGTTTCTATTATCCAAACCAAGAATGGTCTCCCCTAAGCAAAGGCATGCTGGGCTTTTGTGCAGCTCCATTCATTCCACTAGGCTCAGAAAACGAGGATCACCTCTCATATCATCATCAACATGCCCTCGAAGGACATAGCAATGAAGTAGACAAAACCCGAAGGCCCTGCACCTCGCAACTTAAGAAATGGTAGGGTCTTACCTATTTATAAATCGATCGATAAAGTCAAACATGCGAACAGCTTTTGAGGTCACAAGACGGTGCACCTCAGCCTTGGTCAATCCAAGCAAGTCCCTAAATTTATTTTTATATCCTTGAGGGCTAGGGGGTATAGCCGACACATTTTCTGGTCCCATCCTCCAATAGCAGCTATTTCTTCAGGGAAAGGACAAATATCGCCTCCAGGAAAGGCAAACACGTGAAAATTTGGGTCCCAATACTCAAGACAAACATCCAACAAAAGCTTCACCACTTTCACTAATTTGAGACTCAAGATTGATCCCAAATAAAAGCACCCATGTCGTGTTTCTCAATATTTTTGAACTCATTCGTCCACTCCTTCAGATGGTTTTCAAAGGCATCCATAATTTTGAGATTTTTTTGAGAAGATATGAGAGTTTTATGTGATAGACGGAAGAAAGAAGAAGGAATTGTGTGAATAAAAGCTTCCCCGAAGTCTCTATTTATACTATTCGCTGTTTCCTAATTTCCGTCGAGGTCTGACTAACTGGAGAAATGACGCAGCATCTGCTACGCCTCCTCTAAGGGTTGCAGCTCATGCTGCACCTCTTCCCCAGGGCCTTTTCCGTGTTCTCAACTTTGGATCTTTCCTATTTTGCTTTTTTGCTATAATTTCCTATTCCTATAGGATCTTAATTTGGTAATTTATTCAAATTACCAAGTTTTATGTTTCCTATTTCTTTTCAGGTTCGCTTTTCGAGATAAAGTCGACATTTCCGCCAAACGAGCACACTTACCCATTTTTATTTCTTTCTTTTTTAGGGGAATCATTTCACTCCTCTTTTTCAATACATTTCAAACTTAGACATTTCTTTTTAATTTTTTTTAGGGGGTAGCCCTCCCTACTGTCCGGCCATTTTTACTTATTTCTGGGCATTTTTTGGACATTTTTGTCATTTTTGTTCATTTTCGGGCACTTTTTTTACCTTTTTTCATTTTGCGCCAATTTAGGCCACCTAAGTGCTATATGTTTTACGTGTAAATTCTATGTAAATTTCGGCAGCATGACGGCGTAAACCGTCACCTACAAAACCTGTTTTTTAGGCTAACCTGCAAGAACAACGAACACCCAGCAGCAAAGGCACTCAGACCATTATATACATAACCAGAAGACAGTATATACATCAAACTGGGGGCTCTCTCTCAAAACGGAGTCAAAAAAGTCAAAAATATACAAGTTATACAAGACAACAACAAAAACAAGAAAAGTAGCTAGTCCTGGTGACCCCTCAGCTCAGCTACGGTCACCTCAAGGGAAGCGATCTTGGCGTCCCTAACCTCAAGCTCCCTCAACAGATGAGCCGTCTCCTCCCGAGACTGCACCAGCTCGCGCTCCCTCTGCGTACAAATGAAGAAATGCCTCGTTTCAAGCATTTTCAATAAAGTGAAGAAACACTTTCGTTGCAACAAAATTCAAAATATCAAATGAAATAAAATAAGAAAGGGAATGGGAGGTTCATACATGTCATCCCCAGCCACCTACAAGTGCCTCGATGGCTGTAGCCCGCAGCCGGTTGGCCATCCTCCAGAGCGCCACGTACCGAGATGGTGCCACCTGCATTCAAATACAAGAAGGTTTAAAAAAGGAGCAAGAGCATCCCTATGCAATAAAATAGTATAGACAGCTAAAGCTGGGGGCTTACCCTCCTCACGATGTGCTGCCACTCGTCCAGGCCAGCGTCGGTCACCTTCTCGCCAAAGTCGCGGATCTCCGAGATCGTCGTCATGCCCGCCGCGTCAGTGTGCTCCAATACCTCAGGGTAAGCTGGGGGCTCGACGCCTGCCACCACAATCTCCTATAAAGTTCAAATGATTCTTTATTCAATGATCATTCATCAAGTCAATTCGAAAACAAGAAAAAGGTAAAATGCTTACCACGATCGGACAGTACGCCAGCCTCTGACGAACAAACTCATAGTACTCCTTGCCAGAAAGAAGGAGGGCGTCACCACCCGTGTCGGCCAAGTCAGCCTCCCTCTCAGCCTCAGAAGGCTCCCTGAACATTATCTGTGGAGGATCAATGGGAACCGTGAAGGTGTCACGAGAGCACTGCCGAGTCAAACGCTCGCCAAAGTACCACACAGGTCCCATGGGCGTCCTCAGCAACGGCCGACTCGAGCTCATAGGATGAAGAACCTCAGCCACGAAAGCTGGAGCCTTAGGGTAGCTCTCCCAGGGTCTAGGCACCCACTAAAAATGAGAAAACGAGGGGTCATTCCTATGATCTTCTCTAAACGGGAAAGGGGTCATTCCTATGATTCACCTCTGAATAAAAGACATAAAAGGAAAGTAATCAAATAAGAATCAAAGGCATTTACGCTGTCCAACGTCAGGGCATTCACGCCATGTCGACAAACATCGTAAGAAGAATTCTGGCTCTTCCTACGGCACACGACCCAATCCCTCACCATGGGGTACGCCATCGGTTTAGGCTCCGTCCTCTTGGGCGCGAAGCCGGGAAAGTAAGAGTACACCCACGCCTGCAGATAAGACAATCATTTATTTTTCTACATGGCAGTAAAGAAAATAAAGAAATAATGATCTTTCATAATTCAAAAGAAAGGTTCGCACCTCCAACAAGAGTCCCGGACCGACAGTAGCAGGAGAAGTCCCCTTCTCCATCAGCTCCGGACGTACCATGGCCCTCATGTAGCGAGTGAGGAATGCAAAGCTAGGAGTAACCCAGTCCCAACGACCTAGGCTACTCAGGTCAGAAAGAAAAGGAAGAAGCTTCGTCGACAGGCTCTCCCCCTTGTCTCCGAGGTAAATCGAAGACAAGAACCACCACAGCCACAAGCGAGCCCTCTGCTCCGCAGTACAAGGAGGAGGAGCCACCTTCCTCCCGTCCATCATCACCGTCGCCAGGGTCCTACCTGCGAAGTAGTCTCTGACGTAAGAACTCGGCACCAACCCAGGAACACTGGCAGCACCTGCTGCCAGGTTCCAGCTGATCAACCTCCTCGCCTCTGCTGAGTCCACTCTCATGGCCGTCGACGACCACACCAAAACCTCCTCTCCACATAGCAGACCCGAGATCATGTCATAGTCCTCCAAGGTGACCCCGACCTCTCCAAAAGACATACGTAAAGTTGAGGTCATGTCCCATAACCGATCAAGGGAAGCACCGATCAGGGTAAGATTAGCCCGAATCTTCCTTTCCCTGATCGGCCTCCAAGCTCCCACCAAAGCCCCGAAGGCTCCCAACTCGATGATGGCCTTCTCCTCCTCCGACAACCTCCTGATGGCGTTCATCATCATTGTGTAACCAGAAAAGAACCTTATGTTCCCGGCCTTCTGTATCAATTCAAAACAAAAGCTATCTTTAGCTTAAAGCAAATGAGAAATGAAACAATTGACAAATAGTAAAGGTACTAGGAAAATGACAAGTTCGAAACTTACCAAACTCCTCACCGTCCTGTAAGACAGGTGGCTCTCTGCCACCCAAATGAGATGCCTACCACCCCATTTCTCGGCCCACTCCGGTGCATCCACAAGCTGGCGACCACCACGTCCCACGTTGGCCCTCCTCGGGACCTCCTTAACCTCCTCCTCGATCTCCTCCTACCTCCCACCCCCTACAAGAGTGCGAGAAGGGTCAAAGTCTACATCCATGGGAGCCCTCCCCGACGTAGAAGGTACGTCACCTGCAAAACAAGGCAAGCAAAGGCGTGTCAAGCCATGACAAGCCCTTTTGAAGACATTTCAAGCATTTTCAAGCATCGAAAAAGTGGTTTTCTCGCCATTTTAGGCTATTTCTTTCAAAACCCGACCACTCATGTGGAAGGTTGGGGCAAGTCAATTCTAAGTTCAAGCCTAGTCACGGGTTTGATTCAAAATTTCGGCAGCATTTCGCCATAATAGCGATTATGCCCTAGAAAAGTGTCCTGAAAAAGTTGTGATAAATCAAAAATTTGACATGATAGAAAGTTTACCCATTATAAAAGGGTTCCAAAACACTAAATTTCATCAAAAATGGACAATCCTAAGGTCATTTTCGAAGCAATTTTCGAAACAGTTGAGAAACCGTCTCATTTTCGCTCAAATGCTCAATACTTGATAAAAATTCAAAAAGAATACATGGTTATGTTCCTAACATTGCCAATTATCCATTTATAATGTCAATTTTATCAAATGAATCCATTTGAGGCAAAAGCCCCGATTTTTCGACATTAAGGGGAAGGAAACCTAATTTTTTCGGCCCTAATTCAATCAAAAACGTGAATTTAAAGCAAGAATGAGATACATACCTCGGTTAGTCATGACTTATGGCACAAATTGATCAATTTTTGACAAGTTTTGGTTGGAATTTGAGAGAATTTGAGAGGAATTTGTGTTTTGTTATTATGACTTAAACCTACGGTTTATCGGGTTTTATCCAGACAGGGACAAGCCCAAGAAATGACGCAGCATCTGCTGCGCCCTTTCCAAATGCCGCAGCTCTTGCTGCGCCTGTTCACCAACGTCATTTTAGCTCAAATTTTGAATGTTCGTTATAAGTTTGTTATTTGTGGGCCCAAGTATTGTGCGCCTCTTCTCCGACACCTTATATCATATATTTGGTTCTTTTGGGCGTTATTTTCGTCCGGACCCGTATTTTTCTAAATAGGCGGCAAAGCCTTCTCCACGTTTTGTTTCCCAACAAGGATTACTTTGAACCCAGTTCACAGGCTCATGCTTTATTATCAGGATTTCCTTGCAACAACGAGCGGATTTCCAGCGGTACTTAGGACGCGCCACTATCAGTCAAGCCTCTTCATTTTTCCTCAACGGTGTTTAAGACACGCCTTTATCAATACATTTATATCCAGCAACAGTTCATGACAGCCGATGCACTTCTCAAGGAATGGAGTTTGTTTGAAAGAAGATGCAAGCATATCTCCCAAGAATGATTTAATCCAGACAGAGTCATTCATATTTTCCCAGCGCAGCAGTATTGCTCACTCATGATTTCTTCCATGACGATCAAGATGTTCCTATTCATCAGTACATACTTCTTCAGCGATATTTTGCAGTGTTGCTGTGGTCCGGTTCAAACTCGTCGTCAAAAGCTACCAACCAAAACATTGTTTATAACTTTACAAACTACTCTTACTAAAGAGGCAAGTAAAGGTCGGATCCCAAGGGACGGGTATTGATGTAGGATTTTCAATTGTAAATGGTCGTGTCTTAGGGTGTCACAATTTGGGGTTGAGGTAGGAGATCAACTAAACTAATCAACAAGATAAATAAAAACAAAGCAAGGTAAATAAAGGGGTTGTAAACAATTGATTAAAAGCACTAGGGTGTCATGGGTTCATAGGCGATTTATGGGAGTTGATCATACAAACATGTTTTCAATTATATGTAAGCACTTATTGTTGTGATGGGATCAAGTTGGTGTATAATCTTACAATCCCTAGGAAGGTTTGGGTCCCGGAGCCGAATCGATTAGATTGTACAACGACTACAAGTCGACTTAATCCTTCCTATCCAACTATATGCATGGTCTAATGAGGCTCGAGTTGGTGTATAAGCTTAAAAGCCTCATTGAAAAGATAGGTGATGGGTAAAAAATGCAAGGATTCATAGGCTTGCATTTTATCAAACATAACATGTGCATAAGTTGAAATCACAACAAGCAAGCAAATTAATTATGAAAACATATTAGATTAAGCATGAATCATTCCCCATGTTGGTTTCCCCTAATTCCCCATTAACCCTAGCTAGAAGATTACTCACTCATTATCAAGTTTAGCATGCTAACAAGGTTGTCAAACATATTAACAAAGCAAAACATGATGAACAAATGAAAGTAATTAACAATAAATAAACAAGGGTTAAGAGAATTATACCTATGAAGATGATTCCAAATAATAATGCAAAGAATAATAAAAGTACTTGATGATTGATGGAAGGTTGTCAATCCTCCAAATAAACCCAAATAATCTTCTAATAACCCAAAATAAATGAAGAACACTAGAGAAATTAAGAAGAGATTAATATGTGATTAATATTGATAAATTGTATTATAATTTGATGAGATTAAGAATGGATTAAGAGAATATTAATGGTTTGATTAAAGGATGAGTAGAGATTGATGCTAATCTAGGTAGTATAATGGGGTATTTATACTAAAGATTAGGTACAAACATTAGGGTTACTAAGGGCTTAAATGACTATTAAGACCCTAAGAAAAGTTGAGGAAATGCTCCTCTCGAAGGAAATGAGCATTTCTGTGCTAGTCCCGTGCTGATCTGCCCGTCCCGTGCTGAGGCACGGGTTATTCTGCCTTAGGATCGGCTCGGATCCTGGGTGAGACGCTCGGCTCAAGCTGCTGCAAGACGCTCGTCCTTGCCCATAAGACGCTCGGATCCTGCTGCTTGGAGACGCCCGGATCGTGCCTGATCCGCTCGGATTCTGGGACAGTATACTTTTCTTCTTTTGCTCCTCAACAATCCGCAAGGATCATGTCGGGGATGCAAAGATCCTTTTATCATTACCATTTCACTTTATTATCTACTTAGGCCTCTAGTGTTGGTCCTCTCCTTGATGCTTGGTCATTGGATGCGATCAATTTAGCTCTATTTCGCCTTGTAAATGCAAGGTTAGCACTCCTTTCCTACCAAGGGGACAAAACCTCAAAGAATATGTAAAATGGGAAACTAAAGATAATAAATGACCCAATTATGTGCTATAAAGCATAGGAACGAGGTTAATTCGGGGACTAAATGTGCTCAAATATGAATCACATCAAACATCCCCAAACCGAACCATTGATCGTCCCGAGTGAAGAGGTGACTACAACTAGGACCTTTATTTAAACAAACCTACTAATATAGCCGATATGAGACAATTAGCGGGTCTCACTCCGCCCCTTCAACTCACAACAAGACAACCATGAGGTAGGATGCCTTCTTGCAAGGTAAGGTGGGGCTTGCCAAAATGGCGATACATCCAAGCATTAAGCACACAAGAGCAAGTAATGGATGCATCTACAAAAATGAATAGCCACTTTCCTCATCTAAGTGGCGGAAATTATCTAACAGGGAAGCAATCTAAGGGTACATATTCCATTATAGATACGGTTTCTTCAAACTACTAAGCCTAGAAGGATACCAATAAATCACCTCCAAGTTGTGTCAAGCTAGGGTACCTTTGTCCTCAATCGTTAAATGCTTTCGTCAAGAGTAGGCTCCCTATGGTGTTGCAAACACTGGAGGATCGCAGAATTCCCCTTCTTGCCTAGACAAGAAGAAGGGTCGTCCCCTCTCTACCATGCACAAAAGTGGATTCGATGGAAAAAGGGATCAATATGTATTTGAGTTTCATATGGGAGTTTGATTTTTTTGTTGTTTTTCCCCCGAATTTTCTTGTGGCATTTGACACTTGAGAACAATTTATTTTTGCCATTTCTTTGATGTTTGGCATTTCAATACTTGACAATTTTCAACTTTTTGCATTTTCTTTTAAACATTTTCAAAGTGACCCTAATTAGTAACGAGGGTGCCTTTTATTTGAAGCATAGGAGTTCTTATTTTTGTACTCCTCTTTTCTTTGATGCAAATTGCAAACTTTTTCATTTCTTTTTATTGCTTGAACTCAAATTTGAACTATTTTTGTGCCCATTCCCTTTTGATCACAAAATGTGGTAGAATATGGAGGATGGTTGTATGGCTTCAAGGGTCACTTTGGAATAAACGGTAGCCAAGGAGTTATCACACCACAAGGTACTCTTGACTAGGCCTTAATCCATGGGTCAAAGGATACTAGCATGACACATCTTAGGGTGTTTTACAAGTATTCTAATGAGCAAAGTCTCAAGAAGAAAAAGTATCTACAAGGGCATTATATACACTTGTCAAGCTTCCCAAATAGATGTTTTCACAAAACTTTTCCTAAAATGCAACTATATGCCATGATGCCACTAGCATTTATACGACCTAATGCAAATGCTTCTACTAACTAGTATGCCATATAAGCTAAATGCAATTCCTATAATCACATTGGTTCATAACGCATCAAACAAAATAAAGCCACGTAGTCATTAACATAAAGAGGAAAAAGGAGATTGGAAAGATCATACCATGCGGTCGTTATAATCCTCATGTCTCGGATGTGGCGTAATCGATCAATGTGAAAAAGGATAGACAAACAAACAAACAACTATATATAAATATATACAATTCTACACTATAAAGGAATGAACATGTTTTTGGTTTTTTGAAATTTTTAAATTTTTATGGGTTTTTGTTTATGAAATAAAAATATATGTTTTTGTTTTTTTCAAAAATTTTCAATTTTTATCATTTTTGAATTAAAAGTCAAGTTAGAATTTCCCATCCCCACACTAGTATGGGCATTGTCCTCAATGACCAATACGAAAGGAAATAATGCAAGCTAATTTGAGAATGCATGATTCCTACACTAAAATGCAAACTACATGACATATACACAAGTGATGCATTCTATACTATACTATATGATGCATGAATTTGTTGGTTGGAGAGCACAATTTGAATTGACTCCCAATGCTTGTGCTTGATCTTCCCCAAACCAAGTAAGACACTATTTCTAGTGTAGAAATGGGGGAGTTCATGCACAAGTATGCAATGCATGAAACTAATTTGTCATTTTGGATTTTCAAAGTGGGAACAATATAAGACACCTCAATGGAACCGAGGTGGGAGTCCTCTAAGTGTTGCTAGGACTCAATACCCATGATCAAGATTAAATTAAAATGATATAAAGACAAAGCTAAAAGGAGGTGTAGGGAACTCACAATGGATTGTGGCATCCTCCAAAAGCTTGTCAAACCTCAATTATCTCTCATTGCGACATCCGCATCACTATCATCTTCATCTTCATCATCCCCATTATCATCATCATCATCATCTACCTCCACGGACCCGGAGGCTTCACGATCATCTTCATCACTTGAGCTTTCCATTTCTTCTTCCTCTTCTTCCTCATGGCAAGAGTAGCTACCTTCCCCGCTCTCAACAACAATCTCCTTCCCTTTAGTAACTTCACCATCCAAGTTGGCACCTCTAGGGGCATTCTGGAAGAACACCTCTCTATCTGCTCAACAAGGAAAAGGACATATAGGATTAAGGAGTCCTTGCCTAGCTAGATGAAGGAGGGGCGGATATTGAGCTCGGTAGGCATTGACTCGGTCTTCATAAGCTTGCTTATGCATCTGTTGTAATAATTGAGTCAAATAGTCATTGCCTACCTCAACATTTGTGCCACTTGGTGTGAATTCTTGGTATTTGATTGGATAAGGTGGAGTCATAATAGAGGAGGAGGAGGGCTCGACATTAGTTTCCCTATGTTGTTGCATAATCATCTCGGCTTTTTCGGAAAGGGGAAGAAGATAGTTTAGACTTCGAACATTGAGGCGGCATATCTTTGATGTGACCATAATTAGCGCATATTTAGCCCCCGAATTAGCCTTGTTCCCATGCTTTTTAGTGCATATTTGGGTCATTTCTTATCTTTAGTTCTTTGTTTTGCATATTCTTTGAGATTTTGATCCCTTGGTAGGAAAGGAGTAAGAATCTTGCATTTTCATGGCAAAACGAGACTAAATTGATCGAATTCAATGACCAAGCATCAAGGAGAGACAAGATTAGAAGGCCTTTGTACATATTATAGTAGAAGAGCAATGTTGAGAAAGGATCCTTGAGTCCCCAAGGAAATCCCCAAGGAATTTATGAAGAAAAGGGAAGAAAAGAAGAAGATGTCTTGCTGAGTGACTATCCGTGCAGATTGTCACCAATCCGGCCGTCCCCCAGCTGCACAATCCGTGCGGCTTTGCTCTAATCCGCTCGGATTCCACCTCCACAATCCGCCCGGATTCCCTCGAATCCGCTCGGACCCCATCACAAGAATCCGCCCGTCCCGACCTTATTCCGCCCGGATTCCAGCACAGTGTGATTTCCTCTTCTCCAAGCTACGAAGAAAGAAGCCCTTCCTTCGAAAAATACCGGCTCCTCCTTGCTCAATCAAAAAACTGTAATTACTAGTTTAGCCCTTAGTTAACCCTAATGCATCCTCCCTAATTTCCACTATAAATACCCCATTAGTCTAATTAGAGGAGTATGTTCTTCTTATCAATAATTAGAGTAGTTAATATCAATCAAATCTCTCTTTAGTTTTGTAATCAACAATTAATCAAGTTCTAATACAAGTTTTATTTCCTTAATCTCTCTTTTGTTCATCCTTTATTTTGGGTAATTGAAGATTATTTGGGTTATTGTTGGGAGATTGACAACCTCTCAATCAAGCATTCAAGTACTTCTTTTATCTTTGCTTTATTATTGGAATCATTAGTAGGTATAATTCTCTTAATCCCTTTTTAATTATTGTTAATTACTTTCATTTATTCATCATGTTTCATATTGTTGGTATGATTGACAACCTTGCTAGCATGATCAACATGATAATGAGTGAGTAGTCTCTTAGCTAGGGTTAATGGGTGATTAGGGGAAACCAACATGGGGAATGATTCATGCTTAAATTAATATGCGTTCATGTTTTATTTGCTTGCTTGTTTTGATCTCAACTCATGCACATGTTATATTTGATGAAATGCTAAGCCTATGAATCCTTGCATTTACTATCATCTTCTATCTTTTCAATGAGACTTGTAAGACATAACCCAACTCGAGTCTCATTAGACCATGCATGTTGTTGAGTAGGGAAGATTAAGTCGACTTGTAGGTGTTGTACAATCTAATCGATTCGGCTCCGGGACCCAAACTTTCCTAGGATTGTAAGATATAACCCAACTCAATCCATCACAACAATAATTGCTTGCTTATAATTTGAGAACATGTTTGTATGATCAATTCCCATGATTCCCCTATGATCCCATGACACCCTAGTGCTTTTAATCAATTGTTTACACCCCTTTAATTAATCTTGCTAGTTCATTTTCATTGCTATTTTAGTTTAGTGACCTTCTACATCAACCCAATTTGTGACACCCCTAAGACACCACTAGTTTCAATAGAAATCTCATTTCAACTCCCGTCCTTTGGGATCCGACCTTTACTTGCCTCTTTACTAATTGTAGAGTTGTTTGTGAAGCTATAAATTGTGTTTTGATTCGACCGTGACCCAACGACCACATCTTTAATTGTGAACACGAAACGGACCCGATCAAAAATGGGCCGTTGCCGGGGACGGTGTTTGTTTGATTTAGATTTCCTTTTTATTGTTATTAGTTGTGTCTTTCTTCGCCTTGGGGAAGTAAAACTCCTCAAGGTTTGTTCTAATTGTTTTCAAGTTGTTTGATATTTTGCATGGCTAGAAGGTCACAAGGTGATTTGTTACCTTTTGACCGTGAAATCGAAAGAACCTTGACGAACAATAGGAGACTTGTTAGGAGGAATTTAAGAGGTATTAGTGAAGTTGTTCAACCCACTAATGAGTTCGTCAATCCTTTCCCAATAGAAGGAGAGGAGAACCCATTACACAATACCCCACAAAATCCACCTACAATGCCTAAATTCTCGTCACACTCCGTACCCACCGAGGAGAATCTACCAAATGGTACTCCTACACCGCAACATCTAACCGGAAATTTTATTGCCAAGTCTGCCTTCATCCAATTAGTTGAGAGGAGCCAATTTGGGGGGATGCCTAGTGAAGACCCTCATTCTCATATGGAAACATTTTGCGACTATTGTGATGCAATCTCTCAAACGGGCGTGACTCAAGACCAAATTAGATGGGTCTTATTTCCTTTTTCTCTAATCGGCACCGCGAAGCAATGGTTGAAGGGCCTTGATAAGGCCACCCTCAGAATAGATTCTTGGAAGAAGTTGGCTCTAGCTTTCTACAAAAAATTCTACCCACCGGAAAAGACTAACATGCTAAGAGCTCAAATTACGGGTTTTAAGCAAAGGGATGAAGAATCTTTGTATGAAGCTTGGGAGCGGTTCAAGGGAATTTGTCGCTCATGTCCTCACCATGGACTTAGCGAATGGTTTTTAGTACAACAATTTTGGAACGGTTTATATGAAGATTCTAGGAACATTCTCAATATGGGATCAAATGGAATGTTCACCGAAGTTGATGACAATCAAACATGGAACAAGATTGAGGAAATGGCGGTCCATAACTCACAATATAGTAGACCTCGCAAGGCTACTAGAGGAGGAAAGCATGAAGTGGACTCCGTTACTCAATTGGGTGCTCAACTTAGTGCTCACATTGACACAATCAACTTGAAGTTTGAACAAGCTATGACTAGACTTGAAGAAAACTCAAAATCATCGAAGCATCATGTTAATGCCATGACGGCATCTTCATCAATCCCAAGTGGGATATGTGAGAATTGTGGAACTTTGAGACATGACCAAGGTGAATGTAGGGGAACAAATGAACAAGTGAATGCTTTCCAAGCATACAAGAGTGGTACCCCTTATTCCAATTTTTACAATGAAAACACCAAATTCCATCCAAATCTCTCATACAAAAGCCAAAATGTCCAAAACCCTCAAACAACATACACTCCACCACCCATGAGAAACCAAAATCAAAGACCCTTTTACAATCAAAACCAAGGTTACCAAAATCAAAATCCATACAATCACCAAAATGACCAAGGTTTTGATGTCCAAAAAGCGGTCCTCCAAATGTAAAAGAATCAACAAGAATTTTTCACTCAAATGCAAAAAGATAGCCAAGCAAAGGAAACCACCATCAACAACATTCTAGCTCACACCAAGACGTTGGAAACACATTTGACTCAACTAGCATCTTCAAGCTCACAAAGACAAAAGGGGCAATTACCACCTCAAAGTAATCCCCCTAGACATGAAACGGTTAGTGCCATTCACTTGAGAAGTGGTACAAGGTATGAAGCACCGAAGAAGCAAGTTGAGGATGAAGTTGTGAAAGCTAGTGAAAAGGAAGAAATTGTGCAAAGCTCCAAAGATGGAGAATCATCAAAAGAAGAAAGTTCAAAGAAAAATGAAGACAAGGTCAAGGAGAAGGAGCCCATTGTGATTAAACTCCCTTTTCCAAGTCGTCAAGCCAAGCCCAAATTTGATGACCAACTTGGAAAGTTCATGGAAATTGTCAAGAATTTGGAAGTCTCAATTCCTTTCACGGAATTAATCAATCACGTGCCGGCCTATGCGAAGTACATGAAAGATATCCTCACAAAGAAGAAGTCGATCCGGAAGCTTGAGACTATCGCCTTCACTAAGGTGAGTAGTGCAATACTTCAAGGGAGTTCACCTCCAAAGTTAAAGGATCCGGGAAGCTTCTCAATACCGTGTACCATTGGCGACACGACGATCAACAAAGCCTTATGTGATCTAGGGGCTAGTGTGAGTGTCATGCCGTACTCGGTGAGTAAAAGGTTAGGGATGGGAGAGCTTAAATGCACCAACATCACACTCCAAATGGCCGATAGATCGACGAAAACACCATTAGGGATATGGGAAGATGTCCCCGTGCGAATTAGGAAGTTTTTCATCCCGGTGGACTTTGTCATTGTTGATATGTAGGAAGATTCCAACATTCCAATCATTCTAGGAAGACCTTTCCTACACACCGCGGGTGCGGTGATTGATGTGAAACATGGTGAGCTCACTCTAGAAGTGGGAGATGAAAGCATAACTTTTAATCTTGACAAGACTATGAGAGCTCCTCGTTTGCATGAACCATGTTTCATGATTGATCATTATAGCCGAAAGGATGAAAGGAAGAAATCGGAACTCCAATAGAAGAAGAAAATTGAAGATGCTCCATTCAAAGAGCAAGTGAATTGTGAGAAGGAGAGCTTGCAAAGCTCATCAAAATCAATCAAGGAAGAAGAGGATGGCCTCATTGGCCAAGAGAAGAAATTGGGAGAGTTGTCTCCATCTAAGCAAGAGATTTTCAATGATCAACTTAATGAAGTTTGTGGTCTTTGGGACAACGAATTTGAAGGGATTTTTAATCCCTACATTGGTAATGCCATCGATCAAGACCGACAACAAGGGCCAAGGTCTATTGAAGACCTCTACCATGATAATGAACAAGCTTTCGATTAATTTTTCAAGGTGTTGAGCAACATCAACAACACCTTGGACATGCCCCCTTGACATCTCATCAAGAATGAGAGTTTGGTGGAGTCCTCCCTAAACCACCACTTGTAAATATTTCTAACTCCCTAACTTACATTTCAATTCTTGTATTGCATTTTTGTCATCTTTGGATTTTTATTTACTTTGATCAAGATAATTGTCATGTTTGAGAGAAGTGAGGGAGGGACTAACAATTTCAATTGATGTGTAGTGCTCTAGCTTAGTGTGGGGATGACAATTGCCTAGGCTATCCATGCCTTAGTAGTGCCCCCACAATGAAGAACACAAAATTTGAAGAAAGAATGGAAGAATGGTAAGGGAAATGCATTGTACACGGATGGAACTGAATCCGGGTACAAGGGGTCGAATCCGAGCGGATTCAGGAGAATCCGCCCGTCTTCAGTAATCCGAGCGTACTGCAGCAAAGACGCCCATCCTGAACTGAGCTGAATTTTGAAAATTTTTTACTGTGACTGAATCTGGGCGTCTTGAGCAGCAATCCGCCCGTCTTGAAGAATCCGTCCGTCCTGGACAGAAGACGCCCGTCTTCTCTGCTGAGGAAAACAAGAAAAATTTCCTAGACTGAAATCCGTCCGTCTTCAGGCAAATCCGCCCGTCCCGTATCAAGAAAATCCGAGCGTCTTCTACAGAATCCGCCCGTCTTTAGGCGAGTTTTATACAACCCAGAAAGAGCAGAATCCGCATGATTGGGCAGAATCCGCACGGATTGCCCCTGCAGTTCGAAAATTTCGGTCTTTATAAAATCCCTCCCACCTTTCTTCATTCATTCATTCATTCATTCATAAACACTACCCACAACATCAAAACCCTCATCCTCTCCATCACAAAAACAAAATCCCTCAACAACATTCACCAAAAACAAATCAATCACTCCTTCTTAAATAAAAATCAAAACCAAGCACAAAATCTTCAACCTTTGAGTCGATTTTTGATTTCATAAAGGCAAAGCCTTTCACCTTTAAATCGATTTGGGTACACTACAAATTGAAGATTTTTCATTCTTTTCTTGGTTAATTCATCAATGGCAAGGACTAAGGGAGCAACAAAGGCAACAAAGGCACCAAAGGCTAAGGCACTCTCACAAAGGCAAAAGGCTCTTCAAACAAAGAAAGCATTGGCTATGGTGGTAGCAACACCAATCATGGAAGTGAAACAACAACAACAACCTTCTATGGGAGCAACAACACCTTCTACTCCGGAAATTGATCAACTTTTGCATTATCCGGAGGTAACTTTTATTTCCGAAACCCATAGAAATACCTTTGCCAAGTTTGCTAGGAAGTCATTACAATCCACCAAATTTATATGTGAAGATACCTTAGAAAAATTGGGTGTTCTTGAGCAAACTAGAGCCTTTTTCAAAGCCATGGGGTTGAAGAAATTGTTTGAAACAAAGGAATTGACATACCTCTCCCTTACCTTGGAATTTTTGAGTTCTTTGAAAGTCACCAAAGTTGAGAATAGGGAGAATCTCGAGTTTCGTCTAGCTAATGTTAGTAGACGCATTTCCTTTAGAGAATTGGGTGTAATTTTGGGTCTTAGTGATGAACCGCGTTATTTTAAGAATTATGGAAAGTATGACCCCGAACCTCTTTGGGAGGCAATTTCCGGGAGGAAATTTGAGGACTTTCATGCGAGTCGTGCTCTTCTAGTCCACCATCCGGGCATAAGAGTATGGCACAAGGTCATGGGAAACACCATAATTGCAAGGAAAGATACCAACCATTTCACCAAACTTGATTTTATTCTTCTTGAATCGGCTTTGAACATTGGAAGAGTACACACCAAGCCTTACAATTCTTTGAGGCTCTTGGTAGATAGATGGCTCAACATTGATTGTGGGAAGAAGGGCACTACCGTTATTGTCAATGGCGGCCTAGTCACTATACTAGCTAAGTACTTTGATCCTAACTTCAATAAGGATAACAAGTACAAAGCAAAGGAGGGTGGTCATCTTGTTGATTTGCATACTATGATACACAAGTTCAAGTGGGTTGCCCATAACCCCTTGACACTAAGTATGGATGGCTCACTAGTGAAGCTAGATCGTTCACCTTGCCTTCAAAGATTTGTCGTCTAAGCGTCCACCGGACCAATTATCTACTTCCCCTTTCTAAAGAGGCCGAGTATATTATTCAACAACAAAAGGGTGATCTTGAAACTCCCTCCTCTTCCATTGTCATACCACCTTACCCCTTTGAGTATCAAGAGTTCAAGCCGGAAGGAGTTGAAGCTAGAAATGATTATGTGACTCTTCTCATGCAAGCAATGCACAAGCAAGCCTTTGAAGATCGGAAAAACGCTTACTTGGCTCAATATCCACCCCTCCTACACTTAGCTAGGCAAGGACTACTTGATCCATCTTGTCCTTTGCCTAGTTGGGCGGATAGAGAAGTCCTATTTCCGGGTGCATCTAGGGTCATTTCGGGTGACAATGGGGTTGTTGGTAATGATGAAGAAGTTGATGATAACATTGATGAAGAAGCAAGTGAAGAAGGAGAAAAGGATGGTGAAGATGATGATGAGCAAGATGAGGAAGAAAGTGAAGAAGCAAATGACAAGGGAAGTGGCAATGTGACCACTTCTAATGAGGAAAGTGATGGTGATAGCATGATGGAAGATTAGGAAGCCTTGGAGACTCCTACCCTCTCATGGTTTGTCTATTTCTCTCTTTGTTTTAATTATAATTTTGATCATTGTTGGAGTAGTCCTAGAACCATAGAGGACTCACACCTCGGTACCATTGAGGTGTTCTCATTTTATTGTTCCCATTTCCAAAATCCAAAATGACAAATTAGTTTCATGCATTTCATAGTGTGTGCATGAACTACACCCATCCTTGGACATTAGCAATAGTGTCTCACTCGGTTTGGGGAAGTTAATACATACACAACGGGAGGTAATCTAAATTATCCTCTCCGTCATAACAAAAACCATGCATCATGTAGTGTAGCTTAGTATAGATTGCATTTAGTGTAGAAATCATGCATCATCTTTGCATAATTTCCATCATTTTGGCCATTGAGGACAATGCCCATATTAGTGTGGGGATGGGAATTCTAACATTTAACTCTTATTCAAAAATCCAAAAAAATTGAAAATTTTCAAAAATCATAAAAATTTGAAAATTGAAAAACCCAAAAACATGTTTATTTCCTTTTGTAGTCTTGTATATATTGTCTTGTATATATTGTGTTTGTTCTATCCTTGTTCACATTGATTGACTACGCCACATCCGAGACATGAGGATCATGAAGACCGCATGGTATGATCTTTCCAATCTCCTTTTTCCTCTTTATGTTAATGACTATGTGGCTTTATTTTGATTGATGCGGTATAACAATGTGAACTTAGGACTTGCATTTAGTTTATATGTCATATTAGTTGATAGAATCACTTGCATTAGGATGTTTATATTAGTTGCATCATGGCATGTAGTTGCATGTTAGAAATGTTTTGAAAATGCCTAATTAGCAACTTTGACAAGAGCAACTAAGCCATTACAAATACTTATTCAACTT
Source organism: Silene latifolia (assembly GCF_048544455.1). Taxonomy (NCBI): domain Eukaryota; kingdom Viridiplantae; phylum Streptophyta; class Magnoliopsida; order Caryophyllales; family Caryophyllaceae; genus Silene; species Silene latifolia. Next base: position 89,015,695 of record NC_133528.1, read on the forward strand.
AAGACTTTGTCTACTAGAATGGTTGTAAAACACTCTAGATAGTGTCATACTAGTGTCTTTTGACCCATGACCCAAAGCCTAGTCAAGGGTTTGCATGTGAGTCACCTATCCAACCCCGTGATGCGATGTGGACTTGGTTAACTTGTCTAGGTGACCTTGATTGACCTTGTGGTAAGGCAACCCAAAAATATTTTCTATCAATAAGCTTGAAGTGCTCATTTCATAGAAATTTTGTCATGTGGAAGTAATCTAATGCCAAGGAACCTCAAATGTTATGAATTGTTGAAAGTTGAGAAATTTAATTGTTTTGATGGAGGCGTACCACTTCGATGTGCTTTGGTGCGGGATCCATTGAATTGGGCCCCCATACGGTTGTGAATTAGGCCGCCCAGAGACAGAGTGACTATCACCCCGAAAAGCTATTGTCTAGAGGTTAACCGGTTGCCTAATAAGCGATTGGCGAAAGCAAAGGACACTAGCCCGGAAGGGACAAACCCCATCTTAAATTTTTGAAATGTGAAAGTGAAATGAGGACAATTTTGAATACTAGTCATATCCACCCGTTGTGAATAAAGATTTGAGCATTTCATTCCCAAAAAGTCTTTTGTCAAGCCACTTGGTCGAGCTTGGGACGATCCATGACCTTTACTTTTGTAGAGAATTCGAGACTTGTCATGTCATATGTTACTAGCATCATAGGGATCATCATTCCACCACCATCCGATCGCTCTTGACGAAAGCATTTGGAAATTGAGGACGAAAGTAGTCTAGTTTAACACCATTTGGAGGTGATTTAGTGCCATCCTCTTAGACTTAGTAATTTGTTGAACTAGTATTTGTGAAGGATTACATGCTCTTAAATTTGTTCCTCTTTAGTGCCTCCGCCACTTGATGAGGGAGTGGCTATTCCTTTTTGTAGAGGCATCCATTATGTGATTTTGTGTGCTTAATGTTTGGATGTGTCGCCATTTTGGCAAGACCCACCTTGCCTTGCAAGAAGGCATCCTACCTCATGGTTGTCTTGTTGTGAGTTGAAGGGGCGGAGTGAGACCCGCTAATTGTCTCATATCGGCTATATTATTAGGATAGGTTAGTATTGGTCCTAGTCTTTGTCACCTCTTTACTCGGGACGAGCAAAGGTTCGGTTTGGGGATATTTGATGTGACCATAATTAGCGCATATTTAGTTAGCCTTGTTCCCATGCTTTTTAGTGCATATTTGGGTCATTTCTTATCTTTAGTTCTTTGTTTTGCATATTCTTTGAGATTTTGATCCCTTGGTAGGAAAGGAGTAAGAATCTTGCATTTTCATGGCAAAACGAGACTAAATTGATCGAATTCAATGACCAAGCATCAAGGAGAGACAAGATTAAAAGGCCTTTGTACATATTATAGTAGAAGAGCAATGTTGAGAAAGGATCCTTGAGTCCCCAGGGAAATCCCCAAGGAATTTATGAAGAAAAGGGAAGAAAAGAAGAATATGTCTTCCTGAGTGACAATCCGTGCGGATTGTCACCAATCCGGCCGTCCCCCAGCTGCACAATCCGTGCGGCTTTGCTCTAATCCGCTCGGATTCCACCTCCACAATCCGCCCGGATTCCCTCGAATCCGCTCGGACCCCATCACCAGAATTCGCCCGTCCCGACCTTATTCCGCCCGGATTCCAGCACAACGTGATTTCCTCTTCTCCAAGCTACGAAGAAAGAAGCCCTTCCTTCGAAAAATACCGGCTCCTCCTTGCTCAATCTAAAAAGTGTAATTACTAGTTTAGCCCTTAGTTAACCCTAATGCATCCTCCCTAATTTCCACTATAAATACCCCATTAGTCTAATTAGAGGAGTATGATCTTCTTATCAATAATTAGAGTAGTTAATATCAATCAAATCTCTCTTTAGTTTTGTAATCAACAATTAATCAAGTTCTAATACAAGTTTTATTTCCTTAATCTCTCTTTTGTTCATCCTTTATTTTGGGTAACTGAAGATTATTTGGGTTATTGTTGGGAGATTGACAACCTCTCAATCAAGCATTCAAGTACTTCTTTTATCTTTGCTTTATTATTGGAATCATTAGTAGGTATAATTCTCTTAATCCCTTTTTAATTATTGTTAATTACTTTCATTTATTCATCATGTTTCATATTGTTGGTATGATTGACAACCTTGCTAGCATGATCAACATGATAATGAGTGAGTAGTCTCTTAGCTAGGGTTAATGGGTGATTAGGGGAAACCAACATGGGGAATGATTCATGCTTAAATTAATATGCTTTCAAGTTTTATTTGCTTGCTTGTTTTGATCTCAACTCATGCACATGTTATATTTGATGAAATGCTAAGCCTATGAATCCTTGCATTTACTATCATCTTCTATCTTTTCAATGAGACTTGTAAGACATAACCCAACTCGAGTCTCATTAGACCATGCATGTTGTTGAGTAGGGAAGATTAAGTCGACTTTTAGGTGTTGTACAATCTAATCGATTCGGCTCCGGGACCCAAACTTTCCTAGGATTGTAAGATATAACCCAACTCAATCCATCACAACAATAATTGCTTGCTTATAATTTGAGAACATGTTTGTATGATCAATTCCCATGATTCCCCTATGATCCCATGACACCCTAGTGCTTTTAATCAATTGTTTACACCCCTTTAATTCATCTTGCTAGTTCATCTTCATTGCTATTTTAGTTTAGTGACCTTCTACATCAACCCAATTTGTGACACCCCTAAGACACCACTAGTTTCAATAGAAATCTCATTTCAACTACCGTCCCTTGGGATCCGACCTTTACTTGCCTCTTTACTAATTGTAGAGTTGTTTGTGAAGCTATAAATTGTGTTTTGATTCGACCGTGACCCATCGACCACATCTTTAATTGTGAACACGAAACGGACCCGATCAATCTTGCTTGGCAAGATGAAGGACTTAGCTTCCTTAGTGAACCACTCAAACTTGTTGTCAAGATTATCGTTCTTAACCCAATGAAACTTGTTAATGATAGTGGCCAAATCAAGAAGGTTACTACCTCTAACTGGTTTGTATCTCTTGTCTTTGTTAAAGTCCGGGTTGAAGTGTTTTGCTAACCATGTCAGTAATCCTTCATTGATGATAAAAGCCGCCCCTTCCTTACCATGGTCAATTGTAAGCCACCGTTCAAGTAAGAGTTGAAGTATGTTGTATTCCTTGGTGAAATTTTTGTTGGCGTTCATGGTGTATTCAAGATAGACAAAGTTGAGCTCGGTAAAATGATTAGTACCCTTTCTTGCAATTAAAGTGTTACCCACAACCTTATGCCATACCCTTATACCCGGATGGTGGACATAGAGGACATGACACTCATGGTAGGATTAAAATTTTCTTCCGGTGATTACTTTCCATAGAGGTGCGGGATTATATTTCGAGGGCTTCTTTTCATAATGAGAGTGTTCTTTAAGACCAAACACTTTACCAAACTCATCAAAGGACATTTTTCTATCTTCGTTTTCTAGGCGGAATTCAATATTTTTCCGAGTCTCTACCTTAGTGATCTTCAAAGAACTTATAAACTCTATAGTAAGGGAGGGGTAAGTCAATTCTTCTATCTCAAAGAGTGTTTTCAATTTCATAGACTCGAAAAAATTCTTAGTCCTCTCAAGAACACCCAATTTGGCTAAAGCATCTTGACAAACGAATTTGGTAGGCAAAATTGTTTTCTTAGCAAGGGATACAAAAGCTTTCCTATGAATATCGTTTGTGAAAGTTACCTCCGGATAATCAGGTAATTGCTCAATGACCGGAATAGGAGTTGCTTCCACCATAGGAGTAGTGACCTCTTGAATTTCTACCCTCGCTTGATGCACTACCATAGCCTTAGAAGCTTGAAGAGCTTGTTGCCTCTTTGGAAGATTTGATGTTATGGGTGCCTTGTTTCCACCTTTAGTCCTTGCCATAATGCTTCTCCTTATTAAGATTGTATCAATAAACCAAAGTATTGCTTGAATGCTTCTAGTCTCCTCATGCTCCAACTAATCCCAAATCGATTTTGGGTTTTCGAATTTTGCCTTGAAACCTTAGAAATCGATTTAATTTTTGAGTATTTTGGTGTTTTGATGGCTTCTTGTTGACAAAGGAGTAATTTGATTGTGTTTTGAGGAAGTTTGGGTTTGATTTGGGTGAATTTGGTTGAGGATTTTGAGTTTTGTTGATGAGGGGATTGAGGTTTTGAGGATTTTGGTTGTGTGTTTATGTTTTGAAAGAAGGAAATGAATTGGGGATGAGGGGTTTTAATCTTGTGTTATAGGCTATCAGCAGCAAGAGACGGGTGTCTTGGGTAGGAGACGGACGTCTCGGGTAGGAGACGCTCGGATTTTAAAACAGTCAGCTGAGAAATTTCCAACCCGTGCTGAGACGCGCAGATTCCTATGGAGACGGACGGATTTTGTAGGAGACCAGCGTCTTCACTTGAGGACACTTGGATTTATAGGCAGTGTGAGATTTCATTTTTTTGCACAGGTCAAGACGCGCAGATTTCCTCTGGGACGAGCTTCTTCTGGGCTGAGACGGGCATCTTCCTTGTGATATGCCCAGATTTTAAAACAGTCCCAAAATTTCAACTTCAGCTCTCCCAAGACGAGCGTCTTAGAGCCAGGATGCTCGGATCATGCCCAAGACGAGCGGATTTCTCAAGGGACGCTCGGATTCCTTCCTGTACCCACGAGTTCAGTTCCACCCGCGGGGATTCTTCATTTCCCATGTCATTTCTTCTTCATTCCTTTGGTCTTCATTATGGGTGCACTATGAAGGCTTGGATAGCCTAGGTGGTTGCTATCCCCACACTAAAGCAAACACTACACATCAAAACACATTAAAATCCTCCCTCACTTTCTCTCATGTTGAAGAATCTTGATCAAAGTATGAAATTGCGAATCCAAAATTGATAAAAATGCAATACAAAAAGTAAAATGCAAGTTAAGAGTTAGAGTATTTACAAATGGTGGTTTAGGGAGGACTTCATCAAACTCTCATTCTTGGATGAGATGTCAAGGAGACATAGCCAAGGTGTTGTTAATGTTGCTTAACACCTTGTAGAAGTAGTCAAAGGCTTGTTCATTGTCATTGTAAAGATCTTCAATAGACCTTTGCACATTGTGTTCTTTATGGTGGTGACTTGAGTCAAGATGGTCACCAAATCCTTGGTCTAAGGTCATAGCATTACCAATATAAGGATTGACTAATCCTTCAAATTCGTCATCCTATAAACCACATACTTCACTAGCTTGCTTCCCAAAATATCATGAGTTGATGAAAACAACTCCTCTTTCTTGTTGTCATGGCCAGTGAGGCCTTCTTCTTTACTTGTCATGATTGGTGGTGAGCTATTCAAGCTCTCATTGTTGTTGAAGTTTCCTTGCTCTCCGAATAGAGCATTTTGAGGATTATGCACCTTCTTCTTCCATATGGGCGGTGATTCTTTACCCATAGCTTGATCTTTGCATTGAGATGCCAACTTTTTCCTATCACTTTCTCAGCTATAATGATCGATCTTGAAACATGGCTCATGCAATCGGGGAGCTCTCATTGTCTTGTCAAGGTTAAAAGTGATTGTCTCATCTCCCACTTCAGGTGTGAGCTCTCTATGTTTCACATCAATCACCGCTCCCGCAGTGTGTAAGAAAGGTCTTCCTAAAATGATAGGAATGTTGGAATCCTCCTCCATGTCTACAATTACAAAGTCTACCGGGATGAAGAACTTGCAAATTCATACGGGCACATCCTCCCATACCCCGAAAGGTATCTTTGTTGATCGATCCGCCATTTGAAGAGTAATGTTAGTGCACTTGAGCTCCCATTCCAAGTCTCTTGCATACCGAGTATGGCATGACACTTACACTTGCTCCAAGGTCACATAATGCTTTGTTGATCGTAGTGTCGCCAATGGTGCATGGAATAGAGAAGCTTCCCGGATCTTTGAGTTTTGGAGGTGAGCTTCCTTGAAGAATAGCACTACACACTTTAGTGAATGCAATAGTCTCTAATTTCCGGATGGATTTCTTCTTTGTAAGAATGTCTTTCATGTACTTTGCATAGGCCGGAACATGATTGATCAATTCTGTGAATGGGATTGAGATTTCTAAGTTCTTCACAATCTCCATGAACTTTCCAAGTTGTTCATAAAACTTAGGCTTAGCTTGACAACTTGGGAATGGAAGTCTAATCACAATAGGCTCTTTTTTCTTAGCCTTCTCTTCATTCTTCTTCTTTGAAACCTCTTGGGTGATGGGTTCTTCTTCTTTAGAGTTCTCCACAACTCTTTGCTTGTCACTAGCTGGTACGTGCATAATATATAGTCTTTTTAGCCTATTTCAGCACGTATTTCTATGCATTTTTATACTGTTTTTATGGTATTTTGCCCCGAATTGGCTACTTTGGTTCGTTTTGTCCATTTTGTAGAAATGAACGCGAAAGTAGCAGAATCGTACTCTTTTTCGTCCTTTTTGCATGCATTTAGAGGAGACGGGATTTTCCAGAGTGAGATACTGCGTTTAGAAAAATCATGGCACGGATTACGAGGCATTCGGGCGTGGACTTGAGCTGATTTGAAGACAATGAACTCGATCGAGCAGTTTTACCACTCGATCGAGTGGTTTTTATGTCCATGGTTGGTCGATCGAGCAATTTCTTACTCGATCCTTAAGTTGCTGAAAGAGGAGTTACTCGATCGAGTAACTATCTACTCGATCGAGTAGATGCTGCTGAGGATTTGCTCGATCAAGTGGTTTTATTCCACTCGATCGAGTGGTTTCGCTGTTATGGGCTTTAATTAGCCCGTGTTATGTTTTAATTTCGCTAAACTTAATTACTTTGCTATTTAAGCACGCTTTAATAGGTCATTAGGATCTATCTTTTATCTATCTTTCATTTACTTTAAGCAGTTTACACATCAAACTTTGTTACGTTGCTTTTTCCCTTCACTGTAACTTTGTTCTTGAGATTATTTCACTCGAATTTTGTGTTCTTTACGCCGGATTCGCTTGGATTGTAATTCCTTTCTCTTTCCTTATTAATAATTAATCATTGTTTGCTTTAATTTCTTGTTTACTCCATTTAATTCCTTTGCCCTAATTTCTCTTTTATGCAATTTACCTGTTATTTCATTATGTTTACTGCTGGAATTTTATCTGCTGTTAGTTTAATTAGCGACATGAGTAGCTAAACCCCTTTCATGTTGGGATTAGGGGGCTGCGGTAGGATTGTGACGATGTAGTGAATGAAACAGATGAATTAATTACGAGACTCTGTCACCATAGCAATTTAATTGTATTTATCGACTTAGTTGAGTGCACGCTTCTGAGTCATCCTTTAATCTGGCTAAAATTAATCCTAGATCGAAAGATTGGACTAAATAGACCTGCTTTGAACAGTAGACTACCCTGACGAGAATGAAAGTTAAGTTAGTGGTATTTTAGGATAGAAAGTGGACCGAAAGGACCTTTCCCGTATCCGTCTCGCATTAATTCGTCTGAGTCATTTACAGCTGAGTCACTGGACTACCGTAGTGAACCGAAATCCTGACATGTCCCTCTCTATCTGATAGTTTAATCCTTATTTCTTGCTTTTACTGCTCTTGCCCTTTATTTCTCTTCCCTTAAAACTTCGTAGTTTAGAAAACAAATCAAACACCCCCATTTGTGACCAAATAGACGAACTTCTACGAGATATCTTGCCTCCCGTGGAGATCGACCGACTTCCCTAGCTATATAGTTAGTTTAGTTAGTTTATTTTTGACAGGTACACGACAGACGTGTCAAATTTTGGCGCCGTTGCCGGGGAGGCAATTGCCCTATTTGTTTTAGTTCCGTTTATTTTATCCGTCTCAGGGAATTTCTATTCCTTGAGGCAGTTCTTATTCATTTTCTTTCAGTGTTGTTTATGCCCTGTGTCGAAAGGTTTGAATTAGTTTGGTGATTGAGCCGTAAAGATTATTCAGGCATAGACTTCGTCTGCAGAGAAAATCACGAAAGGAAGACTTGAGTACTTTCGAGCCAGAGCTAGATCATTCTCTTTTCGCGGAAGACAGTCCGATTTCTACAGTAAAGATGCCAAAGCTTTCTAGTCATTCGGTGCCTAAAGCATCCTCTATTCTGAAAGGTTTCAATCTCTTGACTGAGGATGGGAATACATTCGACATCCGTCCTTCTTATATCAATCTGGTGGAGTGAAATATCTATAGAGGTGTGGCTGGTGAAGACACGAGGAAGCACATGGAGGTCTTTACAGATTACTGTTCTACTATCCCCGTCACTAAGGGGGTAACTCAAGATAAGATTAAGGAGGTTTTATTTCCTTTCTCTTTAGCCGACTCAGCCAGGGAGTGGCTGACTGACTTGGACCGCACAGCTGCTGGGGTTACAGACTGGGAGTCTCTTGCTCTTGCATTTTACAAGAGATATTTCCTTCCACAATGCACCAATATGCTGAGGGCCAAGATTACCAGTTTCAGACAGGCTCCCGATGAAAGTTTTTATGAGGCATGGTCGCGATTCAAGAAGTTGGTGAGGTCTATTCCTCACCATGGTTTTGACCCATGGTTCCTAGCTAATCAGTTCTACAATGGGCTGTATGACGACCAAAGGGCCATACTTGATGCGGCATCCAGTGGAAGATTCCAGGAGAATACAGATGATGATAAGGGATGGTCCTTTATTGAAGAAATGGCGAAATAGAGTGCTGAGTATGGTAACCCGAGGGATGGCATTAGAACAGTTCATGCAGTTGATAAGCAGGTTTTGGCTCAGCTGGAGACCATGAATGCTAGATTTGACAAGTTGGAACTACAAGCTGCTGGGGAGCCTCAGACGGTCTATGTTCTTACTAGAGGAGAGACCGTTTCATGTGAGAGATGTGGGAGTAATGATGGCCACACTGCTGTTGGCTGTCTTGTGGAGAAGGAACAAGTCCTTGCCTTTCAACAATATAGGCAAGGAGGGGATTCCTATTACAATAATCATGGGGCAGTTCATCCCAATTTGAGGTGGACTAGTCAAAATGTGCTCAATCCTACACCTCCTCTGCACCAGCAGCAGCCTTATGTCCCTCCACACAAGAATCAACAAGGCTATCAGAAGCCTCCTTCCTTTACTCCTCCTAACCATGGTGCATCATCTTCCGGTGGGGTGAGTGAAATTGGTGAGCTTAATTCTATGTTGCAAGCTTTCACAAAGCAGTGGCAGTTGAGTGATCAACAGAAAGACGCGTCCATTAAAGCACTTGAAACTCAAGTTGCCCAACTAGCCACGAATCAATCCACAGAAAGCAGGGTCAATTACCGACTCAAAATGAGAAGAATCCACATGAGACGGTAAATTTCATCAATCTGAGGAGTGGTCGTTCATATGAGGGACCGGAAATGCAAAAATTAGACCCGAGAAGAGCTATAACTGATGATGAACAGTACTCTGGCGAAGAAAACGAGCTGACAGCTAAGAAAGTGCTCGATCGACTGGTTTCTGGTGGTCGATCGAGCAGATTTGGTGAAGAGAGTGGTCGATCGAGTAGTTTTTCTACTCGATCGAGTGAACAACAAAATGGAGTTGCTCGATCGAGTGAAAATTTCACCCGATCGAGTGATGTTTATGAAGATTCTACTCGATCGAATGGGTATTTTGGTCGATCGAGTAGTTTTGATGACGGGAAGCTTATTCGAGAGCCTGCTAGTGATCGATTAAGCGATAAATCACCGGAAAGACCTCGTTCAAGAGGTAAGAAGCGTCCAAAGGATACAGAGCTTGCTCCGGAAGACACATTGGAAGAGAGAAACAAGGTACTCTAGATACCCATCACGGTTCCCTTCCCTAGGCGTCTGCAGAACACTAAAGCCAATCAACAATTCGGCAAATTTGTCGAACATCTGAAAAGTTTGGAAGTTACTGTGCCATTCACCGAGTTGCTGACAAAGGTACCCTCTTATCTTAAGTTTATGAAAGAAATTTTATCGCGTAAGAGGAACATTAGTGATAGCGAGACTGTAACTTTGAATGAGGTGGGGTCAACCCTATTTCAAAATAAGTTACCTCCTAAGCAGTCAGACCCGGGTAGTTTTTCAATTCCGTGTCATATCGGTACCCATTTGATTGATAACGCGCTATGCGATTTAGGCGCTAGCGTGAGTGTCCTACCATTGTCTCTGGCTAAGAGACTTGGTTTGACAAAGCTGAGTTGCACCAACATGACAGTCCAGATGGCCGACTGTAGTATATCAAGGCCACTGGGTATAGTCGAAGATGTACCTGTTCAGATCGGGAGGTTCTTTATTCCCGTTGTTTTCGTTGTCTTAGACATCCCCGAAGATGCACACACCCCTATTATTTTAGGGAGACCATTTTTGTCTACTGCCCGTGCAGTTATAGACGTCGGTGGGAAGACTTTGACCTTTCGGGTAGGGGACGAGGAGCCGATTTTTCATCGTCTAAGTTCCGGAGGGCCCCATGCAAGCTCAGCCTTGCAATGCCCTCTCTTCTATTGATCCTATTATTGACACTCCAGATGAAAATTTGGAGTATTGTGCTGCTATTGTTACCCCTCCGCCTCAGATTGAGAGCAAAAAGGAGGAAAGTTCGTCTGTTTTCCTTGCTGCAGGTACAGATGAAAGCATTGAAGGAGCTGTCAAAGGGTGTTGTGCAACTACTGTCAATCAAACTAGAAGTGAAGATGCTAAAGACGGTGATAGAGGAGCAAGGATGAGGAAAGTTCGAGCTTATGTGGATGTGAACTATTCCCCTCCTAGAGAATTAAATGATTCAAATTCAAGCTCATGGAAGTTGAAGAGGACAGTCAACGTTGCTGAAATGACGTCCTCCTGTCAGGAGCCCTCCCAGGGGCTACTGAATTGCATTGGGAATTGAGCGAGGAAATGCCCCGTGTAACACTTTGTAATAGATAATTTTTGAATTTTCCGTTGAATTTATCTTATTGCTTTTAATTTGGACAATTAGTTTTTAGACTGTTTTTAGCGTAGATTTAAGACTATAGACTGTTTATATGCGTATCTGGTATGTTGGGATATTGTTGCACGTGTTTTTATGCAGGTTTGGGGAAGTTTTACGCATTTCAAAGGAAGGAAGACGAAATTCAAGAGCTTACGCGAGAAAAGAGCTCGATCGAGTACTTTTTGTACTCGATCGAGTGAAAAATTGGTCGACCGAATGCTTTTTCCAGTCGATCGAGTAAAGCAATAAAGGGGACTTCTCGATCGAGTAGAATTCTACTCGATCGAGTAACTGGATCATCAAAAGTCCTCGATCGAGTAGTTTAAAACCACTCGATCGAGTGGATTTGCAAAGGGACGCAGGGAGTTGTTTCTTAAACTCTATTCCTTTGATTTCTAATTCATTTTTCCCCTAATTTGTTTTTCGTCTAACCCTTAATTGCGACCCAAAAGCTCCCAAAATCCCCAATTTTTCTTGCCTAATCACCAAATCCGCCTCCTACAATCTATTGCTTGCTAATTAATCTTTCAAAGCCCCATATTTTCCCCTTAATTTGTGTTCATTTTCACGGTTTTAAGGAGGGTCTAGGGTTTGCGGTTCTTCGATCGAAAATTCGCCTTTTCTTGCTTGATTATTGAAGATTAATTGCAATTGTAGGATTTCTATCATCAAGTAAGTGATTTCTACTTCCTCATTGCATTTCAATTTCGATTATTTTGAATTTTATGAGGAAAAATTGGAATTAGGGTTTGAATATCCATTGTTGGTCGATTTTTTCGACTTTACTTGTCTTTATTGGCCCTTACTTGTCTTGCTTGATGATCTATCCCCTTTTCTCGCTGAATGTTGCATGTTTATTTCGAATTTTACACGATTTTCGCGATTAGGGCTGTTTAAGTCGAAATTTTCGACTGTCAGACGGGTTCATATGCTTCCTTGACTTAATTAACCTCAGTTGTTGTCACTTGCTACTGTTGTTAACTGCTATTCCCGTTCCCTATCGCTGTTTGTCTACTGTAATTCGAAATTTTGGAGGATTGTTGGGAATTATGTGCTGTAGGTCAAAAAGTTTCGAGTGGTAGGGGAATTTTTTCAGGTTTAACATGCTGGTTCTTGCTGTTTAGCCACTGTTAGCCACTATTTACCTTATCATGCCCCCTACCCTTGTTACAAGATGGAGTCTAGTTCGTTACCTTCCACCAGCTCTACTTCTAGCCCGTCCTTGAGTGAGACGGTGGCCCCTGCTGTTGCCACCGCCTCCGCTTTAGTCACTACTGCAGCCCCCGTGTTTCTAGTTTCAGCTGCAGGTACAGTTTTTGCTCCAGCTAGCTCTGCTGCTAGCTCAGTTCAGGCTGCCACTTTCTCTACGGTCACCACCACTGCTAGCAATGCTGCTAGTTTCTCTTCCGTGGTGGCCACAGCAGCCACTACTCCTACACCAGCCGCTACTTTTACATCTGTGGTGGACTCGCCAGCAGCCGCATCTGCCTTTATAGTAGCCCTGGTCCCTCACACCGTCACTGCATGGGCTACTACTTCGGGTTCCGAGGCGGGGTCGAGATGGGATCTCGTTCTACGCCACCCCTGACCACCTCTCGCTCGTTCTACTTACTACTTGTTTCTTGCTCTTTCTACAGCACGGTCACACCGAGGGGACACTTCCCTCGACTCTCACCCAGATTATCCGCAGGTACATTTTGTTAACGCTTTACATCGCAAGAAATTTTATCACCTGCTAGGCTGTGTACATGTACCTTCCCGATTTCTAGAGAAATCGGCACTTGAGAGACTCGGCATTTACGAGTCGGTTTGTGCTTTACTACGGGGCACGGGGATGGCCGGACTCATCACTATGAGCGGCCGTACCTTCTTAGAACCGAGCCTTGAGTTTCTCTCCTCCTTTACCTTCTCCTACAGGGCACACGATGCTGACCCCACTAGTTCTTCAGTGTCCTTCCGGTTGTTTAACCGGACCTTTCCAATGACCTTAGGGGAGTTTGGTAGGTTACTGGGCCTTACCTCTACGGGCGAGACTGCTGCCCCTAGGAAGGTCCATCGTCAGCTTTGGCGGACCTTGGCCCTGACCACTTTTAGGGAGTGAAAGATCCATCAGGTCCACCTTCCCCCTGTCCGTTGTTTCCTTAGACTGATGGGGAGCACTATTTTCGGCCGAAAGGAGCCGAACAACATGACAAACACCGAGCTCTCCATCCTGGGCGGTTACCTAAACATCGACTGCGAGGGTCCTTTTACCCTCAACATTGCCTACTTGACCGCCCTTGCAGACCTTGAGCTGTGGGTCAAGGAGACGGGAACTATTGCTTGCGGTGGCATAGCCACCATTCTTGCCCGTCGCCTTTTCCCCGTTTGGCCTCGTGACTTGCAGTACCTCGCGGGAGAGAGGCTATTGAGTCTGGATTCCATGCTGGCTCAGCATTGGCTGACCCCAGACTACCAGACTTGGAAGATTTACGGCTCCTTGTCTGTTGACTTACCTTGTGACACCCTCCCCCGTCTAGAGCCCCTTCCTACTGTTGCTAGGGGCGCCCGACTGCCACCACTACCTCACCTTCTCCTTCCACTCTGACCTACTCCTGCTGCACCCGCCGCCAAGAAGCGGCGTCTTGAGACTGGAGAAGGGTCCACACCTTCAGGGAGTATCCAGCCTTCCACGACTACTCCCGATCCGACTCCTACTCCCACTACTACTACCACTCCTCCTCCTACTCCTACTCCCACTGACCATACACAGACTGAGCCGGTCCTACCGGCTACTTTCGTACCACCTCCTCCCTTTGTGGCGCCCGCGGTCATGGACCAAGGGGGCGCCATTTACGGTTTGTTGCTTGAGGTTGCAGAGCGTCAGGCTCGTATGGAGAGGGATTTGGCTCTTACTTTACACCCTCTGTACGAGTACCACTTGCGGCGACATTGTCCGATTCCAGAGGGTTGGCCACACCCTTCCTTCTACCGGTACCCACCTGAGGGGTACCTGGAGTCTGCTGACGAGAAGGAGGACGAGGACCCAGAGGTGGCTGTGGAGAGAGCTCGCTCTGAGGAGCAGAGGAGGAGAGAGGAGGAGAGAGATCCGGAGTTCAGGGTGGAGGAGATCCGTGACAGCAGCGACGACGACGACGAGTAGCTACTGGTCTACTCACTTCCTCAGTTTTCTGACTGGTTTGGGGAAGTTCGTATTTTGTATGTATCTCTTACTCTTTTATTTTGTCTCCTTTTCTTTATTGTTTTTATTTTCTTATTGGTTGTATATTCCCGTTCCCCTGTATTTTTCTGTTGGTGTATGCTGGAGGACAACGAGAGCGTTGTCCGTTTTGGTTTGGGGAGGGTATTGCATCCTTTTGAGTCTGCATTTGCATTTGTTTTGCACTCACGTTTATATTTTTCAGCTTGCATTGTTATTTACTTTCATTAAAAAATCAAAAATTCAAAAAAAAATTAGAAAAATTTCAAAAATTCAAAAAATTCACGTTTATTTTTGCATATAGGTTGAGTCGGAACGGTAGATTTTCATGATGACAATGCACTATAACTTGTCATTTTACTTGAGCCTTGCACTTTATTGATGGTTATTAGCTTTGTTATACGCATAGTTTACGAGTTTCTGTTCAAATATAGCTGACTGTTTAGACTTGACCTAATAAATTGGCAAACTAGTTGAAAAATTCTGAGTTTTAGAGCCTTAACTGGTGACATTCATGACCAGTTCATTAGGAATTGAGAGTAGTACTCCTTGCATAGCATGTTCATCATTTTTGCACATTTATGACATTCAATTTCTTGTCAAATGCACATATTTGGGTTTGTGGTTGGTGTCACATGCAGGGAGGTGCTTGCAAATTTCCCTTTCCTTATATTTTTCACCCATTTAGCTCCACATAAGCCAAAACTTGCCTTTTTGACCCATTAGCTACATCCCAAACTAAGCCTGCCTAGTCAAGCTAGTTAGTATGTCTTTTGTGGTATGAGTTTTTTGTCTGCAGTTTGGCCCGTATTTCTCTGTATGGAGTTGTTGGAAAATTAAGGAGGGAGTAAAAAAAAAATGGAAGAAAAACGTGAAAGAAAGAAAGAAAGAAAAAAAAAATGAAAAAGAAAGGAAGCTGGAACATGAGGAAAGAAGACAAAAAAAAGAGAAAGTTTGAAAAAAATTTGATTTGTTTCAGTTAGTCCATTCAGACGGTATTAAAAAAGGGAAGTTTGTGACCGTCTGACTCCTTGCATAGCATGTTCATCATTTTTGCACATTTATGACATTCAATTTCTTGTCAAATGCACATATTTGGGTTTGTGGTTGGTGTCACATGCAGGGAGGTGCTTGCACATTTCCCTTTCCTTATATTTTTCACCCATTTAGCTCCACATAAGCCAAAACTTGCCTTTTTGACCCATTAGCTACATCCCAAACTAAGCCTGCCTAGTCAAGCTAGTTAGTATGTCTTTTGTGGTATGAGTTTTTTGTCTGCAGTTTGGCCCGTATTTCTTTGTATGGAGTTGTTGGAAAATTAAGGAGGGAGTAAAAAAAATGGAAGAAAAACGTGAAAGAAAGAAAGAAAGAAAAAAAAAGAAAGAAAAAAAATGAAAAAGAAAGGAAGCTGGAACGTGAGGAAAGAAGACAAAAAAAAAGAGAAAGTTTGAAAAAAAATTTGATTTGTTTCAGTTAGTCCATTCAGACGGTATTAAAAAAGGGAAGTTTGTGACCGTCTGACTCCTCTGTTTTATCCCATATTTTTTGAGGAGATTGTGTTTGAGTTTAGTGAGTTTTGTGCAAAACGAAGGGCACTTGTACTTAGTTTTTCAGTCAGTTGAGATTCGGATGGTTTTATTATGGTCCTGTTAGGAACTAGCTTGACGCTTTTACCTCCACATTTCCATAACATGTTTTGCCTTTCTCACCTGAACCTCACTATTCCCAAATTATTTGTAAGCCCTTGGCTGTGACGGACATTATTGGTTGGAGTGTGTGCATTAGTACTTGAATTGTCTTTCATTTTTGTTGCATGCATGCTATGTAGGTCGCAGTTAGGTGAGTGACTGTCTTTTCTTCTCTCTTTTACATATAACATTCACCCTTTGCTTCATGAGAGAAGAGTGACCACGAGAGAGTCCGATTTTGTTGGTCTTGCAAGGTCGATAGGTTGGCCATATTTCTGAACAGCTTATAATTCGTTTGCGTATTGACTGCTTAGCATTAACTGTTAGTTTTTGTTGCATTAAATTGGTTCAAGTAGACAAGTTAAGCTAGCTCTGAGTTATCATTTCCGTTCCATTAGTTGCTTTTTAGTTTACTCGAGGACGAGTAAAGGTTCGGTTTGGGGAGATTTGATACGTGCATAATCTATAGTCTTTTTAGCCTATTTCAGCACGTATTTCTATGCTTTTTTATACTGTTTTTATGGTATTTTACCCCGAATTGGCTACTTTGGTTCGTTTTGTCCATTTCGTAGAAATGAACGTGAAAGTAGTGGAATCGTACTCTTTTTCGTCCTTTTTGCATGCATTTAGAGAAGACGGGATTTTCCAGAGTGAGATACTGCGTTTGGAAGCGTCATGGCACGGATTACGAGGCATTCGGGCGCGGACTTGAGCTGATTTGAAGACAAAGAACTCGATCGAGCAGTTTTACCACTCGATCGAGTGGTTTTTATGTCCATGGTTGGTCGATCGAGCAGTTTCTTACTCGATCCTTAAGTTGCTGAAAGAGGAGTTACTCGATCGAGTAACTATCTAATCGATCGAGTAGATGCTGCTGAGGATTTGCTCGATCGAGTGGTTTTATTCCACTCGATCGAGTGGTTTCGCTGTTATGGGCTTTAATTAGCCCGTGTTATGTTTTAATTTCGCTAAACTTAATTACTTTGCTATTTAAGCACGCTTTACTAGGTCATTAAGATCTATCTTTTATCTATCTTTCATTTACTTTAAGCAGTTTACACATCAAACTTTGTTACGTTGCTTTTTCCCTTCACTGTAACTTTGTTCTTGGGATTATTTCACTCGGATTTTGTGTTCTTTACGCCGGATTCGCTTGGATTGTAATTCCTTTCTCTTTCCTTATTAATAATTAATCATTGTTTGCTTTAATTTCTTGTTTACTCCATTTAATTCCTTTGCCCTAATTTCTCTTTTATGCAATTTACCTGTTATTTCATTATGTTTACTGCTGGAATTTTATCTGCTGTTAGTTTAATTAGCGACATGAGTAGCTAAACCCCTTCATGTTGGGATTAGGGGATCTGCGGTAGGATTGTGACGATGTAGTGAATGAAACAGATGAATTAATTACGAGACACTGTCACCATAGCAATTTAATTGTATTTATCGACTTAGTTGAGTGCACGCTTCTGAGTCATCCTTTAATCTGGCTAAAATTAATCCTAGATCGAAAGATTGGACTAAATAGGCCTGCTATGAATAGTAGACTACCCTGACGAGAATGAAAGTTAAGTTAGTGGTATTTTAGGATAGAAAGTGGACCGAAAGGACCTTTCCCGTATCCGTCTCGCATTAATTCGTCTGTGTCATTTACAGCTGAGTCACTGGACTACCGTAGTGAACCGAAATCCTGACATGTCCCTCTCTATCTGATAGTTTAATCCTTATTTCTTGCTTTTACTGCTCTTGCCCTTTATTTCTCTTCCCTTAAAACTTCGTAGTTTAGCAAACAAATCAAACAACCCCCCCCCCCCCCCCATTTGTGACCAAATAGACGGACTTCTACAGATATCTTGCCTCCCTGTGGAGATCGACCTGACTTCCCTAGCTATATAGTTAGTTTAGTTAGTTTATTTTTGACAGGTACACGACAGACGTGTCACTAGCCTTCACAATGTCTTCCTCAATTGGCTTCTTCGGTGGTAATTGCCCCTTTTGTCTTTCAGAGCTAGAGGATGCTAATTGAGACATTTGGATTTCCAACATCTTTGTGTGGGCTAGTATGTTGTTGATGGTGATGTCTTTTGCTTGGCTATCTTTTTGCATTTGAGTGAAAAATTCTTATTGATTCATTTGCATTTGGAGGACCGCTTTTTGAACATCAAAACCTTGGTCATTTGATTGATTGTAAGAGGGTTGATTTGATAACTTTGACTTTGATTGTAAAAGGGTCTTTGAGCTTGATTTCTCATTGGAGGTGGGGTGTTTGTTGGTTGAGGGTTTTGAACATTTTGGCTTTTGTATGAAAGATTGGGATGGAATTTGGTATTCTCATTGTAATAGTTGGAATAAGGGGTGCCATTCTTGTATGCTTGGAAAGCATTCACTTGTTCGCTTGTTCCCCTACATTCACTTTGGTCATGTCCCAAAGTTCCACAACTCTCGCATACTCCACTTGGAATTGAGGATGATGCCACCATCGCATTAACATGTTGTTTGGGTGATTTGGAAGCTTCATCAAGCTTAGCCATGGCCTTCTTAAACTTCAAATTGACGGTGTCAATGTGAGCACTTAGCTGAGCACCCAATTGTGTGATGGAATCTACCGCATGCTTTCCTCCTTTAGTAGCCTTTCGAGGCCTACTATATTGTGAATTATGAACCGCCATCTCTTCGATTTTGGCCCATGTTTGATTGTCATCAACTTTGGTAAACATCCCATTTGATCCCATGTTGAGTATATTGCGGGAGTCTTCATATAGACCGTTCCAAAATTGTTGTACAAGGAACCACTCGCTAAGTCCATGGTGTGGACAAGAATGACAAGTGTCCTTAAATCACTCCCATGCTTCATAAAATGATTCCTCATCTCTTTCCTTGAACCCGGTGATGTGGGCTCTCAACATGTTAGTGTTCTCCGGAGGATATAATTTCTTGTAGAAAGCAAGTGCCAACTGTAAGATTCATTAACCTCTTATTAGACACTTCTAATAACTTTATATTTTAGTTTAGTCATAAAACTAATTAGATCTTATGCATGTATAACAAAAATACAAAGTAAGAATAAAATCAATCAACTTACAAAAGGTGCCGAAATGGATATACTAATTGGGCTCCTTCCTAATTAGTCTTCTTTAAGAAAATCCAAGTGCTCCAAGAAAACCCTTAGATCCAATATTAGGATCTACTCCTCAAGGATTTGTACCAAGGTAATTACACTTAATACATATACTAATTTGGATACTAGAAATTAGTATATGTCCCTTTAAAATGACTAATATAATTGTATTACTACTACTAGTAATGGGATGATAATATTAGTAATTTTAGAACAAATTCTACGCATAAAAACCCAATTTTTATGAGAGAGGAAGAGAGATTTTGCATGAGAATTAGAATGAATAATGTGAAAACTACATGTCTCACATGTAGTAAGGGGGCACCGGTTTTTGCACGCATTGGGAGCCAAAATTGCTCTTCTCAATTTGCTTTTTGTCTTCACAAGAAAGGCTAGATGTAGGTCTAGTTTAGGGCAGTCATGATTATGTTTCTTAATAAAAAAAAACAATAAACCATAACGCCATAAACACCCACTATAAAACCGGTTTCCTCATATCTATTTTAACTTTGTCAATTGTAAAATGTAATTTGGTAGGTCATGTAACATGTTACATGTCCTAATTAATTTTAATGCATATTTAACTAATTAAATATCAATTTTTAATAAATAAATTACATTTAACAAATTGACTAGTAATTCTTGATTACAAGTACTTAAAATAGGTCATGTTAATTTAATCTACAACATTTTGTAATTACAATTAACCATTCATTCTTATCTCAAATTGTTTCATAAACAATAATCAATTTAGTAATATATTTTTTAAATTACTAAATTAAATCTTATTTAATCACATTACAATAAGATATAAAACTCTCTCTTATAAATAAAATTTGTTCAATTTAAGGAATTAGTTAATTTGTATCAACATACAATTAAATAATCAATTAAGAGTGTAACCCTAGAGGTATGACCTTAAGGATCAACTGATCACCACCGTCATACGACAGTAATGTCAAACTCTAGTCAGCCAATCATTACCGATTAATGTGGATCAGTTGATAATAAAATATTACTTTCCCTCAGCATTCTTAATCTGAGATTTAAACATGTGATCGCATTATTGTCGAGGACACATACTCCAACAATCTCCCACTTGTCCGCGACAAGTGTGCGTCACCAATTCTCTTGTCCTATTACTATCTCCCACTCAATGCAAGGTGTCTTGCAGGTCGTACTTGCATTTGATCATATCAAGAGTGGTTTCCTCGATCTAGAGAATAATTGTCTGGCCGGAATTATCTACCATTGATACCTTCCGAGCGTGGCCACGTATTTCCAGTTCATTACTCCTCGTATGGCCTTGAGATATAAGATAACCCTGACAGGGATGGACAATTCCTATTACACTCTTCCCTTCGAATAGCCACAGCTCATCATGAACCAAAACATGCCCATTTGACCCCAATTACGAAGGTCGTAGAACATAAATCAAAGTCACTTTGAAATTGTGCCATCTTAGGCGAACACTCTTTAGTCAAAGAATCGACTCATAAGAATACTATAGTAGCTCTCGCCACGACCAGGCTATAAAAATTTCCAGAACTCTATAAGCAGTCATAAGCCCGACAGAGTGTCCCAGACAGTCTGCCTATGTGATCGACTAGTCATCTCTCATGACTCTATGGCACTTGAACTTCCCATCAATCGCATCACACTCTAGTTACTTCAAGACGTCACCTCATGTAAGCAACTAGGGGCTAATACTATGTTAATCAAGTTCACTTTAATAGGGTTCAACGTTGTCCTTACAACCTATTTGGATATAACAAAGTAATTTAATAAAACTCAAACGATGAATGTATTATCACATATGTAAAATTGATACCATATCAATTATTACATAATCTATAATCCATATTCCATTTTGTATATGTTGCACATTTCAACTCAATTGAAATGACATGACTCTTCATGTTTAGCCTATGAAAAGGCCTTGGTTAGCAAGTTTTAGCAACACATTGCACCTTCCCTAACCTTACTGTACACCATTTCCCTTTGTATAATCTTTATTATAACGACCTTTGAATACATGTCCAGATCCAATCTAGAGATAGGTTCCTTAGCCTTGGAATAACTCCCACTGTCCTCACAGTGTGTAGGGATAGGACCTTCGGTTGTTGGAACGAACTACCATGGTTCCTCCAATTCATAAAACCGAATCCTAATATCATCCCTTCCTTCTTGCATATCTCATTATTGCAAGTGTACTCAATTTTCGTTGTAAATCTCTCATTGTTCTACTGTCTAGAGCGTATCTAGTAGATATCCTCCTTAATTAATATAGCCAAGATGGTTCTCTAACCATCCTTATGTGTTTAGAACATGGTTTTTTTGTAACTCCTTGCACATAAATCCATCTCATTTCTAAATACTTAGCTTCATTTCTTTAGTGCTCCAAGAGAACTAACCAATGAACTATATGGCTATATAGAGACTTCTTCTCAAAAATTTGATTTGTAACATCTCGTCATACTCCAAGTATACGAGGTATAAGAATGGTGATACATCTAAGCGTAATGAATTAATCCCACGGCGGAAGCAAGTGGATTCAGTTTCTACATGTCCAATACCTTTGAACATGACAAGACTCTTATCAATATAAGAATATTCATTTAACACTAATATCTACTCAGAACTATCCTTATAGGTCTGGATAACTTAGAGATGTATTATTCTTCCCCTAATTCTTTCATTATTCACAATGATCAATATGTCCCTTACATATAAGACTAATAACACCACATTACTCCCACTAAACTCCATGTATAAACAGAACTACTCGACAATTCGAGAAATGTTTATCACATGATCATACAATTCAACTCTTTGACATCTACTTAAGACGTCCTCTTAAGTTCGTATCCTACTTTAGGATAGTTGCGATTTACAAAACTCATGCAAGATGATTTTAAAAATCCAACTATATCAAATCATATCCGAATTAAATGAAGCATTGTTAATGCATGCAAAACCCTTTGCCACCAACCAACCAAGCTAAATAAACATTTTCATGTTTATACTTGCTTCAGACTTTTGTGGAGTTGAAACTAGATAAAGCATCATAATAAGTTACAGGTTTGTTATTTTCTAAAATAACATGACTCCTGTCCACTTAGATTTCGAAGAAATATTTACTGATTTTGACCAAGAAGGAACATCTTCCTACGTCTTATTCTCAGTTTGTGGCTCTTGAACATTTTCTCCCACTCTGTCTATAAGAAATAATACTCTTTTCTCTAATAGACAGCATCACGAACCACAAACCTTTTGTTCTTGTGATCATGTAGGAAGAGGGACCACATGTTCATTATTGAAACAAGCTTCAATTTAGGTACCATGCCTAACCATATCACATATGAAATGTAGATGATTGCTTTAATTATGTTTTGTTTTAGTGGAATAATTAAATACTAGATAAATTGCGATAGAAACTACTTCCAACCCCATATCGTATAGGATTCTTTGTCACTTTCTAATATTATGAAGGTGAACTTGTGATACTATATCACACTCCTTTTGGTGCATATAAAAGTTTTCACTTTATTGTTCCTTATGTTAACAAAGTACTCATACTTTGATTATTTTATCTAGGTTTTTATACTTTTAAACATTCATTGAACTTATTCATAGAATTTTTCTTCTTACCTCATTAAGTGGATACCATGTATCTACCTAGTTCGTTGATAAAAGAGATGAAGAAATAATAACCCTTTCCGATTGAATTGTATTCAACCATACACATCAAAGTGTAAATAGGGCGAATATCTTTTCTAGAAAGAAGTCTTGAATTAATCTTGCTTTGAATACAAGATTCACACATACCATGAGATTCCCTATCAAATGGTTTGGGACACTAGTCAAAAATACTCTCTATGAGCAATTTCAATCGAGAATCGAGAAATAATGGGGTTCACCAATTTGAGTCTTGTATATATGACATTGGTTTTAGTTTGAATATAATTACCTAGATATGTATGGTTTCACCATAACCTTAATCGTGATATGTAAGGGCACAACACTTGTTTTAATTGCACAATAGTGAAATCCTTTGCGTTTTTCTACAAAAACTTGAATTATATTCCTATTTAGACTTAGTGTACATCATAACAATTAATGAAGTACAATTCTAAATACAAAGCTAAAATGAATACACTATAACACTTATATGTCTATGCATGAAATGGCAACTACCCTAGTTCCATTCATTTAAATTTCTGAATTTATTCTTGCTAGTCGTAGTACGATAATTCAATGTTAGGATTCTAAGGATTGAAAACCCTCGGATTGTGTTATGAACACATCCTCCTCTAAATACCCATTTTTTTTTTTGGGGAAAATGTAAACTTTTCATTAAAGCTCAAATACTCCAAACATTACAATTATAAGGCATAGTTATAATCTAACAATCCTTAGTTACTACAAATCGTATTCACCCACTGTTGAACCATGACATTTTTGATCTTACAATTACACGATTGTATCCTCATAAGCACATCTTTTTGGACCAAGTGAAGCACCACCTCAGGACGAGAAAGAGAGAGCTCCACTCAACTACGATTTCTACACATCCACAGCTGATAGATCAAAGCTGCCAAAATAATGCCAAGGATTTTCTTCTGACAGAGAGACCTGAACCGAGCATTAACCCACCATTCTACACTGTCTTTTAAAGGAATAGAAAACCTGCACCAGGTAGACACCAAATCACAACATATCTGGCTGTACTTACACAAGAAGAAGAGATGAGGGTGATCTTCAGGAGTCACACCACAGAGGAAACAAAGATTACTCTGTAGGATGTTCATTCGAATCAGTCTATCTTGTGTGAGCAGCCTCTGCTGAACCATTAACCATCCTATAAAACGATGCTTTGGAAGAATCCAGTTGTTCTGAGACCAAGGATACCAAGTCACATTATCAGCCGTAGGGAGGAGCCAAGAATACCCCATTCGAACAGTGTAACTGACTCTAAATACCCATTTAGAAAGGTGGTTTTTGACATGATTTTGCCATATTTCATAATCATCAAATGTGGTATTAACTAACATTGTTCACAAATTTGTATCAAATACTCATGACGTGATAATCCGCAAGAAGGCTATATCAATGTCATGCATATTCAAGAAGGAATATGTTGGTGTCACACAATCAATTTCTTTGATATTTATTTATTAGGGATTTGTCTCTATTTTAGTGTCTAACACCTTCTCTTTCGAGCGTAGTTCTATCCTTAACAATTAAGATATATACTTTACTTCTTATTGCTCCCACTGACTTTAAGAATTTCTACTTGATGAAGACTCATCTTCATATAAATTCTTAGTTAATCCTTCACAAGGATGAACTTTATAGTGGTATTTAATCAAAATTTCTAAAAAAATTAATTTACCAATCTTACATTGTCATGTGCGTAACAACTTAAGTGCTTTGATGACAAGTGTTTAGTTTGAGCAATAAGACTTTCGAACCATGGATGCATAGAAGATATTATCAAAATATATTTTGATTAATCATTGCTTCCATTCACATTTCTTCATAAGAAATCATAGGTATGTAAGGAATTTTAAGATGTTAATCTTATAGTTGTATAGGACGATTCCTATCGAGTTCTATGGAATAGAACAATTCTTATGGATCTAGCCCACAACCTATGATATGGTTCATTTTAGAAAGAGATTCTATTTGTCGTAAGTAATAGTGGTTTAGCGGAGACTCATGTTACAATTGAGTTGATATAATATATGAGTAGGAGCGATAATAAAGAACAACATAAAACAACGAAATAGTGGGAAAATTAAACATTCATCGTTATAAATAAAAACATTTAAGAATGTTTTAGCATTTATATAGTGACCTCTACCTAACTATTATAAATGATCCAGAGATCCAAATTCATATTAACTCGGACACAGTGAGCCGATTCATCCCTCATCAATATAACTCGGTGGATTAACTCTTTAATTGATTCTACTTCTAGAACTCTCGAACGATAAAAATACTTTTAATATTTATCTTTAGCCCGGAACACATGCGACTACGGTCACGAATACTTCCTTTGAGCTCAATCCAAATTTCGATGTAGTAACAATTTACCACCCACTTACCTAACGTAACAAGTTTAGCACCTCGGTGAGCCGAGCCTACTTCCTTATGAAATTGGGATTCATGGTTCTTGTAATACTACGGTTTTATGGGTCTTAGGGTACTCTATCGAGTGGGGCTTACTATGTAGAGTAAGTATGGTTTTACGCAAAACAGTAGTCTGTCTGATGGGTACTCGATCGAGTAAGCTTGGCACTCGATCGAGTAAGGATCACTCGATCGAGTAAGTGACTTACTCGATAAAGTAAGTCGGTTAACGGGTGATTTGCGATGGGTTTGTTAATAATATGGATTGATATATACTATTCCGTCACCTTTTTCCTTAAACACTTTTTATAACCTAAAATCACAAAATAGAAGATTCAAGTTACGTTGTTTCATTCTCATCACAATATTAGCAAATCCCGGAGCTAGGAGTGTCGGTTTTCGTCATTCTTTATATCTTTGCGATCCTTGTGTCGAGGGTAAGCTTTACATATAATTTTTATATCGTTTTGTTTAAGTTGGTTAAACCCTAATTGGGTAATTTGGGGGTTTTGGCGGTTTGTGTGATTGTATGCGTGTATGTATGTACAGGAGGAGGATTCGTTGAGGAGAGATTTTGAGTTAGCTGCTTGATCATCTTTTATCGGTGTTTGCATTCCAGGTAGGGTTTCCCTACTCAGTATTAGTTACATTATTATGTGGTGATTGTTGTTGTGACTATTAGTTATGTATAATGTTCGTTGGTCTGGTTGGTTGTGGATTTTCTACTGTTGATTGGTTTGTATCTGTCTGTGATCTTCGGGGTGCATCCCTGGCTGAGTAGAATCACTTGCGGGAGTGCCTTCACGCCCTTGATTCGCCTTCTGTGGAACCCGCCACAGAAGGGATGTGCACATTTTTGAACATGGGTTTATCGCTCGATGGAGATGAGCGGGGCTTAGGTGGGAACGACTGCGGTCCCCCACTGGCGGCGAGGAGTACCTGTTGCGATGGGTACACTGGCAGGGCTACACACCTTAGTGTGTAGTCAGTTATGTTGATATTGGAGATGGAGACTGGGGTTGTGTTGAGCTGTTTGAACTGTTTGTGTACTTGTTTCATTGTGTCATTGTTTTCGTGTAATTAGTACTGACCCTGTTAATTGTTTTAAAAATTGTGGTGATCCATTCGTGGGTGGTGAGCAGTTTATGAGCAGTTATGAGGAGATGCGCTTGGGTCAGCTGGGATGAGTCACCACGATGCAGTCTTAGAGTCTTCCGCTATTTTGATTTAGTTGTTTAGCACTTTTGGGTTTGAGAATATTGTATTACACTTTTATCAATCATTTTTATATATATTGCTAATTAGATATGTTTATTCATTGTCATTTGATTATCATTGCCTCGGGTAACCGAGATGGTGACATTCTCATACCTTAAGTGGTCCTGGTAAGGCACTTGGAGTATGGGGGTGTCACAAAGTGGTATCAGAGCGACGATCTTGAAACCTGTAACCAATTAACCTAATGAACATAGGGAGTCAAACTAAAATGAACCCGGGGTAGAAGTTGTAGGAGCTAATGGAAAGGCGTGGGAGACATCCTAAAGTCGCGAACTTGCCCTAAAATTTTGAACAGGTCACATGGGGTATGTGTCGGGATCGTTATGTGTTATTTTTGTGCTTTGCATATCTATATACTATTATGTGGTGTGAATCGGTAGATGTATGCATGTGAAGGATGGGAGATATGAATTGGAGGATGATAATGACATGAATCGTATGTGTATTGATTGAAAGCATGATGTTTGATTTATAATGTGGCATGTTAGATTTATGAAAAGTGTTTTGTTGATTTATATAAAGTGATGCGTTAGTACATATGTCGTCGTTGTCGTTTTGCTAAGAATATAGAAATTTGGGAGTGTGAGTTGAACATGCGAGTAGTGTATACGAGTCAGCATGACTCGATCGAGTAAGTGAGAGGCTCGATCAAGTGGGTGTGACTCGATCGAGTAGGTAGTTTTTCGTTTTCTGGGCAGAAGCAAGTTTTTTGGCTCTCGATCGAGTAGGTGGTGGCACTCGATCGAGTAGGGTCGGCTCGATCGAGTGGATAGTCAGCTCGATCGGGTATGTTTTTAGTAGCTTTCTGATCAGGTTCTGGAGTCGAGGCACTCGACTGAGTATGTGGGGCAATTCGATCGAGTGACCTCAACTCGATCGAGTGGGTTAAGGGACTCGATCGAGTAGGTTCTGTGCAGGTTATATCCGTGTTTGAGATGTGGGATATTATGGACATGGGCCACCTACACGCCAAGCCGATCTGTCGGACGTATAGCGGTCTTTTGAAAGCCACGCTTGGCGGCGTAAAATTGCTTTCGACCGGATCGTTTTAGATCGGTCGGTTTCGTCTCGGTAAGGGTCTCGAAACGATTAGAGATGTTCGGAGTCGCCACCAAGCATTTGTGGGATGCCTGGAACCCATTAGCATTCCACTTTATACCTCGGTCAAATCGAAGCACAAAGCAGCGTTTGACATAGGTACTAAAGAAAAGGAAATCGTCCCTCTTTAGCATCCTATCTCTAGAATGAATCTCGTACGCCCTGGATAAGGTCGTCTACTATCCAAAGTTTCTGAGTAAGAGGTGAAGGTACGTATTGGGAAGCCCTTTAATCATACACCCAATCCCGCCCGCGGTAGAGGCCTCTACTGATCGATCTTGGTTGGTTGAATACAAAAGTTTATGAAACGGTTTAAATGCATGAATGCACACCCAATAATTTAAACCTAACATGTGAGAGCTTTTTAAGTCGGTTGATTTAATCCAAATATCAAGTATAAGATGTCGAATTGGATTAATGATTGATTTGCATGCAAGACGGAAATTAAACATCCATTTACCGTATTAGGTTTAGGGTGCATAACATGATCCATTTGTCTTAGTAAGGCATTTTGCAAATATGGTTTTGAATAATCAAATAGTCATCTGATCTGTCCTATATCCGGGCTAACCGGAGTCGGGATCATCCTAGACTAATGCTGGAAAGGAACAGGCCCTGTACTAGACGGCTATATGAGGCGAGAGCCAGACGGCGATATAAGGGGCCTCCCTCTGGTTTTGAAAATGAGAAATGGAGAGCCTGTTTAGGCGCGGGTTAGCCCATGGTTTATGTGCCGTGTTCTAACCTTTTAGAAAACGTTATAAAACGTGTTGGAAATGGGTATTTGAACCCGGTTTGATTTGAAGGGGGTCGTTTAGACCGCATTTGTTGATTTGAATAACTTGACTCGAATAATCATCATTATTTTGATAATATTCGATGTCGGGTTCGATTTGACAAACTTGACATGAATAGTTTTGAAAATAATTATGGACTAATTGTTTTAGGTCCATTTGAATGTTATTAGTCGATTCTCGTCATCGTATCCGGGTTCAAATCCGGCATGGTATGTAGAACCAAGGATGACTTTGTGTTGGGGACCAATATGTTTGTTTTAAAATTTAAAGAAATAAATGAAATAAAAGGTTTTAAAATACCTTTTAAATGTCATTAACCAAATATTATCACCGAAACACGGATTTAACCGTCATGGTATGAGGAACCAAGGGTGAAAAATGTTTTATGGTTATAACAAGTGAAATAAAATAAAAAGGGTTCGAAAATATTTGGAATGGTAAAAACCGATTAAAAATATGAAAGTTGATTAAAGGGAAATGACGAGAACAAACACGGTTGATCTCTGGTCTGAACACCCCATTTAGGCGCGGGTAAGCTGGCGACCTAAGGGGCTTCAGCCTCAGACCAAAAATCAGTTTTGGCTCATTTATTCCATGTTTTGGTTCATGTTATGCACGTTTTAGCATGTTATAGTCATGAAACAAATGAAAACATAATAAAAGAGGATTTTTACACCCTCATACTTACATGTTTGGTTATGGCGAGTGACCGACGTAAGTGTAACAACTCGTTTGATCGGAAAAAACTCGGTTTAAAACCGTTTTGGTAAGTAAAAGAGTGTTTTAATGTTAGTGACGGTGTAGTGGTCGAAGTGGTCGGTCAAGTGATTTAATGCACGATGACGGTACCAAACAATGTGTAAGGCTTGTATTTACGATCGGTAGGTCTTAAATACGCGTTGGGTTGTGACTTAAGAAGTCGAGTCGAGAATTTTAAGGGAGAAAAGAGGAGGTGGACACTCACGTAAGTCTCAAATGGGTGGCATTTGTGGGGTATTTATAGGAGAATGAGTGGTTGTGTGAGTTTTGAGCGACATGGCCACTTGGGCTGCTCAAAGAGGCGCGAGCCACGTCGCGGTTCTTCGAGTTGTGTTGTCACTTTCACAACAAACGCAATCATGATTTGTTCTATCCTAGGTTTTGTAGTCACATGTTTGGTACTTGACCAACATGAATCCGGGAAAACTTAAGGTAGAAGGATTTGAAATGTTTTGTTTTTGGTGGTTGACTCGATTTGACTCGTTGTTGGAGTCGGGATTTGAATTTTTGAATCGGTTTTTGGTCCGGTGTCGGTTTTGACTCTAGTTAGTGTCATTGCGACCCCGTCGTCGTGCATTAAACACTCCAGGTATTTTTGAAATGTTTTGAAATGTTTTATTTTCGAAATCGTTTTAAGTTTTCCGACGTAAAGTTGTACACAAACAGTCGATCAAACGCCGCGATTCCAAAACATGTTGTAGTCCGATAATCATCGGGTGTTTGTTGGAGTCTCTGCAGATACCAGGTATCTACAGAGCCCCTACTTTGACTGAGGTTTGGACAAGGCGAAAGTCAAAGTAGAGCCCCCAGGTCAATCGAAGATTACAACCTGGAGACCCAAGCGACGTCGATGCGGCTCGAAAGGATTCGGGCCAAGGACCTGCCCTCGGGAAGGGCGACGCCAAGGCGACTCGAGGGTACGAGTCAAGGACCTGCCTTCGGGAACAGTTTAGAGTCTGTCGACTATCCGTGTGGGTCGTTTAAAGTCCGTTAGACTACGTACAAAGGCTCGCCAGCCATAGGAAGGAGTCATACCTGAGGCATCTTTGGATATGTCCTTGCACTTTTGCGGACAAAGGCTCGCCAGCTGTGGTGAGGTAATGTACCCGAGGCATTTTCGGGATCTGTCCTTGATGTGTTTGGGGACAAAGGCTCGTCAGCCAATGGTAAGGAAATGTACCCGAGGAATCTTCGGGATCTATCCTTGATGTATCTGCGGACAAAGGCTCGCCAGCTGTGGTAAGGAAATGTACCCGAAGCATCTTCGGGATCTGTCCTTGAACGGTTGCGGACAAAGGCTCGCCAGCCAATGGTAAGGAAATGTACCCGAGGCATTTTCGGGATCTGTCCTTGAATGCTTGCAGACAAAGGCTCGCCAGCCAATGGTAAGGAAATGTACCCGAGGCATTTTCGGGATCTGTCCTTGAAAGGTTGCGGACAAAGGCTCGCCAGCCAATGGTAAGGAAATGTACCCAAGGCATTTTCGGGATCTGTCCTTGAAAGGTTGCGGATAAAGGCTCGCCAGCCACGAGGCGGTCGATTAATGGACCATGGGAATAGCCGCGTCAAAAGAGCTTGTTTTGGAAAGTAGCGAACTCATGATGCCGCCGGGGAAATAGTGAATTTGGATTTTCACTATCACTGTTTTCGAAATGGGCGGGTTCCACGAGGAAGCCCCCTGCTGGTATTTGAAGGAATAGTGAATTTGGAATCTTCACCATTCGTCGTTTGTTTGAATTTTGAAGGAAAATAGCAAATTTTAAGTCTGCTATTACGTTTGAAGCGACGATTTATGTGCCGCCGTTGACATTTGATGGAAATAGTGAATTTGAAATCATCACTATTGAGTGAAGTGACGGTTTATGTGCCACCGTTGACATGTGTGGTGAGAATAGTGGAATTCAATTTCCAACTATTATTTTGAGAATGACGGTTTTAATTGCCGTCGCTTAAAATTTGGAGAAATAGCGGTTTTTGAATTTTCGCTATTATTTTGGAAATTGAAGGAAAATAGTGAATTTGATTTCACTATTATTTTTGAAGTTGGCGGTTTTGATCGCCGTTTGTTTGAATATTTTTTGAAAATAGCGAATTTAAATTTTCACTATTTGGTTTTGTTTGTCTTTGAGGAAATGACGATTTTCAATA
Source organism: Silene latifolia (assembly GCF_048544455.1). Lineage (NCBI taxonomy): Eukaryota > Viridiplantae > Streptophyta > Magnoliopsida > Caryophyllales > Caryophyllaceae > Silene > Silene latifolia. Next base: position 89,046,884 of record NC_133528.1, read on the forward strand.
TCGTCAATGAAAATCCGAATTTTGTTATGTGGAAATTGGGCTAAAACCCAAAATTTGCTGAAAAAGCAAGTGGACACCTAATTGAGGCGCGAGCCATCCTGCGAATCAAAGGGGCTTCCCTTTTTTCTGTAAAAGACGCGAGTTCAGGCTGCATCCCATTCCCATTTCGTCTTCTTCATTTTTCGATAAAAACAAACCAAATTCGCCATTGTTGGACCTTCTAGCTTGCTCGAAATCGTGCCATCATCAACAATGTCATCTCAAGGTATGTATTTCCTCTTGAATCCATTAAATTTGTCGATCTTTAGCTTGATTGAATTAGGGCGAATTTTACCCTAGAAAAATCGAATTGGGCGTTTTTGATTGAGCCCATTTCGAGTGAAATTGATGCTTGCATTAGGTTAGAAACCTGTTTAGGAGTATAGGGGTGCTTTTAGTTTGCATTTTGGTCCCCGTTCCCGCTCCCTATGCTTGAAAAACGTGAGTGAGGCGAGAAACCGTCTCATTTCGCAATGCCAAGTTTATTTGCTTGGGTAGTGGGTCCCACTAGGTTGCATTGTAGTTGGGAAAACCCGTATTCGCCATTTATGGACCTTCGTTGGATATTGTGGGCAAAATAGCATTTTTGCCTTTTGTGATGGTCTTATGTCTGATAAAATAAGCGCCTGTTTGAGCTTGAATTGAGTCAGTTTACCTTGAAATGGACCTCATTAGTAGTTTAGGTCGCTTTGAGGCGCGATAAAATCATGTTTGCCTTTTTGCAGTCGTTTTTGAATTTTTGACCGGTTTGGGCTCAAATTAGCGTATGAATTTCCTTTTTTGAGCCGTAGAAAAATACCCCCGTTTTTGTGGTTTAGACTCGTCTTTTGCTTGAAAAGATGGGCGAGTCGTTTTTTGCGTTTTTTGTGAACTGTTTTGTTTGGTTGGATTTTGGGCGGGATTGCCCTTGTTTTGTTTTGTAGGTTGTTTTTTTTGTTTTTATCCATTTCATGCCGTCGTAATGCCGAAGTTTCGGCTGACGTTTTTTGTTTGTTTTTATTTTTGATCGCAGGGTGTCATTTGGGACCTATGGGATCCATTGTTGAGGTTTTGGAGGAGGAATACGATCCTGGAGGGGTAAAGACGACTGTTTTTTGTTACAGGCTTGGTTGTGTTTCTGCCTGGCGGCCTTTTCCCGGTCAATGATCGGGTATCGATCGTTGGTCGTTGCCTGCGGAGGTCCGGACGTCCGATGAGTGGGGTTCAGTACGACTGTTTTATCCCACGTTGTTGCTTTTGGTCGCTGTTGAATTTAGCTGAGTGGGGTTCAATATCGAGGTAGTATCCGTTGTCCTGATCCCTTTTCATCATCGAATTCTGACGATTGGAGGCCAACGTCGGGGTAGCATGCTGAGCTACGAGCCTCGATCATCGCGTCGTCCAATATCTGCCAGGCACCATTTTTCTTTTTGTCGTGGAGTAGGAACGAGGTATTACCGTCATGGTAACCACTGTAGATACCCGGTATCTGCTGAGACTCCAACAAACACCCGATAATTATCGGACTACAACATGTTTTGGGATCGCAGCGTTTGATCGACAATTTGTGTACAACTTTACGTCGGAAAACTTAAAGCGATTTCGAAAACAAAACATTTCCAAACATTTCAAAAATACCTGGAGTGTTTAATGCACGGCGACGGGGTCGCAATGACACTAACTAGAGTCAAAACCGACACCGGACCAAAAACCGACTCGAAAATTCAAAATCCCGACTCCAACAACGGGTCAAACCGAGTCAAACACAAAAACCAAAAATATCTCAAGCCTTCTATGCTAAGTTTTCCCGGATTCATGTTGGTCAAGTACCAAACATGTGACTACAAAACCTAGGATAGAACAAATCATGATTGCGTTTGTTGTGATAGTGACAACACAACTCGAAGTGCCGCGACGTGGCTCGCGCCTCTTTGAGGAGCCCAGGTGGCCACGTCAACCAAAACTCACACAACCACTCATTATCCTATAAATACCCCTCAAATGCCACCCATTTGAGAGTTACGCGAGTGTCCGCCCCCTCTTTTCTCCCTTAAAATTCTCGACTCGACTTCTTAAGTCACAATCTCACGCGTATTTATGACCTACAGATCGTAGATACGAGCCTTACACATTGTTTGGTACCATCATCGTGCATTAAATCACTTGTCCGACCACTTTGACCACCACACCATCACTAAACTTTTAAAACACTCTTTTACTTACCAAAACGGTTTTAAACCGAGTTTTTTCCGATCAAACGAGTTATTACACTTACGTCGGTCACTCTCCATAACCAAACATGTAAGTATGAGGGTGTAAAAATCCTCTTTTATTATGTTTTTATTTGTTTCATGACTTTAACATGCTAAAACATGCATAACATGAACCAAAACATGGAATAAACGAGCCAAAACTGATTTTTGGTCTGAGGCAGAAGCCCCCTTAGGTCGCCAACTGGCTCGCGCCTAAATGGGGTACTCAGACCAGAGATCAACCGTGTTTGTTCTCGTCATTTACCTTAATCTATTTTTCATATTTGTAATCGGTTGTTACCATTTCAAGTATTTTTGAAACCTTTTTGTTTCATTTCACATGTTTTAACCATAAAGCATTTTTCACCCTTGGTTCTTCATACCATGACGGTTAAATCCGTGTTTCGGTGATAATATTTGGTTAATGATATTTAAGAGGTATTTTGAAGCCTTTTATTTTATTTCTTTACATTTCTCAAACAAACATATTAGTCACCAACACAAAATCATCCTTGGTTATACATACCATGCCGGATTTTAAGCCGGGTACGATGATGAGTACCGACTAATGACATTCAAAATGGACTCAAATCAATTAGTCCATAATCATTTTCAAAACCATTCATGTCAAGTTTGTCAAATCGAACCCGACACCGAATATTATCAAACAATGATGATTATTCGAGTCTAGTTCTTCAAATCAACAAATGCGGTCTAAACGACCCTTTCAAAATCAAACCGGGTTCAAATACCCATTTTCAACACGTTTTATAACGTTTTCCAAACAATCAGAACACGGCATACAACCGTTGGCTAACCCGCGCCTCAAGCAGGCCTTTTCATCTCATTTTCAAAACCAGAGGGAGGCCCCTTACACCGCCGGCTGGCTCGCGCCTCTTATAGCCGTCTGGTACAGGGCCTGTTCCCTTCCAGCATTAGTCTAGGACGATCCCGACTCCGGTTAACCCGGATATAGGACGGATCAGACGACTATTCGATTATTCAAAACCATTTTTGCAAAATGCCTTACTAAGACAAATGGATCATGTTATGCACCCTAAACCTAATACGGTAAATGGATGTTTAATTTCCGTCTTGCATGCAAATCAATCATTAATCCAACTCGACATCTTATACTTGATACTTGGATTAAATCAACCAACTTAGAAAGCTCTCACATGTTAGGTTTAAATTATTGGATGCGCATTCATGCATTTAAACCATTTTATCAACTTTTGCATTCAACCAACCAAGATCGATCAGTAGAGGCCGCTAAACGCGGGCGGGATTGGGTGTCTGATTAAAGGGCTTCCCAATACGTACCTTCACCTCTTACTCAGAAACTTTGGATAGTAGACGACCTTATCCAGGGCGTACGAGATTCATTCTAGAGATAGGATGCTAAAGAGGGACGATTTCCTTATCTTTAGTACCTATGTCAAACGCTGCTTTGTGCTTCGATTTGACCGAGGTATAAAGTGGAATTCGAACGGGTTCCAGGCATCCCACAAATGCTTGGTGGCGACTCCGAACATCTATAATCTTTTCGAGACCCTTACCGAGACAAAACCGACCGATCTAAAACGATCCGGTCGAAGGCATTTTTACGCCGCTGAGCGTGGCTTTCAAAAAGACCGCTGCATGTCCACAGATCGACTGGGCGTGCAGGTGGCCCGTGACTACGGATTGGTAGGTGGCCCAAATCCACAGACCGAGATGTGGCCCATGACCACAGATTGGCGACTCCGCTGGGGAACACTAGGACACTTACGGCTTTGTGATCCCTAGATGGTGAGACTCGAACGAGGTCTTGGTTGGAATGCATTAATTGATATTACGGTCACGGTTGGGTTCCTTGTCCGGGCCCACAACCTAACCCTTTTCGACCAATTAGCTCGTCCCGTCGGAGTGAGTTTTCTCATCCCCGCGTTTCGAATCCCGATTGAGTCAAGCATACCGTTGACGTTACACATTTTTGTTTCGTCAAAGAGCTTTCATCACTTTCGAGCACGAGGCTAGGGCACCCTCCTTACACATTTTGTTTGGATTGGTATCCCTCTCGCAAATCGTGGTTTGATTGCTTGGTGTGTAACCCACCCTTCTAAGCCAAAACCCATGTCAGCATGATGCATAATATAATAAACTGTGAGTGCTTATGTGCTACTTGATCATAAGTCATTCCGTGTCATTTTCAAACTTTCGAAAAACACCCTTTTTGCGCCGTTACAATGGCCATTTCAAACCTCGGTCTTTCGCCGACCGTTGCACGCCTTTCTAGGCTTTCATAATGACGATTTTCAAATCCGGTTTTTATAACCATTTCAACACGCCTTTCTAGGCCGTCGTAATGACGATTTTCAAATCCGGTTTTGTATAACCATTTTAACACGCCTTCCTAGGCCGTCGTAATGACGATTTTCAAATCCGGTTTTGTATAACCATTTCAACACGCCTTCCTAGCCCGTCGTAATGACGATTTTCAAATCCGGTTTTGTATAACCATTTTAACACGCCTTTCTAGGCCGTCGTAATGACGATTTTCAAACCAGGTTTTGTATAACCATTTCAAAATCACCTTTTTACGCCGTTATAATCGCCGCGTCTAGACACGGATTTTAACCCGTTTCGCGTCGACAATGGCTCTCTTTCAAAACCCGAGAAAAGCACACACCCTTTTCTCGAGACACTTTCGGGATCCCGAGGACCATACACCGTCCCCGAGACCTCTTCAAACATTTCAAACTTGATTTTCAAAACATACAATTTTGAATTTCAAAACCATCTTTTGCAAATAAAATTAAGACAACCCTTTCAACTGATCGACTTGCGGAGATTTCTATCTTCGGAAGTCGCCTATTAAAGCGACAAAGGAATCTTTTTGAAAATTTCTATTTTCGAAAACTTCAGTCCACCATTCCAATTCCGCCTCGTGTCTATCGAGTCAAAGCAAACGTACTTATGGGTCTTTACTTATGAGTAGTCTCACCACGAGACCCGTCCAATGGCGTCACGCCGTCATGTAAGACTCGTGTCAAAGGTTCGGTCAAACACCGTCACGTCATAAATCGAGTCGGCACCGAGGGACCACACACGGTCGCCCCGTCTTGTTGAGTCGATCTTGGTCTCGTCCTCTATGTTGTCTGCGTTCAGTCTTGGAACCGTGTCGGATTGAGTTGCAATGTGAGCCGTTTTTCTGCCTCATAGCCATGGCCCCGTCTTCAGCTTCGCCCAACAACAACAATGATAACAACAGAGATGTCACAACTGATCAGCTAGCTAGCCTGCTTACCGCTCTTAAGGTCACCCTGGATCGCGTCGAGACCCGTATCGACGCCCTAGAGAACAAGGAAATTGGGGAACATAATACCCCACCCGATCGAGACTGAAAAGAGGCTGAAACTCTTGGAAGAACAACTCCTAGCCCGGGGTAACAACATCCACCTTGAAAATAACCGAAGGTTCGAACCTGTTGGGGACCAGTTACCTGACAACTTCACCCTGACTGATGTGCCTAAGTTCAAGGGAGTGGAGGACCCACTCAACCACATCCGTGCTTTCAAAGACTACATGGCCATTAAGGGGGTCAAACAGGAACTTTTTACCAGGATCTTCCCATCCTCTTTGGAGCCGATTCCTCGCCAATGGCACTACTCATTGGACCCGAAAAACCTTACCACCTGGGATGAGATCGCTGTAACACCCCCATACTCCAAGTGCCTTACCAGGACCACTCAAGGCATGGAAGTGCTACCATCTCGGTTACCCGAGGCAATGATAATCAAATGACAATGAAGAAAAATAATTTAAATAACAAAATAGTTTAAAGTGATTACATGATCAAAACCAAAACCAAAACCAAAACTGAAATACAAGATTCTCAGACGGTCTACTGCTAAAACTATCAAAGCTATAAAATATCGTCGACACGGCGGAAGACTTCTAACCGCCACGTGATGACTCATCCCCTATCCCATACGCGTCATATCATACCGCTCAATAATCGCTCACCACCCCGAATGGATCACCACGTTTTTAAAACATTTAAACGGGGTCAGTACTAATCACATAATTTATATAATCCAACAACACAACAAAAAACACAGCTCAAACGGTCACACACACAATCACACCGACTCCAATCAATCTCCGTCACCGATCGTCCACTCGGACTAGCCACCGCGATGGGGGACCGCACCGTACCCACCAAATCCCCGCTCATCATACCGAGCGATAACCCTGTCCCATTAATGTGCACATCCCCTTCCGTGGCGGGTTCCACGAAGGGCGAAACTAGGGCGTGAAGCCACTCCCGCAAGTGACTCCACTCAGCCGAGAACGCATCTCGAGAACCAGAGACAAGCAATCACAACCATTAGACAGTAATCAAAACCAACAACCGTCACAATACGAATACGATAATATTCAACAATCACAACACATCAACAACACATTATGGGACTAATCGAGTAGGGAAACCCTACCCGGAACAAAGAACACAATCGACGGTCTCAACAATTTGTATCAAAATTCCTTTTCTACGAATCCTCCTCCTAACATATAATCACATAATTACTAACAATCACAAAACTAACACAAATCCCCAATTCCCAATATTAGGGTTTAAACAAAGTTAACTAAATACTATAAAATTGGTATGTAGATCTTACCCTTGACGCAAGGAACACTATGATGCAAAGAACAAGATGATCCGACACTCCTAGCCTTGGGGATTTCCCAACAATGCGACGAGAGAGAACTACGTAACTCCTTTTTCTTTTGAAAGGTTTAGAAAGGTTAAAAATGATGAAATAAACTGACGGAAACCTTTTATATAAAACTCGCGTTATTAGCAAAACCCGTCAAAACAACCCCGTAAAACACACTTACTCGATCGAGTAACTAACGTACTCGATCGATTGCCGCTTACTCGATCGAGTACCAAGGCTACTCGATCGAGTACCCAACAGGTCAGAAACTATTTTAAAACGCAAAACACACTTACTCGACAGAGTAAGGCCCAATCGATAGAGTATCCAGAGACTCATAAAACCGTGGTATTACAGTCTTCCCTCCTTAAAAAGAACTTCGTCCCCGAAGTTCAACCCATACCCAAAAACAAACATACTAACTCGATCAAGACACAACAACCAACTAAGAACTCAAAACAAAACCCCAACTGACCAAACATGGACTCGTAACCCCAACTCCACCAACTATTCCTACTTCCACAACATGGCTCACGCTATCGTACTAACTCCATTATATCTCTCTCGATCCTAACACCATACACTACCAACACAAACGCTGCTAGCTCCGTAAAATATCATCCACTAGATAATCCTATATCAAGATACTCATAACATCAAACGGAATGTTACATTCTACAACCCTTAAAAGGAACTTCGTCCTCGAAGTTTACTTACACTCATAAACATCATCATGCCACTATCAAAACTCTGGAACTCCTAAACATCATCATCCAACCCTTACCACTATCGAAGTATTCTCACTACTACAAGCACGACCATGGCCTTTTAACAGTATCATCCACAAAACAAATCCCTCCTTTACGCTACGCTAACACTCTACTTCCAATTATATTACAACATGCACAACCATGAAACTCTCTTTTATCGCATCCTACTCCTCTTAAGACAAATGTTACGTCCTCGTAACTCACTAATACTAAATCCTTAGTTATATCATCTCATTATCCTCATCACCACCACATGTCAAAGATAACCGCCTATAACCTCATTTCTATAACCATTCCTATTTCCAAGGCTCTCTTACTTAAACAGTTCTCATACTTCAATTCACTCTGCACACCATCTAACCAATACCGCAAAACCCTTAACATAACCAATACTTCAACTCTTCCACATTACCGCAACATGACATACCTCTCTATATAGACTATATAAAACTTCTATCGCCAAAAGCATAACTCACGATACACACTTGTTACGTACACTCACACAAGATCCTCAAGTTCTTTTCTTTCATCACTGCAAAACTCATACATGACTTAACTTGACACTAAATCCAAACACCCTACCCTCACTGTCTCAATGAAATATTATGAACCACCTGCAGCTTTAAGATCATTACCACACATGTTCTACGAATCACTTGCCATGACTATGTGCACCGATGTCTCATCTACAACAAGATCAAATGTACTGTAACAACTTCTGACAACTGTGTCCCATCAACAGAATATCCCTATGCCATGACAACCACGGAAACAAAGACACTCTCTTTCATATCATACTCTACCCTCATTCTCAAACTGAAACTGGTATGAAACATCAGCAAACAAAACAACAGTCTACCTGTTCAACCAAACTTGTAAGGAACAGTAGCAAACAAAACAACAATCTATGTGTCCAAACTGAAACTCACAGGGAACAACAACAAACAAAACAACAACTATGTATAACTGATATGTACTTTTGAGAACTCGTATCATAATCATCTCGCCTACTCCACCACAACCGGTGACGGCATCGCAACACCGCCACCAACAGCCAGACCGCAGTGTGAAAATACCCGCATCACGACATGAAGTACCATGCCCGGATCACCACTCGAGGCACACAACCACATCGATAAACATTTCAATCACATATAATTCCCATAAACACTGACTCAATATGACATTTCGAACAAGAAAACTCACTCAAAACCTGTTTTATTAGATTATAACACAACATATTATGCGGAAAGAACTGACAAGAATCTCATGAACATCATCCTTACCATTTCACGGAATAAACATGTATCATCAATACACATACCATTTGAACTATACATGCCAGATCAATCAAATTATTACCTTTTTGAATATCATTCAATTAGATAAGCGTACCCAACATGCATTACAGAACATTCAAATAACAACTTTATGATTATCACACTATACCACGTCTTGTGAGGTCAAAACCTCACACAAACATTTGTATATATCACAGACCCATAATCACATCCAACCAGTCAATCCTGATCACGTAAGTTACCACCTGATAAAAGTTGCCTCTCACCCGAGCTTAACTCGTATACACCTCATAACATATTCTCCCATTCGCATATCCATCACCCTCTGCCAAATGTAGCCACACCATTAATACTCAACTACTAACAACCGCCTCATATAACCACATCTTATACTCTTTCATAACCGTACTTATCAATCTGGTCCCTACAAAATCAACCTCTATAGAATTGCTACCTTTCTAATATACCATCACCCTTAACCACTAGTCACAAACCATAACACTACCACTGTCCGGACATCAAACCTCTTACACGCATCTCGAAACATCACGTTTTCTTTCCCATCTTTGGTTAACATCCCAAATAACGAACATCAAATCCATCAACAAAATTACCTCAACATTCTTCCCAATACTATCCCGAACTGTATCGTCATCTAACTCTCCACCAAAATCTCATAGAGTGCAGATACTAAATCAACCTCTTACTCCCTTAATTCCTCGAAACTCATGATTAATCATGTTGTCCTGGCCCTTCTGTATAACCATTAACTCACTTACTCTTGGTAGTATCATACATCTCGATGATTCCTTACTTTTATATCACATAACTCCGGTGAATATTTTTCTTAGCTTACTTTTATCCTTCTTTTCTCTTTATACTCAACAATTCCATTTAATATCTCAACTCCTTATTACTTCTACCTAAACCTTTAGTGCTCTAATTACCTTTTCATCGCTCCAAAACTCAAATCTCATTATTTTATATCGATATCACCTCACTCTTTCTTACCATAGATCATCTCTTATTATGCTATTACTCACACTACTTGCCACTAATCTATCCATAAAATCAACGTTCACTGTATACCACTCTTCTCAACCCCTTTAAAACGAACTTTCACTACATATATCCTTAACCCACACGACTCCTAACCATCTCCCTCCATAATTCTTTACACATCTCAAGCTGCCACTATCCACATCCTTACTTTGAATCTTTTTATTCTCACGTTCCTTAGACTCACATCATCCCTTGCCCATATTCACTTGCTTTTACGTTACTCAACACACAATCATATCACTCATCTCATCTCATAAAACATGCTCTATGTCTCAATTAAGCCATAACGATCTTCCTTTTCTTTTTCCACTATCTATCACAACCACATATAACTCATGTCCTCCCACCGAACTCATACTCACCATAGGTGCCACTCCTTACATCATAAGATTGGGTAACTTACGCATCAGGATCGACATACATATAAAATAATGCATAAAGAATCAAGATAACACCTTTGAATTAAACATGATATGCAACGAAGTCAAAAGATAAGCATATGACCCAAAACAGGGGTCACTAGATCGAGTACAGGCCACTCGATCGAGTAAGGGACTTACTCGATCGAGTAGGTGAAGGTCAGAAGCACGTAAAACAAATCACCAGGGCTACTCGATCGAGTAACTAACGTACTCGATCGAGTGCCGCCTACTCGATCGAGTACCAAGGTTACTCGATCGAGTACCTACGCATTTCTCAGCACTGTCCAGTTTTCGTAAAACAGCCATAACTCACTCATTTCTTGGTCTATTTGGGCGTGTCACCTATCGTTAGAATCGTAAAAGAACAAGCTATCACCTCCAATTGGAATCACATTAAAATCATTTATACATATCAAGTTATAACAGTTTAAAGACAACCTCTTTATAATCGAAAAAACACAACTACTTGATTTTACTTCCAAACAACTCAAACGGCAACAAGGTAAACAAAAACAATCCAATACTCATAAAACCAGTAGTCCCAATCACATGTTACTATTTTCGAAAGCAAAGCAACAACATTCATCATGCAAATAATTTATTTAACTTGCCAATCATGACTTACCCACATGCTTTTATTCTATCACTTTTCGTAAACAAAACATACTCATACATTACAAATCCTATTTCCATGTTACTAATACAACAATATTACAAATACACTTCATCACCTAAACATATTCATAATCACAAAATTCATATTCTCATGCTATTGCCACTCCATCTTTTCCAATCAATTCATCCATTTCAACCACATTCTTCATACAACATGTACATATGAACAATAGTAGGCATGTATATAAAATCATTATATAAAATTACACAAACAAAATTATGTATACTCATATCACATATGAACTACTTCCTTTTTCCACCACATTACTCATCATTCTCATACACTTTTCTAACAATTCCCACCAACATTGTAAACTAACTATCATGCAACATGCTTTCAATCAACAACATACGAAATCACATCATCACCATCTTTTCTTACACATTCCCCATTCTACACATACATACATCCACTGATTCATACCACACATCACTATATAGATACACAATTCACAAGATAAACACATAGCGATCCCGACTCATATCCCATGGTGACTGGTTCAAAATTGTAGGGCGAGTTCGCGACTTTAGGACGTCTCCCAAGCCTTTGCATTAGCTCCTACAACTCCTACCCGGGTTCATTTTAATTTGACTTCCTATATTCATTAGATTCATTGGTTACAGGTTTCAGGATCGTCGCTCTGATACCATTTTGTAACACCCCCATACTCCAAGTGCCTTACCAGGACCACTCAAGGCATGGAAGTGCTACCATCTCGGTTACCCGAGGCAATGATAATCAAATAACAATGAAGAAACATAATTTAAATAACAAAATAGTTTAAAGTGATTACATGATCAAAACCAAAACCAAAACCAAAACTGAAATACAAGATTCTCAGACGGTCTACTGCTAAAACTATCAAAGCTATAAAATATCGTCTCGACACAAATGAAGACTTCTAATCGCCACGTGATGACTCATCCACCTATCCCATACGCGTCATATCATACCGCTCAATAATCGCTCACCACCCCGAATGGATCACCACAGTTTTTAAAACATTTAAACGGGGTCAGTACTAATCACATAATTTATATAATCCAACAACACAACAAAAAACACAGCTCAAACGGTCACACACACAATCACACCCACTCCAATCAATCTCCGTCACCGACTGTCCACTGGACCAGCCCTGCCAGTGGGGGACCGCAACCGTACCCACCAAATCCCCGCTCATCATACCGAGCGATAACCCTGTCCCATTAATGTGCACATCCCCTTCCGTGGCGGGTTCCACGAAGGGCGAAACTAGGGCGTGAAGCCACTCCCGCAAGTGACTCCACTCAGCCGAGAACGCATCTCGAGAACCAGAGACAAGCAATCACAACCATTAGACAGCAATCAAAACCAACAACCGTCACAATACGAATACGATAATATTCAACAATCACAACACATCAACAACACATTATGGGACTAATACTGAGTAGGGAAACCCTACCTGGAACAGCAACACAATCAGACGGTCTCAACAGCTGTATCAAAATTCCTTTTCTACGAATCCTCCTCCTAACATATAATCACATAATTACTAACAATCACAAAACTAACACAAATCCCCAATTCCCAATATTAGGGTTTAAACAAAGTTAACTAAATACTATAAAATTGGTATGTAGATCTTACCCTTGACGCAAGGAACACTATGATGCAAAGAACAAGATGATCCGACACTCCTAGCCTTGGGGATTTGCCAACAACGCGACGAGAGAGAACTACGTAACTCCTTTTTCTTTTGAAAGGTTTAGAAAGGTTAAAAATGATGAAATAAACTGACGGAAACCTTTTATATCAAACTCGCGTTATTAGCAAAACCCGTAACAACAACCCCGTAAAACACACTTACTCGATCGAGTAACTAACGTACTCGATCGAGTGCCGCTTACTCGATCGAGTACCAAGGCTACTCGATCGAGTACCCAACAGGTCAGAAACTATTTTAAAACGCAAAACACACTTACTCGACAGAGTAAGGCCCACTCGATAGAGTACCCAGAGACTCATAAAACCGTGGTATTACAGTCTTCCCTCCTTAAAAAGAACTTCGTCCCCGAAGTTCAACCCATACCCAAAAACAAACATACTAACTCGATCAAGACACAACAACCAACTAAGAACTCAAAAGAAAACCCCAACTGACCAAACATGGACTCGTAACCCCAACTCCACCAACTATTCCTACTTCCACAACATGGCTCACGCTATCGTACCAACTCTATTATATCTCTCTCGATCCTAACACCATACACTACCAACACAAACGCTGCTAGCTCCGTAAAATATCATCCACTAGATAATCCAATATCAAGATACTCATAACATCAAACGGAATGTTACATTCTACCACCCTTAAAAGGAACTTCGTCCTCGAAGTTTACTTACACTCATAAACATCATCATGCCACTATCAAAACTCTCGAACTCCTAAACATCATCATCCAACCCTTACCACTATCGAAGTATTCTCACTACTACAAGCACGACCATGGCCTTTTAACAGTATCATCCACAAAACAAATCCCTCCTTTACGCTACGCTAACACTCTACTTCCAATTATATTACAACATGCACAACCATGAAACTCTCTTTTATCGCATCCTACTCCTCTTAAGACAAATGTTACGTCCTCGTAACTCACTAATACTAAATCCTTAGTTATATCATCTCATTATCCTCATCACCACCACATGTCAAAGATAACCGCCTATAACCTCATTTCTATAACCATTCCTATTTCCAAGGCTCTCTTACTTAAACAGTTCTCATACTTCAATTCACTCTGCACACCATCTAACCAATACCGCAAAACCCTTAACATAACCAATACTTCAACTCTTCCACATTACCGCAACATGACATACCTCTCTATATAGACTATATAAAACTTCTATCGCCAAAAGCATAACTCACGATCCACACTTGTTACGTACACTCACACAAGATCCTCCAGTTCTTTTCTTTCATCACTGCAAAACTCATACATGACTTAACATGACACTAAATCCAAACACCCTACCCTCACTGTCCCAATGAAATATTATGAACCACCTGCAGCTTTCAGATCATTACCACACATGTTCTACGAATCACTTGCCATGACTATGTGCACCGATGTCTCATCTACAACAAGATCAAATGTACTGTAACAACTTCTGACAACCGTGTCCCATCAATGAATATCCCTATGCCATGACAACCACGGAAACAAAGACACTCTCTTTCATATCATACTCTACCCTCATTCTCAAACTGAAACAGGTAAGAAACATCAAGACAAACAAAACAATAATCTACTGTTCAACCAAAACTTGCAAGGAAAAGAGCAAACAAAACAACAATCTATGTGTCCAAACCGAAACTCACAGGAACAACAACAAACAAAACAACAACTATGTATAACTGATATGTACTTTTGAGAACTCGTATCATAATCATCTCGCCTACTCCACCACAACCGGTGACGGCATCGCAACACCGCCACCAACAGCCAGACCGCAGTGCGAAAATACCCGCATCACGACATGAAGTACCATGCCCGGATCACCACTCGAGGCACACAACTACATCGATAAACATTCCAATCACATATAATTCCCATAAACACTGACTCAATATGACATTTCGAACAAGAAAACTCACTCAAAACCTGTTTTATTAGATTATAACACAACATATTATGCGGAAAGAACTGACAATAATCTCATGAACATCATCCTTACCATTTCACGGAATAAACATGTATCATCAATACACATACCATTTGAACTATACATGCCAGATCAATCAAATTATTACCTTTTTGAATATCATTCAATTAGATTAGCGTACCCAACATGCATTACAGAACATTCAAATAACAACTTTATGATTATCACACTATACCACGTCTTGTGAGGTCAAAACCTCACACAAACATTTATATATATCACAGACCCATAATCACATCCAACCAGTCAATCCTGATCACCTAAGTTACCACCTGATAAAAGTTACCTCTCACCCGAGCTTAACTCGTATACACCTCATAACATATTCTCCCATTCGCATATCCATCACCCTCTGCCAAATGTAGCCACACCATTAATACTCAACTACTAACAACCACCTCATATAACCACATCTTATACTCTTTCATAACCATACTTATCAATCTGGTCCTTACAAAATCAACCTCTTTAGAATTGCTACCTTTCTAATATACCATCACCCTTAACCACTAGTCACAAACCATAACACTACCACTGTCCGGACAACAAACCTCTTACACGCATCTCTAAACATCACGTTTTCTTTCCCATCTTTGGTTAACATCCCAAATAACGAACATCAAATCCATCAACAAAATTACCTCAACATTCTTCCCAATACTATCCCGAACTGTATCGTCATCTAACTCTCCACCAAAATCTCATAGAGTGCAGATACAAAATCAACCTCTTACTCCCTTAATTCCTCGAAACTCATGATTAATCATGTTGTCCTGGAACTTCTGTATAACAATTAACTCACTTACTCTTGGTAGTATCATACATCCCGATGATTCCTTACTTTTATATCACATAACTCCGGTGTATATTTTTCTCAGCTTACTTTTATCCTTCTTTTCTCTTTATACTCAACAATTCCATTTAATATCTCAACTCCTTATTACTTCTACCTAACCCTTTAGTGCTCCAATTACCTTTTCATCGCTCCAAAACTCAAATCTCATTATTTTATATCGATATCACCTCACTCTTTCTTACCATAGATCTTCTCTTATTATGCTATTACTCACACTACTTGCCACTAATCTATCCATAAAATCAACGTTCACTGTATACCACTCTTCTCAACCCCTTTAAAACGAACTTTCACTACATATATCCTTAACCCACACGACTCCTAACCATCTCCCTCCATAATTCTTTACACATCTCAAGCTGCCACTATCCACATCCTTACTTTGAATCTTTTTATTCTCACGTTCCTTAGACTCACATCATCCCTTGCCCATATTCACTTGCTTTTACGTTACTCAACACACAATCATATCACTCATATCATCTCAGAAAACATGCTCTATGTCTCAATTAAGCCATAACGATCTTCCTTTTCTTTTTCCACTATCTATTACAACCACATATAACTCATGTCCTCCCACCGAACTCATACTCACCATAGGTGCCACTCCTTACATCATAAGATTGGGTAACTTACGCATCAGGATCGACATACATATAAAACAATGCATAAAGAATCAAGATAACACCTTTGAATTAAACATGATATGCAACGAAGTCAAAAGATAAGCATATGACCCAAAACAGGGGTCACTAGATCGAGTACAGGCCACTCGATCGAGTAAGGGACTTACTCGATCGAGTAGGTGAAGGTCAGAAGCACGTAAAACAAATCAGCAGGGCTACTCGATCGAGTAACTAACGTACTCGATCGAGTGTCGCCTACTCGATCGAGTACCAAGGTTACTCGATCGAGTACCTACGCATTTCTCAGCACTGTCCAGTTTTCGTAAAACAGCCATAACTCACTCATTTCTTGGTCTATTTGGGCGTGTGACCTATCGTTAGAATCGTAAAAGAACAAGCTATCACCTCCAATTGGAATCACATTAAAATCATTTATACATCTCAAGTTATAACAGTTTAAAGACAACCTCTTTATAATCGAAAAAACACAACTACTTGATTTTACTTCCAAACAACTCAAACGGCAACAAGGTAAACAAAAACAATCCAATACTCATAAAACCAGTAGTCCCAATCACATGTTACTATTTTCGAAAGCAAAGCAACAACACATGCTTTTATTCTATAACTTTTCGTAAACAAAACATACTCATACATTACAAATCCTATTTCCATGTTACTAATACAACAATATTACAAATACACTTCATCACCTAAACATATTCATAATCACAAAATTCATATTCTCATGCTATTTCCACTCCATCTTTTCCAATCAATTCATCCATTTCAACCACATTCTTCATACAACATGTACATATGAACAATAGTAGGCATGTATATGAAATCATTATATAAAATTACACAAACAAAATTATGTATACTCATATCACATATGAACTACTTCCTTTTTCCACCACATTACTCATCATTCTCATACACTTTTCTAACAATTCCCACCAACATTGTAAACTAACTATCATGCAACATGCTTTCAATCAACAACATACGAAATCACATCATCACCATCTTTTCTTACACATTCCCCATTCTACACATACATACATCGACTGATTCATACCACACATCACTATATAGATACACAATTCACAAGATAAACACATAGCGATCCCGACTCATATCCCATGGTGACTGGTTCAAAATTGTAGGGCGAGTTCGCGACTTTAGGACGTCTCCCAAGCCTTTGCATTAGCTCCTACAACTCCTACCCGGGTTCATTTTAATTTGACTCCCTATATTCATTAGATTCATTGGTTACAGGTTTCAGGATCGTCGCTCTGATACCATTTTGTAACACCCCCATACTCCAAGTGCCTTACCAGGACCACTCAAGGCATGGAAGTGCTACCATCTCGGTTACCCGAGGCAATGATAATCAAATAACAATGAAGAAACATAATTTAAATAACAAAATAGTTTAAAGTGATTACATGATCAAAACCAAAACCAAAACCAAAACTGAAATACAAGATTCTCAGACGGTCTACTGCTAAAACTATCAAAGCTATAAAATATCGTCTCGACGCAAATGAAGACTTCTAATCGCCACGTGATGACTCATCCCGCCTATCCCATACGCGTCATATCATACCGCTCAATAATCGCTCACCACCCCGAATGGATCACCACGAGTTTTTAAAACATTTAAACGGGTCAAGACTAATCACATAATTTATATAATCCAACAACACAACAAACAACACGGCTCAAACAAGTCACACACACAATCACACCCACTCCAATCAATCTCCGTCACCGATCGTCCACCGGACCAGCCCCGGTGGGGGCGCGCAGCCGTACCCACCAAATCCCCGCTCATCATACCGAGCGATAACCCTGTCCCATTAATGTGCACATCCCCTTTCGTGGTGGGTTCCACGAAGGGCGAAACTAGGGCGTGAAGCCACTCCCGCAAGTGACTCCACTCAGCCGAGAACGCATCTCGAGAACCAGAGACAAGCAATCACAACCATTAGACAGCAATCAAAACCAACAACCGTCACAATACGAATACGATAATATTCAACAATCACAACACATCAACAACACATTATGGGACTAATACTGAGTAGGGAAACCCTACCTGGAACAGCAACACAATCAGACGGTCTCAACAACTGTATCAAAATTCTTTTTCTACGAATCCTCCTCCTAACATATAATCACATAATTACTAACAATCACAAAACTAACACAAATCCCCAATTTCCAAAATTAGGGTTTAAACAAAGTTAACTAAATACTATAAAATTGGTATGTAGATCTTACCCTTGATGCAAGGAACACTATGATGCAAAGAACAAGATGATCCGACACTCCTAGCCGTGGGGATTTGCCAACAACGCGACGAGAGAGAACTACGTAACTCCTTTTTCTTTTGAAAGGTTTAGAAAGGTTAAAAATGATGAAATAAACTGACGGAAACCTTTTATATCAAACTCGCGTTATTAGCAAAACCCGTCAAAACAACCCCGTAAAACACACTTACTCGATCGAGTAACTAACGTACTCGATCGAGTGTCGCTTACTCGATCGAGTACCAAGGCTACTCGATCGAGTACCCAACAGGTCAGAAACTATTTTAAAACGCAAAACACACTTACTCGACAGAGTAAGGCCCACTCGATAGAGTACCCAGAGACTCATAAAACCATGGTATTACAATCGCAGTTGAGTTTGCCAAACAGTATGCTGACAATGTCGAGATCCAGGCCAACACCCGTACTCTCGAGGTGTTAACACAAAACGACAAGGAAGGATTCACTGAGTTCCTAACCCGTTGGAGGATGGTGAGTACTCAGTTGGTCAGTAAGCAGAGTGAGTCAACTCTGGTGGAAAAATTTGTCAACAACCCTTGCCTGGTTTATGCCAACCTGCTGAGGTATCAGAATATCAAAACTTTTCAAGATCTGCAGATTCTGGGGACACGCATTTAAGACGACCTCTGAAAGGGTGTCTTAGCAAAGACCACTGGCAGGGGTTATCAAGGATCCACCTCGACCGGATCTCGCCCTTACGGCCAGACAAACAAGATTGATGAGGTTAACCTCGTCGAACCATTTGCCAACAAAATTGAACGCCCCCAGAGAGTGTTCACCAACATAGGGTCAACTTATGCAAGTGCCCTGAAAAGGCTCATGGACCAAGGGAAACTACAACCGATCGGGCCCACCCCGGACCCGGCCGACGCCAAGAAATCCCGATTTTAGAACCCCAACGCCTACTGCCAATATCATCGAGAGAAAGGGCATGATACCGAAAACTGCTTCAATCTCAAGCACCTCATTCAAGACATGATTGAGAAGGGAGATTTGCCTATACCCCCACCAACTAAGCCAAACAACAAGACGAATCATCTGGGAATTCACGCCATCTCTAACGATGAGCCGACCCTAGACTGCTCTCATCTCATCTTGTCGATTAACGACGAGGTGAATGTTCTGGAAAAGGACCCTTCAGACGGAGTGTTCGTGTTCAGTACTGCCACTATGCTCACTATGTTTCAGCAAGTTGAGGAGGACATTGCCAGCCTTTCTAAGAGAATTACCCGACTCGACGACGCCTACCGTCGACTCATCTTCAATCCCCTGGCACCACGTCTGAGGGAGAATTCCCCAAGCATTCAAAACTACCCACCCCAGGATGGATTGCTCCCACGACCATTCTAGCATAGACCCCACGAAAATCACCTTCAAAATAACCACCTTCACGAGAATTACCCTCAAAATAATTACCCTCAAAATAACTACCCTCAAAATAACTACCCTCACAAAAATCGCCCTCACAAAAATATTCCCCACAAGAACTACCCACCGAGGAATACCCCTCCAAGGTATCCTCGAGACCCTGAAATTAACGGCATATGGCGGGATGATGTTGTGGATGTCTATGTCATCCCAGGGAAGGAAAAGTTGACAAAGGAAATCGGACATCTCACCCGGTCCGGACGTCCCTATCTGAATCCAAGCAGCTCAGCGGTCGCTCCAACAACGAATGACCAAGTCGTCCCAGAAGTGGACACCCAACCAAAGGCTCCCGAGAACTCAATCCTGAGCGACTCCTCCAAAGCAAAAGCCGAGATCTCTATCTGGCAATTGATCGCAACGTCTTTCGAGCACCGACAAGCCTTGCTGCAGGCCTTGGGGAAATTAACCGTGCCCTCCACCTCTTCTCCAGAAGAAATAGTGGCACACATGACAAGAGACGCCCCTGATCTGAGTAACCCGGTCGTCTTCTCCGACGAGGATATCCCCCTGTTCGGAGCCAACCATAACCTGGCCCTGTACATCACCGTGCAATGCCTCCAAAAGAATATACCAATGGTCCTCGTGGATGATGGTTCCGCCGTGAATGTCATTCCTCACAAAACTGCCCACAAGCTGGGTATTAAGGAATCTGATTTGATCCCAACGAATCACGGAGTACGCTCCTACGACGGCACTCGTCGCAAGGTCGCTGGGCTAGTCACTTTGACCGTCGCAACCGGCCTCTTAGAAAGACAAACCAGTTTTCAAGTGGTCGACATCGACGCGTCCTTCAACATGCTCCTGGGACGTCCCTGGATTCACGCCGTCAAGGCGGTCACATCAACGCTCCACCAAAAGATCAGGGTCCCCTTCAACGGGAAAACAATCACGATCCCCGCTTCCCCAATCAAAGCAGTTATGAGAAGAGGGTTAGCCTCCGAAGCCATTGAGGAGGACGACAACGAAATGTGGGGTTTCCAAGCCGTGAACGCCATAACTGATGAACTGACAACCTCTGAGTGTGACCCGTTCGCCAACCTCACGATCAACCGTATCATGATGCGTCAGGATTATTTCCCGGGTTTGCCGCTCAATCCACTAAAGGACCCTCTGCCTCCCTTGAAACAGGTTAAGGTCCCCAACATTCCCTTTGGACTGGGATACGAACCTACTCACGAAGATATCCAGGAGATGAACCTCCTAGTCCGAAAACGCAAGAAACATGGAGTCATCCTCCGTCCCTACCACCCAACCCTCAACGGATACTTTGTCCCCGAGGGAGAGTCTGAACTCTACCACGGCTTTCCGGAGCCAATCTATGACTCCGTGGCCAGGGCTAGATAACCGGGAGTGGAAGTCTTCCAAGACTGCTACTTTATTCCCGACAACATCGAAGCCGCATCAACTGAGTCCAAACCGTCACCATGCCTCGACGGACAAGCTGTCACACTACTCTTTGGGGAAGATAACGTCAAACGCCTCGACTATGAGGACATCATCAACATCGCCCTGAAAGACAATCAGTTTGATCCAACCACCTTGATCTCCGATACTGACCCGGAGAAAGCCACCCAGGGCTGGAGGAAAACCATCAAGTGGACCGATCGCCAAGGCCGCATTCTCAAGATCACCACTGGAGAAGGCCCCATGTTCAAGGAAGAAAGTGAAGAAGGATCTGAGTCTGAGTCTGAGTCGGAGTCAGAGTCTGTTATAGCTCCTAACGCTCCGGAAGTCCCAGTCAAGGTCCCCATCCCACTATTTTATCACAAAGTTGTGGCTGATTCAGAGGCTGAGTCCACTAAGGTCACCCCCACTCCCATGAAAGGTGACAACCTGGAGCCTGTTCCAGGGGCCACTTCTTCTGCCGTGTCGCCTCTGACTGACCACGAGATGTCTGTCCTTTCCGAGCTTTTCGCTCGTGTCAACTTAATGAACGCTAAGTTTGCTTGTGACTCGTCTCAATTTAACTGCAATGCAATTCTGAATGATTATGTGGAATTTGACTTGAGTGACTAACCACCTCACTTAGCCAAAGAACTTGACAAACGGGAAACCAGAACCCCCATCATTGAGAAAACCGAGCCTATTAACGTAGGAACCGACAATACACCTCAAGAACTTAGGATAGGGACAACCCTGGACCCCTCGGAAAGACAACAGTTCATTGACCTCTTCCACGAATACAAGGACGTATTCGCCTGGTCTTACAGAGACATGCGGGATTGATCGAGAAATTGCAGAGCACCGGATACCCATCAAACCCGGGGCTAAACTCGTGAAATGAAGCTACGCCGGATGCGCCCCGAGTGGGCCTTAAAATCAAGGAAGAGGTGGACAAACAAAGGTTCAAGGTCGGGTTCATCAAAGTATCTCGAATACTCGGGAATTTGGGTGGCCAACATTGTGCCGGTACCAAAGAAAGACGGACGAATTCGGGTTTGCGTCGACTTCAGGGATCTGAACAAGGCGAGTCCAAAGGACGACTTCCCTTTGCCACATGTTGACATTCTGGTAGACAACACTGCCGAACATGCTCTCCTATCATTCATGAACGGGTATGCCGGGTACAACCAGATTAAAATGGCTGAGGAAGACATGCACAAGACTGCGTTCACTTCGCAGTGGGGCACATATTGCTACACGGTCATGCCTTTCGGCCTCATCAATGCCGGAGCAACCTATCAGAGAACCGCTACCACTCTCCTACATGATATGATGCACAAGGAGGTAGAGGTATATGTTGATGACATGATCGTCAAATCAAAAGAACGGGACGGCCACATCAATGCCCTCCGGAAATTCTTCGCTCGTCTGCGGAAATATAACATGAGACTAAATCCTCAGAAGTGTGCATTCGGGGTCACCTCCGGAAAACTCTTGGGACATGTCGTCAGCAAAAGAGGCATTGAGATTGATGCAACCAAAATCAAAGCCCTTCAACAAATGCCTCAGCCTAAGAACGAGAAGGAGATTCGGGGATTTCTCGGTCAGGTCCAATACATCACCGGTTCATCGCCAAGCTCACTATGATCTCGTGAACCGATATTCAAGAAGCTTCGCGCCTCCGATCACACCGATTGGGACGACGACGACGTCGAAAGCCTTCGACGGGATAAAGGAAATCCTATCCAAACCTCCCGTCCTCATGCCACCTCAACCGGGATTCTCTATCCCCGCACCGATCAGAACCAACACGGCCCATGGGAGCGATGCTAGCACAAACAGTTGGCAACAAAGAGCGAGCCATCTACTACATCAACAAAAAGTTCATTGAGTACGAGACGAGGTATACCCAACTGGAAAAGACATGCCTTGCCCTAGTATGGTCAACAAAGAAGCTGCGGCACTACATGCTCAGCTACTCGGTCCACATCTACTCCAAGATGGACCCGGTTAAATACATCTTCGAAAAACCCGTACTAAACGGAAGGCTGTCTAGGTTGCCGACTTCCTAGCAGAAAATTCCGTCAACGAGGACCCAACGACCGACACATGGTCACTTCCTGACGAAGACATCCTTTGTGCCGACTCCGACGCATGGGACCTATTCTTTGATGGTGCATCTAATCTGAGAGGCTTCGGGGTAGGAATCCTTCTAATATCACCAGAGGGAGGACATGTTCTGATCTCGGTCAAGCTAGACTTCGCCGTCACCAACAATGCCGCTGAATATGAAGCATGTCTCATCGGCCTACAAGCAGCCATCACCCTGGGCATCAAGAGATTGAGGGTCCATGGCGATTCCTCACTCATCATCAATCAGGTATCCGGATCATGGAAAATCCGATCTGGCAGCTTAGCTCCCTACCGAGCAAAGATCAATCAAGAGGCCGAATTCTTCGACCAAGTTGACTACTTCCACTTGTCGCGAGAGGAAAATCAATTTGCTGATGCCTTGGCAAAACTTGCCGCGCTCGTCAACATACCTGACGACATGACATCGATGCCCCTTTGCGTCGAGAGAAGGAGCGAGCCAGCTCACGTTTGTGCCATTATCGACGACGAGTAAAGCCATGATGAACCTTGGTACCAAGCCATCCTCAATTACAAAACCAAAAACAAATTTCCTCCTAACTCTGATCAAAGAGGACAAAGAGCCATCCGTTTACTTGCATCACAATTCGTGATAAACCAAAATCAACTCTACAAAAGAACACCCCAAGGAATTCTCCTCCTTTGCATTGACCATCAAAAAGCCAAGAAAGTCATGGGAGATGTTCACGACGGAGAATGTGGCCCTCACATGAGTGCAATGATGCTTACACGGAAAATCATGCGGCTAGGTTACTACTGGACAACCATGGAAGCTGATTGCCGTAACTACGTCAAACATTGCCACAACTGCCAAATCTTCGCCAACATACAACACATACCACCATCCCTTTTATACACCATGACGTCACCCTGGCCTTTCTCAACCTGGGGCATTGACATAATCGGGAAAGTCAACCCGATAGGCACCAAGGGGCATTGCTTCGTCCTCGTCGCCATCGACTACTTCACCAAATGGGTGGAAGCACAGTCATATGCAGTCTTGACCGCCAAACAAGTGGCCGATTTCATTCAAAACAACATCATCTGCCGATATGGGGTACCCCATGAAATCATCAGCGATCAAGGCTCTCACTTCCGGGCGGAAACTCAAGCCTTGCTGGACAAATACAAGATCAAACGACATCGATCATCCCCCTACCGTCCCCAAACTAACGGAGCGGTGGAGGCAGCGAACAAAACTCTTGTTACCATTATCAAGAAAATGCAAGACAACTACCGCGATTGGCCGAGCAAACTCCCATTCGCACTCTGGGGATACCGAACCTCCATTCGAACACCGACCGGCGCCACACCCTTCTACCTAGCATACGGTATGGAGGCGGTTCAACCGGTAGAGTTAGAGGTCCCATCTCTACGCATTCTACTGGAGAGTCAAGTCCCTGAGGCGGAATGGACCCGTCGGAGGTATGAACAACTCACTTTTCTAGACGAACGGCGGCTCAACGCCTTGCACAACGTCCAGCTATACCAACGACGTATACAACGGGCATTCAACAAGAAGGTTAAACCCAGAAACATCCAGGAGGGCGACTTGGTCCTCAAGTCAGTTCGAGCACCATTACCCGTCGATCCGAGGGGAAAATTAAAACCCAACTGGGCCGGGCCATACCTGGTCAAGAAAATACTTTCGGGGGGCGCAGTGAGACTGAGTGACCTAGATGGGGAGGACTTTACCAACCCAACCAACCTAGACCAACTCAAGAAATACTACCCTTGAACCCTATCAATAAACAGCCTAGCCTAGTTTTGCAACTAGCACCGACCTCAACCCTTTTCATGTCAAGTTCCTCAATGCGTTCTGATTTGAAATTGCATGTTTTATCGAGTCTAAGCTGCGGCACCTTGCCCGTTTCGAATGTCCTTTGATCCGTCAAAGGCAACGTCCATTTGCACTACAAAAACAAACCCCCTGAACTACGAGCATGGTTTGATTTCACCTTTTCAGGTGAATATGTAGGCAGTCCCTCTTATGCCTGAGGGATACAACCACAAAACCCAATTCAAATTCACAAAACATTTCGAACTACGATCATGGTTTGATTTCACCTCTTCAGGTGGATACGTAGGCTGTCCTTCCTTACACAAGGAGGATACAACCATTCCCACAATCGAAAAACAACCATTCCCACAATCGAAAAACAACCATTCCCACAATCGAAAAACAACCATCCCCACATACAAAAAAAAACCCTATCAAAAAAGAAAAAAGGGAAAAACCATTCCCTTTCCCACAAAAACACAAAAATGAGCCTTTCTCCCTTTCCACAAAATACCACTTTCCTAAGTGCACTTGCTTAGGACAATTCAATTCGAATTGTCTTTACCAAATGGATGGAAGAAACAAGCGTTCACAACTTTCGACACGAGCAATCCTCTTATTTAATTAATAATGGGAGGAATTACAATTTCAACAACAAATAAAGCTCGACAAGTCTACAACTTGTTAAAGCTAAGGTGTCAACTAACACACCTCACATAGTAAAACTAGCACAAAACACACAACAACTAGCTAGTACAACATAATAAAAACTCACAACAATAATACAACATAATAATAAAGTGGGTAATGGAGGTCTTCACTCTTCCATTCTACCCTTGCCTTTTCCTTCGGGGTACATCTTCCCCTTGTTCTTCTTGTTGGCCCGCCTAGCATGGACTTCCTCCTCGGAACGGATCCTCAACGGATCTAAGATGGCGACGGCCTCCGGTCTAGCACAAGACCCCATGTTCGACCCAAGACGAGCTAATGCACGGCCCACCATATTCTTGGGACCGGAACTCCTCCTCTTCGGTGGTCTCATCACATCGGGAGTAGCTCCATCAACATACTCCTCAAAGAAGGCAAGGTTGGCCTTGCCAACCTCTCGGTACTTCAAATCGACGACCTCGTCCTTACGAAATTTGGATCTCTCTTCCAAGGACGGAGCACGTGATGCGAATGCGAATCAAGATATTGATCAAACTAATGATTCGAAGTTGGTTAATGAGCTGGACGAATTGGTCGTGAACACTCACGATAATGGCCTAATGTTGGTTCGTAATTTTCAGCCCTTACGCTCCAATGATCCTTCCTTTGTTAGTTTGCTAAATGTGGAATATGGGAACTGATGGGGAGCACACCAAGGCACCCGCTGCACGCACACCAAGGAGGACGAAATCCCGCTGCACGCACACCAAGGAGGACGAAATCCAGCTGCTTGTTTTCTTTATTTTTCAGCAACTTTTCCTTGTTTTCTTGCATGTTTCCTTGTGGAGACAACTTTTCCTTGTTTTCTTGCATGTTTCCTTGTGGAGACAACTTTTCCTTGTTTTCTTGCATGTTTCCTTGTGGAGACAACTTTTCCATGTTTTCTTGCTTGTTTAAATGTTAGCCATTGGATGTATTTTGGATGGTTAAGATTAGAAGGACTTGGGCTATAAGTAAGCCAAGTTCCCAAGTGTAATTTTCAGAAAATTCATAACAAAACACTTGTGTTAAAATCGTTTCTTGTTTGGAAACAAAACTGGTTTGGTTGAAACGCGATTTCGATTAAACTTTCGAGTTGTTGATCAATAGGTCTTGGTCTCACTCACCTTGATCAAGTAATAGGTCTTACTTGTTCAAACACTATCCTTTTATTTACAAAATTCAGAACGGGTCGTACCTAGTACGTTCGGTTCGCCAAAAACGATCCATCAATTTTACTCTTTTTGTTCTCGAAATTAAACGATTTAAGTCTGCGCGTACCTAGTACGAACAGTCCACCGCATCTTGTCCAAATCGTTTTTATTTCCGCTGCCCAATTCGTATCATTTGTGGTATCAGAGCTTCGGCTCTTGATCCTTGTTTAACTATGTCGGTGGATTTCAACAAAGTCCGAATTCATTCATCAATTACGGGAAGCCTTGAAGCATGCTCGTGAAACTGATGAGCGTTGGCAACCTAGAAGAGGAGAACGAATTGTTGATGCATTCAAAGCGAGTGATCTTCCTGAATTCGTTGGAGGGGCGATCCGAGGCCTACTTGGAGTGGGAACGGAAAATCGATCGTTTGTTCGATTTCAAAGACTTGGATGATGATAAGAGGTGTAGGTTTGCAATTCTGAAATTGAGCAAAGGAGCATCGTTGTGGTATGAGGCGATGAAGGCTAAGAGGGTCCGAGAAGGCAAGGAGAAAATTGATTCTTGGGTATCCCTAAAACGCAAACTACGGAAAAGGTATGTACCATCGACCCATAGGTTGTCTACTTATCGCAAAATCGCTGATTTTAGACAAGGCAAATTGAGTGTTAGCGAGTATTTAGATGAATTTCAGAATCTTGCTATTATGGGTGAATTGGAAGAAATAGAGGAACAAAAAATTGCTCGATTTTTGCGTGGTTTAAATTATAACATTGCTAGCACGGTTGAGTTATACCAATATTTTGATTTTGATACTTTGTGTAGTCTTTGTTTGAAAGTCGAATCCCAAGGGAAAACTAAGTATGGGAGTGGGTCGAATTCAGAATCGAGTAAGCCTAAAACGTGGTCTAAACCCGAGTTTAAATCGCTCGGCGGTACCCCAAACAACCAGGCCGTGTCTAACACCTCGATCGGCAACCCTAAAAACACCGCTGGTCAGTCCTCTAAACCCCCGGGAAAAGAGACTAGTTTGGCTAAGGTTCGATGCTTTAAGTGTCAAGGATTCGGTCATTATCAAAGTGCATGTCCTAATCAACGAGTTGTGACCTTAAGAGAAGCCTTTGAGTGTCGGGATGAATTGTTGGCCGAGGAAGAACAAATGGATGAGTTTCTGATTTCTAATGATAATGAGGAAGGGGAAGAAGAAGTAGAGGGTTATGAGGCACCTAATGTCAATACTAATTTGGTTTTGCGAACTTTGAAAATTGATTCTAAACCAATTGAGTCGGGACAACGGAACCAACTGTTTCATACTAATTGTAAGGTGAATAATAGATGGGTAAGTCTAATTATCGATGGGGGAAGTTGTACTAACGTTGCCTCTACTGAAATGGTGTCTAAGTTGGGTCTTAAGACCACAAAACATCCCCATCCTTATGCTTTGCATTGGCTAGATAACGGTAGTAGTGTCAAAGTTACTAAACAGGCCCGTGTGAATTTAGCAATGGGTTCGTATGTTGATGAGGTTTTGTGTGACGTTATACCCATGGATGCTTGTCATATCTTGTTGGGTCGACCTTGGCAATTTGATCGTGATGTGTTACATCGGGGAAAGTGTAATGAATATGAATTGAAAGATAAGGGAAAACGAATTGTGCTCAAGCCTTTATCACCTCAAAAAGCCAGTGTTCTTTGCCACAAACACGGTTCCCAAGGCCGGTATATCGTTGTTGATTGGAAAACGGGATGTGGAGCGAGCTATTGATGGTGGTGAACGGGTTTTCTTACTGGTTGCTAAAGAGAATTCGAGTTCTAATGTTGTTTTGCAGGAAAATGACCAAGTTGAAAAACTCCTTACGGAGTTTAGTGATGTATTTCCCGATGAGCTACCGGCTGGTTTGCCTCCTATTCGGGGCATTGAACATCAAATTGACCTTATTCCGGGCTCATCTCTCCCGAATAAGGCTGCTTATCGTTGTAATCCCAAAGAAACAAAGGAACTCCAAAAGCAAATCGATGAATTGATGGCTAGGGGCTATGTTCGTGAAAGCATAAGTCCTTGTCTTTGTCTGACCGGTACTACTTGTGCCAAAGAAAGATGGGTCGTGGAGGATGTGTGTTGATAGTCGTGCCGTGAATAATATAACAATCAAATACCGCTTCCCAATTCCAAGACTCGATGATATGCTTGACGAGCTTCATGGTTCGGTCATCTTCTCAAAAATCGACCTTAGAAGTGGTTACCATCAGATTCGAATGCGTGAAGGTGATGAATGGAAGACGGCTTTCAAAACGAAGCATGGGTTATATGAATGGACCGTTATGCCATTCGGTCTTACCAATGCTCCAAGTACCTTCATGAGATTGATGAATGAGGTACTTAAATCTTTCTTGGGCAGATTTGTTGTGGTTTATCTTGATGATATATTGGTGTATAGCAGGAGCATAGATGATCATTTTGAACATTTGAGGCAAGTGTTCGAAACATTGCGAAGTCAGAAACTTTATGGGAAGCGTGAGAAGTGCTCTTTTCTTGTGGAGAGCGTAATTTTCTTAGGATACGTGGTGTCCAAGGATGGTGTCTCGGTTGATCAATCAAAAATCGAAGCGATTCGATCATGGCCAGAACCTAAAACCGTTAGTGAGGTACGATCTTTTCATGGGCTTGCTTCATTTTATCGTCGATTTATTCAAAATTTCAGTACCATAACCAGCCCTATAACGGAGTGTTTGAAGAAAGGGAGTTTTAATTGGGGCGGGGCTGCCAAGCAAGCTTTTGAAACGATTAAGGATCGGTTGTGTACCGCTCCTATCTTGGCTTTACCCGACTTTACTCAACCTTTCGAGGTAGAGTGTGATGCTAGTGGCGTAGGAATAGGGGCTGTTTTGATTCAGGGGAATCGTCCTATTGCCTACTTCTCGGAGAAATTGGGTGGGGCTCGATTGAATTATTGCACTTATGATAAGGAATTTTATGCTATTGTGCGGGCTCTTGATCATTGGAGTCACTACCTTCGTCCTAACCATTTTATATTGCATTCCGACCACGAATCCTTGAAATATATTAATGGGCCGCAGAAGTTGAATCTTAGGCACGCAAAATGGGTGGAATTTTTACAATCATTTCACTTTTCATCCAAATATAAAAATGGGAAGAGTAATGTTGTAGCCGATGCTTTGTCTCGTCGGTATACCTTCTTTGTCCACACTTGATGTCCGTCTTTTGGGCTTTGAAACTTTGAAGGATTACTATGGTGAAGATGGAGATTTTGGTGCTATATATCTTGAGTGCAAATCAGGAACTAAGGGAGAGTATTTGATTCAAAACGATTTTCTTTTTAAAGGAAATCGACTTTGTGTTCCTAAGCATCCGATTCGGGAACTACTTGTAAGGGAGGCTCACGGTGGAGGGCTAGCTGGTCACTTCGGAATGGCTAAGACCGTGGAGATCTTGAAAGAGCATTTCTTATGGCCACGATTGCAAAAAGATGTTCACAATATCGTGGGTAAGTGTGTTACTTGTCAAGTTTCGAAGAGCAAGTTCAAACCAGGTGAATATACTCCTTTGCCAATTCCGGCCAGGCCTTGGGACGATGTTTCTATGGACTTCATTGTTGCTTTGCCACGCACTCAACGTGGGAAGGATGCTATTATGGTGGTGGTTGATCGTTTTTCCAAGATGGCTCATTTTGTTGCTTGTCATAAAACCGATGATGCTTCTAACGTGGCTGATTTGTACTATCGGGAAATTGTGAGGTTACATGGCATTCCGAAGACTATTGTGTCGGATCGGGATTCTAAATTCTTGAGCTATTTTTGGAATACATTGTGGAGGAAAGTGGGTACAAAGTTGCTGTTTAGTACCTCTCACCATCCTCAAACCGATGGGCAAACCGAAGTCACAAATCGAACTTTGGGAACTTTGTTGCGTGGGCTTGTGAGCAAGACACAAAAGGATTGGGATCTCAAACTTTCTCATGCCGAATTTGCTTATAATAGGTCGCCTACTCATGCTACGGGTCATTCACCGTTTGAAGTTGTATACGGTATTAATCCTTATCTTCCTTTGGATTTAATTCCGTTGCCTAAAGATGAATTGGTGCATAAAGATGCCGAGTCCAAGTTGAAAGCAATGTTGAAACTCCACGAGCAAGTCCGGGCCAGAATTGAAGCCGTGAATGCAGCCTATAAACGGAAGTCAAGCAAGAATAAGAAGCCAAGGGTGTTCGAGGTTGGAGACTTGGTTTGGGTGCATTTGAGAAAGGAGCGATTTCCAAGCAAACGGAAGAATAAACTCATGCCTAGAGCGGAAGGTCCTTATAAAATTGTGGGGCGAGTCAACAACAATGCTTACAAAGTTGAACTTCCTGGTGATTATGGTGTTCACGCCACTTTTAATGTTGGTGATCTCTCTCCTTACTTGGATGACGATGGCCTAGCTGAATTGAGGTCAATTCCTTTTCAAGGGGGAGGGGATGATGCGAATGCGAATCAAGATATTGATCAAACTAATGATTCGAAGTTGGTTAATGAGTGGATTTAATTGGTCGTGAACACTCACGATAATGGCCTAATGTTGGTTCGTAATTTTCAGCCCTTACGCTCCAATGATCCTTCCTTTGTTAGTTTGCTAAATGTGGAATATGGGAACTGATGGGGAGCACACCAAGGCACCGCCGCACGCACACCAAGGAGGACGAAATCCCGCCGCACGCACACCAAGGAGGACGAAATCCACTGCTTGTTTTCTTTATTTTTCAGCAACTTTTCCTTGTTTTCTTGCATGTTTCCTTGTGGAGACAACTTTTCCTTGTTTTCTTGCATGTTTCCTTGTGGAGACAACTTTTCCTTGTTTTCTTGCATGTTTCCTTGTGGAGACAACTTTTCCATGTTTTCTTGCTTGTTTAAATGTTAGCCATTGGATGTATTTTGGATGGTTAAGATTAGAAGGACTTGGGCTATAAGTAAGCCAAGTTCCCAAGTGTAATTTTCAGAAAATTCATAACAAAACACTTGTGTTAAAATCGTTTCTTGTTTGGAAACAAAACTGGTTTGGTTGAAACGCGATTTCGATTAAACTTTCGAGTTGTTGATCAATAGGTCTTGGTCTCACTCACCTTGATCAAGTAATAGGTCTTACTTGTTCAAACACTATCCTTTTATTTACAAAATTCAGAACGGGTCGTACCTAGTACGTTCGGTTCGCCAAAAACAGTCCATCAATTTTACTCTTTTTGTTCTCGAAATTAAACAGTTACAAGTCTGCGCGTACCTAGTACGAACAGTCCACCGTACTGTCCAAATCGTTTTTATTTCCGCTGCCCAATTCGTATCAGCACGTGACCACTTGTCATAAGCGGGAGTCACCCATGTCGTGGCAACGGGGTTTGGCACCTCCCAAAGCGGCCGAGCGGCCCACCACCTTTCGAAGACCTCCACAAGCTCGGAGTTCCGGAAAACATTCTCTTGGACAAGAGTATCTTGAGCGGGCACCTTTTGTTGACGCCCCATGATCGGGTCCATTTCGTGTTCACAATTAAGCATATGTGGTCGTTGGTCAATGGTCGATACAAAACACAATTTATACTTCACAAACAACTCTACAATTAGTAAAGAGGCAAGTAAAGGTCGGATCCTAAGGGACGGGTATTGAAATGAGAATTCTATTGTAACTAGTAGTGTCTAAGGGGTGTCACAAATTGGGTTGATGTAGAAGGTTACTAAACTAAAATAGCAATGAAAATAAACTAGCAAGATGAATAAAATAAGGGGTGTAAACAATTGATTAAAGGCACTAGGGTGTCATGGGTTCATAGGGGAATCATGGGATATGATCATACAAACATGTTCTCAAATTATAAGCAAGCAATTATTGTTGTGATGGATTGAGTTGGGTTATATCTTACAATCCTAGGAAAGTTTGGGTCCCGGAGCCGAATCGATTAGATTGTACAACACCTACAAGTCGACTTAATCTTTCCTACTCAACACATGCATGGTCTAACAAGACTCGAGTTGGGTTATGTCTTACAAGTCAAGTTGAAAGGATAGAAGATGATAGTAAATGCAAGGATTCATAGGCTTAGCATTTCATCAAATATAACATGTGCATGTATTAAGATCAAAACAAGCAAGCAAATAAGATATGAAAGCATATTGATTTAAGCATGAATCATTCCCCATGTTGGTTTCCCCTAATCACCCATTAAACCCTAGCTAAGAGACTACTCACTCATTATCATATTGATCATGCTAGAAAGGTTGTCAATCATACTAACATAATGAAACATGATGAATAAATGAAAGTAATTAGCAATAATTAAAAAAGGGATTAAGAGATTATACCTACTAATGATTCCAATAATAAAGCAAGAATAATAGAAGTACTTGAATCCTAGATTGAGAGGTTGTCAATCTCCCAATAATAACCCAAATAATCTTCAATTACCCAAAATAAAGGAAGAACAAGAGAGAGATTAAAGAACTAAAACTTGGATTAAAACTTGATTAATACTTGATTACAATATTAAAGAGAGATTTGATTGATATTAACTACACTAATTATTGATAAGAAGAACATGCTCCTCTAATTAGACTAATGGGGTATTTATAGTGAAAATTAGGGAGGATGCATTAGGGTTAACTAAGGGCTAAACTAGTAATTACACTTTTTAAGTTGAGCAAGGAGACTCGGTATTTTTCGAGAGAAGGGCTTCTCTAATCGTAGCTTGAAGAATGAAAACGTCTTTGTCATCTTGAAATCCGTGCGGATGGGAGTCGGGACGGCCGGATCTGGGTGAGGAATCCGAGCGGATCCTTGGGCAAGACGCTCGGATTGGCGAGGGGAATCCGAGCGGATTCCTTTGAGGGACGCTCGGATTGGGCTGGACGGACGGGCGGATTGTGTACAATCCGTTCGGATTGTCTGGCAGCGTCAATTCTTCTTCTTTTCTTCCCTTTTCTTCATGAATTCCTTGGGGATTTCCTTGGGGACTCAAGGATCCTTTCTCAACAATGCTCTTATGCTCTTCTACTATGCTATGTACAAAGGCCTTCTAGTCTTGTCTCTCCTTGATGCTTGGTCATTTAATACGATCAATTTAGCCTTGTTTTGCCATGAAAATGCAAGATTCTTACTCCTTTCCTACCAAGGGATCAAAATCTCAAAGAATATGCAAAACAAAGAACTAAAGATAAGAAATGACCCAAATAGGCACTAAAAAGCATGGAAACAATGGTAATTCGGGGGCTAAATATGCGCCAATTATGGTCACATCAAATATCCCCAAACCGAACCTTTGCTCGTCCCGAGTAAAGAGGTGACAAAGACTAGGACCAATACTAACCTAACCTAATAATAATAGCCGATATGAGACAATTAGCGGGTCTCACTCCGCCCCTTCAACTCACAACAAGACAACCATGAGGTAGGATGCCTTCTTGCAAGGCAAGGTGGGTCTTGCCAAAATGGCGACACATCCAAACATTAAGCACACAAAAATCACATAATGGATGCATCTACAAAAAGAATAGCCACTATCCTCATCTAAGTGGCGGAAATTATCTACAAGGGAAGCAATTCAAGGGTACACAATCCTTCATAGATGCAATTTGTTCAAACTACTAGGCCTAGAAGGATACCAATAAATCACCTCCAAGTTGTGTCAAGCTAGGGTACCTTTGTCCTCAATCGTTAAATGCTTTTGTCAAGAGTAGACTCCCTATGGTGTTAGAAACACTGGAGGATCGCGGAATTCCCCCTCTTGCCTAGACAAGAAGAAGGGTCGTCCCCTCTCTACCATGCACAAAAATGGATACGATGGATAAAGGGATCGATAGTAATTGAGTTTCATTTTGGGAGTTTGCTTTCATTTTTGTTTTTCCCCCCAATTTCATTGGCATTTGACATTTGAGAACACTTTCTTGCCATTTCTTTTTGATTTTTGGCATTTCAACACTTGACAACTTTTTGCATTTCTTTTTGAACATTTTCAAAGTCACCCCAATTAGTAACGAGGGTGCCTTGTATTTGAAGCTTAGGAGTTCTATTTTTGCTCCTCTTTTCATTTGATGCATTTTTGCAAACTTTCTTTCACTTTTCATTTCTTTGAACTCAAATTAATTTCTTTTTGTGCCCATTCCCTTTGATGACAAAAATGTATGGTAGAACATGGATGAATGATGGAAGTATGCATGGTTTCAAGGGTCACCTTGGAATAAACGGTAGCCAAGGAGTTATCACACCACAAGGTACTCTTGACTAGGCTTTAAACCATGGGTCAAAGGATACTAGCATGACACATCCTAGGGTGTTTTACAAGCATTCTAACAAGCAAAGTCTTAAGAATAAAAAGCATCTACTAGGGCCTATATACACTTGTCAAGCTTCCCAAGTAGACGGTTTCGCAAAATTTTCTAACATGCAAACTACATGCCATGATGCAACTAACATATACACATCCTAATGCATGTGATTCTACCAACTAATATGCCATATAAACTAAATACAAGTCCTAAGTTCACATTGTTGTACCGCATCAATCAAAATAAAGCCACATAGTCATTAACATAAAGAGGAAAAAGGAGATTGGAAAGATCATACCATGCGGTCTTCAATATCCTCATGTCTCGGATGTGGCGTAGTCAATCAAAGTGAACAAGGATAAACAAACACAATATATACAAGACAATATATACAAAGGAAATGAACTTGTTTTTGGTTTTTCAAATTTTTCAATTTTTATGATTTTTGAAATTTTTCAATTTTTATGGTTTTTGAATAAAAGTTAAGTGTTAGAATTCCCATCCCCACACTAATATGGGCATTGTCCTCAATGGCCAAAATGATGGAAATTATGCAAAGATGATGCATGATTTCTATACTAAATGCAATTCTACACTAAGCTATACTACATGATGCATGGTTTTTTTGTTATGACGGAGAGGATAATTTAGATTACCTCCCGTTGTGTATGCATTAACTTCCCCAAACCAAATAAGACACTATTGCTAATGTCAAGGATGGGTATAGTTCATGCACACACTATGCTATGCATGAAACTAGATTGTCATTTTGGATTTTACAAGAATGGGAACAATAAAGAACACCTCAATGGTACCGAGGTGTGAGTCCTTTGATGTTGCTAGGACTAAACCAACAATGATCAAAATGAAATAAAATACAAAGAAATAAGATACAAAGCTCTTTTCATGAAAAAGAAAGATAAAGAGGAGAGATGAGAAAACGTCACTTGAACTAAGGTGGGTGCCTCTTGCCCGCTCCACCTAGTGATGAAGTAATCTCCTAGATATCGGCATCATCTCCTTCAATATCGGTATCCCAAATATCCCTTGAAGCATCACTTAGACTTGGATCCATGAATTCATCTTCACTCTCAAGCTTCACCGTATCACCTCCACAAGAATCCCCACTTTCTTCCCCTTTGCGACCGTTCGCTCCTTCATTAGCCTTCTTCGAGTTAGGAAAGAGTAATTCCATTTGAGCCCATGAGGGGAAAGCTCCTTCCTCACTAATCCGTCCTTTTTGAGCCATCTCATAATATTGGGGGTAAAGAGCATAATAAGTATCCACGGAGGTCTCATATTGACGGTAGTGTAAATCTTGCAAAATTCCCGTGACAAAGTCGTCACGGGGGAGGATGAAGGGATTTGGATGGTTATATGGTTGGTAGGGAAAGGGGTAAGGAGGCACTTTTATCTTTTCATTTTGAGTTTGTTGTTCTTGTTGTGGTGGTGGATTTTGTGGTGGTGGAGTTTGCCTTTTTTGACTTGGGATGAGGTAGGAGGGCATTGGGGACAAGCTTCCTCTTCTTGGGGAGACCCGTGGTAGATCATGCATTGGGAGATAGAGTGGATCGCTCCCTTTTGTCAACCACTTTATCCTCTTATCAACCCCCTCAAGGGTTATCCAATGGTGTTGGACGATAAGGAGATCTTCATTAATTCTCGTGTTCCCCGCAAGTGGAGTGTACTCATTGTTCTCATTGAACCTTGGGTTGAAGTGCTTTGCAAGTCTAGTTATGAGTCCACCATTCACTATATGCTTCATTCCATCATCATTCCCATTTCGAAACTTTGCCCATTTCTCTAGCATAACTAGAGGTGCATTGAATTGATACCCATCTCTCCCTTGAATGTTGAGGTATGATTCCATGAATACAAGGTCCAATTGGTTGACAATGGCCGGATCACGGTGGCGAAAAGAGTACCCGAAAGAAATCTATATGTAAGCCTCAAGATCGGGTTTTGGATGTGAAAAGCAAGACACTCTTTGGTAAGAATGAAATCCCGGCCCGTCATGGCCCTCCACAATGGTGCAACATTATACTTTTCGGGCTTTGATGTTCGGGTAGGCGAAACATCAAGTCCGAACACATTGGCAAACTCGACAAGGGTCATCATTCTAGAGACATTCTCCAACCTAAAATCTATGCAAATAGTCTTGTTCAAGGTTGTGATTCTCAAAAAGCTTAAGAATTCTAACACAAGGGACCGATATGTTGGCTCATACATGCGAAAGAGAGTCGAAAGACCAAAAACCTCAAAGAGTGCCTCTACTTGGTGAAAGATTCCAAGCTTTCTTAAGGTGTCATGACAAAGGAATTTAGTGGGAAGAATATTCTTACTTAAGAGTCGATGGAAGACCAATCGCTGCACATCATCAAGGAATTCCACATTCGAGAAATCATCGAGCCTTGTGAGGTCTACAATCTCCACATGCTCTCTTCTAATGGTGTTGAGATGTGAGGTAGAGGAACTTCCCACCATCCTTGGTCTTCTTGCACTTCTAAAGGAGGAACTCCTTGGTGCCATTCTTGCTTCTTTTGTTGGGTTATTTTGATTTGAAGATTTGCTAAGGTTGTTTGAGAATTGGAAACCCTAGAAAATTGGGGATTTTTAATTTTGTGGGTGAAGAGAGTGATTTGGATATGTATGGGAGTCATAAGGAGGTGGTTTTTATAGGGTAAGTGGAAGGAGTAGTGATGTGTCATTATATGGGTGGTGGGGTGTAATTTAATTGAGAAAAGTCGGGCCGAAAAACGGGCAGGGAGACGAGCGGATTCAAAGGCAAGACGCTCGGATTCTTCTCTCAAGGGACGGGCGGATTCTGGGCAATACGCCCGGATTCTGCCACAAAGTAAAATCCCAAAATTTCTCTCACCACAAGACGGGCGTCCCGAGCAAAAGACGCTCGGATTCTTTCAGTGGGACGGGCGTCTTCTTCAGAAGACGGGCGGATTTCAGTACAGAGATTTTTCTTGAAATGCACAGGCGGAGAGACGAGCGTCTTTCCACAGATCCGGCCGGATTCTTTCAGACGGGCGTCTTCTTCCTTAGGACGCTCGGATTTTTAAACAGCTCAGAAATCTTCAATTTCTCAACACAGCTGGACGTGCGGTTTCTCTCCAAGACGGCCGGATTCCCGGAAATCCGCTCGGATTCTGGCTGCGAGCTTTGACTTTTTCTTCTTTCTTTCAATGCATCCCCACACTTAGGAATTTGCTCCTTCCTTCATTCAAAAACTTGTTAGTAACCCTCCCTCACTTACGCTCATGAAAAGAGTTTATGACATTTATTAAAATAAAAGCAATAATAAATACAAGTTAGGGGGTTAGTATATTTACAAATGGTGGTTTAGGGAGGACTCCACCAAACTCTCCCTTAGATGGTCCTTTCAAGGGGGAGGAGGCCCGAGGTAGGTAGCCTCGACCTCTCCAACAAATGCTCCTTCATAGTACGGCTTCAACCTTTGACCATTTACCTTGAACTTGCTTCCATCTTCGGCCTTGAGTTCGAAATCTCCATATTTCCCAACTTCGGTTATCACATAGGGACCCATCCATCTAGAGTTCAATTTTCCCGGAAAGAGTCGGTAGCGGGAGTTGAATAGAAGGACTTTGTCTCCCTTGTGCAAGGCCTTTTGTCGAATTCTCTTATCATGAAGCAATTTTGTTCTTTCTTTGTAAATCTTTGCATTCTCATAAGATTGTAGTCGGAATTCCTCCAACTCTTGGATTTGGATCATCCTCTTTTGACCGCTCAATTTGAGATCAAGATTGAGTGCTCGGATTGCCCAATAAGCTTTGTATTCCAATTCGATTGGCAAATGACATGCTTTTCCATATACAAGCTTGTAGGGGAGGCACCAATGGGAGTCTTATAGGCCGTCCTATAAGCCCAAAGAGCATCATCAAGCTTTGTGCTCCAATCTTTCCGAGTCTTGTTCACAACTTTTTCAAGAATTTGTTTGATCTCTCTATTTGAAATTTCCACTTGACCGCTTGTTTGAGGATGATATCCCAAGCCGGTTCGATGTTGAACACCATATTTGGTCAAAAGGGATGCAAGCTTCTTCTCATGAAAATGTGTTCCTCCATCACTAATGATAGCTCTAGGAACTCCAAATCGTGGGAAAATTATCTTCTTGAAAAGCTTGGTGACCGTTTTCGCATCATCATTTGGGGTGGCAATTGCCTCCACCCACTTTGAAACATAATCTACGGCCACAAGGATGTACTTGTTCCCATTGGATGTCACAAAGGGTCCTTGGTAGTCAATTCCCCAAACATCGAAAATCTTCACCTCTAGAATGCCCCTTTGTGGCATTTCGTTTCTCCAAGATATATTTCCCGTTCTTTGACAAGCATCACAATGAATGATGAATTCTCTTGTATCTTGAAACATTGTGGGCCAATAGAAACCCGATTGGAGAATTTTTGCAACGGTTCTTCTTGCTCCATGGTGGCCACCGTAGGGTGATGAATGACATCCTTCCAAGATTCCTTGGATTTCCCATTGAGGGATGCACCTTCGGTAGAGCCCATCACTACACTCCTTGTAGAGGTTTGGGTCATCCCAAAAGTACCTCTTCACTTCGAATAGGAATCTCTTCCTTTGGTTGTGGTTCAAGTTAGGAGGGAGCACCTTTCCAACAATATAATTGGCATAATCGGCAAACCATGGGGTGATGTGCCTTTCAAGTTGAGTTTGAATAGCCATCAAAATATCGTCGGGGAATGAGTCATTGATCGGGGTTTCTCCATTTTCATCATGAAACCGGATTCTTGACAAGTGATCCGCCACTACATTCTCGGCTCTTTTCTTGTCTCTTATTTCCAAATCAAATTCTTGAAGAAGCAAAATCCATCTCAACAGTCTTGGTTTTGCCTCCTTCTTTATCAAGAGATGTCGGAGAGCACGGTGATCCGAAAATACAATCACCTCACTTTCCTCCTTTGGAGTTTCATTGAGAATTTGCTCCATCTCCATTAAACATTCCATTCTCATGACATACTCTTCTTCACTTTCATGAACCTCATCATATTCGAATTCCATGATGGGTTCCTCTTGCTCTTGAGTTTGTAGAATATCCTCTAGGATGGATTGCTCATCCTCTATGGGTTGACATGCTTCTACTAGAATATTATGCACTAACTCGGATTGTGCATGAGTAAGTTCCTTGTTAGCTAGAGCGGCCTCAAAGAGATCCACCTCCAACTCCCAAT
This sequence comes from Silene latifolia, assembly GCF_048544455.1. Taxonomy (NCBI): domain Eukaryota; kingdom Viridiplantae; phylum Streptophyta; class Magnoliopsida; order Caryophyllales; family Caryophyllaceae; genus Silene; species Silene latifolia. The sequence continues at coordinate 89,087,735 of NC_133528.1, forward strand.
ACATGCTCTTAGCCTTACTTGCTTCTAAGGCCTCTAATGCTTGCATGGGATCCTTGAAGTAAGGGATACTCAAGTGGTCCTCTACAAAACAATCTATGAAATCCATTCTCGCAAAATATCAAACAACTTGAAAACGATTAGAGCAAACCTTGAGGAGTTTTACTTCCCCAAGGTGAAAAAGACACAACTAAAAACAATAAAAGAAATCTTAAATCAATTAAACACGTCCCCAAAGCAACGGCGCCATTTTTGATCGGGTCCATTTCGTGTTCACAATTAAGCATATGTGGTCGTTGGTCAATGGTCGATACAAAACACAATTTATACTTCACAAACAACTCTACAATTAGTAAAGAGGCAAGTAAAGGTCGGATCCCAAGGGACGGGTATTGAAATGAGAATTCTATTGTAACTAGTAGTGTCTAAGGGGTGTCACAAATTGGGTTGATGTAGAAGGTTACTAAACTAAAATAGCAATGAAAATAAACTAGCAAGATGAATAAAATAAGGGGTGTAAACAATTGATTAAAGGCACTAGGGTGTCATGGGTTCATAGGGGAATCATGGGATATGATCATACAAACATGTTCTCAAATTATAAGCAAGCAATTATTGTTGTGATGGATTGAGTTGGGTTATATCTTACAATCCTAGGAAAGTTTGGGTCCGGAGCCGAATCGATTAGATTGTACAACACCTACAAGTCGACTTAATCTTTCCTACTCAACACATGCATGGTCTAACAAGACTCGAGTTGGGTTATGTCTTACAAGTCAAGTTGAAAGGATAGAAGATGATAGTAAATGCAAGGATTCATAGGCTTAGCATTTCATCAAATATAACATGTGCATGTATTAAGATCAAAACAAGCAAGCAAATAAGATATGAAAGCATATTGATTTAAGCATGAATCATTCCCCATGTTGGTTTCCCCTAATCACCCATTAAACCCTAGCTAAGAGACTACTCACTCATTATCATATTGATCATGCTAGAAAGGTTGTCAATCATACTAACATAATGAAACATGATGAATAAATGAAAGTAATTAGCAATAATTAAAAAGGGATTAAGAGATTATACCTACTAATGATTCCAATAATAAAGCAAGAATAATAGAAGTACTTGAATCCTAGATTGAGAGGTTGTCAATCTCCCAATAATAACCCAAATAATCTTCAATTACCCAAAATAAAGGAAGAACAAGAGAGAGATTAAAGAACTAAAACTTGGATTAAAACTTGATTAATACTTGATTACAATATTAAAGAGAGATTTGATTGATATTAACTACACTAATTATTGATAAGAAGAACATGCTCCTCTAATTAGACTAATGGGGTATTTATAGTGAAAATTAGGGAGGATGCATTAGGGTTAACTAAGGGCTAAACTAGTAATTACACTTTTAAGTTGAGCAAGGAGACTCGGTATTTTTCGAGAGAAGGGCTTCTCTAATCGTAGCTTGAAGAATGAAAACGTCTTTGTCTTGAAATCGTGCGGATGGGAGTCGGGACGGCCGGATCTGGGCTGAGGAATCCGAGCGGATCCTTGGGCAAGACGCTCGGATTGGCGAGGGGGAATCCGAGCGGATTCCTTTGAGGGACGCTCGGATTGGGCTGGACGGACGGGCGGATTGTGTACAATCCGTTCGGATTGTCTGGCAGCGTCAATTCTTCTTCTTTTCTTCCCTTTTCTTCATGAATTCCTTGGGGATTTCCTTGGGGACTCAAGGATCCTTTCTCAACAATGCTCTTCTACTATGCTATGTACAAAGGCCTTCTAGTCTTGTCTCTCCTTGATGCTTGGTCATTGAATACGATCAATTTAGCCTTGTTTTGCCATGAAAATGCAAGATTCTTACTCCTTTCCTACCAAGGGATCAAAATCTCAAAGAATATGCAAAACAAAGAACTAAAGATAAGAAATGACCCAAATAGGCACTAAAAAGCATGGAAACAATGGTAATTCGGGGGCTAAATATGCGCCAATTATGGTCACATCACCCCATTTGCCTCATGAGCCTTTCGGGATAAATGAAGGAAACAACCTTCAAGCCCACCACCATCAAAGAACGAGGACTAGCACCCGAAGCGGGCAACCCCGTGAAGGACCTCAAGTGCCAACACGGAACCACCCAACGGATATGAGGACCACCCTCCTCCGCCAATCTTGCGGCCCAATAGGCCTCGGTGGAAGCAAAACTATCCGGGTACAACTTCTTCCTCATAGTAAGGTGACAGAAGGAGTAAGAAGAAGGATTAACCGGAGGCTCTACATACCTTAGCCTCTCCAATAGCCACACTTGGAGGATCACTGGCGATCCAAAAGAGAAAGCTTCTCCACAAGAGCCTTCCTTGTCCAAAGCTTGGATAATTTCTCCAAGCACCAACCATGATGGATCTCTACCATGCTCCATTTGCTCAATCACATGGATAAGGGTCATGCTACCATGGCATCTTGGCCCCTCCTTCTTCAAGACATCAACAAAGAGGTACACATGGACAAGGCAAAATGCAAGAGCCCTTCTCCTAGCCACCTCCGAGACATTAGCATCCAACCGATTCGAGAAGATGTTGATAAGAGCCAACATATCCACACCATGTGGATCAAGAAGAAAGTTGACTTGGCTTGTTGACAAGCCCAACATGGAACGGAATCTCCTTGTAGCACAACCGAGTCGGAGGAAGCACCGGAGCACAACCCGGCCACCCACCAATGGCTCCAACTTCTTCGGCAAGAGGACAAATCTCGCCCTTCGGGAAAACGAAAACATGATGTTTCGAATCCCAAAACCGAGAACATGCTTCAAGAAACGAAGGTTGCACCTTGACTTGACGAAGCACCAACAATTGACCAACTCCCATGCAATCGAGTTGATACTTCTCGGGAGGCGACAAATCCCGACACCATTGTCGCAAGGCGTTCTCAAAAGCATCCATGAAATATTTTTGTGGAAGAAGAAGAGGTTTTGTGGAGATGTTTTTGTGTTTCGGATGCTGAAACAATGAAGCGCAAACGTCCCTATTTATACAAAATGATCAGCACATTTTTCAGGAAAAGGGGAGAACCGGCTTCCATCGCCAGGCTGCTCGCGCCTCTTTGAGGCTTCTCCAGGATTCCCGCTGTTGACTTGTCTCTTTCAACATGTGTTTTCTCCTGACACCTCAAACCTCCCGCCAGGAACCTCGCGCCTCTTCGGGATGATCCGGGAAATTTTGTGTTTCTTCACACTCACATTTCTTTGTTTTCGCGTTTTACGAAATCCGACACGGTTTCCATGACGCAGCTTTAAACATACGGATTTTTCTTTCTTTTTTTTAAAGAGGGGGAAGGGCTAGTCGCCCCGATCCGCGACGGATCGTTTCCATGTCAGTCGAAATTCCGAAAATTTTTCGCTTTTTTGCAAATCAAAATTCAAAATCGAAAATTGATAACACGAAATCAATTTTCCTCAAAAATTCAAGCACTCACAAATTCGAGTCTTGACCTCAAAAGCCAAATATACTCCCAAAAATCGAAGATTGATAATTCTTTACTGACGGTTTGAGTTTTAATTTTTCGAGTCATTTTTCAAAAAATTTCGATGCAATTTAATTCACGGCACGAGTTAATTGCTCAAATTTTCAACAATTCCTTTTTGAATTCCAAACGTGGCGATTTTGTCACGGAATTTTCAAAATTTCAATTTTAACTTCAAGTCATCTTGGTTAATTTTGATTTTCAAACAAATGCTTTACGTGATCAAATGCTTCTACGTGTTTGCGTTTATGCGTATATGCTATCTGTTGCCTGTTTTCTATAACTAACGATGCAGGGACTGGTGCAATGCAAAAGGAGAATCAACAGCCGACATCGCTCCTCCGAAACACAACACAAAAAAGCCAAAAATCACAAAATGAACCACAATACAAAAACACATATATACAAACCGCCTTACGCAAAATACATCGAAAACGTCTATCATACTGACACTGGCCTAAAACAAACGTCTATCATACATACACTGGCCTAAAACAAACGTCTATCATACAGACACTGGCCTAAGACAACGAACTGGGGGCTAGCCGCCACCTACCGAACTAAGCACTCTCTATCCTCTTAAACGGAAAAGAAAGAGAGCAACAGGGGAAACAGAGGAGCAACAGTCAAAGCAGAGGAGGTTACCATGACGATAACCCCACGCTCATGCTCCATGACAAAAAAGAAGACAGTGTCTTGCAGATTATGGATGATGAGGAGGCCAAGAACCATGATGCGATGCACCACTCCGGTGCTGACCCCCAATCATCAGCCATCCTGCCCATGAGCCACAACGAAAAGGACAAACCGGCCATATTAGCCGTCTATCCGGGTCTCCGCAGACAACGACCAACGATCGATCCCTGATCATTGGCCGGACAAAGGCCGCCAGGGAGAAACACAACCAAGCCTGTAACAAAAAACAGTCGACTCTCCCCCTCCGGGATCGACTTCCTCCTCCAAAGCCTCGACAACGTACCTCATCGGTCCCAGACGATACCCTGTGAAAAAAAAAACAACAAAAAAACGTCAGCCGAAATTTCGGCATTACGACGGCATGAAACGGGTAAATCCCAACAAAAACAACAACAACCTGCAATACAAAAACAAGGGCAATCCCGCCCTAAATCAAACCAAACAAACCAACAAAGAAAAACACAAAAACGACTCGCCCATCTTTTCAAGCAAAAAACGAGTCAAAACCACAAAAACGGCATTTCAAGACCCATACAAGGTCCGCAAACAACCCAAAATACATTCCCGACACAATGGGGATTTTTCTACGGCTCAAAAGGCAATTCCTACGCTAATTTGAGCCCAAACCGGTCAAAATTTCAAAAACGACCGCAAAAAGGGAAACGTGATTTTATCACGCCTCAAGGTGACCTAAAATACCAATAAGGTCCATTTCAAGGCAAACTGACTCAATTCAAGCCCAAACAAGCGCTTATTTTGTCAAACGTAAGACCGTCGCAAAAGGCAAAAATTCAATTTTGCCCACAAACACCCAACGAAGGTCCTTAAATGGCAAACACGGGTTTCCCCAACTACAATGCAACCTAGTGGGACCCACTACCCAAGCAAATAAACTTGGCATTGTGAAATGAGACGGTTTCTCGCCTCACTCACGTTTTTCGAGCATAGGGAGCGGGAACGGGGACCAAAATGCAAACTAAAAGCACCCCTACACTCCTAAACAGGTTTCTAACCTAATGCAAACATCAATTTCACTCGAAATTGGCTCAATCAAAAACGCCCAATTCGATTTTTAGGGCAAAATCCGCCCTAATTCAACTAAGCTAACAATCAACAAATTTGAAAAGATTTAAGAGGAAATACTTACCTTGAGATGACATTTGTTGACAATGGCACGAGTGAAAGCAAATATGAAGGTCCTTTAATGGCGATTTTGCGGGATTTTGAGGATGAAGATGAATAATCATCCGCAGCTCAACCTCGCATCTTTTTAACAATAAATAGGGAAGCCGGCTTGCATCGCCAGGTGGCTCGCGCCTAAACCAGGCCTCCCCTTTTCTTTTTCAGCGACATTTGGGCTTTAGCCCAATTTCCCATGACAAATTCCAAAATTTTCGTTGACGATATTGAATGTCGTCATTTCCTCGAAAACAAACAAAACAAATAGTGAAAATTTAAAACTCGCTATTTCAAGCAAACGGCGATCAAAACCGCCAATTTCAAAATAATGGTGAAATCAAAATTCACCATTTTCCTTCAAATTTTCCAAAATAATAGCGAAAAATTCAAAGTCGCTATTTTCCTCCAACTCCAAAATAACAGCGAAAATTCAAAAACCGCTATTTCTCCATATTTCAAGCAAACGGCGATCAAAACCGCCAACTTCAATCAATGGTGAAAATTCCAAATTCATTATTTCCATCAAATGTTAACGGCGGCATATAAACCGTCACTTCAATCGATAGTGAAGATTCCAAATTCACTATTTCTGTCAAAATGTCAACGGAGGCACATAAACCGTTACTTCAAATGATAGTGAAGATTCCAAATTCACTATTTCCTTCACATGTCAACGGCGGCATATAAACCGTCACTTCAATCGATAGTGAAGATTCCAAATTCGCTATTTCTTCCAAATGTCAACGGCGGCACATAAACCGTCACTTCAAACGTAATATCAGATTTAAAATTTGCTATTTCCTTTCAAAATTAGAACAAACGGCGATCAAGACCGCCACTGCAAATTCAAACCGAATAGTGAGGATTCCAAATTCACTATTCCTTCAAATGCCAGCAGGGGGCTTCCTCACGGAACCTGCTCATTCCAAAAACAGTGATGGTGAGGAGCCATACTCATTAATTCCCCAGCGACATCATGAGTTCGCAATTCTCAAAACAAGCCCAATCGACGCGGCTACTCCCATGGTCCATTAATCGACCACCCCACAGCTGGCGAGCATTTGTCCGCAACCCTTCCAAGGACAGATCCCGAAGATGCCTCGGGTACATTTCCTTGTCTCGGCTGGCGAGCCTTATAACCCAACGCGGCTGGCGAGCCCTCCTCACATACGCACCACACCTGGCGAGCATTTGTCCGCAACCCTTCCAAGGACACATCCCGAAGATGCCTCGGGTACATTTCCTTGTCTCGGATGGCGAGCCTTATAACGCACCACGGCTGGCAAGCCCTCCTCACATACGCACCACAGCTGGCGAGCATTTGTCCGCAACCCTTCCAAGGACACATCCCGAAGATGCCTCGGGTACATTTCATTGTCTCGGCTGGCGAGCCTTACAACGCGCTGCGGCTGGCGAGCCCTCCTCACGTACGCACCGCAGCTGGCGAGCATTTATCCGCAACCATGCAAGGACATATCCGAAGATGCCTCAGGTATGACTCCTTCTTATGGCTGGCGAGCCTTTGTACGTAGTCTAACGGACTTTAAACGACCCGCACGGACAGTCGACAGACTCTAAACTGTTCCCGACGACAGGTCCTTGACTCGTACCCTCGAGTCGCCTTGGCGTCGCCCTTCCCGACGGCAGGTCCTTGGCCCGAATCCTTTCGAGCCGCCTCGACGTCGATTGGGTCTTCAGGTTGTAATCTTCGATTGACCAGGGGACTCTACTTTGACTTTTGCCCTGTCCAAGCCTCAGTCAAAGTGGGGGCTCTGTAGATACCCGGTATCTGCTGAGACTCCAACAAACACCCGATGATTATCGGACTACAACATGTTTTGGGATCGCAACGTTTGATCGACAATTTGTGTACGATTTTACGCCGGAAAACTTAAAACGATTTCGAAAACAAAATATTTCAAAACATTTCAAAAATACCTGGAGTGTTTAATGCATGGCGACGGGGTCGCAATGACACTAACTAGAGTAAAACCGACACCGGACCAAAAGCCGACTCGAAAATTCAAAATCCCGACTCCAACAACGAGTCAAACCGAGTCAAACACAAAAACCAAAAATATCTCAAGCCTTCTATGCTAAGTTTTCCCGGATTCATGTTGGTCAAGTACCAAACATGTGACTACAAAACCTAGGATAGAACAAATCATGATTGCGTTTGTTGTGATAGTGACAACACAACTCGAAGTGTCGCGACGTGGCTCGCGCCTCTTTGAGCAGCCCAGGTGGCCACGTCCCTCAAAACTCACACAACCACTCATTCTCCTATAAATACCCCTCAAATGCCACCCATTTGAGAGTTACGCGAGTGTCCGCCCCCTCTTTTCTCCCTTAAAATTCTCGACTCGACTTCTTAAGTCACAACTAGTTTTGAAACCCGTGAAAAATCATGGGTCCTATACAATTTCCTTTTTTTATTAATACTACTTGTATAAAATATATTTTGATTTGAAAACATTGCAGACGATAAAATAGGATGTAAATAATGAGATTGAACATACTAACACGGTAATATAAACAACAATAATAATAATATGAAATTAGTGGGGAATAGAGGCATTGTATTTGTCGTTAAAATGTGGGTCTTTGTAAAAGATACAAAAAAAAATCTAATCATGAGTAACTCTTCTTCTCCTCTATTAACAACCTGGTAAATTAATGGGATTTAGGCATTTAATAGAGAGTTTTTTTTAATGTATATGTTGAACGGATGACGCTGCTCATTGCTCTGATGATTCGTGATTTATGTTAACTCGTAAATTCAGTAATGATTTGCATTCTCAATTCATCATACTCAAATTAAATAGTCTAATTACATGTATATCGACATAAGTTGTTTATATAGAAATCAATGATTAATACTTATACATGGGTTATGTATTATGTAACTTCAAAATATTGGTGCTCCGGAGATTGAGGAGTTTCTTAACCGTCAATTTACCAACGGTGGTCAAGTTTTTCTCCTTCAATAGCTAAAAGAAAAATAGCCTATCAAAGTGAATAAAGTAAGACTAATATAGTAATCGAATACATTGAATACGTGTGTCTCCATTTCAAATTTAATTATTATTTGATGGGTTTTTTTCTCATGTAAGAATTATCCGTCAATTTTGTGTCGATACTATCACTACAAATAAAAGGCCAAGAATAACTAATAGGCTAAAACCTTAGCATAATTATTGGGACAAAAATAGATAGGCTAATATCAATTAAAATGAACGACATAAAAATACATCCTCAATATGGTGATTACTCCATTCAGCTTCATATTTGATCATCCATATGAACACATCCTCCAACATCAACTATCGTGTTAATTGATATTGAACTAATATCTTAAATAAAAAAATTGATAATTCTTAAATTGTGTTCTGTACTCACCGATTGTCATGTATTAATAATTAAAATAGGAAAATCTCCCAAAAAAAGAAATTCCAAGAAAAAAAATGAGAAACATCATGCTACCTCTTAAAAAATCCACATATTTGTCGACTGTCATTTGCACGTATTGATCTCCAAGTATGTCATGCTCCTGAAAATTCAATCAATTGTACAAATTAGTATTATGCCAAAATCAATTGTACATGAAATACAAAATTGTATAAGATATACCGAGTATATGTAAAATATTATCAAATGAGTTTTGTATTAATAATTAAAATACGAAAATCTCCCAAAAAAAATTCCAAGGAAAAAAAATGAGAAACATCATCCTCTTTAAAAAAAAAATCCACATACTTGTCGATTGTCATTTGCACGTATTGATCTCCAAGTATGCCATGCTGCTGAAAATTCAATCAATTGTACAAATTAGTATTATGCCAAAATCAATTGTACACGAAATACAAAATTGCATAAGATATACCGAGTATATTTAATATATTATCAAATGAGTTTGACCAATATAGTAAAATCTTATCATGGAAAAGAGAACATGAGAAAAACGAATTAGTTGTAGGTTGATAAAAAATTATAATAAAAGTGCATGTCTATTATTGTGCTCATGGAATAAACATTATCATCTAAAGAAAAAAAGTACTTTAGTAATTAAGAAGTCATAATATCATCAAAAGTTTTACGGTAAACTAAAAATATGAATCATTATAAAGAAACTTGAGAAATGAGTTATGGAGAAAGAAGATGAAAAGTATGGTTAAATGCTTGTGGTGAATTGAATAAAGTATTGAAGTGGAAGAAGGTAAAAAGTTATTGTCTTCTTTAATTTTTTCTAATATTGTAATTGTAAGAATAAATATTAGGGGACATAAAAGAAAATAATTATGATGATGAGACTTGTAATATGACTTCTTGAAATCATGTTGTTATATCACATGTCATTTAAAAATGTACTCAATGTTAGTCTTTTTATACTATTTATTATATAGATTTTAAAGAAATAAATAAATGTATACTTTAATTTTATGAGCTGTGTTAATATGAAAAAATTTAACCGATTCACTAACATCTATGTTCTCTTCCAAAATTTCCAATTAAAATGTGAAATATAATTGTAAATTATGAAACTTTTATGTGAATTTTGGTAAGTTACATCTTTTTTGGTTTTTTTAGCTTATCAAATCATAAATATATACATTTAATTTAAAAATATTAATGATGTCTTTTGATTTTCTTTATTTTTATGTTACACAATATGTAAAGACATTTTTGTAAGGACTTTTAGTAATCATTAATTTTTTATAAGAATTATATCAAATAACCAATAATCTAATAATAATTAATAAATAATTAAATAATCAATAGAAATCAATAGAAATTAATGGGATATAAAATACTAAATGTTAATGCCATGTGAAATTAAATTAAATGCTTTAATCTAACATGTTAACTATATTGTATAGATATACTTAAGTATTTACATAATTTGTTTGTAAATTACTTCAATTATATAAATATTTTCTTATCCATATATTTTATATTTTCCAAAACCTTACCCTTTACGTGAAATAATTTCATGAACTAAATACACGGTATTATTACCCTTTCAAAATTCTATTGTCGATTAAGTAGTCCCGTAAAACATCTTCTATATACAAAAAAGTTATAGTAACAACAATAGTGAATTAATGCCTTTTTTTAAAAAAAAAGGAATGAATTAGTGATAATACAAATTTTTTTTTTCAACTTCATTTATTCATCTTCGTTCTTAATTTCTTATGTATTCAGTTTTTTTTTTATATTTCGAATACATATAATACTACTCCATATAAAATATTTTGAAATTATTAACTTATAATTAATGCGTATTTTTTATTGTAGTTTTTTTTAGTTATTAAATTTAAAGCTAATGGAATATGGATGGATTTTTAAAGGAAATAAGTATTTTAAATTAATGCAATATAATAATTAATTGGATAATCCATGTCATATTAGTTTGCCAAGTCACATTGGTACGTGGCTTTTTTTTCATCTCATGTGGCATTGTCTACGTGGCATTTTTAGGCTAGCCTTTTAATAGTATTTATAGATCCGACGCGTACTTACGACCTACCGATCGTAAATACGAGCCTTACACATTGTTTGGTACCGTCATCGTGCATTAAATCACTTGTCCGACCACTTTGACCACCACACCATCACTAAATTTTTAAAACACTCTTTTACTTACCAAAACGGTTTTAAACCGAGTTTTTTCCGATCAAACGAGTTATTACACTTACGTCGGTCACTCGCCATAACCAAACATGTAAGTATGAGGGTGTAAAAATCCTCTTTTATTATGTTTTTATTTGTTTCATGACTTTAACATGCTAAAACATGCATAACATGAACCAAAACATGGAATAAACGAGCCCAAACTGATTTTTGGTCTGAGGCAGAAGCCCCCTTAGGTCGCCATCTGGCTCGCGCCTAAATGGGGTACTCAGACCAGAGATCAACCGTGTTTGTTGTCGTCATTTCCCTTAATCTATTATTCATATTTGTAATCGGTTTTTACCATTTCAAGTATTTTCGAAACCTTTTTGTTTCATTTCACATGTTTTAACCATAAAGCATTTTTCACCCTTGGTTCTTCATACCATGACGGTTAAATCCGTGTTTCGGTGATAATATTTGGTTAATGATATTTAAGATGTATTTTGAAGCCTTTTATTTTATTTCTTTACATTTCTCAAACAAACATATTAGTCACCAACACAAAATCATCCTTGGTTATACATACCATGCCGGATTTTAACCCGGGTACGATGATGAGTACCGACTAATGACATTCAAAATGGACTCAAATCAATTAGTCCATAATCATTTTCAAAACCATTCGTGTCAAGTTTGTCAAATCGAACCCGACACCGAATATTATCAAACAATGATGATTATTCGAGTCTAGTTCTTCAAATCAACAAATGCGGTCTAAACGACCCTTTCAAAATCAAACCGGGTTCAAATACCCATTTTTAACACGTTTTATAACGTTTTCCAAACAATTAGAACACGGCATACAACCGTTGGCTAACCCGCGCCTCAAGCAGGCCTTTTCTTTCTCATTTTCAAAACCAGAGGGAGGCCCCTTACACTGCCGGCTGGCTCGCGCCTCTTATAGCCGTCTGGTACAGGGCCTGTTCCCTTCCAGCATTAGTCTAGGACGATCCCGACTCCGGTTAACCCGGATATAGGACGGATCCAGACGACTATTCGATTATTCAAAACCATATTTGCAAAATGCCTTACTAAGACAAATGGATCATGTTATGCACCCTAAACCTAATACGGTAAATGGATGTTTAATTTCCGTCTTGCATGCAAATCAATCATTAATCCAACTCGACATCTTATACTTGATACTTGGATTAAATCAACCGACTTAGAAAGCTCTCACATATTAGGTTTAAATTATTTGATGCGCATTCATGCATTTAAACCGTTTTATCAACTTTTGCATTCAACCAACCAAGATCGATCAGTAGAGGCCGCTAAACGCGGGCGGGATTGGGTGTCTGATTAAAGGGCTTCCCAATACGTACCTTCACCTCTTACTCAGAAACATTGGATAGTGGACGACCTTATCCAGGGCGTACGAGAGTCATTCTAGAGATAGGATGCTAAAGAGGGACGATTTCCTTATCTTTAGTACCTATGTCAAACGCTGCTTTGTGCTTCGATTTGACCGAGGTATAAAGTGGGATTCGAACGGGTTCCAGGCATCCCACAAATGCTTGGTGGCGACTCCGAACATCTCTAATCGTTTCGAGACCCGTACCGAGACGAAACCGACCGATCTAAAACGATCCGGTCGAAGGCATTTTTACGCCGCTGAGCGTGGCTTTCAAAAAGACCGCTGCATGTCCACAGATCGACTGGGCGTGCAGGTGGCCCGTGACTACGGATTTGTAGGTGGCCCAAATCCACAGACCGAGACGTGGCCCATGACCACAACCACCTCTGCTTCCGTTGCTGCTCCTCTGTCTCCTGTATTGCTCCCTTTCTTTTCTGTTTGAGAGGATAGAGAGTGCTTAGTTCGGTAGGTGGCAGATAGCCCCCAGTTTGTTGTCTTAGGCCAGTGTCTGTATGACAGACGGTTATCTAAGGCCAGTGTCTGTATGATAGATGTCCGTACTTGATCTTGTTCGTACGGTCAGTTGCTCGTATCAAACGCGTGTCGATGTATTTTTCATGAGGCGGTTTGTATATATGTGTTTTTGGATTGTAGCTCATTTTGTGATTTTTGGCTTTTTTGTGTTGTGTTTCGGAGGAGCGCTGTCGGCTGTTGACTCTTCTTTTGCTTTGCACCAGTTCCTGCATCGTTAGTGTAGAAAACAGGCAACAGATAGCACATATGCAAAAATGCGAACACGTAGAAGCATTTGATTGAAAACACGTAAAGCATTTGATTGAAAACCAAAATTAACCAAGATGACTTGAAGTTAAAATTGAAACTTTGAAATGAGAAATGAAAATTCCGCGACAAGTCGTCGCGTTCGGAATTCAAAAGGAATTGATTTGAAAATTTGAGCAATTAACTCGTGTCGCGAATTAAATTGCATCGAAATCATTGAAATTGATTTGAGACTCGAAAAATTAAAACTCAAACCGTTAGGAAAGAATTTTAGAAATAGATTTTTACGAGTATATTTGATTTTTGATTTTTGAGGTCAAGACTCGAATTTGTGAGTGCTTGAAATTTGAGGAAAATTGACGTCGTGTTATCGATTTTCGATTTTGATTTTTGCTGGGAAAATTGCGAAAAAGCGAAAAATTTTCGGAATTTCGACTGACATGGAAACGATCCGTCGCGGATCGGGGCAACTAGCCCTTCCCCCCTTAAAAAAAGAAAGAAAAATCCGTATGTTTCAAGCTGCGTCATGAAAACCGTGTCGGATTTTGTAAAACGCGAAAGCAAGGAAATGTGAGTGTGAGGAATCACAAAATATCCTGAATCATCCCGAAGAGGCGGGAGCTTCCTGGCGGGAGGTTTGAGGTGTCTGGAGGAAACACAAGTTGAAAGAGACAAGTCAACAACGGGAATCCTGGGGAAGCCTCAACGAGGCGCGAGCAGCCTGGCGATGGAAGCCGGCTCTCCCCTTTTTCTGAAAAATGCGCTGATCATTTTGTATAAATAAGGACGTTTGCGCTTCATTGTTTCATCATCCGAAACACAAAATCATCTCTACAAAACCTCTTCTTCTTCCACAAAAATATTTCATGGATGCTTTTGAGAACACATTGCGACAATGGTGCCGGTATTTGTCGCCTCCCGAAAATTATCAACTTGTTTCCATGGGAGTTGGTCAATTGTTGGTGCTTCGTCAAGTCAAGGAGCAACCTTCGTTTCTCGAAGCATGTTCTCGGTTTTGGGATTCGAAACACCACGTTTTCGTTTTCCCGAAAGGTGAGCTTTGTCCTCTTGCCGAAGAAGTTGGAGCCATTGGTGGGTGGCCGGGTTGTGTTCCGGTGCTTCCTCCGACTCAGTTGTGCTATAAGGAGAAATTCTGTTCCATGTTGGGTTTGTCAACAAGCCAAATCAACTTTCTTCTTGCTCCACATGGTGTGGACATATTTGCTCTTATCAACATCTTTTCAAACCGATTAGATGCTAATGTCTTGGAGGTGGCTAGAAGAAGGGCTCTTGCATTTTACCTTGTCCATGTGTACCTCTTTGTTGATGTCTTGAAGAAGGAGGGGCCAAGATGTCATGGTAGCATGACCCTTATTCATGTGATTGAGCAAATGGAGCATGGTAGAGATCCATCATGGTTGGTGCTTGGCGAGATCATCAAAGCTTTGGACAAGGAAGGCTCTTGTGGAAAAGCTCCCTCTTTCGGATCCTCGAGGATCCTTCAAGTGTGGCTCTTGGAGAGGCTAAGGTATGTAGAGCCTCCGGTTGATTCTTCTTCTTATTCCTTCCATCATCTTACCATGAAGAAGAAGTTGTACCCGGATAGTTTTGCTTCCACCGAGGCTTATTGGGCCGCAAGATTGGCGGAGGAGGGCGGTCCTCATATCCGTTGGGTGGTGCCGTGGTGGCACTTGACGTCCTTCACGGGGTTGCCCGCTTCGGGTGCTAGTCCTCGTTCTTTGATGGTGATGGGTTTGAAGGTTGTTTCCTTCATTTATCCTGAAAGGCTCATGAGGCAAATGGGGCGTCAACAAAAGGTGCCCGCTCAAGATAATCTTGTCCAAGAGAATGTTTTCCGGAACTCCGAGCTCGTGGAGGTCTTCGAAAGATGGTGGGCCACTCGGCCGCTTTAGGAGGTGCCAAACCCCGTTGCCACAACATGGGTGACTCCCGCTTATGTCAAGTGGTCACGTGCTCCGTCCTTGGAAGAGAGATCCAAATTTCGTAAGGACGAGGTTGTCGACTTGAAGTATCGAGAGGTTGGCAAGGCCAACCGTGCCTTCTTTGAGGAGTATGTTGATGGAGCTACTCGCGATGTGATGAGACCACCGAAGAGGAGGAGTTTCAGCCCCAAGAATATGGTGGGCCGTGCATTGGCTCGTCTTGGGTCGAATATGGGGTCTTGTGCTAGACCGGACGCCGTCGCTGTCTTGGATCCGTTGAGGATCCGTTCCGAGGAGGAAATCCATGCTAAGCGGGCCAACAAGAAGAACAAGGGGAAGATGTACCCCGAGGGAAAAGGCAAGGGTAGAATGGAAGAGTGAAGACCTCCATTACCCGTTTTATTATTATGTTGTATTAGTGTTGTGAGTTTTTTATTATGTTGTACTAGCTAGTTGTTGTGTGTTTTGTGCTAGTTTTATTATGTGAGGTGTTTTAGTTGACACCTTAGCTTTGACAAGTTGTAGACTCGTCGAGCTTTATTTGTTGTTGAAATTGTAATCCCTCCCATTATTAATTAAATAAGAGGATTGCCCGTGTCAAAAATTGTGAACGCTTTTTTCTTCCATCCATTTTGTAAAGGCAATTAGATTTGAATCGTCTTAAACATTTGCACTTGGGGAAGTGGTATTTTGTGGAAAAGGAGAAAGGCTCATTTTTGTATTTTGTGGGAAAAAGGGGATGATTTTTCCCTTTTCTCCTTTTTTTGGGATGTTTTTGTACGTGGGATTTTTGTATGGGGATGGTTGTTTTTGATTGTGGGAATGGTTGTATCCTTCTTGTGTAAGAAAGGACTGCCTACGTATTCACCCGAAGAGGTGAAATAAAACCATGATCGTAGTTCGAAACGTTCTGTTAATTTGAATTGGGTTTTGTGGTTGTATCCCTCAGGCATAAGAGGGACTGCCTACGTATTCACCTGAAGATGTGAAATCAAACCATGCTCGTAGTTCAGGGGGTTTGTTTTAGTGCAAATGGATGTTGCCTTTGACAGATCAAAGGACATTCGAAACGGGCAACGTGCCGCAGCTTAGACTCGATAAAACATGCAATTTCAAATCAGAACACGTTGAGGAACTTGACTTGAAAAGGGTTGAGGTCGTTGCTAGTTGTAGAACTAGGCTAGGTCGTTGGTTGACATGGTTCAAGGGTAGTATTTCTTGAGTTTGTCTAGGTTGGTCGGGTTTGTAAAGTCGTCTTCATCTAGGTCACTAAGTCTCACTGCGCCCCCTGGAAGTATTTTCTTGACCAGGTATGGCCCGGCTCAGTTGGGTTTGAATTTTCCCCTCGGATCGACGGGTAATGGTGCTCGAACTGACTTGAGGACCAAGTCGCCCTCCTGGATGTTCCTGGGTTTAACTTTATTGTTGAATGCCCGTTGTATACGTCGTTGGTATAGCTGGACATTGTGCAAGGCGCTGAGTCGCCGTTCGTCTAGAAGAGTGAGTTGCTCGTACCTTTGATGGGTCCATTCCGCCTCAGGGACTTGACTCTCCAGTAGGATGCGTAGAGAAGGGACCTCTAACTCTACCGGTTGAACCGCCTCCATACCGTATGCTAGGTAGAAGGGTGTGGCGCCTGTCGGTGTTGGAATGGAGGTTCGGTATCCCCAGAGTGCGAACGGGCGTTTGCTCGGCCAATCGCGGTAGTTGTCTTGCGTTTTCTTGATAATGGTGACAAGAGTTTTGTTAGCCGCCTCCACCGCTCCATTAGTTTGGGGACGGTAGGGGGATGATCGATGTCGTTTGATCTTGTATTTGTCCAGCAAAGCTTGAGTTTTCGCCTGGAAGATAGAGCCTTGATCGCTGATGATTTCATGGGGTACCCCATATCGGCAGATGATGTTGTTTTGAATGAACTTTGCCACTTGTTTGGCGGTCAAGACTGCATATGACTGTGCTTTCACCCATTTGGTGAAGTAGTCGATGGCGACGAGGACAAAGCAATGCCCCTTGGGGCCTATCGGGTTGACTTTCCCGATGATGTCGATGCCCCAGGTTGAGAAAGGCCAGGGTGATGTCATGGTGTATAAAAGGGATGGTGGTATGTGTTGTATGTTGGCGAAGATTTGGCAATTGTGGCAATGTTTGACGTAGTTACGACAATCGGCCTCCATGGTGGTCCAGTAGTAACCTAGCCGCATGATTTTCCGTGTAAGCATCATTGCGCTCATGTGAGGGCCACATTCTCCGTCGTGAACCTCTCCCATGACTTTTTTGGCTTTGTGGTGGTCAATGCAAAGGAGGATAATTCCTTGGGGTGTTCTTTTGTAGAGTTGATTATGGTTTATCACGAATTGTGATCCAAGTAAACGGATGGCTCTTTGTCCTCTTTGATCAGAGTTGGGAGGGAATTCGTTTTTGGTTTTGTAATTGAGGATGGCTTGGTACCAAGGTTCATCATGGCTTTCCTCGTCGTCGATAATGGCACAAATGTGAGCTGGCTCGCTCCTTCTCTCGACACATAGGGGCATTGATGTCATGTCGTCAGGTATGTTGACGAGCGCGGCAAGTTTTCCCAGGGCATCAGCAAATTGATTTTCCTCTCGTGGCAAGTGGAAGTAGTCGACTTAGTCGAAGAACTCGGGCTCTTGATTGATCTTTGCTCGGTAGGGAGCTAAGCTGTCAGATCGGATTTTCCATGATCCGGACACTTGATTGATGATGAGTGAGGAATCGCCGTGGACCCTCAGTCTCTTCACGCCAAGTGTGATGGCTGCTTGTAGGCCGATGAGGCATGCTTCATATTCAGCGGCATTGTTGGTGACGGCGAAGTCCAGCTTGACCGAGATTGGAACATGTTCTCCCTCTGGTGATATTAGAAGGATTCCTACCCCGAAGCCTCTGAGATTAGATGCACCATCGATGTATAGGTCCCATGCGTCGGAATCGGCACAAAGGATGTCTTCGTCAGGAAGTGACCATGTGTCGGTCGTTGGGTCTTCGTTGACGGGATTCTCTGCCAGGAAATCGGCTATTGCTCTTCCCTTGATTACCTTGAGGGGTACAAACTTGAGATCAAACTTGGACAGCATGAGTGTCCACCTAGACAGTCTTCCGTTTAGTACGGGTTTTTCGAAGATGTATTTAACCGGGTCCATCTTGGAGTAGATGTGGACCGTGTAGCTGAGCATGTAATGTCGCAGCTTGTTTGTTAACCATACTAGGGCAAGGCATGTCTTCTCCAGTTGGGTATACCTCGTCTCGTACTCAATGAACGTTTTGCTGATATAGTAGATGGCTCGCTCTTCGTTGCCAACTGTTTGTGCTAACATGGCTTCCATGGATGTGTTGGTAACTGTCAGGTATAGGGATAGAGGAATCCCTGGTTGAGGTGGCATGAGGACAGGAGGTTTGGATAGGATTTCCTTTATCCTGTCGAAGGCCTTCTGACAGTTGTCGTCCCAATCAGTGTGATCGGAGGCGCGAAGCTTCTTGAATATCGGTTCACAAATCATAGTAAGCTTGGCGATGAACCGGCTGATGTATTGGACCTGATCGAGAAATCCCCGAATCTCCTTCTCGTTCCTAGGCCGAGGCATCTGTTGAAGGGCTTTGATTTTGGTTGGATCAATCTCAATGCCTCTTTTGCTTACGACATGTCCTAAGATTTTTCCGGAGGTGACCCCGAATGCACACTTCTGAGGATTTAGTCTCATGTTATATTTCCGCAGACGAGCGAAGAAGTTTCGGAGGGCACTGATGTGGCCGTCCCGTTCTTTTGATTTGACGATCATGTCATCGACATATACCTCTACCTCCTTGTGCATCATATCATGTAGGAGAGTGGTAGCGGTTCTTTGATAGGTTGCTCCGGCGTTGATGAGGCCGAAATGCATGACCGTGTAGCAATATGTACCCCACTGTGTAGTGAACGCAGTCTTGTGCATGTCTTCCTCGGCCATTTTAATCTGGTTGTACCCAGCATACCCGTCCATGAATGATAGGAGAGCATGTTCGGCAGTGTTGTCCACCAGAATGTCAACATGTGGCAAAGGGAAGTCGTCCTTAGGACTAGCCTTGTTCAGATCCCTGAAGTCGACGCAAACCCGAATTCTTCCGCCTTTCTTTGGTACTGGCACAATGTTGGCCACCCAATCCGAGTATTCAGACACTTTGATGAAACCAGCCTTGAACTGTTTATCCACTTCTTCCTTGATTATTAGGGCCCACTCAGGACGCATCCGGCGTAGCTTGTATTCGTGGGTATCCAGGTTTAATGGGTATCCGGTGCTCTGCAATTTCTCTGTGAATCCCAGGCATGTCTCTGTAAGACCAGGCGAACACGTCCTTGTATTCGTGGAGGAGGTCAATGAACTGTTGTCTTTCCAAGGGCTCCAGGGTTATCCCTATCCTAAGTTCTTGAGGTGTATTGTCGGTTCCTACGTTAATAGGTTCGGTCTCCTCAATGATGGGGGTTCTGGTTTCCCGTTTGTCAAGTTCTTTGGCTAGGTGAGGTGGGTAGTCACTCAAGTCAAATTCCTCGTAGTCATTCAAAATTGCATTGCAGTTAAATTGAGATGAGTCATAAGCAAACTTAGCGTTCATTAAGTTGACATGAGCAAAGAGCTCGAAAAGGACAGACATCTCGTGGTCAGTCAGAGGCGACACAGCAGAGGAGGTGGCCCCTGGAACAGGCTCCAGGTTGTCCCATTTCAAGGTAGTGGGGGTGGCCCTAGTAGACTCAACCTCCGAATCAGCCACGACTTTGTGATAAAACAGTGGGAAGGGTGCCTTGACTGGGACATTAGGAGTGTTAGGAGCTGCGACAGTCTTTGACTCAGACTCAGACTCAGACTCAGATCCTTCTTCACTTCCCTCCTTTAACATAGGGCCTTCTCCAGTTGAAATTTTGAGAATGCGGCCTTGGCGATCGGTCCACTTGACGGTCTTCCTCCAGCCCTGTGTAGATTTCTCCGGGTCAGTATCAGAGATCAAGGCTGTTGGATCAAATTGATTGTCCTTCAGGGCGATGTTGATGATGTCCTCATAGTCGAGGTGTTTGATGTTATCTTCCCCAAAGAGGAGTGTGACGGCTTGTCCATCGAGGCATGGTGACGGCTTGGACTCAGTTGATGCAGCTGCGATGTTGTCGGGGATAAAGTAGCAGTCCTGGGAGACTTCCACTCCCGGGTACTTAGCCTTCACCATAGAGTCATAGATTGGCTCCGGAAAGCCATGGTAGAGCCAGGACTCTCCCTCTGGGACAAAGTATCCGTTGAGTGTCAGATGGTAGGGACGAGGGATAACCACGTGCTTCTTGCATTTTCGGACTAGAAGGTTCATCTCCTGGATATCTCCGTCGGTAGGTTCGTATCCCAGCCAAAAGGGAATGTTGGGGATCTTATCCTGTTTCAACGGAGGCAATGGGTCTTTCAGTGGATTGAGCGGCATACCCGGGAAATAACCCTGACGCATCATAATACGGTTGACCGTGAGGTTGGTGAACAGGTCACAATAAGAGGGCGTCAGTTCATCAGTTATGGCGTTCACGGCTTGGAAACCCCACATTTCGTTATCATCCTCCTCAATGGCTTGGGAGGCTGTTCCCCTTCTAATGACTGCTTTGATCGGGGAAGCGGGAATTGTGATCGTTTTCCCGTTGAAGGGGACCCTGATCTTGTGGTGGAGAGTTGAGGTGACTGCCATAACGGCGTGAATCCAGGGACGTCCCAGGAGCATATTGAAAGAAGCGTCGATGTCGACCACTTGAAAACTGGTTTGTCTTTCCAGTGGTCCGGTTGCGACGGTCAAAGTGATAAGCCCCGCGACCTTGCAACGAGTGCCATCGTAGGCGCGTACTCCTGGATTCGTTGGGACCAGATCAGCTTCTTTAATCCCCAGCTTGTGGGCAGTCTTAAGAGGAATGACATTCACCGCGGAACCGTCATCCACGAGGACCATGGGTACATTTTTCTGGAGGCATTGTACGGTGATATACAGGGCCAGGTTATGATTGGCTCCGAATGGAGGGATATCCTCGTCGGAGAAGACGACTAGGTTGTTTAGACCAGGGGCGTCCCTTGTCATGTGCGCCACTATTTCTTCTGGGGAAGAGGTGGAGGGCACGGTTAATTTTCCCAAGGCCTGCAGCAAGGCCTGCCGATGCTCAAAAGACGTTGCGATCAGTTGCCAGATCGAGATCTCGGCTTTTGCTTTCTGAAGTTGTTTCAGGATTGAGTTCTCAGGAGTCTTTGGTTGAGTGTCTACCTCAGGAACGACTTGGTCATTCGTTGTTGGAACGACCGTTGGATTGTTCGGATTCTGATAGGGATGTCTAGACCGGGTGAGATGCCCAATTTCTTTCGCCCGCTTCTCCTTCCCTGGGATGATATAGACGTCCTCAACGTCATCTCTCCAGATGCCGTTAATTTTGGAGTCTCAAGGGTACCTTGGAGGGGTGTTCCTGGGTGGGCAGTTCTTGTGAGGGATACTTTTGTGAGGGCGATTTTTATGGGGGTAGTTATTTTGAGGGTAGTTATTTTGAGGGTGATTTTCGTGAGGTCTATGCCAGAATGGCCGTGGGAGCAATCCATCCTGGGATGGGTAGTTTTGAATGTTTGGGGGAATTCTCCCTCGGGCGCGGAGCTGGAGGATTGAAGATGAGTCGACGGTAGGCGTCGTCGAGTGGGGTGATTCTCTCAGAGAGGCTAGCTATGGCCTCCTCAACTTGTTGAAACATAGTGAGCATGGTGGCAGCAGTAAAAAAAACACTCCGTCTGAAGGATCTTTTTCCAAAGCATTCACCTCGTCATCAACTGGCAGGATGAGGTGAGAGCAGTCTAGGGTCGGCTCATCGTCAGAGATGGCGTGGATTCCCAGGGGATTCGTTTTGTTGTTCGGTTTAGTTGGTGGGGGTATAGGCAAATCTCCTTTCTCAATCATGTCTTGAATGAGGTGCTTGTGTTTGAAGCAAGTTTCGGTATCGTGCCCTTTCCCTCGATGATACTGACAGTAGGCGTTGGGGTTCCAGAACCGGGACTTCTTAGCATCGGTCGGATCCGGGGTGGGTTCGATTGGTTGTAACTTCCCCTGGTCCATGAGCCTTTTCAGGGCACTTGCATAAGTCGACCCAATGTTGGTAAACACTCTCTGGGGACGCTCAGTTCTCTTAGTAGATGGTTCGACGAGGTTAACCTCATCAATCTTGTTTGTCTGGCTGTAAGGGCGAGATCCGGTTGAGGTGGATCCCTGATAACCTCTGCTAGTGGTCTTGGCTAAGACACCCTTTCGGAGGTCATCCTCAATGCGAGTCCCAAGAATCTGCAGATCTTGGAAGGTCTTGATATTCTGATACCTCAGTAGGTTGGCATAAACTGGGCGGAGATTGTTGACAAACGTTTCCACCAAACTTGACTCACTCGTCTTACTGACCAATTGAGTACTCACCCTCCTCCAACAGGTTAGGAACTCAGTGAACCGCTCCTTGTCGTTCTGGGTTAGCAATTCGAGAGTACGGGTATTGGCCTGGATCTCAACATTGTCGGCATACTGTTTGGCAAACTCAGCTGCGATCTCATCCCAAGTAGTAAGGTTTTTCGGATCAAGGGAGTAGTACCATTGGCGAGGGATCGGTTCCAAAAAGGACGGGAAGATCCGGGTAAAAAGCTTCTGTTTGACCCCTTTAATGGCCATGTAGTCCTTGAAAGCACGGATATGGTTGAGTGGGTCCTCCACTCCTTTGAACTTATGCACATCAGTAAGGGTGAACTTGTCGGGTAACTAGTCCCCAACAGGTTCGAACCTTCGGTTGTTCTCAAGATGGATATTGTTACCCCGGGCTAGGAGCTGTTCTTCCAAGAGTTTCAGCCTCTTCTCAGTTTCAGTCAGAGGTAGCGTATTATGTTCCCCAGTTTCCTTGTTCTCCAGGGCGTCGATACGGGTTTCGACGCGATCCAGGGTGACCTTAAGAGCGGTAAGCAGGCTGGCTAGCTGATCCGTTGTGACATCTCTATTGTTGTCATTGTTGTTGTTGGACGAAGCTGAAAACGGGGCCATGGCTCTGAGGCAGAAAAACGGCTCACATTACAACTCAATCCGACACGGTTCCAAGACTGAACGCAGACAACACAAAGGACGAGACAAAGATCAGACTCAACAAGACGGGGGTGACCGTGTGTGGTCCCTCGGTACTGACTCCATTTATGACGGACGGTGTTGACCGAACTTTTGACACGAGTCCAACATGACGGCGTGACGCCATTGGACGGGTCTCGTGGTGAGACGACTCATAAGTAAAGACCCATAAGTACGTTTGCTTTGACTCGATAGACACGAGGCGGAATTGGGATGGTGGACTGTAGTTTTCCAAAATAGAAATTTTCAAAAAGATTCATTTGTCGCTTTAATGGACGGCTTCCGAAGATAGAAATCTCCGCAAGTCGATCAGTTGGAAGGGGTCGTCTTAAGTTTATTTGCAAAAGACGGTTTGAGTTCGAGTCGGCTCGAAAAACAGTGTATTGTTTCCCAAGACGGTTTTGAAATTCAAAATTCTATGTTTTGAAAATCGGGTTTGAAACGTTTGAAGAGGCCTCGGGGACGGTGTATGGTCCTCGGGATCTCGAACGTGTCTTGAGAAAAAAGTGTGTGCTTTTCTCGGGGCAAAACGTGTTAAAATCCGTGTCTAGACGCGGCGATTATGACGGCGTAAAAAAGTGATTTTGAAATGGTTGTAGAAAACCGGGTTTGAAAATCGTCGTTATGACGGCCTAGAAAGGCGCGTTGAAATGGTTATACAAAACCGGGTTTGAAAATCGTCATTACGACGGCCTAGAAAGGCGTGTTGAAATGGTTATAAAAACTGGGTTTGAAAATCGTCATTATGACGGCCTAGAAAGGCGTGTTGAAATGGTTATAAAAAAACCGGGTTTGAAAATCGTCATTATGACGGCCTAGAAAGGCGTCCAACGGTCGGCAAAAGACCGAAGTTTGAAATGGCCATTATAACGGCGCGAAAGGGTAATTTTGAAAGTTTGAAAATGACACGGAAGGACTTATGATCAAGTAGCACATAAGCACTCGCAGTTCATTATATTATGCATTATGCTGACACGGGTTTTAGCTTAAAAGGGTGGGTTACACACCAAGCAATCAAACCCCGATTTGAGAGAGGGATACCAATCCAAACAAAATGTGTAAGGATGGTTCCCTAGCCTCGTGCTCGAAAGTGATGAAAGCTCTATGAAGAAACAGAAATGGGTAACGTCAATGGTATGCTTGACTCAATCGGGATTCGAAACGCGGGGATGAGAAAACTCACGCCGACGAAACAAAACGCGGGGATGAGAAAACAAAATATGTAAGGAGGGTGCCCTAGCCTCGTGCTCTAAAGTGATGAAAGCTCTATGACGAAACACAAATAGGTAACGTCAATGGTATGCTTGACTCAATCGGGATACGAAACACGAGGATGAGAAAACTCACGCCGACGAGACGAGCCAATTGGTCGAAAAGGGTTAGGTTGTGGGCCCGGACAAGGAACCCGATCGTGACCGTAATATCAATTAATGCATTCCAACCAATACCTCATTCGAGTCTCACCATCTAGGGATCACAAAGACGTAAATGTCCCAGTTATACCCAACGGAGTCGCCAATCTGTGGACATGGGCCACCTACACGCCAAGCCGATCTGTCGGACGTATAGAGGTCTTTTGAAAGCCACGCTCGGCGGCGTAAAAATACTTTCGACCGGATCGTTTTAGATCGGTCGGTTTCGTCTCGCTAAGGGTCTCGAAACGATTAGAGATGTTCGGAGTCGCCACCAAGCATTTGTGGGATGCCTGGAACCCGTTCGAATTCCACTTTATACCTCGGTCAAATCGAAGCACAAAGCAGCGTTTGACATAGGTACTAAAGATAAGGAAATCATCCCTCTTTAGCATCCTATCTCTAGAATGACTCTCGTATGCCCTGGATAAGGTGGTCCACTATCCAAAGTTTTTGAGTAAGAGGTGAAGGTACGTATTGGGAAGCCCTTTAATCAGACACCCAATCCCGCCCGCTGTAGCGGCATCTACTGATCGATCTTGGTTGGTTGAATGCAAAAGTTGATAAAACGGTTTAAATGCGTGAATGCACACCCAATAATTTAAACCTAACATGTGAGAGCTTTCTAAGGCGGTTGATTTAATCCAAATATCAAGTATAAGATGTCGAATTGGATTAATGATTGATTTGCATGCAAGACGAAAATTAAACATCCATTTACCGTATTAGGTTTAGGGTGCATCACATGATCCATTTGTCTTAGTAAGGCATTTTGCAAATATGGTTTTGAATAATCAAATAGTCATCTGATCCGTCCGATATCCGGGCTAACCGGAGTCGGGATCGTCCTACACTAATGCTGGAAAGGAACAGGCCCTGTACCAGACGGCTATATGAGCCGCGAGCCAGCCGGCGATATAAGGGGCCTCCCTCTGGTTTTGAAAATGAGAAACGGAGAGGCTGGTTAGGCGCGGGTTAGCCCACGGTTTATTTGCCGTGTTCTGACCTTTTAGAAAACGTTATAAAACGTGTTGGAAATGGGTATTTGAACCCGGTTTGATTTGAAGGGGATCGTTTAGACCGCATTTGTTGATTTGAAGAACTAGACTCGAATAATCATCATTATTTTGATAATATTCGATGTCAGGTTCGATTTGACAAACTTGACATGAATAGTTTTGAAATTAATTATGGACTAATTGTTTTAGGTCCATTTGAATGTTATTAGTCGATTCTCGTCATCGTACCCGGGTTAAAATCCGGTATGGTATGTAGAACCAAGGATGACTTTGTGTTGGGGACTAATATGTTTGTTTGAAAATGTAAAGAAATGAAATAAAAGGTTTTAAAATACCTTTTAAATGTCATTAACCAAATATTATCACCGAAACACGGATTTAACCGTCATGGTATGGGGAACCAAGGGTGAAAAATGTTTTATGGTTAAAACAAGTGAAATAAAATAAAAAGGGTTCGAAAATATTTGGAATGGTAAAAACCAATTAAAAATATGAAAGTGGATTAAAGGGAAATGACGAGAACAAACACGGTTGATCTCTGGTCTGAACACCCCATTTAGGCGCGGGTAAGCTGGCGACCTAAGGGGCTTCTGCCTCAGACCAAAAATCAGTTTTGGCTCGTTTATTCCATGTTTTGGTTCATGTTATGCACGTTTTAGCATGTTATAGTCATGAACCAAATGAAAACATAATAAAAGAGGATTTTTACACCCTCATACTTACATGTTTGGTTATGGCGAGTGACCGACGTAAGTGTAACAACTCGTTTGATCGGAAAAAACTCGGTTTAAAACCGTTTTGGTAAGTAAAAAGAGTGTTTTAATGTTAGTGACGGTGTAGTGGTCTAAGTGGTCGGTCAAGTGATTTAATGCACGATGACGGTACAAAACAATGTGTAAGGCTTGTATTTACGATCGGTAGGTCGTAAATACGCGTCGGGTTGTGACTTAAGAAGTCGAGTCGAGAATTTTAAGGGAGAAAAGAGGGGGCGGACACTCGCGTAAGTCTCAAATGGGTGGCATTTGAGGGGTATTTATAGGAGAATGAGTGGTTGTGTGAGTTTTGAGCGACGTGGCCACTTGGGCTGCTCAAAGAGGCGCGAGCCACGTCGCGGTTCTTCGAGTTGTGTTGTCACTTTCACAACAAACGCAATCATGATTTGTTCTATCCTAGGTTTTGTAGTCACATGTTTGGTACTTGACCAATATGAATCTGGGAAAACTTAAGGTAGAAGGATTTGAAATGTTTTGTTTTTGGTGGTTGACTCGGTTTGACTCGTTGTTGGAGTCGGGATTTTAATTTTTGAGTCGGTTCTTGGTCTGGTGTCAGTTTTGACTCTAGTTAGTGTCATTGTGACCCCGTCGTCATGCATTAAACACTCCAGGTATTTTTGAAATGTTTTATTTTCGAAATCGTTAAGTTTTCCGACGTAAAGTTGTACACAAACAGTCGATCAAACGCCGCGATTCCTAAACATGTTGTAGTCCGATAGTCATCGGGTGTTTGTTGGAGTCTCAGCAGATACCGGGTATCTAGAGATATGTGTGTTTATGTTTAACTTTCTCTTATATAGTTACAAGATGCCGCCAAAGAGAACCGCGTTATATGCTAGAGCTGAGAGTATGACCGTTGATGACATAGTAAAGATGTTGGAGCAACAGGATGCTCTCACAGAGGCTTTGAAAAGGGTGGGAAAGGATAGAGATGTTGATCCTTCCAAGATCAGCATTCATATATCGAGATTCAACCCTAAGGAGTACAAGAGGACAGGGCGCAAATATTACTGGATAATTGGCACAGAGAGATGGAGAATATACTCAATCTGGTTCATTGCCAAGATGAGCTTCGAGTGGAACAGGCTGTGTTCTACTTGAGGGAGGCAGCTGGTGAGTGGTGGGACAAGGTAAAGGTGAGTGCTTTGGATATATATCAGAAACAGGGGTTACCGGCGATACCTTGGGATGAGTTCAAGAAAGAGATGAGGCGTGAGTTCGTGCCTGAACATGTGCGTAGTAAGCTGAGGGAAGAGTTTGATGATTTTAAGATGACCTCTGAGATGACCGTTGCTGAGTACTACCATAAGTTTAATGAGAAATCGAGGTATGCTGAGGACATGGGACTGAGCCAAGAGAACTTGGCATTGAGGTTTGAGAAGGGGTTGACCCCCAAGATTATGGAAAAGTTACCGGTGGGAGCTATTACTGATGTGAAGGAGGTCTATGAGCGTGCTGGGAGGGGTGAGAGGTTAGTTGAGATGACCAAGGAGAGAGGCTCTGAGAAGAGGAAAGCTGAGAGTGAGGGAGGTGGTCAATCCAGTTACAAGAAGGGTGGCCATAACCAGGCAAGGGCATATTCATCGGGTTCGGGGTTAGTGCTGGGGCTTCCTTTAGGTGTGGTCGTGGGAGTGGTAGTGGTAGTTGGGGTATGACTTGTTTTAACTGTGGCGGTATGGGCCACAAGAGGCTTGATTGCACCAGTGCTGTGAGTGGGGATTTCCAGAGACCGTCACATGGGAGTTTCTCTCAGGGTCCTTCGCAAAGCTATGCTAGTAACAGGCCGGCTGGGTCGTAGAACAACAGGGGTGGTTAGAGTAACAACAACAGTGGGGCTAACCGCAATGGCGGTAATTCATACCAGAGACCGGCGACGAACAACAATAACAACAACCAGGGGTTGGCTGCTAAGCCGTCTACCTCAGCTAGTACTGTCCAGGGAGGTGGACAGAAGACTAGTGGCAAGATGTTTATGAGGGAGAAGAAGGCAGCTGAGGATGATGCTCATGTTATCACCGGTACAATTCTTGTTAATGGATTTTTTACCTTTGTTTTGTTTGATTCGGGAGCATCACAGTCGTTTGTATCATTGAGTCATGCTAAACGGTTGGGTTTGAGTGAGTATGAGTCTGTAAGAGAGGAAGTTTTATTACCTTCGGGTGAGTCTGTATCTTGTGGGCGGTTGTATAGTGGTGTGTCTATGATAGTTGGGCAAGTTGATCTACCTGTAGACTTGCTAGAGTTTCCTTTGGAGGGTTTTGAGATGATTGTGAGTATGGATTGGTTGGGGAAGTATAAGGCTAAGATAGATTTTCATCAAAAGAGGGTTTCTTTGAGAGGTCCTTAGGGGATTAGTGTATCTTATCGGGGTTTGTTGTCAAACCCAAAGTCAAGTTGATTGCAGTAGTGACCTTGAAGTCCTATCTAAGGAACGGATGCCCGTTGATCTTATGCCATGTGAGAGATCATAGAATGGAGAGTCCGTCAGTTGAGCAAATACTAGTGGTGGGAGAGTTTCCAGATGTCTTTCCAGAGGAGATTCCAGGGTTGCCACCTAAGAGAAAGATAGATTTCAGTGTTGAGTTAAAACCGGGGACGGGGCCAATCTCTAAGGCACCGTACCGTATGGGTCCTAAGGAGTTGGAAGAGTTAAGGAAGAAGATGGATGATCTGATTGAGAAGGGATGCATTAGACCTAGTGTATCTGTTGGGAAATGTGTCCTCAACAATAGTGCGATCACATGATTTAAATATCATTATTAAATCTCATTTTAAGAATACATGTGGGATGTAATATTTTACAGTCAACTGGTCCACACATATCGGTAATGATTGGCTGACTAGAGTTTGACATTACTGTCGTGCGACGGTGGTGATCAGTTGATCCCCTTAGGTCATACCTATAGGGAAATACTCTTAATTGATTATTTAATTAATCGTATACCGATACGAGTTAATTAAATTGCTTTAAATTGACGGATGATTTTGTGAGTATAATTTACGTATCTTATTGTAAATATGATTAAATGAGACACGGTCTAAGTAATCGAATTGTTTTATTACTTAGATGAAATCATTGTTTACAGAAACAATTGGAACGGAATGAATAAATTATTATAAATACAGAATGTTGTAATTTATAATTTGGAAACATTTTGGCACAAGTAATTACGAATTACTTGTCAATTTTGTAAATGACATATTTTATGAGTATGTTGATTTTTAATATGTTAAAAATACATTACATTGTGACATGTAATGTAACATGTTACATGTGACAAAATTGACAAATGACAAAATAAAATGGACCATCCATTTTATTATGAAAGTGCCGAAATTAGAGGGAGTGTTGGGTTAATATTGTGTTTCATATTAGTGGAAAATATAATGATTAAAGACTACCTACTAGCCTTGCAAGCCTAAGCTTTTGAGAAAAGCAAAAACAAAAGGCATTGGGCATACTACCCAATGCTCATTTTCTGCCATCCCACAAGAAAGAGAGAAGAGCTTTTCTCTTTCACATCATTATTCATTCTTTTCACCAACATAATTTTTCTAGAGTAAGAAAATGAATAATCTCTACAATATGTGATTTTTCTAGAGAAATAAAATCTCACATATACTCCCTCCTGACCGAGTGATTCAAGAGCTAAAAAAATACAATTTATTTTGTATCATTTTATAGCAAAACTAATATTATTACTAGATCTAAATAATATTAGTTATTATGAGTATTCCTTGGGTATATGCTTTTGGGAGGGATTCTATACTTGAATCTTGTTCATCCATAAGGAAAGCTCAAGAACTAAGTAAGGTAGGTGACCTTACTAGTGCCCAAATATCCGAAAATCACATGGTGAGAAATAGATTTTTCCATCTCTTTAATTAATGTTTGCATGCATAAGATCACTTGTTAATTTTATGACAAATTAAAATGGAACATATATATGAATATTTTAGTATATATAGATCTACTTTTCCTTCAATTGGTATCAGAGCCATGGTTGTTTGCATGCAAATCGGTTAAAAGTTTTTCCGAGTTACAAGAATAACATATAAAATTTGTAAAATTTGTGTTATTATGAGATATCACGAAATTAATCCATGCATGTTAAAATTTCTGATCCTAAAATGTTTTAGGATATTTTTGGTTAATTTACGGATTTTTATTGTTCATATTATACAATAATGGCATTTAAATATGATTTTATGAGTAAAAATGTCATTTTCGGTCTAAAATTAGCTATACTTCGAATTTTCCAGTGATTTTTGGATATGTTGTCACATATATTATTTTGAGATAACCTGTAAATTTTCATAATTTTTGGACTTGTTATGCTCGAAAAATGTATTTTTGATTATTAAATTCGGTTTTAAGTGAAAAATAGGTTAATATGAGATAAATTTCGAATCTTGTCATAGAAATTTAGTATGTTGTCACATGCAATTTTACAAGATGTGTGTAAAATAATGGGCTATAGTGAAGTCTTTTTGCATGATTTATGGATTTTTGAAGAAAAATAGCATAAATAGTGACATTATTAGTGAAAAATTAATAAAACATTATCTATGACTTAGGAAAAACATCATATGTTGCATTTTATTATCTTTTTCAGATCTAAAATTGAAAAGTTAATGAATATAATTTTTCCATGTTTTTATGATTATTTTAGTTAAAAACCGATAAACCACAACATTGTTTTTCCGGAAAAATTTCGAAATTTTTAACCTAAGTTTTTGAACATTATGAGTGTCATGGTATTTTTTCCAGAATGTTCATGAGTTTAAATTTCAAAATTTGAATTTATTTGAAATTTTGTGATTTATTTGAAGTTTATAGCTTATTTTTGTAATTTTTGGTCCATTAATGAACAATTTTAGAAATATGAGTTAATTATGGTCAAATAATTAGTGAAGACTAAATTTTGAGTCCTAAGAGGTTAGGGTAATTAACTTATGCATAAATATGAATTTATGTAATTTTTGTGATTGTAAAATATTGAAATCACGGAAATCCGTAAAAACCGAGTAATATACGATATTGGCTAATTAAAGGCGATTTAGCATTAAATTGGGCATGTTCATACATATTATAATGCTGCATTTTCTTTATAATTGTCATAATTTTATTTATGTAATTTTTGAATTATGTAATTTTACTTAGTATGGCCTTAGTTTTTAATTGGTATTTCCCGAAATGTATGGGAATATCGATTCGGTTGTAATTTTATTGTGATCTCGTATCACCGTTTTGTAATTTAATAGATTTATTTTATTTTAGTTACAAATGTATAATAGGAAATTATGTAATTTATTATGTAATTTATTTTATCTCGGAGTTCCCAAAGACGGATTTCTTCAAGATGGCGATACATAAAGACGGTGTTACCTCGAGATACGTGTCACAACCGAAGTTCAAGGGACCAATGGAGTTGGTTTCCGAATATGTAATAGTTAAATAGTTTTTCTATTTTAGGAAAGGCCATACTAGGATTTATTTTATGCTTGCATTTTATTTATATGTCACATGCATCGCTAAATCGCCATAACTAAACATGCATTGTCTTTTTATCGAGTTTATCGACCGTGTCAATTAAAATTATCGTAGTTCACCGCTTTAGTTCACTTAAAACGTGATAGATAATAAATTGACATGACCTCTCGCTAAAACAATCAATTGAGACATAGCCTTACCAAATAGTAGAAACCATGAAAACCTATTTCGCGAGGGAGTGCGCTCGGCCCTACCGGGGTACAAACCTTGTTACGTAGGGGAAGTGGGTGATGAATGTTAATCCACCGAATTCATGTTGATAAGGGATGAATCGGCCCTACCGTGCCCAAGTTGATATGGATTTGGATCATGGACACATTTATTCCAAATTTGGATTGAACTCAACAAAAGTTTTTGATAAGGGATGAATCGGCCCTACCGTGCCCTTGTCGAATGTGTTTTGGGCTATAGATAAATATTAGAGTAATTTTATCGACCAAGGGTTCTAAAAGTAGAATCGATTAAAGAGTTAATCCACCGAGTTATATTGATAAGGGATGAATCGGCCCTACCGTGCCCAAGTTAATATGAATTTGGATCTTGGAATCATTTATCATAGTTGGGTAGAGGTCACTATGTAAATGCTTTACTTGTTATTTACAAGTATTATTAAAACGATAAATGTTAAGTTTTCCAATATTCCGTTATTATATTATTCTATTTCTTTACCACAATTTTTATACGATATCATTTCGATTTTTTATTCAAATCTCCTTAAAACATCGTAACTAAAGACAAATATGAATTTGCTTCTAAAACCTCAAATGAACCATTGATAAGGATCTCTTGTAAAGAGTATAGATTAAAGTTATTCATTATCAAACAGGTTTTTGATTCATGACTAACACTTCTACTTACAATGGATTATGTTTCATATACTTAATTGAATTAAGTACCTTGAAGCGATAAATTGTTTTGGTAATTAGTTTTGTCAGAATTCGTAATTGACCAAAATAGCGCAACCACTTCAATGAAAGTTTTAAGACTAAAACGAACAAATGAAGAGAAATCTTCATGAATTCAATTTTGCTTCTCAAAGCAAAGACTCATTGAAATGAGTGAGAGCATTCTCTTAAACCGTTAAGATGAGGACAAGGTTCAAGAAGTAAAGATAATAATGGAATTGATACAAGGTAATGTTAAAAGTAAAGTTGTTGAGAATAGCGATACTAAACCTATCAATCCCGACTGATAAAGTTTCCATTATCTTAAATGTTGGACACGAGAAAGGAAACTACCCCAAATTATTAAAGAATCAACAAGTTAGTTGTGGGACATCTAATGAGACCTTCTTCTTTAAATGTTTATTTGATTAAACATAAATTTTGCTAGTACTACTTCGTCAATATTAGAAACCAGTGGAGGTTTTCATCATTGTGTTCGTTACATAAGATGATTAGAATATGACGACTAGCATCAATAATGTCGAGAGATAGAGTAATTGTGTACTCAATCTAGTTTTTGGATTTAAAGTTGTACTTAATTATGACTATTAAGTGCATAAACTCTAAATAAGAATATAAACATGTTAAGATACAAAAGAGGTTTTCACTTTTGTGACCCTATACACCACGATTTGATGTATGGCTAGCCCATTATCAAGGTGATTATATTCTAAACCAAACTAGAATGATATATCATGTAGATGATGTAAGATTCAAATTGGTAACCCAAGATTAAACCTTAAATTTTTGAATGATGAACGCAAAGAGTTATCGAGTACTCTTGAAACCATTAGATTGTTAATGGTGTATGCGTATCTTGTATTCAAAGCAAGATGTCTCGTGCCTTTTGGTTGAAAAGGAGATCGAGTTTGTAAATCATCGATCCAAAATAGGTTGATCATTTTCTTTTACCAACGATTTAAGTTGACGCTAATATGTTCACTTAATAAGGTAAATAGAGAAATCTTTGAAGAATTTCAAAGAGTTCTAGGAATCACGATTTAAGTCGTGATGGGATTATCAAAGTGAAGAATTTGATATAAGCCAAAGGAAATGTGATATAGTATCACAAGTTAATCTCTCTTAGCACGCATTATGGAATAATGTGTGATTAGATAAAATATCAAACGCTATTCGATATGGTTTGAACTTCAATCAAGTTACTTTGAGTTACTTGATCCTTTTGGGGATTTTATCATTTTTGTCAAAATTATTTTTCCACTAAATCGAATCATATGAGATATGAAATGGTAAGGGTACCATGTTTGTAAGTTTTCACAAGAAACAAATGCTCATTTTTCCCTTTCAATTGTCATGCGTACGACGGGTTTTGCGGCTCGTGAAGCTGTCTTTCTAAAATACAAGTTTATTTCTAGAAGACAGAGTGGGAGAAATTATTCAAGAGCCACAAAGAATGTTATGTCGCAAGAAACTGTTCTTTCTTGGCTACATGAGACCTTTTGTGTAAGACGTTGTTTCTTTGAAACCTAGGAGGTTAAATTCGTCACTTGTTAAAAATGATGAACTCATGCTACTTTTAAGAAAGTAAAGAGCTTATAACTGACAAAAGAAATTGTTTGATTCAAGTTGATTACTTCTGGAAAGTAGTCAACAAATGACTTACATAAGAGTGTTTAAGTCACAACTTAATACAAGGCTTAGAGCCATGAAAATCCGAAATAAAAGGCTTGATTAGTGACAAAGGGTTTTGCACTAATAAAGACAGTTTTCAAGGCTTGATTGGTTGCAAAGAGTTTTGCACAAATTGAAAAGCTTAAGTCTATTTGGATCTTCTTAGGGATTGTGTTTCATTATTATGAAATACATAGCGAGTGAATCTAAAACCCACTTCTTCAATAGAAGGAATGTATTCAATACATGTCATGAGTTTTATATATTCTTGCAATCCTAAGATAATGTGAAACTTAAGAGAGAATCTTAAGTAGGACATCAATGAGTTGGAGTCAACATTTTGATCATGTGATAAAACTTTTCTCGATAAGTCGAGAAGTTGTGTTTATACATGGAGTTTAGTGGGAGTTACGGAAGTTTTAATTAGTCTTATATGTGGATGACATATTGATCATTGCGAATGATATAAGACTTTTGGAGTATTATAATACATCTTTATTATCCGGATTTATGAAGATAAATCCGCATGATATTAGCGTCAATAAGAAGTCTTATGTTGATAAGATTCATGACTAGTTCAATTAATTTGAACATATTTGATTGATTCCATTTGCTTCATTCATTGCGGATCAATTAAATGGGTAATGATGTATAACACTTCATATACTTTGAGTATGATGAATTGTTTTCAAAATTGAATTTAAGTAATCTTTAACTAGTAAGCTATAAAGATTACCCTTAAGTGCTGCGAAGCATTAAGGCTATGATGCAAAGTGTTTATGATGCAATTTTGTGTAAGGGTGTTACACAAGTGACAATTGACAATTGAGATTGCGCATGGTTTCCGACAAAACCATAATCAAAACATATTAGGATGGTTAAGATACCATTGTGGCTATGTTAATTAAGAAGTAGATTTTCTAGAATCGTTCTAGGCAATAAAGAACAATGAGAGATATTTATAACGGAAATTGAGTACTTGCAATCATGAGATGTGCAAGAAGGATGAGTCCCGCACACTGTGAAAACAGTGGGAGCTATTCTTAGGCTAGAGGGCCTATGTCTTGATTGGATCTCGACACGTACTCAGAAAGTTTTGTAATGCAAATGTATACATTACAAAGGAAAACGAGTATGTAGTAGGGTTAAGTAAGGCACAAGAAATTGATAAAACCTACTAACCAAAGCCTTCTCATAGGCTTAACATGATGAGTCATGTCATTTCAATTGAATTGAAATGAACAACTACATACAAGATCAAATTAGATTATAGAATATGAAATAGTAATCAGGCATTGACTATTCATATGTGATAATCGCATTTGTCGTTCGAGTTTTTCTTTAAAAACTCCTTTTATACTTTGTTACATCCAAACGGGTTATAGTGACAATTGAACCCCGTTAAAGTGAACACGGATTAACATTGTATTCGCCCAGAGTCACTTGTATGAGGTGACGTCTCGAAGTGACTAGAGTGTGATGCGATTGATGGCAAGTTCAAGTGCCATAAAGTCATGTGAGATGACTAGTCGATCACATAGGCAGACTGTTAGGAACACCTTGTCGGGCCTTATGACCGCTTATAGAGTTCTGGCAATTTATATAGCCTGGTCGTGGCGAGAGCTACTATAGTATTCTAATGAGTCGATTCTTTTGACTAAAGACTGTTCGCCTAAGATGGCACAGTTTCAGATTAACTTTGATTTGTGTTACTACGACCTTCATAAATGGGGTCAAATGGGCATATTTTGGGTTATGATGGCTGTGGCCAGTCGAAGGGAATGAGTGCGATAGGAATTGTCCATCCCCTTGTCAGGGTTAAAACAATATCTCAGGGCCACTCGAGGAGTAATGAACTCGAAATGCGTGGCCACGCTCGGAAGGTATCCAGAGTGGATAAATCCGGTCAAACAGTTATTCTCCAGATCGACGAAACCACTCTCGATATGATCACTTGCAAGTACGACCTGAAAGACACCTTGCATTGAGTGGGAGATAGTAATAGGACAAGAGAATTGGTGACGCACACTTGTCGAGGACAAGTGGGAGATTGTTGGGAAATGTGTCCTCAACAATAGTGCGATCACATGATTTAAATATCATTATTAAATCTCATTTTAAGAATACATGTGGGATGTTATATTTTACAGTCAACTGGTCCACACATATTGGTAATGATTGGCTGACTAGAGTTTGACATTACTGTCGTGCGACGGTGGTGATCAGTTGATCCCCTTAGGTCATACCTATAGGGAAATACTCTTAATTGATTATTTAATTAATCGTATACCGATACGAGTTAATTAAATTGCTTAAAATTGACGGATGATTTTGTGAGTATAATTTACGTATCTTATTGTAAATATGATTAAATGAGACACGGTCTAAGTAATAGAATTGTTTTATTACTTAGATGAAATCATTGTTTACAGAAACAATTGGAACGAAATGAATAAATTATTATAAATACAGAATGTTGTAATTTATAATTTGGAAACATTTTGGCACAAGTAATTACGAATTACTAGTCAATTTTGTAAATGACATATTTTATGAGTATGTTGATTTTTAATATGTTAAAAATACATTACATTGTGACATGTCATGTAACATGTTACATGTGACAAAAT
This sequence comes from Silene latifolia, assembly GCF_048544455.1. Classification (NCBI taxonomy): domain Eukaryota; kingdom Viridiplantae; phylum Streptophyta; class Magnoliopsida; order Caryophyllales; family Caryophyllaceae; genus Silene; species Silene latifolia. The sequence continues at coordinate 89,124,982 of NC_133528.1, forward strand.
TGACAAATGACAAAATAAAATGGACCATCCATTTTATTATGAAAGTGCCGAAATTAGAGGGAGTGTTGGGTTAATATTGTGTTTTCATATTAGTGGAAAACATAATGATTAAAGACTACCTACTAGCCTTGCAAGCCTAAGCTTTTGAGAAAAGCAAAAACAAAAGGCATTGGGCATACTACCCAATGCTCATTTTCGGCCATCCCACAAGAAAGAGAGAAGAGCTTTTCTCTTTCACATCATTATTCATTCTTTTCACCAACATAATTTTTCTAGAGTAAGAAAATGAATAATCTCTACAATATGTGATTTTTCTAGAGAAATAAAATCTCACATATACTCCCTCTTGACCGAGTGATTCAAGAGCTAAAAAAATACAATTTATTTTGTATCATTTTATAGCAAAACTAATATTATTACTAGATCTAAATAATATTAGTTATTATGAGTATTCCTTGGGTATATGCTTTTGGGAGGGATTCTATACTTGAATCTTGTTCATCCATAAGGAAAGCTCAAGAACTAAGTAAGGTAGGTGACCTTACTAGTGCCCAAATATCCGAAAATCACATGGTGAGAAATAGATTTTTCCATCTCTTTAATTAATGTTTGCATGCATAAGATCACTTGATAATTTTATGACAAATTAAAATGGAACATATATATGAATATTTTAGTATATATAGATCTACTTTTCCTTCAGTATCACCGTGGGGAGAACAAGTTTTATTTGTGAAGAAGAAAGATGGGAGCTTGAGGTTGTGCATCGATTATAGGGAGCTGAACAGAGTAACAGTAAAGAACAAGAATCCTTTGCCAAGGATAGATGATTTCTTTGATCAGTTGAGCGGTGCAGCAGTCTTTTCCAAGATTGATTTGAGGTCGGGTTACCATCAGGTGAAGATTAGAGAGGAAGACATACCAAGACAACTTTCACATTGAGGTATGGTCATTACGAGTATGTTGTGATGCCGTTTGGGTTATCTAATGCACCTGCCGTGTTTATGGATTTGATGAACCGGGTATTTGGCCAGTTCTTAGATCGGTTTGTGGTGGTCTTTATAGATGATATCTTAGTCTTTTCTAAGACTAACGAGGAGCATGAGGAGCATTTGAGGATAGTGTTGCAGACTTGCGAGAACATCAACTGTATGCAAAGTTGTCTAAGTGTGTGTTCTGGTTAGAAGAGGTTGCTTTTCTGGGCATGTGATTTCAAAGAAGGGGGTAGCTGTGGATCCTGCAAAGATTGAGGCGGTTACCAAGTGGGAAGCACCAACGAATGTGGCAGAGATCAGAAGTTTCTTGGGTTTAGTAGGGTACTACTGACGATTCGTGAAAGATTTCTCCAAGATAGCTAGACCTATGACAGCTTTGATGAGGAAAGAGAACAGGTTTCGCTGGGATGAAAGTTTTGAGACGGCGTTCCAGACCTTAAAGGAGCGTTTGACCACAGCTCCAATCTTAGCATTACCTGAAGGGAGTGAGAACTTTGAGGTGTATACAGATGCTTCAAAGAATGGGTTGGGTTGTGTGTTGATGCAGAATGGGAAAGTGATTGCCTAGGCTTCTAGGCAATTGAAGCATTACGAGGAGAACTACCCTACACATGATCTGGAGTTGGGTGCAGTTGTGTTTGCTCTCAAGATTTGGAGGCACAATCTTTATGGGGCGACCTTTAAGGTGTTTTCAGATCACAAGAGTCTCAAGTACATCTTCACTCAAAAGGAGTTAAACATGAGACAGAGGAGGTGGATGGAGCTGATTGGTGATTATGACAAGGATATCATTTACCATGAAGGGAAAGCTAATGTGGTTGCAGATGCCCTGAGCAGGAAGAGTGTGCATTCTCTATGCACAACTATGTCTTTGATGAGGCTGAGAGATAAGGTGGGGGAGATGGGGATACATATGATCCAGAGAGGGGATACTAGAGGGGATTTGACAGTGGAGCCGGACCTTTATGATGATATTCGCACGAAACAGGCTTTGGACCCCAAGATTTAGGAGTGGAGAGCTGGAGTAGAGAAAGGGACAGTGTCTAGATTCTCTATTCATACAGATGGTAGTGTGAGATTTGATTGGAGATGGTGTGTTCCTAGAGATGAGGAGTTGAAAAAGATAATCATGACAGAGGCTCATTGCACACCATACTCGGTACATCCAGGCGGTGACACGTTATACAAAGATTTGAAGAAGACTTTCTGGTGGCCGGGGATGAAAAAGGAAATGGCTGAGTTTGTGGCTCGTTGTTTGACATGTCAGAGAGTGAAAAGGGGAACATCGACGACCACAAGGTAAGATTCAGTCTCTTGAGGTACCTGAGTGGAAGTGGGAGTCCATTTCTATGAATTTTATAGTTGGTTTGCCGAAAAGTCAGCAGGGTAATAACATGATATGGGTTATAGTAGACCGACTGACGAAATCAGCTCACTTTGTGCCGATGGAAGATAATTGGACCAAGATGTAATTGGCTTTGGCTTATAGGAAGCATGTGGTTCGTTTGCATGGGGTGCCTAAGGAGATCGTGTCCGATAGAGATGCGAGGTTCCTATCACGGTTTTGGAAAGAGTTGCAGGAGATGATGGGGACTACCTTAAAGATGAGTACCGTATTTCATCCTGCGACGGATGGCCAGACGGAGAGGACCATTAAGACTTTAGAGGACATGTTGCGAGCTTGTGTTATGGATTTTGGTGGTAGCTGGGAGCAGAGGTTGGATTTGATTGAGTTTTCTTACAACAACAACTATCACACTAGTATTGGCATGGCACCATTTGAGGCTTTATATGGGAGGAGATGTAGGAGTCCGATCTAATGGGATGATGGTGCTGAGGCAGTTATTTTGGGACCACAGATGGTACAGGAGATGGTTGAACATGTTAATCTGATTAGGCAAAGGATGAAAGCGTCCCAGGATCGACAAAAGAGTTATGCAGATCTACATCGCCGGGACATAGAGTTTCATGTTGGGGAAAAGGTTCTTTTGAAAGTGTCCTATACGTGGGATCATGAGATTTGGTAAGAAAGGCAAGCTGAGCCAGAAGTTTATAGGACCATATGAGATCTTGGATCGTGTGGGTGAGGTTTCTTATCGGTTAGCTTTACCAGCTGCTTTGGAAAGAGTGCATAATGTGTGTCATGTATCTCAGCTGCGGAAGGATGTTAGTGATCCATCACATGTGTTAGAGGTAGAGAACATCGAGTTGGATGAGTCTTTGTCTTCTCTTGAGGTGCCTAAACAGATTCTTGATCAAAAGTTTAGGAAAACTAGACATGGTGAGACAGTGTTGCTTAAGGTTCTTTGGTCTAACCATGAGGTTGAGGAGGCTACATGGGAGGCGGAAGAGGCTATGAGGGAGCGGTACCCGTCTCTGTTTGGTCAGGTATGTGTGGTTACGGGGACGTAACCTTGTTTCTTTTAGGGGGGGGGGGGGGGTAGCAGATGGTCGCATAGTGTTTTCGCATGTTTTATGTTGGTTTTAGCACAGTTAGTAGTTGTTTTGAGTCGGGTTGAGTTTTGTTTTGGGAGTTTTATTTTTAAGTTTTGTTTTGAGTTTTGATGTTGTTGTTATGTCGGGGTGATGTTAGTGTGGTTTTTGTGTTTGTGGTTTGAACTTCGGGGACGAAGTTCTTTTTAAGGAGGGAAGACTGTAATACTACGGTTTTATGAGTCTTAGGGTACTCTATCGAGTGGGGCTTACTCCGTCGAGTAACTATGGTTTTACGCAAAACAGTAGTCTGTCTGATGGGTACTCGATCGAGTAAGCTTGGCCCTCGATCGAGTAAGGGTCACTCGATCGAGTAAGTCGATTAACGGGTGATTTGCGACGGATTTGTTATTAATGCGGATTGATATATAATATTCCGTCACCTTTTTCCTTAAACACTTTTTATAACCTAAAATCCAAAAGAGAAGATTCAAGTTACGTTGCTTCATCCTCATCGCATTAATAGCAAATCCCGGAGCTAGGAGTGTCGGTTTTCGTAGTTCTTTACATCTTTGTGATCCTTGTGTCGAGGGTAAGCTTTACATATAATTTTTATATCGTTTTGTTTAAGTTGGTTAAACCCTAATTGGGTAATTTGGGGGTTTTGGCGGTTTATGTGATTGTATGCATGTATGTATGTATAGAAGGAGGATTCGTTGAAGAGAGATTCTGAGTTAGCTGCTTGATCATCTTTTATCGGTGTTTGCATTCTAGGTAGGGTTTCCCTACTCAGTATTAGTTACATGATTGTGTGGTGATTGTTGTTGTGACTATTAGTTACGTATAATGTTGGTTGTGGATTTCCTACTGTTGATTGGTTTGTATCTGTCTGTGATCTTCGGGGTGCGTCCCTGGCTGAGTGGAGTCATTTGCGAGAGTGCCTTCACGCCCTTGATTCGCCTTCTATGGAACCCGCCACAGGAGGGATGTGCACATTAATGAACATGGGTTTATCGCTCGATGGAGATGAGCGGGGCTTAGGTGGGAACGGCTACGATCCCCCACTGGCGGCGAGGAGTACCTGTTGCGATGGGTACTCTGGCTGGGCTACACACTTTACTGTGTAGTCAGTTATGTAGAGATTGGAGATGGAGACTGGGGTTGTGTTGAGCTGTTTGAACTCTTTATGTACTTGTTTCATTGTGGCATTGTTTTCGTGTAATTAGTACTGACCCCGTTAATTGTTTTAAAAACTGTGGTGATCCATTCGGGGGTGGTGAGCAGTTGTTGAGCAGTTATGAGGAGATGCGCTTGGGTCAGCTGGGATGAGTCACCACGATGCAGTCTTAGTGTCTTCCGCTGTTTTGATTTAGTTGTTTAGCACTTTTGGGTTTGAGAACATTGTATTACACTTTTATCAGTTTTGGTTTTGGACATGTAATCATTTTTAACTATATTGCTAATTAGATATGTTTCTTCGTTGTCATTTGATTATCATTGCCTCGGGTAACCGAGATGGTGACGTTCTCATACCTTAAGTGGTCCTGGTAAGGCACTTGGAGTATGGGGGTGTCACAAAGTGGTATCAGAGCGACGATCTTGAAACCTGTAACCAATGAACCTAATGAACGTAGGGAGTCAAGCTAAAATGAACCCGGGGTAGAAGTTGTAGGAGCTAATGTAAAGGCGTGGGAGACATCCTAAAGTCGCGAACTCGCCCTACAATTTTGAATCGGTCGCATGGGGTATGTGTCGCGATCGTTATGTGTAATTCTTGTGCTTTGCATATCTATATAGTAGTATGTGGTGTGAATCGGTGGATGTATGAATGTGGAGGATGGGAGATATGAATTGAAGGATGATAATGACATGAATCGTATGTGGATTGATTGAAAGCATGATGTTTGATTTATAATGTGGCATGTTAGATTTATGAAAAGTGTTTTGTTGATTTATATAAATTGATACGTAAGTACATATGTCATCGTTGTCATTTTTCTAAGAATATAGATATTTGGGAGTGTGAGTTGAACATGCGAGTAGTGTATACGAGTCTGCATGACTCGATCGAGTGGGGGGCACTCGATCGAGTAAGTGAGAGGCTCGATCGAGTGGGTGTGACTCGATCGAGTACGTAGTTTTTCGTTTTCTGGGCTAATTCTCAATTATTATTTAGTGAGAGGTCTTGTCATTTTATTATCTATCACGTTTTAAGTAAACTAAAGCGGTGAACTACGATAATTATAATTGACACGATCGATGACTCGATTAAATAATATGCATGTGTAGTTATGGCGATTTGGCTATGCATGCAAACATATAAAACAAATGCAAAGCAAAAATAATAAAATCCTAGTATGGCCTTCCTAAAATAGTAAATCTAATAAACTATTTAAAAACTCGGAAACCAACTCCATTGGTCCCTTGAACTTCATATGGCACGCAATTCATGGCAACACCGTCTTTGTCGGACCGCCTTCTCGAATAGCACCGTCTTCAAGGAACTCCGGAACTAATAAATTACATAGCTTTTCTACTTTATACATTATAAAATGAAAAACAAAATAAAATAAAGGTGATACGAGATCACATTAATTACAACCGAAACGATATCCCCATTCATTTCGGGAAATACCAATTAAAACTAAGGCCATACTAAGTACAAATTACATAATTCAAAATTATATAAAATTAAAATATGACAATCATAATAAAAATGCAGCATTAATATATGCATGAAACATGCCATGTGATGTGCCAAATCGCCTTATTTAAGTTAATATTGTATATTTGGTATGATTTTATGGATAACTGTGACAATTAACCTTTTAAAATCACACAATATTACATAAATCAAATATATGTCCAAGTCAATTACATAAATCACACAATGTTCCATACAAAGCACTATCACCAATCAAAAAAATACAGTTGCATTTAACACCCCACTGTCATCACTAATCATAATTTGGTACCCATGGAAATTTTTGAATCTTTAACGTCCAGGCCCTCTCACTGCATCTAGCCTTTGTGTGACCTTTCACCTTATGAACAATCCATCTAGGACATGGAACCTGAGCTTCAACCCTGCAGACATTCATAGCATTCCAAATATGATACCTTAAAGCTACAATAGCAGCACAAACAATCTGCTTCTTCATCAAGGATGAACATCTCCACTGCAACCACCAATCTACCACTCTATTCCTGGGTATAGGAATGCCAAGCCAATCAGTTAGCATCTTCCAGCAACGACTACTGAATGCACGCTCATACATCATATGACTATGATCTTCCATCTTGTCCTAGCAAACATCACAAAGGCCATCAGTGATCACTCCAAAAGCAAGTAATCTGTCCTTAGTTAACAAACGTCCTTGGACTATTAACCACCCAATGAAGGCATGTTTAGGAATAATAGTCTTGCTCCAGATCAAAGGGTACCAAGGAACAGGCTGCTGCTGACCCATCAATCACTTGTACCCACTAGCCACATTATACTCACCCTGTGTGGCACTCCAGACCCCATTAGAGAAACCAAAAACTTCATTTGGTATTTAACCTGGCATATCTTACGCCAAGTCCAACTGGTATTAGAAGTGGGACAGTAATCTAGCCAATCTCTCCCTTTCATATAAATATGATCAACCCACCTGATCCAGAGGTGAACAGATTTCATTGCTAACCACCCAGTATATTTAGCTATCATGGCTGTGTTCCATTGTCTAGAATTCACAATGCCCAGACCCTCCTTCTTTTCTCTATAAATATTTTCCCAAGCAACAGTAGGGGTTCTCAGGTATTTTTCAGATCCTGACCATAAGTAGTTCCTGCATATCCCTTTAATTGTATCTATGACAGTGATAGGAACAACAAAAATCCTAGTCCAATAAGTATGCAATTATGTTTGAACTGCCTTAATGAGCACAAGTCGACCAGCATAGCTTAATTTTTTGGCCCCCCAACCTCTGACTCTAGCAACTACTTTCTCCACAAGTCTGGTACAATCACCAATGCCCATTCTCTTTTAGGAAATTGGGATGCCAAGGTACCTAAAGGGAAATATCCCAGCATTAAACCCAGAGATATTCAGAATATACTCAATCTCCCCATGAGGCATGCCATTAAAATAGATGTCAGACTTCTCCTTATTCATGTCCAACCCAGAAGCACATGAAAAGGTGGCAAATGCCCTAAGAATGACCTTAATAGAAACTCTGTCACCTCTACAAAATAGCAACAAGTCATCAGCAAAGCACATATGATTTAACTTCAGTGCTCTGCAAAGTGGATGGTAATTAAACTCAACTCTTGCTGTAACTTCCTGGAGGATTCTGCTCCTGTATTCCATGCACAATGTGAAGAACATGGGAGATATGGGATCCCCCTGCCTTATCCCCCTCTTGCCTTGGAAATAACCAAAATTGGACCCGTTAATTGAAAGGGTAAACCATGGGCTAGACACACAAGCCATTATCGATTGTACTACTTTAGGTGGGAAGTTAAGGGCAACCAACATTTGCTCAATAAAACACCATTCCATTGAGTCATATGCTTTCTTTAAGTCCACCTTCATAATACATCTAGGGGAACAAGACTTCCTTTGATAGAGCCTTACAAGATCATGACAGATTAGGATGTTATCCACTATGTCCCTGCCTTTGATGAAGGCACTCTGGGTATCACTTACAATACTAGGCAGAACACCAGCCAATCTATTTCATATAACTTTAGAAATGACCTTATATACCACATTGCAGCAAGCAATTGGTCTAAAGTCAGCCACAGAGATAGGTCTGGTTTTTTTAGGGATAAGTCTGAGAGTGGTAGCATTCACCTGCCTCAACAACTTTCCAGACTTGAAGAATTCTTTGACTGCCTCCATCATGTCACATCCCACCACAGAGAAAGCATCTCCAAAAAATTGAGAAGTGAAACCATCAGGGCCACGGGCTTTTGTGGCAGGTATGGCCCATAAAGCTTCCCTGATTTCCTGATCAGTCACCCCCCTAGACATCTCTTGGCACTAAGCTTCAGTTTCAAGCCTCCCTTCCTCACAGTAGGCATATGGATTGGCTTGACCTTCTTACAAGATCCCAGCAAAGCTTTGTAGTATTCAATGAAAGCTCCTTCAATCTTAGCAGTACTAGAACAAGAATTACCATATATGTCCTGAATAGCCATGATTCTATTATGCATTATCCTGGATTTAATGAGACTATGGAAATATTGAGTGTTGTCATCTCCTTCATGCATCCACTGAGCCTTAGCCTTCTGAGCTAGGAAACTTCTCCTAGCCTCCTCCATTGTCTTATAACATTGACTTGCCAATTGCACTTCCTGCTGGAGCTCTAGATTGGTAGGATCAGAGTGTAATTTCCTTTGAACATAAGTTAAATGGTGTCTGGCAACTGTTGCATAAGTTTCAATATTTGCAAAAGCTGATCCATTTAACTACTTCAGAGGAAATTTCAACATTTTAAGCTTTTTAACCACCTGGAACATCTTGTACCCATAGAGATGCCTCCCCCACACTTCTTGAACAGTCTGCAAAAACTCAGGGTCTTTCCCCCACATGTTGAAGTATCTAAAGCATCCTTTCTTCCTCTCCATTACATGACTCTGACTGATAGTGCAAGGGCAGTGGTTAAATAGCCCTTTAGGATGAAACACAGTAGTAGTATCAGGGAATTCCTATAACCAGTCGTCTGTAATCAACACCCTATCAATTCTGCTAAAGACCATCTCACCTTGCTCATGCTTATTATTTCATATGAAGAAAGCACCAGTAGCAAAAATATCCATTAAACCACATGTAGTGACACACTCTTGGAAATCCTTTAATTCATAATTAGTTACTTCTGACCCAATCCTTTCACACATGGCCAACACATTGTTGAAGTCTCCCATAACCATCCAAGGACCATTCACAAGGTGTCTCATATTGTTAATAGAAGCCCATAATAGAAGCCTTTAATGAACTCTATTGAACCCATACACCACAGATAAACACCATTCCTTGCCAGTTGGAAGAAATGTAACTTTAGTGTGGATGACTTGAGCTTCACAACTGATGACATCCACATTATAATTCACAGCATCCCAAATAACCCAAATTCAGCCACCAGGATGACTATCATTGTTATGCACTAAACTCCACTAACTACCAATGCCCCCATGTACTTTTTTGATTGATGAAGATCTAACTCTAGTTTCAAGTAAGCGAAAAACTCCTACATTATTATTGTGCAGAAACCATCTAACATCACTCAGCTTATTAACACTATTAATACCCCTAACATTCCGAAAACCAAAACTACCCATTCTCAATCCTTATGGTACTACACTCCATATCTCTCTCAAGGACTCTCCTATACTGAACTGAATGCTCCAGCACTTCAGTGAATGTTCTTCTGCCACTCCCAAGAATACCACCTTGCCTAGTGAGTTTGGTGATGATCCTTACAGGAGAGAAAGATTTGAATCCAACTGGCATAGGATTAATCATACCCCCTAATCCCTCCAACCCATGGATACCACTAGGCTGTGCAACCACTGGAGCAACAGTAATTACAGAAACAGTATCCTCAGTAGTTGTAGGTGGAGGTACGGGAGCTTTCTTAGGTACCCACATCTTCTTCCCCTGCACATGCCCCTTCCCTTTCCTGCAATCCCTTATAATATGACCCAGTACCTTACATTCAGAGCATAATATAGGCTTCCACTCATAGTGCACAATTTGCCTATGCATATTATCAAGTTCATCAGCAAATTGTATTACATCAGGTAATTCAGCCCCTATCTTAACTTCCACCATTATACGAGTATGACCTAGGAATGTTTTCATTAAGGTATTGTTATCACAACTAACATGCTTCCCCACAAGTCCTGCAATCTTCATCAAAGCATTACCCTAGAATTTCAGAGGTAAACCATAGAAGCAAATCCAAATTGGAACCACATCTATAGCTTCCTTTGTCATTTTAACTTCTGGAGTCCATTCCTTAACCACCACCGGTTTGTTATCAAAGAAAATCAGGCCAGCCTGCAGCACTCGAGTTTTCATTTCCTTAGATGGAAACCTCACAAGGAATGTTCCATTTGATTTAAAGGAAATCTTATCATACCCAATATATCCCCAAATTCTTTTGATAAAACCATCAATGACCTTGAAAGGAGGGTTTGCCCCCAAAACATAACAGTATACCGCAGTTGACCAATATTTCAATTCAGATTCTACATCCTCAGAAGTAAGTTGCGAAGGACTTACCATCGATGTCTCAGAACCAGATGATTGACCCCTGCGAGGAACCTCCGTCCAATCTGAATCATTACCACTTCCTTCTTCGGAGATAGAGTCCATAACATTGCTCAGATTATATGGTCGGATTATCGACTTATTCTGATGTGTGTGTTCATCCGGATGATTAATCCCAGGACTCAAAAATTTAGTCTTCACTGAATATTTGACAATAATTCAACTTGATATTTTATTATTGCTCTTTAAACACTATTATTCTTAATAATAAAGAAATAATTCCCAAAAAGTCATAAAAAATTCGTAAATTTCAAAATCAAAATTTTGTATATTTTGAAAAATTCCCAACATTCCAAAATTATAATAAAAATTTGCCCTTAGATTATTTTAATTTATTTCACAAATACATTGTATAAAACATAATTTTAACCCTTTAATTCCAAATTAAACATAAAATTATGCAATAAATAAAAATTAAAATTTCGAATATTCTAAATAAGTTTCTAGAACCTGGAAATGACAAATTTTTAAGGCCAAAATCGAATTTTTATATTAATGACTAATAAAGTTGCTATTTATCAATTTATATCACATAAAAATTAATAACCATTTAAATCATACGAAATTTAACATGAAACTTTATATCTGATGTTCATATCATATATACAACATTGGGGTAAAATTCAACTCTTGGTTTGGGTTCCGAGAAATTTCTTCTTGCAATGGCTTCCTTCTCGTCATCCTTGCTTTTAAGCCTATGACCCTTCTATATACTCTTTATTCCTACATCATTGGTCATCATTCTTGCCTCCTCTTCATACTACTCCATCCAATATCATCAAAAAGCTTCCAAATATGCACGGGAGAGAGGGAATTCCGCCTCATTATCTTCTTTCCTACAAAACATATACAATGTAATAGGAAAACAAAATAGGAAGGATTTGACGGATAAAATGTTCAAGCCTGATGACGATTCTGAGTCTGAGTCTGAGTCCGAGTCTGAGTCTGACATAAGTCCTAAGGCTAAGTCTAGGGTTTTAGGTGTCGATGATACCCCTTCCCCAGTCTTTCCTTTTCCCGTACCTTCCCTAGTCTTTGGTATTCGGGGCTGTCCCGATCATCGCTCCTATCTCGCCACCGACCTCGATCGGTTGGCCCAAATGTTAACGCAATTTTAGCGAGTTTCAAATCAATAATAAGATGAGTCAGTTTGCTTACGACTTGTCTCATTTATATTGCGATTCAATTGATTGTTTTAATAACGTTGAGAATGAGGTCGAGGATAGACAGGTGGAAGAAGAGGAGGAGGTGGAACCGCCTCCCCAGTTAGTAAAAGGGTTAGAAGAATACGACCAAAGAAGCTCGGTAATCGAAGATACCGAAGTTGTTAATGTGGGGACTACCTTAGAGCCTCAGGAGCTTAAGATAGGAACAACCTTAGATCCCGCAGAAAGGAAGGGGTTTGTTGAATTGTTGAATGAATTCAAAGATGTATTTGCTTGGTCCTACAAAGATATGCCGGGTATTGATAGGGAAATTGCAGAGCACAAGATTCCGATCAAGCCAGGGTTCAAACCAGTAAAGCAGAAGCCACGTAGAATGCATACCGAGTGGTCCTTGAAAGTCAAAGAAGAGATTGATAAACAGTTCAAGGCCGGGTTCATCAAAGTATCGGAATACTCAGATTGGATAGCTAATGTGGTGCCAGTGCCAAAGAAAGACGGAAAGGTTCGGGTCTGTGTTGATTTTCGTGATCTAAATAAGGCTAGTCCAAAGGACGACTTTCCGTTACCTCACATTGATATCTTGGTTGACAATACCGCTAACCATGCATTATTATCCTTTATGGATGGGTACGCCGGTTACAACCAGATAAAAATGGCCGAGGAAGATATGCACAAGACTGCTTTCACAACACCATGGGGCACTTATTGCTACACAGTGATGCCGTTTGGATTAATAAATGCAGGCGCGACTTACCAGAGAACAGCAACGACGTTGTTGCATGATATGATTCATAAGGAAGTAGAGGTCTACGTCGATGACATGATCGTAAAATCGAAAGAACGTAATAACCATTTGATGGCGTTACGAAAATTCTTCGAGAGGTTGAGAAAGTATAATATGAGATTAAACCCACAGAAGTGCGCGTTCGGGGTCACCTCTGGCAAGCTTTTGGGTCATATCGTTAGCCACCGTGGCATCGAAATCGACCCATCAAAGATTAAAGCCATTATGGAAATGCGCCATCCTAAAACCGAGATAGAAATTCGAGGTTTCTTAGGCGGAGTGCAATACATAAGCCATTTCGTCTCAAAATTAACTATGATCTGCGAACCAATTTTTAAGAAATTGAAAGTTGGGGAGCATATTATGTGGGATGACCAATGGCAAGCCGCGTTTGATAAGATAAAGGAAGTGTTATCTTCTCCGCCAGTTCTCAGTCCGCCTGTAGCCGGCTTGCCTCTATCACTTTGTATTTAACGATTCTGAGATACCGCGATGGGAGCAATGCTGGCACAAACCGTTGACAAAGAAGAAAGAGCAATTTACTACCTTAGTAAAAAGTTCTTGGAGTATGAATCAAAGTATACAGCATTAGAAAAGACATGCCAAGCTTTAGTCTGGGCAACGAAGAAGCTACGTCACTATATGCTCAGCTACAGTGTGAGTATATATTCCAGAATGGACCCCATCAAGTACTTGTTTGAAAAGCCGGTGCTAAACGGCAGAATGTCAAGATGGACCCATATGCTATCGGAATTCGATCTCAAATACGTGCCGCTGAAAGTGATAAAAGGAAAGGTCGTTGCCGATTTCCTGGCCGATAATCCAGTCGAAGAAACTGACATTGTTGACACTTGGTCGTTCCCAGATGAGGATATTGTCCATGTCGAAGATGATGTATGGGATCTATATTTCGATGGGGCTTCAAATAACATGGGATGCGGAATAGGTGTCCTTATCATTTCACCGAGAGGAGAGCACGTACCAGTTTCGATCAAATTGGACTTCGCCGTCACAAATAACGCCGCGGAATACGAAGCATGCCTACTTGGTTTTGCGAGCGCTAACAAGTTAGGAGTCATGAAGTTGACGATGACACGGGGATTCCTCCTTGGTCATTAATCAAGTGACGGGGTCATGGAAGATCAAAAGTAGCACCGGCACCCTACCAGGCTAAGATAGAAGAGCTAGAAAAACTCTTTGAAGAGGTGCGATACGTGTACCTCCCAAGGGAGGAAAATCGGTTCACGACGACGTCAAAAGCGGCAGCGTTGATAAACATCCCGATCATATGGATAGCATGCCATTGTGTGTCGAACGAAGGTCTTCACCAGCTTATATAAATGCTGTCGATGATGCCGAGGAAAGCGAAGCCGAACCTTGGTATGCATCCATTGTGAGATTCAAAGAAGCAGGAGAATACCCTACAGACCTCGATACACGTGGAAAGCGTGCATTGCGAATGTTATCCGCCCAATTCGTTAAAACTAACGATGGACAATTGTATAAGAAGACAGCACAGGGTGTCCTGTTGCGATGCGTCGACAAGACAACGTCAGAAAAGGTCATGGAAGAAGTCCACGACGGGGAATGTGGGCCGCATATGAACTCCCACATGCTAGTTCGGAAGATCATGAGGTTAGGATACTATTGGACAACAATGGAAACAAATTGTCGCAGATATGTCCGACATTGTCACAATTGCCAAATATTTGCGAATATTCAACATGTACCACCTTCTATGCTATACACCATGACGTCACCTTGGCCTTTCTCAACCTGGGGAATCGACATCATCGGAAAAGTAAACCCTTCTGGAACAGGAGGGCATTGTTATATCCTAGTCGCTATTGATTACTTTACCAAGTGGGTAGAGGCCAAGTCTCACAAAGTGCTAAATGCGAAGCAAGTAGCCAAGTTTATTCAGAATGACATCATCGTCGATGGAGTGCCGCACGAGTTCATCAGTGATCATGGAACTCACTTTCAAGCTGAGATAGCCGTTATACTTGAAAAGTATAGAATCAAGCATCATAAGTCATCCCCATATCGACCTCAGACAAATGGAGCAGTAGAGGCCGCTAACAAAACGGTGGCTACTATATTGAGAAAGATGTCTGACAATTACAAGGAGTGGCCGGAGAAGATACCCTTCGCGTTGTGGGGATATAGAACATCCATCAGAACAGCCACAGGGGCAACCTCGTACTATCTAGTTTACGGGATGGAAGCAGTACAACCAGTCGAACTGGAAGTACCCTCCCTGCGCATCTTGCTCGAAAGCCAGGTCTCGGAAGCGGATTGGATCCAAGCCAGATATGATTCGTTGGTGTTACTTGATGAGCGTCGTTTGAATGCGTTGTATCATGTTCAGCTCTATCAGAAAAGGATAGAGCGGGCTTTTAACAAGAAGGTGAAGCCCAGGGGAATTAATGAAGGCGATTTAGTTCTCAAATCAGTAAGGGCTCTATTACCAGTCGATCCAAGAGGGAAGTTTAAGCCTAATTAGGCCGGTCCTTATCTCGTGAAATGATACTCACAGGAGACGCGGTACGTTTGACAGATTTGGATAGAAATGATTTCTCGAATCCAACGAATCTGGATCAGTTGAAGAAGTACTATCCTTAAGACCTCACTCTCAAAGTTATGAAATAACACTTGAATTGTGATGTATTTGAATAAGTTTTAAGTTCGGCATTTGTTGCCACTCCTGAAATGTTTTATGAGAGAACTACGACCTCGGTTTGATTCTGTTGAAAAGCAGATACGTAGGCAACCCTTGAAAAGGGTACAACCACAATAAAAATGAAATATTCAATGCAGAAACTGAGGATTTCTAATAAATAATACGTGTCTTTTATTTTGATAAATCCGGGAGACGCCCATTACAAATCAAACTAACAGGAAAGCAAATAAAAGCATAATAGTAATACTAAATAATAGAGCCGTAACTACCACCTATCTTTAGTTGGGTCGCGTGTCCCGTCACTACGAGACGATGTCTCACCCATCATCATTCTTGCCCGTTTCTTCGGGGGGACCACGCTGTCTTCTCGCGGGCCCAATCTCTCTTTTACGCTTGGTCGAGGGCCAAGTCTCTCAGCAAGTGTCGGAACGTCACCACTTGTAGTACCCAGTCGGTCCCACACGCTAGGAGCACCAGGTTTAGCCCTAGGGTTCTCATCAGGCCTAGTCTCGGTCTCAGTCGGGCCCGGAATCGGCCCAGATAAAGAATTGTCGATTTTTAACCCCTGTCATGCTTCTCCCGATCAATGGCATCATCTTTCTGTAGTTTCTTCCTTGCTTTAAGGCCCGGTTCTGTAGTCCAATTGAGATATGAAGGGGAAACCCAAGTAGACTCGCGTGGCTCGGGAATGCGCCACACGGTCCTTCGGCGCCACGCATGGAGCCAAGTATGACATCTACCGTGAGAAATAACAAAAGCAGGACCTCGCGAAGCCTCCGTCGCAGGGACAATTTGTTGACGACCGAATTGGCGAAGCACTCGGTCCGGGTAAAAATAGACAGGGTGATCCAAGCCCAACAAAGTGACATACCGTGTATGATCAGTATCTGCAAGCCCGGTAAGTGAGCTCAAATGAAGCCATGGTAAGGACCAGCGAATGTGAGACCCTGTTCCGCCAATCAAAGCATATTTAAATCGATGAATCGGATCCTTGCTCGAAGCGTAGCGCCGTCGCCGATTAGTGAGACTTCCGACATGATAATCTTCTGGTTTCAACGGCGGATCAATCAAACCAAGACGCTCACGAGCCATACCGTTAGAGTCGAAAAAAAAAGGTAAAAAAAATAAAAAAAAAAAAGAGACGAAAAAAAAAGAAAAAGAAACGAAAAATAAAGAAAAAAGACGAAAAAAAAAAGAAGAAAAAAGACGAAAAAAGAAAAAAAAGACGAAGGAAAAAGAGAAAAAAGGAAAAAAGAGAAGAAATACAAACTTGCAGTAGACGGGTTGATCCCATGAATACAGCATCCGGATTGGCTTTTTGTGCATCCAAGCTTTTAATAGTCTCAGCTAGTATAATCCATGCAGGATTAGCACCATTCTCCATATGCTCCACGACTCGGATTAGTCTAGCTTGGCCGCAATAAGATGGAATTTCTATCGCCCCCTCGAAACAGTAAAGATGCAATAGAATGAGGCCAAAGGCGCGGCGTCGATAATTGATCGGTATATCTGGGTCATTCGCACGCCGGAATCTATGCACTAGCGCAAGCAGGTCCACCTTTCCACCATCGACGATGGTACGAGCTTCATCACGCGACAAGTTTAGATATTCGCGGTATTTTTGGGTCCAGTTGGACACAAAGTCGGGAACCACAGGCTCTTGCGTGGTCCTCCATCCTCCTAAGACGGTAAATTCTTCAGGAAGGGGACAGATTTCTCCCTCCGGAAAAGCAAAGACATGATGCTCGGGATCCCACACTCTCAGGCACTCTTTAAGAAATGCGGGTTGAATCATGACTTGCCTCAGGAAAATAATTTGTTGAATTCCCGCCGCATTCAGATTTTGGATTTCTAAACCCCTGAATTCTGTCGCCCATCCCTTCATGGTCCCAAACAGGGAATTCATGACTAGTTTTTTTCTAAGAAAGATATTCTTTTAAGCAGAGAGGTTTCCTGTTTGAGAAATTGTGGGAAATCTCAACCCTTAGCCCTTCCTTATATATGAAAAGAGATGAGGAATTTTGGAAGTATAATTCCTTTAGGTTTTGGAAACCTAAATCTTCTAGGAAATTTGGAAACTTGGAAGCCTACTAGCTTTAGGAAGTTTGGTAGCTTTTTGAAATAAGAAAGCAAGTCCCATACCTCCTCTATTTCGGCCGTGTAGGGCCCGTGTGGCGCGCCAAGTGGGCCCCATCCGTCCCGGGTTTTTGTTCGCTCATTTCTCTTGCGGAATTTGTCATAGTTCGTGCACCGAAGTGACTAATTTACAATCTCATCCCCTGCGCGTCCCGTGTTGAATTAACATCCCGTACACACTTACGGATTTTATTGGGTTACGCCCACATTGGTTACGGGTCAGAAAGTCCGAGTCTTTTCGTCAAAAGGTCGTGTCTACCCGTCGCTTTCACTCTAGAAATTTGAAATAAACTTCTGCGATTAATTTTATTGAAAATGAAATTATGTTTTGATTTGAAAAATCATCTAACTCCAGAAATTTGAAATAATTGTTCGCAATTAATTTTATTGAAAATAAAATTATGTGTTAATTCGAAAAATCATTTGGATCCAGAAAACTGAAATAAATTCTCGCCTCGAAGAGGCCAATCATTGTCGAGATATTCAAAGTTCGGGTCAATGACCCACCTTTTCTAAGCAATGTTCATGTCTGCGGGTCGATAACCCATTTTCCTTTTCTTTCAACTGGGGGCTCTGTCGCCGTCGGCTCCAGAGACCCATCAAAATTCGGTCGATGACCATTTCAAGTATCAAAATGTCGTTACGTGAATCGCGTGCTATATATTATGATTAAATTTGCAGAATATGCTCCAACTGGGGGCTCTGTCGCCGTCGGCTCCAGAGACCACCACAAAACAGACAGGATGGCATCCTCCTAACAAAGATCGACAGCAGAATGCTACGGAAATGACATTTCCCCAACAGAAACGTCAGTTTCAGTGAATCGTTCTCCCTAGCAGAACAGCGAAATTGATAAGCAAAGCGCAAGTTTTGCCTTTACTCACATGAACAATGGGATATTGGCATCCGAGCCAAAGTAGCAGAAAGCTACAGGCCATCGAGCCGAACTACGACGCGGGTTTGATTCCGTCAGAAACGGATACGTAGGCGCCCGAGGATAAGGCTCAACCCACCATATATGCAATTTATGGGTCGATGACTAACGATGATAATTCGACGCAATGAAGCGAGGAGTTGATCCCCGACGAAGTTTCGGGTATGATCTCTTCTTATGGTGGCGAGCTTACATACGCAAGTCTAATGGACTATAAACGA
Source organism: Silene latifolia (assembly GCF_048544455.1). Lineage (NCBI taxonomy): Eukaryota > Viridiplantae > Streptophyta > Magnoliopsida > Caryophyllales > Caryophyllaceae > Silene > Silene latifolia. The sequence continues at coordinate 89,143,652 of NC_133528.1, forward strand.
CCCGAGAATCCTCGGTCGAGAGGGACTGGGGTATACTTTGACTTTCGCCTTGTCCAAGCCTCAGTCAAAGTGGGGGCTCTGTAGATACCCATATCTGTCGATATTGGAATTTATAGAAAACCCGACAAACACCCGATGATGATAGGACGCATGTATTTATTAGTTGTCATTGTCATTATTTGGGTTCGTTTTACGATGTGGAATGAGCGTTGTCGACGGAGTATTTTATTAATTTAAATGATATTTAAATTAAAGTTTTTTTAAGTGAAATCATTTTATTGTTTTAATTTGAATTTATTTTCTTGTCGTTAGGAGCACCTAGACCAAAACAAAATTTATAACTTCACCAACAACTCTACAATTAGTAAAGAGGCAAGTAAAGGTCGGATCCCAAGGGACGGGAATTGAGATGAGATTTCTATTGCAACTAGTGGTGTCTTAGGGGTGTCACAATTGGGGTTTGATGTAGAAGGTCACTAAACTAAATAGCAATGAAAGTAAACAAGCAAGATGAATTAAAAGAGTTGTAAACAATTGATAAAAAGCACTAGGGTGTCATGGGGTCATAGGGGATTCCTGGGAATTGATCACACAAACATGTTCTCAAATTATAAGCAAGCAATTATTGTTGTGATGGATTGAGTTGGGTTATATCTTACAATCCTAGGAAAGTTTGGGTCCCGGAGCCGAATCGATTAGATTGTACAACACCTACAAGTCGACTTAGTCTTCCCTACTCAACAACATGCATGGTCTAATGAGACTCGAGTTGGTTTATGTCTTACAAGTCTCATTGAAAAGATAGGTGATGGGTAAAAAATGCAAGGATTCATAGGCTCACATTTCATTAAACATAACATGTGCATGAGTTGAGATCATAACAAGCAAGCAAATAAACCATGAAAGCATATTAATTTAAGCATGAATCATTCCCCATGTTGGTTTCCCCTAATTACCCATTAACCCTAGCTAGGTGACTACTCACTTATTATCATGTTGATCATGATAGCAAGGTTGTCAATCATACTAACAAAGTGAAACATGATGAATAAATGAAAGTAATTAACAATAATTAAAAAGGGATTAAGAGAATTATACCTACTAATGATTCCAATAATAAAGCAATGAATAAATGAAGTACTTGATGCTTGATTGAGAGGTAGTCAATCTCCCAATAATAACCCAAATAATCTTCAATTACCCAAAATAAAGGATGAACAAGAGAGAGATTAAGGAAATAAAACTTGTATTAAAACTTGATTAATTGTTGATTACAAAATTAAAGAGATATTTGATTGATATTAACTACACTAAAGATTGCTAAGAAGAACAAGCTCTTCTAATTAGACTAATGGGGTATTTATAGTGGGGATTAAGTGTAGGAATTAGGGTTAACTTAGGGCTTAAATGACGATTAAGTCCCTACTTAAGGAAACGCCGGTATTTTTGGAAGGATGGGCATCTTTCTTGAAGCTTGAAGAAACGAAATTGGTCTGCCTGGGAAACCGGGCGTCTTCAGCACGGGACGGGCGGATTCTGTGGTTTCTGCCCGGGCGTCTTGGGGAGAAGACGGGCGTCTTCTGGAGTTGCTGCCCGGGCGTCTTGTAAGGAAGACGCACGGAATGTGGTTGTGGAGACGGGCGTCTTCTAGGGAAGACGCACGGATTGCTGTGCAGTCTTGTTTCTTCTTCTTTTCTTCCTTTTTCTTCATAAAATCCTTGTGGATTTCCTCGGGGATGCAAGGGTCTTTTCTCATCATTGCCCATCTACTATAGTATGTACAAAGGCCTTCTAATCTTGTCTCTCCTTGATGCTTGGTCATTGAATTCAATCAATTTAGCCTCATTTTGCCATGAAAATGCAAGGTTTGCACTCCTTTCCTACCAAGGACACAAAACCTCAAAGAATATGCAAAACAAATAACTAAAGACAATAAATGAACCAAATATGCACTAAAAAGCATGGGAACAAGGCTAATTCGGGGACTAAATATGCTCTAATTATGGTCACATCAGTCATCCACTTGAGGAGTGGTACAAGATATGAAGGGTCAAAGAAGCAAGTTGAGGATGAAGTTGTGGAGGCTAGTGACAAGGAAAGAGTTGTGCAAAACTCTAGGGAAGAAGAACCCACCAATCAAGAAGTTTCAAAGAAAAATGAAGAAAAGGACAAAGAGAAGGAGCCCATTGTGATTAGACTTTCATTCCCGAGTCGTCAAGCTAAGCCTAAGTTTGATGACCAACTTGGAAAATTCATGGAAATTGTGAAGAATTTAGAAATCTCGATTCCTTTCACGGAATTGATCAATCACGTTCCGACCTATGCAAAGTACATGAAGGACATCCTTACAAAGAAGAAATCAATCCGGAAGCATGAGACTATTGGCTTCACTAAAGTGTGTAGTGCCATCCTTCAAGGGAGTTCACCTCCAAAGCTCAAGGATCCGGGAAGCTTCTCCATTCCATGCACTATTGGTGACACTACAATTAACAAAGCTTTATGTGACCTTGGGGCAAGTGTTAGTGTCATGCTATATTCTGTAATACCCGCCCTTTTAGGGATCCTTTGACCAGAGTTGACTGTCCTTGGGAGCGGGAGTAACCTTAGGGAAGTATGCCAAAACCATCTTGGGGTGCGTATTAAGAGTGGTACTCGATAGAGTAGAGGCTACTCGATCGAGTAGCTAGGGTACTCGATCGAGTAGGGGGCCACTCGATCGAGTAGGTTGGGTACTCGATCGAGTGCCTGGTTTTCAGCGAGGGTTTTATATCGCGTTTTGTTAAATCCGCAAATCACTTCCGCCACTTTCCTCCTACCCTTCAGTCGCCTCTTTCCCTTCCCTTCACCTCAAAACCTCCATGGAAGCCTTTGTGAAGATCCTTGTGCCTTAGAAGAGCTCTCTTGAGTCGGGTAGCGGTCTTTTGCCTTGTCTCTCCCTGTAGGTATGTCACAATCACCATCCGTGTCCTTGTCTCTATAGTTAGGGTTTGCTTGTTAGTAATAGATATTTGTATGGTGGCTATAGGCGTTGCTTGATCGCTGGACGTATTATCTGTCGGCATGGATTGGTTGCGATGGCTTAAAGGTAGGTTCGCCTACTCAGTTTCTGTAGATGGTCTAGTGTGTCGGTCGTTATAGTAGTATTGTGATTGTTTGATATAGTAATTGTGTGGTATTGTGATTGTGGCGGTGATCGTTGTTGATGGTTCTCGAGATGCGTTCTCGGCTGAGTGGGGTCACTTGCGGGAGTGACTTCACGCCCTAGTTTCGCCCTCTGTGGAACCCGCCACGGGAGGGGATGTGCACATTAATGGGACAGGGTTATTGCTCGTGTGATGAGCGGGGCTTAGGTGGGAACGGCTGCGGTCCCCCACTGGCAGGGCTGGTCCAGTGGACAGTCAGTGACAGAGTTGATTGGGTTGTGGTGACTGTGGTTGGAGTTGGTAGTGTTGTTTGTATTGTTGATTGTAGTTGCCATTGTCTTGTCTTATCTCAGTACTGACCTTGTTTGGTTGTTTGTTTGTTATGTGTCTGCCGTGATCCCTTATGGTGAGCAGTCGGTCTTAGCAGGTGTTGATGTTGTGGATAGCTGGAGTCCGGGCAGGGATGAGTCTTCACGAGATATGATGGTCATAGCGAGTGGTCTTGAGTTGTACCTTTATATTGTATTTTGGTTTGAATCACTTGTAACATAACTTAATAGTCCTTTTATTGACGTTTGATGACTACTTTCCTCGGGTAACCGAGATGGTAACGCCCTTATGTGCTAAGGAAGGCCTAGTTAAGGCTCCTCTGGATATGGGGGTGTTACAAAGTGGTATCAGAGCGACGATTTTGGAACCTGTAACCAATGAACATAATGAACTTAGAGAGAGTCTAATAAAATGAACCTGGTGTATGTGTAATGGGAGCCCCGGCTGATGCTAGATTTTGGGTGAGTAGGCGCCCTCATTTCAAAATCTTGGCCCCATGACACTTAAGCCAGTCACATGGGATGGGAATGTGGAGTCCGTGTGTCTATGTGTGCTATGTGTGTTAATTGTGCCGGAGCTACCTCCGGTTAAGTTTTGTTAGAATTAATAGAAGTGGGATAGTAATGTTTGGGCCGAGTATGGTGATTATTGATAAGATTATTGAAGCTCGTTGGATGGGTAGTGAGCTTATATGATGGTCATGAGATATGTGACGAAAACTTATGTAGCTGCTATGATGGTAAGTATAGTATAGTGGGTTATAATTCGAGACATAGCATGTGGTAATGCGTTATTGCCTTATAGGATGGTCGAAATTTTTTTTTTTTTTTTCCGCTGCGTAATATTTGATTCGTGCAAGGTGAATTTCTTATGATAGAATGTGAAACATGGTAGATTAATTTGTTTTGGAAAGTATGCCTTTATGTAATACGTGAAAGAATGAACTAATATCAATTTAAATGTTTCAATTTGGTAGTAATATATATAAAGTATGCTTAAATGTAATACGATGACGTGATTATGTTTATGGAAGATTCGGTAGCAGGTAAACCGAGTAGGGTAATGGGTGTAGTGTAAGTGGAATAAACTCCATTTGTTTGACGATATGGTAGGCTTTGTTAATAATAGTAATGCATGAATGAACTTGATAATGAGTGCCGAGTTCCGAACTTAGTTGGAATCGACACGCGGTGTTGTTTTTGCAGGAATCTTCAAAGTTACTTCGTACTTATGCTCAAGTACTTAACTATACTTGACCGAGTGCAAGTGCGTACTAGACCGAGTAGACCTCACTCGATCTAGTTAGGAGGCTATAACGTCGGAATGTGGGAAAATTCCTGCAGTTACTCGATGATTTAGCTCCTACTCGATCGAGTAGGGTGGTACTCGATCGAGTACCCCAGGCACTCGATCGAGTAGGTTACTGTGCAGTAATTCCTACGGGTTTTCTTAAAACCCTCCATCTTTCTATTTCTTCTTCTTATTCCTCTATATTTCGACACACCCATCCTAAATCACTCTTAAATCCCTTATTCCCTCTAATATCCTCTCTTTCTCTTGGGTTAGTAGTGATTCTTGGGGTTGATTTTCTTGTTTAATTCATTTCTTTACCTTACTAATCAATCAAGGTATGTTATTCTTCTTAATTTATGTGATTTGTTACTTTGAATGTGTTAGAATGATGAAATAATCTGAAAGTCTCGGTTCACATTAGTAAGTTGTTGTTTTTGATGGTTGAAATATGGTTCATATGCCTCCTATTCATGCTTGTTGGTAACTAATTGCTGTAAATTAGATTAGAAATTTGCAAAGTTGAAATCGAAATTTCTAGGGTTTCCCAAAATTGAAATCGATTTTTGGTTGTTTTACAGTGGTTAGATGGTAGAATTGAGCCTTAAGTATTGTTTATATCATGTTGGGGAATAAAATTTTGATGATTTTACCTTAGAAAGTTGCCTTAAAACTCCGTCTTAAAAGTGCCTTAAATGGAAATTCGGGATTTATAATTGAAAAATTGATGTCGTAATCGACAGTATAAGCATGAGTTGAACTTCATTATGCTAATAGAGTCGATGAGTGATGAATATATGCCGAAATTTTCACAGCTGTAAAGACCGTCTGAAAATTTTAGTTGAATTGTTGAACATAATATGAAAGTGATGTTGATATGCCATAAATTGTTCCTTCTCTTGAATTAGTAACATGTAATTAGCAATGTAAATGGACGACCTTTAGAAACATGCTAGGATATTGGAATTGCTGAAAATATGTGTTCACATGCCAAATTTTCATAATTGCGGTTTATAAGTGGCTACAAACTGAGGCTATATGTTAAAATTGAGGAAACCATTAATGAAGTGTGTGTACATAATGTGACATTCAAGGTTAGTAGCATGAAGTATGTACCTCACATGTCAAATTGTTGGTGAAGTTGAGTACTTAGCTGAATATGTTGAATTCAAATTACATGAAGTATATGCTTGCGTGTTTATACAAATTGGTTGAACATATGCCTTAAACAGATGCCGAGACTAAACCTTGGACTCCGCCAAAGTAAGAGGGGGAGGGGTAACCCACCTGAGTTGGGAGAGGGGAGTGGACCTGTGGTACCCGCAGTTCCCGAGTACCCCACAGTTGTTTTTGTTGACTTTAAGCAAAGGGAGCGTTTTGTCGCCTTACAAAAACGCAAGATGAGACCCACAAAGTGTATAGACACCGGTGTATTGGAGGAGTTGGAAATAGAGACGGATGTCCGTCACATATTCGAGACCTTGGGTTTTACGGGCTTGTATAGGATGAGGAAGCATACTTACCCTTTTCTTACCTTGGAGTTCCTGAGCTCTTTTAGCTATGACCCAGAGGGTCAGACTGTTGAGTTTAGATTGATGAATACCAGTTTTCTGTTGACTATGGACCCGTTTGCCTCTCACCTTGGGTTGGCCAAGCCTCCCAAGGACTCCATCACTGACATTCCAGCTGAGTGCGGCGTCTGCCGCCTAATGCCATGCTTGACTGGGAAGCAAGCTCCCACCTCGAGCAACATGCTGATTAATGATGTTCAGCATATTACCTTGAGGATCTTTCTCCGTTCTCTCTCGAACCTCCTCTATGACCGAAAGGATATCAGTAAGTTGAATAACCATGAGGTTTTACTTTTGATGTCGTACCTCAACCCGGAGCGGGCCAAGAAAGTGGTCTTTAACGCTCCTTCTATAGTCTGTGCTGCCCTTGCCTTGATGGCTTCTTCCTCTTCCCGGTACCTGAGTTGTGGTGCTATTGCCACTCGGTTAGCTGAAAAGCTAACCTCCTTTGAGGCCTCTTCGGCGTACGTGCCTCTAGCTACTCCAGTGCCTACCATGGATCGTGAATATTATCTCGACCTGAAATGGTTGAGGACCTTGGCTGACGGTAGCCTAGCATGGAGGGTGTATGGCATGAGTTGGATGAAGGTTCCAGCTCCTGAGCACCTCCCACCCACGGAGCCCTTGGAGCCGACGGTAGTGACGGTGGACTCCGATGACGAGGAGGAGGAGGATGAGGACGGACCCCGCCAGCTACAGACCTATCTCATCGACGGCGCCATTCTCACGGAGATGCCGGAGCCGACGAAGGGTGAGAATGCGGGAGTTCAGGCGGCAGAGAGGCCTAGAGTGGTGAGGGGACCCCGTCGAGTGAGAGAGAGGGCCTCGGAGTCTAGACCACAGCCAGTAGCACCGCAGCAGCAGCAGTCTTTCCCATGCTACCCTTACCTCGACACCCCGGAGACGCGATCCAGTTACCTGGCGGAGAGAGTGTCATCTACCTTGACACTTCGGAACATGCACGAGATGGCGTACACTCAGGGGATAGGGACCGAGGGACCGCATCCAGTTTGGTGGAGTGGAGTTGGGAACTACTCGGGGGTTTTCCATGTTGGGAAATGTGTCCTCAACGATAGTGCGATCACATGATTTAAATATCATTATTAAATCTCATTTTGAAGAATACAATTGGGAAGTAATTTTGTTACTGTCAACTGGTCAACATATATCGGTAATGATTGGCTGACTAGAGTTTGACATTACTGTCGTGTGACGGTGGTGATCAGTTGACCCCCTAGGTCATACCTAAAGGGCAATACACTTAATTGATTATTTAATTAATCGTATAACGTTACGAGTTGATTAAATTACTTGAAAATTGACGGACGATTTTGGAAGTAAAATTTACGTATCATATTGAAATGTGATTAAATGAGATACGGTCTGAGTAATCGAATTGTTTCATTACTCGGATGAAATTATTGTTTAAGGTAACAATCGGAATTGAATGAATTTTTGTGAATACGATTTACAAATTGGTAAAATATTTCGGCACAAGTAATTATGGAATTACTAAATCGATTTTTGTATGTGACGTATTTTTATTAATACGTTGATTTTTAAATATGTTAAAAATACATTACAAATTATGTTACATGTGACATGTTACATATTGAGAAATTGACAAAAATAATATGGACACCATATTATGATTGTACCGAAATAATGGGGTATTGGGTTAATATTGTGTTGATTAATTTATTAAGTAAACATAATAATTACCTAATGGTCTAGCCATGCAAGCCTATGAACATTGTTAAGAGCAACAACTTCATGCATTGGCTCACCCAAAAGCCCCCCCTACCACCCGGTTTTTGAGAAGAGAAAACCATGATGGTTTTCTCATATTTTTACCTAATTATATACAAAATGTGTTGTATAATATTCATTTACTTGTTCATCCAAAATTTAGAGTTTTAGAGAGACAAAATCCTCTCTTCTTCTTCCTCCCATAAAACCGAAAATATTAAGAGTACATAATATTTTTGGGTCTATTTTCTACTAAGATTAATATTATACTAGTACTTATAATATTAATTAGATTAAGTGTTAAGCCTTGGGTATAAAGCTTGGGGAGAGATCTTATACTTAGATCTTGTTCATCCATAAAGGAAAGCTCAAGATCAAAAGAGAAAGGTGATCTCTTTTGTGCCCTTAAATCCGAAATCAACAATGTAAGGACATTATTTCTCTTCTTTTATATTATTGTTTGCATGCATAAAATCCGTTTTAATTTTATGACAAATTAATTAGACATATATGAGTATGTTAATATGTATATGAATCTACATTTCCTTCAATCGGTATCATGAGCAACGGTTGTTTGCATGCAAATTGGTTAAAAGTTTTTCCGAGTTATGAGAATAACAAATAAAACTTGTAAAATTTGTGTTATTATGATATATCACGAAATTATTACATGCATGTTAATATTTCTGGTCCTAAAATGTTTTAGGATATTTTGGTTAATTTTTCGGATTTTTATTGTTCATAATTTACAATAATGGCATTTAAATGTGATTTTATGAGTAAAAATGTCATTTTTGGTCTAAAAATAGCTATACTTCGAATTTTCACTTGGTTTTTTTGATATGTTGTCACATATATTATTTTGAGATAACCTGTAAATTTTCATAATTTTTGGACTTGTTATGCTCGAAAAATGAATTTTTCATTATTAAATTCGGATTTAAGTGAAAAATAGGTTAATATGAGTTAAATTTCGAATCTGGTCATAGAAAATTAATATGTTGTCACATGCAATTTTACAAGATGTGTGTAAAATAATTGGCTATAAAGAAGTCTTTTTGCATGATTTATGAATTTTTGAAGAAAAATAGCATAAATAGTGACATTATTAGTGGAAAATTAATAAAACATAATCTATGACTTAGGAAAAACGTCTAATGTTGCATTTTATTATATTTTTCAGATCTAAAATTGAAAAGCTAATGAAAATAATTTTTCCCATTTTTTTATGATTATTTTATTATAAATCGATAAACCGCAACATTGTTTTTCCGGAAAAATTTCGAAATTTTTAACCTAGGATTTTGAACATTATGAGTGTCATGGAATTTTTCCAGAATGTTCATGAGTTTAAATTTCAAATTTTGAATTTATTTGAAATTTTTGTGAATTATTTGAAGTTTAATAGCTTATTTTGTATTTTTGGTCCATTTATGAACAATTTTGTAAATATGGGTTAATTATGGTCAAATTATTAGTGAAGACTATATTTTGAGTCCTAAGAGGTTAGGGTAATTAACTCATGCATAAATATGAGTTTATGTATTTTTGTGATTGTAAAATGTTGAAATCACGCAAATCCGTAAAAACCGAGTAATATACGATATTGGCTAATTAAAAGGCGATTTAGCATAAAATTGAGCATGTTCATACATATTATAATGCTGCATTTTCTTTATGATTGTCATAATTTTAATTTATGTAATTTTGAATTATGTAATTTTACTTAGTATGGCCTTAGATTTTAATTGGTATTTCCCGAAATGTATGGGAATATCGATTCGGTTGTAATTTTTATTGTGATCTCGTATCACCGTTTTGTAATTTAATAGATTTATTTTATTTTAGTTACAAATGTATAATAGGAAATTATGTAATTTGTTATGTAATTTTATTCATTCCGGAGTTCCCAAAGACGGATTTCTTCAAGAATGGCGATACATAAAGACGGTGTTACATCGAGATGCGTGCCACAACCGAAGTTCAAGGGACCAATGGAGTTGGTTTCCGAATATGTAATAGTTAAATAGTTTTTCTATTTTAGGAAAGGCCATACTAGGATTTATTTATCTTTATGCTTGCATTTTATTTTATGTCACATGCATCGCTAAATCGCCATAACTAAACATGCATTGTCTTATCGAGTTTATCGACCGTGTCAATTAGAATTATCGTAGTTCACCGCTTTGGTTCACTTAAAACGTGATAGATAATAAATTGACATGACCTCTCGCTAAAACAATTAATTGAGACATAGCCTTACCAAATAGTAGAAACCATGAAAACCTATTTCGCGAGGGAGTGCACTCGGCCCTACCGGGGTACAAACCTTGTTACGTAGGGGAAGTGGGTGATGAATGTTAATCCACCGAGTTCATGTTAATAAGGGTTTCATCGGCCATACCGTGCCCAAGTTGATGTGGACTTGGATCATGGACACATTTATTCGAAATTTGGATTGAGCTCAACGGAAGTATTCGCGACCGTAGTTGCATGTGTTCCGGACTATAGATAAATATTAGAGTAATTTTATCGACCAAGAGTTCTAAAAGTAGAATCGATTAAAACGTTAATCCACCGAGTTATATTGATAAGGGTTTCATCGGCCATACCGTGCCCAAGTTGATATGAATTTGGGTCTTGGAATCATTTATTATAGTTGGGTAGAGGTCACTATATAAATGTTCATATCTTGTTAATTTGCAAGTATGATTTAAAAAGACAAATGTTAATATTTTCTTTCCTCCATATTTGTAGTTTTTACAATGAATCCAACAAATGCTACCGCACCAATAACTATTGAGTCATATCACCATGTTCTTGACGACGTTTGCTCCAACAATAATTTCGATACAACTAGAGAACTTCATTTCGGGATAGGTTCGGATGGAAACCTTAATTTCATCACCACTTCTAAACCACCCACTACTACTAGACCTCGTGTGAGTCCGTCTCAGGAAGACTACCTCATACGATCTATAGGATCTTTGTCTCTGGAAGATAAAGATGCCAAAGCTAGTGGGAGCTCTAGCAATCAAGTTCTTGCGTCAAAGGGTAAGAGGTTCAAGAAGAAAGGAAAGAAAGTCAAAAACTTCAAGCAAGTTAATGATGAGTGCCATTATTGCTATGGCATGGGACATTGGCTTAGGAATTGCCCTATGTATTTGCGAAATATAAGGGAAGGACTCATTACTCCAAAAGGTACAATTCCTAAAGAAATTTATGTTATTGATATAAATTATACTTCCACTACGACATGGGTACTAGATACCGGTTGTGGTTCTCACCTTTGTAATCATTTACAGGGTTTAAGAGATGTGAAGAGGCTTAGCAAGGGAGATGTGGATCTACGCCTTGGAAATGGAGCTCGGGTAGCGGCCGAATCCAAGGGAACTTATGTTTTAGCTTTGCCAAATGGATTTGAGTTGTATTTGCATAATTGTTTTTATGTACCTACACTCTCTAAAAACATTATTTCAATCGCCATGCTAGACGTGGACGGTTTTTGTTTTGTCATTAAGAACAATCGTTGTACTATTTCTAGGAACGACTTGGTTATAGGCCAAGCTTCCTCTATCAATGGCATTTACATTTTAGAGACCTCAAATCCGACTAATGATATTTATAACATTCAATCAAAGAAACTCAAAACAAGTGACCCAAGTGAAGCGTTCATTTGGCATTGTCGATTAGGTCACATAAACGAGAATCGCATCAAAAGATTAATTTTTACTAATGTGATTACACCATTTGATTATCAATCATTTGGTACATGCGAATATTGCCTACTTGGCAAAATGACTCGTAATCCTTTTAGTGGTAAAGGGACACGAGCTAGTGAACTATTGGGACTCATACACACCGTTGTGTGTGGACCAATGAGTATCACCGCTCGTGGTAATTATGACTACTTTATAACCTTCACCGATGACTTAAGTAGACATGGGCATGTCTATTTAATGAAACATAAGAGTGAAGCGTTTGAGAAATTCAAGGAATTTCAAAATAAAGTAGAGAACCAATTGAACAAAAAGGTAAAAGCACTACGTTCCGATCGTGGTGGTGAATACCTTAGCCTTGAATTTGATTCACACTTGAAAGGTTGTGGTATTATATCACAACTTTCTCCACCCGGAACACCACAACTCAATGGTGTTGCCGAAAGGAGAAATCGAACCCTACTTGATATGGTTCGATCAATGATGAGTCAAACCGAGTTACCGAACTCGTTTTGGGGATTTGCGATTCAAACCGCAATTAGATCTTTGAACAATAGTCCCACTAAATCCACCGAAAAGACTCCATATGAGATGTGGACGGGAAAGGTTCCCAATATATCCTATATGAGGATTTGGGGATGTGATGCTTACGTCAAGACTAAAACCGACAATAAGCTTGCCCCAAGATCCGAAAAATGCACCTTTGTAGGTTACCCCTCGCATTGTCGAGGATACTACTTCTACAAACCTCAAGAAAACAAAGTGTTTGTGTCTAGTGAGGCTGTCTTCTTAGAAAGTCAATTTATTTCTAAGAGACAGAGTGGGAGAAATTTTGAACTTGATGAAGTTCAAGAGCCACAAACCGAGGTAGAGACGCAAGAAGATGTTCCTTCGTCGTCTAACGCGGTTGTACCTCCTCCACTAAGAAGGACGGGCCGAGTAATTCGCCATCCCGATCGATATGTGGGACTTATCGAGGAAGATGGAACACTCGATGTGTTGCTTATGGAAAGTGAAGAGCCCGCCACCTACAAGGCCGCAATCTCTAGTCCAAATTCCACCTTATGGCTTGAAGCCATGAAGTCCGAAATGGATTCTATGCTTGAAAACCAAGTTTGGGACTTGGTAGATTTGCCTAAAGGGGCAAGACCCCTTCAATGCAAATGGATATTCAAGGTCAAAAATGGCATAGAAGGACATGACGATGTCTACAAAGCTAGGCTAGTGGCAAAAGGATTTACCCAAGTCCAAGGTCTCCATTATGATGAGACCTTCGCCCCCGTAGCCATGCTAAGATCCATACGGATTTTGTTAGCGATCGCCGCATTTCATGATTATGAAATATGGCAAATGGATGTCAAAACCGCTTTTCTAAATGGGCATTTAGAAGAGGAGGTGTACATGATACAACCCGAAGGTTTTGTTGATTCTAAAAATCCTAACAAAGTGTGCAAGCTTAAGAGATCCATTTATGGTCTTAAGCAAGCATCAAGAAGTTGGAATCATCGATTCAATGATGTAATAAAGGAAAATGGTTTCACTCGAAATGTTGAGGAACCATGTTTATACATGAAATTTAGTGGGAGCAATGTTGTGTTCCTAATCTTGTATGTCGATGACATCTTACTCATTGGAAATGATATTCCAATGTTGTCTTCGTTAAGAAGTGGGTAGGTAACCACTTCCAAATGAAGGATTTAGGAGAGGCACAACGCATATTAGGTATCCGGATCTATAGAGATAGATCCAAGAGGATATTGGCACTAAGTCAAGAGTCTTATGTTGATAAGATTCTTCGACGATTCAACATGGACAAATCCAAAAGGGGTTTGGTACCTATGGTAACCGGAACGATATTGAGCAAGACTCAATGTCCCTCCGAACCCCATGATGTTGAACGCATGAAGTTGATCCCTTACGCTTCCATTGTTGGATCAATCATGTATGCCATGATATGCACACGTCTCGATGTCTCGTATGCCTTGAGCATGACGAGTAGATACCAAGGAAATCCAGGTGAGAGTCACCGGATTCTTTGTCAAGAACATCCTTAAGTACTTGAGAAGAACTAAGGATTCTATCCTTGTGTTTGGAGGAGACACCGAGTTGCGTGTTAATGGATACACGGACTCAAGTTTTCAAACAGATAGAGATGACATGAAATCACAAGTTGGTTTTGTTTTCATGCTCAATGGTGGTGCCGTAAGCTGGAGAAGCTTCAAGGAAGTCAGAACCGCGGATTCGACAACGGAGGTGAGTACATAGCAAAGCATCGAGGCTGCCAAGGAAGCTATGTGGATCAAGCAATTCACGGAAGGTCTAAAAGTAGTACCTACCGCCAATGATCCCATCACTCTCTATTGTGATAATAGTCGGACGATCTTCCAAGCTAAGGAGCCAAAGTCTAGTAATAGATCTAGACATGTACTTAGAAAGTATCATGTAATAAGAGATTTCATTGAAAGAAAGGAAATTGCGATTTGTAAGGTTGGGACGGATGACAACATAGCCGATCCGCTCACCAAGCCTTTATCGCAGGCTAAGCATGATGGGCATGTTACGTCCATGGGACTTAAACGTGTACCAAATTTCTGTTAGATTTTGAAATGAAATAAAAGTGTTGTTTTGTTCATGTTCATAATCACATTTGTCTTTTATCTTTAATTTATACTTTGTTACATCCATACGGGTTGTAGAGACAATTGAACCCCGTTAAAGTGAACACGGATTAACATAGTATTTGCCCATAGTCACTTGTATGAGGTGACGTCTCGAAGTGAGTCGAGTGTGAGGCGATTGATGGCAAGTTCAAGTGCCATAGAGTCATGTGAGATGACTAGTCGATCACATAGGCAGACTGTTAGGAACATTTTGTCGGGCCTAATGACCGCATATAGAGTTCTGGCAAATTTATATAGCCTGGTCGTGGCGAGAGCTACTATAGTATTCTAATGAGTCGATTCTTTTGACTAAAGACTATTCGCCTAAGATGGCACGATTTCAGAATAACTTTGATTTGTGTTACTACGACCTTCGTAAATGGGGTCAAATGGGCATATTTTGGGTTATGATGGCTGTGGCTAGTCGAAGGGAATGAGTGCGATAGGAATTGTCCACCCCTAGTCAGGGTTATAACAATATCTCAGGGCCACTCGAGGAGTAATGAACTCGAAATGCGTGGCCACGCTCGGAAGGTATCCAGAGTGGATAAATCCGGTCAATCAGTTATTCTCCAGATCGAGGAAACCACTCTCGATATGATCACTTGCAAGTACGACCTGAAAGACACCTTGCATTGAGTGGGAGATAGTAATAGGACAAGAGAATTGGTGACGCACACTTGTCGAGGACAAGTGGGAGATTGTTGGGAAATGTGTCCTCAACGATAGTGCGATCACATGATTTAAATATCATTATTAAATCTCATTTTGAAGAATACAATTGGGAAGTAATTTTTTTGTTATCAACTGGTCAACATATATCGGTAATGATTGGTGACTAGAGTTTGACATTCTTTGTCGTGTGACGGTGGTGATCAGTTGACCCCCTAGGTCATACCTAAAGGGCAATACACTTAATTGATTATTTAATTAATCGTATAACGTTACGAGTTGATTAAATTACTTGAAAATTGACGGACGATTTTGGAAGTAAAATTTACGTATCATATTGAAATGTGATTAAATGAGATACGGTCTGAGTAATCGAATTGTTTCATTACTCGGATGAAATTATTGTTTAAGGTAACAATCGGAATTGAATGAATTTTTGTGAATACGATTTACAAATTGGTAAAATATTTCGGCACAAGTAATTATGGAATTACTAAATCGATTTTTGTATGTGACGTATTTTTATTAATACGTTGATTTTTAAATATGTTAAAAATACATTACAAATTATGTTACATGTGACATGTTACATATTGAGAAATTGACAAAAATAATATGGACACCATATTATGATTGTACCGAAATAATGGGGTATTGGGTTAATATTTTGTTGATTAATTTATTAAGTAAACATAATAATTACCTAATGGTCTAGCCATGCAAGCCTATGAACATTGTTAAGAGCAACAACTTCATGCATTGGCTCACCCAAAAGCCCCCCCTACCACCCGGTTTTTGAGAAGAGAAAACCATGATGGTTTTCTCATATTTTTACCTAATTATATACAAAATGTGTTGTATAATATTCATTTACTTGTTCATCCAAAATTTAGAGTTTTAGAGAGACAAAATCCTCTCTTCTTCTTCCTCCCATAAAACCGAAAATATTAAGAGTACATAATATTTTTGGGTCTATTTTCTACTAAGATTAATATTATACTAGTACTTATAATATTAATTAGATTAAGTGTTAAGCCTTGGGTATAAAGCTTGGGGAGAGATCTTATACTTAGATCTTGTTCATCCATAAAGGAAAGCTCAAGATCAAAAGAGAAAGGTGATCTCTTTTGTGCCCTTAAATCCGAAATCAACAATGTAAGGACATTATTTCTTTTCTTTTATATTATTGTTTGCATGCATAAAATCCGTTTTAATTTTATGACAAATTAATTAGACATATATGAGTATGTTAATATGTATATGAATCTACATTTCCTTCATTCCATGCCTACGGGGTGGATCAGTCGACGTGGGGGGCACCTCAGTCCTTCCCTTACGGTGGCTTGACCCCATGGTACGTGGGCCCAGGAGCAGGAGCAGGGGCGGATGCGGGGATCGGGTCAGCATGAGCAGGTACTTCAGGTGGTGATGATGATGAGGTGATGTTTGAGCAGCAGCAGCAGCAGGAGTGATACTCCTTGTTTTATCTTCATTCATGATTGTTATTAGTAGTAGTTGTTGGTAGCGGAGCTAGAGTTTTCGGTTGTTTTCTTTTAGTGGAAACTTTATTTGAGAACTTGTATCGTTAGGCCATAAGGCCGGATTTGCTACTCTAACCTTTTGCAGGATAATTAAGAGTCGGGGCATCATCCCGACTCAATTTGTGTGACAATCGTGTGTTTATATGTCGGTCTATGACAGGTTGTGTAGGGCACTTGACCTGCAGGTACTCGACAGAGTACCCCACACTCTATCGAGTAGCTGCAGGAAAGGAAGAAAGGAAGCATTCTGATCTCGGGCTACTCGATCGAGTAGCCAAGACACTCGATCGAGTAGCATGGCACTCGATCGAGTACCGCTACATACTCGATCGAGTAGCACTGTTACAGGAGATTTTTGAAAATTAAAAATGTTCAATTGTTTTATAACGGCAAAGTTTAATGTTTAATGTGGTTATTAGTGCGTAGTAACACCTTTGAACTGTTAAATTCATTTGTTGGAAGTCGTGCTTGAAGTTTATAAGCGTATTTGTCACAATTAGTAAGGCGGTAATAATTTCTTGCTACTTTAATATTGCATACGCCTCATTACGATTTACTTATCGGAGTTGTAACTCCGCCTATATTTGTGCATATCATTTTAACGTGTGTTGTCCACGGTAACTAGTTGTTCCGGTGACTTGCGTATGATTTCTTAAGTAACGAGTATGTAGTTAGCGAGTAATGTCCACAACAAAGAATATGGTTCTCCTTAATGATTAAAATGCAAATAATAAATAATATGCGTGATAATTTAGGTGGTGAACTTCGGGGACGAAGTTCCTTTTTAGAGGGGAAGAGTAATGTCGCGAAATAAAAAGGTTGTTTTGAATAGTGTTTTGCTTGTTTATAATGTTGTTGGTAGTTGTTTATAATGTGGTTGGTGTCATGTGTTGCAAAAAAAAGGAAAAAAAAAATTTTGTGGTTGAATTATAACGACTTACTTTCTTTGGTTCTTTAAAATGAGTGTGATCGTATTTGAATCACGTTGCCAAGTAACATGGTGGCGTTAGTTATGTCACATGAAAGTTGATATGAGACATGTTCTAGATTGATGGGTGGACAATAATTGGTGTATGTGGGAGATCGTGAGTGACGATTCGCACTGCGCGTCGGATGTTTTATGTGTATATAAAATAACGGTTGACTGTGATAAAGCTTGCATGATAGTGGCAAGAGTCGATAGGTTTATTTGTGGACGGTGATGATGATGACATGGGGGGGGGGAATGGTGTCTACAAGGAGTGATGGTTTGACCGGGAAGATTGGTGAGGTTGTGTTGGTTCCGTGCCATGAGCGGGAGAGGTGAGTTGAACTTCGGGGACGAAGTTCTTTTTAAGGGGGAAGGCGTAATACCCGCCCTTTTAGGGATCCTTTGACCGAGTTGACTGTCCTTGGGAGCGGGAGTAACCTTAGGGAAGTATGCCAAAACCATCTTGGGGTGCGTATTAAGAGTGGTACTCGATAGAGTAGAGGCTACTCGATCGAGTAGCTAGGGTACTCGATCGAGTAGGGGGCCACTCGATCGAGTAGGTTGGGTACTCGATCGAGTGCCTGGTTTTCAGCGAGGGTTTTATATCGCGTTTTGTTAAATCCGCAAATCACTTCCGCCACTTTCCTCCTACCCTTCAGTCGCCTCTTTCCCTTCCCTTCACCTCAAAACCTCCATGGAAGCCTTTGTGAAGATCCTTGTGCCTTAGAAGAGCTCTCTTGAGTCGGGTAGCGGTCTTTTGCCTTGTCTCTCCCTGTAGGTATGTCACAATCACCATCCGTGTCCTTGTCTCTATAGTTAGGGTTTGCTTGTTAGTAATAGATATTTGTATGGTGGCTATAGGCGTTGCTTGATCGCTGGACGTATTATCTGTCGGCATGGATTGGTTGCGATGGCTTAAAGGTAGGTTCGCCTACTCAGTTTCTGTAGATGGTCTAGTGTGTCGGTCGTTATAGTAGTATTGTGATTGTTTGATATAGTAATTGTGTGGTATTGTGATTGTGGCGGTGATCGTTGTTGATGGTTCTCGAGATGCGTTCTCGGCTGAGTGGGGTCACTTGCGGGAGTGACTTCACGCCCTAGTTTCGCCCTCTGTGGAACCCGCCACGGGAGGGGATGTGCACATTAATGGGACAGGGTTATTGCTCGTGTGATGAGCGGGGCTTAGGTGGGAACGGCTGCGGTCCCCCACTGGCAGGGCTGGTCCAGTGGACAGTCAGTGACAGAGTTGATTGGGTTGTGGTGACTGTGGTTGGAGTTGGTAGTGTTGTTTGTATTGTTGATTGTAGTTGCCATTGTCTTGTCTTATCTCAGTACTGACCTTGTTTGGTTGTTTGTTTGTTATGTGTCTGCCGTGATCCCTTATGGTGAGCAGTCGGTCTTAGCAGGTGTTGATGTTGTGGATAGCTGGAGTCCGGGCAGGGATGAGTCTTCACGAGATATGATGGTCATAGCGAGTGGTCTTGAGTTGTACCTTTATATTGTATTTTGGTTTGAATCACTTGTAACATAACTTAATAGTCCTTTTATTGACGTTTGATGACTACTTTCCTCGGGTAACCGAGATGGTAACGCCCTTATGTGCTAAGGAAGGCCTAGTTAAGGCTCCTCTGGATATGGGGGTGTTACATATTCGATTAGCAAGAGGCCAGGAACGGTAGAACTCAAATGCACCAACATCACGCTTCAAATGGTGAATTGATCAACAAAGACACCTTTAGGGGTATGGGAAGATGTTTCCGTGAGAATTGGAAAATTCTTCATCCCGGTGGATTTCGTTATTGTTGACGTGGAAGAAGACTCCAACATTCCTATTATCTTAGGAAGACATTTATTGCACACCGCGGGTGTTGTGATCGATGTGAAGCATGGAGAGCTCACCCTTGAAGTGGGAGTTGAAACCATTACTTTCAATCTTGACAAGACCATGAGAGCTCCCCGATTGCATGAGCCATATTTTATGGTTGATCACTATAACCGGAAGGATGATAGGAAGAAGTTGGAATTTCAATGGAGAAAGAAAGTGGATGATGCCCTATCAAAAGAGCAAGGAAATTTCAACAATGAGAGCTTGAAAAGCTCACCCATGACAAGTGAAGAAGAAGGCCTCATTGGCTAAGACAAGAAAGAAGGAGAGTTGTCTTTATTAACTCAAGAATTTTTTAGTGAGCAAGTAGACGAAGTATGCGGTCTTTGGGATGATGAGTTTGAAGGGATATTCAATCCCTATATTGGTAATGCTATGACCCAAGGCCATCATGGAGAACAAGTGCAAAGATCTATTGAAAATCTTTATCATGATAATGAGCAAGCTTTCGACTACTTCTTCAAGGTGTTGAGTAACATCAACAACACCTTGAACATGCCCCCTTGACATCTCACATTGGATGAGAGTTTGGTGGAGTCCTCCCTAACCCACCATTTGTAAATATTCTAACTCCCTAACTTGCATTTCAATTATTCTACTGCATTTTTGTCATTTATGGATTTACATTTTTGTACCTTGATCAAGATATTCATCATTTTGAGAGAAGTGAGGGAGGGACTTATAAATTTATTGATGTGTAGTGCTTTGACTTAGTGTGGGGATACCAATTGCCTAGGCTATTCATGCCTTTGTAGTGCCCCTACAATGAAGAACATAAGAATTGAATAATGTAATGACACGGGTTACGAAGCTCCCACGGATGGACCTGAATTCGTGTGGTCAAGGAAGAATCCGAGTGGCCTGAGGGATAATCCACTCATCCTGAACAAACCCGAGCGTACAAGCCATCAGATGCTCGTCTGGTGAAGCTGCAGAAATTAAAATTTGGGCCTGACTGTTTATCCGAGCGTGCCAGCCAGAAAGACGCTCGTCTTAGTCTGGACGGTCATCCATCAAGAAAGACGCTCTTCTTTTTGCTGCCAAATTCTGCAATTTCGCCCTGGAAAGGAATCTGAGCGTCCTAAGCAGAAGACACTCGTCTCAGCTAAAGGAATCCGCTCGTCTTTCCTGCGGTCCGCTCGTCCTGTGGCGTCTTTTTCTGAACCATTTTTTTATGAATCCGAGCGTCCCGACCCCTGGTCTGCTCGTCTCCCTCTGCATATTCAAAACTAACGGGTCTTTTTAAACCCTCATCTCCCATTCATTCTCATTTCTTCAAAATACAAACACTACCCAAAATCCCAAAACCCTCATCCTCTCCATCAACAAAAACAAATTCCCTCAACCAAATTGAACCAAATCAAATCCAAACTTTCTCACAACAAAAATTAATCACTCCTTTTGCAACAACAATTGATTCAAACACCAAAATCTTCAAGTTTTGAGTCAATTTTTAGGATACAAAGCAACATTCATTCATCCTAAATTGATTTGAGCATTACTAGAAATCGAAGATTTCAATCTTTCATTGGTGAAATTAAGCAAAGGAGAATGGCAAGAACAAATGGTGGAAACAAGGCACCCCAAAAGAAGACACTTTCCAAAAGACAATTAGCTCTTCAAGCAAAAAACGTATCAAAGGCATTGGTAGTCCATGAGGCAAGGTTGGAGGTTCATGAACAAAATCCCCCTATGGAAGCTACTACTTCAACTCCGGTCATTGAACAATTATCCGATTATCCGGAGGTAATTTTCACTTCCGACTCCCACGGGGAGAAATTCATTCTCTTTGCTAAGAAAACCATCATGCCTACTAAGTTTATTTGTGAAGATGCATTGTCAAAGTTGGGTGTCCTTGAACAAACTAAGACCTTTTTGGAGTCTATGGGGTTAAGTAAATTGTTTACAATGCAAGAATTGACATACCCCTCCCTCACCTTAGAGTTTTTGAGTTCTTTGAAAGTCACAAAGGTGGAGACCCGAACCATTATTGAGTTTCGTCTTGAAAATGTTGATAAATGCTTATCTTATGACGAATTAGGTAAGATATTTGGCCTTAGTGTTAGTGCAAAATTTACAAAGATGCCTACCAAGTATGACCCCGTTCCTCTTTGGATGGCAATTTCCGGAAGGAAATTCACACGTTTTCATGACTGGCGTGCTCTCTTAGTCCACCATCCGGGCATTAGAGTATGGCATAAGGTCATTGGGAATACTTTGATAGCTAGAAATGGCACAAATCATCTTACCAAACTCGATTTTATCCTTCTTGAGTCGGCTTTGAACATTGGGAGAGAATTTACCAAGCCATGCAATGCTTTACGACTTTTGGTTGATCGATGGCTTAATGTTGATTGTGGCAAAGAAGGCACGGCCGTTATTGCCAATGGAGGACTAGTTGCCTATTTGGCTAAGCATTTTAACCGGGATTTCAACAAGAACAACACTTATGCACCGGTAAGAGGTGGCCACCTTATCGATTTGCCCACCATGATTCTAAAGTTTAAGTGGGTCAAGAACGATACTCTTGACAACAAGTTTGGGTGGTTGACAAATGAAGCTAGATCCTTCACTTTACCTAGCAAAATTTGCTGATTGAATGTTCATCGACCGAACTACCTTCTCCCACTCTCCGAAGAGACCGAGTACATCATTCAACACCAAGGGAACGAAATTGCCGAGCCATCCTCCTCCATTATCACCCCACCTTACTCATTTTAGTACCACGAGTTCAACCCCAAAGATGCCAAGGCG
This sequence comes from Silene latifolia, assembly GCF_048544455.1. Taxonomy (NCBI): domain Eukaryota; kingdom Viridiplantae; phylum Streptophyta; class Magnoliopsida; order Caryophyllales; family Caryophyllaceae; genus Silene; species Silene latifolia. Next base: position 89,165,936 of record NC_133528.1, read on the forward strand.
GCAAATGATTACTTGACTCTACTCATGAGGGAAATGCATAAACAAGCTTACAACGATATAGTTGATGCTTACAAGGCCCAATATCTGCCCCTCCTACATCTAGCTAGGCAAGGACTTCTTGATCCATCTTGTCCTTTGCCTAGTTGGGCGGATAGGGAAGTATTCTTTCCTAGCACTTCTAGTGGTGGTAGACCGGGTGGAGAGGAAATGGTTGTTGATGAGAGTGGTGACCAAGAAGGAGAAGAAGAAGAACTTCAAGAAGAAGAAGAAAGTGAGGAAGAACAAGAAAGTGAAAGTGAGAGTGGACATGATTCCACATCTATGGAGGTTGATGATGCCTCAAGAGATGATGATGATGATGATGATGATGATGATGATGATGATGATGATGATGATACAATGGGTGAGGATTAGCAAACTTTGGAGGCTCCTACATTCTTACACCTCCTTTATGGTTTGTTTACTTCTCTTGTTTTTATTTTATCTTGATCATTTTTTTTGTGGAGTCCTAGCAACATTGGAGGACTAACACGTTGTAGATACTCTTTCTTCTTAAGACTTTGCTTGTTAGAATACTTGTAAAACACCCTAGGATGTGTCATGCTAGTATCCTTTGACCCATGGATTAAGGCCTAGTCAAGAGTACCTTGTGGTGTGATAACTCCTTGGCTACCGTTTATTCCAAGGTGACCCTTGAAACCATGCAACCATCATCCATGTTCTACCACATTTTGTCATCAAAGGGAATGGGCACAAAAATTGTTCAAAAATTTGAGTTCAAGAAATGAAATAAAAAGTTAAAAAGTTTGCAAATTGCATCAAAAGAAAAGAGGAGTAGCAAAAATAAAAACTCATATGCTTCAAATATAAGGCACCCTCATTACTAATTGGGGAGACTTTGAAAATGTTCAAAAGAAATGGCAAAAAGAAAGTGTTTTCAAATGTTATATGCCACAAGAAATTGGGGGGAAAAACAACAACAAAAGCAAACTCCCAAATGAAACTCAAATCCTATTGATCCCTTTATCCATCATATCCATTTTTGTGCATGGTAGAGAGGGGACGGCCCTTCTTCTTGTCTAGGCAAGAGGGGAAATTCCGCGATCCTCCAGTGTTTCTAACACTATAGGGAGCCTATTCTTGACAAAAGCATTTAACGATTGAGGACAAAGGTATCCTAGCTTGACACAACTTGGAGGTGATTTATTGGTATCCTTCTAGGCTTAGTAGTTTGAAGAAACCATATCTATGAAGGAGTGTGTACCCTTGGACTGCTTCCCCTTTAGATAAATTCCGCCACTTAGATGAGAAAAGTGGCTATTCTTTTTGTAGATGCATCCATTACTTAATTTTTTTTGCTTTAATGATTGGATGTGTCGCCATTTTGGCAAGACCCACCTTGCCTTGCAAGAAGGCATCCTACCTCATGGTTGTCATGTTGTGAGTTGAAGGGGCGGAGTGAGACCGGCTAATTGTCTCATATCGGCTATATTAGTAGGTTAGTTTAAATAAGGGTCCTAGTTTTGTCACCTCTTTACTCGGGATGAGCAAAGGTTCGGTTTGGGGATATTTGATGTGTCCAATATTTGAGCATATTTAGTCCCCGAATTAGCCTCGTTCCTATGCTTTTTAGTGCATATTTGGGTCATTTACTATCTTTAGTCCTTTGTTTTGCATATTATTTGAGGTTTTGTTCCCTTGGTAGGAGAGGAGTGCATACCTTGCATTTTCATGGCAAAATAGAGCTAAATTGATCGAATCTAATGACCAAGCATCAAAGTGAAGACAAGACTAGAAGGCCTTTGTAAATAACGTAGTAGATGGGCAATGATGAAGAAGATCCTTGCATCTCCAACAAGATCCCGGAGGATTGCTGGAAGAAGGAAAGAAGGAAAGAAGAAAAAGCTCACTGGACTGGAATCCGCTCGTCCCAGCATCGGGACGCTCGTCCGAGGGTCACAATCCGAGCGTCCCACCTGCCTGGCCGCTCGTTGATACGTGCATTTTATATAGTCTTTTTAGGCCTTTTTATGCACGTATTTCTATGCTATTATCGTAGTTTATGCTACGTATTAGGATATTGGGCCCATTAGGGCCGGCTACCGTCTAGGGTTTACAGTATCGTCATCTATTATATATATCGTCTAGGTATTGTAATCAAATCACATCATTCAATAATACAATTATCATTTATGAATTCCTCCCTCTTCTATAATCTTAACATGGTATCAGAGCCTCGATCTTGAGGTCTCTATAAACCGCTTCCGCATTCTTACCGGTGGGTGGCCGGAAATTTACACCCACCGGTAGGATTTTCGTTATCAATCTCTAAAAATAAAAAAAAATAAAAAAATAAAAAGGGTAGAAATTTATTCGTCCAAATGTCCAATGATGGTGTAATGGCAATTTGATAACACCATTGAAGTTATCAATGAAGGTGCTATTTATTTCTTGCCGTTCCAACATTCAAACGGATGTTTTCGGTTGATAGAAATTTGTCATATTCCCACGGACTTCTTTTGCCAAAATATTAAGGAAAAAAAAAAAAAAGCAATCTCTTCCTTTTCTTTTGAAATTTGATTTAAATTCTCTTCTTCAAGGTGGTATTTAAATTGATATATTTGGAGTTCGAAAAGATCAACGTTCTCTAAATTTTGAAATTAACGGATAATTTCCGTTTTATTGATATTTGTCAGGTTCGATTAGGGTTCCTGCAAATTAACTCATTTTCGACAAGTCCGAAAAACTTAACGTTCTTGTTCGAAGAAATTTCTAGCGAGTCTTAATACTCGTTTATCTTACCAACCTTGCGAAGAAATTTATGAAGATGGAGAAGAGATTTTGATTTTGATTTTCTTGTCCCGAAAATAAAGACGTTTTTTTATTAATTATAATTTTATTGTAATTCTCCAATCGTAAAGTTCGTACTATGTACTGCCTTTACGATTGCGGGAGGGTATTAGGATATTGGGCCCATTAGGGCCGGCTACCGTCTAGGGTTTACAGTATCGTCATCTATTATATATATCGTCTAGGTATTGTCATGAAATCACATCATTCAATAATACAATTATCATTTATGAATTCCTCCCTCTTCTATAATCTTAACACTACGAAATGTTCCGAATATGCTACTTTGGTTTGTTTTGTCTTATTTGCAGGAATGAACCAGAAAGTAGTGAAATCAAGCCTTTTACCGTTCGTTTAGCATGCATTTGGAGGAATAGTGAATTTGGAGCGGGAATGTAGCTATTTTGAGATGCGCAAAGAAGAAAGATAGCTAGGCGAGCAAAGGAAGAACTTCGAATTGCTAGTGCCTACTTTGGAGAGCCATATCTCGAGTTCTACAACTGATATTCAGGTGATTCCAATTGGATATGAAATTTTGTCCTCTTAGCTTTCCAACGCCACCGGAATCTCTCTGTTTGCCCAAGTAAAGAAGAAATGGCAGCCGTTTGAATTTCAGTGCGCAAAGCAGGAAATGCGCGCTGGAAAGTACTCGATCGAGTACAATTATGGTCGATCGAGTACTAGCTACAGCGAGAAGATATTAGTCGAGAATAATTAGATTATATCTGGGTTTTATCCTATAATTAGATTAATAATAATTATATCTCATTATATAAGAGATACTAAGTTAGACCTAAAGGGAGAATTCATTCCCTGGAGTCAGTAGAGGGGACGGACGTTGCTTTATTCCTCTTCACTGTTACTTTATTTCGGATTATTTTCACTCGGATTTCATGTTCTTTACGCCGGATTCGCTTGGATTGTAATTCCTTTCTCCTTCTTAATAATAATTAATCCTTTTTATTGCTTTAATTCCTCATTCCCTATATTAGTTATCGTAATTAACTTAATTCAAATTTCATTAGACTTTTATAATGTTGAATTTCAATTATCTATTTCTTGTTATTGTTAATTCGTTGGTTATGCGTAACTAATTCCCTTATGCTAAGACTATAGGGGATCCATAATTATGAGGGAATAGTAATCGATTTATTGGGTTAATGCTAGTAAGGTCTTTGTTGGTTAAATGCTACAATTAATTGTATCCGTCAAATTGAGTCGACGCAATTAGACATTTATTTCTTAGTGATCCTTGACCTGGACCGAAAGGTTGGAAAAGGCGAGACTAGTAGCGAACAATAGGGTATTGCAGTGAGGGCGAAAGTTAAGCTGTTTACACTTTAGGGTGAATTAAGGACCGAAAGGTGACGTTCGTTACCCCTTAGACCGTATTTGCAATGACCTGAGACCTAGATTACTTGACCGGATGATTATGGTGAACCGTTTGTCTCAGCTGTTTTTCTCTATCTGTTTAATCCCTTTCTTTTATTCTCTTTTCCTTACTCTTATTAGTTTAGAAAATCACATTTAAACCCCCATTTTTGTGACATCCTGACAGACTGAGTTAAACAGATAATTAGCAAAATAGCCTCCCTGTGGAGATCGACCCTACTTGCTGCTAGCTTCTGTTAGTTGTTTTTAGGTTTATTTTTGATACAGAAACGACCGTATCAAATTTTGGCGCCGTTGCCGGGGAGGCGACAATTTTTATCTGTTTTAATTTTGTCTGTTTTTCGCCTCAAGGGAAGACTGAGTGCCTTGAGGCCGTTCTAATCTTTTTCTTCAGTGTTGTTTTGATAGGTCTACAGGTCTATTAGTCAGTTTTTAGAGAAAGATTATCGAAGGGAAGGCTTGAGTACCTTCGATTCTTTGCCAAGATGACGTCCGTTTCCCGACTTATTGCTCAGTTTGAAGCTCAAACTGAAAAATCTGCCAATTGGGAGAGGAAAGATTCTTGGGGTTGTTGTAATTACTATGATGTCGCTCCTCGACCACAACCGTTGCTGCAACAAGGCTATCAACAGCCTTGTTATTTGTCTCCACCGCAACCAACCCCTTCACCTGCTAGGAATGATGAGGTGGAAGAACTTAAGTCAACAATAAATGCACTTGCACTACAGTGTCATAATTTTAGTGCGGAATTCGATAGCCGTATGAAGAAGCTACAGACTCAGCTGAATCAAATAGTTGCCGAGCAAGGATATGGGCAACAGGAAATGGTATATGTTGTTTATACCGAGGGCATCTCATCTTATGAGGTATCCAATTCGCCTATTAGCGCCGATATTGAAAATACAAGGGTCAATTCCATTGTTCCAGAAGCTTATTGCGTCAATTCAAGAGTTGATATAAGTAAAGAGCTCGATCGAAACCCTGCCAGCACTCGATCGAGAGAATATGGAGGGAATGTGTTCGATCGACACACTGCTGGAGGCCGATCGAACGAAGCTGGAAGGGATCACCACGATCGAACAGACTCAGATACTGTTCGATCGATCACTGCTGGGAAGGAGAACCTCGATCGAACAGTCACAAAGTCTGTTCGGTCGAGCACGGCTGAAGAACAAGATCTGGATCGAAGAGTCTTTGTGACTGTTCGATCGAGCAATATGAGTGAAGAAAGCTCTCGATTGAGTACTGTGATACCTCGATCGAATTGCCTTGATGTGGACAGCACTGATACGTCAATAATGCCTATTTCTAATGACGATAAAAAGGAACATATAGTCAATTCCTATTCTGTTAAAGTTCCTTATCCACAACAATTGCTACCACACCGTGCATTCCTGGACCGTATCCGAGATCTAAATGTCGCTGATCACTACAAAGCGATGATTGCCCAGGTACCCTCGTATTCTGAATTTATTGGTCAAATTAATTGGTCTAAGAGGGATACTAGTGATGTTAAGACGGTAATGAATGTTGCTATGACTGAAGAGTGCAGCGCACTTCTTCGAAATGGGACCCCGCCGAAAATGTCTGACCCAGTTCGTTTTTCTATACCATGTTCAATAGGGACCCATTCAATTGATAGTGCTTTATGTGACCTAGGAGCTAGTATTAGCGTTTTACCTTTGTCTCTTGCCTTGAAATTTGGGTTGACTAAGTTCACACGCGCTAAAACGACGTTGACTAGTGACCATTCTTATGTTCGGGTCAAAGGAGCTCTACATGATGTACCTGTTAGGATCGGGAATTTCTTTATTCCCGTAGATTTTATTGTCTTAAATATACCCGAGGACCGTAACATTCCCGTTATTTTGGGAAGACCATTTTCGTGCACTGCTGGCGCAATTATCGATGTCGGGGTTGGGACACTTACCTTTCAGGTCGGAGGGGAGGACTTGGTTTTTACTAAGTCTGATGACCCTAGGGAACCCATGCACATCACGCCATGTGATGATGTCCCTCATAAAGAGTCCTTTGATATACCGTCTGATAGTCCTTCTGAGTCACATATTATTTCGCTTTTATGATGCCTCCCCCGATGCGGGAGCGAATTGGAGGAACATGCCTTTGTTTCTCTTTCTACAGGTCTTGACAAGTTCAAAGACCCGGGAGGTGAGATGGGTGCTCTTAGCATGAAGTCTGGAACTGCCCGGATAGATTGTCCTGGAAGAGGTGCCGATAATACCATGCCGTCTAGGAAAAAGCTGCGTGATGAGGTTATAGATTGGGACCCGGATGCTGTGGGAAGCTGCTGTTCTTACATTGCCAAGCTGTGGAGGCCGGATGTCCGCTTGACGATTGCTGAAGCTACCACGTCCAGTCAGAGGCCTAGTAGTAGGCCAATGATTTGTGCTGTTGGATGATCTGGGAAGTAGGTCGAGCTGGGACCTATCTGAAACTAGCGCTACCGGGAGGCAGTCCGGAATTTTAGAACTCTTTATTTATTTTTGAACATTCTTTATTTAGTTTTGTTGTGTGACTTAATAATTAGCCTATTCGGCTATAAACTGTGAACAATTTCGCCCTCTTTCTTTAGCAGTCCTTTTGTGCGGTTGCTATTTGCGAATTTGCAGGTACTCTTGCATTATGTTCGCAACTTAGCTGCTCTGAAGCCGCTAGCTGTGACCTCCCATGTTGCTGGTTGGTTTGGGGAGGTCCCTACTTCGCGTATTCTTGTAAGTTTTTCCGCGTTTCACTCTCTTCTTTTCTAGTTTGCATTTCCTTTCCATGTTTTGGTACAATGGGGGCATTGTACGGTTTGGTTTGGGGAGGTTATGCATTCATATCTGTGTCTGCATTTTGTTGTTTATTACATTTCTGTTTCACGTTTAATTTTCAGTTTGCATTTTTGTTTATTCTTATTAAAAATCTCAAAAAAATTGAAAAATTGTTAAAAATTCAAAAAAAATTAATTTTCATGTTTACTTCTAGCATATAGGTTGAGTCGGAACGGTAGATTTCCGTGATGAAATTGCACTTTAACTTGTCTTTTTACTTGAGCCTTGCACTTTATTGACAGTTATTAGCTGAGTCTTGCGCATATCTACGAATTAATGTCAAAAATTTAGCTGACTGTTTAGACTTGACCTGATAAATTGGCAACCTACTCTACAATTTCTGAGTTTTAGAGCCTTATAACTGGTGACATTCATGACCGGTTCATGTAGGAATTGAGAGTAGTACTCCTTGCATAGCATGTTCATTATTTTTGCACTTTTATGACATTCGATTTCTTGTCAAATGCATACATTTGGGTTTGTGGTCGGTGTCACATGCAGGGAGGTGCTTATAAATTTTCCCCTTTTCTTATATTTTTCACCCATATAGCTCCACTTAAGCAAAATCTTGCCTTTTTGACCCATTAGCTACATCCAAAACTCAGCCTGCCTAGTCAAGCTAGTTTAGTTTGTCTTTTGTGGTATATTTTTCCGTCTGCAGATTGGCCGTGTGTATTTTGATTGGAGTTGGTGTATATAAGGAGGGAGAAAAGAAAAGAGAAAAAAGAATTGAAAAAAGAGGAACAAAAAAAGGAAGATGATACGTAAAAAAAAAAAAAGAAAAAAAATGAAAAAATCAATGATAATCACGTATACAGAAGAAAACCAGGGAGTGAAAATCAAAAAAACAAATTGAGCTGGTTTGTATTTTTGAGATCGTATGTGCCTATCTTTATATTGTGACGGTCTCACTCCTCCGTTTTATTCATATCTTTTTGAGGAGATTGTGTATTGGGTAGTGAGTTGTGTGCCAAAGAAGGGCACTTGTACTTTATTTTACAGTCAGTTGAGATTTGGATGGTCTTATATGGTCTTGTTTAGGAACTAGCTTGACGCTTTACCTTCACATTTCCATAATATTGTTTTGCCTTTTCTCACCTGAACCTCACTTTCCCATATCATTTGTAAGCCCTCAGCTGTGACGGACATTGTTGGTTGGAATGTATGTGTAGTACTTGAATCGTCTATCATTTTTGTTGCATGCATGTTATGTAGGTCATGAGTCTAGGTGAGTGATTTGTTTTCTCTTTCTCTCTTATACATATACTTTCACCCTTTGCTTCATGAGAGAAGAGTGACCACGTGAGAGTCCGATTTTGTTGGTCTTGTAGGGTCGATAGGTCAGCTTTATTTATGGACATCTTATAATTCGTTTGTGTAATGACCATTGTAGCTGTAACTGTTGATTTTAGTTTGCATTAAACTGGTTTAAGTAGACAAGTTCTGACTAGCTCGAGTTATCTTTTCCGTTCCATTAGTTTGCATTTAGTTTACTCGAGGACGAGTAAAGGTTTGGTTTGGGGAGATTTGATACGTGCATTTTATATAGTCTTTTTAGTCCTTTTTATGCACGTATTTCTATGCTATTATCGTAGTTTATGCTACGAAATGCTCCGAATATGCTACTTTGGTTTGTTTTGTCTTATTTGCAGGAATGAACCAGAAAGTAGTGAAATCAAGCCTTTTACCATTCGTTTAGCATGAATTTGGAGGAAGAGTGAATTTGGAGCGGGAATGTAGCTATTTTGAGATGCGCAAAGAAGAAACATAGCTAGGCGAGCAAAGGAAGAACTTTAAATTGCTAGTGCCTACTTTGGAGAGCCAGATCTCGAGTTCTACAACTGATATTCAGGTGATTCCGATTGGATATGAAAGTTTGTCCTCTTAGCTTTCCAACGCCACCGGAATCGCCCTGTTTGCCCAAGTAACGAAGAAATGGCAGCCGTTTGAAGTTCAGTGCGCAAAGCAGAAATGCTTATTTGGAAAGTACTCGATCGAGTACAATTATGGTCGATCGAGTACTAGCTACAGCGAGAAGATATTAGTCGAGAATAATTAGATTATATCTGAGTTTTATCTTATAATTAGATTAATAATAATTATCTCTCATTATATAAGAGATACTAAGTTAGACCTAAAGGGAGAATTCATTCCCTGGAGTCAGTAGAGGGGACGGACGTTGCTTTATTCCTCTTCACTGTTACTTTATTTCGGATTATTTTCACTCGGATTTCGTGTTCTTTACGCCGGATTCGCTTGGATTGTAATTCCTTTCTGCTTCTTAATAATAATTAATCCTTTTTATTGCTTTAATTCCTCCTTCCCTATATTAGTTATCGTAATTATCTTAATTCAAGTTTCATTAGTCTTTTATAATGTTGAATTTCAATTATCTATTTCTTGTTATTGTTAATTCGTTGGTTATGAGTAACTAATTCCCTTATGCTAAGACTATAGGGGATCCATAATTATGAGGGAATAGTAATCGATTTATTGGGTTAATGCTAGTAAGGTCTTTGTTGGTTAAATGCTACAATTAATTGTATCCGTCTAATTGAGTCGACGCAATTACACATTTACTTCTGAGTGATCCTTGACCTGGACCGAAAGGTTTGAAAACGCGAGACTAGTAGCGAACAATAGGGTATTGCAGTGAGGGCGAAAGTTAAGCTGTTTACACTTTAGGGTGAATTAAGGACCGAAAGGTGACGTTCGTTACCCCTTAGACCGTATTTGCATTGACCTGAGACCTAGATTACTTGACAGAATGATTATGGTGAACCGTTTGTCTTAGCTGTTTTTCTCTATCTGTTTAATCCCTTTCTCTTATTCTCTTTTCCTTACTCTTATTAGTTTAGAAAATCACATTTAAACCCCCATTTTTGTGACATCCTGACAGACTGAGTTAAACAGATAATTAGCAAAATAGCCTCCCTGTGGAGATTGACCCTACTTGCTGCTAGCTTCTGTTAGTTGTTTTTAGGTTTATTTTTGATACAGAAACGACCGTATCACTCGTCCAAGAGCTCCATAATCCGAGTGTCCCACCTACCTGGCCGCTCATCCACCGCTTGCACAATCCGCTCGTCCCGACCTTTTCGACGCTCGGATTGTTCTCCAGTGCAGCCCGACTTCTTCTTGTTCTACTCAGGATGCGCATATTTTCGAAAGACTAGAAAAAAGGAGACTCGCATCTTTCTTCGAGAGGAGCATTTCCTCAACTTTTCTTAAGGACTTAATCGTCAATTAAGCCCTTAGTAACCCTAATTTGTGCACCTAATCCCCATTATAAATACCCCATTATACTAATTAGATTATCATGATCTTGTTATCAATCTTTAGTGTAGTCTATATTATTCTAATCTCTCTTTAATCTTGGAATCAACTTTTAATCAAGTATTAATACAAATCTCATTTCCTTAATTTCTCTATTGTTCATCCTTTATTTTGGGTAATTGAAGATTATTTGGGTTTATTTGGAGGATTGACAACCTTCCAATCATTCGTCAAGTACTACTATTATTCTTTGCTTATTATTTTGAATCATCATTAGGTATAATTCTCTTAATCCCATTTTAATTATTGTTAATCAACTTTACTTATTCATCATGTTTTGCTTTGTTGATATGATTGACAACCTTATTAACATGTTAAACTTGATAATGAGTGAGTAGTTCCCTTAACTAGGGTTAATGGGGAATTAGGGGAAACCAACATGGGGGATGATTCATGCATAATCTAATATGTTCACATAATTTATTCGCTAGCTTGTTGTGATCTCAACTTATGCACATGTTATGTTTGATGAAATGCGAGCCTATGAATCCTTGCATTTTTTACCCATCACTTACCTTTTCAATGAGACTTGTATGACATAACCCACTCGAGTCTCATTAGACCATGTATATAGTTGAGTAGGGAGGATTAAGTCGACTTGTAGGTGTTTTACAATCTAATCGATTCGGCTCCGGGACCTAAACCTTCCTAGGATTGTAAGATATAAACCAACTCGATCCTATCACAACAATAATTGCTTGCTTATAATTTGAGAATATGTTTGTATGATCAATTCCCATGAATCCCCTATGAACCCATGATACCCTAGTGCTTTTAATCAATTGTTTACACCTCTTTTTCATCATCTTGCTTGTTTACTTTTATTGTGATTTAGTTTAGTAATCTTCTTATCTCAACCAAAATTGTGACACCCCTAGACACCACTACTTGCAATCGAAAATCCTACATCAATACCCGTCCCTTGGGATCCGCCCTTTACTTGCCTCTTTAATAATAGTAGAGTTGTTTGTGAAGATTATAAATAATGTTTTGGTCTAGGTACTCCTAACGACAAGTAACCGAAATCTAAGCTAAGAAAGCGACCAACCAACCGTCAGGGGTGAATTTTTTTTAAAAAAGAGATTTTTGCGAGTGTATTTGATTTTAGTGAGATCAAGACTCGGATTTGCGAGAGCTTGAAATTTTGAAGAAAACTGACGTCGTGTTATCAATTTTCGATTTTTGTGGAAGATGCGAAAAAGTTTCGGAATTTCGACTGATATGGAAACGATCCGTGGCGGATCGGGGCAACAAGCCCTTCCCTCTTTTAAAAAAAAAGAGAAAAACCCGTATGTTTAAAGCTGCGTCATGGAAACCGTGCCGGATTTCGTAAAACGCGAGAATAAGGAAATGTGAGTGTGACACCCCGCGATAAAGCGGAAAACAGGAAATTTTTGAAATTTAAAGCGCGGGTTCAATAAAATCCAAAACATAAATAAAGAATGCGGAAATAAAGTTTAAATTATACAAACGCGATAGTCAAGGTGAGGGAAAATATATCCCTCGAATGACAATACAATAAAAGATGAGTCTAAGCAATCCTAATGAACCGACTACAAGGCCAAAGTGCTCGCTAGTTCACACATGTCTTCACCCCATAGATGCACCAACTAATACCTGTCATTCATGTAAACATGAACGCCACAGTCAGTGGGGAGTAACTCAAGGTTCTCCCAGCCACAAAATGTCGAAACGAACATAACAAAGAACTAAAACAAGTAAGTCATATCAGATTCTTACAAAAGATAAGAGTATCAAGTTTATATGTAAACATGGCAGTTAAATGAGATGGAACAAGATAGACCAACATTAGCATAATAAGGATTCAACTATTAATGTGAGACAATTAAATAATATGAAAGACAAGGATACGGTCATTTATGCAAAAACACACATTTCAAGGGATTACAACATAGATATGAGACTAGAATCTAAATCATGTGAAGCGGTTAAGTAGGGATCAATCAATGCAAATTACAAAAATAGAAATTGTAGCCATTACTTGGAAAACCACTTAGCAAACAATTCACGGGACGTGGCCACTAATGTCACATTCATAATTATGGCTTGCATCTCACCATAAGAACGGATGGGAACATCAATCCCGACGATCGTATCGCAACTAGAGGGCTTATAGCTCACCCCTAGTATCCGATAGGACCAAGACAAACAACACAAGGCATAACTCTTGCCTTGAAAGACAAATACCAATATCTATAACCAAGCAAGACCTTTACTACTCATATATCAAAATATAATTCCCCTGGTAGGACGACAATGGTACTCCCAAGACTCAGTCCTATTCTAAAACCGCCGACTCTCGGGCGCGAACGGTCCCCGATTCGACATGCGGCAGAACAGTCCGCATCCAAGACTCGATCGACAGAACGAAAGTCAAGAACCCACAATCGGCAGAACAGTCCGAAAGAGGCGGAAAATATGAGCTAAACCCACAATCGGCAGAACAGTCCGAAAGAGGCGTAAAGGTATGTCAAGCAATACGGTATAGCATAAAGGCATTATCACCAGAATACGATATGGCTAACTCGCAATCGGCAGAACAGTCCGAAAGAGGCGGAGAAAAACGTAAATCAACCAACTCCCGGCGGAACGGCACGAGAGCGGCGCAACCCAACACTTGGCAGAACGGCACAAGTAAGGCGTAAAGATATATCATAAGAATACGACTCAACCAAGCGATACGAATCAACTTAGAATGAGACTACTAATGTAATGAGCCGATGATAATCCAAATAAGATATTTCATGCCTAATTATAATCATGAATATGAATAATTAACCTATTTCTTCAATATTTGTCACTTGAATAAAAATGTAAACAAACGGGAATGAACCATTTTTGAAGTTGATATAAGTGGTTGATTTTTGATCATGGGGATGTTTGTTTTTATTATGGGGATGTTTTTTTTTTATTATGGGGATGGTTGTATCCTTCTTGTGTAAGAAAGGACTGCCTACGTATCCACTTGAAAAGGTGAAATCAAACCATGCTTGTAGTTCAGGTTTTTTTTTTTTTTGAGTGCAAATGGATGTTGCCTTTGACAGATCAAAGGGAATTCGAAACGGGCAAGGTGCCGCAGCTTAGACTCGATAAAACATGCAATTTCAAATCATAACGCGTTGAGGGACTTGACTTGAAAGGGACAAAGTGGTCGCTAGTTGTAAAACTAGGGCGAGGTTGTTGGTTGCTATGGTTCAAAGGTAGTATTTTTTGAGTTGGTCTAGGTTGGTCGGGTTTGTAAAATCCTCCCCGTCTAGGTCACTCAGTCTCACTGCGCCCCCCGAAAGTATTTTCTTCACCAGGTATGGCCCGACCCAATTGTATTTGAATTTCCCCCTCGGATTGACGGGCAATGATGCTCGAACCGACTTGAGGACCAAGTCGCCTTCCTTGATGTTCCGGGGTTTAACCTTCTTGTTGAATGCCCGTTGTATACGTCATTGGTATAGCTGGACGTTGTGCAGGGCGTTGAGCCGCTGTTCGTCTAGAAGCGTGAGTTGTTCGAACCTTCGACGGGTCCATTCCGCCTCAGGGACTTGACTTTCCAGTAGGATGCGTAGAGATGGGACCTCTAATTCTACCGGCTGAACCTCCTCCATACCGTATGCTAGGTAAAAGGGTGTGTCTCATGTCAGTGTTCGAATGGAGGTTCGGTATCCTAGAGCGCGAATGGGAGTTTGCTCCGCCAATCGCGGTAATAATCTTGCATCTTCTTGATAATGGTGACAAGAGTTTTGTTTGCCGCTGATGCCTGTCGTTGTGTGCACCAAAGATAAATTTATAATTCCTAACTACAACTATAGATAGCGGTAGCAGGGTCGAACCACAGAGAGGCAGATGTAATTATTAGTTGTCTAATTTCAGTCTAAGGTAACGATTATGTGGGGGTTGTTTTGAATTGGTCTATAACTAATGAGCAATAAACTAAAGAGATGTATAAAATCAAATATAAAAGGGGTACTAAGATGGTCGGTTCACTGTAGTTTTAGCAGCAGCATACTAAGTAGGTCTGAAATAAACATATGAGGCGGGAAAACAAGAGGTCCTCTCGGTCCGCTCTTAATAAGTAGCGTCTTTCGATCTCGCTACGGGTCCCTAATATCACTAGTACTGACTTTCGTCCTGACTAAAAACCTAAACTTTACCTATCTTTCGATCTCAGCATAGTTTAGTCATTTTAATTGGTGGTCTTAACAACTTTCCCTATCTTTCGATCTAATGGGTCAGTCATTTACTAAGCATTCAACTAGTCGCGTGCACTCGATTTGTCAAATATAGAATTTAAATCAATTAAAACGAAGCAAAACCTCACGTGGCCAGTCGATCGACCAGGGTGTGCGGTCGATCGACCGTGGCGCGATTCAGGTCGTATCATTCTACTGCCGCCTAATCTACAGTTCCCCCACATCCTAGCACGAGGTATTTAGCTACTCATATGATATTGGTAAAAACAACAATAAAATTAACGAAATAGACTACTGAATTCATACTTAAATTAACGGAATTAAAGACCAGCATAAAACGATGACTATGGCTTCGGGAAACTATTCTATCAATTCTAGCTATGATTGATAATAAAGCAATGAAACTGAATACAAGAACAGAAAAGTACCGTGAAGAGGAATTGTAACCGAAATATTAAAGGCACGAACGGAAATTGTATTGAAAACGAAACAATATTCGGAACCCTAATTATTTTATGATCTAAAAACTGATGAAAACTGAATGATTATTCTGTAAACTAGGTTACGTTATAAAGGAAAAGTACGCAACTCTTATTCCTAAACCTAGTATACAATGGGCTTCCAACTTCTCGATCTTTTGATTCACGTCAGAATTAGCGGCTTGGTCGATCGACTATGCAAGGCAGTCGATCGACTGCTCTTCGCTGAACAATAGCTACTGGAACTCGTGGTCTGGTCGATCGACTATGGGCATCAGTCGATCGACTGAAGTAGCTGATATTTGACTTCTAAATTCTCGTGGATTTGTCTTTCGGGCCTCGAAATGCGCACCAAGCTCGTTCCTTGAGTAAATACTTCATGTTAAATGCAATGCAGGATACTGGGGGACGGATTTAGCTTGATTTCCGCTGGATTCTTCACATTTCTGCAATAATGTACAAAAACACGAAAGTAGACGGAAATAGGGAGAATAGTAGCATAAACTACATAAATGAGCTCTGAAATGCGTGTAAAATGAGGTGTAAAACATCATATAAATGACACGCATCAAACTTCCCCAAACCAAACCCTTGCTTGTCCCCAAGCAAGAACTAGACTCGATCCTAAAACCTAATGGAACGAGTTCAATCTCAGAGCGAAATGCAAACCGATTAGCCTAAACCATTTTAATGCAATAACTAACAATCAATTAGTAATGTGAATCATGCAAACGAGCTATGGAGTCGTTAAAAACTGCTGAACCGTCAACTATAGAGACTTATCATATTGGACTCTCACGGGTCGCTCAAATCACTCAAATAAGCACAGGTGAATAATGTAAAGATAGAAAGAATTCATTTTGTAGTGACGCTCACCTAACTACGACCTATAAGAACATGCCTGCAGTCTAATATGAAAATGATCTCTACAACCGTACATATGCATTCGAACGAAACAAATGACCATAACACATGCCGAGGTATATATGGATATATGAGGTAATGGGTAAGAAGGGCAAAACAATTATGGGAATGTGGAGGTACATGTGATCAAGCTAGTACCTAAACAAAACAATGTGACAACATCCACTTCTTGCTCAAGATCAACAATAAACTCGGTGCTAATTGGAAGCACAAATCTCGCATTCTCCATAATGATTAATCAACCAACTCCCCATAAGATATAATTGCAACATGGGAGCAAAAATCGCCGATTAATAAAGGGCTTTGAATTATGCGAATTGATTCTTTTCTTCTTTTTCTCGGACTCCAGTCGATCGACCAAAATGGGCAGTCGATCGACTGCTTCAAACAGTACAGCGCTCTTTTTTTCTTTTTTGAATCATTTTTTCTTCTTCTCTTTTTTTTCTTTTTTCTTTGTTTCTTTGTTTCCTTCCTTTTTCATCTTCCCAATCATCATCTCAAAATGACCAAATGCCACTGATACCCGTCGTTGTGAGTACCAAAGATAAAATTTATAATCTCCTATTAAGACTAACCTAGGCTAGTGGTAACAGGGTCGAACCACAAGAAGGCAGTTGTAAACTTTAGTTGATTTATGATCAGTCAAAGGTAACAATTATGGGGGTTGGTTTGAATAGGTCTATAGCTAGAAGTGAACAGAGACAATAAAAAAATACGATTTAAACAGATAAAAGAAGGGTACTAGGATGATCGGTTCATTATAGCTTCGGCGGCAGCAAACTAAGTCGGTCTAAATCGAACACAGGTAAGGCGGGAAATAAGAGGTCCTCTCGGACCACTCCTAACATATAGCATCTCTCGATCTCGCTATAGGTCCCTAATGTCACTAATACTAACTTTCGTCCTGAAAAGCGACTAATGGTCTAAACTATACCTATCTTTCGATCTTAGCACAGTTTAGTCGATTTAATTGACGGTCAACTAACCTTCCCTATCTTTCGATCTAATGGGTCGGTCGCAAAATAGATATTTAACCGGTCGCATGCATTCGATTTGCTAAATACAAGATTAAGAACAATTAAAACGAAGGATAACCTTACAAGGTCAGTCGATCGACCAACAAGGTCAGTCGATCGACTGACACGCGGGTTTAGTCCGTGTTCAATCTAATGCCGCCTATGCTACAACTCCCCTACATCCTAGCACTAAAGATTTAGCTACTCATGGTGAAGGTAAAAACAACAAATAAACTAACAACGATTACTGTATTCATGCTTAATGTAAATCACAACAACGAAAATATGATAATTGGCTTTGGGGCACTAACTATCAATTCTATACTAATAATGAAAGCGAAGCAATAAACTAAGACTAGGGCAGAATAAATACCGAGAATTCCAGAGGAAAGATTTAGAACAAAGGGCCAGAAATTCCAATGCTAAAAGTCGATATATCAAACCCTAATTACTCGGAATATAAACTGAACTATTGTGATATGAAACTTAATGTCTTTTCCGATCCTAAAACTAGATGTTGGTGTTACGTTATATAGCAATAAACGCCACAACTTATTTCTAAAACCTAAACTTCACGGGCTTTGAGATTCACGACTTTCTAATTCTTGTCTGGTAAAGAAATCGGTCGATCGACTAATCAGTTGGTCGATCGATCGCTCCTCAAAGAATGAGCTTCGGAACCCGAGCATTGGTCGATCGATGAAAAGGCTGGTCGATCGATCGGCCGAGCCTGCTACTTGATTTCTTTTAACTCGTGGACTTGTCTTTTGGGCCTTGAATTGCGCACCAAGCTCGTTCTTTAAGCAATTCCTTTGCGTCATTTGCAATGCAGATTACTCGGGGGCGGATTCGGCTTGATTTCCCGTCGAATTCTTCACATTTCTGCAATAAAGTACAAAAACGCGAAAGTAGAGGAAAATAGGGAAATATAGGCATATATCGCACATTTGAGCTCTGAAATGCGTGTAGAAAAGAGTGTGAAACATCGTATTTTAGACACGCATCAAATCTCCCCAAACCAAACCTTGCTTGTCCCCAAGCAAGAACTAGACTTGATCTAATGACCTAATGGAACGAGTTCAATCTCAGAGCGAGATGCACGAGAAAAGCCTAAGCCAAATTAATGCACAACTAACAATCAATCAGTAATGTGAATCATGCAAACGAATTATGAAGTCGTTGAAATATTGCTGAACCGTTGACTATAGAGACTTATCAAAATGGACTCTCGCGGGTCGCTCAAATCACTCAAGTGAGCACAGGTGATATAAAAATAAGATAGAAAGAATTACTTTGTAAAGACTCTCACCTAACTACGACCTACGAAAACATGCCAGCAATAAAATATGAAAGTGATCTCTACGACCGTACATACGCATTCCAACCAAACAGATGACCAATGACACATGCCGAGGTATATAGGGGATATGTGAGGTATGGGTAAGAAGAGGCAAAACATTTTATGGTAAAGTGAAGGTACAGGTGATCAAGCTAGTACCAAAACGGAACCAAGTGGCAACATGCAACTTCTCGCTCAATATCAAACGAAACGGTGCTATAACAAGCACAAACTCACAATCTCCAGATGTAAAAGTAATCAACTAACTCCCCATAAAATAAGAATAAAACATGGGAGCAAAAATCGCCAAGAGATAAGGATTAAAGTATGCGAATTGACTTTTTTTTTTTCTTTTTCTCTTCGAACTTCAGTCGATCGACTATATTGGGCAGTCGATCGACTGCCTTGAACAGTACAGAACTCTTTTTTTTCGAATCATTTTTTCATCTTTTTCATTTTTCTTTTCTTTTTATTTCTTTCTTTCCTTCTTTTCATTCTCCCAACTTCATCTCAAAAGAGCAATGGCTACCAAAAACGAGTAACAACCCCAAAAACACAGACTACTAGCTTGACAAGGGGCAGGCTAAATGTAGGATGTAGTAAATGGGACAAAAAGGATATTTTTGGCAGTGTGGAGCTTATGGGCAAAATGAGAAATGGAAACCTCTACCACATGTGTCAACAAACCACAAACCGAATGCATACAGGTATTAAGTAGATCAAATTCATATTCATGCAAATTAAGGAAACATGTCTCATAAGGAGTACTACTCACATTCCTAAATAAACCGGTCATAGATGACACCAGTTATAGGCTCTAATTCTCAGAAATATGATGTAGTTTGCCAAAAATCAAAGTCAAGTCTCAAGTTCAGCAAGAATGTAACGAAAACTCGTAGATATGAATATACGATTCTACTAATAACATGTTAATCTAGCAAGGCTCAGGCAAAACAGGTGCAAATGCAAAATCATCATAGAAATACTACCGTTCCGACTCGACCTATATGCTAAAATAAACGTGCATTTTATGGAAATTTTTTGAAATTTTTCAATTTTTTTTTTGGAATTTTGTATATATAAGAGAAATGAAATAAAACAATGCAAAACAAAATTAAACGTGAGTGCAAGCAAATGATGTGCGACGCAAAACCCTTCCCCAAACCAAAGCGCACAGTGTCCCCATTGTGCAAAATCATGTAATGAAGCAAAAGAGAAATGGGAATTTGCGAGAAAATTAAGTAAGACACAAAGGAAAGGTATGGAACTCACAAGACTCTAAGCGCAGCAAAGGAAACCTCCCCAAACCAGCGTGAGCTAGGAGGTTTCAAGAGAGCAGCATCTTGCTACCAATAAGAGTGCCTGAAAGACAATCAAAACCACGCATAAGACCGAAGGAGACAATTTGGAAGGGTAAGACTGTGCACAATTGAGAAAATGGAAGAAATAAATAATTGTGACGGAAAATAAAGTGGAGTAGAAAACTCCCTTAGGTCCGCATATCGACCAAACACAGCAGGGGAGAGGTCGTGAACGAATATAGCAGCAGCGGTAGTCGATCGACCACGGAGATCAGTCGATCGACCAGGTTGACGTGAATAAAGTGGCTTCAGAACCCGCAATTGGTCGATCGACTAGGTACGTCAGTCGATCGACTGAAAATACTGCTGTAGTGTCTTATTTCTTCGTAGTTGCTCAATGATTTGAGCTAACAAGCTCTAAATACCTGCAAAAGCACAAAAATACGCGCCCAAAATTGCGCAAAACCCAGAACGAGGTCTAAAGTACTTAAAAATTCTAAGCAAAAAGAATAAAAGCGAAGTCTTCGCGCACACAAAAGCAATAAAAATGTCTTAACAAAGCAAAAAGAATGAAGTTTATAACGAGCATGATCAACTAATAGTTGATCAAGAAGGACCACGGTATGGCCCATTTCGTCGGCTTCTGGCTACTAGAGGTAGCCTCAATGGTGCTCATCTCATCAGCTGCACCCTTCTTAGCTTCAACAGTTGGAGAACTCAGCTGATCAGCTTCGGCATCTCCCCAATTAAGGACTTCCTTGGGATCGTTAGACTCCAAATCAGACCATCTCACCTTGGCTGGCTCATTTTCCACTTCCTCATCGGTCCCATAGCTTAGGCATCCAAGACCTCCTCTTTGAATGATCGGCTCTCTCGCGGCTGGAATAACTTGCAGCTTGCTCTTCCCCAAACCAGCTCCTGCATTATTTAAAATAACAGATTCTTCCTCCTTCTTGCTCCCAATCCGGGGCGGAGGGGTTACGACAGGAGTAGAAATAGGCATATCGGGAAGTACAAAGTACGATCTCTTTTCAGAGACCGTATTACATGTAACAGGCCACATGGGATCCTTTTTCTTAGCTTCTACTGGCGAAGACAATAGAGTGCTTTCCCACTTTGAAAGTCAAGGTTCCTAGACCGACATCTATAATCGCACCAAAGAAGTGTGCGAAATGGCCTACCCAAAATGATGGGAATATGGTCATCCTCAGGCATATCAAGGACAACAAAGTCAACAGGAAAGAAAAACTTCCCTATTTGGACGGGTATGTCCTCTAGGACTCCTATAGGCTCGACCGCAGATCGGTCAGCCATCCGAACTGTCATCTCAGTTATTGCAAACCTGGTCAACTTAAGCTTTCTAGCTAGACTCAAGGGCATGACACTTATGCTCGCTCCTAAGTCACATAAAGCCTTTTCGATAGAAAAGGTACCTATGCTACAAGGAACGGAAAACGCGCCCGGTCTTCTAACTTATGGGGCGCAGAGTGTGAGACAAGTAGGAGCAAGACTCTTTAGTTAACGCAACAGTGTGAACATGTTCAAGCGATTTTTTCTTTGACAACAACTGTTTCATGAACTTAGTATATGCTGGCACTTGGTTAACTAACTCAAGGAAGGGTACCTTAACATTCAAGCTACGAATAACTTTCTCAAATTTACTAAAGGATACCTGTTCCTTCGTCGGCACGAGTCTCTCCGGATATGGGGCTGTAAGGAGTACCTTAGCCCTCTCCTCTAAGTCGCGTGTGCCGGCGTCCTTGGACTTTGGCTGGAAGTCCGTCACCTTTTCTTTGTTGAAGCTAGACCCCTCCTCAGACCGTCTCAAATGAGAACCATTGACCGTCATTGGATCGAACTTCGGAGCCGGGACTGACCCATCAGCACTCGGGTCTGCCCCTAAAATCTTCGGGACTGTGGTACCCCGAAACAAGTGGTCTCGTAGATTAGTTGGCATTAAAGGACGAAACTCTTCAACATCAGCAGTGATATTGGTCGATCGACCACCCTCCTCGCCGATCGATCAGGATGTACAGATTCGAAGCTCCTGGAACCCGTGAGTCAGTCGATCGACTAGGTACTTCAGTCGATCGACTGAAATGCCTGGCAGACACTTTTTTCTTTGATTTGTTCGTTGAAGCTTTCTCTTGACTTATTTCTGGCTCACTTTTCTCGACAGCGTCCTCAACCATGGCAGGACCATCAAGGGTGGACCCGCTCCACAAGGTGATGGCATTTAGGGTCTCTTTTTGTTCGGGTTGAGTGGGTAAGTGTCCGGGAGCTCGAGTGTTGCTTTTACTAGCCAGTTGAGCAATTTGGCTCTCAAGTAACTTCATCCCGGCCTCTCTTGCTTGGGACTCCTTTAGCAACAGATTCTTAAGCTCGGAGAACTCAGAGTTTTGTGATTGTTGTTGTTGCGGCACATAAGGAGGCTTCGGTATTTTTGTTGCTTTTGATGAGGCGGCACATATGGTTGTTGCTGCTGCGGGTGTTGGGTTGGATTTTGGACATTTTGGCTTCTCCAACTCAAGTTCGGATGTGGTGGCTCGTAGTAGGTGTTTGTCTGCCTATAGTGTTGAAAGGCAGCACAAGATTCAAAGGGGCTAGGGCAATTTTTCGAGACATGGCCCTCAACTCCACACCTTTCACAGACGAAGGGACCGTCTGACACGGCATTAACTTGGTATATCCCACCTTTAGAAGCTCCCCTAGCTCATACTTGTCAAATCTCGCGGTGAGAGCCTCAAGCGCAAAGAACAAGAAGAGGATTCAGCAGCTCTTCTCTGGTTTCCCCTTGAATTCCCATACTCGGCCTTGTGGGTAGCTAGATCGTCAATGATCTTCCACCCCTTGGTTGCTCCCAAATTTTCAACAAATCTCCCGTTGGTCTGCAAAGATCCAAAATGGCCCCTCGATCGTCGTACAACCCATTGTAGAAATGATTGCACAAACTCCACTTTTCGAACCCATGATGCGGTATGGTTCGCACCAACTTCTTGAATCGGACCCATGCCTCGTGGAAATTCTCATCCGGCCCTTGTTTAAAGCCCGTGATTTGAGCTCTAATAGCGATCGTCCTTGAAAGCAGAAGTACTTCTTGTAGAACGCCAATGCCAATGTATTCCAATTAGTGATCTCCGGACCGGTCGGTTCAAATCTCTATAGCATTCCCTTGCAAAGCATCACGAAGGGAGAAGATGAACATGGTTTCTTTGATTTGATCCCGGGTCACGCCCGGTGGTGGGGGAATGGAGCGGCGAGTCGATAAAAGTCTCCATATGTCTTCGCCTCTTCATTTGCGGCTCCACCAAACCGATTTCTCTCGACCATGGTAATGTAGGCGGGGCTTTGGTTCGAATTTCCGGCATCTCCGGTAATTCGAACCCCTTATATAAGTTGTCGGCTGTCGGCTCAGAAAAACTAGCTATACTTGCTTCCTCGGCCATGACGGGATTTTCGGGAGAAGTAATCGCGTCTCGGCTGAAGAAGTGGATACAGGTGAAGATCGTGGGTCTTCTTGAACAGATCGTTTCGTGATAGCTTGACAGAGTACTCAGCTCTTCCTCTGTCGGTAATACTCTTTGTGTTCGCCTCAACTCGCGCAGGGATCTCTCAAGCTCAGGGTTCAACGGTACTAATTCTCCACCATGTGACCTGCGCATAAGATGAAACTACAACAAGAATATAAGAAAAGTTTAAGGAACAAAAGTCCCTTAAACTGAGAAAGACTGAAAATAAAAACAACTAAAATTAGGATTATTGCCTCCCCGGCAACGGCGCCAAAATTTGATACCCGTCGTTGTGAGTACCAAAGATAAAATTTATAATCTCCTATTAAGACTAACCTAGGCTAGTGGTAACAGGGTCGAACCACAAGAAGGCAGTTGTAAACTTTAGTTGATTTATGATCAGTCAAAGGTAACAATTATGGGGGTTGGTTTGAATAGGTCTATAGCTAGAAGTGAACAGAGACAATAAAAAAAATACGATTTAAACAGATAAAAGAAGGGTACTAGGATGATCGGTTCATTATAGCTTCGGCGGCAGCAAACTAAGTCGGTCTAAATCGAACACAGGTAAGGCGGGAAATAAGAGGTCCTCTCGGACCACTCCTAACATATAGCATCTCTCGATCTCGCTATAGGTCCCTAATGTCACTAATACTAACTTTCGTCCTGAAAAGCGACTAATGGTCTAAACTATACCTATCTTTCGATCTTAGCACAGTTTAGTCGATTTAATTGACGGTCAACTAACCTTCCCTATCTTTCGATCTAATGGGTCGGTCGCAAAATAGATATTTAACTGGTCGCATGCATTCGATTTGCTAAATACAAGATTAAGAACAATTAAAACGAAGGATAACCTTACAAGGTCAGTCGATCGACCAACAAGGTCAGTCGATCGACTGACACGCGGGTTTAGTCCGTGTTCAATCTAATGCCGCCTATGCTACAACTCCCCTACATCCTAGCACTAAAGATTTAGCTACTCATGGTGAAGGTAAAAACAACAAATAAACTAACAACGATTACTGTATTCATGCTTAATGTAAATCACAACAACGAAAATATGATAATTGGCTTTGGGACACTAACTATCAATTCTATACTAATAATGAAAGCGAAGCAATAAACTAAGACTAGGGCAGAATAAATACCGAGAATTCCAGAGGAAAGATTTAGAACAAAGGGCCAGAAATTCCAATGCTAAAAGTCGATATATCAATTCCTAATTACTCGGAATATAAACTGAACTATTGTGATGTGAAACTTAATGTCTTCTCCGATCCTAAAACTAGATGTTGGTGTTACGTTATATAGCAATAAACGCCACAACTTATTTCTAAAACCTAAACTTCACGGGCTTTGAGATTCACGACTTTCTAATTCTCGTCTGGTAAAGAAATCTGGTCGATCGACTAATCAGGCTGGTCGATCGACTGCTCCTCAGCAAGAGTAGCTTCGGAACCGAGCATTGGTCGATCGATGAAAAGGCCGGTCGATCGATCGTGGCCGAGCTGCTACTTGATTTCTTTTAACTCGTGGACTTGTCTTTTGGGCCTTGAATTGCGCACCAAGCTCGTTCTTTAAGCAATTCCTTTGCGTCATTTGCAATGCAGATTACTCGGGGCGGATTCGCTTGATTTCCGTCGAATTCTTCACATTTCTGCAATAAAGTACAAAAACGCGAAAGTAGAGGAAAATAGGGAAATATAGGCATATATCGCACATTTGAGCTCTGAAATACGTGTAGAAAAGAGTGTGAAACAACGTATTTTAGACACGCATCAGCCACCAAAAACGTAGTAACAATCCCAAGAACTTAAACTACTAGCTTGACAAGGGCAGGCTAAATGTAGGACGTAGTAACGGGACAAAAGGCTATTTTTGGCAGTGTGGAGCTTATGGAAAAAATGAATAAGGGAAACCTCTTCCACATGTGTCAACAAAACACAAACCGGATGCATACAAGTATTAAGCAGATCAAGTTCATATTTATGCACATTTATGTAACATGTCTCATAAGGAGTACTACTCACAATCTTAGATGAACTGGTCATGGATGTCACCAGTTATAGGCTCTAAAACTCAGAAAATGATGTAGCTTGCCAAAAATCAAAGTCAAGTCTCAAGTCAAGCAGGAAATTTAACGAAAACTCGTAGACTATGCATATATGATTCTACTAATAACATGTCAATTAGCAAGGCTTAGGCATAAACAGCTGAAAATGCAACGTCATCATTGAAATACTACCGTTCCGACTCGACCTATATGCAAAAAGTAAACGTGAAAATTTTTTGAATTTTTTTTTTTTGAATTTTTTCAAATTTTTTTTTTTTGAATTTTTTGTATATATGGAGAAAATAAAAAACAATACAAGACAAAATGTAAACGTGAATGCAAGCAAATGAAATGCAACGCAAAACCCTTCCCCAAACCAAATCACACAATGTCCCCATTGTGCAAACTCATGTAATGAAATAAAAGAGAAATGGGAATTTGCGTAAAATAAATAAATAAGACAGGAAATAAGGACTCGGAAACTCACAAGACTTTAAGCGCAGCAAAAGGAAAACCTCCCCAAACAAGCGTGAGCTAGAAGGTTTCAGTAGCCAGCAGTGCTACCAATAAGTGCCTGAAAAGACAAACAATACCACGCGTAAAACTAAGAGGGCAAAATTGGGACGGTAAAATTATGTGTGGAAATGATAAAAACAGAAGAAAACCGAAATTAAGCGGAGAATAAAGTGGAGAAAAGACTCCCTCAATTCCGTAAAACGACCCAACACAGCAGGGGAAAGGTCGTGAACAGGTACAGCAGCGGCCAACGGTCGATCGACCACATCACCCAGTCGATCGACCAGGGTGAACAGGAACAGAAGTTCCTGGAAATTGCAGCTCAGTCGATCGACCATACAGACCAGTCGATCGACTGGGATAGCTGCTGTAACTTTCTGATTTCTTCGAATTAGCTCAATAACTTGAGCTAATATGGTCTATATACCTGTAAAAGCACATAATAACGCGCCCAAAATTGCGCAAAACCCAAAGCAAAAGTCTAAAGTGTTTAAGATCCTAAGCAAACTTATAAAATGCGAAGTCTCGCGCACACGAAAAACGGTAAATAGTCTTAAAAAGCAATAAAATGAATGTAAAGCATGTGATCAACTAATAGTTGATCAAGAACGGCCACGGGATGGCCAACTTGGTTGGCTTCTGGCTACAAGAAGTAGCCTCAACAGTGCTCATCTTCTCAGCTGCACTCTTCTCAACTCCAATATCCGTAGGACTCAACGGATCAACGGCCTCAGCATCTCCCCAATCAATGACCTCATCCGGCTCATCAAAGTCCAAGTCGGACTCCCTCACTTTGACTGGCTCATCTTCAATCTCCTCATCAGTACCATAGCTAAGATATCCTAAACCGCCTCTTGAAACGATTGGCTCTGTCACAGCTGGAGCAACATGCGGCTCATCCTTCCCCAAACCAGCTCTTGCAATGTTTAAAACAGAAGAATCGTCCTCCACTTTGCTCCCAATTTGGGGCGGAGGTGTTATAACAGGAATAGGTGTAGAGACAGGCATATCAGGAAGCAAAAAATAAGATTTCTTTTCAGAAACCGTATTACATGTTACAGGCCACATGGGATCTTTCTTCTTAGCTGTCTGGGCAAAGATAATGGAGTGTTTCCTTACTTTGAAGGTCAAAGTCCCTGAACCAACATCTATAACTGCACCAGCATTGTGCAGAAATGGTCTACCCAATATGATAGGAATGTGAGCATCCTCGAGCATATCTAATACAACGAAGTCAACAGGGAAGAAAAACTTTCCTATTTGCACAGGAATGTCCTCTAAGACTCCTATTAGCTGGACCGCAGTTCGATCAGCCATCTGTACTGTCATGTTGGTTACTGCAAACCTAGTCAACTTCAGCTTCCTAGCAAGACTCAGGGGCATGACACTAATACTGGCTCCTAGGTCACACAAGGCCTTCTCAATAGTAAAGGTGCCAATACTACATGGGACTGAGAAACTAACTGGGTCTTCTAGCTTATGGGGTGCAGTGTGAGTCAAATAAGAGCATGACTCTTCTGTTAGTGTGACAGTATGCACAGTTTCAAGTGACTTCTTCTTAGACAACAGCTGCTTCATAAATTTCATGTAAGCAGGCACTTGATTAACTAACTCGAGAAAAGGAACTTGCACGTTTAAGCTACGAATAACATTTTCAAATTTATTAAACGATACCTGTTCCTTCGTCGGCACCAATCTCTCTGGATAAGGGGTTGTAAGAAGTAACTTAGCCCTCTCCTCTAAATCTCTCATGCCGGCGTCAGTGGACTTAGGCTGAAAATCCACCACCTTCTCCTTGTTAAAGCTTGAACCCTCTTCAGACCGTCTAAAAAATGAACCATTAATCGTCGTCGGGTCACTCAATCGACCGACTTCTACAGGACCAGAAGCTGTCTCTTTGCGTGGACTGCTCGATCGACCGTGTATGTCAGTCGATCGACTGACATACATGCTGATCGTCTTTTTCTTTCCTTTGCTCGTTCCAGCTTTCTTTTGACTCGGTTCCGCCTCATCTTTTTCAGCAATGTCCTCGACCATAGCGGGCCCATCAAGGGTAGACCCACTCCTCAAAGTAATGGCATTAAGGGTCTCCTTTTGGTCCGTTTGAGTCAGTAAATGTCCCGGAGCTCGAGTTGTATTCTTGCTAGCCAATTGGGCAATTTGGCTCTCCAACATCTTCATCCCGGCCTCTCTAGCTTGGGACTCCTTCAGCAACAAATTCTTCAACTCATTGAAATCAGAACTTTGGGATTGTTGCTGCTGTAGGACATATGAAGGCTTTTGGAACTGTAGTTGCTTATGAGGGGGCACATAACTCTGCTGCTGTTGCTGCTGTGGAGGTTGAGTCGGATTCAAGACATTTTGGCTACTCCACCTCAAGTTTGGATGGACATTCGGCTCATACTAGGTGTTTGTCTGCCTATAATGTTGAAAGGCAGCACAAGACTCAAAGGGACTAGGACAATTGTCTGAAACATGACCCTTAGCTCCACATCTTTTACAGACGAAAGGACCGTCTGAAACAGCATTCACATGATAGATCCCTCCTTTTGAGGCTCCTCCTAACTCGTACTTATGAAACCTTGCCATGAGAGCTTCTAATGCAGCTACAGAAGGAGATTCAGCGGCTCTCCTTTGATCTCCCCTGTAATTCCCATACTCAGCTTTATGTGTGGCAAAATCATCAATAATTTTCCACCCCTTAGTCTCTCCCATATTCTCCTGGAATCTGCCATTAGCTGCCGCATCCAGGATAGCCCTCTGATCGTCATAGAGCCCATTATAAAACTGATTGCATAGGCTCCATTTCTCAAACCCATGATGCGGAATGGTTCGCACTAGCTTCTTGAAACGGACCCACGCCTCATGAAAGTTCTTATCAGGACCCTGTTTAAAGCTCGTGATCTGAGCTCTAATGGCATTAGTCTTCGAGGTGGAGAAATACTTCTTATAAAACGCTAAGGCCAGCGAATTCCAGTCAGTGATCCCATTAGCAGCTCGATCCAGGTCTCTATACCACTCCCTTGCAGCATCACGAAGAGAGAATATAAACATTGTCTCCTTTACCTGGTCCTGGGTCACACCGGTCGGCGGGGGTATGGAACAACAACAGTCAATAAATATCTCCATATGCTTGGCTGCATCTTCATTTGCAGCTCCCCCAAATTGGTTTCTCTCAACCAAGTTGATATAAGACGGCTTCGGTTCGAACTTTCTATCAACTCCCGGTAGTTCGAATCCTTTGTATAGATTTGCAGCTGTCGGCTCATAGTGACTTGCTATACTCGCTTCTTCAGCCATGACTGGAAAATCTGGAGATGTGACGGTCTCAGCTGATGAAGTAGAAATAGGAGATAAAGGTGGGTCCTTCTCAAATAGAGCGTTCTCGTAGTAACTAGACAGAGTACTCAGCTCTTCCTCTGTCGGCAATACCCTAGATGATCGTCTCAACTCGCGCAAAGTCTTCTCAATCTCAGGATTGAACGGTAGTAATTCACCACCCTGTAACCTGCGCATAAGAAGAAACTACAAAAAGAATATGAGAATAGTTTAAGGAACAAATGTCCCTTAAACTAAGAAACAGACTAAAATAAAACAACTTAAAATTAGAACAATTGCCTCCCCGGCAACGGCGCCAAAATTTGATGCCCGTCGTTGTGTGCACCAAAGATAAATTTATAATTCCTAACTACAACTATAGATAGCGGTAGCAGGGTCGAACCACAGAGAGGCAGATCTAATTATTAGTTGTCTAATTTCAGTCTAAGGTAACGATTATGTGGGGGTTGTTTTGAATTGGTCTATAACTAATGAGCAATAAACTAAAGAGATGTATAAAATCAAATATAAAAGGGGTACTAAGATGGTCGGTTCATCGTAGTTTTTGAAAGATACTAAGTAGATCTGAAATAAACACATGAGGCGGGAAAACAAGAGGTCCTCTCGGTCCGCTCTTAACAAGTAGCGTCTTTCGATCTCGCTACGGGTCCCTAATATCACTAGTACAGACTTTCAACCTGAAAAGTGACTAAAAACCTAAACTTTACCTATCTTTCGATCTCAGCATAGTTTAGTCATTTTAATTGGTGGTCTTAACAACTTTCCCTATCTTTCGATCTAATGGGTCAGTCATTTACTAAGCATTCAACTAGTCGCGTGCACTCGATTTGTCAAATATAGAATTTAAATCAATTAAAAAGAAGAAAAACCTCATGTGGCCAGTCGATCGACCAGGGTGTGCGGTCGATCGACCGTGGCGCGATTCAGGTCGTATCATTCTACTGCCGCCTAATCTACAGTTCCCCCACATCCTAGCACGAGGTATTTAGCTACTCATGATATTGGTAAAAACAACAATAAAATTAACGAAATAGACTACTGAATTCATACTTAAATTAACGGAATTAAAGACCAGCATAAAACGATGATTATGGCTTCGGGAAACTAATCTATCAATTCTAGCTATGAATGATAATAAAGCAATGAAACTGAATACAAGAACAAAAAAGTACCGTGAAGAGGAATTGTAACCGAAAGATTAAAGGCACGAACGGAAATTGTATTGAATACGAAACAATATTCGGAACCCTAATTATTTTATGATCTAAAAACTGATGAAAACTGAATGATTATTCTGTAAACTAGGTTACGTTATAAAGGAAAAGTACGCAACTCTTATTCCTAAACCTAGTATACAATGGGCTTCCAACTTCTCGATCTTTTGATTTACGTCAGAATTAGCGGCTTGGTCGATCGACTATGCAAGGCAGTCGATTGACTGCTCTTCGCTGAACAGTAGCTACTGGAACTCGTGGTCTGGTCGATCGACTATGGGCATCAGTCGATCGACTGAAGTAGCTGATACTTGACTTCTAAATTCTCGTGGATTTGTCTTTCGGGTCTCGAAATGCGCACCAAGCTCGTTCCTTGAGTAAATACTTCATGTTAAATACAATGCAGGATGCTCGGGGACGGATTTAGCTTGATTTCCGCTGGATTCTTCACATTTCTGCAATAATGTACAAAAACACGAAAGTAGACGGAAATAGGGAGAATAGTAGCATAAACTACATAAATGAGCTATGAAATGCGTGTAAAATGAGGTGTAAAACATCATATAAATGACACGCATCAGCCGCCTCAACCGCTCCGTTGGTTTTGGGACGGTATGGGGATGATCGATGTCGTTTGATCTTGTATTTGTCCAGCAAGGCTTGTGTTTCCCCCCGGAAGTGAGAGCCTTGATCGCTGATGATTTCATGGGATACCTCATATCTGCAAATGATGTTGTCTTGGATGAACTTGGCCACTTGTTTGGTGGTCAAGACTATTTAGGACTGTGCTTCCACCCATTTGGTGAAGTAGTCGATGGCGACGAGGACAAAGCAATGTCCTTTTGTGCCTACCAGGTTGACTTTCCCGATGATGTCCATACCCCAGGTCGAGAAAGGCCAGGGTAATGTCATGGTGTAAAAAAGGGACGGTGGTATGTGTTGTATGTTGGCGAAGATTTGGTAATTGTGGCAATGTTTGACGTAGTTGCGGCAATCAGCTTCCATGGTGGTCCAGTAGTAGCCTAATCGAATAATTTTTCGGGCCAACATCATTGCGCTCATGTGAGGGCCACATTCCCCGTCGTGGACCTCTCCCATGACCTTTTTGCCTTTGTGATGGTCAATGCAAAGGAGGAGAATCCCTTGGGGTATCCTTTTGTATAATTATTCTTGTTTCATCACGAATTGTGATGCAAGTAAACTGATGGCTCTTTGTCCTGTTGTATCAGAGTTGGGAGGGATTTCGTTTTTTGTTTTGTAGTTGAGTATTGCTTGGTACCATGGTTCGACATGGTTTTCCTCGTCGTTGTTGATGGCGCATATGTGAGCTGCCTCGCTCCTTCTCTCGACACATAGGGGCATCGATGTCATGTCGTCAGGTATGTTGACGAGCGCGGCAAGTTTTTCCAGGGCATCTGCAAATTGATTTTCCTCTCGTGGCAAGTGGAAGTAGTCGACTTGGTCGAAGAACTCGGCCTCTTGATTGATTTTTGCTCGGTAGGGTGCTAAGCTGTCGCTTTGGATTTTCCATGATCCGGACACCTGAATGATGATGAGTGAGGAATCGCCGTGGACCCTCAGTCTCTTGATGCCAAGTGTTATGGCGGCTTGTAGGCCGATGAGGCATGCTTCATATTCGGCGGCATTGTTGGTGACGGCGAAGTCTAGTTTGACCAAGATTGGAACATGTTCTCCTTTCGGTGATATTAGAAGGATTCCTACCCCAAAGCGGCTCAGATTAGAGGCACCATCGAAGTATAGGTTCCATGCGTCGGAGTCGGCACAAAGGATGTCTTCGTCAGGAAATGACCGTGTGTCGTTCGTTGGGTCCTCGTTGACGGGATTTTCTGCTAGGAAATCGGCGAGTGCCCTTGCCTTGATAACCTTGAGGGGCACGAACTTGAGATCAAATTCTGATAGCATAAGTGTCCATCTAGACAGCCTTCTATTTAGTACGGGTTTTTCGAAGATGTATTTGACCGGGTCCATCTTGGAGTAGATGTGAACCGTGTAGCTGAGCATGTAATACCGCAGCTTCTTTGTTGACCATACTAGGGCAAGGCATGTCTTTTCCAATTGGGTGTACCTTGTCTCATACTCGATG
Organism: Silene latifolia; assembly: GCF_048544455.1. Taxonomy (NCBI): domain Eukaryota; kingdom Viridiplantae; phylum Streptophyta; class Magnoliopsida; order Caryophyllales; family Caryophyllaceae; genus Silene; species Silene latifolia. The sequence continues at coordinate 89,198,350 of NC_133528.1, forward strand.
AACTTTTTGCTGATGTAGTAGATGGCTCGTTCTTCGCCGTTGACTGTTTGTGCTAGCATTGCTCCTATGGCCTTGTAGGTGACAATCAGGTATAGGGATAAGGGAACTCCTTGTTGAGGTGGCATGAGGACAGGTGGTTTGGACAAGATTTCCTTTATCCTGTCGAAGGCCTTTTGACAGTCGTCGTCCTAATCGGTGTGATCGGAGGCGCGAAGCTTCTTGAAGTTCGGTTCACAAATCATGGTGAGCTTGACTATGAAGCGGCTGATGTATTGAATTTGTCCGAGACATCCCCGGATCTCCTTCCCATTCTTAGGCCGAGGCATTTGCTGAAGGGCTTTGATTTTGGTTGGATCAATCTCAATGCCTCTTTTGCTTACGACATGTCCCAGGAGCTTTCCGGAGGTGACCCCGAATGCACATTTCCGAGGATTTAGTCTCATGTTCTACTTCCGCAGACGAGCGAATAATTTACGAAGGGCGCTGATGTGTCCGTCCCTTTCTTTTGATTTGACGATCGTTTCATCGACATATACCTCTACCTCCGTGTCCATCATATCATGTAGGAGAGTGGTGGCGGTTCTTTGATAGGTTGCCCCGTCGTTGATGAGGCCGAAAGGCATGACCGTATAGCAGTATGTACCCCACTGTGTAGTGAATGCAGTCTTGTGCATGTCTTCCTCAGCCATTTTGATCTGATTGTACCCAGCATACCCGTCCATGAATGATAGGAGGGCGTGCTCGGCGGTATTGTCCACCAGGATGTCAACATGTGGCAGAAGGAAGTCGTCCTTTGGACTTGCTTTGTTCAGATCCTTGAAGTCGACGCAAACCTGAATTCTACTGTCTTTCTTGGGCACATGCACGATGTTGGCCACCCAGTCAGACTACTCAGACACTTTGATGAACCCAGCCTTGAACTATTTATCTACTTCTTCTTTGATTCCAAGGCCCATTCAGGGTGCATTCGGCACAACTTTTGCTTTACCGTTTTAGCTCCGGCTTTAATGGGTATCCTGTGCTCCGCAATCTCCCTATCGATCCCAGGCATATCTCTGTAGGACCAGGCGAATACGTCCTTGTATTCGTGTAGGAGGTCAACGAATTGTTGTCTTTCTGAGGGGTCAAGGGTTGTCCCTATCCTAAGTTCTTGAGGCGTGTTGTCGGTCCCTAACTTAATAGGTTCGGTCTCCTAATTGAGTGGGGTCCTAGTTTCCCTTTTGTCATGTTCTTTTTCTAGGTGAGGTGGGTAGTCACTCAAGTTAAATTCCTCATAGTCGTTCAGAATTACATTGCAGTTAAAGTGAGATGAGTCATAAGCAAACTTAGCGTTCATTAAGTCGCCTTGAGCGAAAAGCTCAGATAGGACAGACATCTCATGGGCAGTCAGAGGCGACACAACAGAGGAGGTGGCCCCTGGAACAAGCTTCAGATTATCACCTTTCATGGGAGTGGGGATGACCCTACTTGACTTGGCCTCTGAAGCAGCCATAAGTTTGTGATAAAATAGTGGGAAGGGGACTATGACTGGGACATCAGGAGTGTTAGGAGCTAAGAAAGACTCACACTCAGACTCCGACTCAGATTCTTCTTCACTTCCCTCTTTGAACATAAGGCCTTCTCCAGTTGTAATCTTGAGAATACGGCCTTGACGATCGGTCCACATGACAGTTTTCCTCCAGCCTTGTGTAGCTTTCTCTGGGTCAGTATCAGAGATTAAGGCGGTAGGGTCAAACTGGTTGTCTTTTTGAGCAATGTTGATGATGTCCTCATAGTCGAGGTGTTTGATGTTGTCTTCTCCGAAGAGGAGAGTGACAGCCTGTCCGTCGAGGCATGGGGTCGACTTAGATTTGGTTGATGCGGCTTTGGTGTTGTCAGGGATGTAATAGCAGTCTTGAAAGACTTTTACACCCGAGTGTCTGACCTTGGCCACAAAGTGATAGATCGGCTGAGGAAAGCCGTGGTAGGGCTTGGACTCTCCCTCGGGGACAAAGTATTCATTGAGGGTCAAATGACAGGGATGGAGAATAACTCCGTGCTTTTTGCGCTTCCGTACTAGGAGGTTCATCTCCTGGATGTCTTCATCGGTAGGCTCATATTGTAGCCCGAAGGGGATGTTGGGGACCTTAGCCTGTTTCAAGGGAGGTAATGTGCTCTTCAGCGGATTGAGGGGTAGACCTGGGAAATAACCCTTGGGCATAAAAATGCGGTTAACTATGAGGTTGGCAAACAAGTCACAATCAAAAGGTGTTGATTCGTCGGTTAGGGCATTCACAGCTTGGAATCCCAACATTTCACTATCTTCCTCCTCAATGGCTTGGGAGGCTATTCCCTTTTTCATGACGGCTTTGATTGGGGAAGCGGGTATTGTGATCGTCTTCCTGTTGAAAGGGATCCTGATTTTATGGTGAAAGGTTGAGGTAACCGCCTTGACGGTGTGAATCCAGGGGCATCCCAGAAGCATGTTGAAGGAGGCGTCGATTTCGACTGCCCGAAAACTGGTTTGCCTTTCCAAAGGTCTGGTTGTAACGGTTAGGGTGATAAGTCCCGCAACCTTACGACGAGTGCCGTCATAAACGCGTACCTCTTGACTGGTTGAGACCAAATCAGTTTCTTTGATACCCAATTTATGAGCCATTTTGAGGGGAATGACATTAACCGCGGATCCGTCATCTACTAGAACCATAGGTACATTCTTTTTGAGGCACTGCACGGTGATGTATAGGGCAAGGTTATGGTTCGCTCCGAATGGAGGGATATCTTCATCAGAGAAGATGATCGGGTTGCTCAAGTCGGGGACGTCCCTTGTCATGTGTGCTACCACTTCTTCAGAGGAGGAGGTAGAGGGAATAGTCGTTTTTCCTTAGGCTTGCAACAGAGCTTGCCGATGCTCGAAGGATGTGGCGATCATTTGCCAAATTGAAATTTCGGCTTTTGCTTTTTGCAGTTGTTTGAGGATCGAATTTTCGGGAGCCTTAGGTTGAGTGTCCACGTGTGGGACAATCTGGTTATTCGTTGTTGGAATGACTATTGAATTGTTTGAGTTTTGATAGGGGCGTCCGGACCGGGTAAGATGACTGATATCTTTTGTCTGTTTCCCTTTTCCCGGAACCACATAGACATCCTCAGCATCGTCACTCCAGATACCATTGACTTCGGGATCTCGAGGGTACCTCGGAGGGGTATTCCTTGGTGGGTAGTTTTTGTGAGGAAAGTTTTTGTGATGGTAATTTTTGTGGGGGTGATTATTGTGGGGTTGATTATTATGGGGTTGATTATTATGGGGTGCGTGCCAGAATGGTCGCGGGAGCAATCCTTCCTGGTGAGGATAGCTTCGGGTGTTTGGGTGGCCCTCCCTTGGGCGCGGTGCCGGAGGATGGTAAATCAATCGGTGGTAAGCGGCGTCAAGTCGAGTAATCCTTTCCGAGAGACTGGCTATAGCCTCCTCGACTTTTTGGAACATGGCAAGCATGGTTGCGGCGCTGAACACAAATAACCCGTCCGAGACATCCTTCTCCAAGGCATTCACCTCATCCTCAATTGGTAAGATGAGGTGTGAGCAATCTAAGGTTGGCTCATCATCGGAGATAGCTTGGATTCCCAAAGGGTTTGTCTTGTTGTTTGGTTTTGTCAGTGGAGGCAAAGGTAATTCCCCTTTCTCAATCATGTCCTTAATGATGTGTTTGAGCTTAAAACAGGTTTCCGTGTCACGACCTTTCCCTTGGTGGTATTGGCAGTAGGCATTAGGATTCCAGAAACGGGTCTTCTTTGCTTTTGACGGATCCAGAGTGGTCTAATTGGTTGTAATTTCCCTTGGTCCATAAGCCTTTTAAGGGCGCTTGCATAAGTTGACCCTAGGTTGGTGAACACTCTTTGAGGGCGCTCAGCTCTTTTCGCTGTTGGGTCGAGGAGGTTGACCTCGTCAATTTTGTTTATTTGACCATAGGTACGAGAACCAGTTGATGTAGATCCCTGATAGCCTCTACCGGTGGTTTTGGCTAGGACACCCTTTCGGAGGTCATCTTCGATGCGTGTTCCAAGGATTTGTAGATCCTAGAACGTCTTGATGTTTTGGTATCTCAGTAAGTTGGCATATACCGGGCGGAGATTGTTGACAAATTTCTCTACCAATATCGACTCGCTTGGCTTGCTGACCAATTGAGTGCTTAATCTCCTCCAACGGGTCAGGAATTCTGTGAATCCCTCTTTATCATTTTGAGTGGGAACCTCCAGAGTGCGGGTGTTGGCCTGAATCTCGACATTGTTGGCGTATTGGTTAGCAAATTCAAGTGCGACCTCATCCCAGGTGGTGAGGTTCTTCGGGTCAAGGGAGTTGTACCATTGGCGAGGGATCGGTTCCAGGGATGATGGAAATTTCCGGGTGAAGAGTTCTTGTTTGACCCCTTTTATGGCCATGTAGTCTTTGAAGGTTCGAATGTGATTACGTGGGTCCTCCACTCCCTTGAATTTGGGCACATCAGTCAATGTAAAGTTGCCGGGTAGTTGATCCCCAACGGGTTCAAATCTTCGGTTGCTCTTGAGATGGATGTTGTTACCCCGGGGTAGGAGTTTGAGCCTTTTCTTAGTTTGAGCCTTTTCTCACTTTATACCTAGGTCAACCAAGGCAAAAAGCGGTGTTTGACATAGGTACTAAAGATAAGGAGTCGTCCCTCTTTAGCATCATATCTCTAGATTGACTCTCGTACGACCTGGATAAGGTCGTACACTATCCAAAGTCTCTGAGTAAGAGGTGAAGGTACGTATTCGGAAGCCCTTTAATCGGACACCCAATCCCGCCCGCGGTAGCGGCCTCTACTTATCGATCTTGGTTGGTTAAATGCAAAAATTGATAAAACGGGTAAATGCATGAATGCGCATCCACTAGTTTGAACCTAACATGTGAGCTTTCTATGTCGGTTGTTTTAATCCAAGTATCAAGTATTTGATGTCAAGTTGAATTTATTGTTGATTTGCATGCAAGACGGAAATTAAACATCCATTTTCCGAATTAGGTTTATGGTGCGTAACGTGATCCATTCGTCTTAGTAAGGCGTTTTGCAAATGTGATGCAAAATGGGCAAATTTGTCATCTGATCCGTCCTATATTCGGGTTAACCGAAGTCGGGATCATCCTGGACAAATGCTGGAATAGGAACAGATTCTGCATCAGGCAGCCATAAGAGGCGCGAGCCTGCTGGCGATGCAAGTGGGTCTGCCAAGGTTTGAAAATGGAAAATAAGTGGCCTGTTTAGGCGCGAGTCAACAGACGATGAAAGGCGTCTTCTGACCATTGGAAAGGTTTATAAAATGTATTGAGAAATGGGTGTTTAAACCCGTCTTGGTTTGAAAAGGCTGTTAAGGCCGCTTTTGTGCTAATTTGAAGAACGAGACTTGAATAATCGTCATTGTTTTGACAATATTCGATGCCGGGTTCGATTTTGCAAGCTTGACATGAATAGTTTTGAAAATGATTATGAACTAATTGTTTTAAGTTCATTTGTTTGTAATTAGTCAACGTTCATCATCGCACTCGGGTTAAAATTCGACATGGTATGTAGAACCAAGGATGATTTTATGTTGGTGACTAATACATTTGTTTGAAAATGTAATGAATTGAGAAAGGCTTTAAAATAACCTTCAAAATGTAAAGAAATGAAATAAAAGGTTTTAAAATAAATTTTATAATGTAATTAACCAAATATTATCACCGAAACACGGATTAAATCGTCATGGTATTAGGAACCAAGGATGATTAATGTTTCATGGTTAAAAACTTGTCATAAAAAAATGGTTTGAAATATTTAAAATGGTAAAAACCAATTACAAACATGAAATAAAAATGAAAGAGAGGAAGAGACCAAACAAGGTTTGGACTTAAGGTGAGGCGGTGCTTTAGGCGCGAGCCTACTTGCTACATAAGTAGCCCCTGCCTTAACCAAAAATCCGGTTTTGGCTCATTCATCCCATGTTTGGACCATGTTATGCATGATTTAGCATGTTATAGTCATGAAACAAATGAAAAACATGATAGAAGAATATTTTTACACCCTCATACTTACATGCTAGGCTTGAGACGAGAAACCAACGAAAGTGTATCAACTTGTTTGGCCGGAAAACTCGGTTTGAAAACCGTTTTAGCAAGTAAAAGAGTGTTTTGTTTTAGTTTAGTGATGGTGTAGTGGTCGATATGGTCGGTCAAGTGATTTAATGCACGATGACGGTAGTAAACAATGTGTAAGGCTTGTGTTTACGATCGGTAGGTCGTAAACACGTGTCGGTTGGTGACTTAAGGAGTCGAGTCAAGAATTTTAAGGGAGAAATGAGAGGGCGGACACTCGCGTAACTCTCAAATGGTTGCATTTTAAGGGTATTTATAGGAAAATGGGTGGTCGTGTGTGTTTTGAGCGACGTGGCCGCATGTGCTGCTCAAAGAGGCGCGAGCCATTTCGTGCATCTTCGATTGTCTTGTCCCTATCACACAAGTGTAATCATGATTTGTTCTATTCTAGAATTTGGAAGAACTTGATTTGTACTTGACCATTTAGGATTCCGGGAAATCTTAACATAGAAGCATTTGAATGGTTTGTTTTCTGGGTTTGACTGGATTTGACTCGTTGTTGGAGTCCGGATTTGAATTTCGAGTCAGTTTTTGGTCCGGTGTCGGTTTTGACTCTAATTAGTGCCATTACGACCCCGTCGTCATGCATTAAGCAATCTAGGTACTTTTGAAAAGTTTTGAAATGTTTTTTTTTCGAAATTGTTTTAAGTTTTCTGACGTATAGTTGTACAAAACTGCCCTTCATACGCTGCGATTCCTAAGGATGTTGTAGTCCAATAATATCGGGTGTTTGTTTGAGACTCAACAGATACTGGGTATCTACAACCATATAAGCTAAGTGCAACTCCTAGAATCACGTTGGTTTGTACCGCATCAAGCAAAACAAAGCCACATAGTCATTAACATAGAGAGGAAAAAGGAAATTTGGAAAGATCATAACACGCGGTCTTCATATTCCCCATGCCTCGGATGTTTCGTAGTCGATCCAATGTGATAAGAGTGACGAACAAACACAAATATATACACAATATACAATTCTACACTACAAAGGAATGAACATGTTTTTGGATTTTAAAATTTTCTAATTTTTATGGGTTTTGTTTTTATGAAATGAAAGAACATATTTTTGAGTTTTTTCAAAAAATTTCAATTTTCATCATTTTTGATTTTAAATGTTTAGTTAGAATTTCCCATCCCTACACTAGTATGGGCATTGTCCTCAATGGCCAATATGATAGGAAATTATGCAATGTAATCTATATGAAAATGCAAGATTTCTAAACTAGTATACAAACTATATGATATATATACAAGTGATGCAATCTAATCTATCCTATATGATGCATGCGTTCGATTAATTGGAGAGCCAATTTAAATTGACTCGCATTCCTTGTGTGTGAACTTCCCCAAACCGATCAAGGCATTATTTCTAGTGTGAAAATAGGGGAGTTCATGCACAAGGCAAGGATGAAATGCATGAATTCTAATTGTCATTTTGGATTTTGCAAACGGGAACAATATATGAGACACCTCAATGGAACCAAGGTGGGAGTCCTTTAAATGGTGCTAGGACTCCAAACTACCAAGAGCCAAGACTGACTCTACAAATGATCAAGATTAAAATTTAAGAGAAGAGATAAAAACAAAGCTAAAGGAGGTGTAGGAAACTCACAATGGAATAGGTTGAAGTCAAGTAATGAAACTCGCACTTGTGGTATCCTCCAATAAGCCTTGTCAACCCTCAATTGTCGCTCATTACAACATCATCATAACCGGCCTCGTCGCCGCCATCATCATCACTTTCACCATCAATTTCTTCATCATGTTCTTCATCATCCACCTCCATTGACCCGGAGGATTCACCACTTTTATCATTTTTATCTTATAATATTTGTCCAACAAATGCTTATAAGTCTTATGTTTAATTATCCTACATACATAATTAAATATTAATTTGATCATACAACAATTATATGAAAAATTAATAAACATATATTCACTCAACTTATTGAGTAATATTTTATCATTATATCATCATGTAATGGGTCCCATAATAGCTAGTTATTTAAATTTATAACCTCTTGCAAATGTAAATAACTAATTACCTATACCTTGAAATATTTAGAAAACCTCAACATTATTTAGTGAATTAATATATTAATCCACTAAATTGAATCTTATTTAATCACTTTACAATAAGATACATATTTTCTCTTATAAATATAAATTATTCTTATTTAAGGAGTTAATTAACTTGTATCGATATACAATTAATTAACTTTACTGATAAGGGCATCATCCTTTAGGTGTGACCTTAACGGATCAACTAATCACCACCGTTAAACGACAGCAATGTCTAACTCTAGTTAGCTGATCATTACTGATAAATGTTGATCAGTTGACTATATAAATGAATCATCCCTTACATATTCTTAATATGAGATTTAAACATGTGATCGCACTATAGTTGAGGACACATACTCCAACAGAGTCTTCATATAAGCCGTTCCAAAATTGTTGAACAAGGAACCACTCACTAAGCCCATGGTGTGGACAAGAACGACAAGTATCCTTAAATCTCTCCCATGCTTCATATAATGATTCCTCATCTCTTTGCTTGAACCCGGTGATTTGGGCTCTCAACATATTGGTCTTCTCTGGAGGATAGAATTTCTTGTAGAAGGCAAGTGCTAACTTCTTCCATGAATCAATACCAAGGGTACCCTTGTCAAGGCTCTTCAACCATTGCTTTGTGGTACCGATTAAAGAAAAAGGAAACAATACCCATCGGATTTGGTCTTGAGTAACTCCGGTTTGAGAAATTGCATCACAATAGTCGCAAAAAGTCTCCATATGTAAATGAGGATCTTCACTAGGCATCCCTCCAAATTGAATTCTCTTAACTAATTGTATGAATGCGGATTTGGAAATGAAATTACCGGTTAAATGTGGTGGTGTAGGAGTACTGTTTGGTAGGTTCTCCTCGGTTGGTATGGAATGAGATGAAAATTTAGGCATTGTGGGTTGATTTTGTGGTTGGTTTGGAATTGGGTTATCCTCTCCTTCTCTTGCAAAAGGGTTGATAAACACAATGTTATTTGGTTGAATGTCCACTATCTCTCCAATACCTACAACCCTTGAAGTACCTCTAGCAACTCTTCTATTGTTGGTTAAGGTCCTTTCAATCTCGAAATCAATAGGTAATAAATTATCTTGTGATCTCTTAGTCATGCAAAATATCAAACAACTACAAAACAATTAGAACAACCTGAGGAGATTGACTTCCCCAAGGTAAAGAAAGACACAACTAAAAACAATTGGTATAGAATGAAATGAAAATTTAGGCATTGTGGGTTGATTTTGTGGTTGGTTTGGAATTGGGTTATCCTCTCCTTCTCTTGCAAAAGGGTTGACAAACACAATGTTATTTGGTTGAATGTCCACTATCTCTCCAATACCTACAAATCTTGAAGTACCTCTAGCAACTCTTCTATTGTTGGTTAAGGTCCTCTCAATCTCGAAATCAATACGTAATTAATTATCTTGTGATCTCTTAGTCATGCAAAATATCAAACAACTACAAAACAATTAGAAGAACCTTGAGGAGATTGACTTCCCCAAGGTAAAGAAAAACACAACTAAAAACAATTAACGAAAATCAAATCAATTGAACATCGTCCCAGGCAACGGCGACATTTTTGGTGTCCGTGAGATTAAGTTTGATGTACTTAGTCGTTATTGCTACCTAACAAAAACAATATTAATATCTTCACAAATTACTCTTAGTAGAGTGATAATTAAAGGTCGGACCCCAAGGGATGGGTATCGATTTAAGATTTCAATTGCAAGTAGTTATGTCTGAGGGTCTCACAAATTGGGTTGAGATGAGATGTGGTCTAATCTAATCAACAAGATGAATGTAAATTTATGAAATCAAAGTAAGCAATTAATGGGGTTTGTAAACAATTGATTAAAGGTACTAGGGTGTCATGGGTTCATAGGGGATTCGTGGAAATAGATCATACAAACATGTTCTCAATTAGAAGCAAGCACTTATTGTTGTGATGGGATCGAGTTAGTGTATATCATACAATCCCTAGGAAGATTTAGGTCCCGGAGCCGAGTCGATCAAGACTTTACAACACCTACAAGTCGACTTAGTCTCTTCCTATTCAACTCTATGCATGGTCTAACAAGGCTCGAGTTGGTTTATGTCTTACTAGCCTCATTGAAAGGATAAAAGATGGGTAAAAAATGCAAGGTTTCATAGTCTAGCATTTCATCAAACATAACATGTGCATAGGTTTAAATCACAATAAGCAAGCAATTAATTATGAGAACATATTAGATTAAGCATAGATCAATTCTCATGATTGTTTCCCCTAATTTCCCATTAACCCTAGCTAAAGGACTACTCACTTATGATCAAGTTTAGCATGCTAATAACGTTGTCAATCATACTAACAATGCAAAACATGATGAACAAATGATGTGATTAGGAATAATTAAACAAGGGTAAAAGAGATTATACCTATTTGAGATGATCCAAATATTAAAGCAAAGAATAATAGAAGTAAACTTGATGATTGACGGAAGGTTGTCAATCCTCCAATAAAACCAAATAATCTTCTAATTATCCAACTAAAACTAAGAACAATTAAGATATTAAGGAAAGATTAAGATGTGGTTAATATTGAAATGTGTATTACAACTTTGATTAAGACTAAATTAAGAGAATGATTATTGTAAGATGATAATAAGATGATAGTATAGGTAGTACAATAGGGTATTTATATTAAAATTAAGTACATGGATTATGGTTACTAAGGGCATAAATGACCATTAAGACCCTAAAAGAAGCTTGATAATTTTGCTACTCCCGAGGGACATGCGCGGATCATGCATCAACTCCCAAGGAAATCCGCGCGTCCTAGCCTGAAGCACGGTTGGTCCTGTAAGAAGATCCACCCGGGGTGGCATCAAGACTCTCGGATCCTGGCTCTGGGACGCTCCTCCTGAGCTCAAGACGCTCGGGTCCTTGGACAGAGTTTTCTCTTATTCTTGGCTTCGTAACAATCCGTGAGGATTGCCTTGGGAATGCACGGATCTTTCATCACTGCCCATTTCACTTCATTTATTTGCTTAGGCTTCTAGTGTCGGTCTCCTCTTCGATGCTTGGTCATTAGATGCGATCCATTTAGCTCCATTTTGTTCCATAAATGCAAGGCTAACAATCCTCTCCTACCAAGGACACAAAACCTCATAGAATATGCAAAATGGGAAACTCAAGATAAGAAATAACCCTTATATATGCTAGAAAGCATGGGAACGAGGTTAATTCGGGGACTAAATGTGCTCAAATATGAGTCACATCACATTTGAACACCGTCAAGCCTTGCCGCAAGCGCTAATGAACATGATCGTATCCCCAAGTACTACTCCGGATAATATGGTCACCTACGTCGCTCAAAGTCAACCAGGGCTCACTAATGCCGTGACCTTTTCAGATGAAGACTTACCTCCATTTCGGCCAAAGTACTGTTTGGTCTTGTATATTGCAGTGGCATGCCTCCAAAAACACATCCTAATGACCCTTGTCGATGACGGGTCGGTAGTCAATATCCTACCATTAAGATATGCCCACGTCTTGGGCCTAGACAAGAAAGATTTCATCTCAACTACCCAAACAATTCAGGCATTCGACGGGACAACCCGGGTATCCGGAATCATCGACTTGGTAATTTAAACAGGATCCATTGAAAGGAAGGTGGGCTTCCAAGTTATCGATGTAGCCTCATAATTTTATCTTTTATTGGGAAGGCAATGGATCCATGTACTAAGGGACGTGTCCTCCACTATACACCGAAAGTTCAAGATCCCTTTCGAGGATGGAACCATCACCACTGACGCACACCCATCGTGGTGGCTGGAGGGGATGTCACCTCTGAAGTAAGTTTCAAAATCGCTAATGATACTTATGGTTTTGAAGTCATAAGGATGATCGAATCCAACCCCGAGATAGGAAATATAGACCTATACACGGGAAGCCACGTTTGCGAGACAATCCTCAAAACAGGAAAATACTTCGGTTTTTGTATGTACCCTCGAAGGAAGGACACGTTTGTGCTAAAACCGGCATTCCCAAAAGGAACAACATTTTGGCTTGGATATGAGCTCATTGAAAAAGATCTTTTGACAAAGAAGAAGAAATCGGTCGAAGACCGAGAAATCGAAATGGAGCCCCATACCTATTGATGCTAAATGGGTATTTCGTCAGGGCCGGAAAAGATGAACCATGTTTGGACTTTCAAGAACCCATTTACGACTGGAAGAATAAAAGGATGGTTCGTGGAATTGAAATATTCCAAGACTGTTATTACATGCCTGAAGACGTACTAGCCGTAATACCAGAAAAGAACGATTCGACCCCTATCGAAAATGGGAGGGAATTGGCTCTCCTTTTCGGAGAAGAAAGAAAGAGGGTAACACCGAGTGAAGACTTGGTTAGCATGATCCTTCGAAGCTACAAGTTTGATCCATCTACCCTCATCATTGATGTTTATCCTAAGAGGAGTATTTCTGGATGGAGGAAAACTGTTAAATGGACCGATAATAGAGGTCTCCTCTTCAAGTTGACTACGTGAGAAGGAGAAATGTTCAAGTTGGATGATGGTTCCGAGTCTGAGTCTGAGTCCGAGTCTGATAAGAGTCCTAAGTTTGAGTCTAAGCAGTTACGTGTCGAAGCCACCCTCCCAAGTCTTTCCTTTTAATGCACCCCTTTCTAATTCTAGTATCTCGGGCCCTGTCTCGGGTATCTCTGTTGTCTCGCCACTGACCTCTGATCAGTTGGCTCAAATGTTAGTGCATTTCGCGCAATTTCAAAATAATAATAATAAGATAAACCAGTTTGCTTACGACTTGTTGTATTTACATTGCAATTCAATTTTTGAAAATTATTGTTTTAGTAATGACATTGAGAATGAGGCCGAAGGCGAACAGGTTGAAGAAGAAGAAGAGGAGGTAGAACCACCTCCACAGTTGGTAAGAGGGTTAAAAGAATATGACCAAAGAAACTCGGTGATCGAAGATACACAAACTATCAATGTGGGAACCACCTTAGAACCACAGAAACTTAAGATAGGAACTACCTAAGATCTCGTAAAGAGACAAGGGTTCATTGACCTGCTGATTGAGTTCAAAGATGTTTTCACATGGTCTTACGAAGACATGCCGGGAATCGATAGGGAAATTGTAGAACACAGGATTCCGATCAATCCAGGGTTCAAACCAGTAAAGCAGAAGCTACGCAGAATACGTTCGGAGTGGTCTTTAAAGGTTAAAGAAGAAATTGATAAACAGCTCAAAGCCGGGTTCGTCAAGGTGTCAGAATATTCGGATTGGGTCGCCAATGTACTGCCTGTACCAAAAAAGGATGGTAAGGTTCGCGTGTGCGTGGACTTTCGGGGTCTGAACAAAGCTAGTCCGAAGGACGACTTTCCATTACCTCACATCGATATCTTGGTTGACAATACCGCAAATCATGCATTACTTTATTTCATGGATGGATATTCCAGATACAATCTGATTAATATGGCCGAGGAAGACATGAATAAGACAACATTTACGTCTCAATGAGGAATCTATTGTTACACAGTAAAGCTTATCGGTTTGACAAATGTCGGGTCAACGTACCAGAGAACCGCAACAACGTTGCTATATGACATGATGCACAAAGAAGTTGAAGTCTATGTCGATGACATGATAGTTCATTCAAAAGAAGGTAGTGGCCATCTCGGGGCGCTACTGAAATTCTTTCAAAGATTGCGAAAGTACAACATGAGACTGAATCCATAAAAGTGTGCTTTCGGGGTCACTTCTGGCAAACGGTTGGGTCATATCGTTAGTCACCGTGGCATCGAAGTAGACCCATCAAAGATAAAAGCCATTATGGAAATGCCACATCCCCAGATCGAGAAAGATATTCGAGGTTTCCTAGGAAGAGTTCAATATATAAGACGTTTCGTCGTGAAGTTGACAATGATTTGTGAGCCGATCTTTAAGAAACTGAAGGCCGGAGAACATGTTATGTTGGATGACTAGTGTCAGGCCGCATTCGATAAAATAAAGGAAGTGTTATCTTCTTCACCAGTTTTACACCCACTAGAAGTCGGGCTGCCATTATCACTATATCTAACTATTACGGATACAGCAATGGGGGCTATGTTAGCCCAAACAGTCGACAAGGAAGAAAGAGCTATTTACTACATCAGTGAAAAGTTCTTAGACTATGAAGTAAAGTACACACCTCTTGAAAAGACGTGTTTGTCCCTATTCTGGGCAACGAAGAAATTATGACATACATTACCTGCTTAGCTACAGTATGAGTGTCTACTCCAAAATGGATCCGATCAAGTACTTGTTTGAATAACCAGTGTAAAATGGAAGAATGTCGAGATGGACCCTCATGTTTTCAGAGTTCGATCTCAAATATGTACCTTTGAAAGTGATCAAGGGAAGAGCGGTCGCCGATTTCCTCGCCGACAATCCAATCAAAGAAACAGAAGCCTTCGACACTAGGTCATTTCCCGACGAAAATGTGGTACGCGTCGAGAATGACATATGGGATTTGTAATTTGATTTAGCGTCAAACTATATGGGATATGGAGTGGGCATACTTCTTATCTCGCCAACACGTGAACACGTGCCCGCATCCATCAAGCTGGATTTCAATGTCACAAACAACGCCGCTGAATATAAAGCATGTTTGCTTGGTTTACGCAGTGCTCTAGACTTTGGCGTGAAGAATTTTTTAGTACATGGAGAGTCATCCCTTGTGATGAATCAAGTGGGCGGGTCATGGAATATTAAGAGCCAAAGTTTGGCCCTATATCAAACCAGAATCGAAGAATTGGAAAAGTACTTCGAGGGTATTCGATATGTTCACCGCCCAAGAGAGGAAAATCAGTTTGCAGATGCATTGTCCAAGCTATCTGCCTTGATCAACATTCCTGACCACATAGACAGCATGCCAATATGTGTAGAACGAAGATCGTCACCTGCCTATGTGAATGCAATCGATGATGCCCAGGAAGGTGAAACCGAACCCTCGTACACAACCATTTTGAAATTCAAGGAAACATGAGAGTATCCTCCCGACCTTGAGACGCGTGGGAAGCACGCTTTGCGAATGTTATCCGCCCAATTCATCAAGACCGATGATGGGCAATTGTATAAGAAGACGACTCCAGGTGTTTTGTTGCGATGCATCGATACACCGACAGCTAAAAAGGTTATGGAGGAAGTCCATGACTGTGAATGTGAGCCACACAATAATGCCCATATGTTAGTCCATAAGATCATAAGGCTTGGTTATTGTTGGACAACAATGGAAACAAATTGTTGCAAGTATGTTAGGCACTGTCATAATTGTCAGATATTCGCGAACGTGCAGCATGTGGCACTTTCTTTGTTATACACCATGACGTCACCCTGACCATTTTTAACCTGGGGAATAGACATCATTGGAAAAGTAAACCATCAGGAACTGGAGGGCATTGTTTTATCCTAGTTACAATTGGCTACTTCACGAAGTGTGTATAGGCTAAGTCTTACAAAGTTTTAAAAGCGAAGCAAGTAGCACGGTTAATTCAGAATGACATCATTTGCCGATTTGGAGTAACACATGAGTTCATCAGCGAACGCGGAACTCATTTCCAAGACGAGACCGCGGTTATACTTGAAAAGTATAAAATCAAACATCACAAGTCATTACCATACCGAGCACAGACGAATGGTGCGGTAGAGGCTGCTAATAAAACAGTTACAACCATTTTGAGGAAGATGTCTGACAACTATAAAGAGTGGCCAGAGAAGATACCCTTCGCATTATGGGGGTATTGAACTTCAATTAGAACAGCCACAGGAGCAACTACGTATTACTTGGTATATGGAATGGAAGCGGTTCAACTAGTTGAGCTAAAAGTACCATCCCTAAAGATCGTACTGAAAAGCCAGGTTCCTGAAGCAGATTGGGTTCAAGCAATATATGATTCACAAGTCATGCTCGATGAGCGACGTTTGAACGCATTATATTATGTCCAACTCTACCAGAAAAGGATAGAGAGAGCTTTGATGTGACCCATATTTGTGCACTTTATTCCTCTAATTGAGCCTATTTTGCATACTATTATAACTTTCCATAGCCATTTTATCCGTCAAATGCTTTCTATTTTGCTTTCCTATCGCCTTGTGCTTGTTTTGTAGGAAAGGAGACAATTAGGCGAAAATTCTTGTCTCTTGAGCTTATTTGGAAGGACATTGACGATCTTAGTTGAACGAGTGTGGACGAACAGGCAAGAACTAAAGACCAATATTGCAAGAATAAGAAGTATGCGAGAGGAAGCACTCTGAAAAGCAATCCGAGCGTCCAAAGCTTCAAAACGCTCGTCCTATGCCCCGACAATCCGAGCGTCCCGAGCTTCAGCCGCTCGTCCTACCCTGCCCAGAATCCAAGCGTCCTACCCTTGTGTACGAGCGGACCAAGGCGTCTTCATTAAGGATGCTCATCTCTCCAAAATACTTGCATTTCCCTACTTAGAACATAGAATTGTTAATTACTAATTTAGCCTTAGTTAACCTAATGAGGAACCACTATATATACCCCATTTGATAATAATCCAAGGGGGCTTCCATATTAGAAATTCCTCTTAGATTAGATTAGGAGTAGATTAGAATAGATTACTCTAAAATCTTTCCACTAAAATTCACATTAATCTCTCCTTAATTATTGTTCAAGTTTATTACTTTTGGGTAATTGAAGATTATTGGGTTATTATTGGAGGATTGATAACCCTTCATCAATCAATCAAGTTCTCTTCTTTTATTCTTGCTTTATTATTTAGATCATCTCAAGTTTGGTATAATTCCTTTACTCTTTACTCTTTATTGTTTATTTCCTTAAGCTTTTATCATGTTTATACTTGTTATAATGATTGACACCATTAATGACATGTTTCCCATGATAAAGAGTGAGTAGTCCTTTAGCTAGGATTAGTGGATAATTAAGGGAGAAAAACAAGGGGAATAATCATGCTTAATTTAATATGTTTCCATGATTAAGATTGCTTGTTTGTTGTAATGTCAACCTATGCACATGTTATGTTTGATGAAATCCTAAGCCTATGAATCCTTGCATTTACAACCATCTCTTATCTATTCAACTTGACTTGTAAGATATAAACCAACTCGAGTCTTGTTAGACCATGCATAGAAGTGATTAGGAGGAAAGTAAGTCGACTTGTAAGTGTTGTACAATCTAATCGATTCGGCTCCGGGACCCAACTCTTCCTAAGAACCGTAAGACATAAACCAACTCGGTTCGTTTACAACATTAATTGCTTGCACCTTTGTGAACATGTTTGTATAATCAAATCCCATGAATCCCCTATGAACCCATGATATCCTAGCACTTTTAATCATTTATTTACATCCTTCCTTTTATTGTTTGTTTTACTTTATTGCTTGCATTAGTCTAGACACAACTACAAACCAAAACAAATTGTGACACTAGCATAAATTGAGATAGATAGACTTAGAACCCAAAGCACACCGTCCCATGGATCGACCTCGACTTACAACTAGTCGTTTGTTGAGAATATAAATGTTTTTGATTGGATTTGTGACGACCAACTCTTGTCCTATCAAAATGGCGCCGTTGGCGGGGACGGTGTTATGTGATTAAGTTCTTTCTTTTTTTTTTTTAGGTAAAATGTGAGTATATAAAATATATCAAAAAAAGATAATCATAATTACAAGGACAGGGTTCGAATCCCCGCTAAGGCATTTTAACACAAAAAACCTATGCTTGCCTGACAGTCAATGGCACCATTGCTTTCTAGATTACACATTTTGCTACGAATTCTCCTCTGAATTAGCTGCTTCAGTTGATGTGCTATAATGTCAGGTCTCTGAACACACAACTGATGTCTCGCATTGTTTCTCTGAAACCAAATGGTATACCAGAATGCAGTTTGAACGCACGCAGAAGCCTTCCATTGCAATCTGTTCCTGTTTGCAGATAGTAATGCATCAAGATCATGCATTGGCTTACCAAACCAAGCTGCAATACTATCCTTAACCTTACTGGTGAACCTGCACTCTGAAAAGAGGTGGTCAATTGTCTCAGGTTGATCTCCGCATAAAATGCAGGCATCATCAGGGCACAAACCAAAAGCATAGAGCTTGGTTCTAATGTTTAGTCCATCTTGCATAAGCATCCAAGCAATAACAGAATGTTTAGGGATGTTCCAGTTATTCCATACAAGATTAGACCAGGCAATTTTGGGGTGCTGACCCATCAACCATTCATATCCATTTCGCATAGAGTATCCTTTGGTCGAAGATATCCAAAGATTATCATGAAAACCACTCTTAATCCTTCTTTAACCTTACAAATGCTCTTCCAGGTCCAGGGGGCATCGTTACCAGGGGTATAATCATGCCATTTTATTCCCTTTAAATACACATTTGCAACCCATTTGATCCAAAGCCTGTCAGGTTTGATATATAGCCAATTCACCAATTTTCCCACTGAGGCAGTATTCCACATCTCTGCTTTTTTAATACCTAGGCCTCCTTCATCCTTTGGCAGTGTAACTCTATCCCATCCCACCAGTGGAACTCTGTGGTAATCAGAAGAGCTACTCCATACAAAATTCCTGCAGATGGCTTCTACTCTCTTAATAACACTCTATGGAATAATGAACATGGAAGCCCAATAATTGTATAGAGTGTTGAGCACTGAATTTATTAGAATAATTCTTCCTGCATATGATAACTTCTTTGCACCAAGACTTCGAATTTTAGCCACCATCTTTTCTATCAGGCAATTACAGTCCCTTTTGTTCATCTTTCCTAGCTGTATGGGTACTCCCAGATATTTAAAAGGCATTTTGCCTACCTGGAAACCAGACACAGCAAGGATGTCATGCTATAAGTCCTCCTGCATCCCATTAAAAAAAATTTCTGACTTACTGTTATTCATGCTTAAGCCTGAAGCTTTAGAGAAGGAGGTGAAAGCTCTCAAAAGTAGGAGAATAGATGGAGCATTCCCTTTATAAAACATCAACAAATCATCCGCAAACATAAGATGAGTGAGCTTTAGTCCCTTACACAGAGGATGATAATGAAATGGCCATCTTGCTGTAGCAAACTTAATGAGTCTTGTCAAGTATTCCATAAAAATTGTAAAAATGAGAGGAGACACAGGGTCTCCTTGACGCAGACCTCTCATACCTCTGAAATATCCAAAATTATTAAAATGAGAGGAGACACAAGGTCTTGTCAAGTATTCTAAAGGAAGTGGACTGAATGCAAGCCATAATCAGATTAATAAAATGTTGTGGAAATTTCAGGCCAGTCAGCATTTGCTCCACAAATTCCCATTCAACTGTATCATAGGCTTTTTGCAAGTCAATTTAGAATAGGCATCTAGGTGACACATTCTTCCTGGAATACTGATGCACAATATCTTGACAAATCAGGACATTTTCAATAATGGACCTCCCTTGAACAAAAGCTCCCTGACATTCATGGATAATATCTGGCAAGACTAGAGCTAATCTGTTGCAAAGGAGTTTAGAAATGATCTTGTATATCATATTAAAGCATGCAATGGGCCTAAATTGTTTGACAGAGGTTGGTCTCTCACATTTGGGAATCAGGCACACATTGGTTGCATTTATCTGGCTAAGTAATTGACCAGTTACAAAGAAATCCTTGACTGCCTCAAAGACATCCTGACCAATCACACCCCAAGCATCTCGAAAGAAACCACTTGAAAACCCATCAGGTCCTGGGGCTTTGTCAATGGGAATAGAGAACACCACCTGTTTCACCTCCTCAAAAGTCACTGGCTTGGACAATATGTCAACATGACCCTCATTACATACATTACCATAGGCCAAGACAGCATCCCTCACACCCTCAGTGGGCTTTTTACTTCCAAGTAAACCTTGATAGTAATCCAAGAAAGCATTCTGAATGATACAACTATCTGAACAAACAGTTCCATGCTGATCTTCAATTTGGATGACAGTGTTCCTTAAGCATTTTTTCCTGATAATACCATGGAAGTAAGCTGAATTTGTGTCCCCCTCCTCTAGCCATTGAGCCTTGGCTTTCTGCTGAAGGAAGTTGTCTCTATCTTTACGAAGTCTCCTAAGTTTTGCCATAACAACAATCTCCTGTTTAACCAGATCAGAGCTAGTGGGATTCCCACTTAACTGCAACTGAATAGTATTTAGTTCTTTCTCAGCCTCCACAGTTTGTACTTCAATATCAGCATAGCAGGTTTTGTTCAATTCTTTAAGGACTGCTTTCAATTCCTTAATCTTTTTCACAATACAAGACATCTTGGTGCCTAGGATATTTCTGTCCCAAACCTCCTGAACTTTAGGCAAGAAATCTGCAGCCCCACTCCACATAGAAAAATATTTGAAGCTCCTATTTTTCTTGACAGTTAACTTGTTGTTATAAACAACACATGGGGTATGATTTAACACTCCTTCTGGATGAAAATGCCCAACCATTTCAGGAAACATAGTAGTCCAGTGTGAATTAATAAGAAAACGATCTAACCTACTAAAATTCCCATGCATATCATCTTGTTTGTTCGTCCAAGTGAAGAAGGCCCTAGTAGCCTGGATATCAACCATATCATAATTGTTCATACAATCCACAAAAGCTTCCATATCTTCAGGCTTAGTCAGACCCCCAAGCCTTTCATCAGGATTCATCACTGTATTAAAATCACCTACAATAGCCCAAGGTTCAGTGCAGCCAGCAGCATAGTTATTCAAACAATTCCATAACCCAATTCTTCCAGTTCCTTCATTAAAAGCATATACCATAGTTAAGAAGAAACATTTCGCAGTAGCTTTGATTTGAACCTTTGCATGAATGAATTGAGGATCATAATGCAACACCCAAACATCAAACAGATGAGGTTTCCAGAGCAACCACACCCTACCTCCCTTATGCGTATGACAATTGGTAGTAACACACCAACCATCAAACATATTGAGAGAAATATTACTCACATTAGTTCCATTTATTTTAGTCTCAAGTACGCCAAAAAGGCCTACTGAGTGATTATTCATAAAACATCTAACCAACTTCTGTTTATTTACACTATTAAGTCCTCGTAATGAAAATCCTAACTACTACCCCAATTTTTCCTACTAAAATCACCACATCCATTATCCACAACAACCACCTACCCAAAACTCACTTTACAATCAATTCCAAATGCCACAATAAGAGCACTTTCACACATACCCACAACAAGATGATGAACCCATTCAAAATGTGATTCTCCAAATGATGGGAGATCAACAAAATTTCTTCAAACAAATGCTAGAGGAGTGCCAAAAAAGGGACAATGTTCTTCAAGGCATTGTTACCCAAGGTGAGGAGTTGGAGATTCAAATTGCCCAAATGAAAGAATCCCAAACAATCACTCCCCACCATTCCTTGGACATTGATCGTGAGTGCGAGTTTGAAGGATTTACCTTTGATGAGAATTAGGAAGAGCCAATCTCTCTAAGCTCTTATGAGTATGAAAGTGTGGTATTTGAGGAGGAATATATGAGGTTGAGTAAGCCAAATACTCTTAGCCTTTGTGAGTATGAGGGTGTGTTTTTTTATGTGAACTTTGAGATGTTGGAGAAAGAGTTAGATGAAGCACCCATTTATGATTCATATGAAGATAGTAATGATGACAAGACCATAAAAGAGGCTTATGAAGAATACATGTCTTACAAGGTTCTTTGGAATAGGGGAAAAGAATGGACTTGTGATATCACCTTGCTTGAGGAGCCTATCCTTGAGAAGTTTGAGGTATGCTTCCGTGAGGAAGATGAATGTCTCTTCCCTATTGACCATGAATACCTTTTAGCACCCACCATGGAGCCAATGATTATTGGAGATGATATGGTGGACCTTCTTCAAAAAGTCGAAGCATCATACAAAGGGTACTTGGTGGAAAAGCTCAAGAACAAACTTGCAAATGAGCTTGCTTGTGGAAATTTGGCACTCACAATTTTGACTCCAAAGGTACCCCGTCATCAATGCCATATGAATTCTCCTTATACTCTTGAAGGATTGACAAATTCAAACGCTATCATCATCACCGAAATTGAAGGAGAAGGTGGTAAGTGGAAGTCTCCCGACGAGTATGAACCATACTTCATGCCTTATGTCGACAAGAATCATGGGCTTATTGGTTTGAAGTATTGGGAAAGCTCTAGTGCCAAGGACAAGGTGAAAGAAAGGATATATGACAAACTTCCTTGGCCAAATTTCACGTTCAAATGGAGCAACCCATACTTATGCTTATTTGGAGCTTGTTCACAAGCTTTTGATCTTCTTCTAAGAGCCTTGAGCTCTATGGACAAAGAAATTTTACAATGTGAACTAGTTTGGTGGAGTCCTATCTCAAACCACCATTTGTAAGATATTTCTTGAACCTTTGCCTTGTATAATATTGTACATTTTAGCACTTTTATTTATAATTTCTTGCATGAGAGTAGTGAGAGAGAGTTTTCTTAAATTTTTATTGAGCAAAATTTCAGAAAAAGATAAGGAGGAATAACAAAAGGGCGCAAAGGTACGATCTTGCAAAGTAAAGAAAGAAATGTTTGAAAAGCAGCAAGGGACGCTCGTCCCGAGGGCAGGACGTTCGTCCTCAGCCTTCCTCAGGGTTCTGTTTGGCGGTGACCTGAAATCCGAGCGGATTATGGAGCAAGACGCTCGTCCATAAAAAGACACCCGTATTATCAGTTGCACGCTCGTTCTGTAGGATACCTGAAGAAAAGTTTCGCACTCGGCTAGAATCCGAGCGGATTCTGAAGAAGACGCTCGTCTGAGTTCAGCCGCTCATCCCAGGCTCGGTACGCTCGTCTTTTGTCCACCCCAGCTGAGGCAGAATCCCTGGAATGAAATCTGAGCGGATTTTTGCTAAGACGCTCAGACCACCTGCAGGAAGACGCTCGTCCCGACCATAAAGACGCTAGGATTCCTGCACTTACCTCGACTAATCCGCCCAAGCCCGACCCTCAGCCGCTCGTCCCACCCCACTTTTCTATAAAAACACCTCCACCATCCCTCACTTCCTCATATTACCTAAACCTAATCCACTCATCTTCATCTCCAAACACTCCCTTCACAACAAAAACGAACCAAACCCTTACTTTCCCAAATAAAAAATGATGAATCTCAAGGGAAAACCCAAGAAGCTCGTTGAAGCCGCTACGAAGAAACGCAAGGGCTCATCTTCTTCATCCCCTCAAGAAAGGATGCCGCCAAGAAACTTCCATCCCGTGATAAGAGGAGTGGTGGAGCAACTTGAGTACTTTCCGGAGGTACTCTTCACATCCGATGACCACCGCACTAAGTTCGTCAAGTTGCTAGGTAAGCATTACGAACCGACTCAATTTATTCACAATAGGGTGTTAGAAATCCTAGGTATAAGGTACCAACCCGAAATGTTCTTTGACTGTTTGGGGATTGGGAATTTATTCCATGCCCATGAAGAGACATACCTGTTGGGAAATGTGTCCTCAACAATAGTGCGATCACATGATTTAAATATCATTATTAAATCTCATTTCAAGAATACGGAAGGGATGATACATTACATATATATAGTCAACTGGTCCACACATATCGGTAATGATTGGCTGGCTAGAGTTTGACATTACTGTCGTGCGACGGTGGTGATCAGTTGATCCCTTGAGGTCACACCTAAAGGACGATTCCCTTAATTAAAAAGGTTAATTAGTTGTATACCGATACAGATTAATTAATTCCTTAAAATTGAACAATTCGATTTGTGAGAGAGAATATTGATATCTTATTGTAATGGGATTAAATAAGATTTATTTTAGTAATAAAATGCTTTATTACTAAAATTGTTTATTGTTTGAGAAACAATAAAGATAAGAATGAATGGTTGATTATAATTACAAGACATTGTGAATTATAATTATATGACCCATTTTATTTACGTGATCAAGTATCACTAATCAATTTGTTGAATATAATTTAATTAATTTATAAAATGATATTTATGTGATAAATATGCATTTAATTAATTAGTAACATGTATCATACTACATGTGACATTTTGTGTGACAATTGACAAATTGACAAAATAAAATGGTAGTCCATTTTAAGACATGGACCGAAAATGGAGGGTGTGTTAGTGGGTTTTGGTTGTTTTATTTTATTTGATAAAATAAACATAATGATGCCTACCCACAACTAGTCTTACACATCTTACACACCTACTATTTTGAGAAGAGTAAAAGGAAAAGAAATGATGCCAATTTAGGCTCTTCCAACCGTGACACTCCCTCTCCATTATGGGTTGTTGGTTATTTTATTTTCCTTACACACACATTCATATGATGATAATTCATTCTTACAAAACATGCAAAAAGGTTCATGCTTTTCTCTCTTCTCTCTCTTTAATCTTCATCAAAAAGATGAGATTTTAATCCAAATTTGTTCAAAAGATTACTAAAATTATCAAAGTAATATATGAGTATTAGTAATCAAATTTAAGGTAAACCACAATATAAACATCTAGTACATGTTAGTTTGTGGGATTAAGGGATTGTCTTGGGTGCTACTAATTGGAGAATCTCTACTTTGGGATTTTTGTATGTTCATCCATTATTGGAAAGCTCAAGAACAAGAGAGAAAGGTGATCTCTCTTGTGCCCATAAACCGAAAATCCATATGTAAGAATAATGCTTCTTCCTTATTTTGTTTTAAAGTTTGCATGCATAAGATCAATCTTTAATTTTATGACAAATTAAATTATAACATATATGAGTATGTTAGTATATATAGATCTACTTTTCCAACAATTGGTATCAGAGCCATGGTTGTTTGCATGCAAATCGGTTAAAAGTTTTTCCGAGTTATAAAGAATAACATATAAAACTTGTATATTTTGTGTTATTATGATATATCACGAAATTAATCCATGCATGTTAATATTTCTGGTCCTAAAATGTTTTAGGATATTTTGGTTAAATTTACGGATTTTTATTGTTCATATTTTACAATAATGACATTTAAATATGATTTTATGAGTAAAAATGTCATTTTCGGTCTAAAATTTGCTATACTTCGAATTTTCAGGTGATTTTTGGATATGTTGTCACATATATTATTTTGAGATAACCTGTAAATTTTCATAATTTTTGGACTTGTTATGCTCGAAAAATGGATTTTTCATTATTAAATTCGGATTTAGGTGAAAAAATAGGTTAATATGAGATAAATTTCGAATCTGGTCATAGAAATTTAATATGTTCTCACATGCAATTTTACAAGATGTGTGTAAAATAATTGGCTTTAAAGAAGTCTTTTTGCATGATTTATGGATTTTTGAAGAAAAATAGCATAAATAGTGACATTATTAGTGAAAAATTAATAAAACATAATCTATGACTTAGGAAAAACGTCTAATGTTGCTTTTTATTATCATTTTCAGATCTAAAATTGAAAAGTTAATGAATATAATTTTTCCATGTTTTTATGATTATTTTTTGATTAAAACCGATAAACCGCAACATTGTTTTTCCGGAAAATTTTCGAAATTTTTTAACCTAAGATTTTGAACATTATGAGTGTCATGGTAATTTTCCAGAATGGTCATGAGTTTAAATTTCAAATTTTGAATTTATTTGAAATTTTGTGATTTATTTGAAGTTTATAGCTTATTTTTGTAATTTTAAGTCCTTTAATGAACAATTTTATAAATATGAGTTAATTATGGTCAAGTTATTAGTGAAGACTAAATTTTGAGTCCTAAGAGGTTAGGGTAATTAACTTATGCATAAATATGAATTTATGTAATTTTTGTGATTATAAAATGTTGAAATCACGCAAATCCGTAAAAACCGAGTAATATACGATATTGGCTAATTAAAGGCGATTTAGCATAAATTTGAGCATGTTCATACATAATATAATGCTGCATTTTTCTTTATGATTGTCATAATTTTAATTTATGTAATTTTGAATTATGTAATTTTACTTAGTATGGCCTTAGTTTTTTTTTTAATTGGTATTTCCCGAAATGTATGGGAATATCGATTCGGTTGTAATTTTATTGTGATCTCGTATCACTGTTTTGTAATTTAATAGATTTATTTTTATTTTAGTTACAAATGTATAATAGGAAATTATGTAATTTATTATGTAATTTTATTCATTCCGGAGTTTCCAAAGACGGATTTCTTCAAGAATGGCGATACATAAAGACGGTGTTACCTCGAGATGCGTGCCACAACCGAAGTTCAAGGGACCAATGGAGTTGGTTTCCGAATATGTAATAGTTAAATAGTTTTTTTATTTTAGGAAAGGCCATACTAGGATTTATTTATCTTTATGCTTTCATTTTATTTTATGTCACATGCATCGCTAAATCGCCATAACTAAAACATGCATCCTTATTTTATCGAGTTTATCGACCGTGTCAATTAGAATTATCGTAGTTCACCGCTTTAGTTCACTTAAAACGTGATAGATAATAAATTGACATGACCTCTCGCTAAAAGAATTAATTGAGACATAGCCTTACCAAATAGTAGAAACCATGAAAACCTATTTCGCGAGGGAGTGCACTCGGCCCTACCGGGGTACAAACCTTGTTACGTAGGGGAAGTGGGTGATGAGTGTTAATCCACCGAGTTCATGTTAATGAGGGTTTCATCGGCCATACCGTGCCCAAGTTGATGTGGATTTGGATCATGGACACATTTATTCGAAATTTGGATTGAGCTCAACGGAAGTATTCGCGACCGTAGTTGCATGTGTTCCGGGCTATAGATAATTATTAGAGTAATTTTATCGACCAAGAGTTCTAAAAGTAGAATCGATTAAAACGTTAATCCACCGAGTTATATTGATAAAGGTTTCATCGGCCATACCGTGCCTAATTCGATATGAATTTGAATCTTGGAATCATTTATCATAGTTGGGTAGAGGTCACTATGTAAATGCATTACTTGTTATTTACAAGTATTAATAAAACGATAAATGTTAAGTTTTCCACTATCCCGTTATCATATTGTTCTATTTCTTTACCACAATTCATATACGATATCATTTCGATTTTTGATTCAAATCTCCATTAAAATATCGTAACTAAAGACAAATATGAATTTGCTTCTAAAACCTCAAATGAACCATTGCTAAGGATCTCTTGTAAAGAGTATAGATTAAAGTTATTCATTATCAAACAGGTTTTTGATTCTTGACTAACACATCTACTTACAATGGATTGTTTTTCATATACTTAATTGAATTAAGTACCTTGAAGCGATAAATTATTTTGGTAATTAGTTTTGTCAAGAATTCGTAATTGACCAAAATAAACGCAACCACTTCAATGAAAGTTTTAAGACTAAAACGAACAAATGAAGATAAATCTTCATAAATTCAATTTTGCTTCTCAAAGCAAAGACTCATTGAAATGAGTGGGAGCATTCTCTTAAATCGTTAAGATGAGGACGAGGTTCAAGAAGTAAAGATTATAATGGAATTGATACAAGGTAATGTTAAAGGTAAAGTTGTTGAGAATGACGATACTAAAACTATCAATCCCGACCGATAAAGTTTCCATTGTCTTAAATGTTGGACACGAGAAAGGAAACTACCCCAAATTATTGAAGAATCAACAAGTTAGTTGTGGGACATCTAATGGGACCTTCTTCTTTAAATGTTTATTTGATTAAACATAAATTTTGCTAGTACCACTTCGTCATTATTAGGAACCAGTGGAGGTTTTCATCATTATGTTTGATACATAGGATGATTAGAATATGACGACTAGCAACGACGAAGTCAAGAGATAGAGTCATTGTGTACTAAATCTAGTTTTCGGGTTTGGAGTTGTACTTAATTGTGACTATTAAGTACATAAACTCTAAATAAGAATACAAACTTGTTAAGATACAAAAGAGGTTTCACTTTTGTGACCCTATACACCACGATTTGATGTATGGCTAGCCAATTATCAAGGTGATAATATTCTAAACCAAACTAGAATGATATATCATGAAGATGATGCAAGACTTAAATTGGTAACCCAAGATTAAACCTTAAAAATTTTGGAATGATGAACGCAAAGAGTTATCGAGTACTCTTGAAACCATTAGATTGTTAGTGGTATATGCGTATCTTCTATTCAAAGCAAGATGTCTCGTGCCTTTTGGTTGAAAAGGAGATCGAGGTTGTAAATCATCGATCCAAAATAGGTTGATCATTTTCTTTTACCAACGATTTAAGTTGACGCTGATATGTTCACTTAATAAGGTAAATAGAGAAATCTTTGAAGAATTCAAAGAGTTCAAGGAATCACGATTTAGTCGTGATGGGATTATCAAAGTGAAGACTTTGATATAAGCCAAAGAAAATGTGATATAGTATCACAAGTTAATCTCTCTTAGCACGCATTATGGAATAATGTGTGATTAGATAAGAAATCAAACGCTATTCGATATGGTTTGGATTTCAATCAAGTTACATTGAGTTACTTGATTCTTTTGGGGATTTTATCATTTTGTCTAAATTATTTTTCCACTAAAACTAAAACGAATCATATGAAATATGATATGGTAAGGGACCATGTTTGTAAGTTTTCACAAGAAACAAATGCTCATTTTTCACTTTCAATTATCACGAGTACGACGGGTTTGCGGCTCGTGAAGCTGTCTTGCTAAAATACAAGTTTATTTTTAGAAGACAGAGTGGGAGAAATTATTCAAGAGCCACAAAGAATGCCACAGAGAATGTTATGTCGCAAGAAACTGGTCTTTCTTGGCTACATGAGACGTTTTGTGTAAGACATTGTTTCTTTAAAACCTAGGAGGTTAAATTCGTCACTTGTTGAAAATGATGAATTCATGCTACTTTTAAGAAAGTAAAGAGCTTATAACTTACAAAAGAAATTGTTTGATTCAAGTTGATTACTTCTGGAAAGTAATCAACAAATGACTTACATAAGAGTGTTTAAGTCACAACCCAATACAAGGCTCAGAGCCATGAGAATCCGAAATAAAAGGCTTGATTAGTGACAAAGGGTTTTGCACTAATAAAGAGAGATTTCAAAGCTTGGTTGGTGGCAAAGTGTTTTGCGCTAGTTGAAATGCTTAAGTCTATTTGGATCTTCTTAGGGATTGTGTTTCATTATGAAATACATAGCAAGTGAATCTAAAACCCACTTCTTCAAAAGAAAGAATGTATTCAATACATGTCATGAGTTTTATAGATTCTTGCAATCCTAAGGTAATGTGCAACTTAAGAGATGGTCTTAAGTAGGACATCGATGAGTTGGAATCAACATTTTGATCATGTGATAAAACATTTCTCGATAAGTCGAGAAGTTGTGTTTATACATGGAGTTTAGTGGGAGTTACGGAAATTTTAATTAGTCCGATATGTGGATGACATATTGATAATTGAGAATGATTTAAGACTTTTGGAGTATTATAATACATCTTGAATGTCCGGATTTATGAACATAAATCCACATGATGTTAGCGTCAGTAAGAAGTCTTATGTTGATAAGATTCATGACTAGTTCAATTATATTGAACATATTTGATTGATTTCATTTGCTTCCGCTGCCGAATCAATTAAAAGGAAATGATGTATAACACTTCACATGCTTTGAGTATGATGAATTGTTTTCAAAATCGAATTTAAGTGATCTTTACCAAGTAAGCCATAAAGATTACCCTTAAGTGCATGCAGAAGCATTAAGGAAGTAAAACAAAGTGTTTATGATGCAATTTTGTGTAAGGGTGTTACACAAGTGACAATTGACAATTGAGATTGCGCATGGTTTCCGACAAAACCATAATCAAAACACATCAGGATGGTTAAGATACCATTGTGGCAATGTTAATTAAGAAGTAGATTTTCTAGAATCGTTCTAGGCAATAAAGAACAATGAGAAATGTTTACAACGGAAATTGAGTACACTTGCAATCATGAGATGTGCAAGAGGATGAGTCTCGCACACTGTGAAAACAGTGGGAGCTATTCTTAGGCTAAGAGGGCCTATGTCTTGATTGGATCTCGACACGTACTCAGAAAGTTTTGTAATGCAAATGTATACATTACAAAGGAAAACGAGTATGTAGTAAGGTTGAGTAAGGTACAAAAAGTTGATAAAACCTACTAACCAAAGCCTTCTCATAGGCTTAACATGATGAGTCATGTCATTTCAATTAAATTGAGATGAATAACTACATAAAAGATCAAATTAGATTATAGAATATGAATTAGTAATCAAGCATTGACTATTCATATGTGATAATCGCATTTGTCGTTCGAGTTTTACTTTAAAACTCTTTTATTATACTTTGTTACATCCTAACGGGTTGTAAAGACAATTGAACACCGTTAAAGTGAACACGGATTAGCATTGTATTCGCCCATAGTCACTTATATGAGGTGACGTCTCGAAGTGACTAGAGTGTGATGCGATTGATGGAAAGTTCAAGTGCCATAGAGTCATGTGAGATGACTAGTCGATCACATAGGCAGACTGTTAGGAACACTTTGTCGGGCAGTGACCGCTTATAGAGTTCTGGCAAATTTATAAAGCCTGGTCGTGGCGAGAGCTACTATAGTATTCTAATGAGTCGATTCTTTTGACTAAATACTGTTCACCTAAGATGGCACAGTTTCAGATTAACTTTGATTTGTGTTACTACGACCTTCGTAAATGGGGTCAAATGGGCATATTTTGGGTTATGATGGCTGTGTCTAGTCGAAGTGAATAAGTGCGATAGGAATTGTCCACCCCCTTGTCAGGGTTAAAACAATATCTCAGGGCCACTCGAGGAGTAATTAACTGGAAATGTGTTGCCACGCTCGGAAGGTATCCATGGTGGATAAATTCCGGTCAATCAGTTATTCTCCAGATCAAGGAAACCACTCTCGATATGATCACTTGCAAGTACGACCCGAAAGACACCTTGCATTGAGTGGGAGATAGTAATAGGACAAGAGAATTGGTGACGCACACTTGTCGAGGACAAGTGGGAGATTGTTGGGAAATGTGTCCTCAACAATAGTGCGATCACATGATTTAAATATCATTATTAAATCTCATTTCAAGAATACGGAAGGGATGATACATTACATATATATAGTCAACTGGTCCACACATATCGGTAATGATTGGCTGGCTAGAGTTTGACATTACTATCGTGCGACGGTGGTGATCAGTTGATCCCTTGAGATCACACCTAAAGGACGATTCCCTTAATTAAAAAGGTTAATTAGTTGTATACCGATACAGATTAATTAATTCCTTAAAATTGAACAATTCGATTTGTGAGAGAGAATATTGATATCTTATTGTAATGGGATTAAATAAGATTTATTTTAGTAATAAAATGCTTTATTACTAAAATTGTTTATTGTTTGAGAAACAATAAAGATAAGAATGAATGGTTGATTATAATTACAAGACATTGTGAATTATAATTATATGACCCATTTTATTTACGTGATCAAGTATCACTAATCAATTTGTTGAATATAATTTAATTAATTTATAAAATGATATTTATGTGATAAATATGCATTTAATTAATTAGTAACATGTATCATACTACATGTGACATTTTGTGTGACAATTAACAAATTGACAAAATAAAATGGTAGTCCATTTTAAGACATGGACCGAAAATGGAGGGTGTGTTAGTGGATTTTGGTTGTTTTATTTTATTTGATAAAATAAACATAATGATGCCTACCTACAACTAGTCTTACACATCTTACACACCTACTATTTTGAGAAGAGTAAAAGGAAAAGAAATGATGCCAATTTAGGCTCTTCCAACCGTGACACTCCCTCTCCATTATGGGTTGTTGGTTATTTTATTTTCCTTACACACACATTCATATGATGATAATTCATTCTTACAAAACATGCAAAAAGGTTCATGCTTTTCTCTCTTCTCTCTCTTTAATCTTCATCAAAAAGATGAGATTTTAATCCAAATTTGTTCAAAAGATTACTAAAATTATCAAAGTAATATATGAGTATTAGTAATCAAATTTAAGGTAAACCACAATATAAACATCTAGTACATGTTAGTTTGTGGGATTAAGGGATTGTCTTGGGTGCTACTAATTGGATAATCTCTACTTTGGGATTTTTGTATGTTCATCCATTATTGGAAAGCTCAAGAACAAGAGAGAAAGGTGATCTCTCTTGTGCCCATAAACCGAAAATCCATATGTAAGAATAATGCTTCTTCCTTATTTTGTTTTAAAGTTTGCATGCATAAGATCAATCTTTAATTTTATGACAAATTAAATTATAACATATATGAGTATGTTAGTATATATAGATCTACTTTTCCAACAATACCTTAGCCTTACCTTGGAATTTTGAGTAGCCTCCGCATTGTTTCGAACACACGAAGCAACGTTTGTATGGAGTTCCGGTTGTGCAACCTCGACCATAGCCTATTACTTGACCAATTTGCTCAAATTTTAGGTCTTGTTGTAGCAACAAGCAACATCAACAAACCCTCCGACATTGATGTGGACCTAGTTTGGAAGGCTATTTCCGGGAGAGATTTCATTCACCAAAAACAATGCTACACCTTTGCTATTCAACACCCGGTGATTCGGATCACCGAACGTTTCGTAGCCGGCACCATTAATGGGAGATATGAGCAAGATAGGTGCACTCTCCTCGACTTAACATTCCTTGAGTCCTATCTAATGTTCGGGGGACAAGGCGATACAACCTCAGTACCCCCCTTGAGATGCTTACGAGATTCTATGATTTCTCTCAAGGGAACTCCCAACATAAGGCCTTCGTGATGGGACGTCTAATTACTATCTTGGCTAACTACCTTTGTCCCGGGTTCAACACCCATGGGACTTATGCACCTCTTGAGGGTAGTACTTTGATTGATGAGGACGTCGTCTTCAACCACCACCGGTGGTGTGCCTACACTCAAAATGGGAGTGTAGAATGGTTCACAAAAGGTTGTTCCTCTATTATTCTTTCGAGGTGGAATATACCCGGTACCGAACCAAGGTTCAGCCCGTATTCACCTAGGCCAAGCTACCTCCTCGACATCCAAATCTACCCCAACCCCCCCTCACAGAGAAGAAGTACCCCGCCATCCTCCACAACCTCGCGGGATACCGGCAAGGCCCATTGCCCCGCCGTCCTATGTGCCTATCCCACCATACCCTACTCCTCATAGGCCATTTGCACCACAAGTCCCCAATGCTCTGGATATGAATGATTTGATGGATATTATGAAGAAGGTTGATCTTGGAGTACACGATGGGCGGGTCGATAACTACATGGCCCTCTATCCTCAATACTACCAAATGGCACAACAAGGGTATATCAACCCTAATGGCCCTCGACCAACTTGGGCGCAACCACACCTTTTGTTCCCTAATCAAGGGAACCAAGCCGGGAAATTTGATGGTCAAGGTGGAGGATACTTAGGTCAAGGAGGGGGGTATGACCAAGGAGGAAGTTCTAGCAGGTATGGCTACCACCATGATGATGATGACAAGTGAGAGAAACGCCTGCCTCACCACCTCCATTTGTATGATACTCTTCTCTCTCTCTCTCTCCCTTTTTGTATAGTGCATTGCATTTAGTTTAGTCCTCGCTTGCATTTGTATTATATTTCATATTGCATTTACATTGGTTAGTTCATATAGTATAGTTGCATTGTAATATATCTCACATAATCATGTACATAGTTGCATATAGACTAGAATTCATGCATAGTCACTAATGACCAATCCTATCCTTTTCTACACTAGAAATAGTGCTTAAATCGGTTTGAGGGAGGTTTGATCATAAGTGACCATAGTTTAAAACATGCATCATATAGTATAGTTTAGATTGCATTCATTTGTTATATGTCATATAGAATTGCATTTAGTTAGAGCATGCATTCATTAATATAATATCATAGCATTTGTACTTTATTTCAAAAAAATCAAAAATCTAAAAACATGTATTTCTTTTCATTCCTACTCCTACATGTACATTGAGGACAATGTACAAAATAAAGTGGGGGATGGGAATTTATATTCCAAAAATGCATAAAAATTGAAAAATTTCGAAAAATCACAAAAATATGTCCTTTAATTTTATAAAAACAAAATCCATAAAAATTTGAAAATTCCAAAACCAAAAACATGTTCTTTAATTTAGTAGTGTAGAATTGTATATACTTGTGTTTTTGTTCTCCTCTCACATATATACAACACTACATTTGAGGCATTAGCAAGGGAACATGAAGACCGCTTGGTATGATCCCTCTAATCTCTATTTCCCTTCCATTTCTTTTTCATTATTTATATGAGGAGGATGGGCTTACATGTCAAGGAGGATGTGGTGTATTTTGTTGTCGCGGTTTGTGTATCTATGTGTTGTTAGGAGTTGCATTTAGTTTATATGACATAATAGTTGGTAGAAGCATATGCATTAGGATGTATATATGTTAGTTGCATCATGGCATGTAGTTGCATGTTAGAAAAAAATTTTGTGAAAGCATCTATTTGGGAAACTTGACAAGTGTATATAAGGCCCTTGTAGATACTTTTTCTTCTTAAGACTTTGCTTGTTAGAATGCTTTTAAAACACCCTAGGATATGTCATGCTAGTATCCTTTGACCCATGGATTAAGGCTAGTCAAGAGTACCTTGTGGTGTGATAACTCCTTGGCTACCGTTTATTCCAAGGTGACTCTTGAAACCATGCAACCAACCATCATCCATAT
The DNA here is from genome assembly GCF_048544455.1 of Silene latifolia. Taxonomy (NCBI): domain Eukaryota; kingdom Viridiplantae; phylum Streptophyta; class Magnoliopsida; order Caryophyllales; family Caryophyllaceae; genus Silene; species Silene latifolia. Next base: position 89,233,276 of record NC_133528.1, read on the forward strand.
TCTACCGCATTTTGTCATCAAAGGGAATGGGCACAAAAATTGTTCAAAATTTGAGTTCAAGAATTGAAATGAAAAGTCAAAAAGTTTGCAATTGCAACAAAAGAAAAGAGGAGTAACAAAAATGAAAACTCCTATGCTTCAAATATAAGCACCCTCACTACAAATGGGGTGACTTTGAAAATGTTCAAAAGAAAATGCAAAAAGTTGAAAGTTGTCAAGTATTGAAATGCCAAACATCAAAAGAAATGGCAAAAAGAAACTGTTTTCAAATGTCAAATGCCACAAGAAATTGGGGGGGAAAACAACAACAAAAAGCAAACTCCCATATGAAACTCAAGTTCTATTGATCCCTTTTCCATCGTATCCACTTTTGTGCATGGTAGAGAGGGGAGGAACCTTCCTCTTGTCTAGGCAAGAAGGGGAATTCCGCGATCCTCCAGTGTTTCTAACACCATAGGGAGTCTATTCTTGACAAAATCATTTAACGATTGAGGACAAAGGTACCCTAGCTTGACACAACTTGGAGGTGATTGATTGGTATCCTTCTATGCTTAGTAGTTTGATGAAACCATATCTATAATGGAATGTGTACCCTTAGATTGCTACCCCTTTAGATAATTTCCGCAACTTAGATGAGGAAAGTGGCTATTCGTCTTTGTAGATGCATCCATTACTTGTTTTGTGTGCTTAAATGCTTGGATGTGTCGCCATTTTGGCAATACCCACCTTGCCTTGTAAGAAGGCATCCTACCTCCTGGTTGTCTTGTTATGAGCTGAAGGGGCGAAGTGAGACCCGCTAATTGTCTCACATCGGCTATATTATTAGGATAGTTTGAATAAAGGTCTAGTTTTTGTCACCTCTTTACTCGGGACGAGTAAAGGTTCGGTTTGGGGATATTTGATGTGACACATATTTGCGCACATTTAGTCCCCTAATTCAGCCTATTTTGCATACTATTATAACTTTTCATAGCCATTTTATCCGTCAAATGCTTTCTATTTTGCTTTCCTATCGCCTTGTGCTTGTTTTGTAGGAAAGGAGACAATTAGGCAGAAATTCCCGTCTCTTGAGCTTATTTGGAAGGACATTGATGATCTTGGTTGAACGAGTGTGGAAGAAGAGGCAAGAACTAAAGACCAATATTGCAATAAGAAGTATGCGAGAGGAAGCACTCTGAACAGCAATCCGAGCGTCCAAAGCTTCAAGAAGCTCGTCCTATGCCCTGACAATCTGAGCGTCCCGACCTTCAGCCGCTCGTCCTACCCTGCCCAGAATCCGAGCGTCCTACCCTTGTGTACGAGCGGACCATGGCGTCTTCAGCAAGGATGCTCATCTCTCCAAAATACTTGCATTTCCCTACTTAGAACTTAGAATTGTTAATTACTAATTTACCCTTAGTTAACCTAATGAGGCACCACTATATATACCCCATTTGATGATAATCAAAGGGGGCTTCCACATTAGAAATTCCTCTTAGATTAGATTAGGAGTAGATTAGAATAGATTACTCTTTAATCTTACCATAAAAATTCACATTAATCTCTCCTTAATTATTATTCAAGTTTATTACTTTTGGGTAATTGAAGATTATTGGGTTATTATTGGAGGACTGACAACCCTTCATCAATCAATCAAGTTCTCTTCTTTTATTCTTGCTTTATTATTTAGATCATCTCAAGTTTGGTATATATCCTTTACTCTTTACTTTTTATTGTTTATTTCCTTAAGCTTTTATGATGTTTATACTTGTTATAATGATTGACACCATTAATGACATGTTTCCCATCATAAAGAATGAGTAGTCCTTTAGCTAGGACTAGTGGGTAATTAAGGGAGAAAAACACGGGGAATAATCATGCTTAATTTAATATGTTTCCATGATTAAGATTGCTTGTTTGTTGTAATGTCAACCTATGCACATGTTATGTTTGATGAAATGCTAAGCCTATGAATCCTTGCATTTACAACCATCTCTTATCTATTCAACTTGACTTGTAAGATATAAACCAACTCGAGTCTTATTAGACCATGCATAGAAGTGATTAGGAGGAAAGTAAGTCGACTTGTAGGTGTTGTACAATCTAGTCGATTCGGCTCCGGGACCCAACTCTTGCTACGAACCATAAGACATAAACCAACTCGGTTCCTTTACAACATTAATTGCTTGCAACTTTATGAACATGTTTATATGATCAACTCCCATGAATCCCCTATGAACCCATGATATGATCAACTCCCATAAATCCCCTATGAACATGTTTGTATGATCAACTCCTAGTCACCTCCGAAACATTGACATCCAACCGGTTTGAGAAAATGTTGATATCAGCCAACATATCCACACCATGGGGAGCGAGGATAAAGTTCACTTGGCTCGTTGAAAAGCCTAACATTGAATGAAAATTTTTTTGTAACACAATCAAGTCGGGGGAAGCACCGGAGTACAACCCGGCCATCCACAAATGGTGCCCACTTCTTAGGCAAGAGGACAAATTTCACCTTTCGGGAAAACCAAAACGTGATGTTTCGAATCCCAAAACCGAGAGCATGCTTCAAGAGACGAGTATTGCACCTTGACTTGAAGAAGCATCAACAATTGACTAACTCCCATTACAAAGAGTTGATACTTCTCGGGAGGCGACAAATCCCAGCACCAATGTCGCAACCTATTTCGAAAGCATCCATGAATAATTTTGTGGAATAAGAAGAAAGGTTTTTGTGGAGATGTTTTTCGTGTTTCGGATGATGAAACAATGAAGCACAAATGTCCCTAGTTATACAAAACAATCAGCTCTTTTTTCCGAAAAAAAGGGAAGCTCCCTTCCATCGCTCGTGGCCTCGCGCCTCTTTGGGTTGGTTCTCAGAATCCGCACTTTTGTTTGTCCCTTTCAAGTTGTTTTTCTTCCTAACACCTAAAACCTCCCACCATAGGTCTCGCGCCTCTTCGGGCCTATCCGGATTCGTTTTTGTTTTCTCACACTCACATTTCCTTCTTTTCGCGTTTTACGAAATCCGACATGGTTTCCATGACACAGCTTTAAAAATACGGGTTTTTCTCTTCTTTTTTAGGGGGAAGGCGCTAGTCTCCCCGATCCGCGAAGGATCGTTTCCATGTCAGTCGAAAATTCCGAAAATTTTTCGCTTTTCCCCACAAAATTCGAAAATTGATAACACGCATTGTGTTTTCTTCAAAAATCAAATATACTCGCAAATATCTCTTTTAAAATTCACCCGTGACGGTTTGAGTTTTAGTTTTTTTGAGTCAGAAATCAATTTCAGCAAAATTCGATGCAATTGAATTCAAACACGAGTTAATTGCTCAAAATTTCAAAATATTTCTTTTGAGAAATCCAAACGTGACAACCTGTCGTCAAATTTTCAAAATTTGAATTCCAATTCTAACTTCGAGTCATCGTGGTTATTTTTGTTTTCATCAAATACTTTTTACGTGTTTACGTTTATGCGTACGTGCTACCTGTTGCCTGTTTTCTACATTAACAATGCAGGAACAAAGGCAAAGCAAAGGGGAACTAGAAGCTGGCAAGTGCTTCTCCGAGACACAACACAAAAAAGCCAAAATACAAATAAACCAAAATTCAAAAACACATATATACAAACTGCCTCACGCAAAATACATCGACACACGTTTGATACAAACGACTGACCATACAAGCAAGATCTAGTACAAGTATTTATCATACAGACACTGGCCTAAAACAACGAACTGGGGGTTATCCGCCACCTACCGAACTACGCACTCCCTATCCTTCCGATCGGAAAAGAAATGGAGTAACACTGAAAACAAATGAGTAACGGCGGAAGCACAAGTGGTTACCATGACGGTAATACCTCATTCCTACTCCATAACAAAAACGAAAACAATGCCTGGCAGACTTCGGACGACATGACAATCAGGAAATGTGACTCAGTGTATCATCCTGACGTTGACCCCCAATCTTCGGATTTCGGCGGCGAAAAGGAGCCATGACATAATGTGTTACCCCGATGTTGAACCCCAATCATCAGAACTCAACAACGATCGAAGACAACAACGTAGAACTATGCACCCGTCATGACCCCCAATCATCAGACGTCTGAACCTCTACAGACAACAGCCAATGATCGATGCTCGGTCAAAGGCTGGACAAAAGGCCACCAGGGAGGAACACAACTCGACAGGGACAATGCAACATCCGTCACTCCTCCTCCTGGATCATTCTCCTCTTCTAAGGTCTCAGCAACGGACCTAGTGGGACTAGAACAATCCCATGCAATCAAGAAAAAACAAAAACGTCAGCCAAAATTTCGGCATTACGACGACACAAAATGGACAAATCCAAAAACCACGCCTGCAAAAAAAGGGCAAACCCGCCCAAACCCTACCAAAAAAAAAACACAACAAAAAACACTTCACAAAAAACCGCACAAAAAACGATTCGCCCTTCTTTTCAAGCAAAAGAAGAGTCAAAACAACAACAAAAATTTTCAAAACCACCCAACACCTCAAGACCCACACAAGGCCCGCAAAACAACAGCAAAAATTCCCGCGCAATTGGGTATTTTTCACTGCTCAAACAGGCAATTTTATGCCAATCCGAGCACAAACAGGTCAAAATTTCGAAATTCGACCACGACAAAACAACGTGATTTAATTACGTCTCAAAGTGACCTAAACTACCATTAAGGGCCATTTCAAGACAAACTGACTTAATTTGAGCTCAAACAGACGGTTGTTTTGTCAGACATATGACCATTGCAAAGGGCAAAAACTCAAAATTTTGCCCACAACACCCAACGAAGGTTCAATATGGCAAACACGGTCTTCCCCGACTATAATACAATCTAGTAGGGCACACAACTCAAGCAAACAAACTTGGCATTGTGAAATAAGATGATCTCCTCGTCTCATTCACGTTTTTCGAGCATAGGGAGCGGGAACGGCGACCAAAATGCAAACTAAAAGCACCACTATACTCCTAAACAAGTTTCTAACCTAATGCAATCATCAATTTCACTCGAAAATGGACTAATCAAAAACGCCCAATTCAGTTTTCGAAAGGTTAGGGTTTCGCCCTAATTCAATTAATAAAAAAATAAACAAATTCAAATGGATTCCAGAGGATTTACATACCTTGAGATGACATGATGATAAGGGCACGAAAACAAGCAAGAAATGAGGTCGAAAATGGCGTTTTTTTTTTCGGGTTTTTGTGTTTATGTTGAAGACGATGAAGAGAATGGGGATCTTCCCATTCTCGTATCTTTTTACAGAAAATAAAAGGGAAGCTCCCTTCCTTCGCAGATATGCTCGCGCCTCATTAAAGTGTTCCCTACTTCATTCAGCGAAATTTTGGGCTTTGGCCCAATTTCCCACACAAACTTCAATTATTTCAACGACGGCAATAAAAACAGTCATTTTTCAAACAAAAATAAAATAGTGAAATTCAAATTCGCTATTTTCACAAATTTCAAACGATGGAAATAAAAACCGTCATTTTTCAAACAAAAACAAAATAGTGAAATTCAAATTCCCTATTTTCACAAATTTCAAACGACATAAATAAAAATTTTCATTTTTCAAACAAAAACAAAATAGCGAAATTCAAATCCGCTATTTTCTCAATTTCAAACGACGGCATTGAAAGCCGCCAACTTTCAAAAAAAGAAATAGTGAAATTCAAATTCGCTATTTCCTCAAATTTTCAACGACGGCAATAAAAACTATCATGAATCAAATATACAAAAAACAAATAGTGAAATTGAAATCCGTTATTTTCAAAATTTCAAATAACGGCATTAAAAACCATCATCATTCAAGTAGACAAAAAACAAATAGCAAAATTCAAATCCGCTATTTTCTCGATTTCAAACGACGGCATTAAAAGTCGCCATCTGTCAAATACAAAATCAATAGCGGAGTTCGAATTCGCTATTCTCACAAAATTTTAAACAAACATTCACAAATCTAAAAAAAGCAGCATTAAAAACCATCAAACCTTCAAAAAGGTATAGTGAAATTCACTGCCCTTTACAAATCTAAAATCATGGGAAGGCGAAGTTAAAATCGTCATCCTGAAACGCACATCTGAATACACATCTGTCCTTTGTTCTACAAAACAAACGGCAATAAAAACCGCTATCTCTCTTCGAGATTCAAAATCACCGCCGACCACAGGAGCCATGCTCACGAGCCTATCCCTTTCCGGCACCACAAACATTCAATATAAACGCCGAAATTCCCCAACAGGATATCAGAGGCTTCCTCACGGAGCCCGCTAATTCAAACAACTTCTCGAAATAGAACCATCCAACGCGGCTATTTCTCACAGTTGTTTAATCGGCATTCGATATGGCTGGCGAGCCTCACAACTCACATTCCATAAGTAACACCCCGTAATTTTGACGACCTTTATTATATTTTAAAAGTAATATTTTAATCTATTTTAATTTAATATTAATCTATTTGAAATAAAATTTATTTGATAAAATATAATCTTATTTTATTTTGAAGAAATGTAATTATTTTTGATAGTTTAGAAATGTTTAAAAGTGATTTAAACTATATTTAAACCTTTTTCTTTGATAAAATATATTTCGGATAAAAGTCGTAAAATTGGGATTTTCCCATTTCTTACGGTCGTTGGGTAAACGAGTTTGGATATTGGGCATATGAGTACTTAATCTTTTAGTAAAATCGTGTTTAAGAACTTTAATATTCTCGGAAATCGCGTTCGACGAATATTTCTAATTTCCGTCGAAACGAACCAAAACGTAAACAATTGAAACTCATCCAAACACCCTACCCCAAACCATGCACCCTCCATCCTCCATGGGTCTCCTCTTCATCTTTCATTTCCTCAATTCTCATTATCTCTCTTCCTTTCATCAAACACCAAATTCATCTCAAAAATCCTCCTTACAATCCCTAAATCCACCATAAATGCTTCATTTCTCCACCAAATCTCATAAAAATTATATATTTAGAATCTTCTCTTCAATCCTCATCTACTAGTAAGCTTTATTTTCATTTCTCCCAATTTTGTTTTAAGGCTCATCTTTTAGGGTTTTCGAATTTAAGCTTAATAATTGTGTTTTTGTTGTTCTTATAGGTGAAGAATTTGAAGATGAGTTAGGTGACTCATATGTTGTTGAAGATGAAGAGTAATTTTGGGTTTTAGAAGCTTTCTCAAGTGTTATTGTTCTCTTTTTCTAGCTTAAGGTAACTATTCCGAGTCACTCGACGAATTAATGTCACATTAGTAGTTGTATTTGTTGTTTGTTGTTGTTTGAGACGATCTTGTTGATAAATGAATGAATGGAGTAAGATGAGTATGATTATGTTTAATTTATGTTACCCATGTAACACCCCAGGTAAATTGAAGAGGTCCAGTGATAGGCTTAAATGACTAGTGCTTAAAGGGATTGGAAGTACTACTCATATCAACAAAGTGCACTTTCTTTTATGATCATCCATGCGAAAGAACTCCAAAGTTAAGCGTGCTTGGCTGGGAGTAGTCTTAGGATGGGTGACCTCCTGGGAAGGTTTCCGGGATGCGCATGAGTGAGGACAAAATGCGCTGTAAAGGACCCGTGTTGATCTGTGGGCCATGTACACAGCCTGGTGAGCTATCATAAGTAACCGCTCCCGACCCGGTTTGGGCCGGGGTGTTACAAGTGGTATCAGAGCAACCTTGCGACCGTGTGGTGATCGGAGGCAGTTGTTATACGCTCATGGAGGCGGTGGTTATACGCTCTATTGTGATCACACACCTAGCGGGGGAGGATTCTGGGTTAGCGGTTATGCTCCCAGGCGCAACGAGGACGTTGCGTTCTTCAAGTGGGGGTGATTGTAACACCCCAGGTAAATTGAAGAGGTCCAGTGATAGGCTTAAATGACTAGTGCTTAAAGGGATTGGAAGTACTACTCATATCAACAAAGTGCACTTTCTTTTATGATCATCCATGCGAAAGAACTCCAAAGTTAAGCGTGCTTGGCTGGGAGTAGTCTTAGGATGGGTGACCTCCTGGGAAGGTTTCCGGGATGCGCATGAGTGAGGACAAAATGCGCTGTAAAGGACCCGTGTTGATCTGTGGGCCATGTACACAGCCTGGTGAACTATCATAAGTAACCGCTCCCGACCTGGTTTGGGTCGGGGTGTTACAACCCATTTGTATATTATTGTTTGGAACAAATTTGGATGAGGAATTATGTGTTGTGACAAATCCGTGTTTTGGCTGTAACGCGTCAGTACCGGACCGAGACGGTTTCCAATGTTTCCAAATGACAGATTGAACGGCATCGAAAAATTAGGTGGTTTAGCCACTTGAATCACTCAATTCGGAGTCCGTATGAGTAAATGGCGTCGTTTTATCGATTAAAATTTCTAGAAAAGTTTACCCTTGTGTGAGACGATTATTTATGCTATTTTATTATGCGAGAATTTTGTGGAATTAGTTATTTTGTAAGTTAGAATGTTTTCTTTATGTTGATAGTGTTCACATGATAGAAATTGGGATATTGCATGAGAATGATATTGTAATGAATGTTGTGATTTGAGCCAAAATGTGCCAAGACTCTGAGCTGGGCCAGATTGACCGAACGAGTTTGGTCATACTAGGTTTAAACCGGTCAGCCTCGATTTGACCGATGACCCGTCGCGGGACTCAGGTCGAGGGTTTGTCTTTGAGGTGATATTGGTTGTTATTGGATGTTTTATGTTGATGCCTTGATATTTGTAATTATCATTTCACATGTTGGTTGTTGGATGCTTTGGATGCCTTATGCTTGAGTCTTGTTGCCTCTTTGCCATTTTAGCTTGTTCTCATGGATTATGGTACTATTGGTTAGCTGGAATTTAGATTATTATTGATATTGGAGATATTGTTGGTTTGTCTGCTGAATATGCTCTTGCGTAGCCTTTCATATGCTAGGGTGTGTATGATCATTTGTGTGTGCAAGTTTGGACTCTTTGCCCCTCTTATGGTTAAGTGGGTGTCCTACTTGTCTTGTGTGGTGTGGGCTAAAGTATTAAAGTTGGGACTAAGTCCTAGGTGAGTATTTCGGCCTTCGTCATAGATAGGTCATTATAGTCTTTGACGAGTGTATGTTTGCGGCTTAATAGCCTCTGTGTCCGAGCTTGGTGGGTTTATATCCAAGATAGGGTGTAACACCCCCATACTCCAAGTGCCTTACCAGGACCACTCAGGTATGAAGACATTACCATCTCGGTTACCCGAGGCAATGATAATCAAACAACAATGAAGAAACAACGTTTAATATAAATAGTTTAACGAATAGTTACAATCCTCAAAACCAAACCAAAAGTACGATACGTGATTCCAAACTGACTGTTATAACTGAAATATAAATAAACTAAAGGCTACAGCGGAAGACTCCTATCATCATGTCGTGGCATCCCAGCTATCCCAGTACTCATCTCAATACCTGCTCAATATCTGCTCACCATCCCCGAATGGATCACCGCAGGTTTACAAAACAACACCGGGGTCAGTACTAATCACACAATCAATATGTATAACGACAATAAGATAAACAGACAGCTTAACTGTACACACACACACACACAACCAACCAATTTCCATCATCTCAATATCGACCGTCCACTTTGGACCCACCCCGCGATGGGGGACCGCAGCCGTACCCACCAAATCCCCGCTCCACATAGTGAGCGATAACCCTGTCCATTAATGTGCACATCCCTTCTGTGGCGGGTTCCACAGAAGGCGAAACTAGGGCGTGAAGCCACTCTCGCAAGTGACCCCACTCAGCCGAGGCCACGCCTCGCGAACCATCAACAACGATCACAACCACAACCACAATCACAACACAACTATTATATCAAACAACCAAATACAATACATCAATCAACATCCCATTATGGGACTAATACTGAGTAGGAAATCCTACCTGGTATGCACACAATCGACGGTCTCTATCTTTGAGTCAAAAAGCCTCTTCTATGAACCCTCCTCCTATCATACAACACATAGAGGCTACCAATCACATACTACACATAAAAACCCCCAATCTCTAAATTAGGGTTTAACCAAATCAAAGGAAAAACAATAAAAAGGGTACATAGATCTTACCCTCGACGCAAGGAACCCAACGATATAAACAACGACAAGAATCGACCGTCGAACTCCGGAATTGCTAAGAATGCGATTAGGAAGATGAACTTGTTGCTTTCTCTCTTAAACAGGAATTTAGGTTTTGTAAAAGTGGTTTAGAATAATGACGACGGAACTTAAATACCTTAATCGCATAATTAACAAAACCCGAGAAAACTCCCCGTAAAACCGGACACTCGATCGAGTACCCAAGGTACTCGATCGAGTACCCCCTTACTCGATCGAGTGCCCCAGCTACTCGATCGAGTACCCAACAGGTCAGAAACTATTTTATTTCGCAACTTACCCTTACTCGACAGAGTAAGGGCTACTCGATAGAGTACCCCAAGACTTATAAATACGGAGTATTACAGTCTTCCCTCCTTAAAAGGAACTTCGTCCCCGAAGTTCAAACCACTACTAAACAAAGGTACTCCCATAACCTTCCCGACTCAGCAACCAAAACAAAATTCAACATAAAACATGATACTAACCCAACTCATCCCGACAAACATCCCGACACAACATATAAAAGGGGTATAAAACTCTTAAAAGCGCTCGCGATCATCTCCTACCCCCTAAAAGAAACAAGGTTACGTCCCGTAACCATACATACCTGATCAAAAAGGAAAGGGTAACGCTCTTTCATAGCTTCCTCTGGCTCCCATGTAGCTTCCTCGGTCTCGTGGTTAGACCCACGGGATCTTAAGCAAAACTGTCTCACCACTCCTAGTCTTTCTAACCTTTCGGTCTAGAATCTGCTTAGGCACCTCAAGATATGATAAGGACTCATCTAGCTCTAAGCTCTCTGCCTCCAACACATGTGACGGGTCACTCACATACTTCCGCAGCTGCGATACATGAAACACATTATGCACTCTCTCTAGTGCAGCTGGTAAAGCCAGGCGATAAGCAACTTCCCCAACTCGCTCTATGATCTCATAAGGCCCTATAAACTTCTGACTTAACTTGCCTTTCTTCCCAAATCTCATAACCCCACGCATAGGAGACACTTTCAAAAGAACCTTGTCCCCAACTTGAAACTCTATGTCCCGACGATGTAGATCTGCATAACTCTTTTGTCGATCCTGAGCTGCTCTCATCCGTTCCCTGATCATCTTAATCTGTTCCACCATCTCATGCACCATCTCTGGTCCTAAAACCACTGCCTCAGCACTATCGTCCCAACAGATTGGACTCCTACATCTCCTCCCATACAAAGCCTCAAACGGTGCCATACCTATACTGGTGTGATAGTTGTTATTGTAAGAGAATTCTATCAAGTCCAACCTCTGCTCCCAGCTACCACCAAAATCCATCACACAAGCTCGCAACATATCCTCAAGAGTCTTGATTGTTCTCTCAGTATGCCCGTCTGTCGCAGGATGAAATGCTGTACTCATCTTCAAAGTTGTTCCCAACGATTCCTGCAACTCCTTCCAAAACCTCGATATAAACCTCGCATCTCTGTCAGACACTATGTCCTTAGGGACTCCATGTAACTTAAGAACGTTCTTTCGATAGGCCATAGCCAATTGTGCCTTAGTCCATGTATCTTTCATTGGAACAAAGTGAGCTGACTTGGTCAGACGATCCACTATCACCCAAATCATGTTGTTACCTTGTTGACTCTTCGGCAAACGCACAATGAAATCCATGGAAATGGATTCCCACTTCCACTCAGGCACCCCTAAAGACTGAATCTTACCTTGTGGTCGTCGCTGTTCCCCTTTAACTCTCTGGCATGTCAAACAACGGGACACAAACTCAGCTGTCTCTTTCTTCATTCCAGGCCACCAAAACGTTTTCTTCAAATCCTTGTATAGCTTGTCTCCACCTGGATGAACTGAATATGGTGTGCAATGTGCCTCTGTCATGATAGTCTTTTTCAACTCCTCATCATTAGGAACACACCACCTACCATCAAACCTCAAACTACCATCTGTATAAATAGAAAACCGGGACACTGTCCCTTTTCTACTCCACTCTCCACTCCACTATCTTAGGATCCAAAGCCCGCTTATCCCGAATATCATCATAAAACTTGGATGTCTTTGTCATATCACCCATGGCATCTCCTTTTCGCATCATATGTATCCCAAAACTCGCTACCTCATCCCCTCCTCATCAAAGATAGAGTGTGCACACGGGGAATGTACACTCTTCCTACTCAAAGCATCGGCTACAACATTGGCTTTCCCTTCATGGTAGATGATTTCCATGTCATAATCGCCAATCAGCTCCATCCACCTCCTCTGTCTCATGTTCAACTCCTTCTGCGTGAAGATGTACTTGAGACTCTTGTGATCAGAAAATACCTTAAAGATTGCTCCATAAAGGTAATGTCTCCAAATCTTGAGAGCAAACACCACCGCACCCAACTCCAGATCATGAGTAGGGTAGTTCTCCTCATAAGGCTTCAATTGCCTAGAAGCATAGGCAATCACTTTGCCATTCTCCATCAACACACATCCCAGCCCATTCTTCGAGGCATCTGTATAAACCTCAAAGTTCTCGCTCCCTTCAGCCAATGCTAAGACAGAGCGTGGTCAAACGCTCCTTTAATGTTTGGAACGCCGTCTCACAACTCTCATCCCAACGAAACCTGTTCTCTTTCCTCATCAACGCTTTCATCGGTCTAGCTATCTTGGAGAAATCTTTCACGAACCGTCTGTAGTATCCAGCTAAACCCAAGAAACTCCTAACCTCAAAGAACATTCTTCGGTGCTTCCCACTTTGTCACCGCCTCAATCTTCGCCGGATCCACAGCTACCCCATCTTTAGAGATCACATGCCCCAGAAAAGCAACTTTCTCTAACCAAAACTCACACTTGGACATCTTAGCATACAACTCATGATCCCTCAAAGTCTGCAACACGATTCTCAAATGCTCCTCATGCTCCTCCTTAGTCTTAGAGTAGACTAAGATGTCATCGATGAATACCACTACAAACTGGTCCAAAAGCTCAAGATTCTGTTCATCAAATCCATAAACACCGGCGCATTAGACAACCCAAACGGCATCACCACATACTCATAATGGCCATACCTCGACGTGAAAGCTGTCTTTGGTATGTCCACCTCTCTAATCTTCACCTGATGGTACCCCGACCTCAAATCAATCTTAGAAAAGACTGTTGCACCACTCAACTGATCAAACAGGTCATCTATCCTTGGCAAAGGGTACTTGTTCTTTATCGTCACACGGTTCGGCTCCCGTAATCTATGCACAACCTTAAACTCCCATCTTTCTTCTTCAGAAAAAAATCGGTGCTCCCAAGGCGATACACTTGGTCTAATGTACCCCTTCTCTATTAAATCATCCAACTGCTTCCTAAGCTCCTCCATCTCCTTAGGACCCATAAGGTACGGCGCCTTAGAGATCGGCCCCGTCCCTGGCTTCAACTCAACAGTGAAGTCTATCTCCCTCTTCGGTGGCAACCCCGGAATCTCCTCTGGAAAAACATCCGCAAACTCTCCCACCACTGGTATCTCATCAACTGTCGGACTCTCTATCCGGTCATCTCTCACGTGGCACAAGATCAAAGGACATCCCTTCCTCAGATAAGACTTCAAGGTAACAGCTGCAATCAACTTAACTTTGGGTTTGACTAGAAACCCACGATAAGACACACTAACACCCTTAGGACCTCTTAAGGACACTTTCTTTTGATGACAGTCTATCCTAGCTTTATACTTTCCTAACCAATCCATCCCAACTATCATCTCAAAACCGTTAAAAGGAAACTCTAGCAAGTCTACAGGGAAATCAACTTGCCCACTATCAAAGATACATCTCTGAACAATCTCCCACACGATACAGACTCACCCGAAGGTATGAAAACTTGCTCACTAACAGACTCATATACTCTCAAACCCAACTGTTTGACATGATTCAAGACACAAACGATCGAGAAGCCCCGAATCAAACAAAACAAATGTAGGAATACCATTAACAAGGAATGTACCAGTGATAACGTGCGCATCTTCCTCAGCTGCTTTCTTCTCCATCATGAATAACTTGCCACTGGTCTTCTGCCCACCTCCCGGACAAGATCTTGGCCGAGGTGGTCGGCTTAGCACCCGACCCTTGATTGTTGTTGTTGTTCGCTGGTGGTTTCGATAAGAATTTACGGCCGTTGCGGTTGCCTCCACACTGGTAACTCGACTTCCCGGTTTGGCCATGATCCAGCCGGTCCATTTGCTCGCGAAAATCGCGCAGTCTCGGAAAGATCCGGTGCACTTGTGCACTCATGTCTCTTGTGGCCTACACCACCACGGCTATAGCAGGTCACTCCCCAACTATTACTCACACTTCCACGGCCACGCTCAAAGGAAGCCCCCAAAGACTAAACCCGGACCAGAAGAAAATCCCTTAGATCGATTGTGGTTGCCTTTCTTGTGATTCGATTGGCCACCACCCTCGCTCTCGAACTTCCTCTTCTCACCACCTAACCTCTCCGAGCCATCTCCACCAACCTCTCCGCTCTCCCGGCCCTCTCATAAGCTTCCTTAACATCGTAAGGATCCCCACGGGTAACTTATCCATAATCTTAGGGGTCAACCCCCTCTCAAACCGCAATGCCAGATTCTCCTCACTCAAACCCATATCCTCAGGATACCTAGACTTCTCATTGAACACTGTAGTACTCGCCCACGACATCTCAGCGAGTCATCTTAAAACCATCAAACTCTTCTCTCATCTTACTCCTCACATGTTCCGGTACAAACTCCTTCCTCACAGCCCTACGAAACTCCTCCCAAGGTATAGCAGGTAAGCCCTGGTTTGTATATATCTCCTTAGCACTCACCTTCACTGAATCCCACCACTTGCCGATGCCTCCCTCGGATAGAACGCACTGTTCCACTCTCATCTCATCGGGACAATGAACCAAGTCTAAGATGTTCTCCATCTCTCTCAGCCAACTATCAAGAAGATTAGGCTCCCCAACTCCCTTGTATTCTTTCGGGTTAAACCTCGCAATATAGAGGCTGATTTTTGAATGATCAACCTCCTTCTCCTTATCCTTATTCTTGTCCTCATTCACTTTCTTTACGGTCTCAGTAAGAGCATCCTGGTGCTCTAACATCTTAACGATGTCATCCACGGTCATAAGCTCAGCTCTCGCATACAAAGCAGTTCTCTTGGGCGGCATCTTGAAACTATACATGTATAAGAAAGGGTAGACATGAACATACGTACTAAACTTCAAAACACGAAGACACGACCCCCAGAACCTACTCGATCGAGTTCCCAGACCCACTCGATCGAGTAACGTGCTACTCGATCGAGTGCCCAACATACTCGATCGAGTACCCAAACATCAGACCACTAACAGACCTTCTGATCTCTTACCTACTCGATCGAGTATCTAGGCTACTCGATCGAGTGACCCCCTACTCGATCGAGTACCCAAAAACGCGATTCTGGACTCAAAATCGTTAAAAACCCACCCGATCGAGTCAGTCCCACTCGATCGAGTCACGCTAATACGTAAAAGCTACCCGCATGTTACGTCATATGCTAACATGCTAAACTTATAAACCACATTATATCATAATAAACATACTACGCATCTTTTCTACTATCCACGAGATCATTTCATCATGTTATTAAACGCCACATTGTAAAACATTGAACATGCTATCATTCCATCAACAAGTTTCTATGTATCATCACTTTTCTTTCACATTCTCAACTTTCAACTTCGAAAGTCCAACAATCACACACACTTCATCACATTCTTACACAAGTTAACCAAACACACATACGACTCGACAAACACTCCCCCCATGTGACCGGTTCAAAGTTGTAGGGCGACCCCTGCGACTTTAGGACGTCTCCCAAGCCTTTGCACTAGCTCCTACAACTTTTACCCCGGGTTCATTTTAATTGACTCCCTATGTTCATTAGGTTCATTGGTTACAGGTTTCAGGATCGTCGCTCTGATACCATTTGTAACACCCCCATACTCCAAGTGCCTTACCAGGACCACTCAGGTATGAAGACATTACCATCTCGGTTACCCGAGGCAATGATAATCAAACAACAATGAAGAAACAACGTTTAATATAAATAGTTTAACGAATAGTTACAATCCTCAAAACCAAACCAAAAGTACGATACATGATTCCAAACCGATGTTCTAATCGAAATATAAATAAACTAAAGGCTACAAATGCGGAAGACTCCTATCATCATGTCGTGGCATCCCAGCTATCCCAATACTCATCTCAATACCTGCTCAATATCCGCTCACCATCCCCGAATGGATCACCGCAGTTTACAAAACAACACCGGGTCAAGACTAATCACACAATCAATATGTATAACGACAATAAGATAAAAGACAGCCTTAATCGTACACACACACACACAACCAACCAATTCCCATCATCTCAATATCGATCGTCCACCTGGACCAGCCCCGCCGATGGGGGACCGCACCGTACCCACCAAATCCCCGCTCCACATAGTGAGCGATAACCCTGTCCATTAATGTGCACATCCCTTCTGTGGCGGGTTCCACAGAAGGCGAAACTAGGGCGTGAAGCCACTCCCGCAAGTGACCCCACTCAGCCGAGGCCACGCCTCGCGAACCATCAACAACGATCACAACCACAATCACAACACAACTATTATATCAAACAACCAAATACAATACATCAATCAACATCCCATTATGGGACTAATACTGAGTAGGAAATCCTACCTGGTATGCACACAATCAGACGGTCTCTACTGCTGAGTCAAAAAGCCTCTTCTATGAACCCTCCTCCTATCATACAACACATAAAGGCTACCAATCACATACTACACATAAAAACCCCCAAGGTACTCGATCGAGTACCCCCTTACTCGATCGAGTGCCCCAGCTACTCGATCGAGTACCCAACAGGTCAGAAACTATTTTATTTCGCAACTTACCCTTACTCGACAGAGTAAGGGCTACTCGATAGAGTACCCCAAGACTTATAAATACGGAGTATTACATAGGGCATGACGATCGAAGACAACAACGTAGAACTATGCACCCGTCATGACCCCCAATCATCAGACGTCTGAACCTCTACAGACAACAGCCAATGATCGATGCTCGGTCAAAGGCTAGACAAAAGGCCACCAGGGAGGAACAAACTCGACAGGGACAATGCAACATCCGTCACTCCTCCTCCTGGATCATTCTCCTCTTCTAAGGTCTCAGCAACGGACCTAGTGGGACCAGAACACTCCCATGCAATCAAGAAAAAAAAAAACGTCAGCCAAAATTTCGGCATTACGACGACACAAAATGGACAAATCCAAAAACCACGCCTGCAAAAAAAGGGCAAACCCGCCCAAACCCTACCAAAAAAAAAACACAACAAAAAACACTTCACAAAAAACCGCACAAAAAACGATTCGCCCTTCTTTTCAAGCAAAAGAAGAGTCAAAACAACAACAAAAATTTTCAAAACCACCCAACACCTCAAGACCCACACAAGGCCCGCAAAACAACAGCAAAAATTCCCGCGCAATTGGGTATTTTTCACTGCTCAAAAAGGCAATTTTATGCCAATCCGAGCACAAACAGGTCAAAATTTCAAAATTCGACCACGACAAAACAACGTGATTTAATTACGTCTCAAAGTGACCTAAACTACCATTAAGGTCCATTTCAAGACAAACTGACTTAATTTGAGCTCAAACAGACGGTTGTTTTGTCAGACATATGACCATTGCAAAGGGCAAAAACTCAAAATTTTGCCCACAACACCCAACGAAGGTTCAATATGGCAAACACGGTCTTCCCCGACTATAATACAATCTAGTAGGGCACACAACTCAAGCAAACAAACTTGGCATTGTGAAATAAGATGATCTCCTCGTCTCATTCACGTTTTTCGAGCATAGGGAGCGGGAACG
Source organism: Silene latifolia (assembly GCF_048544455.1). NCBI lineage: Eukaryota > Viridiplantae > Streptophyta > Magnoliopsida > Caryophyllales > Caryophyllaceae > Silene > Silene latifolia. The sequence continues at coordinate 89,251,314 of NC_133528.1, forward strand.
GCGACCAAAATGCAAACTAAAAGCACCACTATACTCCTAAACGAGTTTCTAACCTAATGCAATCATCAATTTCACTCGAAAATGGACTAATAAAAAACGCCCAATTCAGTTTTCGAAAGGTTATCGAAAGGTTAGGGTTTCGCCCTAATTCAATTAATAAAAAAATAAACAAATTCAAATGGATTCCAGAGGATTTACATACCTTGAGATGACATGATGATAAGGGCACGAAAACAAGCAAGAAATGAGGTCGAAAATGGCGTTTTTTTTTCGGGTTTTTGTGTTTATGTCGAAGACGATGAAGAGAATGGGGATCTTCCCATTCTCGTGCCTTTTTACAGAAAATAAAAGGGAAGCTCCCTTCCTTCGCAGATATGCTCGCGCCTCATTAAAGTGTTCCCTACTTCATTCAGCGAAATTTTGGGCTTTGGCCCAATTTCCCACACAAACTTAAATTATTTCAACGACGGCAATAAAAACAGTCATTTTTCAAACAAAAATAAAATATTGAAATTCAAATTCGCTATTTTCACAAATTTCAAACGATGGAAATAAAAACCGTCATTTTTCAAACAAAAACAAAATAGTGAAATTCAAATTCCCTATTTTCACAAATTTCAAACGACATAAATAAAAATTTTCATTTTTCAAACAAAAACAAAATAGCGAAATTCAAATCCGCTATTTTCTCAATTTCAAACGACGGCATTGAAAGCCGCCAACTTTCAGAAAAAGAAATAGTGAAATTCAAATTCGCTATTTCCTCAAATTTTCAACGACGGCAATAAAAACTATCATGAATCAAATATACAAAAAACAAATAGTGAAATTGAAATCCGTTATTTTCAAAATTTCAAATAACGGCATTAAAAACCATCATCATTCAAGTAGACAAAAAACAAATAGCAAAATTCAAATCCGCTATTTTCTCGATTTCAAACGACGGCATTAAAAGTCGCCATCTGTCAAATACAAAATCAATAGCGGAGTTCGAATTCGCTATTCTCACAAAATTTTAAACAAACATTCACAAATCTAAAAAAAGCGGCATTAAAAACCATCAAACCTTCAAAAAGGTATAGTAAAATTCACTGCCCTTTACAAATCTAAAATCATGGGAAGGCGAAGTTAAAATCGTCATCCTGAAACGCACATCTGAATACACATCTGTCCTTTGTTCTGCAAAACAAACGGCAATAAAAACCGCTATCTCTCTTCGAGATTCAAAATCACCGCCGACCACGGGAGCCATGCTCACGAGCCTATCCCTTTCCGGCACCACAAACATTCAATATAAACGCCGAAATTCCCCAACAGGATATCAGAGGCTTCCTCACGGAGCCCGCTAATTCGAACAACTTCTCGAAATAGAACCATCCAACGCGGCTATTTCTCACAGTTGTTTAATCAGCATTCGATATGGCTGGCGAGCCTTACAACTCACATTCCATAAGTAACACCCCGTAATTTTGACGACCTTTATTATATTTTAAAAGTAATATTTTAATCTATTTTAATTTAATATTAATTTATTTGAAATAAAATTTATTTGATAAAATATAATCTTATTTTATTTTGAAGAAATGTAATTATTTTTGATAGTTTAGAAATGTTTAAAAGTGATTTAAACTATATTTAAACCTTTTTCTTTGATAAAATAGATTTCGGATAAAAGTCGTAAAATTGGGATTTTCCCATTTCTTACGGTCGTTGGGTAAACGAGTTTGGATATTGGGCATATGAGTACTTAATCTTTTAGTAAAATCGTGTTTAAGAACTTTAATATTCTCGGAAATCGCGTTCGACGAATATTTCTAATTTCCGTCGAAAGGAACCAAAACGTAAACAATTGAAACTCATCCAAACACCCTACCCCAAACCATGCACCCTCCATCCTCCATGGGTCTCCTCTTCATCTTTCATTTCCTCAATTCTCATTCTCTCTCTTCCTTTCATCAAACACCAAATTCATCTCAAAAATCCTCCTTACAATCCCTAAATCCACCATAAATGCTTCATTTCTCCACCAAATCTCATAAAAATTATATATTTGGAATCCTCTATTCAATCCTCATCTACTAGTAAGCTTTATTTTCATTTCTCCCAATTTTGTTTTAAGGCTCATCTTTTAGGGTTTTCGAATTTAAGCTTAATAATTTTGTTTTTGTTGTTCTTATAGGTGAAGAATTTGAAGATGAGTTAGGTGACTCATATGTTGTTGAAGATGAAGAGTAATTTTGGGTTTTAGAAGCTTTCTCAAGTGTTATTGTTCTCTTTTTCTAGCTTAAGGTAACTATTCCGAGTCACTCGACGAATTAATGTCACATTAGTAGTTGTATTTGTTGTTTGTTGTTGTTTGAGACGATCTTGTTGATAAATGAATGAATGGAGTAAGATGAGTATGATTATGTTTAATTTATGTTACCCATTTGTATATTATTGTTTGGAACAAATTTGGATGAGGAATTATGTGTTGTGACAAATCCGTGTTTTGGCTGGAACGCGTCAGTACCGGACCGAGACGGTTTCCAATGTTTCCAAAAATATGACAGATTGAACGGCATCGAAAAATTAGGTGGTTTAGCCACTTGAATCACTCAATTCGGAGTCCGTATGAGTAAATGGCGTCGTTTTATCGATTAAAATTTCTAGAAAATTTTACCCTTGTGTGAGACGATTATTTATGCTATTTTATTATGCGAGAATTTTGTGGAATTAGTTGTTTTGTAAGTTGGAATGTTTTCTTTATGTTGATAGTGTTCACATGATAGAAATTGGGATATTGCATGAGAATGATATTGTAATGAATGTTGTGATTTGAGCCAAAATGTGCCAAGACTCTGAGCTGGGCCAGATTGACCGAACGAGTTTGGTCAAACTAGGTTTAAACCGGTCAGCCTCGATTTGACCGATGACCCGTCGCGGGACTCAGGTCGAGGGTTTGTCTTTGAGGTGATATTGGTTGTTATTGGATGTTTTATGTTGATGCCTTGATATTTGTAATTATCATTTCACATGTTGGTTGTTGGATGCTTTGGATGCCTTATGCTTGAGTCTTGTTGCCTCTTTGCCATTTTAGCTTGTTCTCATGGATTATGGTACTGTTGGTTAGCTGGAATTTAGATTATTATTGATATTGGAGATATTGTTGGTTTGTCTGCTGAATATGCTCTTGCGTAGCCTTTCATATGCTAGGGTGTGTATGATCATTTGTGTGTGCAAGTTTGGACTCTTTGCCCCTCTTATGGTTAAGTGGGTGTCCTACTTGTCTTGTGTGGTGTGGGCTAAAGTATTAAAGTTGGGACTAAGTCCTAGGTGAGTATTTCGGCCTTCGTCATAGATAGGTCATTATAGTCTTTGATGAGTGTATGTTTGCGGCTTAATAGCCTCTGTGTCCGAGCTTGGTGGGTTTATATCCAAGATAGGGCATGACCTCCTGACGTACTCTTAGAAGTATGTGGTCAGCTTAAGTACTAGCCAACCCTTTGGTGGACTCCTTAGGGGTACTCATGTGGTGTTATCATGGGTCTTGGGTGCGGTAGTTTTCCGCATGTCGCTAGGTTTGCGCAGGTTTAGGACAAGGGTGTTTACCTTACCTCGTGGTATAGACTCGAGTTACAGAGTGACTATTGACTGTACTAAGAACTTATGCCTGTCTCTAGATATATTGTCCTTTCTTGTTTGATGATTCTATGAATCATAAAAGGTGAGATGCAAGCCGGCTATGGTTGATAGAGTTTGGATTCCTGGATGTTATGTGATTCACATGATAGTGTAGTATGAGTCGGTCTAGTATTCACATGCTAGGACTATGTGTTGTTATATTGTTGTTCACATGATAAGCACGATTGTCTAGCATCTATATGTTAAGGCTATATGTCATTCATATTCATATTCTTATGTTTACATGTTATATTAATTATGACATTTCGTGGCTGGGAGGACTCGGAGTTACTCCCCACTGACTGTGGCTTTCGTATTTGTATAAAATGCGATTGACAGGTAGGTGATGCATATATGGGGTACATGGACGAGCTAACGAGCAAAGTAACCTTGGGACCTAGATTGGCTTTATATTATTGTGACCCTTAAACACTTTTATGTCATATACTTTTTAGGGACATATGTCTCCCTTTTTCATATTTGGGTAGTATAACATTGTTTCGCGACTTTAGCGATGTTTTATGTATGAGATTTATTTTGGACCTTGCATGTTAGACACCTTCCCATTTGGATATTTTTATAACAGGTTCAGGTTTTAAAAATTACAGGTTTTTACCCAAATGAACCTATTACAAACATATTCATGCAGTTTTTATCTAGAATGATGTGTTTACTTTTCCGCAATGAATGAGGGTGTCACACCATATGGCCGCCGAGCCTCACAACGCACATTCAACATTGTTGGCGAGCCTCAAAACGCAACACATTCAACATGGCTGACGAGCCTCAAAACGCATCACATTCAACGTGGCTGGCAAGCCCCATTGTTGGGAAATGTGTCCTCGACAATAGTGCGATCACATGATTTAATATCATAATTAAATCTCATACTGAGAATACGTGAGGGATGATTCTTTATATAGTCGACTGACCGTCATTAATCGGTAATGATTGGCTAACTAGAGTTTGACATTACTGTCGTGTGACGGTGGTGGTCAGTTGATCCCTTTAGGTCACACCTATAGGATGAGGCCCAAATAGATATTTAATTAATTGTATGCGATACAGATTAATTAATTCCTTAATTATGGGAGTGCAATTTTACGTCTTATTGTAATGTGATTAAATAAGATTTAATTTAGTAATTAAGTGTTAATGTCCGAAATTAGTTGAGGTTTTAATATAAGTTTTGAGGTAGAGGTAATTAGTTATTTAAGGTTACAAGAAGTTGTAATTTTAACTCACTATTAATAATGGGACCCATTATATGTTGATATAATGGTAGTATACTATTCAAAAAGTGGAGTGTATATTATATTATTTATTGTAATATTTAAATGTTAAATGATTACATTAATAATTAATTATGTAAGATAGTTAAACATATGACTTATAAGCATTTGTGGGACAAATGACAAAAGGCAAAAATGGACCAAAATGGGTCCAATATTTCGGCCAAATGAAGAGAACAAAAGATTCTCTTTTGTCTTTTGTTTGTGTTGGTTATAGTGTGATTGTGACATATCACACAAGCCTTTTCATACTACTTCTTACACCTTTGTTCCCTACACTCAACCTAAACTAAACAAGAGAATAAAAACAAAAGCAAAATGATTCCCTAAATGGGAGAGTGACCACCGGTTTTTGGCACTCTTTATAGAGCATTAGTTGCTCATTTTTCAAGTGGTTTTTTGCTTGTTTTTCCTCTCTAGTTTTTCCCTCACATGCAATTGCCAAAAACACTCACAAATACTAATACATTAAATCTATTACTAGAAGTAGTAATAATAGAAATATTAGTATTATTAAGGTTACATTTCTACTACATATCTAGTTAATATTAGTAGGAATTTTTGGGATTAATCTTGGGTGCAAATTGTTGGAGTGTCTTCTATACTTGGAGTCTTAGGAGGATCATCCATCATATTGAGCTCAAGAACAAGTGAAGGAAGGTAACCTTACTTGTGCCCATATTTTCGAACCTACTACCAATGTAAGGGACATTGTTTTTTTTATAAATCTTTCATTTTGTTATGCATGCACTAGATCCAAAGAACAAATAATTAACAAGTTAATTAGTTCACTATTAGAGGAGTCTAATAATAGGTATATGAACCTAACAAGTGGTATCAGAGCATAAGGATATTGCATGCATAATCGGTTATTGTTTTTCCGAGTTAAAAGTTTAACATATAAAACTAAAAATTTGTGATTTATTAGTATAAATCACGAAATCACCTTGCATGTTATATATTCTGGTCCTAAAATGTTTTTAGGTCATTTTTATGATTTATGGAAATTTATTGCTCATTTTAATAATTTTTGGTCATTTTATTACATTTTTATGACTAAAATGGGAATTAAAATGCTAAAAATAGTTAAACTAAGTTTCTGACCTTGAAACTTTTATATGACCTCACATGCATATTTTAAAAGTTGTGTGTAAAAAGTCGAGTTAATTTGATTAATATTGCATGATTTGTGATTTTTTATGAGATAAAAATGGATTAAAAGAGGTAAAATGGTTAAAAATAGTTTAATCTCGAATTAAGCCATGATCTTTTAATATGATGTCACATGCATAATTTACAGTATGTAAATTTCTAGATTAAAAGATCTCTTTTAGCATGATTTATGGATTTTTAGAGTAAAAATGGCATAAATAGTGACTATTTTAGAAAAATTAGCTAAAACGTATTGCAAAGCTTGAGAAAATTATTTTAAGTTGCATTAATATCCCACTAATCAGATCTAAGGTTGTAAAAATTATTGGAGTAATTTTTGGATACTTTAAGTATTTTATGAAATAAAACCGATATAATGCAACTATATTTTCTCAAAATTAATTCGAAATTTTTAACCATGATTTTTGACATTATGAGTATCATGGAATTATTCCAGAATATTCAAAAATTTAAAAATTTAAATTTTGAATTTTTTTATAAATAAATTTGTATTTATTTCATAAATATTATGATTTTAAGGTCAAAAATGAGCATAAAATTAAATCAAGTTGCATTATTGTCAAAAATTGAGTGATGTCTAATTTTTGAGTCCTAAAAAGTGTTAGGATAATTAACTTGAGCTTAGATGTGATTTAAGTGTTAATTAGTGATTTTAAAAGGTTATTATCACGCATTTCCATAAAACCGGGTTTTATGTACGACATAAATTAAATAGGGCGATTTGGCACATCATTTGGTATGATTGGTACATATTATAATGCTGCATATTTCAATTGTTGAATGTCTTTTATTTATATAATTTTAAATTATGTAATTTTATCTTAGTATGGCCTTAGTTTAATCAATATTACCCATAATGAAAGGGAATATTGATTCGGTTGTAATTTAATGTGATCTCGTATCACTTTTATTTTTATTTTATTAGTTTTTCCATTTTACAAATGTATAATAGGAATAGCTTTGTAATTTTATTATTATTTGTAATTATGGAGCATCTTCAAAGACGGTGCCATTCGGAAAGGTGATCCGACGAAGATGGTGTCTTGGGAGGCGTGCCACTTGAAGATTCAAGAGACCAAAGGAGTTGGTTTCCGAATATGTAATAGATTATTTGATTTTCTATTTTTTTAGGAAGGCCATACTAGGAATTTTATTTATTGCTTTGCATTTCTCTTAATATGTTGCATGCATTGCCAAATCGCCATAACAACACATGCATATCATATCGAGTCATCGACCGTGTCAATTATAATTATCGTAGTTCACCGCTTTAGTTCACTTAAAACGTGATAGATAATAAATTGACAAGACCTCTCACATATAATAATTGAGATATAGCCTTACCAAACAGTAGAACCCATGAAGTACCAATTTCATAAGGGAGTTAATCCGGCTTCACCGTAATACAAACCTTGTTACGTTGGCGAACTGGGGTAGTAAAATGTTATTACATCGAAATTTGGATTGAGCGCAACGGAAGTATTGTTGACCGTAGTCGCATGTGTTCCTGGCTAAAGATGAAAATTAGAGTAATTTTTATCGACCGAGAGTTCTAAAAGTAGAATCGATTAAAGTGTTTATCCACCGAGTTATATTAATAAGGGATGAATCGGCTCACCGTGCCCGAGTTGATATGAATTAGGATCTCAGAATCATTTATGTAGTTGGGTGGAGGTCACTATATAAATGTAATACTTGTAGTTAAGTTTACGAGTATTATTAAAACGATAGACGATAATTAATTCCTTCATTTCCTACTTTGTAGTCAAGTTTCTTTTATCAACCACAATGGCAACTCCAATCACGTCCACATCCACTAGTTCCACCACGCTTACCAATGTGTCATGGCTCCGATCCTTCATGGATCGATGTAAGTTAGAAAAGAATGGGTCTAATTTCACCGATTGGGACGCGCAGCTTCGCTTGGCCGCGCAAGGTGACGACAAGCATCGTTACCTTACCAAGGCATCTCCCTCCGAACCTAATGCTAGGTCCACCCCCGCCGTTAGGCAAACCTATGAGGTTTACCAAAAGGAGTCAGCCGCGATCAAAAATGTGTTGATCTTTGCTATGGAGGCCGAACTCCAACGAAGTGCTATAAAGATTAGCACCGCTCATGAGATCTACATGAAGCTTGTGAACATGTTTTCACGAGCTCCTAGGGTCATTCAATATGAGGCGGCTTCCGCATTCTTTGATCTTAACATCAAAGAGGACCAAAAGGTGAGCCCTCATGTTCTCAAGTTGATGGAGCATGTTGAGACCTTGAAAATGCATAAGGTGGAAATTCCCAATGAACTCGTAATTGATCGAATTCTTCATTCCCTCAACAAAATCAAAGCATATGTTCAATTCCGGGTGAATTTTAATATGCAAGATAAGAAAGTTTCCCTTGATGAGTTGCACAAAATGCTTGTGCAAGCCGAAATGGACATGGGGCTAAGTGTTAGCACCACCAAAGATGTGCTCAATCTCAATCATAAGAGCAAGGGAACCTTCAAGAAGAGCGGGAAGAAGGGGAAGAAGCGAACTCCCAACAGGAATATAGCTAAAGCTTGTGAAGCTAGTACCTCCAAGCCCAAGTACAGTGCCCCACCAGGGACAAGTGCCACTATTGTTGTGGTGTTGGGCATTGGAAGAGGAACTATTCCAAATACCTTGGCGACATCAAAGCTGGAAAAGTTATTCCAGTAGGTATATAACTATCCCTATATTTTATGTTTCAATCTCAACCTTGGTATGATGATACAAGTTGTGATGATTACCCTTTTATTGTAAATAGGGCCTCCTAGCAAGGACAAAGGCAAGGAGAAGCAAGCCTAGAGGATCATGTGGGAAGCTAGAGTAGTCGACCGTGGTGATGGATCATTGTAAGCTTGGCTTTAATTTGCTTTGTCTTTAATTTTATGATGTATTTCGAGTTTTTAGAACTATTTTGATTTCCTTGTGTGACTTGGAAATTGGTGATCCGGACGATGTCGTCACTCATCCAATCAAACACATTTTTAATACTCAACATACAACTAGTTAGCGGTAAGTCGAGGTCGATCCATGGGACGGTGTGCTTTGGGTTCTAAGTCTATCTATCTCAATTTATGCTAGTGTCACAATTGATGGGGTTTGTAGTTGTATTCTAAACTAATGAAGGTAACAAAGTAAAGCAAACAATAAAAGGAAAGATGTAAACAATTGATTAAAAGTGCTAGGATATCATGGGGTCATGGGGGATTCATGGTGTTGATCATACAAACATGTTTACAAGGTTGCAAGCAATTAATGTTGTGAAGGAACCGAGTTGGGTTATGTCTTACCGTTCATAGGGAGAGTTGGGTCCCGGAGCCGAATCGATTAGATTGTACAACACCTACAAGTCGACTTACTTTCCTCCTATTCAACTTCTATGCATGATCTAACAAGACTCGAGTTGGTTTATATCTTACGAGTCAAGTTGAGTAGATAAGAGATGGTAAAAATGCAAGGATTCATAGGCTTAGCATTTCATCAAACATAACATGTGCATAAAGTTGACATCACAACAAGCAAGCAATTTGATTATGAAAACATATTAGATTAAGCATGAATTAATCCTATGTTGATTTCCCCTAATTACCCATTAATCCTAGCTAAAGAAACTACTCACTCATTATCATGGGAAACATGTCATTAATGGTGTCAATCATCACAACAAGTATAAACATGATAATAGAATGAAGAAATAAACAATAAAGATTAAAGAGTATAGGAATTATACCAAACTTGAGATGATCCAAATAATAAAGCAAAGAATAATAGAAGAAACTTGATTGATTGATGAAGGGTTGTCAATCCTCCAATAATGACCCAATAATCTTCAATTACCCAATAATAAACTTGAATAATAAACTTGAACAATAATTAAGGAGAGGTTAATGTGAGATTTGTGGAAAGATTAAAGAGTAATCTATTCTAATCTACTCCTAATCTAATCTAAGAGAATTTCCTCCTAAAAACCACACACCTATTAATTTCAAAAATGGGATATTTATAGTGGAAATTAGGTGGATGCATTAGGGTTAACTAAGGGCTAAACTAGTAATTTCACTTTTTAGATTGAGCAAGGAGGATCCGGTATTTCTCGAAGGAAGGGCTTCTCTCTTTGTAGGTTGGAGAAGACGAAATTATGCTGTGAAGAAATCCGTGCGTATTGGGGTCGGGACGGGCGGATTCTGCTGATGGAAGACGAGCGGATTCGAAGGAATCTGGGCGGATTCTGGCGGGGCAATCCGAGCGTCTTTGGAGGAAATCCGCTCGGATTGTGTTGTGAGGAGACGGGCGGATTGGAGACAATCCGCTCGGATTGTTCTTCAGCAATAATTATTCTTCTTTTCTTCCCTTTTGCTCACTTCCGTTTTATTCTTGTGGGATTGGTGTTTAGTCCTTGCTTCCTCTTCATACTATTCCATCTAGTATCATCAATAAGCTTCCAAATATGCACGAAAGACGGGAATTTCCGCCTTATTATCTCCTTTTCTACAAAACATATGAAATGCGATAGAAAAGCAAATAGGAAGGTTTTGACGGATAAAATGGCCAAAGAATGCTATAATAGTATGCAAAATAGGCTCAATTAGGGGGCTAAATGTGCGCAAATAATGGTCACATCAAATATCCCCAAACCGAACCTTTACTCGTCCCGAGTAAAGAGGTGACAAAAACTAGACCTTTATTTAAACTAACCTAATAACATAGCCGATATGAGACAATTAGCGGGTCTCACTCCGCCCCTTCAACTCACAAGAAGACAACCATGAGGTAGGATGCCTTCTTGCAAGGCAAGGTGGGTCTTGCCAAAATGGCGACACATCCAATCATTAAGCACACAAAAATCAAGTAATGGATGCATCTACAAAAGAATAGCCACTTTCCTCATCTAAGTGGCGGAAATTATCTACAAGGGAAGCAATTCAAGGGTACACACTCCTTCATAGATACAATTTCTTCAAACTACTAAGCCTAGAAGGATACCAATAAATCACCTCCAAGTTGTGTCAAGCTAGGGTACCTTTGTCCTCAATCGTTAAATGCTTTTGTCAAGAATAGACTCCCTATGGCGTTAGAAACACTGAAGGATCGCGGAATTCCCCCTCTTGCCTAGACAAGAAGAAGGGTCGTCCCCTCTCTACCATGCACAAAAATGGATAAGATGGAAAAGGGATCGATAGTATTTGAGTTTCATTTTGGGAGTTTGCCTTCATTGTTGTTTTTCCCCCCAATTTCTTGTGGCATATAACATTTGAGAACACTTTCTTTGCCATTTCTTTTTGATTTTTTGGCAATTTCAACACTTGACAACTTTTTGCATTTTCTTTTGAACATTTTCAAAGTCACCCCATATGTAGTGAGGGTGCCTTATATTTGAAGCTTTTAGGAGTCTACTTTTGCTCCTCTTTTCATTTGATGCAATTTTGCAAACTTTCTTTCACTTTTCATTTCATTGAACTCAAATTGATTTCTTTTTGTGCCCATTCCCTTTGATGACAAAATGTGGTAGAACATGGATGATGGTTGTATGCATGGTTTCAAGGGTCACCTTGGAATAAACGGTAGCCAAGGAGTTATCACACCACAAGGTACTCTTGACTAGGCCTTAATCCATGGGTCAAAGGATACTAGCATGACACATCCTAGGGTGTTTTACAAATATTCTAACAAGCAAAGTCTTAAGAAGAAAAAGCATCTACTAGGGCCTATATACACTTGACAAGCTTCCCAAGTAGATGGTTTCGCAAAATTTTTCTAACATGCAACTACATGCCATGATGCAACTACCTTATATACATCCTAATGCAAATGATTCTACCAACTAATATGACATATAAACAAAATGCAAGTCCTAAGTTCACATTGTTTTTACCGCATCAATCGAAATAAAGCCACATAGTCATTAACATAAAGAGGAAAAAGGAGATTGGAAAGATCATACCATGCGGTCTTCATGATCCTCATGTCTCGGATGTGGCGTAGTCAATCAATGTGAAAAAGGATAGAACAAACACACAAACAAGTATATACAATATATATAAGACTATACTACAAAGGAAATGAACATGTTTTTGGGTTTTTCAATTTTTCAAATTTTTATGGTTTTTGTTTTTATGAAATTAAAGACATATTTTCGTGATTTTTCGAAATTTTTCAATTTTTATCATTTTTGAAATATAAATTCCCATCCCCCACTTTATTTTGGACATTGTCCTCAATGTACATGTAGGAGTAGGAATGAAAAAGGAAATACATGTTTTTGGATTTTTTTGAGTTTTTGAAATAAAGTACAAATGCAATGATATGGTATGAATGAATGCATGCTCTAACTAAATGCAATTCTATATGACATATATAACAAATGAATGCAATCTAAACTATACTATATGATGCATGATTTCTAGTAAATTATGGTCACTTATGATCAAACCTCCCCAAACCGATTTAAACACTATTTCTAGTGTAGAAATGAATTGGTTTGGCCATTAGTGACAATGCATGAATTCTAGTCTATATGCAACTATCTACATGAATTATATTACAATGCAACTATACTATGAACTAACTAATGTAAATGCAAAATGGAATATAATACAAATGCATGCAAAAGCTACACTAAATGCAATGTATATACAAAAGAGAGAGAGAGAGAGAAGGAGGTGGGTATCATACAAATGGAAGTGGTGAAGTAGGCCTCTTTCACTCGTCATCCTCATCTTGATCATAGCCATAACCATGAGAGCTTCCGGCTTGATCGTATCCAGGTGCTTGGCCCCAATATCCTCCTTGGTCAAATCCTCCTCCTTGACCCGAGTACCCTCCACCTTGGCTAGAATGCCCTCCGTCCCCTCGATCCCAAGCTTGGTCCCCATAGTTTGGGAACAAGAGCTCCGGTTGTGCCCAAGAGGGCTTAGGACCATCAGGGTCAATATACCCTTGTTGAGCCATGTTATAGTATTGGGGGTAGAGGGCCAAGTAGTTGTCTTCCCTCCCTTTATGCACCCCAAGGTCCACTCTATTCATGAGTGCCATCAAATCATTAATACCCGGGGTATTGGGGATTTCCGGCTTAAATTCGGTATACGGAGTAGGGTATGGCGGGATAGGTACGTAGGAAGGTGGGCGAATAGGTATTCCCGGCCCTCCACGAGGTGGTTGACGGTGTGGTTCTTCCCTTTGGGGGGATTATCAAGAATTTGGATATCAAGGAGGTAGCTTGGTGGAGGAGAGTATAGACTCAATCTTGGGTCAATGCCCGGTATCTTCCATCCTTCAAGGATCATTGAAGTGAATCCCTTGGTGTGCCACTCCACACTCCCATCTCGAGTGTAGTTACACCATCGGTGACTGTGGAAGATGGTGTGTTCATCAATCAAGGTCCTCCCCTCAAGAGGAATATAGGTTCCTCGGGCATTGCACCCGGGACAAAGGTGGTGGGCCAAAATGGTAATTAGACCTCCCATCACGAAGGTTTTGAGTTGGGTGGTCCCTTGAGCAAAATCATGGAACCTAGTAAGTATCTCAAGTGGTGTATTGAAGTTATAGCGCCTCACCGCTCGAACATTCAAATAGGACTCAAGAAAAGTTAAGTCGATGAGAGTACACCTATCTTGTTTGTACCTCCCATTGATGCAACCGGCTACAAAGCGTTCGGTGAATCGAATCACCGGATGTTGGATGGCAAAGGTATAGCAACGCTTTATATGGGTAAAGTCCCTCCCGGAGATAGCCTTCCAAAGAAAGTCCACACCAAAATTATCGGGCTTTTCGGTATAGTCGGTGGGTACTTCAAGACCGAAAACATAGGCAAATTCCTCAAGCGAAAGACTATGGTCTAGGTTGCATAACCTAAACTCCATGCCCACATTGTTGTGGGTATCTGCCATATTGCGAAGGCTACTCAAGAATTTAAGGGTGAGACTAAGGTAAGTCTCTTCATGGGCATGGAAAAGTTTCCCGATGCCAAGGCCATTAAAGAACATCTCGGTAGGGTACCTTATCTTAAGGATTTCCAACACCCTAGTGTCTACAAATTGAGTGGGTTCGTACTTCTTACCTAGTAGCTCGACAAATTTTTGGCAGTGGTCGTCGGATTGAAAGAGCACCTCTTGAAAGTGGTTGAGTTGCTCAATGCCTCCCCTCATTAAGGGTTGGGAGCTCCTTGGTAGCACTACCTCTCGCGGTGTTGAAGAGGTTGATCCCTTGCGCTTCTTCCCGAATGATTCAACGAATTTCTTGGCCTTTCCTTTGGTGTTCATCAATGGTGCCATTTGGATGTTGGTGATGGGGGTGTTTTTGAGGATTGGAGGGTGATTTTGAGGATTGAGATGAGTGTTTTAGGGTTTGGTATGGTGAGGAAATGAGGGAGAAAGGGGGTGATTATATAGAAGAAATAGGGAATCCGAACGGATAAGGTTGGATCAAACCCGTTTTATCCGGAGGAACAGGGCAATCCGAGCGGATTTCTGTCGGGACGGGCGGATTATGGGAGAAGAAGATGGGCGTCTTTGGTAGAATCCGCACGGATTCAAACACAGCAAACTTCCTTGGCTGAGAAGTGGAAAAAGTCGGGCGTATTGTGCCTAGGACGTGCGGCTTGATCGGGACGGGCGGATTATGAACAATCCACACGGATTCTGTCACAGCTCAAAATCTTGTTTCTGGATGACAGACGAGACGGGCGTCCCGCGAAGAAGACGGACGTATTGTCCAGGACGGGCGGATTTGCTCGAATCCGCACGGATTCTCCTTCAGTTTTAGGCTTTCTCTTTTCCGTGGGTCTTGGTCGGGCGTCCCCCTCTCGATCCGGGCGTCTTCTGGTCTTTTCCTTCTTTTTCTTCCTTTTTCGTGAAATAACACACCCCTTTTCACCAATTTTCTCTTTTCCTTATCTTTTTCTGAAATTTGCTCATGAAACATGTAAGATAACTCTCTCTCTTCTCTCTCATGCAAGAAATTAAATGCAAATGTAAATGTACAATATTATACAAAGTAAAAGGGTCCAAGAAATATCTTACAAATGGTGGTTTGAGATAGGACTCCACCAAACTAGTTCAATTTGTAGAAATTCTTATCCATAGAGCTCAAAGCTCTTAATAAAAGATCAAAAGCTTGTGAACAAGCTCCAAATAAGCACAAGTATGGGTTGCTCAATTTGAATATGAAATTTGGCCAAGGAGGCTTGTAGAATGTTCTTTTCCTTGCCTTCTCCTTAGCGTTAGAGCTTTCCTGATGCTTCAAATAGGTAAACCCATGATTCTTGTCAACACTAAGCATGAAGTGTGGTTCATTTTCATCCGTGGACTTCCACTTACCAACTTCTTCAATTTTGGTGATGATGATAGCATTTTGATTTTTCAATCCTTCCAAGGTAGAAGGAGAATTTTCATGACTTTGATGATTGGATACCTTAGGAGTTGAGATTGCGGGTGCCAAATCTTCACAAGTAGCCTCACGAGCAATTTTCTCTTTGAGCTTTTTCACCAAGTAGCTCTTGTAAGAAACTTTGGCCTTTTGAAGAAGATCTATCATATCTTCCTCAATGATCATTGGCTCCATGATAGGTGCCAAGTGGTCTTCATGAAGGATAAAGGAAGGATGTTCTTCTTCATGATAGGGTATCTCAAATGCCTCAAGGATAGGCTCCTCAAGCAAGGTGATATTGTGAGTCCCTCCTCTAGACTCATCATCATTGTTGCTATCTTCACGCGAATCATAAATGGGGGCTTCATTTAGCTCTTTTTCCAACGCCTCAACGTTCACATCAAAAGACACACCCTCATACTCACAAAGGTTAAGAGTATTTGGATTGCTCAACCTCATGTCTTCCTCATCGAACACAACACTTTCATAGTCACAAGAGCTCAAGGAACTTCGCTCCTCCCACTTCTCATCTTCCATGTCAAAGGTCACTACTTCAAACTCGCATTTATGCTCAATGTCCAAACAACGGTGGTGAGTGATTGCTTGGGATTCTTTTAATTGGGCAATTTGAATCCCCAATTCCTCTCTTTGGATAACAATGTCTTTAAGAACATTATCTTCTTTTTGGCTCTCTTCTAGCATTTGTTTGAAGAAGTTTTGTTGATTTCCCATCATTTGGAGAATCATGTTTTGAATGGGTCCATCTTTTTGTTGTGGGTAGGTGTGAAAGTGGTTGTATTGTGGCAATTGAAGTTCATTGTGAGATGGGTATTGGGTGGGTGGTTGTTGTTGATATTGGGTGTGGTGATTTTGGTGGGAAAAATTGGGGTAGTGGTTAGGATTTTCGTTGTACAAACAATAAGGTAGGTTTGTATTGACTTGTTCCTCAAACTCCCCATACCCATAGTTATACTCAAAAGATCCACCACATACTCCATAGCACATGTCTTGAGTCATCATAACTAAGACAAGGAGGCAACTACAAGCATGGAAACTACACGAAAATGGTAAGAACAATCCTTGAGGAACAAGTTTCTCAAGGCGAAAACACAATTAAAATAGACAAACAAGTAAGAACTTAATCACATAGCACCATCCCCGGCAACGGCGCCATTTTAATCCGGACGATGTCGTCACTCATCCAATCAAACACATTTATAATACTCAACATACAACTAGTTAGCGGTAAGTCGAGGTCGATCCATGGGACGGTGTGCTTTGGGTTCTAAGTCTATCTATCTCAATTTATGCTAGTGTCACAATTGATGGGGTTTGTAGTTGTATTCTAAACTAATGAAGGTAACAAAGTAAAGCAAACAATAAAAGGAAAGATGTAAACAATTGATTAAAAGTGCTAGGATATCATGGGGTCATGGGGGATTCATGGTGTTGATCATACAAACATGTTTACAAGGTTGCAAGCAATTAATGTTGTGAAGGAACCGAGTTGGGTTATGTCTTACGGTTCATAGGGAGAGTTGGGTCCCGGAGCCGAATCGATTAGATTGTACAACACCTACAAGTCGACTTACTTTCCTCCTATTCAACTTCTATGCATGATCTAACAAGACTCGAGTTGGTTTATATCTTACGAGTCAAGTTGAGTAGATAAGAGATGGTAAAAATGCAAGGATTCATAGGCTTAGCATTTCATCAAACATAACATGTGCATAAAGTTTAAATCACAACAAGCAAGCAATTTGATTATGAAAACATATTAGATGAAGCATGAATCAATCCCATGTTGATTTCCCCTAATTACCCATTAATACTAGCTAAAGAAACTACTCACTCATTATCATGGGAAACATGTCATTAATGGTGTCAATCATCACAACAAGTATAAACATGATAATAGAATGAAGAAATAAACAATAAAGATTAAAGAGTAAAGGAATTATACCAAACTTGAGATGATCCAAATAATAAAGCAAAGAATAATAGAAGAAACTTGATTGATTGATGAAGGGTTGTCAATCCTCCAATAATGACCCAATAATCTTCAATTACCCAATAATAAACTTGAATAATAAACTTGAACAATAATTAAGGAGAGATTAATGTGAGATTTGTGGAAAGATTAAAGAGTAATCTATTCTAATCTACTCATAATCTAATCTAAGAGAATTTCCTCCTAAAAACCACACACCTATTAATTTCCAAAATGGGATATTTATAGTGGAAATTAGGTGGATGCATTAGGGTTAAATAAGGGCTAAACTAGTAATTACACTTTTTAGATTGAGCAAGGAGGAGCCGGTATTTCTCGAAGGAAGGGCTTCTCTCTTTGTAGGTTGGAGAAGACGAAATTATGCTGTGAAGAAATCCGTGCGTATTGGGGTCGGGACGGGCGGATTCTGCTGATGGAAGACGAGCGGATTCGAAGGAATCCGGGCGGATTCTGGCGGGGCAATCCGAGCGTCTTTGGAGGAAATCCGCTCGGATTGTGTTGTGAGGAGACGGGCGGATTGGAGACAATCCGCTCGGATTGTTCTTCAACAATAATTCTTCTTCTTTTTTTCCCTTTTGCTCACTTCCGTTTTATTCTTGTGGGATTGGTCTTTAGTCCTTGCTTCCTCTTCATACTTGTCCATCTAGTATCATCAATAAGCTTCCAAATATGCACGAAAGACGGGAATTTCCGCCTTATTATCTCCTTTTCTACAAAACATATGAAATGCGATAGAAAAGCAAATAGGAAGGTTTTGACGGATAAAATGGCCAAAGAATGCTATAATAGTATGCAAAATAGGCTCAATTAGGGGGCTAAATGTGCGCAAATAATGGTCACATCAATTGGTTTGTATCCTTTAAACACGGGTTGTATTTTGAATATTGGTGATTTGGTTTTCAACCCAAATCACTTGTTTTATTATGTTATTTGTTCTAAAATCATCATCATAGATTACTTGCATAGAGAAACATTAGATAAACAACTCAAATTGATCAAATAGACGATTATGATGATGGGATCATTATATGTCCATAAGCTATGAATTTGATTCTCCTTATGTCATTATTACTAAAAGTAACAACTTACTTATGTAAGATCAATTATAAAGTTGTAATGAGTTTTTTGAATTCATCAAGTAAGGAATTTACAATACCATATGGACACATTATTCTAAACGGATGGTCAACCATGAGATACCTAGAATAGAGAGTCTATTAAACAGATGACATGGATAAGACTCGCATATTATCAAGCTGTCATGTTAGGATGGCCTTTTGAAAGCTAATACATAGTCTAGATAAACTCCTAATACTCCGTTAAATATATATATGTTTGTGACTCACAAAGCGATCTCTCAAGAAAATAGATGTATTTCTGAGAGATAGAGTGGGAGTAGATTGAATCGTCACAAACATCTCTTATAGTTGAAATGTTACTTTGTGAATGTAATAGAATTATAGAGTGGGAGTTGGTATTAAACTCTAGTCTATGAAGATAGAATGAGAGCATAGTTTAGTGGGAGTTTATCGCACATGTCTTATCACTTTGTGAAAGTGATAGTATCATGACCTTGTTACATACGAGCCATCGCATTACAATCCGCAAATTGTTACTCAAGAGTAGATTTACTTTAAGGCGAGGGTCTCCTCAAAGGTAAATAGAGCTTAACAGTACACAAATGCATAAGATTTACATGAAGATGTTGATCAAGATGAATTGTGTTAGGAATTGCCGCATTTCATTTTAATGAAGAATGGAAAATGATATTAAAATTCGCTTTTCTAAAATGGGAATTTAGAGAAGGAAGTGTTTGAAAGAAGGAAGTGTTTGAAACGCGAAACCTTAGATGAAGATCTAAGAATCCTAACATATTATGCGTAGCTATCTTAAGTGATCACAAGATGGTCTTAAGCTAGCACTAAAGGATTATGTTTTTCATTCATGTGATAATAGTGGATGGTTTTATTCACATGATTGAAGAATCATGATTATACATGAAGTTAAGTGGGAGCTAGAATTGTTTCTCCATGTCTTATATGTTGATAACATATTACTTATTGAGAATTATGTACCAATTCTCTCTTCTGGCAAGAGTGACTAGGAGACTTGGAAAAGGATGCAAAATATTCTAGATTTTGAAATCTATGAGAGAGAGTATTGGCATAGAGTTAAGAGTCTTATGAGGATAAGTTCTTTCGTATCTGTTTTACATCAAAAAGGTTGAATAGGCTATTCATGTTGATGAAAGTGGAATTACAATGATGGAGTCATTATCATTCACTGAACCTATTAAGTTGTTGTTCACATGAATTCAATAGGTAATGTTTCCGCCATTAGAATGATCATGTATGCCAACAGACGCACGTGCCATGATGTGACATATGCTGAGAGCATAACAAGTCAATTAAAGGGATAATTCCCATAATATGGCTTGTGAAAGCCTTAAAGAACATTCTTGAGATTCTTGAGAAGAATTAAGGATTCGTTCACATGTTTGGTGGACAAACTAAGTTAAGTGCTTAAGGGTTGCACAAACTTTAGTCTCCAAAAGGGATTTGATGAAATCCTAGGCTGCCTTATTGACAAAGGAGTAAGAGACTAAGAAAGGTGTTTTAGTTTCGCGCATTGCAAATTCTACAAAAGGATTCTAAGTAAATTGTGATAAAATCGTTAATGAAGGGATTAAGGGTGAATCCCTCAACAAATGATTTTGTCACAAGTTATGCAATAATAGTGGGAGCATCTTTCAAGTTAAAGAGCCCAAGTCTAGCAAGAAGTCTAGACATATACTTGGATAAATTCATGTCATTAGAGATGACATTGAATGGAAGGAAGTAGCAATTAATAAAGTTGGAATATGGGATATCGGGCATATCTACTTTCCAAGCTTTTATTCCATTTAAACTAGTGTTTATAATACACTAATGATTATAGAATATGAAGTAGTAATAGAGTATTGACTATTCATGTGTGATGATCACGTTTATCGTTTGAGTTTTATTAAACTCACCCGCTACCTTGTCGTATCCGAATGGGTTGTAGAGACAAATTGAACCCCATTAAAGTGAACTGGATTGACATGGTATTCGTCCCTAGTTACTTATATGAGGTAACGTCTCGAAGTGACTAGAGTGTGATGCGATTGATGACAAGTTCAAGTGCCATAGAGTCATATGGGATGACTAGTCGATCACATAGGCAGACTGTTTGGGACACTCTGTCGGGCAGTGACCGCTTATAGAGTTCTGGTAATTCATAAAGCCTGGTCGTGGCAAGAGCTACTATATTATTCTTATGAGTTAATTCTTTTGACTAGAGACTATTCGCCCAAGTTGGCACAACTTCTGATTAGCTTTGATTTATACTCTACGATTTCGTAAATGAGGTCAAACTGGGTATATTTTGGGTTATGATAGACTGTGGCTGAACGAAGGGAATAGGGCGATAGGAATTGTCCACCCTTTGTCAGGGTTGTTTGAAATCACAAGGCCACTCGAGGAGTAGTTAAATGGAAATGCGTGGCCACGCTCGAAAGGCATCTATGATAGATAATTCCGGTCAGTCAGTTAATCTCCAGATCGAGAAAACAACTCATGATATGATCAAGTGTAAGTACGACCTGCAAGACACCTTGCATTGAGTGGGAGATTGCAATAGGATAAGAGAAATGGTGACGCACACTTGTCTAGGACAAGTGGGAGATTGTTGGGAAATGTGTCCTCGACAATAGTGCAATCACATGATTTAATATCATAATTAAATCTCATACTAAGAATACGTGAGGGGTGATTCTTTATATAGTCGACTGACCGTCATTAATCGGTAATGATTGGCTAACTAGAGTTTGACATTACTGTCGTGTGACGGTGGTGGTCAGTTGATCCCTTTAGGTCACACCTATAGGATGAGGCCCAAATAGATATTTAATTAATTGTATGCGATACAGATTAATTAATTCCTTAATTATGGGAGTGCAATTTTACGTCTTATTGTAATGTGATTAAATAAGATTTAATTTAGTAATTAAGTGTTAATGTACTAAATTAGTTGAGGTTTTAATATAAGTTTTGAGGTAGAGGTAATTAGTTATTTAAGGTTACAAGAAGTTGTAATTTTAACTAACTATTAATAATGGGACCCATTATATGTTGATATAATGGTAGTATACTACTCAAAAAGTGGAGTGTATATTATATTATTAATTATAATATTTAAGTGTTAAATGATTACATTAATAATTAATTATGTAAGATAGTTAAACATATGACTTATAAGCGTTTGTGGGCCAAATGAAAAAAGGCAAAAATGGACCAAAATGGGTCCAATATTTCGGCCAAATGAAGAGAACAAAAGATTCTCTTTTCTCTTTTGTTTGTGTTGGTTATAGTGTGATTGTGACATATCACACAAGCCTTTTCATACTACTTATTTCACCTTTGTTCCCTACACTCAACCTAAACTAAACAAGAGAATAAAAACAAAAGCAAAATGATTCCCTAAAGGGGAGAGTGGCCACCGGTTTTTGGCACTCTTTATAGAGCATTAGTTGCTCATTTTTCAAGTGGTTTTTTGCTTGTTTTTTCTCTCTAGTTTTTCCCTCACATGCAATTGCCAAAAACTCTCACAAATACTAATACATTAAATCTATTACTAGAACTAGTAATAATAGAAATATTAGTATTATTAAGGTTACATTTCTACTACATATCTAGTTAATATTAGTAGGAATTTTTGGGATTAATCTTGGGTGCAACTTATTGGAGTGTCTTCTATACTTGGAGTCTTAGGAGGATCATCCATCATATTGAGCTCAAGAACAAGTGAAGGAAGGTGACCTTACTTGTGCCCATATTTTCGAACCTACTGCCAATGTAAGGGACATTGTTTTTCTTATAAATCTTTCATTTTGTTATGCATGCACTAGATCCAAAGAACAAATAATTAACAAGTTAATTAGTTCACTATTAGAGGAGTCTAATAATAGGTATATGAACCTAACACACTTCACATACGCAATGCCGCTGGCGAGCCCCTTCATATACGCAGCACGGCTGGCGAGCCCTTCATATACGCAACGCGGTTGGCGAGCCCCTTCATATCCACAACGCTGCTGGCGAGGCCCTTCATATCCGCAACACGGTTGGCGAGCCTTTGCCCGTAAATAAGAAACGACTCAAGGACATATCCCGAAGATGCCTCAGGTATGATTCCTTCTTATGGCTGGCGAGCCTTTGTACGTAGTCTAACGGACTTTAAACGACCTGCACGGACAGTCGACAGACTCTAAACTATTCCCGACGACAGGTCCTTGACTCGTATCACCGAGTCGCCTTGGCGTCGCCCTTCCTGATGGCAGGTTATTGGCCCGAATCCTTTCGAGCCGCCTAGACGTCGCCTCGGTCTCCAGGTTGTAATCTTCGATTGACGTCACCGACCATCTCGACCAACTACACCATCACTAAACATAAAACACTCTTTTACATTGCTAAAACAGTTTTCAAACCGAGTTTTCCGACCAAACAAGTTGATACACTTTCGTCGATTTCTCGTCTCATGCCTAGCATGTAAGTATATGGGTGTAAAAATCCTCTTCTATCATGTTTTTCATTTGTTTCATGACTATAACATGCTAAAACATGCATAACATGGTCCAAATATGGGATAAATGAGCCAAAACCGGATTTTTTGCCGAGACAAGGGCTGCTTGTATAGCAGACAGGCTCGCGCCTAAAGCCCTCTCAAGCTTTAATCCAACCGTGTTTGGTCTCTTCTTCCCTTTATTTTCATTTCATATTTATAATCGGTTTTTACCATTTCAAACATTTCAAATCATTTTTATGATGAACTTTTAACCATAAACATTTTTCATCCTTGGTTCTTAATACCATGACGGTTTAATCCGTGTTTCGGTGATAATATTTGGTTAATTACATTTTAAAAGGTATTTTAAAACCTTTTATTTCATTTCTTTACATTTTAAAAGGTATTTTAAAACCTTTTACTCTTTTCTTTACACTTTCAAAACAAACATATTAGTCATAAACACAAAATCATCCTTGGTTTTACATACCATGTCTTATTTTAACCCGAGTACGTTGATAAATATTGACTAATTAGAAACAAATGAACTAAAAACAATCAGTTCATAATCATTTTCAAAACTATTCATGTCAAGCTTGCAAAACCGAACCCGACAATGAACATTGTCAAAATAATTGCGGTTATTCATGTCTCGTTCTTCACATCAAAACAAAAGCGGTCTAAACGACCTTTTCAAACTAAGACGGGTTCAAACACCCTCTTTTCAATCCATTTTACAAACCTTTTCAATGGTCAGAAGACGTTCTTCAATCCTCTATTGACCCGCACCTAAATAGGCCACTCATTTTTCCATTTTCAAACCAAGATAGGCTTGTTTGTATCGCCTGATGGCTCGCACTTATATAGGCTGCCTGATGTAGACTCTGTTTCCTTCCAGCATTTGTCTAAGACATTCCCGACTTCGGTTAACCTGCATACAGGACGGATCTGATTACAAATCTGCCCATTATACATTATATTTGCAAAACGCCTTACTAAGACAAATGGTTCACGTTATGCACCATAACCCTAACTCGGTAAATGGATGTTTAATTTCCGTCTTGCATGAAAATCAAAATTAAATCCAACTCGAAATCAAATACTTTACCCGTTTTATCAACTTTTGCATTTAACCAACCAAGATCGATCAGTAGAGGCCGCTACTGCGGGCGGGATTGGGTGTCCGATTAAACGGCTTTCCAATATGTACCTTCATCTTTTATTCAGAAACTTTGGATAGTGGACGACCTTATCCAGGGCGTAGGAGACTCATTCTAGAGATAGGATGCTAAAGAGGGACGATTCCTTATATTTAGTACCTATGTCGAACACCTCTTTTGCCTTGGTTGACCAAGGTATAAAGTCGATTCGAACGGGTTCCAAGCATCCCACAAATGCCTGGTGGCGACTCTGAATATTTCTTGCATCGTTTCGAGGCCCTTGCCGAGACGAAACCGAACGATCTAAAATGATCTGGTCGAACGCATTTTTACGCCACCGAGCGTGGCTTTCAAAAGACCGATGCATGTCCACAGATTGGCTTGGCGTGCAGGTGGCCCGTGACTACAGATCGGTAGGCAGCCCTCGTCCGAAGACCGCCATGTGGCATATGTCCACAGGTACAAAAGACTAGAAATTTCTACCTAGAAAGATAGAAGGCGAGATAAGGAGAAGAATGGTACGAAAATGGTTCCAATTTGTGAAGAATTGAGTGAGATATGATGAATCTAGGTTTTGATAGAAGATGAGTGTTAATGGTGTTTCTTGAGAGGAAAATTTCAGAAATTATATGAAGGAGATGAAGATATGAGGGTTTATCTCATGGGTTTTATGAAGAGAAAAGGGAAGGGAAGGAGGCCCATAAGTCGATTACTACAAAAAACACGTCTCAAAGCCTACTATAACCTATGACAGTTATTATCACCATCATTATTGTTGTTATACATATAAAGCAACTTTTTAATAAAAAAAGATTTAAAATATAAATAAAATAATAAAATGACTAATTAACATATAAATACCAATACAGGAATTTCGCGGGTGTTATACATGATCTGCAAGACGTATATGGAAAGATGAACTTAAGTGAAATTACACAACATGATGACTCCAATTCAAGGTATACACAACAAGTTTAGTGAACACCACGGCTTTGACATGACTAAACAAATAATGAAACACGAAATCAAAGTTTTGGCGTGAACGTTGGGTATTTTAAAAAAAAAAACAAATTGGAGAAAATTTCCGGATAAAATTTTCAATTTAGGACAATACAATGCACCATTAACAAAATTTTAATCTTGTAGGACAATGAAACCAAGTATTTGGCACGAAATTAAAATTTTGAGCATCAACACTATAATTTTCCATGCATTGCACCATTAACAAAGGTTGGGGCACTATGAGACAATTAAGCCATGTTTCAAATATAAAAATCAAAATTAAGTGATGTACACATGAAGTCTAAAAAATTTGGTACAAAATTTTAAGACATAATTCTCGTTTTAAGACAATACATAGCCTTACTAACAAAGACGATGGTCTTATAACACAATTAAACCAAGTTTTTACACATGGTAAATCCAAGATTTGGGCATTAACAACCTATAATTCGAAATTCTAAGACGGAGATTTGAGACATAATTCTCACATTCGAGACAAGATCTACCTTTAACAACAAGGTTAGGACTTTGTTGTTTATCTAAACCAAGTAGCAAATACAAAATCAAATCATTGACTCAAGAACACACATTTCGAGTTCAAAAAATTTTGGAAGAAAATTCAACATAAGAATTTGATGTTCTACGACAACAATGAATGAGGAAAGTGAATTATTACCATGAACTAAACAAAACATGCAAATAATTGACAATACTTGAAGGAATTAGGGTGAATCTAAACAAAATCAAATTGGGGAAAATATGAAGAAAGAGAACATCACTTACATGGTTAAATTATAAAATTAAGGGAGTAAATTGTAGTAGAAAACTGGAATCCAAGCAACAAACAATAACAATGGAGTTTTGGACAAATTTTGAAAAGGTTTAAGTATTTTTGTCATGAGAAGCGATGAAGAAAATGAGAGAGATAAGATAAGGTAGATTTATAATACAAATCTCGCGGAATTTACAGCCCAGAAAATGGCACTCGGTCGAGTGCTGAGTCCACTCGGTCGAGTGCCCTTCTCCACTCAGTCGAGTGACCCACTTCCAGAAATTTTCCAGGTTTCTGGAAAATGGTCCACT
Organism: Silene latifolia; assembly: GCF_048544455.1. Classification (NCBI taxonomy): domain Eukaryota; kingdom Viridiplantae; phylum Streptophyta; class Magnoliopsida; order Caryophyllales; family Caryophyllaceae; genus Silene; species Silene latifolia. The sequence goes on from NC_133528.1 coordinate 89,277,665, forward strand.
CGGTCAATTACTAGTACTCGGCCTGGTACTAGCTCGCACTCGGTTGGGTGTCTCTCAATGGTTTGCAATTTTCGACTAAGAACTACTACTCTTATGCTAACGACTACTCTACTAACAATCATTACGAATCAGATTCTAACTATTATAATAGTGAAATCCAAACTTATATGTGGTTTTGTTATCCTTCTGCCAAATCATACAATTATGAAATGCAACAATTGCCAGTATAATCCGAGTTCATCGAAGGATTGCAACTGGTGCAAACCCTTTGTCACCAATCAAATTTTGAAAACATCTTTATGTTTTTTCCAAGTCAATTACACTGAAGAGGTCTAAATTCTTTATGTAAATATACCATGTCATTTACTGACAATTACACTTGGAGTCCATTTCGGATCAAGATGGCTTTAGGCCATTGTATAGAGTTGAAACAAGAAACAATCCTTTTGTAACTTATAGGTTTCGTCACTTTCTAAAATTAATACTATATCATCACCCTGATGAGTGATGAATTTAACCTGACCTCGTAGATTCCGAAGAATTAAACAGTTAATCTGATCAGAAGGAAACATTTTTCCCGCGTTATATGCTCAGTTTGTGGCTCTTTAACATTTTCTCCCACTATGTCTTTTAGAAATAAATCTCTTTTCTATAAAGACAATATCATGAACCACAAACACTTTGTTCTCATGATTATGTAGGTTAAATGATGATATGATTTCTTTTGGACAATTTTTAAATTAGGTATTGTACCTCTCTATATCTAATATGGAGTGAATCCGATTGTTTAAATGGTACTTCGATTAGAGGGAAAAAGAAAATAGCAGACAAAATAGAAAGACCCTAATTGAAAAATTAAGTGGCTCAATAAAACTTGACAAAGATCAAACCATATCGTATAGGTTTGATATCTCCTTTCAACCACACCTTATCAAATATTGTGTGTTAGGGAAAGTTAACTTGTGATACTATATCATACATCTTTTGGTGAAAAAACAAAAGTCATTACTTAGTTATTTCTTTCCACAATCGGATCGTGAAACTTTGATCTTATAATCTTATTGGTTATCACATTTACATTAAAAACTCTTTGAACTCATCAACGGTTTCTCTTTATATCTCGTTTAGTAGATATAACAGTATCCACCTAAATCGGTGATAAAAGAAAAGAAGTAATTGTAACCTACTCTGGTTAAGATTGTTATTCAACCATAGACATATCCACATGTTATTAGGATCCATAGCTCACATGCTCCATCTCTTTTTTAACAAAGAGGCACGAGTCATCTTTCTTTGAATACAAGATTCGCATATATCATAAGATTCATAATCAAATGATTCATGGAGAACTAGGTAACACTAGTCTATGAATGCATTTTCAATCCAGAACTAAGATTTGATCGGGGTCACCAAAATAATTTGAACCTTTTATATTCTATATGATATATAAATTTATCTAGTTTAGGTCAAGAATAACCAAAAATTGGATTGGAATAGCCATAGATCAAATCATGTCAAATTAGGGCACAACATTTATTTATATCACAAGAGTGAAACCCTATGTGTCTTACATAAAACTTTTATTAAAGCACAATTCTAACCCTAAAACTAGATTAAGTACATAATAATATTTATATGTCTCATAATTAAGTGACAACTACTCTAGTTCCATTTCCTATGTAAAGGTTGATATTAGTTTAAGGCTAATCGTCACACGATTATCATCCCATGTACCAAATATAATTATGATAACCACTATCGATATCAAATATTGATGATGTGGTACAAGTATAACTAATGTCAATCATATAGATATCTAGAGAAGAAGGAACCTTTTAGGTGTCACATACCCAACTTTCTTATTGTCGAAAAAGTTAGGGGTATAATCTCTACTAATGTCATACATATTTAAAATAGCAACAACTTTGGTCTAGATTGGCATCGCACAAAGTTTTGATGTTGCTATTCACAATAGCTTAGCATTAACCTTTGCCTTGAGCCAATTCTGTAACAAAGCAAAATTCCTTCTTGAACCTAATTCTAATCTTAACTATTAAGATATACACATCCCTCTTGGAGCTCCCACTCACTTCTAAGAAACTTTCTGAAGTGAATGTGGGAATTGGTTAATCATGATTTCAAACAAATCATATTACCAATTCGTTCCAACGTTTTTACGTACTCAAAGAATTTAAGTATGTGTAACCATTTATCTCAAGAGCAAAAAGATTTTAGTATCGTTGTTGTAAATAAAATGATATTTCAAAATCAAAACAGTTTTAACTAAGCAAATCTCCCGTTTGACTCTTCATAAGAGACCCTTACAACGGACAATATGAGGATTAAAAGAATTGCAAATTTTTGTCATTCGCTGTGGTGGTAAAACGGAGAAAAAAAACAAATAATCAAAAATTTAAGTTACCGAATACATTTAGAAAATTATTTTCATGTATAACGGATTATCGATCGATTCTGTAGATTGAGGAGCGAATTGAATACTAGCCATTGCGCAATATAAAAATAGTAAAAAAACGGAATAAGTGGGTATATAACATTCATCGTAAATAAATACTTGAAAAACAATTTTATCAAGTTAAATACGCATTTATATAATGATCTCTCACCTAAATTATATAAATGATCCTGAGATCCGTCTCTAAATAAACCTCGGCCCGGTGACGCCAGACATAGGAGATCTAAATAAATTCGGTGACTTAACCCTTTTACTGATTCTACATTTAGAACTCTCGAGTCGACAGATTTCAAGTAAATCCATCTCCTAGCCCCGGAACAAAAAACTGGGCCCAGTGACGCCAAACATACCAAACTTGCAATTCCGTTGAGTCCAACCAACTTTTACGTGTAATAACATTTATTACCCTACTTACCCAACGTAAAAAGGGAACACCACGGTGAGCCGTACCTGCCCCCTAATTCGTCATTTTAGTTCACATAAAGGGAATTGATAATTGTGACACCCTCATTCATTGCGGAAAAATAAACACGTAATTCTAGAATAAAACTGCACGGATATGTTTGTAATAGGTTCATTTGGGTAAAAACCTGTAATTTTTAAAACCTGTGATTTTTAAAACCTTAACCTGTTATAAAAGTATCCAAATGGGAAGGTGTCAAACATACAAGGTCTAAAATAAATCTTATAATACAACATCGCTAAAGTCGTGAAACAAAGTTATACAACCCAAATATGATAAAGGGAGACATATGTCCCTAAAAAGTATATATAACATAAAAAGTGTTTAAGGGTCACAATAAAATAAAGCCAATCTAGGTCCCAAGGTTACTTTGCTCGCTAGCTCGTTCACGTACCCCACATATGCATCACCTACCTGTCAATCGCATTTTATACAAATACGAAAGCCACAGTCAGTGGGGAGTAACTCCGAGTTCTCCCAGCCACGAAATGTCATAATTAATATAACATGTAAACATAAGAATATGAATATGAATAACACATAGCCTTAGCATATAGATGCTAGACAATTGTGCTTATCATGTGCAACAATAAAACAACACATAGTCCTAGCATGTGAATACTAGACCGACTCATACTACACTATCATGTGAATCACATAACATCCAGGAATCCAAACTCTATCAACCATAGCCGGCTTGCATCTCACCTTTTATGATTCATAGAATCATCAAACAAGAAAGGACAATATATCTAGAGACAGGCATAAGTTCTTAGGACAGTCAATAGTCACTCTGTAACTCGAGTGTATACCACGAGGTAAGGTAAACACCCTAGTCCTAAACCTGCGCAGACCTAGCGACATACGGAAAATACCGCATCCAAGACACATGATCACACACATGAGTACCCCTAAGGAGTCCACCAAAGGGCTGGCTAGTACTTAAGCTGACCACATACTTCTAAGAGTACGTCAGGAGGTCATACCCTAACTTGGATATAAGCCCACCAAGCTAAGACACAAAGGCTATTAAGCTGTGAACATACACTCGTCAAAGACTATTAGGGCCTATTTATGACGAAGGCCGAAATACTCACCTAGGACCTAGTCCAAGCTTGAATACTTTAGCCCACACCACACAAGACAAGTAGGACACCCAATTAACCATAAGAGGGGCAAAGAGTCCAAACTTGCACTCACACAAATGATCATATACACCCTAGCATATGAAAGACTACGCAAGAGCATATTCAGCTGACAATCCAACAATATCTCCAATATCAATAATAATCCAAATTCCAGCTAACCAACAGTACCATAATCCATGAGAACAAACTAAAATGGCAGAGAGGCAACAAGACTCAAGTATAAGGCATCCAAAGCATCCAACAACCAACATGTGAAATGATAATTACAAACATCAAGGCATAACATAAAACATCCAATAACAACCAATCTCACCTCAAAGACAAACCCTCGACCCGAGTCCCGCGTCGGGTCATAGGTCAAATCGAGGCTGACCGGTTTAAACCTAGTTTGACCAAACTCGTTCGGTCAATCTGGCCCAGCTCAGAGTCTTGGCCTACTTTGGCCCAAATCATAAAATTCATCACAATATCATTCTCATGCTATTTCCAATTTCAATCATGTGAACACTATCAACATAAAGAAAACATTTCAACTTACAAAATAACTAATTCCACAAAATTCTCGCATAATAAAATAGCATAAATAACCGTCTCACACAAGGGTAAACTTTTCTATAAATTGTAATCGATAAAACGACGCCATTTGCTCATACGGACTCCGAATTGAGTGATTCAAGTGGCTAAACCACTTAATTTTTCGATGCCGTTCAATCTGTCATATTTTTGGAAATATTGGAAACCGTCTCGGTCCGGTACTGACGCGTTCCAGCCAACACGCGGACTTGTCACAACACATAATTCCTCATCCAAATTTGTTCCAAACAATAATATACAAATGGGTAACATAAATTAAACATAAGCATACTCATCTTACTCCATTCATTCATTTATCAACAAGATCGTCTCAAACAACAACAAACAACAACAACAACAAACAACAAATACAACTACTAATGTGACATTAATTCGTCGAGTAACTCGGAATAGTTACCTTAAGCTAGCAAAGAGACAATTAATAACTTGAGAAAGCTTCTAAAACCCAAAATTATGCATCATCTTCTACAATATATGAGTCACCTAACTCATCTTCGAATTCTTCACCTATAAGAACAACAAAAACACAATTATTAAGCTTAAATTCGAAAACCCTAAAAGATGAGCCTTAAAACAAAATTGGGGGGAAATGAAAATAAAGCTTACTAGTAGATGAAGGATGAAAAGAGGATTCCAAATATATATTTTTTATGCAAATTGGTGGAGGAATGAAGGATTTATGAAGGATTTAGGGATTGTAAGGAGGATTTTTTTTTTAGATGAATTTGATGTTTGGTGAAAGGAAGAGAGACAATGAGAATTGAGGAAATGAAAGATGAAGAGGAGACCCATGGAGGATGGAGGGTGCATGGTTTGGGGTAGGGTGTTTGGGTGAGTTTCAATTGTTTACGTTTTGGTTCGTTTCGACGGAAATTAGAAATATTCGTCGAACGCGATTTCCGAGAAAATTAAAGTTCTTAAACACAATTTTACGAAAAGATTAAGTACTCATATGCCCAATATCCAAACTCGTTTACCCAACGACCGTAAGAAATGGGAAAATCTCAATTTTACGACTTTTATCCGAAATCTATTTTATCAAGGGAAAAGGTTTAAATATAGTTTAAATCACTTTAAACATTTCTAAACTATCAAAAATAATTACATTTCTTCAAAATAAAATAAGATTATATTTTATCAAATAAATTTTATTTCAAATAAATTAATATAAAATTAAAATAGATTAAAATATTACTTTTAAAATATAATAAAGGTCTTCAAATTTACGGGATGTTACAATCATCCCTCCTTTTAAGAAGTTTCGTCCCCGAAACTTAGAAGAAGGAACATTGTATATATGTAGGTCTATCTCCTTAAAATCAAGTAAGCAAAATCTTCAAAATATGGACGTATGAAGTATAAGTGTCTTTTCAATGGAACGGAAAATCCTCGTCGGCCGTTCAAGAACATCAACATTCCAAATCAAAGACATAAAAATATATATATTTTTACACCAACAAATGGGAAAACCAATTATCGGACGTATCCAATAACGAGCTTTACCACTCATTGACGTTAAAACCAGTGGAAAACAGTAAAACATTTTCAAAAATCTTTAGTTCAAACTCTATAAAAAGGATAATAACTCCACTAGCTATGACCAAACTCTAACTACGACTTTTAAACAACTAAGCAAGGACTACTAACGCGGAGGGTATTTAAGAGAAGGAGAGGAACACTCGAAAGGATAGCTAAAACTCACAAGAATTAGATAAAGGAAAGAGGATTACTTCACGAAAAAAGTTCGGGATATTTAGCTAACATAGAGGATTCAGGCTCCCAAGTTTCTTCTTCGACATTTCCACAACGCCAAAGTATATGAACTAGGGCACCACTTTGTTTCTAAGTTGCTTGTTTGCCCTTTCGAGGATTCGGATCGACCTTTCTTCCAAAGTCAAGTTAGGTTCCAAATATGAGATTTCTTCTTGAATAACATGGCTCGGATCACTAATGTACTTCCTCAACTGAGATACATGGAAGACATTATGAACCTTGCTCAAATTCGGGGGCAACTCTAAACGGTAAGCAACGGAACCAATCTTCTCACCTTTCCTTTCACGCCAAACCGTTTCACCCCTTTCATAGGTGACACCTTAAGGAATACTCGATCATCAACCTCAAAGGCAAGTGGTCGACGACGGACATCGGCATAAGATTTATGTCGGTCTTGAGCGGGTTTTATACGCTCTCGAATGATCTGAACCTGATTGATGGTCTCAGTCACCAAATCGGGTCCCAACACATGAGCCTCTTGGACTTGATCCCAACAAACCGGACTACGGCACTTCCTACCATACAAAGCTTCATAAGGTGACATCTTGATATAAGTATGATAGCTATTGTTGTAGGAGAATTCAACAAGAGGTAAGCACTTCTCCCAAGAAGTGTGGAAGTCTAAAGCACAAGCACGGAGGAGGTCCTCTAAAGTCTGGATAGTCCTCTCGCATCGCCCATCCGTAGCGGCATGAAAAGCGGTACTCATCGCAGCTTACTACCCATGGCTTCTTGCAAAGCAGTCCAGAAACGGGAACAGAATCTCGGGTCACGATCTGAAACTATATCCTTAGGCACTCCATGGTAGCGTACTATCTCCCTCACATAGGCCTCAGCTAGGACATGTAATTTCCATGTCTCCTTGATAGGTATAAACCTAGCACATTTGGTCAATCGATCTACAACCACCCAAACCGCATCTTTTCCGCTAGCAGTCTTAGGTAGAGCCATCACAATGTCCATGGAGATGGACTCCCATTTCCAAAGGGGAACATCCAAAGGTTGTAGCAAACCCCCGGGTTTCTGATGCTCAATCTTCACTTTCTGATAGGTAAGACACTTGCTAACATACTCTAGGACATCAATCTTCATCCTAGGCCACCAAAACTGTAATCTCAAGTCTTTATACATCTTGTCACCACCAGGATGAATAGAGTAAGGAGAAAGGTGAGTTTCATCAAGGATCTTCTTCCTCAACTCGGCTACTCTCGGAACATACATCCTACCTTGGTAACGAAGGTATCCATCGCTATCCACCACACAATCCTTAGCTTGCCCAAGTTGGATTTTTGCTTGAATGGATTTGAAAGTAGCATCCTCAGGTAGGCAAGTATGGATCTCACGATAAAAGTCGGGTTTTGCACTCAAGGCACTAAGATAGTCAAAGCCCTTCCCAACAAGGCTTATCTCTAACTTTTGAAATTCCGTGGTAAGTTCATCAGGTAACACACGGATAGTGCTCAAAGAGTGACTAGTCTTCCTACTCAAAGCATCGGCCACCACATTTGCTTTCCCTTCATGATAAATCAACTCGGCACCATAATCATTCACCAACTCTAACCATCTTCTTTGCCTCATATTCTATTCTTTCTGGGTAAAGATACACCTCAAACTCTTATGATCGGTATAAATGCGGCAATGAACACCAATAAGGTAATGCCTCCATGTCTTCAAGGCATGTACCACGGCGGCTAATTCAAGATCATGAGCAAGATGAAGCGAGGAAAGGAGGTATGAACGGTAACGCTTAAATTATGGTCAAAGAAGAAAGGAAATTAGACAACAAGGAAACGCCAGGTACTCAAATCTCAAACAACAACATCAACCTAAGCGGTTCCGAGAACTTCTTAGCAACAAAACCTATAACCACATCACTCCCAAGGATTTCCTCAAAACGCTCATGTTACTTCATCCTAATCTATTCCCTGAAACAGGGTACTCCACTATAAGTGTGATTTCACCACTCCAAATCCTCAAACATCCACAAACAACTTCCACAAGATCAAGGTCAAAGTTCCAACAAAGCTATACTCATATCCAACTAGTGTCAACCATGGGTTTCTCAAAATAGTAAAATCCTCAATCAAAGATCCGAATACCAAGCTATAAATTCCCAGAAAGGATTCCTCAAATATTCCACCATTCAATTCCATCCATTTAAAGTCAAGTACCAAGCACTAGAATCCCAAGACATGTCTCACTACATTTCCCAAGGCTCTCAAATCCCAAACCTAAACAACAAAGCCAAGTTCTATAGCCTTAGTAACAAACGCAACTCACACTTGACAACACAAAATCCACAAATCAAGAATACTCACTTTATTAAGGATCTAGGTCTAAGAATCATTAAGTATGTCTCATCACACTACCTAGGTCTTTCTAACACCACAACCTCTCAAAACCAGGGTTATGGGTTAACCACAAACAATCTCCTCAAAAGTCAAATTTTCCAAACCAAGGCCAACGTTCCTCAAAAGAAAGAGTACTATAAAAAAGGCGTTAAGGTAGGATAAGCAAGGAACAAAGGACAAGTTAGGAGGGTACAAGAGTAACTTTCAAGGAAAGAGAAAAGAGAGTTTAGAAGGAGAATAAGCACCAAGAGATAAAGAATAAGACAAGGTACACAAAGAATGAGAAACATCTTCGAGGAAGTAGAAGCATTCTTCAAAGGTAAACAAATCTTCAGTCCCCGGCAATAAGCACCAAATCTTGATCTTCACGTTGGTAGGTTTACGGTTATTGATACAAAGCACAACAAATATTACATGGCAATCAACAAACATGTTAGAACCTAACAAAGAGTAAACACACAGAGACTACAACATAAGGTCCTAAGTCTACCCATCCTACGCATCTCTCAAGTTTATTATTTTAAGGTCAAGTTATTTATATTGGGGGTGCACAAACGTGCGTCGGGAGCAAATATGCTCTGATACCAACTGTGACACCCTCATTCATTGCGGAAAAATAAACACGTAATTCTAGAATAAAACTGCATGGATATGTTTGTAATAGGTTCATTTGGGTAAAAACCTGTAATTTTTAAAACCTGAACCTGTTATAAAAGTATCCAAATGGGAAGGTGTCAAACATGCAAGGTCTAAAATAAATCACATAATACAACATCGCTAAAGTCACGAAACAAAGTTATACAACCCAAATATGATAAAGGGAGACATATGTCCCTAAAAAGTATATAACATAAAAAGTTTTTAAGGGTCACAATAAAATAAAGCCAATCTAGGTCCCAAGGTTACTTTGCTCGCTAGCTCGTCCATGTACCCCATATATGCATCACCTACCTGTCAATCGCATTTTATACAAATACGAAAGCCACAGTCAGTGGGGAGTAACTCCGAGTTCTCCCAGCCACGAAATGTCATAATTAATATAACATGTAAACAAAAGAATATGAATATGAATAACACATAGCCTTAGCATATAGATGCTAGACAATTGTGCTTATCATGTGAACAACAATAAAACAACACATAGTCCTAGCATGTGAATACTAGACCGACTCATACTACACTATCATGTGAATCACATAACATCCAGAAATCCAAACTCTATAAACCATAGCGGCTTGCATCTCACCTTCTATGATTCATAGAATCATCAAACAAGAAAGGACAATATATCTAGAGACAGGCATAAGTTCTTAGGACAGTCAATAGTCACTCTGTAACTCGAGTCTATACCACGAGGTAAGGTAAACACCCTAGTCCTAAACCTGCGCAGACCTAGCGACATGCGGAAAATACCGCATCCAAGACCCATGATCACACACATGAGTACCCCTAAGGAGTCCACCAAAGGGTTGGCTAGTACTTAAGCTGACCACATACTTCTAAGAGTACGTTAGGAGGTCATACCCTAACTTGGATATAAGCCCACCAAGCTAAGACACAAAGGCTATTAAGCTGTGAACAAACACTCGTCAAAGACTATAAGGGCCTATCTATGACGAAGGCCGAAATACTCACCTAGGACCTAGTCCCAGTTAGAATACTTTAGCCCACACCACACAAGACAAGTAGGACACCCAATTAACCATAAGAGGGGCAAAGAGTCCAAACTTGCACGCACACAAATGATCATACACACCCTAGCATATGAAAGACTACGCAAGAGCATATTCAGCTGACAATCCAACAATATCTCCAATATCAATAATAATCCAAATTCCAGCTAACCAACAGTACCATAATCCATGAGAACAAGCTAAAATGGCAGAGAGGCAACAAGACTCACGCATAAGGCATCCAAAGCATCCAACAACCAATATGTGAAATGATAATTACAAACATCAAGGCATAACATAAAACATCCAATAACAACCAATCTCACCTCAAAGACAAACCCTCGACCCGAGTCCCGCGACGGGTCATAGGTCAAATCGAGGCTGACCGGTTTAAACCTAGTTTGACCAAACTCGTTCGGTCAATCTGGCCCAGCTCAGAGTCTTGGCCTACTTTGGCCCAAATCACAAAATTCATCACAATATCATTCTCATGCTATTTCCAATTTCTATCATGTGAACACTATCAACATAAAGAAAACATTCCAACTTACAAAATAACTAATTCCACAAAATTCTCGCATAATAAAATAGCATAAATAACCGTCTCACACAAGGGTAAACTTTTCTATAAATTTTAATCGATAAAACGACGCCATTTACTCATACGGACTCCGAATTGAGTGATTCAAGTGGCTAAACCACCTAATTTTTCGATGCCGTTCAATCTGTCATATTTTTGGAAACATTGGAAACCGTCTCGGTCCGGTACTGACGCGTTCCAGCCAACACGCGGACTTGTCACAACACATAATTCCTCATCCAAATTTGGTCCAAACAATAATATACAAATGGGTAACATAAATTAAACATAAGCATACTCATTTTACTCCATTCATTCATTTATCAACAAGATCGTCTCAAACAACAACAAACAACAACAACAACAAACAACAAATACAACTACTAATGTGACATTAATTCGTCGAGTAACTCGGAATAGTTACCTTAAGCTAGCAAAGAGACAAGTAATAACTTGAGAAAGCTTCTAAAACCCAAAATTATGCATCATCTTCTACAATATATGAGTAACCTAACTCATCTTCGAATTCTTCACCTACAAGAACAACAAAAACACAATTATTAAGCTTAAATTCGAAAACCCTAAAAGATGAGCCTTAAAACAAAATTAGGGGAAATGAAAATAAAGCTTACTAGTAGATGAAGGATGAAAAGAGGATTCCAAATATATAATTTTTATGCAAATTGGTGGAGGAACGAAGGATTTATGAAGGATTTAGGGATTGTAAGGAGGATTTTTTTTAGATGAATTTGGTGTTTGGTGAAAGGAAGAGAGACAATGAGAATTGAGGAAATGAAAGATGAAGAGGAGACCCATGGAGGATAGAGGGTGCATGGTTTGGGGTAGGGTGTTTGGGTGAGTTTCAATTGTTTACGTTTTGGTTCGTTTCGACGGAAATTAGAAATATTCGTCGAACGCGATTTCCGAGAAAATTAAAGTTCTTAAACATGATTTTACTAAAAGATTAAGTACTCATATGCCCAATATCCAAACTCGTTTACCCAACGACCGTAAGAAATGGGAAAATCCCAATTTTACGACTTTTATCCGAAATCTATTTTATCAAGGGAAATGGTTTAAATATAGTTTAAATCACTTTTAAACATTTCTAAACTATCAAAAATAATTAAATTTCTTCAAAATAAAATAAGATTATATTTTATCAAATAAATTTTATTTCAAATAAATTAATATAAAATTAAAATAGATTAAAATATTACTTTTAAAATATAATAATGGAAATTAAAATGGATTCTGGGCATGGTTGTGGTCATGTTTGATGCACCACGAGGACATTGTGTTCTTTGAGTGGGGGAGTTTTTAACACCCCAAGTTATTGTGAGGAAAGTTGTCCCACATCGTGAAAATAAAGAGGTTTGTGATATGTTATAAAGTATTCTACCCACCATTTAGTAACATGGTCTTGTACTTTTGGGTTTAAGTGAGGACAAATAATAAGCTCAAGAGTGCACATCCCATCATATTGGGATCGTGTTACGACGGTGGCGGGCGGGTTGTTATAAAAGGCTGAGTCACAGGAAGGTGCTCGGGGTCAGATAGTTTCATCAAGCTTATACCCCACACTCTCCAGGCCAACCCACCACTCTCCAAAGTCCTTAACCATTTTTGGTCGATGAAGTAGTCTCGGTCCAAGGTAGGCACAACTAGAACCATAGGTGTAAGGGCCGAGGAGGCCTCAAAGGTGGTCAACCGCTCATCTAACTGTGGCAATAGCACCATAACTCAAGTACCGGGTCGTAGAGGTGGACATCAAAGTCAGGCTAGCACAAACTATGGCCGGGGCGCTAAAAGAAACTTTGGGGCTCGGGTGGGGTTGAGATAGGTAACTAGAAACATCACCTCATGTGAGTTTAACTTACTCACATCCCTTCGGTCGTAGATCAGACAGGTCAAGGCACGAAGAAAGATCTTCAAACTGACATGTTGAACATCATTTATCAACATGTGACTCGAATTGGGGGCGGAGTTGCCTGTAAAATAAGGCAGGTAACTACTAGCCCCACACTCAGTCGGGATGTCCCTAAGGGATCCTTTCTCCGGTCGAGCAAGGCTAAGGTGAGAAGCAAAGATGTCCATAAACAAGAGGAAACTGGTGTTCATGAGACGAAACTCCATGCTCTTAGCCACCGCATCATAGGTAAAAGAGATCATGAACTCCAAAGTCAAGAAAGGGTAGGAGTGCTTCCTAAGACGATAAAAACCCGTCAAACCCAAGGTTTCAAAGATATGCCTCACGTCCATCTCTATCTTAAGGTACTCGAGGATGGTGGTGTCGATACATCTAGTAAGCTTTATACGGCGTTTCTGTAACTCAACAAAAGCCTCTCTTTGCTTAATGTCAGCAAAGACAACGGTAGGATACTCGGGAACCGGTGGGACATTGGGTCCCTGACTCCACTCCCCAACTTCTGGCTCAGAGGCCCTTCCCCTCTTACTCTGACGGGTCACTCTAACTGCTCTCAACATCTATTTTAACATATGTTTTGGCACACAAAACGGACACTTATTTGATCAAAAGAACTTTCAAAGTATACTCATGGATAAAGAAACAACAATTCAAAATAGTTTTTCACAAAACAACCAACAATTTCCAAAAAACATTACTCCCACATCTCATAAAAGACGATCTTATGGCTTTCAAAATACAAAAATTGCAACAATAATTAGCAAATTGGGGTATTAATCCCCTCAAAATAGCTTCACAAAAAGGTAATCATCATAAAGATTGGTCGAGTCCGCTTTGAGCTTAGATTTCGGTTACTTGTCGTTAGTAGCACTGATGCGTGTCATTTATATGATGTTTTACACCTCATTTTACACGCATTTCAGAGCTCATTTATGTAGTTTATGCTACTATTTGCCCCATTTCGTCTACTTTCGTATTTTTATGTAATATTGCAGATTTATGCGGAAATGAGTAGATATTGAGCTAAATCCGCCCCCTGGTATCTTGCATTGCATTTGACATGAAGTATTTACGCAAGGAACGAGCTTGGTGCGCATTTCGAGGCCCGAAAGACAAATCCACGAGAAATTAGAAGTCAAGTACCAGCTAAAGCAGTCGATCGACTGGTCTCATTAGTCGATCGACCAACACACGATAAGCAGAGGCTACTGTACACTGCAGCTCGGTCGATCGACCGGTCACAGTGGTCGATCGACCAAACCGCTACTTCAGACGTGAATTAATAGATCAAGAAACTTGAATCCCATGATACGTTAGGTTTTGGAATAAGAACTACGTTGTAATCTATATAACGTAAGCTAGGTTTTCAGAATAATTATCTAGCTTTTATCCAGTTTTATACATTCAGTTTTCATTAAGTTCTTTATCAGTTTTAGAATATCAAATTAGGGTTCGGGATATTATTTCGTACAATTTACTCTCGCATTTGGTTTAATCTTTCTTCTGAAATTCCGTCCGGTACTATTCTGTTCTTATTCCAGTTTATTACTTCATTTGCATTTATAGACATAGAATTGCTAGTTAGTATCCCAAGGCCAATTATCGTTTATGTTATTTGCTTATTTAATCGTTGCAAGCATGAATTCAATAGTTTATTTCGTTATTATTATTGTTGTTTTTATCAATACCATGAGTAGCTAAATCATTCGTGCTAGGATGTAGGGAATCTGTAGGTTAGGCGGCGTAAAATTGGTACGACCTAAATCGCACGCCGGTCGATCGACTAGGTTCCCTGGTCGATCGACGTGCCACGCTGAGATTGCTTCGTTTTAATTGTTTTAATTGTTATGTTTGACGAATCGAGTGCACGCGACTAGTTGAATACCTAGGATTTGACCGACCCAATAAAGATCGAAAGATAGGGAAGGGATATAGCCTGCTTAATTAAGACGACTAGATTAATTAGATCGAATGATAGATTAATTTAGACCTTTTAGTCACTTTTCAGGGCGAAAGTCAGTATTAGTGGTATTAGGGACCTGTAGCGAGATCTAAAGATGCTACTTGTGAGAGTGGACCGAGAGGACCTCTTATTTTCCCGTCTCACGTGATTGTTTTAGACCTACCTAGTTTGCTACCGCCGAAACTATAGTGAACCGACCATATTTGCACCCTTTTTAATATCTATTTTCATCCGTTATTTAGTTTATTGTCTTTTATTGCCTTTAGCTATAGACCAACTCAAAACAACCCCCACACTCTGTTACCTTAAGACCGAAATTAAGACAGCTAGAAATTACATCTGCCTCTCTGTGGTTCGACCCGAGTGCCGCTATCTATAGTTGTAGTTGGAAATTATAAATTTTATCTTTTGTGCTCACAACGACAGGCATCAAGCACCTAGACCAAAACAATATTTATAACTTCACAAACAACCCTACTACTAGTAAAGAGGCAAGTAAAGGTCGGATCCCAAGGGACGGGTATTGATGTAGGATTTTCGATTGCAAGTAGTGGTGTCTAGGGATGTCACAATTTGGGTTGAGATAAGAAGATCACTAAACTAAATAACAATAAAAGTAAACAAGCAAGATGACTAAAATGAGATGTAAACAATTGATTAAAAGCACTAGGGTGTCATGGGTTCATAGGGGATTCATGGGAATTGATCATACAAACATATTCTCAAATTATAAGCAAGCAATTATTGTTGTGATAGGATCGAGTTGTTTTATATCTTACAATCCTAGGAAGGTTTGGATCCCGGAGCCGAATCGATTAGATTGTACAATACCTACAAGTCGACTTAATCCTCCCTACTCAACTATATGCATGGTCTAATGAGACTCGAGTTGGTTTATGTCTTACAAGTCTCATTGAAAAGGTAAGTGATGGGTAAAAAATGCAAGGATTCATATGCTCGCATTTCATCAAACATAACATGTGCATAAGTTGAGATCACAACAACCAAGCAAATAAATTATGAAAACATATTAAATTAAGCATAAATCATCCCCATGTTGGTTTCCTCTAATTCCCCATTAACCCTAGTTAAGGAAACTACTTACTCATTATCAAGTTTAACATGTTAATAAGATTGTCAATCATATTAACAAAGCAAAACATGATGAATAAATGAAAATGATTAACAATAATTAAAAAGGGATTAAGAGAATTATACCTAATGATGATTCCAAAATAATAATGCAAAGAATAATACAAGTACTTGATGATTGATGGAAGGTTGTCAATCTCCCAATAAACCCAAATAATCTTCATTTACCCAAATTAAAAGATGAACAATAGAGAAATTAACGAAATGAGATTTGTATTAAGACTTGATTAAAAGTTGATTACAAGATTAAAGAGAGATTAGAATAATATAAACTACACTAAAGATTGATAAGAAGAACATGATAATCTAATTAGACTAATGGGGTATTTATAGTGGGGACTAGGTGCACAAATTAGGGTTACTAAGGGATTAAATGACGATTAAGTCCTTGAAGAATCGCTCCTCTCAAGAGAAGATGTGGGTCTCCTTTTAGCTAGTATTTCAAAAATATGCGCATCTCGAATGAAGAAAGAAGGAGGCGTGTTTCTCTGGAGGACAATCCGAGCATCCAAAGGTCGGGACGAGCGGATTGCATAGGGCTTGGATGAGCGGCCTGACAGCTTGGACGAGCGTCCTGGGGAGCTTCTGGACGGGCGTCCCGAGGGGTGAGACGCTCGGATCTTGGCTCAGCTTGCCATTTCTTCTTTTCTTCCTTTCTTCTTCCAGCAATCCTCCGTGATTTTGTCGGGGATGCAAGGATCTTCTTCATCATTGCCCATCTACTACATTATGTACAAAGGCCTTCTAGTCTTGTCTTCTCTTTGATGCTTGGACATTAGATTCGATCAATTTAGCTCTCTTTTGCCATGAAAATGCAAGGTTTGCACTCCTCTTCTACCAAGGAAAAAAAACCTCAAAGAATATGCAAAACAAAGGACTAAAGATAGTAAATGACCCAAATATGCGCTAAAAAGCATAGGAACGAGGTTAATTCGGGGACTAAATATGCTCAAATATTTATCACATCAAATATCCCCAAACCGAACCTTTGCTCGTTCCGAGTAAATACGTGACAAAACTAGGACCCTTATTTAAACTAACCTACTAATATAGCCGATATGAGACAATTAGCGGGTCTCACTCCGCCCCTTCAACTAACAACAAGACAACCATGAGGTAGGATGCCTTCTTGCAAGGCAAGGTGGGTCTTGCCAAAACGGCTACACATCCAATCATTAAAGCACACAAAATCAAGTAATGGATGCATCTACAAAAAGAATAGCCACTTTCCTCATCTAAGTGGCGGAAATTATCTAAAGGGGAAGCAATTCAGGGGTACACACTCCTTCATAGATATGGTTTCTTCAAACTACTAAGCCTAGAAGGATACCAATAAATCACCTCCAAGTTGTGTCAAGCTAGGGTACCTTTGTCCTCAATCGTTAAATGTTTTTGTCAAGAATAGACTCCCTATGGTGTTAGAAACACTAGAGGATCGCGGAATTCCCCTTCATGCCTAGACAAGAAGAAGGGTCGTCCCCTCTCTACCATGCACAAAAGTGGATATGATGGATAAAGGGATCAATAGTAATTGAGTTTCATTTGGGAGTTTGCTTTTGTTGTTGTCCCCCCCCCCCCCCCCCCCAATTTCTTGTGGCATTTGACATTTGAGAACACTTTCTTTTTGCCATTTCTCTTGATTTTTGGCATTCCAATACATGACAACTTTCAACTTTTCTTTGCATTTTTTTTTGAACATTTTCAAAGTCACCCCAATTAGTAACTAGGGTGCCTTGTATTTGAAGCATAGGAGTTCTTTCATTTTTGTTACTCCTCTTTTCTTTTGATGCAATTTGCAAACTTTTTCTTTACTTTCCTGTTCTTGAACTCAAATTTTGAACAATTTTTGTGTCCATTCCCTTTGATGACAAAATGTATGGTAGAACATGGATGAATGATGGTTGCATAGTTTCAAGGGTCACCTTGGAATAAACGGTAGCCAAGGAGTTATCAAATCACAAGGTACTCTTGACTAGGCCTTAATCCATGGGTCAAAGGATACAAGCATGACACATCCTAGGGTGTTTTACAAGTATTATAACAAGCAAAGTCTTAAGAAGAAAAAGCATCTAATAGGGCCTATATACACTTGTCAAGCTTCCCAAATAGACGGTTTCACAAAATTTTTCTTAAATGCAACTACATGCCATGATGCAACTAAGATATATACATCCTAATGCATATGCTTCTACCAACTAATATGCCATATAATCTAAATGCAATACTAAATTCACATTGTTTATACCGCATCAATCAAAATAGAGCCACATAGTCATTACCATAAAGAGGAAAAAGGAGATTGGAAAGATCATACCATGCGGTCTTCAATATCCTCATGTCTCGGATGTGGCGTAGTCAATCAATGTGAACAAGAATGAACAAACACAATATATACAAAGCAATATATACAAGACTATACTACAAATGAAATGAACTTGGTTTTTTTGGATCTTCAATTTTTCAATTTTTTTGGATTTTGTTTTAATGAAATTAAAAGACATATTTTTGTGATTTTTCGAAAATTTTGATTTTTTTGGTTTTTGAATAAAAGTCAAGTTAGAATTTCCCATCCCCACACTAGTATGGGCATTGTCCTCAATGGCTAATACGATAGGAAATTATGCAATGAATATGCATGATTTCTAAACTAAATGCAAACTATACTAAGCTACATTACATGATTCATGTGTTTTTGTTATGGTGGAGAGCATAATTTAAATTAGCTCCCAATGAATATGCATGGACTTCCCCAAACCAAAATAGACATTATTTCTAATGTCATGAATTTCGGGGGAGTTTATGCACATGGAATGCAATGCATGAAACTAAAGATTGTCATTTTGGATTTTACAAGTCGGGAACAATAATAATGAACACCTTAATGAAGCCAAGGTGTTAGTCCTCCAATGTTGCTAGGACTTCACAAAAAAAATGATCAAGATAAAATAAAAACAAGAGAAGTAGACAAACCATAAGGGAGGTGTAAGAATGTAGGAGCCTCCAAAGTTTGCTAATCCTCACCCATTGTATCATCATCATCATCATAATCATCATCATCATCATCTCTTGAGGCATCATCAACCTCTATAGATGTGGAATCATGTCCACTCTCACTTTCACTTTCTTGTTCTTCCTCACTTTCCTCTTCTTCTTGAACTTCTTCTTCATCTCCTCCTTGGTCACCACCCTCTTCAACAACCATTTCCTCTCCACCCGGTCTACCACCACTAGGAATGCTAGGAAAGAATACTTCCCTATCCACCCAACTAGGCAAAGGACAAGACGGATCAAGAAGTCCTTGCCTAGCTAGATGTAGGAGGGGCGGATATTGGGCCTTGTAAGCATCCACTCTATCATTGTAAGGTTTCTTGTGCATTTCCCTCATGAATAGAGTCAAGTAATCATTTCCTACTTCGACATCTTTGGGTTTGAACTCGTGGTATTCAAATGGGTAAGGTGGGGTGATAATGGAGGAGGAGGGCTCGGTAATTTCGCCCCTTTGTTGTTGAATGATATACTCGGTCTCTTCGGAGAGTGGGAGAAGGTAGTTCGGTCGGTGAACATTCAATCGACAAATTTTGGAAGGCAAGGTGAAGGATCTAGCTTCATTTGTTAACCACCCATATTTGTTATCAAGAGTGTCGTGCTTGACCCACTTGAACTTGTGAATCATGGTGTTCATATCAACAAGATGGCCTCCTTTAACCGGCACATAAGTGTTGTTTTTGTTGAAATCTCGGTTAAAATGCTTAGCCAAATGGGTAACTAGTCCTCCATTGACAATAAAGGCGGTGCCTTCTTTGCCACAATCGAAATTAAGCCATCGTTCAACCAAAAGTCTTAGAGCATTGTATGGCTTGGTAAATTCCCTCCCAATGTTCAAGGCCGACTCAAGAAGAATACAATTGAGTTTGGTAAGATGGTTTGTGCCATTTCTAGCTATCAAAGTATTCCCAATAACCTTATGCCATATTCTAATGCCCGGATGGTGGACTAAGAGTGCACGAAAATTATGAAAGCCTATGGATTTCTTTCCGGAATTGCCATCCAAAGAGGAGCGGGGTCATACTTGTTAGGAGTCTTTGTATATTTCGGGTTATCACTAAGGCCTAATATCTTACCCAATTCGCCATAAGTTATGCGTCTATCAACATTTTCAAGACGAAACTCGATGTTGGTTCGAATCTCTACCCTTGTGACTTTCAAGGAACTTAAAAATTCCAAGGTGAGGGAGGGGTATGTCAATTCTTTCATTGTAAACAATTTACCCAATCCCATAGACTCAAAGAAGGTTTTGGTTTGTTCAAGAACACCCAACTTTGACAATGCATCTTCACAAATAAACTTAGTAGGCATGATGGTTTTCTTAGAAAAGAGAATGAATTTCTCCTTATGAGAGTCGGAAGTGAAAATTACCTCCGGATAATAGGATAATTGTTCAATGACCGGAGTTGTTGATGTTGTAGCTTCCATAGGGGGATCTTGTTGTTGAACCTCCAACCTTGCCTCATGGGCTACCAATGCCTTTGACAATTGTTTTGCTTGAAGAGCTAGTTGCCTTTTGGAAAGTGTCTTCTTTTGGGGTGCCTTGTTGCCTCCTTTAGTTCTTGCCATTCTCCTTTGCTTGATTACACCAATGAAAGATTGAAATCTTCAATTTTTAATGATACCCAAATCGATTTAGGATGAATAAATGTTGCTTTGTATCCTAAAAATCGACTCAAAACTTGAAGATTTTGGTGTTTGAATCACTTGTTGCAAAAGGAGTGATTAATTTTTGTTGTGAGGAAGTTTGGATTTGATTTGGTTGAGTTTGGTTGAGGAAATTTGATTTTGTTGATGGAGAGGAAGAGGGTTTTGGGGTTTTTGGGTTTTAGGTAGTGTTTGTAGGTTGATGAAATGAAAATGAAAGGGAGAAAAGGGTTTAAAACACCCGTTATATTTGAAAATGCAGTGGAGGACGAGCGGACCAGGTGTCGGGACGCTCAGATTCTTCGATGTGTGGCTCAGGAAAAGACGCCACAGGCAAGCGTCTTTCTCGAAAGACGAAAGGATTCTTTGTGGAGGGACGAGCGTCTTTCTGGGTGGACGCTCGGATTCCTTTACATAGAAAATCCCAGATTTTTCGCTGCAAAAAGACGAGCATCTTTTGTAAAGGACGACCGTCCAGAATGAGACGAGCGGAATCTTAGCCGAGACGCTCGGATTCTTTGTCAGACCAGATTTTTGTATTCTGCAGCTCTACCAGACAAGCGTCTGGTAACTTGGACGCTCGGGTTTCTTCAGGACGAGAGGATTGTCCATTTGGCCGCTCGGATTCTTCCTTGACCACACGGATTCAGGTCCATCTGTGGGTACTTCGTAACCCGTGTCATTTTCATTCTTCAATTCTCGTGTTCTTCATTGTAGGGGCACTACAAAGGCATGAATAGCCTAGGCAATTGCTATCCCCACACTAAGGTAAAGCACTACACATCAATAAAATCATAAGTCCCTCCCTCACTTCTCTCAAAATGATGAATATCTTGATCAAGACACAAAAATATAAATCCAAAGATGACAAAAATGCAATGTAAAAATTGAAATGCAAGTTAGGGAGTTAGAATATTTACAAATGGTGGTTTAGGGAGGACTCCACCAAACTCTCTTACAATGTGAGATGTCAAGGGGGCATGTTCAAGGTGTTGTTGATGTTACTCAACACCTTGAAGAAGTAGTCGAAAGCTTGCTCATTATCATGATAAAGGTCCTCAATAGATTTTTGCACTTGTTATTCTCCATGATGGTCTTGATTCATAGCATTACCAATATAGGGATTGAATATCCCTTCAAACTCATCATCCCAAAGACCGCAAACTTCGTCTACTTGATCATTAAAATTTTTTTGAGTTCATGGAGACAACTCTCCTTCATTCTTGTCTTGGCCAATGAGGCCATCTTCTTCACTTGTCATGGGTGAGCTTTTCAAGCTCTCATTGTTGCTATTTCCTTGTTCTTTTGATGGAGCATCATCCACTTTCTTTTTCCATTGAAATTCCAACTTCTTCATATCATCCTTCCGACTATAGTGATGAACCATAAAACATGGCTCATGCAATTGGGGAGCTCGCATGGTCTTCTCAAGATTGAAAGTGATGGTTTCATATCCCACTTCAAGGGTGAGCTATCCATGCTTCACATCGATCACCGCTTCCGCGGTGTGCAAGAAAGGTCTTCCTAAGATAATAGGAATGTTAGAGTCTTCTTCCATGTCAACAATAACGAAATCCACTGGGATGAAGAATTTTCCAATACTCACGGGAACATTTTCCCATACCCCTAAAGGTGTCTTTGTTGATCTATCCGCCATTTGAAGCGTGATGTTGTTACATTTAAGTTCTCCCATTCCTAGCCTCTTGCTAACCGAATATGGCATGACACTAAGACTTGCCCCAAGTTCACATAAAGCTTTGTTGATTGTAGTGACACCAATAGTGCATGGAATGAAGAAACTTCCCGGATCCTTGAGTTTTGGAAGTGAACTCCCTTGAAGGATGGCACTTCTCACCTTAGTGAAGGCAATAGTCTCAAGCTTCCAGATTGATTTCTTCTTCGTAAGGATGTTCTTCATGTACTTCGCATAGGCCGGAACGTGATTCATCAATTCCGTGAAAGGAATCGAGACTTCCAAATTCTTCACAATTTCCATAAATTTTCCAAGTTGGTCATCAAACTTAGGCTTAGCTTGACGACTCGGGAATGGAAGTCTAATCACAATGGGCTCCTTCTCTTTGGCCTTTTATTCACTTTTCTTTGAAACTTCTTGATTGGTGGGTTCTTCTTCCCTAGAGTTTTGCACAATTCTCTCCTTGTCACTAGCTTCCACAACTTCATCCTCAACTTGCTTCTTTGGCCCTTCAT
Organism: Silene latifolia; assembly: GCF_048544455.1. Taxonomy (NCBI): domain Eukaryota; kingdom Viridiplantae; phylum Streptophyta; class Magnoliopsida; order Caryophyllales; family Caryophyllaceae; genus Silene; species Silene latifolia. The sequence goes on from NC_133528.1 coordinate 89,300,662, forward strand.
ATTTTGTACCACTCCTTAAGTGAATGGCACTAACCGTTTCATGTCTTGGGGGATTACTTTGAAGTGGTAATTGCCCCTTTTGTCTTTGAGAGCTTGAAGATGCTAGTTGGGTCATTTGAGTTTCCAACATTTTTGTGTAGGCCAGGAGGTTGTTGATGGTAATGTCTTTTGCTTGGCTATCTTTTTGCATTTGAGTGAAAAATTCTTGTTGATTCTTTTGCATTTGGAGGACCGCTCTTTGAACATCAAAACCTTGGTCATTTTTTTGATTGTATGGAGTTTGATTTTGATAACCTTGGTTTTGGTTGTAAAAGGGTCTTTGATTTTGGTTTCTCATGGGAGGTGGCGTGTATGTTGGTTGAGGGTTTTGAACATTTTGGCTTTTGTATGAGAGATTTGGATGGAATTTGGTGTTTTCATTGTAATAGTTGGAATAAGGGGTACCACTTTTGTATGCTTGAAAGGCATTCACTTGCTCATTTGTTCCCCTACATTCACTTTGGTCATGTCCCAAAGTTCCACAATTCTCACATATCCCACTTGGGATTGATGAAGATGCCACCATGGCATTAACATGATACTTTGGTGATTTTGAGGCTTCTTCAAGCTTAGCCATAGCTTTTTCAAACTTCAAGTTGATGGTATCAATATGAGCACTAAGTTGAGCACCCAATTGAGTAATAGAGTCCACTTCATGCTTTCCTACTCTATTTGCCTTGCGAGGTCTACTATATTGTGAATTATGGACCGCCATTTCCTCAATCTTGTTCCAAGTTTGATTATCGTCAACTTCGGTGAACATACCATTTGATCCCATGTTGAGAATGTTTCTTCAGTCTTCATAAAGATCATTCCCAAATTGTTGTACCAAGAACCACTCGCTAAGTCCATGATGAGGACATGAGCGATAAATTCCTTTGAATCGCTCCCAAGATTCATACAAAGATTCTTCGTCCCTTTGCTTAAAACCCGTAATTTGAGCTCTTAGCATGTTAGTTTTTCCGGAGGGTAGAATTTTTTGTAGAAAGCTAGAGCCAACTTCTTCCAAGAGTCAATTCCAAGAGTAGCCTTATCAAGGCTCTTCAACCATTGTTCCGCGGTACCAATTAGAGAAAAAGGAAATAAGACCCATCGAATTTGGTCTTGAGTTACTCCGGTTTGTGAAATCGTATCACAATAGTCACAAAAAGTCTCCATGTGGGAATGAGGGTCTTCACTAGGCATCCCCCCAAATTGGCTTCTTTCGTCTAATTGGATAAATGCGGATTTTGCAATGAATTTTCTGGTTAAGTGTTGTGGTGTCGGAGTACCATTGGGTAGGTTATCCTCGGTTGGTACGGAATGTGATAAAAACTTAGGCATTGTGGGTTGATTGTGTGATTGATTTTGTGATGGGTACTCCTCACCTTCTCTTGCAAAAGGGTTGATGAACTCAATAGTATTTGGTTGAATATCTACAACCTCACCAATAACTCTCAAAGTATTTCTAGCAAGTCTTCTATTGGTTGTCAAAGTCCTTTCAATTTCGTGATCAATGGGTAACAAGTTACCTTGTGATCTTTTAGACATGCAAAATATCAAACAACTCGAAAACAATTAGAACGAACCTTGAGGAGTTTTACTTCCCCAAGGCAAAGAAAGACACAACTAATAACAATCAAAGAAAATCAAATCAAGTTAACACCGTCCCCGGCAACGGCGCCATTTTTCGTCGAGTCCGCTTTGAGCTTAGATTTCGGTTACTTGTCGTTAGGAGCACCTAGACCAAAACAAAATTTATAACTTCACAAAAACCTCTACTACTAGTGAAGAGGCAAGTAAAGGTCGGACCCCAAGAGACGGCTATTGGTGTAAAATTTTCGATTGCAAGTAGTGGTGTCTAGGGGTGTCACAATTTGGGTTGAGATAAGAAGATCACTAAACTAAATAACAATAAAAGTAAACAAGCAAGATGACTAAAATGAGATGTAAACAATTTTTTAAAAGCACTAGGGTGTCATGGGTTCATAGGGGATTCAAGGGAATTGATCATACAAACATATTCTCAAATTATAAGCAAGCAATTATTGTTGTGAGAGGATCGAGTTGGTTTATATCTTACAATCCTAGGAAGGTTTGGGTACCGGAGCCGAATCGATTAGATTGTACAACACCTACAAGTCGACTTAATCCTCCCTACTCAACTATATGATGGTCTAATGAGACTCGAGTTGGTTTATGTCTTACAAGTCTCATTGAAAAGGTAAGTGATGGGTAAAAAATGCAAGGATTCATAGGCTCGCATTTTATCAAACATAACATGTGCATAAGTTGAGATCACAACAACCAAGCAAATAAATTATGAAAAAATATTAAATTAAGCACGAATCATCCCCCATGTTGGTTTCCCTTAATTCCCCATTAACCCTAGTTAAGGAAACTACTCACTCATTATAAAGTTTAACATGTTAACAAGGTTGTCAATCATATTAACAAAGCAAAACATGATGAATAAATGAAGATTATTAACAATAATTAAAAAGGGATTAAGAGAATTATACCTAATGATGATTCCAAAATAATAATGCAAAGAATAATAGAAGTACTTGATGATTGATGGAAGGTTGTCAATCTCCCAATAAACCCAAATAATCTTCAATTACCCAAAATAAAAGATGAACAATAGAAAAATTTAGGAAATGAGATTTGTATTAAGACTTGATTAAAAGTTGATTACAAGATTAAAGAGAGATTAGAATAATATAAACTACGCTAAAGATTGATAAGAAGAACATGATAATCTAATTAGACTAATGGGGTATTTATAGTGGGGATTAGGTGCACAAATTAGGGTTACTAAGGGCTTAAATGACGATTAAGTCCTTGAGGAATCGCTCCTCTCAAGAAAAAAATGCGGGTCTCCTTTTAGCTAGTCTTTTAAAAATATGCACATCTCGAATGAAGAAAGAAGGGGGCGTGTTTCTCTGGAGGACAATCCGAGCGTCCAAAGGTCGGGACGAGCGGATTGCATAGGGCTTGGACGAGCGGCCTGGCAGCTTGGACGAGTGTCCAGGGGAGCTTCTGGACGGGCGTCGCGAGGGGTTCGACGCTCGGATCTTGGCTCAGCTTGCCATTTCTTCTTTTCTTCTTTTCTTCTTCCAACAATCCTCCGGGATTTTGTCGGGGATGCAAGGATCTTCTTCATCATTGCGCATCTACTACATTATGTACAAAGGCCTTCTAGTCTTGTCTTCTCTTTGATGCTTGGTCATTAGATTCGATCAATTTAGCTCTATTTTGCCATGAAAATGCAAAGTTTGCACTCCTCTTCTACCAAGGAAACAAAACCTCAAAGAATATGCAAAACAAAGGACTAAAGATAGTAAATGACCCAAATATGCGCTAAAAAGCATAGGAACGAGGCTAATTCGGGGACTAAATATGCTCAAATATTGATCACATCAAAGATTTGGGGCGAATTTCAGTTTGGGGCACATTTGAGAGGGAGTTTTTGTAACACCCCGTAATTTTGAAGACCCTTATTATATTTTAAAAGTAATATTTTAATCTATTTTAATTTTATATTAATTTATTTGAAATAAAATTTATTTGATAAAATATAATCTTATTTTATTTTGAAGAAATGTAATTATTTTTGATAGTTTAGAAATGTTTAAAAGTGATTTAAACTATATTTAAACCTTTTCCTTTGATAAAATAGATTTCGGATAAAAGTCGTAAAATTGTGATTTTCCCATTTCTTACGGTCGTTGGGTAAACGAGTTTGGATATTGGGCATATGAGTACTTAATCTTTTAGTAAAATCGTGTTTAAGAACTTTAATATTCTCGGAAATCGCGTTCGACGAATATTTCTAATTACCTTCGAAGCAAACCCCAAAACGTAAACAAATGACCCATCTCCCAATGCCTTTTGGCTGACCACCTACCCTCCATTGTCCCCTCTTTCAATTCTCATTTCCTCCATAATTCACTCTCTCTCTTCCTTTCATCAAACACCAAATTCATCTCAAAAATCCTCCTTACAATCCCTAAATCCTCCTTATTATGAAGTGCATCAGCTCGTTACAAAGGCGGATGGGAGTCCAGTTCTCAGCTAGTAATCTGTCCCAGTGGGCTACTAATGGCAGAATGCGCAGTAAACTGCAGAGGAATATAATTGTTGCGTGTCATGTAGGTGTTACTTATGCTATTTGGAATGCGAGAAACAAGGCCAGACTTGATAGTTATGTTCTGCATCCTGAGTACATTGCCAAGGCTGTTATCAAGGATACTTCAACTTGAGATTTTGGGCTAAGAATACTTCAACTCTTACTGCCAGAGACATTAGTTGGTTAAATCAGCGTAGCTAGTCTGTTACTTTTGTATATCAGCTTGAACTTGGAATTCTTGATGTAATTATTTTTTGATATCAATATACTTACCTTTTACCAAAAAAAAAAATCCCTAAATCCACCATAAATCCTTCATTTCTCCACCAAATCTCATAAAAATTATATATTTGGAATCCTCTCTTCAATCCTCATCTCCTAGTAAGCTTTATTTTCATTTCCCCCAATTTTGTTTTAAGACTCATCTTTTAGGGTTTTCGAATTTAAGCTTAATAATTGTGTTTTTGTTGTTCTTATAGGTGAAGAATATGAAGATGAGTTAGGATACTCATATATTGTGGAAGATGATGCATAATTTTGGGTTTTAGAAGCTTTCTCAAGTTATTACTTGTCTCTTTGCTAGCTTAAGGTAACTATTCCGAGTCACTCGACGAATTAATGTCACATTAGTAGTTGTATTTGTTGTTTGTTGTTGTTTGTTGTTGTTTGAGACGATCTTGTTGATAAATGAATGAATGGAGTAAGATGAGTATGCTTATGTTTAATTTATGTTACCCATTTGTATATTATTGTTTGGAACAAATTTGGATGAGGAATTATGTGTTGTGACAAGTCCGTGTTTTGGCTGGAACGCGTCAGTACCGGACCGAGACGGTTTCCAATCTTTCCAAAAATATGACAGATTGAACGGCATCGAAAAATTAGGTGGTTTAGCCACTTGAATCACTCAATTCGGAGTCCATATGAGTAAATGGCGTCGTTTTATCGATTACAAATTTATAGAAAAGTTTACCCTTGTGTGAGACGGTTATTTATGCTATTTTATTATGCGAGAATTTTGTGGAATTAGTTATTTTGTAAGTTGGAATATATTTCCTTATGTTGATAGTTTTTCGCATGATAGAAATTGGAAATGGCATGAGAATGATATTGTGATGAATTTTGTGATTTGGGCCAAAGTAGGCCAAGACTCTGAGCTGGGCCAGATTGACCAAACGAGTTTGGTCAAACTAGGTTTAAACCGGTCAGCCTCGATTTGACCGATGACCCGTCGCGGGACTCGGGTCGAGGGTTTGTCTTTGAGGTGAGATTGGTTGTTATTGGATGTTTTATGTTTATGCCTTGATATTTGTAATTATCATTTCACATGTTGGATGTTGGATGCTTTGGATGCCTTAGGTTTGAGTCTTGTTGCCTCTTTGCCATTTTAGCTTGTTCTCATGGATTATGGTACTGTTGGTTAGCTGGAACTTGGATTATTATTGATATTGGAGATATTGTTGGTTTGTCAGCTGAATATACTCTTGCGTAGCCTTTCATATGCTAGGGTGTGTATGGTCATTTATGTGTGCAAGTTTGGACTCTTTGCCCCTCTTATGGTTAAGTGGGTGTCCTACTTGTCTTGTGTGGTGTGGGCTAAAGTATTCAAGCAGGGACTAGGTCCTAGGTGAGTATTTCGGCCTTCGCCATAGATAGGCCTTTATAGTTTTTGACGAGTATATGTTCATCGCTTAATAGCCTTTGTGTCTTAGCTCGGTGGGTTTATATCCAAGTTAGGGCATGACCTCCTGACGTACTCGTAGAAGTATGTGGTTAGCTTAAGTACTAGCCAACCCTTTGGTGGACTCCTTAGGGGTACTCATGTGGTGTTATCATGGGTCTTGGATGCGGTAGTTTTCCGCATCTCGCTAGGTCTGCGCAGGTTTAGGACTAGGGTGTTTACCTTACCTCGTGGTATAGACTCGAGTTACAGAGTGACTATTGACGGTATTAGGAACTTATGCCTGTCTTTAGATATATTGTCCTTTCTTGTTCGATGATTCTATGAATCATAGAAGGTGAGATGCAAGCCGGCTATGGTTGATAGAGTTTGAATTCCCGGATGTTATGTGATTCACATGATAGTGTAGTATGAGTCGGTCTAGTATTCACATGGTAGGACTATGTGTTGTTATATTGTTGTTCACATGATAAGCACGATTTTTTAGCATCTATATGGTAAGGCTATGTGTTATTCATATTCATATTCTTATGTTTACATGTTATATTAACTATGACATTTCGTGGCTGGGAGGACTCGGAGTTACTCCCCACTGACTGTGGCTTTCGTATTTGTATAAAATGCGATTGACAGGTAGGTGATGCATATATGGGGTACATGGACGAGCTAGCGAGCAAAGTAACCTTGGGACCTAGATTGACTTTATTTTATTGTAACCCTTAAACACTTTTTTATGTCATATACTTTTTTTTAGGAACATATGTCTCCCTTTTTCACATTTGGGTTGTATAACTTTGTTTCGCGACTTTAGCGATGTTTTATTTATGAGATTTACTTTAGACCTTTCATGTTTGACACCTTCGCATTTGGATATTTTTATAACAGGTTCAGGTTTTAAAAATTACATGTTTTTACCCAAATGAACCTATTACAAACATATCCATGCAGTTTTTATCTAGAATTATGTGTTTACTTTTCCGCAATGAATGAGGGTGTCACAGTTGGTATCAGAGCTACTTTGCTCCCGACGCACGTTTGTGCACCCTAATATAAATAACTTGACCTTAAAATAATAAACTTGAGAGATGGGTAGGATGGGTAGACGTAGGACTTTATGTTGTAGCCTCTTTCTGATTGCTATTTGTTAGGTGCTAACCAATGTTCTCTTTTGCAAGATGGCCCCTCCAAGAAACGTAGATAATGCAATCTTACAAGCTAGGTTGGTTAATTGTTAGTTATTAATTTTCATGCCGTTGAAGCTATGACCGTGATCTTACTCGTTGGTGACCAAGATTGAGTGGCTGTTGCCGAATGTTGAAGATTGGTTATGCCAAATGAAGAATGCTTCCACTTTCTCGATATTTGTTTTCGTATTCTGTGTACCTTACCTTAATCTTTCAATCTCGTTGTTTATTCGTCTTTCTAATTCCCCTTCTCTCGCCTTGGTAACTACTCTTCTATTCTTTCTCCCGATTCATCCTTGGTTCGTTTTCTTCTTATAATAAGAGTCCTTGTGGACACCTTCCTTTTTTTCCGCGGGATAGTCCCCTTGTTCAAGAGAACCCGGTTTTGAGAGAATGTCTTTAACTGAGCCTCGTACCTTGAGGTGAGTGAATGTATCATTGGAGGGCGTGAACGAGTTGAGAAATTGATTGTTTAAGGTTTGAGTTGTATATGAGAATATAACTTGAAATCCTTTGGTTAGTCTTGTTAGTTGTGCTTGATGTGAGAGCCTAGTGAGTTGAGAAACACCTTGGGATTTATGTCTATTGAGAGCTTGTTTGTTATAGGTGATTGAGCATGGGTACTACCTTAGCACATAAGTTGGAATGAACCTAAGCTACTTCATTTGAGAGTCTCGATGTTTCTTGTGGAGAATTAAAGGAATGATAGTTAGCCCCAATCTTTGTACGCCTTGAAAGGAATACAATAGGACATTGACGTTGCTTAATGGATTGGTATCGAACTTTGGAATTAGTTAGTTTGTTAAACCTTTTGAGTTGACCAAATCTAGTATAGAGTAGCCCTTGTTGACCTTTCGAAATTTGAGAACACGTGGTTGACCTTATTAATCATATCTGAATTTGGGAATTTTGGTGGAAAGTTGTTCGATGTAGTTCGTGAGTTCAAATATGTGATTCTACATTATGGTATTGGAGACTAGAAGTATGAAATGGTGAGATGATAGTGTAAACAAGCCATGGTACTTGGGGATGACATAGCAAGTGAAGTTCGATGACGAGAATTGTAAAGGAGATACTTTGGGACTTTGATGGTAACAAATGAATTTGTGTGGTGAATTGATTTTGGCTCTTGGAACCAATTGAGTTAAGGAATACCTACCATTGTGGAGTCCTTGTTAGTCCTATGATTTGGTAGACTTTTGAGGCTTTGTTGAGCACCTTAGTGATGTAACCTTATCATAGCGATCATAAGCTTAGAGGAGTGTTTGGTTAAGCGGTAACCCTTTCATTATGCCGCTTCTGTTCTCCTCTCCTTCTCTTTAGCGTTCGTTGAATCCTGTTTTTATGCCGAAGTTTACGTATCTTCTTCTTGCCCGAGATATCTTCTTAACTCGTGTACCTCTTATTTTTGTCAACCGTTATCTTTACGGTCCGACTCCTTAGTTTCCTAACTTGTCATGCTCATGCACCCTTCGAAAATATTTTACTGTTTCTCGATCCCGTTATCACTCCTTATCTCCTTAGTATAGTTGGTACCTTGTTGACCATGTTTACAGAGTTAGTGGGATGTGATTTGAGGATTTTTGTATTTTGATTTTTGTCGGGAATTGGTGTAGGAGTTTGTTGATCGGAGCCATTTGGTGTTCACAATTAAGCATATGTGGTCGTTGGTCAATGGTCGATACAAAACACAATTTATACTTCACAAACAACTCTACAATTAGTAAAGAGGCAAGTAAAGGTCGGATCCCAAGGGACGGGTATTGAAATGAAGATTCTATTGTAACTAGTGGTGTCTAGGGGTGTCACAAATTGGGTTGATGTAGAAGGTTACTAAACTAAAATAGCAATGAAAATAAACTAACAAGGTAAATGAAATTAGGGTGTAAACAATTGATTAAAAGCACTAGGGTGTCATGGGTTCATAGGGGAATCATGGGATATGATCATACAAACATGTTCTCAAATTATAAGCAAGCAATTATTGTTGTGATGGATTGAGTTGGGTTATATCTTACAATCCTAGGAAAGTTTGGGTCCCGGAGCCGAATCTCTTGGATTGTACAACACCTACAAGTCGACTTAATCTTCCCTACTTAACACATGCATGGTCTAACAAGACTCGAGTTGGGTTATGTCTTACAAGTCAAGTTGAAAGGATAGAAGATGATAGTAAATGCAAGGATTCATAGGCTTAGCATTTCATCAAATATAACATGTGCATGTATTAAGATCAAAACAAGCAAGCAAATAAGATATGAAAGCATATTAATTTAAGCATGAATCATTCCCCATGTTGGTTTCCCCTAATCACCCATTAAACCCTAGCTAAGAGACTACTCACTCATTATCATATTGATCATGCTAGGAAGGTTGTCAATCATACTAACATAATGAAACATGATGAATAAATGAAAGTAATTAGCAATAATTAAAAAGGGATTAAGAGATTATACCTACTAATGATTCCAATAATAAAGCAAGAATAATAGAAGTACTTGAATCCTAGATTGAGAGGTTGTCAATCTCCCAATAATAACCCAAATAATCTTCAATTACCCAAAATAAAGTAAGAACAAGAGAGAGATTAAAGAACTAAAACTTGGATTAAAACTTGATTAATATTTGATTACAATATTGAAGAGAGATTTGATTGATATTAACTACTCTAATTATTGATAAGAAGAACATGCTCCTCTAATTAGACTAATGGGGTATTTATAGTGAAAATTAGGGAGGATGCATTAGGGTTAACTAAGGGCTAAACTAGTAATTACACTTTTTAAGTTGAGCAAGGAGCCTCCGGGATTATCCGAGAGAAGGGCTTCTTCATTTCGTAGCTTGAAGAACGAAACTGTGCTGTGCTGTGATCCGTGCGGATGGGAGTCGGGACGGCCGGATCTGGGATGGACGATCCGAGCGGATCAAGGAACAAGACGCTCGGACTGGGCATGGGGAATCCGAGCGGATTCTGGTGAGGACGCTCGGACCGGGCGAGGACGGGCGGATTCTCTACAATCCGTTCGGATTGTAGTTCAAAGAACTTTCCTTCTTCTTTTTCTTCCCTTTTCTTCATGAATTCCTTGGGGATTTCCTTGGGGACTCAAGGATCCTTTTCTCAACAATGCTCTTCTATTATGCTATGTACAAAGGCCTTCTAGTCTTGTCTCTCCTTGATGCTTGGTCATTGAATATGATCAATTTAGCCTTGTTTTGCCATGAAAATGCAAGATTCTTACTCCTTTCCTACCAAGGGATCAAAATCTCAAAGAATATGCAAAACAAAGAACTAAAGATAAGAAATGACCCAAATAGGCACTAAAAAGCATAGAAACAATGGTAATTCGGGGGCTAAATATGCGCCAATTATGGTCGCATCAAATATCCCCAAACCGAACCTTTGCTCGTCCCGAGTAAAGAGGTGACAAAGACTAGGACCAATAATAACCTAACCTAATAATAATAGCCGATATGAGACAATTAGCGGGTCTCACTCCGCCCCTTCAACTCACAACAAGACAACCATGAGGTAGGATGCCTTCTTGCAAGGCAAGGTGGGTCTTGCCAAAATGGCGACACATCCAAACTTTAAAGCACACAAAAACACATAATGGATGCATCTACAAAAGAATAGCCACTTTCCTCATCTAAGTGGCGGAAATTATCTACAAGGGAAGTAATTCAAGGGTACACAATCCTTCATAGATGCAATTTGTTCAAACTACTAAGCCTAGAAGGATACCAATAAATCACCTCCAAAAGGTGTCAAGCTAGGGTACCTTTGTCCTCAATCGTTAAATGCTTTTGTCAAGAGTAGACTCCCTATGGTGTTAGAAACACTGGAGGATCGCGGAATTCCCCCTCTTGCCTAGACAAGAAGAAGGGTCGTCCCCTCTCTACCATGCACAAAAATGGATACGATGGATAAAGGGATCGATAGTATTTGAGTTTTCATTTTGGGAGTTTGCTTTTTGTTTTTGTTTTCCCCCAATTTCTTGTGGCATTTGACTTTTTGAGAACACTTTCTTTGCCATTCTTTTTGATTTTTGGTATTTCAATACTTGACAACTTTTTTGCATTTCTTTTTGAACATTTTCAAAGTCACCCCAATTAGTAACGAGGGTGCCTTGTATTTGAAGCTTTTGGAGTTCTATTTTTGCTCCTCTTTTCATTTGATGCATTTTTGCAAACTTTCTTTTCATTTTTCATTTCATTGAACTCAAATTGATTTCTTTTTGTGCCCATTCCCTTTGATGACAAAAATATGGTAGAACATGGATGAATGATAGAAGTATGCATGGTTTCAAGGGTCACCTTGGAATAAACGGTAGCCAAGGAGTTATCACACCACAAGGTACTCTTGACTAGGCCTTAAACCATGGGTCAAAGGATACTAGCATGACACATCCTAGGGTGTTTTACAAGCATTCTAACAAGCAAAGTCTTAAGAATAAAAAGCATCTACTAGGGCCTATATACACTTGTCAAGCTTCCCAAGTAGACGGTTTCTCAAAATTTTTCTAACATGCAAACTACATGCCATGATGCAACTAACATATAAACATCCTAATGCATATGATTCTACCAACTAATATGCCAAATAAACTAGATGCAATCCTAAGTTCACATTGTTATACCGCATCAATCAAAATAAAGCCACATAGTCACTAACATAAAGAGGAAAAAGGAGATTGGAAAGATCATACCATGCGGTCTTCAATATCCTCATGTCTCGGATGTGGCGTAGTCAATCAAAGTGAACAAGGATGAAACAAACATAATATATACAAGACAATATATACAAAGGAAATGAACTTGTTTTTGGTTTTTCAATTTTTCAAATTTTTATGATTTTTGAAATTTTTCAATTTTTTTTTTTTTTTTTGGTTTTTGAATAAAAGTTAAGTGTTAGAATTCCCATCCCCACACTAATATGGGCATTGTCCTCAATGGCCAAAATAATGGAAATTATGCAAGAATGATGCATGATTTCTATACTAAATGCAATTCTACACTAAGCTATGCTACATGATGCATGGTTTTTGTTATGACGGAGAGGATAATTTAAATTACCTCCCGTTGCGTATGCATTAACTTCCCCAAACCAAGTAAGACACTATTGCTAATGTCAAAGCATGGGGGAGTTCATGCACATGCTATGCTATGCATGAAACTAGATTGTCATTTTGGATTTTACAAAAGTGGGAACAATAAAGAACACCTCAAAGGAACCGAGGTGTGAGCCCTTTGATGTTGCTAGGACTAAACCAACAATGAGTCAAAGTTAAATAAAATACAAATAAACAAGATGCAAAGTTCTTTTCATGAAAAATAAAGATAAAGAGGAGAGATGAGAAAACTTCACTTGAACTAAGGTGGGTGCCTCTTGCCCGCTCCACCTAGTGATGAAGTAATCTCCTAGAAATCGGCATCATCTCCTTCAATATCGGTATCCCAAAGATCCCTAGAAGCATCACTTAAACTTGGATCCATGAATTCATCTTCTTCACTCTCAAGCTTCACCGTATCACCTCCACAAGAGTCGCCGCTCTCCTCCCCTTTGCGACCGTTTGCCCCTTCATTGGCCTTGTCCGAGTTAGGAAAGAGCAACTCCATTTGAGCCCATGAAGGAAAAGCTCCTTCTTCACTTATCCGTCCCTTTTGAACCATGTCGTGGTATTGAGGGTAAAGAGCATAATAGTTGTCCACCTTGGTTTCATATTGACGGTAGTGCAAGTCTTGCAAGATTCCCGTGACAAAGTCGTCACGGGGGAGGATGAAGGGATTCGGATGGTTGTAAGGTTGGTAGGGAAAGGGGTAGGGAGGCACCTTTATCTTTTCACCTTGAGTTTGTTGTTCTTGTTGTTGTGGTGGAGGAGCTTGTGGGGGTGGAGCTTGCCTTTCTTGACTTTGAATGAGGTAAGAGGGTATTGGGGACAAGCTTCCTCTCCTTGGGGAGACTCGAGGTAGGTCGGCCATCGGAAGGTAGATAGGATCACTTCCTTTTGTCAACCATTTGATCCTTTTATCAACCCCCTCAAGGGTTATCCAATGGTGTTGGACAACAAGGAGGTCTTCATTAATTCTCATTCCTCCCGAGAGTGGAGTGTACTCATTGTTCTCATTGAACCTAGGATTAAAGTGCTTTGCAAGTCTTGTTATGAGTCCACCATTCACTATATGCTTCTTCCCATCATCATCACCATTTCGGAATTTCGCCCACTTTTCTAGCAAGACTAGCGGTGCATTGAGATGATACCCGTCTCTCCCTTGAATGTTTAGATAGGATTCCATGAACATGAGGTCCATTTGATTCACAATAGCCGGGTCTCGGCGGGCGAAGAGGGTACCCGAAAGAAATCGGTATGTGAGCCTCAAGATTGGGTTTTGGATGTGAAAAGCAAGACACTCTTTGGTAAGAATGAAGTCCCGGCCCGTCATGGCCCTCCACAAGGGTGCGACACTATACTTCTTGGGCCTTGATGTTCGGGTAGGCGAGACATCAAGACCGAACACTCTTGCAAATTCCACAAGGGTCATTGTTCTAGAGACATTCTCCAACCTAAACTCTATGCTAATCACTTTTTTTGAAGTGGTAATCTTTAAGCAACTCAAGAATTCGAGCACAAGAGACCGATAGGTGGGTTCAAACATGCGAAAGAGTGTTGAAAGACCAAAAACCTCAAATAAAGCCTCCACTTGGTGAAAGATTCCAAGTTTTCTCAAAGTATCATGACAAAGGAATTTAGTGGGAAGAATATTCTTACTTAAGAGTCGATGGAAGACCAATCGCTGCACATCATCAAGGAATTCCACATTCGAGAAGTCGTCGAGCCTTGTGAGGTCTACAATTTCCACATGCTCTCTTCTAATGGTGTTGAGATGTGAGGTAGAGGAACTTCCCACCATCCTAGGTCTTCTTGCATTTCTAAAGGAGGATCTTCTAGGTGCCATCCTTGAGTTCTTTTGATTTGGGTTATTTTGTTTGAAGATTTGCTAAGGTTGTTCTTTGTTGATTGAGAATTGGAAACCCTAGAAAATTTGGGGGTTTTTTTGATTTTGAGGGTGAAGAGAGTGATTTGGATATGTATGGGAGTTACAAGGGGGTGAGTTTTATAGGGTGAGTGGAAGGAGTAGTGATGTGTCATTATATGGGTGGTGGGGTGTAATTTAATTGAGAAAAGTCGGGTCGAGAAACGGGCAGGGAGACGAGCGGATTCGAAGCTGAGACGCTCGGATTCTCCTCTCACGGGACGGGCGGATTCTGGGCAAGACGCCCGGATTCTGCCACAGAGTAAAATCCCAGAATTTTTCTCGCCTCAAGACGAGCGTCCCGAGCATAAGACGCTCGGATTCTTCAGGGTCAGGACGGGCGTCTTCTTGAGAAGACGGGCGGATTCTTCGACAGAGATTTTTCTTTGAAATGCTCAGGGGAAAAGACGGGCGTCTTTCCACTAATCCGGCCGGATTCTCTCAGACGGGCGTCTTCTTCCTTAGGACGCTCGGATTCTTCATCAGTCCAGAAACCTTCAATTTCTCAACACAGCTGGACGCGCGGTTTTTCCCTTGGACGTCCGTATTCTCCCAGGACGTCCGGATCTCCAGAGAGACGCACGGATTCTTGCTGCGAGTGTTGATTTCTTCTCCTTTCTTTCAATGCATCCCCACACTTAGGAATTTTCTCCTTCCTTCATTCAAAAACTCATTAGTAACCCTCCCTCACTTGCGCTCATGAAAAGAATTTATGCTATTAAACAAGTGCAATTAAATAATAAATACAAGTTAGAGGGTTAGTATATTTACAAATGGTGGTTTAGGGAGGACTCCACCAAACTCTCATTCTTGATGAGATGTCAAGGAGAAGGAGGACCGAGGTAGGTAGCCTCGACCTCTCCAACAAATGCTCCTTCATAGTATGGCTTCAATCTTTGACCATTTACCTTGAACTTGCTTCCATCTTCGGCCTTGAGTTCGAAATCTCCATACTTCCCAACTTCGGTTATCACATAGGGACCCATCCATCTAGAGTTCAATTTTCCCGGAAAAAGTCGGTAGCGGGAATTGAATAGAAGGACTTTGTCTCCCTTGTGCAAGGCCTTTTGTCGAATTCTCTTATCATGAAGCAATTTTGTTCTTTCTTTGTAAATCTTTGCATTCTCATAAGATTGTAGTCGGAATTCCTCCAACTCTTGGATTTGGATCATCCTCTTTTGACCGCTCAATTTGAGATCAAGATTGAGTGCTCGGATTGCCCAATAAGCTTTGTACTCCAATTCGATTGGCAAATGACATGCTTTTCCATATACAAGCTTGTAGGGGAGGCACCAATGGGAGTCTTATAGGCCGTCCTATAAGCCCAAAGAGCATCATCAAGCTTTGTGCTCCAATCTTTCCGAGTCTTGTTCACAACTTTTTCAAGAATTTGCTTGATCTCTCTATTTGAAATTTCCACTTGACCGCTTGTTTGAGGATGATATCCCAAGCCGGTTCGATGTTGAACACCATATTTGGTCAAAAGGGATGCAAGCTTCTTTTCATGGAAATGTGTTCCTCCATCACTAATGATAGCTCTAGGAACTCCAAATCTTGGGAAAATTATCTTCTTGAAAAGCTTGGTGACCGTTTTTGCATCATCATTTGGGGTGGCAATTGCCTCTACCCACTTTGAAACATAATCTACGGCCACAAGGATGTACTTATTCCCATTGGATGTCACAAAGGGTCCTTGGTAGTCAATTCCCCAAACATCGAAAATCTCTACCTCTAGGATGCCTCTTTGTGGCATTTCGTTTCTCCAAGATATATTTCCCGTTCTTTGACAAGCATCGCAATGAATGATGAATTCTCTTGTATCTTGAAACATTGTGGGCCAATAGAAACCCGATTGGAGGATTTTCGCAACGGTTCTTCTTGCTCCATGGTGCCCACCGTAGGGTGATGAATGACATCCTTCCAAGATTCCTTGGATTTCCCATTGAGGGATGCATCTCCGGTAGAGCCCATCACTACACTCCTTGTAGAGGTTTGGATCATCCCAAAAGTACCTCTTCACTTCGAATAGGAATCTCTTCCTTTGGTTGTGGTTCAAATTAGGAGGGAGCACTTTTCCAACAATATAGTTAGCATAATCGGCAAACCATGGGGTGATGTGCCTTTCAAGTTGAGTTTGAATAGCCATCAAGATATCGTCGGGGAATGAGTCATTGATCGGGGTTTCTCCATTTTCATCATGAAACCGGATTCTTGACAAATGATCCGCCACTACGTTCTCGGCTCCTTTCTTGTCTCTTATTTCCAAGTCAAATTCTTGAAGTAGCAAAATCCATCTCAACAACCTTGGTTTTGCCTCCTTCTTTATCAAGAGATGTCGAAGAGCACGGTGATCCGAAAATACAATCACCTTGGATCCAAGTAAGTAGGACCGAAATTTATCCAAAGCATATACAATGGCAAGAAGCTCCTTTTCGGTCGTGTCATAATTCACTTGAGAAGGGTCGAGGGTTTTGCTTATGTAATAGATGGCATGAAGAGCTCTCCCTACCCGTTGGCCAAGTACCGCTCCAACGGCGTAGTTGCTAGCGTCACACATAATCTCAAAAGGTAACTCCCAATTTGGGGGTTGGATGATTGGTGCCGAGATCAATGCTTCTTTGATTCTATTAAAAGCTTCAACACACTCGTCAGTAAATTGGAATTGGGCATCCTTAAGCAAAAGTTGAGTGAGGGGTTTTGCTATTTTAGAAAAATCTTTTATGAAACGACGGTAAAAACCCGCGTGACCGAGAAAACTTCTCACCCCTCTAACATTCACGGGAGGTGGGAGTTTCTCTATCACCTCAACTTTAGCTTTATCTACCTCGATGCCTTTTTCCGAAATCAAATGACCCAAAACAATTCCTTCATTAACCATGAAATGACACTTTTCCCAATTTAAAACAAGACTAACATCTTCACATTTTTGCAATACAAGAGAAAGATTATGCAAGCATGAGTCAAAGTCCTTTCCATAAACACTAAAATCATCCATAAAAACATCCATTATGGTCTCTAGATAATCGGAGAAGACACTCATCATGCATCTTTGGAAAGTAGCGGGGGCATTACATAATCCAAAAGGCATTCTTCTATATGCAAAAGTGCCATAAGGGCACGTGAAGGTGGTCTTATGTTGGTCATCCGGGTGTATAGGGATTTGGAAGAATCCCGAATACCCGTCAAGGTAACAAAAGAATTTGTTAGAGGCTAACCTCTCAAGCATTTGGTCAATGAATGGTAAGGGGAAGTGATCTTTCCTTGTTGCGGAGTTCAATTTACGGTAGTCAATGCACATACGCCAACCGGTGATCATTCTTGTGGGTATTAATTCATTCTTTTCATTTGTCACTACCGTAGTACCTCCTTTCTTAGGTACCACTTGGACGGGGCTAACCCACAAAGAATCCGATATGGGATATATGATTCCCGCATCAAGTAATTTCATGACTTCTCCTTTGACAACTTCTTGCATGTGGGGGTTCAATCTTCTTTGGGGTTGAATGGTAGGTCTATGGTCGTCCTCTAGATGAATCCTATGCATGCAAAAGTTGGGACTAATCCCCTTAAGGTCATCTAGACTATAACCTATAGCCTTTTCATGTTGTTTCAACACATTAAGCAATTTACCCAATTGGTCATCATCAAGTCTATCATTAACAATCACGGGTTTGGTCTTTGATTCATCAAGGTAAGCATATTTCAAATTTGGGGGAAGGGGTTTCAAAGTAGGAGTTTGTACCTCACTTTCCTCCTTTGGAGTTTCATTGAGAATTTGCTCCATCTCCATTAGACATTCCATTCTCATGACATATTCTTCTTCACTTTCATTAACCTCATCATATTCAAATTCCATGATGGGTTCCTCTTGCTCTTGAGTTTGTAGAATATCTTCTAGGATAGATTGCTCATCCTCTATGGGTTGACATGCTTCTACTAGAATATTATGCACCAACTCGGATTGTGCATGGGTGAGTTCTTTGTTAGCTAGAGCGGCCTCAAAGAGATCCACCTCCAACTCCCAATACATGCTCTTAGCCTTACTTGCTTCTAAGGCCTCTAATGCTTGCATGGGATCCTTGAAGTAAGGGATACTCAAATGGTCCTCTACATAACAATCTATGAAATCCATTCTTGCAAAATATCAAACAACTAGAAAACAATTAGAGCAAACCTTGAGGAGTTTTACTTCCCCAAGGTGAAAAAGACACAACTAAAAAACAATAAAAGAAATCTTAAATCAATTAAACACCGTCCCCGGCAACGGCGCCATTTTTGATCGGAGCCATTTGGTGTTCACAATTAAGCATATGTGGTCGTTGGTCAATGGTCGATACAAAACACAATTTATACTTCACAAACAACTCTACAATTAGTAAAGAGGCAAGTAAAGGTCGGATCCCAAGGGACGGGTATTGAAATGAAGATTCTATTGTAACTAGTGGTGTCTAGGGGTGTCACAAATTGGGTTGATGTAGAAGGTTACTAAACTAAAATAGCAATGAAAATAAACTAACAAGGTAAATGAAATTAGGGTGTAAACAATTGATTAAAAGCACTAGGGTGTCATGGGTTCATAGGGGAATCATGGGATATGATCATACAAACATGTTCTCAAATTATAAGCAAGCAATTATTGTTGTGATGGATTGAGTTGGGTTATATCTTACAATCCTAGGAAAGTTTGGGTCCGGGAGCCGAATCGATTAGTTGTACAACACCTACAAGTCGACTTAATCTTCCCTACTTAACACATGCATGGTCTAACAAGACTCGAGTTGGGTTATGTCTTACAAGTCAAGTTGAAAGGATAGAAGATGATAGTAAATGCAAGGATTCATAGGCTTAGCATTTCATCAAATATAACATGTGCATGTATTAAGATCAAAACAAGCAAGCAAATAAGATATGAAAGCATATTAATTTAAGCATGAATCATTCCCCATGTTGGTTTCCCCTAATCACCCATTAAACCCTAGCTAAGAGACTACTCGCTCATTATCATATTGATCATGCTAGGAAGGTTGTCAATCATACTAACATAATGAAACATGATGAATAAATGAAAGTAATTAGCAATAATTAAAATGGGATTAAGAGATTATACCTACTAATGATTCCAATAATAAAGCAAGAATAATAGAAGTACTTGAATCCTAGATTGAGAGGTTGTCAATCTCCCAATAATAACCCAAATAATCTTCAATTACCCAAAATAAAGTAAGAACAAGAGAGAGATTAAAGAACTAAAACTTGGATTAAAACTTGATTAATATTTGATTACAATATTGAAGAGAGATTTGATTGATATTAACTACTCTAATTATTGATAAGAAGAACATGCTCCTCTAATTAGACTAATGGGGTATTTATAGTGAAAATTAGGGAGGATGCATTAGGGTTAACTAAGGGCTAAACTAGTAATTACACTTTTTAAGTTGAGCAAGGAGCCTCCGGGATTATCCGAGAGAAGGGCTTCTTCATTTCGTAGCTTGAAGAACGAAACTGTGTTGTGCTGTGATCCGTGCGGATGGGAGTCGGGACGGCCGGATCTGGGATGGACGATCCGAGCGGATCAAGGAACAAGACGCTCGGACTGGGCATGGGGAATCCGAGCGGATTCCTGGTGAGGACGCTCGGACTGGCGAGGACGGGCGGATTCTCTACAATCCGTTCGGATTGTAGTTCAGCAACTTTCCTTCTTCTTTTTCTTCCCTTTTCTTCATGAATTCCTTGGGGATTTCCTTGGGGACTCAAGGATCCTTTTCTCAACAATGCTCTTCTATTATGCTATGTACAAAGGCTTTCTAGTCTTGTCTCTCCTTGATGCTTGGTCATTGAATATGATCAATTTAGCCTTGTTTTGCCATGAAAATGCAAGATTCTTACTCCTTTCCTACCAAGGGATCAAAATCTCAAAGAATATGCAAAACAAAGAACTAAAGATAAGAAATGACCCAAATAGGCACTAAAAAGCATAGAAACAATGGTAATTCGGGGGCTAAATATGCGCCAATTATGGTCGCATCATTTGTGTCTGTATTTGACCATGCGATATAAGAGTTAGATTTTTGATGGAATTCTTATGATGTCAATGTTGTAGTCTCCTTGCGATTTGAGGTTCGCGTGATTTGGTGGTATAAGACTCATTTTTGTTTCGATTTGATGATGAGACTAATGGGATTAGTATACCTTGGTGGAGTATTTCTATGGTTATTTTGGATTTGTTTTGGGCATTGTTCGTTCGGGGATTGTTCGTTTGTCATTTGAGCCTTACTTTACGGTATTGGGGATCGATAGCTAAGTTTGTGGAATGTTATTGTAAGTTTGGACCTTATATTTAATCCTTTGAGGAATCTTTCTATTGGAATTGGAATATTGTTGGGAAGTAGGATAGTGAATCTTGAGTAAACCGATCAGATGATTTGTGTGATGAACCCATTTATCTTATAGTTAGTGCTAATTATGGATTGGATAGTGCAACTTGTTGCTTGTGGGTTGGTTTCAAGCATGAATGCGTTTGGGAATATTGAATCTTGGTAAGGGTATAATATTGTTACTAGTTTCGACTTTGGATTTTGATTTTGTTCAGTGGAGGATATTGGTGGAAACATTTTGATTGGGAAATTGTTAAGTTATAATTGTAGAGGATAGGATTGTCTCAAGGATTAGCTTATAAGTAGACTTGTCGATGAGTGGTTCAGATGGCTCTTTGGATTAGTGTAGCCTCTGGTTGTTGCCCTATTGATGTTCGGAGGACCTAGTAGGATGACTCTGTGATTGGAAAATTGAGTGAGTAACCTTTCTCGATGTACCGATCTTCCTAATTCCGATATCCGACAATTGTCATTCTTGCTATTCTGGCTTGTTCCGTTGAGTTCGCCTTTTTGGAACTCATTTGACCTTTTGAGTAAAGCTTCTTGTTCGTTGAAATCTTTATTGACTTCATCCCAAAATTCCACCTTTAAGAGTTCAATTCCTTCTTGTCTGTGGGGTGTGAGTTCCCTATCGCGACTTGCACTTCTCGTTCCCGAGTTGTTTTCCATTTTGCATAGATTCTATCTAGTTTGAGTAAACTTTTGGGTTCATTATTTTAAATTTGGAGTTAAATCTACAAATTGACCTCTTTCTATAACATTTGAAAATGATTTCTCACTCTCTTTCAACCTTAGTGTTCGATTTGACACCTAAGCTATTTCTCGTTTTGTGTAATTTCGGACCAATGTGAGTTAACTTTTCGATTCATTGTTAAAATTTGTATTATATTTGGAAAACTTGACTTCTGGTAATGTTTGAAAAATGATTTAACATTTTTCTATAACAATTGAATTTGACCTTTCGTTTTCATTTTGTTTTGGCGTTGATTCGTTGTCAGGATTCGTTATTGGAGACGTCTGATAGCTAGTTCTGCACTTATCGGCGGATGATTTCGTATTTTGATTTGTCCTTGATTCGGAATGATAGCGCGCTTGCATGCATCAAGAGTTCTCTCATTCCCTTGATATGGACAAAGTGCTTTTGAATGTTTTCTTAAGCCCTTTTGAAGGATCATCTTTTGAAATTCCAATTTGTTGAATGTTTTGATTTTCGCCCTTGGAAAATTGAGTTCGTCCTTATTATATTTTCGTTTTATACTTGCAGGTTTCGAGAACGAAACTTCTTAAAAGGAGGGATGATTGTAACACCCCGTAATTTTGAAGACCCTTATTATATTTTAAAAGTAATATTTTAATCTATTTTAATTTTATACTAATTTATTTGAAATAAAATTTATTTGATAAAATATAATCTTATTTTATTTTGAACAAATGTAATTATTTTTGATAATTTAGAAATGTTTAAAAGTGATTTAAACAATATTTAAACCTTTTCCTTTGATAAAATAGATTTTGGATAAAAGTCGTAAAATTGGGATTTTCCCATTTCTTACGGTCGTTGGGTAAACGAGTTTGGATGTTGGGCATATGAGTACTTAATCTTTTAGTAAAATCGTGTTTAAGAACTTTAATATTCTCGGAAATCGCGTTCGACGAATATTTCTAATTACCGTCGAAGCAAACCCCAAAACGTAAACAAATGACCCATCTCCCCATGCCTTTTGGCTGGCCACCTACCCTCCATTGTCCCCTCTTTCAATTCGCATTTCCTCCATAATTCACTCTCTCTCTTCCTTTCAGCAAACACCAAATTCATCTCAAAAATCCTCCTTACAATCCTTAAATCCACCA
The DNA here is from genome assembly GCF_048544455.1 of Silene latifolia. Taxonomy (NCBI): domain Eukaryota; kingdom Viridiplantae; phylum Streptophyta; class Magnoliopsida; order Caryophyllales; family Caryophyllaceae; genus Silene; species Silene latifolia. The sequence goes on from NC_133528.1 coordinate 89,322,937, forward strand.
CAAATCCTTCATTTCTCCACCAAATCGCATAAAAATTATATATTTGGAATTCTCTCTTCAATCCTCATCTCCTAGTAAGCTTTATTTTCATTTCCCCCAATTTTGTTTTAAGACTCATCTTTTAGGGTTTTCGAATTTAAGCTTAATAATTGTGTTTTTGTTTTTCTTATAGGTGAAAAATATGAAGATGAGTTAGGAGACTCATATATTGTGGAAGATGATGCATAATTTTGGGTTTTAGAAGCTTTCTCAAGTTATTACTTGTCTCTTTGCTAGCTTAAGGTAACTATTCCGAGTCACTCGACGAATTAATGTCACATTAGTAGTTGTATTTGTTGTTTGTTGTTGTTTGTTGTCGTTTGTTGTTGTTTGTTGTTGTTTGAGACAATCTTGTTGATAAATGAATGAATGGAGTAAGATGAGTATGCTTATGTTTAATTTATGTTACCCATTTGTATATTATTGTTTGGAAGAAATTTGGATGAGGAATTATGTGTTGTGACAAGTCCGTGTTTTGGCTGGAACGCGTCAGTACCGGACCGAGACGGTTTCCAATGTTTCCAAAAATATGACAGATTGAACGGCATCGAAAAATTAGGTGGTTTAGCCACTTGAATCACTCAATTCGGAGTCCATATGAGTAAATGGCATCGTTTTATCGATTACAAATTTATAGAAAAGTTTACCCTTGTGTGAGACGGTTATTTATGCTATTTTATTATGCGAGAATTTTGTGGAATTAGTTATTTTGTAAGTTGGAATATATTTCCTTATGTTGATAGTTTTTCACATGATAGAAATTGGAAATGGCATGAGAATGATATTGTGATGAATTTTGTGATTTGGGCCAAAGTAGGCCAAGACTCTGAGCTGGGCCAGATTGACCGAACGAGTTTGGTCAAACTAGGTTTAAACCGGTCAGCCTCGATTTGACCGATGACCCGTCGCGGGACTCGGGTCAAGGGTTTGTCTTTGAGGTGAGATTGGTTGTTATTGGATGTTTTATGTTTATGCCTTGATATTTGTAATTATCATTTCACATGTTGGATGTTGGATGCTTTGGATGCCTTAGGCTTGAGTCTTGTTGCCTCTTTGCCATTTTAGCTTGTTCTCATGGATTATGGTACTGTTGGTGAGCTGGAACTTGGATTATTATTGATATTGGAGTTATTGTTGGTTTGTCAGCTGAATATACTCTTGCGTAGCCTTTCATATGCTAGGGTGTGTATGGTCATTTGTGTGTGCAAGTTTGGACTCTTTGCCCCTCTTATGGTTAAGTGGGTGTCCTACTTGTCTTGTGTGGTGTGGGCTAAAGTATTCAAGCAGGGACTAGGTCCTAGGTGAGTATTTCGGCTTTCGCCATAGATAGGCCATTATAGTCTTTGACGAGTATATGTTAATCGCTTAATAGCCTTTGTGTCTTAGCTTGGTGGGTTTATATCCAAGTTAGGGCATGACCTCCTGACATACTCGTAGAAGTATGTGGTCAGCTTAAGTACTTGCCAACCCTTTGGTGGACTCCTTAGGGGTACTCATGTGGTGTTATCATGGGTCTTGGATGCGGTAGTTTTCCGCATGTCGCTAGGTCTGCGCAGGTTTAGGACTAGGGTGTTTACCTTACCTCGTGGTATAGACTCGAGTTACAGAGTGACTATTGACGGTACTAGGAACTTATGCCTGTCTCTAGATATATTGTCCTTTCTTGTTTGATGATTCTATGAATCATAGAAGGTGAGATGCAAGCCGGCTATGGTTGATAGAGTTTGAATTCCCAGATGTTATGTGATTCACATGATAGTGTAGTATGAGTCGGTCTAGTATTCACATGCTAGGACTGTGTGTTGTTATATTATTGTTCACATGATAAGCACGATTGTTTAGCATCTATATGCTAAGGCTATGTGTTATTCATATTCATATTCTTATGTTTACATGTTATATTAACTATGACATTTCGTGGCTGGGAGGACTCGGAGTTACTCCCCACTGACTGTGGCTTTCGTATTTGTATAAAATGCGATTGACAGGTAGGTGATGCATATATGGGGTACAAGGACGAGCTAGCGAGCAAAGTAACCTTGGGACCTAGATTGGCTTTATTTTATTGTGACCCTTAAACACTTTTTTATGTCATATACTTTTTTTTAGGGACATATGTCTCCCTTTTTCACATTTGGGTTGTATAACTTTGTTTCGCGACTTTAGCGATGTTTTATTTATGAGATTACTTTAGACCCTGCATGTTTGACACCTTCCCATTTGGATATTTTTATAACAGGTTTAGATTTTAAAAATTACAGGTTTTTACCCAAATGAACCTATTACAAACATATCCATGCAGTTTTTATCTAGAATTATTATGTGTTTACTTTTCCGCAATGAATAAGGGTGTCCCAGTTGGTATCAGAGCTACTTTGCTCCCGACGCACGTTTGTGCACCCCAATATAAATAACTTGACCTTAAAATAATAAACTTGAGAGATGGGTAGGATGGGTAGACGTAGGACCTTATGTTGTAGCCTCTTTCTGATTGCTATTTGTTAGGTGCTAACCAATGTTCGCTTTTGCAAGATGGCCCCTCCAAGAAACGTAGATAATGCAATCTTACAAGTTAGGTTGGTTAATCGTTAGTTATTAATTTTCGTGCCGTTGAAGCTATGACCGTGATCTTACTCATTGGTGACCAAGATTGAGTGGCCGTTGCCGAATGTTGAAGATTGGTTATGCCAAATGAAGAATGCTTCCACTTCTCGATATTTCTTTTCGTATTCTGTGTACCTTACCTTAATCTTTAAATCTCGTTGTTTATTCGTCTTTCTAATTCCTCTTCTCTCGCCTTGGTAACTACTCTTCTATTCTTTCTCCCGATTCATCCTTGGTTCGTTTTCTTCTTATAATAAGAGTCCTTGTGGACACCTTCCTTTTATTCCGCGGGATAGTCCCCTTGTTCAAGAGAAACCGGTTTTGAGAGAATGTCATTAACTGAGCCTCGTACCTTGGGGTGAGTGAATGTATCATTGGAGGGCGTGAACGAGTTGAGAAATTGATTGTTTAAGGTTTGAGTTGTATATGAGAATATAACTTGGGATCCTTTGGTTAGTCTTGTTAGTTGTGCTTGATGTGAGAGCCTAGTGAGTTGAGAAACACCTTGGGATTTATGTCTATTGAGAGCTTGTTTGTTATAGGTGATTGAGCATGGGTACTACCTTAGCACATAAGTTGGAATGAACCTAAGCTACTTCATTTGAGAGTCTCGATGTTTCTTGTGGAGAATTAAAGGAATGATAGTTAGCCCCAATCTTTGTAGGCCTTGAATGGAATACAATAGGACATTGCCGTTGCTTAATGGATTGGTATCGAACTTTGGAATTAGTTAGTTTGTTAAACCTTTTGAGTTGACCAAATCTAGTATAGAGTAGCCCTTGTTGACCTTTCGAAATTTGAGAACACGTGGTTGACCTTATTAATCATATCTGAATTTGGGAATTTTGGTGGAAAGTTGTTCGATGTAGTTCGTGAGTTCAAAGATGTTATTCTAATTTATGGTATCGGAGACTAGAAGTATGATGTGGTGAGATGATAGTGTAAACAAGCCATGGTACTTGGGGATGACAAAGCAAGTGAAGTTCGATGACGAGAATTGTAAAGGAGATACTTTGGGACTTGGATGGTAACAAATGAATTTGTGTGGTGAATTGATTTTGGCTCTTGGAACCAATTGAGTTGAGGAATACCTACCATTGTGGAGTCCTTATTAGTCCTATGATTTGGTAGACTTTTGAGGCTTTGTTGAGCACCTTAGTGATGTAACCTTATCATAGCGATCATAAGCTTTGAGGAGTGTTTGGTTAAACGGTAACCCTTTCATTATGCCGCTTCTGTTCTCCTCTCCTTCTCTTTAGCGTTCGTTGAATCATGTTTTTATGCCGAAGTTTACGTATCTTCTTCTTGCCCGAGATATCTTCTTAACTCGAGTACCTCTTATTTTTTTCAACCGTTATCTTTACGGACCGACTCCTTAGTTTCCTAACTTGTCATGCTCATGCACCCTTCGAAAATATTTTACCGTTTCTCTATCCCGTTATCACTCCTTATCTCCTTAGTATAGTTGGTACCTTGTTGACCATGTTTACAGAGTTAGTGGGATGTGATTTGAGGATTTTTTATTTTGATTTTTGTCGGGAATTGGTGTAGGAGTTTGTGTCTGTATTTGACCATGTGATATGAGAGTTAGATTTTTGATGGAATTCTTATGATGTCAATGTTGTAGTCTCCTTGCGATTTGAGGTTCGCGTGATTTGGTGGTATAAGACTCATTTTGGTTTCGATTTGATGATGAGACTAATGGGATTAGTTTACCTTGGTGGAGTATTTCTATGGTTATTTTGGATTTGTTTTGGGCATTGTTCGTTCGGGGATTGTTCGTTTGTCATTTGAGCCTTACTTTACGGTATTGGGGATCGATAGCTAAGTTTGTGGAATGTTATTGTAAGTTTGGACCTTATATTTAATCCTTTGAGGAATCTTTCTATTGGAATTGGAATATTGTTGGGAAGTAGGATCGTGAATCTTGAGTAAACCGATCAGATGATTTGTGTGATGAACCCATTTATCTTATAGTTAGTGCTAATTATGGATTGGATAGTGCAACTTGTTGCTTGTGGGTTGGTTTCAAGCATGAATGCGTTTGGGAATATTGAATCTTGGTAAGGGTATAATATTGTTACTAGTTTCGACTTTGGATTTTGATTTTGTTCGGTGGAGGATATTGGTGGAAACATTTTGATTGGGAAATTGTTAAGTTATAATTGTAGAGGATAGGATTGTCTCAAGGATTAGCTTATAAGTAGACTTGTCGATGAGTGGTTCAGATGGCTCTTTGGATTAGTGTGGCCTCTGGTTGTTGCCCTGTTGATGTTCGGGGGACCTAGTAGGATGACTCTGTGGTTGGAAAATTGAGTGAGTAACCTTTCTCGATCTACCGATCTTCCTAATTCCGATCTCCGACAATTGTCATTCTTGCTATTCTGGCTTCTTCCGTTGAGTTCGCCTTTTTGGAAATCATTTGACCTTTTGAGTAAAGCTTCTTGTTCGTTGAAATCTTTATTGACTTCATCCCAAAATTCCACCTTTAAGAGTTCAATTCCTTCTTGTCTGTTGGGTGTGAGTTCCCTATCGCGACTTGCACTTCTCGTTCCCGAGTTGTTTGCAATCTTGCATAGATTCTATCTAGTTTGAGTAAACTTTTGGGTTCATTATTTTAAATTTGGAGTTAAATCTATAAATTGACCACTTTCTATAACATTTGAAAATGATTTCTCACTCTCATTCAACCTTAGTGTTCGATTTGACACCTAAGCTATTTCTCGTTTTGTGTAATGTCCGACCAATGTGAGTTAACTTTTCGATTCATTGTTAATATTTGTATTATATTTGGAAAACTTGACTTCTGGTAAAGTTTGAAAAATGATTTAACATTTTTCTATAACAATTGCATTTGACCTTTCGCTTTCATTTTGTTTTGGCGTTGATTCGTTGTCAGGATTCGTTATTGGAGACGTCCGATAGCTAGTTCTGCACTTATCGGCGAATGATTTCGTATTTTGATTTGTCCTTGATTCGGAATGATAGCGCGCTTGCATGCATCAAGAGTTCTCTCATTCCCTTGATATGGACATCGTGCTTTTGAAAGTTTTCTTAAGCCCTTTTGAAGGATCATCTTTTGAAATTCCAATTTGTTTTGAATGTTTTGATTTTCGCCCTTGGAAAATTGAGTTCGTCCTTATTATATTTTCTTTTTCTACTTGCAGGTTTCGAGGACGAAACATCTTAAAAGGAGGGATGATTGTAACACCCCGTAATTTTGAAGACCCTTATTATATTTTAAAAGTAATATTTTAATCTATTTTAACTTTATATTAATTTATTTGAAATAAAATTTATTTGATAAAATATAAACTTATTTTATTTTGAAGAAATGTAATTATTTTTGATAGTTTAGAAATGTTTAAAAGTGATTTAAACTATATTTAAACCTTTTCCTTTGATAAAATAGATTTCGGATAAAAGTCGTAAAATTGGGATTTTCCCATTTCTTACGGTCGTTGGGTAAACGAGTTTGGATATTGGGCATATGAGTACTTAATCTTTTAGTAAAATCGTGTTTAAGAACTTTAATATTCTCGGAAATCGCGTTCGACGAATATTTCTAATTACCGTCGAAGCAAACCCCAAAACGTAAACAAATGACCCATCTCCCCATGCCTTTTGGCTGGCCACCTACCCTCCATTGTCCCCTCTTTCAATTCTCATTTCCTCCATAATTCACTCTCTCTCTTCTTTTCATCAAACACCAAATTCATCTAAAAAATCCTCCTTACAATCCCTAAATCCACCATAAATCCTTCATTTCTCCACCAAATCTCATAAAAATTATATATTTGGAATCCGCTCTTCAATCCTCATCTCCTAGTAAGCTTTATTTTCATTTCCCCCAATTTTGTTTTAAGACTCATCTTTTAGGGTTTTCGAATTTAAGCTTAATAATTGTGTTTTTGTTGTTCTTATAGGTGAAGAATATGAAGATGAGTTAGGAGACTCATATATTGTGGAAGATGATGCATAATTTTAGGTTTTAGAAGCTTTCTCAAGTTATTTCTTGTCTCTTTGCTAGCTTAAGGTAATTATTTCGAGTCACTCGACGAATTAATGTCACATTAGTAGTTGTATTTGTTGTTGTTTGTTGTCGTTTGTTGTTGTTTGCGGTTGTTTGTTGTTGTTTGAGACGATCTTGTTGATAAATGAACGAATGGAGTAAGATGAATATGCTTATGTTTAATTTATGTTACCCATTTGTATATTATTGTTTGGAACAAATTTGGATGAGGAATTATGTGTTGTGACAAGTCCGTGTTTTGGCTGGAACGCGTCAGTACCGGACCGAGACGGTTTCCAATGTTTCCAAAAATATGACAGATTGAACGGCATCGAAAAAATTAGGTGGTTTAGCCACTTGAATCACTCGATTCGGAGTCCGTATGAGTAAATGGCGTCGTTTTATCGATTAATAATTTATAGAAAAGTTTACCCTTATGTGAGACGGTTATAAATGCTATTTTATTATGCGAGAATTTTGTGGAATTAGTTATTTTGTAAGTTGGAATATATTTCCTTATGTTGATAGTTTTTCACATGATAGAAATTGGAAATGGCATGAGAATGATTTTGTGATGAATTTTGTGATTTGGGCCAAAGTAGGCCAAGACTCTGAGCTGGGCCAGATTGACCGAACGAGTTTGGTCAAACTAGGTTTAAACCGGTCAGCCTCGATTTGACCGATGACCCGTCGCGGGACTCGGGTCAAGGGTTTGTCTTTGAGGTGAGATTGGTTGTTATTGGATGTTTTATGTTTATGCCTTGATATTTGTAATTATCATTTCACATGTTGGATGTTGGATGCTTTGGATGCCTTAGGTTTGAGTCTTATTGCCTCTTTGCCATTTTAGCTTGTTCTCATGGATTATGGTACTGTTGGTTAGCTGGAACTTGGATTATTATTGATATTGGAGATATTGTTGGTTTGTCAGCTGAATTTACTCTTGCGTAGCCTTTCATATGCTAGGGTGTGTATGATCATTTGTGTGTGCAAGTTTGGACTCTTTGCCCCTCTTATGGTTAAGTGGGTGTCCTACTTGTCTTGTGTGGTGTGGGCTAAAGTATTCAAGCTGGGACTAGGTCCTAGGTGAGTATTTCGGCCTTCGCCATAGATAGGCCATTATAGTCTTTGACGAGTATATGTTCATCGCTTAATAGCCTTTGTGTCTTAGCTTGGTGGGTTTATATCCAAGTTAGGGCATGACCTCCTGACGTACTCGTAGAAGTATGGGGTCAGCTTAAGTACTTGCCAATCCTTTGGTGGACTCCTTAGGGGTACTCATGTGGTGTTATCATGGGTCTTGGATGCGGTAGTTTTCCGTATGTCGCTAGGTCTGCGCAGGTTTAGGACTAGGGTGTTTACCTTACCTCGTGGTATAGACTCGAGTTATAGAGTGACTATTGACGGTACTAGGAACTTATGCCTGTCTCTAGATATATTGTCCTTTCTTGTTTGATGATTCTATGAATCATAGAAGGTGAGATGCAAGCCGGCTATGGTTGATAGAGTTTGAATTCCCGGATGTTATGTGATTCACATGATAGTGTAGTATGAGTCGGTCTAGTATTCACATGCTAGGACTATGTGTTGTTATATTGTTGTTCACATGATAAGCACGATTGTTTAGCATCTATATGCTAAGGCTATGTGTTATTCATATTCATATTCTTATGTTTACATGTTATATTAACTATGACATTTCGTGGCTGGGAGGACCCGGAGTTACTCCCCACTGACTGTGGCTTTCGTATTTGTATAAAATGCAATTGACAGGTAGGTGATGCATATATGGGGTACATGGACGAGCTAGCGAGCAAAGTAACCTTGGGACCTAGATTGGCTTTATTTTATTGTGACCCTTAAACACTTTTTTATGTCATATACTTTTTTTTAGGGACATATGTCTCCCTTTTTCACATTTGGGTTGTATACCTTTGTTTCGTGACTTTAGCGATGTTTTATTTATGAGATTTACTTTAGACCCTGCATGTTTGACACCTTCCCATTTGGATATTTTTATAACAGGTTCAGGTTTTAAAAATTACAGGTTTTTACCCAAATGAACCTATTACAAACATATCCATGCAGTTTTTATCTAGAATTATGTGTTTACTTTTCCGCAATGAATTAGGGTGTCACAGTTTTAAGACAATTTTCGGTGAACCTTGTCAAAATCAACACCAAATATGATACCCACAACATACATTACTCAATTTTCCCTTTTAAATACTCAAAAGACAAACAAAAATTCAATTTGTAACCCAAACCCCAGAAATTTCGGTCCATATGCACTCCGAAATTGGTTTGATTTTACAACTTCTAGCATCAATAATCAACAAATTAAAGCAATTCTACCAAAATACAACAACTATAAACAAAAATCCATGAGTATAAATCGAATTTTTCTGAAAATCTAACACTTTTATATGTTTCTAATTGATTAAAAACAAAGAAAAAGAGAAGCATTCTTACCTTGAATGATTTGCAAATGGGTAGAATGAATTAACAAGGAGAAAGCAAGGAGATTAAGCACACACTTCACCAAGGTTTTTGAGAAAGAAGAGGATTCGAGAGAATCAGGGTTTGAGTAAGACGAAATAAGAAGAAGAATGAATTGGGAGCATAAGAATCCCAATATAACATGGGTATTACAGCACTTACTTGATCGAGTAACTTGAGTACTCGATCGAGTGGCCTCTACTCAATCGAGTTGGAGTTACTCATCGAGTTTTTGCTGGCTGTTCCAACGTTTTCGATCCAATAACCCCACAAGTAGATCGAGTAAGGACTACTCGGTCGTGTAGGCACTCGTACTCGGTCGACTATGGTTAGGAACGAGGTCAGAAGTTACTAGTTAGGTTAACTGTTCCTGCAAAACAACAACTCGTGCCGATTCCAAAGTATATTTGGAACTCGTCACTGATTATTTCATCCAATTATGATACATTAATACTAACTCAAATGCAACACAACTATCTCATCCGAACATTACCCATATCATTCCGTCCTATATCAAACATTATGTAAGACAATTCAACTATTACATCAATTTATAGATTTATACAATCAACACATTATTCTACGTTTACTTGCGCATATGCAAATTCAGTCATTCGACATGTGATTACACTACATCAAGCATCCATTTAGCAATATACTTACCACTTACTACTTAAGTTTGTTCAAAGTTTTAAACATATCATCACAACTCGACAACAAGGTATCTCACATACTATACCGATTCACAAGAGTACACAACAACATTCATCCATTGCATTCCACAGCATTACATGTCAATCTATACAAACTTAAACACATGTAAAGATTCACAACACATTATCACCATCACATTATCAAATTCTCGTATGCAGCTCTTAGCACATTCACCATCTCCATTATACCCCCCCCCCCCCCCCACACACACACACATACTCTTCCAACGATTCACAATCCTTCACGGTTCATAATTACCATTTGCACGCACTAGACATTACTATAGACTCCATCACAGCTATATCTTATTTATATATCATACACAACAATGCACACAATTCCCGACTCAACATCCCCATACTCAGTGACTGGCTTAAGCATATAGGGGCCATGATTTTGAAATGAGGGTGCCTTCTCACCCAAAATCAAGCATCAGCCACGGCTCCCAACATAAATACACCAGGTTCTTTTTATTAGACTCACTACGTTCATTGGCTCATTAGTTACAGGTTCTAAAATCGTCGCTCTAATAACACTTTATAACACCCCCATTTAGCAAGGAGCCTTAACAAGACCTTCCCTAGCAGATAAGGGTGTTACCATCTCGGTTGCCCGAGCAAAGTAATAATCAAATGTCAATAAAAGAACAATTATATTAAATTACAAGTGATTAACCACAATAAAAGATACAACTCGTGACAACTATCAACTATGTGAAACTATCTCTACCATGACCCGTGGTAGACTCGTCCATCCAAGCACCCAGCTATGATCCTTACATCAACCTGCTAAGACCGACTGCTCACCATAGTGGATCATGGCAGACACAACACAAGAAGATAACACAACAAAACCACACAAGGTCAGTAACTGAAGGAACAATACAAAAGCAGACCCAACAAGACACAGCAACATACATACACCACCTCCACCAATCACCCACACACCCTTGACTGCCCGAAGGTCCAGTCCTGCTAGATTACCAATCGCAACCGGTAATCCATACCACCAGTGGGGGACTGCAGCCGTTCCCACCTAAGCCTCGCTCATCTAATCTGAGCGATAACCATGTTCCTTAATGTGCATATCCCCTTCTGTGGCTGGTTTTACAGAGGGCGAATCAACGGCGTGAAGCCACTACCGCAAGTGACTTCACTCAGCCGGTGGAGCACCTCGCGAAACAGAGGCTATCAAACAACAATGACCAACTACAACCAATCCACACTACCAACAATGATACCAAAACCAATTAGACAATACGATCGACACACTAAACAACCAACAATACTAAGTAGAAAAACCTACCTTTAGCAAATCGCAGCGATTCTGCGCACGACCATAAGACAACAAACAACCACCATAACCACCTACAGAAAACAGTATAACCATCTATTACTACTACCATAGTCACAACCGAAACCAAGGAAGAGATGATGATGATGATGATGACAACGTACCTATAGATAGCATTCCTGCGACAAGACTGCTACACAACTCAAGCTTCCTATCCCCAAGGTGTATCCACTCTCAAAGGCTCCAACAAGATGAATCATGGTGAAAGAGAAAGGGTATGACGGCATTTAGGTTTAGGAGAAGAGGTAATGAAATGATTTGGGTTTCACGACACTACGATTTATATTTCCCCGCTGAACTCCCGTTACTCGATCGAGTAAGCAACTTACTCGATCGAGTGGCCTCTACTCGATCGAGTGACTAAGCTACTCGATCTAGTAGCCTCCGCTAGATCGAGTTACCAGCACTCAAAGGGTTATAACGTTACCCGGTTACTTCCTAAGGTTTCTGAGGGTCTACATAGGTTTCTAAGGTCAGTCAACGACGGCCAACGGGTCTCTAAAAGGACGGGTATAATAAATTTAACAAACTAAAACTTAATAAAAAATTTATTACAACTCGCAGCGGAATAAAGTAAATTGAATAAAGAACTATGTGGTCTAGACTTCTAGGTAGACTGGCCGAAGTTCTCACGCATCCCGATAAGCTCCCAAGCTAGCTAACTCAAGTACCTGTCAAATCTGTTCCCCATTTACGGTTCATCACAGGTGTTCACGAATACACTGTCAACCACGGTTGAGTAGAAATAAACTAAAGAACAATAATAATCTAACCAAAATAGACATCCTTTAAATTTTCATCACTTCATTCGTAGAACTCACTTACATCACTAGCAGTAGGACAACTCCTTTAACATCGTGCTATGCTCAACTAGCAATAGTACTTGCGTACCATGCTCACGTGGCAGTAGTACCCTTCGTACTATGTTCAATTATCTGGCAGTAACAATTACTTGTTACGCACAACTGGCAGTAACAATCACTCGTTATGCACAACCGGCAGTAACACACCCCGTGTTATGCTGAACTGAACAACCATCGCACCACACCATATGTAACCAACAACAAAGAATAACAAAATTCCAGATATACGGCTCCATCAACAACTTAGCATAGATATATACTCCGTCTCCAATACTCATTCATAATATTAACATTAACTTCGTCATCCATAACAATTCAATATACGTTCACGTATTAATAACATACGAGTTGAGTAGGAAATTCCTACCTGACAGGAAAATCCAATTAGTGCAATCTACCAAAAGTATCCTTCAATAAACCCGTTCAACAACTCCGTCACCTATTGATAAATAATATTCCATTATTATTATTTATACTTTATTTATATTTAATTATTAATTATCATATTTATTCAATAAATATAATAATTATATTATTACGTAAATTAGTAATCAGACTCGCCTTAAAAACCCGTATCAATATTAAACATGACCCAAATAAAATAATAAGAATATCATACGCAACACAACTTTTAGCAAAACCCACCCCAAACACACACCCCACCACACCCAAGACAACACCCACAATAACCCTAGAATCCAGACTCTTAACCACCACCTAGCTGTTAGAAATCTATATCTCATTATACACAACATATTCATATATGTTTCAATTTAATTTAGTCATAAAATTAATTTAGATCTTATGCATGCAAACATAAATAAATATAGAGAAGAAATCATTTTCCTTATAATAAAATTTCGGATCAAAGGGCACAAGTAAGATCTCCTTCTTACTTGTTCTTGAGCTCTCCTAATATGGATGAACAAAGATTCAAGGGTAGAATCTCTTCCAAAGATGAATACCCAAAGTAACCCCTTAAAAGATTAATATTATTAATACTAGAAAAATATTAATCTAAATAAAATTGACCCAAAAATTGAATTTGGTCTCTTGTTTTTCGGTTAAGAGAAGGGAGAAGGAGTAATATTCTCTCTAAAAACTCTATATTTTTAGATGTGTTAGAAATGAATAATACACTAGTTGTGCATGTAGTGTATATTAGGAAAAATAATGAGCAAAAGACCCTTGGCCATGCACTAGGAAAACCGGGTAGGGGGGTGGTTATGGCCAATGTATGAGCTTCAATTCTTCCCAAGAATTATAGGCATGTAAGGCTATGTATTAGGTCTTATGATTATACCTTCCACTTAAATATAATTAACACAAATAAACCTAATACTCCCTCCTTATTTTCGGCACATATTGTGTAAAATGGAAAGTCCATTTTACAGATTATTTTGTCAATTTGTCACATGTAACATGTTCTATGACATTATGAATATAAAATGTATTTTTAACAATTAAAAATCAACAGATTAATAAAATATGTCACTTATAAAGTTAACCTAGTAATTCATAATTACTTGTACCGTAATGGGTTCCCGAGTCATAAATTACAACATTCTGTATTTATAATAATCAACTCATTCCTTTTCAATTGTTTCTGTAAAAAATAATTTCATCTAAGTAATAAAACAATTCGATTACTTAGACCGTATCTTATTTAATCAAATTACAATGAGACACGTAAATATTACTTCCAAAATCGTCCGTCAATTTTAAGTAATTTAATTAACCCGTATCGTCATACGATCAATTAAATAATCAATTAAGAGTGTTATCAACTGATCACCACCGTCGCACGACAGTAATGTCAAACTCTAGTCAGCCAATCATTACCAATATGTGTGGACCAGTTGACAGTAAAATATTACTTCCCACATGTATTCTTAAAATGAGACTTAAACATGTGATCATCATGATCAACAGTTGTGATCGCATTATTGTCGCCGGACACATATTCCAACAATCTCCCACTTGTCCTCGACAAGTGTGCGTCACCAATTCTCTTGTCCTGTTATTATCTCCCACTCAATGCAAGGTGTCTTTCAGGTCATACTTGCAAGTGATCATATCTAGAGTGGTTTCCTCGATCTGGAGAATAACTAATTGACCGGATTTATCTACCATGGATACCTTCCGAGCGTGGCCATGCATTTCCAGTTCATTACTCCTCGTGTGGCCCTGAGATATTGTTATTCCCATGACAAGGGGTGGACAATTCCTGTCGCACTTATTCCCTTCGACTAGCCATAGCCATCATAACCCAAAATATGCCCATTTGACCCCATTTACGAAGGTCATAGTAACACAAATCAAAGTTAATCAGAAACTGTGCCATCTTAGGAGAATAGTCTTTAGTCAAAAGAATCGACTCATTAGAATACTATAGTAGCTCTCGCCACGACCAGGCTATATAAATTTGCCAGAACTCTATAAGCGGTCATAAGGCCCGACAAAGTGTTCCTAATAGTCTGCCTATGTGATCGACTAGTCATCTCACATGACTTCATGGCACTTGAACTTGCCATCAATCGCATCACACTCTAGTCACTTCGAGACGTCACCTCATACAAGTGACTATGGGCGAATACTCTGTTAATCCGTGTTCACTTTAACGGGGTTCAATTGTCTCTACAACCCGTTTGGATGTAACAAAGTATAAGGTGAGTTAATAATAACTCAAACGACGAATGTCGACATCACATTCGGGTAGTCAATACCATATTACAACCTTGTGATGTATATCGTAAGTGTGTAAACACTAGTCGATTGCAATAGAAGTTTAACATACCATGTGTCCATGTGTTCAGACTTCTTGTATTGCATTTTCCTTTATATTCATGTTATCTCTCATAACATGAACCTTACCAAGTACACGTATAGGTTCCCAACCTTGGTTTGGGTTCTTTACCTTGAAAGAACTTTCTTGTTGTTTATCACATAACCAACGAATTTGTGGTGGATGATATAACTTGCACTGGTCAAGTGTTCTATCAACTCAAATTGCACTAGGTATACATTTTGTAGGGTCTTGCAACAATTGTCAAGATGATTAGCCTAGCACTTCTCATAAGTCCTAGCATATTGGAAAATATTAGTTTTGACTAACTTCTTACTTTAACTAAGTATCTTTCCAGACTTCTTATTTCTCCTTTTAGCTTTAATAGCTTATGATTTTCATAAATCCTTACGTGTGTTCGAACTTCAATATGTGCAACCTCTTGTCACATAACAGAGTGTTCTGTCCAACACTGGAATCGCACATTAGTTCTCCTCGAGAATTCATGACGATTCTTCTATGGCTTGCCAATGATTCATCATGCTCGTATGCATATGATTCATTATTGGACATGTGCATGATTATTCTAATGGCGGAAATATTAGTGATTTTATAATCATGTGATCAACCATTCTTAGGTTCAATGAATGACCATGACTGCTTATGGCAATTCCATTTTCATTGACATGAATAACCTACATTTCTCGTTGATTCGATGTGTATATCTCAATACCTATCCAACATCTCATGATGTGATTGGATTCATCATAGTCCATTTTCATCCAGAATTGAAAACTCAAACATATCTTTGTGAAAGATAGTATTAGCTCGTCATTCTCAATGAGTAATGAGTTATAAATTTTTACAAGATGATTGCTCGCACTAAATTCCATGTCTTCACATGATAATTTCCAACTCCCACTTAATTCCACATGTTTCGTAATTGACTACTCAATTGAAACATTTCAAGAATTGAAACTTGATTCCACATGTTTCGCAATTGACTACTCAATCGAAACATTTCAAGAATTGAAATATATTTTGCTTTGCTAAGTTATTAAGATAAAACCAAATGTTCCCAACATATCTTTTCAAAATACCTATTTTGAAAAGGTTTCAATCTTAAACTTATGGAAAGAGATTTTTAATCTCTAACTCATTCATTTTATAATGATGCGTATCAATGTCATTATTTACATGTGAATTTCATTTAATACACGTCCTTCTAAAAATACCCTTTTCGGAAGGAGGTTTAACCATTTCATTTTCATAATGAGGTAAAGTAATGACACTAGTGTGGTTAACAATTAATTTAGCTTTTGTAGATATCGGCATATATTTCTTTGCAACTTTTAGTCATAAATCACATTTACTTTCGAGGATGAAACTTTGTTTCATTTAGGCTCTTAAGTAAATTTCAATATTGAAACTATTGGTCAAAGGTTGTCCATATACTAGCCAAATCTCTTGATAAGACTTTACATCAGTCATTCTTCTTCCAAAACATTCTTTTGGTCTCGTCGTGTAGTTATCTTGAGAACATATTCTTTTGATTACTTTACTTGGTCTCTTTTGTCATGTAGATCTCATCTATACGAGACCATAGATCTCATCTATTCGTGTAGACTATCTATATAGGTATACAAATCATTCTTTCTTGCGTAGATCTCATTTACTCAAGTATACAAATTTGCTTTGTGTTCTTTGTGTCTTCATTTTTCTCTCACTATATCTTTAGAATAAATACACTAGAGATTCAAAGATAGCTTATGAGACACAAATAATGATTTTTGAAGTATAAGGAGGACTCTCATAGGTTGACTAATTGTTTTAGATTTGATAAGTGTACTTGGTGATTGACATTCCTTTAAGAGAGTTCATCAACTCAACACCACTTTATAATTGATCATACACAAGCCTTAAGCTTGTGGACATATAATGAATCGCATCATTATAGTTGTCTATTAGATCACTTTAAGTGGATGATCATATGTTTCTATGTGCAAGCATATAAAGACGAATTTTTCGAACAAAGAAAATACGATACAACGGGTGACTTGGGTTGCAAACCAAGCCACCATAATCAAAAATACAACAATTGTTTAGAAAGGATCAACCATTTCCATGTCGAACACGGAAATCAAAATAGTACTTAAAATCCATAACATTAAAATAAAGACAATAATAAAAGCCAAGCTTTATCGGTAGCTACTCCTAGCTCCTTCATGATTTCTCAAGCTTGCTTTTCTTTTCCCTTATCCTTGCTTGGTAGAGGCCCTATTTACAATAAAAAGGGAATACATTATCACAACTTTGTATCACAATACCATAGCTGAATTAGAAACATAAAAGAAAGGATAGTCATTTACCTACTGGAGTGATCTTTCCAGCTTTGATGTCACCAAGATACTTGGAACAATTCCTCTTCCAATGTCCAACACCATTACAATAATGGCATTTGTCAAGAGGACTCTTCTTGGTTTTGGAAGTGTTAGCTTCAAAAGTTTTAGCCTTGGTGAAAGTGGGAGCTTGCTTCTTACCCTTCTTCCCATTCTTCTTGAACTTCCCCTTGCTCTTGGTGCTTATGTTAAGCACAACCTTAGGTGGGTTAACATTTAACCCCATGTCTCTTTCGGCTTGCACAAGTAACTTGTGCAACTCTTCAAGAGACACGTCCTTGTCTTGCATGTTAAAATTCACCTGGAATTGAACATACGCTTTGACTTTGGATAAGGAGTGTAGAATCCTATCTACAATGAGCTATTTGGGGATTTCAACTTTTTGAATCTTCAAAGTCTCGACTTGCTGCATCAATTTGAGCACGTTAGGGCTAACCTTTTGGCCCTCCTTAATGTCAAGATCAAAGAATGCCGCGGCCGCCTCATATTGGACGATCCTCGGAGTTTGTGAAAACATTATCACAAGCTTGGAATAGATTTAATTAGCGGTGCCCATTTTAAAGGCTCTCCTTTGGAGATCCGCCTCCATCGCAAAAATCAACACATTTTTCATTGCGGCCGACTCCTTGTGGTAAGCCTCATATGCTTCCCTAGTGGCGGCACTCGATGTAACACCCCCGCACACCAGAACGCCTTACCAAGGACCATTCCAGTGTATGACGGTGTTACCATCTCGGTTTCCCGAGGAAGTAGATCAAATTAGACAATACAAGAACAATATTATAATATTAGAATATCTGTCACAATGTCTTTCTATTCAAAGTCTCTAAAATAAGGTTCAATTACAACACTTATGATTCTACATCTCTAGACCAGTGGCGTGATGACTCGATCCCTCCAATCCCAGCAGCAGTAATCAACAATACCTGCTAATCCAACTGCTCACCATCCCCGAATGGATCACCGCAGATACCACATAACAACACGGGGTCAGTACTGACTAATCAAATATAAGACAAGACAATAAAGTAAACAGCTGATCATCCACTATCTCAACCTTACCACATCGTACCATAACCGACTACACCGCGAAGGGTGTAGCCCTGCCAGATTACCCATCGCAACAGGTAACCCTCGCCGCCAGTGGGTGACCGCAGTCCATTCCCACCTAGTCCAGCTCATCATCGAGCGACTAACATTCCCTGTCCCTTAATGTGCACATCCCCTCCCGTGACGGGTTCTACGGAGGGCGAACTAGGGTGTGAAGCCACCCCCGCAAGTGACTCCACCACAATCACACCCACTGCATCACAGCTGACACACCACAACGACATCATCACCCCAACAACCATACTCCAATGATCAGCAGATAATCACAAATTACAATACAATCATAATCTCAAATTAATCAACAGTAGACTGAGTAGGGAAACCCTACCTCATCGCAAAGCATGAAGGATTTCCATTTACAGCCACGCACGACTCCATTAAGCATCCTAACAATGATAACCGTATCCTATTACACGACTATACTCAGAAAATCATTCAATAGGACACAGGGCAGAAACTTACCTAACCTTACACGTTGGTGACGACATAGACAACCACCACCCACATCGTCCTTGCTCCGCGAATCCCGACATTCCCATGGTAGAGGTTTAGGCTAAATTCATTAAGGTATGAAGCTATGGAGTGATAGAGGAGGGAGATAGTCTAGGGTTAGAGAAAGAGAAACTGTCGAGGAAATGAGATACTGAAATGAATCTCGCGAACTTGCGTTTATAATAACGTGTCGACAGCGGCCATTCTCGGTCGAGTATAGGAATACTCGACCGAGTAGACTCCACTCGGTCGAGTACTGGTGATACTCGGCCGAGTGGTCTCAGCTAGGTCGAGTAACTAAACCTATAAGTCTCCTGTTACAAGTCTGATCCCTCACCCATTCATCCCTAAGGTCTAATTGGTCAACAAGGTCGGTCAACCGTGTTCCTACAGATCCTGGGTGTTACAATCTTCCCCCCTTAAAAAGAACTTCGTCCCCGAAGTTCAGCCCGCACGACACTCTCCGCAAGTTTACGTACCATGACATCAACCGCCTTCACCAAGATGTATAATTTCACGCTATTCAGACATTACCATCAGCCACTTTAGTCAACTATAAGCACCTATCACAGCTACCTCTCCAAACAAAGTTACTCACTAACTTACACATATACATACGGAGATTAGCGAAATTCCTACGCCACTTTTGTCAAACGCGGCACAACTACTATCGACCACAGCAACACGTACTCGAAACCATACTCAAAACAGTACTCAACCATACACTTATGCAAGTATACAATTGTAAAACCATACGCTTATATTAAGTATACAAATGCAAAACAACATGTCATTGTAAAGCAATACTCAAATTGTAAGCAGTACACAAGTACACAACCACCACATTCCGTACACCACCATATAAAAATTGACTTGACTCTTCATATTACTTGACACCCGTGCACCATATAATATAATCTTCACATTAATTGAATACCACATAGATACCGCTTAAAGAAGACATACATACTTGTAGTTCAGTAATTCGGTATGTGAACGTACCTAACATATACGTGATTCCCAATATTACGTGATTCCCAATATTCCATAACATGCCATACTTACACATAATTAAATACATATTTCATAAAATCAAATACTTGGTTTCGCGACATTACTCTTCCCCTCTAAAAAGGAACTTCGTCCCCGAAGTTCACCAATAATCACTTCCCAAAACCCAACGCTAAAACGTACTACATGACGGCGACATTACTCATAAACTCTTGTAGCCCAACTTGTTTTACGACATTACACTCTTGTGACTTATAAAGACCAAATACCTCAGCAACCAACATATATATTCTTATAGCGACAATTAACATATAGAATAATTGAAAAAAAGACAGGTCTATACGTAACTTCATTGAAACAATTATCATTGTAACCAAACATATACATACGTATAAAACTTCTTACAGTGACCACGTGATATGAGTAAAGTGTTACCTTCATATAATTTAATGTCTAGGGTATTCCACCCCTAAATAACTAACCTGTGTTACACAACAAAACATTCATAGATTTATAGCCGATACCAACAATCACAAATCCATGATACCATAATGATCCATCTGTGGGACGTCATCTAGTATAACATAGCAAAACAAGGAGCTAACCAGATATGTCATACAATTATCACGTAACTATGAAATTTTCATAACGAATTTCCAATATCCCTCTGAAGTCGCAATAATCGGCCGAGTATGAAAAGCTACTCGGTCGAGTAAGTCCTACTCGGTCGAGTATAAGAATACTCGGCCGAGTAGACTCTACTCGGTCGAGTAGTAATCTATACTCGGTCGAGTTATACCTGCCAGAGAGCGTTTAGTCGATAAAACCTAGCTATCACTAACAACCTGCATCAATTCTTCACCATAGATTAAAACATAACCAATTCCTATATTAAGTGACATTTAACACTTCTCCATACGATAACCAAGTAACAGCCTTATGGCCAAATACAGTCATCCAACAAAAGACACCAAATACCGGTAATAACATCCAAAGAAGAAATAATACTCCAACCAACAAAGTAAATCCATCACAACCAAATAAGTTCGACATCAAAGAAATCAAAGTAAGTAACCTAACGACATACGATCACTAACGAGGACCCTCCTCCATGCCATCATCTCCACCTGCGCCCGAGGTACCTTCACCTGAACTCCCTGCTCCTGGGAAGCCTGCTGCTGCTGAGTAGTCCCCTCCTAGCTGACTGCCGGAGTTGGCTCCCCACGGTCCCCCGAGGTAACCAAACTCAGTCTCCTCTGGAGGTCTCCAGAAACTCGGGTCCACCCCATAGCTGTGGAACACTCCCGTATCCACTCCCGGTCCTCTCCACCAGACGGGCTGTGCCAACTGAGTCCCGATGCCCTGATTAAGGGTCATCTCATGTAGGTTGCGGAGCACCAAAGTAGAAGAGATCCGCTCAGCCAGCTCATGAGGCTGCATCCTAGGGTCATGCACCGTAGGGTACGGCGAGTACGGATAAGGATGGTAAGGGTAGGAGTCGGGAGCAGAGTAAGAGGGCTCCGACATAACCAGATCTACCCTCGGCTGCCTAACTCCACGACGCTCCCTAGGTGGGGGAGGTGCCTGCTGCTGTCCCTCAGGGACGGTGACAGGCTCAGGTAGGTCCAGGAGGATCCGTGGGTCAATCAGGTAAGACTGGGGCTCAGGTCTAGGAATGCCACAAGGCTCCCACTCGGCCAAATGATCAACAACAGGGAGATGAGCTGGGTCCGGAAGCACCATCCACATAGTTCCTCTCACTCTCCAAGCATACGACCCATCATCCATCTTCCTCAACCATCGGTTCTGACGCCAGTACTGGGCGTCCATGGTGGGTACAACCTCAACATACTCATTCCCCTCAGGAGGTGGGGCCTCAAAGTCGGTCAGTCGCTGAGCTAGGCGGGTCACTATGGCCCCGCAAGCAATGAATCGGGTCTCAGACTGTGCCATGCGCTCCAGACTAGACCACACTATACCAGGAGCACTGTAGTAAAACGGTTTCCGGCGGTGGAGGTTAAGGTAAGACATAAGGAGCATGACTTCGTGAGAATTGAGCTTGCTCACGTCCTCTCTCGAGTACAGCAAATAGGTCATCATCCTTAGAAACATACGAAGGGACACGTGCGGGATGTCATTAATCAACATGGCACTGACGCTAGGGGCGAGTCTGCCAGTCAAATACGGAAGGTACTGAGGTGCGCCACTGTTCTTGGCCACGTCACTAAGGTAGTCATCCTCCTCGGCCTCTAAACCCAAATGGTCAGCTAACTCGTCAAGGGTAAGCTCATGATCCTCATTCATGAGACGAAAAGAGACGGTCTTGCCCTTCTTATCATAAACAAAAGAGCTCAAAAACTCTAAGGTCAAGTGGGGGTAGGATTTCTTTCTCAAGTGATACAACCCCTCCATGCCCAAAATCTTGAAAATGTGAACTACGTCCTCCTTAATCCCCAAAGTCTCAAGGATACTAGGGTTGACACAACGGGTGGGGCGAAAAGGACGACGCATAAGAGCCACAAAAGCCTTACGATGATCGAAGTTAGCAAAAATTACCGATGGATGTGCCTCCACCGGCGGTACAACCGGTCCACTGCTAGATTGCCCAGCCTCGAGTTGGACATTCGCGCGAGGTCTCTTGTTGGGTAAACCTCTAGTTTTCACCATACTGCAAGAAAATCATTTTTAACAAAGGATTGACACTTGAAAGTTCTTAACACAAAAGACGGACTGTTTTACTTGTATATCGATTTTGGAATAAGCTTTTTAAGATAAACTATCAGAAATCACCAACTACTTTACAATTCACATAGTTCCAAGTTTTCAAATTGCTTCAAATCAGAGAATACTCATCAACAATAAGAAGAATTTCGTCTTTGCTAACCCTAGAATTCAGAAATTGAATTTTACCTCATGAAATTAATCAACCAAAATATACACAAGTTCTATATGTGGTCGAATTCGAAAATCAATAAGTTTAAGACTAAATTTCAATTGTTTTGAACAAGAAATCGAAATATAGCATGCTAGTACACAATGTCTTTGGAAACAGTTAAAGAAATTGAGTTTAAATCTTACCTTAAACCGATTTAGGGCAAATAAGAACAAGTGGAACACCAAGATTTCACCCAAAAGTTTGAGAAAGAGAGGATGTGGAGTTTTAGAGAGAAGGAAAGTTGAAGGTGGGAGGCGGAAATAAGAAAGAAAGGCACGAAAATAGGGTTTTTGTATAACCCGCATATGGCCTGCTACAGCAATACTCGGTGGAGTGTTGGGAACACTCGGCCGAGTGTTCACTACTCGGTCGAGTATTTAGTATACTCGGCCGAGTGTACACTGCTTGGTCGAGTACCTTTCTTACTCGATCGAGTTTTGAAGAACAGAAGCGATTATTACTTTCACATTACTGACACTCGGGTATTGTAACTTGATACTCGGCCGAGTATGATCTACTCGGTCGAGTTTTCCGAAAACGAATAAGGAGTAGTAACTTTTCGTTATTCCTGCAAGATTAAACAATATCGTTCGGAGTTCCGGACATCCGGCTCGTCACTATTAACGCTGATTTCTACCACATAAACACACATCACATAACATCCATCATCGGAACAATCATCATTCTTACCTTTATTCCGCCCTTTCCCCACAACTATCTTATTCTATCTTTATAGCATACTAACAATCTAACTACAGTACCTGCAAAGTCTAATTCTTATGTCACATCATCTTTAATTCAGCTAATCACCAGACATATCCCATAATCATATTTGCAACATAGTAATTCAACACACAACACATTCATCGTGAAACAAATTGATTAATTTATCACCGGTCGTACTTGGAAACAATTCCATGCTCACTCCAACTTTCCACACATACAACAAAACACACATCATCCTCATAATAAATACACACTACAATTATCATCAAACAATCAACGACCTACACTAGCTACCCTTTTTCCCGTGTCTGGCTTAAGTCCGATGGGGCCATGATTTTGAAATGAGGGCGCCTACTCACCCAAAATCTAGCATCAGCTGGGGCTCCCAACATACATACACCAGGTTCATTTTAATTGACACCCTATGTTCATTAATTTTGTTAGTTCAGGTTCCAAAATCGTCGGCTCTGATACCACTTTGTAACACCCCCGCACACCAGAACGCCTTACCAAGGACCATTCCAGTGTATGACGGTGTTACCATCTCGGTTTCCCGAGGAAGTAGATCAAATTAGACAATACAAGAACAATATTATAATATTAGAATATCTGTCACAATGTCTTTCTATTCAAAGTCTCTAAAATAAGGTTCAATTACAACACTTGTGATTCTACATCTCTAGACCAGTGGCGTGATGACTCGATCCCTCCAATCCCAGCAGCAGTAATCAGCAATACCTGCTAATCCAACTGCTCACCATCCCCGAATGGATCACCGCAGATACCACATAACAACACGGGGTCAGTACTGACTAATCAAATATAAGACAAGACAATAAAGTAAACAGCTGATCATCCACTATCTCAACCTTACCACATCGTACCATAACCGACTACACCGCGAAGGGTGTAGCCCTGCCAGATTACCCATCGCAACAGGTAACCCTCGCCGCCAGTGGGTGACCGCAGTCCATTCCCACCTAGTCCAGCTCATCATTGAGCGACTAACATTCCCTGTCCCTTAATGTGCACATCCCCTCCCGTGACGGGTTCCACGGAGGGCGAACTAGGGTGTGAAGCCACTCCCGCAAGTGACTCCACCACAATCACACCCACAGCATCACAGCTGTCACACCACAACGACATCATCACCCCAACAACCATACTCCAATGATCAGCAGATAATCACAAATTACAATACAATCATAATCTCAAATCAATCAACAGTAGACTGAGTAGGGAAACCCTACCTCATCGCAAAGCATGAAGGATTTCCATTTACAGCCACGCACGACTCCATTAAGCATCCTAACAATGATAACCGTATCCTATTACACGACTATACTCAGAAAATCATTCAATAGGACACAGGGCAGAAACTTACCTAACCTTACACGTTGGTGACGACATAGACAACCACCACCCACATCGTCCTTGCTCCGCGAATCCCGACATTCCCATGGTAGAGGTTTAGGCTAATTTCATTAAGGTATGAAGCTATGGAGTGATAGAGGAGGGAGATAGTCTAGGGTTAGAGAAAGAGAAACTGTCGAGGAAATGAGATACTGAAATGAATCTCGCGAACTTGCGTTTATAATAACGTGTCGACAGCGGCCATACTCGGTCGAGTATAGGAATACTCGGCCGAGTAGACTCCACTCGGTCGAGTACTGGTGATACTCGGCCGAGTGGTCTCAGCTAGGTCGAGTAACTAAACCTATAAGTCTCCTGTTACAAGTCTGATCCCTCACCCATTCATCCCTAAGGTCTAATTGGTCAACAAGGTCGGTCAACCGCGTTCCTACAGATCCTGGGTGTTACACTCGACCTAGCATTAGTTTCGGGTGGAGAGGCCTCGGTGAGGTAACGAAGCTTGTCGTCACCTTGGGCGGCTAATTTGAGTTGGGCATCCCAATCAGAGATATTTGACCCATTCTTTTCAAGTTTACAACGATCCATGAAAGATCGGAGCCATGAAGCATTAGTGAGAGGTGTGGTGTTTGTGTTTGGAGCGGCCATTTGTTATGAGAAATAAAAGTGGTCTACAAAACAAAATAGAAGGAATAAAACATTTGTCGTTTTTACAATAATAATACTTGTAAATTTAATATAAACAAGTTTCATTGCATTTATCTAGTGACCTCTACCCAACTTGATAAATGATTCCAAGACCAAAATTCATATCAACTTACGGCACGGTGTGCCGAAATACCCTTTATTAACATAACTTGGTGGATTAACTCTTTAATCGATTCTACTTTTAGAACTCTTCGTCGATAAAATTACATTAATATTTATCTCTAGCCCGAAACACATCCGGAAATCGTCGTGAATACTTTCGTTGAGTTCAACCCAAATTTCGAATAAATGTGTCCATGATCCAAATTTATATTAACTTAGGGCACGGTGTGCCGAAATACCCTTTATTAACATAAAATCGGTTGATAGACATTTATCACCCACTTCCCCTACGTAACAAGGTTTGTACCCCGGTATGGCCGAGTGCACTCCCTCACGAAATAGGTTTTCATGGTTTCTACTTTTTGGTAAGGCTAAGTCTCAATTGTTCATTTTTATCGAGAGGTCATGTCATTTTATTATCTATCACGTTTTAAGCGAACTAAAGCGGTGAACTACGATGATTGTAATTGACACGGTCGATAAACACGATTAAAATGATAATGCATGTTTTAGTTATGGCGATTTAGCGATGCATGCGACATATAAATAAAATGCAAAGTATAAAAAAATCCTAGTATGGCCTTCCTAAAATAGTAAATCTAATAAACTATTACAAATTCGGAAACCAACTCCATTGGTCCCTTGAACTTCGGTTTTGGCACGCATCTCGAGGTAACACCGTCTTTAATGGATCGCCTTCTTGAGTGGCACCGTCTTCAAGGATCTCCGGAATAAATAAATTACATAACAAATTACATAATTTCCTATTATACATTTGTAATTAAAAATAAAAATAAATCTATTAAATTACAAAACGGTGATACGAGATCACAATAAATTACAACCGAATCGATATTCCCATACATTTCGGGTAATATCAATTAAAAAACTAAGGCCATACTAAGTAAAATTACATAAAATAAAATTATGACAATCATAAATAAAATGCAGCATTATAATATGTATGAACATGCCCAATTTTATGCTAAATCGCCTTTAAAGAGCCAATATCGTATATTAATCGGTTTTTACGGATTTGCGTGATTTAACCTTTTAAAAATCACAATAATTACATAAAATCATATTTATGTACTAGTTAATTACCCTAACCATCTTAGGACTCAAAATTAGTCTTCACTAACATTTGACAATAATTAACTTATATTTCTTAATATTGTTCATAAAAGGAGTTAAAATTACAATATAAAGCCATAAACTTCAAATAAATCATAAAAATTTCAAATAAATTTGAAATTTGAAATTTTAAACTCATAAAAATTCTGGAAAAATATCATGACACTCATAATGTTCAAAAACATAGGTTAAAAATTTCGAAAATTATCGAGAAAAACAATGTTGCGGTTTATCGGATTTATCAAATATTACCATAAAAATATGAGAAAAATTATTTTAATTTAGTTTTCACTTTTAGATCTGAAATAGGTGATAAAATGCAACATGTGACGTTTTTCCTAAGTCATGAAGTATGTTTTAGCAATTTTTACTCATTAAAGTCACTATTTATGTGATGTTTCATCAAAAATTCATAAATCATGCATAAAGAGTTCATTATAGCCAATTATTTTACACACATCTTGTAAAATTGCATGTGACAACATATTAAGTTTCTATGACTAGATTCGAAATATAACTCATATTAACCTATTTTTCCATTTAAATTCGATTTTATCATGAAAAATCCATATTTTGAGCATAAGAACTCATAAAATTATGAAAATTTACAGGTCATTAAAAGATAATATATGTGAAAACATATCCAAAAATCACTGGAAAAAACGAAGTTTAGCTATTTTTAGTCCAAAAATGACATTTTAATCATAAAAGCACATTTTAATGCCATTATAATATAAAATTAACAATAAAAATCCATAAATTAATCAAAATATCCTAAATACATTTTAGGACCAGAAACTTTAACATGCATAATTGATTTCTTGATATATCATAATAAACACAAATTTATAAGTTTTATTTGTTAATCGTATAACTCGGAAAAACTATAACCGATTTGCATGCAAACAACCTAAGGCTCATGATACCGCTTGTTAGAAATATTTATCTCATTATACACAACATATTCATATATGTTTCAATTTTATTTAGTCATAAAATTAATTTAGATCTTATGCATGCAAACATAAATAAATATAGAGAAGAAATCGTTTTCCTTACAATAAAATTTCGGATCAAAGGGCACAAGTAAGATCTCCTTCTTACTTGTTCTTGAGCTCTCCTAATATGGATGAACAAAGATTCAAGGGTAGAATCTCTCCCAAAGATGAATACCCAAAGTAACCCCTTAAAAGATTAATATTATTAATACTAGAACAATATTAATCTAAATAAAATTGACCCAAAAAATTGAATTTGGTCTCTTGTGTTTTCGGTTAAGAGAAGGGAGAAGAAAGAGTAATATTCTCTCTAAAAACTCTATATTTTTAGATGTGTTAGAAATGAATAATACACTAGTTTTGCATGTAGTGTATATTAGGAAAAATAATGAGAAAAAGACCCTTGGCCTTGCACTAGGAAAACCGGGTAGGGGGGGGGGGTGGTTATGGCCAATGCATGAGCTTCAATTCTTCCCAAGAATTATAGGCATGTAAGGCTATGTATTATGTCTTATGATTATGCCTTCCACTTAAACATAATTAACACAAATAAGCCTAATACTCCCTCCTTATTTTCGGCACATATTGTGTAAAATGGAAAGTCCATTTTACACATTATTTTGTCAATTTGTCACATGTAACATGTTCCATGACATTATGAATATAAAATGTATTTTTAACAATTAAAAATCAACATATTAATAAAATATGTCACTTATAAAGTTAACCTAGTAATTCATAATTACTTGTACCGTAATGGGTTCCCAAGTCATAAATTACAACATTCTGTATTTATAATAATCAACTCATTCCTTTTCAATTGTTTCTGTAAACAATAATTTCATCTAAGTAATAAAACAATTCGATTACTTACACCGTATCTTATTTAATCAAATTACAATGAGACACGTAAATATTACTTCCAAAATCGTCCGTCAATTTTAAGTAATTTAATTAACCCGTATCGTCATACGATCAATTAAATAATCAATTAAGAGTGTTACCCTTTAGGTATGACCTAAGGGGATCAACTGATCACCACCGTCGCACGACAGTAATGTCAAACTCAAGTCAGCCAATCATTACCGATATGTGTGGGCTAGTTGACAGTAAAATATTACTTCCCACATGTAATCTTAAAATGAGACTTAAACATGTGATCATCGTAATCAACAGTTGTGATCGCATTATTGTCGGAGGACACATATTCCAACACTAGCCAGCCTCCGCACTCACCCACCTTGCACGGCACCACCGGCCCAAACCAAGACGACCAACCTCCTCACGAGACCCTCCTAAACGCTTCCCCTAACCCCACAACAACAACACAGAAGACCGAAGCAACTTATACAACTCACGGTTTACAGCACTATTCACGACCACCACCAACATTTGCCATTAATACCACCACCAGACCTTGCCCCCACCGTACCCAGCACCACCATCAACCCAGTCACGGCCACCATACTGTCGTTTCTGCCACCCACGACCAATCATCAACAACAACAAACACAAAAACTCACGTAAAGAATCCACCATACAACGATCACCACGAGCCACCACCACCTACTACACCACCCCACACTGAACACCAGTAATGCTACGATAACATAGCCCCCAATGACACACCCTAACATCAACTCACGACACCCACAAATTCAAACATCAACTTGACAACCCGTCAACCACCCACACAAACAGACACTTCCGACCACCCTAACATCACCAATAAGACCGACTAATCACCACGAACCAAACCAAGCCTGCTCTGAGTCAAACAAATCAAGGCAAGGGCATAAACCCATGTAATAACGTGCAAACACGACCATAAAGCCACCTTCAAAATTCCGACTAACCACCCTTAAAGCCACCGCATTTTCCACCCGTTAACCACACGCATAAGATAACCCAACACCAGGAACCACCACACCCGAGCCCAGGTCAGTCAAGCCTCGGGTATGGTTAAAAACCATGTAAACGTCATATGCAACCACCCATACAACAACCCTTTCAAACACCCATTCCCGACGGTCAACTGTCGTCATCGATGGGTCCTAGTAAAACCCTGGTGATCCGCGGTTATGGCGACGGTCTTAGTACATCATACGGTTGTCTAGTTTACGAGTTATAACAATTACAAGATCAATACAATATAATATAAGACGGTCTTACCTTGAGACGATAATATAAGCTGAGTTCTTCCCTTTTCTCCTTTCTAAATCTCCCTTTCTCTCTTTATTGTGAGATTATGAATTTTATGAGTAAATAAGGTATCTAATTAGGTTATACTATCTACTTATAGTGATAAGGTATGTCATATAAAGCGGTATAAGGAAACTATGTAATTATTATATTATTATTATTATTATTATACAAATACAATTACTATTACTATTAGGATTATTGTAATTATTATTAATATTATTATTCTCCAAATATTCGGCCCAACTCGTCTTCCCAACTCATCCATTATTTTATTATTAATTAACGTCATATTTGCAATTATTAATATAAATACCTTTTAAATTAATTATTCGAATTACATAAATTATTGTTATAAATACTTATCAAATTACGGGTTATTACATGTTTTATAGAATAACATGACTTGTACTATGATATTTTAATTTACTACGCTATATAATATTTGAAGTACGTTATATGAAAATAAAAATATGTTATTTATTTTGAAGCTCTTTTTATGTGTAACCAATTCATTGAATTTAATGGGTACAACTATACAACATAATATTGCACAATTAAATTAAAATCCCTTGTAACAATAAAATATTAAAAGCTTATTTATTTGTTTAATTTATATGCCCGTGTCATTTTACACGGATCCTAAGCTAGTAAGAGATGAGAACATTTACAAACGCAGTAAAATTATAGTGATAAAATGTATTTTTTTCCGGGATAAATTATTTTACAATAAAATCTTAAAATTAAAATTTGGAATTTAATTGATGTTTAATCGTTGTTTAAGTCGATTAATTTACTTTAAAGTTAAAAATATAAATTTTAATATTTGTGGTATTCTAGTTTATATTTAATGCTACAAATTATTTAAACATCTATTTTTTTTTGTTTCCTAAAATAATAATTTAATGGTGTAATATAATGCTCTGTTTTTTTAATTGTTTTTTTTTTATTATTTACAAATAAATGACTTTTTACAAATAAGAGTTTAATGATGTTGTAACACCCCTAGAGTATGAGAAGGAAGTTTTCCCACATCGGGAAAATATGGAGCTTGTGATATGTTTATAAGGGATTCCAGCCACCACTTAGTGTGTTTTTGGTAAACAGTCAACCGGGCCTGGTCACTTCGACCCCCTTTGTGAAGGGGCACCCCTTCTCCCGAAGTTACGGGGCTATTTTGCCGAGTTCCTTAGAGAGAGTTGTCTCGCGCCTCTAATCATTCTCTACCTACTTACCTGTGTCGGTTTCGGGTACAGGTACCCTTATGTTGAAGGTCGTTCGAGCTTTTCCTGGGAGTATGGCATGGGTTACTTCAGCGCCGTAGCGCCTGGTACTCGAACATTGGCTCGAGGCATTTTCTCTACCCCGTCTTAACAAGGCCTTATGCTTTTGGACTTAAGTGAGGACAAATAGTGGGTCCAAAGGTACACATCTCATCTTGCTGTGATTGTGTTAAGACAGTGGCTGGTCAGGTTGTTATAAATGGTATCAGAGCAACCCTTCGACCGTGTGGCGAGACTGTGGTCAGGAGTACTCGAGTCACCCACCTAGCGGGGAGGATTCTGGGCTTGGTTGCGGTCAGCTCCGAGGCACAACGAGGTCGTTGTGTTCTTTAAGTGGGGGAGTTTGTAACACCACAAGAGTATGAGAAGTAAGTTGTCCCTCATCGGGAAAATATGGATCTTGTGATATATTTATAAGGGATTCCACCCGCCATTTTGTAAAAAGGCCTTGTGCTTTTGGGCTTAAGTGAGGACAAATGGTGGGCCCAAAGGTACACATCTCATCTTATTGTAATTGTGTTACGACGGTGGCGGGTCGGGTTGTTATAGATAATATATACGGTCCTAGTCTAAATCTTGCCAGACTCTCGAGATAAACGTCTTCTGATACGACATGCGATAAAAGTCATGCATCCAAGACTCAAAACATGGCACACATATCATAACCAAAGGTCAAGTAACCTTAATCAGAAACATGGCACACAGTCCGTAACCAAAGGTCCGAAGAAGGCGGAAGAATAATCCCAAATCCAGAAACATGGCACACACACAATAACCAAAGGTACGAAAGGAGGGCGGCATAATAAGTCAACTCAAAACATGGCACACATACCGTAACCAAAGGTCGAGTGACACCAAACTCGGAAACATGGCACACATACTGTAACCAAAGGTCCAAGAATGGTTCGTAAATCAGAAACATGGCACACATCCGTAACCAAAGGTCCGAAGAAGGTAATGAGGAGTGTCTAGTGAAATGTTATGCACAAAGTCCACGGGAATATGAGTCTACACAATCAAATGCGTAAGAAAAGCATTTCATACTTTAACTTGGTAAAGAATCGATAATGAACCACTAAGAACCCAAATGTGAAGTATGTAATACCATTTCATTCTTTTATAGAATGAATAAACATTATGTTTCATATATACATGTTACTTAAGCATGGTATTAACAAACGATAGCAAATGAGTTAAGTAATGTGAAACACGAGGAAAAAAGTAAACAAACCAAGACCAACATTTAACATGTTAATGAGACATAGGAAAGGTGGTCCAACGATGAAAAAGTGCCCATACACCATACACGAGCATTAGAACCAAAGTTAATAAGCATAACCAACTAAAACCCAAAACCCCAATTCAAAACAACAAGTTTAGAACTCGATTACAACAAGAGTAAACTTCAAATGATCATAAATAAAGTTCTATATATGCAAATAAGGTGAGAACAATTGAAAGTGATAGCGTATCCTCTTACGGTTCTAACGGTTGGTCACAAGCCCAAAACAAGTAAGAAACGAGGGAGATATGATCATTTTACGAAAGTGCGACGATGCAGGAACACAGTAACCCGCCCTAGTTTCAACCCTACCGACCGGGATTTTGGTAGACCCGCCTGGGTTTGATGGTGACCCGCTCGGGTTTGGACCCTCCTTCCTGGGTTTTTGCGTGACTCGCCCGGGTTTTATGGTGACCCGCCCTCGTTTTTACTAATTCGTACCCAATTTTATTCTATCTCTAATACAACTTGTTTCCTAATGTTATTACACATATAAACCCATCAAACTCAACATATTCTCACCCTGAGTTCAAGAAAAATGAAAGAGAAACTGGAGAGAGAAAGCTCTGAAATCTAGGATATCGTCTTCGAAAATTGAGCGCAGCCATGGCAGTAATTCATCAATCTACTTCAAAAAATCCAAAAATAATCATCTAGCTGCCTCATCTTTAATAAATAAAAAAAAATAACAAAAAATTTCCTTCTGTAGACATCACTAAAGAGAGAAATGTGAATGAGATTATTAGGTTAATGCTTTTTGACCTGGAAACGCTGGAAGTAGATGATAATGATGAAGGATGGCGTATTTAAGGTAAAAAGAAGGCAACTTTGGAACCAATAGAGGAGGAACCAGAGGACTTAATGCAAATTTTGGCAGAGGACGTTCATGAAGAACTGGCTTACTGTAAATCCTCTGTTTACTGCTTCATCCTCGGGGCCAACCCTCCATGGGAAGTGGTGGAAGGCTTCATTAGACGTATCTGGGCAAATTATCCTATTGATAAGGTATCGTTTTTACCCAATGGAATTTTCTTAGTACGTTTTAAGAATGCTGCTGATAAAGAGATTATTCTTAAACAAAGTCACTTTTTGTTTGATAACAAACCGTTAATTGTGAAAAGTTGGCATGAAAATATTGTGCTCACAAAGGATAGTGTGATGAATGTTCTTGTTTGGGTTAAACTGTTAGATTTACCTTTGAAATTTGGGGGAAAAGATTGCCAAAAATTGCTGGATTATTGGGTAAATTTCTTCGCTGTGATGTGGCCAGTGAGGATGAAACCAGAGTAGGGTTTACTAGGGTGTTACTAGAGGTTTTCTTTGGTAAACCCCTACTTGCTTCTATTAAATTCCTGGATGGGGAAGGTCACATTGTGAAGATATCTATTGAATGTGAATGGAAACCCGTAGCATGTACTTTATGTGGAGGTACTAGTCATGAAAGTGCCCAGTATAGGAAGCCTGGACCAAAACAGTCAAAGCTCATTCCTCCAACTAAGAAATGGGTTCCTTAAAAACTTACTGCGTCCAGTTCAGTTGTTCCTACCCCAACTACACCAGTAGTGGTTGCTATGCCTCCCCCTATTCTGCCTGTTGAGACTCCAGTGGCCCCTCTTATATCCTCTAATGTGAGCAAAACGCCAGAGGAAGTACAACATCAACTTCAGGTTACATGGACCAAGAAAGGCACTTACACGTAGATAAACACTCCTGCTAGACCTGGTGTTACCCTGAGTAGGCAAGAGATTATTAAAGCAGGCAAGAGTATTGCCAATTTCAGCCAATATACTTTTATTGATGCATTGGATAATGCTACTCCTAAGGTTGGAATTGGTACAAAATGTAGTGTGATACTCCCATCTGGGAGTAATGCATAGCATTGGATTCTGGAATGTTAGGGGACTCAACATGTTAACCAAACAAAAACAAGTGAAATGGTTTCTTCATACTCACCAGGTTAGACTATTTGGTCTCTTTAAAACAAAGGTTACACCTTTGTCTCTAAATGCTGTTAGATCAAATATGTCTGATGGTTGGTCTATGTCTACTAATACTTCTTGTCACCCTGGAGGAAGAGTCTGGGTTACGTGGAATCCTCTTATATTTCAAGTTAAGTTTTTCCACTATTCTGCTCAACTTATTCATATGCAAGTTACTGAAATTAGTTCTCTTTTAACCTTTATTTGTTCTATGATATATTCTTTTAATGAGAATGTGGAAAGGAAACCTCTATGGGATTACCTCTATAATCTCTCTGATACCATCAATGCTCCCTGGATCTTGTGTGGGGATTGATATCGTCGTTTAGTATCAAAAATAATATTTATAACCTAAATACTACTAACAGAAGCTAGCGGTAAGCAGGGTCGAAACACAGGGAAGTAGGGAATTATTAGTTGCTTAAATTTAGTCTATAAGTGATGGGGGTTTGATTTTGAGCTATAACTAATGAATGAAAATAAAGTAAATCTAAAATTAAAGCGAATAAATATGCGAATAAAGTAAAAAGATGTGAACAATGACTAAAAGGGAGCTAAGACGATCGGTTCACTGCAGTTTTGACGGCGGTAATCCTAAGTAAGTCTGATAAAAATCATGTAGATGGGCAAATAAGAAGTCCTCTCGGTCCAACTTAACTAGAAGCGCCTTTCAGCCTATGCTACTGGTCCATAGGTCTCACTAATACTAGCTCTCGCCCCGAAAAGTGATTCCTAAAGCCTAAATTACTTATCCTTCGATCGTAACGTAATTTAGTCGTTTCAATTATTAGTTTATTTCCCTTCCCTATCTCTTCGATCTTCTGGGTCGGTCAATTCCTAAGTATTTAACAAGTCTCCTCTCGGTCTCGTCGTTAATATTGCAATTAAAACATTGAAACGGTGCTAATCTAACACGATGCAGTCGATCGACCAGTTAAGCCAGTCGGTCGACCAACGGGTACATTCGATCGACCAACAAGGTCAGTCGATCGACCATACCCCAACTCAGGTCTACCTATTCTACGCCGTCTACACTACAGATCCCCTCACATCTTAGCAAGGTGAATTTAGCTGCTCATGGTAAATTTAACAACAACTACGAAATTGATAACAACAATTAAAGAAGGCATAATTAACGTAATTGAATAATAAACTTGCAATAATTGAATTAAGGGTTTGTGATGCTATTCTATTAATTCTAATCTAACAAAAGAATTAAAGTAAACTGAAATTTAAAAGAGGATTACCGAATTAAAATGGTCAGGAAACAATTCCGAATGCAAAAAAGAACTGTTATTGAAAACTAAACTAATGAATGATAATTGAAACAATAAAATTGAATCTGTAAAAGGAGTCTTTTCTGAATTCTCATCCCCCCAATTCTGATGAATGAGGTCACGTTATATAGGAGTTTAACGTGACTCTTATTTCCTAAAACCTAATTGCAATGGGCTTCTAATTCTCGTTCTTTTAATTTCACGTCAGAGTCGTGGTGTGGTCGATCGACTCATGGGACCAGCCGATCGACCAAAGGTGCTGTACAGTAATGCATTTTGACGAATTCTGCAGCGCGCACCGATCTTAAAACAGCTGCCATTTCTTCGTTACTTGGTCAAATCAGGCGTTCTACGCGGCGTTGGAAAGCTAAGAGGATAAGCTTTCACCTCCAATTGGAATCACTAGATTATCATAGAACTCGAGATATAGCCATTTTAAGAAGTCTGCAGTAATGTGAAGCGATTCTTTGCTTGTTTAAGCTTTGCAATTTGTACGTAACCATGCTTTTGCTATCTTTAGACCTTGAAACGCATCCTAAACTTCAAGTCCCAGTCAAATCTTCATGTCCTTCCTAATCTTAGCTCTTGGGGTCAAGATTTGGTCCATTATCTACTCATTTCCGCAATAATCTACAATATTACATAAAAACACGAGAGTAGACGGAAATAGGGAATATAGTAGTGTAAACTACATAATAAGGCTCTGAATTGCGTGTAAAATAGGGTGTAAAACATCATATTATAGTCACGCATCAAACTTCCCCAAACCAAACCCTTGCTTGTCCCCAAGCAAGAACTAGACTCGATCTTAGAACCTAATGGAACGTGTTCATTCTTAGAGCGAAATGCAAACTGTAAAGCCTAAAGCAATTTAATGCAACAATTGACAATCAACTAGCAATATGAATCATGCAAACGAGTTATGAAGTCGTTAAAAGCTGCCGAACCGTTGACCGTAGAGACTTATCAAATTGGACTCTCACGGGTCGCTCAAATCACACAAATAAGCATAGGTGAATATATGTAAAAGATAGAAAGAAGTAATTTTGTAATGACTCTCAACTAACTACGACCTATAAGAACATGTCTGCAGTCTAATATGAAAATAATCTCTACAACCGTACATATGCATTCCAACCATTAAAGACCATTGACACATGCCGAGGATACAATTTGGATATGTGAGGCTATGGGTAAGAAGGGGTTAAGATGAATTTGGATAAGAGGAGTTAAAAGCCAAGCTAGCAACTACTAAACACCAAGTTTAGGAACATCCTAACTTCAAACTCAAAAATACATCAATACAAAACAGTGCCAATTGGAGGCACACAACTCACTAAACACCAAAATATCGTCAACTCCCCATAGGATACAAATATAACAAGGGAGCAAAAATCACAGCACAATATTATTCCACTTTTCCGTATATGATTTTTCTTCTCTTTTCATAATTCCTTTTTTCATATTTCGTTTTCTATTCTATTCTTTTTCTTTCCTTTTTCAATTCTTTTTCCTCCTTCATTCTTTCACCCAACATATTCTCAACACGAGTCATAAAAAACCAAAATGCAATAAAATATTCCCGAACGACTATCCCTACTAGCTCAGGAAGGGTAGGCTAAATATGGAATATAGCTTTTGGGACAAAAAAGGGCTATTTTGGCTTTTGTGGGGCTTATGGGTAAAATGGATAAAAGGGAACCTCTACCACATGTGTCAACAAACCACAAACCGAATGCATGCAGGTATTAAGCAGATTAAGTTCATATTTATGCATATTGATATAACACGTCTCATAAAGAGTAACTACTCACATTCCTAAATGAACTGTCATAGATGTCACCAGTTATAAGGCTCTAAAACTCAGAATATATAAGTAGTTTGCCAAAAATCTAAGTCAAGTTTCAAGATTCAGCGAATAATTTAACGAAAACTCGTAGACATGCATATGTGATTCTACTAATAACATGTCAATTAAGCACGGCTTAGGCATAAACAGCGGAAAATGCAATCTCATCATTGAAATACTACCGTTCCGACTCGACCTACATGCTAAAATAAACGTGAAATTTTTTGAATTTTTGAAATTTTTTCAATCAATTTTTGAAATTTTTTTTGATTTTTGTATATATAGGAAATAAATACAATGCAAGCAGAAATGCAATAAACGTGTAACTGAAATGCAATAAAAACAATGCAAATGCGACGCAAAACCCTTCCCCAAACCAAATCACACAATGTCCCCATTGTGCAAAATCATGTGAGTGTAAAGAAACAAAGGGAAATGGGAAATTGCGATAAATTAACTAAATAAGACATAAAAGTGACTCGGAAACTCACAAGACTTTAAGCGCAGAAGGAAACCTCCCCAAACCAGCGTGAGCTAGGAGGTTTCAGTAGCCAGCAGTGCTACCATAAGGTACTCCCTTTCGTGCTCCGTAAAATGACCAAACACATCAGGGGAATGATCGCGAAACAAGTACAGCAGCAATAGTGGTCGATCGACCGCTGGTACATGTCGATCGACTAGATAAATTAAGACAGAAGCTCCTGTGCTGCAAAGAGCACTCGATCGACCGATGGGTCTGGTCGATCGACTGACTTACTTGACGAAACAGTACTTTCTTCGAATTAACTTAATAAATTGAGTTAACTTGGTCTAAAACCTGCAAATTGCACATAATAACGTGCCCAAAATTGCGCTAAACTCAAGTGCAAAGTCTATAGTCTATAGAATCCTAAGCAAACCAATAAAAGTGAAGTCTCGCGCAAACCAAAACAGTAAATAGTCTAAAAACAGCAATAAAATGGTCTTTAAAAGCCTATGAAATGAATAGTTCATCCACCAAAGCTGCGGAATAGCTTCGACCATGGCTTCTGGCTATAGGAAGTTCCCTCCACGGTACGAATCTCCTCAGCAGGTCTCCACTCTACTCCAACATCTGGAATACTCAGAAAGTCATTTCTAGCTCTAGCAACCTCCCAAGCTCTTGGATCATCCGGCTCATCGAACTCCAAGTCATACTCCGACACTTTCCTCGGTTCTTGCTTCGTTAGGCTCTCCTCCGGTTCCTCATATGTGCCGTAACTAAGACATCCCAATCCACGTCTCTGGGTAATTGGTTCCTTCACAGCGGGAACAACGGGTGGTTCTTCCTTCCCCAAACCAGTTCCTGCAATAGTCAAAACAGAAGAATCTTCCTCCATATTGCTCCCTATCTAGGGTGGAGGTGTTATAGAAGGAATAGGCACAGGTACTAAAGCAGGAATGTCAGGTAACACAACATAGGATTTTTTATCAGACACAACATTGCAAGTTACAGGGCACATATCGTCCTTCTTTTTGGGGGTTTGGGCAAAAACAATTAACTGCTTCCCCACCTTGAAGGAGAGATTCTTATTCCTTACATCAATTATTGCACCAGCAGTGTGCAAAAATGCTCTACCCAATATAATTGGGATATGAACATCCTCAGGTATGTCCAAAACAATAAAGTCAATCGGGAAAAAGAATCGGTCAATCTGCACAGGAATATCCTCTAAGACTCCTACCGGCTGGACCCTAGAACGATCAGCCATCTGCACTGTCATATTTGTGACCGCAAATTTAGTCAATCCCAATTTCCTAGCTAGACTCAAAGGCATAACACTGATACTAGCTCCTAAGTCACATAATGCCTTCTCAATTGAGAAGGTATCAATTTTGCAAGGAACAGAAAAACTACCAAGGTCAGCTAACTTGTGAGGAGCAGTGTGAGTCAAATAAGAAGAGGACTCTTCAGTTAAAGCAACTGACTCGACCTTATCAAGTGACCGCTTTTTAGACAATAATTGCTCCATGAATTTCATATAAGCAGGTACTTGATTAACTAGCTCTAGAAAAGGAACCTGAACATTCAAACTTCTAACAACAACTTTAAATTTTTCGAAAGATACCTGATCCTTCGAAGGCACTAGTCTATCTGGATATGGGGTCGTCATAAGTAACTTGGCCCTCTCCTCAATATCACGCATACCAACATCAGTGGATTTGGGCTGAAACTTCACTACTTTATCTTTGTTGTAGCTCGAACCCTCTTCAGACCGAGTCAAGAATGAACCATTGACCGTTGTCGGGTCATATTTCAGAGCTGGAATCATCCCATCAGCATTGGGAGCTTGCTTCAAAAATTGAGGGGTCGTCTTACCCCCGAACAAAAATTCCCTCAACTTATCAGGTAAAGGAGGACGGAAAGGCTCGCTGTCAGCAACATCTTCAGTCGATCGACCATGTAGGTCAGTCGATCGACTGATCTCCTCTTCCCCAAAATTCTCACCAGAACTAGAGACTTTCACTGAAGGACTGTAGCTGGTCGATCGACCAATGTGGTCAATCGATCGACCAACGTCGCTGTTGCTCAATTTTTCAGATTTTCTAGAAACATCAGAAACTCGCCACTGTTGACTGGAAGCGGTCGATCGACAACCCTTTGAAGTCGATCGACTGCCTATGCTGCTGTTCGTTTTTTCTGATTTGTTCCTTTTCGCTGTTTTAGTCATTTTTCCAGTTGGTTCAGCCACGTCTCCCTCGGAAACACCTTCTACCATAGTGAGCCCATCAAGGGTAGACCCACTCCTCAGCGTCATTACATGTACGGTTTCTATACGCTGATTTAGAGAAAGAAATAGACCTGGAATTTCAGCTGCATTCTTGTCTAAGTTAGCTAAATGAGACTTCAGCACCGTGATTGAGGCCTCATTCGCAACATTACTTTTCTGCACTTCCACCATAAGCAATTGCACTAAATTTGTTAACTCTGCAACTTCATTATTTAATAGTTGCTGCGGCGGAGTGGGTAGTGGTGGAGCTACATAAGGAGGCATATAATGTTGTTCAAGATTAAATTCCTCCCGCTTCTTCTCCAGCATAACAAATCTGACACTCATAGCCTCCAATTGTGCCAGGATAGCACTGTTATCATTCGAGCTCAACCTTGTGTTACCCCTAGGATTACCATATTCTGCACGATGTGTGGCCATCTCTTCAATCGTGTTCCAACCCTTATTATCACCAATGTTGTTTTGGAACCGGCCATTAGCTGCTGCATCAAGAATACTCCTGTGGTCATCGTACAACCCAATGTAGAACTGGTTGCACAAATACCACTGCTGATAACCGTGGTGTGGAATAGAGCGGACTAGCTTCTTAAATCTGATCCAAGATTCGTGAAATTCCTCATCAGGCCACTGCTTGAAATTTGTAATTTGGGCTCTAATTGCATTTGTCTTGGACGGTGAAAAGTATTTCTTGTAAAAATCTAGAGCCAATGAATTCCAATCAGTAATACCCAAAGCTTCTCTATCCAAATCCCTATACCACTCCCTAGCAGCATCTCGGAGCAAAAAGAGAAACAGAGTTTCTTTGATCTGATCCTGTGTCACGCCCTCTGGTGGAGGAATAGAACAGACATAATCAATGAAAACCTCCATATGCTTTGCTGGGTCTTCATCTGCAGCTACACTAAATTGGTTCCTCTCCACTAAATATATATGCAAAGGGCGGGGCTCAAAGGAACCATCTGTACCAGCTGGGAGAACGTATCCCTTTGGGATATCCTGAACTTTAGGCCTAGAATGATGCGCTATGCTTCTGCTCTCCATCTATCAGGAGTACTCAAGCCTTCCTCCTGAAATAACATCTCTAATAGTCTCTGTCTAGCGCAATGTGACCTGCATATAAGAAGAAACTACAAGAAGAAGATAAATACTGCCTCAAGGAACGAATGCTCCTTGAGACCAAAAACTAAATTTAAAACAACTAAAAATTTACGCTGCCTCCCCGGCAACGGCGCCAAAATTTGATACCGTCGTTTAGTATCAAAAATAATATTTATAACCTAAATACTACTAACAGAAGCTAGCGGTAAGCAGGGTCGAACCACAGGGAGGTAGGGAATTATTAGTTGCTTAAATTTAGTCTATAAGTGATGGGGGTTTGATTTTGAGCTATAACTAATGAATGAAAATAAAATAAATCTAAAATTAAAGCGAATAAATATGCGAATAAATTAAAAGGATGTGAACAATGACTAAAAGGGAGCTAAGACGATCGGTTCACTGCAGTTTTGACGGCGGTAATCCTAAGTCAGTCTGATAAAAATCATGTAGATGGGCAAATAAGAAGTCCTCTCGGTCCAACTTAACTAGAAGCGCCTTTTAGCCTATGCTACTGGTCCCTAGGTCTCACTAATACTAGCTCTCGCCCCTAAAAGTGATTCCTAAAGCCTAAAATATTTATCTTTCGATCTTAACGTAATTTAGTCGTTTCAATTATTAGTTTATTGCCCTTCCCTATCTCTCAATCTTCTGGGTCGGTCAATTCCTAAGTATTTAACAAGTCTCCTCTTGGTCTCGTCGTTAATATTGTAATTAAAACATTGAAACGGTGCTAATCTAACACGATGAAGTCGATCGACCAGTTAAGCCAGTCGATCGACCAATGGGTACATTCGATCGACCAACAAGGTCAGTCGATCGACCATACCCCGACTCAGGTCTACCTATTCTACGCCGTCTACACTACATATCCCCTCACATCTTAGCAGGGTGAATTTAGCTGCTCATGGTAAATTTAACAACAACTACGAAATTGATAACAACAATTAAAGAAGGCATAATTAACGTAATTGAATAATAAACTTGCAATAATTGAATTAAGGGTTTGGGATGCTATTCTATCAATTCTAATCTAACAAAAGAATTAAATTAAACTGAAATTTAAAAGAGGATTACCGAATTAAAAAGGGAAGGAAGCAATTCCGAATGCAAAAAGAACTGTTATTGAAAACTAAACTAATGAATGATAATTGAAACAATAAAATTGAATCTGTTAAAGGAGTCTTTTCTAAATTCTCATCCCCCCAATTCTGATGAATGAGGTCACGTTATATAGGAATTTAACGTGACTCTTATTTCCTAAAACCTAATTGCAATGGGCTTCTAATTCTCGTTGTTTTAATTTCACGTCAGAGTCGTGGTGTGGTGGATCGACTACTGGGACCAGTCGATCGACCAAAGGTGTTGTACAGTAATGCATTCTGACGAATTCTACAGCGCACACCGATCTTAAAACAGCTGCCATTTCTTTGTTACTCGGTCAAATCAGGTGTTCTACGCGGCGTTAGAAATCTAAGAGGATTAGCTGTCACCTCCAATTGGAATCACTCGATTATCAGATCTAGAACTCGAGATATAGCCATTTTAAGCAGGTTGCAGTAATGTGAAGCGATTCTTTGCTTTTTTAAGCTTTGCAATTTGTATGCAACCATACTTTTGCTATCATTAGACCTTGAAACGCATCCTAAACTTCAAGTCCCAGTCAAATCTTCATGTCCTTCCTAATCTTTGCTCTTGGGGTCAAGATTTGGTCCATTATCTACTCATTTCCGCAATAATCTGCAATATTACATAAAAACACGAGAGTAGACAGAAATAGGGAATATAGTAGTATAAACTACATAATAAGGCTGTGAAATGCGTGTAAAATAGGGTGTAAAACATCATATTATATTCACGCATCAGGGATTTTAAATGTGTTCTAAGTCCTACTGAGACGTTAGGGGGACAGACTACTGATGATGAAATGGAAGATTTCTAGTCTTGTATTGATTACTGTCA
The DNA here is from genome assembly GCF_048544455.1 of Silene latifolia. Classification (NCBI taxonomy): domain Eukaryota; kingdom Viridiplantae; phylum Streptophyta; class Magnoliopsida; order Caryophyllales; family Caryophyllaceae; genus Silene; species Silene latifolia. The sequence goes on from NC_133528.1 coordinate 89,366,471, forward strand.
TCTATTGGAATGTCTTACAACTGGTTCCTTTTACACATGAAACAATAAGCAAGACCTGTCTACTAGAGTTTACTTAAGACTGGATATAGTCCTTGTTAATCAGGATTGGCTGGTTTCTAAGGGTGACTTTTATGCTCATTTTCATAATGAAGGTTACTTTGATCATTCTCCTTGTATCATTCAAGACTCTCTGCATTCTAGTAATGGAAGGCAAAGCTTTAAATGTTTTAGCATGTGGAGTCAAGTTGATGAATTTATACCTTGGGTTCAGTATTATTGGTCTAAGCATTGGCAAGGTACCAAAATGTATAAGACTGTGATGAAATTGAAGTCTCTTGAAAAACCTTTGAAACATTTGAATAGCAAACTGTTTGCTGATATTGAAAATAGTACTGCTCATGCATGCAAGATTATGGACTCAATACAATCTAATTTGAAAGCCAATCCTCTAGATGCTACTCTCATTGAGCAAGAACGGGAAGCTATCAAGACTTATAGAGATCTCCAAGCTGCTTGTGACAGTTTCTTGCTATAAAAGTCTAAGGCTACCTGGGTTAATAATGGTGATGACAATACTAAATATTTTCACAGTGTGATAAAAGGAAGGAGTACTAAGAGCAAAGTATTTAGAATTGATGATATGAATGGTAACATTCACACTGATGGTGATCATATCTAGGCTGCTTTCCATAATTACTATACTCATTTACTAGGAACATCTACTGGTACAACTAATGTCTGTGATTCAGTAGTGCAACAAGGTAGTGTATGTACTCTGGATCACTGGAACATTCTGCTCTTTCCTGTCACTCCAAAATAAGTCAAAGATGTAATTTTTGCTATTCGTAATCATAAAGCTCCAGGTCTAGATGGTTTTTCAAGTTCCTTTTACAAATATGCCTGGAGTGTAGTAGGGGATGAGGTATGTAATGCTCAATTGGATTTTTTTCAGACTGGGAAATTGCTGCAACAAGTTAACCACACATTTATCTCCTTGCTCCCAAAATGTGATTTACCACAAAATGTGACACAATTTAGGCCTATATCCTGGTCCAATGTCCAATACAAAACTATTTCTAAAGTCTTATGTTCTAGACTTGCTGTTATCCTACCTGATATCATTAGTATTAATCAAGGGGGTTTTATCCAAAAGAGGAACATCATTGAAAATATTCTCCTTTACCAGGATATAGTTAGACTATCTAATAGAAAGTCTGTCTCCTCTAGGTGTCTGATGAAATTTGACCGAAAGAAGGCCTATTAATCTGTTAATTAGGAATTCATTGAACAAATGATGAATGCTTTGGACATCCCTCCATATTTACAAATTTGGTTATGGTGTGTGTGAGATCTGCCTCTTATTCATTGGTTCTTAATGAAGTAAATTTTAGTTACTTCAAAGGGGCTAAAGGGTTAAGACATGGGGACCCCATCTCTCCTCTTTTCTTCACTATCACCATGGAATACCTTACCAGAATCCTTAATCATGTCACCAACATTATGACATTTAGATATCATCCCTTATGTGGACATCTTAAGCTCACTCATATGCTGTTTGCTGATGACTTGGTTATGTTCTCCAAAGTAGATACTAGATCTATTATGGTCTTGCTTAGGGTCTTTGCCACTTTTTCTGCAGCCATAAGATTGCAAATGAATACCATGAAATCAAATATTTACTTTAATAGGGTTTTGCATTCTGTTAGAGTTGATATATTACAAGTTTCTGGCTTCACTGAAGGCACACTTCCATTTAAGTATTTTGGTGAGCCAATCACAGCAGGAAAGCTCTAAAAAGAATTGCTCAGTGTTGATTGATACTATTACTGTGAGAATCAGGGGGTTTGGTGTCAAGAAGCTTTCATACTATGGCAGGCTAACCCTTGTGAATCCTGCGCTAACCTAACTCTATAACTACTGGGCTACCATTTTTGTACTTCGTAAAGGGGTTCTGAGAAGTATTGATGCACTATGTAGGAACTACCTTTGGGATGTAAATACTGAGTATATAAGATCTCCTATGGTCAGTTAGGAGAAAGTATGCTCCCCCTAGATCTGAGGGTGGCTTAGGGATCCGAGATAGTATAACATAGAATTATGCTGCTATTGGAAAACTGGTTTGGTGGTTGTATACCAAACCTGATAGTCTTTGGGTTATGTGGGTGCATCATATTTATATGAAAGGTTCTGATTGGCAGCCTTATTCACCAAAGCCTGATGTCTCTTGGAGCTGGAAAATTATTTGCAAGGTGAAGGATAAACTGGTCAATGGTTATGTGTCTGGTCAGTAGACTGCTCTTTCTACAAGATATACTATTTCCACTGGTTATCACTGGCTTAGACAGAAACATCCTATTGTTAGCTGGCACAATGCTGTTTGGAGCTCTTGGTGCATACCAAAGGACAACTTTATTAACTGCTGATTGCTAGGAAAGCCTTACATCTGAGGGATAAACTTTATCAATTGGGTATTATCCAGGATGACTTATGTCTGTTATGTGGTGCAGCTGTTGAGTCTCATATACATCTTTTTCAACAATACCTGTACACTAAACTGGTACTGAATAGGATAAGTATCAAGTTAAATCTGATTTTGCCATATTCTAATCTGCTAGTTTGCATTCACAAGAAACCTTGGTCAAGCGTGAAGAAGAAGGTTTCTTTGGCTTGGATGCAAGCCCTTTTTTATGATGTTTGGCAGCAAAGAAACAGGGTGAGACTAGAGGGGTGCCTTATGCATCCTGATCATGTAATGAAAAAGCTTGGTTGCATGATGAAATCTTGATCATGCTATTGGCAAAAATGTAAAATTAGTATGAATGAGGGGGCTTGGATTAATTCGATCAACAATGATTGAATGACCTTGTTCTCCCAAAATTGTACCGTTGAGGTAGTACTTAATTTTTTGTCTTATTCTTAATGAGAAGCTTACCTTTTACCAAAAAAAGAAACATATTCTCTCCCAAATATGAGTCCAAAACCTCATGAATGCATGACATGAATAAACATGTTTTTGAGATGGAACTCACTAGTTTACATATTCCAACAAGCAACTTTACCCAATTGTTCTCAAATCAAGAGTTTACACACTCCAAACAACCAATTATACTCAATTTGTCCTCAACTCATACATTTCCAAACTCAATACTTCATGACCTAATTAAACCCAAATATTAAGCATGAATAAGATCGTTAAATTTCTAATTCATCCATGTAAACATTCATGTACCGCAAAAGATTGGAAATTTCTTCAAACAAACATGAGATGGTTTCTTATACAAACTCATTCAACAACAAATATGTAAAAGATGTAAAGATTAAGACTTTAACATACATATGAACAAACTAAAACATATAAACACATAAATCTGACATAATGTGGAGTAACCTGATGCGTGTATTTTATATAAGGTTTTTACCTCACTTTTACATGCATTTCTGTGTTATTTATGTGGCATCTAGCTTCAAATGCCCCCGAATAGTCTACTTTGGTTTGTCTTGTGTAAATTGCAGGTACGGACCAGAAAGGAGCAAAATCGAGTCTAAACGTGTCCTATTCGCATTCATTTTGGAGAATAAGGAATCGGAGCCCGGAATCTTTCAGTTAGAGATGCGTGAAGTGGCCTCGGAGGTGCCAAGGAGTCCACACGTGCTAATATAGCTCGATCGACCAGTTTTGCTCCATTATTTGGTCGATCGAATGGTTTTCCTATCAAGAATCACTCGATCGAGCTATGCTGTTACTCGATCGATATAGCTGTTACAAGGAGTACTCGATCGAACTCTATCTTCATTCAATCGAGAGGATTTTCAAGGCTTGTCCTCGATCGAGTGGTTTCATTTCACTCGATCGAGATACTTTATGTTTTATGCGAGTTTTAGTCTAATTTTGAGTTGGGCTTTGTAATGGGAGATATATGTATGACGGCAGGAGAACTTATGCAGCTCTCTCTCTCTATCTTCTCTTCCTCACTTTGATATTTTACCTCTCCACTTCCGAGACTCTTTTCTTAGAACCCTAACTCGTATTTTGGGGCTACTTGTAATTGATACTTTTATTCTTCTCTTAATCTTAATTTGTTATTGCTCTCTACTGTTTTCTCTTCCTTAATCTCCAATTATTGTCATTAATCTCTCTTTATCCTTATTATCATGCTTAATCTTTGTTGATTATGTATTGTTGTTGCTTGTTGAATGATTATGCATAGCTAAACCTCCCTTGCTAAGACATAGGGGAGCCATGATTTTAAGGGAATTGTGAATTAAGTGATTAGGTTTAATGCAAATTTGGTCTATGTTGTTAATCGCAACATATAACTGTTCTTGTCTATTTGAGCCGACGCAATTAGTTAACAAACCCCGATACATCTTGACCTAGATCGGAAGATTGGAAAGGGTATGACCTGTAGCGAACATTAGGGCACTTTAGTGAGGGCGGAAGCTAAGCTACTTGTGTTTTAGGGGGAATTGAGACCGGAAGGAGATATTCATTGCTCCGTAGATTAAACTTGCATTGACCTGAGTCCTTAGATTACATTACTTGAGAATCATGGTGAACCGCTTGTCTTAGCTGCTTTCTCTCTACTTGTTTACTTTCTACTCTTTTACTCTCTTTCTCTCTTTTGACCTTGTTAGTTTAGAACAAACAATTAAAAACCCCCAAGAACTGGTTACCTTGACGGACTTAATTGAGCTGACATTTTCCCATCTCCGTGTGGAGATCGACCCTACTTGCCACTGACTTCTGTTAGTAGTAATAGGTATTTATTTTTGGTACCTGACGACGGTATCAAAATTTGGCGCCGTTGCCGGGGAGGTCGCGTAATTTTGTTGCTTTTATTAAGTTTGTCTCTCATCTCAAGGAATTTATTCCTTGAGATTGATCTCATATTTTTCCAAGTTCTTAATTAGTTTTGCATGAAATCTGTTCTAAAAGAGAACATCGTCATACCTGCTTTGCTGTGGACTCTATTTGCTAAGATGTCGAATATCGCAAGTCATTTAGAACCTACAGTGGATTATCTTCCTAAAGGTTTCTTGTTACCCACTACTGATTCGGGGACCTTTGGGATCCACCCATCTTATATACAGCTGGTTGAGAGAAATCTCTTCAGGGGGTACCTGGGGAAGATCCTTGCAAGCATATAGAGCTCTTTACAGAATACTGCTCCACCATTCCTTTAGCTGCTGGGTGACGCAAGATAGAGTTAAAGGAGTCCTTTTCCCTTTCTCCTTGACTGATGATGCCTGGGAGTGGTTGAGAGCTTTGGATAGGGAAGCTGCCGGTGTAACTGACTGGAATTCCGTTGCTCTAGCCTTTTACAAACGATATTTCCCACCACAGCGCACTAATGCGTTGAGAGCTCAAATTACTGAATTTGAGCAATTACCTACTGAAGATTTGAATGGGGCTTAGACTAGGTTCAAGAGGCTCGTCCGATTTATACCTCATCATGGCTTTAACCGTTGGTTCTTATGTACCCAATTCTACAATGGGTTATATCCAGACCAGAGAGCTATTCTTGATAATGCGGCCAAGGGGAGGTTCCATAAAAATGTTGAGGATGATCAAGGATGGCACCTTATTGAAGAAATGGCCATCCATGTTGCTGAATATGGAAATCCTTGAGGAAGTTGGTACGTAGATGAGTTGGGGGTAGCTGAGGTGGAAGGTCCTAGTGGGAGGTTAGGCTGTCCGGAGATTTTACAAACTACGGGTGTGCATGAACAAGTTTGTGCCATAACTGAGCAGGAGGTAGTTTGTGGTAGATGCGGTACAGAGGGGCATGACCCTATTACTTATATGGCGGATGTAGAGCGCGTCCGTGCCTATCAAAAGTTCAAGCAAGGAGTTCCATTCTCTAAGCTATATGAAGATTTGATAACAACAAGTACCTCTAGCCCTTCTGAACCAATGCCTCAACAAAGTGATTCATCTTCTGCAAATGGAGAGCTCGCAGAATTGAAGTCCCTAGTGTTAAACTTGACATTACAGTTCGGCCAGAAGTCCGACAAAAATGACAATGCCATTGTAGAGTTGCGAGATCAAGTTGCACGTCTTTCATCCGCGCAAAGTCAAATGAATCATTCACCTCCATGCGACCCAGTCAATGCCATAAATCTCCGAAGCGGTCTTACTTATGATGGACCGAAAGTGTCAGAAGATGGGGTTGTGACTGCTGATGATACCCCAGATAACGATTTGGAGGAGTTAAATGAGGATATCCCTGCTGAATATCATTCTGCAGCTCGATCGAGTTGTCTTTTGACTCGATTGAGTGATTTAACCTCTCCCAGAACTCGATCGAATACAATCCTTGCTCGATAGAGAGATGCCACATTTGAAGAATTCGATCGAGGAGTTAATTCCTCTCGATTGAGTAAAGTAGCATAAAATATAGTTCGATCGAGTGATTTTGGACCTCGATCGAAATATGCTGAAATAGAGGAACTCGATCGAGAGATGAATATTACTCGATCGAGAGATGAATATTACTCGATCGAGTGATTTGCCTGATGAAACTGTTCGATCGAGTAGTAACAATGCTCGATCGAGCACCAGTACCAGCGGAGCTTCAACTTCAAGATCTAATTCCTCTACCGTGTCATGTTCCCCTGTTGTGGAGGTGTCACGTGCTGATAAAGGTAAAGAGAAGGTCGCGGGCTCACTTATTGCTACCAGGGTTCCTTATCCGGAACGTCTGAAGGATGCTAAGGTCGAGCGACAGTACGGTATGTATCTGGACATGGTCAAGAATCTCTAGGTAACCGTCCCTTTTACTGAACTTATTACCCAGGTACCTAGTTACGCTAAATTTATGAAAGACATTGTGACGCGTAAGAGAGAGCTTAGTGAATTCGAGACTGTTGCATTTATGGAGGAGTCTAATAATTTACTTCTTAACAAAGCTCCACCGAAAATGAAAGACCCGGGTAGTGTCTCTATTACTTGTACCATAGGGAATGAAGTGATAGACAAGGCTCTTTGTGATTTACGAGCCAGTGTCAGTGTCATGCCCTTTTCTGTTTGCAAGAAACTTAATATGGGTCACCTTAAAATGACTAACATTACATTACAGATGGCTGATAGATCTGTAAGACGACGCTTGGGTATCTTAGAGGACGTGCCTGTCAAAGTAGGCAAGTTCTTTATACCAGTGGACTTTATTTTCTTAGACATAGCTGAGGATACCCGGACCCCAATTATACTAGGAAGACCATTCTTATGTACAGCTGGGGCCATTATTGATGTCAAACAAGGGCGTTTTACTCTTGCAGCAGGGAATGACGCAATCACTTTTAGTCTGCCCAGTGCACTTGCTCGGCCAATGATAGAGGATACTTGTTATTAAGTTGATATTGTTAACGAGTCTGTTTATGACTTCTGGTCGGGTTCTTTTATAAAGGATTCACTAGAAGCTTTGATGCTTTTAGATGAGTGTGCAGATAACCCAGATAACAATGATGTTGTGTTGGATTTGCTTGAAGCTGCTTTAGATAAGCGTGAACACACACCGACGCTGAAGGAGAGAGAGTGGAACAAATGATCAATACTCTTTGCGCCATAGAGGTAAAAGTAATTGAGCGTAAGCCTCTCCTTTCTCATCTTAAATATGCTTTCTTAGATGATATAGAGAAATATCCAGTCATTGTTAGTGCTAAACTTGATGATGATCAGCTTACCGCTTTGTTAGCTGTGCTTAAGAAAAACAGGAAAGCTATGGGTTCTTCATTGGATGACATTAAGGGCATTAGTCCCGACATTTGCATGCACAGAATTGAGCTTGAGGAAGATCACAAGCCTTGCAGACAGGTTCAGCGCCGGCTGAACCAGAAGATGCAAGACGTTGTGATGGCTGAGGTATGAAGCTGCTAGATGCAGGTACTATCTATTTTGTTGGTCATTCTAAATGGGTGAGTCCAGTTCAGGTAGTTCCTAAGAAAGGTGGGAGTATTGTGGTCAAGAATGACAAAAACGAGTTGATACCTACTGATACCGTCGTAGAGTATCAAAGATAAATTTATAAATCTAAACTACTACTATAGATAGTGGCAGTCAGGGTCGAACCACAGAGAGGCGATGCAATTAATAGTTGTCTAATTTTAGTCTAAATTAACAGTCGTGAGGGAGGCTGATTTGAATGATCCTATAACTAAAGGCAATCAAATTAAAATTAAACTAAAACAAACAAATTAGTAATTAAAGAAAATGGATGAAATCAAATATTAAAAGAATGCTAAGATGGTCGCTTCACTGTAGTTTCGGCGGCAGTATCCTAGGTAAGTCTGAAATAATCACATAAGACGGGAAAACAAGAAGTCCTTTCGGTCCATTCTTAACAGGTAGCATCTTTCGATCTAGCTACGGGTCCCTAATATCACTAGTACTGACTCTCGCCCTGAAAAGTGATTCTTAAAAGCCTAAATTAACTTATCTCTCGATCTTATTAATTTAGTCGTCTTAATTAAGTAGTTTATTTCCCTCCCCTATCTTTCGATCTATCGGGTCGGTCAATTCCTAAGCATTCAACTAGTCGCGTGCACTCGATTCGTCAAATATAGCAATTAAATTAATTGAGACGGAGCTGATCTCACGTGAGTCGGTCGATCGACCAGGTAAGGCAGTCGATCGACCATGACGCGACTCAGGTCTATGAAATCTATGCCGCCTACACTACAGGTCCCCTACATCTTAGCACGAAGGGATTAGCTACTCATGATAAAATTCATAACAACTATGAAATTAATAATTAACGAAATTTGATGCATGATTAAATAAACTAAGCAAACAAGACGCATAGACGGAATAAGGCTTTGGGGAAACTACTCTATGCAATTATAATCTATGAATGAATAAAGGTAAACTGAAATTACAGAATCAGAATTACCGAATGAAAGCAGGAAGAAGAATCCGCAAGCACGAACTTTATTAATGAAAGTAAATTGTATTGAATGATTATGAACTCTAATGCTAAACTCGAAATTGAACCCTAAATATTCGATCCCTAAAATTCTATCATCCTCTCTCCTGAAACCTCAGGTTACGTTATATAGATAGTCTTACGTAACTTTTATTCCTAAAACCTAATTACATTGGGCTTTCTAATTCTCGTCCTTTTAATTCACGCCAGAATCACGGTGTGGTCGATCGACCACTAGGACCAGTCGATCGACCAAGCCTCGCTGAACAGTAGTTTCTGATCTTATTTAGGAATCGCGCTCCGGTCGATCGACCATGTAGGTCAGTCGATCGACTGCTTCAGCTAGTACTTTGCTCCAAAAGCCTCGTATATTTGTCTTTCAGGCCTCGATACGCGCACCAAGTTCGCTTCCCGAGTAACTACTTCATGTCAAATAATATGCCAAGTACTCGGGGACGGATTTGGCTCATTTTCCACTGGATTCTTCACATTTCTGCAATATTACACAGAAAACACGAAAGTAGACGGAAAAAGGTGATATAGTAGCATAAACTACATAATTGAGCTCTGTAATGCGTGTAAAAGAGGGTGTAAAACATCATATTTTAGACACGTATCAAACTTCCCCAAACCAAACCCTTGCTTGTCCCCAAGCAAGACTAGACTCGATCTTAAAAGTTAATGGAACGAGTTCAATCTCAGAGCGAAATGCAACTATAGAGCCTAAACCAATTTAATGCACAACTAACAATCAACTAGCGAAATGAATCATGCAAACGAGTTATGTAGTCGTTAAAAACTGTTGAACTTTAAACTTATAGAGACTTATCATATTGGACTCTCGCGGGTCGCTCATATCACACAATGAATACAGGTGAGTATATGTAAAGATAGAAAGAAGTAAATGTAATGACTCTCACCTAACTACGACCTATAACAACATGCCTGCAATCTAATATGAAAATGATCTCTACAACCGTACATATGCATTCCAACCAAACAAATGACCATGACACATGCCAAGGTAAATATGGATATGTGAGGTAATGGGTAAGAAGGGGCTAAGATAAATTTGGATATGAGGAGTTAAATCCAAGCTAGTAACTACAGATCGAAATTACGGGGACATCCCAACTTCAAACTCAAGATCAATCGATACAAAACGGTGCCGATTAGAAGCACAAATCTCACAATTTCCACAATAAGTCAACTCCCCATAAGATACTAATACAACATGGGAGCAAAAATCGTCATTTAATAAAGACTTTGAATAATGCGATTTTGATTTTTTTTTTTCATTTCTGCCGTGCACGGTCGATCGACCCATGAGTCCAGTCGACCGACCAAAGGTCGAACTTGCTTTTCATTTTTTTTTTCTTTTCTCCCTTTTCAATTCTGTTTTTTTTTCTTTCTTTCCTCCTTTCCAACATTCCACCAACCTTCTCATAAAGAGCAATATAACCAAAATGCAATAAGCACATTTCCACAACTACCAATACTAGCTTGGATAAGGTAGGCTAAATATAGATTGTAGCTATATGGGACAAAAGGGCAATCTGGCTATGTGAGGTTTATGGGTAAAATGAGAAAAGGGGGCCTCTACCACATGTGTCAACAAACCACAAATCGAATGCATACATGTATTAAGCAGATTAAGTTCATATTTATGCAGATTGATGTTACATGTCTCATAAGGAATACTACTCACATTCCTAGATAAACTGGTCATGAATGACACCAGTTATAAAGCTCTAAAACTCAGAAAATGATGTAGTTTGCCAAAAATCTAAGTCAAGTTTAAAGTTCAGCCAGATATTTAACGAAAACTCGTAGACTACGCATATATGATTCTACTAATAACATGTCAATTTGGCACGGCTTAGGCATAAACAGATGAAAATGCAATGTCATCATTGAAATACTACCGTTCCGACTCAACCTATATGCTAAAATAAACGTGCAATTTTTTGAATTTTTTTAAAAATTTTCAAGTTTTTTTTTTTAGAATTTTTGTATATATATATATATATATTTATATATATATATATATATATATATATATATATATATATATATATATATATATATATATATATATATATATATATATATATATATATATATATAGGAAATGAAATAAACAATGCAAGATAAAAACCAAACGTGAATGCAAAACAGAATGAATGCAACGCAAAACCCTTCCCCAAACCAAATCACACAATGTCCTCATTGTGTGAAATCATATAAGAAAGATAAGCAAAGGAAATTGGGATTTTGCTGAATTATAACTGAAATTGACATAAATGAAGTACTCGGAAACTCACAAGACTTTAAGCGCAGCAGGAAACCCCTCCCCAAACCAGCGTGAGCTAGGAGGTTTCAGTAGCCAGCAGTGCTGCCATAGGTACCTGAAAAGAACAAAAGTACCGCGCATAATTCCCAGAAAGCAATTTACGAAACGCAAAATTATGAGCCAAGTAAGAAAACAGAAGAAAACAGAAATGAATCGGAGAATAAAATGGAGAAAAGACTTCCTCAACTCCGCAATTCGACCAAACACAGCAGGGGAGTGGTCGTGAACATGTACAGCAGCGAAGGCGGTCGATCGACCATACCAGCCAGTCGATCGACCAGGGTGACAGGAACAGAAGCCCCTGGAGTCGCGGCACAGTCGATCGACCATACAAGCCAGTCGATCGACTGAGATACCTGCTGTAAGTTTCTGATTTCTTCGAATTAGCTCAATAAATTGAGCTAATATGGTCTATGAACCTGCAAATACACATAATAACGCGCCCAAAATTGCGCAAAACCCAAAGTAATAGTCAAAAGTCTTTAAATCCTAAGCAAACTTATTAAAGCGAAGTCTTGCGCACACCAAAGCAATAAAAAGTCTAACAAAAGCAATAAAATGTTTTATTTATTTTATTTTTTTTTAAAAAAAGGTCTTAATCAACTAATAGTTGATCAAGAATGGCCACGGAATGGCCCACTTGCTCGGCTTCTGGCTACGAGAGGTAGCCTCTATAATGCTCATCTTCTCAGCTGCACTCCTAACAAATCGAATATCCGCAGAACTCAACGGATCAACGTCTCTAACATCTTCCCAATCACTGACCTCGTCTGGCTCATCAAAATCTAAATTGGACTCCGTCACCTTCACTGGCTCCTCATCAGGCTCCTCATCTGTGCCATAGCTAAGACATCCTAGACCGCCTCTTTGAACGATTGGCTCCTTCATAGCTAGAGCAATGAATGGCTCTTCCTTCCCCAAACCAGCTCCAGCAACAGTCAAAACAGAAGGATCTTCCTCCAATTTGCTCCCAGTTTGGGGTGAAGGTGTTATAGTAGAATTAGGCATAGGGGCAGGCATATCAGGCAACACAACATAAGACTTAACTACATTGCAAGTTACTGGGTACATAGCATCCTTCTTCTTATAAGTCTGGGCAAAACCAATGGACTGTTTTTCTACCTTAAAGGTCAACGTCCTTGAGCCAATATCTATAACTGCACCAGCAGTGTGTAGAAATGGTCTACCCAAAATGATAGGAATGTGAGCATCCTCGGGTTTATCTAGCACAATGAAGCCAATTAGGAAAAAGAACTTTCTTATTTGCACAGGAATGTCCTCTAAGACTCCTATAGGCTGGACCGCAGAACGATCGGCCATCTGCACAGTCATGTTTGTGATTGCAAACCTGGTCAAATTCAATTTCTTAGCAAGACTCAAAGGTATAACACTAATGCTAGCTCCTAGATCACATGATGCCTTCTCAATTGAGAAGGTACCGATATTACAAGGAACAGAAAAGCTACCTGGGTCTTCTAGCTTATGAGGTGCAGTACGAGTCAAATAAGAACATGACTCCTCAGTTAGTTCGACAGATTGCATAGTATCAAGTGACTTCTTTTTAGACAACAGCTGCTTCATAAATTTCATATAGGCAGGTACTTGATTAACTAATTCTAGGAAAGGAACTTGCACATTTAAACTACGAATAACATTTTCAAACTTGTTAAACGATACCTGTTCCTTCGTCGGCACCAATCTCTGTGGATAAGGGGCTGTAAGAAGAAACTTAGCCCTCTCCTCTAGGTCTCTCATACCGGCATCAGTGGACTTAGGCTGAAAATCCACAACTTTGTCCTTGTTGTAGCTCGAACCTTCTTCAGACCGTCTCAGGAATGAACCATTAACCGTTGTAGGGTCATACTTTAGAACCGAAACTGACCCATCAGCATTTGGATCTTGCCTCGATAATTTCGGAATCGTCGTACCCCGAAATAAGTAGTCCCTCAAGTTATCTGGCATTGGAGGACGAAAAGGTTCACGATCAGACGCATCTTCAGTCGATCGACCATGTAGGTCAGTCGATCGACTGGCTTCCGCAGGATCAGAAGCTTCACTGTTACCCGAGCTGGTCGATCGACCAGGTATGTCAGTCGATCGACTGATGTACCTGCTGATCGTCTTTTTCTTGCTACTGTTCATTCCAGCCTTTTTCTTACTCGGTTCTGCCTCATCGTAACATCTTCGACCATAGCGGGCCCATCAAGGATAGACCCACTCCTCAAAGTAATCGAATTTAGAGTCTCTTTTTGATCCGGCTGTGACAGTAATTGCCCCGGAGCTCTAGTTGCACTTTTGCTTGCCAATTGGACAATTTGACTCTCCAACATTTTTGTAGAAGTCTCTCTAGCTAGAGACTCCTTTTGCAGCATACCTGACAAATTCTGAACCATGTTTTTCAATTGAAATATCGTAACCTTGAAATTCTTTCTTTGAGGCACATAGGGAGGCTTTTGATATTGTTGCTGCTTATGAGGGGGTACATTATTCTGCTGCTGCTGCAGTGGTGGACCCGGGTTAAGGACATTCTGGTTCGTCCACCTCAAATTGGGGTGGACATTAGAGGGATCGGGATAAGTACCAGTCTGCCTAAAATGTTGAAAGGCAGCACATGTTTCATTCGAACTAGTACAAAACTCCGAAACATGTCCCTCTCCTCCACATCTTTTGCATGTAAAGGGACCGTCTGAAACTGCGTTAACTTTATACATCCCACCTTTTTGGGATCCCCCAAAATCTAGCTTGTCAAATCTCGCAGTAAGGGCCTCTATTGCAGCTACAGCAGGAGATTCAGCTGATCTTCTCTGATTTCCTCTAGAATTCCCATGCTCAGCTTTATAGGTGGCCATATCTTCAATAATCTTCCACCCCTTAGTTTCTCCAACATTCTCCTGGAATCTGCCATTAGCTGCAGCATCCAGGATAGCCCTCTGATCATCGTTGAGCCCATTATAGAATGATTACACAGACACCATTGTTCGACCCATGGTGCGGAATAGATCGCACCAGCCTCTTGAAACGGACCCATGCCTCATGAAAATCTTCATCAGGACCCTGTTTAAAGCTTGTGATATGAGCTCTAATCGCATTGGTCTTCGATGCGGAGAAATATTTCTTATAAAATGCTAGGGGCAGCGAATTCCAATCAGTAATCCAATTGGCAGCTCGATCCAGATCTCGGTACCACTCCCTAGCAGCATCACGGAGCGAGAATATGAACATCGTTTCTTTTATCTGGTCCTGGGTCACACCTGCTTGTGGGGGTATGGAACAACAGTAGTCAATGAATATCTCCATATGTTTAGCTGTATCTTCATTCGCAGCTCCCCCAAATTTATTTCTCTCAACCAAGTTTATGTAGGACGGTTTTGCTTTGAATTTTCTTTCCGTCCCGGCTGGCAACGCGAATCCCTTATAGAGATTCTCTGCTTTTGGCTGGGAGTGACTGGCTATACTTGCTTCTTCAGCCATATCTGGAGATGTAACAGTCTCAGCTGAAGAAGTAGAAATAGGAGACGAACGTGGATCCTCCTCGAATAACTCGTTCTCGTAATAACTGGACAGGGTACTCAGCTCTTCCTCTGTCGGCAATACTCTAGATGATCGTCTCAACTCACGCAAAGTCCTTTCGATCTAAGGATCTAATGGTCATAATTCACCACCCTGTGACCTGCGCATAAGAGGAAACTACAAATAGAATATGAGAATAGTTTAAGGAACAGATGTCCCTTAAACTACGAGAAAGACTAAAATAAAAACAACTAAAAATTTAAACAATTGCCTCCCCGGCAACGGCGCCAAAATTTGATACCGTCATAGAGTATCAAAGATAAATTTATAAATCCAAACTACTACTATAGGTAGTGGCAGTCAGGGTCGAACAACAGAGAGGCGATGCAATTAATAGTTGTCTAATTTTAGTCTAAATTAACAGTCGTGAGGGGGGTTGATTTGAATGATCCTATAACTATAGGCAATCAAATTAAAATTAAACTAAAACAAATAAATGAGCAATTAAATAAAATGGATGAAATCAAATATTAAAAGGATGCTAAGATAGTCGGTTCACTGTAGTTTCAGCGGCAGTATCCTAGGTAAGTCTGAAATATTCACGTAAGACGGGAAAACAAGAAGTCCTTTCGGTCCATTCTTAACAAGTACCATCTTTCGATCTAGCTACGGGTCCCTAATATCACTAGTACTGACTCTCGCCTTGAAAAGTGATTCTTAAAAGCCTAAATTAACTTATCTCTCGATCTTATTAATTTAGTCGTCTTAATTAAGTAGTCTATTTCCCTCCCCTATCTTTCGATCTATCGAGTCGGTCAGTTCCTAAGCATTCAACTAGTCGCGTGCACTCGATTCGTCAAATGTAGCAATTAAATTAATTAAGACGGAGCTGATCTCACGTGAGTCGGTCGATCGACCAGGTAAGGCAGTCGATCGACCATGACGCGACTCAGGTCTACGAAATCTACGCCGCCTACACTATAGGTCCCCTACATCTTAGCACGAAGGGATTAGCTACTCATGATAAAATTCATAACAACTATGAAATTAATAATTAACGAAATTTGATGCATGATTAAATAAACTAAGCAAACAAGATACATAGACGAAATAAGGCTTTGGGGAAACTAATCTGTGCAATTCTAATCTATGAATGAATAAAGGTAAACTGAAATTACAGAATCAGAATTACCGAATGAAAGCAGGAAGAAGAATCCGAAAGCACGAACTTTATTAACGAAAGTAAATTGTATTGAATGATTATGAACTCTAATGCTAAACTCGAAATTGAACCCTAAATATTCGATCCCTAAAATTCTATCATCCTCTCTCCTGAAACCTCAGGTTACGTTATATAGATAGTCTTACGTAACTTTTATTCCTAAAACCTAATTACATTGGGCTTTCTAATTCTCGTCCTTTTAATTCACGCCAGAATCACGGTGTGGTCGATCGACCACTAGGACCAGTCGATCGACCAAGCCTCGCTGAACAGTAGTTTCTGATCTTATTTAGGAATCGCGCTCCGGTCGATCGACCATGTAGGTCAGTCAATCGACTGTTTCAGCTGGTACTTTGCTCCAAAAGCCTCGTAAATTTGTCTTTCAGGCCTCGATACGCGCACCAAGTTCGCTTCCCGAGTCACTACTTCATGTCAAATAATATGCCAAGTACTCGGGGACGGATTTGGCTCATTTTCCGCTGGATTCTTCACATTTCTGCAATATTACACAAAAAACACGAAAGTATACGGAAAAAGGGGATATAGTAGCATAAACTACATAATTGAGCTCTGAAATACGTGTAAAAGAGGGTGTAAAACATCATATTTTAGACACGCATCACCTACTAGAGTAGTAACTGGTTGGCGGATGTGCATAGACTACAGACAGCTGAATGCCGCCACAAAGAAAGATCAATTTCCCCTTCCTTTCATCGATTAAATGGTAGAAAGGTTAGCTTCTCATATGTTTTTCGGTTATCCAGATGGATACTCAGGGTTCTTTCAGATCACTATTCATCCAGATGATCAGGAAAAGACTACTTTTACTTGTCCTCAGATGTTTTTGCTTATCGCAGGATGCCTTTTGGTTTATGTAATGCCCCTGCCACCTTCCAAAGGTGCATGATGGGGATATTTTATGAGTATATAGAGTCTATTATGGAAGTCTTTATGGACGACTTTAGTGTATATGGAAGTGACTTTGCTAACTGTCTGTCTAACCTTCATAATGTGTTGCAGCGCTGCATTAAGGTTAATCTTGTGCTTAATTGGGAGAAGTGCCACTTTATGGTCAACGAGGGAGTTGTCTTAGGGCACTTAGTTTATGACAGGGGATTGAGGTCGACAAAGAAAAGGTGCAAGTGATTCAGCAATTGCCTCCTCCTGTTAATGTTAAATGAGTAAGGAGTTTCCTTGGTTACACCGGCTTTTATCGCCGGTTTATCAAGGACTTTTCAAAAATTACTAAACCACTTACACAGCTACTGCTTAAGGATGCCCCCTTTGTATTTACAGATGAGTGTCTTTCTGCTTTTAACAAGTTGAAGCTGTTAGTTATTTAGACCTTAGTAGACTCATCTTATGAAATCAAAATTACTAACTAATCTGATGTAATGGTCTAAATCTACATGCATGCAAATATAAAAAAGATAGAAATTTTCTTACATTGGAAAATGGCAAATTTGGGCACTAAAAAGGTCTCCTACCCTTGTACTTCTTGAGCTATAAAGTGATGGATGATCCTCCTCTTAAACCAAACCACCAGAATTGATGGTCTCCTTTGGTGTGCACCCAGAGTAGCCCAAAATTTACTACAAATAATATTAACAGGATATTATTTGAGTATTATGTGTGTATATTTGAGATACTAATTAATATAATTACCTTGATAATATTATTAGTCGACATATATATGTGTTTTAAAATACAAAGATGAACAAAATAAGAAGAAAAATATGGTCTATAGATGGTGTTTAAGAACCAACCACAACAAGCACACAAAGACCAATTTTTCATCAAATTTTCAACATTAGAAATGATGGAAGAAATTGGGTATTTATAGCCATGCAAATATAAACAATTCACATACAAAAGATAGTGGGAAATGCCTACCTTTTCCACTCACAATGAGTATATTAGTAGTGTATAAAAATCAGTCCAAATGGGCCCCTATGAGTCCATTCGGTTTTCGAAATTTGCCTCAAAATACTTATAAGTCATATATTTAATTATCTTATATAATTAAATATTAATTTGATTACTTAACATTTAAATAATACAAATTAACAACTAATAACCACTTAACTATTATGTAGTTATTAGACCATTTTATCAATATAGAATGTATCTTATAAACCCTTATTAGCTAATTTTACAACCTCTTGTAAATTTAAATAGCTAATTACCTCCTTCTGAAAACCTATACACATATCGTATAAAATTTATTAATTAACAATTAATTAATAAATTCTATTTATTTATTAATTAATTAATTATCACATAATTAAATAATAAATCTTCTTAGCCCGAGTTCGTAACCCGTCATCAAATAATACATTCACACGACTAATTAAAAGTCAAATAATACAAGGAATTAATTATCTCGTATCTTATACAAAAAATTAATTCATTCAATTTGGGCGTCATTCTATTGGTGTGACCTAAAGGGATCAGTTGATCACCGCCATCACACGACAGTAACGTCAAACTCTAGTCAGCCTAGCGTTACCGATTAACGTTGATCAATTGACAAAAAAAATAATATAAATCCCTGATATTCCTTTTACGAGATTTAATATGTAAACGCACTTATTGTGGAGGACACTATTCCTACAATGTCCCACTTGTCCGACACAAGTGTGCGCTACCAATTATCTTGTCCAATAATATCTCCCACTCAATGCAAGATGTCTTTCAGGTCGTTCTTTCACGTGATCATATCTTAAAGTGGTTTCCGCGATCAGGAGAATAACTGTCTGACCGGATAATCTACTATAGATCTCATCCGAGCGTGGCCACACATTTTCTGTCACCTTTCCTTGAGTGGCCTTGAGATAAAATATGACATAAATGTACAATCTCGTTGACCTATTTTCTTCGTTCGATACAGATCACAATGACCCAGTAAATGCTCATCGGCCTCCTTTTACGATGCGACCTAGAACAAAAACCTGAGCCACCGGAAAACCGCACCAACTCAGACAAATAGTCGCCAGTCTAAATAATTGACTCGAAGGAATAATTAGAAATCCTCGCCACGACCTAGCAACAAAAGGACTCTATAAATGGTCACTGTCCGACAAATTATCTCACAATCTGCCTATGTAATCGACTAGCCATCACTATGACTATATGATAGTCGAACTTGTCATGTATCGTCTTACAATCTAGTCACTCCGAGACGTCACCTCATTAAGTAACGAGGAACAAAATACAATGTTAATCTAGTTCACTTTAATAGGGTTCGACATTGTCACTACAACCTATTTGGATAAAACAAAGTATTTTTAAATTCAGATATAAAACTGAATACAACGATAAATGCAATTATCATATATGAAATAATAAATACAATATCTTGATTATTACATATCATATAATTTATAATAGTTCTGGCATTTGCCTCAATCCCATCAAAACTACATGACTATCATTTTTAGCTTGAGACAATGGCTTGGTTAAAGAATCGGCGCTGTTGTCAGCTGTCCCAACCTTACAGACTTTAATTTCCTTCCTTTCAATTAAATCTCTAATTACATGAAATTTCCTAAGTACGTGTCTAGACTTGTTACTAGACTTGGGCTCTTTTGCTTGAAAAATTGCCCCACTATTATCACAATACAAAGTGATTGGATCCTCGGCAGTCGGAACTACTTTAAGTCCCTCTGAGAATTGCCTAATCCAAACAGCTTCCTTTGCAGCTTCAGAGGCTGCAATGTACTCAGCTTCCATTGTACAATCAGCAGTCACAGACTCCTTTAAACTTCTCCAGCAAACCGCCCCTCCGTTCAACAAAAAGACAAAACCAGCCTGGGATTTCAAACCATCCCTATCAGTTTGGAAACTGGCATCCGTATAACCTCTTATACGTAATTCAGATTCTCCTCCAAACACTAAGAATGAATCCTTAGTCCTTCTCAAGTACTTCAGAATATTCTTGACGGCAATCCAGTGACTCTCACCTGGATTTTTCTGATAACGACTTGTCATACCCAAAGCATACGAGACGTCAGGACGAGAACACATCATAGCATACATGATCGATCCAACAGCGGAAGCATAGGGAATCCATTTCATGCGTTTGATATCCTTAGGCTCAGTAGAACCCTGTGACTTACTCAAAGTAATCCCACTGCCTATAGGTAGAAAAACTCTTTTGGAGTTTTTCATATTGAATCGGTCAAGAATATTATAGATATAGGCTTCTTTACTCAAATTTAATATCCTTTTGGATCTATCCCTATAGATCCGGATACCCAAGATGCGTCGAGCTTCTCCCAAATCTTTCATTTGGAAGTGATTTCCTAACCACTTCTTGACAGAAGCAAGCATATCTACATCATTCCCAATGAGTAATATGTCGTCCACATAAAAAAGTAAGAAAACAACTTTACTACCACTAAACTTCATGTATAAACATGATGCTTAAACACTTCGAGAAAAAACATTATGTTTAATAACAAATCAAAACGATGATTCCAACTCCGTGACGCTTGCTTAAGACCATAAATGGATCTCTTAAGTTTGCATACTTTGTTAGGATTTTTAGGATCCACAAAACCTTCAGGTTGTGCCATGAACACTTCCTCTTCCAGAAACCCGTTCAGGAAGGCGATTTTAACATCCATTTGCCATATTTCATAATCATGAAATGCATCAATCGCTAACATTATCTGAACAGATCTAAGCATAGAAATTGGTACAAAAGTTTCATCATAGTGTAAACCATGAACCTGGGTGAAACCTTTGGCCACCATTCTAGCTTTGTAGACATCTTTATGTCCATCCATGCCGATTTTAATCTTAAATATCCACTTACACTGAAGTGGTCGAACATCTTTAGGTAAGTCAACCAGGTCCCATACCTGATTTTCGTATATGGAATCAAACTCGGATTGCAGGGCCTCGAGCCATAGCCTAGAGTCAGAACTAGTAATAGCTGCTTTGTAGGTCTTAGGTTCATCACTTTGCAAAAGTAAAACCTCATAGTCACCATCTTTCTCGGTAACACCAAGGTATCTATCAGGCTGGCAACTAACCCTCTCTAACCTCCTATGTTCAAAAGGAACAATAACCGATTCAGACGTAGAAGGAACATCTTCCTGTACTGTCACATCAGTTTGTGGCTCTTGAAATTCATCAAGTTCAAATTTTCTCCCACTCTGTCTTCTAGAAATAAAATTATTTTCTAGAAAGACAGCTTCACGAGCCACAAGCACTTTGTTCTCGTTACAACCCCATACTTTCATGTATCACAAATTCGGGACCTTCCCTTTCCATATCTCATATGGAGTTTTGTCAGTTGCTTTAGTGGGACTTTGATTAACTGAGCGTATAGCAAATGAAATGGCAAAACCCCAAAATGACTTAGGTAACTTAGTTTGACACATCATTGATCGAACCATTTCTAATAAAGATTGATTCCTCCTTTCAGCTACACCATTCAATTGTGGTGTGCCAGGAGGATTTAACTGAGATACGATACCGCAGTCTTTAAGGTGATCTCTAAAGTCATTGCTTAACTATTCCCCACCACGATCTAATCGTAATGCTTTAATCTTCATATTGATTGAAATAGCTTTGCTATATACAATCACATTATGGGAAAAAGTACAACGTTTGTCTTTGATGACAAAAGAAAAACCTTCTGTGTCTAACACAGATACTGATATTATATTCCTAGACAACGCCGGTACAAAATAACAATTATTAAGAAACAACTGCAATTCCGAAGCTAAATTAATTACATAGGTTCCTACTGAGACGGTAGCTACTTTAGATCCGTTTCCCATTCGGAGATCAACATCACCCTTGTTTAGCTTTCTTATGCTTTTTAGGCCTTGCGAATGATTGCACAAGTGAGAACCACAACCAGTATCTAATACCCAAGTTGTATTTGAAGCATAATTTATGTCTATCATAAAAGATTCGGTTGCGAAATTACATGTTGGCTTCACAATCCCAGCTTTAATGTCATCCATGTATTTTGTGCAATTACGCCTCCAATGTTCCTTGTTATTACAATAATTACAAGTATCTTTAAGAGGATTACCCTTCTTAGGCTTAGGCTTGGTAGAGCAACTCGCAATTGCTTTACCTTTGCCCTCTACCTGTACGGGCTTCTTACCTGCGTTCCTCTTAAACTGCTTCTTCCCCTTCACGTTTATCGCAAGTACATCCCTCCTCGTACTCCTACACAATCCCATGTCCTTCTCTGCTTGTACAAGCAGAGAATGGTGCTCATGTAAACTTTTTCTCATGTTCGTCATATTATAATTGATGGAAATCATATTTTAAATATCACATATTTTAGTTTAAAGTTTTAGTCATAAAAACTTAAGGATCTTATGCATGCAAAAGATATAAATGAGTGTAGAGGAAAACTGGTTCCTTACATTGAATATTTCGGTTTATGGGCACAAGTAAGGTCTCCTACCTCACTTGTTCTTGAGCTTTCCATATGTTAGGATGATCCTCTAAAGACTTCAAGTATAGAAGTCACTCCTCTTGATTGCACCCAAGATTATCCCATATGTCTACTAAATAATATGTGCTACATATTTGTTTAGTAGTTTACCTTAAAATTGATTACTAATACTCATATATTACATTAATAATATTAGTAATATTTTATGAACAATTTGAATCAAAAATCTCATGTTTTGATGGAGAAAAAGATGAATAATGTGAGAGAGGATAACTTTGCATGTCATATAATGGCATGAATAATAAGAGAACTAATTCCCTTAAATTAAAGGAGGTTTCACGGTTGGAACATCAAACATAGGGCATCTTACTTTTCTCTTTTTGTCTTCACAAGAATTAGGTGTGTAAGATGTGTAAGAGTAGGTGTAAGGCTAGTTGTAGGTAGGCATCATCATGCCACTTTATCAATTAAAATAAAACAACCAAAACACACTAATACTCCCTCCTTTTTCGGTCCATCCTCCATAAAATGGACTACCATTTTATTTTGTCAATTTGTCAATTATCACACAATATGTCACATGTAGTATATTACATGTTATTAATTAATTTAATGCATATTTATCACATAAATATCATTTTATAAAATTAATTAAATTACATACAACAAATTGACTAGTGATACTTGATCACATAAATAAAATGGGTCATATAATTATAATTCACAACATCTTGTAATTATAATTAATCATTCATTCTTATCTCTATTGTTTCTCAAACAATAAACAATTTTAGTAATAAAGCATTTTTATTACTAAAATAAATCTTATTTAATCTCATTAAAATAAGATATAATATTCTCTCTCACAATTGAATTGTTCAATATTGAGGAATTGATCAACTTGTATCGTCATACAATTAATCAACTTTACAGATAAGGGCATCATCCTTTAGGTGTGACCTTAAGGGATCAACTGAACACCACCGTCCCACGACAGTATCGTCAAACTCTAGCAAGCCAATCGTTACCGATTATTGTTGATCAGTTGACTATAAAATAAATCATCCGTTACGTATTCTAAAAATGAGATTTGAACATGTGATCATCACGTTCGACAATTGTGATCGCATTATTGTCGGGGACACTGCAGCAATCTCCCACTTGTCCTCGACAAGTGTGCGTCACCAATTCTCTTGTCCTATTACTATCTCCCACTCAATACAAGGTGTCTTGCAGGCCGTACTTGTAAGTGATCATATCGAGAGTGGTTTCCTCGATCTAGAGAATAATCGATTTGACCGGAGTTATCTACCATAGATACCTTCCAAGCGTGGCCACGCATTTCCAGTTCATTACTCCTCGAGTGGCCCTGAGATATTGTTTTAACCCTGACAAGGGGGTGGACAATTCCTATCACACTATTCCCTTCGACTAGCCACAGCCATCATAACCCAAAATATGCCCATTTGACCCCATTTACGAAGGTCGTAGTAACATAAATCAAAGTTAATCTGAAACTGTGCCACCTTAGGCGAATAGTCTTTAGTCAAAAGAATCGACTCATTAGAATACTATAGTAGCTCTCACCACGACCAGGCTATATAAATTTGCCAGAACTCTATAAGCGGCCACTGGGCCCGACAAAGTGTTCCTACCAGTCTGCCTATGTGATCGACTAGTCATCTCACATGACTCTATGGCACTTGAACTTGCCATCAATCACATCACACTCTAGTCACTTCGAGACGTCACCTCATACAAGTGACTATGGGCAAATACCATGTTAATCTGAGTTCACATTAACGGGGTTCAATATTGTCTCTACAACCCGTTTGGATGTAACAAAGTATAAAAGGAGTTTTTAGATTTAAAAACTCGAACGACAAATGTGATTATCTCATATGAATAGTCAATACCTGATTACTTCTTCATATTTTTATAATCAATTTTCATCTTATATGTAGTTGTTTATCTCAATTGCAATTGAAATGACATATGACATGACTCATCATGTTAAGCCTATGAGAAGGCTTTGGTTAGTAGGTTTTATCAACTTCTTGTACCTTACTCAAACTTACTACATACTCGTTTTCCTTTGTAATGTATTCATTTGCATTACAAAACTTTCTGAGTACGTGTCTAGATCCAATCTAGACATAAGCTCTCTAATCTTAGAATAGCTCCCACTGTTTTCACAGTGTGCGGGACCCATCCCTCTCGCACATCTCATGATTGCAAGTGTACTCAATTTCCGTTGTAAGCATCTCTCATTGTTCTTTATTGCCTAGAACAATTCTAGCAAATCCATTTCTTAAATAACATAGCCACAATGGTTCCTTAACCATCTTTAGGTGTTTCGAATACGATTTTTGTCCGAAACCTTATACAATCTCAACAGTCATTAGTGTAAGCCCTTACACAAATTAGTGAATGGTATCAAAACACTTAACTTTACACCCTTAATGCTTCAACAAGCACTTAAGGATGATCTATATGGCTATTTGGTAACTATTACTTAAATTCGATTTTGAAACAATTCATCATACTCAAAGTATATGAAGTGTTATACATCATTACTCATTTAATTGATCCTCCAGCGAAAGCAAATGGAATCAATCAAATATGTTCAACTTGATTGAACTAGTCATGAATCTTATCAACATAAGACTTCTTATTTGACGCTAATATCATGTGGATTTATCTCCATAAATTTGGATATTAAAGATGTATTATATATCTCCAAGTCTTAAATCATTCCCAATGATCAATATGTCATCCACATATCAGACTAATTAAAAATTACCGTAACTCCCACTAAACTTTATGTATAAACACGACTTCTCGACTTATTGAGAAAAGTTTTATAACATGATCAAAACATTGATTCCAACTCATTGATGTCCTACTTAAGACCCTCTCTTAAGTTTCACATTATCTTAGGATGGCAAGAATCTACAAAACTCAAGACATGTATTGAATACATTCCTTCTAATTGAAGAAGTGGGTTTTAGATTCACTCGCTATAAATATCTCATAATGAAACACAATCCCTAAGAAGATCCAAATAGACTTAAGCATTTCAACTAGTGCAAAACCCTTTGCTACCAATCAAGCTTCGATATCTAACAATTCACTTGGAATTTATTTCGGATTTTCATGGCTCTGAGCCTTGTATTGAGTTGTGACTTAAAGAATCTCATGTAAGTCATATGTTCATTACTTTCCAGAAGTAATTAACCTGAATCAAACAATTTCTTTGTAAGTTACAAGCTCTTTACTTTCTAAAAGTAACACTAATTCATCATCTTCAACAAGTGATGACTTTAACCTCCTAGGTTTTGAAGAAACAACGTCTTACACAAAACGTATCATGTAGCCAAGAAAGACCAGTTTCGTGCGAAATAACATTCTTTGTGGCTCTT
The DNA here is from genome assembly GCF_048544455.1 of Silene latifolia. NCBI lineage: Eukaryota > Viridiplantae > Streptophyta > Magnoliopsida > Caryophyllales > Caryophyllaceae > Silene > Silene latifolia. The sequence continues at coordinate 89,392,326 of NC_133528.1, forward strand.
GAATAATTTCTCCCACTCTGTCTTCTAGAGATAAACTTGTATTCTAGAAAGACAGCTTCACGAGCCACAAACCCTTTGTACTCGTGATTATAGTAAGGAAAAATGAGCATTTGTTTGTTTTGAAAACTTACAAATATGGTACCCTACCATTTCATATCTCATATGATTCGTTTTAGATTTAGTGGAAAAAATTTAGACAAAATGATAAAATCCCCAAAAGGATCAAGTAACTCAAAGTAACTTGATTAAAGTCCAAATCATATCGAATAGGGTTTGATTTCTTTATCCAACCACATTATCCCATAATGCGTGCTAAGAGAGATTTACTTTTGATACTATATCACATTTCCTTTGGCTTATATCAAAGTCTTCACTTTGATAATCCCATCACGACTAAATCATGATTCCTGGAACTCTTTTAACTTCTTCAAAGATTTCTCTATTTACCTTATTAAGTGAACACATTAGTGTCAACTTAAATCGTTGGTAAAATAAAATGATCAACCTATTCTGGATCAATGATTTACAACCTCGATCTCCTTTTCAACCAAAAGCACGAGACATCTTGCTTTGAATACAAGATACGCATATACCATAAGATTAACAATCTAATGGTTCCAAGAGTACTCGATAACTCTTTGCGTTCATCATTCCAGAATTTAAGGTTTAATCTTTGGTTACCAATTTGAGTCTTGTATCATCTACATGATATGTCATTCTAGTTTGGTTTAGAATATAATCACCTTGATAATGGGCAAGCCATACATCAAATCATGGTGTATAGGGTAACAAAAGTGAAACCTCTTTTGTATCTTAACAAGTTTATATTCTTATTTAGAGTTTATGCACTTAATAGTCATAATTAAGTACAACTTTAAACCCAAAACTAGATTGAGTACACAATGACTCTATCTCTCAACATCATTATTGCTAGTCGTCATATTCTAATCATCTTATGTATCAAATACAATGATGAAAACCACCACCGGTTTCTAATATTGACGAAGTAGTACTAGAAAAATTTATGTCAATCAAATAAACATTTAAAGAAGAAGGTCCCATTAGATGTCCCACAACTAACTTGTTGATTCTTCAATAATTTGGGGTAGTTTCCTTTCTAGCGTCCAACAACTAAGACAATGGAAACTTTATCGGTCGGGATTGATAGGTTTAGTATCGTTATTCTCAATAACTTAACTTTTACCATTACCTTGTATCAATTACATTCTAATTTTACTTCTTGGAACCTCGTCCTTTTCTTAACGGTTAAGAGAATGCTCCCACTCATTTCAATGAGTCTTTGCTTAGAGAAGCAAAATTGAATTTCATTAAGACTACTCTTCATTTGTTCGTTTAGTCTTAAAACTTTCATTGACATGGTTGCGGTATTTTGGTCAATTTTTTTTTTTTTTTTGATGACGAGGGGGTTAAATCCCCCCCGGGCCCATGCATTCCAACACCACCACATGGACAATGTAAGCCACCCCCTTCGGGGGCTGCAGTGGCCAAGTGATCATCGCCCCAGCTGGTAGTCGAACCCGGGAGCTCTCAACTCCTGCACTTCTGCAAGCTTCAAGGTTTAACCCGGCTGCCACTGGACTAACACCACTTGGTTTGGTCAATTTTGATTTCCAACAAATCTAGTTACCAAAATGATTTAACGTTTCAAAGTACTAAACTCAATTAAGTACATGAGAAACCATTCATTGTAAGTAGATATGTTAGTCGAAAATCAAAAACCCTTTTGATCACGAATAACTTTCATCTATACTCTTCATAAGAGATTCTTCCAATGGATAACACGAGGTTTTAGAAGAAAATTCATATTTGTCTTTCGTTACGATGTTTTAATGGAGATTTGAACTAAAATCGAAATGACATCGTATAATTTGAGGTAAAGAAATAGAACAATACGATAACGGAATAATTAAAACAAAAACATTTCTCGTTATAATAATACTTGTAAATATAATAACAAGTAAGGCATTCACATAGTGACCTCTACCCAACTATGATAAATGATTCCAAGATCCAAATTCATATTAACTTGGGCACGGTGTAGCCGATTCATCCCTTATCAATATAACTCGGTGGATTAACTCTTTAATCGATTCTACTTTTAGAACTCTTGGTCGATAAAATTACATTAATATTTATCTTTAGCCCAAAACACATCCGGCTATGGTCGAGAATACTTTTGTTGAGTTCAACCCAAATTTCTAATAAATGTGTCCATGATCCAAATTCACATTAACTTGGGCACGGTGTAGCCAATTCATCCCTTATCAATATAAATTCGGTGGATAGACATTTATCACCCACTTCCCCTACGTAACAAGGTTTGTACCCCGGTGTGGCCGAGCGCACTCCCTCACGAAATAGGTTTTCATGGTTTCTACTTTTTGGTAAGGCAAAGTCTCAATTGTTTATTTTTAGCGAGAGGTCGTGTCAATTTATTATCTATCACGTTTTAAGTGAACTAAAGCGGTGAACTACGATAATTGTAATTGACACGGTCGATAAACTCGATTAAAATGCATGTTTAGTTATGGCGATTTAGCGATGCATGCAACATATAAATAAAATGCAAAGCATTAAAATAAAATCCTAGTATGGCCTTCCTAAAATAGTAAATCTAATAAACTATTACAAATTCGGAAACTAACTCCTTTGGTCCCTTGAACTTCGGTCTTGGCACGCACTTCAAGACAACACTTTCTTTGATGGACCGCCTTCTCGAATGGTACCGTCTTCAAGGAACTCCGGAATAATTAAATTACAAAATGAATTACATAATTTCCTATTATACATTTGTAATAAAAATAAAAATAAATCTATTAAATTACAAAACAGTGATGCAAGATCACAATAATTACAACCGAATCGATATTCCCATACATTTTGGGTAATACCAATAAAAACTAAGGCCATACTAAGTAAAATTACATAATTCAAAAAATTACATAAAATTAAAATATGACAATCATAAATAAAATGCAGCATTATAATATGTATGAACTTGCTCAATTTTATGCTAAATCGCCTTTTAAGAGCCAATATCGTATATTTATCGGTTTTCATGGATTTGCGTGATTATAACTTGTTAAAATCACAATAATTACATAAATTCATATTTATGTACAAGTTAATTACCCTAACCATCTTAGGACTCAAAACTTAGTCTTCACTAATATTTTGACAATAATTAAACTTGATTCCTTAATAATGTTCATAATGGACCAAAAAAAAAAAATACAATTTTATGCTATACACTTCAAATTGAATTATAAAAATTTCAAATAATTTAAAAATTTGAAATTTAAACTCATGAACATTCTGAAAAAATACCATGACAGTCATAATGTTCAAAACTTAGGTTAAAAATTTCGAAAATTTATCGAGAAAAAAAATGTTGCGGTTTATCGGTTTTAACAAATATTACCATAAAAATATGAGAAAAATTATTTTCATCATCTTTTAACTTTTAGATCTGAAATATATGATAAAATGCAACATCTGACATTTTTCCTTTAGTCATGAAGTATGTATTAGCATTATTACTAATTATAGTCACAATTTATGTGATTTTTCATCAAAAATTCATAAATCATGCAAAAAGACTTCATTATTGCCAAATATTTTACACACATCTTTCAAAATTGCATGTGACAACATACTAAAATTCCATGACCAGATTCGAAATATAACTCATATTAACCTATTTACTCATTTAAATACGATTTTAACTTATAAAATTCATATTTCGAGCAAAACAACTTATTTTAACATGAAAATTTACAGGCCATCAGTATGTACTACATTTGAAAACATATCCAAAAACCACTGGAAAATTCGATGTTTAGCTATTTTTCGTCCAAAAATGACGTTTTTCTCATAAAAATCATATTTTAATGCCAATAATATATATAATGAACATTAAAAATCCATAAATCATCCCATATGACCTAAAATCCATTTAGGACTAGAAAAATTTAACATGCAAAATTATTTCAAGATTTATCTTCACAAATCCTAAATTTCAAGTTTTATTCGTTAATCGTATTATCTCGGAAAAACGATCCCGATCTTGCATGCAACAACCATAATGCTCTGATACCACTTGATGGAAATCATATTTTAAATATCACATATTTTAGTTTAAAGTTTTAGTCATAAAAACTTAAGGATCTTATGCATGCAAAAGATATAAATGAGTGTAGAGGAAAACCGGTTCCTTACATTGAATATTTTGGTTTATGGGCACAAGTAAGGTCTCCTAACTCAATTGTTCTTGAGCTTTCCATATGTTAGGATGATCCTCCAAAGACTTCATGTATAGAAGCCACTCCTCTTGATTGCACCCAAGATTATCCCATATCTCTACTAAATAATATGTGCTAGATATTTGTTTAGTAGTTTACCTTAAAATTGATTAGTAATACTCATATATTACATTAATAATATTAGTAATGTTTTATGAACAATTTGAATCACAAATCTCATGTTTTGATGGAGAAAAAGATGAATAATGTGAGAGAGGATAACTTTGCATGTAATATAATGGGATGAATAATAAGAGAACCAATTCCATTAAATTAAAGGAGGGTTTCACGGTTGGAACATACAACATAGGGCATCTTACTCTTCTCTTTTTGTCTTCACAAGAATTAGGTGTGTAAGATGTGTAAGAGTAGGTGTAAAGCTAGTTGTAGGTAGGCATCATCATGCCACTTTATCAATTAAAATAAAACAACCAAAACACACCAATACTCCCTCCTTTTTCGGTCCATCCTCCATAAAATGGACTACTATTTTATTTTGTCAATTTGTCAATTATCACACAATATGTCACATGTAGTATATTACATGTTATTAATTAATTTAATGCATATTTATCACATAAATATCATTTTATAAAATTAATTAAATTACATACAACAAATTGACTAGTGATACTTGATCACATAAATAAAATGGGTCATATAATTATAATTTACAACATCTTGTAACTATAATTAATCATTCATTCTTATCTCTATTGTTTCTCAAACAATAAACAATTTTAGTAATAAAGTATTTTTATTACTAAATAAATCTTATTTAATCTCATTAAAATAAGAAATAATATTCTCTCTCACAATTGAATTGTTCAATTTTAAGGAATTGATCAACTTGTATCATCATACAATTAATCAACTTTACAGATAAGGGCATCATCCTTTAGGTGTGACCTTAAGAGATCAACTGACCACCACCGTCCCACAACAGTAACATCAAACTCTAGCAAGCCAATCGTTACCGATTAATGTTTATCAGTTGACTATAAAATAAATCATCCCTTATGTATTCTAAAAATGAGATTTAAACATGAGATCATCACGATGGACAATTGTGATCGCATTATTGTCGGGGACACTCCAATAATAATTTACGCTAAATTGGGTAAATCCTTTGACATGAGAGAGAGAGTGGAGCACTCGGTCCACCACAAGTTCGTCGGGAATCTTACATCCCAACCCCTCTAGAGTTTCCACGTACTCAATCATTTTAAGTACGTGTGAACTCACAGGTTGACCATCTTTGAGGTTAGCCTCAAAGAAACAAACTGAGGTGTCATAGTGAATTATCTCCGGGGCTTGATTAAACATAGTAGAAAGCCTTGAGAATACTTCATGTGCATTGCAGAACTTGACACATTGCCTTTGTAAAGCAGGATCCATTGAAAAAGTCAAAACATTTTTTATTGCAGCAGATTCCTTTTGATAATCATTAAAAGCCTCCCTTACATCGGCAGTGGTCCTAGAACTAGGCGAAGGGGGAGAGGGATCGACAAGGTAGCATAATTTGCCATCACCTGCGGCAGCTAATCGAAGTTGTTTCTCCCAATCTTTAAAGCTTTTAATACATATTTGTCCATAAAAGAATGAAGCCATAAATCTCTAGCTATAGTGACGGTTTGACTAGTAAAAGCCATCGTGATTACTACAAAGGAAGTGAAAAGGAAAGATTAACATTTATCGTCTAAAAATTTTAACTTGTGAAACTATTTTAACAAGTTCCCATTTATATAATGATCTCCCACTGAACTATATATAAATGATTCCAAGATCCAATTTCATATAAACACGGGCACGGTGGACCGATTCAATCCATATTTATATAAATTTGGCGAGTCAACAATTTTGACTAATTCTACTACTAGAACTCTTGGTCGACAAATTTTCTTAAAGTCTATCTTTTAGCCCCAGATATAATTATGGACACGGTGGACCGATTCAACCAATAATTATCCTGTTGAGTCCAACCAATTTTCACGCGTAATAACTTTTATTACCCTACTTACCCAACGTAAAGAGAGTGTACCTCGGTGATCTGAACCTACCTCTAATGAAGAAGGGATTCATATGTGCTATTATTTGGCAAGGCTAATCTCAATTTTCAAACAAAGGTGAGAGATCTTATCAATTTAATTGTCTATCACTTTTAAGTGAACAAAATTGGTGAATGCTAGACAATTAAATCGATACCAACAAAAAAAAACATGTAGTGACGATTTGGCATAAATGCATAAAAATAAACAAACAAGTCCTAATATGGCCACCTAGTTAATCTAATTAACTTAAACTATTAAACTTCGGAAACCAACTCCTTGGTCCCTTGAGTCTTCATAAAATTGGCCTCCTTCTTTAGGATTTCGGAACGCCTTTCCGAAAACACCGTCTTCATGAAAACTCCATCTTTAGATGCTTCATCTAACTACTAATAATTAATTACATAACAATTTCCTATTATAAAATTTGTAATAAAATTAAAATAAAAACTATTAATTAATTACAAATTGGAGCTTCCTTTGCAGCTTCAGAGGCTGCAATAAACTCAGCTTCCGTTGTAGAATCAGCAGTCACGGACTCTTTGAAACTTCTTGATGTGACCATAATTAGAGCATATTTAGTCCCCGAATTAGCCTTGTTCCCATGCTTTTTAGTGCATATTTGGGTCATTTATTGTCTTTAGTTCTTTGTTTTGCATATTCTTTGAGGTTTTGATCCCTTGGTAGGAAAGGAGTGCAAACCTTGCATTTTCATGGCAAAATGAGGCTAAATTGATTGAATCCAATGACCAAGCATCAAGGAGAGACAAGATTAGAAGACCTTTGTACATACTATAGTAGATGGGCAATGATGAGAAAGGATCCTTGCATCCCCGAGGAAATCCCCAAGGATTTTATGAAGAAAAAGGAAGAAAAGAAGAAGAAACAAGACTGCCTAACAATCCATGCGTCTTCCTCTGAATCCGCCCGTCCACCACGCACAACCAGTGCGTCTTCTTCAGCAAGACGCCCGGGCAAAAGCTCCCCAATCCGCCCGTCTTCACTCCCAAGACGCCCGGGCAGAAATCACCAAATCCGCCCGTCCCGTGCTAAAGACGCCCGGATTCCCAGGCAGACCCATTTCGTCTTCTTCAAGCTTCAAGGAAGGATGCACATCTTTTTCTAGAGACTGGAGTCTCCCTAGAGACCGAAGTCTTCCCAAAAAGACCGGCGTTTCCTCAACAAGGAACTTAATCGTCATTTAAGCCCTTAGTTAACCCTAATTCATGCACCTAATCCCATTATAAATACCCATTAGTCTAATTAGAAGAGCATGTTCTTCTTAGCAATCATTAGTGTAGTTAATATCAATCAAATCTCTCTTTAATCTTGTAATCAACATTTAATCAAGTTTTAATACATGTTTTATTTCCTTAATCTCTCTCTTGTTCATCCTTTATTTTGGGTAATTGAAGATTATTTGGGTTATTATTGGGAGATTGACAACCTTCCAATCAAGCATCAAGTACTTCTTTTATTCTTTGCTTTATTATTGGTGTAATACCCGGTATTTTAATATGAAATTATATTAGGCCGAGTTACCAGCTGGGTCGTGTAGTGTATTTGTGACTCGGGTAATTATGTGACTCGGATTTTAATTAATCTAACTAGGCTAGGCCCGTATCGTCTTAATAGCACCTATCCTATATGTATAACCCATCTAACCAAACCCTAATCTCCCTATCACCATATTCATTTTAACCATGAGAAAAGAGAGAAAAGAGAGAAGAGAGAGCCGTGTGTGAAGGGAGCGCGTGAGGAATCATGAGGCGATTTCTCACCCTATTCTCATCCTATTTCGTAAGTAGACTATCCTATTACCTCTTTATTCAATTATTAGCATAATTATAGTAGTATTGGGATAATTTTCGTAACCCTAGAATTGGTTTGGGGGTTTTTGATTATAAATTATATGAGATAAATGAATGGAATAGTTACAGCAATTTACAGATTCGTTGGTCTGTGTTATTTGAGTGTTTTACCTGTCTTAAAGCCGTGGGATGCAAAAAGATAAAGAAGAGACTCATGTTTATTTCAAGCCTAGTTTATGCCTGTGAAAATTGGTAGCATTTCACCGTGTAGTTCTTCCTGAAGAAATTATTTGTGAACGTCTATCTAAAAAGTCCGCAAATCAGTAGAGGCTGAAAGATTACTTCTAAAACATAATTTAGATATTGAATTGGTGCTGGGTCTTTTTCATATATTTAATTTAAAGAGTTTAGATGAGTTAGGCGTTGGTTTTACTTAAGAATCATTCGTCAAACTCGTTTTATGAATCAATACTTTTTATGCGACGGTTTCTGTCAGTTTTTGGAAATCAGTCTGAAAACCCTTGATAAGTTTGGAATTTGAGAAAAAAACGTTAGATTAAAATTGTAGCTAAGACTCATGGGGTTCCAATTCAATTGGCCTTGCATCAATTCGAATTTTCTGTAATTAGTTATTCATTTTATACCGAGTCTGCCATGAGCAGGAAAATCAGGAAAAGTCGTGTTTGTTCTTTAAATTGATATTCCTATTAAGTTATGATGAGTCTAGGTTATATGCATGATTAATTGACTGAGTAGATGGTAATTATACATAATTATGTTATGTAGGTGATGGATAAGTGAAGGATCATAAGTGATTGCTTGTGTGTGCTTGGATTGCGAAAAGGTAGGGAAATACACTTGACTTATTATCGTTGATGTTGAATTGTGTTGACTTGTTTGTGTTTCGTATGACCAAACTGTGAACGTTGACTTGCTTCGTGGCTGTTGATTTACGTTATGATTCATATACTGGAAGGTGATTGACTGAATTGATCGTATTGAGTATGTTATCACAACATTTGGTAACCGGCATGATTTTATGATTGATCAGTTCAAAGATATATATATTGTGTTGCATTAATTTCTTTTGAGCATTCATATGCATTGGAGATGGAGGATGTTGTGGTGATGTGGTGTGGTGAAGATGATGTTGTGATAAGGCCCAGGCGGGTTCTGCAGAACTTGCCCTGGTGTCCTCATTGCGAGTGGCGGATCGGCTACGGTCGATATATAGTCTAGGGGATCGGTATGGTGGGTGTTCCGGGTTATGAGATATGAGTTGAGATGGAGATGGAGGTGACGGAGGAGCATGCATATCATATTTTGTTGTTTCATTGTATTCCCTACTCAACCTCGTGGTTGACCCTGTGTATTCGTGAACACCGGTGACGATCCAAATATTGGGGAGCAGGCTTGTGGGTTTATGAGATAGGTGGGAGCTTGATGGGCGTGAGACACACTGGATCGAAGACTTAGTAGCTAGATCGTCATTTAGAAGACTTTCACTTTCATTTATGTTAGTTCCTTGTAATTTGATGTAAAAGAGGTTTTGTAATAATTAAGTTAAAGTAATTATATATTTTGCCTTGGAGTTTAATTTATTATTCACTACCTCTGGAAACCGAGATGGTAACAGTCCGGTTTATTAGGGAATGTCTTACTAAAGGCTCCTTCATAAATCGGGGTGTTACAAAGTGGTATCAGAGCGAACGATTCTCAGGCCTAAACCAATGAACCCAATGAACGTAGGATGTGGCTAAATAAAATGAAGCCCTGGGAATAAACTGTTAGGAGCTCACAGTGCGGTTAAGAAGGCGCCCTTAATACGTGCTCTTTTGCGCTCTCAGTTTTGAACCAGGTAACCCGAGAGAAAATTGAGTGAATGGGGTAGTTAGAAGGAAAACCTTGGATATAATCGAGTTGATGTATACCTTGAGACCCATATATTCAAACCATTCTGCAGGACAACGTCACGGTAAGTATTTTGTATGAATGATGACGTGATCATATGATGTTGTGGAGATGAGAAATAAATTTTCGTGTTCAGATTGATAATCAATGAAGTGTTGGATTGTGGTAATCGTGAGCGTGAAAATAATTGTGAATTGATGATATTTATCTGGATGGATGTGAATGACGTGTTGATAGTGCTATTATGTCTAGTGATATGCGGTAATGTGATCCCGAAGCCATGCTAGTATAGTATTGTGATAGTAATCAGAAACACTATTGAATTGCTTGTTTCTAGTCATAGCAATCGTGATTTAGATGTAAGGAGTAGATCGAGATGCGAAGGGATTCTATGGGATAGATATTTACGTAAGTACAAAGTGTGAGATTTAAGTTGGGATGGGTTAGTATACATAGTATGTTTATAAGAGCTTGTAACATAGTAAAGAATGACCTAGTGCTGAAACTCGTTTTGTTTGATTTTACTCTTTAATTGACCTTACTGCCATTTCTTTTCTGTTTATTGCCTATGGATGAAAATTTTATGAGAGATATCCTCGTGAGTTAGTGTTCATTTGGCGTTGGTTTCATTCTTATAGGATATATGGATTAGGAGTAATAAATATTTTAGTGGGCTGTGGTCAGGAAGTTCCTGTGCAGTGATGTTTCGACCAACGATTTTGTAAAAATCCTCATTTAAATTGTATTAATAATTTTTGCATAATTCCAACTCCATCGTTCAGAATATTCGCATATGTTTTCAAATTGATAAGCCACGAAAATTCTTGATGTCTCTATATTAAATGGTAAGTTTTGCAAACTGACCCAAGTTTCGGACCAATTGCTGTCACATACTTGTTTGGACCAACTGAGTTGTAAAATCCTTTAAAAATTGAATTCTTGAGCTTTGGACCTCATTCTTTTTCTCACGAATTATTAACTCTCTGTATGTTATAAAAAGTAATATAACTCAAGTTTTCGTTGAACGGTTATTTATTCGTGATTTTTTTGGAAGTTACAACGTGAATCATAACTTTTAAAATGTGAATGCTATGTCGAGTTTTCATGCAGTTGTTCGATTATTTCATGAGCCTTATTAATGTGAAATTATAGTGTCCTTATATGATGATAGTAGCACACATATTCATTGGTTATGTATCTTAACTAGTGATAAAAAAAATTATAGTTTAGTTTATAACATTGTTGGCATGATAGTATGAGTGAAATTGAATAGCTTAATTTGATTCTTAATCGAGGGTGAAATATTTTATACGAGTCCAGTTGTTTGCATATTTTATGCTTGGCATGTTATAATATCTTTGGTGTGTTCATCATATTTGTATAGTGGTCGGATATATATAAATATAAAACTATATTGTCATATCTTGGTAAAGTTGGTGGCGTTAAATGTTAACTTGATTGTTCTAATATACTCGCATGAATATTTATAATAATTATGTTCAAATGTTTACACATGGATGGTAGTAATGAGTATGTCTAAATGTTCACACATGTAGGATGTCATCGGAGTTCTAATGTCTTTCATGTGAGTCTGTGTGCCTATAGTTATACTTATTACTTTCATTGCATTAATTTATTTCAATTGAACCTAAACTTATGATATGATAATAAAATAGTGTTGTTGCTCCTTATTGGATATGTTCATAGTTGTATTGTCATGAAATGCTAAGGTGATTGTTGCAATTGTCACGATATTTGAAATATAGTTTGATATAGTTACGATATTTGAAATATATTCTCGAACCGTCGCTATGAATTATAATGAGATAACCCTTTGATGATTCACATGTTATGCGTATGTTTAAATGATAGTCGTTATAGTTACGTTTAATTGAGCCGCGAGTTGCCTATTTGTTCAAACCGTTCAAACCAGAGAACTTGTTCACCTTGCTAATCTTTTGTCATAGATAATGTTTTACAAGTTATATGATGGTATATGTACATGTTTAAGTTGTTTATGCGATATCTTTTATTTTTTTGCTGAAAATGAATTATCTTTGAGTTGATGGATACAATTGAATGGTATGGTTGCTAAAATGTTAAACATATGTGTGATATGGAAGTAATTTTGTTGTTATTGTGAATCATATAACCATTAATACTCAATTGTAATTTCAGTTGTTTGACTTCTACATTATTAAGTTAATTACTCATGACTTGCACGATCGATGGTTCCGTAAGGAGTTTAACAGGAATTTTATAATGTGCCTCCGATCTAAACTAATAATCTTCTTATATTGACTATATGGTTAGACTCTTGTCTAGTTCTTATGACGTGATAAATCGTTTTAAAATTTAACATGTGACTGAGTTGGTACTTATAATTTTGTGTGACCATGCAACCCGTGATAAATAGATCGGTAATAAAGAGGTAAAATTTTGATTGAACACAGTTAATTTGTAGTTACTTGCTTTACATCATGGTACGAATCGTATGCTTTGCTGAGACGTCACCAGGGAATGTGTACTATCTAAAAGGTCTCCGATTAAATGTTGTAGTCGTGTTAGCCGTGAGTATAACTGAGTAAAGAAGTGCAACTAAAATCCTCGATGTTGAGGTAATAGTCGTTCATTAGTAAAGATAGGACTGAAATGAATAAGATGAACCTGTAAATTACGAAATATGAGTCGACATCTAAGCTTGTATTGTTTGAAGGAATTGAGTTAAGTTTATCTGATTTTGAGTCAAATGGATTCTATGGACGGCTCTGTTATAAGATTTATGTTAAGAAAGTTATTCACCGTCCAGTATGAAAGTAAAAGTTTTGAAAATGAAGTTAAATTTTGTCGTGTGAGTATAAATTGAATGAGATTTCCGGCCGATGTAATCGGTTGTATGGTTTCATGATATTTGGTAGTCTGGGGGAATGAAGCTAGAACGGAGTCACAAATAGTGGGTTAATTTAGTCATGTTGTTCGTTCATGTAGTGAATTAGTGGGTTGTGGTTAGTTACGAATGTCAAAACGGGAAATGTAATGTGGTGATTTAAGTGAGTTGTGTGTTAACATGGTATGTTGATATTAGCATGATATGTAATGAATATTTGTAAAATTGGTGTAGTTAAATACATTTAATCTTTTATGTCATGGTGTTGGGTGCGGTTTAAATATATTTAGCACCAAGAATGAAATTTTATGTATGATAGTATTGTATGTTAACTTTCCAATATCGTTGTTTACTCGCTTGACTGACTCGACCAATAAGCTTGTAAAATTTGCCAATCAATGTGCATTCGTCATTCGTCATTCGACCAATATTTCTTGGAAAATATGCTATTTGACATGAACCATATGTGAGCACCTAAGCATCTTCATCTTTGTAACCTGAGTAGTAATGTATAAATTAGATTGACAAGCGAGATCCGTGAATGTTCTTGCATGTATTGATTGATATGAAGAGTGTTTAGATTAATATTGAAATGTCTTAAGTTATTCAACGTGGCTTTTGCTCCGATCCGTGGCGATGTCTTTGTAGCAGCGAGTAAGAATCGTAGCTTCCTTGAGAGAGCTTGTATATTGATTGTCTTTAGTAGGGATTAGTTAACTTGAACGTGAGTTGTGAATCTTTTATCCTCTTTCGTTGTTAGCGTAGTTTGAGAACTTTTGTTATAATAATGAAGGTTACTGGGACGTAACCATGTTTCAGGAGGGTAGGATTGTAAAATCTTTATACTTTCATGTGTGATTTCTCAGTTTGGCTATATTGGTTATGCGTTGTGTGGGTTATGTTGGAGTGTTACATGATGTGTTTATGTTATGGTTAAACTTCGGGGACGAAGTTTATTTTAAGGAGGGTGGAATGTAATACTGCGTTTAATATTCAATTTGGTGGGTGCCTTACATACTTTTGTATATGCGTTTCATAATTCGTTTGCGTTGGTTGGTAGAGAGGGTAAACTTCGGGACGAAGTTTCTTTTAAGGAGGGTAGACTGTAATACCCGGTATTTTAATATGATATTATATTAGGCCGAGTTACCAGCTGGGTCGTGTAGTGTATTTGTGACTCGGGTAATTATGTGACTCGGGTTTTAATTAATCTAACTAGGCTAGGCCCGTATCGTCTTAATAGCACCTATCCTATATGTATAACCCATCTAACCAAACCCTAATCTCCCTATCACCATATTCATTTTAACCATGAGAAAAGAGAGAAAAGAGAGAAGAGGGAGCCGTGTGTGAAGGGAGCCGCGCGTGAGGAATGCATGAGGCGATTTCTCACCCTATTCTCATCCTATTTCGTAAGTAGACTATCCTATTACCTCTTTATTCAATTATTAGCATAATTATAGTAGTATTGGGATAATTTTCGTAACCCTAGAATTGGTTTGGGGGTTTTTGATTATAAATTGTATGAGATAAATGAATGGAATAGTTACAGCAATTTACAGATTCGTTGGTCTGTGTTATTTGAGTGTTTTACCTGTCTTAAAGCCGTGGGATGCAAAAAGATAAAGAAGAGACTCATGTTTATTCCAAGCCTAGTTTATGCCTGTGAAAATTGGTAGCATTTCACCGTGTAGTTTTTCCTGAAGAAATTATTTGTGAACGTCTATCTAAAAAGTCCGCAAATCAGTAGAGGCTGAAAGATTACTTCTAAAACATAATTTAGATATTGAATTGGTGCTGGGTCTTTTTCATATATTTAATTTAAAGAGTTTAGATGAGTTAGGCGTTGGTTTTACTTAAGAATCATTTGTCAAACTCGTTTTATGAATCAATACTTTTTATGCGATGGTTTCTGTCAGTTTTTGGAAATCAATCTGAAAACCCTTAATAAGTTTGGAATTTGAGAAAAACACGTTAGATATAAATTGTAGCTAAAACTCATGGAGTTCCAATTCAATTGGCCTTGCATCAATTCGAATTTTCTGTAATTAGTTATTCATTTTATACCGAGTCTGCCATGAGCAGGAAAATCAGGAAAAGTCGTGTTTGTTCTTTAAATTGATATTCCTATTAAGTTATGATGAGTCTAGGTTATGTGCATGATTAATTGACTGCGTAGATGGTAATTATACATAATTATGTTATGTAGGTGATGGATAAGTGAAGGATCATAAGTGATTGCTTGTGTGTGCTTGGATTGCGAAAAGGTAGGGAAATACACTTGACTTATTATCGTTGATGTTGAATTGTGTTGACTTGTTTGTGTTTTGTATGACCAAACTGTGAACGTTGACTTGCTTCGTGGCTGTTGATTTACGTTATGATTCATATACTGGAAGGTGATTGACTGAATTGATCGTATTGAGTATGTTATCACAACATTTGGTAACCGGCATGATTTTATGATTGATCAGTTCAAAGATATATATATTGTGTTGCATTAATTTCTTTTGAGCATTCATATGCAATGAAGATGGAGGATGTTGTGGTGATGTGGTGTGGTGAAGATGATGTTGTGATAAGGCCCAGGCGGGTTCTGCAGGACTTGCCCTGGTGTCCTCAACAAGGTTGTGCAGATCGGCTACGGTCGATATATAGTCTACCTGGGGGATCGGTATGGTGGGTGTTCGGGTTATGAGATATGAGTTGAGATGGAGATAGAGGTGACGGAGGAGCATGCATATCATATTTTGTTGTTTCATTGTATTCCCTACTCAACCTCGTGGTTGACCCCGTGTATTCGTGAACACCTGTGACGATCCAAATATTGGGAGCGTGGCTTGACGGGTTTATGAGATAGGTGGGAGCTTGATGGGCGTGAGACACTGGATCAGAAGACTTAGTAGCTAGATCATCATTTAGAAGACTTTCACTTTCATTTATGTTAGTTCCTTGTAATTTGATGTAAAAGAGGTTTTGTAATAATTAAGTTAAAGTAATTATATATTTTGCCTTAGAGTTTAATTTGTTATTCACTACCTCGGGAAACCGAGATGGTAACAGTTCGGTTTATTAGAGAATGTCTTGCTAAAGGCTCCTTCATAAATCGGGGTGTTACAATTGGAATCATTAGTAGGTATAATTATCTTAATCCCTTTTTAATTATTGTTAATTACTTTCATTTATTCATCATGTTTCACTTTGGTGGTATGATTAACAACCTTGCTAGCATGTTCAACATGATAATGAGTGAGTAGTTTTCTTAGTTAGGGTTAATGGGTAATTAGGGAAAACCAACATGGGGAATGATTCATGCTTAAATTAATATGCTTTCATAGTTTATTTGCTTGCTTGTTGTGATCTCAACTTATGCACATGTTACGTTTGATGAAATGTGAGCCTATGAATCCTTGCATTTTTTACCCATCACCTATCTTTTCAATGAGACTTGTAAGACATAAACCAACTCGAGTCTCATTAGACCATGCATATTGTTGAGTAGGGAAGATTAAGTCGACTTGTAGGTGTTGTACAATCTAATCGATTCAGCTCCGGGACCCAAACTTTCATAGGATTGTAAGATATAAACCAACTCGATCCATCACAACAATAATTGCTTGCTTATAACTTGAGAATATGTTTGTATGATCAATTCCCATGAATCCCCTATGACCCCATGATACCCTAGTGCTTTTTATCAATTGTTTACATCCCTTTTAATTCATCTTGCTTGTTTACCTTCATTGCTATTTAGTTTAGTGACCTTTTACTTCAAACCCCAATTGTGACACCCTTAGACACCACTAGTTTCAATAGAAATCTCATCTCAATTCCCGTCCCTTGGGATCCGACCTTTACTTGCCTCTTTACTAATTGTAGAGTTGTTTGTGAAGTTATAAATTGTGTTTTGGTCTAGGTGCTCTTGACGACATGTACTGAAAACTAAACCCCTCACTAGGGATCACGACCAAAAATGGCGCCGTTGCCGGGGACGGTGTTAACTTGATTTAGATTTTCTTATATTGTTATTAGTTGTGTCTTTCTTTGCCTTGGGGAAGTAAAACTCCTCAAGGTTTGTTCTAACTATTTTCAAGTTGTTCGATATTCTGCAAGATGGACCTTATAGATTGTTTTGTAGAGGACCACTTAAGTATACCTTTCTTCAAAGATCCCATGCAAGCATTGGAAGCCTTGGAAGCAAGTGAGGCTAAAAATATGTATTGGGAATTGGAGGTAGATCTTTTTTAGGCCACTCTAGCTAACAAAGAACTTACTCATGCACAATCCGAGTTGGTACATAACATCCTTGTGGAAGCATGTCAACCTATAGAAGATGAGCAATCCATTCTAGAAGACATCTTACAAGCTCAAGAGCAAGAAGAATCCATCATGGAATTCGAATGTGATGAGATTGATGAGAATGAAGAACAAGTTGAATATGCTATGAGAATGGAATGCCTAATGGAGATGGAGCAAATTCTCAATGAATCTCCAAAGGAGGAAAGTGAGGTACAAACTCCTACTTTAAAACCCCTTCCCCCAAATTTGAAATATGCTTACCTTGATGAATCAAAGACCAAACCCGTGATTGTTAATGATAGACTTGATGAGAACCAATTGGGAAAATTGCTTGATGTGTTGAAACAACATGAGAAGGCTATAGGTTATAGTCTAGATGACCTTAACGGGATAAGTCCCAACTTTTGCATGCATAGAATTCATCTAGAAGAGGACCATAGACCTACCATTCAACCTCAAAGAAGATTAAACCCCCACATGCAAGAAGTTGTCGAAGGAGAGGTTATGAAATTACTTGATGCGGGAATCGTATACCCCATATCGGATTCTTTGTGGGTTAGCCCCGTTCAAGTGGTACCTAAGAAAGGAGGTACCACGGTGGTGACAAACGAAAAGAATGAGATAATACCCACAAGGAAGATCACCGGTTAGCGTATGTGCATTGACTATCGAAAATTAAATTCTGCAACAAGAAAGGATCATTTCCCTCTACCATTCATTGACCAAATGCTTGAGAGGTTAGCCTCCAACAAATTCTTTTGTTACCTTGACGGGTATTCGGGATTCTTCCAAATCCCTATACACCCGGATGACCAACATAAGGCCACCTTCACATGTCCTTATGGTACTTTTGCATATAGGAGGATGCCTTTTCGTTTATGTAATGCCCCCGCCACTTTCCAAAGATGCATGATGAGTGTCTTCTCCGACTACCTAGAGACCATAGTGGAAGTTTTTATGGATGATTTTAGTGTTTATGGAAAGGACTTTGACTCATTTTTGCATAATCTTTCTCTTGTGTTGCAAAAATGTGAAGATGTTAGTCTTGTTTTAAATTGGGAAAAGTGTCACTTCATGGTCAATGAAGGAATTGTTTTGGGTCATTTAATTTCGGAAAAGGGCATCGAGGTCGATAAAGCTACAGTTGAGGTGATAGATAAACTCCCACCTCCCGTGAATGTTAAACGGGTGAGAAGTTTTCTCGGTCACGCGGGTTTTTATCGCCGTTTCAGAAAAGATTTTTCAAAAATAGCGAAATCCCTCACTCAACTCTTGCTTAAGGATGCCTAATTCCATTTCACTGATGAGTGTGTTGAAGCCTTTAATAGAATCAAGGAAGCACTAATCTCGACACCGATCATTTAACCTCCAAATTGGGAACTACCGTTAGAGATTATGTGTGATGCTAGTAACTACGCCGTTGGAGCGGTTCTTGGCCAACGGGTAGGAAGAGCTCTTCATGCCATCTATTATATAAGAAAGACTCTTGATCCCTCCCAAGTGAACTATGATACCACCGAGAAAGAGCTTCTTGCCATTGTCTATGCTTTGGACAAATTCCGTTCCTACTTACTTGGATCCAAGGTGATTGTCTTTTCGGATCACCGTGCTCTCCGACATCTCTTGATAAAGGAGGCAAAGCCATGGTTGTTGAGATGGATTTTGCTTCTTTAAGAATTTGACATGGAAATAAGAGACAAGAAAGGAGCTGAAAATGTAGTGGCGGATCACTTGTCAAGGATACGGTTTCATGATGAAACACCGATCAATGACTCATTTCCCGACGATATTTTGATGTCCATTTAAACACAACTTGAAAGGCACATCACCCCATGGTTTGCCGATTATGCCAACTATATTGTTGGAAGAGTACTCCCTCCAAATTTGAACTACAACCAAAGAAAGAGGTTCTTATTCGAAGTAAAGAGGTACTTTTGGGATGACCCAAACCTCTACAAAGAATGTAGTGATGGGCTCTACCGGAGATGCATCCCTCAATGGGAAGTCCAAGGAATCTTGGAAGGGTGTCACTCATCACCCTACGGTGGGCACCATGGAGCAAGGAGGACCATTGCAAAAATTCTTCAATCGGGCTTCTATTGGCCTACAATGTTTCAAGACACGAGGGAATTCATCATTCATTGTGACGCTTGTCAAAGAACGGGGAATATCTCTTGGAGGAACGAAATGCCACAAAGGGGCATTCTAGAAGTGGAGATCTTCGATGTTTGGGGGATCGACTACCAAGGTCTGTTTGTGACATCCAATGGGAATAAGTACATCCTTATGGCTGTAGACTACGTCTCAAAGTAGGTGGAGGTAATTGCCACTCCAAACGATGATGCAAAAACGGTCACCAAGCTCTTCAAGAAAATAATCTTCCCAAGATTTAGAGTTTTTAGAGCAATCATAAGTGATGGAGGAAGGCATTTTCATGAGAAGTAGCTCGCGTCTCTTTTGACCAAGTATGGTGTCCAACATAGAACCGGCTTGGGATATCATCCTCAAACAAGCGGTCAAGTTGAAGTTTCTAATAGAGAGATCAAGCAAATCCTTGAGAAAGTCGTGAACAAGACCCGAAAAGATTGGAGCACAAAGCTTGATGATGCTCTTTGGGCTTATAGGACGGCCTATAAGACTCCCATAGGAGCCTCCCCTTACAAGCTTGTTTATGGAAAAGCATGCCACTTGCCAATCGAATTGGAGTACAAAGCTTTTTGGGCAATCCGAGCACTTAACCTTGATCTCAAATTGAGTGGTCAAAAGAGGATGATTCAAATTCAAGAGTTGGAGGAATTCCGACTACAATCCTATAAGAATGCCAAGATTTACAAGGAAAGGACGAAATTGCTCCATGACAAGAGGATTAGACAAAAAGCCTTGCACAAAGGGGACAAAGCCCTTCTATTCAATTCCCGCTACCGACTTTTTCCGGGAAAGTTGAACTCTAGATGGATGGGTCCCTACGTGATCACCGAAGTTGGAAAATATGGGGATTTTGAAATCAAGGCGGAAGATGGAAGCAATTTCAAGGTCAATGGTCAAAGATTGAAGCCATACTATGAGGGAGTGTTTATTGGAGAGGTCGAGGTCACCTACCTCGGGCCTTCTCATCCTTGAAAGAATCATCAAAGGGAGAGTTTGGTGGAGTCCTCCCTAAACCACCACTTGTAAATATACTAACCCTCTAACTTGTATTTATAATTTTATTGCATTCCTTTAATTATAAACATAAATTCTTTCCATGAGAGTAAGTGAGGGAGGGTCACTAATGAATTTTGAATGAAGGAAGGAACCAATCTTCAAGTGTGGGGAAGCATTTATCGAAGTCAAGAAAAGCAAAGGAAAATCCAGAAGCAAGGAATCCGAGCGTCTTCCCTGGAATCCGGGCAACTTTGGCAGAATCCGTCCGTCCTCTTAGGCTGTAAAATTGAAATTTTGGGACTGTCGAAGAATCCGAGCGTCCCAGCAGAGAAGACGCTCGTCCATAGGAATCCGCCCGTCTTTGCAGAAAGACGCCCGTCTTTTTGCCTGTGAAAAACAAGAAAGGGTACTGTCTCAGAATACGCCCGTCTTTGAGAAAAGACGCCCGTCTCGTCTTCAGAAAACCCGAGCATCTTGGGCTCGACACGCCCGTCTTGGTGGCGTCATAATTTTGGAAAGTTAACTGTGACAGAATCCGAGCGTCTTCGCTCAAATCCGCCCGTCCCGAAAAGCTGGAATCCGAGCGTCTTAGGTTCGAATCCGCTCGTCTTCCTGCGGTAAACCAACCACGATTTTCCTAATTTTATTACACCCCACCACACAATTTGTGACACATCACCCTTCCTTCCACTTTTATTATAAAAACCCACCTCTTTATGACTCTAAAGCATATACCAATCACTCTTTTACCCCACAAAATCAAAAAGCCCCAAATTCCTAGGGTTTCAAAGGCAACATTCAATCCACAAGGAGCATCTTTATACTTTAACAAATCAAAAATTCCAATTCAATAATCAAGGAATGGCACCAAGAGGATCTTCTTTTAGGGATAGGAGAAGACCAAGGGTAAGAGGAAGCTCTTCCACCTCCCATGTCAACACATTAAGAAGGGAGCATGAAGAAATTGTGGATCTTACAAGGCTAGATGATTTCTCAAATGTTGAATTCGTCAATGATGTGCAAAGACTCGTTTTCCTCCGGCTTCTTCGTAAGAACATTCTTCCTACTAAGTTTTTATGTCATGATACTTTGAGGAAACTTGGGATTTATCACCAAATGGAAGCTCTCTTTGAGTTGTTTGGTCTCTCTACCCTTTTCCACATGTATGAACAAACTTACTGATCCCTTGTGCTTGAATTTTTGAGCTTCTTGAAGATTACAACCTTGAATAGAACAATATGCATAGAATTTAGGTTGGAAAGTGTTTCAAGAATGATGACTCTAGTGGAATTCGCTAATGTGCTTGGTCTCGATGTCTCGCCTACCCGGACATCAAAACCAAAGAGATATAGTGTTGCACCCCTATGGAGGGCCATGCTCGGCCGAGATTTAATGTACATTAAGGAGTGTCTAGCTTTCCACATCCAAAATCCTATTTTGAGACTTACTTAATGGTTCCTTCCCGGCACTCTACTTGCTCGCCGAGATCCGGCAATAGTGAACGAAATTGACCTTGTGTTCATGGAATCTTATCTCAATATCCAAGGAAGGGGTGGGTACCACTTCAATGCGCCTCTTGTGCTACTCGAAAAATGGGCAAATTTTAGGAACGGTGATGATGATGGGATGAAACACATTATTAATGGAGGGCTCATTACGAAAATTGCAAAGCATTTTAATCCAAGATTCAATGAGAATAATGAGTATGCTCCTCTTTCCGGAAACACAAGTATAATTGATGATCTTCTTCTTATTCATCATCATTGGATAACCCTTGAGGGGGTTGATAAAAGGATCAAGTGGATAACGAAAGGAAGTGATCCAATCTACCTACCAATGACCGGACTACCAAGAATCTCACCAAGAAGAGGACCTTTATCACCAATCCCATCCTACCTCATCCCTCCAAACCCAACCCAAGCAAGGCAAGCACCACCACCTCCAAATCCCCAACAACAACAACAAGAGCAACAACCTCAAGATGAGAAGATCAAAGTGCCTCCCTACCCATTTCCTTATCAACCATACAACCGTCCCAACCCCTTTATCCTTCCCCGTGACGACTTTGTAACGGGAATTCTACAAGATTTGCACTTCCGACAATACGAAGCTACCGTGGACAATTACTATGCACTGTATCCTCAATACCACGATATGATTCAAAGGGGAAAGATTAGTGAGGAGGGAGCATTTCCCTCTTGGGCACAAATGGATTTACTCTTCCCCAATTCGGAGAGGGCAAATGTAGTGGCCAACGGGCGACAAGAGGAAGGGAGCAACAATTCTTGCGGAGGGGACACGGTGGAGCTTGAAAGTGAAGAGGACGAGTTCATGGACCCAAATACAAGTGATGCATCAAAGGATATATGGGATAGTGATCTAGAGGGAGATGACGGCGATCTCTAGAGGATCTATTCATAGCTAGATGGAGCGGGCGTGAAGCATCCATCTCAAGCTTAAGTGAAGTTTCCTCATCTCTCCTCTCTATTTTCAAATTTTCATGAAAGAAGTTTATGTTTTGTTAACTTGTACATTATTTGACCTTGATCATGGTTGGAGAGTCCTAGCACCATAGAGGACTAACACCTCGGCCCCATTGAGGTGTTCTTATTTCATTGTTCCCACTTTTGAAAATCCAAAATAACAAAATTAGTTTCATGCATTGTATATTGTGTGCATGAACTACCCCCAACTTTAGGACATTAGAGATAATGTCTATCTTGCTTTGGGGAAGTACATGCATACGCAACGGGAGGTAATCTAAATTACGCTCTCCGTCATAAACAAAAACCCATGCATCATGTAGTGTAGTATAATATAGCTTGCATTTAGTGTAGAAATCATGCATCATGTTTGCATAATTTCCCATCATTTTGGCAATTGAGGACAATGCCCATATTAGTGTAGGGATGGGGAATTCTAACTTAACTTCTATTCAAAAACCCAAAAAATCAAAAATTTCAAAAAGCCATAAAAATTTGAAAAATTGAAAAACCAAAAAGCAAGTTCATTTCCTTTGTAGTGTAGTCTTGTATATATTGTTGTATATATTGTGTTTTTTCTATCCTTGTTCACATTGATCGACTACGCCACATCCGAGACATGAGGATATTGAAGACCGCATGGTATGATCTTTCCAATCTCCTTTTTCCTCTTTATGTTAATGACTATGTGGCTTTATTTTGATTGATGCGGTATAACAATGTGAACTTAGGACTTGCATTTAGTTTATATGGCATATTAGTTGGTAGAATCATTTGCATTAGGATGTATAAATGCTAGTTGCATTATGGCATGTAGTTTGCATGTTAGAAAATTTTGCGAAACCGTCTACTTGGGAAGCTTGACCAGTGTATATAGGCCCTAGTAGATGCTTTTTCTTCTTAAGACTTTGCTTGTTAGAATACTTGTAAAACACCCTAAGATGTGTCATGCTAGTATCCTTTGACCCATGGATTAAGGCCTAGTCAAGAGTACCTTGTGGTGTGATAACTCCTTGGCTACCGTTTATTCCAAGGTGACCCTTGAAACCATGCATCCATCATCCATGTTCTACCACAATTGTGTCATCAAAGGGAATGGGCACAAAAAGAAATTGATTTGAGTTCAAGAAATGAAAAGTGAAAGAAAGTTTGCAAAATTGCATCAAATGAAAAGAGAAGCAAAAATAGAACTACTAATGCTTCAAATATAAGCCACCCTCACTACATATGGGGTGACTTTGAAAATGTTCAAAAAGAAATGCAAAGAAAAGTTGAAAGTTGTCAAGTATTGAAATGCCAAACATCAAAGAAATGGCAAGAAAGTGTTCTCAAATGTTATATGCCACAAGAAATTGAGGGGGAAAACAACAATGAAAGCAAACTCCCAAATGAAACTCAAATTCTATCGATCCCTTTATCCATCGTATCCATTTTTGTGCATGGTAGAGAGGGGACGACCCTTCTTCTTGTCTAGGCAAGAGGGGGAATTCCGCGATCCTCCAGTGTTTCTAACACCATAGGGAGTCTACTCTTGACAAAGGCATTTAATGATTGACGACAAAGGTACCCTAGCTTGACACAACTTGGAGGTGATTTATTGGTATCCTTCTAGGCTTAGTAGTTTGAAGAAATTGCATCTATGAAGGAGTGTGTACCCTTGAATTGCTTCCCTTGTAGATAATTTCCGCCACTTAGATGAGGAAAGTGGCTATTCTTTTGTAGATGCATCCATTACTTGATTTTGTGTGCTTAATGATTGGATGTGTCGCCATTTTAACAAGACCCACCTTGCCTTGCAAGAAGGCATCCTACCTCATGGTTGTCTTGTTGTGAGTTGAAGGGGCGGAGTGAGACCCGCTAATTGTCTCATATCGGCTATGTTATTAGGTTAGTTTAAATAATGGTCCTAGTCTTTGTCACCTCTTTACTCAGGACGAGCAAAGGTTCAGTTTGGGGATATTTGATGTGACCATAATTAGAGCATATTTAGTCCCCGAATTAGCCTTTTTCCCATGCTTTTTAGTGCATATTTAGGTCATTTATTGTCTTTATTTTTTTGTTTTGCATATTCTTTGAGGTTTTGATCCCTTGGTAGGAAAGGAGTGCAAACCTTGCATTTTCATGGCAAAATGAGGCTAAATTGATTGAATCCAATGACCAAGCATCAAGGAGAGATAAGATTAGAAGACCTTTGTACATACTATAGTAGATGGGCAATGATGAGAAAGGATCCTTGCATCCCCGAGGAAATCCCCAAGAATTTTATGTAGAAAAAGGAAGAAAAGAAGAAGAAACAAGACTGCCTAACAATCCATGCGTCTTCCACTCAATTCGCCCGTCCACCACCCACAACCCATGCGTCTTCTTCAGCAAGACGCCCGGGTAAAAGCTCCCCAATCCACCCGTCTTCACTCCCAAGACGCCCGGGCAGAAATCACCAAATCAGCCCGTCCCGTGCTAAAGACGCTCGGATTCCCAGGCAGACCCATTTCGTCTTCTTCAAGCTTCAAGGAAGGATGCACATCTTTTTCTAGAGACCGGAGTCTTCCCAAAAAGACCGGCGTTTCCTCATCAAGGGACTTAATCGTCATTTAAGCCCTTAGTTAACCCTAATTCATGCACCTAATCCCCACTATAAATACCCCATTAGTCTAATTCGAAGAGCATGTTCTTCTAAGCAATCTTTAGTGTAGTTAATATCAATCAAATCTCTCTTTAATCTTGTAATCAACATTTAATCAAGTTTTATTTCCTTAATCTCTCTCTTGTTCATCCTTTATTTTGGGTAATTGAAGATTATTTGGGTTATTATTGGGAGATTGACAACCTTCCAATCAAGCATCAAGTACTTCTTTTATTCTTTGCTTTATTATTGGAATCATTAGTAGGTATAATTCTCTTAATCCCTTTTTAATTATTGTTAATTACTTTCATTTATTCATCATGTTTCACTTTGTTGGTATGATTGACAACCTTGCTAGCATGTTCAACATGATAATGAGTGAGTAGTTTCCTTAGATAGGGTTAATGGGTAATTAGGGGAAACCAACATGGGGAATGATTCATGCTTAAATTAATATGCTTTCATAGTTTATTTGCTTGCTTGTTGTGATCTCAACTTATGCACATGTTATGTTTGATGAAATGCGAGCCTATGAATCCTTACATTTTTTACCCATCACCTATCTTTTCAATGAGACTTGTAAGACATAAACCAACTCGAGTCTCATTAGACCATGCATATTGTTGAGTAGGGAAGATTAAGTCGACTTGTAGGTGTTGTAAAATCTAATCGATTCGGCTCCGGGACCCTAACTTTCCTAGGATTCTAAGATATAAACCAACTCGATCCATCACAACAATAATTGCTTGCTTATAACTTGAGAATATGTTTGTATGATCAATTCCCATGAATCCCCTATGACCCCATGACACCCTAGTGCTTTTTATCAATTGTTTACATCACTTTTAATTAATCTTGCTTGTTTACCTTCATTGCTATTTAGTTTAGTGACCTTCTACTTCAAACCCCAATTGTGACACCCTTAGACACCACTAGTTTCAATAGAAATCTCATCTCAATTCCCGTCCCTTGGGATCCGACCTTTACTTGCCTCTTTACTAATTGTAGAGTTGTTTGTGAAGTTATAAATTGTGTTTCGGTCTAGGTGCTCTTGACGACAAGTACTGAAAACTAAACCCCTCACTAGGGACCACGACCACTTCTCCAGCAAACTGCCTCTCTGTTCAACAAAAAGACAAAACCAGCCTGGGATTTCAAATCATCCCTATCGGTTTGGAAACTGGCATCCGTATAACCTCTTATATGTAATTTAGATTCTCCTCCAAACACTAAGAATGAATCTTTAGTCCTTCTCAAGTACTTTAGAATATTCTTGACGGCTATCCAGTGACTCTCACCTGGAGTTTTCTGAAAATAACTCGTCAAAATCAAAGCATACGAGACGTCAGGACGACAACACATCATAATAGCTGTGGACGCGGGCCCACGGGGGCAAAAAGAGAAGCAAGCTTTTCACTCTTTGGTTTATTTGCATTTGTGGAGTAGCCACCAATTTATTGTGGAAAATTGGAAACCGTTCGAATAACTCGTGCCATCTCAAGACACAAAGTAGGGACATGAACACCAAGAACTCGTTACCCTTAGCATTCTATGTCTAGAATGACTCTCGTGGATGCCAATGAACACGGATGTTCACAGAGATCTGGAGTAAGGGGTGAGGGTACGTATTAGGAAGCTCTTTTGATCGAACACCTAATCCCGCCCGCCTCGATAGCGGCCTCTACTAATGATTAGGGAAAATCGTCTATACTCGATGTATTGTCAATTTATATGCATGCAATGCAACATCCGACGTTTTAATCCTAACATGTGAGAATTAGACTAAGTCGGTTAACACGTAATTTATCATACAAATGGGTCGAAGTAGGAATTTAAATCGATTACATGTGAAAACATACAAGCAATACAATAAAAGAAATACAATAATAATACAATAAAGAAAAATTACAATAATTACATCGGATTTATTGATTTATGTCGAAAATACATTTAAAACGGATGGTTTTAGAAAAGAAAGAATAAATGAATAAACGAACAGATTATCGGTGATAATACGATTAATAGATAATTAATACGTAAACTAATAAAACAGGTCAAAGCAGAAACGGGAGTTCAGGGACAGAAATCAACCGGGATCAAGCGCAGCAAAGCTGCGTCCCTTGGAAGAGGCGCAGTAGTCGCTGCGTCTGTTCCTGGGTTAAGTTCTGGCTGTGAAGCCGGAACCGCATCTCGTTAATGTTCATTGGTGAATTTAATGGTCGATTAATGGTATTTGACTCGGATGAAAGTGATTAACATATTATTTACATGTGAATGAGGTCATAAAAACGATGAAACAAGAATGAAACTGATTAGGATGAATTATTTACAAGATTTATAAGATTATTTACAAATTAACAAATTAATTAGGTTAAACAAA
Source organism: Silene latifolia (assembly GCF_048544455.1). Classification (NCBI taxonomy): domain Eukaryota; kingdom Viridiplantae; phylum Streptophyta; class Magnoliopsida; order Caryophyllales; family Caryophyllaceae; genus Silene; species Silene latifolia. The sequence goes on from NC_133528.1 coordinate 89,420,234, forward strand.
TTATTAATGATGAATTAATGATGGTGACACGTGAACAAAAGATGAAAATATATCAATGACGAATTCCAGAGACTCAATATGGATGAATCCAACCTCTAAAAACCCGAATTTGATTTTAAATGACGAAATCCGCAAATATGGATTATAAGGGATTTAAGTCGGGAATTAAAAGATGAATTAAATACTGATAATGAATTACATGTTAAAATTATCATATTAGAATTATCGTGTTAAAAGAACAATGAACAATTGAAGACGAAACAAAACAAAAGGACAAACAGAAGACGAAGGAAGAAGAGAGGAAGCAGGAACTGTGGCAGCCTCAGAAAGAGGCGCAGCAGTTGCTGCGTCCTTTCTCGACGTCTGTCTCCTGATAATCCGTAAAAGGGGTTTTTAAACAAGGATTTACAAATCGGTTTTAAACATATTTTCGACATAAACCTTACAATAATGATTACAAAAATAAAGAACAATAAATAAAGGAAGGATTTACACCCTCAGACTTACATGTTTGACGAAACGAGATGAACTAAGTTAACGTTTAGTGATGCTCGACTCGAATGTACGATGAAAGTGCCCTCTAAGAGGAAAACGAGTACGATTGATTAAAGTTGATTAGCGTGGAGTTGGTAAAATTGGTCGGTCATGCAAAATGAGGCTGGTACTCAGAAGGATCCGAGCTTATGTGGTCGAAATTTCAAGCACGTAGACGCCAAAAAGTAAGAACGTGGTCTAGAATGCAAAGGGAGAAGAGAAGGGCGGACACTCGCGTGAGAAATATGTGAGACCGAAGGTCTTTATTTATACTAATAATACGACGGAAGTAGGGTTTTTCGGAGAAACTTTGGAAGTGAATCTCAAAAAGATATGAAAAGATACGAAAAATACGCAGACAAGGACTTGGGAAGAGGCGCACCAGGCACTGCGACTCTTGGAAGAGGCGCATCACTTGCTGCGTCCTTTCCCAAGTGTTTTCCTCTTGCGGAAGAAAGATTTCCGTGTTTTGATTATGGAATAACGGATTAATCTCGTTTCCTTAATATTTTGTGTGAATATTACGGGAGATATTTTACCAAATATTAAAAGATTGCAAAATATGGAATAGAAATATCCGGAACATTCCAGAACATTCCAGAACATTCTGACTCGATTTTAGGAAATGAAGACGGTTTTATGACCCGCACTCCAACTGTACTTTAATTACTGCCAAAACGACCGTATCGGCACGTAGATGACAATTAAGAGGTAGACACAAGTGTTTGAGCGACCACTTGACGATAAAATTATTAACTGTCACAAATCGTTCCGTATACCAAACATGCGGCCCAATCATCACCGGGTGGTTTGCGGGAGGTGCAGAAATGAGGTATCTACAGAGCCCCCACTTTGACTGAGGTTTGGACAAGGCGAAAGTTAAAGTATATCCATCAGGTCAATCGAAGATTACAACCTGACGACTTTGGCGACGCGAGGCGGTTCAAGGTGTCTGAACCAAGGACCTGTCGTCGGGAACACTTTAGAGTCTGTCGACTATCGGGGAGGGTCATTTAAAGTCCATTAGACTACGTATGGAGGCTCGCCAGCCATAAGAAGAAACCATACCTGAAATTCCTTAAAACTCCAGGGGAAACAAAACGGGATATTGGGAGGAGGCAGCAGGACATAGTCCGGAACTGCTGGGAGAAATCTGCTTGGGTCGGCTTCAAACAAACTTCGGAAGAGCTTGGGGTCGATGTTGATCTCCATGTCTTGAGGGGGAATGTCTATCCGTGTACTCTCGCTGGGGGAACATAATCGGGAACCGATCTCCATGTCTCGAGAGGGAATGTCTTTCCATGTACTCTCGCTGGGGGAACATAATAAAGGCGTGTCGAAACACCTGTCAAAGAAGAACCGCTCATTGTGACAAGCAAGGCCTTGGCAAAAACATGGCAACAGTTTGCTGTTGGCTTGGAAATACGGATCCGGGCGAAGAATAAACGTCAAAAGGACCAAATATGAGATATGGCATCAAGGAAGAGGCGCACCAAAGATGGGCCCACAAAATAACGAACTTATAACGAATATTCGAAAATTCATATGGAGGGAAACTGAGGAAGAGGCGCAGGAAGAGCTGCGTCCCTTGGAATATGCGCAGCACCTGCTGCGTCTTTTCCTGAGTGCGGCATTTCTGGGTAAAAACCCGATGAAACATGGGTTTATGTTTCATTATTTCGAAACTTAATTCTCTAATTTCTCTCTCAAATTCAAACCAACTTTCGTCAAAATTTGATCAAAAACCCGCATTCGCCATGACTAATCGAGGTATGTATATTAATCTTGCATTAATCTTCTATAATTGATCAAATTGGACCGACAAAATTTGGGTTTCCAACCCTAAAATGTCGAAAATTTGGGGCTTTTCCCCCCAAATGATTTTGCCTTGCAAAATTGACCTTGTAAATGGCTAATTGGTAGTATAAGGATCATAACCATGTATTTGTTTCGAATTTTCGTTTGAGTTTTGAGGATTTGAGTGAAATTGTGACGGTCTCACAGCTAAGCCGTAAATCGCTTCGAAAATACCCTTAAGATTGCCCATTTGTGACAAAACTTGGTATTTGGAATCCTTGTTGAAGGAAAAGTAGATCTATATACTTACATATTCATATATGTTTTAATTTAATTTGTCATAATATTAATAAATGATCTTATGGATGAAAACAAATAAACAAGATAAAGAAGAAACATTCATCCTTACAATGGATTTTCGGTTTATAGGGCACAAGAGAGATCACCTTTCTCTCTTGTTCTTGTGCTTTCCTTTAATGGAAGAACTAAGATCCAAGTGTAGGATCTCTCCCAAAGCTAAATACCCAAAGCACACTCTTAATTAAAATTAATATTATGAATACTAGACAATATTAATTTTGTGGAAAATTGACCCAAAATAATTTTGGTTTTACTCTCAAAAACCGGTTAGGAGAGGAGAAGAGGAAGTGAAATATTTTTATCTCTCTAAAAATATATTTTGTGTGAATGAATAATGAATACTCTAACTTTAAATGTTATGTATTGTTTATCAAAAATATAAGGCAAAAACTCTTGCCTTTCTTTGTCAAGAAACCGGGTAGGAGGAGGGTAGGGGAGCCAATGCATGCCTTTGTTTGTCTTCACAATGTAAACTAGGTGTGCATGGCTAGATAATTAGGGTAAATGATTGTGTTTTCCACTAATTAATCAAATACAATATTAGCCTAAACCTCCTCCTTATTTCGGCAACTTCATAAAATGGAACCCATTTTATTTTTGTCAAATTTGTCAATATGTCACATGTTATATGTCACATAAAATTGTTACGTATTTCTAACATATTAAAAATCAACGTATTAATAAAAATACGTCATATACAAAAATCGACTTAGTAATTCATAATTACTTGTACCAAAATATTTCACCAATTATAAATCACAACAATTTGTATTTATAATAATTCATTCAAATTTAAATGTTTCCTTAAAAAATAATTTCATCTGAGTAATGATACAATTCGATTACTCAGACTGTATCTCATTTTAATCAATTTCAATGAGATACGTAAATATTACTTCCAAAATCGTCCGTCAATTTTAATTAAATTAATTGACTCGTAACGTTATACGATCAATTAATTGATCAATTAAGAGTGTTGCCCTATAGGTATGACCTAGGGGATCAACTGATCACCACCGTCGCACGACAGTAATGTCAAACTCTAGTCAGCCAATCATTACTGATATGTGTGGACCAGTTGACAGTAAATATTACTTCCCAATTGTATTCTTTATAATGAGACTTAAACATGTGATCATCATGATCAACAGTTGTGATCGCATTATTGTCGGAGGACACATATTCCAACACTTGTATGACAAGTAAACTTCATATCATCTCGGAATTTTGATTTGTGACGGCTTTTTCAGGACACTTTTCTAGGGCATAATCGCCATTATAACGAAATGCTGTAGAAATTCCGACTCGAACCCATGAATAGGCTTTAACTTAGGCTTGAATTGACACAAATTACCACATGAGCGGACGTGTTTGTGGAAAAATTGCCAAGGATGGCGAGAAAAGAGCAATTTCAGAGCTCCGAAAACTCGAAAATCCCCTAATTAAGGCTTGTCGTCACTTGACGCGGCTTAAATTCACTTTAATTTTGCAGGTGACGAGGCTTCTACATCTGGGAGAGATCCCATGGACGTGGACACCGCTCTTAAATCTTCTCAAATGCTTGAGGAGGTGTTGGAGGAGGCTTTCACCGCTGCGGTGACGGCTGCTGAGGTTACTGAGGACGAGGTCCTCGAGGAGGAGGTTCCCGGGGAGGAGGTGGCCTCGAGACGGGCCAACGTTGGACGGGGTGGTCGCCAGCTGTGGGGAGCACCTGCGTGGGCTGAGACCTGGGACAGTAGGCACCTTCTTTGGGCTGCGGAGGGTCACCTATCCTACAGGACGGTGAAGAGCTTGGTAACTCGAATTCATCACACTTCACTCATCTTCTTTCATTTCAATTTGTTATTACTTTTCATTCAAACTAAAGATAGTTTTTGTTTCAAACCAACATAGGAGGCCGGGAACATCAGATCGTTCTCGGGCTACACGGCGGCGATGGGGTGCTACGAGAGGCTGTCGGCGGAGGATCGAGCCATGATCGAGCGGGGAGCATTCGGCGCCCTGGTGCAGGCTTGGAGGGATATCGCGAAGAGGAAGCTTCGGGCCAACATTAGCCTGGTCCGAACTTTCTTAGATCGGTTCTAGGACACGACGTCCACCTTTCACATGCCTTTTGGTGAGGTGGGGGTCACGCTGGAGGATTACGGCATGATTTCTGGTCTGCCGTGTGGGACTGAGGTGGTGGAGTGGCCGGAGACTGCCATGAGAGTAGACTCGGCCGAGGCGAGGAGGTTGATCGGCTGGAACTTGGCGCCGAAGGCTGCTGTGGTACTCGGTTTGGTGCCTAGTTCTTACATTCGAGACTATTTTGCAGGGAAGACCCTGACGTCGGTGGTGATCGAGGGGAGGGATATGGCTCCTCCTCCCTGCTCTGAAGAGTAGAGAGTCCGTTTGTGGCTCTGGTGGTTCCTGTCTTCGATCTACCTCGGAGACAAGGGTGAGAGGCTATCGACGAAGCTCCTTCCCTTTCTTTCTGACCTAAGCGACCTAGGCCGTTGGGACTGGGTCACTGCTAGTTTTGCGGTCGTCATTCACTTTATGAGGGCCATGGTTCGTTCGGAGTTGATGGAGAAGGGGACTTCTCCTGCTGCCGTCGGCCCTGGACTGCTATTGGAGGTATGATCCTTCATTTCATTTTATGAAAGATCATTTCCTTTTCTTGTCAAATCACGAAAGATCGTTTTTGATTATCTTGCTTTACAGGTGTGGGTGCACTCCTACTTTCCGAGCCTCGCGCCCAAGAGGACGGAGCCAGTGGAGAAGGCCTATACCGTTGTGAGGGATTGGGTGATGTGCCGTACGAGGAGCCGGCGCTCCTTCCACGACGTCTGTCGAAGAGAGCTGAATGCTCTTCAGTTGGACGGCGTGAGTACTTCACCTTTGTTCATTTCATCATTACCCTTTTCAGAACTGATCATAAGAATGACTTCTTGTTTTCTTTTCCCAGTGGGTGCCCAGGCCTTGGGTGGAGTACGCTAGCGCTCCTCCCTTTGTGGCTGAGGTCCTTCGACCTAGAGAGCTCGAGCCGGTTGCTGCTGAGGACGTCGATGGGTCATGTGTGGTACTTGGGTGAGAGCTTCGCTCGTCAGTGCTCTCGGGATGTCTTGACGGTTCCCATCGATCCTCCTAGGACGATGTTCAGGGAGCCTTCCGAGGTTGAGAGGGAGGCTGACTTGGCAGGTGTTGGTGGTGACGCCCTCCTTCTTCCGGGCGAAGACTACTCGGCGTTCCTCTACGGGAGGTTGGCATACTGGCCGGTCGTGGTAAGTATTTACTCTCCTTTTGATTATTTTGAAAAAACGATGAATGATCATCGACTTAAATAGAAATCCTTTGACTTTACAGGAGGTTGAGGCGGCGGGCATCGATCCCCTAGAGTACCCCGAGACCCTCGAGTACACTGACGCGACCAGGAGGACGACGATCTCCGAGCTGCGTGACTTTGACGTGGCGGTGAGAGATGCTGGCTTGGACGAGTGGCAGCATCTGATTCGGAGGGTGTGTCTCCTAACTTGTATAATTTTGTGTAAGAACAGATTTGCTTGAATTTGTCCAATCGTTCAGAATCTCTTCTTTTTTAAATGTAGGTTGCGCCATCTCGGTTCTTGGTTTTGTAGAGGGTAGCCAACCGGCTGCGGGCTACTGCCGTCGAGGCACTTGCTGGCAGCCGAGGACGTCAGGTATGAACCTTCCGTTTACTTCATTTTCGAATTTTCCTTGTGTTTGAAATGATTGACATGAGCCAATTCTTGTTGTTTCCAGAGGGAGCGTGAGCTGGAGCGAGAGCTAGCTTAGTCTCGGGAGGAGACAGCTCGCCTGCTGAGGAAGCTCGAGGTTCGTGATGCCGAGGTTGCTTCTTTCGAGGCGAGAGTTGCTGAGCTAGACGACGACCAGCAGTAGCTTGATTGTTGCTTTTTGTTTTCGGCTGTATTTTGTATATTTTGTACATTTGTAGGACCTATATTTTGGACATTCTGAATTTGTTTTGGGGCTTGAGCCCCTAGTTTGGTGTACATATCCCCTCTTGATTGTATATGTGATGGCCTAGGTGCCTTTGTTGCTGGGATGCTTTGTTTGTACCTGCAGGTTAGCTTTGAACAGGTTTGGTAGATGACGGTTTATGCCGTCATGCTGCCGAAATTTACACATAAATCACATAGAACATACATTTGTACACATGGCCAAAATTAGCGCAAAACAATGACTCGAAAATGCAAAAATTTTGCCAGAAATGACCGGACGGTAGGGAGGGTTACCCCCTAAAAAAAGAAAAAATAGAAACATATAAGTTTGAAGGTTAATGTGGGATGGGAGTGAAATGATTCCCCAAAAACAAAAATAAAAAAAGAAATGTATAAGTTTGGAAAAAATGAATAAGTTAGATTAAATTGGTGAGATGATTCCCCAAAAAAGAAAAATAAAAAGAAATGTATAAGTGTGCTAAAATGACGAAAATGTCGATATCGCCTCGAAATGCGTGCCCGTGAAATTAGGAAACACGAAATATGGCAACTTGACGTATTTACCGAAATAATAACCCGTATGAATAGGAAATTATTCGTTGAGGAATTTAGGAAAGATCCAACGTAGAAAATCACAGAAAGAAGGCTGAGGAAGAGGCGCAGCAAGAGCTGCGTCCTTTCGAAGAGGCGCAGCAGGTGCTGCGCCTGTTCCCCAGTGCATCCGTCCTGACGGATTTTAGGAAACAGCTTTTAGAATAAATAAAGACGTTCTTTGTTGAGCTTTTACTATCACGTCCGGCCACCGTGACAGCCACCACTCACCACCACTGACCACCCTCCACTTCCAACATCACATCCCAACCATCCACGACCACCATGGACCACCGCAACAGCCACCACGAACCCTTCTTCCACCCCTAGCCACAAACATACCAACAAAACCCATCTCATGCACCCATCTTTCAACCACAACCAAAGCCACCACCAGCCACCATAACAACCTCTCACGACCACAAGTGTCTTCCTCCCACTTCCACCTCCACAAAGCTACCACCTACGTCCACTACCGACCACCAAGGTGGCAGCCATGACTCAGTTTTCGAGCCCCGCACACGCTGCTTTCCCCCTGTTTTCGCACTCCCTTCTTCCCTGAGCCGGCACCCCGGCGGCCGCCACCACGACCGGCTGGGACACTCCCCACAACTCCCTTCATTTTCTAGAAGACTCCAAGCTGGCCTTGTGACCGGTAGCCGGCCAACCGGCTCCCAACATCAACGCAACACAATTGCTCTCCTAGACGGGTGACTGTCTACCGCCCTCCATCCCGGCTGGGAATACCATTGATGTCCCTCCTTTTTTTCCAGAGAACTCCCAGCCGGTACCATCACCGACGGCCGGTTGACCGGCTGGGCACCCCCCCTGGCGTGTTTAGATCTCAATTTCCCATTTTGTTTTTTCCTTTGTTTGTCTTGTTGTGTATAATCCCCCTTCCCCTTGGTTTGTAATGTGTCGAGCAAAAATTATTAGTATTTTTAATATTATTATTATTATTATTATTATTATTATTAATTATTAATTATTATTAATTATTATTATTAGTAACTAGACTAGTATTTAAGACCCTTAGATTATTATTAGGCTTACACATTCCACCTTAGACATTAGACTAGATTAGATTAGAAAGTTAGTCTCTCTATTATTCTCTCAATATGTAAAGAACCCTAATTAATTTATCTATTCTATCAATCTTTTCTTAAATCAAGTTCTCATCTTTATTTAATTAATCTCCAATTCATCTTTAGTTTATGCAAAATCCATAATTACTCAATAGTTTACCTTTAGATTAGTGGGTTGTAATTTGAAGGGAGAAGAGATTCATCCTTTTATTTTCAATCCAAGTTCCTTCCTTTAATTAGTATTGGTATAATTCCTTCACTTAATTACTCTTTATTTCAATTGTTTACATGTTTATGGTTTGTTAAATTACTTGTTTCTATAAAATGTTTCATCTTGTTATTTTCATCTTAAATTGTTCATCTTTTATTCTCATCTTCATTACCATGTTTGAGTAGTGCATGTCTAGGGAGGAGGGGAAGGTCTTGTAGGATTAATGGGTCGGATTTGAGTTGTATTTGAATGCTAATTGTTATGGGTAACTTGTCTTTTATCTCATGCATACAAGGTGTTTGTTGAAATTCTTAAGTGAGAATTTGAGTTTTTCATCGTCTTTTAGCTTGTTAGGGTGAGAGCCTTAACTTGTGCTTTGATTGTGTGCTTGATCATCTTTTATTCGTAACTTGTTTTGCTTGTGTATATCATTGGATGTTTGCCTCTTGTCTTGTGTATTGAGCATGTTGGGGGAGTGGCTTAGACGAGAGTTTGGTCTTTTCCTTGCTTGGTTTGACTCGCCTACGGCGAGAGTCGGGACTAGTTAGACTGCACTAGACAAGTGGGCTAGGACTAGTTAGGATGAGAGTTCAACTAGTTTTGACCTAAGGACCGTCTCGTATCGATAGATAGAGACACACCTAGACTTCATTCTCCATTATACCCTTTTGCATCTACTCAATCTTGTACCCCTCCTACTTGAGTGACCCCGACACCCTAGCCTCTCTTCTCATGGTGTTTACCTTATGTGTTTACTTACTTGTTCATTTATTTTATGTTGTTAGCTTACAATTTAGAATAGAAATTATATCAACCTTCTTGATCGACTAGACTAAAACGGAGACAAAGACTTATAACCCGATTCTAACCCCACCATCCTTGTGATCGACCTCAACTTACCCGACTTTACTAGTTAGGTATCGAGCTTTATAAATTTGTTTTTTTATAAGGGTGTGACGACTTTACCCTACTATCAAAATGGCGCCATTGTCGGGGATGGTGGATAGTTAGATATAAGTCTTAGTCTATGTTTCGGGACTAGTCACTTTATTGCTTTTTCATTAAACAAAAACAAAACAAAAAAATTGAATATTTGAAAAAAAAACATGTTGTTTATTCATTTCTTGCATCTTTAGTTGATAGTTATTAGTTATTTGCATTTAGATTCTTGCATTTAATAATGTCGTCCTATAACATTTACCATTTTATGAATATCTCGCAAGATTTGACAATTATTTCTGTTATGTTTGGTCTTGTGGTCATACTCTTTCCCATTGGGAATTACGTTGTGTATTATATGACGGCATGAACCTTAAAACTTGTGATTTGGCTAATTACATGAGTTGTGATAGAGTCTTTCATATGAATTGTGATGACTTTTGGGTTTTCATATGATTCATGGCCAACCAATGTGAGGAAGCATCCCATACTTCACAAGTTTGTACTTCACATGCTTACTCCCCTCTCCCGATGAATATGTGTAGCATGCAATCTTTTTCATCAAGTTGTGAACCATGTGGTGATTTTGGAGAAAATTATGATGTATGTTCCCCAAATCCCCATTGATGATTATATGGTGAATGATGTTAATGAAGTGCATGTCTTTGACTCTTTTTGTGAACCACCTCGTACCTTTTCAAGAGAACTTCCACATCCCCCATTCCAACCCACGCCCCACTTTCCAATTGATGATTCACCAAACTATGTTTGTGAGTTAGAGAGCGTGAAATTTGATGATTGTGATGTGAGGTTAAATGAACCAAGTAGTTTTCTTAGTGAGAAATTTGAGTACCTTGGTTTATGTGAATTTGAGGGTGTTTCTTTTGATGTGGACCATGAGGTGGTGAAGAGGGAGTTGCTTATGAGAGGGGATGTTACTAGAATTGAGATTTGTTCCCATAAGATTGTGGATACCTTGGATAACCTTGATGAGGGAGGGGATATTTCTTTTGATGTTGATGAGCCCCTTTTTGAGAGATTTGAGGATTCCTCTTTTGGTGAGGATGAACTCCTTGTAGCCACCCATGACATAGACCTAATTTATTTTACACCCATATTGGAGGTTATGTTTGATGAGGAGGAGAGTATGAGCACCGATTGTAAAAGTGATTGTGAGGTGCACCTACTTAGTGAACCCGTTTTTGAGAGATTTGAGGTACCTTTTTGCGGTGAAGATGAGTCCCTTATACCCACCGATGACCTTGACCTCATTTCTTATGCCCATTTGCTTGAGGTTATGACTTTTGATGTGGAGTATGATGCTCCTTCACTTAATAAAGCTTGCATGGGTAAGTCGTTTGAAACCCCCCTCCTTGATATCTTTGATGATTGAGATGTCTCCCTTCCCATTTTTGAAAAAACTTGTGTTTAAAATGGATGAGGGGAAGGGAGAAGTGAGGGACAAGGAGACTAATCGGGTCTCCTATGTTGTTGATTGTCCCTTGCTTGTTGGTTTTGATCATTCTCCTCCAATAAAGGAGGAAATATTTTATGAAATTGAGTTTCAAAATGTCGAGGAGAATGATCACAACCTTGATGATTGGAGGAAACTCAAAGATGTGAGCTGCATTGACTTGGACAAAGAGTTGAGTGGCCTTGCCCATAGATGGTGGGATCCCGGTTAGTTGTTGGGGTCACTTGTAGGTTCAGCGGTTTCCTTAAAACCGCGCTTCTTGGGAGGCAACGCAAGCTTTTTTGAACATATTTATTTTTATTTTTATTTCTTTGAAAATATTTGAAAAAAAAAATCCAAAAAATGTTATTTGATTTTAATCCCCCTTCTTACACTTGGACCATTGAGGACAATGTACATTTTAAGTGTGGGGAGGGGATTTATTCCTTAAAATCCGAAAAAAATTTAAAATTTTCAAAAATTACAAAAACATGCATTCATTTATTTGCATTTCCTTATGTAAACGAATAAGTGTGGGGAGGAAACTCCCCTAACATATCTTGTATATATTGTTGTTTGTATAATAAAATGCATAGGTACATTTGGAATATCGGAGGCATATGCTAAGGAGTTAGAAGACGCTTGGTATAATCGCTCCTATCTCTTCTCCTTTCTCCCTCTCTTTTCTCTTATTTATAATTGAGGAGGTTGGGATTTGTATGTTGAGGAGGATGTTCCAATTTTGGAACTTGTTTGCATATCACGAAATTTATTTGCACACATCACCAAGTTCCAAAATTGGAACATCCTCCTCAACATACAAATCCCAACCTCCTCAATTATAAATAAGAGAAAAGAGAGGGAGAAAGGAGAAGAGATAGGAGCGATTATACCAAGCGTCTTCTAACTCCTTAGCATATGCCTCCGATATTCCAAATGTACCTATGCATTTTATTATATAAACAACAATATATACAAGATATGTTAGGGGAGTTTCCTCCCCACACTTATTCGTTTACATAAGGAAATGCAAATAAATGAATGCATGTTTTTGTAATTTTTGAAAATTTTAAATTTTTTTCGGATTTTAAGGAATAAATCCCCTCCCCACACTTAAAATGTACATTGTCCTCAATGGTCCAAGTGTAAGAAGGGGGATTAAAATCAAATAACATTTTTTGGATTTTTGTTTTCAAATATTTTCAAAGAAATAAAAATAAAAATAAATATGTTCAAAAAAGCTTGGGTTGCCTCCCAAGAAGCGCGGTTTTAAGGAAACCGCTAAACCTACAAGTGACCCCAACAACTAACCGGGATCCCACCATCTATGGGCAAGGCCACTCAACTCTTTGTCCAAGTCAATGCAGCTCACATCTTTGAGTTTCCTCCAATCATCAAGGTTGTGATCATTCTCCTCGACATTTTGAAACTCAATTTCATAAAATATTTCCCCCTTTATTGGAGGAGAATGATCAAAACCAACAAGCAAGGGACAATCAACAACATAGGAGACCCGATTAGTCTCCTTGTCCCTCACTTCTCCCTTCCCCTCATCCATTTTAAACACAAGTTTTTTCAAAAATGGGAAGGGAGACATCTCAATCATCAAAGATATCAAGGAGGGGGGTTTCAAACGACTTACCCATGCAAGCTTTATTAAGTGAAGGAGCATCATACTCCACATCAAAAGTCATAACCTCAAGCAAATGGGCATAAGAAATGAGGTCAAGGTCATCGGTGGGTATAAGGGACTCATCTTCACCGCAAAAAGGTACCTCAAATCTCTCAAAAACGGGTTCACTAAGTAGGTGCACCTCACAATCACTTTTACAATCGGTGCTCATACTCTCCTCCTCATCAAACATAACCTCCAATATGGGTGTAAAATAAATTAGGTCTATGTCATGGGTGGCTACAAGGAGTTCATCCTCACCAAAAGAGGAATCCTCAAATCTCTCAAAAAGGGGCTCATCAACATCAAAAGAAATATCCCCTCCCTCATCAAGGTTATCCAAGGTATCCACAATCTTATGGGAACAAATCTCAATTCTAGTAACATCCCCTCTCATAAGCAACTCCCTCTTCACCACCTCATGGTCCACATCAAAAGAAACACCCTCAAATTCACATAAACCAAGGTACTCAAATTTCTCACTAAGAAAACTACTTGGTTCATTTAACCTCACATCACAATCATCAAATTTCACGCTCTCTAACTCACAAACATAGTTTGGTGAATCATCAATTGGAAAGTGGGGCGTGGGTTGGAATGGGGGATGTGGAAGTTCTCTTGAAAAGGTACGAGGTGGTTCACAAAAAGAGTCAAAGACATGCACTTCATTAACATCATTCACCATATAATCATCAATGGGGATTTGGGGAACATACATCATAATTTTCTCCAAAATCACCACATGGTTCACAACTTGATGAAAAAGATTGCATGCTACACATATTCATCGGGAGAGGGGAGTAAGCATGTGAAGTACAAACTTGTGAAGTATGGGATGCTTCCTCACATTGGTTGGCCATGAATCATATGAAAACCCAAAAGTCATCACAATTCATATGAAAGACTCTATCACAACTCATGTAATTAGCCAAATCACAAGTTTTAAGGTTCATGCCGTCATATAATACACAACGTAATTCCCAATGGGAAAGAGTATGACCACAAGACCAAACATAACAGAAATAATTGTCAAATCTTGCGAGATATTCATAAAATGGTAAATGTTATAGGACGACATTATTAAATGCAAGAATCTAAATGCAAATAACTAATAACTATCAACTAAAGATGCAAGAAATGAATAAACAACATGTTTTTTTTTCAAATATTCAATTTTTTTGTTTTGTTTTTGTTTAATGAAAAAGCAATAAAGTGACTAGTCCCGAAATTTAGACTAAGACTTATATCTAACTATCCACCATCCCCGACAATGGCGCCATTTTGATAGTAGGGTAAAGTCGTCACACCCTTATAAAAAACAAATTTATAAAGCTCGATACCTAACTAGTAAAGTCGGGTAAGTTGAGGTCGATCACAAGGATGGTGGGGTTAGAATCGGGTTATAAGTCTTTGTCTCCGTTTTAGTCTAGTCGATCAAGAAGGTTGATATAATTTCTATGCTAAATTGTAAGCTAACAACATGAAATAAATGAACAAGTAAGTAAACAAACAAGGTAAACACCATGAGAAGAGAGGCTAGGGTGTCGGCGTCACTCAAGTAGGAGGGGTACAAGATTGAGTAGATGCAAAAGGGTATAATGGAGAATGAAGTCTAGGTGTGTCTCTATCTATCGATACGAGACGGTCCTTAGGTCAAAACTAGTTGAACTCTCATCCTAACTAGTCCTAGCCCACTTGTCTAGTGCAGTCTAACTAGTCCCGACTCTCGCCGTAGGCGAGTCAAACCAAGCATGGAAAAGACCAAACTCTCGTCTAAGCCACTCCCCCAACATGCTCAATACACAAGACAAGAGGCAAACATCCAATGATATACACAAGCAAAACAAGTTACGAATATGGGTAATTGTCTAGGTGAAGTCTTGACCTCTCGGTCAAGGAGGTTTCAAAGTCAAGGTTAGTCAAGGTCTCCCTCAAACTACCCAAAACCCAATGATCAAGCACACAATCAAAGCACAAGTTAAGGCTCTCACCCTAACAAGCTAAAAGATGATGAAAAACTCAAATTCTCACTTAAGAATTTCAACAAACACCTTGTATGCATGAGATAAAAGACAAGTTACCCATAACAATTAGCATTCAAATACAACTCAAATCCGACCCATTAATCCTACAAGACCTTCCCCTCCTCCCTAGACATGCACTACTCAAACATGGTAATGAAGATGAGAATAAAAAATGAACAATTTAAGATGAAAATAACAAGATGAAACATTTTATAGAAACAAGTAATTTAACAAACCATAAACATGTAAACAATTGAAATAAAGAGTAATTAAGTGAAGGAATTATACCAATACTAATTAAAGGAAGGAACTTGGATTGAAAATAAAAGGATGAATCTCTTCTCCCTTCAAATTACAACCCACTAATCTAAAGGTAAACTATTGAGTAATTATGGATTTTGCATAAACTAACGATGAATTGGAGATTAATTAAATAAAGATGAGAACTTGATTTAAGAAAAGATTGATAGAATAGATAAATTAATTAGGGTTCTTTACATATTGAGAGAATAATAGAGAGACTAACTTTCTAATCTAATCTAGTCTAATGTCTAAGGTGGAATGTGTAAGCCTAATAATAATCTAAGGGTCTTAAATACTAGTGTAGTTACTAATAATAATAATTAATAACAATTAATAATTAATAATAATAATAATAATAAAAATACTAATAATTTTTGCTCGTCACATTACAAACCAAGGGGAAGGGGGATTATACACAACAAGACAAATAAAGGAAAAAACAAAATGGGAAATTGAGATCTAAACACGCCAGGGGGGTGCCCAGCCGGTCAACCGGCCGTCGGTGATGGTACCGGATGGGAGTTCTCTGGAAAAAAAGGAGGGACATCAATGGTATTCCCAGCCGGGATGGAGGGCGGCAGACAGTCACCCGTCTAGGAGAGCAATTGTGTTGCGTTGATGTTGGGAGCCGGTTGGCCGGCTACCGGTCACAAGGCCGGCTGGGAGTCTTCTAGAAAATGAAGGGAGTTGTGGGGAGTGTCTCAGCCGGTCGTGGTGGCGGCCGCCGGGGTGCCGGCTCAGGGAAGAAGGGAGTGCAAAAACAGGGGGAAAGCAGCGTGCGCGGGGCTCGAAAACTGAGTCATGGCTGCCACCTCGGTGGTCGGTGGTGGGCGTAGGTGGTAGCTTTGTGGAGGTAGAAGTGGGAGGAAGACATTTGTGGTCGTGAGAGGTTGTTATGGTGGCTGGTGGTGGCTTTGGTTGTGGTTGAAAGATGGGTGAATGAGATGGGTGTTGTTGGTATGTTTGTGGCTAGGGGTGGAAGAAGGGTTCGTGGTGGCTGTTGCGGTGGTCCATGGTGGTCGTGGATGGTTGGGATGTGATGTTGGAAGTGGAGGGTGGTCAGTGGTGGTGAGTGGTGGCTGTCACGGTGGCCGGAGGTGATAGTAAAAGCTCAGCAAAGACCGTCTGAAATTTGCAGCTGCTCCTTTACTTAGCAAAGACCGTCTTCTTTGATCTTGAGAGCCCATTCCGTCCTCATTCGACGAAGCTTCTGTTTCACGGGTTTGAAACCTGGTTTGATTGGGATTCTATGTTCTGCGATGTCCCTGTCGATCCCTGGCATGTCTTTGTAGGACCAAGCAAAAACATCTTTAAACTCGTGCAGGAGGTCTATGAAATTGGCCCTTTCGATAGGGTTCAAGGTCGTCCCTATCCTATGTTCTTGGGGTTCTTGTTCAGTTCCTACGTTGATGGGTTCAGTATTTTCTATCACTGGTCCTCCTTCCCCCTCTTGTAGTATTTCTTTTGCTATGTAGGGAGGTATTTAGATTGAGTCTGGGTCTGGGTCATCCTCATTATCATCGTAAACAGAATCGCATTCAAGATAACACGAAGAGTAAGCAGAACCTGATTTATTCATATCAAAATTTGAGAAAAGTTTAAACAAAGAAGCCATCTGATCTGTAGTCAGTGGCGGTAAAGGGACAGCCGTTGGGATATTTCCCGAACAACTTTTACTACTTGACACTAAGCTAGGAGAAACAAGGGGAGTGGGAATGACGACAGGAGGAGACTCTCTAGGAGCTTCTCTAGACTCCGACTCTGACTCCGACTCTGAATCTGACTCGAATTCATCATCTTCTGGTTCCCCTTTGAACATCTCTCCTTCTCTAGTGGTGAGCTTGAAGAGTCTTCCTTGATTGTTTGTCCACTTGATCGATTTTCTCCATCCTTTCTGCTGATTGGTGTTAGTTTCTGTGATTAACGCAGTAGGGTTGAAGTGATCGTCTTGAAGTATCATGGTAATGATCTCATCCTGCGCGGCTCTAACAAATCGATCTTCTCCAAATAGTAGACTCACAGCTTGTTCGTCTAAGCAAGGTGCTTGACGAGTCTTGACGGTAGGAACCGTTTCTGGAGGAATGAAGTAGCAATCGTGAAAGATCTCGATTCCGGCTAGCTTCCTTTCGAGATAGTGCCAAGGCTTGGGAAATCCGAGAAAGATATCTTGACTTCCTTCCCAAACGAAGTATCCATTTAGGGTAGGGAGGTAGGGTCGCATTTGGATTCCCACGTTCTTACGGTTTTGAACTTGAGCGAGCATCTCGAGAACTTCCTCTTTAGTGGGTTTGTATCCTAGTCCAATGGGTATTCTTTGTGAGTTACCCTCTTTGTAGGGTTCAAAGGTGTTTCTTCGGATAAGATTCAAAGGCATTCCCGGGAAGTATCCCTGGGATTTGAGTATGTGGTTGACCACTAAATTAGAGTAGGGATTATAGTACAAAGGTGCCAACTCGCTTTCTATGACGCATATGCTATGGAAGCCCCCAAGTTCATGTACTGGATCCGCAAGAATTGATTACTTGACTTCTTTTCGATTATTGCCTTGATGGGTGACGAAGTGATTGTCACCACCTTACCATTTAATTGGATTTTGATTTTCTGGTGGAGGGTGGATCTTACTGCTTTGGAAGCGTGAATCCAGGGTCTTCCCAGAAGTATGTTAAAGGATGCTTCAATGTCCACTATTTGGAAGTTAACCTTTCGCTCAATCGGCCCTCTGGCTATGGTTAGGTTTACAAGTCCTACTACCTTTCGTCGTGTACCATCATATGCGCGAACACCTTGGTTGGTAGGGGTCTAATCCGACTCTTTCATGCCCAATTTGTATGCCGTTTTCAAGGGTATGACATTGACTACGGAGCCATCATCTACCAAAGTCATTGGCACATTATTCTTTAGCCAAATGACGGTGATATAAAGAGCCAAGTTATGACTAGCACCAAAGGGTGGCAAATCTTCATCTGAGAAAGTAATAGGATTACTTAGCTTCGGTGATTCTTGGAAGACCAAGTTGACTACATCATCGGGTGTGTAGTTATGTGCCACATTTGGTTTGGCCAAGGCTTGAAGTAAAGCATGGCGATGTCGAAAGGATCAAGCCACCATAATCCAAAATAACACCATTGTTTAGAAAGGATCAACCATTTCCATGTCGAACACGGAAATCAAAATAGTTCTAAAAATTCGAAACACAACTTAAAATAAGACAATAATAAAAAGCCAAGCTTCATTGGAAGCTACTCCTAGCTCCTTGATGATTTCTCAAGCTTGCTTTTCCTTTCCTTTGTCTTTGCTTGGAGGAGGCCCTATTTACAATAAAAAGGGGATACATTATCACAACTTTGTATCAAAATACCATAGTTGAATTAGAAACATAAAAGAATGGATAGTCATTTACCTACTGGAGTGATTTTTCCAGCTTTGATGTCACCAAGGAATTTGGAACAATTCCTCTTCCTATGTCCAACACCATTACAATAATGGCATTTGTCAAGAGGACCCTTCTTGGTCTTGAAAGTGCTAGCTTCAAAAGTCTTAGCCTTGGTGGACATGGGAGCTTGCCTCTTACCCTTTTTCCCATTCTTCTTGAACTTCCCCTTGCTCTTGGTGCTTATATTAAGCACATCGTTAGGTGGGTTAACATTTAACCCCATGTCTCTTTCGGCTTGCACAAGTAACTTGTGCAACTCTTCAAGAGACACGTCCTTGTCTTGCATATTGAAATTCACCCGGAATTGAACATATGCTTTGACTTTGGATAAGGAGTGTAGAATCCTATCTACAATGAGCTCTTTGGGGATTTCAACCTTTTGAAGTTTCAATGTCTCGACTAGCTCCAAAAATTTGAGCACGTGAGGGCTAACCTTTTGGCCCTCCTTCAAATCGAGATCAAAGAATGACGAGGCCTCCTCATATTGGACGATCCTCGGAGCTTGCGAAAATATTATCACAAGTTTGGAATAGATTTCATAAGCTGTGCCCATTTTAAAGGCTCTCCTTTAGATATCCGCCTCCATCGCAAAAATAAACACATTTTTCATTGCGGCGGATTCTTTGTGGTAAGCCTCATATGCTTCCCTAGTGGCGGCACTCGACCTAGCATTAGGTTCGGGTTGAGAGGCCTCGGTGAGGTAACGACGCTTGTCGTCACCTTGGGCGGCTAATTTGAGTTGGGCATCCCAATCAGAGAAATTTGACCCATTCTTTTCAAGTTTACAACGATCCATGAATGATCGGAGCCATGAAGCATTAGTGAGAGGTGCGGTGTTGGTGTTTGGTGCGGCCATTTGTTATGAGAAATAAAAGTGGTCTACAAAACGAAAATAGAAAGAATAAAACATTTGTCGTTTTCACAATAATAACAATACTCGTAAATTTAATTTAAACAAGTTTTATTGCATTTATCTAATGACCTCTACCCAACTTGATAAATGATTCTAAGATCCAAATTCATATTAACTTAGGGCACGGTGTGCCAAAATACCCTTTATTAACATAACTCGGTGGATTAACTCTTTAATCGATTCTACTTCTAGAACTCTTGATCGATAAAATTACATTAATATTTATCTCTAGCCCGAAACACATCCGGAAATCGTCGTGAATACTTTCGTTTAGTTCAATCCAAATTTCGAATAAATGTGTCCATGATCCAAATTCATATTAACTTAGGGCACGGTGTGCCGAAATACCCTTTATTAACATAAATTTGGTGGATAGACATTTATCACCCACTTCCCCTACGTAACAAAGTTTGTACCCCGGTAGGGCCAAGTGCACTCCCTCATGAAATAGGTTTTCATGGTTTCTAGTTTTTGGTAAGGCTAAGTCTCAATTGTTTATTTTAGCGAGAGGTCATGTCAATTTATTATCAATCACGTTTTAAGTGAACTAAAGCGGTGAACTACGATAATTGTAATTGACACGGTCGATAAACTCATTTAAAATGCATGTTTAGTTATGGCGATTTAGCGATGCATGCAACATATAAATAAAATGCAAAGCATAAAAATAAATCCTAGTATGGCCTTCCTAAAATAGTAAGTCTAATAAACTATTACAAATTCGGAAACCAACTCCTTTGGTCCCTTGAACTTCGGTCTTGGCACGCATCTCGAGGTAACACCGTCTTCATGGAAACTCCGGGAAATTACAAAGTAATAAATAACATTATAAATGAATTACGTAATTTCCTATTATACATTTGTAATTAAAATAAAATAAATCTATTAAATTACAAAACGGTGATACGAGATCACAATAAATTACAACCGAATCGATATTCCCATACATTTCGGGCAATACCAATTAAAACTAAGGCCATACTAAGTAAAATTACATAATTCAAAAATTACATAAAATTAAAATATGACAATTATAAATTAAGTGCAGCATTTTAATATGTATGAACATGTCCAATTTTATGCTAAATCGCCTTTAAGGAGCCAATATCGTATTTTAATCGGTTTTTACGGATTTGCGTGATTTAACCTTTTAAAACTCACAATAATTACATAAAATCATATTTATGTACAAGTTAATTACCCTAACCATCTTAGGACTCAAAATTAGTCTCCACCAACATTTGACAATAATTAACCTAGATTTTTTAATATTGTTCATAAATGGACCTAAAATACAAATTATGTAATAAACTTCAATTAAATCAAAAAAATTTCAAATAATTTAAAAATTTGAAATTTAAACTCATGAACATTCTGGAAAAATATCATGACACTCATAATATTTAAAAACATAGGTTAAAAAGTTCGAAAATTTATCGAGAAAAACAATGTTGCGGTTTATCGATTTTAACAATTATCACCATAAAAATATGAGAAAAATTATTTTTATCAACTTTTCACTTTTAGATCTGAAATATATAATAAAATGCAACATGTGACGTATTTCCTTAGTCATGAAGTATGTTTTAGCATTTTTTTTACTAATTAAAGTCACTATTTATGTGATTTTTCATCAAAAATTCATAAATCATGTATAAAGACTTCATTATAGCCAAATATTTTACACACATCTTGTAAAATTGCATGTGACAACATACTAAATTTCTATAACCAGATTCGAAATATAACTCATATTAACCTATTTAACCATTTAAATACGATTTTAACTTGAAAAATCCATATTTCGAGCATAACAACACGTTTTATTATGAACATTTACAGGCCATCAGTAGATAATATATGTGAAAAAATGTCCAAAAACCACTGAACAATTCGAAGTTTAGCTATTTTTAGTCCAAAAATGACATTTTTATCATGAAAATCACATTTTAATGCCATTATTATATAAAATGAATAATAAAATCCATAAATAAACCAAAATATCCTAAATACATTTTAGGACCAGAAACTTTAACATTCAAATAAATTTCGTGATATGTCATAATAAACACAAATTTATAAATTTAGTTTGTTAATCTTATAACTCGGAAAAACAATAACCGATTTGCATGCAAACAACCTAAGGCTCATGATACCACTTGTTAGAAAATATTATCTCATTATTCAACATATTCATATATGTTACATATTAATTTAGTCATAAAATTAAAACTAGATCTTATGCATGCAAACTAAAATAGACAAGAGAAGAAATCGTCATTCTTACTATAGTAGTTTCGGATTTAGGGCACAAGTGAGTTCCCCTTCTCACTTGTTTTTGAGTTTTCCTTACAAATGGTAGAACAAGGATTCAAAGATAGAATCCCTCCTTAAATCATATACCCAAGATGACCCTTAAAAGACTATTATTATTTGATCTAGAATAATTATAATCTTACTAAAATGACCCAAAAACTATTGTTTTGATCTCTATTATTTCGGTATAGAGAGGAAGGATTTTGGAGTTTTTATTTCTCTTACTAAACTTCTATAAGTTATTGATTGAACGAATAATACACTAGTGAATATCTTAGTGTATATCACAATATAAATTGTAGAAAACCCTTGGCCTTTTCTCTAGGGAAGACCTGGTATGGGGGGGTGGCAAGGGCCAATGTATGACCAAGATACTCTTCACAAAAGCAACTAGGTGTGCATGGCTATGAATTAGGTTTAATGATTATGCTTCTTACTTAAAAAAAATCAACACAATTTTAACCTAATACTCCCTCCATTTCGGCACTTATATAAAATGGAAAGTCCATTTTATATTTGTCTTTTGTCAATTGTCACATGTTACTAGTCATGTAAAATTTCATGTATTTTTAACATATTAAAAATCAACGTATTAATAAAAATACGTCATGTACAAAATCGACTTAGTAATTCATAATTACTTGTACCATAAACGGTTTATCAATTATAAATCACAACGTCTTGTATTTATAATAAATTATTCATTCAGTTCCAATTGTTTCCGTAAACAATAATTTCATCTAAGTAATAGAACAATTCGATCACTTAGACCGCGTCTTATTTAATCAAATTACAATGAGACACGTAAATATTACTTCCAAAATCGTCCGTCAATTTAAGTTATTTAATTAACTCGTATCGTCATACGATCAATTAAATATTCAATTAAGAGTATCATCCTATAGGTATGACCTTACGGGATCAACTGATCACCACCGTCTTACGACAGTAATGTCAAACTCTAGTCAGTCAATCATTACCGATATGTGTGGACTAGTTGACTGTAAAATGCTACTTCCCACATGTATTCTTAAATATGAGATTTAAACGTGTGATCATCATGATCAAAAGTTGTGATCGCATTATTGTCGGAGGACACTTATTCCAACAACTTAAACCTTAATCGTCCTCGATTAAGCTCATTTAAACTAGACCATGACCCATAATATAGAGATCTAGCTAAACTAATTATATCGGGTGAAAGGCAATTAACGGGCCTTCTCCGTCCCTTCAACTCACATTGAAATACAATGAGGTATGCATTCCAATGCAAGGCAATCGGGGGCTTGCGAAAAATTGGACACATCTTGACATGAAGAACATAACAAATAACAAGATGCATCAACAAAACTAATAGCCACTTCCTCATCGAGTGGCGGAGTCAACTAAAGAGGGAACAAATTTAAGAGCATATACTCAGTCACAAATACTAGTTCAACAAATCACTAAGGCTAAGAGGATGGCACTAAATCACTTCCAAATGGTGTTACACTAGACTAATTTCGTCCTCAATTTCCAAATACTTTCGTCAAGAGTGATCAGATGGCGTGGAATGATGATCCACATGATGCTAGTAGCATATGACATGACAAGTCTCGAGTTCTCTACAAAAGTAAAGGTCATTGATCGCCCCAAGGTCGACAAAGTGGCTTGACAAAAAGGTTTTTGAAATGAAATGCTCAGTTCGATGTACAAAATGGGTGGATATGACTAGCATTCAAAATTTGACCTCATTCAACTTTCACATTTCAAAAATTTGTGATGGGGTTTGTCCCTTCCATGCTAATGTCCTTTGCTTTCGCCAATCGCTTATTAGGAACCGGTTAACCTCTAGATAGTAGCTTTTCGGGGTGATAGTCACTCTGTCTTTGGGCGGTTGAATTCACAACCGTGTGGGGGCCCAATTAAATGGATCCCTCACCAAAGCACATCGAAGTGGTACACCTCCATCAAAATGACTCAAATTCTCAACATTTTAACATTTCAAAACATTTGAGGTTTCTTTGGCGATAAAAATGTTTCCGCATAACAAAATTTGAAATGAGCACTTCAAACTTATTGATAGAAAGTATTTTTGGGTTGCCTTACCACAAAGTCAATCAAGGTTACCTAGACAAGTTAACCATGTCCATATCGCATCACAGGGTTGGATAAGTGACTCACATGCAAACCCTTGACTAGGCTTTGGGTCATGGGTCGAAAGACACTAGTATAACACAATCTAGGGTGTTTTACATCCATTCTAGCAGGCAAAGTCTTAAGTTGTTAAGAGTATTCGTAATGGCCTAATTGCTCTTGTCAAAGTTCCAAAATAGGAACATCCTAATGCCATGATGCAACTACTATATACATGTTATAATGCAAGTGCAACTATCAAACTATATGCCGAAAAGACTAATGTAACTAATCATAATCAACACGTGGGCACACATCACCAAGTTCCAAAATTGGAACATCCTCCTCAACATACAAATCCCAACCTCCTCAATTATAAATAAGAGAAAAGAGAGGGAGAAAGGAGAAGAGATAGGAGCGATTATACCAAGCGTCTTCTAACTCCTTAGCATATGCCTCCGATATTCCAAATGTACCTATGCATTTTGTTATACAAACAACAATATATACAAGATATGTTAGGGGAGTTTCCTCCCCGCACTTATTCGTTTACATAAGGAAATGCAAATAAATGAATGCATGTTTTTGTAATTTTTGAAAATTTTAAATTTTTTTCGGATTTTAAGGAATAAATCCCCTCCCCACACTTAAAATGTACATTGTCCTCAATGGTCCAAGTGTAAGAAGGGAGATTAAAATCAAATAACATTTTTTGGATTTTTTTTTTCAAATATTTTCAAAGAAATAAAAATAAAAATAAATATGTTCAAAAAAGCTTGGGTTGCCTCCCAAGAAGCGCGGTTTTAAGGAAACCGCTAAACCTACAAGTGACCCCAACAACTAACCGGGATCCCACCATCTATGGGCAAGGCCACTCAACTCTTTGTCCAAGTCAATGCAGCTCACATCTTTGAGTTTCCTCCAATCATCAAGGTTGTGATCATTCTCCTCGACATTTTGAAACTCAATTTCATAAAATATTTCCTCCTTTATTAGAGGAGAATGATCAAAACCAACAAGCAAGGGACAATCAACAACATAGGAGACCCGATTAGTCTCCTTGTCCCTCACTTCTCCCTTCCACTCATCCATTTTAAACACAAGTTCTTTCAAAAATAGGAAGGGAGACATCTCAATCATCAAAGATATCAAGGAGGGGGGTTTCAAACGACTTACCCATGCAAGCTTTATTAAGTGAAGGAGCAGCATACTCCACATCAAAAGTCATAACCTCAAGCAAATGGGCATAAGAAATGAGGTCAAGGTCATCGGTGGGTATAAGGGACTCATCCTCACCGCAAAAAGGTACTTCAAATCTCTCAAAAACGGGTTCACTAAGTAGGTGCACCTCACAATCACTTTTACAATCGGTGCTCATACTCTCCTCCTCATCAAACATAACCTCCAATATGGGTGTAAAAGAAATTAGGTCTATGTCATGGGTGGCTACAAGGAGTTCATCCTCACCACAAGAGGAATCCTCAAATCTCTCAAAAAGGGGCTCATCAACATCAAAAGAAATATCCCCTCCCTCATAAAGGTTATCCAAGGTATCCACAATCTTATGGGCACAAATCTCAATTCTAGTAACATCCCCTCTCATAAGCAACTCCCTCTTCACCACCTCATGGTCCACATTAAAAGAAACACCCTCAAATTCACATAAACCAAGGTACTCAAATTTCTCACTAAGAAAACTACTTGGTTCATTTAACCTCACATCACAATCATCAAATTTCACGCTCTCTAACTCACAAACATAGTTTGGTGAATCATCAATTGGAAAGTGGGGCGTGGGTTGGAATGGGGGATGTAGAAGTTCTCTTGAAAAGGTACGAGGTGGTTCACAAAAAGAGTCAAAGACATGCACTTCATTAACATCATTCATCATATAATCATCAATGGGGATTTGGGGAACATACATCATAATTTTCTCCAAAATCACCACATGGTTCACAACTTGATGAAAAAGATTGCATGCTACACATATTCATCGGGAGAGGGGAGTAAGCATGTGAAGTACAAACTTGTGAAGTATGGGATGCTTCCTCACATTGGTTGGCCATGAATCCTATGAAAACCCAAAAGTCATCACAATTCATATGAAAGACTCTATCACAACTCATGTAATTAGCCAAATCACAAGTTTTAAGGTTCATGCCGTCATATAATACACAACGTAATTCCCAATGGGAAAGAGTATGACCACAAGACCAAACATAACAGAAATAATTGTCAAATCTTGCGAGATATTCATAAAATGGTAAATGTTAAAGGACGACATTATTAAATGCAAGAATCTAAATGCAAATAACTAATAACTATCAACTAAAGATGCAAGAAATGAATAAACAACATGTTTTTTTTTTCAAATATTCAATTTTTTTGTTTTGTTTTTGTTTAATGAAAAAGCAATAAAGTGACTAGTCCCGAAACTTAGACTAAGACTTATATCTAACTATCCACCATCCCCGACAATGGCGCCATTTTGATAGTAGGGTAAAGTCGTCACACCCTTATAAAAAACAAATTTATAAAGCTCGATACCTAACTAGTAAAGTCGGGTAAGTTGAGGTCGATCACAAGGATGGTGGGGTTAGAATCGGGTTATAAGTCTTTGTCTCCGTTTTAGTCTAGTCGATCAAGAAGGTTGATATAATTTCTATGCTAAATTGTAAGCTAACAACATGAAATAAATGAACAAGTAAGTAAACAAACAAGGTAAACACCATGAGAAGAGAGGCTAGGGTGTCGGGGTCACTCAAGTAGGAGGGGTACAAGATTGAGTAGATGCAAAAGGGTATAATGGAGAATGAAGTCTAGGTGTGTCTCTATCTATCGATACGAGATGGTCCTTAGGTCAAAACTAGTTGAACTCTGCTCCTAACTAGTCCTAGCCCACTTGTCTAGTGCAGTCTAACTAGTCCCGACTCTCGCCGTAGGCGAGTCAAACCAAGCAAGGAAAAGACCAAACTCTCGTCTAAGCCACTCCCCCAACATGCTCAATACACAAGACAAGAGGCAAACATCCAATGATATACACAAGCAAAACAAGTTACGAATATGGGTAATTGTCTAGGTGAAGTCTTGACCTCTTGGTCAAGGAGGTTTCAAAGTCAAGGTTAGTCAAGGTCTCCCTCAAACTACCCAAAACCCGATGATCAAGCACACAATCAAAGCACAAAAGGCTCTCACCCTAACAAGCTAAAAGATGATGAAAAACTCAAATTCTCACTTAAGAATTTCAACAAACACCTTGTATGCATGAGATAAAAGACAAGTTACCCATAACAATTAGAATTCAAATACAACTCAAATCCGACCCATTAATCCTACAAGACCTTCCCCTCCTCCCTAGACATGCACTACTCAAACATGGTAATGAAGATGAGAATAAAAGATGAACAATTTAAGATGAAAATAACAAGATGATACATTTTATAGAAACAAGTAATTTAACAAACCATAAACATGTAAACAATTGAAATAAAGAGTAATTAAGTGAAGGAATTATACCAATACTAATTAAAGGAAGGAACTTGGATTGAAAATAAAAGGATGAATCTCTTCTCCCTTCAAATTACAACCCACTAATCTAAAGGTAAACTATTGAGTAATTATGGATTTTGCATAAACTAAAGATGAATTGGAGATTAATTAAATAAAGATGAGAACTTGATTTAAGAAAAGATTGATAGAATAGATAAATTAATTAGGGTTCTTTACATATTGAGAGAATAATAGAGAGACTAACTTTCTAATCTAATCTAGTCTAATGTCTAAGGTGGAATGTGTAAGCCTAATAATAATCTAAGGGTCTTAAATACTAGTCTAGTTACTAATAATAATAATAATTAATAATAATTAATAATTAATAATAATAATAACAATAATAATAATAATAATAATAATATTAAAAATACTAATAATTTTTGCTCGACACATTACAAACCAAGGGGAAGGGGGATTATACACAACAAGACAAACAAAGGAAAAAACAAAATGGGAAATTGAGATCTAAACACGCCAGGGGGGGTGCCCAGCCGGTCAACCGGCCGTCGGTGATGGTACCGGCTGGGAGTTCTCTGGAAAAAAAGGAGGGACATCAATGGTATTCCCAGCCGGGATGGAGGGCGGCAGACAGTCACCCGTCTAGGAGAGCAATTGTGTTGCGTTGATGTTGGAAGCCGGTTGGCCGGCTACCGGTCACAAGGCCGGCTGGGAGTCTTCTAGAAAATGAAGGGAGTTGTGGGGAGTGTCCCAGCCGGTCGTGGTGGCGGCCGCCGGGGTGCCGGCTCAGGGAAGAAGGGAGTGCGAAAACAGGGGGAAAGCAGCGTGCGCGGGGCTCGAAAACTGAGTCATGGCTGCCACCTTGGTGGTCGGTAGTGGGCGTAGGTGGTAGCTTTGTGGAGGTGGAAGTGGGAGGAAGACATTTGTGGTCGTGAGAGGTTGTTATGGTGGCTGGTGGTGGCTTTGGTTGTGGTTGAAAGATGGGTGCATGAGATGGGTGTTGTTGGTATGTTTGTGGCTAGGGGTGGAAGAAGGGTTCGTGGTGGCTGTTGCGGTGGTCCATGGTGGTCGTGGATGGTTGGGAAGTGATGTAGGAAGTGGAGAGTGGTCAGTGGTGGTGAGTGGTGGCTGTCACGATGGCCGGAGGTGATAGTAAAAGCTCAGCAAAGACCGTCTGAAATTTGGAGCTGCTCCTTGCATTTTTTACCCATCACTTACCTTTTCAAATGAGACTTGTAAGACATAAACCGACTCGAGTCTCATTAGACCATGCATATAGTTGAGTAGGGAGGATTAAGTCGACTTGTAGGTGTTGTACAATCTAATCGATTCGGCTCCGGGACCCAAACCTTCCTAGGATTGTAAGATATAAACCAACTCGATCCATCACAACAATAATTGCTTCCTTATAATTTGAGAATATGTTTGTATGATCAATTACCATGAATACCCTATGACCCCATGACACCCTAGTGCTTTTAATCAATTGTTCACATCTCTTTTTAAACATCTTGCTTGTTTACTTTTATTGCTATTTAGTTTAGTGATCTTCTCATCTCAACCCCAAATCGTGACACCCCTAGACACTGCTACTTGCAATCGAAAATCCTACATCAATACCCATCCCTTGGGATCCGACCTTTACTTGCCTCTTTACTAATAGTATAGGTGTTTGTGAAGTTATAAATATTTTTTTGGTCTAGGTGCTCCTAACGACAAGTAACCGAAAAGTAAACCTCCGAGTGAGAAAACTCTTACCAAAAATGGCGCCGTTGCCGGGGACGGTGTTAACTTGATTTGATTTTCATAGATTGTTATTAGTTGTGTCTTTCTTTGCCTTGGGGATGTAAAACTCCTCAAGGTTTGTTCTAAATGTTTTCAAGTTGTTTGATATTTTGCATGTCTAGAAGATCACAAGGTAACTTGTTACCCATTGATCGGGAAATTGAAAGGACTTTGACAAACAATAGAAGACTTGCTAGAGGTACTTTGAGAGGTATTAGTGAGGTTTTAGATATTCAACCAAACACTATTGAGTTCGTCAACCCTTTTGCAAGAGAAGGTGAGGAAAACCCAACACAAAATCCAACACAAAATCAACCCACAATACCTAAATTCTCATCACATTCCGTACCAACCGAGGAGAACCTACCCAATGGTACTCCCACACCACAACACTTAACCGGAAATTTTATTGCCAAATCCGCATTTATCCAATTAGTCGAAATAAGCCAGTTTGGGGGGATGCCTAGTGAAGACCCTCACTCTCACATGGAGACTTTTTGTGACTATTGTGATGCGATTTCACAAACCGGTGTAACTCAAGACCAAATTCGATGGCTCTTATTTCTTTTTTCTCTAATCGGCACCGCAAAACAATGGTTGAAAAGCCTTGATAAGGCTACTCCTGGTGGTCTCTTGGAAGAAGTTGGCTCTAGCTTTCTACAAAAAATTCTACCCTCCGGAAAAGACTAACATGCTAAGAGCTCAAATTACGGGTTTTAAGCAAAGGGATGAAGAATCTTTGTATGAAGCTTGGGAGCGGTTCAAAGGAATTTGTCGCTCATGTCCTCATCATGGACTTAGCGAGTGGTTCTTGCTACAACAATTTTGGAACGGTCTTTATGAAGACTCAAGGAACATCCTTAACATGGGATCAAATGGTATGTTCACCGAAGTTGACGATGATAAAACTTGGAACAAGATTGAGGAAATGGCGGTCCATAACTCACAATATAGTAGACCTCGCATGGCTACTAGAGGAGGAAAGCACGAAGTGGACTCCATTACTCAATTGGATGCTCAACTTAGTGCTCATATTGATACCATTAACTTGAAATTCGAAAAAGCTATGGCTAAACTTGAATAAGCCTCAAAATCACCAAAGCATCATGTTAATGCCATGGTAGCATCTTCATCAATCCCAAGTGGGATATGTGAGAATTGTGGAACTTTGGGACATGACCAACGTGAATGTAAGGGAACTAATGAGCAAGTGAATGCTTTTCAAGCATACAAGAGTGGTACCCCTTATTCCAACTATTACAATGAAAACACCAAATTCCACCCAAATCTCTCATACAAAAGCCAAAATGTTCAAAACCCTCAACAAACATACACCCCACCTCCCATGAGAAACCAAAATCAAAGACCCTTTTTCAACCAAAACCAAGGTTATCAAAATCAAACTCCATACAATCAACAAAATGACCAAGGTTCTGATGTTCAAAAAGCGGTCCTCCAAATGCAAAAGAATCAACGAGAGTTTTTCACTCAAATGGAAAAGGATAGTCAAGCAAAGGAAATCACCATCAACAACATCCTAGCCCACACAAAAATGTTGGAGACTCAATTGACCCAACTAGCATCTTCAAGTTCTCAAAGGCGAAAGGGGCAATTACCACCTGAAGGTAATCCCCCAAGACATGAAACGGTTAGTGCCATTCACTTGAGGAGTGGTACCAGGTATGAGGGACTAAAGAAGCAAGTTGAAGATGAAGTTGTGGAAGCTAGTGACAAAGAAGAACTTGTGCAAAACTTCAAGGGAGGAGAACCAACAAAATAAGAAGTTTCAAAGAAAAGTCAAGAGAAGGCCAAGGAGAAAGAGCCCATCATGATTAGACTTCCATTCCCAAGTCGTCAAGCTAAGCCCAAATTTGATGACCAACTTGGGAAATTTATGGAAATTGTGAAGAATTTGGAAGTCTCGATTCATTTCACGGAATTAATCAATCATGTGGCGGCCTATGCAAAGTACATGAAGGACATCCTTACGAAAAAGAAGTCGATCTAGAAGCTTGAAACTATCGCCTTCACTAAGGTGAGTAGTGCAATCCTTCAAGGGAGTTCACCTCCGAAACTTAAAGACCCGGGAAGCTTCTCAATACCGTGTACCATTGGCGACATCACGATCAACAAGGCTTTGTGTGATCTAGGAGCAAGCATGAGTGTTATGCCATATTCGGTTAGTAAAAGGCTAGGGATGGGAGAGATTAAATGTACCAACATCACACTCCAAATGGCCGATAGATCAACGAAGACACCGTTAGGGATATGGGAAGATGTTCCCGTGAGAGTTGGGAAATTTTTCATCCCGGTGGACTTTGTCATCGTTGAGATGGAAGAAGACTCCAATATTCCGATCATTCTCGGTAGACCATTCTTGCACACCGCGGGTGCGGTAATAGATGTGAAGCACGGAGAGCTTACTCTAGAAGTGGGAGACGAGAGCATAACTTTCAATCTTGACAAGACCATGAGAGCTCCCCGTTTGCATGAACCATGCTTTATGGTTGATCACTATAGCCGGTAGGATGATAGGAAGAAGTCGGAATTCCAATGGAATAAGAAAGTTGATAATGCTCCATTCAAAGAGCAAGAGAATAGCCACAAAGAGAGCTTGAAAAGCTCACCCATGACAAGTAAAGAAGATGGCCTCATTGGCCAAGACAAGAAGGAAGGAGAGTTGTCTCTATCAACTCAAGAAATTTTTAATGATAAAGTAGACGAAGTTTGCGGTCTTTGGGATGGTTAGTTCGAAGGGATATTCAATCCCTACATTGGTAATGCGATGAACCAAGACCGTCATGGAGAACAACAAGTGCAAAGACCGATTGATGAACTTTATCATGATAATGAACAAGCTTTCGACTACTTCTTCAAGGTGTTGAGTAACATCAACAACACCTTGACCATGCCCCATTTACATCTCACATTGGATGAGAGTTTGGTGGAGTCCTCCCTAAACCACCATTTGTACATATTATAACTCCCTAACTTGTATTTCAATTTTTACATTGCATTTTTGTCATTTTTGGATTTATATTTTTGTACCTTGATCAAAATATTCATCATTTTGAGAGAAGTGAGGGAGAGACTTATGATTTTATTGATGTGTAGTGCTTTGACTTAGTGTGGGGATAGCTATTGCCTAGGCTATTCATGCCTTTGTAGTGCCCCCACAATGAAGAACACAAGAATTGAAGGATGGAAATGATATGGGTTATGCAGTACCCACGGATGGACCTGAATCCGTGTGGACAGGGTTGAATCCGAGCGTCTCATAAGGGAATCCGCTCGTCCAGATGAATCCGAGTGTCCTATGTCACAAGACGCTCATCTGGCAGAGCTGTGCAATTCAAGAAAATGGTCTGTCACAGAATCCGAGCGTCCCAGTGAAGAATCCGCCCGTCTGAAACAAGACGCTCGTCTTGCAGAGAAGACGCTCGTCTTTATGCTGTTGATTTTTAAAGAAACACCCTGTAACAGAATTCGAGCGTCTTTTTATGAATCCGCTCGTCTCACATTGAAGAATCCGCTCGTCTTTGCTGAAAGACGCTCGTCCCATAGCGTCTTTTCCTGGAGCAAATCGCGCAGAATCTGAGCGTCCTAGACCCCAATCCGCTCGTCCCTGCTGCATTTTTCAAAATTAACGGGCCTTTTAAACCCTTACTCCCTCATTCATTTTCATTTCTTCTTCATTCAAACACTACCCACAACCCAAAAACCCCAAAAACCCTCATCCTCTACATCAACAAAACAAGATTTCCTCAACCAAATTCAACAAAATCAAATCCAAACTTCCTCACAACAACAATTAATCACTCCTTTACAACAACAATTGATTTAAACACCAAAATATTGAACCTTTGAGTCGATTTTTAAGATACAAAGCAACAACCTTTCATCTTAAATCGATTTGGGTATAACTAAAAATTGAAGATTTCAATCTCTCTTTGATGTAATCAACAATGGCAAGAACAAAAGGAGGTAACAAGGCACCCCCAAAGAAGACACTTTCAAAAAGGCAACAAGCACTTCAAGCAAAACAATTGTCAAAGGCATTGGTAGTCCATGAGGCAAGGTTAGAGGTTCAACAATGTCCCCCTATGGAAGCTACAACATCAACAACTCCGGTCATTGAGCAATTATCTAATTATCCGGAGGTAATTTTCACTTCCGACTCTCATAGGGATAAATTTGTTCTCTTTGCTAAGAAGACCATTTTGCCTACAAATTTTTTTTGTGAAGATGCTTTGACAAAGTTGGGTGTTCTTGAACAAACCAAAACCTTCTTTGAGGCCATAGGATTGGGTAAATTGTTTACCATGAAAGAATTGACATAGCCCTCCCTCACATTGGAATTTTTGAGTTCCTTGAAAGTTACAAGGGTGGAAACTAGAACCTTCATCAAGTTTCGTCTTTCAAATGTGAGTAGACGAATCACTTTTGGTGAATTGAGTAAGATTTTAGGCCTTAGCAATACCCCGTACTATGAAAAGATCCCCGAAAAGTATGACCCCACTCCTCTTTGGGAGGCAATCTCCGTAAGGAAATTTGTGCGCCTTCATGATTGTCGTGCTCTATTTGTCCACCATCCGGGCATTAGAGTGTGGCATAAGGTCATTGGGAATACCTTGATAGCAATAAATGGCACTAATCATCTTACCAAGCTCGATTTTGTTCTTCTTGAGTCGGCCTTGAATATAGGAAGAGAATATACTAAGCCATATAATTCTCTAAGACTTTTGGTTGAAAGATGGCTTAATGTCGATTGTGGTAAAGAAGGCACCGCTTTTATTGTGAATGGAGGACTCGTTATCTATTTGGCCAAGCACTTTGACCCAAACTTCGACAAAGACAACACCTATGTGGCGGTCAAAGGAGGCCATCTCATTGATATGGACACCATGATTCACAAGTTTACATGGGTCAAACATGCTCCTCTTGACACCAAATATGGGTGGTTAACCAAAGAAGCTAGGTCCTTCACTTTGCCTTCAAAGATTTGCCGTTTGAGTGTTCACCGACCAAACTACCTTCTCCCACTCTCCGAGGAGACCGAGTACATTATTCAACAACAAAGAGGCGAGATTGATGATCCCTCTTCCTCCATTGTCACACCACCCTACCCATTTGAGTATCACGAGTTCAAACCCAAGGATGTTGAGGTAGGAAATGATTACTTGACTCTACTCATGAGGGAAATGCACAAGCAAGCTTACAATGATAGAGTGGATGCTTACAAGGCCCAATATCCGCCTCTCCTACAGCTAGCTAGGCAAGGACTTCTTGATCCATCATGTCCTTTTCCTAGTTGGGTGGATAGGGATGTTTTCTTTCCTAGCACCTCTAGTGGTGAAAGACCGGTTGGAGAGATGATTGTTGATGAGGGTGTTGATGAAGAAGGTGAAGAACAAGAGGTTCAAGAGAATGTTGAAGAAGAAGAAGCTCAAGATGAGGAAGAAGAAAGTGAGGAAGAGCAAGGAAGTGAAAGTGGGAGTGGAGATGATTCCACTTCTATGGAGGAAGATGATGATAATGATGATATGATGGAGGATTAGCAAACCTTGGAGGCTCCTACACTTTTTCGCCCCTCTTATGGTTTGTCTATTTCTTTTGTTTTCTTTATTATATTTTGATCATTTGTTGTGGAGTCCTAGCAACATGGAGGACTAGAACCTTGGTCTCATTAAGGTGCTCTTTTTATTGTTCCCACTTGAAAAATCCAAAATGACAAATTATAGTTTCATGCATTGCATTCCGTGTGCATGAACTACCCCAAATTCAAGACGTTAGAAATAATGTCTATTTTGGTTTGGGGAAGTATATGCATACGCATACGCATCGGGAGGTAATCTAAATTACGCTCTCCGCCATAACAAAAACCCATGCATCATGTAATGTAGCTTAGTATAGTTTGCATTTAGTTTAGAAATCATGCATCATGCTTGCATAATTTCCTATCGTATTGGCCATTGAGGACAATGCCCATACTAGTGTGGGGATGAAAAATTATAACTTGACTTTTATTCAAAAATCCAAAAAAAAAAAAAAATTCGAAAAATCCAATAAAATTGAAAAATTGAAAATCCAAAAACATGTTCATTTCCTTTGTAGTGTAGTCTTGTATATATTGTTGTATATATCGTGTTTGTTCATCCTTGTTCACATTGATCGACTACGCCACATCCGACACATGAGGATATTGAAGACCGCATGGTATGATCTTTCCAATCTCCTTTTTCCTCTTTATGTTATTGACTATGTGGCTTTATTTTGATTGATGCGGTATAAACAATGTTAATTTAGGAGCATTTAGACTATTTGGCATATTAGTTGGTAGAATCATATGCATTAGAATGTATATATGTTAGTTGCATCATGGCATATAGTTGCATGTTAGAAAAATTTTGTGAAACCGTCTACTTGGGAAGCTTGACAAGTGTATATAGGCCCTAGTAGATGCTTTTTCTTCTTAAGACTTTGCTTGTTAGAATACTTGTAAAACACCCTAGGATGTGTCATGCTAGTATCCTTTGACCCATGGATTAAGCCCTAGTCAAGAGTACCTTGTGGTGTGATAACTCCTTGGCTACCGTTTATTCCAAGGTGACCCTGGAAACCATGCAACCATCATCCATCCATGTTCTACCATACACTTTGTCATCAAAGGGAATGGGCACAAAAATAAATTTTTCAAATTTGAGTTCAAGAAAAGAAAAGAAAAGAAAAAGTTTGCAAATTGCATCAAATAAAAAGAGGAGCAAAAATAGACTCCTAAAGCTTCAAATATAAGGCACCCTCACTACATATGGGGTGACTTTTAAAATGTTCAAAAGAAAATGCAAAAAGTTGAAAAAACGTTGTCAAGTATTGAAATGCCAAACATCAAAGAAATGGCAAAAAGAAAGTGTTCTCAAATGTAATATGCCACAAGAAATTGGGGGGGGGGGGGGGGGGGGGGGAACAACAACAAAGCAAACTCCCAAATGAAACTCAAATACTATTGAACCCTTTCTCCATCGTATCCATTTTTGTGCATGGTAGAGACGGGACGACCCTTCTTGTTGTCTACGCAAGAAAGGGAATTCCGCGATCCTCCAGTGATTCTAACACCATAGGGAGTCTATTCTTGACAAAAGCATTTAATGATTGAGGACAAAGGTACCCTAGCTTGACACAACTTGGAGGTGATTTATTGGTATCCTTCTAGGCTTAGTAGTTTGAAGAAATTGCATCTATGAATGAGTGTGTACCCTTGAATTGCTTCCCTTGTAGATAATATCCGCCACTTAGATGAGGAAAGTGGCTATTCTTTTGTAGATGCATTCATTACTTGATTTCATGTGCCTTAATGATTGGATGTGTCACCATTTTGGCAAGACCCGCCTTGCCATGCAAGAAAGCATCATACCTCATGGTTGTCTTATTGTGAGTTGAAGGGGAAGAGTGAGACCCGCTAATTATCTCATATCGGCTATGCTATTAGGTTAGTTTAAATAACGGTCCTAGTTTAGTCACCTCTTTACTCGGGATGAGCAAAGGTTCGGTTTGGGGATATTTGATGTGACCATTATTTGAGCATATTTAGTCCCCGAATTAGCCTCGTTCCTATGCTTTTTAGTGCATAATTGGGTCATTTACTATCTTTAGTCCTTTGTTTTGCATATTCTTTGAGGTTTTGTTTCCTTGGTAGGAAAGGAGTGTAAACCTTGCATTTTCATGGCAAAATAGAGCTAAATGGATCGAATCTACTGACCAAGCATCAAAGAGAAGACAAGACTAGAAGGCCTTTGTACATATTATAGTAGATGGGCAATGATGAAGAAATTCTTGCATCCCCGACTAAATCCTGGAGGACTATTGGAAGAAGAAAAGAAGAAAAGGGAGCTGTGAGACAATCCGCCCGTCCAACATGAGGGGAATCCGAGCGTCTTTGGAGAAGGGACGCCCGTCCAGCAACACCACAATCCGCTCGTCCTGCCCAACAATCCGCCTGTCCAGCCACCAGGAAATCCGCCCGTCCCGACACCTTGGACGCTCGGATTCCCTTGCAATCCCATACGTCCTTTCTTCATGCTTTATGAAAGATGCGCATATTTATGAAAGACCGGCAAAAAGGAGACCGACATCTCTTTTGAGAGGAGCGATTCCTCAAGGACTTAATCGTCATTTAAGCCCTTAGTAAACCTTAATTTGTGTACCTAATCCCCACTATAAATACCCCATTAGTCTAATTAGATAATCATGTTCTTCATATCAAATCCTTAGTGTAGTTTATATCATTCTAATCTCTTCTTAATCTTGTAATCAACTTCTAATCAAATATTAATACAAATCTCATTTCCTTAATTTCTCTTTTGTTCATCATTTATTTTGGGTAATTGAAGATTATTTGGGTTATTATTGGGAGATTGACAACCTTCCAATCAATCATCAAGTACTTTTATTATTCTTTGTTTTATAATTGGAATCATTAGTAGGTATAATTCTCTTAATCCCTTTTTAATTATTGTTAATCATCTTCATTTATTCATCATGTCTTGCTTTGTTAATGC
Organism: Silene latifolia; assembly: GCF_048544455.1. Classification (NCBI taxonomy): domain Eukaryota; kingdom Viridiplantae; phylum Streptophyta; class Magnoliopsida; order Caryophyllales; family Caryophyllaceae; genus Silene; species Silene latifolia. Next base: position 89,457,792 of record NC_133528.1, read on the forward strand.
GATTGACAAACTTGTTAACATGCTAAACTTGATAATGAGTGAGTAGTTTCCTTAACTAGGGTTAATGGGTAATTAGGGAAAACCAACATGGGGAATGATTCATGCTTAATTTAATATGTTTTCATAGCTTATTTGCTTGCTTGTTGTGATCTCAACTTATGCACATGTTATGTTTGATGAAATGCGAGCCTATGAATCCTTACATTTTTTACCCATCACTTACCTTTTCAAATGGGACTTGTAAGACATAAACCAACTCGAGACTCATTAGACCTTGCATATAGTTGAGTAGGGAGTATTAAGTCGACTTGTAGGTGTTGTACAATCTAATCGATTCGGCTCCGGGACCCAAACCTTCCTAGGATTGTAAGATATAAATCAACTCGATCCATCACAACAATAATTGCTTGCTTATAATTTGAGAATATGTTTGTATGATCAATTCCCATGAATCCCCTATGACCCCATGACACCCTAGTGCTTTTAATCAATTGTTTACATCTCCTTTTAATCATCTTGCTTGTTTACTTTTATTGCTATTTAGTTTAGTGATCTTCTCATCTCAACCCCAAATCGTGACACCCCTAGACACCGCTACTTGCAATCGAAAATCCTACATCAATACCCGTCCCTTGGGATCCGAACTTTACTTGCCTCTTTACTAATAGTAGAGTTGTTTGTGAAGTTATAAATATGGTTTTGGTCTAGGTGCTCCTAACGACATGTAACCGAAAAGTAAACCTCCGAGTGAGAAAACTCCGACCACTAACTAATCTAACCATAAGACGATATGTAATTAATTAACTAAATCTCGTCTTAAAATTTGTCCAAACTCGGAAACACACTCACAAACACATGGTTTGAACCATGTGTGGACAACCCCTAAACGCCTCTTAAAAGCGCCCAAAACAGCCCCGTAACCACCCATACTTATAGCCAACACCACCACCATAAACCACAATGCACCCCCTTCACCTTAGGCATCGACCACCGTTGACAACCACCTCACTCAACCCCCAAACCGCGACAAATTAATCATTAGGCAGCAGCCCCTTCACACACACAAACCCGACACACAGACCCAAAACACCACCACTGCCCCCACATGGCCACGGTGATTGAGGGCACCACCTAGCAACCACGTGCCACCCAACATGACCACAATAACCACAACCAACAACAATAACCGTAGCAAACAACAACAACAACAAAAATAACAACAACAACAACCCGTATGCCTCCCCTTTACAACCTATTTTATACCCCTCACCGCCACCCAGTCCACCACATAAGACCACCACTGTAGTCTCCACTCAACCCTTGACAACACCACAGAAAACCAACTAGGTCATCCACGAACAGAGCGTCAAAACCTAGCCCAAAGACGGTATAAACAGCAACAATAACAACCATATAATACACGGTCTAACCCTTATTTTCAAGGTCAACGGCGGTCAAATAGGTCGTCAACGACGGTCGGAGATGGGTAATGGTCGAAGTGGGTTAATAGTATAAATTAATTAATATACAGGCTTGTATAAGACGGTCTTACCTCACGATGTCGAGGCGGAGGGACAAAAGCTCTTTCAAATCTCCATCTTTCTTTATCTCTTTTAAAATATGTTGTGTTGTGATTTATGTGAGGTAAGGAAGTGTGGTGAGAGATTTCTATTGGATATGGTTGGTGGTAGTAATGTAGGAGAGTTGAAGTTCCTAGCAACCGTCACTAATTACTACCCTCTCGAGTCAATTATTATCGTATATTATTATTATTAATATTATTACTAAATACTACCGTCATAATTATCTCATTTATTATTCCGTCTTACAACATAAATCGTAAAATACAATATAAAATATGGGGTATTACACATCATAGTGATCATCCTTCTATCTCATTCAATCGTCCTTGACGAAAAAATTTAGTGATTGTAGATGAAAGTTGCCTAGTTTGACACCACTTAGAGGTGACTTATTTGTATCTTCTTGGACTTAGTTTTTTGTAGATATAGTATATATGATGGAGTGTGTACCCTTAAATTGATTCCATTTTAGTTGACTTCCACCACTTAGATGAGGAAAATGGCCAATTATTTTTATAAATGCATCCTTTTACTTCTTTTTATGCTTTATGATTGGATGCATCGCCATTTTGAGAAGCCCTATCTTGCCTTGCAAGAAGGCATTCTATATCATAGATGTCTTGTTGTGAGTTGAAGGAGCAGAGTGGGACACGCTAATTGTCTCGTATTGGATATGATATTATGCTATTAGGATTAGTTTAAATAAAGGTCTTTGTTTTAGTCACCTCTTTACTCGGGACGCGTAAAGGTTCCATTTAGTGATATTTGATGTGGCTCATTTTAGCACACTTTTAACCCCATAGTGAACCCTGTTTTGCATGCTTTTTTGCACTTATTAGGTCCATTTCGACGTCTTTAGCTTAATTAGCTCTTTATTCACATTTAATTAGCTTAATTAGCCCTTTATTCACATTTAATTAGCTTAATTATTCTTTAATCTTTTCACAATTAATCTTAGATCTAGTCTTGCAATTTAAGAATTCTTGGGTTATATTTGATGAAGGTGGCAATTCTTCATTAATCAAAGGGTTTCTTTTACTTATTCTTCATTATTATTGTTCATCACTTTAAGTTTGGTATAATTCATTAATTTCTACTTAATTTATTGTTAATCTTTGTTAGTGATCTTCATGTTTTGCATTACTATGATGATTCACAACATTACTTGCATGATTACCATGATGATGAGTGATTAGTCTTTTAGCTAGGGTTAATGGCGGATTAGGGGAATGATTAGATGGTCGATCCATACATAACGAGTTAATTTATTTGATTAAATTCTTATTCTAAGTTCTAGTCTAGTGCACATGTTATGTTTGATGATATGTTTGATTGACAGCCTTACATGATTCTCTACCCTTTCAACAAATCTCATAAGATAGAAAGCCTCGGGGATTGTTAGATCATGCACTAAGTTAGTGGGGAGACCGGGTGTACGACATTAGATAACCCGACTCGACCTATAGACCGCAAGACCAAATGTTTCGGTCCAACTCTGCCATGACCTTGACGAAATACCAAACTCATAAATTTGGATTTACCATTTGATCACCCATATGTTACCATGACACCCTAGTGTTTTTCTCATATTAATTTCACTCCTACTTTCAATACTTTCTCTAGTTTTCATTAGTTTACATTTATTCTTTTTAGTCGTCCTTGTTATAATTAAGTTTAAGACGGTGTTGTTTGATGTACTGACATGATTATTGGATTGTTGAGATTGTTTAATTTGGAGTTGGCTTGTTATATTAGTATTACTATTTTTTGTTGTTGATATATATGTGGTTTGTGAGGTGCGTCCTTGGCTGAGTGGAGTCATCATCAGGAATGGCTTCACGCCCTTGATTTGCCCCTTGTGGTTCTCGTCATAAGGGGGATGTGCACATTAATGGTCATTGGGTTGTCGCTCTATAGTTTTGAGCGGGACTTAGGTAGTAAGGTTGCGGTCCCCACTGACGGAGTGGATTACTTGTTGCGATGGGTATTGTGGCAGAGCTACACATTGAGTGTGTAGTTAGGTGAGTGGTGATTAAATAGATATTGGGGAATGTGTTTGTTTATTTGGATACTTATTGCTCCTTATTCTAATTATTTAGTAACTGACCCCGGTTAAATGTTTTGAAAACTATGGTGATCCATTCGGGGATGGTGAGAAGTCGTTTAGCAGGTAACCATATGGCTAGCTCGCGGGATCTGGTTGGGATGAAGTCATCATTAGTTTGAGTTTAGTCTTCCGCTGTAGTCTTATGACAGTTTCTTTTCTAGTTGGTTTGGTTTGAGACAATTTGTATCGTACGTTAGGTTTTGCTTTTTAAGTTGTACGCACTTTAAATAGTTGAATTTTAAAGTATGTTTCCTAATGGTCACTTTTGATATACTGTACCTCGGGCAACCGAGATGGTAGCATCTCCATATGTTATGGTGGTCTTGGTAAGACACCTTGGTGTATGGGGGTGTTACACGTAGTTCAATAAATCAAGGTTTCGGGCAATAAAGGACAATCCCCGCGACCCAAGAATCAATCCCCATAAGTCTTTGGGCAAGAGTGACGAGAAGGGAGCCATTACAAGAGGAAATTGATTGGAACCTGTGGATATGCGGGGGGTGCCCACGGGGGCGCTTGGGAGAGAAGAGAAACAAGCGTTTGCATTTTTGTTGGAGTCGCCACCAATTTCTATGGGAAATTGGAACCGTTCGAATACCTCGTGTCATGTCAAGAAACAAAGTAAAGACATGAACACTAAGCAATCGTTACCCTTAGCATTCTATGTCTCGAATGACTCTCGTGGATGCCAATGAACACGGGTGTTCACGGAGATCTGGAGTAAGGGGTAGGGTACGTATTAGGAAGCTCTTTTGATCGAACACCTAATCCCGCCCGCTTCGATAGCGGCCTCTACTAATGATTAGGGAAGTTATTCGTACTCGATATATCGTCGGTTATATGCATGCAATGCAACATCCAAGTTTTAATCCTAACATGTGAGAATTAATACTAAGTCGGTGAACAATTAGTTAGCATACAATTGGGTCAAAGTAGGATTTAATGTTCAATTACATGTGAAAACATACAAATGATGCAATAAATATGATAAACACAATAAATATAATTGCAATAATGAAAATTACAATAATTACAACGGAATAGGCGATTTATGTCGAAAATACCTTTAAAACGGATAATTTGAGAAAACGAATAAAAGAATAAGAATTAATAAATTAAACAGAAGGTGATAATACGATTAATAGTCAATTAATACGTAAGCTAATAACCTAGGTCAAGCAACAACGAAGTTCAAGGACAGAATTCAACCTGGAACAGGCGCAGCAGAGCTGCGTCCTTTGGAATAGGCGCAGCAGTTGCTGCGTCTGTTCTTGACCTGAATTCTGGCTGTGAAGCTGGAATTGCGAATTGTTAATACTCATTGGTAAATTTATTGATTGATTAAATTATTTACTCGGATGGAAGTGATTATCAGGTTATTTACATGTGATTGATGAGTCATAAAACAATAAACATGGATGAGACGGAATATTACTAATTATATATAAGATTAATGAGAATTATTAACAAGTTAACAAACTAAATAAATTAATTAGGTTAAATACAACGGATTAATGACGAATATATGATAGATATGACAAATAACAGGTGTAAATATGTCAATGATGAATTCCAGAAACTCAATATTGATGAATTGAATCTCTAAAACCCGAATTGATCTTAATGACGAAAACCCGCAAATATTGATTACTTGGGATTTAAGTCGAATTTATAATGGATAAAACATGTTAATGATGATAAATAAATATACATATGAAATTATTAGACTATTGTATCAAGGAATTAACGAGAAACAAACGAAATCAAACAAAAGACGAACGAATTACAGAGGACGAAGGAAGAAGAAAGGAAGCACGAACTGCGGCAGCCTCACGAAGAGGCGCAGCAGGAACTGCGCTCCTTCGAAGAGGCGCAGCAGTTGCTGCGTCCTTTCTAGACGTCTGTCTACTTGAAATCCGTAAAAAAGGGTTTTAAAGCATGGTTTTAGAAATCGGTTTTAATGATATTTTCGACATAAACCTTACAATTGATGATTACAAAAAGGTAAATACAATAAATAAATAAGGATTATACACCCTCAGACTTACATGTTGACAAAACGAGAAGGACTAAGATATCGATTAGTGATGCTCGACGCGAATGTAAAGAAAGTGCCCTCGTAAGGGGAAAACGATTAGATTAATTAAGTTGATTGATGTGGAGTTGATCAAATTGGTCGGTCATGCAAACGAGGCTGGTACTCAGAAGGATCCGAGCTTACGTGGTCGAATGTTCAAGCACGTAGACGCTAAAAAGTAAGAACAAAGGTCTAGAATGCAAAGGGAGAAGAGAAGGGCGGACACTCGCGTGAGAAATATGAGGAGCGAAGGCTCCTATTTATACTAATCACGTGAAGGAATTAGGGTTTCGGAGACTCTTTGGAAGTGAATCTCGGAAAGATATGAAAAAGATACGAAAAATACGCAGAAAAGGACCTGGGAAGAGGCGCAGCAGCCACTGCGTCTCTTGGAAGAGGCGCAGCACCTGCTGCGTCTGTTCCCAAGTGGTTTCCTCCTGCGGAAGAAAGATTTCCGTGTTTAAGTTATGGTAGGACGGAAATAATTCGGTTTTCCTTAATATCTTATGTGAATATTACGGGAAATTGTTTACCAAAAGATAAAGATTATGAAATATGGAATAGAAATGTCCGGAAAATTCCAGAACATTCTGACTCGGGATTTAACGGTTATCAGAAAATGGAGACGGTTTTATGCCCGGACTCCAAATGTACTCTAATTACTGTCAAAACGACCGTATCGGCACGTAGATGACAACTAAGAGGTAGACATTAATATTTGAGCAATCACCTGACGATAATCTTACGAATTGTCACAAATCATTCCGCGTACCAAACATGCGGCCCAATCATCACCGGGTGGTTTGCGAGAGGTGCAGGAATGAGGTATCTACAGAGCCCCCACTTTGACTGACGCTTAGACAAGGCGAAAGTCAAAGTATAGCCATCAGGTCAATCGAAGATTACAACCTGACGACTATGGCGACGCGAGGCGGCTCAAGGGGTCTGAACCAAGGACCTGTCGTCGGGAACATTTTAGAGTCTGTCGACTATCGGGGAGGGTCGTTTAAAGTCCATTAGACTACGTAAGGAGGCTCGCCAGCCATAAGAAGAGACCATACTTGAGACTTCTTTCTCGAAACGCTTCCGGAGGTACATGGGAGCTATTGAGCGAAGATCCGGCGTAAGGACTAAATAAGGTGGGTAGCAGGACACAGGCGGGAACTGCTGAAAGAAGGCTGCTTGGGTAGTCTTCGAGAAATAATTGCGAGTAGCAGGACACAGGCGGGAACTGCTGAGGAGAAATATGCTTGGATAGTCTTCGAGAAGCATTATAAATAGCAGGACACAGGCGGGAACTGCTGAGGGGAAATCTACTTAGGTAGATGTTAATCTTTATGTCTTGAGAGGGACAGTACGTCCGCTTACTCTCGCTGGAGACGTAATTGGGAATTATTCTTCATGTCATGAGAGGGAAAGTGTATCCGCTTACTCTCGTCGGGAAACATAATGAAGGCGTGTCGAATTCTGTGAAGGAATAAATGCTCGTTGTGACAAGCAAAAGGTCTTGGAAGAAATAAATAATATGCAACAGTCTGTTGCTGGCTTGAAAATGCGGGCCGGAATGAAAGAAAATCGTCAAACGGACCAAAAGGATAAAATAGCATCGGGGAAGAGGCGCACCAAAGATGGGCCCATAAATAACGAACTCATAACGAATTTTTGAAAATCCGTATGGAGGGTGTGGGGTAATATCCGTATAAAACCCTTAAAATTTAGGACTATAACGTAAATTTAACATGCGATTTATGGTCATAAACGAAAAACAATAGAGAAACGATAAAGAACAAGAATCAACCTCGGGTCCTTTGAAATGCGGCCTAAGAACAGAAATCAAAGTAGATTTTGTCCTAATCGTTGCACCCAAGACCGTATGAGACTATGCCCCTTGTGCTAGAAATACTCTCTAATTGACTTGCAATATTGAGAGAGTTGTTGTGAGGTTTTTCGATGTGAGATCTAGAATTTCAGAGGAAATTGCCCCGAAACCCTAATTGTTTTGCAAATGAGATGATTAGGTCACAAAAGGAGAGAAACTCCCCTTTTGTTCCTCTCGGTCCAAACCGTGTACATGGGGAGGAAGTGGGCTTTCCACTTCCTCCTTATTTTTAACTCGTGGTCCGATTCGATTTTCGCTAAATGTATATGACGGAATTTTATTATAAATCGTCATCGGTTATCGGTTATTAAAATATCAACTAGTAACATGACTCAGTCGATATATTAATACTTGTCCGACAGTGACAATATTGTATAATTAATTAATTCAATATATATTAATTAAATATAATCGTTTATATTTAATTTACGAATTAACCGCTTAATTCGTCTTAGCCATTATTATTTAATCCGTATTAAATAATTATCTCAACATCGCGTTTGACTAATTATTAGTCAATAACTCCGACTAACTGTTTAGTCAAATTACGCATCAACATGACTGTATTTTCATACCGTCACATCTCTCAAACGTATCCTATAGGTGTGACTTTTAGGGACCAGTTGGTCACCGCCATCAGTATGACAATAAAGTCAAACTTATCTAGCAAGCCAACCGTTATTGATAAACGTGGACCAACTGATAATAATACAAAAGTATACCCTTTGATCCTTTTAGAGATTTAAATGTTATTGCACTAACTGTAGAGGACACCAGCCCCAACAAGCTCCCACTTGTCCGTACAAGTGTATGTGTAATAACGTTATCCGCACTAACTGGAAGACACAGCTCCAACAAACTCCCACTTGTCCGTACAAGTGTATGTGCGATAACCGATTCTCATATTCATTTAAAATTTCTCCCACTCAATGTAAAACAATTTGCAGATCCGGATCCGCAAAGGTCGTATTTTACAATCGATCTGTATCAAGAGTGGTTTCCCCGACTAGAGAGTAACTTAACTGATAAAACAAATTCGTATTCGAGCATGGCCATGCATTTCGATTCTGACTCCTCGAGTGGCCCCGAGAAATATCGAGTACGATAAAGGCTGAATATTTCCTTCAACTCGACTCCTTCCGATCTAAGCACAGCATGAAATGACCCAGAAAAAATCTACTTGGCCCCCTGTTACGGATGACCGTGAGAAAGAAACCAAAGTCACCCAAAATCTGCCTTAGTCTCAAGAGACAGTCGATAGTCAAAAGAATCGACTCTTAGGATCACCATGGAGGTCCAATCCACGACCGGGCACCGAATGTTATAAAACATTTAGGACTCCACGTCGATGTCACAATTGTGTCCTACGAGATATCCGTATAACTCGCCTATGTGATTGGTCAGTCAACCGTTTGACTTATGGCTCGTTGAACCCACCATCAACCAACGTCACAAAATAATTGCCAGAGTTATCAGCTCATGTGGGCAATTAAGGACCAAAATATAATGTTTGTTCAGTTCACTTTGTGGTGTTCAAAAATTGTCGTACAATTCCACATGAAAAACAAAATATATAAATATCAAAAAGATGATGTCGTATAGAGTACAAAAGAGAATGAATCTAATCCATAAAAGAGTACTACAACTCAGGAACACGTTTAATTCCCATGGAATTAACATGCCCTTCATGCTTATCTTGTCGTCATGGTTTAGTGAGAGGATCTGCTATATTATCATCTGTAGCAATCTTTTCTATCACTACTTCCTTTTGCTCCACGTAATCTCGGATTAGATGAGCTTTCCGTTTTACATGTCTAGACTTGTTGCTAGACTTAGGCTCCTTAGCTTGGAATATGGCACCTCTATTGTCGCAATAGATGGTGATCGGGTCATTCGAACTAGGCACTACAGATAGTCCTTGTAAGAATTGACGCATCCATATCGCTTCCTTTGCAGCTTCAGACGCGGCATAGTACTCGGACTCAGTCGTAGAATCTGCTGTAACACTTTGTTTGGAACTCTTTCAGCTGACTGCAGCGCCATTAAGAGTAAAAACGAATCCAGACTGAGATTTCGAGTCATCTCGATCCATTTGGAAGCTAGCATCTGCGTAACCGGTTGCGCATAGCTTTTGTTCGCCTCCATAAGTCAATGCCCAATCTTTAGTCCTCCGTAGGTACTTAAGAATGTTCTTGACAGCCATCCAATGTGTTTCACCTGGATGCTGTTGGAATCGACTTGTCATACTCAATGCATATGCCACGTCCGGACGTGTGCATATCATGGCATACATGATTGATCCTATAGCCGAGGCATAAGGAATCCGTGTCATGCGCTCTTTCTCTTCCGGTGTCTCGGTGCCGAGACTTGCTCAAATGCACCCCTGGAGCCATAGGAAGAAACCCCTTTTTGGAGTTGGTCATGCTGAATCTCTCTAGGATCTTGTCTATGTAAGACTCCTGACTGAGAGATAACATCCGACGTGATCTATCTCGATAGATACGGATGCCAAAAATTCTTTGTGCCTCACCCAGATCTTTCATTTGGAAATGGTTCTTCAACCATACTTTTACCGAAGTTAAGAGAGGTATATCATTCCCAATCAGGAGTATGTCATCAACATACAATATTAGGAAGACAATCTTGCTCCCACTCGACTTGATATATAGACATGGTTCCTCGACCGATCGAGTAAATCCATTTTCTTTTATCACTTGGTCGAAACGATGATTCCAACTCCTAGAAGCTTGCTTAAGTCCATAAATGGAACGCTTAAGCTTGCACACTTTCTTAGGATGTAAAGGATCGATGAAACCTTCGGGTTGTACCATGTACAACTCTTCCTCCGAAAAACCGTTTAAGAAGGCGGTTTTCACGTCCATCTGCCAAATTTCATAGTCATGAAAAGCGGCCATCGCTAAGATAATCCGAATGGAACGCAGCATGACTACGGGTGCAAAAATTTCATCGTAGTGCAAACCTGGCACTTGGGTGAAACCTTTAGCAACTAGTCGTGCTTTATAGATATCTTGTTGACCTTCCACAGAATGCTTTATCTTGTAAAGCCATTTGCATTGAAGGGGACGAACCTTAGCAGGTAAGTCAACAAGATCCCATACGTTGTTCTCATACATGGAGTCCATCTCGGATTGCATGGCCTCAAGCCATAGCTTTGAGTCAGAACTAGTCATGGCACCTTTATAGGTTGCGGGTTCACTACTCGTTAAGAGTAGAATGTCATCTATGTCATGTTCCTCGACCATACCAATGTATCTGTCCGGAGGAATAGAGACTCTACCCGACCTCCTAGGTTCCTCAGGAATTTTAACCGCAGATTCATTCTCTAAGAATGTCGCACTTGCCGCAACAAATACCCGTTGTTCGGTTGGCGAATAAAAGTAATGACCAAGCGTTCCTTTAGGATAACCTATAAAGTATGTCTTGACCTATCGCGGGCCGAGCTTATGCTCGTGTCTCCACTTGACATAAGCCTCGCAGCCCCAAACCCGTATAAAGGACAAGTTAGGGACCGTTCCCTTCCACAGTTCATATGGAGTCTTGTCAACAGCTTTAGACGGACTTCGGTTAAGTATTAGAGCAGCTGACAGAAGAGCATAACCCCACAATGAGTTAGGCAACACGGTGTGACTCATCATGGATCGAACCATATCAAGTAGTGTTCGATTTCTCCGTTCGGACACACCATTCAACTGAGGAGTTCCAGGTGGAGTTAACTGCAAGGCAATCCCACAGTCTTTGACGTGTTGATCAAACTCGTGAGAAAGATACTCGCCACCACGGTCTGATTGTAGTGTTTTAATCTTTCTTCCCAGTAGGTTCTGTACCCGATTATGGTATTCCTTGAATTTCTCAAAGGATTCACTTTTGTGCTTCATTAAGTAGACATAGCCATATCTACTTAAATCGTCCGTGAAAGTGATGAAATACCTATAGCCTTCTCGTGCGGTGATTGACATAGGTCCACACACATCCGTATGTATGAGTCCTAATAGGTCAGCAGCGCGCATTCCAACACCTTTGAAGGAAATTCGAGTCATCTTACCAATGAGACATGATTCACACGTGCCAAATGATTGAAAATCAAAGGCCGAGATAGCTCCATTCTTTATGAGCTGTTTTACGCGTTTCTCATTAATGTGTCCCATACGGCAGTGCCATAGATACGTTTGATCTTTGTCACCAATCTTTAACTTCTTATTCATTACGTGTAATATTTCGGTGGTCTGATCTAAAACATAAATTCCGTTCATGGAGACTGCCTTGCCATAAATCATATCGTGTAATGAGAAAATGCAAGTATTATTCTCTATTACAAATGAAAAACCAAGTTTGTCAAGTGCAGAAACTGAAATAATGTTTTTAGAAAGACTGGGTACATAATAGTAGTTATATAAAAATAACTCAAATCCGCTAGGAAGCTGGATCACGTATGTTCCCCTCGAGACGGCAGCCACTCGTGCTCCATTCCCGACACGCAGGTCCACCTCACCCTTTACGAGGGGTTCGATGTTTCGGAGCCCCTGCACATGATTACACAGATGAGAACCACAACCAGTATCTAGTACCCAAGTTCCGTAACTTGCGTGGTTAATCTCAATCATATGAATAAAAGTAGAAGAGGAAGAAGACATACCAACAGGTTTAACACGACCTGCTTTTATGTCCTCATGATAAACATGACATGTACGCCTCCAATGCCCAGTCTTGTGGCAATGATGGCATTCCATGTTATCGGTCTTGCTCTTTGTCGTGCCTGATGAGGTGCTCGACTCACCAGTCCCACTCTTACCTGATCCCGACTTCTTAAACTTCGGTTTACCTACTGCTAGGTCTGCCTGAGCTTTGTCCTTACCCTTGCCCTTGTTTGACACAACGAGAACATCCTGTTTCATGCTCCCACTAAACTTCATGTCCTTCTCGGTCTGTACGAGAAGGGAGTGTAGTGCATGAGGACTGTTCTTCAAATCATTCATATAGTAATTGGCTCTAAAGAGCGCAAAACCATCGTGGAGTGAGTGAAGCATGCGGTCAATCACAATGTTCTCGCTGATTTTACAATCAAGCGCCTCCAGTTTCTCGACATTCTCAATCATGCTGAGAATGTGTGGGCTAATCGGTTGGCCCTTCTGGAGTTTCGCATCAAAGAAGCGAGTGGTATGCTCATAGGTCACGATTCTCGGTGCTTTCGAGAATTCCTTAGTGAGCGTGGTGAAAATCTTGTTTGCACCTTGGGCTATGAAGCGTTTCTGCAAATTGGATTCCATTGCAAAAATGAGTATATTTTTAATCGCACCCGCTTCCATGGCGAAATCGCTATACTTGGCGATCTCGTTAGCGTCAGCAGTGGGGCCTGGGCTTGGCGGGATGGGCTCAGTCAGATATTTGAGCTTCCCGTCAGCAATGGCAGCATTCCGTAATGCCGCCTCCCATTCCGCGAAGTTTGATCCATCATTCTTCAGTCGAGTAGACTGATTCATCTGATTCATGAAGATCCGAAGCCAGGACTCACGGTCCAATGTGGCACTTGGCATTGGGTCGTCAGCATGGCCAGCCATTTTGTTATTAGCAGTTTAAATGATCGTGATCTACACTGAAAAAGAAAGGAAAAACAAAACGAAATAAGCAACTCATCGAGGTGATTTAAGTCTATTTAAAATTCATTTTAGTCGTGTAGACTCATTGCACTTGCATAATTGATCTCCCTCAAGAATAATACAAGTGATCCCAAGACTCAATTTCCGTAAATTGATAAGCCAACTGTTTTAGCTAGTTCTACCGTTAGAACTCTCGGTCGATAGATTTCCGCAAATCCTATCTATAGTCCACCATAATCACAGGATCGTACGAGTGACCATAGTGTTGAGATAAAATAGGTCAATCAGTTCCAACTTACCCGACGTAGAAGGGGTCATATTATGCCTACCGACGAAGAAGGGATTCATTGGAGTTTGACCTATAAAGACTATTCTCAATTTTTGGTTGTACGAGGAAGATCCCATCAACTTAGTTTTAATTCATTTTAAGTGAACGAAAAACTAGCATTGCGTGAATGAATTAATTTAGGTGATGGCTTAAAAAACGTGTGATATCTGTATATCATAGAAAACTAACGCGTGACCTCTATATGAGTCAGTTTTCATGCAATTATTAGGTGGAATATGATGCAAATTATCGTTAAAATAAAAATTAAAGAATGCAAAACGTAAATAAAAATTCCTAGTGTGGCCTATCCTAGTAAAAAGAACATAATACAACTTTGGAATCCACCGTTGGACCCGAGAAGCTTGTCTTGATGTTCCATCTTAGTCCATGCAGCGGGAGTGAGCATCCGATCTCCATCTTTGGTCTTCTCAAAATTACAATTTAAAATTACAAAAATAAACCTATTTACATTCTTAATAAAAACTGTAATTACAAGGAAGAAAAAAAAAAAAAAACAAAACGGAGATACAAGATCTTAAAATACAACCAAGACCGTGTTCCATCATTACGGTAACACGTTCTACTAGCGCCACACTAAGTTACAACTGTTTGTAAAAATTAAATACGTAATTAAAACATTCAAGGCATTCAAAATAACGATAAATAAAAATGCATCAACTAAAACAAAAATTTATTCGTGACATAATTCCGTAATTATGTTAAATTTATCCAAACCACCTTTAATGATTAAAATTATGTGACAAAACCGCTTTAATCAACTTAATTTTAATCCATGATAATCTGTTACTTTAAATCGCTTTAAAATAACTAAATGGTACGTGAGTGAACCGTTTCACTATCAAGCGAATGCATAAAATCCGTATTATGCACAAAACATGGCCGAGAAAAAAAATTGAAACATGAAATTTTTTTTTTTCTTTTTCACGGTTAAACCGTGACAAACAGCAAATTTTTTATTTTTTTTTTTAAATTCCAGCAGCAATGCCGAGACCAAAAAGGGAAAAAAAAAAAAATTTAGCAGCTAAACCGTGAGCCACAAAAGTCCCAAACAAAAATCGATTTGATAAAACCAATTGCAAATTAAACCTAATCCGTATAGAAATGAATTTACAATTGATAAAACATAAACATATTGCAATAATAATCGTTTAAAATAACAATATGCAAAGAACAAATCGAAAACAAAAGACCGTCTGAACAGACGTAAACCGTAGGGCACGGTTTCCAAAGCAAAAAAAACGCAACAGCCGTGAGAAAAAAAATTTCAGCCGTGACAAAAATTGCTGCCGCACGTTTTTTTTATGCAAAAAAAAAAAAAAAAAATTTATCGATTCAAATCGTTTAATGAAAATCACAAAGAAAAATTTACGTGGCCTCGCTCTGATACCACTTGTGGGGTAATATCCGTATAAAACCCTTAAAATTTAGGACTATAACGTAAATTTAACATGCGATTTATGGTCATAAACGAAAAATAATAGAGAAACGATAAAGAACAAGAATCAACCTCGGGTCCTTTGAAATGCGGCCTAAGAACAAAAATCAAAGTAGATTTCCTCCTAATCGTTGCACCCAAGACCGTATGAGACTATGCCCCTTGTGCTAGAAATACTCTCTAATTGACTTGCAATATTGAGAGAGTTGTTCTGAGGTTTTTCGATGTGAGATCTAGAATTTCAGAGGAAATTGCCCTGAAACCCTAATTGTTTTGCAAATGAGATGATTAGGTCACAAAAGGAGAGAAACTCCCCTTTTGTTCCTCTCGGTCCAAACCGTGTACATGGGGAGGGAGTGGGCTTTCCACTTCCTCCTTATTTTTAACTCGTGGTCCGATTCGATTTTCGCTAAATGTATATGACGGAATTTTATTATAAATCGTCATCGGTTATCGGTTATTAAAATATCAACTAGTAACATGACTCAGTCGATATATTAATACTTGTCCGACAGTGACAATATTGTATAATTAATTAATTCAATATACATTAATTAAATATAATCGTTTATATTTAATTTACGAATTAACCGCTTAATTCATCTTAGCCATTATTATTTAATCCGTATTAAATAATTATCTCAACATCGCGTTTGACTAATTATTAGTCAATAACTCCGACTAACTGTTTAGTCAAATTAGGCATCAACATGACTGTATTTTCATACCGTCACATCTCTCAAACGTATCCTATAGGTGTGACTTTTCGGGACCAGTTGGTCACCGCCATAAGTATGACAATAACGTCAAACTTATCTAGCAAGCCAACCGTTATTGATAAACGTGGACCAACTGATAATAATACAAAAGTATACCCTTTGATCCTTTTAGAGATTTAAATGTTATTTCACAAACTGTAGAGGACACCAGCCCCAACAGAGGGAACACAAGGAAGAGGCGCAGCAAGAGCTGCGTCTCTTGGAAGAGGCGCAGCGCCTGCTGCGTCTGTTCCCCAAAGTGTTTCTTCTGCGTAAAAACGCGATAATCAGAGGCTTATGTTCATTATTATTTCGAAACACAATCTACATATTTCTCTCTCAAAAATCAATCATTTCCGCCAAGGTTTGATCCAAAAGCTTGCATTAATCATGACTAATCGAGGTATGTGTCTCATTCTTGCCTTGTCAAATTGACATTAGAAATGGATAATTGGTAATATTAGAAACATAACCATGTATTTGTCTCGAATTTTCGTTGAGTTTTGAACCTTTGAGTGAACTTTGAGACGGTTTTACAGCTAAACCGTAAATTGCTTCGAAAATAGCCTTAGGATTGCCCATTTGCGATGAAACTTGATATTTGGGATCCTTGAATGATGGGTAAACTTTATACCATCTCGGAATTTTGGTTTGTGACAGCTTTTTCAGGACACTTTTCTAGGGCATAACCGCTGTTATAATAAAATGCTGCCGAAATTTCGGCTTGAACCCGGAACTAGACTTCAAATTAGGCTTGACTTGACCCAAATTACCACATGAGTGATCGGGTTGGTGAGAACATGGCCAAGTATGGCGAGAACAGAGCAATTTCAGGGCTTCGAAGGCTCGAAAATCCCTTAACCAAGGCTTGTCGTCACGTGACGCGGCCTAAATTTGCTTTAATGTTGTACGTGATGTGGCTTCTACTTCTGGGAGAGCTCCTATGGAGATATACGTTGCTACTGTCGAGAAGGCTTTAGAGCAGGCCTTCACCGCCGCGGTGATGGCTGTTGGGGACGAGGTCCACGAGGAGGAGGCCCCGAGATGGGCCAACGTTGGGCGAGGAGGTCGTCAGCTGAGAGGAGCTCCTGCGTGGGCTGAGACTTGGGAGAGCAGGCACCTGCTGTGGGCCACGGAGGGTCACCTGTCCTACAGGACGTTGAAGAGCTTGATAAATAGGAATTCACTACTCATTACTCATCCTCTTTCATTCATTTGTTCACATCTCTTTCAAATTTCATTCAAAACTAAAGATAACTTTTGTTTCAAATCACAATAGGAGGCCGGGAACATCAGGTCGTTCTCGGGCTACACGACAGCGATGGAGCACTACCAGCGGCTGTCGGCGGAGGAGCGGGCCATGATCGAGCGTGGAGCGTTCGGTCCTTTGGTGCAGGCCTGGAGGGATATCGCGAAGAGGAAGCTGCGGGCTAACCTTAGCCTGGTCCGCGCTTTCTTGGACCGATTCTGGGATACGACTTCCATGTTTCACATGCCTTTCGGTGAGGTGGGAGTCACTCTGGAGGATTACGGTATGATTTCTGGTCTGCCGTGTGGGACCGAGGAGGTGGAATGGCCAGAGACCGCTATGAGGGTGGACTCGGCCGAGGCGAGGAGGTTGATCGGCTGGAACTTGTCGCCGAAAGCTGTGACAGTGCCGGGTTTGGTGCCCAGCTCCTACGTTCGAGACTACTTTGCGGGAAAGATCCCGGCGCTGGTGACGATTGACGGGAGGGAGACGGCTCCTCCTCCTGTCTGGTGAGCGAGAGGGCTCGTTTGTGGCTCTGGTGGTTTCTGTCTTCGATTTACCTCGGAGACAAGGGCGAGAAGCTGTCGATGAAGCTTCTTCCCTTCCTTTCTAACCTGAGTTCCCTAGGGCGTTGGGACTGGGTCACTGCTGGTTTTGCGGTCCTCATCCGCTTCATGAGGGCCATGGTTCGTCCGGAGTTGATGGAGAAGGGGACTTCTCCTGGTGCTGTCGGGCCTGGACTACTGCTGGAGGTATGAACCTTCCATTAGACCGAAATCAATTCCTTTCCTTATCAAATTACGAAAGATCGTCCTTAACTATATTGCTTTGCAGGCGTGGGTGTACTCCTACTTCCCAGGCCTCGCGCCCAAGAGGACGGAACCCCTAGGGAAGGCCTAACCCGTGGTGAGGGATTGGGTGATGTGTAGGACGAAGAGCAAGCGTTCATCTCACGGTGTCTACCGGCGGGATGTGAATGCTCTTCAGCTGGACAGCGTAAGTATCTTGCTTATATTCATTTGCTTCTATATCGTCTTTTGATTGATCATAGGAATGATCCTTGTTTATCTTATCACAGTGGGTGCCCAGACCTTGGGCGGAGTACGCTGGAGCGCCTCCTTTCGTGGCTGAGGTCCTTCGACCCAGGAGCTCGAGCCGACTGCTGTTGAGGACGTCGATGGGTCTTGTATGGTACTTGGGCGAGCGCTTGGCTTGTCAGTGCTCTCGGGACGTGTTGACGGTTCCCGTCGATCCTCCCAGGACGATGTTCAGGGAGCCTTCTGAGGCAGAGAGGGAGGCGGACTTGGCTGGCGCTAGTGGTGACGTCCTCCTTCTTCCTGGCGAGGACTACTCGGCGTTCCTCTACGGGAGGTTGGCGTACTGGCCGGTAGTGGTGAGCATCTTTTACTCTTCCTCTTGACTTGATTTCCTTTTGAAAATTATGATGAAAGATCACCGATTAATGAGAAATATTTGACTTTGCAGGAGGTCGAGGCGGCGGGCATCGAGCCCCCAGTGTACTGTAACACCCCCATACTCCAAGTGCCTTACCAGGACCACTCAGGTATGAAGACATCACCATCTCGGTCGCCCGAGGTATGATAATCAAATAGACAAAACAGAAACAACGTTTATTATAAATAGTTTAACGAATAGTTACAATCCATGAAACCAACTAAAAGTACGATACATTATTCAACTATCTGTTCTAAACTGAAATGTAAATAAATACTAAACTACAGCGGAAGACTCTATCGTCATGTCGTGGCCATCCCAGCTATCCCAGTATCATCTCTATACCTGTTCAATATCTGCTCACCATCCCCGAATGGATCACCACAGGTTTTACAAAACAACACCGGGGTCAGTACTAATCACACAATCAATATAGATAACAACAATAAGACAAACAGACAGCCGAACACACACACACACACCACCAACTCCCATCATCTCAATACTGACTGTCCACTGGACCAGCCCTGCCAGTGGGGGACCGCAGCCGTTCCCACCTAAGCCCCGCTCATCGTACGAGCGATAACCCTGTCCATTAATGTGCACATCCCCTTCCGTGGCGGGTTCCACGAAGGGCGAAACTAGGGCGTGAGATCACTCCCGCAAGTGACCCCACTCAGCCGAGAACGCATCTCGAGAACCATCAACAAACACAACCACAATCACAATCACAATCACAATCATCATATCAAACAACTAACTACAAAGACATCACCAATATCCCATTATGGGACTAATACCGAGTAGGAAATCCTACCTGGAAAGCACAACACGCAGACGGTATCTACAAATTTGTATCAAAACGGCTCCTCTACGAATTCTCCTCCTATCATACAACACATAGATGCTACCATTCAAATACTACTCATAAAAACCCCCAATTCCTAAATTAGGGTTTCATCAATCTTAACAAAACATTATAGAAATTATATTAAAAGCTTACCCTCGACGCAAGGAATCCAACGACACGAACTACGATATTTAACCGACCGTCCGAACTCCGGAATTGTCAAGAACGCGATTAGGAAGAAGAACGAGTTGCTTTCTCTCTTAAACAGGTTTTAGGTTTTGTAAAAAGTGATTTAGAACAATGACGAATATGTTTAAATACCTTAATCGCGTAATTAACAAAACCCGAGAAAACTCCCCCGTAAAACCGGACACTCGATCGAGTACCCAAGGTACTCGATCGAGTACCCCCCTACTCGATCGAGTGCCCCAGCTACTCGATCGAGTACCCAACATGTCAGAAACTATTTTATTCCGCAACTTGCCCATACTCGACAGAGTAAGGGCTACTCGATAGAGTACCCCAAGACATATAAATACGGAGTATTACAGTCTTCCCTCCTTAAAAGGAACTTCGTCCCCGAAGTTCAAACCACTACTAAAACAAAGGTACTCCAAAACATTCCCGACTCAACAACCAAAACAAAACTCAATATAAAACACGCTACTTACCCAACTTATCCCGACAAACATACCGACACAACATATAAAAGGGGTGTAAAAACTCTTAAAAACTCTCGCGATCATCTCCTACCCCCCTAAAAGAAACAAGGTTACGTCCCCGTAACCATACATACCTGATCAAAAAGGAAAGGGTAACGCTCTTTCATGATATCCTCCGCCTCCCATGTAGCTTCCTCAGTCTCATGGTTAGACCAAAGGATCTTAAGCAAAACTGTCTCACCACTCCTGGTCTTCCTAACCTTTCGGTCTAGGATCTGTTTAGGTACCTCAAGATATGATAAAGACTCATCCAGCTCTAAGCTCTCTGCCTCCAACACATAAGACGGGTCACTCACATACTTCCGCAGCTGCGATAC
Source organism: Silene latifolia (assembly GCF_048544455.1). Taxonomy (NCBI): domain Eukaryota; kingdom Viridiplantae; phylum Streptophyta; class Magnoliopsida; order Caryophyllales; family Caryophyllaceae; genus Silene; species Silene latifolia. The sequence goes on from NC_133528.1 coordinate 89,478,188, forward strand.
ATGAAACACATTATGCACTCTCTCCAACGCAGCTGGTAAAGCCAAACGATAAGCAACTTCCCCAACTCGCTCTAAGATCTCATAAGGCCCTATAAACTTCTGGCTTAGCTTGCCTTTCTTCCCAAATCTCATAACTCCACGCATCGGAGACACTTTCAGAAGAACCTTGTCCCCAACTTGAAACTCTATGTCCCGACGGTGTAGATCGCATAACTCTTCCGTCGATCCCGAGCCTGCTCTCATCCGTTCCCCGATCATCTTAACTGTTCCACCATCTCATGTACCATCTCTGGTCCTAAAAACCCTTTGCCTCAAAGACTATCGTCCCAACAGATCGGACTCCTACATCTCCTCCCATACAAAGCCTCAAACGGTGCCATACCAATACTAGTGTGATAGCTGTTGTTGTAAGAAAACTCTATCAAGTCCAACCTCTGCTCCCAGCTACCACCAAAATCCATCACACAAGCTCGCAACATATCCTCAAGAGTCTTGATTGTTCTCTCGTCTGTCTGCCGTCTGTCGCAGGATGAAATGTCGTACTCATCTTCAAAGTTGTTCCCAACGATTCCCGCAACTCCTTCCAAAACCTTGATATAAACCTCGCATCTCTGTCGGACACTATGTCCTTAGGGACTCCATGTAACTTAAGCACGTTCTTTCGATAGGCCATAGCCAATTGTGCCTTAGTCCATGTATCTTTCATTGGAACAAAGTGAGTGACTTGGTCGACGATCCACTATCACCCAAATCATGTTGTTACCTTGTTGACTCTTAGGCAAACCCACAATGAAATCCATGGAGATGGATTCCCACTTCCACTCAGGCACCTCCAAAGACTGAACCTTACCTTGTGGTCTTCTCTGTTCCCCTTTAACTCTCGGCATGTCAAAAAGCGGGACACAAACTCACTGTCTCTTTCTTCATCCCAGGCCACCAAAACGTTTTCTTCAAATCTTTGTAAAGCTTGTCTCCACCGGATGCACCGAATATGGTGTGCAATGCGCTCTGTCATGATCATCTTTTTCAACTCCTCATCGTTAGGAACACACCACCTACCATCAAACCTCAAGCTACCATCCGTATGATTGGAAAAGCGGGACGCCGTCCCTTTCTCTACTCCACTCTCCACTCCACTATCTTAGGATCCAAAGCCTCGCTTATCCCGAATGTCATCATAAAACTCCATATGTACTTTCATATCACCCATAGCATCTCCTTTCGCATCATATGAATCCCAAAGCTCGCTACCTCATCCCTCGGCCTCATCAAAGATAGAGCTGTACACAAGGAATGTACACTCTTTCTACTCAAAGCATCAGCAACAACATTGGCCTTCCCTTCATGGTAGAAGATTTCCATGTCGTAATCACCAATCAGCTCCATCCACCTCCTCTGTCTCATGTTCAACTCCTTCTGCGTGAAGATGTACTTGAGACTCTTGTGATCAGAAAATACCTTAAAGATTGCTCCATAAAGGTAGTGTCTCCAAATCTTGAGAGCAAACACCACCGCACCCAACTCCAGATCATGAGTAGGGTAGTTCTCCTCATAAGGCTTCAACTGCCTAGAAGCATAGGCAATCACTTTACCATTCTCGCATCAACACGCATCCCAACCCATTCTTGAAGCATCGTATAAACCTCAAAATTCTCGCTCCCTTCAGCAATGCCAAGACAGAGCGTGGTCAAACGCTCCTTTAAGGTTTGGAACGCCGTCTCACAACTCTCATCCCAACGAAACCTGTTCTCTTTCCTCATCAATGCTGTCATCGGTCTAGCTATCTTGGAGAAATCTTTCACGAACCGTCTGTAGTATCCAGCTAAACCCAAGAAACTCCTAACCTCAAAGAACATTCTTCGGTGCTTCCCACTTTGTCAGCCTCAATCTTCAATCGGATCCACACTACCCCATCTTTAGAGATTACATGCCCCAGAAAAGCAACTTTCTCTAACCAGAACTCACACTTAGATAGCTTAGCATACAACTCATGATCTCTCAAAGTCTGCAACACGATCCTCAGATGCTCCTCATGCTCCTCCTTAGTCTTAGAGTAGACTAAGATGTCATCGATAAACACCACCACAAACTTGTCCAAGAACTGTCTGAAGATCCTATTCATCAAATCCATAAACACTGTCGGCGCATTAGACAACCCAAATGGCATCACCACATACTCATAATGGCCATACCTCGACGTGAAAGCTGTCTTCGGTATGTCCACATCTCTAATCTTCACTTGATGGTACCCCGACCTCAAATCAATCTTAGAAAAGACTGTTGCACCACTCAACTGATCAAACAGGTCATCTATCCTTGGCAAAGGATACTTGTTCTTTATCGTCACACGATTCAGCTCCTGTAATCTATGCACATGTGACCTCAAACTCCCATCTTTCTTCTTCACGAACAGTAATCGGTGCTCCCCAAGGCGATACACTTGGTCTAATGTATCCCTTCTCTATCAAATCATCCAACTGTTTCCTAAGTTCCTCCATCTCCTTAGGACCCATACGGTACGGTGCCTTAGAGATTGGCCCCGTCCCTGGCTTCAACTCAACGGTGAAATCTATCTCCCTCTTCGGTGGCAACCCGGAATCTCCTCGGAAAAACATCTCGCAAACTCTCCCACCACCGGTATCTCATCAATCTGCCGGGCTCTCTATCCGGTCATCTCTCACATGGCATAGGATCAAAGGACATCCCTTCCTCAGATACGACTTCAAAGTGACAGCTGCAATCAACTTAACCTTGGGTTTGACTAGAAACCCACGATAAGACACACTTACACCCTTAGGACCTCTAAGGGACACTTTCTTTTGATGACAGTCTATCTTAGCCTTATACTTTCCCAACCAATCCATCCCAACTATCATCTCAAAACCATTAAAAGGAAACTCTAGCAAGTCTACAGGGAAATCGACTTGCCCAACTATCAAAGATACATCTCTAAACAACCTCCCACACGATACAGACTCACCTGAAGGTATGAAAACTTGCTCCCTAACAGACTCATATACTCTCAAACCCAACTGTTTTACATGACTCGAAGACACAAACGACTGAGAAGCCCCCGAATCAAACAAAACAAACGTAGGAATACCATTAACAAGGAATGTACCGGTGATAACGTGCGCATCTTCCTCAGCTGCCTTCTTGTCCATCATGAACAACTTGCCATCGGTCTTCCGCCCACCTCCCCGGACAAGATTAGCTGATGCGGTCGGCTTAGCACCGACCCTTGATTGTTGTTGTTGTTCATCGGTGTCTTCTGATAAGAATTACCGCCGTTGCGGTTGCCTCCACTCTTGTAGCTCGACCTCCCGGTTTGGCCATGATCCACCGGGTCCGTTGCTCGCAAAGCTCGCGCAGTCTCCGAAAAGATCCGGTGCACTCGTGCACTCATGTCTCTTGTGGCCTACGCCACCACAACCAAAGCAGGTCACTCCCCAACTATTACTCACACTCCCACGGCCACGCCCAAAGGAAGTTCCAGCACTAAACCCAGACCCAGAAGAAAATCCCTTAGACTGATTGTGGTTGCCTTTCTTGTAATTAGATTGGCCACCACCCTCGCTCTCAGACTTCCTCTTCTCTCCACCAGACCTCTCCTGAGCCATCTCCACCAGCCTCTCCGCTCTTCCAGCCCTCTCATAAGCCTCCTTAACATCGGTAAGGATTCCCACGGGTAACTTATCCATAATCTTGGTAGTCAACCCACTCTCAAACCTCAACGCCAGGTTTTCCTCACTCAAACCCATATCCTCAGCATACCTGGACTTCTCATTGAACTGTCTGTAGTACTCGGCTACAGACATCTCAGCGGTCATCTTAAACTTATCAAACTCCTCCCTCAACCTACTTCTCACATGCTCCGGTACGAACTCCTTCCTCACAGCCTTACGAAACTCCCCCCAAGGTATAGCAGGCAACCCTTGGTTGGTATATATCTCCTTGGCACTCACTTTCACTGAATCCCACCACTTGCCAGCTGCCTCCCTCAGATAGAACGCAGCCTGATCCACTCTCATCTCATCAGGACAGTGCACTAAATCTAGTATGTTCTCCATCTCCCTCAGCCAACTATCAAGAAGGTTAGGCTCCTCAACTCCCTTGTACTCCTTCGGGTTAAACCTCATCAATATAGAGGCCGACTTTAGCATGGTCAACCTCCTTCTCCTTATCCTTATTCTTGTCCTCATTCACTTTCTTTAAGGTCTCAGTAAGAGCATCTTGGTGTTCTAACATCTTGACGATGTCGTCCGTAGTCATAAGCTCAGCTCTTGCATACAAAGCATTTCTCTTGGGCGGCATCTTGAAGCTATATAAGAAAGAGTAAACATGAACACACGTACTAAACCTCAAAACACGAAAACGCGCTGCCCAGAACCTACTCGATCGAGTACCCAAACCCACTCGATCGAGTAACGGGCTACTCGATCGAGTGCCCCCATGTACTCGATCGTGTACCCAAACTCCAGAACCAAAAGACCTTCGATCTCTAACCCACTCGATCGAGTATCTAGGCTACTCGATCGAGTGATTTTCTACTCGATCGAGTACCCCTTGTTACTCGATCGAGTGCCCAAAAACGCGATTCTGGACTCAAAATCGCCAAAAACCTACCCGATCGAGCAGCCTCACTCGATCAAGTACCACCAATACGTAAGAGCTACCCGCATATTACGTCATATACTAACATGCTAACTTTATAAATCACATTATATCATAACATTCATGCTATTAATTGCCACATTGTAACACATTCCATCATGCTATCATTTCATCAACAATGTCTATATATATATAACATCACTTTTCTTTTATCTCATCAACTTCCAATTCGAACATCCAACCATCAACACATTCCATCACATTGTTACGCAAGTTACTAAGCACACACATGACTCAACACACATTTCCCCCATGTGACCGGTTCAAAGTTGTAGGGCGACCCCCGCGACTTTAGGACGTCTCCCAAGCCTTTGCACTAGCTCCTACAACTTTTACCCCGGGTTCATTTTAATTGACTCCCTATGTTCATTAAGTTCATTGGTTACAGGTTTCAGGATCGTCGCTCTGATACCATTTGTAACACCCCCATACTCCAAGTGCCTTACCAGGACCACTCAGGTATGAAGACATCACCATCTCGGTCGCCCGAGGTATGATAATCAAATAGACAAAACAGAAACAACGTTTATTATAAATAGTTTAACGAATAGTTACAATCCATGAAACCAACTAAAAGTACGATACATTATTCAACTATCTGTTCTCAACTGAAATGTAAATAAATACTAAACTACAGCGGAAGACTCTATCGTCATGTCGTGGCCATCCCAGCCTATCCCAAAGATCATCTTTATACTGTTCAATATCGCTCACCATCCCCGAATGGATCACCGCAGTTTTACAAAACAACACCGGGTCAAGTACTAATCACACAATCAATATAGATAACAACAATAAGACAAACAGACAGTTGAACTGTCACACACACACACACACCACCAACTCCCATCATCTCAATACTGACTGTCCACTGGACCAGCCCTGCCAGTGGGGGACCGCAGCCGTTCCCACCTAAGCCCCGGTCATCGTACGAGCGATAACCCTGTCCATTAATGTGCACATCCCCTTCCGTGGCGGGTTCCACGAAGGGCGAAACTAGGGCGTGAGATCACTCTCGCAAGTGACCCCACTCAGCCGAGAACGCATCTCGAGAACCATCAACAAACACAACCACAATCACAATCACAATCACAATCATCATATCAAACAACTAACTACAGCACATCACCAATATCCCATTATGGGACTAATACCGAGTAGAAATCCTACCGGAAAGCACAACACGCAGACGGTATCTCAAATTTGTATCAAAACGGCTCCTCTACGAATTCTCCTCCTATCATACAACACATAGATGCTACCATTCAAATACTACTCATAAAAACCCCCAATTCCTATATTAGGGTTTCATCAATCTTAACAAAACATTATAGAAATTATATTAAAAGCTTACCCTCGACGCAAGGAATCCAACGACACGAACTACGATACGAACTGACCGTCTGAACTCCGGGAATTGTCATGAACGCGATTAGGAAGAAGAACGAGTTGCTTTCTCTCTTAAACAGGTTTTAGGTTTTGTAAAAAGTGATTTAGAACAATGACGAATATGTTTAAATACCTTAATCGCGTAATTAACAAAACCCGAGAAAACTCCCCCGTAAAACCGGACACTCGATCGAGTACCCAAGGTACTCGATCGAGTATTCTACTACTCGATCGAGTGCCGCAGCTACTCGATCGAGTACCCAACAGGTCAGAAACTATTTTATTCCGCAACTTGCCCATACTCGACAGAGTAAGGGCTACTCGATAGAGTACCCCAAGACATATAAATACGGAGTATTACATGTACCCCGAGACCCTCGAGTACACTAACGCGACCGGGAGGACGACGATCTCCGAGCTGAGTGACTTTGACGTAGCGTGATGAGATTTGGCACGGACGATCGGCAAGATCCGATTCGGAGGGTAAATCCTCTAACTTTGCATAACTTCTGTGTAAGAACACATTTGATTGAGTTTGTTCGATTGTTGAGAATTTCTTTTGAAAATGCAAGTTGCGCCGTCTCGGTTTGTGGCGTTGTGGAGGGTGGCCAACCGGCTGCGAGCTACTGCCATCGAGGTACTTGTCGGCGGTCGAGGTCGTCAGGTATGAACCTTTTGCCTATTCCTTTTTTTGATTTTTATTTTCCAACTTTGCTTGAAACGATTGACATGAGCCAATTTTGTTGTTGTTTACAGGGTGACCGTGAGCTGGAGCGAGAGTTGACCCAGTCTCGAGAGGAGACAGCTCGCTTGTTGAGGGAGCTCGAGGTTCAGGACGCCGAGATTGCCGTTCTTGCGGCAAGAGTTGCAGAGTTGGAGGGCGATCAGCAGTAGTTTTGTGTAGCTTTTGTAGACTTGCACATTTGGACATTGATTTTGGACATTTTTGGACTTTGTTTGAGGCGAGAGCCCCCAGTTTGTTGTACGTTTCCCTTGTTTGGTGTATATAAGATGGCTTGAGAGCCTTTGCTGCTGGGTTGCGTTGCTTGTATCTGCAGGTTAGCTTTGAACAGGTTTGGTAGATGACGGTTTACGCCGTCATGCTGCCGAAATTTACATAGAAATCACGCAAAACATACATTTGTATATACATATGGCCTTAATTAGCGCAAAACGAATGACTCAAAAGATGCAAAAAAATGCAAAAATGAAAAACAAATTTGCCGGAAATGACAAATGACCGGACGGTAGGGAGGGTTACCCCTAAAAAAAAGAAAAAAACAGAAATCTATAAGTTAGAAATGTATAAATGAAATTAAGAACTTGAAATTAATGTATAAATGTTGAAATTCGGTAAATTGAAAATTATTTTCTAAAATAATTGAATTAAATGAGAAATGTAAAATTAAAATGAATTAAAACGAAAATTATTTCATAAAATGAAAATATACAAGTGTGGTAAAATGGCGAAAATGTCGATGTCGCCTCGAAATGCGTGCCCGCGAAATTAGGAAACCTGAAACATGGTAATCTTCTCGTATTTACCAAAATAATAACCCGTAGGAATAGGAAATTATTCGTCACGGAATTAGGAAATATCCAACGCGGAAAATCACAGAAGTGAAGCTTAGGAAGAGGCGCAACATGAGCTGCGTCCCTTTGAAGAGGCGCAGCAGGTGCTGCGCCTATTCCCAAGGTGTTCTGCTCTGACGGATTTTCGGAAACAGAAATTCGTATAAATAGAAACGTCGATGGAGCTTTTATTCACACAAATCTTCCGTCTCTGCTTCGTCTAATTACATAAAATTCTCAAAATAAAATTTTTTCATCATGAATACTTTGGAGATTCGTTTGAAGGAATGGACCAACGAATTTTCGAACATGGAGAAACATGATATGGGCTCCTATAATTTTGGATCATTGTTGAATTAAAAACTCATCAAGGTTGTTAAACCGTTCTTGGATGCTTGTCTTGACTATTGGGACCCGAATTACCATGTTTTTGCGTTCCCTGGAGGTGATATTTGCCCATTTCCTGAAGAAATTGCTGCTATTGGTGGGTGGGACCCTGAACACTTGCCTGCCATTCCTTCTACTTCGCAAGGGTACAAGAGCAAATTTAGAGACTTGCTTGGGTTGACTAGACTTGAGGTGGACCGTCTAGTTACCTCGAAAGGCGTGAGGATGCTAGACTTCATAGATCGATTCATCAACAGGGCCGACCCCACCGTTTCACATGTTGCTAGGCGGAGGGCATTTGGCTTTTGCTTATTGCATGTGTATGTCTTCCAAGGGCATGTTGACGAAGACTTGAGAGGTGATCCCCGTCTTCTGGGCCTTGTTGAGCAAATGGAGCTGCGCAGGAGCCCAGGTTGCTTATGCTTAGGAGAGATTCTTTTGGGCTTGGATAATAGGAAATCCAACCGTGATCTACCGTATTTGGGAAGTCCCGTCATTCTGCAGGTAAAAGACATTTTTTTTTTCATTTTTTTTTTCATTTTTTTTGTCGTTTTTTTTTTCATTTTTTTTTCATTTTTTTTTCTTTTTTTTCGTTTTTTTTTTCTTTTTTTTTTTTGATGTCTAATACCCACTTTTGGTAGGTTTGGCTTATGGAACGGCTCCGATTGATCGAGCCCCCAGTTCATGTGCTTTCCTATCATGCCCGCTCGATTGCGATGAGGACGAGGTTGTATATGGTGGACTTCACTCGGTGCGAAGGGACATCGGGAAGAACAAACTGAAGAGCGATGATGGCCCGTTGATTAGGTGGGTCGTACCGTGGTGGCACCTCAAATCCGTCATTGGAGTGTCTTCTTTGGATCCCACTAGGTCCGTGCGCATTCCTGGATTGGAGTTTATGGTGTGCATCTTCCCGGAAAGGCTGATGAGACAAGTTGGGCTGAAACAGACGATCCCGAAGCTTGATACCGTCCCGCAGACTGCTATGGCGCTTACTACAGAGAGCCGAAGAGAGTGGGCCATTAAATGGGCCCAAAGAAACATGTGGTTCTTGAATTTCTCCGCTAATGCCTTGTGGGTGTCGGATTCTTATCTGCGATGGAGAAAGGCTACTACTCCGGAAGAGCGTGAGAGATTGAGGAAGCGCAAGCCCGTTGACTACAAGGTGCGCGAGGTAGAGAAAGAGAAAGAGAAGCATCTGACAGAGGGAGAAGAAGAAGTCGGGTTTCAAGTTGTTCATCCTTCGAAGAAACCAATGACTACTCCTGTCGCGGAAATGGTGATTGGCAAGAATGGAAAAGCTAGGCCTCAAGAAAGACCGTTGGTGATTAGGTCTGAAGTGGCGCAAAAGCGTTCGGCTCGAGGTCGTGACAAGAAATATGACAAGAATGACAAGGGCAAGGGGAAGATGGAGAAATAGTCCGAGTCTTTATTTATTATTTGATTATTATTATTATTTATTGTTGTAATAAAAGGTGGGGTTTTTAGAATCCTAGCCTATTCTATTTTTATTATGTAGCCTACTATTATTATGAAAAATAAAAAAAGGTTAAGTGGTTATGAAACCGTTGTGATTTTCTATTTATTATCCTTGTCGAATTCCAAATGCAATGCAAATGTCCTTCTATTTACATTTTAGATATAACGGGTTGAATCCTGTGAAGGATTGCCTACGTATTCACTTAAAAAAATGAAATCAAACCCTTGCGCGTAGTTCGAGTAAATGTAAAAGAATAATTGTTCTAAGCAAGAGCTTGTAATGAACTTAGAAAATAAGCATGAGCCTTTTTTGCTTACTCTGAAGGTGCAAATTTAGTTTATTTGATGATACGAGGATGACGAATTTGTCAAAATGCAAGAGCACAGTGACATTAGCTTATTTCAGCTTGGCCAGGGGCCGTTAATTTAGTGCCACAAGAGCGACACGTGGGGTTACGCGAGGCGCATTTTTGTTCCTATTCTAGGCATAGTACCGTTTAAGTTGGTCAAGGTTTGTTGGGTTCGAAAACTCATTCCCATCTAGGTCTGTGATTCTAACCGCACCCCCTGGGAGTATGGATTTGACTAGAAATGGTCCGGCCCAATTAGGTTTAAATTTTCCCCGTGGGTCAACAGGTAGAAGAGCTCTAACCTATTTGAGCACTATGTCTCCTTCCTTGATGTTTCTTGGCCTAACCCTTTTGTTGAAAGCTCGTTTGATACGTGCTTGATATGTTTGGACATTATGCAAGGCGCGTAGCCTACGTTCATCCAGGAGGATGAGTTCTTCATATCTATCCTCTTCCAATCGGCTTCCGGGATTTGACTTTCGAGTAAAATACGCAAGGATGGTATTTCTAGCTCGACTGGTTGTACAGCTTCCATGCCGTAGGTCAAATAGAAAGGAGTAGCCCCAGTGGGCGTCCTAACAGATGTATGGTATCCCCACAAAGTAAAGGGTATCTTGCCTGGCCAATCTCTATAGTTGTCAATCATTTTCTTGAGAATCGTGACAACATTCTTGTTTGCCGCTTCTACCGCGCCGTTAGTCTTTGGTCTATAGGGCGAAGAGTGGTGATGCCTAATCTTGTATTTGGCTAGCAATTGCTCGGTCTCAGCTTGGAAATGTGATCCATTATCACTAATGATCTCATGTGGGCAACCATATCGACAGATGATGTTGTTTTGTATGAACTTTGCCACATTTTTAGCTGTAAGACTAGTTAGGAAGCCGCTTCTACCCATTTGGTGAAATAGTCAATTGCTACTAGGATGAAACAGTGACCTCCTGTTCCGGCCGGGGTTATCTTCCTGATTATGTCAATTCCCCATGCAGAAAATGGCCAGGGAGACGTCATTGTATAGAGCAATGAAGGAGGGACATGTTGTACATTCCCGAAGATTTGGCAATTGTGGCAATGCCTTACATATTTGATGCAATCGGATTCCATTGTGGTCCAATAATACCCCAAACGTGTGATTTTCTTTGCCATCATGGGCCCACTCATGTGAGGATCGCATTCTCCGTCGTGGACTGCTTCCATCACCTTTCGCGCCTGTGAATGATCAAGGCAACGTAGGATTACACCAAGAGGTGTTCTTTTGTATAATTCTCCTTGCATGAGAACGTATTGGGAAGTGAGTAGGCGTATAGCACGTTGTCCCCTCTTGTCCATATCCGGTGGATAGGTACCATTAAGCTTAAAATTCAGGATTGCTTGGAACCAGGGTTCCTGCGCGATTTCCTCTTCATTGGTGATTTGGTGGACATAAGCTGGCTCTGACCTTCGTTCGATGCACAAAGGCATTTCCACCATGTGATCCGGCATATTAATTAAAGATGCAAGTTTCGCAAGAGCGTCTACAAATTGATTTTCTTCCCGAGGTAGGTGTAGGTAGGTTACGTGATCAAAGAATTAGGCAACTTGGTCTATTCTAGCCTGATAAGGTGCGAGGCTTTCGCTTCGGATTTTCCAAGATCCTGTAACTTGGTTGATGATCAGTGATGAATCTCCATGCACTCGGAGGTTCTTAATGCCTAAGCTCACCGCCGCTTGTAGTCCAATGAGACAAGCTTCGTATTCTGCAGCGTTGTTTGTTACCTCGAAGTCGAGTTTGACAACAATTGGTGTATGCTCGCCTTCAGGAGAAATGAGAAACACTCCTATTCCAAATCCTCTCAAGTTTGATGCTCCATCAAAGTAAAGGTCCCACGAATCTACATCAGTTTGGAGTATATCCTCGTCTGGAAATGACCAAGTGTCTATCGTTTGTGCGTCATTGATGGGATTTTCTGCGAAGAATTCGGCGACGGCGCGCCCTTTAATAACTTTCAGCGGCACGTATTTGAGGTCGAATGCTGAGAGCATCAGGGTCCATCTTGCTAGGCATCCGTTGAGGACGGGTTTCTCGAAGAGGTATTTGACTGGATCCATTTTGGAGTATATTTTGATGGAGTAGCTAAGCATGTAATGGCGTAGCTTCTTCGTTGCCCACACAAGAGCGAGGCATGTCTTTTCGAGTTGTGAGTATTTGCACTCGTACTCCAAGAACTTCTTACTAAGGTAGTAGATAGCTCTTTCTTCACTTCCTACAGTTTGAGCCAACATGGCACCCATGGTCATTTTTTGATTCTTGTGAGATATAAACCGAGAGGTTGATCTCGTTGTGGTGGCATGAGCACTGGTGGTTTAGCCAATATCTCTTTTATTCGGTCGAATGCCTTTTGACAATCATCATCCCACATGGTGTGGTCCGTTTTCTTGAGCTTCTTGAAGATAGGCTCGCAAATCATGGTAAGCTTTGATACGAATCGACTTATATACTGCACCTTTCCCAGGAATCCTTTGACTTCTTTTTCTGTTTGAGGTTGTGGCATTTCGATCAGAGCTTTGATCTTGGAAGGATCTATTTCTATACCTCTTTGACTAACGACGTATCCCAGGAGTTTGCCAGATGTAACCCCGAATATGCATTTCTTAGGATTGAGCCTCATGTTGTACTTTCGTAGCCTTGCGAAGAACTTGCGAAGGTTCGCAATATGCCCCTCTCTTTCCTTGGATTTGACCATCATGTCATCTACGTATACCTCAACTTCTTTGTGCATCATGTCATGTAAGAGTGTAGTTGCGGTGTGTTGATATGTAGCTTCGGCGTTGATCAATCCAAACAGCATGACCGTATAACAATAGGTTCCCCATTGAGTGACGAAGGCAGTCTTATGCATATCTTCCATAGCCATTTTGATTTGATTATAACCCGCATAGCCATCCATGAAGGATAGTAACGCGTGGTCAACTGTGTTGTCCACCAATATGTCGATATGGGGTAGAGGAAAGTCATCCTTAGGACTTGCTTTGTTCAAGTCCCTAAAGTCAACACAAACAAGGATTCCCCCATCCTTTTTGGGTACAGGTACTATGTTGGCTACACAGTCAGAATACTCGGAAACTTTGATGAACCCGGCTTTGAATTGTTTGTCAACCTCTTCCTTAATCTTGAGAGCCCATTCAGTTCTCATTCGTCGAAGCTTCTGCTTCACAGGTTTGAAACCTGGCTTAATCGGAATTGTATGTTCAGCGATATCCCTGTCGATCCCTGGCATGTCTTTTTAGGACCAAGCGAAAATGTCTTTGAATTAATTTAGGAGGTTTATGAAATCGGCCCTTTCGGTAGAGCTCAAGGTAGTCCCTATCCTAAGTTCTTGGGGTTCTAGTTCGGTTCCTACATTGATGGGTTCGGTGTCGTCTATTACTGGTCCCCCTTCCCCTTCCTATAGTATTTCTTTGGCTATGTAGGGAGGTATTTCGATCGAGTCGGGGTCTTGGTCATCCTCAGTATCATCGTAAACAGAATTGCACTCAAGATAACACAAAGAGTAAGCAGAATATGATTTGTTCATATTAAAATTTGAGTAAAGTTGAAACAAAGAAGCAAACTGATCCATGGTCAGTGGCGGCAAAGGGACAGTGGTTGGGGCATTTCCCGAACTACTGTGACTACTCGAGGCTAAGCTAGGAGAAACAAAGGGAGTGGGGATGACGACAGGAGGAGACTCTCTAATAACTTCTCTAGACTCCGACTCTGACTCCGACTCCGACTCGAATTTATCGTCTTCTGGTTCTCCTTTGAACATCTCTCCTTCTCCAGTGGTGAGCTTGAAGAGTCTTCCTTGATTGCTGGTCCACTTGATTGATTTTCTCCATCCTTTCTGCTGTTTTGCGTTGGTTTCTGTGATCAACGCGGTGGGGTTGAAGCGATCGTCTTGAAGTATCATGGTAATGATCTCATCCTGCGCGGCCCTAACAAATCGATCTTCTCCAAACAATAGGCTAACGGCTTGTTCGTCTAAGCAAGGTGCTTGACGGGTTTTGACGGTAGGAACCGTTTCTGGAGGGATAAAGTAGCAATCGTGAAAGATCTCGATTCCGGCTAGCTTCCTCTCGAGATAATGCCAAGGGTCGGGAAATCCGTGAAAGAGTTCTAGACTTCCTTCTTGAACAAGGTACCCATTTAAAGTAGGGAGATAGGGTCTCATTTGGACTCCTACATGCTTACGGTTTTGGACTTGGGCAAGCATTTCGAGAACTTCTTCTTTAGTGGGTTTGTACCCTAGTCCAAGTGGTATCCTCTTTGAGTTGCCTTCCTTGTATGGTGCGAAGGTGTTTCTTCGAGTAGGGTTCAAAGGCATTCCAGGGAAGTATCCCTGGGTTTTGAGTATGTGGTTGACCACCAAGTTGGAGTAGGGATCATAGTATAAGGGTGCCAACTCACTTTCTATGACACTTACACTTTGGAAGCCCCCAAGTTCGTATACGGGATCTGCAAGAACTTGATTGTTCGACTGTTTTTCGATTATTGCTTTGATGGGTGACGAAGTGATCGTCACTCTTTTGCCATTTAGTGGGATCTTGATCTTTTGATGAAGGGTGGATGTTACCGCTTTGGAAGCGTGAATCCACGGCCTTCCCAGAAGTATGTTGAAGGAAGCTTCAATGTCCACTATTTGGAAGTTAACCTTTCGTTCAATTGGCCCTGTGGCTATGGTTAGGTTAACAAGTCCTACCACCTTTCGTCGTGTACCATCATATGCACGCACACCTTGATTGGTAGGGGTCCAATCCGACTCTTTCATGCCTAGCTTGTATGCCGTTTTGAGGGGTATGAAGTTGACCGCGGAGCCATCATCTACCAAGGTCATTGGCACGTTCTTCTTTAGACAAATGACAGTGATGTAAAGAGCTAAATTGTGACTGGCGCCAAAAGGTGGCAAATATTCGTCTGAGAAAGTAATAGGATTACTTAGCTTCGGTGATTCTTGGAAGACCAAGTTAACTACATCTTCGGGTGTCGAGTTATGTGCTACATTTAGTTTGGCCAAAGCTTGCAGTAAAGCTTGGCGATGTGGGAATGAGCTTGCTACTAATTGCCAGACTGAAAGATCAGCCTTCGTCTTCTGTAATTGCTTGAGCAAATGGTCAGTGGAGTCTTCTTCGTTATCATTTGGTGTGACAACGTTGGTTGGACCGTTTTGAGTGGTGCTTTCATATGGACGACCCGAACGAGCTAGGTGGTCTACATCTTGGTCTTCACCATTTTGGACTATTTCTTTGACTAGGGAGTTTTCAATGAGATACTCGTCCTCATCATCGTCGGCCCAAACTCCATTGATTGCAGTTAGCTCTCTCATTCTCATGATTTCATCTTCCAGTCGTATGATTTGGTCAACTAGTTTATCAACCACGGTGGCTACTTCTTGCATAGTAGAATTTTGAGAGAAGATTAGTGGCACATGTTCTTTGGGGGTTGCGTTGGGATCGCGTAAAGTTGTCACCATATTTTCTAATTCCCAAACTTGCCCATCTACACTACTTGCCCATATGATGAAGTCGGAAATGGTAGGGGAGATAGTAGAGTAGAACCCTTCATTCTCGATTGCATGGATTTCATTTTCGATTGGAGAAATGAGGTGTGAGCAATCCAAGGTAGATTCATCACTTGTGATCACTAGAACTCCAAGAGGATTCTGAGTGTTGTTGGGTTTACCTCCCGGTGGTATTGGCAATCGACCATCTTCAATCATGTCTTGAACCACGTTATTCAACTTGTAGCACTTTTCTGTGTCATGCCCCTTGCCCCTATGATATTCATAGTACGAGTTCTCGTCCCAGAATTTGGACTTCCCTTCGGGTTCGGGAGTAGGTCCAATGGGTTGGAGTTTACCTTGCTTCATTAACCTTTTCAGAGCGTTGGAGTAAGTGTCCCCAAGATTTGTGAATTTCCTTGGTGGGGTACTTTTCTTGGATGGCTCGAGAAGGTTAACTTCATCGGTCTTGCTAGTAGAGCCGTATGAATGACTTGTTGAACCTTGATATCCTCGACCTACCGTTTTGGACAAGAGTCCTTTACGGATGTCATCTTCAATCCTTGTCCCTAGTACGGTTAAGTCTTTGAAAGTTTTGATATTTTGGTATCTCAAATGATTGGCGTAGATGGGTTTGAGATTGTCCACAAACTTCTCCACAAGGGTAGCCTCATCCGGGCGTTCAACTAGTTGGGTACTAGTCTTCCTCCACCTACTTAGGAAGTCGGTGAATCCTTCTTTGTCATTTTGGGTAAGAACCTCTAGAGTGCGCATGTTTACTTGGATTTCGGCATTATCCGCATATTGTTTAGAAAACTTGATTGCAACATCTTCCCAAGTAGCGACCTTCTTATGATCTAAGGAGTAGAACCATTGTTTTGGAATAGTGTCAAGAGATGAAGGAAAGATCCTTAGGAACATCTCGGGTTTGATGCCTTTGATAGACATGTAATCCTTGAAGGCACGGATGTGGTTTAAAGGGTTCTCGTGCCCCTTGAATTTAGGGATATCCGTCATATTAAAGTTGGTTGGCAATTTGGAATTGACGGCCTCATACTTGCGATTGTTCTCCCTATAAATGTCATCCCCCTTAAGGTACATCTATTGCTCCTCTAAGTATTGGAGTCTCTTCTCAGCTACAGTCATCCCCATGAGAGGATTTTCATCCTTGGATTCATTATCAGAGTCACCTAGTACTTCACTTTCATGAGGAGGCAACCTTCCCTCTACGGCATAGATACGGCCCTCGATGAGCTCAAGGCGGTCATAGACTTGGTCTTGGGTAACTTGCATTTGGGCTAGTGCGGCTAGGATTCTATCATTACCATCTCGAATTTGGTGGAGGTTTGTTTCGCTGGATCCAGGCATCTTGAAAACTGGATAAGAGATCGGCGACGAATCAAAACACGATCGACCATTCCAACACACTTGCTAAAAGAAGAAATGTTTTGACTCGTGAAGTGGGTGTGTGCCACTTGTGTTGAGTGAGCTTTGAAGAACGACAAGGTTTTTGAAAATGTGTGTCCTAGTTAACTATAATGTAGTTGTAGGAGTAGACTCAAAGTGAGGTTTTGAAATGGGCTTGTGGCCCGAATTTTGACACGACAAACGGACAGAGTTTTGACCGGATTTTGCGCTAATTGAAGGCCTATTTCGAAATTTTGATTGAGAAAGGGTTTTGATTTTTTGAAAAATCGTCATGGTTTTGTTTAGAAATGGTGATCACGTAAGGTACAAACATTTATACAAGCATTATAACGGGATGCTGAGTGCATTTAAAAGGGTTTTGGTTTAAAGGGTGGGTTGCCATACCGAACCATCAAACCCGAAGTCTGTGGAGAGGCTCGTACCAAACAAGAGTAAGGCCGATTCCTAGTCCATTTCCTCAAGTAGTGAAGGCCCTTGATACAAACAAGAGTAAGCATCATGGTATGGATGACGTCAATCGCTATCCATCCTTAGGCCCAAATAAGAATTAGGACCGTTTAGACGGGACGATTGGTCGAATGGGTTGGGTTGGGCCTAGGAAGGCCGAATAAAACGGTCTAGGAAGACCGAGTTATGAAAACCGACAATTGTCTTGTACAAACTAATCCCTAACCTTGTTCAAGTTTCAACCTTGCTACACGTAAGTGTATTATCCCTAGCGGAGTCGCCAAACTGTGGACATGCGGGGGGTGCCCACGGGGGCGCTTGGGAGAGAAGAGAAACAAGCGTTTGCATTTTTGTTGGAGTCGCCACCAATTTTTATGGGAAATTGGAACCGTTCGAATACCTCGTGTCATGTCAAGACACAAAGTAAAGACATGAACACTAAGCAATCGTTACCCTTAGCATTCTATGTCTAGAATGACTCTCGTGGATGCCAATGAACACGGGTGTTCATGGAGATCTGGAGTAAGGGGTGAGGGTACGTATTAGGAAGCTCTTTTGATCGAACACCTAATCCCGCCCGCTTCGATAGCGGCCACTATTAATGATTAGGGAAGTTATTCGTACTCGATATATCGTCGGTTATATGCATGCAATGCAACATCCAAGTTTTAATCCTAACATGTGAGAATTAATACTAAGTCGGTGAACAATTAGTTAGCATACAATTGGGTCAAAGTAGGATTTAATGTTCAATTACATGTGAAAACATACAAATGACGCAATAAATATGATAAACACAATAAATATAATTGCAATAATGAAAATTACAATAATTACAACGGAATAGGCGATTTATGTCGAAAATACCTTTAAAACGGATAATTTGAGAAAACGAATAAAAGAATAAGAATTAATAAATTAAACAGAAGGTGATAATACGATTAATAGTCAATTAATACGTAAGCTAATAAACTAGGTCAAGCAACAACGGAGTTCAAGGACAGAATTCAACCCGGAACAGGCGCAGCAGAGCTGCGTCCCTTGGAATAGGCTGTAACACCCCCATACTCCAAGTGCCTTACCAGGACCACTCAGGTATAAGGATGCCACCATCTCGGTTACCCGAGGCATGATAATCATAAGACAATGAAGAAACATACTTAATTAAATAAGTTTAAGTGATTACATTACAAAACCAACTGTAAGCAAAATACAACTGTTCTCAAACTATAAACCAACTGAAAGGAACTGTCCTAACAAACACAGCGGAAGACTAAAGACTCTGATATGTGATGACTCCATCCCCAGCTAGATCCCACGCGTATCCAAGATATACCGCTAAGCAATCGCTCACCACCCCGAATGGATCACCACAGTTTTTAAAACATTTAAACGGGTCAGTACTAATCACACAACTTATATACATCAACAATAAGATAAACAGACAATTGAATGTCACACACAACACACACCACCAACCAATTCCCATCATCTCAATCGACCGTCCACCGGACCACCCCGCGATGGGGGACCGCAGCCGTTCCCACCTAAGCCCCGCTCATCATACCGAGCGATAACCCTGTCCCATTAATGTGCACATCCCCTTCCGTGGCGGGTTCCACGAAGGGCGAAACTAGGGCGTGAAGTCACTCCCGCAAGTGACCCCACTCAGCCGAGAACGCATCTCGAGAACCATAGACAACCAATCACAATCACAATCACAATCACAATCATCATATCAAACAACTAACTACAGCACATCACCAATATCCCATTATGGGACTAATACTGAGTAGGAAATCCTACCTGGAAAGCAACACAATCATCAGACGATCTAGCAGCTGTCTCAAAACTTCTCCTTTACAAATCCTTCTCCTATCACATAATCACATAATCACATAATCACAATCTAACCTTAACAAATCATAAAAACCCCCAATCCCAAAATTAGGGTTTAACCAAATCAAAGGAAAGACAATAAAAAGGGTACGTAGATCTTACCCTCGACGCAAGGAATCCAACGATATAAACAACGACAAGAAGCGACCGTCGAACTCCGGAATTGCTAAGAATGCGATTAGGAAGATGAACTTGTTGCTTTCTCTCTTAAACGGGGTTTTAGGTTTTGTAAAAGTGATTTAAAACAATGACGACGATACTTAAATACCTTAATCGCATAATTAACAAAACCCGAGAAAATTCCCCGTAAACCCGGACACTCGATCGAGTACCCAAGGTACTCGATCGAGTACCCCCCTACTCGATCGAGTGCCCTGACTACTCGATCGAGTACCCAACAGTCGAAACTATTTTATTTCGCAACTTACCCTTACTCGACAGAGTAAGGTCTACTCGATAGAGTACCCAAAGACTTATAAATACGGAGTATTACAGTCTTCCCTCCTTAAAAGAACTTCGTCCCCGAAGTTCAACCCATACATAAAAACAACCATACTGACTCGACCAAGACACAACAACTTAGCTAAGGACTCAAGAACTCGACCGAACATAGAACATGAACTCTTAACCCCCATTCTACCAACTATGTTTACTTCCACAACATGACTCACTATATCGTATCTACCACATATATATCTCTCACAACACCAACTCCATACATAATCAACTACCATCCTCTAATGCTGCTAGCTCCATAATATCATCAACTATCAAACCCAATACTAAGACACTCATAGACAACAAACGAAATGTTACATTCTACCACCCTTAAAAGGAACTTCGTCCTCGAAGTTTACTCAGACTCATAACATCATCCTCCAACTGTCAACACTATATAAAATATTCTCATACTCCGAAGCATCACACTACTACAAGCACGGCCATGGCCTGTTATAAGTATTATCCACAAAACAAATCCCTCCTTTACGCTACGCTAACACTCTACTTCCAATTATATTACCGCATGCACCACCATGAAACTCTCTTTTATTGCATCCTACTCCTCTTAAGACAAATGTTACGTCCTCGTAACTCACTAATACTAAATCCATAGCTATATTTCATTACCCTCTTTACCACTACATGTCAAAGATAACCGTTTATAAACTAAACACTCACTATTCTTATATCCAAGGCTCCCGTACATAAACATTTCTCATTCCTCAACTCATTCGGCATAGCACCTAACCTATACCATAAACTCGTAGCAAATCGCCATACCCACTCTTCATTATTACTGCCCAAACCAACATACCTCGCTATGTAAAGCACTTATCTTCCAGAAGCATAACTCCCGATCCACACTCGTTACGTATACTCACACTAGATCCTCAAGTTCTTTCCTTCATTACCGCAAAACTCATACACAACTTAACATGACACTAATTCCCAATACCCTACACTCACTGTCTCAACAAAAGATTATGAACCACCTGCATCTTTCGGGTCATTACCACACATGTTCTACGACTCACTTGCCATTACCATGTCTACTGAAACCTTAACTAGAACAAGATCATAATTATTGTAACAACCTCTCACAACCGTGTCCCATTAACAGAATGTCACTATACCATGACAACAACGAAAACATATACAACTCTCTTTATATTAAACTCTACCCTCCTTCTCAAACTGAAACTTGTAAGAAACATTAGCAAACAAATCAATAGTCTATTTGTCCAAAGTGAAACTCACAGGAAACAACAACAAATAAAACAACAATCTATGTATGACTGGTATGTATTTTCGAAACTCGAATCATAATCATCCCGCCTACTCCACCACAACCGTTGACGGCATCACAACACCGCCACCAATGACCACACCGTAGTGCGAAAATACCCGTATCACAAAGACTATGTACCGTGCCCGGATCACCACCCGAAGCACCACAACCACACCGATAGACATCACAATCGCATACAATTCCCATAAACACCGACTCAAAGATAACTTCTCGACAAGAAAAACTTACTCAAATCCACTTTATTAAGTCACCACGCAACATATTATATGGATACACAGATAAGCATCTCATGAACATCATTTCTACCATTTCATGGAATACACATGTGTTATTAATACACATAAAATTATAACTAGCCATGTCAATTAATCAAATTATTACCCTTTTGGATATCATTCAATTAAATTACCGTGTCCAACATATATTATTACAGAACATTCATAAAACAACTTTATAATTATCACACCATACCACTTCTTGTGAGGTCAGAACCTCACACAAACATTTACACATATCATAGACCCGTAATCACAACCAACTAGTCAATCCTGACCACGTAAGTTACCACTCGATAAAGGTTACTTGTCGCCCGAGTTTAACTCATATGCTCCTCATAACATATTCCCCCATTCGCACAACCATCACTTCCTGCCAAATATAACCATACCTTTACTATTCAACTATTAGCATCCGCCTCATCTAACCACATCTTATACCCTCTCACAATCATACACAACAATCAAGTCCCTACCAAATCAGCCTCTTTAGAATTGCTACCTTTCTAATATACCATCACTCTTAACCACTAGTGATAACACCACAATGCCACCACTGCTCGTATATCAAACCTCTCACACTCATATCAAAATAACATGGTTTTTCTCCTATTTTTGGTTAACATTCCAAATAACGAACAGCAAACCCATCCACAAAATTACCTCAACATTATTCCCAATACTATCTTATTTGTATTGTCATCCAACTCTCCACCAAATATCTCGTATCGTGCTAATACTCCACCAACTTCTTACTCCCTTAATTCCTCGAAACTCATTATCAATCATGTTGTCTTGAAGCTCCTATATAACCTTGACTAACATCCTCGTGATACTATCACACATTTCGATGATTCCTTACCTTTATATCACATAACTCCGGTGAACATTTTCCTCAGCTTACTTTTATCCTTCTTTTCTCTTTACACTCAATAATACCAATTTAATAGCTCAACTCCTTATTACTTCTATCTAACCCTTTAGTGCACCAATTACCTTCTCATCGCTCCAAAACTCAAATCCCATTATTTTATATCGATATTATCTCCCTCTTTCTTACCACAAATATTCTCTTATTATGTCATCAATCACCCTTGCCACTAATCCATCCATAGAATCAACGTTCTTGTTCAACAATTGCATCTCCTTCTTACATCTCTAGAAATCAAAATTCCTTTCATACCGCTAATTGCCCAAGGAAAACCCACAATAGTTTCATCTCTTAAAAAGCCAAATCTCCACCCCGCGACATGTCTCCACAAAGTTCACTATATACCACTCTTCTCAACCCCTTTAAAACGAACTTTCATTATGTATATTCTTAACCCACACGGCTCTTAACTACCTCCCTCCATAATTCTTTACACATCTCAAGTTGTCACTATCCATATCCTTACTCTCAATCCTTTCATTCTCACGTTCCTTAGACTCACATCATCCATTGCCCACATTCACTTACTTTTACGTTACTCCACACACACTCATATCACTCATCTCATTTCATCTCAGAAAACATGCTCTATGTCTCAATTAAGCCATAACAATCTTCCTTTTCTTTTTGCACTATCTATTACAACCACGTATAACTCATGTCCTCCCACCGAACTCATACTCACCACAGGTGTCACTCACTACACCACAAGATTGGGTAACTTACGCGTCAAGACCAACATACATGTAAAACAATGCATAAAGAAGCAAAATAATAACTTTGAATTAAACATAATATGCAACGAAGTCAAAAGATAAGCATATGACCCAAAACAAGGGTCACTAGATCGAGTACAGGCCACTCGATCGAGTAAGGGACTTACTCGATCGAGTAGGTCAAGATCAGAAGCACGTAAAACAAATCACCAGGGCTACTCGATCGAGTAACTAACGTACTCGATCGAGTGCCCCCTTACTCGATCGAGTACCGAGGATACTCGATCGAGTACCCCAATTCTCAGCACTGTCCAGTTTTCGTAAAACAGTCATAACTCACTCATTTCTTGGTCGTTTTGGGCGTGTGACCTATCGTTAGAATCGTAAAAGGACAAGCTATCACCTCCAATTGGAATCACATCAAAATCATTTATGAATCTCAAGTTATAACAGTTTAAAGACAACCTCTTTATAATCGAAAAACACAACTACTTGATTTTACTTCCAAACAACTTAAACAACAACCAAGCAAACAAAACCAGTCCAAAACTCATAAAACCAGTATTCATAATCATATGTTACTATTTTCAAAAGCCAAACAACAACATTCATCATGCACATAACTTATCTAACTTGCCAATTATGACTTACCCACATGTTTTTATTCTATCACTTTTCGTAAACAAAATCACAAATACATGACATCAAGTCCCCTATTCACATGTTACTACCACGATGATTCATCTTTTCCACTAATTCATCCATCATACCACATATTTATCCACCATATTCGTTCAACATATTCACTCAAAGACATGTTCAATTCACACTCCCAACCTTTCGTACTTTTACTCAACACGACAACAACAACATGTAGACTTACACATCGCTTTATATATATATAGACAAAACACTTTTCCCTTACATAACTATAACATGCCAAATTACATGTATCAATCATTATACTTTCATGCTTTACAATCCACCAACATATAATTCACGTCATCATCATCAATTCATGCAACATACTACTACATAGATACACACAAAGACACAATATGCACATAACGATCCCGACACTTATCCCATGGTGACCGGTTCAAAATTGTAGGGCGAGTTCGCGACTTTAGGACGTCTCCCAAGTCTTTGCATTAGCTCCTACAACCTTTACCCCGGGTTCATTTTAATTGACTCCCTATGTTCATTAAGTTCATTGGTTACAGGTTTCAGGATCGTCGCTCTGATACCATTTGTAACACCCCCATACTCCAAGTGCCTTACCAGGACCACTCAGGTATAAGGATGCCACCATCTCGGTTACCCGAGGCATGATAATCATAAGACAATGAAGAAACATACTTAATTAAATAAGTTTAAGTGATTACATTACAAAACCAACTGTAAGCAAAATACAACTGTTCTCAAACTATAAACCAACTGAAAGGAACTGTCCTAACAAACACAGCGGAAGACTAAAGACTCTGATATGTGATGACTCCATCCCCAGCTAGATCCCACGCGTATCCAAGATATACCGCTAAGCAATCGCTCACCACCCCGAATGGATCACCACAGTTTTTAAAACATTTAAACGGGGTCAGTACTAATCACACAACTCAATATACATCAACAATAAGATAAACAGACAGCTGAACTGTCACACACACACACACACACACCACCAACCAATTCCCATCATCTCAATATCGATCGTCCACTTTGGACTACGCCGATGGGGGACCGGCCGTTCCCACCTAAGCCCCGCTCATCATACCGAGCGATAACCCCTGTCCCATTAATGTGCACATCCCCTTCCGTGGCGGGTTCCACGAAGGGCGAAACTAGGGCGTGAAGTCACTCCCGCAAGTGACCCCACTCAGCCGAGAACGCATCTCGAGAGCCATAGACAACCAATCACAATCACAATCACAATCACAATCATCATATCAAACAACTAACTACAGCACATCACCAATATCCCATTATGGGACTAATACTGAGTAGGAAATCCTACCTGGAAAGCAACACAATCATCAGACGATCTAGCAGCTGTCTCAAAACTTCTCCTTTACAAATCCTTCTCCTATCACATAATCACATAATCACATAATCACATAATCACAATCTAACCTTAACAAATCATAAAAACCCCCAATCCCAAAATTAGGGTTTAACCAAATCAAAGGAAAGACAATAAAAAGTTTTCGTAGATCTTACCCTCGACGCAAGGAATCCAACGATATAAACAACGACAAGAACTGACCGTCTGAACTCCGGGAATTGCTAAGAATGCGATTAGGAAGATGAACTTGTTGCTTTCTCTCTTAAACAGGGTTTTAGGTTTTGTAAAAGTGATTTAAAACAATGACGACGATACTTAAATACCTTAATCGCATAATTAACAAAACCCGAGAAAATTCCCCGTAAAACCGACACTCGATCGAGTGCCCCAACTACTCGATCGAGTTACCCAACAGGTCAGAAACTATTTTATTTCGCAACTTACCCTTACTCGACAGAGTAAGGTCTACTCGATAGAGTACCCAAAGACTTATAAATACGGAGTATTACAGTCTTCCCTCCTTAAAAGAACTTCGTCCCCGAAGTTCAACCCATACATAAAAACAACCATACTGACTCGACCAAGACACAACAACTTAGCTAAGGACTCAAGAACTCGACCGAACATAGAACATCAACTCTTAACCCCCATTCTACCAACTATGTTTACTTCCACAACATGACTCACTATATCGTATCTACCACATATATATCTCTCACAACACCAACTCCATACATAATCAACTACAATCCTCTAATGCTGCTAGCTCCATAATATCATCAACTATCAAACCCAATACTAAGACACTCATAGACAACAAACGGAATGTTACATAGGCGCAGCAGTTGCTGCGTCTGTTCCTGACCTGAATTCTGGCTGTGAAGCTGGAATTGCGAATTGTTAATACTCATTGGTAAATTTATTGATTGATTAAATTATTTACTCGGATGGAAGTGATTATCAGGTTATTTACATGTGATTGATGAGTCATAAAACAATAAACATGGATGAGACGGAATATTACTAATTAATATAAGATTAATGAGAATTATTAACAAGTTAACAAACTAAATAAATTAATTAGGTTAAATACAACGGATTAATGACGAATATATGATAGATATGACAAATAACAGGTGTAAATATGTCAATGATGAATTCCAGAAACTCAATATTGATGAATTGAATCTCTAAAACCCGAATTGAGTTTAATGACGAAAACCCGCAAATATTGATTACTTGGGATTTAAGTCGAATTTATAATGGATAAAACATGTTAATGATGATAAATAAATATACATATGAAATTATTAAACTATTGTATCAAGGAATTAACGAGAAACAAACGAAATCAAACAAAAGACGAACGAATTACAGAGGACGAAGGAAGAAGAAAGGAAGCAGGAACTGCGGCAGCCTCACGAAGAGGCGCAGCAGAGCAGGCGCTCCTTCAAGAGGCGCGGCGATTCTTTGCGTCCTTTCTCGACGTCCGATCATCTCTCGGGAATCCGTAAAAAAGGGTTTTAAAGCATGGTTTTAGAAATCGGTTTTAATGATATTTTCGACATAAACCTTACAATTGATGATTACAAAAAGGTAAATACAATAAATAAATAAGGATTATACACCCTCAGACTTACATGTTGACGAAACGAGTTGGACTAAGATATCGATTAGTGATGCTCGACGCGAATGTAAAGAAAGTGCCCTCGTAAGAGGAAAACGATTAGATTAATTAAGTTGATTGATGTGGAGTTGGTCAAATTGGTCGGTCATGCAAACGAGGCTGGTACTCAGAAGGATCCGAGCTTACATGGTCGAATGTTCAAGCACGTAGACGCCAAAAAGTAAGAACAAAGGTCTAGAATGCAAAGGGAGAAGAGAAGGGCGGACACTCGCGTGAGAAATATGAGGAGCGAAGGCTCCTATTTATACTAATCACGTGAAGGAATTAGGGTTTCGGAGACTCTTTGGAAGTGAATCTCGAAAAGATATGAAAAAGATACGAAAAATACGCAGAAAAGGACCTGCAAAGTCTCCTATTTATACTAATCACGTGAAGGAATTAGTCTTTTTAAGGGCACAAATATTAATTTCTAGTAACCAAATTAATATTTGCATTAAGAAGGATTTCCTTGGTACAATCCTTGAGGAGTAGATCTTGCAATTAGATCTAGGGTTTTTGGGGCACTTGGATTATTCATAAGAAGACTAACTTAGTAGGAGACTAAATTAGTATAAACCATTTTCGGCCTCCTTGTAAGAATGACTAAATTCTTCCCTTTTATTCTAATTGTTATGCATGCATAAGTTCCTTTAAGTTTTATGACTAAACTTATAAACACTTAGATATTAGAGGGGTATAATAAGAGATATACGAATCTTTCAATTGGTATCAGAGCAAGAGTTGTTGCATGCATAATCGGTTTTGTTTTTCCGAGTTAATATGTTAACATATAAAACTTAAAATTTGTGATTTATGAAGATAAGTGCCACGAAAATTTTGCATGTTAAACCTTCTGGTCCTAAATTGATTTTAGGTTATTTTGATGATTTATGGTAATTTATTGCTCTTTAAATTGATTATTTGCATTTTTATTACATTTTATTGAGTAAAATGATAATTAAAATGCTAAAAATAGTTAGACTATGATTCTGACCTTGAACTTTTTACACGACCTCACATGCTTTTTTTAACAAATTGTATGTAAAATTTCATATAAAATGGTTTTATATAGCATGATTTATGATTTTTACATTTTAAAAGTCGATTAAATAGAGTTATTTATGTTAAAAATGGTTAGACTTTGTTACTGCCCATGAAAATTTAGTATGTTGTTACTGCAATATTTAAACACTGTATGTAAAATTTTAGATCAAATGGTTTAATTTTGCATGATTTATGATTTTTAGATGTAAAAATCGAGTAAATAGTGACTAATTTTGGCAAAAATATGTAAAATAAATTTTATGGCATGGAAATTTTTTCTAATGTTGTATATATGATATGAACATCATATCTAAAGTTGCATGTTAAATTTTCGTATGATTTTAATGGTTATTAATTTTTATGGGATATAAATTGATAAATAGCAACTTTAATAGTCAAGAATATAAAAATTCGATTTTGGCTTAAAATTTGTCATTTCCAGGTTCTAGAAACTTGTTAAGAATATTCAAAATTTTAATTTTGATTTATTGCATAATTTTATGTTTAATTTGGAATTAATAGGTTAAAATTATGTTTTATGCGATTTATTTGTGAAATAAATTAATATAATCTAAAGGCATTTTTTTTATTTAGAATTTTGGGATGTTGGGAATTTTCCAGAATTTACAAAATTATGATTTTGAATTTTTCGAATTTTTATTACTTTTTGGGAATTATTTCCTTATTATTATGTATAATAGTGATTAAAGAGCAATTATATAATATCAAGTTCAGTTATTGTCAAATGTTTAGTGAAGACTAAATTTTGGGTCCTAAGAGGTTGGGGTAATTAACTTGGACATAGATGTGGTTTATGTAATATTTTGTGATTTTAATAGGTTTTTTTGGTGAAAGGTTAGAAATTCTCATTAAGCTCATAACAAACTATTACAAACACTACAATTCATAAAACAAGGATAAATCAATCATATTTAATTGATTTTATCCAAGTTTCATCACTAACTCTTTTAGTACATTTGAGCCAATACATAGTACGTAAATTGAGTATGCTACTAATATGCTGAATGACTGCATCAGGATGCATAATACAACCATTGAATCTTGCACAATTCCGCTGAATCCATATATTATAGTAAACAGCTTGGATCCAAGCTATAGTAACCCATTTCTTCACCTTAGCCCAAGATTTGGAGGAGATCCATCCAAGAAGGTTAACAGCAGGCAGAGAGATCTTCAATTTGCTGCTCAGTAATTGCATCAGTCTGCGTGTATACACACATTGACTGAACAAGTGGACATGAGTCTCAGTAGCAGCACTACATAGACAACAGTCTGCATCAGGAGAGACTCTAAGTTGGAAGAGCCTATCCTTGAGCAGCAAAGCTTCACGAGTTATCAACCAATTAATAAACATGTGCTTGGGAACAGACCAGGAGTTCCATACAGTATGCTCCTAACTGACCACAGGCTGCTTCTTCCTGATCCAATTATATCCACTAGCAGGTGTATAGTCATGAGAACCAGGCAACCATTGACCAGAGGGGGAGAAAGCCAGTTCAAACTTCTGCCTAACTCTGTAAATGGTTTTTCAGCTCCAAGGAGTATCAGTTTTTGGAGTATAAACATGCCAGTGAACTCCTTTCATATACACATGGTGAACCCACTGAACCCACAGGCTATCAGGCTTTGTATAGATCCACCAAGATAACTTGCAAATAGCAGCAAGATTCCATGCATAACTATTCCTAATCCCTAATCCACCTTCACATTTAGGGACACAAACTTTCTCCCATCCAACCAAGGGAACTCTCATATATTCAGTAGAACCATCCCATAGATAGTTCCTACATAGAGCATCAATTTTCTTCAAGACCCCCTTGGGAATAATAAAGATTGTTGCCCAATAAGTATAATAGGTTAATAGGTTAATTGTCACAATAATCCATAAAACCGGACCATGTATACGATACTAGTTTAAATAGGGCGATTTGGCACATAACATGGCATGTTTCATACATATATTAATGCTGCATTTTTAGTATGATTATCATATTTTATTTTATGTAATTTTGGATTGTGTAATTTGTACTTAGTATGGCCTTAGTTTTAATTGGTATTTCCCGAAATGAATGGCGATATCCATTCGGTTGTAATTAATGTGATCTCGTATCACTTATATTTTATTTAGTTTTGTTTTTATTTTATATTATATAAAGTAGAAAACCTGTGTAATTTATTTATTCCGGGGTTCCTTGAAGACGGTGCCATTCAAGAAGGCGGTCCAACAAAGACAGTGTTGCCTTGGAGTGCGTGCCAAATGAAGTTCAAGGGACCAAAGGAGTTGGTTTCCGAATATGTAAATAGTTTATTTGATTTACTATTTTAGGAAGGCCATACTAGGATTTTATCTTTATGCGTTGCATTTGTTTTATATGTTTGCATGCATAGCCAAATCGACATAACTACACATGCATATCTTTTTATCGAGTCATCGACCGTGTCAATTAAAATTATCGTAGTTCATCGCTTTAGTTCACTTAAAACGTGATAGATAATAAATTGACAAGACCTCTCACTAAATAATAATTGAGAATTAGCCTTACCAAATAGTAGAAACCATGAATCCCAATTTCATAAGGAAGTAGGCTCGGCTCACCGGGGTGCTAAACTTGTTACGTTGGGTAAGTGGGTAGTAAAATGTTATTACATCGAAATTTGGATTGAGCTCAATGGAAGTATTCGTGACCGTAGTCGTATGTGTTCTGGGCTAAAGATAAAGATTAGAGTAATTTTATCGACCGAGAGTTCTAGAAGTAGAATCGATTAAAGTGTTAATCCACCGAGTTATATTGATAAGGGATGAATCGGCTCACCGTGCCCGAGTTAATATGAATTTGGATCTCGGGATCATTTATAATAGTTGGGTGGAGGTCATTATATAAATGCTTAAAACTTGTGTAAAATGTTTACAAGTATTATTATAACAATAGATGTTTATTAATTCCTTCACTTTTATTTTTCTAGTCATATTTGTTTTCTCAATTGCAATGGCAACTCCAAATTCAAACGTAACCACTAGCTCGAACACTCTCACCAATGTTTCATGGCTCCGATCCTTCTTGGATCGCTGTAAATTAGAAAAGAATGGGTAAAATTTCGCCGATTGGGACGCACAACTTCGCTTGGCCGCGGAGGGTGACGATAAGATTCGTTACCTTACCGAGGCCTCTCCCGCCGCACCTACCGCTAGGTCTACTCCCGCCTCTAGGCAAGCCTATGAGACCTACCAAAAGGAGCAGGCCGCGATCAAAAATGTGTTGATCTTCTCAATGGAGGTCGAACTCCAAAGGAGTGTTATAAAGATTAGCACCGCCTATGAGATCTATACGAAGCTTGTGACCATGTTTTCACAAGCTCCGAGGATCATTCAATATGAAGCGGCATCCGCATTCTTCGATCTCAACATTAAGGAGGGCCAAAAAGTTATCCCACATGTGCTCAAGTTGATGGAGCATGTTGAGACCTTGAAAATGAAAAAGGTAGAGATTCCCGAGGAACTTATCATTGATCAAATTCTTCATTCCTTGAACAAGGTTAAAGCATTTGTCCAATTCAGGGTGAATTTTAATATGCAAAACTTGAATGTATCCCTCGATGAATTGCACAAAATGCTTGTGCAAGCCGAGAGGGACATGGGGCTAAATGCTAGCACCACCAAGGATGTGCTCAACCTTAATCAAAAGAGCAAAGGGAATTTCAAGAAAGGTGGTCACAAGGGAAAGAAGCAAACTCCCTACAAGAACAAAGGAAAAGCTTGTGAAGCTAGCTCCTCTAAGCCGAAGAAGGGTGCCCCGTCCGGGGACAAATGCCACTATTGTATTGGTGCTGGGCATTGGAAGAGAAATTGTCCTAAGTACCTTGGCGATATCAAAGCTGGAAAAGTTATTCCAGTAGGTAAATTACTATCCCTACCTTTTATGTTTCAAATCTCAACTTTGGTATTTTGATACAAGTTGTGATATTTACCCTTTTTATTGTAAATAGGGCATCCTAGCAAGGATAAGGGCAAAGAAAAGCAAGCCTAGAAGATCTTGAGGGAAGCTAGATGTAGCTGCCCATGGTGCTAGATTAGTGGATGCTTGGCTTTATTTTGTTTTGTCTTTAATTTCATGTTGATTTTTTAGAACTATTTTGATTTCCTCGTTTGACTTGGAAATTTGTTTCTTTCCTTAAACAATGGTTGTATTTTGCATATTGGTGACTTGGTTTGCAACCCAAGACACTTATTTTATCGTATCGTTTGTTCTAAAATTTGTCATCATTCACTACTTGCTTCGACAAACATTAAGATTTTATCAACTTAAATTGATCTAATAGACAATTATAATGATTGAGTCATTATATGTCCATGAGCTATAAATTCGATTCTCCTCATGCCATTGTGACTAAAGTCACAATTTACTTATGTAAGATCAATTATGAAGTTATGATTGAGTTGTTGAACTCACACAAGGGAACGTTGCCAACCTTATTTGATACACCTATCAAAATTAAATCGCCTAGTCTAAACTATCCTTTTATTATATCTCGAATAAATCACGATTAAGTTGATATGTACTACGTTTTTCCTCCTTCTCCGTCACTATTAAGTTGTTTTGTGGCTCAAAAGCTATCTTTGGAGAAAAAGAGCATTTTTCCTAAAGATAGAGTGGGAGTGAATTTAGCCACAAACTCTTCATGTAGAGGAGACCAAAATAAGATGTTCTTAATGGAACTACATGGGGACACCAAAAGAAGATGTTCTTGAGGAAGCTACGTGAGGAGACCAAAAGAGGATGTTCTTGAGGGGACCACGTGAGGAGACCGAAAGAAGATGTTCTTGGACTGTAAGATTTTGATCTATGAAGGGTTATAACTAGAGATTTAAAAATTCGACATTTTACTTAAGAGCCTTATGAAACTAAAATGGTATCTATTAAAGTAAATGGATTTATTTGGGATTTTTGAGACCAATCTAAGGTAAATTGACATTTATGATTGAATGTTGTATAGAGTGGCATGTCGATGTCTACGAAAGCTAAGTTAATTGTTAACTATGCTAAAAAATTTAAAATCATTGCTATGATTCGTTATGGAAATAAATAAGTTATTAAAACCACTTTCCAAATGGGCATTTTGAAAGGGATATGTGAATGACATATATGGTTTTAACTAAAACTTAGAAGAGCAATGATCATTCCAATTCATGTAATGTTTCGAATGAGATGTCAAAAACGAAACATGTGGAATTGAGTGGGAGTTGGTGACAGTCATGTTTAGACATGAAGTTTAGTGGGAGAAATCATCCTTCATGAATTGCATAACATATTACTCATTGGGAATGACGAGCATATACTGTCTTTTATAAAGAAGTATTTAGGTTTTCAATTCTGGATGATATTGTACATCATGTGAATCTATTAAAACATGGGATGTTGGATTGGCACTTAGACAGGTATCTTATGTTGATAATGATCCTTCATCTTAAAGAAATCAACCAGTTAAGTAGGTTATTCATGTCGATGAATATAAAATTACCATGATAGAGTCATGGTTCTTTACCGAACCTAAGAACTGTTGTCTACATGGATTGATTACTAATGTTTCCGCCTTAGTGTAATCATGTATGCCAGGATGCACATGTCCTAGATGAATTACATGCTTGGAGCATGATAAGTCGATAACATATTAATCCATATGAGAGTCATTGGTAAGCCTTAAGGAACCATCATGAATTCTCCAGGAGAACTAATGGTCTATTCTGGAGTTTGGAAGGATACTTAGTTGTGCGTTAAGAGGTTACACAAACTCAAGTTTCCAAACTCATTAGGATTTATGAAAATCCTAGGCTGATTTTATTGACCTAAGAAGTAAATGACCGAAAAGAGTGTTTTATTGTCATCCATTGCAAGATTCTACGAAATGAACCTAAGTACGTTGTGATTGGGTGGTGAACTTTAAAACTACAAGTAGTGTAGTCCACCGAAACCCACATCACAAGTTATATGATAACAGTAAGAGCTTTTTTCAAGCTAACGAACCTATGTGTAGTATGAAGTCTAGACATGTACTTAGTAAAATTCAAGCTATAAGGGATAACACGAAATTGAAGGAAATCACAATTCACAAAGTTTAAACCTTGAACACATGGTATGTTCACAAGCTAAACTTTTATTGCGTTACACAAGTGCATGAGTACACTTATGATTATAAGACATAGAATAGTAATATGGTATTGACTACTTATGTGTGATAATCACATTTATTGTTTCAGTTATCGTTAACTCAATTTGTACTTTGTTATATCCAAATGGAATTGTTGAGACAATATTGAACCCCATTAAAGTGAACTCGATTAACATA
The DNA here is from genome assembly GCF_048544455.1 of Silene latifolia. Classification (NCBI taxonomy): domain Eukaryota; kingdom Viridiplantae; phylum Streptophyta; class Magnoliopsida; order Caryophyllales; family Caryophyllaceae; genus Silene; species Silene latifolia. The sequence continues at coordinate 89,512,193 of NC_133528.1, forward strand.
GTATTTGTCTATAGTTACTTATATTAGGTGACATCTCAAAGCAACTAGAGTGTGATGCAATTGATGGCAAGTTAAAGTGCCATAGAGTCATAAGGGATGACTAGTCGATCAAACAGGCAGACTGTATGGGACACTCTGTCGGGCTTATGACCGCTTATAGAGTTCTGGCAATTTTTATTGTCTGGTCGTGGCGAGAGCTACTATGGTATTCTTATGAGTCGATTCCTTGACTAATGACTGTTCGCCTAAGATGACACAATTTCAGAGTGACTTTGATTTATGTTCTGCGACCTTCGTAATCGGGGTCTAATAGGCATGTTTTGGGTCATGATGAGTTGTGGCTTTTCGAAAAGAAGAGTGCAATAGGAATTGTCTGTCAGAGTTATCTTATATCTCAAGGCCATTCGAGGAGCAATGAACTTGAAATGCGTGGCCACGCTCGGAAGGTATCTATGGTAGATAATTCTGGTCAGACAGTTATTCTCCAGATCGAGGAAACCACTCATGATATGATCAAATGCAAGTACGACCTGCAAGACACCTTGCATTGACTGGGAGATAGTAATAGGATAAGAGAATTGGTGACGCACACTTGTCGCGGACAAGTGGGAGATTGTTGGAGTATGTGTCCTCCACAATAATGTGATCACATGTTTAAATCTCATATTAAGAATACTAAACTAAAAGTAACATTTTATTGTCAACTGATCCACATTAATCGGTAATGATTGGCTGACTAGATTTTGACATTACTGTCGTGTGACGGTGGTGATCAGTTGATCCCTTAAGGTCATACCTCTAGGGAAACATTCTTAATTGACTAATTAATTAATTGTATGACGATACAAGTTAATTAATTCCTTAAAATTGAACAAATAATTTTGTGAGAAATAATACGTATCTTATTGTAATTCGATTAAATAAGATTCGTAATAAGTAATTAAATTGTTTTATTACTTAGGTTAGTTATTGTTTATAAAACAATTATAATAAGAATGAATTGATTATTATAAATACAAGTAGTTGTGATTTATAATTATACGACCCATTTTAAGTAATTGTAATTGTGAATTACTAGTTAATTTTTGTGTGTAATTTATTTTATTTATATAATGATTTTTTAATTTGTTAAAAATGCATTATTTAAATGACATGTCTAGTAACATGTCCAATTTGTCACACAATACAAATTAACAAATTGACAAAGTTAAAATGGATCCATATTACACTATATGTGCCGTGTAAAATGGGAGAGGAAGGATTATTGTGCTTTAATCATTTAATTAGTGGGAAACATTATCATTACCTACTAATTATAGGCTTTTTAGCCTACACTCTTGTGAAGAGCAACATGGAAAAGCACTGGGCACTCTACCCATACCAAAAATCGGTTGCCTCTCCCCTATACATTCAAGTAGTGTATTTTACACTAAGCTAATTTATTCAAATTAGTTTGACAACTTAGAAAAACTTATCTCTCTAGGTTTTTGTTGTTGAACAAAAGTAATAAACTCTCACATAAATCTCTAATATTATTCATATATTACTAGAAGTAGTAATCACTTAATATTAGTATTTTTAAGGGCACAAATATTAATTTCTAGTAACCAAATTAATATTTGTATTAAGAAGGATTTCCTTGGTACAATCCTTGACGAGTAGATCTTGTAATTAGATCTGGGGTTTTTGGGGCACTTGGATTATTCTTAAGAAGACTAACTTGGTAGGAGACCAAATTAGTATAAACCATATTCGGCCTCCTTGTAAGAATGACTAAATTCTTCTCGTTTATTCTAATTATTATACATGCATAAGTTCCTTTAAGTTTTATGACCAAACTTATAAACACTTAGATATTAGAGGGGTCTAATAAGAGATATACGAATCTTTCAGTAACTAGACTGACCACAACCCTAACTCTCAACCTACCTCTTCTCAGAAGCTCTCTCACGGTTCTCCTTAGCCATCTCAACTAACCTCTCAACTCTCATGGCACACTCATACACCTCCTTAACATCAGTAAGGACTCCTACCGGCAACTTCTTCATAATCTTAGGTGTCAAACATTTCTCAAACCTCAACGCCATGTTCTCCTGGTTCACTTCTTTATCCTCTGCATACCTAGACTTCTCGTTGAACTTATGATAATACTTAGCAACTGTCATATCAGAAGTCATCTTGCACAAACTCTCGCCTCATAGATTTCTTAACCTCAACCCAAGGTATAACAGATAACCCCTGTCTCATGTATAGGTCTAGAGCACTCTCCCTGACCTTGACCCACCACTCTCCGGTCGCTTCCCTCAAGTAGAACGCAGCTTGTTCCACTCTAAAGTCCTCCGGGAAATGAACCACATTGAGTATGTTTTCCATCTCCCTATGCCAATTATCCAGCAGAATTGGCGCACCCGTGCCTATGTACTCCTTTAGCTTAAACCTCGCTATATTTATACTCATCTTAGCGAAATCCACACCCGCCTCTTTATCTTTCCCGAACTTCTTTAGAGCCTCAGTGAGAGCATCTTGGTGCTCCAACATCTTAACTATCTCATATATGCTCACGCTCTCAGCCCTGGCATACAACGCGTTTCTCTTTGGTAGCATCTTGTAACTATATAAGAAAAGGTAAACATAAACACGCATCCCATACTCAAACACGAAAACGACCTGTGTAGGACCCACTCGATCGAGTACCACAATCCACTCGATCGAGTTGAGACCACTCAATCGAGTTGCCCACCTACTCGATGGAGTGCCTCAACTCCAGAACCTGACCAGAAAGCATCCAAAAACGTACTCGATCGAGCTGACCCCACTCGATCAAGTGCCCAAACCTGCTCGATCGAGTGCCCAAAAACAGACTACTGCCCAGAAACAAAAATCGACTCACCCGATCTAGTCAACCCCACTCGATCGAGTCACTCACCTCCTCGATCAAGTTCCCTCCACTCGATCGAGTCATGCTTATTCATATTCTACCGGCATGCTCAACTCAACACTTCCAACCATCTCTAATTATATGCAAAACGACAAACATACATACGATATACATTTATATATATATAACAAACGACAACTTACTTCAGATGTTTCTAATAAGCCACATTATAAATCATCTATCACACAATTCCGTATTCGATCAACATACATGCTCATATACTCATCTTCTTTCACCACAACATCTCCTATCCTCCACATGCATTCATCCACCAAATCACACAACACATTTCTATATAGATATGCAACATACAAACAAGCACATAACGATCCCGACTCACACCCCATAGTGACCGGTTCAAAGTTGTAGGGCGAGATCGCGACTTTAGGACGTCTCCCATGTCTTTGCATTAGCTTCTAACAACTCTTACCCGGGTTCATTTTATTTTGACTCCCTAAGTTCATTGGGTTCATTAGTTACAGGTTCCAAAATCGTCTCTCTGATACCATTTTGTAACACCCCCATACTCCAAGTGACTTACCAGGACCACTTAAGGCATGAAAATGCTACCATCTTGGTTACCGGAGGCAATGAATATCAAACAGACCATAAAGAAACATACTTTAATAATTAAGTTTAAAGTGATACAAGTTTAAATCCCGAAACTGATAAAGTAAAAATACAAATGTTCCTCAAAATTGTCAAACCAACTAAAACAATGTAAAAGAATGTTTTGACACAGCGGAAGACTTCTAAACAGCTCGTGATGACTCAACCCAGCTATCCCATGCGCATCAACTCATACCTGCTCAAAAACTGTTCACCATCCCCGAATGGATCACCACAGTTTTTAAAACAATTAAACGGGGTCAGTACTAATTACACAAAACAAACAGCTGCAATAAAACAATACTACAAACCAATCCAATTAACCCAACTCCATCACATCACCACACATCTGAATACACACTAAAGTGTGTAGTCCTGCCAGAATACTCATCACAACAAGTATTCCACACCGCCAGTGGGGGACCGCAGCTGTTCCCACCTAAACCCCGCTCATCTCATTTGATCGATAAACCAAAGTTCCTAAATGTGCACATCCCTTCTGTGGCGGGTTCCACCTAAAGCGAATAAAGGGCGTATAGCCACTCCCGCAAGTGACTCCACTAAGCCAAGGACGCACCTCACAAACCAATGACAATTATACGATAATCACATTATACTATCAACAACCACCAATTCCAAATCTAATACCAATATGATATACAACATAAATAATTAATCACCAACAAAACCATGTAATCAATATTGAGTAGGGAAACCCAACCTGGAATAGAAATCACACGAGACCGTCACAGCAACTAATCAAAACTTTTCCTCTACGAATCCTCCCCATATAACATATAATCACATAATTACCATCTAATCATCATGATACACCCAAAACCCCCAAATCTACCCAATTAGGGTTTTAAACAAACTTATTAAATTATTATAAAAATTGTACAAGAAGCTTACCCTTGACACAGCGATCACAACGGCGTAAAGAACAAGACAATCCGACGATCCTAGCCTTGGGATTTGTTAACAATGCGATGGATGCGATATACGTAACTGTTATTCTTCTCTTTGAAAGGTTTAGAATGTTAAAAGTGATTAAGCAAAGTGACGGAATCCCTTTTATATTAATCTCGCATTATTAAAAATTCCGGCTATTAAACCCGTAAGACACACTTACTCGATCGAGTGCCCCTTACTTGATCGAGTGTCACACTTACTCAATCGAGTACCCATCGGGTCAGCTACTGTTTTCTGTAAAAAGCTACTTACTCGACAGAGTAAGTCCCACTCGATAGAGTACCCACAGAAATAGAAAACCGTAGTATTACATGAATACCCACGTCTTTTGAGTTCAACTCCGAATTACTTGCTATACTAAGTTGTATATTTATATGTTTAATAGTGGACAACGACTGCTCTATCAAAATAGCGTCGTTGCCGTGGACGATGCTGTGTATTTTAATTATTCTCGTGTCTAGTGTTGGGCCTGGAAATCCGCAGATATCCCTGATCGATATCTTGCCTTGGACTAACTGACAGGGTGTCAGGATGTCAAGGTGTCAGAACACATGAAGATAGGGCCATTGAGAGGACAACGGTCAAAATATCAGGAGGATATCAGACTAGGAGATCATATTATAAAAAGAGTACGCGCATAGCATTAAATGGGAAGATTCAGCAATTAAAGCAGTAATTAAGGACGTAATAATGGATAATATTACGGGTAATTAATACGGAATATTTAGCATTTATGAAGAGATTTACCAGCCGTTCAGCAGATGATTATATAAGAAGCATTTGGAAATCATTTGAAGGAAGAAGACATATACAAGACAAATTCTAGCATACAATATTCTTACACAACTTTTAAGATAATTGCATCTCATTGTGCTAAATACTCAATATAATAGTGAAATCCTCTCCTGGTTTGGTGCCCGTGGTTTTTTCCCATTTAAGGGTTTTCCACGTACAAAGTTCTTTGTCTTATTACTGTTCTTTTTATTGTACTTTCACTTTTGCATTTCACCCTCACGACCTGATTTACAGACTAATTAGAGCTAGTTAACCCTACCTAAATCTTCCCTGACCTGATTTCGCCCTGCGCAAAATCCACCCAAAATAATTGGCGCCCACCATGGCGCATCTAGCTCTTTAAATCTTCTTTCCTCATCTTACAAAAAACCAAATAAACTACAAAAATGGCATAACCTACCGTTGAAGAACAATTGAATGCAGCCCTCCAACAAATAGCTGAGTTGGAAAGCTTGAAAGAGAAAGTAGCCCAAACTGAGGCTGAAATTCTACAGTTGAGAGAATCTGAGTTAGCTCTGAAACAAAAATTGGTGAAAACCCAAGGGGCGGGCTCTAGATTCCAGCCAGGAACCCCATTTGCATCAATTATCAAAAACATCGATTTTTCCAGTTTTGGGAGCCCGAGTGGTTCCAAATTTATCAATGCTGATGACGATGTTGAGCCAAAAAATGACAATGAAAAACCTGACGAATTTGCAGTAGCCATCATGATGGCAGTAGTCCAGGAAATCAAGAAGCTCAATGAGAAATTCGACAAGATACTTGGAGTACCTACCAGTTTAGAAGAAGCTGCCCCTGACAGCTATGCTGATTCGCCTTTCATAGACGAAATAGCAAAGGTAGACTTGCCCAAAAAATTTGTGGTCTCGTCTATGAAAATCTATGATGGAACCACGGACCCACAAACTCATGTGACCCTTCACAAACAAAAAATGTTAGCAGCATCCATTCCCAGTGAATTAAGACAAGTTTGCATGTGTAAGGGATTTGGAACAACCCTGACAAGACCTGCTCTACAATGGTACATTAACCTGCCAACTGGGAGCATCCATTCTTTTGCCAACCTGATCAACAACTTCAACCAGCAGTTTACGAGTAGCAGGGAGTTGGAGAAGCGATCCTGTGATCTTTACAGGATTACACAGAAGCCTGATGAAACTCTCAGGACATTCCTTGTAAGATTCAACAAAGAAAAAGTATCTATTCCCAGGTGTGATGTTAGAACAGCAGTGGAGGCATTCAGGCAGGGGTTGCTACCTCATAGTGACTTATACAGTGAGCTTACTAAGTATCCCAGCCATACCTTCGAAGATGTCCAGGCCAAAACCCTTGCTTTTATCAGGCTGGAAGAAGACAAGAGCTACAAACTCGGATCATCCAGTGGACTGAAGGACTATAAAAAAAGCAATAGGAAAAGCAACAACGAAAACAATTACAGACCTACTCTATATTCCAGGCCAGACCATTCAGAAGTCAACTTGGAAAATGAGTATCAAGGTAAGGCTGAAATTTTCCCGCCTATTTCTGAGCATAATTTCAGTGTTGATATTGCAGGGTTAATCCAGAGGCTTGACAACATGGGACCGGTAGTCAGATGGCCCAGAAAGGTGGAAAATCTTAACCCTAGGAGAGATAACTCCAAATGATGCGAATTCAACATGGACGTTGGACACACAACGGATGACTGCTTCACCCTGAGGAAAGAAGTGGCTTATCTGTTGAAGTCTGGATACCTGAAAGACCTGATTAAAACGAAAGGCAGGAATGCAGATCAAGGCAAAGAGAACCAAGAGCACAAGCAGGATCACAGCCTTCCTCCACCACCCCCAATCTATGAAGTAAAATTCATATATGGTGGATCACAAATCTGCGGCCTGACTAGTTCAGCAGAAAAAAGATAGCCAGGACGCCAAGGATTGCATCACCCTGTAAACCGGATCATCTCCCAACAATCACTTTCAGTGATTGTGACCTGGTAGGTATCCCTGATGTTCATCATGATGGCCTGGTAATTTTTATGCAAATTGGAACCGCCACAGTAAGAAGGATCCTATTAAATAGAGGCAGCTCAGTAAACTTGATCATACTTTACGTGCTGAAAGCCATGAAAATCAATGAGGATCAAATCACCAAAAAGTTCAGCGTTTTAATAGGGTTCAGTGGAGAAACCAGAAGCACATTGGGAGAAATCCACCTTCCAACCTACGTTGAAGGAGTCTCATCCTATGAGAAATTTGGAGTCCTACATTGCCTGTTGGTCGAGTTCGCTTTGAGCTTAGATTTCGGTTACTTGTCGTTAGGAGCACCTAGACCAAAACAATATTTATAACTTCAGAAACAACTCTACTACTAGTAAAGAGGAAAGTAAAGGTCGGATCCCAATGGACGGGTATTGATATAGGATTTTCGATTGCAAGTAGTGGTGTCTAGGGGTGTCACAATTTGGGTTGAGATAAGAAGATCACTAAACTAAATAACAATAAAAGTAAACAAGCAAGATGACTAAAATGAGATGTAAACAATGGATTAAAACCACTAGGGTGTCATGGGCTCATAGGGTTTCATGGAAATTGATCATACAAACATATTCTCAAATTATAAGCAAGCAATAATTGTTGTGATAGGATCGAGTTGGTTTATATCTTACAATCCTAGGAAAGTTTGGGTCCCGAAGCCTAATCGATTAGATTGTACAACACCTACAAGTCGACTTAATCCTCCCTACTCAACTATATGCATGGTCTAATGAGACTCGAGTTGGTTTATGTCTTACAAGTCTCATTGAAAAGGTAAGTGATGGGTAAAAAATGCAAGGATTCATAGGCTCGCATTTCATCAAACATAACATGTGCATAAGTTGAGATCACAACAAGCAAGCAAATAAATTATGAAAACATATTAAATTAAGCATGAATCATCCCCCATGTTGGTTTCCCCTAATTCCCCATTAACCCTAGTTTAAAAAACTATTCACTCATTATCAAGTTTAACATGTTAACAAGGTTGTCAATCATATTAACAAAGCAAAACATGATGAATAAATGAAGATGATTAACAATAATTAAAAAGGGATTAAGAGAATTATACCTAATGATGATTCCAAAATAATAATGCAAAGAATAATAGAAGTACTTGATGATTGATAGAAGGTTATCAATCTCCAAATAAACCCAAATAATCTTTAATTACCCAAAATAAAAGATGAACAATAGAGAAATTAAGGAAATGAGATTTGTATTAAGACTTGATTAAAAGTTGATTACAAGATAAGAGAGATTAGAATAATATAAACTAAACTAAAGATTGATAAGAAGAACATGATAATCTAATTAGACTAATGGGGTATTTATAGTGGGGATTAGGTGCATAAATTATGGTTACTAAGGGCTTAAATGTCGATTAAGTCCTTGAGGAATCGCTCCTCTCAAGAAAAGATGCGGGTCTCCTTTTAGCTAGTCTTTCAAAAATATGCACATCTCGAATGAAGAAAGAAGGGGGCGTGTTTCTCTGGAGGACAATCCGAGCGTCCAAAGGTCGGGACGAGCAGATTGCATAGGGCTTGGACGAGCGGCCTGGCAGCTTGGACGAGCGTCCTGGGGAGCTTCTGGACGGGCGTCCCGAGGGGTGAGACGCTCGGATCTTGGCTCAGCTTGCCATTTCTTATTTTCTTCTTTTCTTCTTCCAACAATCCTCCGGGATTTTGTCGGGGATGCAAGGATCTTCTTCATCATTGCCCATCTACTACATTATTTACAAAGGCCTTCTAGTCTTGTCTTCTCTTTGATGCTTGGTTTTTAGATTCGATCAATTTAGCTCTATTTTGCCATAAAAATACAAGGTTTGCACTCCTCTCCTACCAAGGAAAAAAAACCTCAAAGAATATGCAAAACAAAGGACTAAAGATAGTAAATGACCCAAATATGCGCTAAAAAGCATAGGAACGAGGCTAATTCGGGGACTAAATATGCTCAAATATTGATCACATCACCTGTCATCCTACAATGCAATTCTGGGCAGACCTTGGATTCATAATGTCAAGGCTGTACCATCAACTTATCACCAGTGTATCAAGATAGCGATGGATTGGGGTATAACCACAATCAAAGGGGATCACAAGATAGCCCAAGAATGATATACAACAGCCTTGAAACCTCCCAAGGCATGGAAGTCCCTTCCAGAACACTTACAGTACCCTGTCAGGAGCACTTATATAGCACCTCCCAGAATGGAAACAGATTAGGTAATCCTAGACCCTGAGTACCCTGACAGGTATGTGCTAGTAGGATCTGACGCCCCAGATAGTGTCAGGCCCGAACTGGTAAAATTCCTTAAAAATAAATCATCTTGGTTTGCTAGGTCTCATTTTGATATGACTGGAATTAGTGCTGATATAATTACAAACAAACTTAATATTGACCCATCTTTTAAGCCTATACAACAGAAAAGACAAAAATTTGCAGCTGAGAGAAATGCCATAATCAACGAAGAAGTGGAAAAACTCCTAGATATGGGAATGATCAGGGAAGTAATGTACCCTGAGTGGCTAGCTAACGTGGTTGTTGTGCAGAAAAAAGAATGGAAAATGGAGAGTCTGTGTAGATTACACTGACCTGAACAAAGCCTGTCCCAAGGACCCATTTCTTTTACCACATATTGATGCCATGGTAGACGCCACAGCAGGGCATGAGATGCTGACATTCATGGATGCCTCCAGTGGATTTAATCAAATAAAAATGCACCCTGCGGTCCAGAAGTGTACTGCATTCATTACAGACCGAGGCATATACTGTTACACTATCATACTTTCGGCCTGAAGAATGCATAGGCAACGTACCAGCGCCTGGTCAACATGATGTTCAAAGATCAAATAGGCGATACCATGGAAGTCTACATAGACGACATGGCGGTAAAGTCCAAAAATGCAGAAGATCATGTAAAGCATTTGGAAGTAGCATTCGAAATATTCGAAAAATACAACATGAAGCCCAACCCTGCAAAATGCCACTTCCGAGTTTCTGCAGGTAAGTTCCTTGGATACATGGTTACGACGAGAGGCATAGAAGCCAGCCCAGAATAGATAAAAGCTATCCTGGAACTTCCGTCACCCAAGTTTATCAAAGATATTCAGAAATTGAGAGGCCGGGTAGCCGCCCTGAACCGGTTCATATCAAGATCCTCTGAAAGGTGTAAAACATTTTACAACCTGCTCAGAAAAAATAAACAGTTTCATTGGATGGATGAACATGAGGCATCCTTTCAAGACTTAAAATCTTATTTGTCATCTCCACCCTTACTGGCCAAACCAGAGAAAGGAGAACCCCTGTCAGTATACTTATATGTCACTGACACAGCAGTCAGTGCGGTCCTTGTAAAAGAACAGGAAGGCGAACAACATCCGGTCTATTATGTAAGTAAGAGCCTGTTGGATGCTGAGATGAGGTATGTATTACTTGAAAAATATGTTCTAGCTTTAATTATGTCGTGTACTAAACTACGACCCTATTTTGAAAGCCAGCCCATTATAGTTAGGACCAACTTACCCATAAAATATATCCTGCGCAAGCCTGAATTATCAGGTAGGATGGCCAAGTGGTCAGTTCAAATTAGCACATATGATATCTCTTTTGAACCCAGGGCAGCGATCAAATTGCATACCCTAGCAGACTTCGTGGCTGATTTCAGCCCTAACCTAGAACCTGACATGAAAAAAGAGGTCAACCAATTAGAAAACAAAACCCCAAACCAAGAATGGACTTTGTTCATAGATGGGGCATCCAATGCCAGGGGGACATGATTAGTATTAGTGCTTAAATCACCACAGGGAGATATGATAGCGCAAGCTATAAGCTGTGAATTCAAAGCTACTAACAATGAAGCGGAATACGAAGCTCTGATAGCAGGCTTAAAGGTATGTCTAGACCTCGGTGTTGAAAATCTAAAGGCTGGACCATACCTGAGATGCTTGAAGCCTGACGAAGCCAAATCAGTACTTCAAGAAATACACGATGGACATTGTGGTAACCATAAAGGAGGAAAAAGCCTGGCAAGTAAAGTACTCAGGACTGGCTACTATTGGCCTACACTAAGGGCTGATTGCCTGGAATATTCTTCAAAGTGTGAAGCCTGTCAAGTTCATGCACCAATCATACATCAGCCATCTCAGCTTCTTCACTCAATTTCTGCACCCTGGCCATTCATGAGTGGGGGCATGGATATTGTAGGAAAGCTTCCTGTAGCTCCAGGACAAAAAGTATTCATGTTGGCTATGACTGATTACTTCTCTAAATGGATCGAGATTGACTCTTTCAGGAAAGTAACTGAAAAAGAAGAAATGTCTTTCACTAGAATGAATATTATATGCAGATATGGAGTCCCATCAGAAATAGTATGTGACAATGGAACCCAATTTGTGGGGAAAAAGACCCAAGGATTTTGCCAAGAATGGAATATCAGCCTCGTAACATCCACCCCTGGATATCTAAAAGCTAATGGACAGGCCGAATCCAGCAACAAGGTAGTCATAAGCTGCTTAAAGAAGAAACTAAAAAGAAGACGAGGCAGATGGGCTGAAGAACTTCCATTAGTACTATGGGCAGACAGGACAACTCCAAAGACATCAACAGGCCAAACACCTTATTCTTTGGTGTATTGTTGTGAAGCTGTCATTCCTGCAGAAGTCCGGGTGCCAACATCAAGATATAGCCTGAACAATGTTGAAGCAAACAGTGACCTAATACAGGATAACCTGGTCCTGATAGAAGAGCTAAGAGACGCTGCCAAAATCAGGATGGCATCATACCAACAAGCAGTAGCCAGAACTTACAATAAAAATGTTAGAATTAGAGTCTTCAGGAAAGGAGACCTCGTCCTATGAAAAGTTTTTCCAAACAAAAAAGAAAAATCAGCAGGCAGGCTTGCCCTCACATGGGAAGGCCCCTACTTAATTGATTCAATCGTTGGACAAGGAGCATACAGGCTCCAAACATTAGAAGGAGAAATGATCCCAAGATCCTAGAATGTAACTCATTTGAAATTATTCCATGTATAAAACCGATATCAGGCCATAATCAGGTACAAAATCATATCTTTACTATCAGTAATTCAACCTAATGTGCTATCTGAAAAATTACGTGTTTTACATGCTCTATGTGCAATCCATGTCTATATATTTAACTAACTCAACCTCTCTTATTTTTTGAATCCTGAACAATTATACATGATAAATGTTTATATGCATAAATATTCAGGATTGAGGGCTACTCTACTATATGTCATAATCTGAAACAAAACATTGCACTTAATTATGCATAGCGAGTTGGTAACCATTACCGGATACAGTAAATGTCAGGACCAATCTTGCATAAAATAGTTGCCTAACCTGACTAGGTTTACTGCACATGTTTACAAACGGCTGGACGCAGCAAGACGGTGGAAGGGTGTGCAATCCCAACCATTAGTCTAAAAAGCCCTCCTGTCAGGCCGAGTACCAAGCCCTCCAGTCAGGCAGGGGACATAAGCCCTCCTGTCATGCCGGTTTTCCAACCCCTTAAACCACTATGGCCAAAACCATACTTAGTTGAATTACTCACGTCAGTTCAAATGACAGGACAAGTTTAAAAAATATCTCATAGGTTAATAAAATAGAAATTTTGACAGGACCACAGGATTGGAAAAACAAAGTTCACAAGTTCAAAGAAATTCAAAAGCAAACTGAATGTCAAGGAAATAAGAAAAATCAGCCAAGGAAGGCCATTACGATCATATTAATAAAGCCCTTACCCCCTGGGGCAAAGGTACCAAAATATTCATAAAGGCCAGGGATAGTCTCCCTGACCTGAGCAGAGACAGAGAAAATAAATTTTTTTGTCCAGGGACATCCCCCCTGGATGGGCCAAATACCAACAAAGAAAAAATCAATTTACTGCTTCTCCTTAGAAACAGCATCAGCACTACCACTCTTAGCCTGATCAGCCTCAGCATCAAAATCCTACTCCCCTGGAGAATCGACCTCCTCTTCATTTCATATGTTATGCAGGTCAGGATACTTTGAAGCAACAAAAGTCATCTCAGCTTCAGGGTTCCAATTTGCACTGGCCTCAACAGGCTCTGACATAGCAGCTACCTTCCCCTTAATATAAAAATAAAGGGAGGCATCATCAAGCTTAAACTCTAAATTATCCCTCTCCTGAGTGAGCTCTTCATTTCTATCCAACGCCTTCTGCAAGAGCTGTTTATTTGAATCTGCCTCAGCCTTAGCAGCATCCTTCTCAGCCTGCGCCCTCGCCAAGTCGGCAGCTTTAGCAGCCAGGTCAGCCCTTGTAAAGTTCAGCTCAGACTTCAGCCTACCATAATCTGATCTCATCAGGTTAATCTTAGCTACCAGAGAAGTAGCCTGATAAGCATTGTGGAGACAGGCCGTGGCACCCTGACCAAAAGCAAAAAGAATAATATAAATATTATGCTATAATAATAAAAACATCCAAACAAAATACACATATTACGAAATACACATAGTAATAAAAATAGCGTACCTCCCTCACAGCAGCCAAGGCACTTGCCCAAAGGTTGACAGAGTGGTCCACTGAAGCAAGCGCCTAGGTAGCAGTCTCGACAGGGTCAAGAGTGAGCATGACATCTGACTTGGAAGCAGCATAATCCCTAATCTTCACCTTGGCAGCCTCCACATTATCTACCCTGGCTTTCACCTCCCTGACTGGGGCAGATACATCAACATCTTCAATTTTTTTTTCCTGAACTGCTGAACTTGTTTCAGGAGAGGCGGCAGGAACAGTAGAGACCTTGGAAGCATCAGGCAAATCATTTAAATCAATAACAGGCTCAGCATCTCTGCCTTCGTGGGAGCCCTCCTCCTTAATCTTAGCCAGCCTGGCTGAGAAGCCAGCCATACCAAATCTGGCAAGGCGAGTAGATGACCTGGTGGCTATAACACGAAAAACTACATTAGCAATATAAACTAAATATCATGGAAGAGCTAAAAATAGAAAGAAAGAAGAAAACAAAATAAACTCACTGCCTAAAGTGGAAGCACTAACAGCCTTCGAAGGTTTAGGCGCCCTGGTAGCACCATTAACCTTCAAGCAGCGAGAAAGATGGCCAGCCTCGTAACAGAGAGGCCAAGACCTCTCTAAAGGAGGAATGGCAAGGAAAGCAGAAATGTTTGCAGTAGGGTACTCAGTTTCAGTAACCCAGTCATCAACTACGCACACAAGAGGTATGATTCAATATAATTTTATTTTTTACTAACGAATAAAACATGCAGGATAAGAGAAAAGTTAAAATACTCACCAGCAACACAAGCTTCATAGTTCAAATATGCCAGATCAGGACCCGCAGAATTGGTCCTGATAAACATGTACCCAGCAGCCCAATTCTTGTCATAGCCACTATCCAGTTAGCTGAGAAGGGGAGTAGTAGAAGGCCTGACCTTAAAGCTTATACGGCTAGGACTGTTTGTCTTGACAGCATAACAGGTCTTCAGGTCATTGAGGGAAAACAAAATATTGTGCTTTTTGCAGAGATACTCAATAGAGGAGACCATTTTCCATACCATAGGCATCAACTAATAAGAAGGGAGACCGATTTCTTTAATAACCTCCACCATGAGAGGAGAGAAAGGAAGCTTGCAACCTGCCCTGAAGGCCCAGTTCATGAATACAGAACCAACCAGGACATGCCCAGTCAGCCCTGATAGGAGAATCTTCAGGGATACAAACTTCGGAATCAGCAGGAATGATTCCCTTATCTTTCAGCACCTTTTCAAATTCAGGCTTCAGGCGATTTGAGAGAGACTGGTCATCTTTCAAAGCTTTTGTGGGATTGAATTGGAAATCACCATGGGAAATTGAAATCATCTCAAGAGGAGAATCATGCGTTTTACCAACAACAGGAGGTTGAACAGCAGAAGATGAAGGAATGTTTTCAGAAGTGGTTTCTTCGGGGTTTTGAGCAGGTGGAGTTCCAGGAGGCATCACCCTGGTAGATTTCTTTTTTGTGGCCATTGTTGAGGGATTATTAAAAATTATACGAAGATTAAAAACTAGGAATCAAGGAAGTTGAAGAAGAAAATTATTAGAAGAGGGCAAAGTAGATTTTTTGGTGAAGATTAACTTAATGAAGTAAGGGGGTATTTATAGTGGGTGAAACTAGGGTTTCTACCGCAATTTGGATGGATAATCATTGAAGAAGTTGCAGTAAATACAACACGCGTCACAAAATGAACAACCTAGCCGTTACAGGAACTGACTAGCCACAATTTAACCGTTGAACAGTTTTCCAAAGATTGAAGTTATCTCCTTATTTTTTATCCTGACACATCGAAAATAAGGAGATAAGGGGCAATTGTTGGGCCTGGAAATCCGCAGATATCCCTGATCAATATCTTGCCTTGGACTAACTGACATGGTGTCAGGATGTCAAAGTTTCAGGACACATGAAAATAGGCGCCAGGCCATGGAGAGGACAACGGTCAAAATATCAGGACGATGTCAGACCAGGAGATCATATTATAAAAAGATTACACGCACAGCATTTTATGGGAAGATTCAGCAATTAAAGCAGTAATTAAGGACGTAATAATGGATATTATTACGGGTAATTAATATGGAATATTTAGCATTTATGAAGAGATTTACTAATCGTTCAGCAGATGATTATATAAGAAGCATTTGGAAATCATTTGAAGGAAGAAGGCATATACAAGACAAATTCTAGCATGCAATATTTTAACACAACTTTTAAGATAATTACATCCCATTGTGCTAAATACTCAATATAATAGTGAAATCCTCTTCTGGCTTGGTGCCCGTGGTTTTTTCCCATTTAAGGGTTTCCGCGTACAAAGTTTTTTGTCTTATTATTGTTGTTTTTATTGTACTTTCACTTTTGTATTTCACCCTGACGACCTGATTTACAGACTAATTAGAGCTAGTTAACCCTACCTAAATCTTCCCTGACCTGATTTCGCCCTGCTCAAAATCCACCCAAAACATCTAGTATTAGTGTTGTGCTTTAACCTTGAGGAACTTGTTTCTCAATGTCATTTTTACCGTTTTCTTGTAGTTTCCTTGTTTGTAGTTGTTCTCTTCTCTTAGCAATGATAATGGCACAAGAAGATTATGAGCAAAGTGGAACATATGGGTATGACATATGAGAATAGAGAAGGTTTGTTGAGCAAGAAAAAACACCCATATCCTGCAACGTCTGCAATGAAAGCCCAAATCACTCCACAAACTTCTTATTGAAAAGCCCCCACATCTAAATTCCACAACAACCACCCTCCCCAAATCCACTTTACAATCAATGTCAAATGTCATCCTACAATCAACACCCATACAACCAATCTCCCAAGTACCCACAACAAGAGAATGAGCATAACTTTGACATGCAAAGTGTAGTTCTCCAAATGCTAAGAGACCAACAAATATTTTTCATGCAAATGTTAGAAGGATGCCAAGCTAGGGACAATGTCCTCAAAAACATTGTTATCCATGGTGAGGAGTTGGCAAATCAAATTGCCAAATGGAAACCACATAAAAGCTTAATGAAGAAGAAGAGGATAAAAGTGATGATGAAAATGGGGAATGCATGTTTGGTTGTGAAGCAAGTATAGACGATGAATTATAGTATGATGTGGTAGTTGATGTGAATGAACTCTCCCATTTTCAAGAGTTTACTTCAAGAAAGAATGAGTGGGAAAATCCTTCTAAGGCCCTCGGCATTTCTTATGATCCAAGCACTATGGACAATGATCGTCATTGGAGGATGGAGGGAATTGAAAAGGATAGTGATGATAAAGACAAGTGTGGGGATAGATGTGAAATGACTATGGTGCCCAAGTTTCCCCATGAATCCAACTTACCGATTATCCTTACTCCTCCTATTTGGGATACATATGATGATGATGAATACCTCCTACCACACTCTTCTTCTATAACACATGTGGAAGAAGTGTATTGTGCCCTTAACACTTGTGAGGAAGAAGGTAAACCTTTGGAAGTGGAGGTTGATGAATTTGAACTTGCCATTTTTGGAGAGTTGAGAAGCCATAATGAAAACTATGATGTTGGTAACTTTGACCACAATTTGGAAAAAATAGAAGCTTTATCCTTCCTTAATGGTTCAAGTTCTATACAGGGTAAAGAAGAAAGTGACAAGTGTGAGTGCATAAATGACCTCAATGTTGAGAAGTTTACAGCTCCATCTGCCATTCTTCACCAATCCTCTTGCTTTGATAATGAAGAGGTCTACCTCACAAAGGAAGCTCATGATATACCGTTCCCCCTACCTCTTAGCAAACTTTGCAAGATTAAAGGGTTAAGCCAACAAGTAGGCCCAAGAGATAGTGCCAAAATGGGTAGGAGGACCTTTGACAAAGATCATTGGATAAGGAAGTGGGCGTGCTTTATAATGAAGTGGCAATGGTTATATATATACTTATTTGAGGATTATGTCCAAGCCTTTGATCGGTTGCTGAGAGTGTTGAGCAACTTAGACAATGCTATTGAGCATGGAAACAAGAAATGAGTTTGGTGAAGTCCTCCCTATGACCACCATTTGTAAGATATCATTTCATTTCGCTTTATATTTCGCTTCATATTACATTTGCATATCATTTAGTATAATTGCATATAGACTCATTTACGTAATTTTAACCAAACCTTTTCTCTTTTTGCATTCGAAACAGTGTTTTATTCGGTTAGGGAGGTTTGATTACAAGTACTCCGAGTAAATTCATATTAGCTCTAATCTAAACCGAT
Source organism: Silene latifolia (assembly GCF_048544455.1). Taxonomy (NCBI): domain Eukaryota; kingdom Viridiplantae; phylum Streptophyta; class Magnoliopsida; order Caryophyllales; family Caryophyllaceae; genus Silene; species Silene latifolia. Next base: position 89,530,283 of record NC_133528.1, read on the forward strand.
ATCATGCATCATAATAATTTAGTTAGCTCATCTTATTTAGTATAGTAAAGATAGCTCATGTAGTTAGTTGCATTTAGATAATACATTTCGAATTCATGCATGATTAGTGACCAAGCCTCCTCCTTTTTTAACTAGTAATAATGTTTGGGGAGGTTTGATCATAAGGAATCTAAGCTAATTCAAATTATTTTTGTAATTAATCGAAAGCATGCATCATTTTGTCTTACTTTAATTTAGATTGCACCACTTGTAATATAACATGTAGTACTTCCATCTAGTCTTAGTTCATGCATTCACATATTAATTCTTACATTTGCACTTAGAATAACTTCATCCATTGCACTTGCATCTATTTCTAATCGCTTTGTCCATTGAGGACAATGTCCATGCTAGTGTGGGGATGAGAAAATATATTTCAAAAATGATAAAATTTGAATAACTTGAAAAAAAAATTCAAAACCATGTTCTTTAATTTGAGAAAAACAAAAATCCCTTAAAAATTTGTAATATCAAAAATCCGAAAATGTGTTCTTTCATTTAGTAGTGTAAAATTGTATATACTCGTGTTCTTTTGGTCTCTTCTCACATAGGTGGCTCACCTCATTCGAGGCATACAAGGGAAACGAAGACCGTTTGGTGTGATCTTTCTAAACCGTATTCCCTTTCATTTCTTTTCACTTGATTCATATGAGGAGGATGGGATTTTATGACAAGGAGGATGTGGTGTATTTTGTTGTTGCGGTTTAGTATCTATGTGATGTTATGAGTATGCATTTGATTTTATGGCATTTAGTTGGATAGTTTCATATGCATTAGACTTGTATATATGTTAGTTGCATCATGTCATGTAGTTGCATTTGGGTAGAGTTTTTGAAATGCCTAATTGGGAAGTTTAACAAGTGTGTATATAGGCCTTTGTAGATACTATTTCTCCATAAGACTTTGTTTACTAGAATACACTCAGGACACCCTTTTTAGTGTCATACTAGTATCTTTTGACCCATGAGCTAAGGCCTAGTCAAGGGTTTGCATGTTAGTCCCTTATCCAACCCTAAGATGTGATATGGTCTTAATCAACTTGTCTAGGTGACCTTGATTAACTTGGTGGTTCAGCAACCCAAAACTACTTTTCATGAACAAGTTTGAAGTACTCATTTCAAAGTTTTTGTGTCATCGAATCACTTTTAATTATCAAGGAATCCCCAAGTGTTTTAAATTGTTTAAATTTGGGAAGGTTAGTCATCTTGATGAAGGCGTATCACTTTGATGCGCTTTGGAGAGAGATCCATTGAATTGGTGCCCCACATGGTTGTGAATTCAACCACGCAAAGACAGAGTGACTATCACCCTGAAATGATATTGTCTAGAGGTTAACCGGTTGCCTAATAAGCGATTGGCGAAATCAAAGGACACTAGCAATAGTGGGACAAACCCAATATTAAAATTTTGAATGTGAAAGTTGAATGAGGTCAAATTTTGAAGATAGTCTAATCCACTTTTGTATAATCACTTAAGCATTTCATTTCCAAAAACGTTTTTATTAAGCAACCTTGTTGAGCTTGGGACGATCCATGCCCTTTACACTTGTGAATAATTCGAGACTTGTCATGTCATATTGTGGACATGTCCCACCTGCACGCCCAGCTGATCTGTGGATATACAGCGGTCTTTTGAAAGCCACACTTGGCGGCGTAAGAAAGCTTTCTACCAGATCGTTTTAGATCGGTCAGTTTCGTCTCGGCAAGGGTCTCGAAATGATTAGAGATGTTCGGAGTCGCCACCAAGCATTTGTGGGATGCTTGGAACCCGTTCGAATCCACTTTATATCTCGGTCAAACGAAGCATAAAGCAGGGTTTGACATAGGAACTAAAGATAAGGAATCGTCCCTCTTTAACATCCTATCTCTAGAATGATTCTCGTACGCCCTGGATAAGGTCCTCCACTATCCAAAGTTTCTGAGTAAGAGATGAAGGTACATATTAAGAAGTCCTTTAATCAGACACCCAATCCCGCCCGTGGTAGCGGCCTCTACTGATCGATCTTGGTTGGTTAAATGCAAAAATTGATAAAACGGTTTAAATGCACGAATGCGCATCCACTAGTTTAAACCTAACATGTGAGCTTTCTACATCGGTTGACTTAATCCAAGTATCAAGTATAAGATGTCATGTTAGATTTATGGTTGATTTACATGCAAGATGGAAATTAAACATCCATTTACCCGTTTTGGTTTGAAAAGGCCGTTTAGGCCGCTTTTGTGTTGATTTGAAGAACCAGACTTGAATAGTCGTCATTGTTTTGACAATATTCGATGTCGGGTTCAATTTTTTGAGCTTGACATGAATAGTTTTGAAAAATATTTATGAACTAATTGTCTTAAGTTCATTTGAATATAATTAGTCAATATTCATCATCGTACTCGGGTTAAAATCCGACATGGCATGTGGAACCAAGTATGACTTTGTATTGCTGACTAATACATTTGGTTTGAAAATGTAAAGAAATGTTGAAAGGCTTTAAAATACCCTTCAAAATGTAAATAAGTGAAAAAGGCTTTAAAATACCTTTTATGATGTAATTAACCAAATATTATCACCGAAACACGGATTAAACCGTCATGGTATTAGGAACCAAGGGTGAAAAATATTTTATGGTTAAAAACTTATAAAAATGGTTTGAAAAATACTTGAAATGGTAAAACCCTATTAGAAATATGAAATGAAAATAAAGGAAATGAAGAGACCAAACACGGTTTGGATTTGAGGGTGAGGCAGGCTGCTTTAGGCGCGAGCCTGTGTGCTACGTAAGTAGCCTCTGCCTCAACAAAAAATCCGGTTTTGGCTCATTCTTCCCATGGTTTGGACCATGTTATGCATGATTTAGCATGTTATAGTTATGAAACATATGAAAACATAATAAAAGAAGATTTTTACACCCTCATACTTACATGCTAGGCTTATGGCGAGAAATCGACGTTAGTGTATTAACTCGTTTGGTCGGAAAACTCGGTTTAAAACCGTTTTGGTAAGTAAAATGAGTGTTTTGTTAAGTTTAGTGATGGTGTAGTGGTCGAGATGGTCGGTCAAGTGATTTAATGCACGATGACGGTACCAAACAATGTGTAAGGCTTGTGTTTACGATCGGTAGGTCGTAAACACGTGTCGGATTGTGACTTAGGAAGTAGAATCGAGAATTTTAAGGGAGAAAAGAGGGGGCGGACACTCGCATAACTCTCAAATGGTGGCATTTGAGGGGTATTTATAGGAGAATGAGTGGTTGTGTGAGTTTTGAGTGATGTGGCCACCTGGGCTGCTCAAAGAGGCGCGAGCCATGTCGCACGTCTTCGAGGTGTCTTGTTACTATCACAAGAATGCAATCATGATTTGTTCTATCCTAGGATTTGGATGAACATGTTTGGTACTTGACTATGTAACATTTCGGGAAATCTTAACATAGAAGCATTTGAATGGTTTGTTTTTTTGTGTTTGACTGGTTTGACTCGTTGTTGGAGTCGGGATTTGAATTTTGAGTCGGTTTTTGGTCCGGTGTCGATTTTGACTCAAGTTAGTGTCATTGCGACCCCGTCGTCATGCATTAAACACTCCAGGTACTTTTGAAAAGTTTTAAAATGTTTTATTTTCGAAATCATTTTATGTTTTCCGACGTAAAGTTGTACACAAATTGTCGATCAAACGCTGCGACTCCTAAGCATGTTATAGTCCGATAATCATCGGTTTATTGGAGTCTCAGCAGATATTGGGTATCTATAGAGCCCCCACTTTGACCGAGGCTTGGACAGGGCAAAATTCAAAGTAGAGCCCCCACGTCAATCGAAGATTACAACCTGGAGACCCAAGCGACGTCGAGACGGCTCGAAAGTATTCGGGCCAAGGACCTGCCGTCGGGAAGGGCGACGCCAAGGCGACTAGAGGGTACGAACCAAGGATCTGTCGTCGCGAATAGTTTAGAGTTTGTCGACTATCCGTGCGGGTCGTTTAAAGTCTGTTAGACTACGTACAAAGGCTCGCCAGCCATAAGAAGGCGTCATACCTGAGGCATCTTCGGGATATGTCCTTGAGTGGTATCTTGTTTGTGGACAAAGGCTCGCCAACTGCGGGGGGGAGTCGTACCCGAGGCATCTTCAGGATACGTCCTTGATTTATATCATTCTTTGCGGACAAAGGCTTGCCAGCTGCATGGAGGAGTCGTATCGAGGCATCTTCGGGATACATCCTCGATTTGCAGACAAAGGCTCGCCAGCTGCGAGGAGGAGTCGTACCCGAGGCATCTTCGGGATACATCCTCGATTTGTGTCATTATTTGCGGACAAAGGCTCGCCAGCTGCTGTGTATATATGAAGGGGCTCGCCAGCCGCTACGCGTTGTAAGGCTCGCCAGCCATATGCGATTTTAAGGCCCGCCAGCCATAATGAAGGGTCGATTGATCGACCGTGGAAATAGCCGCGTTAGATGGGCTTGTTTTGAAATAGCGGGCTTCGCGAGGAAGCCCCCGACATCCTGTTGGGGAATCTCGGTGCTTGTATTGAATGTTTGTAAAGATAGCGGGTTTGAATCCTGCTACCTGCTTGTTTTTTGACAGATGGGGCTTTTGACGCCGCCGCGGAAATAGCGAATTTTGAATTTCACTATTATTGTTTTTGAAGTGACGGTTATTGTTGCCGTCGTTGACATTTGAAGAAATAGTGGACTTTGAATTCTCACTATTGTTGTTTTTTGAAGTGAAATGACGGTTTTAATCGCCGTCGTTTGAAATTGGAAGAAATAGTGAATTTTGAATTTTCACTATTATTTTTGAAATGACGGTTTTAATTGTCGTCCGAAATTTGAAGAAATAGTGAATTTTGAATTTTCACTATTATTGTTTTTGAAATGAAACGACGGTTTTAATCGCCTTTGTCGAGATTTGATGGGATAGTGAATTTGAATTTTCACTATTGTCGTCTTTGAAATGAAATGGAGGTTCGAATTGCCGTCGTTTGAATTTTGGAGAAATAGTGAATTTTGAATTTTCACTATTATTGTTTTTTGAAAGACGGTTTTAATTACCGTTGTTCAATTTGAAGAAATAGTGAATTTTGAATTTTCACTATTATTTTTGAAATGAAATGGCGGTTTTAATCTCCTTTGTTAGAATTTGATAGTTCGTGTGGGGAAATTGGGCCAAAGCCCAAACTTTCGCTGGAAAAGCAAAGGCAGGCCTCGTTGAGGCGCGAGCACCTTGGCGAGGGAAGGGAGCTTCCCTTTTTTTTCTGTAAAAGACGCGGGAATGGGAAGCTCCCCATTCTCACTTCGTCTTATTCAAACACGCGACAAACAGGCCAAAATCGCCATTGTCGACCTTGCTTCCTTGCTCGTTTTCTTGCCATTATCAACATGTCATCTCAAGGTACGTAATTCCTCTTGAATTCATTTGAATTTGTTGGTCTTTTCGTTGATTGAATTAGGGCGAAATCATATACTCTTAAAAATCGAATTGGGCGTTTTTTATTAAGCCAATTTCGAGTGAAATTGATGATTTCATTAGGTTAGAAACCTGTTTAGGAGTATAGGGGTGCATTTAGTTTGCATTTTGGTCCCCGTTCACGCTCCCGATGCTCGAAAAACGTGAATAAGACAAGGAAACCGTCTTATTTCATAATGTCAAATTTATTTGCTTGAGTTGTGTGCCCCACTAGGTTGCATTGTAGTCGGGGAAAACCGTATCTGCCATTTTGGACCTTTGTTGGGTATTGTGGGCAAGATTGGAATTTTGCCTTTTGTGACGGTCTTATGTCTGACAAAATAAGCGTCTATTTGAGCTTGAATTGAGTCAGTTTGTTTTGAAATGGACTTTATTGGTAGTTTAGGTCGCTTTGAGATGCGGTAAAATCACGTTGCCTCGTTGTGGTCGTCTTTTGAAACTTTGACCTTTTTGCGCTCAAATTGGCGTACGATTGCCCTTTTGAGTCGTAGAAAGTACCCTATTGTATCGGGAACGTATTTTGGGTTGTTGGCGGACCTCGTATGGGTCTTGAGGTGCCATTTTTGTTGTTGTTGTTGTTGTTGTTTTGACTCGTCTTTTCCTTGAAAAGAAGGGCGAGTCGTTTTTTTTGTGCGTTTTTTGTAGATTGTTTTGTTCGGTTGGGGTTTGAGCGGGATCACTACGCCAATTCTGGCAATCAATAAGGAGTGTATCACAATGGTTTAATGCATTTAATAACGACACTTAGATTACCGTTTTCAAAATATTGGCGAAAAGCTAGACCACGCTAATAAGAATAACGGTTTCCGTCGAAAACCGTTCTTATTTCAATGTGACAACGCTTGTTTAACAAACCGTTATCAAAAACATTTAACGGTTTCCAAAAGCGCATTATAAAATCTCTCTTATCAACTGTTGTTAGACAACCGTTACCAGTTTAAGAAGACGGCATTTCGAATACCGTTACTAAATTAGCACCAGTAACGGTTTGTAATACCTGTTGTTATGTTATAGATACGGCTTTCTTATAACCGTTATCATTTGCTATTATGAAAGAACGGTTTTTCAATTCAAGCGTTGTCACTATTTGATAGATTTCTCAGTTTGACCACTGCATTCAAAACTTTATCAGAACTTTAATAAATATTTAGTTTGACCAACCGTTTTCAATTTGACCAAAATAATTCTATAAATATGTCTTCATAATGTTAAAATCTAAATTATCAAACACTTACTCTTTAATTTCTGTCTAAATTTCTGTCTAAACAAAATATGGCTGGTGTATCAGAGCTACAATCACGTAATCGTTACACACAACCTTTCACTTGCATTCTCTATAATCTCCCGCTTCGTTATGATGGGAATGGAAAGGGTTTAAACCCTAATTTGGATGCTAAACAAATGGGCCCTTATCTATGGGTTGCGACCCATCTTGATCATCGTCTGCTGACACATTGCCGGAGGCAGTACATTTCTGCCAATGTGCCTATGTCATGGGAGAAAGAGGCCATTCCACCAGCTGCGTTGCCCGCTGATGATGAACAGTCGATCTATGACTTAATCTATGCCGAAATTGGACATGAAGACTATCCTAATTCTTCATCAGATTTTAATTAAGTCTTTAATTATTATCTGACATTATGAGTTGTATTTTGATTATGGTGGTTATTTGAATAAAAGTTTAATTATTTATATTATTTGTTACTACGTTTTAATCAAGCCCTTACACTCAAATTCAATCCACCAAATAAAATATTATAATGACTAACTTTCTACTTATAATAATAAAAAAGAATGGAAACGGCATAATAAGATAATAAGAATTGGATTCGTTATGTCAATAATAAGATAAAATAATAACGGTTCTTTGTTAAGCCGTTATCATGTTACATATATCAACAACGGTTATTTTAAAGCCGTTGTCATATTACAACAATTAACAATGGTGTTTCTTAAAACCGTTGTAAAAACAGATCCCGCGCTATGACAGCAATATAGAGTTTATTTTTTTAGGGTGTTATTTATAATGAAAAACTAATTAAAGAAGTCATCTTTGCCGTCGTCGCCGTCATTAATCTTTATAGCTTAAAAAAGGTAATCTCATTTTCATAGCTACTGGCCTATATATGGGTCGTACTTGGATGATTGATGGTGAAATTGGTGATCCCATTTATAATGCTGGAATTGCTAAATTTTACAATTTCGTTAGTGAAAATTTTTATCTCCACTCATCAATCCCCTGCCCTTGTAATTGATGTGGTAATATTAGGGTTTTGCCTATCCCAGATGTCAAAATACACTTAGAAAAGAATAGTTTCAGTAGAAATTATAGGCGTTGGATTTTTCATGGAGAATAAGAGGATTAGGATGGGGAATCTGATGTATAGGTAAATAATCATACACCTGAAGCTGCTGGTTTAGATATAGGGGATGGGGCATATGATGTGTATGTAAACAATCGTTCACCTACACCTGAAGTTATTTTAGGTGAGAAGTTTGCTGAAGATGATGGATTCGATGATTTTGAAGCTACATGTGATGGGGAAATAAATGCTGATGATTTAATTAAGAAGTTGAGTCAATCTGAAATGCCTTTATTTACTGATTGTAAGAAGTATACCAAATTGTCCGCGGTGGTAAAGTTATATAACTTGAAGGGGGCAAATGGGTGGAGTGATAAGAGTTTTACGGATCTTCTAGCTTTGCTATGTGACATGCTTTCTGACGGTAATGTTGTAACACCCCGTATTTTATTAAGTTGGATAAAATTCGTTTAATTGCTATTTTGAATTTAATTACATCATTTAATGATTTATATATATATGCTTAGCTAATTAATTAATTTCATCATAATTCGATACGTTAATTTTAATAATCATTAATAAGTTTATTTAAAGTTAGTTCGAGTTTATTGAAGTTAGTTCGAGTTTATTTATTTAATAATTTCCGTTTCTTTACGAGTCCTTATGAAAGTTGTTTTAAGTGAACCCGAGATGGATTTTGGGAACAAAACCGTCCAATTAGCTATTTTGAGCTTATTTCACTAAATTAGCAGTTTTTATTAATATCCGTTAGTTTTGTAAAAATCGCTAATAATTCCGATTCAAGCTGATATTGTATTATTTACGTTAACTAGCTGAGTTTATTTTATTTTCACTCATTAAATTTATTTATTATTGATTCCGTTTTATTAGTGAAACTTTTACTAAAACCGATTTTATTAACTCGAGACGGTTTTAAAAACTAGCGAAATTACTTAACGATGAAGAAAGATACGTATAATAAATAGCTAGCAAGCAAGCAAGCACGTCACTCATTTCTACGTTGTTCCTCCATCTTCTTTCTTCTTCTTTCGTTCTTCTTCTTTTTTTTTCCCCTTTACAATTTCGCGTCTATAAACCCGTCCCAACGCTTCGTTTCTCAACCGTTTTCAACTATATTTGTTCCATAGCGCTCCTCTCGTCGTTCTCGTCATTCCGATGTAAGTAACATTCATTTTCGTCATGTATTTTTACAAACCCAATTTATACTTTCAGCTTTATTTATTATAAGACGGTTGTAGATGCTGAGATAGGCGGTCTTGTAGAAGATTTGTTAGTCATAAATGATTAGTTTAATCGGAAAAAGGTAACAATGATAGGTTACTCGATATTACTTATAAAATATGTTTATTTCGAATGCTGGTTAGTCTGTTTTATAGTTGAGACGGTGTATAATTATATATAGGAATCATTATGGATGTTAATTAGTCTGTTGTATAGTTGAGACGGTGTATACTGATATGTGGAGATGATTGAGACGGTGTATACTGACCTGTAGGGATCATTTGGGATGCTAGCTAGTAAGTGGTATATTTAAGACGGTGTATGCTGACATGTATGGATTGTTTTGGGATGCTATTTGGGATAAAGATGATTGTGTTAGAATAGTAAAAGGAATTACGGATGGTTGCCATGTTAGGTGTAACTAATTTATAAATGGAAGAGGAGGTGGGATATGTGAGACGAAAGAGATCATGATGGATATATAAAGCTTTATACGTTGAATTACAGAGAGATATTCATAGCCCTTGTACCGTCAGTTGATTAATGGCTTTGAGGTTCAGATCTGGACTATGGATTTGGTGTATTGTATATTAATTTGTGTTCCTGGCTGTAGCTTGGCAGTGGCATGGCCGTGGCCTAGCTAAGTCACGAGTTTGAGGCCATGTGTAGTTGGTGGTTAGGCCGAGTTTGAGGTTGTCAAAATAACTTTTGGGCCGTGTCTATAACTTGTTTTGACGCTAGTTTGGTTTATTTAAAATATAATTAATTAATTTCCGTCTCATATTTTATATAAAGATAATTCGTTAATATCGTCCTTTCACATAATTATTTTAGGTGCCTCATATGTGGTTGAAGATGAAGAGTAATTTTGGGTTTTAGAAGCTTTCTCAAGTTATTACTTGTCTCTTTGCTAGCGTAAGTTAACTATTCCGAGCTACTCGACGAATTAATGTCACATTAGTAGTTGATGTTGTGTTTGTTGTTTGATAAGTGTTTAGGTGATTGATAATGTTTTACTTTCATTTTTCACATGATAGAAATTGGAAATAGCATGAGAATAATATTGCGATAAAATTTGTGATTTGGGCCAAAGTAGGCCAAGACTCTGAGCTGGGCCAGATTGACCGAACGAGTTTGGTCAAACTAGGTTTAAACCGTCGACCTCGATTTGACCGATGACCCGTCGCGGGACTCGGGTCGAGGGTTTGTCTTTGAGGTGAGATTGGTTGTTATTGGAGGTTTTATGTTATGCCTTGATATTTGTAATTATCATTTCACATGTTGGTTGTTGGATGCCTTATGCTTGAGTCTTGTTGTCTCTTTGCCATTTTAACTTGTTCTCATGAATTATGAGATTAACGGTTAGATGGAATTTAGATTATTATTGATATTGGAGATATTGTTGGATTGTCAGCTGAATATGCTCTTGCGTAACCTTTCATATACTAGGGTGTGTATGATCTTTTGTGTGTACAAGTTTGGACTCTTTGTCCCTTTTATGGTTAATTGGGTGTCCTACTTGTCTTGTGTGGTGTGGGCTAAAGTATTCAAGCTGGGACTAGGTCCTAGGTGAGTATTTCGACCTTCATCATAGATAGGCCATTATAGTCTTTGACGAGTATATGTTTGCGGCTTGATAGCCTTTGTGTTCCTGGCTTGGTGGGTTTATATCCAAGCTGGGGCATGACCTTTCTGCCTATTTTGTGAGTAGATGGTCAGCTTAAGTACTAGCCAACCCTTTGGTGGACTCCTTAGGGTACTCATGTGGTTTTATCATGAGTCTTGGGTGCGGTGGTTTTATCCGCATTTCTCTAGGTCTCGTGAGTCTAGGATTAGGGTTGAGTCGTGTTTTGGCCATGTTTTATTCATATTAACCTCTGAGCCAAAATACTAGCTTCCCTACCTCGTGGTATAGACTCGAGTTACAAAGTGACTATTGACTGTACTAGTAACTTATGCCTGTCTCTAGATATATTGTCCTTTCTTGTTTGATGATTCAATGAATCATAGAAGGTGAGATGCAAGCCGACTATGGTTGATAGAGTTTGGATTCCTGGATGTTATGTGATTCACATGATAGTGTAGTATGAGTCGGTCTAGTATTCACATGCTAGGACTATGTGTTGTTATATTGTTGTTCACATGATAAGCACGATTGTCTAGCATTTATATGCTAAGGCTATGTGTTATTCATATTCATATTCTTATGTTTACATGTTATATTAATTATGACATTTCGTGGCTGGGAGAACTCGGAGTTACTCCCCACTGACTGTGGCTTTCGTATTTGTATAAAATGCGATTGACAGGTAGGTGATGCATATATGGGGTACATGGACGAGCTAGCAAGCAAAGTAACCTTGGGACCTAGATTGGCTTTATTTTATTGTGACCCTTAAACACTTTTTATGTCACATACATTTTAGGGACATATGTCTCCCTCTTTACATTTGGTTGTATAATTTGCTATTCGCGACTTTAACGATGGTTATGTTATGAAACTTCTATTTAGACCTTGTATGTTTGACACCTTCCAATTTGGATATCTTTATAACAGGTTCAGGTTTTAAAAATTACAGGTTTTTACCCAAATGAACCTATTACAAATATATCCATGCAGTTTTATTCTAGAATTACGTGTTTACTTTTCCGCAATAAATGAGGGTGTCACAAATGTTCTTCCGAGTTGGACATATGAGGCTAAAAAAATGATTAGAGAATTGGGCATGGAATTTGAGAACATACATGCTTGTCCCAATGACTGCATATTGTACCATAAAGATTATGAGAAATTATCATATTGTCTGTGCTGCTCTGTATGGCGTTATAAGACTAAGGAAGGGATCCCAGCTAAGGTGTTGTGGTATTTTCCAATAATACCAAGATTCATAAGGATTTATTTGAATGAAGAAGATGCAAGAATGTTGACTTGGCATAATAGTGGAAGGATTGAAGATGGAAAGTTAAGACACCTAGCGGATGGTCAAGAGTGGAAAGAGTTTGACGCTAAATATCCTGAATTTGCCAAAGAAGCAAGGAGCTTGCGTCTAGCGCTCTCCACAGATGGAATGAACCCTCATGGAAACATGAGTACCCAACACAGTACTTGGCCAATTGTGTTGGCCATCTATAATTTGCCCCCATGGGTTTGCATGAAACAGAAGTATCTGATGTTGTCTTTGTTGTTATCTGGCCCTCGACAACCTGAAAATGCCAAGGATGTGTATTTGGAACCACTTCTAGATGATTTGAAGATTCTGTGGGAAAGAGGGATACAGGTGTTTGATGGTTATAAGAAGGAAAGTTTTAATCTGAGAGCTATGTTATTGTGTACAATACTGACTTTCCGGCGTACGACGATCTTTCTGGACATACTGTACATGGGAAAGAGGCTTGCCCATTGTATGGGGGGGGGGGATGTTGAATCAGAAAATTTGAAGCATTCTCGCAAGTATGTGTACAGGGGAAATCATCGATGGTTATGCCCTGATCATCATTATCGTAAGCTTCACAAGGCGTTTAATGGGTGTCCTGAGCAACGTGGGAGTCCTCAGATTTTGAATGGTCATGAAGTGTATGATAAAGTTAAAGATATTGAGATAACTTATGGGATGAAGGGACCTAAGTTGTCTACTCGTGGTTACAAAAAAAACCATATTTTTTTCCAAACTTCCGTACTGGTGTGACCTCCCGGTTAAACATTGCGTAGATTTTATGCACATTGAAAAGAACGTTTGTGATAATATAATCAATACTCTGCTGAATGTCCCGGGTAGGACAAAAGACAACAAGGTAGCTACGGATGATATGGTTGAGATGGATATTAGGCCCGAGCTGGCAGCTAAAACAAAAGGAAATCGGACTTTTTTGCCGCCTGCAGCTCACACTCTTTCAAAAAAGGAGAAAAAAGAGTTTTGCGAATGCTTGCATGGTATTAAGGTGCCAGAGGGCTATTCATCTAATATTAGAAGCCTTGTTTCGTTGCAGGACCTAAAACTTACTGGTTTAAAGTCACATGACTGTCATACATTGATGCAACAACTACTAGCTGTGGCCGTTCGTTCCATTCTACCTCCAAAGATTCGACATGCTATAATTAGATTTTTTTTTCTTCAAATCAATCAACAGTAAAGTCATTGATCCCGATGAAGCGGAAACTTTGTAGGAGATCCTCGTCACCAGTCTTTGTCAGTTTGAAATGTATTTTCCTTCCTCATTTTTCACTATCATGGGTCATTTGACTGTCCACCTAGTCCAGGAGGTTTTGTATCTCGGGCTAGTGTATTTGAGATATCAGTACCCATTCGAATGATTGATGAAAGTTTACAAGGATTACACATCTAATTGGTATTGTCCAGAGGGGTGTATTGTTGAGCGAGCAATTATCGATGAAGCTCTTTCGTATTGTTACGCGTACCTCTCCTTAGATGAGTTAATTGGAGCTCCTACGAATCTTCATAGTGACTGGATGAATGGAAAAGGTGTAAGGGGTCGTGTTTCCAAGGATATGTCATCTGACATGCGACATAGAGCTCATACATACGTTCTATTTAACGATGATCATGTCCAGCCTTACAGAGCAGAACACTAAAGTTACCTTAAGGGAAAACACCCTCATAAGAACCAAAGGTCACTACTACAAATCCAGGCAACTACAACGCCCCTTTAATAACGATTATTCACGAAAATCACAGTAGACGTTGTAGAATGTATGGCGCGAATTTTACTAAAATGAATTACAATGGGTATGGTTATAAAAACCGTTGTTATAAGTTTTAACAACGGGTAACACATGCACAACCGTTGTTAATAATTTGGCGCAAAATTGACGCAAAGTTATTGAAAAGTAATCACAACGGTTACTTTTGAAACCCGTTGTTAAAACTTATTTGACAACGGATGTTGTTTAATAACCGTTGTGAATACCTTCCATACTATAAACCACACAAACACAAGTCTGCTACAGCCACAAAACACAAACCTTAATACACAAACACAAACACAGCAGATAAACACAAACACAAACACAAAATGTGACACCGCGCGATAAAGCGGAAAATATAACTAATAAATTAAAGCGGAAATTGTGAGATTTTTAAAAACTTTTTGTTATGAGTTAAGGATTAATACGCGGGTGCCAAAAACTAAATGAAACAAATGCTAAAATAGACCAATATAGGTTATTACAACCCAAGTCTAGAAAGCGGGGAAAAGATATCCCACGAATAAACATATAAGGGATTTCTAAACTAGAAACTAAGGTCCAAGGATTTAGTTCTCGCTAGCCCACACGTCTTCCCCACGTAAGCATCTTCACCACCTGTCATTCACGTAAACATGAACGCCACGGTCAGTGGGGAGTAACTCAAGGTTCTCCCAGCCACAATATGTCGAAATGCAAGTAACAAACACTTAATTGAACATATTAGTCATGCATCACATGTAGATAATGAAGGACAAGAAGATATAATGAGAATCATGATGAGACAGGCATAATACTTTCTTAGTAGAATAGGCATGATATGTTAAAATAAACATACAATCAAGGGCATGGAGCAACCAAGTCAACCAACTCATATTGACCGACTAAACAAGTGTAAGACATATACTTAGTATGAACTCACAAGACAACCATTTAGACTCCAACCTCTTGGTAGGACGACGATCATAATACGGTCCTAGTCTAAACCTGGATCCAGACTCTCGGGATGGACATCACCCAATTCGACAAACGATATACCAATCGTATCCAAGACTCGAAACATGGATCACACTCGTAACCAAAGGTCGAGTAACCTCTAATCGGAAACATGGCACACACTCGTAACCAAAGGTCCGAAGAAAGGCGGAAGGATATCCTAATTCGGAAACATGGCACACACCCGTAACCAAAGGTCCGAAAGAGGAAAGATAACCCAATCCGGAAACATGGCACACACTCGTAACCAAAGGTCCGAAAGAGGGAAGATAACCCAATCCGGAAACATGGCACACACACGTAACCAAAGGTCCGAAAGGGGTAAATAATGAATGTCAAGTAGTCAAACAATTTAAAACGTCACACTTGAGTCACAATAAGAGTAAGAAAGATCATGCAAACATCGTATGACACGGGATCTTTAATGTCACATTCATACTCATGGCATGCCTCTCACCATGAGTACAGATGGGAACATTAATCTCAACGATCATATCGCAACTAGAGGGCTTATAGCTCACCCCTAGTATCCGATAGGACCAAGACTCTCACAACAGAACAATACAAGGCATTATCAAGAATGTGACCCTTCACAAATAACTATTTAATTATGATAACTCATACTTGTCTTATATTAATAGATATTCCATTTTATGATTTAACGTCCCGGTCAAATAAAATATCATGAGTGACAATGAATAATTCACGTTATATGAAATTACGGAATAAAATGTGACAAAGCTCAAGTGACTCATTTATGAGTCCAACAAACAAATTATGAGGAGTCCAAATTAGATTAACAAGTCAACCCCAAATAGGTAAATATGACAAGTCCAATTTAAATAATATGTAAAGGAATGATATTCAACGAGCTACGTAATATAAAGCACGAGACGGTCATTAAACTTATTCAAATGGAGCGGACTTGACACCAAAAATGCCCATAACTTAAATGTGGTCTAATAACTTAATCATGCAAACCCAATTAAATAAATATGTCGAGTCCAATTAAATTAACGGGTCAAACTCGAACGAATAGATATGACCAACCCAACTTACTAGGTATAGCTAGTTCAATTCATTAACCTAAGTAGCCCAATTTTTCAAACATTACTAGCCCAATTTACCAAGATCAAATGAGCCCAACAAACTAAATCGAATGAGCCCAACAAAATAAATGTGTGAGAGAACAATATTAACAAATTATCGTTATATAAAATACGAGACGGCTATTTAATTATATTTTAAATGACCCGACTCAAAATCAATCCCCGTCACTACCCATAACAGCCTCCATTCAGTCCACCACTAGCTACCAAAAACCCGTCCAAACAGCCACCCAAAAATCACCCAAACAGGCAGCCCAACAACAGGCCGCAGACAGCTCCACAAGAGCCCCAAAAACCATGTCAAAACCAAAACTTCGACTACTCAAAGCAGAGTGTAAAAACTGTCCTAAATTACTTCTTCTTTTTCCGCATAAGGCAGTCCAAAGGTGAGCTATACGAAGACAACGTTTGAGACGAGATCAAGACCGAAACTACTAACGACGTTACGACCAAATCAACCCCTCATACACCCCGACATAGCCACCTATGACGGTCCTAAAACCGTACCCAAAGGGAGTACCAAAACGGCTCCAATAAACGACCCAATAAACACGTATAAAACAACCCAACACTCGGCAAGTAAACGTCTCAAAACCTGCACAGAAACTCCGTCCCAAAACAGAGGTGACAGGCCAACCTCCGCAGCATAAAACCCGGTTCTAGAAGTCCGTCCCCGACCCGACTCAAGACTGCCCACGACCACCACATCGACCATCCCAAAACAGAGAAGGAAAACAGCCCAATTCCAACTCGAAAACCGTCTTGCACGGCTCCACAAACACAATCTAAAACAGTCTATATCGACTCATTTTAAGAGGACTTTTCAGGCGAGGTGAAGATGAAAATTAAGTACAACTAATTCGTTAATAACCACAACTACACATCATCAACCATTAAACAATAAGACTTTACGACAAAGGAGTGTAAAAACCGAGTTGAAAGGATGAAATATCGACTCATTGTCGAGTAACCTATCACCGTTACCTTTAGCTCTCGAATTCCGAGTAAAAACGTCCAAAACACAAGCATATCTTCAGTCTTCAACTAAAAAGGAGGAAAAACGAGTAACTTGGGTCACAAAACCGAGTTTATCACGAATTGCCCATTTCGAAAATTCAACAAGAATAAGACTTTCTTACCTAGAAATGAAGAGGAAGAAGAGAGGAAGCCAATGGTGTAAAAATAATGGAGTTTGGTTGAGAAATAAAGGAGGAAATGGAGGTTGAAGGGGACGATTTAAAGGGTGTACGGCTCTGTTGCTATGTTGTTGCGGCTGCTGCTCTTGTAAAGTGAAGAAGAAGAAGAATGGATAAGAAAAGAGGGGGTGCTGGGGTGGGTCACGGTACTTATACAAACAACAATAATAATAATATATAATAATAATGTTAATATATAATATTAATCATAATAATAATATATAAATATATAATAAAGAGATATTTTACAATTAGAGTGTAGGATGTTAGGTGGGTGTGATGTGTTGTCGAATTCTGGTTGGTCCGGATTAAAGCATGTACAAAGTGAAATATGACGGTCTATAGCTAGACGGATGTTGAGACGGAAATTATTATCACAGTCATTATTATTATCCGACCAAAAATACGTATACATATATTATTATATAAATTATGTCCCAAAAATATAATTTAATAATACGTACTTTAAAATATTCTTTTCATTAAAATCGTGCTTGAAATGAATTAATTAAATTAAATAATTTAAAAATATAAATAAGGTAATTGAACGGCTAAATAAATTTTAAATGTCAAAATGGGAAATTCGCGGGTGTTACACAAAACACACACTTTCTCATCGTCTCTTTCTCTCTTTCTCATCGTCTCTTTCTCTCTTTCTCATCGTCGCTTTATCTTCTCGCCGTCACTTGCTGATTTCATCGTCTAATTATCAGGTAAATCTCGCCGTCACTGTTGGTTTCATCGTCTTTCATCGTCATTATTTTCATTTTCTAATTATTTCATTTGCATGTGTATGTGTTTTTATCGACCATTATGTTATTTCTTTAAGTATTATTCGCTTAATTAGCTAGTAAAACAAATTAAATAAACTAAAACAAAGAAGAAGCAAGATGATAGAGAGGAATGCATGATAAACATAATTAATATATATATATATATACATAAATTAAAAAAAAATTATATTAATAAAAATGCAATTCTTATATTTTCATAGAGAGTCTTATTCTCCTCTATGATATCCGTCCTCTCCTCCTTGGCTATTTGAAGGTTCCGTTCAGCAGTTGCTATATCGTCATATAGCTGCAACTGCTGCTGCTCTGTCAAGCCATCTTCTTTTGCGTCCTTCAGTATGGATCGAGCATCCACAAGGTTGCTCCTGAAACTTTCCTCAATGTGGAGCAACCGGCGGATAAAACTGTTGTTGTTCTCGATCATAGTAAGAGTCTTAAGGATGATATCATTCATTCTGTTGGAGTTTGGAGTTTGTTTTGAAAGATTAAGTAGGGTTTATTTGGAGTTTGTTTTAGCAGTTAGGGTTTGGAGATGTATAGTGAGATAATGGAATGTTAGTTGAGATAATGCATGTATTTATACTAAGCAATGTGTAGTTTGAGTTGTTTTTTAATTAATATATATGTTAGGATGTTGTGCCATAATCATCATCGTATCTCTCTCTGCTGCTTCAAATCTTATTACTAACCCTTCTCATTCCATATTGTCCGTTCATATGCACAGGGATGGCAGTAATAATGCATGCATCGGAATTATAACGGGCCGTAATTATGCATGCATCTAGTAATATTTAATTTAATTTTTTTTTATATTTTAAGAACAAACAACGGTTATTTATAAAAAAACCCGTTGTCTTTAGTTATAACAACGGTTTTGTATATTACAACCCGTTGTTATAACTTTCCCCCCAAAATTGAGTCACATTTTCCACAACTGGTTTTTATACTTAAAACCGTTGTTAATAGTTTTAACAACGGGTTCCTTAAGAAAACCAACCGTTTTTAAAACCTTTTACAACGAACGCTTTAACAACGTCCGCTTTTTTTTATATAACAACGGTTTTTAACCGTTGTTATAGCCTGTATCTGTAGTAGTGGGTGGTTTCCAAATGAGCATTACAAGCAATTTAATGACTTGTTTAAGGATACTATTTACGATGATGACAACCCAATTGATGATAGCTCAACCAGCCTATGACATCTCGCTTTCGGTCCTGATGCTCGGGCAACTTTTTATAGCGGGTATGCGATCAATGGGTACACTTTCTACACCCGCATTCAAGATGAGGCGAGCACAATGCAAACAGTGGAGTTTGCGTAGATTTTCAGGCTATATACTTTGCTTGTTCAAAGGATAAAAATCCTATTTTGGGTACAATGCAATATTATGGAGTTATTGAAGAATATTGGTTTTCGACTATATGGATTTTGAGATACCTCTATTTCGGTGCAAGTGGGTTGACAACAACAATGGTGTTAGAAAGGATGATTTAGGATACACATTAGTAAATTTTGACAAGGTTGGAAACAAGGACGATCCTTTTATATTAGCGATGTGACTCATATTTGAGCACATTTAATCCCCGAATTAGCCTCGTTCCTATGCTTTATAGTGCATAATTGGGTCATTTACTATCTTTAGTTTCCCATTTTACATATTCTTTAAGGTTTTGTTTCCTTGGTTGGAGAGGAGTGCAAACCTTGCATTTTCATGGCGAAATGGAGCTAAATTGATCGCATTCAATGACCAAAGCATAAATGGGAAGACGATACTAGAAGGCCTATGTAGATAATAAAGTAGATTGGGCAATGATGAAAGGATCCTTGCATCCTCAACAAGATCCCCGCGGATTGTTGAGGAAAGAAGAAAATATAAGTGCCTGACTCCCAATCCGAGCGGATTGCAGCCAATCCGAGCGTCTCCCTTCCCAGAAATCCGAGCGCCCCGATGCCAAGATACTCGTCTTGAAGCCAAGCAATCCGAGCATCTCTCCCATGATCCGCTCGGATCCTCTTACAGACTCCACCGTGCCAGCTTCTTAGACGCTCGAGAGGAGCATATCTTCGTGGGACTAGCAAATCGGAGATGCACATCTCCTTGTAGAGGAGCACTTCCTCAACTTTTCTTAAGGGTCTTAACAGTCATTTAAGCCCTTAGTAACCCTAATCTTTGTACCTAATCTTTAGTATAAATACCCCTTTGTACTACCTAGATTAGCATGTGATCTCTATACAATCTTAATCCTATCTTAATCTTGTCTTAATCTTGTAATCAACTTTTAATCTAGTATTAATACAAATCTCATTCCTTAATCTTTCCTTAATTTCTCTATTGTTCATCATTTATTTTCGGTAATTAGAAGATTATTTGGGTTTATTTGGAGGATTGACAACCTTCCATCAATCATCAAGTACTTCTATTATTCTTTGCTTTATTATTTGGAATCATCTTCATAGGTATAATTCTCTCTTAATCCTTTTTAATTATTTTTAATCATTTTCATTTGTTCATCTTATTTTGCCTTGCTAGTATGATTGACAACCTTTTTAGCATGTTAAACTTGATAATGAGTTAGTAGTTTCCTTAATTAGGATTAATGGGGAATTAGGGGAAACCAACATGGGGATTGATTCATTCTTAATCTAATATATTTTCATAATTAATTTGCTTGCTTGTTGTGATTCCAACTTATGCACATGTTATGTTTGATGAAATGCGATCCTATGAATCCTTGTATTTTTTACCCATCACTTACCTTTTCAATGAGACTTGTAAGATATAAACCAACTCGAGTCTCTAGACCATGTATATAGTTGGATAGGAAGGATTAAGTCAACTTGTAGGTGTTGTACAATCTAATCGATTCGTCTCGGGGACCCAAACCTTCTTAGGGATTGTAAGATATACACTAACTCGATTCCATCACAAAAATAAGTGCTTGCATCTAGTATAGAATATGTTTGTATGATCAAATCCCAAGAATCTCCAATAAACGATGACACCCTAGTGCTTTTAATCAATTGTTTACATCTCATTTTAATCATCTTGCTTATTTTCATTACTTTATTTACATTGTTGATTAGTTTAGTTGATCTCCTACCTTAACCCAAATTGTGACACCCCTAGACACAACCATTTGCAATTGAAAATCCTACATCAATACCCGTCCCTTGGGATCCGACCTTTACTTACCTCTTTACTAAGAGTAGAGTAGTTTGTGAAGTTATAAATATTGTTTTGGTCAAGGTAACTTTTGACAACGAGTAACAAAACCGACGAACCAAAAATGGCGCCGTTGCCGAGGATGGTCTTAACTTGATTTGATTTTCTTTAATTGTTTTTAGTTGTGTCTTTCTTTACCTTGGGGAAGTTAAACTCCTCAAGGTTCATTCTAATTGTTTTCGAGTTATTTGATATTTTTCATGTCTAGGAGATCACAAGGTAACTTGTTACCCATTGATCTTGAAATTGAAAGAACTTTGACCAACAATAGAAGACTTGCTAGAAATACTTTGAGAGGTATTGGTGAGATTGTGGACATTCAACCAAATAATATTGAGTTCATCAAACCTTTTGCAAGAGAAGGAGAAGATAACCCAACCCAAAACCAACCACAAAATCAACCCACAATGCCTAAATGTTCATCCCATTTCGTACCAACCGAGGAGAACCTACCAAATCTACTCCTACCCCATAACATTTAACCGGTAATTTCATTGCAAAATCCGCATTTATACAATTGGTTGAGAGAATTCAATTTGGGGGGATGCCTAGTGAAGACCCTCATTCTCATATGGAGACTTTTTGTGACTATTGTGATGTGATTTCTCAAACCGAAGTCACTCAAGACCAAATACGATGGGTCTTATTTCCTTTTTCTTTGATTGGTTCCGCGAAACAATGGTTGAAAAGCCTAGTTAAGGCTACTCTTGGTATTGACTCTTGGAAGAAATTGGCACTTGCTTTCTACAAGAAATTCTATCCTCCGGAGAAGACTAACATGTCGAGAGCCCAAATCACCGGGTTCAAACAAAGGGACGAGGAATCTTTGTATGAAGCATGGGAGAGATTCAAGGATACTTGTCGATCTTGTCCACACGAAGGACTTAGCGAGTGGTTCCTTATACAACAATTTTGGAATGGTCTATATGAAGACTCCTGAAACATTCTCAATATGGGGTCAAATGGTATGTTTACCGAAGTTGATGACAATCAAACATGGAACAAGATTGAAGAAATGGCGATCCATAATTCACAATATAGTAGTCCTCGAAAGGCTATTAGAGGAGGAAAGTATGAGGTGGACTCTATTACTCAATTGGGTGCTCAACTTAGTGCTCACATTGACACCATTAATTTGAAGTTTGAGAAGGCTATGGCTAAACTTGAAGAGGCCTCCAAATCACCCAAGCAACATGTTAATGCTATGGTAGCATCATCATCAATTCCAAGTGGAGTATGTGAGAGTTGTGGAACTTTGGGACATGACCAAAGTGAATGTAGGGGAATAAGTGAACAAGTGAATGCTTTCCAAGCATACAAGAGTGGCACCCCTTATTCCAACGATTACAATGAAAACATCAAATTCCACCCCAATCTTTCATACAAAAGTCAAAATGTTCAAAACCCTCAACAAACATACACCCCACCTCCAATGAGAAACGAAGCTCAAAGACCCTTTTACAATCAAAACCAAAGTTATCAAAACCAACCTTCATACAATCAAACAAATGACCAAGGTTTTGATGTTCAAAAAGCGGTCCTCCAAATGCAAAAGAACCAACAAGATTTTTTCACTCAAATGCAAAAGGATAGCCAAGCAAAAGACATCACCATCAACAACATACTAGCTCACACGAAGATGTTGGAAACCCAAATGTCTCAATTAGCATCTTCTAGTTCATAAAGACAAAAGGGGCAATTACCATCTCAAGGTAATCCCCCAAGATATGAGTCGGTGAGTGCCATCCATTTGAGGAGTGGTACAAGGTATGAAGGGCCGAAGAGGCCCGTGGATGAAGATGTTGTGAATAATGCTAGTGACAAGGAAAGAGTTGTTGAAGACACTAAGAAAGAAGAAGAACCCACCACCATTCAAGAAGTTTTAAAGGAGAATGAAGAGAAGGCTAAGGAGAAAGAGCCTATTGTGATTCAGCTTCCATTTCCAAGTCGTCAAGCTAAGCCTAAGTTTGATGAACAACTTGGGAAGTTTATGGAGATTGTGAAAAACTTGGAAGTCTCAATTCCATTTACGGAATTAATCAATCACGTTCTGGCCTATGCGATATACATGAAAGATATTCTTACAAAGAAGAAATCCATCCGGAAGCTTGAGACTATTGCTTTCACAAAGGTGTATAGTGCCATCCTACAAGGAAGTTCACCTTTAAAACTAATGGATCCGGGAAGTTTCTCTATTCCATGCACCATTGGCGATACTACAATCAACAAAGCTCTATGTGACCTTGGGGCAAGTGTGAGTGTCATGCCATATTCGGTGTGCAAGAGGCTAGGAATGGGAGAGCTCAAGGGCACTAATATCACACTCCAAATAGCGGATCGATCAACGAAGACACCTTTAGGGGTATGGGAGGATGTGCCGGTAAGAATTGGCAAGTTCTTCATCCCGGTGGACTTTTTTATTATTGACATGGAGGAAGACTCCAACATTCCTATCATTTTAGGAAGACCTTTCTTATACACCGTGGGAGCGGTGATTGACATGAAACATGGAGAGCTCACAATCGAAGTGGGAGATGAAACAATCACTTTTAATCTTCACAAGATAATGAGAGCTCCCCGACTACATGACCCATGTTTCATGGTTGATCATTATAGCCGAGAAAGTGATAGGAAGAAGTCGGCATCTCAATGCAACGAACAAGATATGAGTAAAGAATCACCACCCATATGGGAGAAGAAAATGGGTAATCTCCAAGATGCTCCAACCAAAGAGCAAGAATGTTTCAACAAGAATGAGAGCTTGAATAGCTCACCACCACTCATGATAAGAGAACAAGAAGGCCTCATTGGCCATAATAATAAGAAGAAAGAGGAGTTGTTCTCATCAACTCATGATACTATTGGGGAACAAGTAGATGAAGTATGCGGTCTTTAGGATGATGAGTTTGAAGGGTTATTCAACCCTTATATTGGTAATGCTATGACCCAAGACCACAATGAAGAACAACATGTGCAAAGGTCTATTGAGGATCTTTATCATAACAATGAACAAGCATTCGATTACTTGTTCAAGGTGTTGAGCAACATCAACAACACCTTGGCTATGTCCCCTTGACATATCATACATAGATGAGAGTTTGGTGGAGTCCTCCCCAAACCACCATTTGTAAATATTCTAACCCCTTAACTTGCATTTTAATTATTGTACTGCATTCTTGTCAATTTT
The DNA here is from genome assembly GCF_048544455.1 of Silene latifolia. NCBI lineage: Eukaryota > Viridiplantae > Streptophyta > Magnoliopsida > Caryophyllales > Caryophyllaceae > Silene > Silene latifolia. Next base: position 89,554,514 of record NC_133528.1, read on the forward strand.
GGATTTGTATTTTTATGCTTTGATCAAGATTTTCATTTTCAGAGAAAGTGAGGGAGGGACATATATGTTTATTGATGTGTAGTGTTTTGAAATAGTGTGGGGATAACAATTTCCTAGGCTATCCAAGCCTTCGTAGTACCCCCACAATGAAGACCAAAGGAATGAAGAGTAAATGACTCGGGTTATGAAATACCCACGGGTGGAACTAAATTCGTGAGGAACAGGGACAATGCGAGCGGCCCGACAGTAATCCGCTGTTCCTGGAAGAAAATCTGAGCGTCCTGTGAAGAAGACGCTCGTCCTGAGAAAGCTGGAAAGGTAAATTTTTATCTGACTGAAGATCCGAGCGTCCCCATATAGAATCCGCTCGTCTCAGCCAAGACGCTCGTCTCACTGAGGATTCGCTCGTCCTGCTGCTATTAAAATTTGGGATTTCTCCCTGACAAATAATCTGAGCGTCCTCAGAAGAATCCGCTCGTCTCCCTTCAGGAAGACGCTCGTCTCCTGCTGAAGACGCTCGTTTCAGTACGGGCTTTCTTTTCTGAAATAAGCTGACAGAGAATCCGAGTGTCCCAACCCAAAGACGCTCGTCTCCCCTGCTGAATTCAAAAATAGCGGGATTAAAACCCCGCTTTCCCCAATTAATTTTACTCATCCAAAACATAAACACATCCCCAAAACCCTCAAAACCCTCAATCCCTCCATCCATAAAAATCAATTTTCTCAACCAAATTCACCCATATTAATTCCAAACTCCCTCAAAACTCAAACAAATCACTCCTTTGTCAACAACAAGCAATTAAAACACCAAAATCCTCAAAGTTTGAATCGATTTTCTAGGGTACAAAGGCAATATTCGAATTTCCTAAATCGATTTGGGTCTTATTGAAACTTGAGGAATTCAAGCAAATATTTGGGTATTACTCCATAAAAGGAGAAGATGGCTAGGACAGAAGGTTGAAACAAGGCACCTCCAAAGAAGAATCTCTCAAAAAGGCAACAAGCTCTTCAAGCTTCCAAGGCTTTGGCTTTGGTGGTTCAAAGTGCAAGGATGGAAATTCAAGAGACTACTTCTCCTATGTTGAAAACTACGACTTCTACTCCGGTTGTTGAGCAACTATATGATTATCCGGAGGTAATTTTCACATCTGATGCTCATAGGAAGAAATTTATATCCCTTGCTAAGAAATCTATCTTACCCACCAAGTTTATATGCCAAGAGACCTTGACCAAATTGGGTGTCTTTGAACAAACCAAGAATTTCTTCGAGTCCATGGGATTGCTTACTTTGTTAAATATGCAAGAGTTGACCTACTCAACCCCCATTTTGGAGTTTTTAAGCTCATTGAAAGTTACGAAGGTGGAGACTCGAACAAACATTGAATTCCGCCTTGAGAATGTTGATAGGAAAATGTCTTTTGGTGAGTTTGGCAAATTTTTCGGCCTTAGCAATGACTCGACCTATGTGAAGAAACCCGTAACAAAATATGATCCCGCTCCATTATGGAATGTTATTACTGGAAGAAAGTTTACGTCTTGCCATGATTGTCGTGCCCTTTATGTCCATCATCCGGGCATAAGGGTGTGGCACAAGGTTGTTGGTCACACTTTGATTGCTAGAAAGGGAGCAAACCACTTCACCGAGCTTGATTTTATCTATCTCGAGTCGACCTTAAATGTTGGTAGAGAGTTCACCATAAAGTACAATATTCTTCAACTCTTAATTAAGAGGTGGCTTAATATTGATCATGGCAAGGAAGGTACGGCCTTCATTGTTAATGGGGGATTGGTAACTTGGTTGGCAAAACACTTCAACCGGGACTTCAACAAAGATGGCGCTTATAAACCGGTTAAGGGAGGCCATATCATTGACCTAGCCACTATGGTTCAAAAATTCAAATGGCTCAAGAACGACACTCTTGACAACAAATTCGAGTGGTTAACAAAAGATTCCAAGTCCTTCGCTTTGCCGAACAAAATTTGCCGACTCAATGTCCATAGACCACACTACCTTCTCCCACTCTCCGAGGAAGCTGAGTACATTATACAACACCAAAGGGAGGACATTGCCGAGTCCTCCTCCTCTATTATCACTCCACCCTACCCATTCACCTACCATGAGTTTCAACCCGAAAATGTTACGGCGGGGAATGACTACTTTACTCTTTTGATGCAAGAAATGCACAAGTAAGCCCATAAGGATCGAGTCGATGCATATAGAGCACAATATCAGCCTCTCTTACATCTTGCTAGGCAAGGACTTCTTGACCCATCTTGTCCTTTGCCTAGTTGGGCGGATAGGGAAGTCTTATTTCCTAGTGCTTCTAGGGGTGCTAGCTTGGGTGAAGAGGAGGTTGTTGTTGAGAGTGGTGGAAAAGAAGGTGAAGTAAATGAAGAGAATGTAGAAGGTGAAGTAAATGAAGAGAATGAAGAAGGTGAAGCAGAAGAGGGTAGTGAGGAAGAAGAAGGAAGTTCAAGTGATAGTGGTGAAGACTCCGGATCTATGGATGTTGATGAAGCTTCTAGTTAAGAAGTTGGTGATGATGATGGAGATGGGAGTGATGTCGCCATGGGCGATGATTGAGGATTAGCAAGCTGTTGGGAGGATGCCATAATACTTTGTGAGTCTCCTACACCTCCTTTAGGCTTTGTTTATTTCTCTTGTTTTTCATATAATTTTTATCTTGATCATGATTTTGAGTCCTAGCATCATTTAGAGGACTCACGCCTCGATCCCATTGAGGTGTTTCTTTTATTGTTCCCACCATGTAAAATCCAAAATGAGAATTGTAGTTTCATGCATAGCATCCTTATGCATGAACTCGCCCAATTTTTGACATTAGAAATAATGCCTATTTTGGTTTGGGCAAGTTTATGCATATGCATTGGGAGTTAATTTAAATTATGCTCTCCAAACAAACAAAAACTTATGCATAATATAATATAGTGTAGTTGCATCACTTGTTTATATGCTATATAGTTCGCATTTAGTTTAGGTGTAACACCCCGTAATTTCGGACCGTTATTATATTGCGAAAGTAATTTATTAATCAAGTTGAATTTAATATTAATGTATATGAAGTAATAATAATTCAATGAAATATAATTCTATTATATTTTGAAGTAAATTATTATTTTGATAGTTTCGAAATGTTTAAAAATAGTTTAAACCATGTAAAAACCTTTTATTTCGAAATAAGGGCATATCGGGGAAAATGGCGATTCTTGTGAAAATTGGGCAAACGATTTTGGAAATGGGTCATATGAGTACTCAATCTTCTTGTAAGCTCGTGTTTAAGCACTTTGGCATTGTCGGAATTTGCATTTGACGAACGGTTCTAATTATCGTCGAAATGAGCCAAAACCGACTAATGAAATTCCGCCACATACCCTGCTCTTTCCCTCCTTTCCACGGCACACCTCCTCTTCCTCCTTCCCATTTCTTCCTAGGACTTCCTTTGTTCTTCTTTTGTGCCTCTTGACCGAAATCCACAAAAAAAAAAACAAATAATCTTACAATCGTAATTTCATCATAACTTCTTCGTTTCTAGTCCGATTTTCGCAAAATTTATATTTTCGAAATCCTCTCTTCAAGATCTACATCCTAGTATGTTTTTATTTCAGTTTTCATTATGTTGATTTAAGATGATTTTGGGCATAATTTCGGTTTTAATAGTTATTATTGTGTTTTTGTTGTTTTTAATAGGTGAAGATTATGAGGATGATATAGGGGACTCCTATATAGTAGAGGATGATGGGTAGCTACTGTTTTTAGGGTTTTCTCAAGGGTTATTTTGCGTTTTTCTAGCTTAAGGTAACATATTTCGAGTTACTCGACGAATAAATGTCACATTCTTTGCTTTTTGTATGATTTTATGATTGTTATTTGAGTAGTTTATTTCACATGAAAATATGTGTTAAATTTATGTCTTTTGTATGTTTAAGTTCACATATTAGTATGGAAATGAAATGGGAATGATTAATTGATGCTTCAGACGATGTTAAACTGAACAAAAATGGAGAAATGGAGGGTTTGGGGGCGGCCAAAGCAGGGCCGTGCGCAGGCCACGGCAAAGCATTTGCGACCACAGGTTGGCCGGGTCGGCCCGTTGCTTGTCTTCGCGATTTTTCATGCGTTGTTCGTAGTTTCGGGTTTATTAACGTTACATTTAGTATAAGTAACATATGGGTAGTCTTATGAATTGAATAATGTTAATAGTAAATATAATGTTGATGGTAAAGTTATGCTTATATTGGTAGTTGGCACATGTTAGGATAGGTTATGATATGAAATTGTAATGAATAGGCTTAAAATGAATTTTATAGCGATAATTGCAATGTTTGGATGATTATGCCGAAAACTGAGCCTTGGTCCCTTTGATGAATCGATGTCGGTCAATTGTGTGATTGATTGGTCACGCGATTGAACCCGCATCGCCGCAGGACTGGGGTTGCGGGTAAAAATTCGGTTGGATGAAAATTATTGTGTGAAATGGATAATTGGCCTTATTCTTGTTTTAGGCCATTTATTATGTTTTTATTTCACATGTGTTGTTGGTTGATTTGAATGGTTTCTTATATTGTAAAACGGCCCTAGATTCCCGAAACCTTTAATATTGTTAATAGTTCTTGAAATGGGGCTGGTATTGAATACTTCTTGCAGGTTGGTTTCTCATTCTTATAATTTGGGTAATTGAATATATAAAGGTTATGAGTACCATTAAAGCGGGGATTGTGTTGTTGGTCATTTGCTTATATGTGTGGTATTGTTGTGTTTGTCATAGATAGGTCTTTATAGTCTTTGACGAGTATATGTTCACTGCTTAATAGCCTTTGTGTTCCTGACTTGGTGGGTTTATATCCAAGTTGAGGCATGACCTCGTTACTTATTTTGAGAGTAAGTGGTCAGCTTAAGTACTAGCCAACCCTTTGGTGGACTCCTTAGGGTACTCACTTTGTTTTAAAAAAATTGTGGGTCTTGGGTGCGGTGGTGTGTATCCGCATGTCTAGGTCTGCGCAGATTTTAGGCTAGGGTTGTGTTGTGTCTTGGCCATGTTTTGATAGAACCTCTGAGCCAAGATACCGGTTCGATTACCTTCCCTACCTCGTGGTATAGACTCGAGTTACAGAGTGACTATTGACGGTGCTAAGAACTTATGCCTGTCTTTGATATATTGCCCTTTCTTGTATGGTGATTTTATGAATTGTAATAGGTGAGATGCAAGCCGGTTACAATTGATAAAGTTTGGATTACTGCTTGTTATATGTTTCACATGATAGTTTAATTTGGTCAGTTTAGTGTTCATATGTTAGAATATTCGATAATTAGTTTATTTATGATGTTGTTTACATGTTACATTACATGTTACATTAAATATGACATTTCGTGGCTGGGAGGACTCGAAGTTACTCCCCACTGAATTGTGGCTTTCGTGTTTGTATAAAATGCGATTGACAGGTTGATGATGTTTAGATGGGGTACATGGACGAGCTAGCGAGCAAAAGAACCTTGGACCTAGTTTGGTTATATTTTGTAGTAAACCTTTAAACTTATGGTTGTGTTTATATTTTGGAGGGACATATGTCTCCCTCTCTTACTTTTAAATTAGTTTGTTAGTTTTTGCAGGTTTTGGCACTCTTCTTTTGGAAATTTTTGTGAATGGTTTAGAAAAGTTTTTTTAAAATTACAGGTTTTATCTAGTTGAACCAATTACAAACATATCCTGTCAGTTTTTCTGTAGAATTTACGTGTTTATTTAACGCTAAAAATGAGAGTGTCACAGTTGGTATCAGAGCATATTTGCTCCCGACGCACGTTTGTGCACCCCAATATAAATAACTTGACCTTCAAATAATAAACTCGAGAGATGGGTAGGATGGGTAGACTTAGGACCTTATGTTGTAGTCTCTTTGTGATTGCTATTTGTTAGGTGCTAACCAATGTTCTCTTTTGCAAGATGGCCCTCCAAGAAACGTAGATAATGCAATCCTACAAGCTAGGTTTGTTAATTGTTAGTTATTAATTTTCGTGCCGTTGAAGCTATGACCGTGATCTTACTCGTTGGTGACCAAGATTGAGTGGCTGTTGCCGAATGTTGAAGATTGGTTATGCCAAATGAAGAATGCTTCCACTTTCTCGATATTTCTTTTCGTATTGGTGTACCCTACCTTAATCTTTCAATCTAGTTGTCTATTCGTCTTTCTAATTCCTCTTCTCTCGCCTTGGTAATTACTCTTGTATTCTTTCTCCCGATTCATCCTTGGTTCGTTTTCTTCTTATAATAAGAGTCCTTGTGGACACCTTCCTTTTATTCCACGGGATAGTCCCCTTGTTCAAGAGAACCCGGTTTTGAGAGAATGTTTTTAACTGAGTCTCGTACCTTGGGGTGAGTGAATGTATCATTGGAAGGCGTGAACGAGTTGAGAAATTGATTGTTTAAGGTTTGAGTTGTATATGAGAAGATAACTTAGGATCCTTTGGTTAGTCTTGTTAGTTGTGCTTGATGAGAGAGCCTAGTGAGTTGAGAAACACCTTGGGATTTATGTCTATTGAGAGCTTGTTTGTTATAGGTGATTGAGCATGGGTACTACCTTAGCACATAAATTGGAATGAACCTAAGCTACTTCATTTGAGAGTCTGGATGTTTCTTGTGGAGAATTAAAGGAATGATAGTTAGCCCAATCTTTGTAGGCCTTGAAAGGAATACAATAGGACATTGACGTTGCTTAATGGATTGGTATCGTACTTTGGAATTAGTTAGTTTGTTAAAACCTTTTGAGTTGACCAAATCTAGTATAGAGTAGCCCTTGTTGACCTTTTGAAATTTGAGAACACGTGGTTGACCTTTTTAATCATATCTGAATTTGGGAATTTTGGTGGGGAGTTGTTCGATGTAGTTCGTGAGTTCAAAGATGCGATTCTAATTTATGGTATCGGAGACTAGAAGTACGAAGTGGTGAGATGATAGTGTAAACAAGCCATGGTACTTGGGGATGACATAGCAAGTGAAGTTCGATGACGAGAATTGTAAAGGAGATACTTTGGGACTTGGATGGTAACAAATGAATTTGTGTGGTGAATTGAATTTTGGCTCTTGGAACCAATTGAGTTGAGGAAAACCTACCATTGTGGAGTCCTTGTTAGTCCTATGATTTGGTAGACTTTTGAGTCTTTGTTGAGCACCTTAGTGATGTAACCTTATCATAGCGATTATAAGCTTTGAGGAGTGTTTGGTTAAGCGGTAACCCTTTCATTATGCCGCTTCTGTTCTCCTCTCCTTCTCTTTAGCGTTCGTTGAACCCTGTTTTTATGCCGAAGTTTACGTATCTTCTTCTTGCCCGAGATATCTTCTTGACTCGAGTACCTCTTATTTATGTCAACCGTTATCTTTACAGTCCGACTCCCTAGTTTCCTAACTTGTCATGCTCATGCACCCTTCGAAAATATTTTACCGTTTCTCTATCCCGTTATCACTCCTTATCTACTTAGTATAGTTGGTACCTTGTTGACCATGTTTACAGAGTTAGTGGGATGTGATTTGAGGATTTTGTATTTTGATTTTGTCGGGAATTGGTGTAGGAGTTTGTGTCTGTATTTGACCATGTAATATGAGAGCTAGATTTTTGATGGAATTCTTATGATGGCAATGTTGTAGTCTCCTTGCGATTTGAGGTTCGCGTGATTCGGTGGTATAAGACTTACTTTGGTTTCGATGTGATGATGAGACCAATGGGATTAGTTTACCTTGGTGGAGTATTTCTATGGTTATTTTGGATTTGTTTTGGGCATTGTTCGTTCGGGGATTGTTCGTTTGTCATTTGAGCCTTACTTTACGGTAGTGGGGATTGATAGCTAGGTTTGTGGAATGTTATTGTAAGTTTGGACCTTATATTTAATCCTTTGAGGAATCTTTCTATTGGAATTGGAATATTGTTGGGAAGTAGGATAGTGAATCTTGTGTAAACCGATCAGATGATTTGTGTGATGAACCCATTTATCTTATAGTTAGTGCTAATTATGGATTGGATAGTGCAACTTGTTGCTTGTGGGTTGGTTTCAAGCATGAATGCGTTTGGGAATATTGAATCTTGGTAAGGGTATAATATTGTTACTAGTTTCGATATTGGATTTTGATTTTGTTCGGTGGAGGATATTGGTGGAAACATTTTGATTGGGAAATTGTTAAGTTATAATTGTAGTGGATATGATTGTCTCAAGGATTAGCTTATAAGTAGACTTGTCGATGAGTGGTTCAGATGGCTCTTTGGATTAGCGTGGCCTCTGGTTGTTGCCCTGTTGATGTTCGGAGGACCTAGTAGGGTGACTCTGAGGTTGGAAAATTGAGTGAACTTTTCTCGATGTACCGATCTTCCTAATTCCGATCTCCGACAATTGTCATTCTTGCTATTCTGGCTTGTTCCGTTGAGTTCGCCTTTTTGGAACTCATTTGACCTTTTGAGTAAAGCGTATTGTTCGTTGACATCTTTATTGACTTCATCCAAAAATTCCACCTTTAAGAGTTCAATTCCTTCTTCTGCATTGGGTGTGAGTTCCCTATCGCGAGTTGCCCTTCTCGTTGCCGAGTTGTTTTCCATCTTGCTTAGATTCTATCTAGTTTGAGTAAACTTTTGGTTCATTATTTTAAATTTGGAGTTAAATCTACAAATTGACCTCTTTCTATAACATTTGAAAATGATTTCTCACTTTCTTTCAACCTTAGTGTTCGATTTGATACCTAAGCTATTTCTCGTTTTGTGTAATTTCGGACCAATGTGAGTTAACTTTTCGATTCATTGTTAAAATTTGTATTATATTTGAAAACTTGACTTCTGGTAAAGTTTGAAAAATGATTTACCATTTTTCTATAACAATTGCATTTGACCTTTCGCTTTCATTTTGTTTTGGCGTTAATTCGTTGTCAGGATTCGTTATTGGAGACGTCTGATAACTAGTTCTGCACTTATCGGCGAATGATTTCGTATTTTGATTTGCCCTTGATTCGGAATGATAGCGCGCTTGCATGCATCAAGAGTTCTCTCATTCCCTTGATATAGACATCGTGCTTTTGAAAGTTTTCTTAACCCCTTTTGAAGGATCATCTTTTGAAATTCCAATTTGTTTTGAATGTTTTTATTTTCGCCCTTGGAAAATTGAGTTCGTCCTTATTGTATTTTCGTTTTCTACTTGCAAGTTTCGAGGACGAAACTTCTTAAAAGGAGGGATGATTGTAACACCCGTAATTTCGGATCGTTATTATATTGCGAAAGTAATTTATTAATCAAGTTGAATTTAATATTAATGTATATGAAGTAATAATAATTCAATGAAATATAATTCTATTATATTTTGAAGTAAATTATTTATTTTGATAGTTTCGAAATGTTTAAAAATAGTTTAAACCATGTAAAAACCTTTTATTTCGAAATAAGGGCATATCGGGAAAATGGCAATTCTTTTGAAAATTGGGCAAACGATTTTGGAAATGGGTCATATGAGTACTCAATCTTCTTGTAAGCTCGTGTTTAAGCACTTTGGCATTGTCGGAATTTGCATTTGTGAACGGTTCTAATTATCGTCGAAGAAACGAGCCAAAACCGACTAATGAAATTCCGCCACATACCCCGCTCCTTCCCTCCTTTCCACGGCACACCTCCTCTTCCTCCTTCCCATTTCTTCCTAGGACTTCCTTTGTTCTTCTTTTGTGCCTCTTGACCGAAATCCACAAAAAAAAAAAAAAAAAAAAAAAATAATCTTACAATCGTAATTTCATCATAACTTCTTCGTTTCTAGTCCGATTTTCGCAAAATTTATATTTTCGGAATCCTCTCTTCAAGATCTACATCCTAGTATGTTTTAATTTCAGTTTTCATTATGTTGATTTAAGATGATTTTGGGCATAATTTCGGTTTTAATAGTTATTATTGTGTTTTTGTTGTTTTTAATAGGTGAAGATTATGAGGATGATATAGGGGACTCCTATATAGTAGAGGATGATGGGTAGCTACTGTTTTTAGGGTTTTCTCAAGGGTTATTTTGCGTTTTTCTAGCTTAAGGTAACATATTTCGAGTTACTCGACGAATAAATGTCACATTCTTTGCTTTTTGTATGATTTTATAATTGTTATTTGAGTAGTTTATTTCACATGAAAATATGTGTTAAATTCATGTCTTTTGTATGTTTAAGGTCACATATTAGTATGGAAATGAAATGGGAATAATTAATTGATGCTTCAGACGATGTTAAACTGAACAAAAATGGAGAAATGGAGGGTTTGGGGCGGCCCAAAGAGCCCGGCAGCAGTCGTCTGAGGCCCACGACAAAGCATTTGCGGCCACAGGTTGGCCCGGGTCGGCCCGTTGCTTGTCTTCGCGATTTTTCATGCGTTGTTCGTAGTTTCGGGTTTATTAACGTTACATTTAGTATAAGTAACATATGGGTAGTCTTATGAATTGAATAATGTTAATAGTAAATATAATGTTGATGGTAAAGTTATGCTTATATTGGTAGTTGGCACATGTTAGGATAGGTTATGATATGAAATTGTAATGAATAGGCTTAAAATGAATTTTATAGCGATAATTGCAATGTTTGGATGATTATCAAAATCGAGCCTTGGTCCCTTTGATGAATCGATGTCGAGTCAATTGTGTGATTGGTCACCGCGATTGAACCGTGCACTGTCCGCAGGATCGGGGTTGCGGGTAAAAATTCGGTTGGATGAAAATTATTGTGTGAAATGGATAATTGGCCTTATTCTTGTTTTAGGCCATTTATTATGTTTTTATTTCACATGTGTTGTTGGTTGATTTGAATGGTTTCTTATATTGTAAAAACGGCCCTAGATTCTCTGAAACCTTTAATATTGTTAATAGTGCTTGAAATGGAACTGGTATTGAATACTTCTTGGCTCTTGCAGGTTGGTTTCTCATTCTTATAATTTGGGTAATTGAATATATAAAGGTTATGAGTACCATTAAAACTGGGAATTGTGTTGTTGGTCAGCTGCTTATATGTGTGGTATTGTTGTGTTTGTCATAGATAGGTCTTTATAGTCTTTGACGAGTATATGTTCACTGCTTAATAGCCTTTGTGTTCCTGACTTGGTGGGTTTATATCCAAGTTGGGGCATGACCTCGTTACTTATTTTGAGAGTAAGTGGTCAGCTTAAGTACTAGCCAACCCTTTGGTGGACTCCTTAGGGTAGTCACTTTGTTTTAAAAAAATTGTGGGTCTTGGGTGCGGTGGTGTGTATCCGCATGTCTAGGTCTGCGCAGATTTTAGGCTAGGGTTGTGTTGTGTCTTGGCCATGTTTTGATAGAACCTCTGAGCCAAGATACCGGTTCGATTACCTTCCCTACCTCGTGGTATAGACTCGAGTTACAGAGTGACTATTGACGGTGCTAAGAACTTATGCCTGTCTTTGATATATTGCCCTTTCTTGTATGGTGATTTTATGAATTGTAATAGGTGAGATTCAAGCCGCTTACAATTGATAAAGTTTGGATTACTGCTTGTTATATGTTTCACATGATAGTTTAATTTGGTCAGTTTAGTGTTCATATGTTAGAATATTCAATAATTAGTTTATTTATGATGTTGTTTACATGTTACATTACATGTTACATTAAATATGACATTTCGTGGCTGGGAGGACTCGAAGTTACTCCCCACTGAATTGTGGCTTTCGTGTTTGTATAAAATGCGATTGTGGGTTGATGATGTTTAGATGGGGTACATGGACGAGCTAGCGAGCAAAAGAACCTTGGACCTAGTTTGGTTATATTTTGTAGTAAACCTTTAAACTTATGGTTGTGTTTATATTTTGGAGGGACATATGTCTCCCTCTCTTACTTTGGTTTGTATCGCTTTATTCTCGCGACTTTAGCTATGTTGTGTAAATTAGTTTGTTAGTTTTTGCAGGTTTTGGCACTCTTCTTTTGGAAATGTTTGTGAATGGTTTAGAAAAGTTTTTTTTAAATTACAGGTTTTATCTAGTTGAACCAATTACAAACATATCCTGTCAGTTTTTCTGTAGAATTTACGTGTTTATTTAACGCTAAAAATGAGGGTGTCACATTAGGAATCATGCATTTCATATAGCTTGCATAATTTCCTATCGTATTGGCCATTGAGGACAATGCCCATACTAGTGTGGGGATGGGAAATTCTAACATGACTTTTAAAAGCAAAAATGATAAAAATTGAAAAATTTTGAAAATTACAAAAACATGTCTTTTTATTTCATAAACATAAAAACCATAAAAATTTGAAAAATGCAAAAATCCAAAAACATGTTCATTTCCTTTATAGTGTAGTCTTGTATATATTGTGTTTGTATATATTGTGTTTGTTCATCCTTTTTCACATTGATAGACTACGCCACATCCGACACATGAGGATATTGAATACCGCATGGTATTATCTTTCCAATCTCCTTTCTCCTCTTTATGTTAATGACTATGTGGCTTTATTTTGATTGATGCGGTAAAAACAATGTGATTATAGGATTGCATTCAGATTATTTGGCATAATAGTTGGTAGAAGCATATGCATTAGGATGTATAAATGTTAGTTGCATCATGGCATGTAGTTGCATTTAGGAAAATTTTTGTGAAAACATCTATTTGGGAAACTTGACAAGTGTATATAGGCCCTTGTAGATACTTTTTCTTCCTGAGACTTTGTTTGTTAGAATACTTGTGAAACACCCTAGGATGTGTCATGCTAGTATCCTTTGACCCATGGATTAAGGCCTAGTCAAGAGTACCTTGTGGTGTGATAACTCCTTGGCTACCGTTTATTCCAAGGTGACCCTTGAAACCATGTAACCGTCATCCATGTTCTACCACATTTTGTCATCAAAAAAGGGAATGGGCACAAAAATTGTTCAAAATTTGAGTTCAAGTATTGAAATTAAAATGAAAAAGTTTGCAATTGCATTAAAAGAAAAGAGGAGTAACAAAAATGAAAACTTCTATGCTTCAAATATAAGCACCCTCACTACTGATGCGATCCCGCTAAGTGTTCACAAATTAAGATGTGGTCGTTGGTCACGGTCGAATCAAAACACAATTTATAGCTCCACAAACAACTCTACAATTAGTAGAGAGGTAAGTAAAGGTCGGATCCCAAGGGACGGGAGTTGAAATGAGATTTCTATTGTAACTAGTGGTGTCTAAGGGGTGTCACAAATTGGGTTGATGTAGAAGGTTACTAAACTAGAATAACAATGAAAATAAACAAGCAAGATGAATTAAAGGGGTGTAACAATTGATTAAAGGCACTAGGGTGTCATGGGATCATAGGGGAATCATGGGATATGATCATACAAACATGTTCTCAAATTATAAGCAAGCAATTATTGTTGTGATGGATTGAGTTGGGTTATATCTTATAATCCTAGGAAAGTTTGGGTCCGAATCGATTAGATTGTACAACACCTACAAGTCGACTTAATCTTCCCTACTCAACAACATGCATGGTCTAATGAGACTCGAGTTGGGTTATGTCTTACAAGTCTCATTGAAAAGATAGGAGATGATAGTAAATGCAAGGATTCATAGGCTTAGCATTTCATCAAATATAACATGTGCATGAGTTGAGATCAAAACAAGCAAGCAAATAAAACATGAAAGCATATTAATTTAAGCATGAATCATTCCCCATGTTGGTTTCCCTAATCACCCATTAACCCTAGCTAAGAGACTACTCACTCATTATCATGTTGATCATGCTAGCAAGGTTGTCAATCATACCAACAATACGAAACATGATGAATAAATGAAAGTAATTAGCAATAATTAAAAAGGGATTAAGAGATTATACCTACTAATGATTCCAATAATAAAGCAAGAATAATAAAAGTACTTGATGTTTGATTGAGAGGTTGTCAATCTCCCAATAATAACCCAAATAATCTTCAATTACCCAAAATAAAGGATGAACAAGAGAGAGATTAAAGAACTAAAACTTGGATTAAAACTTGATTAATACTTGATTACAATATTGAAGAGAGATTTGATTGATATTAACTACACTAATTATTGATAAGAAGAACATGCTCCTCTAATTAGACTGATGGGGTATTTATAGTGAAAATTAGGGAGGATGCATTAGGGTTAACTAAGGGCTAAACTAGTAATTACACTTTTTAAGTTGAGCAGGGAGGACCCGGTATTTTTGGAGAGAAGGGCTTCTCTTTTCGTAGCTTGAAGAAGACAATCCGTGCTGTGAAGAAATCCGGGCGGAATAGGGTTGGGACGGGCGGATTGCACTGTTGGAATCCGAGCGGATTCTGGGGAATCCGGGCGGATTGTTAAGGGGGAATCCGAGCGGATTCAGGCAAGGACGCTCGGATTATGCTGGGGTTGGACGGACGGATTGTTGACAATCCGCTCGGATTGTCAGTCAGCATAGTAACTTCTTCTTTTCTTCCCTTTTCTTCATAAATTCCTTGGGGATTTCCTTGGGGACTCAAGGATCTTTCCTCAACATTGCTCTTCTACTATGATATGTACAAAGGCCTTCTAAACTTGTCTCTCCTTGATGCTTGGTCATTGAATTCGATCAATTTAGTCTCGTTTTGCCATGAAAATGCAAGATTCTTACTCCTTTCCTACCAAGGGATCAAAATCTCAAAAAATATGCAAAACAAAGAACTAAAGATAAGAAATGACCCAAATAAGCACTAAAGAAGCATGGAAACAAGGCTAATTCGGGGGCTAAATATGCGCCAATTATGGTCACATCAAATATCCCCAAACCGAACCTTTGCTCGTCCCGAGTAAAGAGGTGACAAAGACTAGGACCAATACTAACCTATCCTAATAATATAGCCGATATGAGACAATTAGCGGGTCTCACTCCGCCCCTTCAACTCACAACAAGGCAACCATGAGGTAGGATGCCTTCTTGCAAGGCAAGGTGGGTCTTGCCAAAATGGCGACACATCCAAACATTAAGCACACAAAAACACATAATGGATGCATCTACAAAAAGAATAGCCACTCCCTCATCAAGTGGCGGAAATTATCTACAAGGGAAGCAATTCAAGGGTACACAATCCTTCATAGATGCAATTTGTTCAAACTACTAAGCCTAGAAGGATACCAATAAATCACCTCCAATTTGTGTCAAGCTAGGGTACCTTTGTCCTCAATCGTTAAATGCTTTTGTCAAGAGTAGCCTCCATATGGTGTTAGAAACACTGGAGGATCGCGGAATTCCTCCTCTTGCCTAGACAAGAAGAAGGGTCGTCCCCTCTCTACCATGCACAAAAATGGATATGATGGATAAAGGGATCAATAAATATTTGAGTTTCACTTTGGGAGTTTGCTTTTGTTTTTGTTTTTCCCCCCAATTTTCTTGTGGCATTTGACATTTGAGAACACTTTCTTGCCATTTCTTTTTTATTTTTGGCATTTCAATACTTGACAACTTTTTTGCATTTCTTTTTGAACATTTTCAAAGTCACCCCAATTAGTAACGAGGGTGCCTTGTATTTGAAGCTTAGGAGTTCTATTTTTGCTCCTCTTTTCATTTGATGCATTTAGATTACCTCCCGTTGCGTATGCATTAACTTCCCCAAACCGAGTGAGACACTAATGCTAATGTCCAAGGATGGGTATAGTTCATGCACACACTATGCTATGCATGAAACTAATTTGTCATTTTGGATTTTACAAATGGGAACAATAAAATAAGAACACCTCAATGGTACCGAGGTGTGAGTCCTTTGATGTTGCTAGGACTACTCCAACAATGATCAAAATTAAATAAAATACAAAGAGAGAAATAGACAAACCATGAGAGTGTAGGAGTCTCCAAGGCTTGCTAATCTTCCATCATGCTATCATCATCACTTCCCTCATGAGAAGTGGTGACATTGCCGCTTTCCTTGTCATTTACTTCTTCACTTTCTTCCTCATCTTCATCTTCACCATCTTCACCATCCTTTTCTCCTTCACTTGCTTCTTCCTCAATATTATCATCAACTTCTTCATCATTTCCAACAACCTCATTGCCACCCAAAACGACCCTAGATGCACCCGGAAATAACGCTTCTTTATCCGCCCAACTAGGCAAAGGACAAGATGGATCAAGGAGTCCTTGCCTAGCTAAATATAGGAGGGGTGGATATTGAGCCAAATAAGCATTTTTCCGATCTTCATAGGCTTGCTTGTGCATTGCTTGCGTGAGAAGAGTCACATAGTCTTTCCCAACTTCAACTCCTTCCGGCTTGAACTCTTCATACTCAAAGGGGTAAGGTGGTATGACAATGGAAGAGGAGGGAGCTTCAAGATCACCCTTTTGTTGTTGAATGATATACTCGGCTTCTTCGGAAAGGGGAAGTAGATAATTGGTCCGGTGGACGCTTAGACGACAAATCTTCGAGGGCAAGGTGAACGATCTAGCTTCACTAGTTAGCCATCCATACTTAGTGTCAAGGGGGTTTTGGGAAACTCACTTGAACTTGTGAATCATAGTATGCATATCAACAAGATGGCCACCCTCCTTTGCTTTGTACTTGTTATCCTTATTGAAGTTAGGATCAAAGTGCTTAGCTAGGACCGTGACTAGGCCGCCATTGACAATAACGGTCATGCCCTTCTTCCCACTATCGATGTTGAGCCATCTATGTACCAAGAGCCTCAAAGAATTGTAAGGCTTGGTATGAATTCTTCCGATATTCAAAGCCGATTCAAGGAGAATAAAATCAAGTCTTGTGAAATAATTGGTGTCTTTCCTAGCAATTATGGTATTTCCCACAACCTTGTGCCATACTCTTATGCCCGGATGGTGGATCAAAAGAGCACGACTTGCATGAAAATCCTCAAATTTCTTCCCGGAGATTGCCTCCCAAAGAGGCTCGGGGTCATACTTTCCATAATGCTTAAGATAACGCGATTCATCACTAAGACCCAAAATTTCACCCAATTCCTTAAAGCTAATGCGTCTACTAACATTAGCTAGACGAAACTCGAGATTTTCTCTATTCTCAACTTTGGTGACTTTCAAAGAACTTAAAAATTCCAAGGTAAGGGAGGGGTATGTCAATTCCCTTGTTTCAAACAATTTCTTTAACCCCATGGCATTGAAAAAGGCTTTTGTTTGTTCAAGAACACCCAATTTTTGTAAGGTATCTTCACATATGAATTTGGTGGATTGTAATGACTTCATAGCAAACTTGACAAAGGTATTTCTATGGGTATCGGAAATGAAAGTTACCTCCGGATAATGCAAAAGTTGATTAATTACCGGAGTAGAAGGTGTGGTTGCTCCCATAGAAGGTTGTTGTTGTTGTTGCACTTCCAAGTTTGGTGTTGCTACCACCATAGCCAAAGCTTTCTTTGTTTGAAGAGCCTTTTGCCTTTGTGAGAGTGCCTTAGCCTTTGGTGCCTTTGTTGCCTTTGTTGCTCCCTTAGTCCTTGCCATTGATGAACTAACCAAGAAAAGAGTGAAAAATCTTCACTTTGTAGTATGCCCAAATCGATTTGAAGGTGAAAGGCTTTGCCTTTATGAAAACAAAAATCGACTCAAAGGTTGAAGATTTTATTCTTGGTTTTGATTTTTGTTGAAGAAGGAGTGATTAATTTGTTGTTGGAAGGGTGGTTTGATTTGTTTTTGTTGAATGTTGTTGAGGGTTTTTGTTTTTATGATGGAGAGGATGAGGGTTTTGATGTTGTGGGTAGTGTTTATGAATGAATGAATGAATGAATGAATGAAGGTGGGAGGGGTTTTAAAGAGGCCGAAAATTTCGAATTTGCAGGGGCAATCCGTGCGGATTCTGCCCAATCCGTGCGGATTCTGCTCTTTTTGAACTTTGCAAAACTCGCCTAAAGACGAGCGGATTTGTGACAATCCGCTCGGATTTGCTGAACACGGGACGGGCGGATTTGCTCAAAGACGGACGGATTTCTGTCCATAGAAATTTGCTTGTTTTCCTCAGCTGCAAAGACGGACGTCTTTCTCTCAGGACGGACGGATTCTTCAAGACGGGCGGATTTTCAGAAATCCGCTCGGATTCTTTAACAGTCAAGAAAATTTCAAAATTCAGCTCAGTTCAAGACGGGCGTCTTTTCTGCAAGACGCTCGGATTACATAAGACGGGCGGATTCTTGGGAATCCGCTCGGATTCTTCCTCTGTGTACACGGATTCAGTTCCACTCGTGCACAACGCATTTCCCTTATCATTCTTTCATTCTTTCTTCAAGTCTTGTGTTCTTCATTGTGGGGGCACTACTAAGGCATGGATAGCCTAGGCAATTGCCATCCCCACACTAAGGTAAAGCACTACACATCAATTGAAATTGTTAGTCCCTCCCTCACTTCTCTCTTACATGACAATTATTTTGATCAAAGTAAATAAAAATCCAAAGATGACAAAAATGCAATACAAGAATTGAAATGTAAGTTAGGGAGTTAGAAATATTTACAAGTGGTGGTTTAGGGAGGACTCCACCAAACTCTCATTCTTGATGAGATGTCATGGGGGCATGTCCAAGGTGTTGTTGATGTTGCTCAACACCTTGAAGAAGTAATCAAAGGCTTGTTCATTATCATGGTAGAGGTTCTCAATGGACCGTGGCCCTTGTTGTTGATCATGATCGATGGCATGTCCAATGTAGGGATTAAAAATCCCTTCAAATTCATCGTCCCAAAGACCACAAACTTCATTGAGTTGATCATTGAAAATCTCTTGCTTAGATGGAGACAACTCTCCCAATTTCTTCTCTTGGCCAATGAGGCCATCCTCTTCTTCCTTGGTTGATTTTGATGAGCTTTGCAAGCTCTCTTTGTCACAATTCACTTGCTCTTTGAATGGAGCATCTTCAATTTTCTTCTTCCATTGGAGTTCCGATTTCTTCTTCTCATCTTTTCGGCTATAATGATCAATCATGAAACATGGCTCATGCAAACGAGGAGCTCTCATGGTCTTGTCAAGATTAAAAGTTATGCTTTCATCTCCCACTTCTAGAGTGAGCTCACCATGTTTCACATCAATCACCGCACCGGCGGTGTGTAGGAAAGGTCTTCCTAGGATGATTGGAATGTTGGAATCTTCCTCCATATCAACAATGACAAAGTCCACCGGGATGAAAAACTTCCCAATTCGCACGGGGACATATTCCCATATCCTTAACGGTGTCTTCGTCGATCTATCGGCCATTTGGAGTGTGATGTTGGTGCATTTAAGCTCTCCCATCCCCAACCTTTTACTCACCGAGTATGGCATGACACTCACACTAGCCCCTAGATCACATAAGGCTTTGTTGATCGTCGTGTCGCCAATGGTACACGGTATTGAGAAGCTTCCCGGATCCTTTAACTTCGGAGGTGAACTACCTTGAAGTATTGCACTACTCACCTTAGTGAAGGCGATAGTCTCAAGTTTCCGGATCGACTTCTTCTTTGTGAGGATATCTTTCATGTACTTCGCATAGGCCGGAACGTGATTGATTAATTCCGTGAAAGGAATTGAGACTTCTAAATTCTTCACAATTTCCATGAACTTTCCAAGTTGATCATCAAATTTGGGCTTGGCTTGACGACTTGGAAAAGGAAGTCTAATCACAATGGGCTCCTTCTCCTTGGCCTTGTCTTCATTTTTCTTTGAACTTTCTTCTTTTGATGATTCTCCATCTTTGGAGTTTTGCACAATTTCTTCCTTTTCACTAGCTTCCACAACTTCATCCTCAACTTGCTTCTTCGGTGCTTCATACCTTGTACCACTTCTCAAGTGAATGGCACTAACGTTTCATGTCTAGGGGATTACTTTGAGGTGGTAATTGCCCCTTTTGTCTTTGTGAGCTTGAAGATGCTAGTTGAGTCAATTGGGTTTCCAACATCTTGGTGTGAGCTAGAATGTTGTTGATGGTGGTTTCTTTTGCTTGGCTATCTTTTTGCATTTGAGTGAAAAATTCTTGTTGGTTCTTTTGCATTTGGAGGACCGCTTTTTGGACATCAAAACCTTGGTCATTTTGGTGATTGTATGGATTTTGATTTTGGTAACCTTGGTTTTGATTGTAAAAGGGTCTTTGATTTTGGTTTCTCATGGGTGGTGGAGTGTATGTTGTTTGAGGGTTTTGAACATTTTGGCTTTTGTATGAGAGATTTGGATGGAATTTGGTGTTTTCATTGTAAAAGTTGGAATAAGGGGTACCACTCTTGTATGCTTGGAAAGCATTCACTTGTTCATTTGTTCCCCTACATTCACCTTGGTCATGTCCTAAAGTTCCACAATTCTCACATATCCCACTTGGGATTGATGAGGATGCCGTCATGGCATTAACATGATGCTTCGATGATTTTGAGTTTTCCTCAAGTCTAGCCATAGCTTGTTCAAACTTCAAGTTGATTGTGTCAATGTGAGCACTAAGTTGAGCACCCAATTGAGTAACGGAGTCCACTTCATGCTTTCCTCCTCTAGTAGCCTTGCGAGGTCTACTATATTGTGAGTTATGGACCGCCATTTCCTCAATCTTGTTCCATGTTTGATTGTCATCAACTTCGGTGAACATTCCATTTGATCCCATATTGAGAATGTTCCTAGAATCTTCATATAAACCATTCCAAAATTGTTGCACCAAAAACCATTCGCTAAGTCCATGGTGAGGACATGAGCGACAAATTCCTTTGAACCGCTCCCAAGCTTCATACAAAGACTCTTCATCCCTTTGCTTAAAACCCGTAATTTGAGCTCTTAGCATGTTGGTCTTTTCCGATGGGTAGAATTTTTTGTAGAAAGCTAGAGCCAACTTCTTCCAAGAATCTATTCCAAGGGTGGCCTTATCAAGGCCCTTCAACCATTGCTTTGCGGTGCCGATTAAGGAAAAAGGAAATAAGACCCATCTAATTTGGTCTTGAGTCACGCCCGTTTGAGAGATAGCATCACAATAATCGCAAAAGGTTTCCATATGAGAATGAGGGTCCTCACTAGGCATCCCCCCAAATTGGCTCCTCTCAACTAGTTGGATGAAGGCGGACTTGGCAATAAAATTTCCGGTGAGATGTTGCCGTGTAGGAGTACCATTTGGTATATTCTCCTCGGTGGGTACGGAGTGTGACGAGAATTTTGGCATTGTAGGTGGATTTTGTGGGGTATTGTGTAATGGGTTTTCTTCTCCTTCTATTGCGAAAGGATTGACAAACTCACTAGTGGGTTGAACAACTTCACCAACACCTCTCAAATTCCTCCTAACAAGTCTCCTATTGTTCGTCAAGGTTCTTTCGATTTCACGGTCAAAAGGTAACAAATCACTTTGTAACCTTCTAGACATGCAAAATATCAAACAACTCAAAAACAATTAGAACAAACCTTGAGGAGTTTTACTTCCTCAAGGCGAAGAAAGACACAACTAATAACAAAAAGGAAATCTAAGTCAAACAAACAGCGTCCCCGGCAACGGCGCCATTTTTTGTGCGATCCCGCTAAGTGTTAACCAATTAAGATGTGGTCGTTGGTCACGGTCGAATCAAAACACAATTTATAGCTCCACAAACAACTCTACAATTAGTAAAGAGGTAAGTAATGGTCGGATCCCAAGGGACGGGAGTTGAAATGAGATTTCTATTGTAACTAGTGGTGTCTAAGGGGTGTCACAAATTGGGTTGATGTAGAAGGTTACTAAACTAGAATAACAATGAAAATAAACAAGCAAGATGAATTAAAGGGGTGTAAACAATTGATTAAAGGCACTAGGGTGTCATGGGATCATAGGGGAATCATGGGATATGATCATACAAACATGTTCTCAAATTATAAGCAAGCAATTATTGTTGTGATGGATTAAGTTGGGTTATATCTTACAATCCTAGGAAAGTTTGGGTCCCGGAGCCGAATCGATTAGATTGTACAACACCTACAAGTCGACTTAATCTTCCCTACTCAACAACATGCATGGTCTAATGAGACTCGAGTTGGGTTATGTCTTACAAGTCTCATTGAAAAGATAGGAGATGATAGTAAATGCAAGGATTCATAGGCTTAGCATTTCATCAAATATAACATGTGCATGAGTTGAGATCAAAACAAGCAAGCAAATAAAACATGAAAGCATATTAATTTAAGCATGAATCATTCCCCATGTTGGTTTCCCCTAATCACCCATTAACCCTAGCTAAGAGACTACTCACTCATTATCATGTTGATCATGCTAGCAAGGTTGTCAATCATACCAACAATACGAAACATGATGAATAAATGAAAGTAATTAGCAATAATTAAAAAGGGATTAAGAGATTATACCTACTAATGATTCCAATAATAAAGCAAGAATAATAGAAGTACTTGATGTTTGATTGAGAGGTTGTCAATCTCCCAATAATAACCCAAATAATCTTCAATTACCCAAAATAAAGGATGAACAAGAGAGAGATTAAAGAACTAAAACTTGGATTAAAACTTGATTAATACTTGATTACAATATTGAAGAGAGATTTGATTGATATTAACTACACTAATTATTGATAAGAAGAACATGCTCCTCTAATTAGACTGATGGGGTATTTATAGTGAAAATTAGGGAGGATGCATTAGGGTTAACTAAGGGCTAAACTAGTAATTACACTTTTTAAGTTGAGCAAGGAGGACCCGGTATTTTTGGAGAGAAGGGCTTCTCTTTTCGTAGCTTGAAGAAGACAATCCGTGCTGTGAAGAAATCCGGGCGAAATAGGGTCGGGACGGGCGGATTGCACCGTTGGAATCCGGGCGGATTGTTGAGGGGGAATCCGATCGGATTCAGGCAAGGACGCTCGGATTGTGCTGGGGCTGGACGGACGGATTGTTGACAATCCGCTCGTATTGTCAGTCAGCATAGTAACTTCTTCTTTTCTTCCCTTTTCTTCATAAATTCCTTGGGGATTTCCTTGGGGACTCAAGGATCTTTCCTCAACATTGCTCTTCTACTATGATATGTACAAAGGCCTTCTAATCTTGTCTCTCCTTGATGCTTGGTCATTGAATTCGATCAATTTAGTCTCGTTTTGCCATGAAAATGCAAGATTCTTACTCCTTTCCTACCAAGGGATCAAAATCTCAAAGAATATGCAAAACAAAGAACTAAAGATAAGAAATGACCCAAATAAGCACTAAAGAAGCATGGAAACAAGGCTAATTCGGGGGCTAAATATGCGCCAATTATGGTCACATCAACTACAAATGGGGTGACTTTGAAAATGTTCAAAAGAAATGCAAGAAAAAGTTGAAAAATTGTCAAGTGTTGAAAAATGCCAAACATCAAAGAAATGGCAAAGAAATGTCCTCAAAATGTCAAATGCCACAAATTGGGCGGAAAAACAATAACGAAAATAAAACTCCCATATGAAACTCAAGTTCTATTGATCCCTTTTCCATCGTATCCACTTTTGTGCATGGTAGAGAGAGGACGACCCTTCTTCTTGTCTAGGCAAGAAGGGGAATTCCGCAATCCTCCAGTGTTTCTAACACCATAGGGAGTCTACTCTTGACGAAAGCATTTAACAATTGAGGACAAAGGTACCCTAGCTTGACACAACTTGGAGGTGATTTATTGGTATCCTTCTAGGCTTAATAGTTTGAAGAAACCGTATCTATAATAGAATGTATACCCTTAGATTGCTTCCCCTTTAGATAATTTCCGCCACTTAGATGAGGAAAGTGGCTATTCATTTTTGTAGATCCATCCATTACTTGTTTTGTGTGCTTTAATGCTTGGATGTATCACCATTTTGGCAAGCCCCACCTTGCCTTGCAAGAAGGTATCCTACCTCATGGTTGTCTTGTTGTGAGTTGAAGGGGCAGAGTTAGACCCGGTAATTGTCCCACATCGGCTATATTAGTCGGCTAGTTTGAATAAGAGTCCTAGTCTTTGTCACCTCTTTACTCGGGACGAGCAAAGGTTCAGTTTGGGGATATTTGATGTGACTCATATTTGAGCACATTTAGTCCCCGAATTAGCCTCGTTCCTATGCTTTATAGTGCATAATTGGGTCATTTACTATCTTTAGTTTCTCAATTTGCATATTCTTTGAGGTTTGTTTCCTTGGTAGGAGAGGAGTGCAAACCTTGCATTTTCATGGCGAAATGGAGCTAAGTTGAACTCATTCAATGACCAAAGCATCAAAGGGAAGACGATACTAGAAGGCCTTTATAGATAATAAAGTAGATTGGGAAATGATGAAAGGATCCTTGCATCCTCAACAAGATCCCCGCGGATTGTTTAGGAAACAAGAGAAGAGAAGTGCCTGACTACCAATCCGAGCGGATTGCAGCCAATCCGAGCGTCCCCCTTCCCAGTAATCCGAGCGTCCCGATGCCAAGACGCTCGTCTTAAAGCCAAGCAATCCGAGCGTCTCTCCCATGATCCGCTCGGATCCCCTTACAGACTCCACCGTGCAGGCTTCCAAGACGCTCAGGACGAGCATATCTTCGTGGGACTAGCAAAACGGAGATGCGCATCTCCTTGGAGAGGAGCACTTCCTCAACTTTTCTTAAGGGTCTTAATAGTCATTTAAGCCCTTAGCAACCCTAATATTTGTACCTAATCTTTAGTATAAATACCCCTTTGTACTACCTAGATTAGCATTTGATCTCAATACAATCTTAATCCTATATTAATATTGTCTTAATCTTGTAATCAACTTTTAATCTAGTATTAATACAAATCTAATTCCTTAATCTTTCCTTAATTTCTCTATTATTCATCATTTATTTTGGGTAATTAGAATATTGTTTGGGTTTATTTGGAGGATTGACAACCTTCCATCAATCATCAAGTACTTCTATTATTCTTTACTTTATTATTTGGAATTGTCTTCATAGGTATAATTCTCTCTTAAGCCTTTTTAATTATTGTTAATTATTTTCATTTGTTCATCATGTTTTGCCTTGCTAGTATGATTGACAACCTTGTTAGCATGTTAAACTTGATACTGGGTGAGTAGTTTCCTTAACTAGGGTTAATGGGGAATTAGGGGAAACCAACATGGGGATTGATTCATGCTTAATCTAATATGCTTTCATAATTAATTTGCTTGATTGTTGTGATTTCAACTTATGCACATCTTATGTTTGATTAGATGCGAGCCTATGAATCCTCGCCTTTTTTACCCATCACTTACCTTTTCAATGAGACTTGTAAGATATAAAACAACTCGAGTCTCATTAGACCATGCATGTAGTTGGATAGGAAGGATAAAGTCGACTTGTAGTGTTGTACAATCTAATCGATTCGGCTCCGGGACCCAAACCTTCTTAGGGATTGTAAGATATACACTAACTCGATCCCATCACAACAATAAGTGCTTGCATCTAGTAGAGAATATGTTTGTATGATCAAATCCCATAAATCTCCTATGAACCCATGACACCCTAGTGCTTTTAATCAATTGTTTACATCTCATATTTTAATTATCTTGCTTATTTTCATTACTTTATTTACATTGTTGATTAGTTTAGTTGATCTCCTACCTTAACCCATGTCGTGACACCCCTAGACACAACCATTTGCAGTAGAAAATCCTACATCAATACCTGTCCCTTGGGATCCGACCTTTACTTACCTCTTTACTAAGAGTAGAGTAGTTTGTGAAGTTATAAATATTGTTTTGGTCAAGGTAACTTTTGACGACGAGTAACAAAACCGACGAACCAATTAGCGTCACAAGCAAAACAAGTTTTTTTTGTTACCGATCCTATGGATAACAAGTGGTTAGTTGTTCTATCTTGCCATCGCCGAATTCCAGATGATGAAGACGTCGAATTTGAAGGACTTGATCACAGTGCTATATCGCAATTTGGTAATGATGTTGAAAATGTTAACATTCCAAACATATATACACGGGATGATAATGATGAAGGTATTTGGGTTAATGAAGAGACTAGAAAATCCAAAAAAACGTTCCCGACAGCCGTGAAAATATCAGCAATCCAATCGAGTTATCTTACGTCATGTGTAATTAATGTCTCCAACATTGTTGTAAACATTTTCTGTTGTTGTAGCGGGCGGGTTTGGGAAAAATCGTATCCAACAAAATGATGCTTTATCTATAGGAAAATGATCCTTTATTTCTTGGCGGTAAAATCAAACAAAATGAAATATAAATTAAAACGGATATACCCAAACCATTGATCTGGACGTGTACAGTTATAACGGTTGAGGCCGTTGTTATGTTTATAAAATTGTTGCTTTATTTCATGGCGGGAAAATAAAAAAAAATTAAAATATTTAAGACAACGGTTATTTCCAACCCGTTGTAGATAGTACTAATCAATTACGGTTTCAAAAAAAACCGTAGTCTATTTGGAAAAAAAATATAACGATTTTTCTTATACCGTGTTTATTACTTTCCAATAAACAAGGTCTTGCAAGAAGTGTTGTATTATTTACACATATATACTCTGAGCTTCCCCTCCCCCACATAATATTCTCAAACGTTGAGCTTCCCCGCTACCACCAGCCTACCCAATCGCCGTCGCAGTCATCGTCGCCATTGCCGCCGCCAGATCAATCCGGATTCTTCTCTTTAAAGAAGTAATAAACCCTCCTCTCTAGAGATTTGTTTGTTATTACAAGTATGCATTGTTATTATTTGTTTATTAATTTCCGCTTTAGATATATATGGTCCAAAAGTGCAAAAGCAACGATGGAAATGTGTCAGGCGATGCCTCAGGTGATGAGAATAATTTGCAACACACTGCGGGTCGAATGCGCCACAGGGTTTCCCTAGAAGCAATAAATTCAAAGATACCTAATCCTTCACAATGGGATAAAGATACAGGGCTGCCATATGGTAAATATGCCGGGTATTTTGCGAGTTGGATTGTTTGTTGTGTAAGACAATATGTGCCTCTCAGTACACCGCGTATCAGTGAACTGGATCAAATACGGAACACCATGATAATAAACAAAATAAAGGTATGTATATACAATAATAAATGTTTTAGCTGAAATTAAGTTACTACTTGATATGTGTATTAGCCGAAACACTTGTACCAACTATGCCCATCATATATGCAGTTAACTTACGTTGTCCCCGAAATGTATGATAAGTACCTAAAAAAAATACAGGGGAAGCCGTCAGATCATGGAAGTTAAAGATGGCTGAGAACCAGTTGTTCAACAAGGAAACCGGGGAGATGAACAAGAACCCACCAAAAAATAAGTATCCGTATGTCAGTCAGGATCATTGGGATAGCTATATCGTTTATAGGCAGTCTGACAAGTTTAAGGTAATTTAATAATAATAAGAAGAAAAGAAGTATACTTAGTTTAGTGTTTGGTCATGCTTACGTTTCTTGATACAATTTATTTGATGGAGGCTATGAGTGAGAGGAACAAGGATAACATTTCAAAGACAAAGACCATCTTTTACGACTCCCGAGGTGGTTATAGATTGATTAAGAAGAAACTTGTAAGTACTACATAATTCTTATAGTATTAGACTATTAGGTGTTATAGTTAGATGTTATATATGTTCATCGTAATCATACATATTTTGAGAGGATATCAATATGATGATTGAATTGTAAGCAAAGCTTGGAAAATTCAGTCATCACGACGCTTGTGTGGAAGGTCACACTCCTAAGAATGGAAAGACGGAAACTGAATATGATTTAGACATCAAAGAGAAAATTGTAAGTTTGAATAAATATGTCACTCCTACCACTGGTAGTCGGAGTTATATAATTGTGTGTTGCGTAATGGTTTTATGTGTATGTAGAGGATCTGTGAGAAGGAGGTAGAGGAAGGAAAATGGAAGCGTGAAGTACGTGATGACATTCTTGCTAGGGCAATCGGCAAACCAGAGCATCCAGGTCGTGTGAGAGGGTTAGGAACGCATGGTGGTATCACTAAGTATTTTGGGAAAATTACTCGACGTGGTGATGCTTCCAAGAAGGTAATCTATAAATACTGTATTTGAACTAACGTAATTAATTTACAACTATATATGCTGACATTAATTTCTACTATACAGCTACATAAAATAGCCAGGTTCAGAAAAGGAGTTGGATATGGTTCAAGAAGTCATAAAGAAAGCAGAGGAGGAGGAGGAGGAGGAGGAGGAGGAGGAGGAGGAGGAGGAGGAGGAGGAGCGGGAGGAGAAGGAGGAGGCGAAGAAGGAGGAGGAGGAGGAGGAGGAGGAGGAGGAAAAAGAGGTAATAATATTTGTCTTATATACAGTGTGTTATATGATTTGGAAAATCAGTACGTGTTATATGGACAAGTGTTAATGTACAGAAGGAAGCCGAGGATGACATGACAAGGGAGAAGGAAATGGGAAAGGAGACTGAAGTTGGAGCCGAGGATCGATATCAGGCAGTTGAAGAGGAAGAGGATGCCAGGAAGGACGTGACACAGGATGAAGTGGAGGTAGTTGATGATCAGATGTTCTTCTCAACACCGAAAAAGGTAATAGCTGCTAGTTTATAATTATTCATATCATACACGTTTTTTACTTAGGAAATTTATTAAAGGTAGTGAATGTATGTGTACTAATTGATTAAACCTGAGGTGAAGGGCTATTGCAAGGTGGCTTGTCGTCTGTCCTATTTACAGGGGAAATAGAAAGTTGTTGTTGCCAGGGGATACTGTTAGGTTCATATACCTATTATTAGACTCCTCTAATAGTGAACTAATTAACTTGTTAATTATTTGTTCTTTAGATCTAGTGCATGCATAACAAAAGGAAAGATTGATAAGAAAACAATGTCCCTTACATTGTAAATTTCGGATTATGGGCACAATTAAGGTCTCCTACCTTCACTTGTTCTTGAGCTATGATGAGTAATAGGATGATCCACCAAAGACTTCAAGTATAGAAGCCACTCCTCTTGATTGCACCCAAGATTATCCCTTATATGTACTAAATAATATTTGCTAGATATTTGTTTAGTAGTTTACCTTATAATTGATTACTAATACTCATATATTACACTAATAAAATTAGTAATTTGATTGAACAAATTTAATCATAATTTCTCTAGTTTTAGAGAAAGATGAACAAGAAAATGTGAGACAGAGAAAAGGTTTTGCATGTGGAATAATCAATGAATGATAAGAGACAAAAATGAGAAAAATTCTCATCACTAAAAAGGAGGGGGTGCCGTGAAAGTGGAAGGCTCTCTTCCAAAATATGGCATCTCCTTTTCCTTTTACACTTCTCAATGTGGTAGGCTTGTAAGGCTATGTAGTGTAGGTGCAATTATTTAAATTTCATCACATAATAAAATAATATAACCACAACCCACTAATACTCCTTCCATTTCGGTCCACTTCATAAAATGGACTACCATTTTATTTTGTCAATGTGTCATTTGTCACACAATATGTCACATGTAGTATGTTACATGTTATTAATTAATTTAATGCATATTTATCTCATAAATATCATTTTCTAAATTAATTAAATTACATATAACAAATTGACTAGTGATACTTGATCACATAAATAAAATGGGTCATATAATTATAATTCACAACATCTTGTAATTATAATTAACCATTCATTCTTATCACTATCGTTTCTCAAACAATAAGCAATTTTAGTAATAAAGCATTTTTATTACAAAAATAAATCTTATTTAATCCCATTACAATAAGATAAGTATATTCTCTCTCACAAATAAATTGTTCAATTTTAAGGAATTGATTAACTTGTATCGTCATACAATTAATCAACTTTACAGATAAGGGCATCATCCTTTAGGTGTGACCTTAAGGGATCAGCTGACCACCACTGTCCCACGACAGTAACGTCAAACTCTAGCAAGCCAATCGTTACCGATTAATGTTGATCAGTTGACTATATAATGAATCATCCCTTACGTATTCTTTATATGAGATTTAATTATGATATTAAATCATGTGATCACACTATTGTTGAGGACACATTTTCCAACAATCTCCCACTTGTCCGAGACAAGTGTGCGTCACCAATTCTCTTGTCCTATTACAATCTCCCACTCAATGTAAGGTGTCTTGCAGGTCGTACTTACACTTTATCATATCTTGAGTGGTTTCCTCGATCTGGAGAGTATCTGTCTGACCGGAATTATCTATCATAGATACCTTCCGAGCGTGGCCACGCATTTCCAGTTAACTACTCCTCGAGTGGCCTTGAGATTTCAAACAACCCTGACAAGGAGTGGATAATTCCTATCGCCTTATTCCCTTCGTTCAGCCACACTCCATCATAACCCAAAATATACCCAGTTTGACCTCATTTACGAAATCGTAGAGTATAAATCAAAGCTAATCAAAAGTTGTGCCCACTTGGGCGAATAGTCTCTAGTCAAAAGAATTGACTCATAAGAATACTATAGTAGCTCTTGCCACGACCAGGCTTTATGAATTACCAGAACACTATAAGCGGTCACTGCCTGACAGAGTGTCCCATACAGTCTGCCTATGTGATCGACTAGTCATCCCATATGACTCTATGGCACTTGAACTTGCCATCAATCGCATCACACTCTAGTCACTTCGAGATGTCACCTCATATAAGTAACTAGGAGCGAATACCTTGTCAATCGAGTTCACTTTAATGGGGTTCAATTTGTTCTCAACAACCCATTCGGATATGACAAAGTAATGGGTAAGTTTAATAAAACTCAAACGATATATGCGATTATCACATATGAATAGTCAATATGGTCGAAACCTCTTGTGAGGTTTAGTTTTCGGTACTTGTCGTTAGGAGCACCTAGACCAAAACAATATTTATAACTCCACAAACAACTCTACTATTAGTAAAGAGGCAAGTAAAGGTCGGATCCCAAGGGACGGGTATTGAAGTGAGATTTTCAATTGTAACTAGCGGTGTCTAGGGGTTTCACAATTTGGGGTTGGAATAGAAGATCACTAAACTAAATAGCAATGAAAGTAAACAAGCAAGATGATTAAAAAGGGGTGTAAACAATTGATAAAAGGCACTAGGGTGTCATGGGGTCATAGGGGATTCATGGGAATTGATCATACAAACATATTCTCAAATTATAAGCAAGCAATTATTGTTGTGATGGATCGAGTTGGTTTATATCTTACAATCCTAGGAAAGTTTGGGTCCCGAAGCCGAATCGATTAGATTGTACAACACCTACAAGTCGACTTAATCTTCCCTACTCAACTATATGCATGGTCTAATGAGACTCGAGTTGGTTTATGTCTTACAAGTTTCATTGAAAAGATAGATGATGGGTAAAAAATGCATGGATTCATAGGCTCGCATTTCATCAAACATAACATGTGCATAAGTTGATATCACAACAAGCAAGCAAATAAACTATGAAAACATATTAATTTAAGCATGAATCACCCCCCATGTTGGTTTCCCCTAATTACCCATTAACCCTAGCTAAGGAAACTACTCACTCATTATCATGTTGAACATGCTAGCAAGGTTGTCAATCATACCAACAAAGTAAAACATGATGAATAAATAAAGATGATTAACAATAATTAAAAAGGGATTAAGAGAATTATACCTACTAATGATTCCAATAATAAAGCAAAGAATAATAGAAGTACTTGATGATTGATTCAAAGGTTGTCAATCTCGCAATAATAACCCAAATAATCTTCAATTACCAAAATGAAAGATGAACAAAAGAGAGATTAAGGAAATGAGATTTGTATTAAGACTTGATTAAAAGTTGATTACAAGATTAACGAGAGATTAGAATGATATAAACTACTCTAAATATTGATAAGAGGAACATGATAATCTAATTAGACTAATGGGGTATTTATAGTGAGGATTAGGTACACAAATTAGGGTTTACTAATGGCTTAAATGACGATTAAGTCCTTGAGGAATCGCTCCTCTCAGAAAAATATGTGAGTCTCCTTTTTGCTAGTCTTTCCCGAGGTATGCGCATCCTTCATAGAACAAGTAGAAGACGGAATAGCTGTAACACAACCGAGCGTCTAGGGCACGGGACGAGCGGATTGTCTTCCTGTTGGACGAGCAGATTCGTGGGGTGGACGGGCGGATTGTGGTGGTTTTGGACGAGCGTCCCTCTGAGGAAGACGCTCGGATTGCTTGTCTTGGACGGGCGTCCAGGAGGCAATCCGCTCGGATTCTGAGTCAGCTTCCTCCTTTCTTCTTTTCTTCCTTCTTCTTCATACAATATTTGAGGATTTTGTCAGGGATGCAAGGATCTTTTCTCATCATTTCCCATCTACTACAATATGTACAAAGGCCTTCTAGTCTTGTCTTCTCTTTGATGCTTGGTCATTGAATTTAATCAATTTAGCTCTATTTTGCCATGAAAATGCAAGGTTTGCACTCCTTTCCTACCAAGGAAACAAAACCTCAAAGAATATGCAAAACAAAGGACTAAAGACAATAAATGACCCAAATATGCACTAAAAAGCATGGGAACAAGGCTAGTTCGGGGACTAAATATGCTCAAATAATGGTCACATCAAATATCCCCAAACCGAATCTTTGCTCATCCCGAGTAAAGAGGTGACAAAGACTAGGACCGTTATTTAAACTAACCTAATAGCATAGCCGATATGGGACAATTAGCGGGTCTCACTCCGCCCCTTCAACTCACAACAAGACAACCATGAGGTAGGATGCCTTCTTGCAAGGCAAGGTGGGTCTTGCCAAAATGGCGACACATCCAAGTATTAAAGCACACAAAAATCAAGTAATGGATGCATCTACAAAAGAATAGCCACTTTCCTTATCTAAGTGGCGGAAATTATCTACAAGGGAAGCAATTCAAGGGTACACACTCCTTCATAGATGCAATTTCATCAAACTACTAAGCCTAGAAGGATACCAATAAATCACCTACAATTTGTGTCAAGCTAGGGTACTTTTGTCCTCAATCGTTAAATGATTTTGTCAAGAATAGACTCCCTATGGTGTTAGAAACACTAGAGGACCGTGGAATTCCCCCCTCTTGCCTAGACAAGAAGAAGGGTCGTTCCCTCTCTACCATGCACAAAAATGGATACGATGGATAAAGGGATCAATAGTAATTGGGTTTCATTTGGGAGTTTGCTTTTTTTCCCCCCCAATTTCTTGTGGCATATAACATTTGAGAACACTTTCTTTTTGCCATTTCTTTTGATTTTTGGCATTTCAATACTTGACAACTTTCAACTTTTTGCATTTTCTTTTGAACATTTTCAAAGTCACCCCATATGTAGTGAGGGTGCCTTATATTTGAAGCATAGGAGTCTATTTTTGCTCCTCTTTTCATTTTGCAAACTTTCTTTCACTTTTCATTTCATTTCTTGAACTCAAATCAATTTCTTTTTGTGCCCATTCCCTTTGATGACAAAAATGTGGTAGAACATGGATGAATGATGGTTGCATGGTTTCAAGGGTCACCTTGGAATAAACGGTAGCCAATGAGTTATCACACCACAAGGTACTCTTGACTAGGCCTTAATCCATGGGTCAAAGGATACTAGCATGACACATCCTAGGGTGTTTTACAAGTATTCTAACAAGCAAAGTGTGACACCCCTCGATAGGGCATCAAAATTAAAGCGGAAAATACGAGATTTTTAAAACCTTTTAAAAGTTTAAAGTGCGAAATCCACAAAATAAGACTAAGAATCGAAACTAGAAAAAAGGGTACCATGTATAAATGGCTCGACAGCCCTATAAAAGGAGGAAAGTCGGTATCTTTCTTACCTAGAAAGATGGAGGGCGATGAGAGGAAGAGATGGATGCAAAAATCGTTGAAAACCGATGAGAAATGAAGGTTTTATGGCCAATTTAGTGAAGGAGGTGGGAGTTGTGTAACAATGGTGTTGTAGTTGTGTGTTTGTTGGGAAATTTCAGAATTTTGGAGTGAGGGAGATGGAGTTGTGAGGGTTTAGTTGGGGGTTTTGTGAAGGGAAAAGAGGAGAGAAAAGCCCATGAGTTATAAAAAGCCCAACAACTCAAATTGAGTCGGTCTCTACTAGAAATTACGTCTCAAGCCCACTACAACTCAAGACGGGAAATATTATTATTATTATCATTATTATCCGACCAAAATATTTATTTTATATAACTTAAGCTTTAAAAATATAATACTTATAAAAATCATATTTAATAATGAAATTAATTAAATTAAATAATTTAAAATATAAATAAGACCATAGAATGGTTAATTAAATTATAAATGTCAAAATGGAAAATTCGCGGGTGTTACAATCACCCCATCTTTTAAAAAGTTTCGTCCTTGAAACTTGAAGGTAGAAAAGAAAGGTTATAAAAAATAAAACTGAACTTTTAAAATTGGTAACCAAAACATTAAAAAGTTACTTATCGTAAGAATCAAAATCCTTTCAGAAGTCTCAAATAAAATCTTCCGACATAACCAGATTCTCATCAAAGGAACGAAAATGCTCTCGTTGCGCATTCAAGAACATCACATTCCAAATCCAAGATAAGGTCAAAAGCAAATCATTTGTATAAATCGAAAATCAAAATACTTTCAAAAACATAAATGAAGAGTTTTCAAAAGTATAAGTCTCATTCATGGAACGAAATTGCTCTTGTCGTGCACACAAGAACGCTAACTTTCCAAGTCAAAGACAAATTTAAAACGAAAATCATTCGCCGACAAGCGTAGAACAAGTTATTAAACGTTTCAAATAACGAGTTCTAACATCCGATCAACGTTAAAATCAAAAGAAAAAGGCAATTCACTCAAATTTCTTTTGCCAAAGTCAAATTAGAGATAAAGGTTTCACTTTTAAACTCAAAAAGGAAGTCAAATTTCCGAAAATATATAATATCAAACTCTGACAAAGAAATCATAAGTAGATCAAGGTTAGTTAGAAATTGAACAAAGTTAAAAGTAACTCGGGTTTAGCAATTAAAATCAATAAAAGGATTTATGCTTATAGAACAAAAGGAGAACTAAATCAAATTTCCATTTTCAAACCTTTAAAATAGGTAGGGTTTTGTAAAGGTAACATAAACTTTTAACAGTGGATCAAAATTGGTAGCTTGAAATGTTTAGAAATTGTACGAAGTGAAAAGTAAGTTAGATAACATGGATACAAGTATGCTAAGAGGGTTCAACTTAACTAATCAAAAGAGCTATGATGAATTTCATAGGGTAAGAATTGAAGTTAAATCAACAAGGATGTCAAATATAGAGTTTCACAGGTTACGAGTATCAAGTTTAAAGGAGGAGCATGGTGAAGCGAAGAAGAGAGGTATGAACGGTAATGCTTATGGTCAAAGAAGAAGGGAAATTAGGCAACAAGAAAACGTCGGTATTCAAATCCCAAACAACAACATCAACCTAAGCGGTTCCGAAAACTTCCTAACCACAAAACTCATAACCACATAACTCCCAAGGATTTCCTCAAAATACTTACACACTTTACTCCTATGCTATCCCGTGGGTCAAGTCACTCCACCACAATTGTGATTCCATAACCCTCAAATATAAGTCATCTATAAACGATTTCCACGAAAGATCAAAACTACTAACAGAGTTACACTCATAACCAACTATCGACC
Source organism: Silene latifolia (assembly GCF_048544455.1). Classification (NCBI taxonomy): domain Eukaryota; kingdom Viridiplantae; phylum Streptophyta; class Magnoliopsida; order Caryophyllales; family Caryophyllaceae; genus Silene; species Silene latifolia. The sequence continues at coordinate 89,589,982 of NC_133528.1, forward strand.
ACTAGGAGTTCTCACTATGGTAAAATCCTTAATCAAAGATCATAATCCCAAGTTCTTTATACCTTCTAACACTCCAAACAAAATCTTATTTACACTCGAATTCACAAGCATAGATGATCACATTCCCCATATTATAAAGATCATTAACCAAAAAGGTAAATAGGTATCTCACACAACATTTCCTACTCAACTTAAGTTTAGTTCCACAAATCCAACTTCGACGAAAACAAGGCTCACAAAGAATCCTCAAAGAACATCTCACTCACTCTACAACGTAGCCAACAATGCCATCACTCCACCAAGGAAACAAAGAGTAATAACCAGATCAGGAAATGATATGAAATTTCAAAGGGATACGTGAACATGACGAGGTGTGAGATTAAAGGAGTCAATAGTAAAGGTAACTAGTTGACACCAGTAAGAGACATTAGAATTAGAGAGGTATTCAAGGCAAGGAAATGACAAGTAAACTTTTATGCTTAAGAAATAAATCTAATCAAGGTATGAACGAAGGGAAGGAAGATGATTAAAGGTACGAAGGGGGATTTCAAGGTTTAATCCATACGCTTCCTAAAACTTAAGGTTCTCCCCAACAAGATCACTCCTATTAAGGTATTGTACCTCCGTAACAAAACAACCAAATCCCAAAACGAGGGTGAAGGCAATTCATCTCATTCCTCATATGCAAGTTTCTCTTAAAGGATTACACTTCTATGACTGATCAAAGTAAAATAAACGCTCACTTAAGGGTTGATAAATTGGTTAGACTCCTCGTTCACCTATCCTATCACATATTAGGATTTCCCTAAAGTAAGTCTACCACTCAAGTATAACATCATCTCTTGTCTCAAGCACTCGACACAACCTCAATGTTCCTAAAACCATAGGGTTAACAAAGACTTCTCAATACTAAGTCTCTCTCAACTCAAGAACCCTCAAGGGTCAGCTAATATCAAATCACATCACCAATCCATTATGGTCATCAACATACCATTATCCTTTCTAGTTACTAAAACAAATGTTAAAACTTTCCAATGATGTACCTTAGTCTCACTCTCATACCATACCTCAGGTGGTAATCAATATCACTCACTTAAACCAACTAATAATCCCACAATTAGCATTTCTCATATGGTCACATGTACATTATCAAACTCTCATATCCAAAGTGATTACAAAAGCCATTCACAAACTCGACTTACTTAATAAATCCTACATCCTCAAATCCACCATTCAGTTTCATCCATTTTAAGTCAAGTACTAAGCATTAGTATCCCAAGGCACGTCTCACTACACTTCCCAAGGTTTTCAAATCTCAACCATAAACAACAAGCCAAGTTCTATAACCTTAGTAACAAATGCAACTCACACTTGACAACATAAATAACGCCACCAATCAAGAATACTCACTTTACCAAGGATCTAGGTCTAAGAATCATTAAGTATGTCTCATCTCACTACCTAAGTCTTTCCAACATCAAATCCTCTCCAAACCAGGATTAAGAGTCAACCACAAACAATCTCCTCAAAGGTCAAATTTCCAACCAAGGTCAACATTCCTCAAAAGAAAGAGTATTATCAAAAGGCGTTAAGGGAGGATAAGCAAGGAACAAGGAAAAAGTTATGGGGTATAGGAGTAGCTTCCAAGCAAAACAGAAGAGAGTTTAGAAGAAGGATAAGCACCAAGAGATAAAGAATAAGGCAAGATACACAAAGAAATGAGAAACATCTTTGAGGACGTAGAAGCATTCTTCAAATGTTGAACAAATCTTCAATCCTCAGCAATAGGCACCAAATCTTGATCACCACATTGGTAAGTTTACGGTTATTGATCCAAGGGCACACAAATTATTAAAGGACAATCAACAAACATGTTAGAACCTAACAAAGAGCAAACACACTACAAGCTACCACCTTAGGTCCTTAAGTCTACCCATCTCTCATTTATTATTTGAGGTCAAGTTCAATTTAAATTCGGGGTACACGTGTGTGCGTCGGGAGCAACATATGCTCTGATACCAACTGTGACACCCCTCGATAGGGCATCAAAATTAAAGCGGAAAATACGAGATTTTTAAAACCTTTTAAAAGTTTAAAGTGCGAAATCCACCATAAGTGATCAAACGAAAATGAAAAGAAAGATAATTAAGTTTTACAGTTAAAAACAAAGTGCGTTGGGGAAAAGATATCCCATGAATAAACACAAGTCTAACGATAGGTGAGTCTAAGCAAACTATAACTAAGGTCCAAGGTTCAACGTTCTCGCTAGCTCACACGTCTTCCCCATAATCTGCATCACAAACCTGTCATTCATGTAAACATGAACGCCACAGTCAGTGGGGAGTAACTCAGGGTTCTCCCAGCCACAATATGTCAAAATACACATAAGCAAGAACTTAATTAAACATATTGATCATACCTCATACTTGAATAATAATGAACAAGGGAATATAACGATAATCATAACGAGATAGGCATATTGCATTCTTAATGAGATAGGCACATTGCATTCTTAATGAGATAGGCACATTGCATTCTTAATGAGATAGGCATGGTACATTATATTAAACATGCATTCAAGGTAACCAAAACATGGATATGAGATTAGGCATCGAATCATATGAAGAAGGTAAACAACGGATCAATTGAATAGAAAATACATGGATGGAAACCAATAGCCATTACTTGAAAACCTCTTAACAACCATAGCACGGGACGTGGCTACTAAGGTCACATTCATACTTATGGCTTGCATCTCACCATAAGAACGGATGGGAACATCAATCCCGGCGATCATATCGCAACTAGGGGCTTGCATCTCACCACTAGTATCCGATAGGACCAAGACTCTCATAAAAAATCATAGAAGACGTGCACTCTCGTATATAAGAACACGCCAATGACCATAATCAGCAAGACATTTACAAAGGCTTTGACTCAAACAAGACAGACCCCTAGACTCCAACCTCTTGGTAGGACGACGATCATGATACGGTCCTAGTCTAAACCTGGATCCAGACTCTCGGGATGGGCGACACCCGATTCGACAAACGATACCAAATCGTATCCAAGACTCGGAACATGGCACGCACTCGTATCCAAAGGCCGAGTAACCTCTAATCGGAGACATGGCACGCACTCGTAACCCAAGGTCCGAAGAAAGGCGGAAGGATAACCCAACCTGGGAACATGGCACGCACTCGTACCAAAGGCCCGAAGGGTAAATAAATAAGGAATGTCAAGTAGTCACACAATGTAAATCGTCGCACTTGGGTCTCAAATACGAGCAACCATGATTGCACGAACATAACGTAAACAATTCATGTGAAGCATGTATAAGTACAAGAATATAACAAATATCAAGTACTCCCATGATAAAAGAGTCTCAACACATCATACACAAGCATTAGAACCAAAGTTAAGATGCATACCCAACAAGAAACTCAAAACCCAATCTATAACAACAAGTTTAGTACTCGACTACAACAAGGGTCAACTTCAAACGGTCATAACTTGAGTTCTATACATGATAATGAGATGAAACCAGTTGGAGGTGATAGCTTATCCTCTTACGGTTCTAACGGTAGGTCATAAGCCTCAAACAAACAAGTAACGAAGAAGTTATGGCCATTTTACGAAAACTGATCCAGGCTGAGTGCGCAGCCTGCGCCGAGGTGCGCAGCCTGCGCCGTGGTGCTGATTTGCACGACACAACAAATTCACCTTCATCCCCAAATCATTTTTTATCATGCCATTACAATCCTAATTCCACCATATATTACCCAAGCAACTTTATACAAGCATTAAGGGTGAAATCAAAGCATAAAAGAGGGATTAAAACACAAGGTTCGATTCAAATTCAAACAATTCCAAACTAACAAATTCGTGACATAATTAAACACAATTATTAAGCATGAATAAGACGGTTTCTTTATTAATTCATCCATATAAACATTCATGTAACCCAAAGGATTGGAAATTCCTTCAACTAACCATGAGATGGTTTCTCATACAAACTCATTCAACAACAAACATGTGAAACAAGAAAAGATTCAAACTTTAACATACATATGAACAAACTACAACATATAAACACACAAATTTGACATAATGTCGAGTAACCCATCACCGTTACCTTTTGCACTTAAATCCACAATAGACTCGTCTAACTTTCAAGAATCCACTTCCGGATCAACTAAACTTTCTCCTAAACATAAGAAAACACAAAATAAGACTAAGAATCGAAACTAGAAAAAAGGGTACCATGTATAAATGGCTCGACAGCCCTATAAAAGGAGGAAAGTCGGTATCTTTCTTACCTAGAAAGATGGAGGGCGATGAGAGGAAGAGATAGACGCAGAAATCGTTGAAAACCGATGAGAAATGAAGGTTTTATGGCCAATTTAGTGAAGGAGGTGGGAGTTGTGTAACAATGGTGTTGTAGTTGTGTGTTTGTTGGGAAATTTCAGAATTTTGGAGTGAGGGAGATGGAGTTGTGAGGGTTTAGTTGGGGGTTTTGTGAAGGGAAAAGAGGAGAGAAAAGCCCATGAGTTATAAAAAGCCCAACAACTCAAATTGAGTCGGTCTCTACTAGAAATTACGTCTCAAGCCCACTACAACTCAAGACGGGAAATATTATTTTTATTATCATTATTATCCGACCAAAATATTTATTTTATATAACTTAAGCTTTAAAAATATAATACTTATAAAAATCATATTTAATAATGAAATTAATTAAATTAAATAATTTAAAATATAAATAAGACCATAGAATGGTTAATTAAATTATAAATGTCAAAATGGAAAATTCGCGGGTGTTACACAAAGTCTTAAGAAGAAAAAGCATCTACTAGGGCCTATATACACTTGTCAAGCTTCCCAAGAAGACGGTTTCACAAAATTTTCTAATATGCAAACTACATGCCATTATGCAACTAACATATATACATCCTAATGCATATGATTCTACCAACTAATATGCCAAATAATCTAAATGCAATCCTAAATTCACATTGTTTATACCGCATCAATCAAAATAAAGCCACATAGTCATTAACATAAAGAGGAAAAAGGAGATTGGAAAGATCATACCATGCGGTCTTCAATATCCTCATGTCTCGGATGTGCCGTAGTCGATCAATGTGAACAAGGATAGACAAACATAATATATACAAACAATATATATAAGACTACACTACAAAGGAAATGAACATGTTTTTGGTTTTATAATTTTTCAATTTTTTCAATTTTTTTGATTTTTTCGAAATTTTTGATTTTTTTGGACTTTTTTGAATAAAAGTTAAGTTAGAATTTCCCATCCCCACACTAATATGGGCATTGTCCTCAATGGCCAATATGATAGGAAATTATGCAAGTATGATGCATGATTTCTATACTAAATGCAAGCTATACTAAGCTACACTACATGATGCATGGGTTTTTGTTTACGACGGAGAGCGTAATTTAGATTACCTCCCGTTGCGTATGCATGTACTTCCCCAAACCAAGATAGACATTATTTCTAATGTCTTAAATTTTAGGGTAGTTCATGCACACAAGATGCAATGCATGAAACTATATGATGTCATTTTGGATTTTTCATGTGGGAACAATATAAAGAACACCTCAATGGAGCCAAGCTGTTAGTCCTCGTGTTGCTAGTGTTGGGAAATGTGTCCTCAACAATAGTGCGATCACATGATTTAAATATCATTATTAAATCTCATTTTAAAGAATACAATTGGGAAGTAATATTGTTACTGTCAACTGGTCAACATATATCGGTAATGATTGGTCGACTAGAGTTTGACATTCTTGTCGTATGACGGTGGTGATCGATTGACCCCTAGGTCATACCTAAAGGGCAATACTCTTAATTGATTATTTAATTAATCGTATAACGTTACGAGTTAATTAAATTACTTGAAAAATTGACGGACGATTTTGGAAGTAAAATTTACGTATCAAATTGAAATGTGATTAAATGAGATACGATCTGAGTAATTGAATTGTATCATTAATCGGATGAAATTATTGTTTAAAGAAACAATTAGATTTGAATGAATTATTATAAATGCGATTTATAAACGGTAAAATATTTTGGCACAAGTAATTATGAAATTACTAAGTCGATTTTTGTATATGACGTATTTTTATTAATACGTTGATTTTTAATATGTTAAAAATACATAACTATTTATGTTACATGTGACATGTGACATATTGACATTTGACAAAAATAATATGGAATCCATATTATCTCAAGTGGACCGAAATATGGAGGGATTATGGTGATTAAATTATGTTTAATAATTTAAGTGGAAACAATATGATGACACCCTACACCTAGCCTTGCATACCTATTCTCTTGGTTAGAGAATCATGCCCATGCATAGGCTAACCAATCCCTCCCCCCACCGGTTTTACCAAAGGCATTTAGGGAGTTTTTCTCTTCTAAATTATTCATTCATTCACATTCATATTTTCTAGTGTTAGAAAGATAATTTCCTCTCTACATTTTATGATAAATTAGAGAGATTATTTACTCCAAATCTCTTCTCCTCTACCCGGTTTGAGGAGCTAAAATACCAACTATTTTGGTTCAATTTTTCATAAGACTAATATTATACTAGATCAAATAATATTAATTAGATTAAGAGAAAGCCTTGGGTATAAAGCTTAGGGAGAGATCTTACACTTAGATCTTGTTCATCCATAAGGAAAAGCTCAAGAACAAGAAGAGAAAGGTGATCTCTCTTGTGCCCTAATAGCCGAAATCTACAATGTAAGGACATGATTTCTCCTCTATTTATATTTTGTTTGCATGCATAAAATCCGTTTTAATTTTATGACAAATTAGTTGACATATATGAGTATGTTAGTATGTATATGAATCTACATTTCCTTCAATCGGTATCAAGAGCCACGGTTGTTTGCATGCAAATTGGTTAAAAGTTTTTCCGAGTTATATGAATAACAAATAAAACTTGTAAAATTTGTGTTATTATGATATATCACGAAATTATTACATGCATGTTAATATTTCTGGTCCTAAAATGTTTTAGGATATTTTGGTTAATTTTTCGGATTTTTATTGTTCATATTTTACAATAATGGCATTTAAATGTGATTTTATGAGTAAAAATGTCATTTTTGGTCGAAAATTAGCTATACTTCGAATTTTAAGTTGATTTTTGGATATGTTGTCACATATATTATTTTGAGATAACCTGTAAAGTTTCATAATTTTTGGACTTGTTATGCTCGAAAAATGAATTTCTCATTATTAAATTCGGATTTAAGTGAAAAATAGGTTAATATGAGTTAAATTTCGAATCTGGTCATAGAAAATTAATATGTTGTCACATGCAATTTTACAAGATGTGTGTAAAATAATTGGCTATAAAGAAGTCTTTTTGCATGATTTATGAATTTTTGAAGAAAAATGGCATAAATAGTGACATTATTAGTGAAAATTAATAAAAACATAATCTATGACTTAAGAAAAACGTCTAATGTTGCATTTTATTATATTTTTTTCAGATCTAAAATTGAAAAGTTAATGAAAATAATTTTTCCATGTTTTTATGATTATTTTATTAAAAATCGATAAACCGCAACATTGTTTTTCCGGAAAAATTTCGAAATTTTTAACCTAAGATTTTGAACATTATGAGTGTCATGGAATTTTTCCAGAATGTTCATGAATTTAAATTTCAAATTTTGAATTTATTTGAAATTTTTGGATTTATTTGAAGTTTAATAGCTTATTTTTGTAATTTTGGTCCATTTATGAACAATTTTGTAAATAAAAGTTAATTATGGTCAAATTACTAGTGAAGACTATATTTTGAGTCCTAAGAGGTTAGGGTAATTAACTTATGCATAAATATGAGTTTATGCATTTTTGTGATTATAAAATGTTGAAATCACGCAAATCCGTAAAAACCGAGTAATATACGATATTGGCTAATTATAAGGCGATTTAGCATAAAAATTGAGCATGTTCATACATATTATAATGCTGCATTTTTCTTTATGATTGTCATAATTTTAATTTATGTAATTTTGAATTATGTAATTTTACTTAGTATGGCCTTAGATTTTAATTGGTATTTCCCGAAATGTATGGGAATATCGATTCGGTTGTAATTTTTATTGTGATCTCGTATCACCGTTTTGTAATTTAATAGATTTATTTTATTTTAGTTACAAATGTATAATAGGAAATTATGTAATTTATTGTGTAATTTTATTCATTCCGGAGTTCCAAAAGACGGATTACTTCAAGAATGGCGATACATAAAGACGGTGTTACCTCGAGATGCGTGCCACAACCGAAGTTCAAGGGACCAATGGAGTTGGTTTCCGAATATGTAATAGATTAATAGTTTTTCTATTTTAGGAAAGGCCATACTAGGATTTATTTATCTTTTTGCTTGCATTTTATTTTATGTCACATGCATCGCTAAATCGCCATAACTAAACATGCATTGTTATTTTATCGAGTTTATCGACCGTGTCAATTCGAATTATCGTAGTTCACCGCTTTAGTTCACTTAAAACGTGATAGATAATAAATTGACATGACCTCTCGCTAAAACAACTAATTGAGACATAGCCTTACCAAATAGTAGAAACCATGAAAACCTATTTCGCGAGGGAGGGCACTCGGCTACCCCGGGGTACAAACCTTGTTACGTAGGGGAAGTGGGTGATAAATGTCTAATCCACCGAATTCATGTTGATGAGGGTTTCATCGGCTACCCCGTGCCTAAATTAATATGGGTTTGGATAATGGACACATTTATTCGAAATTTGGATTGAACTCAACAAAAGTAATTGATAAGGGTTTCATCGGCTACCCCGTGCCCTTGTTGATGTGTTTTGGGCTATAGATAAATATTAGAGTAATTTTATCGACCAAGAGTTCTAAAAGTAGAATCGATTAAAAAGTTAATCCACCGAGTTATATTGATGAGGGTTTCATCGGCTACCCCGTGCCTAAGTTGATATGAATTTGGGTCTTGGAATCATTTATTATAGTTGGGTAGAGGTCACTATATAAATGTTCATATCTTGTTTATTTGCAAGTATGATTTAAAAGGACAAATGTTAATATTTCCTTTCCTCCATATTTGTAGTGCATTACAATGAATCCATCAAATGCTACCGCACCGATAACTATTGAGTCATATCACCATGTTCTTGACGACGTTTTCTCCAACAATAATTTCGATACAACTAGAGAACTTCATTTCGGGATAGGTTCGGATGGAAACCTTAATTTCATCACCACTTCTAAACCACCCACTACTACTAGACCTCGTGTGAGTCCGTCTCAGGAAGACTACCTCATACGATCTATAGGATCTTTGTCTCTGGAAGATAAAGATGCCAAAGCTAGTGGGAGCTCTAGCAATCAAGTTCTTGCATCAAAGGGTAAGAAGTTCAAGAAGAAAGGAAAGAAAGTCAAAAACTTCAAGCAAGTTAATGATGAGTGCCATTATTGCTATGGCATGGGACATTGGCTTAGGAATTGCCCTATGTATTTGCGAAATATAAGGGAAGGACTCATTACTCCAAAAGGTACAATTCCTAAAGAAATTTATGTTATTGATATAAATTATACTTCCACTACGACATGGGTACTAGATACCGGTTGTGGTTCTCACCTTTGTAATCATTTACAGGGTTTAAGAGATGTGGAGAGGCTTAGCAAGGGAGATGTGGATCTACGCCTTGGAAATGGAGCTCGGGTAGCGGCCGAATCCAAGGGAACTTATGTTTTAGCTTTGCCAAACGGATTTGAGTTGTATTTGCATAATTGTTTTTATGTACCTACACTCTCTAAAAACATTATTTCAATCGCCATGCTAGACATGGACGGTTTTTGTTTTGTCATTAAGAACAATCGTTGCTCTATTTCTAGGAATGATTTGGTTATTGGCCAAGCTACTTCTATCAATGGCATTTACATTTTAGAGACCTCAAATCCAATTAATGATATTTATAACATACAATCAAAGAAACTCAAAACAAGTGACCCAAGTGAAGCGTTCATTTGGCATTGTCGATTAGGTCACATAAACGAGAATCGCATCAAAAGATTAATTTCGACTAATGTGATTACACCATTTGATTATCAATCATATGGTACATGCGAATATTGCCTACTTGGCAAGATGACTCGTAATCCTTTTAGTGGTAAAGGGACACGAGCTAGTGAACTATTGGGACTCATACACACCGATGTATGTGGACCAATGAGTATCACCGCTCGTGGTAATTATGACTACTTTATAACCTTCACCGATGACTTGAGTAGATATGGGTATATCTATTTAATGAAACATAAGAGTGAAGCATTTGAGAAATTCAAGGAATTTCAAAACGAAGTAGAGAACCAATTGAACAAAAGGATTAAGGCACTACGATCCGATCGTGGTGGTGAATACCTTAGTCTTGAATTTGATTCACACTTGAAAGGTTGTGGCATTATATCACAACTTTCTCCACCCGGAACACCACAACTGAATGGTGTTGCCGAAAGGAGGAATCGAACCCTACTTGATATGGTTCGATCCATGATGAGTCAAACCGAGTTACCGAACTCGTTTTGGGGATTTGCAATCCAAACTGCAATTCTATCTTTAAATAATAGTCCCACTAAAGCCACCGAAAAGACTCCATTTGAGACATGGAAAGGAAGAGTTCCTAATCTATCCTATATGAAAATTTGGGGATGTGATGCTTACGTCAAGGCTAAACCCGACAATAAGCTTGCCCCAAGATCCGAAAAATGCATCTTTGTAGGTTATCCTTTGACCTCTCGAGGTTACTACTTCTACAAACCTCAAGAAAACAAAGTGTTTGTGTCTAGTGAGGCTGTCTTCTTAGAAAGTCAATTTATTTCTAAGAGACAGAGTGGGAGAAATTTTGAACTTGACGAAGTTCAAGAGCCACAAACCGAGATAGAGACGCAAGAAGATGTTCCTTCGTCGTCTAACGCGGTTATACCTCCTCCACTAAGAAGGACGGCCCGAGTAATTCGCCATCCCGATCGATATGTGGGACTTATCGAAGAAGATGGAACACTCGATGTATTGCTTATGGAAAGCGATGAGCCCGCCACCTACAAGGCCGCAATCTCTAGTCCAAATTCCTCCTTATGGCTTGAAGCCATGAAGTCCGAAATGGATTCTATGCATGAAAACCAAGTTTGGGACTTGGTAGATTTGCCTAAAGGGGCAAGACCCCTTCAATGCAAATGGATATTCAAAGTCAAGAATGGCATAGAAGGACATGATGATGTCTACAAAGCTAGGCTAGTGGCAAAAGGATTTACCCAAGTCCAAGGTCTCCATTATGATGAGACCTTCGCCCCCGTAGCCATGCTAAGATCCATACGGATTTTGTTAGCGATCGCCGCATTTCATGATTATGAAATATGGCAAATGGATGTCAAAACCGCTTTTCTAAATGGGCATTTAGAAGAGGAGGTGTACATGATACAACCCGAAGGTTTTGTTGATTCTAAAAATCCTAACAAAGTGTGCAAGCTTAAGAGATCAATTTATGGTCTTAAGCAAGCATCTAGAAGTTGGAATCATCGATTCAATCATGTTATAAAGGAAAATGGTTTCACTCGAAATATTGAGGAACCATGTTTATACATGAAATTCAGTGGGAGCAATGTTGTGTTCCTAATCTTGTATGTCGATGACATACTACTCATTGGAAATGATATTCCAATGTTGTCTTCTGTTAAGAAGTGGTTAGGTAACCACTTCCAAATGAAGGATTTAGGAGAGGCACAACGCATATTAGGTATCCGGATCTATAGAGATAGACCCAAGAGGATATTGGCACTAAGTCAAGAGTCTTATGTCGATAAGATTCTTCGACGGTTCAGCATGGACAAATCCAAAAGGGGTTTGGTACCTATGGTAACCGGGACGATATTGAGCAAGACTCAATCTCCCTCCGAGCCCCATGATGTTGAACGCATGAAGTTGATCCCTTATGCTTCCGCTGTTGGATCAATCATGTATGCCATGATATGCACACGTCCTGATGTCTCGTATGCCTTGAGCATGACGAGTAGATATCAAGGAAATCCAGGTGAGAGTCACTGGATTCTTTGTCAAGAACATCCTTAAGTACTTGAGAAGAACTAAGGATTCTATCCTTGTGTTTGGAGGAGACACTGAGTTGCGTGTTCATGGATACACGGACTCAAGTTTTCAAACAGATAGAGATGACTTGAAATCACAAGTTGGTTTCGTGTTTATGCTCAATGGTGGTGCCGTAGTGGAGAAGCTTCAAGGAAGTCAGAATCGCGGATTCTACAAAGAGGTGAGTACATAGCAAAGATCGGAAGGCCAAGGAAGCTATGTGGATCAAGCAATTCACGGAAGGTCTAAAAGTAGTACCTACCGCCAATGATCCCATCACTCTCTATTGTGATAATAGTGGGACGATCTTCCAAGCTAAGGAGCCAAAGTCTAGTAATAGATCTAGACATGTACTTAGAAAGTATCATGTAATACGAGATTTCATTGAAAGAAAGGAAATTGCGATTTGTAAGGTTGGGACGGATGACAACATTGCCGATCCGCTCACCAAGCCTTTATCGCAGGCTAAACATGATGGACATATGGCGTCCATGGGACTTAAACGTGTACCAAGTCTATGTTAGATTTTGAAATGAAATAAAAGTGTTGTTTTTGTTCATGTTCATAATCGCATTTGTCTTTTATCTTTAATTTATACTTTGTTACATCCAAACGGGTTGTAGAGACAATTGAACCCCGTTAAAGTGAACACGGATTAACATAGTATTTGCCCATAGTCACTTGTATGGGGTGACGTCTCGAAGTGACTAGAGCGTGAGGCGATTGATGGCAAGTTCAAGTGCCATAGAGTCATGTGAGATGACTAGTCGATCACATAAATTTATCGTTAAGAACATTTTGTCGGGCCTAATGACCGCTTATAGAGTTCGGCAAATTTATATAGCCTGGTCGTGGCGAGAGCTACTATAGTATTCAAATGAGTCGATTCTTTTGACTAAAGACTATTCGCCTAAGATGGCACAGTTTCAGATTAACTTTGATTTGTGTTACTACGACCTTCGTAAATGGGGTCAAATGGGCATATTTTGGGTTATGATGGCTGTGGCTAGTCGAAGGGAATGAGTGCGATAGGAATTGTCCACCCCTAGTCAGGGTTATAACAATATCTCAGGGCCACTCGAGGAGTAATGAACTGGAAATGCGTGGCCACGCTCGGATGGCATCCAGAGTGGATAAATCCGGTCAATCAGTTATTCTCCAGATCGAGGAAACCACTCTCGATATGATCACTTGCAAGTACGACCTGAAAGACACCTTGCATTGAGTGGGAGATAGTAATAGGACAAGAGAGTCGGTGACGCACACTTGTCGTGGACAAGTGGGAGATTGTTGGGAAATGTGTCCTCAACAATAGTGCGATCACATGATTTAAATATCATTATTAAATCTCATTTTAAAGAATACAATTGGGAAGTAATATTATTTTCATTCAATGGTCAACATATATCGGTAATGATAGGTGACTAGAGTTTGACATTCGTCGTATGGACGGTGGTGATCGATTGACCCCTAGGTCATACCTAAAGGGCAATACTCTTAATTGATTATTTAATTAATCGTATACCGTTACGAGTTAATTAAATTACTTGAAAAATTGACGGACGATTTTGGAAGTAAAATTTACGTATCAAATTGAAATGTGATTAAATGAGATACGATCTGAGTAATTGAATTGTATCATTACTCGGATGAAATTATTGTTTAAAGAAACAATTAGATTTGAATGAATTATTATAAATGCGATTTATAAACGGTAAAATATTTTGGCACAAGTAATTATGAAATTACTAAGTCGATTTTTGTATATGACGTATTTTTATTAATACGTTGATTTTTAATATGTTAAAAATACATAACTATTTATGTTACATGTGACATGTGACATATTGACATTTGACAAAAATAATATGGAATCCATATTATCTCAAGTGGACCGAAATATGGAGGGATTATGGTGATTAAATTATGTTTAGTAATTTAAGTGGAAACAATATGATGACACCCTACACCTAGCCTTGCATACCTATTCTCTTGGTTAGAGAATCATGCCCATGCATAGGCTAACCAATCCCTCCCCCCACCGGTTTTACCAAAGGCATTTAGGGAGTTTTTCTCTTCTAAATTATTCATTCATTCACATTCATATTTTCTAGTGTTAGAAAGATAATTTCCTCTCTACATTTTATGATAAATTAGAGAGATTATTTACTCCAAATCTCTTCTCCTCTACCCGGTTTGAGGAGCTAAAATACCAACTATTTTGGTTCAATTTTTCATAAGATTAATATTATACTAGATCAAATAATATTAATTAGATTAAGAGAAAGCCTTGGGTATAAAGCTTAGGGAGAGATCTTACACTTAGATCTTGTTCATCCATAAGGAAAAGCTCAAGAACAAGAAGAGAAAGGTGATCTCTCTTGTGCCCTAATAGCCGAAATCTACAATGTAAGGACATGATTTCTCCTCTATTTATATTTTGTTTGCATGCATAAAATCCGTTTTAATTTTATGACAAATTAGTTGACATATATGAGTATGTTAGTATGTATATGAATCTACATTTCCTTCAGTTAGGACTCTCCAAACAAACCAAAGACAAATATTGTACAAGTTTTAGTCCTCCCCCACTCTCCAAACAATATAAAGAACACCTCAATGGACTCTCCAAACAAACCAAGGTGTTAGTCCTCCCCCACCGCAAGATTTTTCGCTCCCTTCATCTTGTTGCCCATTTGCCCCTTCATTTGCTCTTTCCGAATTTGGGAAGAGTATATCCATTTGTGCCCAAGAGGGAAACGCTCCCTCATCACTAATCTTCCCTCTTTGAATCATATCGTGGAATTGAGGGTAAAGTGCATAATAGTTGTCCACGGTAGCTTCATATTGTCGGAAGTGCAAGTCTTGGAGAATTCCCATTACAAAGTCATCACGGGGGAGGATAAAGGGGTTAGGGTGGTTGTACGGTTGATATGGAAAAGGGTAGGGAGGTACTTTGATTTTCTCATCTTGTGGTTGTTGCTCTTGTTGTTGTTGGGGATTTGGTGGTGGTGGTGCTTGCCTTGCTTGGGTTGGGTTTGTGGGGATGAGGTAGGATGGGATCGGTGATAGAGGTCCCCTTCTTGGTGAGATTCTTGGTAGACCGGTCATTGGTAAGTAGATTGGATCACTCCCTTTTGTTATCCACTTGATCCTTTTATCAACCCCCTCAAGGGTTATCCAATGATGATGGACAAGAAGAAGGTCTTCATTCATCCTTGTATTCCCGGAAAGAGGAGTGTACTCATTATTCTCATTAAATTTTGGCTTGAAATGCTTTGTAATCTTTGTAATGAGCCCTCCATTAACGATGTGTTTCATCCCATCATCATCTCCGTTTCTAAATTTAGCCCACTTCTCAAGTAGCATAAGAGGCGCATTAAAATGGTACCCACCCCTTCCTTGGATATCGAGATAAGACTCCATGAACACAAGATCGAGTTCGTTCACAATTGTCGGGTCTCGGCGAGCAAGGAGGGTGCCGGAAAGGAACCGGTAAGTGAGTCTCAAAATAGGATTTTGAATGTGAAAAGCAAGACACTCTTTGATGTACATGAAATATCGGCCGGTCATGGTTCTCCATAGGGGTGCAACACTATATTTCTTCGGTTTTGATGTCCGGTGATGCGACGCGAGAATGGTATGTCGTTGGGTCACGTCCAATCAAAACACAATTTATAACTTCACAAACAACTCTAGAATTAGTAAAGAGGCAAGTAAAGGTCGGATCCCAAGGGACGGGAATTGAGATGAGATTTCTATTGAAACTAGTGGTGTCTTAAGGGTGTCACAATTTGGGTTGATGTAGAAGGTCACTAAACTAAATAGCAATTGAAATAAACAAGTAAGATGAATTAAAAAGGGTTGTAAACAATTAATAAAAAGCACTAGGGTGTCATGGGGTCATAGGGGAATCATGGGAATTGATCATACAATCCCTAGGAAAGTTTGGGTCCCGGAGCAAGATGAATTAAAAAGGGTTGTAAACAATCCTAGGAAAGTTTGGGTCCCGGAGCCGAATCGATTAGATTGTACAACACCTACAAGTCGACTTAATCTTCCCTACTCAACAACATGCATGGTCTAATGAGACTCGAGTTGGTTTATGTCTTACAAGTCTCATTGAAAAGATAGGTGATGGGTAAAAAATGCAAGGATTCATAGGCTCGCATTTCATCAAACATAACATGTGCATGAGTTGAGATCAAAACAAGCAAACAAATAAACTATGAAAGCATATTAATTTAAGCATGAATCATTCCCCATGTTGGTTTCCCCTAATTACCCATTAACCCTAGCTAGGTGACTACTCACTCATTATCATGTTGATCATGCTAGCAAGGTTGTCAATCATACCAACAAAATGAAACATGATGAACAAATGAAAGTAATTAACAATAATTAAAAAGGGATTAAAAGGATTATACCTACTAATGATTCCAATAATAAAGCAAAGATAAAAGAAGTACTTGATGCTTGATTGAGAGGTTCTCAATCTCCCAATAATAACCCAAATAATCTTCAATTACCCAAAATAAAGGATGAACAAAAGAGAGATTAAGGAAATAAAACTTGTATTAAAACTTGATTAATTGTTGATTACAAAACTAAAGAGAGATTTGATTGATATTAACTACTCTAAGAATTGATAAGAAGAACATGCTCTTCTAATTAGACTAATGGGGTATTTATAGTGGAAATTAGGTGGATGCATTAGGGTTAACTAAGGGCTAAACTAGTAATTACACTTTTTAGATTGAGCAGGGAGACGCCGGTATTTTTCGAAGGAAGGGCTTCTTTCTTTGTAGCTTGGAGAAGACGAAATTTCGTTGTACTGGAATCCGGGCGTATTGGAGTCGGGACGGGCGGATTGTAGCAGGGGAAGACGGGCGTCTTCAGGGCAATCCGGGCGTCTTCTGGGCTTGCTGTCCGGGCGTCTTTGAAGGAAGACGAACGGATTGTGCTTGTGGAGGACGGGCGGATTCAGGACAATCCGCTCGGATTGTAGCTCAGCATTGTTTCTTCTTCTTTTCTTCCCTTTTCTTCATAAAATCCTTGGGGATTTCCTCTGGGATGCAAGGATCCTTTCTCGTCATTGCCCAACTACTATAATATGTACAAAGGCCTTCTAATCTTGTCTCTCCTGATGCTTGGTCATTGAATTCAATCAATTTAGTCTCGTTTTGCCATGAAAATGCAAGATTCTTACTCCTTTCCTACCAAGGGATCAAAATCTCAAAGAATATGCAAAACAAAGAACTAAAGACAATAAATGACCCAAATATGCACTAAAAAGCATGGGAACAAGGCTAATTCGGGGGCTAAATATGCGCTAATTATGGTCACATCATCCGGGTAGGCGAGACATCAAGACCAAGCACATTTGCAAATTCCACTAGCGTCATCATTCTTGAAACACTCTCCAACCTAACCTCTATGCATATCGTTCTATTCAAGGTTGTGATTTTTAAGAAGCTTAAAAATTCAAGAACAAGGGATCGGTAGGTTTGCTCGTGCATGCGAAATAGAGTAGAGAGACCAAACAACTCAAAAAGGGCTTCCATTTGATGGTAAATCCCAAGCTTCCTTAAAGTTCTATGGCATAAAAACTTTGTAGGGAGAATGTTCTTACCAAGAAGTCGATGAAAAACGAGCCTTTGCACATCATTTACGAATTCAACATTAGAGAAGTCATCAAGCTTGGTAAGATCCACAATTTCTTCATGCTCACTCCTTAGAGTGTTGATGTGAGAAGTAGAAGAGCTTCCTCTTTCTCTTGGTCTTCTTCTATCCCTAAATGAAGATCCTTTTGGTCCCATTCTTTGATTGTGGAGTTGGAATTTTTGATTTGTTGAAGTATGGAGATGCTCTTTGTGGATTGAATCTTGCCTTTGAAACCCTAGAAATTGGGGTTTTTTTTTTGTGGAATGAAAGAGTGTTTAGGATATGCTTTGGAGTCATAAGAAGGTGGGTTTTTATAATACAAGTGGAAGGAAGGGTGATGTGTCACAAATTGTGTGGTGGGGAGAATTAAAATTGTAAAAACTGGAAGTGAAGACCACAGGGAGACGAGCGGATTCGGGCTCGGGACGCTCGGATTCTCTCGTTCTGGGACGAGCGGATTCTTGGGAAGACGCTCGGATTGTCTTACAGCGGATTTTTCCAAAATTTGAAGCAGCCAAGACGAGCGGATCGAGCTTGAGACGAGTGTCTTTTCTGAAGCAAGACGAGCGTCTTTTCTCAAAGACGAGCGGATTCTGTTACAAGAACTTTTCTTAAAATGTTGTAGCAAAAAGACGAGCGGATTGGTCTTCAGACACTCGGATTCCGTCTGGACGAGCGGATTCCCAATAAAACGGGCGCCTTTTTATAAACCGACCGGATTTCCTTTTTAGATGCTCGGATTCCTTGCTGTGAATTCTCCTTGATTTCCTTGACTCCGATAAAAAGCTTCCCCACACTTGAAAACTAGTTCCTTCCTTCATCAAAAAACATTAGTGACCCTCCCTCACTTACTCTCATGGAAAGAATTTATGTTTATGATAAAAGAAATGCAATAAAATTTTAAATACAAGTTAAAGGGGTTAGTATATTTACAAGTGGTGGTTTAGGGAGGACTCCACCAAACTCTCCCTTTGATGATTCCTTCAAGGATGAGGGACCCATCCATCTAGAGGACTCCACCTCGACCTCTCCAATAAATGCTCCCTCATAATATGGCTTCAATCTTTGACCATTGACCTTGAATTTGCTTTCATCTTCCGCCTTGATTTCAAAATCCCCATATTTCCCAACCTCGGTGATCACATAGGGACCCATCCATCTAGAGTTCAACTTCCCGGGAAAGAGTCGATATCGGGAATTGAATAGAAGGATTTTATCCCCTTTGTGCAAGGCTTTTTGCTTGATCCTCTTGTCATGAAGCAATCTTGTCCTTTCCTTGTAGATCTTTGCATTCTCATAAGATTGTAGTCGGAATTCTTTCAACTCTTGAATTTGTATCATCCTCTTTTGACCACTTAATTTGAGATCAAGGTTAAGGGCTCAGATTGCCCAAAAAGCTTTGTACTCCAATTCGATTGGCAAGTGGCATGCTTTTCCATAAACAAGCTTGTAAGGAGAGGCTCCTATGGGAGTCTTATAGGCTGTCCTATAAGCCCAAAGAGTGTCATCAAGCTTTATGCTCCAATCCTTTCGGGTCTTGTTTACAACTTTCTCAAGGACTTGCTTGATCTCTCTATTCGAAACTTCAACTTGACCGCTTGTTTGAGGATGATATCCTAAGCCGGTTCTATGTTGAACACCATACTTGGTCAAAAGGGATGCGAGCTTCTTTTCATGAAAATGCGTTCCTCCATCACTTATGATCGCTCTAGGGACTCCGAATCTTGGGAAGATTATTTTCTTGAAGAGCTTGGTGACTGTCTTTGCATCATCGTTTGGGGTGGCAATTGGCTCCACCCACTTTGAGACGTAATCTACGGCCACAAGGATATACTTATTTCCATTGGATGACACAAACAGCCTTTGGTAGTCGATCCCCCAAACGTCGAAGATCTCCACCTCTAGTATGCCCCTTTGTGGCATTTCATTCCTCCAAGAGATATTCCCCGTCCTTTGACAAGCATCACAATGAATGATAAATTCCCTTGTGTCTTGAAACATTGTAGACCAATAGAAGCCCGATTGAAGAATTTTTGCAATGGTTCTCCTTGCTCCGTGGTGCCCACCATAAGGTGATGAGTGGCATCCTTCCAAGATTCCTTGGACTTCCCATTGAGGTATGCACCTCCGGTAGAGCCCATCACTACACTCTTTGTAGAGATTTGGGTCATCCCAAAAGTACCTTTTTACTTCGAATAAGAACCTCTTCCTTTGGTTGTAGTTCAAATTTGGAGGGAGTACTCTTCCAACGATATAGTTGGCATAATCGGCAAACCATGGGGTGATGTGCCTTTCAAGTTGTGTTTGAATGGCCATCAAGATATCTTCGAGAAATCAGTCATTGATCGGCGTTTCTCCTTATTCATCATGAAACCGGATCCTTGACAAGTGATCCGCCACTACATTTTCGGCTCCTTTCTTGTCTCTTATTTCCAAGTCGAATTCTTGAAGAAGCAAAATCCATCTTAACAACCTTGGTTTTGCCTCCTTCTTTATCAAGAGATGTCGGAGAGCACAGTGATCCGAAAAGACAATCACTTTGGATCCAAGTAAGTAGGAACGGAATTTGTCCAAAGCATAGACAATAGCAAGAAGCTCTTTCTCGGTGGTATCATAGTTCACTTGGGAGGGATCAAGAGTCTTGCTTATATAATAAATGGCATGAAGAGCTCTTCCTACCCGTTGGCCAACAACCGCTCCAACGGCATAGTTACTAGCATCACACATAATCTCGAACAGTAGTTCCCAATTTGGAGGTTGAATGATTGGTGCCGAGATTAGTGCTTCCTCGGTTCTATTAAAGGCTTCAACACACTCATTAGTGAAATGGAATTGTACATCTTTAAGTAAAAGTTGAGTGAGGTGTTTCGCTATTTTTGAAAAATCTTTTATGAAACGGCGATAGAAACCCGCATGACCGAGAAAACTTCTCACCCCTCTAACATTCATGGGAGGTGGGAGTTTCTCTATCACCTCAACCTTAGCTTTATCGACCTCGATGCCCTTTTCTGAGATTAAATGACCCAAAACAATTCCTTCATTGACCATGAAGTGACACTTTTCCCAATTTAAAACAAGACTAACATCTTCACATTTTTACAATACAAGAGAAAGATTATGCAAACATGAGTCAAAGTCTTTTCCATAAACGCTAAAATCATCCATAAAAACTTCCATTATGGTCTCTAGGTAATCGGAGAAGACACTCATCATGCATCTTTAGAAGGTGGCGGGGGCATTACATAAGCCAAAAGGCATCCTCCTATATGCAAAAGTACCATAAGGGCATGTGAAGGTGGTCTTATGTTGGTCATCCGGGTGTATAGGGATTTGAAAGAATCCCGAATACCCATCAGGGTAACAAAAGAATTTGTTGGAGGCTAACCTCTCAAGCATTTGGTCAATGAATGGTAGGGGGAAATGATCCTTTCTTGTTGCGGAATTCAATTTTCGATAGTCAATGCACATACGCCAACCGGTGATCTTCCTTGTGGGTATTAGCTCATTCTTTTCGTTTGTCACCGCCGTGGTACCTCCTTTCTTAGGTACCACTTGAACGGGGCTAACTCACAAAGAGTACGATATGGGATATATGATTCCCGCATCAAGTAATTTCATAACCTCTCCCTTGACAACTTCTTGCATGTGGGGGTTTAATCTCCTTTGAGATTGAATGGTAGGTCTATGGTCCTCCTCTAGATGAATTCTATGCATACAAAACTTGGGACTTATCCTCTTAAGGTCATCTAGACTATAACCTATAGCCTTTTCATATTGCTTCAACACATCAAGCAATTTTCCCAATTGGTTTTCATCAAGTCTATCATTAACAATCACGGGTTTAGTCTTTGATTCATCAAGGTAAGCATGTTTCAAATTTGGGGGAAGGGGTTTTAAAGTAGGGATTTGTACCTCACTTTTGTCCTTTGAAGGTTCATTTAGAATTTGCTCCATTTCCATTAGACATTCCATTCTCATGGTATATTCAACTTGTTCTTCATTTTTATCAATCTCGTCACACTCGAATTTCATGACGAATTCCTCTTGGTCTTAGGCTTGTAAGATGTCTTCTAGGATTGATTGATCATGTTCTATAGGTTGATATGCTTCCACAAGGATGTTATGTACTAATTCGGATTGCTCATGAGTAAGTTCTTTGTTAGCTAGAGCGACCTCAAGAAGATCTACCTCCAATTCCCAAATACATATTTTTAGCCTCACTTGCTTCCAAGGCTTCCAATGCTTGCATGGGGTCTTTGAAGAAAGGTATACTTAAGTGGTCCTCTACAAAAGAATCTATAAGTTCCATCTTGCAAAATATAGAACAACTTGAAAATAATTAGAACAAACCTTGAGGAGTTTTACTTCCCCAAGGCAAAGAAAGACACAACGAATAACAATCTAAGAAAATCTAAATCAAGTTAACACCGTTCCCGGCAACGGCGCCATTTTTGGTCGAAACCTCTTGTGAGGTTTAGTTTTCGGTACTTGTCGTTAGGAGCACCTAGACCAAAACAATATTTATAACTCCACAAACAACTCTACTATTAGTAAAGAGGCAAGTAAAGGTCGGATCCCAAGGGACGGGTATTGAAATGAGATTTTCAATTGTAACTAGCGGTGTCTAGGGGTGTCACAATTTGGGGTTGGAATAGAAGATCACTAAACTAAATAGCAATGAAAGTAAACAAGAAAGATGATTAAAAAGGGGTGTAAACAATTGATAAAAGACACTAGAGTGTCATGGGGTCATAGGGGATTCATGGGAATTGATCATACAAACATATTCTCAAATTATAAGCAAGCAATTATTGTCGTGATGGATCGAGTTGGTTTATATCTTACAATTCTAGGAAAGTTTGGGTCCCGGAGCCGAATCGATTAGATTGTACAACACCTACAAGTCTACTTAATCTTCCCTACTCAACTATATGCATGGTCTAATGAGACTCGAGTTGGTTTATTTCTTACAAGTCTCATTGAAAAGATAGGTGATGGGTAAAAAATGCAAAGGATTCATAGGCTCGCATTTCATCAAACATAACATGTGCATAAGTTGAGATCACAACAAGCAAGCAAATAAACTATGAAAACATATTAATTTAAGCATGAATCATCCCCCATGTTGGTTTCCCCTAATTACCCATTAACCCTAGCTAAGGAAACTACTCACTCATTATCATGTTGAACATGCTAGCAAGGTTGTCAATCATACCAACAAAGTAAAACATGATGAATAAATAAAGATGATTAACAATAATTAAAAAGGGATTAAGAGAATTATACCTACTAATGATTCCAATAATAAAGCAAAGAATAATAGAAGTACTTGATGATTGATTGGAAGGTTGTCAATCTCCCAATAATAACCCAAATAATCTTCAATTACCAAAATGAAAGATGAACAAAAGAGAGATTAAGGAAATGGGATTTGTATTAAGACTTTAATAAATGATTACAAGATTAAAGAGAGATTAGAATGATATAAAATACTCTAAAGATTGATAAGAAGAACATGATAATCTAATTAGACTAATGGGGTATTTATAGTGCGGATTAGATACACAAATTAGGGTTTACTAAGGGCTTAAATGACGATTAAGTCCTTGAGGAATCGCTCCTCTCAGAAAAATATGTGAGTCTCCTTTTTGCTAGTCTTTTCCGAGGTATGCGCATCCTTCATAGAACAAGTAGAAGACGGAATAGCAATAACACAATCCGAGCGTCCAGGGCACGGGACGAGCGGATTGTTTTCCTGTTGGACGAGCGGATTTGTGGGGTGGACGGGCGGATTGTGGTTGTTTTGGACGATCGTCCCTCTGAGGAAGACGCTCGGATTGCTTATCTTGGACGGGCGTCCAGGAGGCAATCCTCTCGGATTCTGAGTCAGCTTCCTCCTTTCTTCTTTTCTTCCTTCTTCTTCATACAATCCTTGAGGATTTTGTCGGGGATGCAAGGATCTTTTCTAATCATTGCCCATCTACTACAATATGTACAAAGGCCTTCTAGTCTTGTCTTCTCTTTGATTCTTGGTCATTGAATTCAATCAATTTAGCCCTATTTTGCCATGAAAATGCAAGGTTTGCACTCCTTTCCTACCAAGGAAACAAAACCTCAAAGAATATGCAAAACAAAGGACTAAAGACAATAAATGACCCATATATGCACTAAAAAGCATGGGAACAAGGCTAATTCGGGGACTAAATATGCTCAAATAATGGTCACATGACAATACACTATTGCTACTTCATATCTATAATCTTTAGTGTATTATTAACACTAGTTTAGATGCAATAAAAGCTTGGAAAGTAGATATACCCGATATACCCGATATCCATATATTCCAACTTTGTTAATTGCTATTTCCTTCATTTCAATGTTATTTCTAATAACTTGAATTTATCTGTAAGTATGTGTCTAGACTTCCTACTAGACTTGGGCTCTTTAACTTGAAAGATGCTCCCATTGTTATCGCATAACTTGTGATAAAGTCATATGTTGAGGGATTCACCCTTAATCCCTACTTTGACCATTTTGTCACAACCTACTTAGATTCCATTTGTAGTATCTGCAATGCGCGAAACTAAAACACCCTTTTAGTCTCTTACTCCTTAGTCAATAAGACATCCTAGAATTATAACAAATCCCTTTATGTTTGGAAACTAAAGTTTGTGCAACCCTTCAACACGTAACTTAGTTTATCATCCAAACATATGAATGAATCCTTAATTCTTCTCAAGGATGTTCTTTAAGGCTCTCACAAGCCATATGATGGGAATTATGTTGTTATTGACTTATCATGCCCTAGGCATATGATTCATCACAGCACGTGTGTCTGTTGTCATACAAAATCGTTCTAATGGTGGAAACATTAGCAATCGATTTCATGTAGTCAGCAACTTAATAGGTACAGTGAACGACTATGACTCCATCATAGTAATTCCACTTTCATCATCATGAATAACCCATTCAACCTTGTTGATGTACAACATATACGAAAGATCTTATCATCATAAGACTCTTAACCCCATGCCAATATTCTCTCACACAGATTCAGAAATCTTAGAATATATTGCACCCTTTCCTAGTCTCCCAATCGCTCTTGACAGAAGAGAGCATTGGTACATTATTCTCAATAAGTAATATGTTATCAACATATAAGACATGGAGAAACAATTCTAGCTCCCACTTAACTTCATGTATAATCATGATTCTTCAATCATGTGAATGAACCCATCCACTATTATCACATGAACGGAAAGTATCATCCTTTAATGCTAGCTTAAGTTCATCTTGTGATCACTTAAGATAGCTACGCATAATATGTTAGGATTCTTAGATCTTCATCTAAGGTTTTGTGTTTCAAACACTTTCTTCTCTGAATTCCCATTTTAGAAAAGCGAATTTTAATCTCATTTGCCATTCTTCATTAAAATGAAAAGCGGCAATTCCTAACATTATTTATCTTGATTAACATCTTCATGTCAATCTATGCATTTAAGTACTCTAAAGCTCTATTCACTTTAAGGAGACCCTCGCCTTTAAGTGAATCTATTCTTAAGTAACAATTTTCGGATTGTAATGCTATGGCTCGTATGTAACAAGATCGATTTGGAATAAGGTCATAATACCATTACTTTCACAAAGCAATATTTTAACAACAAGACATGTGAGCTACTCCCACTTAGCTATACTCCCATTCTATCTTTATAAATTATAGTTTCATTACTTTCACAAAGTAACACTATAAGACATGTTTGTGACGATTCAATCTACTCCCACTCTATCTCTTAGAAATACCTCTATTTTTAAGAGATAGCTTTGTGAGTAACAAACATATATGGTGGAGTATAAGGAGTTTATCTAGACTATGCATTAGCTTTCAAAAGGCCATCTCTATCATGGCAGTTTGATTCATGTAATATGCGAGTCTGATCCATGCGATTTGTTAAATAGACTCTCTATTTCAGGTATTTCCTGGTTGCCATCCGTTTAAAATTACGTGTTCGTTTTGGATTGCAAATTCCCAAAATTGAGTTCAACAACTCAAACCGACTCATATTAGTTCGATCTTATTGGTAGTGACACTAGGTCATAATCCATCTTTAATAAATCAAGTTTATTACTTAGATCTTTGCCACTACGATCGGATCGTAATGCTTTAGAACTTTATTCAATTGGTTCTCTACGTCATTTAGAAATTTCTCAAATCTCTAAAATGTTTCACTTTATTATTGATTAAGTAAATATACCCTTATCTACTTAAATCATTGGTAAAAGTGACGAAGTAGCCATAACCTCTCCTTGCGGTGATGCTCGTATGACCACATACATCAGCATGTATTAGTCCTAACAAATCACTTGCTCGTGTTCCTTTGCCACTAAAGGGAGTACGAATTATATTGCAAAGGAGACTAGCTTTTAATGCGTTTCTCATTTATGTAACCTAATCGAAAAAAGCCAAATGTACAAATCATTTGGATTACTAGTTATGAGTCTTTTGGATGGTATTATGTAGATATCATTGCTTGAGTTGGAAGTGTCTAAAACTTGTATATCATTAAGATAAATGACATAGCTCGTAGCCATGTCTATTTTCAACAAAATACAACAATTGTCTTTGATGGCAAAATATAAATCCTTTCATGTCTCACATAGAAATGGAAATAATCAAAGTTATTAGCTAAAACAAGTACACAAGTCCTTCTTGATCATACTTGGGGCAATTTCGCTTCCAATGGCCCATGACATTACAATAATGACATTCCTCATAGAATTGGGCACCCTTCATGGTCTTGGACTTGGTAGTCCCACTATCCATTTCCAGTTCATAATCAGGTTTGGGTTTCTCGCCCAATTTTGCCTTCCCTTTATTAATGCCAATACTCTTTTCATTTGCAAGGACATTCTTGCTAGAACTCCCACTCAATTTAATATTTCTCTTTGTTTCTTCAAACAAGGATGCCTTGGGTTTTGTAAGATTTTCTTCACAAGATTTTCTTTCCAAGGTGGTGGGCAATAATATTGGAGTGGGTGGTGTGGAGGTGGTAAAGAAGCAAAAATTTCCATCCTGACCAATGCCAATGCGTAATTCTCTAATCGTGTCATTGTCATACTCGGAGCATTTTTCATCGAATGATTGGAGCCATGTATCAACGGTGATTGGTGTAGGAGTATTAGATGAATTCATTGCAAATAATTAACTACAAAAACGGAAATGAAGGAAATAATTAACATCTATCGTTTTAATAATACTCGTAAACTTACCTACAAGTATTGCATTTATATAGTGACCTCCACCCAACTATATAAATGATTCCGAGATCCAAATTCATATTAATACGGGTACAGTAAGCCGAGTCATCCCTTATTAATTTAACTCGGTGGATTAACCTTTTAATCGATTCTACTTTTAGAACTCTCGGTCGATAAAAATTACTCTAATTTTCATCATTAGCCCGGAACACATGCGACTACGGTCACGAATACTTCCGTTGAGCTCAATCAAAATTTTGATGTAATAACATTTTACTACCACACTTCACCAACGTAACAAGGTTTGTATTATGGTAAAGCCGGCTCAACTCCCTTATGAAATTGGTACTTCATGGGTTTCTACTATTTGGCAAGGCTAATTCTCAATTATTATATGTGAGAGGTCTTGTCAATTTATTATCTATCACGTTTTAAGTGAACTAAAGTGGTGAACTACGATAATTATAATTGACACGGCCGATGACTCGATATAATATGCATGTGTTGTTATGGCGATTTGGCAATGCATGTAACATATTAAAAGAAATGCAAGGCAATAATAAAAATTCCTAGTATGGCCTTCCTAAAATAGAAAATCTAATAATCTATTACATATTCGGAAACCAACTCCTTTGGTCCCTTGAATATTCAAATGGCACGCTTCCCAACACACCGTCTTCGTCGGATCACCTTTCCGAATGTCACTGTCTTTGAAGATACTCCATAATTACAAATAATAATAAAAATACAAAGCTATTCCTATTATACATTTGTAAAATGGAAAAACTAATAAAAATAAAAATAAAAGTGATACGAGATCACATTAAATTACAACCGAATCAATATTCCCTTTCATTACCGGTAATATCGATTAAAACTAAGGCCATACTAAGATAAAATTACATAATTCAAAATTATATAAATAAAAGACATTCAACAATTGAAATATGCAACATTATAATAAGTACCTATCATGCCAAATGATGTGCCATATCGCCCTATTTAACTTATGTTGTACATATAACCCGGTTTTATGGAAATGCGTGATAATAACCTTTTAAAATCACTAATTAACACTTAAATCACATCTAAGCTCAAGTTAATTATCCTAACACTTTTTAGGACTCAAAAGTTACTCATCACATAATTTTTGACAATAATTCAACTTGATTTAATTTCATGCTCATTTTTTACCATGAAATCATATTATTTATGAAATATATCCAAATTAAATTATAAAAATTTCAAATTTCAAATTTTAAATTTTTGAACATTCTGGAATAATTCCATGACACTCATAATGTCAAAATCATGGTTAAAATTTTCGAAATAATTTTGAGAAACATAGTTGCAATTTATCGGTTTTATCTCATAAAACATCTAAAGTATCAAAAAATAATTTCCATTAATTTTACAACTGTAGATCTAATAAGTGGGATATTAATGCAACCTAAAATTATTTTCTCATGCCATGCAAATCGTTTTAGCTATTTATGCTAAAATAGTCACTATTTATGCCATTTTTACTCTAAAAATCCATAAATCATGCTAAAAGAGATCTTTTCATCTCGAAATTTACATACACTCTGTGAATTCTATATTTGACAACATATTAAAGTTTCATGGCCTAATTCAAAATTTAACTATTTTTAACCATATTGCCTCTTTTAATCCATTTTTATCTCATAAAAATCATAAATCATGCAATATTAATCCAATTAGTACGATATTTTACACACAACTTTTAAAATATGCATGTGAGGTCATATAAAATTTTCAAGGTCAGAAAGTAAGTTTAACCAATTTTAGTCATTTTAACCTCTATTTATGCCATTTTTACACTAAAAATTAATAAATCATGAAATATTAATCACATTAATATGATATTTTACATGCAATGCATAAAATATTCATGTGAGTTCATACTAAAATACCACGACCAGTAGTGAAGGTTAACTTATTTTAGTGAATAAAAGTTCATTTTAATCATAAATATGTAATAAAATCACTAAAAATCATTAAAATGAGCAATAAATTTCCATAAATCATAAAAATGACCTAAAAACATTTTAGGACCAGAATATATAACATGCATGATGATTTCGTGGCTTATACTTATAAATCACAAATTTTTGGTTTTATATGTTAACCTTTTAACTCGGAAAAACAATAACCGATTATGCATGCAACATCCTTATGCTCTGATACCACTTGTTAGGTTCACATACCTATTATTAGACTCCTCTAATAGTGAACTAATTAACTTGTTAATTATTTGTTCTTTAGATCTAGTGCATGCCTAATAAAAGGAAAGATTTATAAGAAAACAATGTCCCGTACATTGTAAGTTTCGGATTATGGGCACAAGTAAGGTCTCCTACCTTCAATTAATCTTGATCTATGATGAGTAATAGGATGATCCTCCAAATACTTCAAGTATAGAAGCCACTCCTCTTGATTGCACCCAAGATTATCCCTTATCTCTACTAAATAATATTTGCTAGATATTTGTTTAGTAGTTTACCTTAAAATTGATTACTAATACTCATATATTACACTAATAATATTAGTAATGTGATTGAACAAATTTAATCATCATTTCTCTAGTTTTAGAGAAAGATGAACAAGAAAATGTGACACAGAGAAAAGGTTTTGCATGTGGAATAATCAATGAATGATAAGAGACAAAAATGAGAAAAATTCTCATCACCAAAAAGGAGGGGGGTGCCGTGAACGTGGAAGGCTCTCTTCCAAAATATGGCATCTCCTTTTCCTTTTACACTTCTCAATATGGTAGGCTTGTAAGGCTATGTAGTGTAGGTGTAATTATTTAAATTTCATCACATAAAATAATATAACCACAACCCACAAATACTCCTTCCATTTCGGTCCACTTCATAAAATGGACTACCATTTTATTTTGTCAATTTGTCATTTGTCACACAATATGTCACATGTAGTATGTTACATGTTATTAATCAATTTAATGCATATTTATCTCATAAATATCATTTTCTAAATTAATTAAATTACATACAACAAATTGACTAGTGATACTTGATCACATAAATAAAATGGGTCATATAATTATAATTCACAACATCTTGTAATTATAATTAACCATTCATTCTTATCACTATCGTTTCTCAAACAATAAGCAATTTTAGTAATAAAGCATTTTTATTACTAAAATAAATCTTATTTAATCCCATTACAATAAGATAAGTATATTCTCTCTCACAAATGAATTGTTCAATTTTAAGGAATTGATTAACTTGTATCGTCATACAATTAATCAACTTTACAGATAAGGGCATCATCCTTTAGGTGTGACCTTAAGGGATCAACTGACCACCACCGTCCCATGACAGTAACGTCAAACTCTAGCAAGCCAATCGTTACCGATTAATGTGGATCAGTTGACTATATAATGAATTATCCCTTACGTATTCTTTATATGAGATTTAATTATGATATTAAATCATGTGATCGCACTATTGTTGAGGACACATTTTCCAACAGATACGTGTTCAATTACGGCCGGCTTCAGCAAGTTAAGGTTCATGGTATACCCCTTCGTCACAATTGCAGGAAAGTGGAAGTGTCCTAATTATATAAAGACGAGTATGGGGAAGTACAAGTACCATTTCCTACTGAGGGGGTCACTTATTTGAAAGAAGCGCTAAGTTCTTATGTGCAATGGCCTGACAAACATATCAATGTTGTCATCCCCGAGGTACCTATATGCAGACGTTAATCTTTACTCAGGGGATCACTTGTTCTTTAAATATATTAGGGTACGAATATTAACATATCGTAACTACTTTAATCTTTACATTTGCAAAACTTAAGCAAAGCCATGATGGCAGCTAAAGCAATTACTACTACGTTAACGAAAGTTGTTGCAGGCAAGCCTGCTTATGATTCTTATTATGAATCGTGTGAATATAAGAAAAAGATGAAAACTGCTTCGCTGAAGGCTTTGCACAACCTGGCTATAAAGAGGTCACCTACAGGTGATGTAGTCATGATTAGCATTGAAAAGGAAGTTATGGGCGCAGCTGATATAGCCATACTGGACCCGAAGCAACTGATGGAATTTGTCGACCTTGACAATTTAGATGATGTTCACAGTTTGATTTAGATGAAGTAAATTTTATTAATATAACTATTAAGTCATTTCCGTTTACGAATAATGATGTTTGTTAAAATTATCAATTACAATAACAATCTTCGTTCCATGTGGCGTAATAGGTACCTCAATAATCAGTTCGCTGAGTGGAAGGTCCCTAGTCACGCCTACGGATTCTTGAGTACTAAGGCGTTCTCTGGTAACAGAATTTCATACGAAAAACAAATCAATAGTATCGCTCGTCGGTTGATGTCGTCCAGAAAACTATGGCTTGCCCTCTACAATGAGAATATGTATGTATAGTACGTGATTATTGTAATGAATCACGATCCTATAAATTTATTATTAACATGCTTAAATGCATGTAAATGAACTAACAGTTCAATGTCTCAAAATGAATAGTAAGCATTGGGTGCTACTGGCAATCCAAGTGGAAACAAAAACAGTGTACTGGATTGACTCTCGCGAAGGCAAACCCTTTGACAGTTGTGTAAGGATGATAATTGAGTAAGTTTACAACCTTCAATAATGTCATTTGTTATTGTATGACTTGAGCCATATATATGCAAATAATAATGGCATGTGTGTATATTTATGAATTAGTGTTTTTGAAGCAAAAAAAAGATTATGTCCATTTGGGAAATATGAAAGCAACACCGATCTCAATTTTATCATACCAATAGTAAGTTTATTTAATTAATGTTTACGTAAGAAGTTGATTATCTAATTCAGCTGATTTGTGTGTGATTTATATAATAGTCTCCTAAAGCACCAGACGACAAACAATGCGCCTTTTACGTTTGTCACTCCATGTGGAAGGTTATCGACGGAAAACATTCTACCATTCCGATACGGGTTAGTGTGATTTAAAAACTATTTCAAATGTAAATTGAGTTCAATTTTGTATACTTCCATGTATTATATCTATTTTGGTTATATATATTTTGAATTGTAGTTTCCATTAATACTCAACAAAGCCGCAGAATAATCGCCAGAGGACATCAATTGGATGAGAAATATGTGGGCCAGTTATGTTGTTTCATTAGCGGAGTCTCAATAGTTTGCTCATGCTTTATGTACGTGTGTGTGTGTGTATATATATAGAGCCATTGTGTATTTGCTTCTTTTGTTTTTTTGAGGAAGTTGTGTTTTGGCTTTTGTTCATCCTGTTTGTACTGTTTTGAAACTGGGTTTAATTGATCACGGGGTGTAATATTTTGATGCAGGATTGAATTTTTGCGTTGCAATTTCTTTGGAATGCTATTTCAGAAGGTGAAAAATAGCATTCAAAGAAATTTCTAAAACTTTGAAAAATAGCATTTCAAAGAAATTTTGCTAGAACAAGCTAAATTTTTAAATAAAAAAGAAAAAAAATTTAAAAACGAAAACGGTTAAAAACAACCCGTTGCAAACTATTATTTGAAAATGGTTTTATTCAGATAAATAACCGTTGACATCTTTTCCCTCCCCATTCAAACCGCCAAAAATATAAGATAACGAACGATAACCGTTGTCGACTTCAAAATTTTAACAACGGTTTATTTAAGAAGAACCGTTGTCAAAGTTTCATCAATTGATAAATATAAAAACGGTTTATCACGCAATAGAACCGTTGTTAAATATTGACATTTAATTAAATAAGATAACGAAATGAACCGTTATCATAGATAATATTTAACAACGGTTTTGGGACCACTAAACAGTTGTCAATAGTAAACTAGGACAACGGGTTTGAAACCGTTATTAATATCTAATAACGGTTTCTTAAAATTATACCCGTTGCCATAAACATAATTAACAACAGTTTTATAACGGTATTTGAGTAGTGATAACGGTATTATAGATCCGTTATTGATGTTATATAACGGTCATACAACCGTGGTATATATTTAACAACAGTCATTGCAATAACGGTTCCGTGTTTCTATATAATAACGATAATTGCATTATTTGACCGTTATTGGATGTCTTATTTGGCGTAGTGGATTGCCCTTGTTTTGCTTTGCAGGTTTTTTTTTTATTTGTCCTTTTTATGTCGTCGTAATGCCGAAATTTCGGCCGACGTTCTTTGATTGCCTTTGGTTGTAGGGGAGCGTCTGGGACCTACAGGGTCTGTCGTTGAGGCCTTGGAGGAGGAGGATGATCCGGGAGGAGCAGAAGTGACCGTGGAGGCTGCAAGAGCCGATGTGGTGGTAGAGGATGCTTCCGTAGAGGAGGGGAGGCGGCTGACGCGACCGACTTGTCCTTTTCATTGTGACTCAAAGGCAGGATGGCTGATGATTGGTGGTCAACACCGAGGTGGTGCGCCGCATCATGGTTCTTGGCCTCCTTATCATCCAAAGTCTGCCAGATACTGTATTAATTTTTGTCGTGGAGTAGGAAAGAGGTATTATCACCATGGTAACCACCTCTGCTTCCGCTGTTACTCCTCTGTTTCCCGTGTTGCTCCTTTTCTTTTTCGAGCGAAAGGATAGGGAGTGCTTAGTTCGGTAGGTGGCAGATAGCCCCAAGTTCGTTGTTTTAGGCCAGTGTTTGTATGATAGATGTCTGTACTAGCTCCTGTTTGTATGGTCAGTCGTTTGTATCAAACGTGTGTCGATGTATTTTGCGTGAGGCGGTTTGTATATATGTGTTTTTGGATTGTCGTTTATTTGTGATTTTTGGCTTTTTTGTGTTGTGTTTCGGAGAAGCGTTGTTGGCTGTCAGTTCCCTTCTGTGTCGCACTTAGTTCCTGCATCGTTAGTGTAGAAAATAGGCAATAGGTAGCACATACGCATAAACGTGAACACGTAAAAAGCATTTGATTGAAAACAAAATTAACCACGATGACTCGAAGTCAAAAATTGAAATTTGAAACGATATTTTGAAAATTCCACGACAAGTCGTCACGTTTGGATTCCACGACATATTCTCTATCTGGTGATATTAGGAGGATTCCTACCCCAAAGCCTTTTAGATTAGATGCACCATCGAAGTATAGGTCCCACGCACCGGTGTCGGCACAAAAGATGTCTTTGTCAGGAAGGGACCATGTGTCGGCCGTTGGATCCTCATTGACGTGATTTTCTGATAGGAAATCGGCGACCGCCCTTCCCTTGATAACCTTGAGGCGTACGAACTTGAGATCAATTTCGGATAGCATGAGCGTCCATCTAGACAGCCTTCCATTTAGTACGGGTTTTTCGAAGAAGTATTTAACCACGTCCATCTTGGAGTAGATGTGAACCGTGTAGCTGAGCATGTAGTGCCGTAGCTTCTTTGTTGACCATACTAGGCCAAGGCATGTCTTTTCCAGTTGGGTGTACCTTGTTTCATACTCGATGAACTTCTTACTGATGTAGTAGATGGCTCGTTCTTCGCCGTCGACTGTTTGTGCTAGCATTGCTCCCATGGCTGTGTCGGTTACAGCCAGGTATAGAGATAAGGGAATTCCTTGTTGAGGTGGCATGAGGACAGGAGGTTTGGATAGGATTTCCTTTTTTCTGTCGAAGGCCTTTTCACAGTCGTCCCAATCGGTATGATCGGAGGCGCGAAGCTTCCTGAAGATTGGTTCACAAATCATGGTGAACTTGGCTATGAAGCGGCTGATGTATTGAACCTGACCGAGAAATCCCCGAATCTCCTTCTCGTTCTTAGGTCGAGGCATCTGTTGAAGGGCTTTGATTTTGGTTGGATCAATCTTAATGCCTCTTTTGCTTACGACGTGTCCCAAGAGTTTTCCGGAGGTGACCCCGAATGCACACTTCTGAGGATTCAGTCTCATGTTGTGTTACAACTAACAGAAGTCAGCGGCAAGTAGGGTCGATCTCCACAGGGAGGCAAAATTGAGATTTATCTGTCTAATTTTAGTCTATGAGTAACGGGTCACAATGTGGGGGTTTGAAATGATTTACTAAAACTATTAAGTGGTTAAAGCAAGGGAAATGAATAAGAGAATTAACAGTAAGAGAAGGGAGTATGCTAAGAGTCGGTCCACCGTGACAGCTACACTATCGGAAAAACTGAGGCGATTAGACTATTGATAAGAAGAGCTATGGTCGTCACCTTTCGGTCCTTAAACCACCCTAGAGCGTAAATAGCTTAACTTTCGCCCTCACTACGATACCCTATTGTAATTAAGCAAGCCTTCCCTTCCAATCTTTCGATCCAGGTCGGGGTTAACTAGATAAATTGGTCTCCTGCATGCATTCATTCAACCAGATAACAATTAAATTGCCTAATACAATTCTTATCGCAAGACTAATCTATTCAAGTCAATTATAACATGTTGCTACCACGGCTTCCCTAATCCTAACATACTAAGGGAATTTAGCTAGACATAATTAAAAGGGAAACGAGAAATAAAGAAGAAGAAAGAACAAATAACATTGAATTAAAGAGAGAAAAGGGAAGAAAGAATTACTGAAATTAATGATCCGGAAATAAGAACAAAGTAACAGTATCAAGCAACAGAGTATTAAAAGTAATTAGAGAGGAGAAGCCCCCCCATTATGTCGACCTCCTATCCTATTTATAAGAAAAATAGGATTATTAACCTAATTGCGGAAAATAAAGCTTAAAAGCCCAGCCCGTCAAGGATTGTTGCTCGATCGAGCACTTAAGGCTCTCGATCGAGTGATATTCCTTAGCATTCCTCTCGATCGAGAACAATTCCTCTCGATCGAGGACTTCTTTCCCTTTAATCACTCGATCGAGAAGAAGTAGCTCTCGATCGAGCAAATGGGCTCTTGATCGAATAGAAATAGTTCTCGATCGAGCACTTCTCAGCGCGTAATTCCTGCTTCGCGCACTGAACTTCAAACGGCTGCCATTCCTTCGTTACTTGGACAAATAGGGCGTGGTTGGTGGCGTTGGAAAGCTAAGAGGATAAGCTTTCACCTACAACTGGAATCACCTTAATAGCTGTTTTAGAACTCGAGATATGGCTCTTACAAGCAGGAACTAGCAAATTGAAGCACTCTCTTGGCTCGCCTAACTTGGCTCGCCTAACTTCCTTACTCCAACGCGCATCTCAAAATAGCACTTGGCAAGCTCCGACTCAACTCATCTCCTAAATGCATGCATAGGGACATGTTTTAGGCTTGATTCCGCATCTCTAAGCTCATTCCTGCAATTAATACAAGAACTTCCAAAGTATGCAATTCGGGGTATATTCGTAGCAAATAACTACTAAAATAGCATAAAGATGCGTGCAAGAATAGACTAAAAAGACTATATAAAATGCACGTATCAAATCTCCCCAAACCAAACCTTTACCCGTCCGCGAGTAAACACAAAACTATACGCTAATGGAACGGAAAAATAACTAAGAGCTAGTTTAACTTGTCTACTTGAACCAATTTAATGCAACAAAGATTAACAGTTTAAGCTAAGCAGTCAATACGCAAACGAATTATGAGTCATTCGTAAATATAGCCAACCTATCGACCTTGCAAGACCAACAAAATCGGACTCTCTCGTGGTCACTCTTCTCTCATGAAGCAAAGGGTGAATGTTTATATGTAAAAGAGAGAAGAAAGGACAGTCACTCACCTAACTGCGACCTACATAGCATGCATGCAACAAAAATGAAAGACAATTCAAGTACTAATGCACATACTCCAACCAATAATGTCCGTCACAGCCGATGGCTTACAAATAATTTGGGAACAGTGAGGTTCAGATGAGAAAGGGCAAAACATGCTATGGAAATGTGGAGGTAAAAGCGTCAAGCTAGTTCCTAACAGGACCATATAAGACCGTCCCAATCTCAACTGACTGAAAAATAAACACAAGTGCCCTTCATTGGCACAAAACTCACCATCCAAATACACTATGTCCTCAAAAATATATGAATAAAACGGAGGAGGGAGACCGTCACAAGATAAAGATAAGCATATACAGTCTCGAAATACAACCAGTTCAAAAATTTGATAATTTTGCTTCTCTGGTTTTCACGTGAATCACCATGTCTTTTTTCATTTTCATTTTTTTTTTCTTTTCTTTTTTTTTCTTTTATTCACGTATCATCTTTTTTTTTTTTTTTTTTCTTTTTTCAATTCTTTTTTTTCTCTTTCCTCTTTCCTTTATTTCCACCAACTCCAATAAAATGCACACGGCCAAACTGCAGACGATAAACTCATACCACAAAGGAACATACTAACTAGCTTGACTAGGCAGGCTTAGTTTGGGATGTAGCTAATGGGTCAAAAGGCAAATTTGGCTAATGTGGAGCTAAATAGGTGAAAAATATAAGGAAAGGGAAATTTGCAAGGCCCTCCCTGCATGTGACATCAACCACGAACCCGAATATGTGCATTTTGACGAGAAATTGAATGTCATAAATGTGCAAAAGAGACGAACATGCTATGCAAGGAGTACTACTCAAAATTCCTAATGAACTGGTCATGAATGTCACCAGTTATGGGCTCTAAATCTCAGAATTTTTAAGTAGTTTGCCAATTTATAGGTCAAGTCTAAACAAAGTCGACTTATATTTGAACAGAAATTCGTAGATTATGCGTATGACAAAGCTAAAAACTATCAACGGAAGTGCAAGGCTCAAGTAAATTGACAAGTTATAGTGCATTATCATCATGGAAATCTACCGTTCCGACTCAACCTACATGCTAAAATAAACGTGAAATTTGAAATTTTAAAATTTTTTTTGAAATTTTGAATTTTTATAGAAATTAACAACAATGCAATACAGAAGTGCAATAAAAACAATATGCAGACGCGGATATGGATGCATAACCTCCCCAAACCAAACCGTACAATGCCCCCATTGTACCCAAACATGGAAAGGAAATGCAAACTGAAGGAGAAGGAGAGTAAATACGGAAAACTCACAAGATACGCGAAATAAGGGACCTCCCCAAACCGACCATGAAATGGGAGGTTGCTAAGGGCCCGGAAAACCGTCTCAGGAAGCTAATCCAAGTCAAAAGCGTGAAAGGGCATCCAAAAACTGCTCGATCGAGGAGAATAGCAGTCGATCGAGTAGTTCCTCATCTTACAGGTGGTCGATCGAGTAGATTAATCACTCGATCGAGTGAATTCATCAGCAAAAGTGCTCGATCGAGTAGAATGACTACTCGATCGAGTGATCCTCAGTGTAATTCCTGCAAAACGCAATAGAAACAGCCCGCAACTAACAAAGACAAGCTTAACTGAGACCGTCTATGGTATAAAAACCATTTATTACAACTGAAATAAAATAAAAATGCAAAATAAAATCGCCGGCTTGCCTCCCGGGTAGCGCTAGCTTCAGTCAGGTCCCAGCTCGACCTTCTTTTTCAGCTAACTACTCTAATTGAACCCAATCAAAGCAGCTCAAGGCTCTCAGCAACCTGTCAAATAGCTGCGCATGTGCTACACAAAACTGTAAGTAGCACCATAAAACAGTGATAGCATAGGAAATTAAAATGTAATAACATTTAAGTCTAACAAATTTCCTATGACAGCTCCTAAAAATATCCACAAAATTATTCCTCCCTCCAGCTAAGGGCGGAATATAAAAACTCAAATTAACCGCAGGTGGAAAATAAACCAGCTCAGGAGCATTGGACTCAAAAACAACGCGAATAGAATTTGGATGCTCGGACGGGTGTGGCGTGAGGTGGAGGAATCAGTGCTAAAGGAGAAGGTGGGTATTCATCCCAAATGCAAGGGACGGTAAAGTCAATTGGGTCAATTGGGTCCTCTATAATAGGTTCATCTACTATATCATCGTAAGTATCCCATTTGACCTCAAGACTGTCTAAATCTACCTCCTCACTCTCCTTATTGCTAGACTCGTCAAGATGGAGATTCTCAAAGAGAGACTTCATATCACCCTCACTATCAGTGCAAGAATCATAAAGGGGTTCTAAACTATCCTCATAAAAAGGATTGTCAACCACGCTAGTGGTCTCCTCTATGTCTCCGTCAGCATTTCCTAGATTGGTTTCTAAGGTCTCACCCACCCCCTCATTTGAGTCAACATGAAGAGAAAAGTTGGGTTTAAGAGATTCAGCAGCAAACCAATCAAAGAATTCTAATACCTCATTTACGGGGATTCCTTCGAAATCCCACTTATCAATAGATTTTAGGTATGCTCGCGTAGGGTCATTCTTACCCCGGAAGATAGTCCAGCACAATTGGAGTTCAGAAAATGCATCTCGTCTGGGGTCGAGCCACTCCAAAAACCTGGCTAAATAAGTACCAAAAATTTCGTTCTCTTCCTGCGGAAAGAGAAGAACGAAAGACATAATAGCGGTCTCAAGGAACCGAAGCTCCTTGAGACAAGAAATAAACTAAATAAAAACAAATAAAACTACGCTGCCTCCCCGGCAACGGCGCCAAAATTTGATACCGTCGTCAGGTACCAAAAATAAATATCTAAGTTGCAACTAACAGAAGTCAGCGGCAAGTAGGGTCGATCTCCACAGGGAGGCAAAATTGAGATTTATCTGTCTAATTTTAGTCTATGAGTAACGGGTCACAATGTGGGGGTTTGAAATGATTTACTAAAACTATTAAGAGATTAAGGCAAGGGAAATGAATAAGAGAATTAACAGTAAGAGAAGGGAGTATGCTAAGAGTCGGTCCACCGTGATGGCTACACTATCGGAAATGCGAGGCGATTAGACTATTGATAAGAAGAGCTATGGTCGTCACCTTTCGGTCCTTAAACCACCCTAGAGCGTAAATAGCTTAACTTTCACCCTCACTACGATACCCTATTGTAATTAAGCAAGCCTTCCCATCCAATCTTTCGATCCAGGTCGGGGTTAACTAGATAAATTGGTCTCCTGCATGCATTCATTCAACCAGATAACAATTAAATTGCCTAATACAATTCTTATCGCAAGACTAATCTATTCAAGTCAATTATAACATGTTGCTACCACGGCTTCCCTAATCCTAACATACTAAGGGAATTTAGCTAGACATAATTAAAAGGGAAATGAGAAATAAAGAAGAAGAAAGAACAAATAACATTGAATTAAAGAGAGAAAAGGGAAGAAAGAATTACTGAAATTAATGATCCGGAAATAAGAACAAAGTAACAGTATCAAGCAACAGAGTATTAAAAGTAATTAGAGAGGAGAAGCCCCCCCATTATGTCGACCTCCTATCCTATTTATAAGAAAAATAGGATTATTAACATAATTGCGGAAAATAAAGCTTAAAAGCCCAGCCCGTCAAGGATTGTTGCTCGATCGAGCACTTAAGGCTCTCGATCGAGTGATATTCCTTAGCATTCCTCTCGATCGAGAACAATTCCTCTCGATCGATGACTTCTTTCCCTTTAATCACTCGATCAAGAAGAAGTAGCTCTCGATCGAGCAAATGGGCTCTCGATCGAATAGAAATAGTTCTCGATCGAGCACTTCTCAGCGCGTCATTCCTGCTTCGCGCACTGAACTTCAAACGGCTGCCATTCCTTCGTTACTTGGACAAATAGGGAGTGGTTGGTGGCGTTGGAAAGCTAAGAGGATAGGCTTTCACCTTCAACTAGAATCACCTTAATAGCTGTTGTAGAACTCGAGATATGGCTCTTACAAGCAGGAACTAGCAAATTGAAGCACTCTCTTGGCTCGCCTAACTTCCTTACTCCAACGCGCATCTCAAAATAGCACTTGGCAAGCTCCGACTCAACTCATCTCCTAAATGCATGCGTAGGGACATGTTTTAGGCTTGATTCCGCATCTCTAAGCTCATTCCTGCAATTAATACAAGAACTTCCAAAGTATGCAATTCGGGGTATATTCGTAGCAAATAACTACTAAAATAGCATAAAGATGCGTGCAAGAATAGACTAAAAAGACTATATAAAATGCACGTATCATCCGCAGTCGAGCGAAGAATTTCCGGAGGGCACTGATGTGGCCGTCCCGTTCTTTTTATTTGACGAACATGTCATCGACATATACCTCTACCTCCTTGTGCATCATATCATGTAGGAGAGTTGTAGCATTTCTTTGATAAGTAGCTCCGACGTTGATTAGACCGAAGGGCATGACAGTTTAGCAATATGTACCCCACTGTGTAATGAATGCAGTTTTGTGGATGTCTTCCTCAGCCATTTTGATCAGGTTGTACCCAGAATACCCGTCCATGAATGATAGGAGGGCGTGCTCGGCGGTATTGTCCAGCATGATGTCAACATGTGGCAAAGGCAAGTCGTCCTTTGGACTTGCCTTCTTCAGATCCCTGAAGTCGACGCAAACCCGAATTCTTCCGTCTTTTTTAGGTACAGGCACGATGTTAGCCACCCCGTCAGAGTATTCAGACACATTGATGAACCCGGCCTTGAACTGTTTGTCCACCTCTTCCTTGATTTTCATGGACCACTTAGGGCGCATTCGGCGCAACTTTTGCTTTACGGGCTTAGCTCCGGGCTTAATGGGTATCTTGAGTTCCGCAATCTCCCTGTCGATCCCAGGCATGTCTCTGTAGGACCAGGTGAATACGTCCTTGTACTCGTGTAGGAGGTCAATGAACTGTTGTCTTTCCGAGGGGTTAAGGGTTGTCCATATCCTAAGTTTTTGAGGTGTGTTGTCGGTTCCTACGTTAATAGGTTCGGTCTCCTCAATGATGGGGGGTCCTAGTTTCCCGTTTGTCAAGTTCTTTGGCTAGGTGAGGTGGGTAGTGACTAAAGTCAAATTCCTCATAGTCGTTCAGAATTGCATTGCAGTTAAATTGAGACGAGTCATAAGCAAACTTAGCGTTCACTAAGTCGACTGGAGCGAAACGCTCGGACAGGACAGACATCTCATGGGCAGTCAGAGGCGACACAGCAGAGGAGGTGGCCCCTGCAACAAGCTCCAGGTTGCTACCTTCCATGGGAGTGGGGATGACCCTAGTTGGCTCAGCCTCTGAAGCAGCCACAAGTTTGTGATAAAACAGTGGGAAGGGGACCTTGATTAGGACATGAGGAGTGCTAGGAGCTAAGTCAGACAGTGACTCTAACTGAGACTCAGCTTCTTCTTCACTTCCCTCTTTGAACATAGGGCCTTCTCCAGTTATAATCTTGAGAATGCGGCCTTGGCGATCGGTCCACTAGACGCTTTTCCTCAAACCTTGTATAGCTTTCTCTGGGTCGGTTTCCGAGATTAAGGCGGTGGGGTCAAACTGGTTGTCCTTCAGAGCAATGTTGATGATGTCCTCATAGTCGAGGTGCTTGATGTTGTCTTCTCCGAAGAGGAGAGTGGCAACTTATCCGTCGAGGCACGAGGACGACTTAGACTCAGTTGATGCAGCTTCGCTGTTGTCGGGGATGAAGTAGCAGTCTTAGAAGACTTCCATACCCGGGTGCCTGACCTTGGCCACAGAGTCATAAATCGGCTTAGGAAAACTGTGGTAGAGCTCGGACTCTCCCTCGGGGACAAAGTATCCATTGAGGGTCAAATGATAGGGACGGAGGGTAACTATGTGCTTCATGTGCTTCCGAATTAAGAGGTTCATCTCCTGGATATCTTCATTGGTGGGTTCATAGCCCAGCGCGAAGGGGATGTTGGGGACCTTAGCCTATTTCAAGGAAGGTAAGGTGCTCTTCAGCGGATTGAGAGGTAGACCCGGGAAATAACCCTAGCGCATCAGAATGCAGTTGACTGTGAGGTTGGAAAATGGGTCACAATCAAAGGGTGTTGATTCATCAGTTAGGGCATTCGCAGCTTGGAATCCCCACATCTCATTATCGTCCTCCTCAATGGCTTGGGAGGCGGTTCCCTTTTTCATGACGGCCGTGATCGGGGAATCGGGAATTGTTATCGTCTTCCCGTTGAAGGGGACCCTGATTTTATGATGAAGGGTTGAGGTAACCGCCTTGACGGCGTGAATCCAGGGACGTCCCAGAAACATGTTGAAGGAGGTGTCGATGTCGACTACCTGAAAACTGGTTTGCCTTTCCAGTGGTCCGGTTGCAACGGTTAGAGTGATAAGCCCTGCAACCTTACGACGAGTGCCGTCATAAGCGCATACTCCTTGATTGGTTGGGACCAAATCAGCTTCTTTGATACCCAGTTTATGAGCTGTTTTAAGGGGGATGACATTAACCGTGGATCCATCGTCCACCAGAACCATGGGCACATTTTTTTTGAGGCACTACACGGTGATGTATAGTGCCAGGTTGTGGTTGGCTCCGAAGGGAGGGATATCCTCATCAGAGAAGATGACCGGGTTGTTCAGGTCGGGGACATCCCTTGTCATGTGTGCTACTACTTCTTCAGGGGAGGAGGTAGAGGGCACAGTCAGTTTTGCCAAGGCTTGCAGTAGAGCTTGCCGATGTTCGAAGGATGTAGCAATCAGTTGCCAAATCGAAATTTCGGCTTTTTCTTTCTGCATTTGTTTGAGGATGGGAGCCTTTGGTTGAGTGTCCATGTCGGAGACAACCCGGTCATTCGGTTTTGGAACGACTGTTGAATTGTTCGGGTTTTGATAGAGGCGTCCGGACCGGGTAAGATGAGTGATCTCCTTTACCTGTTTCTCTTTTCCTGGGACTATATAGATGTCCTCGGCATCATCTCTCAAGATACCATTGACTTCAGGATCTCGAGGGTACCTTGGAGGGGTATTCCTCGATGGGCAGTTTTTGTGAGGGAAATTTTTGTGAGGGAAATTTTTGTGAGGGTAATATTTGTGAGGTTGATTATTATGAGGTGCGTGCCAGAATGGTCGCGGGAGCAATCCTTCCTGGTGAGGGTAGTTTTGGGTGTTTGGGAGGACCCTCCCTCGGGCGCGGTGTTATAGGATTGAAAATCAATCGTCGGTAGGCATCGTCAAGTCGAGCAATTCTTTCGGAGAGGCTGGCTATAGCCTCCTTAACTTATTGGAACATGGCAAGCATGGTTGTGGCGCTGAACATATACACCCCGTCCGAGGCATCCTTCTCCAGGGCATTCACCTCGTCATCAATTGTAAGATGAGGTGTGAGCAGTCCAAGGTCGGATCATCATCGGAGATAGCATGGATTCCCAGAGGGTTTGTTTTGTTGTTTGGTTTAGTCGGTGGAGGCAAAGACAATTCCTCTTTCTCGATCATGTCCTAAATGACGTGTTTGAGCTTGAAACAGGTTTCCCTGTCATGACCTTTCCCTTGG
The DNA here is from genome assembly GCF_048544455.1 of Silene latifolia. NCBI lineage: Eukaryota > Viridiplantae > Streptophyta > Magnoliopsida > Caryophyllales > Caryophyllaceae > Silene > Silene latifolia. The sequence continues at coordinate 89,634,278 of NC_133528.1, forward strand.
TGATATTGGCAGTAGGCATTAGGGTTCTAGAAGCGGGATTTCTTAGCATCAGACGGATCTGGGGTGGGTCCGATTGGTTTTAATTTCCCTTGGTCCATAAGCCTTTTCAGGGCGCTTGCATAAGTTGACCCTATGTTGGTGAACACTCTTTAAGGGTGTTCAGCTCTTTTGGTGGTTGGTTCGAGGAGATTGACCTCGTCAATTTTGTTTGGTTGACCATAAGGGTGAGATCCGGTTGATGTAGATCCCTGGTAGCCTCTACCGGTGGTTTTGGGTAGAACACCTTTTCGGAGGTCGTCTTCAATGCGAGTTCCAAGGATTTGTAGGACTTGGAATGTCTTGATGTTTTGGTATCTCAATAAGTTGGCATATATCGGGCGGAGATTGTTGACAAATTTCTCCACCAAAGTTGACTCACTCGGCTTGCTGACCAACTGAGTGCTTACTCTCCTCCAACGGGTTAAGAATTCGGTGAATCCCTCCTTATCATTTTGAGTTAGGACCTCAAGAGTACGAGTATTGGCTTGGATTTCGACATTGTCGGCATATTGCTTGGTAAATTCAACTGCGACCTCATCCCAGGTAGTGAAGTGCTTCGGGTTAAAGGAGTAGTACCATTGACGAGGGATCGGTTCCAAGGATGATGGAAAGATCCGGGTGAAGAGTTCATGTTTGACCCCTTTTATGGCCATGTAATCTTTGAAGGCTCGAATGTGATTGAGTTGGTCCTCCACTCCCTTGAATTTGGGCACATCAGTCAAGGTAAAGTTGTTGGTTAGTTGATCACCAACGGGTTCGTATCTCCGATTGTTGTCAAGGTGGATATTGTTACCCCGGGCTAGGAGTTGCTCTTACAGGATCTTGAGCCTTTTCTCAGTTTCAGTCAAGGGCGGAGTGTTGTGTTCTCCAGTTTCCTTCTTTTCTAGGGTGTCGATACGGGTCTCGACACGGTCCAGGGTGACCTTAAGAGCAGTGAGTAGGCTGGCTGGCTGAGCAGTTGTAACATCTCTGTTGTCGTTCTCGTTGATGGACGAAGTTGAAGACGGGGCCATGATTCTGAGGCATAAAAATGGCTCACATTACAACTCAATCCGACACGGTTCGAAGATTGACGCAGACAACACAAAGGACGGAACAAAGATTGGACTCAACAAGACGAGGGTGACCGTGTGAGGTACCTCGGTGCTGACTCGACTTATAACGTGACGGTGCTGACCGGACTTTGACTCGCGTCCAACATAGTGGCCTAACGCCGTTGAACGCGTCTCTGGTGAGACGACTCATAAGTAAAGACACATAAGTACGTTTGCTTCGACTCGATAGACACGAGGTGGAATTGGAATGGTGGACTGAAGTTTTAAAAAATAGAGATTTTCAAAAAGATTCGTTTGTCGCTTTATGGACGGCTTCCGAAGAATAGGGATCTCCGCAAGTCGGTCAGTCGAAAGGTCGTCTTAAGTTTGTTTCCGAAAGACGGTTTGAGTTTGAGTCGGCTCGAAAAACAATGTACTGTTTCCCAAGATGGTTTTTGAAATTCAAAATTGTATGTTTTGAAAATCGAGTTTTGAAATGTTTGAAAAGGTCTCGGGGACGGTGCATGGTCCTCGGGATCGCAAAAGTGTCTCGAGGAAAGGGTGTGTGCTTTACTCGGGTTTTGAAAGAGCCATTGTCGGCGCGAGACGGGTTAAAATCCGTGTCTTGACGCGGCAATTATAACGGCGTAAAAAGGTGTTTTGAAATGGTTGTAAAAAACCAGGTTTGAAAATTGTCATTACGACGGCCTAGAAAGGCGTGTTGAAATGGTTATAGAAAACCGTGTTTGAAAATCATCATTACGACGGGCAAGAAAGGCATGTTGAAATGGTTGTAGGAAACTTGGTTTGAAAATCTTCATTACGACGGCCTAGAAAGGCGTGTTTAAATGGTTCTAAGAAACCGGTTTGAAAGTCGTCATTACGACGGCCTAGAAAGGCGTGTTGAAAAGCAACGGTCGGCGAAAGACCAAGATTTGAAACGGCCATTATAACGGCGCAAAAAGGTGTTTTTGAAAGTTTGAAAATGACACGGAAGGACTTATGATCACATAGCACATAAGCACTCACAGTTTCATTATATTATGCATAATGCTGACATGGGTTTTGGCTTAAAGAGTAGGTTACACACCAAGCAATCAAACCCCGATTTGCGAGAGGGATACCAATCCAAACAAAATGTGTAAGGAGGGTGCCCTGGCCTCGTGCTCGAAGGTGATGAAAGCTCTTTGACGAAACAGAAATGTGTAACGTCAACGGTATGCTTAACTCAATCGAGATTCGAAACGCGGGGATGAGAAAACTCACACCGACGAGATGAGCCAATTGGTCGAAAAGGGTTAGGTTATGGGCCCGGACAAGGAACCCGACCGTGACCGTAATATCAATTAATGCATTTCAACCAAGACCTCGTTCGAGTCTCACCATCTAGGGATCACAAAGACACAAGTGTCTTAGTTCTCCCCAGCAGTGTCGCCAATCTGTGGACATGGCCCACCAGCACGCCCAGCCGATCGGTGGACATACAGCGGTCTTTTGAAAGCCACGCTCGGCGGCGTAAGAAAGCGTTCGACCGGATCGTTTTAGATCGGCCGGTTTCGTCACGGCAAGGTTCTCGAAACGATTAGAGATGTTCGGAGTCGCCACCAAGAATTTGTGGGATGCTTGGAACCAGTTCGAATCCACTTTATACCTCGGTCAAACGAAGCACAAAGCTGGTTTGACATAGGTACTAAAGATAAGGAATCGTCCCTCTTTAGCATCCTATCTCTAGAATGACTCTCGTACGCCCTGGATGAGGTCGTCCACAATCCAAAGTTTCTGAGTAAGAGGTGAAGGTATGTATTGGGAAACCCTTTAATCAGACACCCAATCCCGCCCGCGGTAGCGGCCTCTACTGATCGATCATGGCTGGTTAAATGCAAAAATTGATAAAACGGTTTAAATGCATGAATGTACATTCACTAGTTTAAACCTAACATGTTAGCTTTCTATGTCGGTTGACTTAATCCAAGTATCAAGTATAAGATGTCAAGTTGGATTTATGGTTGATTTGCATGCAAGACGGAAATTAAACATCCATTTACCGAGTTAGGTTTATGGTGCATAACGTTGTCCATTTGTCTTAGTAAGGCATTTTGCAAATATGGTGTTGAATGGGCAAATTAGTAATCTGATCCGTCCTATATTCTGGTTAACTGAATTCGGGATCGTCCTAGACAAGTGCTGGAAGGGGAACAGACCCTGCATCAGGCAGCCAAAAGAGGCGCGAACCTATTGGCGATGCAAGAGGTCGCCCCTGTTAGTTATTAAGACCATATTAATACTCATCTTATGATATTAAAATTACAAGTTAATTAAAAGTGGTCTAAATCTACATGCATGCAAAAGAATGTATAAAAGAGATGGTCTAAAACCATCTTAAGACAAAAATTCCTTACATTGTAATAAGGCAAAATGGGCACAACTCAAGGACTCCTTCCTTGATGTTGTTCTGGTGCTAATGCAATAAGGATGATCCTCCAATAACACCAATTACCAATATAGGTAATATCCTTTGGTGGCACCCAAGAATCAACCCAAAAACTACTAAAATTTATAACTAGTTAATAATAGTAGTAACCTTGTAATTGTATATTTGATGTACTAATTATATTATTACTTTGATAATATTATTAGTAAGTTTTTATATGTGTTTTAAGATGAAAAATGATGAAGAAAATAAGAAGAAATATTGGTCTTTTTGCTGATGATGAAAAACGGCCAAAGCACAAATAAAGGACCAAATTTTCTTCAAATTTTTTCAACTAAGAAAATGAGGTGAATAGATGGGTATTTATAGCCAAATATGGGGAACAAAATGTAGTGGAATTTGCCACTTAATGGACACATGTAGTCCTCTAAAAAACCGGAACAATTGGACTGTATTTGGTCCATTTCGGTTTTCGACATTTGCCCCACAAATGCTTATTAGTCTTATATTTAATTATCTTACATAATTAAATATTAATTTAATTATTTAACACTTAAATAATATAAATTAACTACCAATAACTACTTAACCATTAAGTAATCATAAGACCATTTTATCAACATACAATGTGTCAATATTAACCCATTTAGCTAATTTTACAACTTCTTGTAAAATTTAATAGCTAATTGAATGTACCTCAAAACATATACACATATCGTATAAAATTAATTAATTAACAATTAATTAATAAATTCTAATCATTTATTATTTAAATATCTCATAATTAAATAATAAATCTCTTTGTCCCGAGTTCGTAACCCGTCATCAAATAATACATTTATATGACTAACTAAGAGTCAAATAATACAAGGAATTGATTATCTCGTATCTCATACAAACAATTAATTTATTCTATTTGGGCGTCATCCTATAGGTGTGACCTAAAGGGATCAGCTGATCACCGCCGTCACACGACAGTAATGTCAAACTCTAGTCAGCCAATCATTACCGATTAACGATGACCAGCTGACAAATAAATAAATAAATCCCTGATATTCTTTTTACGAGATTTAATATGTAAACGCACTCATTGTGGAGGACACTACTCCAACAATCTCCCACTTGTCTGACACAAGTGTGCGTTACCAATTCTCTTGTCCAATAATATCTCCCACTCAATGCAAGATGTCTTCCAGGTCGTTCTTGCACGTGATCTTATCATAAAGTGGTTTCCTCGATCGGAGAATGATGTCTGACCGGATAATCTACTATAGATCTCATCCGAGCGTGGCCACACATTCACAGTCATCTCTCCTCGAGTGGCCTTGAGATAAAATATGACTTATAAGGACAATCCCGTTGACCTATTTTCTTCATTCGATACAGATCACAATGACCCAGTAAATGCTCATCGGCCTCCTTTTACGGTGCGACCTAGAACAAAAACCAAAGCCACCGGAAAACCGTACCAACTCAGACAAATAGTCACCAGTCTAAAGAATTGACTCGAAGGAATAAATAGAAGTCCTCGCCACGACCTAGCCACAAAAGGACTCTATAAACGGTCACTGTCCGACAAATTGTCTCACAATATGCCTATGTAATCGACCAGTCATCACTATGACCATATGACAGTCGAACCTGTCATCTATCGCCTCACAATCTAGTCACTCCGAGACGTCACCTCATTAAGTAACTAGGGACAAAATACAATGTTAATCCAATACAATATTTGATTATTACATATCATATAATTTACAACAGTTCTGGCATTCGTCTCAACCCCATCGAAACTACATGACTATCATGTTTAGCTTGAGACAAAGGTTTGGTTAAAGGATCAGCGATGTTGTCAGCTGTCCCAACCTTACAAACTGTAATTTCTTTCCTTTCGATTAAATCTCTAATTACATGAAATTTCCTAAGTACATGTCTAGACTTGTTACTAGACTTGGGCTCTTTTGCTTGAAAAATAGCCCCACTGTTATCACAATACAAAGTGATAGGATCCTCGGCGGTTGGAACTACTTTCAGTCCCTCTAAAAATTGCCTAATCCAAAAACGACTTCCTTTGCGCCTTCGAGAGGTCGCAATGTACTTAGCTTCCGTTGTAGAATCAAGATCACGAGACTCCTTGAAACTTCTCCAAACAAACCGCCCCTCCGTTCAACAAAAAAATAAAACCACTGGGATTTCAAATCATCCCTATCGGTTTGGAAACGGCATCCGTATAACCTCTTATACATAATTTGATTCTCCTCCAAACACTAAGAATGAATCTTTAGTCCTTCTCAAGTACTTCAGAATATTCTTGACGGCTATCCAGTGACTCTCACCTGGAGTTTTCTGAAAACGACTCGTCATACTCAAAGCATACGAGACATCAGGACGAGAACACATCATAGCATAATTGATCGATCCAACAGCGGAAGCATAGGGAATCGATTTCATGCGTTCAATATCCTTAGGCTCAGTAGGACATTGTGACTTACTCAAAGTGATCCCACTGCCCATAGGTAGAAAACCTCTCTTGGAGTTTTTCATATTGAATCGGTCAAGAATCTTATCGATATAGGCTTCTTGACTCAATGCTAATATCCTTTTGGATCTATCCCTATAGATCCGGATACCCAAGATGCGCTGAGCTTCTCCAAAATCTTTCATTTGGAAGTGATTTCCCAACCACTTCTTAACAGAAGCAAGCATATCAACATCATTCCCAATGAGTAATATGTCGTCCACATAAAGAAGTAAGAAAAGAACTTTACTCCCACTAAACTTCATGTATAAACATGGTTCCTCAACACTTCGAGAAAAACCATTCTGTTTAATAACATGATCAAAACGATGATTCCAACTCCTTGACGCTTGCTTAAGACCATAAATGGATCTCTTAAGTTTGCTTACTTTGTTAGGATTCTTAGGATCCACAAAACCCTCAGCTTGTGTCATGAACACTTCCTCTTCCAGAAACCCGTTCAGGAAAGCGGTTTTGACATCCATTTGCCATATCTCATAATCATGAAATGCAGCAATCGCTAACATTATCCGAACAGATCTAAGCATAGCAACTGGTGCAAAAGTTTCATCATAGTGTAAACCATGAACCTGAGTGAAACCTTTTGCAACCAATCTAGCTTTGTAGACATCTTTATGTCCATCCATGCCGATTTTAATCTTGAATATCCACTTACACTGAAGAGGTCGAACATCTTTAGGAAGTGTTTGTGGCTCGTGAAGCTGTCTTTCTAGAAAAACAGTTTATTTCTAGAAGACAGAGTGGGAGAAAATTTGAACTTGACGAAGTTCAAGAGCCACAAACTGATATGACAATACAGGAAGATGTTCCTTCTACGTCTCAATCGGTTATTGTTCCTTCTGAACCTAGGAGGTCAGAAAGGGTTAGTCGCCAGCCTGATAGATACCTTGGTATTATCGAGGAAGATGGTGACTATGAGGTTTTACTTTTAGAAAGTGATGAACCCAAGACCTATAAAGCAGCTATTATGAGTTCTGACTCTAAGCTATGGCTCGAAGCCATGCAATCCGAAATGGATTCCATGTAAGTCAACCAGGTCCCATACCTGATTATCGTACATGGAATCCATTTCGGATTGCATGGCTTCGAGCCATAGCTTAGAGTCAGAACTCATAATAGCTGCTTTATAGGTCTTGGGTTCATCACTTTCTAAAAGTAAAACCTCATAGTCACCATCTTCCTCGATAATACCAAGGTATCTATCAGTCGGTAACTAACCCTTTCTGACCTCCTAGGTTCAGAAGGAACAATAACCGATTCAGACGTAGAAGAAACATCTTCCTGTATTGTCATATCAGTTTGTGGCTCTTGATCTTCGTCAAGTTCAAATTTTCTCCCACTCTGTCTTCAAGAAATAAACTCTTTTTCTAGAAAGACAGCTTCACGAGCCACAAACACTTTGTTCTCGTTACTATTGTAGAAGTAAAATCCACAAGTTTCCTTAGGGTAGCCTACAAAAATACACTTTTCAGAACGAGGTGCAAGCTTATCGTCAGACTTGCTCTTGACATAAGCATCACAACCCCATACTTTCATGTATCGCAGATTCGGGACTTTCCCTTTCCATATCACATATGGAGTTTTGTCAGTTGCTTTAGTGGGACTTTTATTAAGTGATTGTACAGCAGATAAAATGGCAAAACCCCAGAATGACTTAGGTAATTCTGTTTGACTCATCATCGATCGAACCATATCTAATAAAGTTCGATTCCTCCTTTCAGCCACACCATTTAATTGTGGTGTGCCAGGAGGAGTTAACTGAGATACAATACCGCAGTTTATACGGTGATCTTTAAATTCATTGCTTAAGTATTACCCACCACGATCTGATCGTAATGCTTTAATCTTCTTATTTAATTGGTTTTCTACTTCATTTTGAAACTCTTTGAACTTATCAAAAGCTTCACTTTTATACCTCATTAAGTAGATATACCCATATCTACTCATGTCATCGGTAAAAGTAATGAAATAGTCATAATTACCTCTAGCAAAGGATTGTCATTGGGCCACACACATCGGTGTGTATTAAACCCAATAACTCACTAGCTCAAGATCCTTTTCCTAGAAAAGGTGAACGAGTCATCTTGCCAAGAAGACAAGATTCGCATGTACCAAATGATTCGAAATCAAAAGGTTTAATTACACCAGTCGACACTAGTCTTTTAATGCGCTTCTCGTTGATGTGTCCTAATCGACAATGCCATAAATAAGATAGATCAGGATCACCTGTTTTGAGTCTTTTATTATCTAAATGATAAACATCGTTGCAAGTATCTAGAATATAAATACTATTGATTGAAATAGCTTGACTATATACAATCCCATTAAGGGAAAAAGTACAACACTTGTCTTTAATCACAAAAGAAAACCCTTCTGTGTCTAACACAGATACGGATATTATATTCCTAGATAGCGTTGGTACAAAATAACAATTATTAAGATGCAACTCCAAACCCGAAGCTAAACTAAGTACATAAGTTCCTACCGAGACGGCAATGACTACTTTAGACCCGTTTCCCATTCGGAGATCGACATCACCTTTGTTTAGCTTTCTTATGCTTTTTAGGCCCTGCAAATGATTGCACAAGTGAGAACCACAACCAGTATCTAATACCCAAGTTGTATTTGAAGCATAATCTATGTCTATATAAAAGATTCAGTTGAGAAATTACATGTCGGCTTCACAATGCCAGCTTTTATGTCATCCAGGAACTTTGTACAATTACGTCTCCAATGTCCCTTGTTATTACAATAATTACAAGTATCTTTAAGAGGATTACCCTTTATGGATTTTGGCTTGGTAGAGCAATTCGCAATTGCTTTACCTTTGCCCTCCACCTGAACGGGCTTCTTACCTGCGTTCCTCTTAAACTGCTTCTTCCCCTTCACGTTAATCGCAAGCACATCTTTCCTTGTACTCCCACTCAATCCCATATCCTTCTCTGCTTGCACAAGCAGAGAATGGAGCTCATGTTAACTCTTTTTCATGTTCGTCATATTATAATTTACCCTAAATTGGGTAAATCCCTTGACGTGCGAGAGAGAGTGGAGCACTCGGTCCACCACAAGTTCGTCGGGGATCTTGCATCCCAACCCCTCTAAAGTTTCCACGTACTCAATCATTTTAAGTATGTGTGAACTTACAGGTTGACCATCTTTGAGGTTAGCCTCAAAGAAACGAACAGCGGTGTCATACTGAATTATTCTCGGGGCTTGAGAAAACATAGTTGAAAGCCTCGAGAATACTTCATGTGCATCACGAAACTTGACACATTGCCTTTGTAAAGCAGGATCCATTGAAAAAATCAAAACATTTTTTATTGCAGCGGATTCCTTTTGATAATTTGAAAAAGCCTCCCTTTACATCGGCGGTGGCTCTAGTACTAGGCGAAGGGGAGAGGGATCGACAAGGTAACGTAATTTGCCATCACCTGCGGCAGCTAATCGAAGTTGTTCTTCCCAATCTTTAAAATTACTACCGTCGGCTTTTAAAACATATTTGTCCATAAAAGAACGTAGCCATGAATCTCTAGCTATTGTGGCGGTTTCACTAGTAGAAGTCATCGTGATTACTACAAAGGAATTAAAGGAAAGATTAACATTTATCGTCTAGAAATATTTAACTTGTAAAACTATTTAACAAGTTCCCATTTATATAATGATCTCCCACTGAATTATATAAATGATTCCAAGATCCAATTTTATATAAACACGGGCACGGTGGACCGATTCAACCCATATTTATATAAATTTGGTGAGTCAACAACTTTGACTGATTCTACTACTAGAACTCTTGGTTGACGAATTTTCTTAAAATCTATCTTTTAGCCCCAAAAAAAATATGGGCACGGTGGACCGATTCAACCCATATTTATCCCGTTGAGTCCAACCAATTTTCACGCGTAATAACTTTTATTACCCTACTTACCCAACGTAAAAAGAGTGTACCTCGGTGATCCGAACCTACCTCTAATGAAGAAGGCATTCATAGGTGCTATTATTTGGTAAGGCTTAATCTCAATTTTAAACAAATGTGAGAGATCTTATCAAATTAATTGTCTATCACTTTTAAGTGAACTAAATTGGTGAATGCTAGACAATTAAATCGATAACAAAAAAATAAAACATGTAGTGACGATTTGGTATGAATGCATAAAAGAATTAAAACAAACAAGTCCTAATATGGCCACCTAGTTAATCTAATTAACTAAAATGATTACACTTCGGAAACCAACTCCTTGGTCCCTTGAGTCTTCATAAATAGGCCTCCTTCTTTAGGATTTTGAACGCCTTTAAAAACACCGTCTTCATGAAAACTCCGTCTTTAGATGCTTCATCTAATTACTAATAATTAAATTACATAACAATAACCTATTATACAATTTGTAATAAAATTAAAATAAAAAATATTAATTAATTACAAATTAGGCGATACGAAATCGCAATTAATTACAAAACAAGTCGATATTCCCTTACATTTCGGGAAATACCAACTTCTACCTATGGCCATATTCGGAAAAATTACATAATTATAATTCTAAAAACCAATCATCTAAATGAATAATAAAATGCATTATGGAAAATGACATGCCAAATCGTCTAACTTACCAACAATGATCATTTGAGCTTGCCTTGACGGAATTTTTACCAATAAAAATTCATAATCAATTCTTAAAACAATTTTAAGACTTACTCATCATATTAATGTGGTCTAATATCAAAATAATTATTCTCAACAATTATCTTGAATTTATATGGGAATTAAAATACAATTGTGACAAAAAAAGATATAATAATTCACAATTATCATACAAAAATTCCATTTAATATAAAAATTCTTGGAAAAATAAATTTCAAAACCATAAACATTCTGGTCTTACACCAAAAATGCCATGCAAGTGAAAATTTTTGTTTTTAAAATTTATTTAAAAAGATTTCACAATTTAATCGGTAAAGCGATAATTTTTACGATTTAATTCTAAATCAAACCATAAAAATTGAAATGACTTAAAATAAAGTTTTATACATTTTGGAACAATTTCTAGGAGCTAAAAATTCAGAAATTTCAAGCCCTAAAATTAAATCAATATTTATTTACAAAATAACCATTATTTACCCATTTTTATCAAATAAAAATTAATAAACAACCTAAATTAATCACATTAATTTAAAGTTTCTATTTTTCTCATAAATAGAACATGCATGTGGTTATTTATAAATAAATATGCATAAAATTAACATGCAACCCAATTTAATTAACTCTTAATTAATTTTTAATGCATTTTTACTCAATTTTATGCCATTTTAAGTTATAAAAAGTGGAAAAATTTAACAAAAATCAAATTTTCGTCCCATATCATCCTAAGACCAGATTATTTACATGCAAGACTATATTATGTGATAAAACGAATTTTAGTAACATAATATCCATTTTATTAATTTATCTCATAAATTACTATAATCGTCTTAAGACAACATGCATGTATTTAACAACGCTCTGATACCACTTGTTAGTTATTAAGACCATATTAATACTCATCTTATGATATTAAAATTACAAGTTAATTAAAAGTGGTCTAAATCTACATGCATGCAAAAGAATGTATAAAAGAGATGGTCTAAAACCATCTTAAGACAAAAATTCCTTACATTGTAATAAGGCAAAATGGGCACAACTCAAGGACTCCTTCCTTGATGTTGTTCTTGTGCTAATGCAATAAGGATGATCCTCCAATAACACCAATTACCAATATAGGTAATCTCCTTTGGTGGCACCCAAGAATCAACCCAAAAACTACTAAAATTAATAACTAGTTAATAATAGTAGTAACCTTGTAATTGTATATTTGATGTACTAATTATATTATTACTTTGATAATATTATTAGTAAGTTTTTATATGTGTTTTAAGATGAAAAATGATGAAGAAAATAAGAAGAAATATTGGTCTTTTTGGTGATGATGAAAAACGGCCAAAGCACAAATAAAGGACCAAATTTTCTTCAAATTTTTTCAACTAAGAAAATGAGGTGAAGAGATGGGTATTTATAGCCAAATATGGGGAACAAAATGTATTGGAATTTGCCACTTAATGGACACATGTAGTCCTCTAAAAAACCGGAACAATTGGACTGTATTTGGTCCATTTCGGTTTTCGACATTTGCCCCACAAATGCTTATTAGTCTTATATTTAATTATCTTATATAATTAAATATTATTTTAATTATTTAACACTTAAATAATATAAATTAACTACCAATAACTACTTAACCATTAAGTAATCATAAGACCATTTTATCAACATACAATGTGTCAATATTAACCCATTTAGCTAATTTTACAACTTCTTGTAAAATTTAATAGCTAATTGAATGTACCTCAAAACATATACACATATCGTATAAAATTAATTAATTAACAATTAATTAATAAATTCTAATCATTTATTATTTAAATATCTCATAATTAAATAATAAATCTCTTTGTCCCGAGTTCGTAACCCGTCATCAAATAATACATTTATGTGACTAACTAAGAGTCAAATAATACAAGGAATTGATTATCGCGTATCTCATACAAACAATTAATTTATTCTATTTGGGCGTCATCCTATAGGTGTGACCTAAAGGGATCGGTGATCACCGTCACACACGAAGTAATGTCAAACTCTAGTCAGCCAATCATTACCGATTAACGATGACCAGCTGACAAATAAATAAATAAATCCCTGATATTCCTTTTACGAGATTTAATATGTAAACGCACTCATTGTGGAGGACACTACTCCAACAGCCCATGGTTTGAAAATAGAAAAAGGAATGGCCTGTTTAGGCGCGGGTCAGTCAACAATGGAAGACGTGTTCTGATCATTGGAAAAGTTTGTAAATCGTGTTGAAAAATGGGTATTTGAACCCCTTTTGGTTTGAAAAGGCCGTTTAGGCCGCTTTTGTGTTGATTTGAAGAACGAGACTTGAATAGTCGTCATTGTTTTGACAATATTCGATGTCGGGTTCGATTTTGTGAGCTTGACATTAATAGTTTTGAAAAATAATTATGAACTAATTGTTTTAAGTTCATTTGAATATAATTAGTCAATATTCATCATCATACTCGGGTTAAAATCCGACATGGTATGTGGAACCAAGGATGACTTTGTATTGGTGACTAATACATTTGTTTTGAAAATGTAAAGAAATTCTGAAAGGCTTTAAAATACCCTTCAAAATGTAAATAGGTGAAATAAATGGCTTTAAAATACCTTTTATGATGTAATTAACCAAATATTATCACCGAAACACGGATTAAACCGTCATGGTATTAGGAACCAAGGGTGAAAAATATTTTATGGTTAATAACTTATAAAAATGGTTTGAAAAATACTTGAAATGGTAAAAACCGATTACAAATATGAAATGAAAATAAAGGAAATGAAGAGACCAAACACGGTTTGGATTTGAAGGTGAGGCAGGCTGCTTTAGGCGCGAGCCTGTGTGCTACGTAAGTAGCCTCTGCCTCAACCAAAAATCCGGTTTTGGCTCATTCTTCCCATGTTTTGGACCATGTTATGCATGATTTAGCATGTTATAGTCATGAAACATATGAAAACATAATAAAAGAAGATTTTTACACCCTCATCCTTGCATGCTAGACTTATGGCGAGAAATCGACGTAAGTGTATTAACTCGTTTGGTCGGAAAACCGTTTTGGTAAGTAAAAAGAGTGTTTTGTTAAGTTTAGTGATGGTGTAGTGGTCGAGATGGTCGGTCAAGTGATTTAATGCACGATGACGGTACCAAACAATGTGTAAGGCTTGTGTTTACGATCGGTTGGTCGTAAACACGTGTCGGATTGTGACTTAGGAAGTCGAGTCGAGAATTTTAAGGGAGAAAAGAGGGGTCGGACACTCGCGTAACTCTCAAATGGTGGCATTTGAGGGGTAATTATAGGAGAATGAGTTGTTATGTGAGTTTTGAGCGACGTGGCCACCTGGGCTGCTCAAAGAGGTGCAAGCCATGTCGCACGTCTTCGAGGTGTCTTGTCACTATCACATGAATTCAATCATGATTTGTTCTATCCTAGGATTTGGATGAACATGTTTGGTACTTGACTATGTAAGATTCCGGGAAATCTTAACATAGAAGCATTTGAATGGTTTGTTTTTTGTGTTTGACTCTGTTTGACACTTTGTTGGAGTCGGGATTTGAATTTTGAGTCGGTTTTTGGTCCGGTGTCGGTTTTGACTCTAGTTAGTGTCATTGCGACCCCGTCGTCATGCATTAAACACTCCAGGTACTTTTGAAAAGTTTTGAAATGTTTTATTTTCGAAATCATTTTAAGTTTTCCGACGTAAAGTTGTACACAAACTGTTGATCAAACGCTGTGATCCCTAAGCATGTTATAGTCCGATAATCATCGAGTGTTTGTTGGAGTCTCAGCAGATACTGGGTATCTACAAATATGCCACTAACACCATAGGGATCATCCTTCCATCCCATACGATCTCCCTTGACGAAAGCATATAGTGATTGTGGATAAAAGTAGCCTAATTTTACACTACTTGGAGGTGACTTGTTTCTATCCCCTTGGACTTAGTAGTTTGTAGAACTAGTATATATAATAGTGTGTGTACCTTTGAATTGTTTCTCTTTTAGCGCTTCCGCTACATAGATGATGAGAGTGGCTATTGTTTTGTCTATGCATCCTATTAATTGTTTGTGTGCTTAACGCTTGGAAGTATCGCTATTTTCGCAAGACCCCACTTGACTTTGATGAGTCATAATTAAATGTACTTTTATGCCCCCCATTAGTTGCAAGACGGAAAGAAGAAGGAAGAACGGCACTAGAATCAAGAAGAATGAAGAAGTGAAGAAGAGAAAGCATGAAGAAGATTAAGCTGGAAACTGAGGAGACTAGATCGAGTGTTATGGAACTAGATCGAGTCGTGATGAAAAGTACTTGATTGAGTGTTACAACACTAGATCGAGTGTCCGACGTTTTTGTGCACTTTCCGCGAAACTTCCGGAAGTCGGTTTATGTTTAGTATAAATAGGAAGTTAGTGCCCTATTGCTATTCTATTCTTTATTTACCTCAAGAACTTCTAGAAAACTCTTAGATTAGTTTAGTTTAGTTTGGATACTTTATGGCTTTAAGATCTACGCACTCTATTTACGGTATTTGTTAATCTTTCCTCGTTATTTACTAATTGAAGTTCTAGTTTTACAATTGCTTTCTTGTTCATCTTATTATCGTAGTTCTTATTAGTATGAGTGGCTAAATCATTAGTCTAGAGTGAAAGGAGATGTAGGTTGTTATAAAGGGGTTTAGTTAATGAGTTAATTGTTAAATTGGTTTTAGTTGTTGTCCTGAATCTAATTGATTCATTACTGGCCAAAATTAGCTAATTAGTCTTGCAAATTAGGATTATCGCCGACTAGGTTAAGACTAATACCGGCTACGACAATTGAATATACTGACTTAATTATAGCGACCACATGTTAAGTTTAGATCTAAAGGGCATATTAGAGTCGACCGATCATATGACCTTAAACAACTTAATTTGAGGGGGACCAACCTTAGAAAGAAAACTTATGTAATCTTAGGAAAGACTTGAAATCATCAAAAAGAAGTAATTTGTTAAACCTAGGTTTTGTATATTTTGAAACACGTTAACATCTTATAAAGATTGTTTTATTTCTAAGTTTACCTTATTTATGCGTTTATGAGCTTGGTATATTTTTAGTGTATACTGATAAGGAACCTTGGTTGTTTTCAATGGGTTAAGAGGGGGAAAATTGGACCTAAGTTTACATAATCATAGTTGTCAATCTCTAGAACGAATTTTGATCTCGTTCTCTTTCTTTATGTTTATGTTTTAATATCGTCTAAAGGTTTTATGTAGGTTTTGGATTTAATGTTTTGAATTTTCTATCTCGTACATTTATTTTGAATTTGAGATGATATCTATTTGACGGGGAATGACCTTAGAATGAAAACTCATGTAATCTTAGGAGAGACTTGACATCATCATAAAGAAGATTTGTTGACCCTAGGTTTTGTTATGTTTTGAAGCATGTTAAGTTCTTATAAAGATTGTTTTATTTCTAAGTTTACCTTATTTATGCGTTTATGAGCTTCGTATATTTTTAGTATATATTGTTTAGGAACCTTGCTTTTATTCAATAGGTCAAGAGAGGGAAAATTGGATCTATATTTACATAATCATTAGTTATCAATCTTTAGAATGACTTTTGACCTCATTCTCTTTCTTTATGTTTCTGTTTTAATATCGTC
The DNA here is from genome assembly GCF_048544455.1 of Silene latifolia. NCBI lineage: Eukaryota > Viridiplantae > Streptophyta > Magnoliopsida > Caryophyllales > Caryophyllaceae > Silene > Silene latifolia. The sequence continues at coordinate 89,650,612 of NC_133528.1, forward strand.
TAATGATTTGATGTAGGTTTTGGATTTAATTCTTTGAATCTTTTATCTGGTACATTTCTTTTGAATTTTAGACGATATCTATTTGAGGGAAAACTACCATAGAAAGAAAACTCATGTAATCTAAGAAAGGACTTGACATCATTAAAAAGAAGTAATTTGTTGCCACTAGGTTTTGTTATGTTTTGAAGCATGTTAAGTTCTTATAAAGATTGTTTTATTTCTAAGTTTATCTTATTTATGCGTTAATGAGCTTGGTATTCAATGGAAGCATAAAGTCAATGGTCAAAGTCAAGAGAAGATCTACCAAGTCGTTCAAAAGTCCAAGAGTGAAGATTAAGGACATATTTTGTATGAAGGGATTTTAGAACTATGCACAAACTAAAACAGCACTTGGGGGAACGGTATCCTCAGTTTAGGTGACTCTTACCCCGGGTGATAATGAACTCTGCCATAACCTGAGGGAATGGTAACCTCAGTTGAGGAGACCGTCTCCTCAAGTCTACAGTTTTTCGAAATCTCTTTATATTTTCTAAAACTTCTAGTTTCTAATTTATTTGAAAATTATCTTTTGAAACTATGATATCTCGTTTTTAAATTATGGGAGTTTAGTTGTATTGGAATCTAGGTTTGTATATATTTTGAAGAAAGATTTTTTGATATCTTATTTACAAGATATTATAGAATCTCTCATCAATAAGATAGACAAGATAAGGTTTCGTATTCAAACACAAATCTTCTGTCTTTCAAAGATATTTTATATTTACAAAATCTAAAAAACATTTTGGCATCCATATTTCCACATGGTATGAAATTCTTTAAAAAAGATATTATTTTCCTTGATATTCAAGAAACTGATTTTGAGGAAGAATATATTCCTTCCTTAACTTTTAGTTATTTTATCTTAAAAAAGATTGAAAAATAACTTTCTTTCCCTTATTTTAGTATAACCGAAATATGGGATATGATTCACATATATTTTGGTTATTCTATTTTTATAAAATAAAGAAAACATATATTTTTCTTATTTGTTTTTTTAACGAATATATTTAAGTAAAATATCTCTTATTAATTTATAGAAACTAAATTGTGAAGTGTATAGCAAGACTTGTAGGAGGCGTATACTACTAGATCTCGTGTTCTAGCTAGTTGTCTTAATCGCTCTTAAGTATATATACTACTACACACACCACAATTAGGTTAAGACTTTTAAGCGTTAAATTTCATAGTTTGCAAAACTCCTTTTCGCTGCGTTTTATGCTCGTTTTCTCCAATGTTTTATTTGCAAAATATTTTCAAAAAGTCTTATTAAAACAACCCATGTGCTTTTGTTATTAATTCATATCAATTAAAGTGCATATTTTTGTAATCCATTGTAGACAATTGAATTATATTATTTTAGAAATGATTGTTTTGTTGAAACAAATCTTTTAAGCTTAACTTCTTACGCACCGAGAGCTTCATATCTGTCACAACCTAAGGCTTAACATCCTCCTTTACGCGAGCTTAACATCTTACCACACCTTAGGCTTACCAACCTACACCACGAAGGCTTAACATCTTTCTCCGCCGAAATCTTAATATCTCTCAAACACCGAAAGCTTAACATCCCTCATTAGCACGATTAAGGTTGGTCATAAAGGTTAGTTGTTTATTTTACGCTAGACTGTATTAGGCGCTCGAGGCAAACAATTAATAAAAAGGGGTGGACGTAGGCTTTTCAATTGCCCAAACCACGTTAAAATCTCGTGTGTTATTTAGTTTTTCGTACTTTATTGCTTTTACGTTTTGTTTTACAAAATCATCAACATACTCGACATACTTGTACTTAACTCATAAGTTGCAATTATCGAAGTATACTACATTTATATATCAATTGGAAAAGTTGCGAAAAAGAGTGCATACACTATTTCTCCCCCCCCCCCCCTCTCTATCTCCTCACACCCTCTCTAGAGTATTTGTTGGACTACCTGGTCTTTAAACCCCGCCAACAACCGGAAACCCAACCAGTGATTGAAGACCCGAAATACATGGGCATTGAGTTTGAAAGTGAGGCTCAAAATAGCAGTTTTCTTACCTTAACCGGTAGACCCATTGAACCGAATAGGTGCCTTTCTGATACGATATTGATTGCTGAGGAAGTTAACTTAGATTTGGAGCAGTTAAATGAAACAGTCCCGCGGACTGTTCAGATCCATCAGCTATTTGGTGCCAAGTCCGAGTCAGCCAAAGGATTTGTGTGTTTACTTGGGCTCCAATTATAGTCTTACCTTGGACGCCAAGAAACAAAGACCGAGTGTGGAGAAGCAAGGAAACGTGCATAGGCAAGCACAAAGTCGGTTGCCATATCTTTCCTTATTTAAGTTTTCCTAATTAGTAGTCTATCCGGTTTTAGGAAAGTTTTCAATTTTCTTAAAATCTGGTTTAGTTAATTATTTCCTTGTTGTTATTTCCTTTAATTATTTTCCCTAAAAGTATTAGGATTATAATAAGGCAAATTAGCCATAGCTTAAGTCGAGTAAGATTAGGAAAGTCGATTGTTTCCTTAAAGTCCTTCTAGGAGTCGGTATAGCTTAGTATAAATAGGGAGCTATTGTATCCTTATTTCACATCCTAGAATTATCAATAAACTTGCAAAGTTTTCGTTTACATTGTGTAAGCATCAAGGTTCGACGAGTTTCGTTCCAAACCCCGTTATTGTTTGACGCGTTTTCAAACATTAACACGAGTTATAATCAATAGGTCTTGATTATAATTCACCATTGGTTGAGCTATAGGTCTAGCTCAAGCAAATATCCTTCTATTTTCTTGTTTCATTTATATTATAAAAACACATAAAAATTACTAAGTTCTCGTTCTGAATCAGACAGTTCAATAAACCGTTCAAATCATATAAAATCGACAATCAGACATTTCTCAGCACTGTCCAGTTTTATTAATTCCGCTGCAACTCTAACAAATATTATTCTTTTGAGTATTTATTCGTATCATTTGGCATCAGAGAACAGGTTTGTTGATCCAAGACGGTGATCATAGATTTTAATGATCCAAATTTTCTTCACAATCTCAAAGAGGCTTTAAAGAACATCAACTTTACCCCAGGACATCGTATGCAACCACAAAGAGAACCGGTCAAGTACATGGATGAGTTCAAAGTAAATGAACTTCCGGAGTTTGTTGGTGGCACGGATCCCGAGGAATATTTTGAATGGGAAAGACAGGTGGAGAGGATGTTCGACTTCAAGGACATTGATGATGAGAAGCGTTGCAAATATGCAATCTTGAAGCTACGCAAGAACGCATCTTTATGGTATGAAAGTTTGAAGGCTGCTAGGGCACGTGAAGGGAAGGAAAAGCTAGCTTCATGGGAGTCTTTAAAACGTAAGCTACGAAAGAGGTTTGTTCCCAAAACTCATAAGATTGATTTATATCGTAAATTGGCTGAATTAATGCAAGGGAGCTTGAGTATTGCCGATTATATTGCTGAATTTGGAAGAATGACCCTTATGAGTGAAGTAGAGGAGATTGAGGAACAAAAGATGGCTCGTTTCTTTCGAGGGTTAAACCTTAATATTGCTCATGCGGTCGAGATGCACCCTTATTCTTCCTTCGATATGTTATGTGATCTTTGTATCAAGGCGGAAGGGCAAAATAAGGCTAAACGTGCTAATGTGAGTAACTCATCGAAAGTTAATCCTTGGAGTAAACCTGATTTGTCTAAGAATATGGGAGCTAGTTCGAGTTCTAGTTCGAAACCTACTGTTCCAGCAACACCAGTCGCTCAAACAGTTCATAAGACTGTTCAGACACCTAAAGAAAAGAGTTTTGCTACTGTTCGTTGTTTTAAGTGTCAATGTTTTGGACACTTTAAGAATGCTTGTCCTAACAAAAGAAATATTACATTGCGAGAGGCCGTGGAAGTTCGTGATGAATTATTTGAAGAAGACAACGAAGATGGGTTATTTCTAATGAATGAAGCCGAGGAGGGAGAGATAGATTTTGAGCCTTATGAACCACCTATATATGATACTAATCTTGTTCTACGACGTACTTTGCAAGCTAATACAGAGCCTATTACAACGGAGCAACGAGACCAGATTTTTCATACAAAGTGTCAAGTGAAAGACAAGTGGTGTAGTGTGATTATTGATGGGGGAAGTTGCACGAATGTGGCTTCAACGGAGATGGTAGATAAATTGGCACTCGTTACTATGGTCATCCTAAACCTTATAATTTACATTGGCTTGATGATGGTAGCAAGGTGAAAGTTACAAGGCAGGTACGTGTTGGTTTTACAATGGGTTCTTATAAGGACCAGGTGCTTTGTGACGTTATTCCTATGGATGCTTGTCATATTCTCTTAGGACGTCCTTGGCAATTTGATCGTAATGTTAATCACAATGGAAGAAGTAATGAATATTCTTTATTGGTGAATGGCAAGAAGATAGTATTGTGTCCTATGTCCCCGGAAGCAATTCGAGCTATGCACGCAAAGAAGGGTAAGAAACCAAGTTTATCTTTGTTTGCTAGTGAACGAGAGTGGAGCAAGCTATTTGATCGGTCCGTTTCGTGTTCACAATTGAATAGATGTGGTCGTTGGGTCACGTCCGAATCAAAACACAATTTATAGCTTCACAAACAACTCTACAATTAGTAAAGAGGCAAGTAAAGGTCGGATCCCAAGGGACGGGAATTGAGATGAGATTAAAAATTGAAACTAGTGGTGTCTTAGGGGTGTCACAATTTGGGTTGATGTAGAAGGTCACTAACTAAAATAGCAATGGAAATAAACAAGCAAGATGAATTAAAAAGGGTTGAAAACAATTGATAAAGAGCACTAGGGTGTCATGGGGTCATAGGGGAATCATGGGAATTGATCATACAAACATGTTCTCAAATTATAAGCAAGCAATTATTATTGTGATGGATTGAGTTAGGTTATATCTTACAATCCTAGGAAAGTTTGGGTCCCGGAGCCGAATCGATTAGATTGTACAACAACTACAAGTCGAATTAATCTTCCCTACTCAACAACATGCATGGTCTAATGAGACTCGAGTTGGTTTATGTCTTACAAGTCTCATTGAAGAGATAGGTGATGGGTAAAAAATGCAAGGATTCATATGCTCGCATTTCATCAAACATAACATGTGCATGAGTTGAGAGCAAAACAAGCAAGCAAATAAAACATGAAAGCATATTAATTTAAGCATGAATCATTCCCCATGTTGGTTTCCCCTAATCACCCATTAACCCTAGCTAGATGACTACTCACTCATTATCATGTTGATCATGCTAGCAAGGTTGTCAATCATACCAATAAAATGAAACATGATGAACAAATGAAAGTAATTAACAATAATTAAAAAGGGATTAAGAGGATTATACCTACTAATGATTCCAATAATAAAGCAAAGATAAAAGAAGTACTTGATTCTTGATTGAGAGGTTGTCAATCTCCCAATAATAACCCAAATAATCTTCAATTACCCAAAATAGAGAATGGACAAAAGAGAGATTAAGGAAATAAAACTTGTATTAAAATTTGATTAATTGTTGATTACAAAACTAAAGAGAGATTTGATTGATATTAACTACTCTAAGAATTGATAAGAAGAACATGCTCTTCTAATTAGACTAATGGGGTATTTATAGTGGAAATTAGGGGGATGCATTAGGGTTAACTAAGGGCTAAACTAGTAATTACACTTTTTAGATTGAGCAGGGAGGAGCCGGTATTTTTCGAAGGAAGGGCTTCTTTCTTTGTAGCTTGGAGAAGACGAAATTGCGCTGTACAGGAATCCGTGCATTTTGGAGTTGGGACGGGCGGATTCAGGCAGGGGAACACGGGCGTCTTCAAGGGAATCCGGTCGGATTCTGGTGGCTGCTAACCCGGGCGTCTTTGAGGGAAAACGCACGGATTGTGCTTGTGGAGGACGGGAGGATTGTGGAGAAACCGCACGGATTGTACCTCAGCAACATTTCTTCTTCTTTTCTTCCCTTTTCTTCAGAAAATCCTTGGGGACTCAAGGATCCTTTCTCAACATTGCTCATCTACTATAATATGTGCAAAGGCCTTCTAATCTAGTCTCTCCTTGATGCTTGGTCATTGGATTCGATCAATTTAGTCTCGTTTTGCCATGAAAATGCAAGATTCTTACTCCTTTCCTACCAAGGGGTCAAAATCTCAAAGAATATGCAAAACAAAGAACTAAAGATAATAAATGACCCAAATATGCACTAAAAAGCATGGGAACAAGGCTAATTCGGGGGCTAAATATGCGCTAATTATGGTCACATCAAATATCCCCAAACCGAACCTTTGCTCGTCCCGAGTAAAGAGGTGACAAAGACTAGGACCATTATTAAAACTAACCTAATAACATAGCCGATATGAGACAATTAGCGGGTCTCACTCCGCCCCTTCAACTCACAACAAGACAACCATGAGGTAGGATGCCTTCTTGCAAGGCAAGGTGGGTCTTGCCAAAATGGCGACACATCCAAACATTAAGCACGCAAAATCACATAATGGATGCATCTACAAAAGGAATAGCCACTTCCTCATCAAGTGGCAGAGGCACTAAAGAGGAACAAATTTAAGAGCATGTAATCCTTCACAAATACTAGTTCAACAAATTACTAAGGCTAAGAGGATGGCACTAAATCACCTCCAAATGGTGTTAAACTAGACTACTTTCGTCCTCAATTTCCAAGTGCTTTCGTCAAGAGCGATCGGATGGTGGTGGAATGATGATCCCTATGATGCTAGTAGCATATGACATGACAAGTCTCGAATTCTCTACAAAAGTAAAGGTCATGGATCGTCCCGAGCTAGACAAAGTGGCTTGACAAAAGGCTTTTTGGGAATGAAATGCTCAAATCGTTATACACAACGGGTGGATATGACTAGTATTCAAAACTTGACCTCATTTAACTTTCACATTTCAAAACTTTAAGATGGGGTTTGTCCCTTCCGGGCTAGTGTCCTTTGCTTTCGCCAATCGCTTATTAGGCAACCGGTTAACCTCTAGACAATAGCTTTTCGGGGTGATAGTCACTCTGTCTCTGCGCGGTCGAATTCACAACCATGTGGGGGCCCAATTCAATGGATCCCTCTCCAAAGCACATCGAAGTGGTACACCTCCATCAAAACAATTTAATTTCTCAACATTCAACAATTCATAGCATTTGAGGTTTCCTTGGCATTAAATTACTTCCACATGACAAAATTTTCGAAATGAGCACTTCAAACTTATTGATAGAAAGTATTTTTGGGTTGCCTTACCACAAGGTCAATAAAGGTCACCTAGACAAGTTAACCAAGTCCACATCGCATCACGGGGTTGGATAGGTGAATCACATGCAAACCCTTGACTAGGCTTTAGGTCATGGGTCAAAAGACACTAGTATGACACAATCTAGGGTGTTTTACAACCATTCTAGTAGGCAAAGTCTTAAGTTGAAAAAGTATTTGTAATGGCTTAGTTGCTCTTGTCAAAGTTCCTAATTAGGCATTTTTCAAAACTTTTTATCTAAATGCAACTACATGCTATGATGCAACTAATATAAACATCCTAATGCAAGTGATTCTATCGACTAATATGACCTATAAACTAAATGCAAGTCCTAAGTTCACATTGTTATACCGCATCAATCAAAATAAAGCCACATAGTCATTAACATAAAGAGGAAAAAGGAGATTGGAAAGATCATACCATGCGGTCTTCAATATCCTCATGTCTCGGATGTGGCGTAGTCGATTAATGTGAACAAGGATAGAACAAACACAATATATATACAAAACAATATATACAAGATTACACTACAAAAGGAAAGAAACATGTTTTTGGATTTTCAATTTTTCAAATTTTTATGGATTTTCAAAATTTTTCAATTTTATTTTTTTTTGGATTTTTGAATAAGAGTTAAGTTAGAATTCCCATCCCCACACTAATATGGGCATTGTCCTCAATGGCCAAAATGATAGGAAATTATGCAAAGATGATGCATGATTTCTACACTAAATGCAATCTACACTAATCTACACTACATGATGCATGGTTTTTGTTTATGACGGAGAGGATAATTTAGATTACCTCCCGTTGTGTATGCATTAACTTCCCCAAACCGAGTTGGACACTATTGCTAATGTCTTAAGGATGGGTGTAGTTCATGCACACACTATGCAATGCATGAAACTAATTTGTCATTTTGGATTTTGAAAGTGGGAACAATAAAATGAGAACACCTCAATGGTACCGAGGTGTGAGTCCTCTATGGTGCTAGGACTACTCCAACAATAATCAAGATTAATAAAAATACAAGGTAACAAGACACAAACTTCTTTTCGTGAAACTTTGAAAAATAAAGAGGGGAGATGAGAAAACTTCACTTAAACTTAGGTGGGTGCCTCTCTCCCGCTCCACCTAGCTATGAAGTAGTCTTCTAGACATCGGCATCATCTCCCTCTACTTCGCTATCCCATATCTCCTTTGATGCATCACTCAAACTTGGGTCCATGAATTCGTCTTCTTCACTCTCAAGCTCCACCGTGTCTCCTCCACAAGAATTGCCACTCCCCTCCTCTTGTCTCCCGTTCGCCCCTTCATTATCTCTCTCCGAATTGGGGAAGAGCAAGTCCATTTGAGCCCATGAGGGGAATGCTCCTTCCTCACTAATCCGTCCTCTTCGAACCATCTCGTGATATTGAGGATATAGTGCATAGTAAGTGTCCACGGAGGTTTCGTATTGACGGTAGTGTAGATCTTGTAAGATTCCCGTGACAAAGTCGTCACGGGGGAGGATGAGGGAGTTTGGATGGTTATACGGTTGGTAGGGAAAAGGGTAGGGAGGCACTTTGATCTTCTCATCTTGAGTTTGTTGTTCTTGTTGTTGTTGTGGTGGATTTGGAGGTGGTGGTGCTTGCCTTGTTTGACTCGGGATGAGGTAGGATGGAATTGGAGCCAAAGATCCTCTTCTTGGGGAGATACGTGGTAGGTCGGTCATTGGAAGATAAATCGGATCGCTTCCTTTTGTTAACCACTTTATCCGCTTATCGACCCCCTCAAGGGTTATCCAATGGTGGTGAATAAGAAGAAGATCTTCGTTTATCCTAGTGTTTCCCAAGAGAGGAGCATATTCATTATTCTCATTAAATCTCGGGTTGAAATGCTTTGCAAGCCTAGTAATGAGTCCTCCATTCACTATGTGCTTCATTCCATCATCGTCCCCATTTCTAAACTTTGCCCATTTCTCTAGCAATACTAGAGGTGCATTGAAGTGATATACATTTCTTCCTTGAATGTTGAGGTAGGATTCCATAAACACAAGGTCTAATTGGTTCACGATGGCCGGATCTCGGCGGGCAAGTAGAGTGCCCGAAAGAAATCGATAAGTAAGCCTCAAGATCGGATTTTGGATATGAAAAGCAAGACATTCCTTGGTGTGAATGAAATCCCGGCCCGTCATGGCCCTCCACAAAGGTTCAACACTATACTTCTTTGGTTTCGATGTTCGGGTAGGCGAAACATCGAGCCCGAGTATATTTGCGAATTGTACAAGGATCATCCTAGAAACATTCTCCAACCTAAATTCTATGCATATTGTTTTGTTCAAGGTTGTAATCTTCAAAAAGCTCAAAAATTCAAGCACAAGAGATCGATAAGTTTGTTCATACATGCGAAAAAGGGTTGAAAGACCAAAAACTTCAAAGAGAGCTTCCACTTGGTGATAAATCCCAAGTTTCCTCAAGGTAGCATGACATAAAAACTTAGTGGGAAGAATATTCTTATTTAGAAGCCGGTGGAAGACTAATCTTTGCACATCATTGACAAATTCCACATTTGAGAAGTCATCAAGCCTTGTGAGATCTACAATCTCTTCATGCTCCCTTCTTAATGTGTTGACATGGGAGGTAGAAGAACTTCCCCTCATCCTTGGTCTTCTCACATTCCTAAAAGAGGATCTCCTTTGTGCCATTCTTTGATTATTGAGCAAGATTTCTTTTGATTTGTGAAAGGATAAGGATGTTCCTTGTTGATTGAGTGTTGCCTTTGGAAACCCTAGAAAATTGGGGCTTTTTGATTTTGTGGGTTAGAGAGTGATTTGGATATGTATGGGAGTCATAAGGAGGTGGGTTTTATAATGCAAGTGGAAGGAGTAGTGATGTGTCACTAGATCTGTGGTGGGGTGTAATTCAATTAAGAAAAGTCGGGTCAAAACACCGTGGGAAGACGGGCGGATTCGACCAGAAGACGCTCGGATTCATGCTTCTCGGGATGGGCGGATTCTGGGTAAGACGCCCGGATTCTGTCACAGCTAAATTCCCAAAAAATGACGCCTCAAAGACGGGCGTCCCGAGTATGAGACGCTCGGATTCCTTTTCATCGGGACGGGCGTCTTCTTCTGAAGACGGACGGATTCATTTACATCGATTTTCCTTGAAATGCACAGGTAGAAAGACGGGCGTCTTTCTGCAAAACCGGCCGGATTCTTCAGGACGGGCGTTTTTCCTTCTGGGACGCTCGGATTCACCTTCCGTCCAAAAATCTTCAAATTCTCAGCGTAGCAGGACGGGCGGATTCTCCTCAGAACGCCCGGATTCTGGCAAGACGGCCGGATTCCAGTGAACACGCACGTGTTCAGGCTGTGAATTCATCCTTTGACTTTCTCTCCTCTCTTAGATGCATCCCCACACTTGAAAATTGGTTCCTTCCTTCATTCAAAATTCATTAGTAACCCTCCCTCAATTACGCTCATGAAAAGAGTTCATGCTATTTATTAAAAGAAATGCAATAAAACAATAAATACAAGTTAGAGGGTTAGTATATTTACAAGTGGTGGTTTAGGGAGGACTCCACCAAACTCTCCCTTAGATGGTCCTTTCAAGGGTGAGGAGGCCCGAGGTAGGTGACCTCGACCTCTCCAATAAACGCCCCCTCATAGTATGGCTTCAACCTTTGACCATTTACCTTGAACTTGCTTCCATCTTCCGCCTTGAGTTCGAAATCTCCATATTTTCCAACTTCGGTTATCACATAGGGACCCATCCATCTAGAGTTCAATTTTCCCGGAAAAAGTCGGTAGCGGGAATTGAATAGAAGGACTTTGTCTCCTTTGTGCAAGGCCTTTTGTCTAATTCTCTTATCATGAAGCAATTTCGTTCTTTCTTTGTAAATCTTTGCATTCTCATAGGATTGTAGTCGGAATTCCTCCAACTCTTGAATTTGAATCATCCTCCTTTGCCCACTCAATTTGAGATCAAGATTAAGTGCTCGGATTGCCCAAAAAGCTTTGTACTCCAATTCGATTGGCAAATGACATGCTTTTCCATAGACAAGCTTGTAAGGGGAGGCTCCTATGGGAGTCTTATAGGTCGTCCTATAAGCCCAAAGAGCATCATCAAGCTTTGTGCTCCAATCCTTCCGGGTCTTGTTCACAACTTTCTCAAGGATTTGCTTGATTTCTCTATTTGAAATCTCAACTTGACAGCTTGTTTGAGGATGATATCCCAAGCCGGTTCTATGTTGGACACCATATTTGGTCAAAAGAGATGCAAGTTTCTTCTCATGGAAATGCGTTCCTCCATCACTTATAATTGCTCTAGGAACTCCAAATCTTGGGAAGATTATCTTCTTGAAGAGCTTGGTGACCGTTTTTGCATCATCATTTGGGGTGGCAATTGCCTCCACCCACTTTGAGATGTAGTCTACGGCCACAAGGATGTATTTATTCCCATTGGATGTCACAAAGGGCCCTTGGTAGTCGATTCCCCAAACATCGAAGATCTCCACCTCTAGAATGCCCCTTTTGTGGCATTTCGTTCCTCCAAGAGATATTTCCCGTTCTTTGGCAAGCATCGCAATGAATGATGAATTCTCTTGTGTCTTGAAACATTGTAGGCCAATAGAAGCCCGATTGGAGAATTTTTGCAACGGTTCTCCTTGCTCTATGGTGCCCACCGTAGGGTGATGAATGACATCCTTCCAAGATTCCTTGGATTTCCCATTGAGGGATGCATCTCCGGTAGAGCCCATCACTACACTCCTTGTAGAGGTTTGGGTCATCCCAAAAGTACCTCTTCACTTCGAATAGGAATCTCTTCCTTTGGTTGTGGTTCAAATTTGGAGGGAGTACTTTTCCAACAATATAGTTAGCATAATCGGAAAACCATGGGGTGATGTGCCTTTCAAGTTGTGTTTGAATGGCCATCAAAATATCGTCGGGAAATGAGTCATTGATCGGGGTTTCTCCATTTTCATCATGAAACCGGATCCTTGACAAGTGATCCGCCACTACATTCTCGGCTCCTTTCTTGTCTCTTATTTCCAAGTCAAATTCTTGAAGAAGCAAAATCCATCTTAAAAATCTTGGTTTTGCCTCCTTCTTTATCAAGAGGTGTCGGAGAGCACGGTGATCCGAAAATACAATCACGTTGGATCCAAGTAAGTAGGAACGGAATTTGTCCAAAGCATAGACAATGGCAAGAAGCTCCTTATCGGTGGTATCATAGTTCACTTGGGAGGGATCAAGAGTCTTGCTTATATAATAGATGGCATGAAGAACTCTTCCTACCCGTTGGCCAAGAACCGCTCCAACGGCATAGTTGCTAGCATCACACATAATCTCGAATGGTAGTTCCCAATTTGGAGGTTGGATGATCGGTGCCGAGATTAGTGCTTCCTTGATTCTATTAAAGGCTTCAACACACTCATCAGTGAAAAGGAATTGGGCATCTTTAAGCAAAAGTTGAGTGAGGGGTTTCGCTATTTTTGAAAAATCCTTTATGAAACGGCGATAGAAACCCGCGTGACCGAGAAAACTTCTCACCCCTCTAACATTCACGGGAGGTGGTAGTTTCTCTATCACCTCAACTTTAGCTTTATCGACCTCGATGCCCTTTTCCGAAATTAAATTACCCAAAACAATTCCTTCATTGACCATGAAGTGACACTTTTCCCAATTTAAAACAAGACTAACATCTTCACATTTTTGCAACACAAGAGAAAGATTATTAAAACATGAGTCAAAGTCCTTTCCATAAACACTAAAATCATCCATAAAAACTTCCATTATGGTCTCTAAGTAATCGGAGAAGACACTCATCATGCATCTTTGGAAAGTGGCGGGGGCATTACATAAACCAAAAGGCATCCTCCTATATGCAAAAGTACCATAAGGGCAAGTGAAGGTGGTCTTATGTTGGTCATCCGGGTGTATAGGGATTTGGAAGAATCCCGAATACCCGTCAAGGTAACAAAAGAATTTGTTGGAGGCTAACCTCTCAAGCATTTGGTCAATGAATGGTAGGGGGAAGTGATCCTTTCTTGTTGCGGAGTTTAGTTTTAGATAGTCAATGCACATACGCCAACCGGTGATCATTCTTGTGGGTATTAGTTCATTCTTTTCATTTGTCACTACCGTGGTACCTCCTTTCTTAGGTACCACTTGGACGGGGCTAACCCACAAAGAATCCGATATGGGATATATGATTCCCGCATCAAGTAATTTCATGACTTCTCCTTTGACAACTTCTTGCATGTGGGGATTCAATCTTCTTTGGGGTTGAATGGTAGGTCTATGGTCTTCCTCTAGATGAATTCTATGCATGCAAAAGTTGGGACTTATCCCCTTAAGGTCATCTAGACTATAACCTATAGCCTTTTCATGTTGTTTCAACACATCAAGCAATTTTCCCAATTGGTTCTCATCAAGTCTATCATTAACAATCACGGGTTTGGTCTTTGATTCATCAAGGTAAGCATTTTCAAATTTGGGGGAAGGGGTTTTAAAATAGGGGTTTGTACCTCACTTTCCTCTTTTGGAGTTTCATTGAGAATTTGCTCCATCTCCATTAGGCATTCCATTCTCATAGCATATTCAACTTGTTCTTCATTCTCATCAACCTCGTCACATTCAAATTCTATGATATGTTCCTCTTGCTCTTGAGCTTGTAAAATATCTTCTAGGATGGATTGCTCATCCTCTATGGGTTGACATGCTTCTACAAGGATGTTATGCACTAATTCGGATTGTACATGAGTAAGTTCTTTGTTAGCTAGAGCGGCCTCAAAAAGATCCACCTCCAATTCCCAATACATATTTTTAGCCTCACTTGCTTCCAAGGCTTCCAATGCTTGCATGGGATCTTTGAAGAAAGGTATACTTAAGTGGTCCTCTACAAAACAATCTATAAAGTCCATCTTGCAAAATATTGAACAACTTGAAAACAATTAGAACAAACCTTGAGGAGTTTTACTTCCCCAAGGCAAAGAAAGACACAACTAATAACAATATAAGAAAATCTAAATCAAGCTAACACCGTCCCCGGCAATGGCGCCATTTTTGATCGGTCCGTTTCGTGTTCACAATTGAATAGATGTGGTCGTTGGGTCACGTCCGAATCAAAACACAATTTATAGCTTCACAAACAACTCTACAATTAGTAAAGAGGCAAGTAAAGGTCAGATCCCAAGGGACGGGAATTGAGATGAGATTTCTATTGAAACTAGTGGTGTCTTAGGGGTGTCACAATTTGGGTTGATGTAGAAGGTCACTAACTAAAATAGCAATGGAAATAAACAAGCAAGATGAATTAAAAAGGGTTGTAAACAATTGATAAAAAGCACTAGGGTGTCATGGGGTCATAGGGGAATCATGGGAATTTATCATACAAACATGTTCTCAAATTATAAGCAAGCAATTATTGTTGTGATGGATTGAATTGGGTTATATCTTACAATCCTAGGAAAGTTTGGGTCCCGGAGCCGAATCGATTAGATTGTACAACACCTACAAGTCGACTTTATCTTCCCTACTCAACAACATGCATGGTCTAATGAGACCCGAGTTGGTTTATGTCTTACAAGTCTCATTGAAAAGATTGGTGATGGGTAAAAAATGCAAGGATTCATAGGCTCTCATTTCATCAAACATAACATGTGCATGAGTTGAGATCAAAACAAGCAAGCAAATAAAACATGAAAGCATATTAATTTAAGCATGAATCATTCCCCATGTTGGTTTCCCCTAATCACCCATTAACCCTAGCTAGATGACTACTCACTCATTATCATGTTGATCATGCTAGCAAGGTTGTCAATCATACCAACAAAATGAAACATGATGAACAAATAAAAGTAATTAACAATAATTAAAAAGGGATTAAGAGGATTATACCTACTAATGATTCCAATAATAAAGCAAAGATAAAAGAAGTACTTGATGCTTGATTGAGAGGTTGTCAATCTCCCAATAATAACCCAAATAATCTTCAATTACCCAAAATAAAGGATGAACAAAAGAGAGATTAAGGAAATAAAACTTGTATTAAAACTTGATTAATTGTTGATTACAAAACTAAAGAGAGATTTGATTGATATTAACTACTCTAAGAATTGATAAGAAGAACATGCTCTTCTAATTAGACTAATGGGGTATTTATAGTGGAAATTAGGGGGATGCATTAGGGTTAACTAAGGGCTAAACTAGTAATTACACATTTTAGATTGAGCAGGGAGGAGCCGGTATTTTTCGAAGGAAGGGCTTATTTCTTTGTAGCTTGGAGAAGACGAAATTGCGTTGTATAGGAATCCGTGTGTTTTGGAGTCGGGACGGGCGGATTCAGGCAGAGGAACACGGGCGTCTTCAAGGGAATCCGGTCGGATTCTGGTGGCTGCTAACCCGGGCGTCTTTGAGGGAAAACGCACGGATTGTGCTTGTGGAGGACGGGCGGATTGTGGAGAAACCGCACGGATTGTACCTCAGCTACATTTCTTCTTCTTTTCTTCCCTTTTCTTCATAAAATCCTTGGGGATTTCCTTGGGGACTCAAGGATCCTTTCTCAACATTGCTCATCTACTATAATATGTACAAAGGCCTTCTAATCTTGTCTCTCCTTGATGCTTGGTCATTGGATTCGATCAATTTAGTCTCGTTTTGCCATGAAAATGCAAGATTCTTACTCCTTTCCTACCAAGGGATCAAAATCTCAAAGAATATGCAAAACAAAGAACTAAAGAAAATAAATGACCCAAATATGCACTAAAAAGCATGGGAATAAGGCTAATTCGGGGGCTAAATATGCGCTAATTATGGTCACATCACTATTGATGATGGTGAAACAGTATATGCATTGGTCTCAAGTGAAAGTCCTACAAAGACCATCACAACAAGTCATGAAGATGGAATACTTAAAGAACTATTGCACGAGTTTAAGGATGTTTTCCCCGAAGATGTACCCCCGGGTTTGCCTCCTATTCGTGGAATTGAACATCAAATTGATCTCGTACCAGGCGCTCCCCTTCCTAACAAGGCTGCTTATTTTAGTAATCCCGAGGAGACCAAGGAGTTACAACGTCAAATTGAAGAACTCATGGAGCGTGGCTATGTTCGTGAAAGTATGAGCCCTTGTGCCGTTCCCGCATTGCTTGTACCTAAAAAGGATGGGACGTGGAGGATGTGCATCGATAGTAGAGCGGTAAATAATATCAATATCAAATATCGCTTTCCTATTCCAAGACTTGATGATATGTTAGATGAGCTTCATGGTTCAGTCATATTTTCAAAAATCGATTTGAGAAGTGGTTATCATCAGATTCGAATGCGTGAAGGTGATGAATGGAAGACCGCGTTCAAAACGAAGCATGGTTTATATGAGTGTTTGGTAATGCCATTCGGTCTCACTAATGCCCCAAGTACCTTTATGAGATTAATGAATGAAGTTTTGAAACCATTCTTGGGACGTTTTGTTGTCGTCTACTTGGACGATATTCTAATTTATAGTAAGAGCATCCAGGAGCATTTTGAACATTTACGGGCAGTGTTTGAAACACTTCGAAAACAACAGCTATATGGTAAGGCCGAGAAGTGTACATTCTTGGTAGATAACGTGGTGTTCTTGGGTTATGTTGTCTCGAAAGATGGAGTATCGGTTGATCAAACAAAGATAGAGGCTATTCGTTCTTGGCCAAGTCCAAAAACAGTAACCGAGGTTAGATCTTTTCATGGACTTGCTTCCTTCTATCGACGTTTTATTCGTGATTTTAGTACCGTTACTAGTCCTATTACGGAGTGTATGAAGAAAGGCACATTCCATTGGAGCGAGGCTGCCCAAGGGGCGTTTGAAACAATTAAAAAGAACCTATGTGAAGCTCCCGTGTTAGCATTACCCGACTTCTCACAACCTTTCGAAGTCGAATGCGATGCTAGTGGTGTAGGGATTGGAGCTGTTCTTATTCAAAATAAGCGACCCATTGCTTATTTCTCGGAGAAGTTAGGAGGAGCTCGACTTAATTATTCAACCTATGACAAGGAATTTTATGCTATTGTTAGGGCTCTTAATCATTGGAGTCATTATCTTCGTCCTAGTCACTTTATTTTACACTCGGATCATAAATCATTAAAACATATACATGGGCAACAAAAGTTGAATCCGAGGCATGCTAAGTGGGTTGAATTCCTACAATCATTTTATTTTTCATCGAAGTATAAGGATGGTAAGAGTAACGTTGTGGCAGATGCTCTTTCACTCCTTATTCATTATTATCTACACTTGAAGTTCGTTTTCTAGGTTTTGAGACCTTGAAAGATTACTATATTGAAGATATTGATTTTGGAAAGATTTACAAGGAATGTGGAAAGATTTACAAGGAATGTCAAGATGGTTCATTCAAAGAATTCGTGATTCAAGACGGATTCCTCTTCAAAGGTAATCTTCTTTGTGTACCTAAGCATTCGGTTCGTGAATTATTGGTGCGTGAAGCACATGGAGGTGGGTTAGCTTGTCATTTTGGTGTGCAAAAGACATTGGATGTATTGAAGGAACATTTTCATTGGCCAAAGATGCAAGGAGATGTATACAACATTGTGAGCAAGTGTGTGACTTGTCATTTTATGAAAAGCAAGTTCAAGCCCGGAGAATACACCCCATTGCCAATTCCAATTAGACCATGGGAAGATGTGTCGATGAATTTCATTGTTGCTTTGCCTCGCACTCAACGAGGTAAGGATGCTATCATGGTTGTTGTTGATCGTTTCTCCAAGATGGCGCATTTTGTGGCTTGTAACAAGGCGGATGACGCAAGCAATGTGGCTGATTTGTATTACTTGGAGATCGTTCGTCTACATGGAATACCAAAGACAATAGTTTCTGATCGTGATTCGAAATTTTTGAGTTACTTTTGGAACACGTTATGGAGGAAGGTTTGAACAAAGCTCTTGTTTAGTACTTTACACCATCCTCAAACAGATGGACAAACTAAAGTTACTAATCGTATTCTTGGAACTATTTTGCGAGGATTGGTATGAAGAACTCAAAAGGATTGGGATTTAAAATTATCACATGCCGAGTTCGCTTACAATCGTTCTCCCATGTTTGCAACAACTCACTCTCCATTTGAGGTTGTTTATGGTTTGAATCCTTACTTACCGTTAGACTTGATACCGTTACCTAAAGATGAATTGGTGCATAAGGATGCGGAGTCAAAATTGAAGTCTATGATCAAGTTGCATGAACAGGTAAGGGAACGGATCAAAACCGTTAATGAGGCTTACAAGAAGAAATCAAACAAACATAGGAAGCCAAGACTTTTTAATCCAGGAGATTTGGTATGGTTACATTTGAGGAAATAAAGGTTCCCTAGCAAGAGGAAGAACAAATTAATGCCAAGGGCCGAGGGACCTTACAAAGTGATCGAGAAATGAATGATAATGCATACAAGATCGAACTTCCAGGAGACTATGGAGTACATGCTACATTTAATCTCGGGGATCTATCTCCATACCTTGACGATGATGGGATTTCTGAATTGAGGACAATTCCTTTCAAAGGGGGAGGGGATGATACGATATTGAATGCTGAGGAAGTTAACTTAGATTTGGAGCAGTTAAATGAAAAACAGTCCATGGACTGTTCAGATCCATCAGCTATTTGGTGCCAAGTCCGAGTCAGCCAAAGGAGTCGTGTGTTTACTTGGGCTCCAAGTATAGTCTTTCCTTGGACGCCAAGCAACAAAGACCGAGTGTGGAGAAGCATGGAAACGTGCATAGGCAAGCAAAAGTCGGTTGCCATATCTTTCCTTATTTAAGTTTTCCTAATTAGTAGTCTATCCGGTTTTAAGAAAGTTTCCAATTTTCTTAAAATCTGGTTTAGTTAATTATTTCCTTGTTGTTATTTCCTTTAATTATTTTCCCTAAAAGTATTAGGATTATAATAAGGCAAATTAGCCATAGCTTAAGTCGAGTAAGATTAGGAAAGTCGATTGTTTCCTTAAAGTCCTTCTAGGAGTCAGTCTAGCTTAGTATAAATAGAGAGCTATTATATCCTTATTTCACATCCAAGAATTATCAATAAACTTGCAAAGTTTTCGTTTACATTGTGTAAGCATCAAGGTTCGACGAGTTTCGTTCCAAACCCCGTTATTGTTTGACGCGTTTTCAAACATTAACACGAGTTATAATCAATAGGTCTTGATTATAATTCACCATTGGTTGAGCTATAGGTCTAGCTCAAGCAAATATCCTTTTATTTTCTTGTTTCGTTTATATTATAAAAACACATAAAAATTACTAAGTTCTCGTTCTGAATCAGACAGTTCAATAAACCGTTCAAATCATATAAAATCGACAATCAGACAGTTCTCAGCACTGTCCAGTTTTATTAATTCCACTGCAACTCTAACGAATATTATTCTTTTGAGTAATTATTCGTATCAGTTTCCCAAAGGTTGTTGAGGTGGATGAGGATAGAGGACGATATGGAATACATATTTACCAACCTTGGATTTGAGGGCGTATACACCCTTAGGAAAAAGTGTTATCGGAACTTAACCCATGAATTCTTGAGGTCCTTCCAATACCACAAGGTGGCTAAGAAGGCGAACTTTAGACTAAAAACACCAACTTTGACATGACTTATATAGAGTTTACGTAAGTTTTGGGAGTGTCAAAAGGGAAAGAAACCCATCTAGAGGAGCCTCTAGAGGGGATCAAAGCCATAAGATATATAAGCTTGAATACCAGAAAGGAACGTACCTTAGTAGATGCCATGAATGTTAATGATGTGGAGCACCCGACCTTGAGGATTTTCCTATGACTCATGACCCTTCTACTTTTTGGGAGAGATGTTGTGAGTAAGCTTAGTTCCACAGAGGTTTTACTGTTGAGCTCGTACTTGGACCCATTTAGGGAGAAACCTTTCTTCTTTAGTGCCATATTCATAGTGTGCCTTGCGTTGGAAAGCATGACAAATTTGAAGGCGTGCTCCTTAGGTTGTGGAGCCCTCATCACCCACGCCGCGGAGAAACTTGTAAAATTTGAACAGGGGGAGTATGATAAGCCCATAGTCGATGGAGTGAAATATTTCAATTAGCCTCACATGGTGATTTAAATAGTTTGGCGTGGATAAGTATGTTTCAAGGGTGAAGGGGGAATGCTGGATGAGGTTTCTTGCGATTGCTGAACTCGTTGAGACTAACCACCTCGGGGAAGTGGATGAACCTCGCCCTAAACCGCAAACCTATACCATTCCCGAGAGACTTCTCTTTGATTTTGATGCTAGAGGTTAGCATAAAACCCCTCCTCCACGTAGTGATAACTCGACCTTGCAAGCACCAACCCTCTCGACCGTGCGAGTGCCATTACCTTCTTCACCTAGGCATGGATTGCCTACACCAAACACCGGTGAGCGTCCCCTACAAACAACCTATCATGGACCCATATTCGAGGGTGCGGAGCTCACCTGCCGTGTGATCAATGATCTAGTGATGAAGAGCATGCACAAGGCAAAATACATAAGAAGGAAATCTCATTACTACGACACATGTATCTCTAGTGTAGTTTACGCCACCTCGATGGAGGTTACTTGCCACTCTCAAGAAAGTCCAACGCGCGTACCATGTCCCTCGCAAAGTCAAAACCAGACCCGTAATCTAACAGCTCCCCATATGATTGATGTGACCATAATTAGCGCATATTTAGCCCCCGAATTAGCCTCGTTCCCATGCTTTTTAGTGCATATTTGGGTCATTTATTATCTTTAGTTCTTTGTTTTGCATATTCTTTGAGATTTTGATCCCTTGGTAGGAAAGGAGTAAGAATATTGCATTTTCATGGCAAAACGAGACTAAATTGATCGAATCCAATGGCCAAGCATCAAGGAGAGACAAGATTAGAAGGCCTTTGTACATATGATAGTAGATGAGCAATGTTGAGAAAGGATCCTTGAGTCTCCAAGGAAATCCCCAAGGAATTTATGAAGAAAAGGAAAGAAAAGAAGAAGAAATCTTGCTAAGGCACAATCCGTGCGGATTGACTACAATCCGGCCGTCCTCACCATGCACAATCCGCGCGGTTTCACCCCAAGACGCTCGGGTTCAACCACCACAATCCGCCCGGATTCCTCCAAAGCCGCCCGTGTTCAACCGCCAGAATCCGCCTGTCCCGACTCTAATCCGCTCGGATTCCTCTACAGCGCGATTTCCTATTCTCCAAGCTACAAAGAAAGAAGCCCTTCCTTCGAAAAATACCGGCTCCTCCCTGCTCAATCTAAAAAGTGTAATTACTTGTTTAGCCCTTAGTTAACCCTAATGCATCCTCCTAATTTCCACTATAAATACCCCATTAGTCTAATTAGAAGAGCATGTTCTTCTTATCAATTCTTAGAGTAGTTAATATCAATCAAATCTCTCTTTAGTTTTCTAATCAACAATTAATCAAGTTTTAATACAAGTTTTATTTCCTTAATCTCTCTTTTATTCATCCTTTATTTTGGGTAATTGAAGATTATTTGGGTTATTATTGGGAGATTGACAACCTCTCAATCAAGCATCAAGTACTTCTTTTATCTTTGCTTTATTATTGGAATCATTAGTAGGTATAATTCTCTTAATCCCTTTTTAATTATTGTTAATTACTTTCATTTATTCATCATGTTTCATTTTGTTGGTATGATTGACAACCTTGCTAGCATGATCAACATGATAATGAGTGAGTAGTCTCTTAGCTAGGGTTAATGGGTGATTAGGGGAAACCAACATGGGGAATGATTCATGCTTAAATTAATATGCTTTCATGTTTTATTTGCTTGCTTGTTTTGATCTCAACTCATGCACATGTTATGTTTGATGAAATGCGAGCCTATGAATCCTTGCATTTTTTACCCATCACCTATCTTTTCAATGAGACTTGTAAGACATAAACAAACTCGAGTCTCATTAGACCATGCATGTTTTTGAGTAGGGAAGATTAAGTCGACTTGTAGGTGTTGTACAATCTAATCGATTCGGCTCCGGGACCCAAAATTTCCTAGGATTGTAAGATATAACCCAACTCAATCCATCACAACAATAATTGCTTGCTTATAATTTGAGAACATGTTTGTATGATCAATTCCCATGATTCCCCTATGATCCCATGACACCCTAGTGCTTCTTATCAGTTGTTTACAACCCTTTTAATTCATCTTGCTTGTTTATTTTCATTGCTATTTTAGTTAGCGATCTTCTACATCAACCCAAATTGTGACACCCCTAAGACACCACTAGTTTCAATAGAAATCTCATCTCAATTCCCGTCCCTTGGGATCCGACCTTTACTTGCCTCTTTACTAATTGTAGAGTTTTTTGTGAAGCTATAAATTGTGTTTTGATTCGGACGTGACCCAACGACCACATCTATTTATTTGTGAACACGAAACGGACCGATCAATGATCGGAAAATATCTTATGGATCAACACAGCCCGCCACCCCCCCCCCCCACCCACCTACCGGAAATAGGTGACAAGTTACACAGACACACAAACGTAAGTCTCAATAATACATATAATCACCACTGACCATAAGATTACGACCACCCACATGACACAAAAAACCCAATGCATCCATCTCCGTCTTATTACAAACTCGATGACGGCATCATAACATCACCACCAACCCTTTTGGACCGTAGCCCGAGCTAGCCGCGTCTTAACACCGTCTACCTGAGTTCGCATCGCAACACGAACCCGGTAAACTGAAGCATTAATGTGCAGATCCTACTTGGGGGTGGGTCTCTCTAAGAAGCCATATCAGGTGCAAGGTTGGTGTCCCACAAACACCTCCTCACTAACAACACCACTCCACCACATCCAATGACTCGAAACCAACGCCACTAACACGAAACCAACACAAGATCGATATAGGTCATAAATAATCATACTTAAATAATGAGAGCGGAGTAGGGAAAATCCTACCTCATAACAAGACTATATGAGCAACAATACAAACCGCATCCGAGTCACTAGATCGTCATCTCCTATATAACCACGTAACACTATCATAAAATACCCTACAAAACTCTTACCATGAAAAACCCCTTTTATACCACTCCCTTAATTATTCAAAACTAAACTATAAACTTAATAAATCAAAATCCACAAAACCCCCACGATCTAGGTTAAGCTAAACAAAAGAGAGAAAAGGAGTAGAGGATTTACTTACCATGGATGTAGGTGAAAGATGGAGGGGGAGGTAGTGGCTACATATCTTCAACCTTGGGTGCCATGGGAGATGGTTAGGAAGCTTTTAGAGATAAGGGAGAAAGGTTTTCTGGTTTTTTGAGAGAGAGATAGATAAATTGTGATTTAGGGTTTGGGCAAAAGGAAATCTCGAGTTATATAAGACGAGATCTGGCACGACACACTCGGCCGAGTGTCACTCACTCGGTTGAATATAGTGTATACTCGATCGAGTGGAACTATTCTGTCCACTACGGCTTCAACTCAATGTAATACGGCTTCCACTCGGTCCACTATACCCCCACTAGGTCTAACATAGCCCACACTAGGTCCATTGTAAAGTCGTCCTTCATTCTCGAGTTGCTTTTCATTAGGCCTAAGGGTCTCTCACGCCTCCCAAGGTTCCTTTAAAGGTCTGGAAAGGTTTGGGTATTACAGTATCTATGTACAATGTAGACTATGAAAGACTAATATGGAAGCTTAAACAACTGTGTAATGAATTAGAACAATGGTCGTTTGTATTAGGGCCAACTTCAAACTATAATATCTAGAGTTATAGAGTTACAATTTAGGTGATTCAAATTGAAGGTGAAAGCTTATTGTCTTATCTATCTAACGTATGGCACAAGTTGCATTGTGATAAGTTACGAAGAAATTACGGTCGTTCGAAATTCAGTGCAAAAAGCTAATTAAGCATGCTGAGGCAAAGGTCCCTTGATCGATTAGAACTTTTAATCGATCGTTAACTCTCTTAGATTTAAGTAAGTCTAATGTTATAACATAGCTTGTCATAGATCAAGGTCCCTCGATCGAGTATCGGCTCTACTCGATCAAGGAACCCTCGAGTAATAGCACAAGTTTACTTTCCTAAAATCCAACCTTCCTAATTTGTTAATACTATTATTATTATTATATTAAATCCTTAGGCCGGCCTAATTTAAGATAAGCCTGTAAATACCTATTAACTATCAAATTAAAGCCCTTTTTCAATCTATTACAAGTCTATATAATTATTCACAAAAAAAACTCAATTAGAGGGAAGAAAATTGCAAATGGAATATATTGAGGATCTTTGATTTAGCAAGTTAAACTAGTTCACACCTTTTTCTTAGTAAATATTCTAATCTAACTTTATAATCTTTTATTTACCTTAAATACATAGTAATTATTGGCCTACTACGTATAAGACAAACTCTAGGTCGTGATCTGGGGAAACTAAATTATAATGGGGTATTGTATAATTTAGTTAGCGATTGTATGCAATTTTTTTGGTGAAAGGTAAGTAATTCTCATTAAGCTCTAACCAAGTAGACAAGGTACATCATAAATTAGCTTATAAGGCTATTAATCCAATCTCTATCCCTAGACCCTTTGACCCTACTTAACTGACTTAGAAGCCTGATTTTCATCAGGTTTTTACATTGAGAGAACAATACAGTAGGTCGTAAGATAACTCCTTCTAAATGTTCTGAATTACGCTGCTGCCAGACAGCATAATTAACAGCCATAAAGACTGATAAGCACACATTCTTCTGCACCTGCGTCCATTTCTTCCTGCCAGTCCAGGTAATACTATTCCCCTGAGGTTTGGTGATCCTCAGCCAGTTACAAACCTGAACCAGAATCTCACTGAAATAATGACAACGTTGGAACAGGTGTGTAACAGTCTCACACTCAGCTTGACAAATGCAACATAAATCATCAGAGCTGATCCCTATCCAATGCAGCTTCTCTTTTGTATTAAGAGCATTCCTCAATATAAGCCAGATCACAAAGGAGTGCTTTGGGAGAGAAACATTATTCCAAACTAGCTTAGACCATCCCACTTTTGTTTCCTTAGGTCTGATCCAATCATACCCAGACTTAACAGTGTACCCTCTCATATCAGCAAGCCAAATACCCTGTGAATAGCCATTCATAAACGTGCCCCTGGTCTTACATATTACCTTTCAGTTGCCACTCATATGGCTTTTAGGAATATGATCAGACCAGGAAGTGCCTTTTATATAAATCTGGTGCACCCACTTTACCCATAAACTATCCGGCTTGCTATATATCTACCACACTAACTTCCCAATAGTGGCCATATTCCAGTGAAAGCTATTCCTGATACCTAGACCACCTTCACTCTTTGGGGTACAAATATGATCCCAGCCAACCATAGGTACCCTCATATAATTACTAGTGCCATCCCACATCCCATAATTAATTACGACAAATATTGTCAATTTGCTTCAGAACCCCTTTAGGAATCAGAAGATTGTATGCAATTGTTTGAATGTTAGAGGTAGCAATTTCTTAGAGGAGCGGTACTAGAGCCATGTGTTAGGCGTGTGATACAAGAAGTTGCGAATACGTAGGGATCTCTTACTCAATATATGCGTTATTTGTATGAGTTGTCTTACTTTTCTTGTGACAAATTTATAAGATGATTATTGATGATGGGACATATACTTGAAACGATTTATTTGGGGTTGTTGGGTGTTATGATCATTAAATTTATAGGTAAAATTATTGTATATTAATTATTGTGAAAGTCATATTGAGATAAGATATAACATTTGCCTTTAGGCTCCTTGAAATTATGAGATTATGATATTGGCTTTTTGGATCCGGGTTTATTCTGGGAATCACTTAAGGAGGTTGATCCTGGCTCTATTGAACATGGATGACGCCTCCTCATTCTCCTCTTAGGGACCCACCCTTTGAGAGATATGCACATTCAGGACAAGGGATGATACTAATGTCGTTAATTCGATCTGTGATGTTAATGCCATTAATTCTGTCTGAGATAAAGAGATGTAAAAATAATGTCGTGGAGGTGGTATGTGATATTAAGTTGTGTAGTTAGCGTTGTAATAATGCAGTGTTTGGTCCTGGTTTATTTATAGGTGTTATTATATGCAGAGATTGTTTAGTCAGGTTAACTTCAGTAATGTCTGACCCAACTCAACTTTTGGTTGACCTGTGTGTGTGTGTGTGTGCGCGCGCGCGCGTGTGCGTGTGTGTGTGTGTGTGTGTTTAAATTGTTACCCAAGCCTTTCAACTTGGTGGCCTTTTATGAACCATTTTTTATTTCCGTTCAAATGGGGAGCAGTTAATCTAGCAGGTAGTGAATAGTGAGTTGGTTGCTTCGAAATTGTGGCTTGGGGCGTGAAGATGGTAATAATTCGAGTCATGACCAGTCTTTATTTGTTCGAGTTATAGTGTGACAACCGTTATTTTAAAGACTTTCGTTGTAATATATTTATTAAATTAGTAGGGTTTCAGTTTATGTAATAAACAGTTTGAGACAGTTGTCAGTGTTATGTTATTTTATTAAAGTACCTTCTATCGCTTTGTCTTTGTTATTCACTACATCGTGCAACCGAGATGGTAACAGTCCTAATTATCAGGGAATGCCTTGGTAAAGATTCCTTGATAGTTGGGGGTGTTACACTGGGGGCCTAAGACAAGGAGATCCGTGTCGATCTCCCTATCTCTTTGCTTTAGACATTGGGATCTTGTCATGATACTTAAGGCAAATATACATTAAGTCCGAATCACTTACCACCCAAAATGTGCTAAAATTAAACTCAATCACCTTATCTTTGAAAATGATCTTTTGAGGTTTGTGAGAGGTGATGCGTCATCTGTTATGGTTGTATCCCAAACTCTTGCTCTCTTTCGTACTGTTTGTGATTTGTTGGCTTACAATGAGAAGACTAACATCTACTTTGGAGGTGTTAAAGAGGAGGTTAAACTGATGATCATTAGTGCCACTGGGTATTCTAAAGGAATCTTTCCTTTTCATATACCTTGGCTTGCCACTCCATGATAGCATGATTAATGTGCAGATGTATAATGCAATGATTTGTCAAATCCAGCAATCTATTCATCATTAGACTACAAAATTGATTTTCTATGGCAGTAGATTATACCTACTTAACTCTGTGCTGTTTGGTCTTGAAAATTATTGGTGTAACATTCTTCATACTCCTAAGGCTTTGCTAAAGCTTCTCAACAAGTTTTGTTAAAATTATGTTTTCAATACTAAGGAAGACCATCAAAAGATGTATATGAAGATTTTTTCGTCTTGTTGTTGTCCATAGGCTGTGGGTGGTTTCAACATTAATGAGGTTCTCTCACAGAATATATCTAACCTATGCAAATAACTATAGAGAATCCTAAGTCCTATTGACTCTACATGGACAACCGTGTATACTCAGTACAACCTAAAAATTCGCATATCTGAACTACTATTGTAAGCCACCATTATTGTAAAAGCTAGAGAAGTGTGTTGCACATTAGGGATCTCCTGCTATAACTGTATGGTACCAGCACTGAAGCTCAAAAATTCTTGCAACAATGTGTCTCTTTTGATGGTTCATTTCAGGTAACTAGAATGTATGAGTTTCTTCATCCTAAATTCCCAGAAGTTATATGGTCAAGGGATATTTAGGGAGTACAAGTCCTCCCAGAGACATTTTCATTACTGCCCTTGTCATCCAATAGAAGTTGCCTATTGTTGACTGTTTAAACCGAAGTATATTATGCGTGGTCAATTGTTGTGTGTTATGTAAGCGGGCTAGTGAAAATCACTCACACCTATTTTTCAAATGTTCTACCTCTATTGCTCCTTGGAAACAAATTCTTGGTGGGATCAATATCTTAGGTCGCTCCTTTGATCTTTGGCATGAGCTCACCTAATGTGTATCTAGATCAAAGAAAAAATATTTAAAAGGGGGATGGTTTCGTAACTGTCTTGCTGCAACCATTTATACTATATGGTTAGAAAGGACTTTGGGGATTTTAATGGCAAGGAATCCACTCTGCAAGCTTTGATCAAGCAAGTCCAATTTCATGTAGGTTTGAGAATTTTAGATACAAACAGTAAGTGAAATGAGGAGGTGCTAGATCATCTCAATTATATTTATGCTTAAACTTGAAAACTTCTTTTGAAAAATCCCACTGTTATTTGCTTCCCCTTGGTGGTGTATAAACATATGTGAATGATCTCCATTGTGCGCAGATCTAGGTGGGTTCGGGGAGCACATATCCACCCCAAAAATTACTAAATATTTTATTTATGTTTATTTATGTTGAGTAAAACACATCAACCCTTATAGTTCAGTAGTTAAGATTCGTGTCTTTTTTTAGCATGAAGTTAGGTTTGATTTCCATCAAATACCTTTTCATGCTTCAATATATTATTTGATCTGTGGTCATTTGAATCAGCAAAGGTCCAACTAATTTATAATGTTTATGCTCCTTAGCTTTCGATGTTTATAACTTTTTTTTTCTTAAAGCAAAAACTTAAATAATAAAATATTAACATTTCACCTTTTCTTCTAACAAAATATTAAAATTGTCTATTCATATTTGTACATTTTATATAAATGTAGTGATTATACGTCTATTATTATGTTAGTCTTGTTTTTCATATCTTTTACTTCGAGCATGTATTTATGAGATTTTAGAGTTGATCATTATTTATAATGACCAAGTACAATTCGTATGGCTCGCTATGAGTAAGACAAAACATAATATTACTTTTTATTTAAGACAACTAACATTGATTTTGAATTACTTGCACAACATTAAGAGTTTATATTTAAATGCGTAACATAGGTTAT
Organism: Silene latifolia; assembly: GCF_048544455.1. Classification (NCBI taxonomy): domain Eukaryota; kingdom Viridiplantae; phylum Streptophyta; class Magnoliopsida; order Caryophyllales; family Caryophyllaceae; genus Silene; species Silene latifolia. The sequence goes on from NC_133528.1 coordinate 89,679,719, forward strand.
GGAAACATCACAATCCTATTTAGGATTCGAAATAAAAAATATTAAGCTTTAATTTTTAAAGAATTGCTATTCATATTGAGATTACATCAAAGTATAATTACATAATAACTTTTCTGTTTTTCAACAGTTTTTATTACAAAATTGTTTACGAATTCAAAACTTTAGAATGAGTTATATAACTTTATATTTATAAAAAAAAATTAGTTTTGACACAAGTTTTAATTTTTAAAGAATTGCTATTCATATTGAGATTACATCAAAGTATAATTACATAATAACTTTTCTGTTTTTCAATAGTTTTCTCTTACAAAATTGTTTACAAATTAAAAACTTATGTAGAATGAGTTATATAACTTTATATTTATAAAAAAAAATTAGTTTTGACCAAAATTTAGAAAGATAATAGAAAGATCTATTAATTAATTGCTTAAACTTTTAAATGATATTAATGTCATAACTTCTATTGTGGTTACTGTTTGACATTGTTTCGTGTTATGTCACTACTTATCTTATGAAACTTATTAAGTATAAACGAAACTGAAAGATAATAAAAGTTTGCGGTTGTTACTCATTAAAGCATCTTTTGATTTGGACTAGTGAGTGATAAAAGGGAGGTTACTTATCCTAAAAAGGGGAGTATATAAGTCATATATTAAGAAGGTAATTTAATTATTCTACTACCCTTTCACTAAATATTATTGGTGCAATTGTTGTCACTACAAAAAAAAATGGAAACAAAAAATTTCACCTTCTTGTTATATTTGGTATATTATAGTTCATTTTTACTTTGCAATACTACGTCTTTATCTAATGTTATGCATAAGGTTCCTGAAAATTTTAGAAACGATGGCTATTTGGAAAATTATAAGGACCAAAAAATAAAATCCAAAGACGGTTTACGAATTAATTTCTATAAGAAGACATGCCCTTCTGCCGAATTAATTGTGAGAAACATTACTCAGAGTTACGTTCTTAGAGATCCAACCGTGGCTTCACAACTTTTAAGGATGCATTTTCATGACTGCTTTGTTAGAGTAAGTATAGTATCATTTCTACAGATAATTTATCTTAATGTTTTTTGTGATTAATAATTACTGAGATTATCCTTAGGTATCCAACTGGTGTGACATTATATTGTCCTAAATTATACTATAGAATCCATGTAAAAAAAAGTTGTTGAACTTATTCTAACTGATTTATAATATCCCCGTACGCATTTGGTTCACCTAGTGCAAATATAATATATCAGTTATTGATGTTGAAAAAAAAGTAAGTACCGCCTAGGATTAATGTAAAGTTGAAACAAATTATGCTCAATATGTAGAACATTATCACTTATTTCTTAATTTGGGGTGCACCTTTAATGTATGTTTAAGGTAAAATATATAGCGAATTACATATATTTCTTCATTTCAAAATAATGTTTTTGGTTACGTTAAAAAACTATGGTTAGCTATATAAATAATATAATTATAATAAAATCTGATAGGGGGTATATGGTAGAGTGGTGTTTTCTAGCGATCTGTTTTAGAAAGATTTTTTTTTTAAATGATATGACGTTATTTGTAAATGTAGTATTGTCTTATATTTTGAATTGATTGGTTAAGAACACGTATCAGGTAGAGTATTTCAACAATTATTTTGACATAATTTAGTAATAATTTAAATCTCTAGTTTTATCATTTCATACTACTGTTAATGGTCAACGTAAAATTTCTGTAAATGTGTCGTGCATTTTAAAATCATATGATGATTTGATGATTTAATATAATATTTTTGGTAATGTGCCTTTCAGTTTTTTCCTAAGTGATGTTTGTATAAATATTTTGTGCTATAGGTTTTATGGCTATGTTAAGCAGCTTTTAAGTTAAAATTAATTTATATTCGAACAATCCTCGTAATAAAGAGTGTAGTACTTGTCAAATTAATTAATTATCATTCAATTTTTCATATATGAACCAATAAAAATGGTAATACAATAATTAAATTTTTTGTACTGTATATAATGGGTTTCATGTCCGTCTAGGTTAGATTGTGCGAAAATTAGTTACAAATCCTAGAAAATATAACGAATTTTTTGTATTATATATAATGATATATCTCGAATTATCTCAAACGCTAAATCGTAGTTATAATGCATCAGTGCCTTCAGCCACTTAATTGACAAACATGTTGCTCACAGTTGGGTTAAATTAAATAATTTATATCATAATTGATTTGTAGTATGAAAATATTCTAAGTATATCGATACCTACAGGGCTGTGATGGTTCATTTTTGTTGAACTCGACTGCGAATTCAACAGCTGAAATGGACGATATAATGAATGCACGCCTGGGAAGATTTGATGTTATTGAGGATATAAAATCACAAGTAGAAAAACAATGCGAGGGAATCGTGTCTTGTGCAGATATATTAGCTCTTGCGGCTAGAGATGCTATTTCATTTCAAGTAAATTTCTTTTTCTTAATGCTATGGACTTCCACCTTTTCATAATGTTTTTTAAACTTCTATTTCAAATATTTTGAATATCGTTTCTAAAACTCTCATGAAAAATCCAATGTTATCATCTTGAAAAGATATTTTATATAGATATCAACTACAAAGTATCTTATTCAAAGTTAACTATTAATACATAAATAAATTAAAAATAATATTACGAGACAAGTACTTTCATTCTGAAAAAAAAAAAGCATTTGGTGAAATCGGAGAAAATGTAAGTGTTAAATTGTATGAGAACTTTGAAAATGAGGTATCGAAGACGCGGTATAAATTAATTCTATTTATTTTATATTTAATTTTCTATATGATACAGTTCATCTTACAAGGAATTTATTTTACTATTATTTTTAGATGATAAATTATCTTTTTGAAATTGTTTCAATATTAGTATCTATATGTAAATTTAACTATAATATAGAGTGAAAATTCTTGTTTTTTTTTTCACCTTGAATATTAATTTTTCAATCTAATTTTTTTTCCTTTGAAATATTAATAAATCTTCCTAACATAAATATTTGTAAAAAATTATATTTCACAATTTTGATTTTTAAAGGTAATTAAACAATTGTATTTTATATACTACATTATCCACGATACTAGTGGTAATATTAATAATATTTTTTATTGTCGATAGTATAAAAGAGATCTTTGGAGAGTGCCGACGGGTAGAAGGGATGGTAGAATATCTCATGCATCAGAGGTTCCTTTGAATATTCCCTCCCCATTCTCTTACTTTTTCGTTCAAGAAGAGTTCTTTGCTAAAAAAGGTCTTTCAATCCATGACCTTGTTGTATTATCTGGTATGTTATTTAAACAACCGTATTCATTTGCTCAACGTTCTTTTCATTACATTACCGTTCCTTACTTCGAAATAATCCCGTTGAGGTAATTATACAATTATGTTTTATTAAGTAGAATTTGTACTTTCGTCTTATTTATACGTTATTTACAACATTATTATAACTTTATAATTTCTTACAAATAATTGTAGGTTTTCCAAACATTTTATTAAATACTCCTATTTAAATCCAATTTTCAAAACAAATACAAACATCATTTGTGAAACTTGCAAGAGAGATTATACATAGCCTATAATGTACGATAAAGGTAAGAATTATAGGAAAGAAAATCTATGTCATAATCAATATCAATGCATATATAAAAAGGGAAAATATATGGTCCAAAGCTTGCGGAACTTTGCTAATGATACAATTTTTCTTTACTTTTAAAATTTTACAATGTTGCACATAGTCTTTCTATTATGAAACTTTGGTAGATGTCTAACTTTAAGATGATTTAATATAAAAGTTAACCTTAAATACAATATTAAATGATCAAATTTTCCAACAGATTGTTTTGACAATAAGATATACTCCCTTCACACACTCATTTTCACCCCATTTCATTAATGTATTGTACTCGTATATTAGAAAAATTGAAATGACCAATACAAAGTCAAACACTAGTTGTTGATTCTTATCTACTATGAACATTATGGTTGATTAGTAGCTCAAGAAATGAGTACCTAGGAAAAATTTATCAACACACCATTACTTAGTTCTTTTTCCACTGTGACTAGAACTAAAAATGCATGCACGCAAATTAAGAGCCTCGTGAGCAACATACTTGCCTTATTAGTAATACATGAAAGAAGAGAAATTGATACTTTGATACATTTTGTTATTACTTGTAATACTTACACCAAAAAAACATTTACAAAAAATTGAGTATTATTAACATACCAATAAGACAAAAAATTTGGCTAATAGTTTGTATCAATATTATATAGGAGCGCATACAGTCGGAAGAGCGCACTGTCAAAAGTTTACTTTCAGGCTATACAACTTCACTGGTCATCCACCAGATAATCAAGACCCCACAATGAACAAAACGTATGCAGAATTTTTGAAGACAAAATGTAACAGCCCGTTTGATATGACAACTACTGTTGAGATGGATCAAGGAAGTTCTAGGATATTCGACAACCATTATTACATTAATTTGAAGCAAAATAAGGGTCTTTTTGCTACGGATGCACAACTTCTTACCAATCGAACTGCCATAAAAATAATAGATAAACTTGTTCTAAGTAACACAAGATTTTTACATGAATTTGGAAAATCCATGGAAAAGTTGGGACGTATTGATCTAAAAACTGGTACAGAGGGGGAGATTCGCAGAAAATGTAGTCTGGTGAATTAATTGAGAAAATATAATCAATAAAGTTTATATAATGTTTTAGGTTGATTTATGTGGAGGTTTATCAGCTGTATCTTATTAAACATGACCAATTCTTTTGAATTGATTCAAATTGATTCTATTATATTAGTTAAAAATTCTCTTTAAGTTAGTTGTGCTGCAAATATTTTTACTAATTTTATATTGTTTGGATTGAGACTTACTTTGAAGTTTGAATGGATAAAGTGATTTTAAATAGATAGGTGATCAGGATTGGATTGAAAGCTTCATGGAGTAACTGATAAATATAATTATTGTGAAAAATTAGGAAGGTGATAGGGTCACACAAGGTCTGAAGAATTTCCTTACACAGTGAGTTAAAAAGTCGCATGATACTCTTTTTTTTATGTCATTTAGTGAGTTAATGGCGCAACTAGGAGGGAAACTAATAAAGTGGAAAACCATGTGATTACCGCCATTGACACATGGTGGTTTCATTTTAGTTTAGTCGATGTTGTCTTTATAAATGTTTTGTATTGACCTAATTGTGAATTGAGGGGTCCTAACCAAGTAATGATAACGTGTTTGGACAAACATTGGTTTCGAATTTTCTTCAAAGTCATAAATAGCCAAATTTAAAATGAAGTATTGTAATGCCTCGTGTTATTGGGATGCAGCTCTCATTTGTGTAACTCGATCTAGTGCTTTGAGGACTCGGTGGAGTGGGTGTTTTTAATACCACAATTTAATGGGTCTTGTTACTCGGCTGAATAGGGCTAACTCGGTCGAGTAGAGTTTCGTATGTTTTATGGTCATGCTACTGTTCAGGAACACTCAACCGAGTAGTGTAATACTAGGCCAAGTAAGGGGTACTCGGCCGAGTAACCGGTCTGACGGGATTTATTTTTGCGGTTTAATTAAGGATGATTGAAGGTTATATAAATCGTGTTTTACAGTTCGCCTTCATTTTTACCAAAACCTAATTACGTTCCACACCCCTCTAATCATCCTTAATCACTCTCAAGGCAAGTGATCGTTCGTGAGTTTTTCGTTCATCTGTTTTGCGTCAGTTCTTCAGTAAGCCACTAGTTTCACATCTTTTGTTAGAGTTGTCTTTTAGGGTTTTGCCCTAAAATTTGGATTTGGGGAAAAGGGTTGTTTTCCATGTTTGTGATTAGACTATTGTGATTAATGTTAGGTGAAGGATTCATAGAGTAACGCCTCTAGCTTCCGCTGTATACTCGTGAATCGTATAAGTGATAAAGTAGGATTTCCCTACTCAGTTGCCTATTTAATTGATTTAAGATGGATTGTTTGTTGTATTGGCATGTTTAGTATCATTTTTATAATTGTTGGTTGTAACAACCCGGATTATAAAACAAAGGAAAAACTTATATAAAGAGAATATCAGAGTACGATACTGACAAAAGGGTCAAGGTGGCGGAAACACCTGACCAATCCGGTTCGCTACTAAATCCAAAACAACTAATACATTATTCAAAAGGTTCTTAAAACTTAAAAACAAACTCCTATTTTATTATTAAAGCTCGCTTCGCACACTCCCCAAGCAAGCATCAACCAAATAGCAATAAACTGAACAACCTGAAAAAGGGGGTCGACAATCAGTCGGGAGTAACTAGATGCTCTCCCAGTCATGTTTATAACAATTGAACATAACCAACAATCATTAACAATTGAAATGCAAAACTAGTAAACATGTGAGACCATCTATACTCATGAAGAATCGACACCAACTTATTATTAATCAACAATATACGAAGATATAAACATAACGTACGACATTTCTAACCATATGAAATCAACTACGAAAGAACCAAATAACCAATCACGGAGCGTATAACAACTGCCTCTACTTACCCAAGCATAGTGTATAGAACGAACGCCGTTTGAGCGTATAACAACTGCCTCTAACTGTCAGAGCGTATAACAACTGCCTCTGAACGGATGGAGCGTAAAACAATTGCCTCCATCGGTGTGGATCGTATAACAACTGCATCCACGGTACTATGCATAGCGTATATCAACTGCCTATATGTCTAAGACTTGGCCAGACTCTCGGTGCAATAACTGTACACCGAACGACACACGGGGACCAGAGCGTATAACAACTGCCTCTACCCAATCCCGAACATAGACCTACGGAAAATCCCACAAGGGGTAGCGTTTGCTCATTCCGATCGGTATGTAACTGATACCTCACGTCATCTATACAACTAGCCCATAAACAATGCATAGTATAACTGACCATGCACACATGTGAATAACATCACTATCAAATCATAGAATAATATAGCTGACCATCCTACGATTATATGAACAAGCGTAATAAACGATATATGCAAGCATAACGTTATATAATGAAACTGAATACCACATAATATGTGAAACAAGTATCAACCATTCAATGTTATAGTACTTCAGTTATAACTTTCAACATTAACCATTCAATGTTATAGTAACCCTAACCATAACATAGACTCTGGATGCGAGGTTATAGTAACCTCAACTATAACTTCAACATATACGACTTGTAGTTATACTTACCTCAACTATAACCTTGACACGAAACTCAAAGTTATACTAGTTCCAACTATAACCTTGAGCCATAAATCTCAGGGTACGTTAGTTCCAGCTATAACCTTATCTCGTACTTCAATGTTATAGTAGCCTCAGCCATAATTAGAGTAACTACCCAAAGTTGTATTAACTTTAGCTATAACACATGAATCATCATCAAGGTTATACTAGCTTTAGCTATAACATTGGAGAGAACTCTTGGCCGCCTATCATGCCGCCACTAGGGATTATTCGTAAACCATAATTGCGCTCGTGACACCCATAATTTAATGCGTAAGCAACATATGATATATAATTATTACATAAGAACATAAACGATCATGTGAAACATATTTAATCATGATAAAAAATAATCAAACATGTACCAATTATGCAAAACAATCATTAAATCATATTAATTACATCAATTGGCATAAACACAATTAAAAGAGAAACACCTAGTTACCTCATTAGCAATTAATGAAAACCTCCATAAAGAAAACGACCAACAAATCCTTGTATCCAACACGTGTGATGTGACCATAATTAGCGCATATTTAGCCCCCGAATTAGCCTTGTTCCCATGCTTTTTAGTGCATATTTGGGTCATTTATTGTCTTTAGTTCTTTGTTTTGCATACTCTTTGAGATTTTGATCCCTTGGTAGGAAAGGAGTAAGAATCTTGCATTTTCATGGCAAAACGAGACTAAATTGATTGAATTCAATGACCAAGCATCAAGGAGAGACAAGATTAGAAGGCCTTTGTACATATTATAGTAGTTGGGCAATGACGAGAAAGGATCCTTGCATCCCCAAGGAAATCCCCAAGGATTTTATGAAGAACAGGGAAGAAAAGAAGAAGGAAACAATGCTGAGCTACAATCCGAGCGGATTGCCTGAATCCGCCCGTCCTCCACAAGCACAATCCGTGCGTCTTCCTTCAAAGACGCCCGGACAGCAGCCACCAGAATCCGCGCGGATTCCCTTGAAGACGCCCGTCTTCCCCTGTTACAATCCGCCCGTCTCGACACCAAGACGCACGGATTCCAGTACAGCGAAATTTCGTCTTCTCCAAGCTACAAAGAAAGAAGCCCTTCCTTCGAAAAATACCGGCGTCTCCCTGCTCAATCTAAAAAGTGTAATTACTAGTTTAGCTCTTAGTTAACCCTAATGCATCCACCTAATTTCCACTATAAATACCCCATTAGTCTAATTAGAAGAGCATGTTCTTCTTATCAATTCTTAGAGTAGTTAATATCAATCAAATCTCTCTTTAGTTTTGTAATCAACAATTAATCAAGTTTTAATACAAGTTTTATTTCCTTAATCTCTCTTTTGTTCATCCTTTATTTTGGGTAATTGAAGATTATTTGGGTTATTATTGGGAGATTGACAACCTCTCAATCAAGCATCAAGTACTTCTTTTATCTTTGCTTTATTATTGTAATCATTAATAGGTATAATCCTCTTAATCTCTTTTTAATTATTGTTAATTACTTTTATTTGTTCATCATGTTTCATTTTGTTGGTATGATTGACAACCTTGCTAGCATGATCAACATGATAATAAGTGAGTAGTCACCTAGCTAGGGTTAATGGGTAATTAGGGGAAACCAACATGGGGAATGATTCATGCTTAAATTAATATGCTTTCATGGTTTATTTGCTTGCTTGTTTTGATCTCAAATCATGCACATGTTATGTTTGATGAAATGCGAGCCTATGAATGCTTGCATTTTTTACCCATCACCTATCTTTTCAATGAGACTTGTAAGACATAAACCAACTCGAGTATCATTAGACCATGCATGTTGTTGAGTAGGGAAGATTAAGTCGACTTGTAGGTGTTGTACAATCTAATCGATTTGGCTCCGGGACCCAAACTTTCCTAGGATTGTAAGATATAACCCAACTCAATCCATCACAACAATAATTGCTTGCTTATAATTTGAGAACATGTTTGTATGATCAATTCCCATGATTCCCCTATGACCCCATGACACCCTAGTGCTTTTTATCAATTGTTTACAACCCTTTCAATTCATCTTGCTTATTTACTTTCATTGCTATTTAGTTTAGTGACCTTCTACATCAACCCAAATTGTGACACCCCTAAGACACCACTAGTTTCAATAGAAATCTCATCTCAATTCCCGTCCCTTGGGATCCGACCTTTACTTGCCTCTTTACTAATTGTAGAGTTGTTTGTGAAGCTATAAATTGTGTTTTGATTGGACGTGACCCGACGACATCATCGCATTCCACATCAAAAAATGGCGCCGTTCCCGGGGACGGTGTTAGCTTGATTTAGATTTCCTTATATTGTTATTAGTTGTGTCTTTCTTTGCCTTGGGGAAGTAAAACTCCTCAAGGTTTGTTCTAATTGTTTTCAAGTTGTTTGATATTTTGCATGTCTAGAAGGTCACAAGGTTATTTGTTACCTTTTGATCGTGAAATTGAAAGAACTTTGACAACCAATAGAAGACTTGCTAGGAGGAATTTGAGAGGTATTAGTGAGGTTGTAGATATTCAACCAACTATTGAGTTCATCAACCCTTTTGCAAGAGAAGGTGAGGAGAACCCATTTCAAAATAACACACAAAATCAACCCACAATGCCTAAGTTTTCATCACATTCCGTACCCACCGAGGAGAACCTACCCAATGGTACTCCCACACCACAACATCTAACCGGAAATTTTATTGCCAAATCCGCCTTTATCCAATTAGTCGAAAGGAGCCAATTTGGGGGGATGCCTAGTGAAGACCCTCATTCTCATATGGAAACCTTTTGTGACTATTGTGATGCCATTTCTCAAACCGGTGTAACTCAAGACCAAATTCGATGGGTCTTATTTCCTTTTTCTCTAATTGGCACCGCGAAACAATGGTTGAAGGGCCTTGATAAGGCCACTCTCGGAATTGATTCTTGGAAGAAGTTGGCTCTAGCTTTCTACAAAAAATTCTACCCACCGGAAAAGACTAACATGCTAAGAGCTCAAATTACGGGTTTTAAGCAAAGGGATGAAGAATCTTTGTATGAAGCTTGGGAGCGATTCAAGGGAATTTGTCGCTCATGTCCTCACCATGGAATTAGCGGATGGTTCTTGGTACAACAATTTTGGAACGGTCTATATGAAGATTCAAGGAACATTCTCAATATGGGATCAAATGGAATGTTCACCGAAGTTGATGACAATCAAACATGGAACAAAATTGAAGAAATGGCGGTCCATAACTCACAATATAGTAGACCTCGCAAGGCTACTAGAGGAGGAAAGCATGAGGTGGACTCCGTTACTCAATTGGGTGCTCAACTTAGTGCTCACATTGACACAATCAATTTGAAGTTTGAAAAAGCTATGGCTAGGCTTGACGAAGCCTCAAAATCACCAAAGCATCATGTTAATGCCATGACGGCATCTTCATCAATCCCAAGTGGGATATGTGAGAATTGTGGAACTTTGGAACATGACCAAAGTGAATGTAGGGGAACAAATGAACAAGTGAATGCTTTCCAAGCATACAAGAGTGGTACCCCTTATTCCAACTATTACAATGAAAACACCAAATTCCATCCAAATCTCTCATACAAAAGCCAAAATATTCAAAACCCTCAAACAACATACTCCCCACCTCCCATGAGAAACCAAAATCAAAGACCCTTTTACAACCAAAACCAAGGTTACCAAAACCAAAATCCACACAATCACCAAAATGACCAAGGTTTTGATGTTCAAAAAGCGGTCCTCCAAATGCAAAAGAATCAACAAGAATTTGTCACTCAAATGCAAAAAGATAGTCAAGCAAAGGAAACCACCATCAACAACATCCTAGCTCACACCAAGATGTTAGAAACCCAATTGACTCAACTAGCATCTTCAAGCTCACAAAGACAAAAGGGGAAATTACCACCTCAAAGTAATCCCCCAAGACATGAAACGGTTAGTTCCATTCACTTGAGAAGTGGTACAAGGTATGAAGCACCGAAGAAGCAAGTTGAGGATGAAATTGTGGAAGCTAGTGAAAGGAAGAAATTGTGCAAAACTCCAAAGATGGAGAATCATCAAAAGAAGAAATTTCAAAGAAAAATGAAGACAAGGTCAAGGAGAAGGAGCCCATTGTGATTAGACTTCCTTTTCCAAGTCGTCAAGCCAAGCCCAAATTTGATGACCAACTTGGAAAGTTTAGGGAAATTGTGAAGAATTTGGAAGTCTCGATTCCTTTCACGGAATTAATCAATCACGTGCCGGCCTATGCGAAATATATGAAAGACATCCTCACAAAGAAGAAGTAGATCCGGAAACTTGAGACTATCGCCTTCACTAAGGTGAGTAGTGCAATACTTCAAGGGAGTTCACCTCCAAAACTAAAGGATCCGGGAAGCTTCTCAATACCGTGTACCATTGGCGACACCACGATCAACAAAGCCTTATGTGATCTAGGGGCTAGTGTGAGTGTTATGCCGTACTCGGTGAGTAAAAGGTTGGAGACGAGAGAGCTTAAATGCACCAATATCACACTCCAAATGGCCGATAGATCGACGAAGACACCATTCGGGATATGGGAAGATGTTCCCGTACGAATTGGGAAGTTTTTCATCCCAGTGGACTTTGTCATTGTTGATATGGAGGAAGATTCCAACATTCCAATAATTCTAGGAAGACCCTTCTTACACACCGCGGGTGCGGTGATTGATGTGAAACATGGTGAGCTCACTCTAGAAGTGGGAGATGAGAGTATAACTTTTAATCTTGACAAAACTATGAGAGCTCCCCGTTTGCATGAACCGTGTTTCATGATTGATCATTATAGCCGGAAGGATGATAGGAAGAAGTCGGAACTCCAATGGAATAAGAAAATTGAAGATGCTCCATTCAAAGATCAAGTGAATTGTGACAAGGAGAGCTTGCAAAGCTCATCAAAGTCAAGCAAAGAAGAAGAGGATGGCCTCATTGGCCAAGACAAGAAATTGGGAGAGTTGTCTCCATCAAATCAAGAGATTTTTAATGATCAACTTAATGAAGTTTGTGGTCTTTGGGACGACGAATTCGAAGGGATTTTTAATCCCTACATTGGTAATGCCATCGATCAAGACCGACAACAAGGGCAAAGGTCTATTGAAGAACTTTATAACGATAATGAACAAGCTTTTGATTACTTTTTCAAGGTGTTGAGCAACATCAACAACACCTTGGACATGCCCCCTTGACATCTCATCAAGAATGAGAGTTTGGTGGAGTCCTCCCTAAACCACCATTTGTAAATATTTCTAACTCCCTAACTTGCATTTCAATTCTTATATTGCATTTTTGTCATCTTTGGATTTTTATACTTTGATCAAGATAATTGTCATGTTTGAGAGAAGTGAGGGAGGGACTAATGATTTCAATTGATGTGTAGTGCTTTAGCTTAGTGTGGGGATAGCAATTGCCTAGGCTATCCATGCCTTAGTAGTGCCCCCACAATGAAGAACACGAGATATGAAGAAGAATGGAAAAATGACAAGGGATATGCATAGTACACGGATGGAACTGAATCCGGGTACAAAGGGGTCGAATCCGAGCGGATTCAGGAGAATCCGCCGGTCTTCAGACAATTCGGGCATATTGGGTAGAAGACGCCCGTCCCACTGAGCTGAACTTTTGAAATATTTTTGACTGTAAGCAAATCCGGGCGTCCTGCATTCAAATCCGCCCGTCTTCAAAAGTCCGCCCGTCCTGAAAGGAAGACGCCCGTCTTTTTGGCTGAGGAAAACAAGAAAAATCCTTGTAAAGGAATTTGCCCGTCTTCTGCCAAAGACGCCCGTCCCGTGTTTGCAAATCCGAGCGTCTTCACTGAAAGACGCCCGTCTTTAGGCGAGTTTTTCCCAACCCAGAACAGGCCAAATCCGGGCGTCCCGAGCAGAAACCGCCCGTCTTGCCCCTGCATTTCAAATTTTTCGGGTTTTATAAACCCCCTCCCACATTCATTTCTTCCTTCCTTCATCCATAACACTACTCAAAACCCTCAAAACCCTCATCCTCTCCATCACAAAAACAAGATTCCTCAACAACATTCACCAAAATCAAATCAAAACATCCTTTTAACAACAAATCAATCACTCCTTTTTCAATAAAAATCAAAACCAAGCACAAATTCTTCAACCTTTGAGTCGATTTTTGAATTCATAAAGGCAAAGCCTTTCATCTTTAAATCGATTTGGGTAGACTAGAAATTGAAGATTTTTCACTCTTTTCTTGGTTTAATCATCAATGGCAAGGACTAAGGGAGCAACAAAAGCAACAAAGGCAAAGGCACAAAAGGCAAAGACACTTTCATCAAGGCAAAAGAGTTTTCAAGCAAAGAAAGCATTGGCTATGGTGGTAGCAAACCCAAACTTGGAAGTGCAACAACAACAACCTCCCATGGGAGCAACAACATCTACTACTCCGGAAATTGATCAACTTTCGAACTATCCGGAGGTAATTTTCATTTTCAAAACCCATAGGGACATTTTTGCCAAGTTTGCTAGGAAATCATTTCTATCCACCAAGTTTATTTGTGAAGATACCTTAGATAAGTTGGGTGTCCTTGAGCAAACTAGAGCCTTCTTTAAAGCCATGGGGTTGGAGAAATTGTTTGAATCAAAAGAATTGACATACCCCTCCCTTACCTTAGAATTTTTGAGTTCTTTGAAAGTTAACAAGGTTGAGACTATGGAAAGCATCGAGTTCCGTCTAGCTAATGTTAGTAGGCGCATCTCCTTTGAGGAAATGGGTAAAGCTTTGGGTCTTAGTGATTCACCGAGTTATTTTAAGAATGTTGGCAAGTATGACCCCGACCCTCTTTGGGAGGCGATTTTCGGAAGGAAATTTGAGGACTTTCATGCGAGTCGTGCTCTTTTAGTCCACCATCCGGGCATAAGAGTATGACACAAGGTCATAGGAAACACCATCATTGCAAGAAAAGACACCAACCATTTCACCAAACTCGATTTTGTTCTTCTTGAGTCGGCTTTGAACATTGGAAGGGAACACACCAAGCCTTTCAACTCTCTAAGGCTTTTGGTGGATAGATGGCTAAACATTGATTGTGGGAAGAAAGGCACTACCGTTATTGTGAATGGAGGCCTAGTCACTATCCTAGCTAAATACTTTGATCCAAACTTCAACAAAGATAACAAGTATGAGGCGAAAGAGGGTGGTCATCTCATTGATATTAATACAATGATACACAAGTACAAGTGGGTTACCCATAACCCTCTTGACACCAAGTATAGATGGCTCACTAGTGAGGCTAGATCTTTCACTTTGCCTTCAAAGATTTGTCGTTTAAGCGTCCACCGGACCAACTATCTACTTCCCCTTTCAAAAGAGGCCGAGTACATTATCCGACAACAAAAGGGTGAACTTGAAATGCCCTCCTCTTCCATTGTCACACAACCCTACCCTTTCGAGTACCAAGAGTTCAAGCCCGATGGCGTTGAAGCAAGAAATGATTATTTGACTCTTCTCATGCAAGAGATGCACAAGCATGCTTTTGAGGATCGGAAAAATGCTTACATAGCTCAATATCCACCCCTCCTACACTTAGCTAGGCAAAGACTACTTGATCCTTCATGTCCTTTGCCTAGTTGGGCGGATAGAGAAGTCTTCTTTCCGAGTGCATCTAGGGTTGTTCTGGGTGATAATGAGGTTGTCGGTAATGAAGAGGTTGATGATAACATTGATGAGGAAGCCAATGAAGAAGGAGAAGAGGATGATGAGCAAAGTGAAGAGCAAGGTGAAGAAGAAAGTGAAGAAGAAAGTGGCAATGAGTCCACTTCTAATGAGGAAGGTGATGATAGTGATGATATGATGGAAGATTAGCAAGCTTTGGAGGCTCCTACCTTCTCGAGGTTTGTTCTACTTCTTTCTTTATTTTATTTATTTTTCTTGATCATTGTTGGAGTAGTCCTAGCACCATAGAGGACTCACACCTCGGTCCCATTGAGGTGTTCTCATTTTATTGTTCCCACTTTCAAAATCCAAAATGACAAATTAGTTTCATGCATTGCATAGTGTGTGCATGAACTACACCCATCCTTAGAACATTAGCAATAGTGTCTAACTCGGTTTGGGGAAGTCAATGCATACACAACGGGAGGTAATCTAAATTATCCTCTCCGTCATAAACAAAAAAACATGCATCATGTAGTGTAGATTAGTGTAGCTTGCATTTAGTGTAGAAATCATGCATCATGTTTGCATAATTTCCCATCATTTTGGCCATTGAGGACAATGCCCATATTAGTGTGGGGATGGGGAATTCTAACTTAACTTTTATACAAAAATCCAAAAAAATTGAAAAATTTCGAAAAAACCATAAAAATTTGAAAATTGAAAAGCCAAAAACAAGTTCATTTCCTTTGTAGTGTAGTCATGTATATATTATTGTATATATTGTGTTTGTTCTATCCTTGTTCACATTGATCGACTACGCCACATCCGAGACATGAGGATATTGAAGACTGCATGGTATGATCTTTCCAATCTCCTTTTTCCTCTTTATGTTAATGACTATGTGGCTTTATTTTGATTGATGCGGTATAACAATGTGAACTTAGGACTTGCATTTAGTTTATATGTCATATTAGTTGGTAGAATTACTTGCATTAGGATGTGTATAATAGTTGCATCATAGCAAGTATTTGCATTTAGATAAAATGTTTTGAAAAGTGCCTAATTGGGAACTTTGACAAGAGCAACTAAGCCATTACAAATACTTTTTCAACTTAAGACTTTACCTACTAGAATGGTTGTAAAACACCCTAGATTGTGTCATACTAGTGTCTTTTGACCCATGACCCAAAGCCTAGTCAAGGGTTTGCATGTGAGTCACCTATCCAACCCCGTGATGCGATGTGGACTTGGTTAACTTGTCTAGGTGACCTTGATTGACCTTGTGGTAAGGCAACCCAAAAATACTTTCTATCAATAAGTTTGAAGTGCTCATTTCGAAAATTTTGTCATGTGGAAGTAATTTAATGCTAAGGAGACCTCAAATGTTATGAAATGTTGAAATGTTGAGAAATTTAGTTGTTTTGATGGAGGCGTACCACTTCGATGTGCTTTGGAGAGGGATCCATTGAATTGGGCCCCCACATGATTGTGAATTCAACCGCCTAGAGACAGAGTGACTATCACCCCGAAAAGCTATTGTCTAGAGGTTAACCGATTGCCTAATAAGCAATTGGCGAAAACAAAGGACACTAGTCCGGAAGGGACAAACCCCATCTTAAATTTTTGAAATGTGAAAGTCGAATGAGGTCAATTTTTGAATACTAGTCATATCCACCCTTTGTTTATAACGATTTGAGCATTTCATTCCCAAAAAGCCTTTTTGTCAAGCCACTTTGTCGAGCTTGGGACGATCCATGACCTTTACTTTTGTAGAGAATTCGAGACTTGTCATGTCATATGCTACTAGCATCATAGGGATCATCATTCCACCACCATCCGATCGCTCTTGACGAAAGCATTTGGAAATTGAGGACGAAAGTAGTCTAGTTTAACACCATTTGGAGGTGATTTAGTGTCATCCTCTTAGCCTTAGTAATTTGTTGAACTAGTATTTGTGAAGGATTATCTGCTCTTAAATTTGTTCCTCTTTAGTGCCTCCGCCGCTAGATGAGGAAGTGGCTATTCCTTTTGTAGATGCATCCATTATTTGATTTTGTTTGCTTAATGTTTGGATGTGTCGCCATTTTGGCAAGACCCACCTTGCCTTGCAAGAAAGCATCCTACCTCATGGTTGTCTTGTTGTGAGTTGAAGGGGCGGAGTGAGACCCGCTAATTGTCTCATATCGGCTATGTTATTAGGTTAGTTTAAATAATGGTCCTAGTCTTTGTCACATCTTTACTCGGGACGAGCAAAGGTTCGGTTTGGGGATATTTGATATGACCATAATTAGCGCATATTTAGCCCCCGAATTAGCCTTGTTCCCATGCTTTTTAGTGCATATTTGGGTCATTTATTGTCTTTAGTTCTTTGTTTTGCATATTCTTTGAGATTTTGATCCCTTGGTAGGAAAGGAGTAAGAATCTTGCATTTTCATGGCAAAACGAGACTAAATTGATTGAATTCAATGACCAAGCATCAAGAAGAGACAAGATTAGAAGGCCTTTGTACATATTATAGTAGTTGTGCAATGACGAGAAAGGATCCTTGTATCCCCAAGGATTTTATGAAGAAAAGGGAAGAAAAGAAGAAGGAAAAATGCTGAGCTACAATCCGAGCGGATTGCCCTGAATCCGCCCGTCCTCCACAAGCACAATCCGTGCGTCTTCCTTCAAAGACGCCCGGACAGCAGCCACCAGAATCCGCCCGGATTCCCTTGAAGACGCCCGTCTTCCCCTGCTACAATCCGCCCGTCCCGACACCAAGACGCACGGATTCCAGTACAGCGAAATTTTGTCTTCTCCAAGCTACAAAGAAAGAAGCCCTTCCTTCGAAAAATACCGGCGTCTCCCTGCTCAATCTAAAAAGTGTAATTACTAGTTTAGCCCTTAATTAACCCTAATGCATCCACCTAATTTCCACTATAAATACCCCATTAGTCTAATTAGAAGAGCATGTTCTTCTTATCAATTCTTAGAGTAGTTAATATCAATCAAATCTCTCTTTAGTTTTGTAATCAACAATTAATCAAGTTTTAATACAAGTTTTATTTCCTTAATCTCTCTTTTGTTCATCCTTTATTTTGGGTAATTGAAGATTATTTAGGTTATTATTGGGAGATTGACAACCTCTCAATAAAGCATCAAGTACTTCTTTTATCTTTGCTTTATTATTGGAATCATTAGTAGGTATAATCCTCTTAATCCCTTTTTAATTATTGTTAATTACTTTCATTTGTTCATCATGTTTCATTTTGTTGGTATGATTGAC
Organism: Silene latifolia; assembly: GCF_048544455.1. Taxonomy (NCBI): domain Eukaryota; kingdom Viridiplantae; phylum Streptophyta; class Magnoliopsida; order Caryophyllales; family Caryophyllaceae; genus Silene; species Silene latifolia. The sequence continues at coordinate 89,697,884 of NC_133528.1, forward strand.
AACCTTGCTAGCATGATCAACATGATAATGAGTGAGTAGTCACCTAGCTAGGGTTAATGGGTAATTAGGGGAAACCAACATGGGGAATAATTCATGCTTAAATTAATATGCTATCATGGTTTATTTGCTAGCTTGTTTTGATCTCAACTCATGCACATGTTATGTTTGATGAAATGCGAGCCTATGAATCCTTGCATTTTTTACCCATTACCTATCTTTTCAATGAGACTTGTAAGACATAAACCAACTCGAGTCACATTAGACCATGTATGTTGTTGAGTAGGGAAGATTAAGTCGACTTGTAGGTGTTGTACAATCTAATCGATTCGGCTCCGGGACCCAAACTTTCCTAGGATTGTAAGATATAAACCAACTCAATCCATCACAACAATAATTGCTTGCTTATAATTTGAGAACATGTTTGTATGATCAATTCCCATGATTCCCCTATGACCCCATGACACCCTAGTGCTTTTTATCAATTGTTTACAACCCTTTTAATTCATCTTACTTATTTACTTTCATTGCTATTTAGTTTAGTGACCTTCTACATCAACCCAAATTGTGACACTCCTAAGACACCACTAGTTTCAATAGAAATCTCATCTCAATTCCCGTCCCTTGGGATCCGACCTTTACTTGCCTCTTTACTAATTGTAGAGTTGTTTGTGAAGCTATAAATTGTGTTTTGATTGGACGTGAACCGACGACATCATCGCATTCCACATCAACGTGTCAGCATCCCAAAAATCGACTATAAAGAATACCCGAATCCAAATCCATAAAAGCACCATAAAAGACCTTTCTTCTTCTTTACCCATTAAAAATAATAGACCTTAAAGGTAGGTCAAAAGGTCCATACAAATAATCCCCATAAAATTATTTGGAGATGAATATGTTGTAAAGATAAGAGCAAGGATTATGAAAATATAATTTGTGTATGAGTTTGGAAGAAGGAAATATATTCAACAATGGAGTCAAAGGGAGAAAAGAAGAACAAAAGAGAGAAATAGAGGAGAGGCTGCCGCGGCACTTCACGCGTGAGAAAAAGAGAGAGCAGCTTGCCTGCTAGGTTATGTTTCACGCGAGAAAGAAAAAGGATTGACCTAGTTACTTGCTAGGTTAATTCTATTTATAAGGGATTAACTAATGGGCTTTGGGTCCATTAGCTTATACAATGGATTATCTGATTACAAATTGGATTGAGCCATATAAAAACGCAAGGAGGCCTTATAATAGAAAAGTAGCTATTAAATTAAAATAGTAAAATCATCCACGGACATTTTAACCCAATCAAAAGTAGATTAAAACGAGAAATAATAAAATAGAAAACAAAGACGATAAATATAAATATTTCCAAAATACATTCATCCACTTCGAAATAATTAATTTAATAAAATACTTTTATAATAAAATATTATTATAAAATACGGGGTGTTACAATCCAACCCCCTAAAAAGAAGTTTCATCCTCGAAACTTGAAATTCAAAGATTAAATCAAAAGAAGGTAAGAATTACAAGTGATCATCAACAAAAGTCATCTCGGAATCCTAACCGCTGTGCACTCTGATCCATATCCAAACTCAAACCAAATAAAAACATCTCAACTCCTTAAAGTTATTATCATCTTTACACACTCTACAATCCCAAAAGTTACATCAAACTCATACCATCGAAGTCCATAAAGATCATTAAGCCAACATCAAGTCCTCCTATTTCAAACATTCGTCCAGCTACCATTAACCATAATTCCAAACATATACGATCTCTCTATTACTCCAAGTCCAAATAACATCTAACAAATACTCCAATTCCATATTACCAATCACCACAGGATCTGATATTGAGCAAAGCCCCAAACAGATAATCTCTAAACAAAGAACATCTTTCAAATGAGAAAACTCTTCCATTCACGAGTGCCACTAAAATCATTACTACCATAAAATCCTCAAAGCAAGTAGTGCTTACTACCACTCATAACCCTTAAGCTCAAAAGGCTTCAACAAATCTCGATGATTCCCAATATATATCTACTTCCTAAAATTATCAATCTCAACCTTCAAACTCTGACTAAACTGTCAAAATCCTATTCAACCACAAACTCATGGCAATATCATCAGTCGCACTCGCAAGACTTAATTATTTCCCTAAACACTCATGATCACGGCATTCCTATGCACCAAACGAATCATAAACCATAGGTTAAGCTAGTATCTATTGTACCACAACACACTTAACCATCGATAACGCAATTCCATCATCGCTCTTAAAATGATATCACCATACAAATCTTATCATCTGTGTCCATATAGCAACAACGCTTATAACCTCAATTTATGTCACAATCTACTATCCATGAACATTAGCTTAACACTACCAGTCCACAAAAGGCTGTATAAATCTATGTCCTTTAATTAAAACCCTCATACTCTTAATGAAGCATCTTTAACCCCATATACAACAAACAAACATCTATATACCCTCAAAGCAAAACATGCTCATGTTATCCCAAAGCATACTCACATACAACTATGTCTCTATGATCTCAACCTCAAATAACAAAACATGAAACTCAAAGTATCTAACATCGCTCGCCAAAGCATCCAAGCTTCCACTAGGAGATGATCACAAGTAGCTCTAAAGAGATTTCAAACATTTTCAAGTTACCGTAAAAGAATAAATAACTTGCAAACCAAAACAAAACATTTTCGTGCAATACCACTAGGCTAAAGAACACATAGCTTTAGGATGTATAAGCTCAGAGAGAAATCAATGTGAAAAGGGTAATTTCAAAAGTTCAAAGAAGAAGGAACTGGAGCTGAAATAAAGAACATAGAGAGAGCAACGATAGATGAAATGGATAGAGGACAAGGATAAAAGAAACCTTTGGTCTGAAGGCTCAAATAGAAGAGGTATGGTTAACACGTGTAAGGATTACAAGAATAGACGACTCAAAAACAATTTTATCTACTCGAAGACAACAACTTAAGATAAAATAAATAAAGCAGATAACCAGAGCCTTACAATTCTCGTACAATCATCACTCAAGGTAATAACGTCTCGTAACATCCTTTCATCACATCTCCATAATACCTCAGAACCAACAAATCCCTATATAAATGCCCCTTTTACAATCATTAGATCCTCAGATTATCTCAAGATTACAAACTCTCACAACCCTCAACTCTCAAGTCCTTCACTCTAAAAAACTTCATCTAATCACACTTAATGAATCAATCCATAGCAATCTCTATATCCTCAAAAGATGAACACAACAATTCATTATAACCATCGTCATTATGGTCGTTCACTAAGTCAACGCTTGAACACCTTAACATTAACATCTCACAAGTCCATAAACTACAATTTGTCTCTTTCAATCAATCCTTTTGATGCGTGTCTTTTATATAAGGTTTTCACCTCATTTTTACACGCATTTCTGTGCTTTTTATGTGGCATCTGGCTACAAATACCCCCGAATATTCTACTTTGGTCCGTTTATTGTAATTTGCAGGAACTGACCGAGGAGGAGCTAAATCAAGCCTTAATTGTCCCAATTGTACGCATTCATGGGAAATAAGGAGCCGGAGCTTAGAAATCTTACACTTGGAGGACGCATGAGCTGAGTAAAGGAAGAAATTCAAGTCCTGACGTGCCTATGTAGCTCGATCGAGTGGTTTACTGCTCGATCGAATGCTTTATACACTCAAGACTGGTCGATCGACCAGTTTAAGGAGTCGATCGAGGAGGTTCAGCAAGCAGTGATCGATCGAGAGGTAGTTCTAGCTCGATCGAGTGACTTGGAGTTCGATCGAGTAATTGTCTTACTCGATCGAGGGGTTTTCGTGTGCTTTTGGTTTATTTCCGCCTAATCTTTTATGGGCTTTTGGTAATCAGTCCATAGATTAGGTTTAAGACAATTTTGCAGTATAAGACTGAGGAGAACATGACGTTACTCCCATCTCTTCACTACGTACATTTCGGCTGTTACTTCTGTCACTGTTCTTTGGATTTCTATTCTCTACTTTGCTACTCAAATTCGGTATTATCAATCTATTTATTTCTTAATCGTATTTATTGCTTTTAATTCCTTTTCTCTCTTTACTTTATAATTGTTCAATCAAATAGATTATTCATCATGCTTAGTTTTAATTGTTTGGTTATTGTAATTGTTAATCCGATGATTATGAGTAGCTAATTCCCTATGCTAAGACTATAGGGGACCCATGATTTGAAGGGAGAGTAATCGATTTATTAGGTTAATGCTAGTATCGTCTTTGTTGTTTAAATGCTACAAATAATTGTAATTGCCTAATTGAGTCGACGCAATTAGACCCTTATTCTCAGTGGACCTTGGCCTGGACCGAAAGGTTGGAAGAGGCAGACTAGTAGCGAACAATAGAGTATTGCAGCGAGGGCGAAAGTTAAACTGTTTACACTTTAGGGTGAATCAAGGACCGAAAGGTGACGTTCACTACCCCTTAGACCGTACTGCATTGACCTGGGACCTAGATTACTCGACCGGACGATTATGGTGAACCGCTTGTCTTAGCTATTCTCTTTTATCTGTTAAACCCCCTTCCTTTATTTCTCTTTCCCTTACTCTCTTAGTTTAGAAATCACTTTTATAAACCCCCAAAATTGGTTACTTAGACGAACTTAAATTCGGTTGACAATTTCCTACCTCTCTGTGGATTCGACCCGACTTCCCTAGTTATATTAGTTAGTTAGAACCAGTTGGTTTTTTTTGACAGGTACGCGACAGACGTGTCAAATTTTGGCGCCGTTGCCGGGGAGGTGGCGCAATTTTGTTGCTTAAATTAAGTTTGTCTTTTGTCTCAAGGAATTTATTCCTTGAGGCCGATCTCATTTTCTCGCAAGTTTTGAGTTTTGCAGATTAGTCGTTGCTTCAAGGTTGGTCGACAATATGCCTACGATTACAGAGCCATGTGGTAGATGTGGCGAGGAAGGACATGACCTTTACGAATGTGTAGCAAGTATAGAGCGTGCTCTTGCTTACAAGAAGTACAAGCAAGGGGTCCCTTTTTCTCAGCTTTATGAAGAGATAAAGAGCGTCGCTACCCCTTCTACGCCAGTACCACAACCGGTCTCTCCCTCTGCAAGAGAAGAAATTGCCGAGTTGAAATCCATCATGATGAGCATGTCATAGAAATCTGATACGGTTATATCGGAATTGAAAGAGCAAGTCGCGCAGTTGACACACGCGACGGATCAAGCCAAGTCTCTTCCAATTTGCGACCCAGTCAGTGCAATGAACCTTCAAAGTGACCCTCCTCATGAAGAAGACGAGGTTTTGGCAGCTAATGATGACTCAGATGATGATCTAGACGAGTTTTTGCAGGAAATACTTGCTGCGTGTGCAGTAACCACTCGATCGAGCAACACATCCACTCGATCGAGCGGTTCTAATCATCCAGTCACTCGATCGAGTGACAATGGCGGTCGATCGAGAAGTACAGAACTCCAAGTTGGTCGATCGAGTAACTATGCTGAAGAAAACACTCGATCGAGTGTCAAGACAGGTCGATCGAGTGAAATTGAAGAAGAAACTGGTCGATCGACCAGTAAAAGTACTCGATCCAGTGCATTCAGTGGCGGAATTCCTAATTCAGTATCTAACACCGCCACCGTGTCATCTTCCCCTGCTGTGGAGACGTCACGCATTGATAAGGGTAAAGGAAAGGTTGTGGGACCACTCATCGCTACCAGGGTACCCTTCCCAAGTCGTCTGAAGGACGCAAAGATCGAGCAACAAAGACGGTAAGTTCGTGGACATCGTGAAGAACCTCCAGTGTAATCGTCCCTTTTTCGAACTTGTTACTCGGGTTCCCACTTACGCTAAGTTTATGAAGGATATCGTGACGCGTAAGAGAAATTTGAGTGAATTTGAGACGATTTCATTTATGGAAGAGTCTAGTAACTATTTGTTAAATAAGGCCCCTCCAAAAATGAAAGACCGGCAGCTTTTCTATTACCGTGTCATAGGTAATATGGTTATCGATAAGGCCCTCTGCGATTTAGGTGCCATTAAGTGTCGGTGTCATGCCCCTTCCGTCTCGCAAGAAATTGAAGATGAGTCACTTCAAGGTGACTAACATTACCCTACGGATGGTGATAGATCTCGTTAGGAGACCTTTAGGTGTCTTGGAGGATGTGCCTGTGAAAATAGGCAAGCTTTACATCCCAAAGAGATTTCATTGTTTTGGATATAGCCGAGGACACCCGGACCCAAATTATTTTAGGAAGACTGTTCCTTTGTACAGCTGGGGCCGTTATTGATGTCGACAAGGGCGTCGACTCTTGCGTAGGGGATGACGCTATCACATTTAGTTTGCTCAAGATTTTTAGCCCACCCAATGATAGAGGACACTTGTTATTCGGTCGATATCATTGATGAGTCCATTTATGACTTCTGGTCGGGTTCTTTTATGAAGGACCCACTGGAAGCTCTCATGCTTTTTGATGAGTGTGCAGATAGCCCAGAGGACGATGACGATGCGTTGGATTTGCTTGTTGATGATTTAGATGAGCATGACGGGGAGCAGGTGGAACAAATGATCAGCACTCTTTGCTCCATTGAGGTAAAGGTACCGGAACGTAAGCCTCTCCCTTCTCATCTTAAATATGCTTTTCTAGACGATACAGAAGAGCAAAGATATCAGTCATTGTTAGTGCTAAGCTTAGTGATGATCGCCTAACTTCTTTGTTAGTCAGATTTAAGAAAAACAGAAAGCAATGGGCTATTCATGGACGATATCACGGGATTAGTCCCGATATTTGTATGCACAGGATAGAGCTGGAGGAGGATCACAAACCTTGCAGGCAGGGTCAGCGTCGGCTGAACCAGAAGATGCAGGATGTTGTGATGGCTGAGGTAATGAAGCTGCTGGATGCAGGTATTATTTATTCTGTAGGTAATTCTAGATGGGTAAGCCCAAAGACGGGTAGTCCCGAAGAAAGGAGGGACAATCGTAGTTAAGAATGAGAAGAATGAATTAATACCTACCCGAGTAGTGACTGGTTGGCGGATGTGCATAGACTACAGACAGCTGAATGCCGCCACCAAGAAAGATCACTTTCCCCTTCCTTTTATTGATCAAATGGTAGAAAGGTTAGCTTCTCATAAGTTTTTCTCGCTATTTAGATGGGTATTCGTGGTTCTTTCAGATCCCTATCCACCTGCACGATCAGGCCAAGACTACATTTACCGTCCTAAGGGCGTTTTTGCGTATCGCAGAATGCCTTTTGGTTTGTGCAATGCCCCTGCCACCTTCCAAAGGTGTATGATGGGGATATTTTCAGAGTATATTGAGTCTATCATGGAAGTTTTTATGGATGACTTTAGCGTATATGGAAGTGATTTTTCTGACTGTCTGTCTAACCTTGAGAAAGTGTTGCAGCTTTGTATTGAGGTTAACCTTGTCTTTGAATCGGGAGAAGTGCCACTTTATGGTCAACGAGGGAGTTGTCTTAGGGCACTTGGTTTCTGATAGGGGAATAGAAGTTGACAAAGCAAAGGTGGAAGTGATTCAAAGAATTACCACCTCCCGTTAATGTTAAGGGGGTGAGGAGCTTCCTTGGTCACGCCGGCTTTTATCGCCGGTTTATCAAGGATTTCTCCAAAATTGCTAAACCACTTACACAACTGTTGCTTAAAGATGCCCCTTTGTGTTTATCGACGCTTGTCTTTCTGCTTTTAACAGGTTAAAGCAGGCCTTAGTCTCTGCGCCGATCATACAGCCTCCCAACTGGGACTTGCCGTTTGAGATCATGTGTGACGCGAGTGACTATGCACTAGGAGCGGTGCTAGGCCAGAGGAAAGACAAAGCCTTGAATGCTATTTACTATGCGAGCCGAACTCTGGATGAGGCTCAAGTGAAGTACACTACCACTGAGAAGGAGCTGTTAGCTGTAGTTTATGCCTTAGAGAAGTTTCGTACTTATTTAGTTGGGTCAGAAGTCACTGTTTTTACTGACCATGCAGCTTTGAGGCATCTCCTTGCTAAGAAGGAGGCAAAACCACGGCTACTGAGATGGATACTCCTCCTTCAGGAGTTTGATTTGCAGATTAAGGACAAGAAAGGAGCCGAGAACGTTGAAGCCGATCACTTGTCGCGATCGATGCGACAAGAAGGGGAAGATTCTCTACCTATTGATGATTCTTTTCCGGACGATACTTTAATTGCTGTTATATCGTCTATTGTTGACCAGGAACCTTGGTATGCAGATATAGCTAACTTCGTTGTCGTCGGTGGCAAGCCGCCCGACCTTTCTCATCAAAAAAAGAAGCGTTTTCAGATAACGCTAGCAAAGATTTCTCCGGGATGACCCTTACTTGTTTAAGGAATGTGCAGACGGTCTCTACAGACGGTGTATTCCGCAGTGGGAGACCAAAATAGTTTGGAAGGTGTCACTCCTCTTCATATGGTGGTCACCACGGTCCATCGCGCACCGTGGCTAAGGTACTTCGATCTGGTTTTTATGGCCCTCTTTGTTTCCGACGCCAAGTCTTTTGTTTCAGCATGTGATGCTTGCCAACGATCGGGGAACATTTCGAAGAGACATGAGATGCCACAAAACGGCATCCTAGAGGTTGAGGTTTTCGATGTCCGGGGCATTGATTTCCAAGGACCGTTCCCATCCAAGAAAGGTAACAGTACATTCTAGTAGTCTGTAGACTATGTGTCAAAATGGGTTGAGGCAATTGCTTCACCTCATTGTGACGGTAAGACCGTGATAAAAATGTTCAAAAAGATCATATTCCCCTGTTTTGGTGTCCCTAGGGTCGTCATTAGTGATGGGGGATGCATTTTAAGGAAAAGAAACTCACTTCCATACTGTCTAGAGTTGGTGTCCAACACCGGCGTGGTTTGGGGTATCATCCCCAAACTAGTGGTCGCAGAGGTCTCTAATCGTGAGTGAAAGAGATCTTGTCTAAAGTAGTTTCTAAATCACGGAAAGATTGGAGTCTTAAGCTAGATGACACATTATGGGCTTATAGAACCGCCTTTAAGACACCAATTGGTGCATCACCTTATAGGTTAGTTTATGGGAAATCGTGTCACTTACCTGTTGAGCTGGAATGTAAGGCCTGGTGGGCAATCCGTGAGCTTAATTATGATCCTAAATCGTGTGGTCAGAATCGTCTTTTGCAGCTAGATGAATTAGAGGAGTTTAGGCTTAATGCCTATGACAGCTCGCGCATTTACAAGGAAAAGACGAAGAGATGGCATGACAAGAGAATCCTACCTCGGGAGTTTCATGTGGGGGGCGAAGGTGTTCATTGTTCAATGCCCGGTTGAGACTATTTCCTGGCAAGCTGAAGTCCAGATGGAGTGGTCCATACACGGTGACAGCTGCCACCAAATTTGGATCCGTAGAACTTGAAGATTCCGAGGGTCATAGATTCAAGGTGAATGGCCAATATGTGAAGCATTACCATGAGGCGAGTGAAGCGGACAACCGCGTTGAAGTCTTGCGCTTCGACGAGCTCGACGCGCCAGTTACTTGATACCAGAAAGGTCGTGCGGGACCTATTAAACCAGCGCTCTCCGGGAGGCAGCCCGGACAGTTTTATTTGTACTTTTGTTGAACTATTTGTTTTTCTTTAGCTTTACGTTAAACATTAGACGCCGCTTTATGAACAATTTTTGTGCTTTCCTTGCTTTTATGCGTTTTTTGCAGGTTAAAGTACTCGATCGAGTGCTTCTGTGTTCGATCGAGCACTTTCTGATGCGGCTGCTACTCGATCGAGGGATGATGTCCTCGATCGACCAGATCCCTACCCGTGCTCACTCGAACGAGTGGGTTGTCAGTCGATCGAGCCCTTCCAATACACTGGTTCACTCGATCGAGCTATTTCAGGCGCTCGATCGAGTAGTTATGATCTCCAGCCGCTGTTTTACGTCTACAAAGCCACTGTTTGACTTTCTTTGACCTCCCATGTTCATGGTCGGTTTGGGGAGGTCCCTCCTTATGACGTTTTGTAAGTTTTCCAACTCCACTTCTCCCTTTCCTTTCAGTTTGCATTTCTTTCCCTATTTTTGGTACAATGAGGGCATTGTACGGTTTGGTTTGGGGAGGTATGCATCCATATCTGTGTCTGCATGTTTCTTGCATTTTTTGCTTGCACGTTTATTTATTTCCGCATGCATTGTTGTTTTAATTAATTCTAGAAATCATATAAAAATCACAAAATTCAAAAATTTTCAAAATTTTCATGTTTAAATTGAGTCGGAACGTTTGAACATTGACGCTACTTTGAATCTTTACTTGAGCCTGGCATATTCTTCACATTTAGCTGGCATGATTATGTGCATAATCTACGAGTTTCTGTTTCTCTCTTATCTGAACGAATAGACTTGATTCTCTATGTCGGCAAGCTACATTACATTCTGAGGTTAGAGCTTATTAAACTGGTGACATTCATGACCGGTTTCATTTAGGATGTGAGTAGTACTCTCTTTAAGACATGTAACATCAGTTTGCATAAGCATGAGTCTAGTCTTCTTAATACCTGTATGCATTCGGTCTGTGGATGGTGACACGTGTTAGGAGAGGCAATTCCCTTTATTTCATTCTACCCATGAGCCTCACATAGCCAAATTGCCTTTTTGTCCTATCAAATACTTTCTATAATACTTCCTACCCTAGCTGAGCTAGTAACGAGTAGTTCTTGGGAAAGTTTTATTGCAACATGGTTATTGTATATTGATTTCAGAAGATGGTAGAAAGATCGAAGGAAAAGAAAGAAAGAAAGAAAAAAATGTTGAATTGAAAAAAAAATGGAACGAAAAGTGCGAAAAGAAAAGAAAGAAAAAAAAAGGAGACAGAAAAATTCAGAAAGAAAAAAAAAAAGGAATGAAAAAGAATGAGAATTGCACAATGTTTCACACTCCCATGCCTTATTTATATCTTATGGGGAGTTGACGACTTTTGGTTTTGTGAGTTTAGTGCATAATTTTGCACCGTTTCATCTTGCTGTTATGAGTACGAAGTTGGGATGCAGTCTATATTTGGATCCGTTGTTGCTAGCCTAGCTATTAACCCCACATATCCAAATTCATTTTAGCCCCTTCTTACCCATTACCTCACTAACCCAAATGTAAGTCCTCGGCCCGTGTCTTGGTCATTAGTATGGTTGGAATGCATATGTACGGTTGTAGAGACTTTATTCATGTTAACTGCATGCATGTTCTTATAGGTCGAGTTAGGTGAGTGTCTTGCTTCTTCCTATCTTTCACATATATACTCACCTTGTACCTGATTTTGAGTGACGAGCGACCCGTGAGAGTCCGACATCTTTGAATCTTGCAAGGTCGACGGTTCAGTAAGCTTGAAATATTAATTTAACTCGTTTGCACTTTTCAGTTGCCACTTTGTCATTTTGTTGCATTAAATTGGTTTTAGTGGATGATTTGTAGCTGATGCGTTGGTCCCGTTCTATTGTTCACCCTTAGTTGCATTCATATTTGCTTGGGGACAAGCAAAGGTTTGGTTTGGGGAGATTTGATGCGTGTCTTTTATATAAGGTTTTCACCTCATTTTTACACGCATTTCTGTGCTTTTTATGTGGCATCTGGCTACAAATACCCCCGAATATTCTACTTTGGTCCGTTTATTGTAATTTGCAGGAACTGACCGAGGAGGAGCTAAATCAAGCCTTAATCAATTGTACGCATTCATGGGAAATAAGGAGCCGGAGCTTAGAAATCTTACACTTGGAGGACGCATGAGCTGAGTAAAGGAAGAAATTCAAGTCCTGACGTGCCTATGTAGCTCGATCGAGTGGTTTACTGCTCGATCGAATGCTTTATACACTCAAGACTGGTCGATCGACCAGTTTAAGGAGTCGATCGAGGAGGTTCAGCAAGCAGTGATCGATCGAGAGGTAGTTCTAGCTCGATCGAGTGACTTGGAGTTCGATCGAGTAATTGTCTTACTCGATCGAGGGGTTTTCGTGTGCTTTTGGTTTATTTCCGCCTAATCTTTTATGGGCTTTTGGTAATCAGTCCATAGATTAGGTTTAAGACAATTTTGCAGTATAAGACTGAGGAGAACATCACGTTACTCCCATCTCTTCACTACGTACATTTCGGCTGTTACTTCTGTCACTGTTCTTTGGATTTCTATTCTCTACTTTGCTACTCAAATTCGGTATTATCAATCTATTTATTTCTTAATCGTATTTATTGCTTTTAATTCCTTTTCTCTCTTTACTTTATAATTGTTCAATCAAATAGATTATTCATCATGCTTAGTTTTAATTGTTTGGTTATTGTAATTGTTAATCCGATGATTATGAGTAGCTAATTCCCTATGCTAAGACTATAGGGGACCCATGATTTGAAGGGAGAGTAATCGATTTATTAGGTTAATGCTAGTATCGTCTTTGTTGTTTAAATGCTACAAATAATTGTAATTGCCTAATTGAGTCGACGCAATTAGACCCTTATTCTCAGTGGACCTTGGCCTGGACCGAAAGGTTGGAAGAGGCAGACTAGTAGCGAACAATAGAGTATTGCAGCGAGGGCGAAAGTTAAACTGTTTACACTTTAGGGTGAATCAAGGACCGAAAGGTGACGTTCACTACCCCTTAGACCGTACTGCATTGACCTGGGACCTAGATTACTCGACCGGACGATTATGGTGAACCGCTTGTCTTAGCTATTCTCTTTTATCTGTTAAACCCCCTTCCTTTATTTCTCTTTCCCTTACTCTCTTAGTTTAGAAATCACTTTTATAAACCCCCAAAATTGGTTACTTAGACGAACTTAAATTCGGTTGACAATTTCCTACCTCTCTGTGGATTCGACCCGACTTCCCTAGCTATATTAGTTAGTTAGAACCAGTTGGTTATTTTTGACAGGTACGCGACAGACGTGTCACCTTTAAAAGGTTAGATCAGTGAATAACTCCTCAACGGATAAATCATAATATCTTTCATGACTCACTAATAGTCATCAAGGGTTCTTACACCTCCAATATGGTATTCCAATTAAAGAAAAGCGTACTCTCCAAAAATTCCAACATGCTTAATCTAAATTCCACAATAACGTTCAATCCACTTCCATGATTCTACTCTCGATCCATAAATAACTCGTATAACTTTCCTTTAAAACAAGATAAAATCCAATAAATCTAACCATTACGAGAAAAAGCCATGATATTCCCAAATAATGTCATAAGATAAATCTACTCATCATGTCTTTCACTTCTTGAAAACTATGAAACCACAATCATACATCTTATGCCACATTACATCACCCTCTATCATCAATAAGAATTTTCTCAAGTACATAAAAGAACCTAACAACCACTTATCCCAAAGTAAACTTCATCTCAACAACCTCTAATCCCAAAGTAAACTTCTTCGTTATCAAACTCATAACAATAAACACTCTTTTCTTTCATACTTCAACATCCCAATCTTCCAGTCAAACCTAACTTTAAGCCTCAAGAAACCACAAGAAGATCAACCTCGAAATCACCTCAACCATGAACAACTCCACCAAATAATCCAAAAGGATGAAAGTACGATAAGAGTAAATCTCGGGTTATCAAGGATTAAAAGTTTTGACAACACATAAAACCAAAATGCACATATGTAATATGCAAAGGACATTTTCAAAATTGACCGTCTTTAAAATCAACAAAGCATGCTTGAAAAAGTCATATATGAAAATACATTGAATACAATTAATGACAGAACAAAACATCAAGTCATAAACAACACAATGCATAAAATATACATTGAATACAATTAACAACAATAAACATTGAGACATAAACAAACAAATACATGAACAAAACAGGTATTACAATTCATAACGATGAGAAACATTAAGGCATAGAAAGTAAGTATATCAACAACACATGTAATACAGTTATTAACGATATGAAACATTAAGGCATAAACAAACAAGTCCTTAATTGTTTATACCCCCTATGCTCTCACTCATTTACTAGGTCATTTATTTTAGTCATCAACTAAGCGAGAGTTGGGAGCGTGTTCACTCTGATAGCAACTGTAACAACCCGGATTATAAAACAAAGGAAAAACTTATATAAAGAGAATATCAGAGTACGATACTGACAAAAGGGTCAAGGTGGCGGAAACACCTGACCAATCCGGTTCGCTACTAAATCCAAAACAACTAATACATTATTCAAAAGGTTCTTAAAACTTAAAAACAAACTCCTATTTTATTATTAAAGCTCACTTCGCACACTCCCCAAGCAAGCATCAACCTAACAGCAACAAACTGAACAACCTAAAAAAGGGGGTCGAGAATCAGTCGGGAGTAACTAGATGCTCTCCCAGTCATGTTTATAACAATTGAACATAACCAACAATCATTAACAATTGAAATGCAAAATTAGTAAACATGTGAGACCATCTATACTCATGAAGAATCGACACCAACTTATCATTAATCAACAATATACGAAGATATAAACACAACGTACGACATTGCTAACCATATGAAATCAACTACGAAAGAACCAAATAACCAATCACAGAGCGTATAACAACTGCCTCCACTTACCCAAGCATAGTGTATAAAACAAACGCCGTTAGAGCGTATAACAACTGCCTCTAACTGTCAGAGTGTATAACAACTGCCTCTGAACGGATGGAGCGTATAACAAATGCCTCCATCGGTGTGGATCGTATAACAACTGCATCCACGGTACTATGTATAGCGTATATCAACTGCCTATATGCCTTAGACCTGGCCAGACTCTCGGTGCAATAACTGTACACCGAACGACACACGGGGACCAGAGCGTATAACAACTGCCTCTAGCCAATCCCGAACATAGACCTACGGCAAATCTCACAAGGGGTAGCGTTTGCTCATTCCGATCGGTATGTAACTGATACCTCACGTCATCTATACAACTAGCCCATAAACAATGCATAGTATAACTGACCATGCACACATGTGAATAACATCACTATCAAATCATAGAATAATATAGCGGACCATCCTACGATTATATGAACAAGCGTAATAAACGATATATGCAAGCATAACGTTATATAGTGAAACTGAATACCACATAATATGTGAAACAAGTATCAACCATTCAATGTTATAGTACTTCAGTTATAACTTTCAACATTAACCATTCAATGTTATAGTAACCCTAACCATAACATAGACTCTGGATGCGAGGTTATAGTAACCTTGACTATAACTTCAACATATACGACTTGGAGTTATACTTACCTCAACTATAACCTTGACACGAAACTCAAAGTTATACTAGTCCCAACTATAACCTTGAGCCATAAATCTCAGGGTACGTTAGTTCCAGCTATAACTTTATCTCGTACTTCAATGTTATAGTAGCCTCAGCCAAAACTAGAGTAACTACCCAAAGTTGTATTAACTTTAGCTATAACACATGAATCATCATCAAGGTTATACTAGCTTTAGCTATAACATTGGAGAGAACTCTTGGCCGCCTATCATGCCGCCACTAGGGTTTATTCGTAAACCCTAATTGCGCTCATGACACCCATAATTTAATGCATAAGCAACATATGATATATAATTATTACATAAAAACATAAACGATCATGTGAAACATATTTAATCATGATAACAAATAATCAAACATGTACCAATTATGCAAAACAATCATTAAATCATATTAATTACATCAATTGGCATAAACACAATTAAAAGAGAAACACCTAGTTACCTCATTAGCAATTATTGAAAACCTCCATAAAGAAAACGACCAACAAATCCTTGTATCCAACACGTGTCAGCATCCCAATAATCGACTATAAAGAATACCCGAATCCAAATCCATAAAAGCACCATAAAAGACCTTTCTTCTTCTTTACCCATTAAAAATAAGAGACCTTAAAGGTAGGTCAAAAGGTCCATACAAATAATCCCCATTAAATTATTTGGAGATGAATATGTTGTAAAGATAAGAGCAAGGATTATGAAAATATAATTTGTGTATGAGTTTGGAAGAAGAAAAGATATTCAACAATGGAGTCAAAGGGAGAAAGGAAGAACAAAAGAGAGAAATAGAGGAGAGGCTGCCGCGGCACTTCACGCGTGGGAAAAAGAGAGAGCAGCTTGCCTGCTAGTTTATGTTTCACGCGAGAAAGAAAAAGGATTGACCTAGTTGCTTGCTAGGTTAATTCTATTTATAAGGGATTAACTAATGGGCTTTGGGTCCATTAGCTTATACAATGGATTATCTGATTACAAATTGGATTGAGCCATATAAAAACGCAAGGAGGCCTTATAATAGAAAAGTAGCTATTAAATTAAAATAGTAAAATCATCCACGGACATTTTAACCCAATCAAAAGTAGATTAAAACGAGAAATAATAAAATAGAAAACGAAAACGATAAATATAAATATTTCCAAAATACATTCATCCACTTCGAAACAATTAATTTAATAAAATACTTTTATAATAAAATATTATTATAAAATACGGGGTGTTACATTGGTTGTGGATTTGTTGTTGTTTGTGTATGTTTTTTAGGTGCGTCCTCGGTTGAGTGGAGTCTTTATTCGGGAATGGCTTCACGCCCTTGATTCACCCCTTTTAGTTCCCGTTACAATAGGGGATGTTCACATTAATGGACATGGGTTATTGCTTGTTGCGATGAGCGGGGCTTAGGTGGGCAAGGCTGCAGTCCCCCAGTGGCGGTGAGGATTACCTGTTGCGATGGGTAATCTGGCACGGCTACACACTTAAGTGTGTAGCCGGATATTGGATTTGATTGGAGTTGGAGAATGTTTGTACAGTTGTTGTTTTGATTGTTTCTTGTGATTAGCTTATTATGATTACTCAGTTTACTGACCCCGTTGTGTTTTGTAAAACTCTGGTGATTCATTCGGGGATGGTGAGAATATTGTGATCGGTGTTGATTTTCATGTTAGCAGCGGGGACGAGAATGGGATGTCATCACTATGAGTCTAGCTTCCGTTGTCACGAGTTTTAGATACTTGTTTTGATGTATTGGGATTTATATTCTTTTACGTTAGTTTCAGTTAAGACGATGTATTCATCAAACATTATACTTTAGTAATTGTTCTTGAATGGTTACTTTTGATATACTTAACTCGGGCAATCGAGATGGTAGCATCTTCATATGCTTAGGTGATCTTTGGTAAGACACCTTGGTATATGGGGGTGTTACAAAGTGGTATCAGAGCGACGATTTTAAAACCTAAAACTAATGAACCAAATGAACATAGGGAGTCTAATTAAAATGAACCCGGATATGAGTTTTTTGGAGCTACCGCAAAGACTTGGGAGACGTCCCGAAATCGCATTTAAGCCCTTACAACTTTGAGCTGGTCACCATGGGGGTGTTTTGGGAATTGTATTGTGTGTTGTATACATATAATCCATGTGAATTTGTTGGATGGAATATGTAAATGATTTCATATATCGAGCATTGTAGTACTTAAAGCATGGTTATATGTTGGTTGTATACGTTTTTGTTTAACTCGATGGGTAGCTCGTTTGGTATGATTCGGCCGAGCAGGGCGGGTACTTGGCCGAGTAACCAAGCACTCGGCCAAGTGTGGGTTCGTGTGTATGAAACAAAAGCTACTAGTTGTGACCACTCGGCCGAGTAATAGGGGCACTCGACCGAATGAGGCATACTCGACCGAGTACCCTGTGTACTCGACCGAGTATGTTTTATGTGATTTGGAGGTAAGCTACTAGAGTAGGAGACTCGGCCGAGTACTCTTAGTACTCTTAGTACGCGACCGATTAGTTTATAATACTAAGCCGAGTACTTCTTTAGCGGATGATTTGTTTATTTTGAGTCGTAGGCTATGTGCTAACGTTTTCTTGGTTATATCAGCTCAAAATGCCGCCAAAGGGGTCAGTTGCATACATCCAAGCTACTGACATGAGTCTTGATGAGATTGCTAGATTGATTGAGCAGCAAGATGTGCTCATGGAGGGACTCAAGAATGTGGGTAAGGGAGGTGAGAAACCGATGGTGCATCTCAGCTGAGCACCACTATTTCTCGCTTCCACTCCTTAACCTATGAGGGCACCGGTGAGCCAAAGCTGCTTGACAATTGGCACCCAGAGATGGAGAGTTTGCTAGAGGTCGTGAAGTGTCCAGAGGATATGATGGTGGAACACGCCATGTTCTACCAAAGGGTTGAGGCTGGAGTATGGTGGCAGAACATGAGATAGGAGGCTCAGGCATACGGTAGGGAAAGGGGACAGGATGATATTCCATAGACAGGGTTCAAGAGTGCTATGAGAGAACACTTTGTGTCGGAGCACATTCGCGACAAGCTGAGAGCTGAGTTTGATTCCTTCTCCATGGCTGATAATATGACCGTCACGGATTACTATCACCAGTTTATAGAGTTGTCGCGGTACGCGGAGGATATGTAATTGGGTCAACGGAGTTTGGCTCTTCGCTTTGAAAAGGGGTTGGCACCAAAGATCATGGATAGACTACCAGCCGGGGTTTTCATAGATCTGAAAGAGGTATATTCAAGATGAGGGCATGCTGAGAGGTTAGCGGACTTAGCCAAGGAGGCTAAGGAAAGGAATGGTAAGAAAATAAAGGCAAAGAGTGAAGGAGGCAACTAGTCGAGTCACAAGAAAGGCAATCACAGTCAGGCTATGACCTTTTCTAGAGGATCTACTTATGCAGAGGGATTTGAACTTGAGGAAGAGGAGGCGGCTAGAGTACCAGTGATAACTCTAATCTCACCTGCTTCAACTGTGGTGGAACGGGTCATAAAAGGTGTAAGTGTACCAGTGCTACAAGGGGAGAAGGAGGTTTTCCATGGACATATCAGGGGAACTTTTCGCATGCTCCAAGCCAGAGCTTTACTAACAACATGCCAGCTGGGTCGTGGGGTAATCATGGAAGACAGAACAATAACAATGGCGGCTACAACCGCAAGAATAGAGGATCCTATCAGTATCCGAACAACAGTGTGACGTAGAACTCGGCAGCTAAGCCGACTACTTCGGCTACCATAATTCAGGGTGGGGGCCAGAAAACAAGTGGGAAACTCTTTATGATGGGTAAGACGGAAGCGCAGAATGATGCTCACGTTGTTACCGGTACTTTTCTTGTTCATAAGACGCCATCTTTTGTTCTGTTTGATTTGGGGGTAACCCGCTCTTTTGTGTCTAGGAGTCATGCCTTAGACATGGGTTTGGGAGAATATGAACTGGTGAAAGATAATGTGTTTATACCTTTGGGAGAGTCAGTTTCATGTTCTAAGTTGTACAGGGATGTGCCCATGTTGGTGGGGGAAGTAGACTTACCGGTCAACTTGTTAGAATTTCCAATGGATGGGTTTGAGGTTATCGTCAGGATGGACTGGTTGGGCAAGTATGATGCTTAGATAGTGTAACACCCCCATTTATTCGGGAGCCTTTATGTAGACATTCCCAAATAAATAGGACTGTTACCATCTCGGTTTCCCGAGGTAGTAGATAACAAAGTCCAACTCACCAAAGTACTTTAAATAAAACTTTAATGATTACATATGTTTTACAATTTTAATCAACTAAAACTTAATATAAAAATAAATACAACTCGCAGCGGAAAATAAATAAGTGATATAACTATATATGTGATCTAGACTTCATCTAAGGTTCCAAGTTTGGCTCTCATCCCAATGCTCTAAAGTCAGTTAATCTTTAGTACCTGTCAAATCTGCTCCCCATAAAACGGTTCACCGTAGGTGTTCACGAATACACAGTCAACCACGAGGTTGAGTAGGAATAACCAACGACAAGTCAAAGTGAAATGATATGATATATAATGCAAGCACAATTGTGCTCATCACCCGAAACATGCTCATCACCTGAAACACCTGTTTATCCAGCCAATCCCTGGCCCGGGGTATTCATCATTTCAATCGAAGTTGAAGTATTCACCATCCCAACCGAAGTGGAGGTATTCATCATCCCAACCGAAGTTGAGGTATTCACCATCCCAACCGAAGTTGAGGTATCCAATGCAAACGAAATTCTAATATAAATAATCAATAATAAACAATCCAATGATATATAATCCACATCCATTAATCCATCCAATTTCACAATACTTTTATAAATTCCACAAATCAACAAAGACAAGACAAGTTGAGTAGTTATCCTACCTTTTCGCAAATCTTCGAGTCACGCGAGTCACACAAGCAATCAAAATTGATTCTTTACCAATTCATAACCTACATAACATAATTATGTACAATTACTTTATAACCAATAATCAACCAACTAATCATGCACTTATCCTATTCCCATCACGTCCTAATCCTTTTGACAACTTCAAAGCTAAATCTCTAATTCTACCGTTTTACAACACTATTCAGTCTCGCTATAAAATTCATAATTAATTCATCAAAAATCAAAACGACGCAAGACCAGTGAGGTTGGAACCCTAAGACACATATCTACAATTCTTGTGAATAGGCTTTTCTCAAATTTCGGACTTGTCAGGGTTTTCTTGAAGGATTTATAAATACTGACGAATTTCATCGCATAAAAAGTATTGACCTCTAAAATAAGTTTACCAAATCCTTTTCAAGTGAAACAAAAGCCTAACATCATCTTGACTCTCCAATTTTAATGTTTGAAAAACACTCGACTCAATTTCAATTTATAAATTAGGTTTGCAAAATAAACTTTAGATCACTAGTGCATTCGCGGATTCTCAGTCGACATGTTAATAACGAAGTTATTCTGGAAAATCTACACGTTCAATTGCTACGAAATTTTACAGGCATCAACAAGAGTTGAAAATAACCTAAGTCTATTGTTTTCGTTTTTGAAGAAAACGACATTAAGATAGTCTGGTAGTTCGTTTAAGACAACTTACAGATTTATTGAATTGCTGTAACTTTATTCTAAACATTGAAAGATTAAAGATGAACTTACAAAATAAAAGATGATGAACTTCTCTTCTTTTTTTCCCCTTTTAATTCTCTCTCTCTCTTTTATGTGATATTATGAGTTTTTATGTGGAATAAGGATTTATGGTTAGGTTAGCCTTGCTTATATATACTAGTAAGGTAGTATTATTTTAGGAAAGTTTCTCTCTTTATTATTATTATACTAGTCTTACCATAAGTAGGATTACCATACATCTCTTTTACTAATTTAATTATTAATATATTAATATAATTATTATTACTTTTCCATATTATTATTATTTCCATATTATTTGTTATTAATTCCCGATATAAAAACCCGATCACACTCATACTATACTAATAAATTTCGGTCCATATAATAATGGCACACGGCCCA
Source organism: Silene latifolia (assembly GCF_048544455.1). Taxonomy (NCBI): domain Eukaryota; kingdom Viridiplantae; phylum Streptophyta; class Magnoliopsida; order Caryophyllales; family Caryophyllaceae; genus Silene; species Silene latifolia. Next base: position 89,719,204 of record NC_133528.1, read on the forward strand.
AAGCACAAATATTAGCTAAGCCCAATTCCCGACTTGGATGCTTAATTTATTATTTAATTAACGTCTTACCTATACTTATTATTAGAAATGTCTTTAATCGGTTATTAATGTACATAAATTATTCTCATAAATTATTATCAAAATACGGGTTATTACAGTCTTCCCCCCTTAAAATGAACTTCGTCCCGAAGTTCGCCTATAACTACTACCACAACACTCATTGACATCCCCATAACTAAACACCATCCAACACAACTTATCCATTTACGATTATCAATCATACTAATCATATCACAAGGTATCACAACGATAACTCAAAACATTTGTAGTATTACATTCCTTCCCCCTAAAAATAAACTTCGTCCTCGAAGTTCGGAATATCAAACAACAGGAATAAACAAACCATTGTTGCAATGCCACAAAACATGAAACACACATTGTAACATAAGACAACTATTATTTGCAGCATTATATTGGTTGATGATGTAATAAAAGTTACTAAACGGAAATTAAATAACTCCAATATTTGAATTAATTTAGATTTATTACATGCGCGTTTATTTCATACCAACGACATCTAACTTAAACATGGATTCAACTAATATAAATATTTAGGCTTAGGAAAACATATTCCGCATATCACAAGACATGTCATCCTAATTCACGTAATTTACAACATCAAAATGCTAAGGTGAAAAAGATACGAAACAATTCTTTAGACATTTTAGCATATCTTATATTTCAAGGATAAAAAACATGTTACAACTTCTAAAAATCATTAATAATTAATAAAATAATTACCTCTTGAGCACTTATAATTTTTAGAGAATACAGAGAGTTAATAAACCATGAGAGAAAGAATCAAGTCAAAAACTCATAAAGTCAATTTATAATGCATTTTACAATTTATTTGGTCGAAACAGAGATTTTACAGCAATATGTCAGAAACTTAGGTCAACTTATAAAAATCACTATTAATTGTCAAAAATTTAAATTGCAACGTGGCTTATCAATTTAGAAACATATACGAGTCTTTTAATCAGTGGAGTTAGAATTACACGAAATAGATAAGTAGTTTTTAAATGGTAAATTTTACAAAAATAGTGAACGAAAACACAACTGTACAGGAACATTCCGACCACTGTCCACTAAATTATTTATTTCTCCTAAACCGTATATTATTTGAACATGAGACCAGTGGCATATGAAAGCTAACTCACAAGGATATCACACATAAAAATATGGTATAAGAATTTTAAACAGACAGTAAATGGCAACCAAAACAATCAAGGGTAAAATCTTGTGAAATCAACCAAAATCGCATTCTTCACAATTCCACACAACAATTAATACTTCACATGCTTAATCATATTCACTTCTTTCACATACATGTCCACATACTTCCTCATATCAACATGCTTAAAACAATGCTTAAAAAAATCATGTCACACCCCTCCTCCATAAAATAAGGTTACGCCCCCGTAACCGCAACCATTAATGACAATAATACGCAACCAAGACAAACAAAATTCCTAAGAGAATTATACTATATTCATTTTAAATTACCCCACACTCTCAAGTATTCTGTGACACCCTCATTTATCGCGGAAAAGTAAACACGTAATTCTAGAATAAAACTGCATGGATATGTTTGTAATAGGTTCAATTGGGTAAAAACCTGTAATTTTAAAACCTGAACCTGTTATAAAGATATCCAAATTGGAAGGTGTCAAACATGCAAGGTCCAAAATAAATCTCATGAATGAAACATCGCTAAAGTCGCGAAACAAAGTTATACAACCCAAATATGAGAAAGGGAGACATATGTCCCTGAATTGTATGTGACATAAAAAGTGTTTAAGGGTCACAATAAAATAAAGCCAATCTAGGTCCCAAGGTTACTTTGCTCGCTAGCTCGTCCATGTACCCCATATATGCATCACCTACCTGTCATTCGCATTTTATAAATACGAAAGCCACAGTCAGTGGGGAGTAACTCCGAGTTCTCCCAGCCACGAAATGTCATAATTAATATAACATGTAAACATAAGAATATGAATACGAATCACACACTGCCTTAGCATATAGATGCTAGCCAATCGTGCTTATCATGTGAACAACAATATAACGCCACATAGTCCTAGCATGTGAATACTAGACCGACTCATACTACACTATCATGTGAATCACATAACATCCAGGAATCCAAACTCTATCAACCATAGCCGGCTTGCATCTCACCTTCTATGATTCATAGAATCATCAAACAAGAAAGGGCAATATATCAAAGACAGGCATAAGTTCTTAGTCCCGTCAATAGTCACTCTGTAACTCGAGTCTATACCACGAGGTAGGAAAGGTAATCGAACCGGTATCTTGGCTCAGAGGTTCTATCAAAACATGGCCAAGACACAACACAACCCTAGCCTAAAATGCGCTTGAGACCTAGACATGCGGATACACACCACCGCACCCAAGACCCACAATTGTATAAAACCATGTGAGTACCCTAAGGAGTCCACCAAAGGGTTGGCTAGTACTTAAGCTGACCGCTTACTCTCAAAATAAGTAACGAGGTCATGCCCCAACTTGGATATAAACCCACCAAGTCAGGAACACAGAGGCTATTAAGCAGTGAACATACACTCGTCAAAGACTATAATGACCTATCTATGATGAAGGCCGAAATACTCACCTAGGACCTAGTCCCGACTAGTCCCGACTTGAATACTTTAGCCCACACCACACAAGACAAGTAGGATACCCAATTCAGGTGACAATCCAACACTATCTCCATTATCAATAATAATCCAAATTCCAGCTAACCGTTAATTTCATAATTCATGAGAACAAGCTAAAATGGCAAAGAGGCAACAAGATCAAGTATAAGGACCAATTCATCCAACAACCAACATGTGAAATGATAATTACAAATATCAAGACATAACATAAAATTTCCAATAACAACCAATCTCACCTCAAAGACAAACCCTCGACCCGAGTCCCGCGACGGGTCATCGGTCAAATCGAGGCTGACTGGTTTAAACCTAGTTTGAGCAAACTCGTTCGGTCAATCTGGCCCAGCTCAGAGTCTTGGCCTACTTTGGCCCAAATCACAAATTTATTCTCATGCTATTTCTAATTTCTGTCACGTGAAAAACGAAAGTAACACATTATCAATCACCTAAACACTTAACAAACAACAAGCACAACATTAACTACTAATGTGACATTAATTCGTCGAGTAACTCGGAATAGTTACCTTACGCTAGCAAAGAGACAAGTAATAACTTGAGAAAGCTTCTAAAACCCAAAATTACTCTTCATCTTCAACCACATATGAGCCACCTAAAATAATTATGTGAATGGACGATATTAATGAATTATCTTTATATAAAAATATGAGACGGAAATTAATTTAATTATATTTTAAATAAACCAAACTAGCGTCAAAACAAATTATAGACACGGCTCTAAAATTATTATGACAACCTCAAACTCGGCCTAACCACCAACTACACATGGCCTCAAACTCGTGACTTAGTTAGGCCACGGCCAGGCCACAGCTAGGCCACTGGGAGGCCGACACGACCACCACCCGACTACCCATAGCCACCCTTCACCCTACTTCATAACCTGACCCAAAAATCAGTCCAAAACAGAACCCAAAAGATGCCTAAGTTCGACCCCAACTCCAGTCCTCAAATGCAAAGTGAAAACCCACGATGACAGCTCTCGTCCCTGCCCAAAACAGAGTACCAATAGTCCCCTTAAGACTCCATTCTCGTGCCTAAAAAAAAAGTCCTAGCTGAGCCAACTAAGTCAGCATTTAAAACGGTTTTAGAGCGGAAATCCACAAGTATAAAGCAACTCAAAAACAGACCCTAAAGACTACAAAAATCGCCCCAACACAGAGTCCAAATTAGTCCAAAACAATCCCTACATGTCAGTATACACCGTCTCAACTATAAAACACACCAATTATCACCCAAAACAATCCATACATGTCAGCATACACCGTCTTAAATATACCACTTACTAGCTAGCATCCTAAATGATCCCTAGAGGTCAGTATACACCGTCTCAATCATCTCCACATATCAGTATACACCGTCTCAACTATACAACTGACTAATTAACATCCATAAGGATCCCTATATATAATTATACACCGTCATAATTATAAAACAGACTAACCAGCATTCGAAATAAACATATTTTACAAGTAATATTGAGTAATCTATAATTGTTACCATTTTCCGATTGAACTAATCATTTATGACTAACAAATCTTCTACAAGACCGTCTATCTTAGCATCTACAACCGTCTTATAATAAATAAAGCTGAAAGTATAAATTGGTTTTGTAAAAATACATGACGAAAATGAATGTTACTTACATCGGAATGACGAGAACGACGAGAGGAACGCTATGGAACAAAAATAGTTGAAAACGGATAAGGAACGAAGCACCGACGTCGATTAACAGATCAAATTTTAAAAAAAAGAAAGAAAAAAATCGCCAGAAGAAGAAAAAGAACAGAGAAGAAGAAAAGAGGCGTGGAAGTGGGGGAGCAGCTTGCCTGCCTGCTATATATTATACGTACTTTTTTTCGTCGTTAAGAAACTTCGATCGTTATTAAAACCGTTTCGAGCTAAATTTAACCGATTTAAGTAAAAGTTTCAGTAATAAAACGGAATCAATAATAAATAAATTTAATGAGTGAAAATAAAATAAACTCAGCTAGTTAACGTAAATAATACAATATCAGCTTGAATCGGAATTATTAGCGATTTTTACAAAACTAACGGATATTAATAAAAAAAATTGCTAATTTAGTGAAATAAGCTCAAAATAGCTAATTGGACGGTTTTGTTCCCAAAATCCATCTCGGGTTCACTTAAAACAACTTTCATAAGGACTCGTAAAGAAACGGAAATTATTAAATAAATAAACTCGAACTAATTTCAATAAACTCGAACTAACTTTAAATAAACTTATTAATGATTATTAAAATTAACGTATCGAATTATGATGAAATTAATTAATTAGCTAAGCATAAATATATAAATCGTTAAATGATGTAATTAAATTCAAAATAGCAATTAAAAGAATTTTATCCAACTTAATAAAATACGGGGTGTTACAATCACCCCATGTTTTTAAAAAGTTTCGTCCTCGAAACTTGAAAGTATAAATGAAAGGTTATAAAAATAAAACTGAAATTGGAATCGGTAACCAAAACATTTAAAAGGTCACTTATCGTAAGAATCAAAATTCTTTCAAAAGTTTCAAATAAAATTTTTAAATAACGATTCTCATCGGAGGAACGGAAGTGTTCTCGTTGCGCATTCAAGAACATCACATTCCAAATCCAAGATAAGGTCAAAGGCAAATCATTTGTATAAATCGAAAATCAAAATACTTTCAGAAACATTAATGAAAAGTTTTCAAATGTATAAGTCTCATTCATGGAACGAAATTGCCCTTGTTGTGCACACAAGAACGCTAACCTTCCAAGTCAAAGACAAATTTAAAACCGAAAATCACTCGTCGACAAGAGTAGAACAAGTTATTAAACGTTTCTAATAACGAGTTCTAACATCCGATCAACGTTAAAATCAAAAGAAAAGATAATCTACTCAAATTTTCTTTTGCAAAAAGCCAAAATAGAAATAAAGGTTTCACTTTTAAACCCAATTGGGGGTCAAATCCCTGAAAGTGTAACATTAAACTTTGACAAAGAAGTCATAAATAGATCAAAGTTAACAGAAATTGGACAAACCTTAACGAAATCTCGGGTCTAGTAATTAAAATTACGATAAATGAGTTTATATTCAAGGAAGGAATAGGGAACTAAATCAAATTTTCATTTTCAAATCTTTAAAAATAGGTTAGGTTTGCAGAAGTGGCATAAACTTTTAAGAATGAATCGAAACTGGTAGCTTGAAAGTTTAGAAGTTGTACAAAAAGGAAAGTAACTTAGATAGCATAGAAACAAAGTATGTTAAGAGAGCTCAAACTTAACCAACAAGAGAGCTATAATGACTTTCATAGGGTAAAAATTGAAGTCAAAATTACAAGGATGTCAAAGATAGAGTTTCACAAGATACGTGTGTCAAACTTAAAGGAGGAGCAAGATGAAGCGAGGAAATGAGGTATGAACGGTAACGCTTATGATAAAGGAGGAAGGAAAATTAGACAACAAGGAAACTTAAGCAACATGTCAGGGTGTGAGACTAAAAGAGTCGAATCATAAAGATAACTAGTTAACAACCAGTAAGAGATATTAGAATTAGAAAGGTATTCAAGACAAGGAAATAACGAGTAAACTTTTATACTTAAGAATCAAATCCAACCAAGGTATGAACGAAAGGGAGGAAAACGATTAATGGTACGAAAGAGGATTTTAAGGCTTAATCCATACGCTTCCTAAAACTTAAGGTTCTTTCTAACAAGGTCACGCCTATTATGGTATTGTACCTTCATGACAAAACGACCAAATCCCAAACAAGGGTCAAGGTAAAATAAACGCTCGTTTAAGGGTGATAAATCGGTTAGATACTTCTTCCACCTATCTTATCACATATTAGGATTTCCCTAAATCAAATCTACCACTCAAGTATAAAAGCATCTCTTTATCTCAAGCACTCGACACAACCTCAATGTTTTAAAAACCAAAGAATGAATTGATAAAGACTTCTCAACAAAGTTCTCAAGGAACAACTAACACCAAATCACATTCCCAATCTATACGGGATTGTTAACATCTAAAAATGGGTTTTCTTCCAAATTCATATTCTAAACTTATCTCATGTTTACTCCTAAGGCGACGACGCTCAACCTACTAAGCTTTCAAATCCCAAACATAAACAACAAAGCCAAGTTCTATAACTTTAATCACATAGGCAACTCATTCCTAACACAAAAAATCCACCAATCGATTATACTTACTTTGTCAAGGAACTAGGTATAAGAATCACTAAGTATGTCTCATCACCTTACCTAAGTCTTTCTAACATCACATCCTCTCAAAATCAGGGTTAAGGGTCAGACACAAACAATCTCCTCAAAAGTCGAATTTTCCAACCAAGGTTAACATTCCTCACAAAAACGAGTACTATCTAATGGCGTTAAGGGAGGATAAGCAAAGAACAAAGGACAAGTTAGGAGTACAAGCGTAGCTTTTAAAGTAAAACAGAAGGGAGTTTAGAAGGAGGATAAGCACCAAGAGATTAAGAATAAGGCGACATACAAAAAGAACGAGAAACATCTTCAAGGAAGTAGAAGCATTCTTCAAAGGTTGAACAAATCTTCAATCCTCAGCAATAGGCACTAAATCTTGATCTTCTTAAAATATAAGTGTCCTTTCAATGGAACGGAGATACTCTTGGCGATCACTCAAGAACATCAATATTCCAATTCAAAGACATAAAAATACATTTTTACGCCAACAAATGATAAAACTAATTATCAGACGTCTCCAATAACAAGCCTTAACACTAATTGACGTTAAAACCAGTGAAAAACATTAAAATATTTTCAAAACCTTTAGTTCAATTTTTTTTTTTTTTATAATAAGGGTAATAACTCCATTAGCTATAGATAAGCTCACGGTCATTGATCCAAGAACGCAACAATTATCAAATGACAATCAACAAACAGGTTAGTACCTAACAAAGAGCAAACACAAAGAGACTACAACATAAGGTCCTAAGTCTACCCATCTTACCCATCTCTCAAGTTTATTATTTTAAGGTCAAGTTATTTATATTGGGGTGCACAAACGTGTGTCGGGAGCAAATATGCTCTGATACCAACTGTGACACCCTCATTTATCGCGGAAAAGTAAACACGTAATTCTAGAATAAAACTGCATGGATATGTTTGTAATAGGTTCAATTGGGTAAAAACCTGTAATTTTAAAACCTGAACCTGTTATAAAGATATCCAAATTGGAAGGTGTCAAACATGGAAGGTCCAAAATAAATCTCATGAATGAAACATCGCTAAAGTCGCGAAACAAAGTTATACAACCCAAATATGAGAAAGGGAGACATATGTCCCTGAATTGTATGTGACATAAAAAGTGTTTAAGGGTCACAATAAAATAAAGCCAATCTAGGTCCCAAGGTTACTTTGCTCGCTAGCTCGTCCATGTACCCCATATATGCATCACCTACCTGTCATTTGCATTTTATACAAATACGAAAGCCACGATCGTGGGGAGTAACTCGAGTTCTCCCGACCACGAAATGTCATAATTAATATAACATGTAAACATAAGAATATGAATACGAATCAAACACTGCCTTAGCATATAGATGCTAGACAATCGTGCTTATCATGTGAACAACAATATAACGCCACATAGTCCTAGCATGTGAATACTGGACCGACTCATACTACACTATCATGTGAATCACATAACATCCAGGAATCCAAACTCTATCAACCATAGTCGGCTTGCATCTCACCTTCTATGATTCATAGAATCATCAAATAAGAAAGGGCAATATATCAAAGACAGGCATAAGTTCTTAGTCCCGTCAATAGTCACTCAGAATCCTCGAGTCTATACCACGAGGTAGGGAAGGTAATCGAACCGGTATCTTGGCTCAGAGGTTCTATCAAAACATGGCCAAGACACAACACAACCCTAGCCTAAAATCTGCGCAGACCTAGACATGCGGATACACACCACCGCACCCAAGACCCACAATTGTATAAAACCATGTGAGTACCCTAAGGAGTCCACCAAAGGGTTGGCTAGTACTTAAGCTGACCGCTTACTCTCAAAATAAGTAATGAGGTCATGCCCCAACTTGGATATAAACCCACCAAGTCAGGAACACAGAGGCTATTAAGCAGTGAACATACACTCGTCAAAGACTATAATGACCTATCTATGATGAAGGCCGAAATACTCACCTAAGATCTGGTCCCAGCTAGTCCCAGCTTGAATACTTTAGCCCACACCACACAAGACAAGTAGGATACCCAATTCAGCTGACAATCCAACAATATCTCCATTATCAATAATAATTCAAATTCCAGCTAACCGTTAATTTCATAATTCATGAGAACAAGCTAAAATGGCAAAGAGGCAACAAGACTGAAGTATAAGGCAGCCAATTCATCCAACAACCAACATGTGAAATGATAATTACAAATATCAAGACATAACATAAAATTTCCAATAACAACCAATCTCACCTTAAAGACAAACCCTCGACCCGAGTCCCGCGACGGGTCATCGGTCAAATCGAGGCTGACTGGTTTAAACTGAGTTTGACCAAACTCGTTCGGTCAATCTGGCCCAGCTCAGAGTCTTGGCCTACTTTGGCCCAAATCACAAATTTATTCTCATGCTATTTCCAATTTCTATCATATGAAAAACGAAAGTAACACATTATCAATCACCTAAACACTTAACAAACAACAAGCACAACATTAACTACTAATGTGACATTAATTCGTCGAGTAACTCGGAATAGTTACCTTACGCTAGCAAAGAGACAAATAATAACTTGAGAAAGCTTCTAAAACCCAAAATTACTCTTCATCTTCAACCACATATGAGCCACCTAAAATAATTATGTGAAAGGACGATATTAATGAATTATCTTTATATAAAAATATGAGACGAAAATTAATTTAATTATATTTTAAATAAACCAAACTAGCGTCAAAACAAATTATAGACACGGCTCTAAAATTATTATGACAACCTCAAACTCGGCCTAACCACCAACTACACATGGCCTCAAACTCGTGACTTAGTTAGGCCACGGCCAGGCCACAGCTAGGCCACTAGGAGTCCGACACGACCACCACCCGACTACCCATAGCCACCCTTCACCCTACTTCATAGCCTGACCCAAAAATCAGTCCAAAACAGAACCCAAAAGATGCCTAAGTTCGACCCCAACTCCAGTCCTCAAATGCAAAGTGAAAACCCACGATGACAGCTCTCGTCCCCGCCCAAAAACAGTACCAATCGTCCCCTTAAGACTCCATTCTCGCGCCTAAAAAAAAAGTCCTAGCTGAGCCAACTAAGTCAGCATTTAAAACGGTTTTAGAGCGGAAATGCACAAGTATAAAGCAACTCAAAAACAGACCCTAAAGACTACAAAAATCGCCCCAACACAGAGTCCAAATTAGTCCAAAACAATCCCTACATGTCAGTATACACCGTCTCAACTATAAAACACACCAATTATCACCCAAAACAATCCATACATGTCAGCATACACCGTCTTAAATATACCACTTACTAGCTAGCATCCCAAATGATCCCTAGAGGTCAGTATACACCGTCTCAATCATCTCCACATATCAGTATACACCGTCTCAACTATACAACTGACTAATTAACATCCATAAGGATCCCTATATATAATTATACACCGTCTTAATTATAAAAAGACTAACCAAAACATTCGAAATAAACATATTTTACAAGTAATATTGAGTAATCTATAATTGTTACCTTTTTCCGATTGAACTAATCATTTATGACTAACAAATCTTCTACAAGACCGTCTATCTTAGCATCTACAACCGTCTTATAATAAATAAAGCTGAAAGTATAAATTGGGTTTGTAAAAATACATGACGAAAATGAATGTTACTTACATCGGAATGACGAGAACGACGAGAGGAACGCTATGGAACAAAAATAGTTGAAAACGGATAAGGAACGAAGCACCGACGTCGATTAACAGATCAAATTTTTAAAAAAAAAAAAGAAAGAAAAAAATCGCCAGAAGAAGAAAAAGAACAGAGAAGAAGAATAGAGGCGTGGAAGTGGGGGAGCAGCTTGCCTGCCTGCTATATATTATACGTACGTTTCTTCGTCGTTAAGAAACTTCGATCGTTATTAAAACCGTTTCGAGCTAAATTTAACCGATTTAAGTAAAAGTTTCAGTAATAAAACGGAATCAATAATAAATAAATTTAATGAGTGAAAATAAAATAAACTCAGCTAGTTAACGTAAATAATACAATATCAGCTTGAATCGGAATTATTAGCGATTTTTACAAAACTAACGGATATTAATAAAAAAATTGCTAATTTAGTGAAATAAGCTCAAAATAGCTAATTGGACGGTTTTGTTCCCAAAATCCATCTCGGGTTCTGTAACACCCCGATTTATAAAGGAGCCTCTAGCAAGACATTCCTAATAAACCGGACTGTTACCATCTCGGTTTCCCGAGGTAGTGAATAACAAATTAAACTTTAAGGCAAATTACATAATTTCTTTAACTTAACTTTTTACAAAACCTCATTTACATCAAATTACAAGAACTAACATAAATAAAAGTGAAAGTCTTCTAAATGATTATCTAGCTACTAAGTCTTCTGATCCAGTGTCTCACGCCCATCAAGCTCCCATCCTATCTCAGAAACCTGTCAAGTCTGCTCCCCAATATTTGGATCGTCACAGGTGTTCACGAATACACAGGGTCAACCACTAGGTTGAGTAGGGAATACAATGAAACAACAAAATATGATATGCATGCTCCTCCGTCACCTCCACCTCCATCTCAACTCATATCTCATAACCCGGAACGCCCAGCCATACCGATCCCCGGTAGACTATATATCGATGTAGCCGATCCGCATTTCGCTTGTTGAGGACACCAGGGCAAGTCCTTCAGAACCCGCCTGGGCCTTATCACAACATCATCATCACATCACCACAACATCCTCCATCTCCAATGCATATGAATGTGCAACATTAAACAATGCAACACAATATGTATATCAATGAATGAAATCATGCCAGCTACCAAAAATGTTGTGATAACATACTCAACACGATCAGATCAGTCAACCACATTCCAGTATATAAATCATAACATAAATCAACAACCACGAAACAAGTCAACGTTCACAGTTTGGTCATATGAAACACAACAAGTCAACACAACTTAACAACAACGCTGATAAGTCAAGTGTATTTCCCTACCTTTTCGCAATCCAAGCTCACACAAGCAATCAATTATGAACCTTCACATATCCATCACCTACATAACATAATTATATATAATTACCACCTACTCAATCAAATAATCATGCACATAACCTAGACTCATCATAACTTAATAGGAATATCAACTTAAAGAACAAACACGATTTTTCCTGATTTTCCAGCACATGACAGACTCGGAATAAAATACATAACTAATTCCAGAAAAATCAAATTGATACAAGGCCAATTGAATTGGAACCCCATGAGTCTTAGATACAAATTATATCTAACGTGTTTTTCCCAAATTCCATACTTATCAAGGGTTTCCAGACTGATTTCCAAAAACTGACAGAAACCGTCGCATAAAAAGTATTGATTCATAAAACGAGTTTAAAACATTATTTTTCAGAAATTCCAAATCCTATTATCATCTAGACTATACAAATATTATGTATGAAGAAGCCTCATAACTGAATCGACATAAAAATTAAGGTTTCAAATCATTTTCCACAACCAAATCAGATTCGCGGACTTTTCAGCGACATGTTCATAAATAAATCACCTAGGACAAACCACAAAGAATTTGACTATGATATTTTATATGCATAAACTAGACATCAAATAAACAGGACTCTCTTTTCAAACTTTTCGAAAAAAACGAATTTAAAATAGTATAAACAATGGAATGAAATCGACTTACAAACAGGGAATCGAATTAGGTTGGAATCGATGAGCAATCTTCAATCAAATGCAAGGATCGTGTGTGTGTGTGTGTTGGTGTGCGTCGAACAGAGGGAGGCGGGTGAGATGAGGGTTGTGTAGTGTTAGGGTAAAAATTAGGTTAAGAATTAGGTAAAAACATGATGTTGGGTGTTGGGTTAAACATGTTATTGGGTAAACTCCAATGGGTCGAGGGTAAATGGGTTAGCTCACATCTCAAATTCCATGTAAACCCGTCTCAATTAACTTACGAAACAACTCGATCTTACGATACAACGCGAGTCAAGTAAAATAACTTAACGTAATTATCGTCTAAACAATTACCCGACTTAAATAGTAAAATAAAATACGGAGTATTACAGTCTTCCCCCCTTAAAATGAACTTCGTCCGAAGTTCGCTCATCTATCAAACCTCCAAGCATCACCGTGGGTACCAAAACAGATTTTCTAGTATAAGAACTCAAGAACTAACTTAGGCCCATAAAACAAAATGTTACATTCTACCCTCCTAAAAACAAAGTTACGTCCCGGAACTTACTTCATGCAAACATATCACCACGAATCATTCCATCATCCTACTACCGTTGTTCACCTCGACCTATTAGAGCACCATACCAGTAGTTTAACTACACGCTTCTCTTACACATCAACCAACTAACAGAAGTAAGAACACAACATAGAGAACTCATTTGCATGGGTACACCCAACGAAACATCAACTTAATCAAACCACAATCTATAAACAAGTGCAACATAACATTAAGATTTTACAATCCTACCCAACTAAAAACATGGTTACGTCCTCGTAACCTCTTTTCAACTTTCATATACGTATGCAACAAAATCACTTTCAACAACATGTAATGTAAAAGAACACATGATAAGAGACTGCGCCTTAACATTAAAGTCGAAAACAAGGTTTTATTATGGAATTAACCGATTGTCAACAAGTAACACTTATTACTTAGCTCATGCTTAACTTAAAAACACAACATCAAACTAAAAGAACAACAAGAAAGGAGCTAAAGGTTTACACGGTTTCATAACAGATCGATCATGGTGTTACTAGCTCTAACCTAACAGTCCTAGGTCGTGCTTACTCTGATTCTGGTGACTTTTATGTCATTCTCTTCCTGGTTCACCTCTTCCCCAAAGTCTGGTTTGGATGGTTCAGTCGTACTTTCGGCATCAGGTACATTAGCATAAAATTCGTATCTCGTGTCGCCTTTGATATAAAGTCAAAGGTATGCTCGGGCGGGTAATTGGCCCCGCCGCAGTAATTGGGGTCATGGCATAACCTCATGCAATGGGTGGACAACTCTCTCATATAGAAGTGTTTGCTGTCCCTTAGTATGCCAGAGTCAGGGATAGTATCAATAAGGGTATACGCTTTTAACTGAGTATTAGTTAAGTACTCAGGGTGCCCATTATGGCCATACTTGTCCATGGCAAAGACAAAGTTTCTCACAATGCTCATTGAAGTCGAGTATCAAGTGACATGTAACAGATCTCGCGGGTGTACATTGTAGGGATCCATCCTACAGAGTTGAAAGCTAAACAAATTAGGACACAAGGGTGATACCGTAGAAGGTGTTAAGATACAGGATTCATTCACGTGGTTTAAGTGTGCGAAAGTTATATAACAAGTTTTCAGAGTAGCTGTTGTAGTACCAGGGTTTTGGTCAACTCAAGATTATCATAGTTCGCATTATCTACTAGAGAACAACAACCTTAGAAAGATCAACCATAAGGATATACATATACCAGCATACTATTTTAACATTGACCCCACTAAATTCCTCTCTCAAGTCAAAACTATTACTAATTCCGAACAATTGATCCATATGCGCATTCATTCCGCCCTACCACTAACAATCACCAGGAGTATTAAAACATGCTGCACATACGCACTACTTAAACACTTTGAAACCACAGAAAACATAACATGTAATCAAAACCATTTGACTCATCAGCTATGCAACACGAATTAGTCAGTTTGCATGATGTAAATTCTGAAAACATATTTCCCAATAAAAGTAACAACATATGATCCATGACAACAACAACATTACTTCCATATCACACATGTGTTTAACATTTTAGCAACCTTATCGTTCAATTGTGTCCAAAGAACGTAGTATAACTCATTTTCAAAGCAAAACAAAAGATATCGCATAATTAGCTTACACATACACATTTGCCTTCATATACTTTGTAGGACATTATCTATGATAAAAGATTAGCAACTTGAACAACTTCTCTGATTTGCACAATTTGAATAATTAGGCAACTCGTAGGCTCAACTAATTGTATCTATAACGACTATCATTTAAACCAACGCATATCATGTGAATCATAAAAGGGTTATCCCATCATAATTGGCCAACATAGCTGACATAAGAAAATTTCCGTCAAAATAATCACCTTAGCATTTCGTGACAATACAACTATGAACATATCCAATAAGGAACAACGACACTATTTTATTATCATATCATAAGTTTAGGTTCAACTGAATAAATTAATGCAATGAAAGTAATAAGTATAACTATAGACACACAGACTCACATAAAAGACATTAGAACCCAGATGACATCGTACATGTGAACATTTAGACATACTCATTACTACCATCCATGTGTAAACATTTAAACATAATTATTATAAATATTCACGCGAGTATATTAGAACAGTCAAGTTAACATTTAACGCCACCAACTTTACCAAGATATGACAATATAGTTTTATATTTATATATATCCGACCACTATACAAGTATGATGAACACACCAGAGATATTACAACATGCCAAACATATATAAAATATGCAACAACTGGACTCGTATAAAAATATTTCACCCTCGATTAAGGATCAGATTAAGCTATTCAATTTCACTCATACTATCATGCCAACAATGTTATAAACTAAACTTTAATTTTTTTTTTATCACTTGTTAAGATACATAACCAATGAATATGTGTGCTACTATCATCATATAAGGACACTATAATTTCACATTAATAAGGCTCATGAAATAATCGAACAACTGTATGAAAACTCAACATAGAATTCACATTTTAAAAGTTATGATTCACGTGGTAACTTCCAAAAATCACGAATAAATAACCGTTCAACGAAAACTTGAGTTATATTACATTTTTATAACATACAGAGAGTTAATAATTCGTGAGAAAAAGAATGAGGTCCAAAGCTCAAGAATTCAATTTTTAAAGGATTTTACAACTCAGTTGGTCCAAACAAGTATGTGACAGCAATTGGTCCGAAACTTGGGTCAGTTTGCAAAACTTACCATTTAATATAGAGACATCAAGAATTTTCGTGGCTTATCAATTTGAAAACATATGCGAATCTTCTGATCGATGGAGTTGGAATTATGCAAAAATTATTAATACAATTTAAATGAGGATTTTTACAAAATCGTTGGTCAAAACATCACTGCACAGGAACTTCCTGACCACAGCCCACTAAAATATTTATTACTCCTAATCCGTATATCCTATAAGCATGAAACCAACGCCAAATGAACAATAACTCACGAGGCTATCTCTCAGAAAATTTTCATCCATAGGCGACAAACAGAAAACGAATGGCAGTAAGATCAATTAGAGAGTAAAATCAAACAAAACGTGTTTCAGCACTAGGTCATTCATTTACTATGTTCCAAGCTCTTACAACCACACTATCGATACTAACCCATCCTAACTTAAATCTCACACTTTGTACTTACGTAAACATCTATCCCATAGCATCCCTAAGCATCTCGATATACTCCTTACATCTAAATCACGATTGCTATGACTAGAAACATGCAATTCAATAGTGTTTCTCATTACTATCACAATACTATACTAGCATGGCTTCGGGATCACATAACCGCATATCACGAGACATAATAGCACTATCAACACGTCATTCGACATCCATCCAGATAAATATCATCAATTCGCAATTATTTTCACGCTCACGATTACCAAAATCCAACAATTATCAACCTGAACACGAAAATTTTAATTCTCATCTCCACAACATCACATGATCACGCCATCATTCATACAAAATACTTACCGTAACGTTGTCCGAGCATGGTTAGAATATATGGGTCTCAAGGTGTACATCCACTCGATTATATCCAAGGTTTTCCTTCTAACTACCCCATTCACTCAATTTCTCTCGGGTTACCTGGTTCAAAACCGAGAGGGCAAAAGAGCACGTATTAAGGGCGCCTTCTTAACCCACCTTTGTGAGCTCCTAACAGTTTATTCCCGGGGGTTCATTTTATTTAGACACATCCTACGTTCATTGGGTTCATTGATTTAGCCACGAGGATCGTTCGCTCGATACCACTTTGTAACACCCCGATTTATAAAGGAGCCTCTAGCAAGACATTCCTAATAAACCGGATCGTTACCATCTCGGTTTCCGAGGTAGTGAATAACAAATTAAACTCCAAGGCAAATTACATAATTTCTTTAACTTAACTTTTTACAAAACCTCATTTACATCAAATTACAAGAACTAACATAAATAAAAGTGAAAGTCTTCTAAATGATGATCTAGCTACTAAGTCTTTCGATCCAGTGTCTCACGCCCATCAAGCTCCCATCCTATCTCGTAAATCACAAGTCCGCTCCCCAATATTTGGATCGTCATAGGTGTTCACGAATACACAGGGTCAACCACGAGGTTGAGTAGGGAATACAATGAAACAACAAAATATGATATGCATGCTCCTCCGTCACCTCCACCTCCATCACAACTCATATCTCATAACCCGGAACGCCCTTGACCATACCGATCCCCGGTAGACTATATATCGACCGTAGCCGATCTGCCAGCTCGCAGCTGAGGACACCAGGGCAAGTCCTTCAGAACCCGCCTGGGCCTTATCACAACATCATCATCACATCACCACAACATCCTCCATCTCCAATGCATATGAATGTGCAACATTAAACAATGCAACACAATATGTATATCAATGAATGAAATCATGCCAGCTACCAAAAATGTTGTGATAACATACTCAACACGATCGATCGATCAACCACATTCCAAAGTATATAAATCATAACATAAATCAACAACCACGAAACAAGTCAACGTTCACAGTTTGGTCATATGAAACACAACAAGTCAACACAACTTAACAACAACGCTGATAAGTCAAGTGTATTTCCCTACCTTTTCGCAATCCAAGCTCACACAAGCAATCAATTATGAACCTTCACATATCCATCACCTACATAACATAATTATATATAATTACCACCTACTCAATCAAATAATCATGCACATAACCTAGACTCATCATAACTTAATAGGAATATCAACTTAAAGAACAAACACGATTTTTCCCGATTTTCCAAAGACATGACAGACTCGGAATAAAATACATAACTAATTCCAGAAAAATCAAATTGATACAAGGCCAATTGAATTGGAACCCCATGAGTCTTAGATACAAATTATATCTAACGTGTTTTTCCCAAATTCCATACTTATCAAGGGTTTCCAGACTGATTTCCAAAAACTGACAGAAACCGTCGCATAAAAAGTATTGATTCATAAAACGAGTTTAAAACATTATTTTTCAGAAATTCCAAATCCTATTATCATCTAGACTATACAAATATTATGTATGAAGAAGCCTCATAACTGAATCGACATAAAAATTAAGGTTTCAAATCATTTTCCACAACCAAATCAGATTCGCGGACTTTTCAGCGACATGTTCATAAATAAAGCACCTAGGACAAACCACAAAGAATTTGACTATGATATTTTATATGCATAAACTAGACATCAAATAAACAGGACTCTCTTTTCAAACTTTTCGAAAAAAACGAATTTAAAATAGTATAAACAATGGAATGAAATCGACTTACAAACAGGGAATCGAATTAGGTTGGAATCGATGAGCAATCTTCAATCAAATGCAAGGATCGTGTGTGTGTGTGTTGGTGTGCGTCGAACAGAGGGAGGCGGGTGAGATGAGGGTTGTGTAGTGTTAGGGTAAAAATTAGGTTAAGAATTAGGTAAAAACATGATGTTGGGTGTTGGGTTAAACATGTTATTGGGTAAACTCCAATGGGTCGAGGGTAAATGGGTTAGCTCACATCTCGAATTCCATGTAAACCCGTCTCAATTAACTTACGAAACAACTCGATCTTACGATACAACGCGAGTCAAGTAAAATAACTTAACGTAATTATCGTCTAAACAATTACCCGACTTAAATAGTAAAATAAAATACGGAGTATTACAGGTTCACTTAAAACAACTTTCATAAGGACTCGTAAAGAAACGGAAATTATTAAATAAATAAACTCGAACTAATTTCAATAAACTCGAACTAACTTTAAATAAACTTATTAATGATTATTAAAATTAACGTATCGAATTATGATGAAATTAATTAATTAGCTAAGCATAAATATATAAATCGTTAAATGATGTAATTAAATTCAAAATAGCAATTAAAAGAATTTTATCCAACTTAATAAAATACGGGGAGTTACAATTCTATCAAGGTTCCCGGTTCAAAACTGGAAGGGCCAAGGTACGAATTAAGGCTAGCTTCTTAACCGCACTAAGAGGGGCTCCTAACAGTTTCTACCTGGGGTTCATTTTATTTAGACACATCCTAAATTCATTATTATTCATTAGTTAGGCCTGAGGATCGTTTTGCTCTGATACCACTTTGTGACACCCCCATTTATTCGGGGGCCTTTAGCTAGACATTCCCAAATAAATAGGACTGTTACCATCTCGGTTTCCCGAGGTAGTAGATAACAAAGTCCAACTCACCAAAGTACTTTAAATAAAACTTTAATGATTACATATGTTTTACAATTTTAATCAACTAAAACATAATATAAAAATAAATACAACTCGCAGCGGAAAATAAATAAGTGATATAACTATATATGTGATCTAGACTTCATCTAAGGTTCCAAGTTTGGCTCTCATCCCAATGATCTAAAGTCAGTTAATCTTTAGTACCTGTCAAATCTGCTCCCCATAAAACGGTTCACCGCAGGTGTTCACGAATACACAACCAACCACGAGGTTGAGTAGGAATAACCAACAACAAGTCAAAGTGAAATGATATGATATATAATGCAAGCACAATTGTGCTCATCACCCGAAACATGCTCATCACCTGAAACACCCGTTCATCTCGCCAATCCCTGGCCCGGGGTATTCATCATTCCAACCGAAGTTGAAGTATTCACCATCCCAACCGAAGTTGAGGTATTCATTATCCCAACCGAAGTTGAGGTATTCACCATCCCAACCGAAGTTGAGGTATCCAAATATACACCATGCCAGTTATAAAAACCATCTCAGACACGAGCTGAGGTATCCAATGCAAACGAAATTCCAATATAAATAATCAATAATAAACAACCCAATGATATATAATCCACATCCATTAATCCATCCGATTTCACAATACTTTTATAAATTCCACAAACCAACAAAAACAAGACAAGTTGAGTAGTTATCCTACCTTTTCGCAAATCTTCGAGTCACGCGAGTCACACAAGCAATCAAAATTGATTCTTTACCAATTCATAACCTACATAACATAATTATGTACAATTACTTTATAACCAATAATCAACCAACTAATCATGCACTTATCCTATTCCCATCACGTCCTAATCCTTTTGACAACTTCAAAGCTAAATCTCTAATTCTACCGTTTTACAACACTATTCAGTCTCGCTATAAAATTCATAATTAATTCATCAAAAATCAAAACGATGCAAGACTAGTGAGGTTGGTACACTAAGACACATATCTACAATTCTTGTGAATAGACTTTTCTCAAATTTCGGACTTGTCAGGGTTTTCTTGAAGGATTTATAAATACTGACGAATTTCATCGCATAAAAAGTATTGACCTCTAAAATAAGTTTACCAAATCCTTTTCAAGTGAAACAAAAGCCTAACATCATCTAGACTCTCCAATTTTAATGTTTGAAAAACACTCGACTCAATTTCAATTTATAAATTAGGTTTGCAAAATAAACTTTAGATCACTAGTGCATTCGCGGATTCTGAGTCGACATGTTAATAACGAATTTATTCTAGAAAATCTACACGTTCAATTGCTACGAAATTTTACAGGCATCAACAAGAGTTGAAAATAACCTAAGTCTATTCTTTTCGTTTTTGAAGAAAACGATATTAAGATAGTCTGGTAGTTCGTTTAAGACAACTTACAGATTTATTGAATTGCTGTAACTTTATTCTAAACATTGAAAGATTAAAGATGAACTTACAAAATAAAAGATGATGAACTTCTCTTCTTTTTTTCCCTTTTAATTCTCTCTCTCTTTTATGTGATATTATGAGTTTTTATGTGGAATAAGGATTTATGGTTAGGTTAGCCTTGCTTATATATACTAGTAAGGTAGTATTATTTTAGGAAAGTTTCTCTCTTTATTAGTATTATACTAGTCTTACCATAAGTAAGATTACCATACATCTCTTTTACTAATTTAATTATTACTTTCCCATATTAATATAATTATTATTACTTTCCCATATTATTATTATTTCCATATTATTTATTATTAATTCCCGATATAAAAACCCGATCACACCCATACTATACTAATAAATTTCGGTCCATATAATAATGGCACACGGCCCAAAGCACAAATATAAACTAAGCTCAATTCCCGACTTGGATGCTTAATTTATTATTTAATTAACGTCTTACCTATACTTATTATTAGAAATGTCTTTAATCAATTATTAATGTACATAAATTATTCTCAGAAATTATTATCAAAATACAGGGTATTACAGATAGATTGTCGATAAAAGAGGGTATCATTATACGGACCTAAGGGAATCAAGGTATCACATAGGGGATTCGTAGTAAGACCTAAGCTGAGATTGAACACGGTAATGACTTTAAAGTCATGTTTGAGGAAGAAGTGCCCTTTAATCGTTTGTCATGTGAGGGATATGCGTGTGGAGGAGCCGTCAGCGTCTAACATACCTATGGTTGGGAAGTTTGGTGACGTTTTTCCATATGAGACACCGGGGGACCTCCTATGAGGGATATTGACTTCAGTGTTGAACACAAACTGGGGACTAGACCTATATCTAAAGCACTGTACCGAATGGGGCCTAAAGAGTTAGAAGAGTTGAAGAAGGAGCTAAATACATTGTTAGACAAGGGATACATTCAACCTAGTGTATCACCTTGGGGTTCACCGGTTATGTTTGTGAAAAAGAAAGACGAGAGTGTGAGGCTATGCATCGACTATAAAGAGTTGAATCAAGTCACCGTGAAGAATAGGTATCGGATCCTTTGCCAAGGATTGATGATCTTTTTTACCAGCTGAGTGGCGCATGAGTGTTTTCTAAGATCGATTTGAGGTCGGGTTATCACCAGTTGAGGATAGCAGATGAGGATATTCCTAAGACAGCATTTCGGTCGCGGTATGGTCACTATGAGTATGTAGTGATGTCTTTTGGGTTGACTAATGCACCAACAGTTTTCATAGATCTTATGAACCAGATTTTCAGCCCGTTCTTGGGTAAGCTTGTGGTCGTCATTGTTGATGACATCTTTGTCTACTCTTAAGAATAAGGTGGAGCACGAGGAGCACCTCAGGTTAGTACTGCAAACTTTGTGAGACAATCAGTTGTATGCCAATTTATCTAAGTGCGAGTTATGGTAAGAGAAAGTGGCTTTTCTGGGCCATGTGATATCAAAAGAGTGTGTGTCGATGGATCATAATAAGATTGAGGCAATGACCAACGGGAAAGCACCAAAGAATGTAGCTGAGATTCGGAGTTTCTTCGGTTTAGTTGGCTACTACAAGAGGTTCGTGAAGGACTTTTCTAAGATCGCCAGACCTATGACAGCTTTGATGTGGAAAGAGACCAGATTTCGTTGGGATGAGAGTTGTGAAACGGCGTTCCAAACCTTGAAGGAGCATTTGATCGCAGCTCATATTCTAGCTCTACTTGAGGGAAGTGAGAACTTTGAAGTATACACCGATGCTTCAAAGAATGGGTTGGGTTGTGTGTTGATGCAGAATGCGAATGTTATCGCTTATGCGTCGAGGCAGGTGAAACCGTATGAGGAGAACTATCATACTAATGATTTGGAACTAGGCGCAGTTGTTTTTGCTCTAAAGATTTGGAGGCACTATCTTTATGGGGCGATCTTTAAGGTGTTCTCGGATCATAAGAACTTGAAGAACATCTACACACATAAAGAGCTAAACATGCGACATAGACGGTGGATGGAGTTAATTGGGGACTATGACATTGAGATCATGTATCACGAGGGTAAACCTAATGTGGTGGTAGATGCTTTGAGTAGGAAGGGTGTACATTCGTTGTGCACATCTATGTCTTTGATGAAACTGAGGGATGAGATGTCTAAGATGGGGATCCATATGATTCGAAAGGGCGATGCCATTAGAGACTTGACTATCCAACCGGACTTGTCTGATGACATAAAGAGGAAACAGGAACTTGATCCCAATATTCAAGAGTGGAAGTTAAAGGTAGAGAGTGGCACAGTTTGAAGGTTTTCTATCCACACAGATGTGAGTGTTCATTTTGATGGGAGATGGTGTGTACCTAGTGACGTGGACTTGAAGAAGTAGATCATGAAGGAGGCTCATTGCACTCCTTATTCAGTTCATCCGGGTGGTGACAAACTCTACAAGGACATCAAGAAAACGTTATGGTGGTCTAGCATAAAGAAAGATGTGGCGGAGTTTGTGGCTAAGTGTTTAACTTGTCAATGGGTAAATGGTGAACACCGAAGACCACAAGGTAATATTCAGTCACTTGAGGAACCGGAGTGGAAATGGGAGTCGATCTCTATGGACTTCATCGTGGGGTTACGAAAGACTCAGCAAGGTAAAAATATTATTTGGGTGATCGTCGACCGTTTAACAAAGTCAGCTCACTTCATTCCGCTGAAAGATACTTGGACTAAGATGCAACTAGCTTTGGGATATAGGAAGCATGTGGTTCGGCTACATGGGGTACCACAAGTTATAGTATCATCTCACTACACGGTTTTGGCAAGAGTTGCTGGACTTGATGGGAACTACCTTAAAGATGAGCACAATATTTTATCCTACGACAGATAGTCAGACCGAAAGGACTATCAAGACTTTAGAGGATATGTTGAAGGCTTGTGCCATGGAGTTTGGTGGAAGATGGGATTATAGGCTGGACTTGATCGAGTTTTCATACAATAAGAGCTATCACACCAGCATTGGGATGACACCTTTTGAGGCTTTGTAAGGGAGGAAGTGCAGGAGTCTGGTATGTTGGGATGATAGTGATGAGGCTGTGGTTTTGGGGCCACAAATGGTGCAAGATATGATTGAGCAAGTTCACTTGATTTGCCAAAAGATGAAAGCAGCTCTGGATCGCCAAAAGAGTTACGCGGATTTGCGGGACATTGAGTTCGCGGTAGGTGACAAGGTCCTTTTGAAAGTGTCACCTATGTGAGGGGTGATGAGGTTTGGCAAGAAAGGGAAGTTGAATCAGAAGTTCTTCAATCCTTATGAGATTATAGACCGGGTAGGTGAGGTAGCTTATCGTCTTGCTTTGCCACCAAGAAGGCAAACTTTAGACTAAAAAACACCAACTTTAACATGACTTATACCGAGTTTGCGGATGTATTGAAAGTATCAAAAGGGAAAGAAACCCATCTAGAGGAGCCTCCAGAGGGGATGAAAGCCATAAGATATATAAGCTTGTATACCGGAAGGGAACGTTCCTTGGTAGATGCCATGAATGTTAATGATGTGGGGCACCCAACCTTGAGGATTTTCCTACGACTCATGACCTTTCTACTTTTTGGGAGAGATGTTGTGAGTAAGCTTAGTTCCACAGAGGTTTTACTGTTGAGCTCCTACTTGAACCCATTTAGGGAGAAACCTTTCTTCTTTAGTGGCATATTCATAGTGTGCCTTACATTGGAGAGAATGAGAAAGTTGAAGGCATGCTCCTTAGGTTGTGGAGCCCTCATCACCCACATCGCGGAGAAACTCGTAAAATTTGAACTGGGGGAGTATGATAAGCCCATAATCGATGGAGTGAAATATTTCAATCAGCCTCACATGGTGGTTTAAAAAGTTTGGCGTGGATAAGTATGCTTGAAGGGTAAAGGGAGAACGATGGTTGAGGTTTCCCGCGATTGATGACCTTGCGGAAGTGGGTGAACCTCGCCGTACACCGCAAACCTATACCATTACCGAGAGACTTCTCTTTGAGTTTGATGCTAAAGGTAAGCCTAAAACCCCTCCTCCGCCTAGTGATAACCCAACCTTGCAAGCACCAACCCTCCCGACCGTGCGAGTTCCATTACCTCCTTCACCTAGGCATTTATTGCCTCCACCAAACACCGGTGAGCGTCCCCTACAATCAACCGATCATGAACCCATATTCGAGGGCACAGAGCTCACTTGTCGTGTGATTAATAATCTAGTGATGAGGAGCATGCACAAGGCAAAGTACATAAGAAGGAAATCTCATTACTATGGCACATGTATCTCTAGTGTAGTTTACGCCACCTCGATGGAGGTTACTAGCCACTCTCAAGCAAGTCCAATGGAAATAGCCCCCTACTCACCGGAAATAGTTGACAAGTTATACAGACACGCAAACATCAGTCTCAATAATACATATAATCACCACTAACCACCAGATTACAACCACACACACGATACAGAAAACCAAATGCATCCATCTCCATTTCATTACAAACTTGATGACAGCATCGCAACACCACCGCCAACCTTGCCGGACCGCAGCCCGAGGTAGCCTTATCTCAACACCGTCTACCTGAGTTCGCATCATAACACGGACCCGGTAACCTGAAACATTAATATGAACATCCTCCTTGGGGGTAGGTCTCTCCAAGAAGCAATATCAGGTGCAAGGTCGGTGTCCCACAAACACCTCTTCACTAACAACACCACTCCACCAAATCCAACAACACGAAACCAACACCGCTAAAACGAAACCAACACAAGATCGATACAAGGCACAAATAATCATAATTAAATAATGAGAGTGGAGTAGGGAAAATCCTACCTCATAACAAGACTTTATGAGCAACAATAAAAACCGCATCCGACTCACTAGATGGTCATCGCCTACATAACCACGTAACACGATCATAAAGTACCCTACAAAACTCTTACCATGAAAAACCCCTTTTCTACCACTCCCTTAATTATTCATAACTAAACTATAAACTTAATAAATCAAAATCCCCAAAACACCCCACGATCTAGGTTTAGCTAAACAAAAGAGAGAAAAGGATTAGATGTTTTACTTACCATGGATGTAGGTGAAAGGTGGAGGGGGAGGTAGTGGCTCCATATCTTCAAGCTTGGGTGCCTTGGGAGATGGTTAGGAATGTTTTAGAGAGAAATGAGAAATTTTTTATGGTTTTTAGAGAGAGAGAGAGATAGATAAAGAGTGATTTAGGGTTTGGGCAAAAAAGAATCTCGAGTTATATAAGACGAGATATGGCACGACACACTCGGCCGAGTGTTACTCACTCGGTCGAGTATAGTGTGTACTCGGTCGACTGGAACTATTCGGTCCACTACGGCTTCCACTCAATCCAATACGGCTTCCACTCGATCCACTATACCCCCACTAGGTCTAACATAGCTCACAGTAGGTCCTTTGTAAAGATGTCCTGTAATACTACGGTTTTATGTGCTGTTGGGTACTCTATCAAGTAGGACTTACTCTGTCGAGTAAGTGAGTGTTACGTGCGAAATAGTGTACTACTAATGGGTAATCGATCGAGTAAGTGTGTTACTCGATCGAGTAGGGGGTACTCGATCGAGTAAGTAACTTACTCGATCAAAAAAGTTTGTTTTACGGGTTGTTTTTGACGGTTTTTGATAGCAACGTGAGAATGATATATAAACTTAATCCGTCAGTGTCTTTTCATTTTACCCTACTTTAACTTTCATAAAGATTAAAACAAAGTTATGTTGCTTCTCTCTCTCTCTCTCTCTCTCTCTCTCTCTCTCTCTCTCTCTCTCTCTCTCTCTCTCTCTCTCTCTCTCTCTCTCTCTCATTGCTATCAAATCCCAAGGCTTGTGTTGTCGGAATCCTGAGTTCTTTAGGCCGTTGAGACCGTCGCATTGTGGGTAAGATCCTAGTATAGTTTTTATGTTATTTCATTGATTTTGGTTGAAACCCTAATTGGGTATTTAGGGGGGCTTTTGGAGTATTGTGATTGTTCGATAGTAATTGTATGATTGTGTATTTGATAAGAGGTGATTTCGTAGAGGAACGTTTCTGATTAGGTGATTGTGACGATCTTGGTGACTGCTTTTCCAGGTAGGGTTTATCTACTCGGTTATTAATTATATTGTGTTGATTGTGGATTTTCGTTGGCTGTTTACTGTTGTTGATCTTTATCGCATTGGTAATTGTTGTTATATAATTGGTTGGATGTGTTTGTCTGTGGTTCGCGAGGCGCGTCCTCGGCTGAGTGGAGTCACTTGTAGGAGTGGCCTCACGCCCTTGATTCGCCCTCTATGAAACCCGCTACAGGAGGGGATTTGGACATTAAGGAACTTGGGTTTTCACTCGGAGTTGATGAGTGGGGATTAGGTGGGAACAGCTGCGGCCCCCCACTAGCGGTGTGGAATATCTGTTGCGATTGATATTATGGTAGGGCTACACACATTAGTGTGTATTCAGGAGTGTGGAGATGTGACAGAGTTGGGTGATCGTATGTATTGTTATCTTACTTATCTTGTATTGTGTAATAAGTAACTGACCCCGTTTAATTTTTTTAAAAACTGTGGTGATCCATTCGGGGGTGGTGAGAAGTTGTCTAGTAGCTATAAGATGTATGCGCACGGGATTAGCTGGTAATGAAGTCGCCACGAGTCTGATAGTAGTCTTCCGCTGTGTTATCATAATATTTTTGTTACTTTAGTTGTAGTTGGGGTTTAGAACAGTTATACTTTACTTTACAGTTAGTTTTGATGTAATTACTTTAAACTTTATGCTTAAATTATGTTTCTTGATGGTCACTTTTGATTACTATGTCTCGCGTAACTGAGATGCTAGCACTTCCATGCATTAGGTGGTCTTGGTAAGGCACCTTGGTGTATGGGGGTATTACAAAGTGGTATCAGAGCGACGATTTTGGAACCTGTAACTAATGAACCTAATGAATCTAGGGAGTCAAACTAAAATGAACCCGGGTAGGAGTTAATAGGAGATAATGCAAAGGCTTGGGAGACGTCCTAAAGTCGCGAACTCGCCCTACAACTTTGAACCGTTTACTTTTCGGTGTCATGGGATCGCTATGTGTTTACTAATGTTCAATTGCATATGTTGGATGAATATGTATATATGAATTGGTTGGATGAATGTTATGTGGTTGAATGGAGGATGTGGTGGGAAGGATGAAAGTAATAGTATATGGTAATATGATTTGTGGTTAAGCTACTTGTTTAGTGTTATTTCATATGCATACGTTGAATGAATATGATGGATGAATTGGTTGTAAAAGATGGAAGTACTAATTGAATAAAGGATATGGAATTTATGTTGGAGCGTGTTCATGTGACGAAGTGAATTTATGATGTGGTCATATTAGTAACATGTGATTAGGGGATGTGATGCTTTATATTTATGATTTTGTTGTACGCAAAGGTATAGAATAAAAGTATGTGGGTAATACATGATTGACAAGTTGAATAATATATGTGCATGATGGATGTTTTTGCTTGGCTTTTGTAGATAGTAACATGTGGTTAGGGATACTGGTTTTATGAGTATTGAGTTGTTTTTGTGGCCTTGTTGTTGTTTAAGTTGTTTGGAAGTAAAAATCTAGTAGTTATGTTGTCCGATTATAGAGAGGTTATCTTTAAAATTTTATAAGTTGAGATTTATATATGATTTTGATTTGATTCCAATTGGAGGTGATAGCTTGCTCTCTTAAGATTCTAAAAATAAGTCATACGCCCTAAATGACCAAGAAACGAGTGAGATATGATCGTTTTACAAAAATTGGACAGTGCTCAGAACTACGTAGGGTACTCGGTCGAGTAGCCCTTACTCGATCGAGTGCACCTCTTGGTACTCAATCGAGTACCCCTTAGTCGATCGAGTAGACCTAGTAATTTATTGTACGTGCTTCTGACCTTCACCTACTCGATCGAGTAGGCTGTACTCGATCTAGTGACCCCTGTATTGGTCTTATACTTATATTTTTTACCTCCGTGCATGTTATAATTATTTCAACGATGTTCTTTTGCTTCTTTATGCATTATTTTACATATGTGTTGGTCCTGATGCGTAAGTTACCAGACCTTGTGATGTAACGAGTAGTACCTTATGATGAGTATGAGATTGGTGGGGAGGACATGAGTTATATGTGGTTGTGATGGATAGTGGAAAAAGAAACGGGAGGTTGATGAGCTTATTGAAGCATTTAGCATGTTTTGTGAGACGTGGTGAGTGATATAATTGCGAGTTTGAGTAATGTAAGGTAAGTAAATATGGGCAGGGATGATGTATGTCTAAGGAATGTGAGAATGAAAAGATTGAAAGGAAGGATGTGGATAGTGGCAACTTGAGATGTGGAAGGATTTATGGAAGCAGATGGTTAGGATTGTGTTGGTTAAGAATATATGTAATGAAAGGTTGATGTATATGGTATATAGTGAACTTAGATGGAGTCATGTCGCGACGTGGATTTGTAGATATTGACTGAGTTTGGGGAATTTGATTTATTAAGAGGTGAACCTAGTATGTAATTCTTTGGGCAGTTAATGGTATAAAGTAAAATTTTGGGTTCTATAGATGTATAAGGAGAGATGCAATTAGTTGATGAGTACTCATTGATGGTGGGGACTTAATGGTGACAAGTGTGAGTGAGTAGCATGGTGAGAGGGATCAGTGATAAGAAAGAATAATAAAATATTAATATAAATGAATGGAATTTGAGTAGTGGAGCAACGAGAAGGTAACCGGATTACTAAAGAGTTAGGTAGAAAGAGGAAGTAGATGAATTAGTGATTGGTATTATTGAGTAAAAAGGGTAAAGAAGGATGGAAGTAAGCTGAGAGAACTTTAACCGGAGTTAAGGAGCATGAAAGTAAGGAATCAGGGAAATGTAAGATAGCATCATCAGAGGGTGTGAGTTAATGGTTATATAAAAGTTTCAGGACAACATATTAGCCATGAGTTTCGGGGAAGTAAGGAAAGTAAAAAATTGGTAAAATATTTGCACGATATGAAATTTTGGTGGGGAGTTAGGTGATGATACAATTAAGGATAGAATTGGAATGAATGCTGAGGTAAAAGTTTGTTGACAGAATTGTTGTTTGTTAATTAGGGATGTTAACCGAAATAGAGATGAACTGTTATGTTTAGAGGTGAGTGTAAGAGATGTGATATATGAACAGTGGTGGTGTTGTGGTGTTATCACTAGTGAATAAGGGTGATGATAAATAGGAAAGATAACCATTCTAAAGAGGTTGATTTTGTAGAGGCCGGATTGATATGTATGGTTGTGAGGGAGTATAAGATGTAGTTATAGGAGGCGGTTGCCAGTAGTTGAGTATTAATGGTATGGTTACATTTTCAGGAGGTGATAGTTATGCAAATGGGAGAATGTGTTATGCGGGGCATACGAGTCAAGCTCGGGCGAGAGGTAACCTTTATCAGGTGGTAACTTACGTGATCAGGATTGGTTAGTTGGATTCGATTATGGGGCTATGATTTGTGTAAGTGTTTGTGTGAGGTTCTAACCTCACGAATAGTGGTATGGTGTGATGGTTATAAAGTCGTTATCTGAGTGTCCCGCGTCATAGATGATATTAAAAAAGTAATAATTTGAGTGATCTGGCATGGCTAATTATACTTGTATGTGTATTTATGATATATGTAAGTGATAGTGTGATGTTCTGACCTCATGAGTAATAGTATGGATGATATTCGTAAGGTTATTATTTGTTTCTGTACGATTTGTTGCGTTGTGATCTAGTATAGCGGTTTTATGAAAGTTTTCTTGTCAAGTAAGTTATACTGAGTCAGTGTTTACGGGATTGTATAAGTTGCGATGACTATCGATGTGGTTGTTGTGCCTCGGGTGGCCATCCGGACTTGGTACTTCGTGTTGTGATGCGGGTATTTTCGCGTTGTTGGTGGCGGTGTTGCGATGCTGTCATCGGTTATGGTGAAGTAGGCGGGATACTTATGAGATGATTTTTCGAAAGTGTATACCAGTTATATAGATTGTTGTTTTGTTTATTACTGTTTCCTATGA
Source organism: Silene latifolia (assembly GCF_048544455.1). NCBI lineage: Eukaryota > Viridiplantae > Streptophyta > Magnoliopsida > Caryophyllales > Caryophyllaceae > Silene > Silene latifolia. Next base: position 89,750,245 of record NC_133528.1, read on the forward strand.
GTTTCGGTTTGGACATATAAACTGTTGTTTTGTTTATTGATGTTTCTTACCAGTTTCGGCTTGGGAGTAAGGGTAGAGTATGATATGGAAGAGAGTTGCGTATGTTTCCGTTGTTCTCATGGTATAGTGATATTCTGTTAATGGGACATAGATGTCAGAGGTTGTTAGAATACTTTTGATCTTGTTTTAGATGAGATATTTGTGGACATAGTTGTGGCAAGAGATTTGTGGAACGCGTGTGCTGAGCTGGAAGCGGCAAGCGGTTTGTAATATTTATTGGGACAGTGGGTATAAGGTTGGCAATTAGTATAATGTTAAGTTATGGATGAGCTTTGCGGTAATAAAAGAAATGAACTTGAGGATCTAGTGTTAGTGTGTGTAACAATGGTGGATCGTGAGTTATGATCGTGGAGATGAGTGTATATATATAGAAGTATGTCATTTTGTGGTTATGTTGAAGAGTTGGGGTAGTGGTTATGTTGAGGATTTTATTATATAGGTTAGATGGAGTGCAGAATGAATTGAGGTATGAGGACTGTTAGAGAAAGAGATCCCTGGATATAGGAATGGTTGTAGGTGTTGAGGTTATAGTGGGTTATCGTTGACATGCGCTGGTAATGAGAAGTATGGGAAGATATAGCTAAGGATCTAGTATTAGTGAGTTACGAGGATGTAACTTTTATCTTAAGAGAAGTAGGATGCGACGAAGAGAGTTGATGGTTATATATGTTGAGGTATATTAGGAAGTTTAAGCCTTCGTGTAGAATAATGGATGGATTGATGTTGTGGTTGATACTATTAAAGGTAATGGCAGTGTTTGTAGTGGTGTGTCATTTATGAGTGTAAGAATACTTTGATAGTGTTGGCTGTTGTGTAACAACCCGGATTTTCAAATACGGAAAAACAATATATAAATAAGTGAATTAGTAAATAACATTATTAAAAATTCTTTCGGTGGCGGAAACACCGAGACAAAACCGGTTTGTTACTAACTCGAATATAAATCTTTACTACAACTTGGAGTGGGAATAAATACCCACCCGATAAAACAACTAAATGAAATATAACTATATAGCTTAAATTATCATAACTAATTATTTCCTTAGCTCGGAGTTCTCACTCGATTATCCCAACCAGCAACAGTAAATCATAAACCACCTGCAATCATCACCTGAAAGGGGAGGGCGATAATCAGTCGGGAGTAACTAGGTGCTCCCCAGTCATATTTTACCCAATAGAACATAAATTGTAAAATATTAAACATGCCCAACATGAAAGCACATATAGGACTGTTCGTAGAACTGTCCCTTCAAGTCTGGAGTCAAATGGAACAGTCACGAGGAGAGTTCTAACGGGTTCTCAAACATAATTAATAACACATTTGATCAACCAACATGTGATATCAGATAAATAACATTTATACAAATTATCAACAGAATAACGTTAACAAGTGAATAATGAGTAAATATGGTCAGGTATTACAAATATAGTAACAAGTGTCAACAGTTAAGTCAAATATGAGAACGGTGGAACGCCCGTGAATCAACAATATGACACACTCAAGATGATCAGACAATACTCACACCTCATTCCCTATGGTAGGACGACGATCATAATACGGTCCTAGTCTAAGTTTGGCCAAACTCTCGAGTACCAATTATACCCGATTCAACAACTGGTAACCTAAATGGTAAACCAATCCCATAGTCTTAAATCAAGTAACACGCAGCTACTCGATGGAGCGACCTCGTGGACCTAGTACCAACAATATGGCACAAGGATCTACCCACTCAGTGGTAACCTATCAATAGGTGGCACTTGTTCCAAAACAAGGGAAATCAAAGACCCTTGCTACCTCTCAAATAGACTCAACTAAAATTACATATAAGTGTTCTAACCACACAAGAAAACAGTAGGATCCGTTCACTTGTAAGTCTATCATTCATAAGTCACCCCAACATTTACATGTTTGAATCATCAATTTCATTCAGCTAACAATATCAATACTAACTGGGTTTATAGTTAATAAAGCAAATGCTATTAAACAACAAGACACGGTATAAACAAGTCAGACAACTCATTATTAACAAATGACAACACCATTTAGTGTTAGTACAAACATATTCCATCCACTATCACTAAGTTCATCATTAATGAGTGTAATTATACGTAGTGGAACAAATATCTCACTTAACCCACAACGAACAGCCAAGACAAGGCAAAAACGAGAGGCCCGATCGGGAAAAAATAAGCTAGGCGGGCTGCTATACCTTCAGATGATCAGACCATGTCTATATCAGGAGAGCAAAGCCTCTATGTTCGTAAGGCTATACCAGCAATAGAAACTCACTTCATGCAGTATTACCATAACTTACATGAATAATTTGTCGTAATTAATAGTTCATTATCGACCCACCACACTCACAAACTCAATCACAAACTCAATAAATATTGATGACCATGAGAGTCAGTGCTACGTTAATCAAAGACAAGCAACTTTAGAGTTTACTGCATACCTATTACCACACCCACATATATTCAATTTTTCAATAATCTATCTGAAACATCAATAAAATTCATTGAGGCAAGAACTTTAAACATCGATATACTAACAAGGAGACATCCAGATCATGCTAAACACACCCAATGTCCTACAATCATGTCTTAGAGGCTAAAATACAATTAAGGGGTTAGCCTAGTTACCTTATCGGAACGCTTCTTGTCAATAACATAAAGGAGTCGATATCGCCGTCGACGTAGTAAACCCGGTTAGAAGTGAAAGCACTACTGATAGAAACGGTGATGGAGACAAATTGGTGATGTCGAGACATTGAAGAGCATGTCGGGATGATAAAAACGCCAAAACACAGAGGAAGGAGCAGTCAATAGATCAGAGAAAGGACCAGCGCACAGCAACTCACATAAAAATTGGTGATAGGTTTAGGTTAATCTTAATTCTTTTGTTCAGTTTGATAGATGAACTCTTCGGTCTATTAGTCCACAATTTGGAGTATATAATCCTGAACAAGTTTTTATCATCTAATAAGAATATCGAGAATGGTAAAAATGTTTTTAGGCTAAAATTGTACGATGGTACCCACCCGTTTTAACCCATCTGAAAGTAAGTTATCTGAGAAAATGAATAAAATTAAGGTCGAAGGCTAAAATATAAACTTTAAATCAAAATATAAATTTGTAAATTATTAATTAACTATTTAAAAACATGGGGTGTTACATGTTGGGTGATGATGTTTATGAGTGTGAGTAAACTTCGAGGACGAAGTTCTTTTAAGGGTGGTAGAATGTAACATTCCGTTTGGTGGTTGATCTTTCTTGGCGGATTATCTTGATATTGGATTTTCTAGTATATAATATGTTAGTGAGACAGAGCTAACGGCATTTGTGGATGGTATTCGGTAGTGCATGGAGTTAATGTCGAGAGGCTATGATGTGGTTGATACGATATCATGAGCCATGTTGCGGAAGTAGCCATAGTTGGTGGAGTTAGTGTTAGGAGTTCATGTTTTGTAGGTTGAGTTTGAACTTCCGGGACGATCGTTTTTAAGGAGGGAAGACTATAATACTACGGTTTTATTTACTGTTGGTTACTCTATCGAGTAGGGTTTACTGGTGTGACTAAACTAGTCATCAAAGCTATCAACCAAAACAATATTTATAACTTCACAAACTACTCTTAGTAAGAGGTAAGTAAAGGTCGGATCCCACGGGACGGGTATTGATGTAGGATTTTCAATTGCAAGTAGCTATGTCTTAGGGTGTCACAAATTCGGTTGAGATGAGGTGTATTCTAAACTAATCAACAAGATGAATGTAAAACAAAGTAAAGCAATAAAAAAGAAATGGTAGACAAATGATTAAAGGCACTAGGGTGCCATGGGTTCATAGGGAATTCATGGGAGTAGATCATGCAAACATGTTCTCAATTTAGATGCAAGCACTTATTGTTGTGATGGGATCGAGTTAGTGTATATCTTATAATCCCTAGGAAGATTTAGGTCTCGGAGCCGAGTCGTCTAGACTGTACAACACCTACAAGTCGACTTAGTCTCCTCCTATTCAACTCTATGCATGGTCTAATGAGGCTCGAGTTGGTTTATGTCTTACAAGCCTCATTGAAGAGATAAGGGATGATAAAAAAAGGCAAGGTTTCATAGTCTAGCCTTTCCTCAAACATAACATGTGCATAGGTTGAAATCACAACAAGCAAGCAAATTAATTATGAGAACATATTAGATTAAGCATGGATCAATCCCCATGTTTGTTTCCCCTAATTCCCCAGTAACCCTAGCCAATGAACTACTCACTCATGATCAAGTTTAGCATGCTAATAAGGTTGTCAATCATACTAACAAAGCAAAACATGATGAATAAAATAAAGTGATTTACAATATTTAAACAAGGGTAAAAAGGAATTATACCTATGGAGATGATCCAAATAATAAAGTAAAGAATAATAGAAGTACTTGATGATTGATGGAAGGTTGTCAATCCTCCAAATAAACCCAAATAATCTTCTAATTACCCAAATAAAAGGAAGAACAATTGAAAAATTAAGGAAAGATTAAGATGTGATTAATATTGGAAAGTATATTACAACTAAATTAAGACTAAATTGAGAGATGATTAAGAACTAATTAAAGGATTGATTAAGATTGTATTAAGGGTTGATGATAATCTAGGTAATACAATGGGGTATTTATACTAAGATTAAGTACAAGGATTAGGGTTACTAAGGACTTAAATGACTATTAAGACCCTAAAAGAGACTTGAGGAATTGCAACTCCTGAGGGACATGCGCGGATCGTCTTTGCAAGTCCCACCAGGATCCGCTCGTCCTGGCCTGGGCATGGGTTGTCCTGTAAGAAGATCCACTCGGATCGTCCAGGGGACGCTCGGATCGTTGCTCTGGCACGCTCGGATCCAGCTCTGGGATGCTCGGATCGTTGCTCTGATCTGCTCGTCCTTAGCTCAGGATGCTCGGATCGTTAGACAGGATTCTTCTCTTGTTTGGCTCCTCAACAATCCGCGGGGATCTTTTTGGGGATTCAAGGATCTTTTCATCATTGCCCATTTCACTTTATTTATCTACTTAGGCCTCTAGTGTCGGTCTTCTCTTTGATGCTTGGTCATTAGATGGGATCCATATAGCTCCATTTCACTCCATATATGCAAGGTTAGCAATTCTCTCCTACCAAGGACATAAAACCTCAAAGAATATGCAAAATGGGAAACTAAAGATAAGAAATGACCCTAATATATGCTAGAAAGCATGAAAACGAGGCTAATTCGGGGACTAAATGTGCTCAAATATGAGTCACATCAAACATCCCCAAACCGAACCTTTGCTCGTCCCATGTAAACAGGTGACTACAACTATGACCTTTATTTAAACTAGCCAACTAATATAGCCGATATGAGATAATTAGAGGGTCTCACTCTGCCCCTTCAACTCACAACAAGACAACCATGAGGTAGGGTGCCTTCTTGCAAGGCAAGGTGGGCTTGCCAAAATGGCGATACATCCAAGCATTAAGCACACAAAACAAGTAATGGATGCATCTACAAAAATGAATAGCCACTTTCCTCATCTAAGTGGCAGAAATTATTTAGAAGGGAAGCAATTTAAGGGTACACACTCCATCATAGATGTGGTTTCTTCAAGTTACTAAGCCTAGGAGGATACCAATAAATCACCTCCAAGTTGTGTCAAGGTAGGGTACCTTTGTCCTCAATCGTTAAATGCTTTTGTCAAGAGTAGACTCCTTATGGTGTTAGAAATACTGTAGGATCGCGGAATTCCCCTTCTTGCCTAGACAAGAAGAGGGGTCGTCCCCTCTCCACCATGCACAAAAGTGGGTTCAATGGAAAAAGGGATCAATGTATTTTGAGTTTCATGATGGGAGTTTGCATTTGATTTTGTTATTCCCCCCAATTTCTTGTGGCATTTGACATTTTTGAGAACAATTTTTTTTGCCATTTCTTTGATGTTTGGCAATTTTGAAGCTTGACAATTTTTCAACTTTTTGCATTTTTGAACATTTTCAAAGTCACCCTAATTTGTAACGAGGGTGCTTATAATTGAAGTATAGGAGTTCTTTTTTTTATACTCCTCTTTTCTCTGATGCAATTTGCAAACTTCATATTTTTCATTTTGAATGCTTGAACTCAATTTGATCATTTTTGTGCCCATCCCCTTTTTGTTGACAAAATGTGATAGAAGTGGAAGATGGTTGCATGGCTTCAAAGGTCACCTTGGAATAAACGGTAGCCAAGGAGTTATAACACCACAAGGTACTCTTGACTAGGCCTTAATCCATGGGTCAAAGGATACTAGCATGACACAACCTAGGGTGTTTTAAAGGTATACTAATGAGCAAAGTCTCAAGAAGAAAAAGTATCTACAAGGGCCTTATATACACTTGTCAAGCTTCCCAAATAGATGTTTTCACAAAATTTTTACCTAAAATGCAACTACATGCCATAATGCAACTAACATTTATACAACCTAATGCAAATGCTTCTATCAACTAGTATGTCATATAAACTAAATGCAACTCCTAAAATCACATTGGTTTGTGCCGCATCAACCAAAATAAAGCCACATAGTCATTAACATAGAGAGGAAAAAGGAGATTGGAAAGATCATACCATGCGGTCTTCATATTCCTCATGCCTCGGATGTGGCGTAGTCGATCCAATGTAATAGGAGGATAAACAAACACGAGTATATACACAATATACAATACTACACTACAAAGGAAATGAATAAATTTTTGGTTTTTCAAATTTTCAGATTTTTATGGTTTTTTTTGTTTTTATGAAAATAAAAGAACATATTTTTGTGTTTTTCGAAATTTTTCAATTTTTATCATTTTTTGATTTTAAATGTTAAGTTAGAATTCCCAATCCCCACACTAGTATGGGCATTGTCCTCAATGGCCAATACGATAGGAAATTATGCAAGCTAAATGAGAATGCATGATTTTTACACTAATATGCAAACTATATGACATATATACAAGTGATGCATTATAATCTATTCTATATGATGCATGGTTTTATTTTCTGGAGGGCTAATTTGGATTAACTCGCATTCCTTGTGTTTGAACTTCTCCAAACCAATCAAGATACTATTTCTAGTGTCAAAATAGGGAAGTTCATGCACAAGTCAAAGATGTAGTGCATGAAAACTAATTGTCATTTTGGATTGTACAAGTGGGAACAATAAATGAGACACCTCAATGGAACCAAGGTGGGAGTCCTTTAAGTGTTTCTAGGACTCAAAACTAATGATCAAGATTAAAATTTTAAAACAAGAGGTATAAACAAAGTTAAAGGAGGTGTAGGAAACTCACAATGGAATAGGTTGAAGTCAAGTAATCAACCCTGCATATGTGGCATACTCCAAATAGCTTGTCAACCCTCACTTGTCGCTCATTGCGACATCCTCATCACCGGCATCATTGCCGTCATCATCATCATCATCACTTTCATCAATTTCTTCTTCATCTTCTTCATCCACCTCCATTGACCCGGAGGCTTCACCACTCTCATCATTATCATTTGAACCTTGCTCTTCTTCTTCTTCTTCTTGGCATGAATCACTACCTTCCCCATCTTCAACAACAACAATCTCCTTTCCACTAGCCACCCGACTATCCATTTAGGCATCTTTAGAAGCACTTGGGAAGAATACCTCTTTATCCGCCCAACTAGGCAAAGAAAATGAAGGATCAAGGAGTCCTTGCCTAGCTAGATGTAGTAGGGGTGGATATTGGGCACGGTAAGCATTCGCCCAATCTTCATGATCTTCTTTATGCATTTGTTGCATTAGTTGGGTCAGATAGTCGTTGCCTACCATGACATTAGAGCCACTTGGTTTGAATTCTTGGTAGGCAAATGGATATAGTGGAGTCACAATGGAGGAGGAGGAAGAGGGCTTGGTTTTGGTTCCCTATGTTGCTTGATGATCACTTCGGCTTCCTCGGAGACGGGTAAAAGGTAGTCGGGTCTACGGATGCAGAGACGTCAAATCTTGCTTGGCAAGACAAAGGACTTAGCATCTTTGATGAGCCACTCATACTTGTTGTCAAGATTGTCATTCTTGACCCAATGGAATTTGTTGATCATAGTGCTTATATCAAGGAGGTTGCTCCCTTTAATCGGTTTGTAGGTTTTATCTTTGTTGAAATTTGGGTTAAAGTGCTTAGCTAACCATGTTGCTAAGCCTCCGTTTACACTGAACGCCGCTCCATATTTCCCATTATCAATCTCAAGCCACCGATCAAGTAACAGTTGAAGAATGTTGTACTTTTTGGTGAACTTTCCATTGATATTCATGGTGGACTCAAAGTAGGCAAAATCAAGATCGGTAAAGTGATTGGTGCCTTTTCTAGCAATAAAGGTATTGCCCACAAACTTTTGCCATACTCTTATGTCTGGATGGTGAACATATAAAGCATGGCACTCCCGGAAAGAGTCAAATTTTCGCCCGGTATTCGCTTTCCAAAGGGGTGCGGCATCATATTTTAAAGGCTTCTTCTCAAATTCATGATATTGTAGAAGACCAAATACTTTACCAAACTCACTCAAAGCCATTCTTCTACTCTTGTTCTCTATCTTATACAGCTTCAAAGAGCTCATGAATTCCATGGTTAATGAAGGGTAAGTCAATTCTTCCATTTCAAAGAGGGTTAACAACCTCATGGACTCGAAAAATGCTCTAGTTCTCTCAAGCACACCCAATTTTTCTAAGGCATCTTGACATACAAACATAGTGGCCACAATAGACTTTTTAACAAGGGATAAAAATGCATTCCTATGAGCCTCGGTTAAGAAAGTTACCTCTGTAAAATTTAGTAATTGTTCTATAACCGGAGTAGGTGTGGTAGCTTTCTCAATAGGAGTTACGGTTTCTTGGATTTCCACCCTTGGTTGGACCACTACCAAAGCCTTAGATGCAAGAACAGCTTGTTGTCTCTTTGATAAATTTGGGGTTTTGGGTGCCTTGTTTCCGCCTTTTGTTCTTGCCATTGTGTTCTCCTTCTCAAATTTGTATCAACAAACCAATATTGTGCTTGAATGCTCCTTGTTTCCTCAAACTTCAATCAATTCCTCAATCAATATTAGGATTTTCGAATTTGTACCCAAACCCTAGAAAATTGATTTAATTTATGAGGAATTTGATGTTTAGATGGTCTTTTGTTGATAAAGGAGTCATTTAATCTTGTTTTGAGCAAGTTTTGTTTTGATGGTGGTGAATTTTGTTGAGAAATTAGTGTTTTTGTATGAGGGGATTGAGGGTTTTGAGGGAGAAAAGGTGTGTGTTTGTGTTTGTGAAAGATAGAAATGAATTAGGAAGAAGGGGGTCATCCTGTGTTATGCTTAAGTAGCAGCTTGGGATGCGCTGATCAGACACGGGATGCTCGGATCAGCTTGCAGGATTTCCTGAAATTGCAAACCCGTGCCAGGACGCGCAGACCAGTCTCAGCTCGAGCGGATTCCTTCTGGGGATGCTCGGATTCTCCTGGGGATGCGCAGATTTCTTTACAGGATAATTTCATGAACTTGAAGCATGCCAGGATGCACGGACTGCTGCGAAGACGAGCGGCTCACTGATGGGGACGAGCGTCCTGATAATGATCTGCTCAGATTTTCTTACAGCTCATTTTCTTCAATTCAAACCTTCCCAGGACCCACGTCCTAAGGCCAGGACGCTCGGATTGCCTCTGGGGATGCCCAGATCATATTTAGCCCCCACGGGCTCAGGTCTGCCCGTGGGGATTCCTTTTTCCATATCATTCTTTCTTCTTTTCCTTTGTTCATTGTTGTGGGTGCACTATGAAGGCTCGGTTAGCCTAGGCATTTGCCATCCTCACACTTGATAAAACACTACACATCAAAACACATTAAAATACCTCCCTCACTTGCTCTCATGTCAAAAATCATGATCAAAGCACAAAAATGCAAATCCAAAAAATGACAAAGATGCAATAAAGGAAATAAAATGCTTGTTAAGGGGTTAGAATATTTAAAAATGGTGGTTTAGGGAGGACTCCACCAAACTCTCATTCTTTGATGAGATGTCAAGGGGGCAAAGCCAAGGTGTTGTTGATGTTGCTCAACACCTTATAGAAGTAGTCGAAAGCTTGCTCATTTTCATTATAAAGATCTTAAATAGATCTTTGTGCATTGTGTTCTTCATGGTGGTGACCCGAGTCAAGATGATGACAAGGATAAAAAAAGCCTTGGTCTAAGGTCATACCATTTCCAATATAAGGATTGACTAATCCTTTAAATTCGTCATCCCATAGACCGCAAACTTAACTAGCGTGTTCCCCAATGATGTCATGAGTTTACAAGAGCAACTCTTCTTTCTTGTTGTCATGGCCAATGAGACCTTCTTCATTACTTCTCATGATGGGTGAGCTATTCAAGCTTTCATTGTTGTTGAAAATTCCTTGCTCTCCGAATAGAGCTACTTAAAGGTCATCCACTTCCTTCTTCCATATGGGTGGTGTTGCTTTACCCATAGCTTGATCTTTGCATAGAGATGCTAACTTCTTTCTATCACTTTCTCGGCTATAATGATCAATCATGAAGCATGGCTCATGTAGTCGGGGAACTCTCATTGTTTTGTCAAGATTGAAAGTAATTGTCTTATCCCCTACTTCAAGTGTGAGCTCTCCATGTTTCACATCGATTACCGCTCCCGCGGTATGCAAGAAAGGTCTTCCTAAGATGATAGGAATGTTGGAATCCTCCTCCATGTCTACAATGACAAAGTCTACCGGAATGAAGAATTTGTCAATTCTCACGGGCACATCCTCCCATACCCCTAAAGGTATCTTTGTTGATTGATCCGCCATTTGAAGAGTAATGTTGGTGCATTTGAGCTCTCCCATTCCTAGCCATTTACACACCGAGTATGGCATCACACTTACACTTGCTCCAAGATCACATAATGCTTTGTTGATTGTAGTGTCGCCAATGGTGCATGGAATAGAAAAACTTCCCGGATCTTTGAGTTTTGGAGGGGAACTTCCTTGAAGAATAGCACTACTCACTTTGGTAAAGGCAATAGTCTATAGCTTTTGGATGGATTTCTTCTTGATAAGACTATCTTTCATGTACTTTGCATAGGCCGGAACATGATTGATCAATTCCGTGAATGGGATTGAGACTTCTAAGTTCTTCACAATTTCCATGAACTTTCCAAGTTTTTCATCAAACTTAGGCTTAGCTTGACGACTTGGGAGTGGAAGTCTAATTACAAGAGGCTCCTTTTCCTTAGCCTTCTCTTCATTCTTCTTCTTTGAAACTTCATTGGTAGAAGGATCTACCTCCTTAGAGTTCTCCACAACTCTTTGCTTGTCACTAGCATCCACAATATCTTCATCAATTGGCCTCTTCGGCCCTTCAAATCTTGTACCATTCCTCAAATGGATGGCATTAACCGTCTCATGTCTTGGGGTTTTACTTTGAGGTGGTAATTGCTCCTTTTACCTTTGAGAGCTAGAAGATGCTAATTAAGTCATTTGAGTTTCTAACATTTTGGTTTGGGCAAGTATGTTGATGGTGATTTCCTTAGCTTGGCTATCTTTTTGCATTTGGGTGAAGAATTCTTATTGGTTCTTTTCCATTTGGAGGACCGCTTTTTGAACATCAACGCTTTGGTCATTCGATTGGTTGTAGTAAGGTTGATTTTGATAACCTTGGCTTTGGTTGAAAAAGGGTTTTTGAGCTTGATTTCTCATTGGAGGTGGGGTGTATGTTGGTTGGGGGTTTTGAACATTTTGGCTCTTGTATGAAATATTTGGATGAAATTTGGTATTCTCATTATAGTAGTTAGAATAAGGGGTACCACTCTTATATGCTTGGAAAGCATTCACTTGTTCATTTGTTCCCCTACATTCACTTTGCTCATGTCCCAAAGTTCCACAACTTTCACATACTTCACTTGGAATTGAGGATGATGCCACCATAGCATTGACATGTTGTTTGGTTGATTTGGAAGCTTCATCAAGCTTCGCCATGGCCTTCTCAAACATCAAATTGATGGTGTCGATATGAGCACTTAGTTGAGCACCCAGTTGTGTGATGGAATCTATGTCATGCCTTCCTCCTCTAGTGGCCTTTCGAGGCCTACTAAATTGGGAATTATGAACCGCCATCTCTTCGATTTTGGCCCATGTTTGATTGTCATCAACATCGATAAACATCCAATTGGATCCGATATTGAGAATGTTGCGGGAATCTTCATATAGACCATTCCAAAATTGTTGTACAAGGAACCACTCACTAAGCCCATGATGTGGACAAGAACGACAAGTGTCCTTAAATCTCTCCCATGCTTCATCCAATGATTCTTCATCCCTTTGCTTGAACCCGGTGATTTGGGCTCTCAACATATTGGTCTTCTCCGGAAGATAGAATTTCTTGTAGAAGGCAAGTGCTAACTTCTTCCATGAATCAATACTAAGGGTAGCCTTGTCTAGGCTCTTCAACCATTGCTTTGCGGTACCGATCAAAGAAAAAGGAAACAATACCCATCGGATTTGGTCTTGAGTAACTCCGGTTTGAGAAATCGGATCACAATAGTCACAAAAAGTCTCCATATGTGAATGAGGGTCTTCACTAGGCATCCCTCTAAATTGACTTATCTCAACTAATTGTATGAATGCGGATTTGGCAATCAAATTACCGGTTAAATGTGGTGGTGTAGGAGTACCATTTGGTAGGTTCTCCTCATTTGGTACGGAATGTGATGATAATTTAGGCATTGTGGGTTGATTTTGTGGTTGGTTTTGAATTGGGTTATCCTCTCCTTCTCTTGCAAAAGGGTTGACAAACTCAATGTTATTGGTTGAATGTCCACAATCTCACCAATACCTACAACTCTTGAAGTACCCCTAGAACCTCTTCTATTGTTGGTTAAGGTCCTTTCAATCTCGAAATCAATAGGTAATAAATTACCTTGTGATCTCCTAGTCATGAAAAATATCAAACAACTCGAAAACAATTAGAACAACCTTGAGGAGATTGACTTCCCCAAGGTAAAGAAAAACAGAACTACAAACAATTAACGAAAATTAAATCAATTTAACACCGTCCCCGACAATGGCGCCATTTTTGGTGTGACTAAACTCGTCGTCAAAGCTATCAACCAAAACAATATTTATAACTTCACAAACTACTCTTAGTAAGAGGTAAGTAAAGGTCGGATCCGGAGGGACGGGTATTGATGTAGGATTTTCAATTGCAAGTAGCTATGTCTTAGGGTGTCACAAATTGGGTTCAGATGAGGTGTATACCAAACTAATCAACAATATGAATGTAAAACAATGTAAAGCAATAAAAAGGGATTGGTAAACAAATGATTAAAGACACTAGGGTGTCATGGGTTCATAGAGGATTCATGGGAGTAGATCATACAAACATGTTCTCAATTTAGATGCAAGCACTTATTGTTGTGATGGGATCGAGTTTGTGTATATCTTACAATTCTTGGGAAGATTTAGGTCCCGGAGCCGAGTCGTCTAGACTGTACAACACCTACAAGTCGACTTAGTCTCCTCCTATTCAACTCTATGCATGGTCTAATGAGGCTCGAGTTGGTTTATGTCTTACAAGCCTCATTGAAAAGACAAGGGAGGGTAAAAAAATAGAAGGTTTCATAGTCTAGCATTTCATCAAACATAACATGTGCATAGGTTGAAATCACAACAAGCAAGCAAATTAATTATGAGAACATATTAGATTAAGCATAAATTAATCCCCATGTTTGTTTCCCCTAATTCCCCATTAACCCTAGCTAAAGAACTACTCACTCATGATCAAGTTTAGCATGATAATAAGGTTGTCAATCATACTAACAAAGTAAAACATGATGAATAAAGTAAAGTGATTAACAATATTTAAACAAGGGTAAAAAGGAATTATACCTATGGATATGATCCAAATAATAAATCAAAGAATAATAGCAGTACTTGATGATTGATGGAAGGTTGTCAATTCTCCAAATAAACCCAAATAATCTTCTAATTACCCAAATAAAAGGAAGAACAATTGAGAAATTAAGGAAAGATTAAGATGTGATTAATATTGGAAAGTGTATTACAACTAAATTAAGACTAAATTAAGAGATTATTAAGAACTAATTAAAGGATTTATTAAGATTGTATTAAGGGTTGATGATAATCTAGGTAGTAAAATGGGGTATTTATACTAAAATTAAGTACAAGGATTAGGGTTACTAAGGGCTTAAATGACTATTAAGACCCTAAAAGAAACTTGAGGAATTGCAACTCCCGAGGGACATGCTCGGATCGTCTTTGCAAGTCCCACCAGGATCCGCTTGTCCTGGCCTGGGCACGGGTTGCCCTGTAAGAAGATCCGCTCGAATCGTCCAGGGGATGCTCGGATCGTTGCTCTGGCACGCTCGGATCCAGCTCTGGGAAGCTCGGATCGTTGCTCTGATCTACTCGTCCGTAGCTCAGGATACTCGGATCGTTGGACAGGATTCTTCTCTTGTTTGGCTCCTCAACAATCCGCGGGGATCTTGATGGGGATGCAAGGATCTTTTCATCATTGCCCATTTCACTTTATTTATCTACTTAGGCCTCTAGTGTCAGTCTTCTCTTTGATGCTTGGTCATTAGATGCGATCCATTTAGCTTCATTTCGCTCCATATATGCAAGGTTAGCAACCCTCTCCTACCAAGGACACAAAACCTCAAAGAATATGCAAAATGGGAAACTAAAGATAAGAAATGACCCTAATATATGCTAGAAAGCATGGAAACGAGGCTAATTCGGGGACTAAATGTGCTAAAATATGAGTCACATCATTTACTCTGTCGAGTAAGTGAGTGTTCCATGCAAAACAGTGTACTGCTGATGGGTACTTGATCGAGTAAGTGGGTTACTCGATCGAGTAGGCGGCACTCGATCGAGTAAGTTGGTTTTATGGGTTTTTTTGACGGGTTTTGATATCAACATGAAAAAGATCTATAAACTTAATCCGTCAGTTTCTTTTCATTTTACCCTACTTTAACTTTCATAAAGATTAAAACAAAGTTACGTTCCTTCTCTCTCTCTCTCTCTCTCTCTCTCTCTCTCTCTCTCTCTCTCTCTCTCTCTCTCTCTCTCTCTCTCTCTCTCTCTCTCATTGCTATCAATTTCAAGGCTTGTGTCGTCGGAATCCTGAGTTCTTTACGCCGTTGAGATTGTCGGATTGTGGGTAAGATCCTAGTAGAGTTTTTATATTGTTTTATAGATTTTGGTTGAAACCCTAATTGGGTATTCTGGGGGTTTTTGGAGTATTGTGATTCTTAGATGGTCATTGTATTATTGTGTATTTGATAGGAGGTGATTTCGTAGAGGAACGTTTCTGATTAGCTGATTGTGACGATCTTGATGATTGGTTTTCTAGGTAGGGTTTCTCTACTCGGTTATTGATTACATTGTGTTAATGGTGGATTGTTGTTGGTTATTTACTGTTGTTGATCTTTATCGTATTGGTAATTGTTGTTGTATAATTGGTTGGATGTGTTTGTCTGTGGTTCGCGAGGTGCGTCCTCGACTGAGTGGAACCCGCCACAGGAGGGGATGTGCACATTAAGGAACTTGGATTTTTGCTCGGAGTTGATGAGCGGGGATTAGGTGGGAACGGCTTCGGTCCCCCAATGGCGGTGTGGAATATCTATTGCGATGGACATTCTGGCAAGGTTACCCACTTTAGTGTGTAGTCAGGTGTGTGGATGTGTGACGGAGGTGGGTGTTCGTATGTATTGTTATCTTGCTTATCTTGTATTGTGTAATTAGTAACTGACCCCATATAAATGTTTTAAAAACTGTGGTGATCCATTTGGGGGTGGTGAGCAGTTGTCTAGCAGGTATACTATGGATGCACGCGGGATTAGTTGGGAATGGAGTCGCCACGATTCTGATAATAGTCTATCGCTGTGTTATCATAATACTTTTGTTACTTTAGTTGTAGTTTGGTTTTAGAACAGTTGTACTTTACTTTACAGTTGGTTTTGATGTAATCACTTTAACGTTATGCTTAAATTATGTTTCTTGATGGTCAGTTTTGATTACTGTGTCTCAGGAAACCGAGATGGTAGCACTCCCATGCATTAGGTGGTTTTGCTAAGGCACCTTGGTGTATGGGAGTGTTACACGTCCTTCATTCTCGAGTTGCTTTTCATCGGGCCTAAGGGACTCTCACGCATCCCAAGCGTCCTTTAAAGGTCTGAAAAGGTCTGGGTATTACAGCATCTAAGTACAATGTAGACTATGAAAGACTAATATGGAAACTTAAACAACTCTGTAATAAATTAGAGCAATGGTCGTTTGTATTAGGGTCAACTTCAAACTATAATATCTAAAGTTATAGAGTTACAATTTAGGTTATTTAAATTGGAGGTAAAAGCTTTTTGTCTTATCTTTCCAACGCATGACACAAGTTGCATTGCGATAAGTAACGAAGAAATTACGGTCGTTTAAAATTCAGTGCGCAAAGCTAATTAAGAATGCCGAGGCAAAGGTCCCTTGATCGAGTATAAATTTTAACCGATCGATGAACTCTCGTAGATTTAAGTAAGTTGAATGTTATAACATGGCTTGTCATAGATCAAGGTCCCTCTATCGAGTATCGGCTTTACTCGATCAACGAACCCTCGAGTAACAGCACCAGTTTACTTTCCTAAAATCCAACCTTCCTAATTTGTTAATACTATTATTATTATTATATTAAATCCTTAGGCCGGCCTAATTTAAGATAAGCATGTAAATACCTATTAACCATCAAATTAAATCCCTTTTTCGATATATTATAAGTCTATATAATTATTCACAGAAAACTCAATTAGAGGGAAAAAAATTGCAAATGAAATTGAGGATCTTTTATTTAGCAAGCAAGTTCACACCTTTTTTTTAGTAAGTGTTCTAATCTATGTTTGTAATCTTTTATTTACATTAAATACATAGTAATTATTGGCCTACTATGTATAAGACAATCCCTAGGTCGTGATCTGGGGAAACTAAATTATAATGGGGGATTGTATAATTAAGTTAGTGATTGTATGCAATTGTTTGAATGTTATAGGTAGCAATTTCTTAGAGGAGCGGTACTAGAGTCATGTGTTAGGCGTGTGACGCAAGAAGTTGCGAATAGGTAGGGATCTCTTACTCAATCTATGCGTTATTTGTATGAATTGTCTTACTTTTCTTGTGACTGTTGTATAAGATGATTGTTGATGTTGGGACATATACTTGGAACGATTTATTTGGTGTTGTTGGGCGTTGTGATCATTAAATTTATAGGTAAAATTATTGTATATTAATTATTGTGAAAGTCATATTGAGATAAGAAATAACATTTGCCTTTAGGCTCCTTGAAATAATGAGATTATGATACTAGCCTTTTAGCTCCGGGTTTATTCTGGGGATCACTTAAGAAGGTTGATCCTGGCTCCATTGAACATGGATGACACCTCCTCATTCTCCTCTTAGGGACCCACCCTTTGAGAGATGTGCACATTCAGGACGGGGATGATACTAATGTCGTTAATTCGATCTGTGATGTTAATGCCATTAATTCTGTTTGAGATAAAGAGATGTAAAACTAATGTCGTGGAGGTGGTCTGTGATATTAAGTTGTGTAGTTAGCGTTGTAATAATGCAATGTTTGGTCCTGGTTTATTTATAGGTGTTGTTATTATATGCTGAGATTGTTTAGTCAAGTTAACTTCAGTAATGTCTGACCCAACTCAACTTTTGGTTGACCTATGTGTGTGTGTGTGAGTGTGTGTAAATTGTCACCCAAGCCTTTCAACTTGGTGGCCTTTTATGAACCATTTTTTATTTCCGTTCAAATGTGGAGTAGTAAATCTAGCAGGTAGTGGATAGTGAGTTGGTTGCTTCGAAGTTGTGGCTTGGGGCGTGAAGATGGGAATAGTTCAAGTCATGACCAGTCTTTATTAGTTCGAGTTATAGTGTGACAGCCGTTATTTTAAAGACTTTCGTTGTAATAGCTTTATTAAATTAGTAGGGTTTCAGTTTATGTAATAAACAGTTTGAGACAGTTGTCAGTTTTATGTACCTTCTATCGTTTTGTCTTTTTTAACTTCAGTAATGTCTGACCCAACTCAACTTTTGGTTGACCTGTGTGTGTGTGTGTGTGTGTGTGTGTGTGTGTGTGTGTGTGTGTGTGTGTGTGTGAGTGTGTGTGTAAATTGTCACCCAAGCCTTTCAACTTGGTGGCCTTTTATGAACCATTTTTTATTTCCGTTCAAATGAGGAGCAGTTAATCTAGCAGGTAGTGGATAGTGAGTTGGTTGCTTCGAAGTTGTGGCTTGGGGCGTGAAAATGGGAACAGTTCGAGTCATGACCAGTCTTTATTAGTTCGAGTTATAGTGTGACAGCCGTTATTTTAAAGACTTTTGTTGTAATAGATTTATTAAACTAGTAGGGTTTCAGTCTATGTAATAAACAGTTTGAGACAGTTGTGAGTTTTATGTAATTTTATTAATGTACCTTCTATCGTTTTGTCTTTTTTATTCACTACATCGGACAACCGAGATGGTAACAGTCCTGATTTTCAGGGAATGCCTTGGTAAAGATTCCTTGATAGTTGGGGGTGTTACACTGGGGGCCTAAGACAAGGAGATCCGTGTCGATCTCTCTATCTCTTTGTTTTAGACATTGAGATCTTGATGTGACCATAATTAGAGCATATTTAGTCCCCGAATTAGCCTTATTCCCATGCTTTTTAGTGCATATTTGGGTCATTTATTGTCTTTAGTTCTTTGTTTTGGATATTCTTTGAGGTTTTGATCCCCAAGGATTTTATGAAGAAAAAGGAAGAAAAGAAAAAGAAAGCACACTGCCTGACAATCCGCGCGTCCTCCCCCAAAGACGCCCGTCCACCACTCCACAATCCGTGCGTCTTCACTTCAAGACGCCCGGGCAGAAGACCAGAAGACGTCCGTCTTCACCCCAAGACGCCCGGGCAGAGACCACCAAATCCGCCCGTCCCGTGCTAAAGACGCCCGGATTCCCAGGCAGACCCATTTCGTCTTCTTCAAGCTTCAAGGAAGGATGCACATCTTTTTCTAGAGACCGGAGTCTCCCTAGAGACCGGAGTCTTTCCAAAAAGACCGGCGTTTCCCTAAGTAGGGACTTAATCGTCATTTAAGCCCTTAGTTAACCCTAATTCATCCACCTAATCCCCACTATAAATACCCCATTAGTCTAATTAGAAGAGCATGTTCTTCTTAGCAATCTTTAGTGTAGTTAATATCAATCAAATCTCTCTTTAATCTTGTAATCAACAATTAATCAAGTCTTATTACAAGTTTTATTTCCTTAATCTCTCTCTTGTTCATCCTTTATTTTGGGTAATTGAAGATTATTTGGGTTATAATTGGGAGATTGACAACCTTCCAATCAAACATCAAGTACTTCTTTTATTCTTTGCTTTATTATTGGAATCATTAGTAGGTATAATTCTCTTAATCCCTTTTTAATTATTGTTGATTACTTTCATTTATTCATCATGTTTCACTTTGTTGGTATGATTGACAACCTTGCTAGCATGTTCAACATGATAATGAGTGAGTAGTTTCCTTAGCTAGGGTTAATGGGTAATTAGGGGAAACCAACATGGGGAATGATTCATGCTTAAATTAATATGCTTTCATGGTTTATTTGCTTGCTTGTTATGATCTCAACTCATGCACATGTTATGTTTGATGAAATGTGAGCCTATGAATCCTTGCATTTTTTACCCATCACCTATCTTTTCAATGAGACTTGTAAGACATAAACCAACTCGAGTCTCATTAGACCATGCATGTTGTTGATTAGGGAAGATTAAGTCGACTTGTAGGTGTTGTACAATCTAATCGATTCGGCTCCGGGACCCAAACTTTCCTAGGATTGTAAGATATAAACCAACTCAATCCATCACAACAATAATTGCTTGCTTATAATTTGAGAACATGTTTGTATGATCAATTCCCATGAATCCCCTATTACCCCATGACACCCTAGTGCTTTTTATCAATTGTTTACATCCCTTTTTATTCATCTTGCTTGTTTACTTTCATTGCTATTTAGTTTAGTGATCTTCTACATCAAACCCCAATTGTGACACCCCTTAAGACATCACTAGTTGCAATAGAAATCTCATCTCAATTCCCGTCCCTTGGGATCCGACCATTACTTGCCTCTTTACTAATTGTAGAGTTGTTGGTGAAGTTATAAAGTGTGTTTTGGTCTAGGTGCTCCTAACGACAAGTAACCGAAAGATTTAGTTAAATACACGACCAAAAATGGCGCCGTTGCCGGGGACGGTGTTAACTTGATTTAGATTTTCTTATATTGTTATTAGTTGTGTCTTTCTTTGCCTTGGGGAAGTAAAACTCGTCAAGGTTTGTTCTAATTGTTTTCAAGTTGTTTGATATTTTGCAAGATGGACCTTATAGATTGTTTTGTAGAGGGCAACTTAAGTATACCTTTCTTCAAAGATCCCATGCAAGCATTGGAAGCCTTGGAAGCAAGTGAGGCTAAAAAATATGTATTGGGAATTGGAGGTAGATCTTTTTGAGGCCGCTCTAGCTAATAAAGAACTTACTCATGCACAATCCGAATTAGTGCATAACATCCTATAGAGGATGAGCAATCCATCCTAGAAGACATTTTACAAGCTCAAGAGCAAGAGGAATCCATCATGGAATTTGAATGTGATGAGATTGATGAGAATGAAGAACAAGTTGAATATGCTATGAGAATGGAATGTCTAATGGAGATGGAGCAAATTCTCAATGAAACTCCAAAGGAGGAAAATGAGGTACAAACTCCTACTTTAAAACCCCTTCCCCCAAATTTGAAGTATGCTTACCTTGATGAATCAAAGACAAAACCCGTGATTGTTAATGATAGACTTGATGAGAACCAATTGGGAAAATTGCCTGATGTGTTGAAAAAACATGAGAAGGCTATAGGTTATAGTCTAGATGACCTTAAGGGGATAAGTCCCAACTTTTGCATGCATAGAATTCATCTAGAGGAGGACCATAGACCTACCATTCTGAAGGACAAGTAGATCTATATACTTACATATTCATATATGTTCCATTTTAATTTATCATAAAATTAACAAATGATCTTATGCATGCAAACTATTTAACAAAATAAAGAAGAAACATTCATCCTTACATTGGAATTTCGGTTCATATGGGCACAAAAGAGATCTCCTTCTCTTTTGTTCTTGTGCTTTCCTCAATGGATGAACAAGGACTCAAATGTAGAATCCCTCCCAAGGAATGATACCCAAGATATACCCTTAATAAAATTAATTTTATTTATACTAGAATAACATTAATCTTTTAAATAAAATGACCCAAAATTATTTTTGGTCCTCTCTAATTTTCGGTCAAGAGGAGAAAGAAAGAGGAAGTGAATATTTTTATCTCACTAAAAATATTTGTGTGTTGTTAGAATGAATTAATTTACACTAGATGTCATGTAGTGTATATTGGAGAGATTTAGAGAAAACCCTTGGCTCCTCTTTTGTCCAAAAACCGGGTAGGGTGGGGGAAGTGTGGCCAATGCATGCACAATTTGTTCTTTACAAGAATGTATAGGTGTGCATGGCTAGCAATAGGTTTACATCATTATGCTTTCCATTAACTTTAATTAACATAATATATATGTTAATTCCTCCCAATATTTCGGTCAAATTGAGATAAAATGGATTCCATTTTATTTTTGTCAATTGTCAATATGTCACATGTCATATGTTACATAAATTTGTTATGTATTTTTAACATATTAAAAATCAACGTATTAATAAAAATACGTCATATACAAAAATCGACTTAGTAATTCATAATTACTTGTACCAAAATAATTTACCAATTATAAATTACAATAACTTGTATTTATAATAATTCATTCAATTTCAATTGTTTCCTTAAACAATAATTTCATCTGAGTAATGAAACAATTCGATTACTCAGACCGTATCTCATTTAATCAGATTATAACGAAATACGTAAATTTAACTTCCAAAATCGTCCGTCAATTTTTCAAGTAATTTAATTAACTCGTAACGTTATACGATTAATTAAATGATCAATTAAGAGTAATATCCTTTTAGGTATGACCTAGGGGATCAACTGATCACCACCGTCGCACGGCAGTAATGTCAAACTCTAGTCAGCCAATCATTACCGATATATGTTGACCAGTTGAAAGTAAAAATACTTCCCAATTATATTCTTTAAAATGAGATTTAAACATGTATCATTATGATCAACAGTTGTGATCGCATTATTGTCGGAGGACACTTATTCCAACAATCTCTCACTTGTCCTCGACAAGTGTGCGTCACCAATTCTCTTGTCCAATTACTATCTCCCACTCAATGCAAGGTGTCTTTCAGGTCGTACTTGCAAGTGATCATATCGAGAGTGGTTTCCTTGATCTGGAGAATAACTGATTGACCGGATTTATCTATCATAGATACCTTCCGAGCGTAGCCACGCATTTCCAGTTCATTACTCCTCGAGTGACCCTGAGATATTGTTATAACCCGGACTAGGGGTGGACAATTCCTATCGCACTCATTCCCTTCGACTAGCCACAGCCATCATAACCCAAAATATGCCCATTTGACCCCATTTACGAAGGTCGTAGTAACACAAATCAAAGTTAATCAGAAACTGTGCCATCTTAGGCGAATAGTCTTTAGTCAAAAGAATCGACTCATTTGAATACTATAGCAGCTCTCGCCACGACCAGGCTACATAAATTTGCCAGAACTCTATAAGCGGTCATAAGGCCGGACAAAATGTTCCTAATGATGCCTATGTGATCGACTAGTCATCTCACATGACTCTATGGCACTTGAACTTGCCATCAATCGCATCACACTCTAGTCACTTCGAGACGTCACCTCATACAAGTGACTATGGGCAAATACTATGTTAATCCGTGTTCACTTTAACGGGGTTCAATTGTCACTTACAACCCGTTTGGATGTAACAATGTATAAATTAAAGATAAAAGACAAATGTGATTGTGAACATGAACAAAAACAACACTTTTATTTCATTTCAAAATCTAACAAAAACTTGTTACACGTTTAAGTCCCATGGACGCAACATGTCCATCGTGCTTAGCCTGCGATAAAGGCTTGGTGAGCGTATCGGCTATGTTGTCATCCGTCCCAACCTTACAAATCGTAATTTCCTTTCTCTCAATGAAATCTCTTATTACATGATATTTTCTAAGTACATGTCTAGATCTATTACTAGACTTTGGCTCCTTAGCTTGGAAGATTGTCCCACTATTATCACAATAGAGAGTGATGGGATCATTGGCGGTAGGTACTACTCTTAGACCTTCCATGAATTGCCCGATCCACACAGACTTCCTTGGCGACTTCGATGATGCCGCAATGTACTCAGCCTCCGTTGTTGAATCCGCGATTGATTCTGACTTCCTTGAAGCTTCTCCACTAACGGCTCCACCATTGAGCATGAAAACAAAACCAGCTTGTGATTTCATGTCATCTCTATCTGTTTGGAAGCTTGAGTCCGTGTAACCATTAACACGAAGTTCGGTGTCTCCTCCAAACACTAAGATAGAATCCTTAGTTCTTCTCAAGTACTTAAGGATGTTCTTGACAGCAATCCAGTGACTCTCACCTGGATTTCCTTGATATCTACTCGTCATGCTCAAGGCATACGAGACATCAAGACGCGTGCATATCATGGCGTACATGATTGATCCAACAGCGGAAGCATAAGGGATCGTCTTCATGCGTTCTGCATCATGGGGTTCGGAGGGAGATTGAGTCTTGCTCAATATTGTCCCAGTTACCATAGGTACCAAACCCCTTTTGGATTTGTCCATGCTGAACCGTCGAAGAATCTTATCAACATAAGACTCTTGACTTAGTGCCAATATCCTCTTGGATCTATCTCTATGGATCCGGATACCTAATATACGTTGTGCCTCTCCTAAATCCTTCATTTGGAAGTGGTTACCTAACCACTTCTTAACAGAAGACAACATTGGAATATCATTTCCAATGAGTAGTATGTCATCGACATACAAGATTAGGAACACAACATTGCTCCCACTAAATTTCATGTATAAACACGGTTCCTCAACACTTCGAGTGAAACCATTTTCCTTTATAACATGATTGAATCGATGATTCCAACTTCTAGATGCTTGCTTAAGACCATAAATGGATCTCTTAAGCTTGCACACTTTGTTAGGATTTTTAGAATCAACAAAACCTTCGAGTTGTATCATGTACACCTCCTCTTCTAAATGCCCATTTAGAAAAGCGGTTTTGACATCCATTTGCCATATTTCATAATCACGAAATGCGGCAATCGCTAACAAAATCCGTATGGATCTTAGCATGGCTACGGGGGCGAAGGTCTCATCGTAATGGAGACCTTGGACTTGGGTAAATCCTTTTGCCACTAGCCTAGCTTTGTAGACATCGTCATGTCCTTCTATGCCATTCTTGATTTTGAATATCCATTTGCATTGAAGGGGTCTTGCCCCTTTAGGCAAATCTACCAAGTCCCAAACTTGGTTTTCATGCATAGAATCCATTTCGGACTTCATGGCTTCAAGCCATAAGGAGGAATTAGGACTAGAGATTGCAGTTTTGTAGGTAGCGGGCTCGTCACTTTCTATAAGCAACACATCGAGTGTTCCATCTTCTTCGATAAGTCCCACATATCGATCGGGATGGCGAATTACTCGACCCGTTCTTCTTAGTGGAGGAGGTACAACCGCGTTAGACGACGAAGAAACATCTTCTTGCGTCTCTTTCTCGGTTTGTGGCTCTTGAACTTCTTCAAGTTCAAAATTTCTCCCACTCTGTCTCTTAGAAATGAATTGACTTTCTAAGAAGACAGCCTCGCAAGACACAAACAGTTTGTTATCTTGAGGTTTGTAGAAGTAGTATCCTCGAGAATCCGAGGGGTAACCTACAAAGGTGCATTTTTCGGATCTTGGGGCAAGCTTGTGGTCATTCTTAGTTTTGACGTAAGCATCACATCCCCAAATCCTCATATAGGATATATTGGGAACTTTTCCCGTCCACATCTCATATGGAGTCTTTTCGGTGGATTTAGTGGGACTATTGTTCAAAGATCTAATTCCGGTTTGAATCGCAAATCCCCAAAATGAGTTCGGTAACTCGGTTTGACTCATCATGGATCGAACCATATCAAGTAGGGTTCGATTTCTCCTTTCGGCAACACCATTTAATTGTGGTGTTCCAGGTGGAGAAAGTTGTGATATAATACCACAATCTTTCAAGTGTGAATCGAATTCAAGGCTAAGATATTCCCCACCACGATCGGAACGTAGTGCTTTTACCTTTTTGTTCAATTGGTTCTCTACTCTGTTTTGAAATTCCTTGAATTTCTCAAACGCTTCACTCTTATGTTTCATTAAATAGACATACTCATGTCTACTTAAGTCGTCGGTGAAGGTTATAAAGTAGTCATAATTACCACGAGCGGTGATACTCATTGGTCCACACACATCGGTGTGTATGAGTCCCAATAGCTCACTAGCTCGTGTCCCTTTTACCACTAAAAGGATTACGAGTCATTTTGCCAAGTAGGCAATATTCGCATGTACCATATGATTGATAATCAAATGGTGTAATCACATTTGTCGAAATTAATCTTTTGATGCGATTCTCGTTTATGTGACCTAATCGACAATGCCAAATGAACGCTTCACTTGGGTCACTTGATTTGAGTTTCTTTGATTGAATGTTGTAGATATCATTAGTCGGATTTGAGGTCTCTAAAATGTAAATTCCATTGATAGAGGAAGCTTGGCCTATAACCAAGTCGTTCCTAGAAATAGTACAACGATTGTTCTTAATGACAAAACAAAAACCGTCCATGTCTAACATGGCGATTGAAATAATGTTTTTAGAGAGTGTAGGCACATAAAAAAAATTATGTAAATACAACTCAAATCCGTTAGGCAAAGCTAAAACATAAGTTCCTTTGGATTCGGCCACTACTCAAGCTCCATTTCCAAGGCGTAGATCCACATCTCCCTTGCTAAGCCTCTCCACATCTCTTAAACCCTGTAAATGATTACAAAGGTGAGAACCACAACTGGTATCTAGTACCCATATCGTAGTGGAAGTATAATTTATGTCAATAACATAAATTTCTTTAGGAATTTTACCTTTTGGAATGATGATTCCTTCCCTTATATTTCGCAAATATACGGGACAATTCCTAAGCCAATGTCCCATGCCATAGCAATAATGGCACTCATCATTAACTTGCTTGAAGTTTTTGATTTTCTTTCCCTTCTTCTTGAACTTTTTGCCCATTGAAGCAAGAACTTGATTGCTTGAGCTCCCACTAGTTTTGGCATCTTTATCTTCCAGAGACAAAGACCCTATAGATTGTATGAGGTAGTCTTCCTGAGACGGGCTCACACGAGGTCTAGTAGTAGTAGGTGGTTTAGAAGAACTGATGAAGTTAAGGTTTCCATCCGAACCTATCCTAAAATGAAGTTCTCTAGTAGTGTCGAAATCATTGTTGGAGCAAACGTCGTCAAAAACATTGTGGTAAGACTCAATAGTTATCGGTGCGGTAGCATTTGATGGATTCATTGTAATGAACTACAAGTATGGAGGAAAAGGAAATATTAACATTTGTCTTTTTAAATCATACTTGTAAAAGATTAACAAGATATGAGCATTTATATAGTGACCTCTACCCAACTATCATAAATGATTCCAAGATCCAAATTCATATTAACTTGGGCACGGTATGGCCGATGAAACCCTTATCAATATAACTCGGTGGATTAACGTTTTAATCGATTCTACTTTTAGAACTCTTGGTCGATAAAATTACTCTAATAATTATCTTTAGCCCAAAACACATCCGACAAGGGCACGGTATGGCCGATGAAACCCTTATCAAAAACTTTTGTTGAGTTCAATCCAAATTTCGAATAAATGTGTCCATGATCCAAATCCATATCAATTTAGGCACGGTATGGCCGATGAAACCCTCATTAACATGAACTCGGTGGATTAACATTCATCACCCACTTCCCCTACGTAACAAGGTTTGTACCCCGGAAGGGCCGAGTGCACTCCCTCGCGAAATAGGTTTTCATGGTTTCTACTATTTGGTAAGGCTGTGTCTCAATTAATTGTTTTAGCGAGAGGTCATGTCAATTTATAATCTATCACGTTTTAAGTGAACTAAAGCGGTGAACTAATATAATTTTAATTGACACGGTCGATAAACTCGATGGAAGAAGATGCATGTTTTAGTTATGGCGATTTAGCGATGCATGCGACATATAAATAAAATGCAAACATAAAATAAATCCTAGTATGGCCTTCCTAAAAATAGAAAAACTATTTAACTATTACATATTCGGAAACCAACTCCATTGGTCCCTTGAACTTCGGTTGTGGCACGCATCTCGAGGTAACACCATCTTAATGTATCGCCATCTTGAAGAAATCCGTCTTGGGGAACTCCGAGATAAATTAAATTACATAGCAAATTACATAATTTCCTATTATACATTTGTAACTAAAATAAAATAAATCTATTAAATTACAAAACGGTGATACGAGATGACAAAAAATTACAACCGAATCGATATTCCCATACATTTCGGGAAATACCAATTAAAACTAAGGCCATACTAAGTAAAAATTACATAATTCAAAAATTACATAAATTAAATGATGACAATCATAAAGAAAATGCAGCAATATAATATGTATGAACATGCCCAATTATATGCTAAATCGCCTTTAAATAGCCAATATCGTATATTACTCGGTTTTTACGGATTTGCGTGATTTCAACATTTTATAATCACAAAAATTACATAAATTCATATTTATGCATAAGTTAATTACCCTAACCTCTTAGGACTCAAAATTTAGTCTTCACTAATTATTTGACCATAATTAACTCATATTTCTAAAATTGTTCATTAATGGACCAAAAATTACAAAAATAAGCTATAAACTTCAAATAAATCACAAAATTTCAGATAAATTCAAAATTTGAAATTTAAACTCATGAACATTCTGGAAAAATACCATGACACTCATAATGTTCAAAACTTAGGTTAAAAATTTCGAAATTTTTCCGGAAAAACAATGTTGCGGTTTATCGGTTTTTTAACAAAATAATCATAAAAACATGAGAAAAATTATATTCATTAACTTTTTAATTTTAGATCTGAAAATGATAATAAAATGCAACATTTGACATTTTTCCTTAGTCATGGAGTATGTTTTATTAATTTTTTTCACTAATAATGTCACTATTTATGCTATTTTTCTTCAAAAAATCATAAATCATGCACAAAGACTTCAATATAGCCTATTATTTTACACACATCTTGTAAAATTGCATGTGACAACATACTAAATTTCTATGACCATATTCGAAATTTATCTCATATTAACCTATTTTTTACTTAAATCCGATTTTAATAATGAAAAATCCATTTTTCGAGCATAAGAAGTCCAAAAATTTTGAAACTTTACAAGTTATCTCAAAATAATATATGTGACAACATATACAAAAATCACTGGAAAATTCGAAGTTTAGCTAATTTTAGTCTGAAAATGACATTTATACTCATAAAATCATATTTTAATCTCATTATTATGTAATATGAACAATAAAAATCCATAAAATAACCAAAATATCCTAAAAACATTTTAGGACCAGAAATTTTAACATGCATAAATTAATTTCGTGATATATCATAATAACACAAATTATATAAGTTTTATATGTTAATCTTTATAACTCGGAAAAACTTTTAACCGATTTGCATGCACACAACCATTGCTCTTGATACCGATTGAAGGACAAGTAGATCTATATACTTACATATTCATATATGTTCCATTTTAATTTGTCATAAAACTAACAAATGATCTTATGCATGCAAACTATTTAACAAAATAAAGAAGAAACATTCATCCTTACATTGGAATTTCGGTTCATATGGGCACAAAAGAGATCTCCTTCTCTTTTGTTCTTGTGCTTTCCTCAATGGATGAACAAGGACTCAAATGTAGAATCCCTCCCAAGGAATGATACCCAAGATATACCCTTAATAAAATTAATTTTATTTATACTAGAATAACATTAATCTTTTAAATAAAATGACCCAAAATTATTTTTGGTCCTCTCTAATTTTCGGTCAAGAGGAGAAAGAAAGAGGAAGTGAATATTTTTATCTCACTAAAAATATTTGTGTGTTGTTAGAATGAATTAATTTACACTAGATGTCATGTAGTGTATATTGGAGAGATTTAGAGAAAACCCTTGGCTCCTCTTTTGTCCAAAAACCGGGTAGGGTGGGGGAAGTGTGGCCAATGCATGCACAATTGTTTCTTTACAAGAATGTGTAGGTGTGCATGGCTAGCAATAGGTTTACATCATTATGCTTTCCATTAACTTTAATCAACATAATATATATGTTAATTCCTCCCAATATTTCGGTCAAATTGAGATAAAATGGATTCCATTTTATTTTTGTCAATTGTCAATATGTCACATGTCATATGTTACATAAATTTGTTATGTATTTTTAACATATTAAAAATCAACGTATTAATAAAAATACGTCATATACAAAAATCGACTTAGTAATTCATAATTACTTGTACCAAAATAATTTACCAATTATAAATTACAATAACTTGTATTTATAATAATTCATTCAATTTCAATTGTTTCCTTAAACAATAATTTCATCTGAGTAATGAAACAATTCGATTACTCAGACCGTATCTCATTTAATCAGATTATAACGAAATACGTAAATTTAACTTCCAAAATCGTCCGTCAATTTTTCAAGTAATTTAATTAACTCGTAACGTTATACGATTAATTAAATGATCAATTAAGAGTAATATCCTTTTAGGTATGACCTAGGGGATCAACTGATCACCACCGTCGCACGGCAGTAATGTCAAACTCTAGTCAGCCAATCATTACCGATATATGTTGACCAGTTGACAGTAAAAATACTTCCCAATTGTATTCTTTAAAATGAGATTTAAACATGTGATCATTATGATCAACAGTTGTGATCGCATTATTGTCGGAGGACACTTATTCCAACAATCTCTCACTTGTCCTCGACAAGTGTGCGTCACCAATTCTCTTGTCCTATTACTATCTCCCACTCAATGCAAGGTGTCTTTCAGGTCTTACATGCAAGGGATCATATCGAGAGTGGTTTCCTCGATCTGGAGAATAACTGATTGACCGGATTTATCTATCATAGATACCTTTCGAGCGTGGCCACGCATTTCCAGTTCATTACTCCTCGAGTGGCCCTGAGATATTGGTATAACCCTGACTAGGGGTGGACAATTCCTATCGCACTCATTCCCTTCGACTAGCCACAACCATCATAACCCAAAATATGCCCATTTGACCCCATTTACGAAGGTCGTAGTAACACAAATCAAAGTTAAATCAAATGTGCCATCTTAGGCGAATAGTCTTTAGTCAAAAGAATCGACTCATTTGAATACTATAGCAGCTCTCGCCACGACCAGGCTATATAAATTTGCCAGAACTCTATAAGCGGTCATAAGGCCCGACAAAATGTTCCTAACAGTCTGCCTATGTGATCGACTAGTCATCTCACATGACTCTATGGCACTTGAACTTGCCATCAATTGCATCACACTCTAGTCACTTCGAGACGTCACCTCATACAAGTGACTATGGGCAAATACTATGTTAATCCCTGTTTACTTTAACGGGGTTCAATTGTCACTTACAACCCGTTTGGATGTAACAATGTATAAATTAAAGATAAAAGACAAATGTGATTGTGAACATGAACAAAAACAACACTTTTATTTCATTTCAAAATCTAACAAAAACTTGGTACACGTTTAAGTCCCCATGGACGCAACATGTCCATCGTGCTTAGCCTGCGATAAAGGCTTGGTGAGCCGATCGGCTATGTTGTCATCCGTCCCAACAATTGTGATCGCATTATTGTCGGAGGACACTTATTCCAACACATTCAACCTCAAAGAAGATTGAACCCCCACATGCAAGAAGTTGTCAAAGGAGAGGTTATGAAATTACTTGATGCGGGAATCATATATCCCATATTGGACTCTTTGTGGGTTAGCCCCGTTCAAGTGGTACCTAAGAAAGGAGGTACCATGGTGGTGACAAACGAAAAGAATGAGCTAATACCCACAAGGAAGATCACCGGATGGCGTATGTGCATTGACTATCTAAAATTGAACTCCGCAACAAGAAAGGATCATTTCCCCCTACCATTCATTGACCAAATGCTGGAGAGGTTAGCCTCCAACAAATTCTTTTGTTACCTTGACGGGTATTCGGTATTCTTCCAAATCCCTATACACCCGGATGACCAACATAAGACCACCTTCACGTGCCCTTATGGTACTTTTGCATATAGGAGGATGCCTTTTGGTTTATGTAATGCCCCCGCCACTTTGCAAAGATGCATGATGAGTGTCTTCTCCGACTATCTAGAGACCATAATGGAAGTTTTTATGGATGATTTTAGTGTTTATGGAATGGACTTTGACTCATGTTTGTATAATCTTTTCTTGTGTTGCAAAAATGTGAAGATGTTAGTCTTGTTTTAAATTGGGAAAAGTGTCACTTCATGGTCAATGAAGGAATTGTTTTGGTACATTTAATCTCGGAAAAGGGCATCGAGGTCGATAAAGCTAAATTTGAGGTGATAGAGAAACTCCCACCTCCCGTGAATGTTAGAGGGGTGAGAAGTTTTCTCGGTCACGCGGGTTTTTATCGCCTCATAAAGGATTTTTCAAAAATAGCGAAACCCCTCACTCAACTCTTTCTTAAAGATGCCCAATTCCATTTCACTGATGAGTGTATTGAGGCCTTTAATCGAATCAAGGAAGCACTAATCTCAGCACCGATCATTCAACCTCCAAATTGGGAACTACCATTCGAGATTATGTGTGATGCTAGTAACTACGCCGTTGGAGCGGTTCTTGGCCAACGGGTAGGAAGAGCTCTTCATACAATCTACTATATAAGCAAGACTCTTGATCCCTCCCAAGTGAATTATGATACCACCGAGAAAGAGCTTCTTGCCATTGTCTATGCTTTGGACAAGTTCCGTTCCTACTTACTTGGATCCAAAATGATTGTCTTTTCGGATCACCGTGCTCTCCGGCATCTCTTGATAAAGAAGGAGGCAAAACCAAGGTTGTTGAGATGGATTTTACTTCTTCAAGAATTTGACTTGGAAATAAGAGACAAGAAAGGAGCCGAAAATGTAGTGGCGGATCACTTGTCAAGGATCCGATTTCATGATGAACAAGGAGAAACCCCGATCAATGACTCATTTCCCGACGATATTTTGATGGCCATTCAAACACAACTTGAAAGGCACATCACCCCATGGTTCGCCGATTATGCTAACTACATTGTTGGAAAAGTACTCCCTCCAAATTTGAACCACAACCAAAGAAAGAGGTTCCTATTCGAAGTAAATAGGTACTTTTGGGATGACCCAAACCTCTACAAGGAGTATAGTGATGGGCTCTACCGGAGATGCATCCCTCAATGGGAAGTCCAAGGAATCTTGGAAGGGTGTCACTCATCACCCTACGGTGGGCACCATGGAGCAAGGAGGACCATTGCAAAAATTCTTCAATCGGGCTTCTATTGGCCTACAATGTTTCAAGACACAAGGGAATTCATCATTCATTGCGATGCTTGTCAAAGAACGGGGAATATCTCTTCGAGGAACGAAATGCCACAACGGGGCATTCTAGAGGTGGAGATCTTCGATGTTTGGGGGATCAACTACCAATGTCCGTTCGTGACATCCAATAGGAATAAGTACATCCTTGTGGCCGTAGACTACGTCTCAAAGTGGGTGGAGGCAATTGCCACTCCAAACGATGATGCAAAAATGGTCACCAAGCTCTTCAAGAAAATAATCTTCCCAAGATTTGGAGTTCCTAGAGCAATTATAAGTGATGGAGGAATGCATTTTCATGAAAAGAAACTTGCATCTCTTTTGACCAAATATGGTGTCCAACATAGAACCGGCTTGGGATATCATCCTCAAACAAGCGGTCAAGTTGAAGTTTCAAATAGAGAGATCAAACAAATCCTTGAGAAAGTTGTGAACAAGACCCGAAAAGATTGGAGCACAAAGTTTGATGATGCTCTTTGGGCTTATAGGACGGCCTATAAGACTCCCATAGGAGCCTCCCCTTACAAACTTGTCTATGGAAAAGCATGTCATTTGCCAATCGAATTGGAGTACAAAGCTTTTTGGGCAATCCAAGCACTTAATCTTGATCTCAAATTGAGTGGTCAAAAGAGGATGATTCAAATTCAAGAGTTTGAGGAATTCCGACTACAATCCTATGAGAATGCAAAGATTAACAAGGAAAGGACGAAATTGCTCCATGACAAGAGGATTAGACAAAAGGCCTTGCACAAAGGGGACAAAGTCCTTCTATTCAATTCCCACTACCGACTTTTTCCGGGAAAGTTGAACTCTAGATGGATGGGTCCCTATGTGATAACCGAAGTTGGAAAATATGGAGATTTTGAAATCAAGGCGGAAGATGGAAGCAAGTTCAAGGTCAATGGTCAAAGATTGAAACCATATTATGAGGGAGCGTTTATTGGAGAGGTCGAGGTCACCTACCTCGGGCCTTCTCATCCTTGAAAAAACCATCAAAAGGGAGAGTTTGGTGGAGTCCTCCCTAAACCACCACTTGTAAATATACTAACCCTATAACTTGTATTTATAATTTTATTGCATTTCTTTAATCATTAACATAAACTCTTTCCATGAGAGTAAGTGAGGGAGGGTAACTAACGAATTTTGAATGAAGGAAGGGACCAATCTTCAAGTGTGGGGAAGCATTTATGAGAGGAAAGGAAATCAAAGGAAAGATTCGCAGCTTGAACCCGAGCGTCTTCATTGGAATCTGCTCGTCCTACTAGAATCCGGGCGTTTTAGGAAGTATCCGTCCGTCCTTCTAAGCTGTGAAATTGAAAATTTTAGGACTGTCGAATAATCCGAGCGTCTCAGGAAGGAAGACGCTCGTCCTGAGGAATCCGGCCGTGTTTGCAGAAAGACGGCCGTCTTTTTGCGTGTGCATTTCAAAAAATCTCACTGTCTCAGAATCCGTCCGTCTTTGGGAAAAGACGCCCGTCTCCTTTCAGAAGAATCCGAGCGTCTTGGGGTCGGGACGCCCGTCTTTGTGGCGTCATATTTTTGGAAATTTAACTGTGACAGAATCCGGGCGTCTTCCGTAGAATCCGCCCGTCCCGAGAAGCTGGAATCCGAGCGTCTTATGCTCGAATCCGCCCGTCTTCCTGCGATAATTCGGCCCGACTTTTCTTAATTTTATTACACCCCACCACACAATTTGTGACACATCACCCTTCCTTCCACTTGTATTATAAAAACACACCTCCTTATGACTCCAAAGCATATCCCAATCACTCTTTTACCCCACAAAATCAAAAAGCCCCAAATTTCTAGGGTTTCAAAGGCAACACTCAATCCACAAGGAGCATCTTTATACTTTAACAAATCAAAAATTCCAGCTCAATAATCAAGGAATGGCACCAAGGAGATCTTCTTTTAGGGATGGGAGGAGACCGAGGGTAAGAGGAAGCTCTTCCACCTCCCATGTCAACACATTAAGAAGGGAGCATGAAGAAATTGTGGATCTTACAAGACTTGATGACTTCTCAAATGTTGAATTCGTCAATGATGTACATAGACTAGTCTTCCACCGGCTTCTTAGTAAGAACATTCTCCCTACTAAGTTTTTATGTCATAATACCTTACGGAAACTTGGGATTTATCACCAAGTGGAAGCTCTCTTTGAAGTGTTTGGTCTCTCCACCCTTTTCCACATGTATGAACAAACTTACCGATCTCTTGTGCTTGAGCTTTTGAGCTTCTTGAAGATTACAACCTTAAATAGAACAATATGAATAGAATTTAGGTTGGAAAGTGTTTCAAGGATGATGACTCTAGTGGAATTCGCAAATGTGCTTGGTCTCGATGTCTCGCCTACCCGGACATCGAAACCAAAGAAATATAGTGTTGAACCTTTATGGAGGGCCATGACCGGCCGAGATTTCATACACACCAAGGAGTGTCTCGCTTTCCATAATCAAAATCCTATCTTGAGACTTACTTATCGGTTCCTTTCCGGCACTCTACTTGCTCGCCGAGATCCGGCAATTGTGAATCAACTTGACCTTTTGTTCAAGGAATCTTACCTCAATATTCAAGGAAGGAGTGTGTACCACTTCAATGCGCCTCTTGTTCTACTCGAAAAATGGGCAAAGTTTAGGAGTGGTGATGATGATGGGATGAAACACATTGTAAATGGAGGACTCATTACAAAGCTTGCGAAGCATTTCAATCCGAAATTCAATGAGAATAATGAGTATGCTCCTCTTTCGGGAAACACAAGGATAAATGAAGATATTCTTCTTATTCATCATCATTGGATAACCCTTGAGGGGGTTGATAAGAGGATCAAGTGGATAACGAAAGGAAGTGATCCGACCTATCTTCCAATGACCGGACTACCACGAATCTCCCCAAGAAGAGGACCTTTATCACCAATCCCATCCTACCTCATCCCGAACCAAGCAAGGCAAGCAACACCACCTCCGAATCCCCAACAACAACAACAAGAGCAACAATCTCAAGATGAGAAGATTAAAGTGCCTCCCTACCCATTTCCTTATCAACCGTACAACCATCCCAACCCCTTTATCCTTCCCCGTGATGACTTTGTCACGGGAATTCTACAAGATTTTCACTTCCGACAATACGAAGCTACCGTGGACAATTACTATGCACTCTATCCTCAAT
This sequence comes from Silene latifolia, assembly GCF_048544455.1. Lineage (NCBI taxonomy): Eukaryota > Viridiplantae > Streptophyta > Magnoliopsida > Caryophyllales > Caryophyllaceae > Silene > Silene latifolia. The sequence continues at coordinate 89,786,251 of NC_133528.1, forward strand.
ACCGCGATATGGCTCAAAGGGGAAGGATTAGTGAGGAGGGAGAATTTCCCTCTTGGGCACAAATGGACTTACTCTTCCCTAATTCGGAGATGGAAAATAAAGGGGCAAACGGGAGACAAGAGGAAGGGAGCAACAATTCTTGCGTAGGGGACACGGTGGAGCTTGAAAGTGAAGAGGACGAGTTCATGGACCCGAATATGAGTGATGCATCAAAGGAGATATGGGATAGTGATCTAGAGGGAGATGACGGCGATCTCTAGAGGATCACTTCATAGCTAGATGGAGCGGGCGTGAGGCACTCATCTCAAGCTTAAGTGAAGTTTCCTCATCTCTTCTCTCTAGTTTTTAAATTTTCATGAAAGAAGTCTATGTTTTGCTAACTTGTATATTATTTAATCTTGATCATGGTTGGAGTAGTCCTAGCAACATAGAGGACTAACACCTCGGCCCCATTGAGGTGTTCTTATTTCATTGTTCCCACTTTTGAAAATCCAAAATGACAAATTTAGTTTCATGCATTGCATTTTGTGTGCATGAACTACCCCAACTTTAGGACATTAGAAATAATGTCTAACTTGGTTTGGGGAAGTACATGCATACGCAACGGGAGGTAATCTAAATTACGCTCTCCGTCATAAACAAAAACCCATGCATCATGTAGTGTAGATTAGTGTAGCTTGCATTTTGTGTAGAAATCATGCATCATGTTTGCATAGTTTCCCATCATTTTGGCCATTGAGGACAATGCCCATATTAGTTTGGGGATGAGGAATTCTAACTTAACTTTTATTCAAAAATCCCAAAAAATTGAAAAATTTCAAAAAATCTCAAAATTATGTCTTTTAATTTCATAAAAACAAAAACCATAAAAATTGAAAATTTGAAAAACCAAAAACAAGTTCATTTCCTTTGTAGTGTAGTCATGTATATATTGTTGTATAGATATTGTGTTTGTTCTATCCTTGTTCACATTGATCGACTACGCCAGATCCGAGACATGAGGATATTGAAGACCGCATGGTATGATCTTTCCAATCTCCTTTTTCCTCTTTATGTTAATGACTATGTGGCTTTATTTTGATTGATGCGGTAACAACAATGTGAACTTAGGACTTGCATTTAGTTTATATGTCATATTAGTTGGTAGAATCATTTGCATTAGGATGTATATATGCTAGTTGCATCATGGCATATAGTTTGCATGTTAGAAAAATTTTGCGAAACCGTCTACTTGGTAAGCTTGACAAGTGTATATAGGCCCTAGTAGATGCTTTTTCTTCTTAAGACTTTGCTTGTTAGAATACTTGTAAAACACCCTAGGATGTGTCATGCTAGTATCCTTTCACCCATGGATTAAGGCCTAGTCAAGAGTACCTTGTGGTGTGATAACTCCTTGGCTACCGTTTATTCCAAGGTGACCCTTGAAACCATGCATCCATCCATCATCCATGTTCTACCACATTTTTGTCATCAAAGGGAATGGGCACAAAAAGAAATCAATTTGAGTTCAATGAAATGAAAAGTGAAAGAAAGTTTGCAATTGCATCGAATGAAAAGAGGAGCAAAAATAGAACTCCTAAAGCTTCAAATATAAGGCACCCTCACTACATATGGGGTGACTTTGAAAATGTTCAAAAAGAAATGCAAAGAAAAGTTGAAAGTTGTCAAGTATTGAATTGTCAAAAATCAAAAAGGAATGGCAAGAAAGTGTTCTCAAATGTTATATGCCACAAGAAATTGGGGGGAAAAACAACAACAAAGCAAACTCCCAAATGAAACTCAATTACTATTGATCCCTTTATCCATCGTATCCATTTTTGTGCATGGTAGAGAGGGGACGACCCTTCTTCTTGTCTAGGCAAGAGGGGGAATTCCGCGATCCTCCAGTGTTTCTAACACCATAGGGAGTCTACTCTTGACAAAAGCATTTAACGATTGAGGACAAAGGTACCCTAGCTTGACACAATTTGGAGGTGATTTATTGGTATCCTTCTAGGCTTAGTAGTTTGAAGAAATTGCATCTATGAAGGAGTGTGTACCCTTGAATTGCTTCCCTTGTAGATAATTTCTGCCACTTAGATGAGGAAAGTGGCTATTCTTTTGTAGATGCATCCATTATTTGATTTTGTGTGCTTAATGTTTGGAGGTGTCGCCATTTTGGCAAGACCCACCTTGCCTTGCAAGAAGGCATCCTACCTCATGGTTGTCTTGTTGTGAGTTGAAGGGGCGGAGTGAGACCCGCTAATTGTCTCATATCGGCTATGATATTAGGTTAGTTTAAATAATGGTCCTAGTCTTTGTCACCTCTTTACTCGGGACGAGCAAAGGTTCCGTTTGGGGATATTTGATGTGACCATAATTAGAGCATATTTAGTCCCCGAATTAGCCTTGTTCCCATGCTTTTTAGTGCATATTTGGGTCATTTATTGTCTTTAGTTCTTTGTTTTGCATATTCTTTGAGGTTTTGATCCCTTGGTAGGAAAGGAGTGCAAACCTTGCATTTTCTTGGCAAAATGAGACTAAATTGATTGAATTCAATGACCAAGCATCAAGGAGAGACGAGATTAGAAGGCCCTTGTACATACTATAGTAGATGGGAAATGATGAGAAAAGATCCTTGCGTCCCCGAGGAAATCTCCAAGGATTTTATGAAGAAAATGGAAGAAAAGAAGAAGAAAGCACACTGCCTGACAATCCGTGCGTCCTCCCCCAAAGACGCCCGTCCACCACTCCACAATCCATGCGTCTTCACTTCAAGACGCCCGGGCAGAAGGCCCAGAAGACGTCCGTCTTCACCCCAAGACGCCCGGGCAGAGACCACCAAATCCGCCCGTCCCGTGTTAAAGACGCCCGGATTCCCAGGCAGACCCATTTCGTCTTCTTCAAGCTTCAAGGAAGGATGCACATCTTTTTCTAGAGACCGGAGTCTCCCTAGAGACCGGAGTCTTTCCAAAAAGACCGGCGTTTCCTTAAGTAGGGACTTAATCGTCATTTAAGCCCTTAGTTAACCCTAATTCATCCACTTAATCCCCACTATAAATACCTCATTAGTCTAATTAGAAGAGCATGTTCTTCTTAGCAATCTTTAGTGTACTTAATATCAATCAAATCTCTCTTTAATCTTGTAATCAACAATTAATCAAGTCTTACAAGTTTTATTTCTTTAATCTCTCTCTTGTTCATCCTTTATTTTGGGTAATTGAAGATTATTTGGGTTATTATTGGGAGATTGACAACCTTCCAATCAAGCATCAAGTACTTCTTTTATTCTTTGCTTTATTATTGGAATCATTAATAGGTATAATTCTCTTAATCCCTTTTTAATTATTGTTAATTACTTTCATTTATTCATCATGTTTCACTTTGTTGGTATGATTGACAACCTTGCTAGCATGTTCAACATGATAATGAGTGAGTAGTTTCCTTAGCTAGGGTTAATGGGTAATTAGGGGAAACCAACATGGGGAATGATTCATGCTTAAATTAATATGCTTTCATGGTTTATTTGCTTGCTTGTTATGATCTCAACTCATGCACATGTTATGTTTGATGAACTGTGAGCCTATGAATCCTTGCATTTTTTACCCATCACCTATGTTTTCAATGAGACTTGTAAGACATAAACCAACTCGAGTCTCATTAGACCATGCATGTTGTTGAGTAGGGAAGATTAAGTCGACTTGTAGGTGTTGTACAATCTAATCGATTCGGCTCCGGGACCCAAACTTTCCTAGGATTGTAAGATATAAACCAACTCAATCCATCACAACAATAATTGCTTGCTTATAATTTGAGAACATGTTTGTATGATTAATTCCCATGAATCCCCTATGACCCCATGACACCCTAGTGCTTTTTATCAATTGTTTACATCCTTTTTATTCATCTTGCTTGTTTACTTTCATTGCTATTTAGTTTAGTGACCTTCTACATCAAACCCCAATTGTGACACCCCTTAAGACACCACTAGTTGCAATAGAAATCTCATCTCAATTCCCGTCCTTTGGGATCCGACCTTTACTTGCCTCTTTACTAATTTTAGAGTTGTTGGTGAAGTTATAAATTGTGTTTTGGTCTAGGTGCTCCTAACGACAAGTAACCGAAAGATTTAGTTAAATACACGACCAGATCTTGTCAAGATACTTAAGGCAAATATGAATTAAGCCCCGGGTCACTTACCACCCCAAATGTGCTAAGATTAAACTCAATCACCTTATCTTTGCAAATGATCTTTTGAGGTTTGTGAGAGCTGATGCGTCATCTATTATTGTTGTAGCCCAAACTCTTGGTCTCTTTGGTATTGTTTATGATTTGTTGGCTTACAATGAGAAGACTAACATCTATTTTAGAGGTGTTAAAGAGGAGGTTAAACTAAAGATCATTAGTGCCACTGGGTATTCTAAAGGAATCTTTTCTTTTCAGCTACCTTGGTTTGCTACTCCATGATAGCAGGATTAGTTTGCAGATGTATAATGCAATGACCTGTCAAATCCATCAATCTATTCATCATTAGACTACAAAGTTGATTTTCTATGGCGATAGATTATACCTACTTAACTCTGTGCTGTTTGGTCTTGAAAATTATTGGTGTAACATTATTCATATTCCTAAGGCTTTGCTAAAGCTTCTCAACAAGTTTTGTTAAAATTATGTTTTCAATACTAAGGAAGACCATCAAAAGATGTATATGAAGAGTTTTTCGTCTTGTTGTTGTCCATAGGTTGTGGGTTGTTTCAACATTAATGAGGTTCTCTCACGGAATATATCTAACCTATGTAAATAGCTATGGAGAATCCTAAATCATATTGACTCTACATGGACAACCGTGTATACTCAGTACAACTTGAAAAATGCGCATATCTGAACTACTACTGTAAGCCACCATTATTCTGAAAGCTAGAGAAGTGTGCTGCATATTAGGGATCTCCTGCTGTAACTGTATGGTACCAGCACTGAAGCTCAAAAATTCTTGCAACAATGAGTCTCTATCGATGGTTCATTTCAGGTAACTAGAATGTATGACTTTCTTCGTCCTAAATTTCCCGAAGTTATATGGTCAACGGATATTTGGAGGGTACAAGTCCTCTCAAAGACAGTTTCATTACTGCCCCTGTCATCTAATAGAAGCTGCCTACTGTTAAATGATTAAACAGAAGAGTATTATGTCTGGTCAATTGTTGTGTGTTATGTAATAGGGCTAGTGAAACTCACTCACACCTATTTTTCAAGTGTTCTACCTCTGTTGCTCCTTGGAAACAAATTCTTGGTGGGATGAATATCCTAGGTCGCTCCTCTGATCTTTGGCATGAGCTCACCTAATGTGTATCTAGATCAAAGAAAAAAAATTGAAAAGGGGGATGGTTTCGTACTTGTCTTGCTGCAACTATTTATACTATATGGTTGGAAAGGACTTTAGGGATTTTAATGGCAAGGAATCCACTCTGCAAGCTTTGGTCAACCAAGTCCAATTTTATGTAGGTGTCAGAATTTCAGATAGAAACAGTAAGTGCTGATGAGGTGCTAGATCACCTCAATTCTATTTATGCTTAAACTTGAAAACTTCTTTTGTAAGAACCCATTCTTATTTGATTCCCCTTGGTGGTGTATAAATATATGTGAATGATCTCCATTGAGTGCAGATCTGGGTGGGTTCGGGGAGCACATATCCTGATATCCACACCAAAAATTACTAAATATTTATTTATGCTAATTTATGTTGAGTAAAACACATCAACCCTTATAGTTCAGTAGTTAAGATTCGCGTCTTTTTTAGCGTGGAGTTAAGTTTGATTTCCATCAAATACCTTTTCATGCATCAATATATTATTTAATCTGTGGTCATTTGAATAAGCAAAGGTCCAACTAATTTACAATGTTTATACTCTTTAGTTTGGATGTTTATAACTTTTTTTTCTTATAAGCAAAAACTTAAATAATAAAATGTTAACATTTCACCTTTTCTTCTAACAAAATATTAGAATTGTCCATTAATATTTGTACATATAATATAAATGTAGTGATTATTCGTCTATTATTATGTTAGTCTTGTTTTTCATATCTTTTACTTCGAGCATGTATTTATGAGATTTTAGAGTTGACCATTATTTATAATGACCAAGTACGATTCGTATGGCTCGCATGAGTAAGACAAAAGATAATATTACTTTTTATTTAAGACAACTAACATTAATTTTGAATTATTTGCACATCATTAAGAGTTTATATTTAAATGCGTAACATAGGTTATGAAAACATCACAATCCTATTTAGGATCCGAAATAAAAACAAAAAAAATGAAGTGTTAATTTTTATAGAATTGTTATTCATATTTAGATGACAACAAAGTATAATTACATAATAACTTTTCTATTTTTCAATATTTTTCTCTTACAAAATTGTTTACCTATTCAAAACTTATGTAGAATGAGTTATATAACTTTATATTTATAAAAAAATTAGTTTGACACAACTGCGGTTTAATTTATTTGATAGATGATAAACAACTATTGTCGGAAGTCAAATTAATTTAAAAAACAAAATTTAGAAAGATAATAGAAAGGTATATTAATTAATTCCGTAAACTTTTAAATGATATTAATGTCATAACTTCTATTGTGGTTGCTGTTTCACATTGTTTCGTGTTATGTCACTACTTATGTTATAAAACTTCTTAAGTAGAAATGAAACTGAAAGATAATAAAAGTTTGCGGTTGTTACTCATTAAAGCATCTTTTAATTTGGAATAGTGAGTGATAAAAGGGAGATTACTTGTCCTAAAAAAGAGAGTATATAAGTCATATATTAAGAAGGTAATTTAAATAATTACTACCCTTTCACTAAATATTATTGGTGTAATGGTTTTCGCTACCAAAAAAATGGAAACAAAAAATTTCACCTTCTTGTTATACTTGGTATATTATAGTTCATTTTTACTTTGCAATACTATGTCTTTATCTATTGTTATGCATAAGGTTCCTGAAAATTTTAGAAACGAGGGCTATTTGGATAATTATAAGGACCAAAAAATAAAATCCAAAGATGGTTTACGAAATAATTTCTATAAGAAGACATGCCCTTCTGCCGAATTAATTGTGAGAAACGTTACTCAGAGTTACGTTCTTAGAGATCCAACCGTGGCTTCACAACTTTTGAGGATGCATTTTCATGACTGCTTTGTCAGAGTAAGTATAGTATCATTTCAACAAGTAATTTATCTTAATATTTTTTGTGATTAATAATTACTGAGATTATCCCTAGGTATCCAACTAGTGTGACATTATGTTTTCCTAAATTATACTATAGAATCCATGTAAAAAAAAGTTGTTGAACTTATTATAAGTGATTTATAATATCCCCGTACGCATTTGGTTCACCTAGTGTAAATATAATATACCGGTTATTGATGTAGAAAAAAAAAAGTTGGTGCCGCCTAGGATTAATGTAAAGTTGAAACAAATTATGCTCAATATGTAGAACATTATCACTTATTTCTTAATTTGGGGTGCACCTTCAATGTATGTTTATAGTAAAAAAAATAGAGCGAATCACATATATTTTTTCATTTCAATATAATGTTTTTGGTTAAGTTAAAAAACTATGGTTAGCTATATAAATAATATAATGTTTTTAGTTTTGATATTTTTATTGTATTGTTAATATTTGTTCGAGCAATTAGTTGTTGATCAATTTAAAAATATACAATCTTGAAATACATATAAATTAGTTAGTTAATAGCTTATTTCCTTGACAACTTTGGTTTCTTTTTGTAAATCGAATCCTACAAGTGACAATGTGCTAGCTACTAATTTTGAGAAACTTCATAACGGAGCAATGACAAAGACGACTTATTATATATACGTGTGTTTTACTCCAAAATATAATAAAGTGAGTTGTTTAAATATTAAAAGTTGAAACCATCCGTATATAATAAATTCCGCATGGAAATATCTTCAATAACGCCTTATAAGGTTGTAAACGCAATACCTGAGTATAGTCATCTCCAAATTATTTCCAAACCTCTCCATCAACCCTCCCATAGAAATATATTTGAAGTCTTATCACCACGTGCATGTATGCTTCAAATATTATTAACATCCAAACAACATTTATTATATCGATATAAAAATATTAGATACGATTCAACGGTATGGTCGGTATCTACTCCATGTATTTTGAATTAAATTTTCTTTTCAATAGATGAATAATCAAAAAAACTATATTCCCTAAATAAGAATTCCAAAAGGTTCATAAATTCTTTTAAGTTCCTTATTACTATTTCAATAATTTGATCCATCTCTTGTTATACTTATGTTCACGGTCCTATATAAAAATAAAAATAGTATTAATGTAACACCCTCATTTATTCAGGAGCCTTTAGCTACACATCCCAAGTAATGAGAGAGTTACCATCTCGGTTTCCCAAGGTAGTGAATAACAAAGTCCAACTCACCAAAGTACTTTAAATTACAAGTTAGCGATTACATATTTATTACAACTTAACTAAATTATACTTAATATAAAATAAGATACAACTCGCAGCGGAAATAAATAAAGTAATTAAATAAACTATGTGGTCTAGACTTCTAGGTAGACTGGCCAAATCCTCACGCATCTCATAGCTCTCAAGTCAGCTAATCTTTAGTACCTGTCAAATCTGCTCCCCATTATGGTTCATCACAAGTGTTCACGAATACACGGTCAACCATGAGGTTGAGTAGGAAACTAAACAATGAATAAGAATAAAGCAACCTGCAATATCAATGATACACAAATAAATTCTATCACCACAATTTCGTTCACTTCACACCACGGCACACAACCACTTCTAGACACACAGTCATACTCCTCTTCTAGACACACGGTCATACTCCAGGACACAAAGTCCAATGGACACAAAATCCCGCCTCTGACACACAATCTAGATACACCTAGACACGCAGTCCACACCAAGACACAGTCTTAAGGACACGCAGTCCCTCCTCAGGTCCACGACCCTTCCACATCCCGTGCCTGGCCTACACAAAACTCATCAACCAATTCCAGTAATAACAAAATATAATAATCAATAAATCCAACAATAAATAATAACAAATCCAGCCATCATTAATAATAAATCCAACCGTCAATAGTAATGATTCCACAATAACATGAGCCGATAAGATAAATTTTATCAAGCCAATACTAATTCCATTCTTTTCTCACATACCCAACAATTAATAAACATTAATAATATAATTCAATTGTGTAGTTTCCTACCTGGCAAGTAATATCCAATTAAGCAGCTTAAGTGATCCAAATAATTAAAGAAATCTGAACCCGACTATAATTTCTTCACAAATCGTCACCTAACATAAATATTATAATTTAATTATTACCTTCCATTATTATTTATAAATTATATTCATTATTCAAATTAATTATTTATTATTATTATTAAAGGGTTACAATATTAAAATAATTAAAACCTGAGTCACCCAAAATTTAACCAACTAAAACCCGTCACAAAAACACTCAAAAACCTCCCCCTTCATACACGGTTTTGAACTGTGTCCAACACTCCCCAAAACACCCTTAAATCACCACCAACCGACACAAACACTTCCACGAAACTCCTCCCGCATCAGCTCCCTCTGCCACCAGCTTCATCTCACCACTGCCACCGTCACTAATCACCACACACGACCTTACCATCACACACATAAACCCGCCTTCTCCTCCACACACAAACCCGCCTTCTCCTAACACCACATACCACCACCGTCACTACCCAACCTAGCCACCGCAAGCCCACTACACCACACACCCATACACTCTCTGACCACCCATTAAACCACCACTATCAGCCCAGAAACATCTGCCCCCGTGTAAAGAAGCCCTCGCCAACACCACCACAGCCACCACTACCACCTCTGGCCATCACTGTTGACACCACTGTCCCACGGTGACTCCAGGGGTGGTCCCCCCTCCCTGATTGGTTAACAAATGAAGTCACGGTGTTCGTCTTAAGACGGTCACATACTCGCCCCTAATTTACCCTTTTCACGCAACTTCGATCATCCACCGCACGAACCACCGTCCACGGCCTCCCTAGACCACCCACCTTGGTCAACTAACCACCCAGGTCAGAACCCTACCTTACCCAGGTCAAGTCGAGTCCGATTAAGTGTTCAATTACCCACTACAATCCCCACTGCCAATCCCCAACCCCGTCCAATTAACTACCCTAAAACCACCAAGGTCCGATCAATGACGGTCTGGGAAGGGTCTTGCCAAAGTCACGGTGGTCCAAGGTCGTTCTAGGGTCAGAAACACGAGTTCTATAGTGGTGTATAAGGTGTTATACGGTGGTCAAGCTATACGATTACAATTGAATAAACCACGAGTTAATTATTTATAAGACGATCTTATCTTTTATCGTTAATTGCTTCTTCCGTCTCCAAAATCTCCTTCCTCTATTTTTATGAATTACTTTTCAGATTTATCATGTATTTCTATTATAGGTTTAGGGAGTATATGAGGCCAATTAGGAAATTATTGTCGTAATCCGATTATTATTAGGAATTACCATATAAATTTTATTATTATTATTATTATTATTATTATTATTATTATTATTATTATTATTATTATTATTATTATTATTATTATTATTATTATTATTATTATTATTATATATTATATATTATATTAGCCTTCCCATAGGTAGAATTACTACATATCTCCATTACTAATTTTAGTATAACAAGAATATTATTTAGGATTATTAATATTATAATTATTATTAGTTTTACCTATTATTATTCTCTTCATTAATATTATTATTAAATCTGAATCAATTCCCGATCATGCTCATACTAGGCCAAATATAATCGTCTCACTTACCTTATTCACACGGCCCAAGGCCTTATTACTAGCCAAGCCCAATTCCCGACTTGCTTACTTACTTTATTATTCAATTAACGTTTTATTTGCAATTATTATTAGAAATGTCATAAATTAACTATTAAATTACATAAATTATTCTCATAAATTATTATCAAAATACGGGGTATTACAATTAAAGACTATACAATAATATATTCCGATTTAAAAAAAAACACAAACTTAAAAATATACAGATTAGAATTTAGAAACCATACTATTTAATATTTATCTGAAGGTTCACTTTTGCTTCCTTTTAGTACATGACTGATAATAGTTCATACGAAATGAAAAAGAAAAATATATGTTAGAGATGATTATACTCATGAATACAAAAATATAAATTCAAATAGATTGATCGGGAAAGCATAATAGTAAAATTACACAACAATATACACTTGATAACAAATTTAAAGATATATTAGAAGAACTCCATTTTGAGATCAACAATCATCTTATAATGGTCCAAAAAGCATAAACCACTTAAAAAAGTAAAGTAATTTTTATAGAAAAACAGTCAAAAGGTGGGAGTTGGAGAAAACTTAAATTAGAAGAGGGAATGACATAATTAAAATGATTAATTAGTCATGATGGTTCAAAAAGTAAATTGTGAAATTTTAAAGATTTTTCTTAAATTATTTGTACTTATTTATTTACCATTATTTATGAGAGTAGGTTTTTGTTAGGAAATTATGAGAGTAATTTTTATGTATTATTCCTGTTTTGACAAAAAACACATAAACTTAAAAATATATGAAATAGAATTTAGAAATCATACTATTTAATATTTACCAAAAGGTTCACTTTCGCTTCCTTTTATTACATGCCTTGATAATAGTTCATATAAAACGAAAAAGAAAAATATATGTTAGAGATGATTATATTCGTGAATACAAAAATACAAATTTAAATAGGTTGATCGGGAAAGTATAATAGTAAAATTACAACACAATATACGTTTAATAACAAATTAAAAGAAATATTATAAGACTTCTATTTTGAGATCAACAATCATCCATTATTTATCAACTTCAACCTTACGTCATTTTTACCTTTAATTTTACCTCAGTTTCGCGCCTTTTATATTTCTTCCCTCTTCAGATTACCCACGTGATGGTTTGCCTTATCTGCATTCACATACGTTTCATGGTACTTTAAAACTATATAAAAAATACATTGACCAGAAGATAAAACATCAACCTGGCAAAAACTTGACAAGCGAATCAAAACATTGTCGTATGCAAGTCACTTAAATTAAACCAACTAGAAAACATGAATTCAAATATAAAGCAAACGATTCATAAAACCAACAACATAACAAATTAAAATATACTTTATTGGACACAACAGCAAGAACAACAACAACAATAACAACAACAACAACAACAACAATACTCGACAATAATACTCAATATAATCAAATACATAAAATAAACCATAAAATACAATTCACAACTTATAAACTCATGACAAATGGGCATATTTTAAATAAATAAAGTAAATAGAAACTATTATTGGCATTATAGGTTTTATAGTCATTACACAACCATAAATTCTCATATTTTAATTTAATTTTTAATTTAATTTATGGTATTATTAAATTAGATAATTGATTGCCGAGCATCTCAAGAGATGAATTAAATAGGGCAAAATGTTAATGAAAATTATGGGTGTTGAGTAATATAAGGAGTTTTAGTAAAAGTATTAACATATTATATTACAGAAATTAATTAAATAGGAAAAACTTTTAATTAATTTGGTGTGTGTTAAGTATTATGAAGAGTTTTAATCAATTTATTACCATGTTTAATTAAAAAAGTAATAAATAGGAAAATGTTAATAATGGTGGGTGTTCAGTAATATGAAGAGGTTTAATTAATTTATTAACAAGTTTTATTACAAAAATTTTAAAAACAATGAATTAAATAGGAAAATGTTCATAATGGTGAGTGTTTAGTAATATGAAGAGGTTTAATTAATTCCTTAACATGTTTTATTACAAAAATTTCAATTAAAATTTCAATTTAAATTATAAATTATGAAATTTATTAACATATTTTATTACAAAAATTTCAACTAAAATGTCAATATTAATTATAAATTATGAAATTTGATGTACATTTGTAAGGGTTATATAAATTTTGGAAGACAATATATTTAGGGTTATTCCCATCTGTACCCCTATAGTTTTCACTTTTCTTAACTGTACCCCCGCGTCTGACACTTTCCTAATTGTACCCTTAAACTTAGTTAGTTATTCCCATATGTAGCCAATCTACTCTAAACCGTCTGTTTTGCCGTTAAGTGCCAACATGGAATTGCCAACATGACATTCCCCCCCCCCCCCCCCCCATTTTATTCAATATTTCCCTCCATAACTTCCTTTTCATTACTTCCCTTATATAATCTATTAATCCCTCAATTTTATTTCATTAATCCTCCAAAATCCTTCACCCTCCTTTTTTTCCTTAATTATTCATAATTGCTGTCCGGATCCTTCACCCTTCTTTTTTTCCTTAATTATTCATAATTGTTGTCCGGATTAAGGGGAAATTAATGAAGTAAAATTGAGGGATTAGTAGATTATATAGGGGAAGTAATAGAGGAAAGTTATGGAGGGAAATATTGAATAAAATGGAGGGAATAAAGAACAAAAAGGAAAGGAAAAGTCATGTTGACAATTCCATGTTGGCACTTGACGGCAAAATAGATGGTTTAGGGTAGATTGGCTACAGATGGGAATAACTAACTAAGTTTAAGGGTACAATTGGGAAAGTGCCAGACGTAGGAGTACAGTTGGGAAAAGTGAAAATTACAGGGGCACAGATGGAAAAAACCCATATATTTAACCGGGTTTTAAAACGTCGTTGGCGTTTTATAACAAATCGTCGACGTTTTTTTTTAAAAAAAAGACCAACATACCCTTACCCTCTCACTACTCCTTCTTTCATTCTTGCTCTCTCTAACTCCTCCTTACCCGACAAACCACACCACCACCACTTACACCACCACCTGCACCACCAGTGCAGCAACACCATGCACCACCGCAGCAACACCACGCACCACCACAACAACATTTCTCCATTTCTCTTCTCAATTTCTTCCTTATTCTCAAGTAAATTTGTTTTTTCTTCAATTACTTTAGTGAGTTTTTATAATTCCATTTCAATTAGGTTAGTAATGTTTGTATTATTTTATTTCTTTGTAATTGTGTTCATTCTATTGTTAATTTCGCAACCATTATTTGTATTAATTTGAATGATTTTGAATTAATTTGCTTTGATTTTGTTCATAAAGTAGTTATTGTTGTGCGTTGTTGTTGTTGTTTGCAATTGTTGTTGTTGTTGGATTGTTGTTGGATTATCGTTGGGTTGTTGTCGTCTTTGTTATTGGTGCTCGACATTAAAAATCGTCATAAGAGAGGGGGATAAACGTTGATTGTCAACGTCCATGATGGCTGGGGACGATGAAACTCATAGTCCTTAACCAAATAGGACGTTGAAACTCATAGTCTATGCCCATAGGGGATGTTGAAACTCATAGTCCATGCCCATATAAGACTTGGAAACTCATAGTCCATGCCCATATGGGACGTTGAAACTCATCATCCATGCCCATATGGGACATTGAATCCCATTGTCTGGCACCAATATGGACTATGATTTTCATTGTTTATGTGCAAGGCATCAAACACGTAAATAAAGTTCAATTCATGTTAATTCTATTCGCAATGTCATTCAATACTAATTCTATTGATTCTAATTCGGTTCATTCTAAGACAATTCATACTAGTCCACATCCATAAGTTAATTCGAATAAAAATTTAATTCAAACTAATTCGATTCAAACGTGAAAAAATAAGTTCATACTGATTATTCGTCGCTAGCCTTTGATTTAGGTGGCTCGTTATTTGACATTGAATCCGAATAATATTAACAAAGTCTTGTTTTTTTTTTAAATGTTTGTTGGTTGGGAGGATTGGGAGAGAATAGAGTAGAGAGAATGGGGAAGGGTAGTGATGGTCTTTTGTTTTAAAATACGTCGACGATTCCTTACAAAACGTCGACGACGTTTCGCATTAATTTAAAAAACGTCGACGATGTTTCGCATTCGTTACAAAACGTCGACGACGATACTCCTATTTAATATACAAAATTAATTTAAAAATAATGATAATATCCTTTAATATTGTAGATATAAGTGAATTAAATTAATTTATTGATAAATGATTTAAATTAATGTCATGTAATAATAAATTGATAATCCATGTCACATTAATTCGCCATGTCACATTAAAAATATGCAACATCACATTTAAATATGCCACGTCACATTAAATTTTGATCTAGGTGGCTTTTTAGATCCTACGTGACTTTTTCTAGGAGGCGTTTATTTGTCATTTTAGGGTAGCCTTTTAATTATATTTTATAGATTATAATATAATGTGATAGAGGGTATATGGTAGAGTGGTGTTTTCTAGCGATCTTTTTTAGAAAGATTTTTTGTAATGATATGACGTTATTTGCAAATGTAGTATTGTCTTATATTTTGAATTGATTGGTTAAGAATACGTATCGGGTAGAGTATTTCAACAATTATTTTGACATAATTTTGTAATAATTCAAATCTCTAGTTTTATCATTTCATACTCCTGTTAATGGTCAATGAAAAATTTCTATAAATGTGTCGTGCATTTTAAAATCATATGATGATTTGACAATTTAATATAATGTTTTTGGTAATGTGCCTTTCAGTTTTTTGCCAAGTGATGTTTGTATAAATATTTTGTGCTATAGGTTTTATGACTATGTTAACTGGCTTTTAAGTTAAAATTAATTTATATTCGAGCATTTCTCGTAATAAAGAGAGTAGTGCTTGTCAAATAAATTAATTATCATTCAATTTAATATATGAACCAATAAATATGGTAATATAATAATTAAATTTTGTGTATTGTATATAATGGATTTCATGTTCGTCTAGGTTAGATTGTGCACAAATTAGTTACAAATCCTAGAAAAATACAACTAATTTTTTGTATTGTATATATTGATATATCTCGAATCATCTCAAATGCTAAATCATAGTTATAATCCATCAGTGCCTTTAGCCTGTTAAATGACTAACATGTTGCTCACAGTTGAGTTAAATAAAATAATTTATATCATAATTGATTTGTAGTATGAAAATGTTCTAAATATATCGATACCTACAGGGCTGTGATGGTTCATTTTTGTTGAACTCAACTGCAAATTCAACAGCTGAAATGGACGATATAATGAATGCACGCCTGGGAAGATTTGAAGTTATTGAGGATATAAAATCACAATTAGAAAAACAATGCGAGGGAATTGTGTCTTGTGCAGATATATTAGCTCTTGCGGCTAGAGATGCTATTTCATTTCAAGTAAATTTCTTTTTCTTAGTGCTATTGACTTCCACCTTTTTATAATCTGTTTTAGACTTCTATTTCAAATATTTTGAATATCGTTTCTAAAACACTCATGAAAAATCCAATGTTATCAACTTGAAAAGATATTCTATTTAGATATCAATCATGAAATATATTATTCAAAGCTAACTATTGATGCATAAATAAATTATACATAATATTACGAGACAAGTACTTTCATTCTGAAAAAAAAAAAATAAGCATTTTGTGAAATCGGAAAAAATGTAAGTGTTAAATTGTGTGAGAAATTTGAAAATGAGGTATGGAAGACGCGGTATAAATTAATTCTATTTATTTTATATTTAATTTCGTATATGATACAGTTCATCTTACAAGGAATTTATTTTACTATTATTTTTAAATAATAAATTATCTTTTTGAAATTTTTTCAATATTAGTATCTGTATGTAAATTTAACTATAATACAGAGTGGAAATTCTTGTCTTTTTTTTCACCTTGAATATTAATTTTTCAATATAATTTTTTTTCATTTGAAAAATTAATAAATCTTCCTAACATAAATATTTGTAAAAAATTATATTTCACAATTTTTATTTTTAAAGGTAATTAAACAATTGTATTTTATTTACTGCATTATCCACGATACTAGTGGTAATATTAATAACTATTTTTTATTGTCGATAGTATAAAAGAGATCTTTGGAGAGTGCCGACGGGTAGAAGGGATGGTAGAATATCTCATGCATCAGAGGTTCCTTTGAATATTCCGTCCCCATTCTCTTACTTTTTCGTCCAAGAAGAGTTCTTTGCTAAAAAAGGTCTTTCAATCCATGACCTTGTTGTATTATCTGGTATGTTATTTAAACATTCGTATTCATTTGCTCAACGTTCGTTTCATTACATTAGCGTTCCTTACTTCGAAATAATCCTGTTGAGGTAATTATACAATTACGTTTTAATAAGTAGAATTTGTACTTTCATCTTATTTATACGTTGATTTCAACATTATTATAACTTTATAGTTTCTTACAAATAATTGTAGGTTTTCCAAACATTTTATTCAATACTCCTATTTAAATCCAATTTTCAAAAAAATACAAATATCATCTGTGAAACTTGCAAGAGAGATATACATAGCTTATAATGTACAATAAAGGTAAGAATTATACGAAACAAAATCTATGTCATAATCAATATCAATACTCATATAAAAAGAGAAAATATATGGTTCAAAGCTTGCTGAACTTTGCTAATGGTAGGATTTTTCTTTACTTTTAAAATTTTACAATGTTGCACTTAGTCTTTCTATTATGAAACTTTGGTAGATGTCTAACTTTAAGATGATTTAATATAAAAGTTAACATTAAATACAATATTTAATTATCAGATTTTCCAAGAGATTGTTTTGACAATAAGATATACTAAGATATACTCCCTTCACACACTCATTTTCACCCCATTTCATTAAAGTACTCTACTCGTATATTAGAAAAATTTAAATGACCAATACAAAGTCAAACACTAGTTCTAGTTTCTTATCTACTATGAACATTATAGTAGATTGGTAGCTCAAGAAATGAGTACCTAGGAAGAATTTATCAACAGACCATTACTTAGTTCTTTTTCCACTATAACTAGAACTAAAAACGCATGCACGCAAATTAAGAGCCTCGTGATCAACATACTTGCCTTATTAGTAATACACGAAAGAAGAGAAATTGATACTTTCATACATTTTGTTATTACTTGTAATACTTACACCAAAAAAACATTCACAAAAAATCGAGTATTATTAACATACCAATGAGACAAAAATTTTGGCTAATAGTTTTGTATCAATATTATATAGGAGCGCATACAGTCGGAAGAGCACACTGTCAGAAGTTTACTTTCAGGCTATACAACTTCACCGGCCATCCACCAGACAATCAAGACCCCACAATGAACAAAACGTATGCAGAATTTTTGAAGACAAAATGTAATAGCCCGTTTGATATGACAACTACTGTTGAGATGGATCAAGGAAGTTCTAGGATATTCGACAACCATTATTACATTAATTTGAAGCAAAATAAGGGTCTTTTCGCTACGGATGCACAACTTCTTACCAATCGAACTGCCATAAAAATAATAGATAAACTTGTTCTAAGTAACACAAGATTTTTACATGAATTTGGAAAATCCATGGAAAAGTTGGGACGTATTGATCTTAAAACTGGTACAGAGGGGGAGATTCGTAGAAAATGTAGTCTGGTGAATTAATTGAGGAAAATATAATCAATAAAGTCTATACAATATTTTAGGTTGATTTATGTGGAGGTTTATCAGTTGTATCTTATTAAACATGACCAATTCTTTTGAATTGATTCAAATTTATTCTCTATTGTTTGGATTGAGATTTAATTTGAAGTTTGAATGGATAAAGTGGTTTTGAATAGATAGGTGATCAGGATTGGGTTGAAAGCTTCATGAACTAACTAATAAATATAATTATTGTGAAAAATTAGGAAGGTGATAGGGTCACACAAGGTCTGAAGAATTTCCTTACACAGTGAGTTAAAAAGTGACACATGATACTCTTTTTTTGTCATTTTGTGAGTTAATGGCGCAACTAGGAGGGAAACTAATAAAGTGGAAAAACATAGGTTGGGAAAAGTTGGTGAGAAAATTATTCTGTTAATAATAAAAGAGACAATTTCAATTCATTTCTTTAAAGATCAAGTTCTTAATTATCAATATTTAATAATTTAAAAGCCACATTTAAAAGCCACATATTACAAATTTGTTGCTGCTGCTTGATTTTTGAAAGGCAAACCTCGTATGTATGGGAATCATTGTTTGTAATTTAAGCTTGATTATAAAATTAATCTATAACGTAATTAATTTACTACAACTCATAGAAAACTAAGTGACTATTTTAAGAGGAAACCCATGTTAAATTAAGTTGAAGACATCTCATCTACACGTACACATGTGATGACAGCCATTGAGACATGATGGTTTCATTTTAGTTTAGTCGATGTTGTCTTGATAAATGTTTAGTATTGAGCTATTTGTGAATTGAGGGGTCCATACCAAGTAATGATAACGTGTTTGGACAAACATTGGGTTCGAATTTTCTTCTAAGTCATAAATAGCCAAATCTAAAATGAAGTATTGTAATACCCCGTCTTATTGGGATGCGGTTCTCATTTGTGTAACTCAATCTAGTGCTTTGAGGACTCGGTGGATTGGGTGTCTGTAATACCACGGTTTTCTGGGTCTTGTTACTCGACCCAATAGAGCTAACTCGGCCGAGTAGAGTTTCGTATGTTTTATGGCCATGATATTGTCCAGGAACACTCGGCCGACTAGTTTAATACTCGGCCAAGTAAGGGGTACTCGGCCGAGTATTCTTGGTACTCGAGCGAGTAACTGATCTGACAGGATTTATTTCCGCGGTTTGATTAAGGATGATCAAAGGTTATATATATCGTGTTTTACAGTTTACTTTCATTTTTACCAAAATCAAATAACGTTCCACACTCCACTAATCATCCTTAATCACTCTCAAAACAAGTGATCGTTCGTGAGTCTTTCGTTCATCTCTTTCGCGTCAATTCGTCGGTAAGTCACTAGTTTCATATATTTTGTTAGAGTTGTCTGATCGGTCCGTTTCGTGTTCACAATTAAAGGTGTGGTCGTTGGGTCACGTCCGAATCAAAACACAATTTATAGCTTCACAAACAACTCTACAATTAGTAAAGAGGCAAGTAAAGGTCGGATCCCAAGGGACGGGTATTGAAATGAGATTTCTATTGAAACTAGCGGTGTCTTAGGGGTGTCACAATTTGGGTTGATGTAGAAGGTCACTAACTAAAATAGCAATGAAAATAAACAAGCAAGATGAATAAAAAGGGTTGTAAACAATTGATAAAAAGCACTAGGGTGTCATGGGATTATAGGGGAATCATGGGAATTGATCATACAAACATGTTCTCAAATTATAAGCAAGCAATTATTGTTGTGATGGATTGAGTTGGGTTATGTCTTACAATCCTAGGAAAGTTTGGGTCCCGGAGCCGAATCGATTAGATTGTACAACACCTACAAGTCGACTTAATCTTCCCTACTCAACAACATGCATGGTCTAATGAGACTCGAGTTGGTTTATGTCTTACAAGTCTCATTGAAAAGATAGGTGATGGGTAAAAAATGCAAGGATTCATAGGCTCGCATTTCATCAAACATAACATGTGCATGAGTTGAGATCAAAACAAGCAAGCAAATAAAACATGAAAGCATATTAATTTAAGCATGAATCATTCCCCATGTTGGTTTCCCCTAATCACCCATTAACCCTAGCTAAGAGACTACTCACTCATTATCATGTTGATCATGCTAGCAAGGTTGTCAATCATACCAACAAAATGAAACATGATGAATAAATGAAAGTAATTAACAATAATTAAAAAGGGATTTAGAGAATTATACCTACTAATGATTCCAATAATAAAGCAAAGATAAAAAAAGTACTTGATGCTTGATTGAGAGGTTGTCAATCTCCCAATAATAACCCAAATAATCTTCAATTACCCAAAATAAAGGATGAACAAAAGAGAGATTAAGGAAATAAAACTTGTATTAAAACTTGATTAATTGTTGATTACAAGATTAAAGAGAGATTTGATTGATATTAACTACTCTAAGAATTGATAAGAAGAACATGCTCTTCTAATTAGACTAATGGGGTATTTATAGTGAAAATTAGGGGGATGCATTAGGGTTAACTAAGGGCTAAACTAGTAATTACACTTTTTAGATTGAGCAGGGAGGAGCCGGTATTTTTCGAAGGAAGGGCTTCTTTCTTTGTAACTTGGAGAAGGGGAAATCGCGCTGTAGAGGAATCCGAGCGGTTTTGGGTCGGGACGGGCGGATTTTGGCGGATGAAAACGAGCGGCTTTGAGGGAATCCGGGCGGATTGTGGTGGCCAAACCCGAGCGTCTTCTGGTGAATCCGCACGGATTGTGCATGGTGAGGACGGCCGGATTGTGGTCAATCCGCACGGATTGTACCTCAGCAAGATTTCTTCTTCTTTTCTTCCCTTTTCTTCATAAATTCCTTGGGGATTTCCTTGGGGACTCAAGGATCCTTTATCAACATTGCTCATCTACTATCATATGTACAAGGCCTTCTAATCTTGTCTCTCCTTGATGCTTGGTCATTGGATTCGATCAATTTAGTCTCGTTTTGCCATGAAAATGCAAGATTCTTACTCCTTTCCTACCAAGGGATCAAAATCTCAAAGAATATGCAAAAAAAAGAACTAAATATAATAAATGACCCAAATATGCACTAAAAAGCATGGGAACAAGGCTAATTCGGGGGCTAAATATGCGGTAATTATGGTCACATCATTGTCTTTTAGAGTTTTGCCCTAAAATTTGGATTTGGGGAAAAGGGTTGTTTGGCATGTTTGTGATTAGATTATTGTGATTAATGTTAGGTGAAGGATTCGTAGAGGAACGCCTCTAGCTTCTGTTGTATACTCGTGAATCGGATTAGTGATAAAGTAGGATTTCCCTACTCGGTTGCCTGTTTAATTGATTTAAGATGGATTGTTTGTTGTATTGGCATGTTTAGTAACGTTGTTCGAATTGTTGGTTGTGGATTGGTTGTTGTTTGTCTATGTTTTCGAGGTGCGTCCTCGGCTGAGTGGAGTCATCATTTGAGAATGGCTTCACGCCCTTGATTCACCCCTTTTGGTTCTATTCACAAAAGGGGATGTGCCAATTAATGGACATGGGTATTGCTCGTTGCAATAAGCGGTGCTCAGGTGGGCAAGGCTGCGGTCCCCCTGTAGCGGTGAGGATTACCCGTTGCCATGGGTAATATGGCAGGGCTAGACACTTAGGTGTGTAGCCGGACATTGGATATGATTGGAGTTAGAGAATGTTTGTACAGTTGTTGTTTTGATTGTTTCTTGTGATTAGCTTATTTTGATTACTCAGTTGACTGAACCCGTTGTGTTTTGTAAAACTGTGGTGATCCATTCGGGGATGGTGAGCAGATTGTGACAGGTGATGATTTTCATGTTAGCCGCGGGGACGAGAATGGGATGTCATCACTATGAGTCTAACTTCTGTTATCACGAGTTTTAGATACTTGTTTTGATGTATTGTGATTTATATTCTTTTACGTTGGTTTCAGTTAAGACGATGTATTCATTAAACATTATACTTTAATAATTGTTCTTGAATGGGTACTTTTGATATACTTGCCTCGGGCAACCGTGATGGTAGCGTCATCATATGTTAAGTGGTCCTTGGTAAGACACCTTGGTATACGGGGGCGTTACAAAGTGGTATCAGAGCGACGATTTTGGAACCTAAAACCAATGAACCAAAATGAACATAGGGAGTCTAATTAAAATGAACCGGGTATGAGTTGTTTGGAGCTACCGCAAAGGCTTGATAGACGTCCCGAAGTCGCATTCAGGCCCGTACAAATTTGAGCCAGTCACCATGAGGGTGTTTTGGGAATCGTTATATGTTGAAGTAATGTGTGTTGTATATATATAATCCATGTGAATTTGTTGGATGGAATAAGTAAATGATTACATATATTGAGCATTGTAGTACTTGAGGCATGGTTATATATTATTACATGGCTTTCGGGTAGTAGTAACATGTTTAAGGGACGGTATATCTTGGTTCTGTACGTTTTTGTTTAACTCGATGAGTAGCTTGTTTGGTATAATTCAGCCGAGTAGAGCGGGCACTCGACCAAGTAGGAGATACTCGGCCGAGTAACCAAGCACTCAACCGAGTGTGGGTTCGTGTGTATGAAACAGTAGCGACTGGTTGTGACCACTCGGCCGAGTAAGAGGGGCACTTGACCGAATGAGGCATACTCGACCGAGTACCCTATGTACTCGACCGAGTACCCTATGTACTCGACCGAGTATGTTTTATGTGACTTAGAGGTAAGCTACTGGAGTAGGAGACTCGGCCGAGTAATCTTAGTACTCGACCGTGTAGTTCACAATACTCGGCCGAGTACTTCTTTGGCGGATGATTTGGTTAGTTTGAGCCGTAGGCTATCTGCTATCGTTTTCTTGGTATATCACCTCAAAATGCCGCCAAATAGGTCAGTTGCATACATCCAAGCTACTGAGATGAGTCTTGATAAGATTGCTAGATTGATTGAGCAGCAAGATGCGCTCATGGAGGCACTCAGGAATGTGGATAAAGGAGGTGAGAAACCGATGGATGCATCTCAGCTGAGCAGCACTATTTCTCACTTCCACCCCTCTACCTATGAGGGCACCGGTGAGCCAAAGCTGCTTGACAATTGGCACCCAAAGATGGAGAGTTTGCTAGAGGTAGTGAAGTGTTCGGCGGATATGATGGTGGAACACGATGTGTTCTACCTAAGAGATGAGGCTGAAGTATGGTGGCAGGACGTGAGGGAGGAGGCTCGGGCATACTATAGGGAAAGGGGACAGGATGCTATTCCATAGACAGGTTCAAGAGTGCCGTGAGAGCACTTTGTGCCGGAGCATATTCGCGACAAGCTGAGAGCTGAGTTCGATTCCTTCTCCATGTCTGATAATACGACCGTCACGGAGTACTATCACTTGTTTATAGAGTTGTCACGGTACGCGGAGGATATGCAACTGGGTCAACGGAGTTTGGCTCTTCACTTTGAAAAGGGATTTGCACCAAAGATCATGGATAGACTACCAGTCGGGGTTCTCACAGATCTGAAAGAGGTATATGCAAAATCAGGGCACGCTGAGAGGTTAGCGAACTTAGCCAAGAAGGCTACGGAAAGGAATGGTATGAAAAGAAAGGTAGAGAGTGAAGGTGGCAACCAGTCGAGTCACAAGAAGGGCAATCACAGTCAGGCTAGGACCTTTTCTGGAGGATCTAATTATGCAGGAGGATCTCGAACTTGAGGAAGAGAAGGCGGCTGGAGTACCAGTGATAACTCCAATCTTACCTGCTTCAATTGTGGTGGAACGGGTCATAAAAGGTATGAGTGTACCAGTGCTGCTAGGGGAGGAGGAGGTTTTCCGGGGACATATAAGGGAAAATTTTCGCATGCTCCAAGCCAGAGCTTTGCTAGCAACAGGCCAGCTGGGTCGTGGGGGAATCGTGGAGGACTGAACAACAACAATGGCAGCTAAAACCGCAATAATAGAGGATCCTATCAGCATCCGAACAATAGTGTGACGTAGAACTCGACAGCCAAGCCGACTACTTCGGCTACCACGGTTCAAGGTGGAGGCCATAAAACCAGTGAGAAACTCTTTATGATGGGCAAGCCGAAAGCGGAGAATGATGCTCACGTTGTTACCAGTTCATCCGGGTGGTGACAAGCTCTACAAGGACTTAAAGAAAATGTTTGGTGGCCTAGCATGAAGAAAGATGTGGCGGAGTTTGTGGCTAAGTGTTTAACTTGTCAAAGGATAAAGGGTGAACAACAAAGACCACAAGGTAAAATTCAGTCACTTGAGGTACCAGAGTGGAAACGGGAGTCGATCTTTATGGACTTCATCGGGGGTTACCAAGGACTCGGAAAGGTAATAATATTATGTGGGTGATCGTCGACCGTTTAACATAGTCAGCTCACTTTATTCGGCCGAAGGATACTTGGACTAAGATGTAGCTAGCTTTGGGATATAGGAAGAATGTGGTTCGGCTACATGGGGTACCAAAGGTTATATTATCAGATCGATATGTAAGGTTCATATCACGGTTTTGGCAAGAGTTGCTGGACTTGATGGGAACTACTTTAAATATGAGCACAGTATTTCATCCTATGACAGATGGTCAGACTGAAAGCACTATCAAGACTTTAGAGGATATGTTGAAGGCTTGTGCCATGAAGTTTGGTGGAAGTGGGGAATATAGGCTGGACTTGATCGAGTTTTCATACAATAAGAGCAATCACACCAGCATTGGGATGTCACCTTTTGAGGCATTATAAGGAAGGAAGTGCAGGAGTCCGTGTGTTGGGATGATAGTGCTGATGCTGTGGTTTTAGGGCCACAGATGGTGCAAGATATGATTATGCAAGTTCACTTGATTCGTCAAAATATGAAAACAGCTCAGGATCGCCAAAAGAGTTACGCGGATTTGCACCGCAGGGACATTGAGTTCGCGGTAGGTGACAAGGTCCTTTTAAAAGTGTCACCTATGTGAGGGTTGATGAAGTTTAGCAAGAAAGGGAAGTAGAGTCAGATGTTCATCGGTCCTTTTAAGATTCTAGACTGCATAGGTGAGGTAGCTTATCGTCTAGCTTTGCCACCAGCACTGGATCGGGTCCACAATGCGTTTCATGTATCGCAGCTACAGAAGTATGTGAGTGATCCATCACATGTCCTTGAGGCGGAGAACATAGAGTTAGACGATTCTCTAACTTATGCCGAAGTTCCTAAGGAGATCTTAGACCGTAAGGTGCGCAAGAAGGGGAATGGTGAGACCGTCTTACGAAAGGTCCTTTGGTCTAATCACAACGTGGAAGAGGTCATATGGGAACCGGAGGAGTTTTTGAGAGAGCGTTTTCCTCACCTTTTTGATCAAGTATGTTTGGTTATGAGGACGTAACCGTTGTCTTTTAAGGGGGATAGCAGATGGCCGCCTCCATGTTTTGGGTTAGTTTATGCTCAACATGGTTGTGTTGTTGGCATCTTTGAGCTTGGGATGTGGAGTTTTGTTGTATATAGTTGGTGTTGTCAGTACCTTTGAGTAGTTGTGGTTGTTGTCTTTGGGTAGTTAGTGTTGTGTTGTTTTGTTTTGTTTTGTTCTGGGTATGGTATGAATATCTGGGATGAAGTTTGTTTTGAGGAGGGAAGACTGTAATACTACGGTTTTCTGGGTCTTGTTACTCAGCTGAATAGGATTAACTCGGCCGAGTAGAGTGTCGTATGTTTTCTGGTCAGGCTTGATGCGTGTCCAATATATGATGTTTTGCACCTCATTTCACACGCATTTCAGAGCTCAATTAGTAGTTTATTCTACTATTTTTCCTATTTCCGTCTACTTTTGTGTTTTTATGTGATATTGCAGAAATATGAAGATTTCAGCGGAAAATGAGCCAAATCCGTCCCTAAGTGTTTAGCATAGCATTTGACATAAGGAGAAAGCTCGAGGAATAAGCTTGGTGCGCGTTTCAAGGCCTAAAGATAGCAAAAGCATGGGTGCGTACGAGTTTAACAAGCAAAGAAGCACTTCACGATATTGCAGCATGCTTCAAATGGCTATATCTCGAGTTCTAGAGCTGATAATCGAGTGATTCTAAATGGAGGTGAACGCTTATCCTCTTAGCTTTCAAACGCCGCGAGAATCGCTTTATTCCGATAAGTAACGAAGAAATGGAAGCTGTTTTAAGATCGTTGTGCGCTGTAGAATCCGTCAGAATGCATTACTGTACAGCGCCTGTGGTCGATCGACTGGTCCAGCTGGTCGATCGACCACCCCACGAGCTGATGCGCAATTTAAAAGACGAGAACTAGAAAGCCCATTGTATATTAGGTTTAGGAATAAGTGTTACGTTATATTCCTATATAACGTAACCTGATGTATTCAGTTTTCAGGCGGTTTTTGATTATCAAATTTTAGGGTTCATTCATTAGCTTAATTTCCGTCAATAAAAGTTACTTTCGCTTTCGGTTTTAATCCTTTCTCTGCAATTCCATTCGGTATTTCTCTGTCCTTATATTCAATTTTATTACTTTATTTCGTTCATACTATAGAATTGCTAGAGTAGTGTTCCCAAGCCAATTTATCGTCTCATGTTAATTGTTTGTTTAGCTATTTTAATCATGAATTCTACTGTTTTATTAGTCAATTTTATTTTTGTTATTATTTCCAGCATGAGTAGCAAAATACCCTATGCTAGGATGTAGGGGACCTATAGCTTAGATGGCGTAGAATTAGGCGACCTGAATTAGGGCATTGGTCGATCGACTGGCTTCTCTGGTCGATCGACTGTGCCAGTTGGTCGATCGACTGCCTATAGTGGTCGATCGACTGACGCGTGTATGTTTAGCACTGTTTTTAATTTATTAAGTGCAATATTTGACAACGAGACCGAGAGCAGACTTGTTAGATGCTTAGTATTGACCAACCCACTAAGATCGAGAGATAGGGGAGGGAAATAATTAATGAATTAGAACGACTAAATTGCTAAGATCGAAAGATAGGTAATTTAGGCTTTAAGAATCACTTTTCATGGCGAGAGCTAGCATTAGTGAGACTTAGGGGCTAGTAGCATAGGCCGAAAGGAGCTACTGGTTAACTTGGACCGAGAGGACTTGTTATTTACCCATCTACACGACTTTATTTCAGACTCACCCAGGACATGCGCCGTCATAGCTATAGTGAACCGACCATCTTAGCATCCCTTTTTATATTTGATTTTTATCCATTTTCTTTAATTGCTTATTTATCTGCTTTAGTTTAATTATTTTGCATATTAGCTTTAGAAATTTCCCTTAACACCCCCTTATTTGTTACTTTTAGACTGAAATCTAGAACAACTGAAATTCCCTTCCTCCCTGTGATTCGACCCTGACTGCCGCTATCTACAGTAGTAGTTTGGAAAATTATAAATTTAACTTTGATACTAAACGACGGTATCAAATTTTGGCGCCGTTGCCGGGGAGGTAGCGCTAGTTTTAGTTGTTTTTATTTTGGTCTGTCTTTAGCCTCAAGGGAAGACTGAGTACCTTGAGGTAGTTCTTATCTTCTTCTTTAGTGTTGTTTCGATAGGTCCTACAGGTCCTATTAGCAGTACTTCAGGAGGATTCACCATGTTCCGTTCTTGGGAGCAGCAGGTGGAATTTTGTGGGAGATGTGGTGCTGAGGGGCATGATTCTGCTATGTGCCGAGCAAATATGGACCAAGTATATGCTTACAGGCAATATAAACAAGGTCATTATACGCCGCCACATCCGTACTATCAACAAGGCTTTCAAGAGCCTTCATATTCTTTTGCACCACCTCCGCAAATCCCTCTTCCCTCTAACGAGATAGCGGATCTCAAAGCTATGATACAAGAGATTTCGACCAAAACTGCAGCATGGTTTAAATCAACTCAGTCCCAAATGGCCGAACTTTCTTCTCTTCAAAACGTGGAGACCGTGCATGCTATGCGCGCCCGTAATGGGTCAACCCCTGAAGGGCCTGCTATGGAAAGGGTAAGCCCGGAAATTATTAAAGATGAATCGGGAAGAGAAGAGGCTGAACTGTCAGAATAGAAGAATAGCGTCAGGAGTAGAATTGCAGCATTTGAAAGTCGATCGACCTCGCCTACTGCTGATATTGTTGATAATTCGACCCGAATTCTTGACGGGTTGTTCATTTCAAGAGCAATGAAGTTATTTCCTGGTGTTGATAAGGGCAAGGTCCTTAATTCAAAGGATGTTTCAAAGAAGGAAGTAGAAGAGCAAGCCAAGTTGTCGATAAAGCTTTCATTTCCTGAGCGGCTCCAGAAATCAAAAGACGAGACTGAGCAAAAAGAGACTTTGAATGCCATAACACTGAGGAGCGGGTCTACTACTGCCGGGCCCACTGTGGCGAAAGATGGGTCTGAAAAGAAGAAAGAAAGGGCGTCTGTGAACAGTGGCAAAATAAAGACGACTAGCAGCATAGGCAGTCGATCGACTGCCTATCATGGTCGATCGACCGCCTTGAAAGAATAGTGGCGGAAGATTAATGAAGCAGAAACTTCAAACAGCAGCAGTACCAGTCGATCGACTGACCATCATGGTCGATCGACCAGTCCCCGACCTTCCAGTGCTACTGTACCTGAAGACCTCAGTTGATCGACTGACCACCATGGTCGATCGACCGAGGAAGCTGCTGAAAGTGCACAGTTCCGTCCTCCAATGCCTGATGACTTGAGAGACCATTTGTTTCGGGGTTCGACAATTCCGAAAATATTGAGACAAGAGCCAAATGCTGATGGGTCAGTTCCAGTGCCCAAGTATGACCCCACTACTGTCAATGGTTCGTTCCTGCGACGGACTGAAGAGGGTTCTAACTACAACAAAGAGAAGATGGTCGATTTTCAGCCCAAGTTTTCAGATGCTGGTATGAGAGATTTAGAGGAGCGTACTAAATTACTTCTCACTGCCCCTTATCCAGAAAGACTGGTGCTGACGAAGGATGAGGTATCTTTCGAGAAATTTAAATCTGTTATTCATAGTTTAAATGTTCAGATACCTTTTCTTGAGTTGGTAAATCAAGTTCCTGCTTATATGAAATTTATGAAGCAACATTTGGCTAAAAAGCGGAAACTTGATAGAGTCGAGTCTGTTGCATTAACTGCTGAGTCTAGTTCTTACTTAATTCATATCGCTCTCATGAAATTAGCCGACAGGGTAGTTTCTCTATCCCATGTCAAATAGGCACCTTTAGTCTCGATAAAGCTTTATGTGATTTAGGCGCTAGCGTGAGTGTTATTCCATTAAGTCTAGCTAAACGACTTGGTTTAACTGAGTTTGCTTGCACGAGTATGACAGTCCAAATGGCCGACCGTTCTGCGGTCCAGGCCATAGGAGTGTTAGAGGATATTCCTGTGCAAATCGAGAAATTCTTCTTTCCTGTAGATTTTGTTGTCCAAGATATACCCGAGGATCGTCACACCCCGATTATTTTGGGTAGACCATTTATGCACACTGCTGGTGCAGTTATTGATGTTGGCTTTAGGACATTGACTTTTAAGGTGGGGAAGGAAAGAATTTCATTTGCTCAGTCTCCCATTCGCAGGGATCCTATGATGGTTCAGTGTAATGCTAAGACAGCTAATACTTATGTGATTATTGATGATGTCTCGCCTTTTATTCCTACCCCTATTCCTGCTTTAACACCTCCGCCCCAGATTGGGAGCGAATTGGAGGAAAAATCTCGTGTTTTACTTGTTGCAGGGTCTGGTTTGGGGAAGGAATTACCGCATATTGCTCCAGCTGTGAAGGAACCAATTATTCAGAAAGGTGGACTGGGATGTTTAAGCTGTGGATCAGATGAGGAGCCGGAGAAGAGGCCAAGAAAGAAGAAGACAGTGCGAGTCACGAAGTATGACTTGGAGTTCGATGAGCCAGACGATACTAGAGCATGGGAGGCCAGGGCTGCTGATGATCCATTGAGTTGCCTAGATGATGGAGATGGGTGGAGTCCAGCTGCCGAGATTAGTATTGCTGAAGGAGTTTCTTATAGCCAGAAGCCGAGCAAGTGGGCTATTCCGTGGCCATTCTTGATCAACTATTAGTTGATTAAGACTTTTTACAAAAAACATTCATTTTATTGCTTTTGTTAGACTCTTTTTATTGCTTCTGTGTGCGCGAGACTTCGTTTTTTTTTTTAAGTTTGCTTAGGATTTTAAGTACTTTAGACTGTTACTTTGGGTTTTGCGCAATTTTGGGCGCGCTATTATGTGTATTTACAGATTTGTAGACCATGTTGGCTCAATTTATTGAGCTAATAGAAGAAATCAGAAAGTTACAGCAGGTAGTTCAGTCGATCGACTGGCCAGTATGGTCGATCGACTGAGCGCTACAGTTCCAGGAGCTTCTGTTCCTATTCATCCTGGTCGATCGACTGGGTGATGTGGTCGATCGACCGCTTTCGCTGCTGTACCTGTTCACGACCATTCCCCTGCTATGTTTGGTCGATTTGCGGATGTTGAGGGAGTTTATTCTCCACTTTATTCTCCGATTAATTTCTGTTTTCTTCTGTTTTTCTCATTTTACACATAATTTTGCGTTTCATAAATTGTTTTCTCGGAATTACGCATGGTATTTTCTGTCTTTTCAGGTACTTATGGTAGCACTGCTGGCTACTGAAACCTCCTAGCTCACGCTGGTTTGGGGAGGTTTCCTTTTGCTGCGCTTAAAGTCTTGTGAGTTTCCGAGTCCTTTCTTTATGTCAATTTTAGTTTTTATTCTGCAAAATCCCATTTCCTTTGCTTATTTCATTTCATGATTTTGCACAATGGGGACATTGTGTGATTTGGTTTGGGGAAGGGTTTTGCGTCGCATTTGCATTGTTTTATTGCATTTCAGTTACACGTTTATTGCATTTCAGTTTGCATTTGTTTATTTTCCTTTATATATACAAAATCCAAAATACCAAAAAAATTGAAAAAATTTCAAAAAAATTCAAACAAATTGCACGTTTATTTTAGCATATAGGTTGAGTCGGAACGGCAGTATTTCAATGATGACATTGCATTTGCACCTGTTTATGCCTAAGCCGTGCTCAATTGACATGTTATTAGTAGATCATATATGCATAGTCTACGAGTTTTCGTTAAATATCTTGCTGAGCTTTAGACTTGACTTAGATTTTTGGCAAACTACATCATATTTATGAGGTTTAGAGCTTATAACTGGTGTCATCTATGACCAGTTTATCTAGGATTGTGAGTAGTTACTCCTTATGAGGCATGTCATATCATTTTGCATAAATATGAACTTAATCTGCTTAATACCCGTATGCATTCGGTTTGTGGTTTGTTGACACATGTGGTAGAGGTTCCCTTTTCTCATTTTACCCATAAGCCTCACATAGCCAGATTGCCTTTTTGTCCCAAAAGCTACATGCCATTATTTAGCCTACCCTGTCCGAGCTAGTATTGGTGGTTGTGGGAATATGTTTATTGTATTTTGGTTAGATTGCTCTTTATGAGAAGGTTGGTGGAATGTTGGAAAGGAGGAAGGAAAAAAGAAAGAAAAAATAGAATTGAAAAAAAAGGAAAGAAAAAATGAAAAGCAAATAGAAAAAGAAAAAAAATCGAAAAATCGCATAATCCAAATTTTTATTAAATGGCGATTTCTACTCCTATGTTGTATTTATTTTATTTGGGGAGTTACATCTATTGGAGATTGTGAGATTAGTGCTAATCTTTGGCACCGGTTTTATTGTTGAATTTGAGCAAGAAGTTGGATGTTGTCATATGGTTTTGTTTAGGTACTAGCTTGGCCGCCTATACCTCCACATTCCCATAATTGTTTTGCCTCTTCTTACCCATTACCTCATATATCCACATTTACCTCGGCATGTGTCATGTCATTTGTTTGGTTGGAATGCATATGTACGGTTGTAGAGATTATTTTCATATTAGATATCAGGCATGTTCTTATAGGTCGTAGTTAGGTGAGAGTCATTAAAATTTACTTCTTTCTATCTTTTACATATATTCACCTATGCTTATGTGTGATATGAGCGACCCGTGAGAGTCCGAATTGATAAGTCTCTATAGTTGACGGTTCAGCAAGTTTTAACCGACTACATAACTCGTTTGCATGATTCATATTGCTAATTGATTGTTGATTTGTAGCATTAAATTGGTTTAGGCTTTATAGTTGCATTTCGCTCTGAGATTGAACTCGTTCCAGTAAGTTCTAAGATCGAGTCTAGTTCTTGCTTGTGGACAAGCAAGGGTTTGGTTTGGGGAAGTTTGATGCGTGTCCAATATATGATGTTTTGCACCTCATTTCACACGCATTTCAGAGCTCAATTAGTAGTTTATTCTACTATTTTTCCTATTTCCGTCTACTTTTGTGTTTTTGTGTGATATTGCAGAAATATGAAATTTCAGCGGAAAATGAGCCAAATCCATCCCTAAGTGTTTAGCATAGCATTTGACATAAGGAGAAAGCTCGAGGAATAAGCTTGGTGCGCGTTTCAAGGCCTAAAGATAGCAAAAGCATGGGTGCGTACGAGTTTAACAAGCAAAGAAGCACTTCACGATATTGCAGCCTGCTTCAAATGGCTATATCTCGAGTTCTATAGCTGATAATCGAGTGATTCTAATTGGAGGTGAAAGCTTATCCTCTTAGCTTTCCAACTCCGTGAGAATCGCTTTATTCCGATAAGTAACAAAGAAATGGAAGCTGTTTTAAGATCGTTGCGCGCTGCAAAATCCGTCAGAATGCATTACTGTACAGCGCCTGTGGTCGATCGACTGGTCCAGGTGGTCGATCGACCACCCCAAGAGCTGATGCGCAATTTAAAAGACGAGAACTAGAAAGCCCATTGTATATTAGGTTTAGGAATAAGTGTTACGTTATATTCCTATATAACGTAACCTGATGTATTCAGTTTTCAGGCAGTTTTTTATTATCAAATTTTAGGGTTCATTCATTAGCTTAATTTCCGTCAATAAAAGTTACTTTCGCTTTCGGTTTTAATCCTTTCTCTGCAATTCCATTCGGTATTTCTCGGTCCTTATATTCAATTTTATTACTTTATTTCGTTCATAGTATAGAATTGCTAGAGTAGTGTTCCCAAGCAAATTTATCGTCTCATGTTAATTGTTTGTTTAGCTATTTTAATCATGAATTCTACTGTTTTATTAGTCAATTTTATTGTTGTTATTATTTCCAGCATGAGTAGCTAAATACCCTATGCTAGGATGTAGGGGACCTATATCGTAGATGGCGTAGAATTAGGCGACCTGAATTAGGGCATTGGTCGATCGACTGGCTTCTCTGGTCGATCGACTGTGCCAGTTGGTCGATCGACTGCCTATAGTGGTCGATCGACTGACACGTGTATGTTTAGCACCGTTTTTAATTTATTAAGTGCAATATTTGACAACGAGACCGAGAGGAGACTTGTTAGATGCTTAGTATTGACCAACCCACTAAGATCGAGAGATAGGGGAGGGAAATAATTAATGAATTAGAACGACTAAATTGCTAAGATCGAAAGATAGGTAATTTAGGCTTTAAGAATCACTTTTCAGGGCGAGAGCTAGCATTAGTGAGACTTAGGGGCTAGTAGCATAGGCCGAAAGGAGCTACTGGTTAACTTGGACCGAGAGGACTTGTTATTTACCCATCTACAAGACTTTATTTCAGACTCACCCAGGACATGCGCCGTCATAGCTATAGTGAACCCACCATCTTAGCATCCCTTTTTATATTTGATTTTATCCATTTTCTTTAATTGCTTATTTATCTGCTTTAGTTTAATTATTTTGCATATTAGCTTTAGAAATTTCCCAAAACACCCCTTATTTGTTACTTTTAGACTGAAATCTAGAACAGCTGAAATTCCCTTCCTCCCTGTGGTTCGACCCTGACTGCCGCTATCTATAGTAGTAGTTTGGAAAATTATAAATTTAACTTTGATACTAAACGACGGTATCAAGGCTACTGTCTAGGAACACTCAACCGAGTAGTATAATACTCGGCCGATTAAGGGGTACTCGGCCGAGTACTCTTGGTACTCGACCGAGTAACCGGTCTGACAGGATTTATTTCCGCAATTTGATTAAAGATGATTAAAGGTTATATAAATCGTATTTAACAGTTTACTTTCATTTTTACAAAAACTAATTACGTTCCACACTCCTCTAATCATCCTTAATCACTCTCAAGGCAAGTAATTGTTCGTGAGTCTGTCGTTCATCTCTTTCGCGTCAGTTCATCGGTAAGTCACTAGTTTCATATCTTTTGTTAGAGTTGTCGTTTAGGGTTTTGCCCTATTATTTTGATTTGGGGAAAAGGGCTGTTTAACATGTATGTGATTAGATTATTGTCATTATTGTTAGGTGAAGAATTCGTAGAGGAATGTTTCTAGCTTCCGTTGTATACTCGTGAATCGGATCAGTGATAAGGTAGGGTTTCCTTACTTAGTTGCCTGTTTAATTGATTTAAGATGGATTGTTTGTTGTATTAGCATGTTTAGTATAATTGTTGGAATTGTTGGTTGTGGATTGGTTGTTGTTTGTCTATGTTTTCGAGGTGCATCCTTGGCTAAGTGGAGTCATTCGGGAATGGCTTCATGCCTTTGATTCGCCCCTTGTGGTACCCGTCACAAAGGCGGATGTGCATATTAATGGACATGGGTTATTGCTCGTTGCGATGAGCGGGGCTTAGGTGGGAAAGGTTGCGGTCCCTCACTGGCGGTGAGGATTACCTGTTGCGATGGGTAATCTGGCAGGGCTACACACTTAAGTGTGTAACCGGATATTAGATATGATTGGAGTTGGAGAATGGTTGTACAATTGTTGTTTTGATTATTTCTTGTGATTACCTTATTTTGATTACTTAGTTGACTGGCCCCGTTGTGTTTTGTAAAATTGTGGTGATCTATTCGGGGATGGTGAGCAAATTGTGACAGGTGATGATTTTCATGTTAGTCGCGGGGACGAGTATAGAATGTCATCAATATGAGTCTAGCTTCCGCTGTCACGAGTTTTAGATACTTGTTTTGATGTATTGGGATTTATATTGTTTTACGTTGGTTTCAGTTAAGACGATGTATTCATTAAACATTATACTTTAATAATTGTTCTTGAATGATTACTTTTGAAATACTTACCTTGGGCAACCGAGATGGTAGCGTCTTCATATGATAGGGTGGTCCTTGGTAAGGCTCCTTAGTATATCGGGGTGTTACAGTGTCACTCTGCAGAGAGGGTTGAGGCCACTCAAATGAGTAGATCGATTTCCTGAAAGCTCGGTTTTCTCCTTTGTTTATGTCGTGGGTTAACAACGTTTTTCCTAAACGCTTTCGAATGACTTCCTAAACTTTTATAAGTTTAGAAATCACATCTCATAACAGTTTTACTCATAATTCCATTTTTCTAAACTTCTAAACACACGTCTACAGAGCGGAAGGGTGAGTTCTTCATCAAATCAATTTGGGGGAAATCCTTTTTGCTTCTAATATAGCCTATTCTAATTATAAGTAAACATTACTTTCTAAATATGATTATTAATCTTTTAAAATTGTAACCTATCATATAGCTATGGCAGAGTCATGCATCATCATCAATAATTAGAGTTAGCATGATTAGGTTAAATAGATGAACGTTACAAAGTATACAGATTCATTCGAGTATCTTATTCAATTGTTTACGCAGTCTTAAATTCCTTATTTTATAAACGTTGGAAAAGTGATTCATGTTTTTTCAAGCCTGCTTTATGCATGTCAAATTTAGTAATTAAATTATTTGTCGTTTGTTCTCAGTAAATTATTTATGAACATTTATTCTACAAACCTTTACATGAATCTCATAGTGTCATAAAGAATGGTTCGAAATCATAACTTAGATATCGAATCTATACTCGATTGTTTAATACATTAACTTTGATGAGTAAAAATTATAATAGGATTCGGAACTTCTTTAAAAAAATTTCTTACTCTCATTTGACAAGCAAATAATTTTTATACAAAAAATTCTTTTCGTTGCTGGAAATTTGTCTTGAAACCCTTGTTAAGATTGAAGTTTGAGGAAGGATTATAAATAAGAGTGGTAAATAAGGGTCTTACAGTTCGAATCCAATTGGTTTTGTGTCGTATGAATTTTAAATGAATTATTTATGAAGTTTATAAAGGGTCTGTACGGTTCCATAAAACGGTAGAGTTATTGTAACACCTCAATTTATTTAGGAGCCTTTAGCTAGACATCCCAAGTAAATGAGAGCGTTACTATCTCAGTTTCCCGAGGTAGTGAATAACAAAGTACAACAAACTAAAGTACTTTAAATAAAACTTTAGCGATTATATCTTTATTACACATTAATCAACTAAAACTTAATATAAAATAAAATACAACTCGCGGCGGGAATAAATAAAGTGATTAAATAATCTATGTAGTCTAGACTTCTAGGTAGACTGGCCAAGTCCTCACGCATCCCATAGGTCCGAAATCTGCTAATCTTTAGTACATGTCAAATCTGCTCCCCATTACGGTTCATCACAGGTGTTCACGAACACACGGTCAACCACGAGGTTGAGTAGGAATAAACACTAACAACAAGAACACACGATAGGCAATCAAATTCAATTCACATTACACAACTCCCTGAACAACGTGCTCATTTCCATGACTTAGCACACCTTCCTTAACAACGTACTGACATTACTTTGGTACCCCTCCCTTAACAACGAACCGCCATCATGTAATAGTACCCCTCCCTCACAACGTACATATTACCATCACCCCAGAGTGCAAACTTCCTCAACAACATACTTCTGACTGTAGCACAGCTTTTCACAATTTCCACATTCACAATAAATGATAAAAATTTCATTCACCTCATCAGAATTATTAATATCAACCAACACAATGCAATATAATTCTCCCTTCCAACAATTACGATAATATCAATCAACACAATGCAATATAATTTTCCCTTCCAACAGTTACGATAATATCAACCAACACAATAGACATATGATCAATTTCATATTAACATAAGCCATCCATTATACAAAATTTTATCGAACAAGAGTTGAGTAGGATTTGTCCCTACCTGGCAAGCAATTCCAAATAAGCAGCTCAAGCAATCCAAATAATTAAAGCAATCAAAACCCGATTATAACTTCTTCACTAATCGTCACCTCACATAAATATTATAATTTAATTATTTATTCATTATTCAATTCATTATATTAATTTGTTCGATTATAATTTAATTATATTAATTATTTCCCGTATGAATTATTACGTAAAACCCGTCTCAATAATTAAATAAAAACTTAACAAATAAATGGAACAAACCCATTGCCCAACCACACACAATCCCGTGAAAACAACCAACAACATCCCTTACAATCACGGTTCTAAACCGTGTTCATCACCTCACCATAACCCGCTTTCCACGACACCCCTGACCACCATCAGTACCACCCAGTCCTGCCACACCATAGCCCGCACCACGGCGCATCTTGATGACCCTTAACCACCAGCCTAACCATCCCCTACAACCCCTATGATCACGCCCTAAACAGACCCCCGAAAACCCAACATAAACCAACACAATTTGCATACTCTCCTCCTTACACCACCCTACGACTACAGTGGCCACCACCACTACTACCACTGGAACACGGTGGTCCCTCAATCCCCTCGACCCACTGTAACCTCCACAAACACCACCATAAACAGCAGCAACGACACAATCACACTCCTCCTGTGTTTCTCGCTATTCCGACCACCACCACCACCACAAACCACCACCTTTAACCTCCCTGACACCTCCAACCTGGTCGACCCAAACACCCAGTCCCATTCCCACCATACCTAGTTCAAGACATTAAGTATGAAACAGTTCCATCGTGTTTAAACTGCAATCTGCCCTAGCTCGTAATTTCGTCCACCACCGCACAAAACACCAGCAACAACCACCCACGACACCTACTGTAACACCCCAGTCTAAACCTAGGGTCAGGAGCGGTCACTCACGGTAGCTCGCCAGGTAGTGTACATGGCCCACAGATCAACACGGGTCCTTTCCCGCGCATTTTGTCCTCACTCATGCACATCCCGGGAACCTTCTCAGGAGGTCACCCATCCTAAGACTACTCCCAGTCAATCGCGCTTAACTTTGGAGTTCTTTTGTATGGATAACCAGAAAAGAAAGTGCACTTTGTTGATATGAGTAGTACTTTCAATCCCTTTAAGCACTAGTCATTTAAGCCTATCAATGGACCTTTTCAATTATCGTGGGGTGTTACAATCACCCCCACTTGAAGAATGCAACGTCCTCGTTGCGTCTGGGAGCATAACCGCTAACCTAGAATCCTCCCCCACTAGGTGGGTGATCATAATGGAGCGTATAATAACTACCTCTAGAAGCGTATAACAACTACCTCCCATCACCACACGGTTGCAGGGTTGCTCTGATACCACTTGTGACACCCCGACCCAAACCGGGTCGGGAGCGCTTACTTGTGATAGCTCGCCAGGTAGTGTACATGGCCCACAGATCAACACGGGTCCTTTCCAGCGCATTTTGTCCTCATTCATGCACATCCCGGGAACCTTCCCAGGAGGTCACCCATCCTAAGACTACTCCCAGTCAAGCACGCTTAACTTTGGAGTTCTTTTGTATGGATAACCAGAAAAGAAAGTGCACTTTGTTGATATGAGTAGTATTTTCAATCCCTTTAAGCACTAGTCATTTAAGCCTATCAATGGACCTCTTCAATTACCGTGGGGTGTTACACCTCCCACATGGTCGACTCTCACCCGTGATCCCAACCCAAGCCTCGGTCAGGTCTGGGTCACATGAAATAAGGGTCAAAACCGAGTCCTATGTATT
This sequence comes from Silene latifolia, assembly GCF_048544455.1. Lineage (NCBI taxonomy): Eukaryota > Viridiplantae > Streptophyta > Magnoliopsida > Caryophyllales > Caryophyllaceae > Silene > Silene latifolia. The sequence goes on from NC_133528.1 coordinate 89,825,636, forward strand.
ATTTACCCTAACAAACGCCACCACAAAACGTCAGTCAAACACCCCCTCCCTGACGGTTAACGGCGGTCCAACGTGGGTCTGGTCACCCCCGGTGTCCCACGGTCAAAGTCACGGTCCTAGCTAGTCTAGAGGCTATCTAAATTACGAGTTATATAAGTTATAAAATCGATACATTAAATTATAAGAGGGTCTTACCTTTTATCGCTAATTGCTCCTTCCGTCTCTTAAATCTCCTTCTTCCTTCTTTGTGGTTTATTTTTCAGATATCATTATAGTCTATTTTTAGAGAGTATATGAGGCCAATTAGGATACTATTGCCTTATTCTGATTATTATTAGGAATTACCAAATTATTATTATACTTATTATTTTATTATTAAATCCCGCTTCAAATCCCGACCACTACTCATACTAGGTCTAACATAATCAGCCCAAAGTACCATATCACAAGGCCTAAGGCTTAACTGGCTCTAAGTCCAATTCCCGACTTGCATACTTACTTTATTATTTAATTAATGTCTTATTTGTAATTATTATTAGAAATGTCATTAATAAATTATTTAAATTACATAAATTATTCTCATAAATTACCGGGTATTACAGTCCTCCCCCCTCAAAATGAACTTCATCACGAAGTTCGCCCATAACTACTATAACAACATTTATAAATATCCACACAAGTGAACACCATCCAACTTTACGATTATCAACTACACCAATCTCATCACAAGATGTCACAGTAATAACTCGATAAAGTTGCAGTATCACATTCCTTCCCCCTAAAAATATCTCTGTCCTCGAAGTTCGGGATATCAAACAACATGAATAAACAAACCATTTGTTGTAACATCACAAAACGTGTAATATACATTGTAACACAAGACAAATATTATTTCCAACATAATATTGATTGATTATATAATAAATGTTACTAAACGGAAATTAAATAACTACACCCTTTGAATTGATTTAGATTTACTACTTGCGCGTTTATTTCTTGCTAATGACATCTAACTTAAATATGGATGCAATATATATAGGCTTAGGATAACACATTCCGCATATCACTAGACATGTTATTTTACTTCACAAAATTTACAACATCAAAATGTTAATGTGCAAGAGATAAGAAACAAAACTTACATTTTTTCAAGGATGAGAAAAACATGTTACAACTTCCAAAAATCGTTAATAAATAATAACATAATTAGCTCTTGAGCACTTTTACTTTTAGAGAAATAAAGAGAGTTAACAATTCATGAGAGAAAGAATCAAGACAAAAACTCATAAGGTCAATTTATAATTCATTTTACAAAGTATTGGGTCGAAACAGAAATTTTATAGCAACTTGTCAGAATCTTTGGTAAACTTGTAAAAATCCTTATAAAATGTCAAAATATTTTCTTGCAACTTGGCTTATTAATTTGGAAACATATACGAATATTTTAAACAGTGGAGTTGGAATCATAGATAAACAATAAGTTTTAAATGGCGATTTTTACAAAAATATGGAACGAAAACATCACTGTACAGAAATATTCTGACCACTGTCCACTTAAATATTTATTTCTCCTAAACCGTATATTATTTAAGCATGAAACCAGCGGCATATGAAATCTAACTCACAAGTATATTACACATAAATATTTCATGAAAGGATATAAAACAGACAATAAATGGCAGTCAAAACAATCAAGGTAAAAATTTCAAGAATTTAACCAAATCACATTCTTCACAATTTCACGCAATTTCCGTAATACTTCATATGTTACTCCTAATTACGCCTCCCACAGACATGCCAACATATTTTTCTCATATCCACATGCTTATACCAATGCTTAAAAATCATATCACATCCCTTCTCCATAAAAGCAAGAATATATTCCCGTAAACGCAATCATCAATGAGAACAATATTCAAACAAGGCAACCAAAACTCCTACGACAAAATAAACAATATTCAATTTAAATTACCCCGCACTGTAATATCTCTCAAGGTATCCGGTTCAAAACTGAAAGGGCCAGAAGTTAGGTGTGAGGGGACCCCTAACTCATCCCAAGTCTTAAGTGGGCTCCTAACAGTTTGTACCCGGGTTCATTTTATTAGACACATCCAAAGTTCATTATTGTTCATTGGTTAGGCCTGAGGATCGTTTGTCTCTAATACCACTTTGTAACACTCCCATTAATTTAGGAGCCTTTAGCTAGATATCCCAAGTAAATGAGAGTGTTACCATCTCGGTTTCCCGAGGTAGTGAATAACAAAGTACAACAAAGCAAAGTACTTTAAATAAAACTTTAGCGATTATATGTTTATTACACATTAATCAACTAAAATTTAATATAAAATAAAATAGGACTCGCAGTGGAAATAAATAAAGTGATTAAATAATCTATGTGGTCTAGACTTCTAGGTAGACTGGCCAAGTCCTCACGCATCCCATAGCTCCCAAGTCAGCTAATCTTTAGTACCTGTCAAATCTTCTCCCCATTATGGTTCATCACAAGTGTTCACGAATACACGGTCAACCACGAAGTTGAGTAGGAATAAACACTAACAACAAGAACACCCGATAGACAATCAAATTTAATTCACATTTCACAACTCCCTGAACAATGTGCTCCTTTCCATGACTTAGCACACCTCCCTTAACAACGTGCTCACATTACATTGGTACCCCTCCCTTAACAACGTACCGCCATCTTGTAATAGTACCCCTCCCTCACAACGTACATATTACCATCACCCCAGAGTACTAACTTCCTCAACAACATACTTCTGGCTGTAGCACAGCTTTTCACAATTTCCACATTCACAATAAACGATAACAATTTGATTCACCTTATCACAATTATTAATATCAACCAACACAATGCAATATAATTCTCCCTTCCAACAATTACGATAATATCAATCAAAATAATGCAATATAATTCTCCCTTCCAGCAATAACGATAATCAACCAACATAATAGTCATATGATTAATTCCACATTAACATAAACCATCCATTATACCAAATACTGTCGAACAGGAGTTGAGTAGGATTTATCCCTACCGACAAGCAATTCTAAATAAGCAGCTCAAGCGATCCAAATAATTAAGGCAATCCAAACCCGATTATAACTTCTTCACAAATCGTCACCTAACATAAATATTTTAATTTAATTATTTATTCATTATTCAATTCATTATATTAATTTATTCGATTATAATTTAATTAAATTAATTATTTCCCGTATGAATTATTACGTAAAACCTGTCTCAATAATTAAATAAAACATAACAAATAAATGGAACAAACCCATTGCCCAACCACACACAATCCCGTGAAAACAACCAACAACATCCCCCACAATCACGGTTCTAAACCGTGTTCATCACCTCACCATAACCCGCTTTTCACGACACCCCTGGCCACCATCAGTACCACCCAGTCTTGCCACACCATAGCCCGCACCACGGTGCATCTCGATGACCCTTAACCACTAGCCCAATCATCCCCTACAACCCATATGCTCACGCCCTAAACAGACCCCCGAAAACCCGACATAAACCAACACAATTTGCATACTCTCCTCCTTACACCACCCTACGACTACCAGTGGCCACCACCACTACCACCACTGGAACACGGTGGTCCCTCAATCTCCTCGACCCACTGCAACCTCCACAAACATCACCATAAACTGCACCAGCGTCACAATCACACTCCTCCGCTGTTTCTCGCTATTCCGACCACCACCACTACAAACCACCACCTTCAACCTCCCTAACACCTCCAACCTAGTCGACCCAAACACCCGGTGTAATACCCTTCCTTTTAGAGACCCGTTGACCATCGCAGACTGACCTTAGACACTTATCTAGACTTTCGGAAACCTTACGAGTTAACCTTGTGACGTTTTGAGCCTTAGAGTTCGTGTTACTCGATCTAGAGGAGGCTACTCGATCGAGTAACTTAGTCACTCGATCGAGTAGAGGTCACTCGATCGAGTAAGTTGTTTACTCGATCGAGCAACGTTAGTTCAGCGGGGATTTATAAACAGTGTTATCGTGAAACCCAAATCGTTTCCTTTACTTCTCTCCTAAACCTAGATAATTGCACCAGCGTCACAATCACACTCCTCCGCTGTTTCTCGCTATTTCGACCACCACCACTACAAACCACCACCTTCAACCTCCCTAACACCTCCAACCTAGTCGACCCAAACACCCGGTGTAATACCCTTCCTTTTAGAGACCCGTTGACCGTCGCAGACTGACCTTAGATACTTATCTAGACTTTCGGAAACCTTACGAGTTAACCTTGTGACGTTTTGAGCCTTAGAGTTCGTGTTACTCGATCTAGCGGAGGCTACTCGATCGAGTAACTTAGTCACTCGATCGAGTAGAGGTCACTCGATCGAGTAAGTTATTTACTCGATCGAGCAACGTTAGTTCAGTGGGGATTTATAAACATTGTTATCGTGAAACCGAAATCGTTTCCTTTACTTCTCTCCTAAACCTAGATGTTGTCATATCATTTCTCTTTCACCTTGAGTCACCTTTTTGGAGCCTTTGAGGGTGGAGACACCATGGGGGTGGGAAACATGAGTCGGGTAGTGGTCTTAACGCCGGATTGCTTTGTTTAGGTATGTTGTCATCATCATCATCGTCTCCCTTGGTTTCAGTTGTGATTTTGGTAGTAGTAATAGATTGTTATGCTGGTTCTTATAGGTGGTCTTGGTGATTAAATGTTGTCTTATGGTCGTGTGCGGAATCGCTGCGGTTTCTAAAGGTAGTTTTTCTTACTCAGTGTTGTTGGAGTTCTACTGTGTCGATTGTGTTGTATGATTGTTTTTGGTATTGTGATGGTTGTGTGGATTGGTTGTTGTTGTTCGTTGTTGGACGTTTCTCTGTGGTTCTTGAGGTTCGTCCTCGGCTAAGTGGAGTCACTTGCGGGAGTGGCTTCAGGCCCTTGATTCGCCCTCTTTAGAACCCGCCACAGGAGGGGATGTGCACATTAAGGAACATGGGTGATCGCTCGGATTAGATGAGCGAGGCTTAGATGGGAACGGTTGCGGTCTCCCACTGGCGGTATGGATTACCAGTAGCGATTGGTAATCTGGTAGGACTGCACCTTCGGGCAGTCAGAGGTGTGTGGGTTATTGGAGGAGGTGGTGTATGCGTGTTACTGTGTTTGTGTTGCCTGCCTTTGTATTATTCCTTCAGCTACTGACCTTGTGTGGTGTTGTTGTGTTGTTTTCTTGTGTTGTATCTGCCGTGATCTAGGTTGAACGGACACGCCTAGTTTTGAGCGTTCGCGTGTCGGACACCGTGTCGGATACCGACACTCGTAGGACACGCCTGAAAACGTTCTGGACACACCTTGAACCGTGTCCTCGGTTTTTATGTTAAAAGAAAACGTGTCGGACACGGTCCAACATGGTTGGACACGGCTCGTGTCCGCTGGACACACCAAATAAGCAGCTTTGAAATCAAAATCTCACTTTATCAGTTATCACGACATTTCACTTTTCCATTTTCCTCTTACATCTCACTTATCCCTTTTTTCTCTGTCATTGCGACGCCTTCCCGCCTCCCCTCGCCTCAGTCCGGCCGCCGTGAGCCACTCCTTCCCCGCCGTCAGCCTCTGCTCGCCACGTAGCTCGCTTTTTCATTTTTTTCGTAATTTCTCAATCTATATTTTATTTTTATATTAATCTCTATATATATTATACATAATAATAAGTTTCTAAATAATCAAATTAATCAAAATCAATCGTTATAATGATTATTATTGTTGTTGTTATTAAATTTGGGGGTTTTAATTTTGGAGATTGTTGATTTTTCGGAAGCTAGGGTTTGTTTGATTTAGGGATAATTTTCGGAAGCGAATAACTGAGTTGTTATTCCCACTTATTGAAAGAAATTTAATGAATAATTACAATGGTGCAAAGGATGATCCGTGAACTCCTTTTTTTTTAGCTTTTGGTGAGCATTGTTTGTCCAACTTATTTCTGGTGCCTTTTAATGTTAATATATTTTGCGGAAAATATTCGGTTTGATGACTATGCTGAATAGTATTGTAAGACTCAAATTTGGGTTTGTAATTTGGAACCTTTGATACTTTTTATTTAATTTTGTAAGACTTGAATGCTTATTTAAATTTGGGTTTGTAATTTGAAAATTTGTAGCTTTCAAGACATGATGATTTTAAAGTATAAGACATTAATATTGGTTGTCATTTTACGATTTTGTGGCTTTAAAATGTCTAAATGACCAAAGTTTAGATGTTGGTTATAATGTTCTTCAAATTCCCTCTATTTTAATATGTATATTGATTTTTTTTTTTTTTTGCCATGTCCGTGCCCTAAAAATTTTGAAGTACCGTGTCACGTGTCCGTGTCGTGTCCGTGTCCGTTTTTGTGCTACCTAGGCCGTGATCCACTATGGTGACCAGTCGGTCTTAGCAGGTTGAGGTCAGGATCATAGCGGGGTGCTTGGAGGGACGAGTCTACCACGAGTCATGGCAGAGATAGTTTCTCATAGTTGATAGTTGTCACGAGTTTACCTTTTATTTTGTTTTTATCACTTGTAATTTCATATAACTGTTCTTTTATCGACATTTGATTATTACTGTCCTCGGGCAACCGAGATGGTAACATCCTTATCTATTGGGGAAGGTCTTGTTAAGGCTCCTTGGTAGATGGGGGTGTTACAAAGTGGTATCAGAGCGACGATTTTGGAACCTGTAACTAATGAGCCCAATGAACGTAGTGAGTCTAATAAAATGAACCTGGTGTATGCAAGTTGGGAGCCCCGACAGATGCTTGGTTTTGGGTGAGAAGGCGCCCTCATTTCAAAATTATGGCCTCAATATGCTTAAGCCAGCCACCGAGTATGGGGATATCGAGTCGGGAATTGTGTACATAGATTTGTACGATAAATAGGTTAGAAATAGCTGTGATGAAGTCTATGGTAATGTCTAATGTGTGCAAATAGCAATGATGAACTGTGAAAGGGTTGTGAATCGTTGGAAGTGTGTATGTGGATGTGATAATGATGGTGAATGTGCTAGAAGTTGCATACGATTATTGGATAATGTTATGGTGATAATGAGTTGTGAGTCTGTATATGCGCTCTAATTAGTATAAGTTATCATGTAATGCGGTGGAATGTAATGAATGAATGTTGTTGCGTACGCTTGTGACATGGCATAGTTATGTTAGATGTCTGATTGACGTATTGTTGTGACATGTTCGGCATTTTGAGCAAACTTGAGTAATACGTGGTAATTACATTGCTAAATGGATGTTTAATGTAGTGTAATCGTATATCGAAAGTTGAATCTGAATATGCGTAGGTGGAAGTAGAACAATGTGTTATTATATATATATGAATATTCACGTGAATCGAAACAAAACATAGCTGCAAAGTTTTGTATAATGTTTGGTGTAGGATGGATACGTAATGTTTGGATGAAATAGTTGTGTTACATTTGAGTTAGTAATAACGTAACGTAATTGGATGAAATAATCAGTGACGCTTTCCAAATATACTTTGGAATCGACACGAGTTGTTGTTTTGCAAGAATCATTAATCGAACTCGTAACTTTTGAATTCGTTCCTAACCTTACTCAACCGAGTACGAGTGCCTACACGACCGAGTAGACCTTACTCGATCTAGTTGTGGGGTTATGAGATTCAAAACGTTGGAATCGCCAGCGAAAACTTGATCGAGTAGAGGCCACTCGATCGAGTACCAAACTTACTCGATTGAGTAAGTGCTACAGTACCCAGGTTAACACTGGATTCTTATACTTTCCCAAACTCTTTCTTCTCTTATTTCTTCATACCTTAAAACCCTAAACTCTCTATCATCATCCCTTTTCCTCAAAACCTTAGTGAATTTGTGCTTGATTTATTTGTTTTCTCCCTGATTAATTCGTTCTACTCATTTGCTAATTATACAAGGTAAGAATGTTAATCTTCTTTTTTGTTTTTAATCAATTAGAACCATATAAAAGTGTTAGATTTTCTGAAAAATTCAATTTATACTCATGAAACTCTCGTATATAATTGTTGTAATTTGGTATAATTGCTCTAGTTTGTTGATTATTGATGCTAGAAGTAGAAAGATCAAACCTATATAATAACAAGTATTGACCGAAATTTCTAGGGTTTGAGTTACAAATTGAATTTTTGTTTGTCTTCTGAGTAAGGAGGAGGAAAAAGTGGGTAATGTTTGTTGTGGGTATCATATTTGGTGTTGATTTTGACTAGTTTTACCCAAAATTTTGGCTTAAAATTCCGTCTTAAAGGTGCCCCAAACTGAAATTCGCCCAAAATCTTTATGATGATTACCTTTTTGGTGAAACTATTTTAAAGAGATTAATACCTTAATTTGCTAATTGATGTTGCACTTTTCATATTTTGAAAGTTATAGACCGTCTTTTTATGAGTTGTGGGGGTAGAATGTTTGAAAATTGTTGGTTATTTTGGTGAAAACTAGTTTGCATTGTTGTTTCTTCCTCCATGAGTGTCCTTTGAAAAGTTTATTTTACTTCTAGTAAATGTCCGTTTGTGAACCTAAATATATGTTGAAACAGATACCGAGACCTACAGCTGCCACCCGTCAGAGTAAGAGGGGGAGGGCTTCTGAGCCCGAAGTTGGGGAGGGGAGTCAGGGACCCACTGTTCCACAGGTTCCCGAGATTCCTATAGTTGTCTTTGCTGACTTTAAGCAAAGAGAGGCTTTTGTTAAGTTATAGAAACGTCGCATGAAACCAACTCGTTGTATCGACACCACCATCCTAGAGGACCTTAAGGTAGAGACGGATGTGAGGCACATCTTTGAGACCTTGGGTTTGACAGGTTTGTATCGTCTTAGGAAGCACTCCTACTCTTTCTTGACCTTAGAGTTCATGAGCTCTTACACCTATGATGCGGCAGCTAAGAGCGTATATTTTGGTCTCATGAACACTAGTTTCCTCTTGACCATGGACATGTTCACTACCCACCTTGGCCTTGCTCGACCGGAGAAGGGATCCCTTAGGGATATCCCGACTGAGTGCGGTGCCAGTAGTTGTATGCCTTGTTTTACCGGCAAGAACACCCCCACTTCGAGTAACATGTTCATAAATGACGTTCAACATGTCACTTTGAAGATCTTTCTTCGTGCCTTGACTTGTCTGCTCTATGACCGGAAGGATGTGAGTAAGTTGAATTCACATGAGGTGATGTTCCTAGTTGCCTATCTCAACCCCACCAGAGCCCTGAGAGTTTCTTACAGTGCCCCGACCATAGTCTGTGACAGCCTAGCTATTGGTATTGGTGACGGAAGTATAATTGTATGCTACTAATAATAATATGTAATAATAATAAAAGAAAAACAATAATAAAGGAATTTAAAATTGGGAAACGTCCTCCTTCTTTCCTTCCTACATCTATATACGCTCATCTACGTACCCCATAATCTTATACAAACATAAAAAACACTAATAATTAACTCAAGTCAAGGGAGAAAGATCTAAGGAAGAAAACTAGAAGGATTTTATAAAGAATTATCGTCTCAAGGTAAAATCGTCATAATTTATATTTTTATCGCGCTACTCAATTAATTTATCATATGAACGCCGTATAAACCACCGTGACATACGCCGTTGACCTTAGTAGTTGCCTTTGACCACCGTGATTCTAGTAAGACCTGTATTGACCATCGTTGATCACCATGGGTGGTGTATTGGGCGTCTAAAGGGCGGTTGTCGAATGAAATTTAAGACGGATGTCTACCCTTGTATTGATATGAACTTGACCTGGGAGTTGGGTGGTTGGTCTTTTCAGCGTTAGGTGACTCTGATGGTTGTGACGGGGTGGTTGCTGGTGGTGGTTGGTGCGGTGGTGTCGAATTGGGTTGTTGTATGGTGTTTTGTTGTAATCGGTTGGGGGTTGTTCATACCTTAGTTGTGGGTTGACCTGGGCTGTCGAGGCGGCTGGTGAAACAACCGTGGATCAAGGGAGACCACGGTGGTGGCCACTGGTGGTCATGAGGGTGGTTAAGAGTGAAAGTGCTATTTGTGTCGGGTTTAAAGGAGGAGGTTAGGGTGTGATTGTTGAGGGTTGTGGGGGCGATTTGGTTGGTCGGTAGGGGTTGTCAAGGTGCGTCTTTGTGCAGGCTAGTGGTGGCTGGCTTGAGTGGTATCGGTGGCGGCTGGTGGTGTCGGATATATGTGGGTTTATGAGGGGTGTTGAATACGGGTTTAAACTGTGTATATGGGGTGTTAAGGGTTGGTGTTTTACACGGGTTTTGTTTGGGATTTTGGATTTCTTATAAAGACGGGATTTGCGTAATATTATATACGAGAAAATAATTAATGTAAATAAATTATAATTTATTAAACTATAATAATGAATCGAATAATTAATAATTAAATTATAATATTGTATTTAGATGATGGATTTGAAGTGGAGTACTTTTGACTATTTTTCTTGGACTGCGTTATTGGATTATTGTTGCTGAGGTAGGTTATCTACTCAACTTGAATGTGTTTTGGTGTTATTTAACAGTTGAATATTGATTGGAATTGGATGTTGGTTGTTGGATGATTATTTCTATTGTTTATCCGTTGATTTATTATTATCCATGTTGCATACTTGTATTGTTGTTATATGAAGACCCGATATAAGGGTGGCGGGTGATGTATGAAGACCGGTCCAGAGGTGGCGGTATATAAAAGCGTGTCTCGGAGTTTGTTATTATTTTAAATCATCATCAAATCTTGTTCCGAAAGTTTTGATGGATCATTTACCCTTAGTTTAGCATATTCTAACACATTTTTAGTATAGCTAAACAAAAAATTTTGATTTTATTAACAAATATAAACTTAATGTACAAAAAAACAATTAGGTATACTAAAATGGATATAGATGCACGAAAACCAATACTAAGTGCATGAAAATTGTTACATGCATGAAAATGATTACTAGGTGCATGAAAATATCAGGCTCTAAGTGCACGAAAACGAGTTCTAGGTGCGTGAAAATTGTTAGATACATGAAAAATGAGTACTAGGTGCATCAAAATTAATAAAATGTTTCTCGTCTCAATTCCGGTCAATAATTGATACTTTTTGGACCAAGAAATATGTTATCTAAACATAAAATTCTATGCCGATACACTACAAATAAAACAAGGGAAATTGACGGACAAAATCCGTCAATAGCAGCCCTTATCCGTCAGAAATGCGGATTCCTGACGGATTTTCCGTCAGGAACGCGCGTCACTACGATTCGTCACGAAAAACGCAATCCTAGCGGATTTTCCATCGGTAATTCGTATTTCTGACGGAAACCTGAAGGATAATCCGTCAACCACATTCTCTGGGGTTTGGCTAAAAGTCAACATTAAATTGACTTTCCTGGCGGAAAATCCGTCAGAAAAGTCAAATTCTGACGGAAATTCCGTCAGAATTTTTGTTACTGTACAAATTTCGGATGGAATTTCCGTCAGAAAAATTTACTTTTTAAAAAAAAAAATGCGCTCTTTCTCAAATGTTCTCTAAACTGAACCAAATCAAATTGTTATAAAGGCCATATGGAGTCAGGTCTAGGAATTCTAAATCAGGCATAAATGTCACACACATGACACACTGATCCACAACTGAAAGAGAAACATTTATACTAAGTCTAGCATCATAACAAGAAAAATAATACAAGCAAAATATCAAGCTTTGGCTACACTGGAAGGGAAGGAATTAGCAGCAGCACTCTTCAAATCCAACAACAGCACAACTCCGCAAGGCTGCAATACATCATGGTTGTCGATGTACCTAAAGGTGCAAGAAAATTACAGCATGCTCAGAATCATATCATGAATTCTTTATAAACTGGAGTATTAATAGAATGCATTCTTTACGATTAAAAAGCTACGATATTTCACTGGTAAACTCAAGTTGTATAGACAGCCTTTTTAAAGTAATAAATGATGTAAAATGTACTCGGTTTTAGAGATTAGAACAGTACGTTGGACTGTTCGTTTAATGTTGTAAAATACGCAGCGGAAAATTAAACTGTTTATTTGATTTTTATATGTTTTTGAACGAAAAATTGAAAGATATGACGTGATCACTCTCTCCTCCCTCGCAAAAAAAATGATTGTAACACACGACTGATTTTTGTGAATCTCACCTCGCAAGGATCAACCCACACTCTCTCTCTCCCTCGCAAGAAAGAAATAAAACACTCAAAGCCCGCAAGCAATAAGCAACAAGAAAACGTGTATTAATTCTCAAACTCAATGTGTATATTAAAAACTGAATACATAAGACCCAAATTTATACTGAATAAAAACCGACCTCCTTCCCTAGACTTCCCTAAATTGTCCTAAATAGATTAGGAAATCCGCCCCTTATGATGGCAATTGCCTTATTACAATCTTGCTAAGATTAGGAAAGAACTAGAATTAGGAAGGTTTTCCTAAAGATTTTAGGAAAGTGTTACTACAACTCGAATTTAAACCTTTATAGTACTTATTCCTAAATTTTAAACATACTAGGATATGACTCCTTAAGCAAGAAGTCTCGACATCACTACCTTGAATGCCAAGTAAACACGTGAACTTGTCTGAATAATACAGGCATTTTGAACAGTCCTGACGAGTGTTCAATAATCTTTATTTCGGCAGATTCCATTCCAATACTTCGTTACTACCCATTGCTCCTACATCATTCTCCCTTTCTTAGAAAAAATTTGTCCTCAAATTTTTAAGATATGTGAAACCACCCGGATAAACAAACCATAAGAATTTAATCATGATAATAGTTACGATTCCATGTAGAATTTTTGTGAAATCCTTCAATGTAACAATTCTCATGTAGCTTATATACCCCTCTCTTTTGTTCTTAAACCGATTCCCCTTGAGCCATCGGTTTTTGTGTCTTCTTCTTTTATAGGTTTTAAACAATCTTTGCTTGTGCCTTCCACCCCACCTCCCTCATTGCACAAAACAAAAAAATTCGAAATAGGTGCTAGTAAACCCACCGTAAGCAGCTCCCACATGAACCGAATTCAACAACAAAGAGTATTGACAACCCCCACCGTAAAGTTTCTTGTCAATTGATACTTCGACTGGTGATTGATACTTTTTGTTAAACTGAAAATCCGAACAATTACCAACACGCAACATTACCTTACTGAATACCAGATTAGCTTTGTTTGTTTCCGTTTTGGCCAAATTCGGTAGCACATCTTGATCACGCACAAGTAGGTCATCAACAAAGCCCTCTTCCACCTTGTTCTCTACATGCTCCTCTCCTTCTTGCTGAACATCTTCAAAATCATCAAAGACAGGTAGTAAATCAAGATTAAAGGAAGAATCACCTTCTATTCGACTTTCCCCAAAAAAGATTTTACTCTCTTCCGTTTTTTTGACATTCTTCACGGGCTGCTCCTTTTCTTCTTCATTGTCGTGAACAACTTCAAAAGACTCGATCTTTACTTCTTCTTTCTTTGTTTCATAAGATCGAACAAGTGTTCTTTCAAAATTATCCAACTGGGCAGAAAAACGATCAAGTCCTCTTTCTAATTCATTCAATAGGAATTCGTACTCCAATGCTTCCGAATCTTTACGTCGCCTTCGAGACATGGCAGCACTAAGAACGAACGATTAAAAACCCTAGGACCGTCTTGGATTTATGGAAATCAAGAGCCAAAGCTCTAATACCAATTTGATGTAAAATCTACTCGGAATTATGGATTTGGACTGTTCGGTTTATGTTGAAAATAAGCAGCGGAAAATTAAACTGTTTATTTGATTTTTATATGTTTTTTAACGAAAAATTGAAAGATATGACGTGATCACTCTCTCCTCCCTCGCAAGAAAGTTGATTATAACACACGACTGGTTTTTGTGACTCTCACCTCGCAAGGATCAACCCACACTCTATCTCTCCCACGCAAGAAAGAAATAAAACACTCAAAACTCGCAAGCAATAAGCAACAAGAAAACTTGTATTAATTCTCAAACATTAAAAATTGAATACATAAGACCCCTATTTATACTAAATAGAAACCGACCTCCTTCCCGAGACTTCCCTAAATTGTCCTAAACAGATTAGGAAATCCGCCCCTTATGATGGCAATTGCCTTATTGCAATCTTGCTCAGATTAGGAAAGAACTAGAATTAGGAAGGTTTTCCTAAAGATTTTAGGAAAGTGTTACTACAAATTTAAACCTTTATAGTACTTATTCCTAAATTCTAAACATACTAGGATATGACTCCTTAAGCAAGAAGTCTCGACATCACTACCTTGGATGCGAAGTAAACACGTGAACTTGTCTGAATAATACGGGAGCATTTTGAACAGTCCTGACGAGTGTTCAATAATCTTTATTTATTTCAGCATATTCCATTTCAATACTTCGTTACTACCCATTGCACTTCGTTACTACCCATTGCTCCTGCATCAATAAAGCTAAAGATGAAGGTTAGGCTAAACCTAGTACCTTTGTTTCTTAAGGGATAACCTGTGTTACGCCGACACGTCTTGCAGGGGACGTATTCCGTATCGACACGATACGATACGGAATACGATACGCGATACGTATCAGATACGACATTTATTGGAACGATACGGATACGGGATTGACAGTAAAAAAAAAAAAGCAAGCAAAATAGCAGCAAAAGATGAAGAAAGGACGACTTACATGGAAGACGAAGGATACCGATACGACACGTAGTTCGGCTGATGGAAGAGGAAGGAGGGTTCGTTCTTTCTTTCTGCTCCGAATACCAGTTTAAGGAAAGAGCTTGTCCTGTTTGTCGATTGAGAAAAGAAGGAGAGAACTTTTTTGGAGGGAGGGCGGGAGTTTCAATGTACACCGACTGAAATTTGTAGAATAGAAGAAGATGGATTATAGAAGAAGATTTGAAGTATATATTAAATTAAGGGTGTCCATTAATTCACGGTAAGAATGTATTGGGACACGAAAGTTCTTTGCATAAGGACAATTCAACTAGGGCCCACTACAGTGCAGATCAGGATCTCAAGAGGGGACTTTAAGGGTACCTTTGTCATGGAAAAAAAAATCCCGTGTGCCCATACATTTTGGCCGTGAATTTATCACTACCCTAAATTAAGTGTACAGGTGACAAGTGGTGCACAATTCTTGTCCTTTTTATCTTATAATACAAGTTGCAAAAGTGTTGTTTTACACGGTTTCAAATAACTTTAGACGGTTTTATTTTTTACTCTTAAAATGATAACAATATTTTATAAAAAAATAGTAAGATTTTATCGTAAAATGATTAAATTTGTGGATAATTTTTTACGATAGTTTGCTTATTTTAGATGGAAAATAACTCGTCTGAAATAAGAATTTGCATACAAGGGTGGGTACTTTTTTTATTTGAGATGAAACTTAATTTATTTTATTATTGTTTTATTTAACACTTGTGAGTGACGTAAATTTCTCCCGGCGGAAATTCGACAATTTCATATAACGAAAACACAAAAATCAAACATATGTCAATTTATAGAACAATCGTACTTAAAAGATACACTAAAACTATTTATCCCATCACAAGCAAGACTAGCTGCTCACACTAAGTTATGTTATTGAGAGACCATTTTATCGCACCCTTTTACATATTTTTTGTACCTCTTTTATTATAAAATGTCTCTTTAAATGGTACATGTTTTCATAACAATATAAAATACAGATATTTATTCTAAACATAATTAAATGTAAATAACGAAATTATGAATTGAATTTTTTTAGAAAACCCCTCGTAATTGGGGTATAAGTAATAAAAGTATAGAAAAGTAAAAAGTAAAATTCAAACATATGACAAAATTAGGGAAATTTAACAAAAATAATACAGCATTTGTATTGTAAATTTTTAATCTTAAAATAATTTAAACTTTATTTTAACATAATTTCTAAGCATTTTAAAAAAAATGGAATGAAGATGGTAACAATTTAACGATAAGGATAACAATTTAACAATAAAATAATGATAACAATTATTAATTATAATCGAAATAAACATATAATATAACTCCTAAAGTGCTATCAAAGTGATCTTACGAGTTATAGTTAGAACAATTATAACTCAAATCAAATGATAACGAGCTATAAGTCCTATATAATCAAAGTGATGTTACGAGTTATCTCGAGTTCTTATCTTACGAGTTATATTTACGATTACATGATTATAACTCAAATCAAATGAACAAGCTTTATAGCCGTAACTAACAGTACAACTATAAGTCCTATATAATCAAAGTGATGCTACGAGTTATCTCGAGTTGACTCACGATTATACGATTATAATTCAAATCAAATGATCAAGCTTTATAGCCGTAACTAACAGTACAACTATAAGTCCTATATAATCAAAGTGATGTTACGAGTTATCTCGAGTTGACTCACGATTATACGATTATAATTCAAATCAAATGATCAAGCTTTATAGCCGTAACTAATAGTACAACTATAAGTCCTATATAATCAAAGTGATGTTACGAGTTATCTCGAGTTGACTCACGATTATACGATTATAATTCAAATCAAATGATCAAGCTTTATAGCCGTAACTAACAGTACAACTATAAGTCCTATATAATCAAAGTGATGTTACGAGTTATCTCGAGTTGACTCACAATTATACGATTATAATTCAAATTAAATGATCAAGCTTTATAGCCGTAACTAACAGTACATCTATAAGTCCTATATAATCAAAGTGATGTTACGAGTTATCTCGAGTTCTTATCTTACGAGTTATATTTACGATTATAATCCAAATCAAAGTGAAGTTACGAGTTATCTCGAGTTCTAATCCCGTTTATACGATTATAACTCCAATCAAATAAACAAGCTCTATAGCTGTAACCGATTATACCCGATTATACGATTATAACTCAATCAAATGATCTTACGAGTTATATTTAGAACGATTATATGAGTTATTAATTATCATGTGTATACGAGTTATAATCTTACGATATCGATACAATACAAATGTTAAACTAAAAAAAAAAAAAAAAAAAAAAAAAGGAAAATTACAAGATTTATGACGGTCATTAGCAGGACACAATGACACCTTACCTACTTTTTATTAATCAAAGAAATCTATTAGTACAATTTTATAGACCTAAAACTTCTAATCACCTTCCTCTTTCTTCTCTTCCCCGGGCAAAAAACGGCTCCTCTGCAACTCTTCTACCAGTCTCTTCAACTCCTTTATCCTACAAATTGCCTATAAAATATCAACACAAAATGGTTAAAAAATATCACAAATCCATTCAAAATAATCAAAATACAAAAAAATGTCTACTTCTCAAACAAATAACTTAGATTTGGAAAAATACCCTCTTTGGAAACATGTTACTTTGCTACGCCGTAATGCTGACGGTGGTGGAAATCGTTGTTGGAAATGTAACTATTGTGGTATTGAAAAACCCTCCTCATATTCAAGAGTGGCTGCTCATTTACTCAAGGAAAAAAATCAAGGAATTGTTGCATGTTCTAAAGTTACTCTGGAAATAGCGAGGCAACTCAGAATTGAGGTGGATTTGGCAAATGCAAGGGAAAAGAAGAAACAGGAGGAAGCAAAGCAAAAATCCGATTATCTTAGTCTCCCGTCGGGTTCCAATTTAGTTCAACC
This sequence comes from Silene latifolia, assembly GCF_048544455.1. NCBI lineage: Eukaryota > Viridiplantae > Streptophyta > Magnoliopsida > Caryophyllales > Caryophyllaceae > Silene > Silene latifolia. The sequence goes on from NC_133528.1 coordinate 89,843,288, forward strand.
AAAAAAAAGAAAAGGTAAGCAATCTACTATCACGAAGGCGTTTAATATTAAAGATAGAGACGATGTTGATAAAGAGTGTGCCAGAATGTTTTACTCTGGTGCCATCCCATTTAATTTTGTAAGAAATCCACATTTTCGAAGCTTTTGTTACAAGTTATCCACCTACAATGTCGCTGGGTACTGTCCACCGTCGTACAATCGTCTACGGACCACTTTACTTGCTCAAGAATGTTCACACCTCGACCAACTATTGAAGCCCATAAAAGATGGATGGGTCAAAAGGGGGTATCGTTATGTTCTGATGGGTGGTCGGATGGATCAAGTAAACCCATTATCAACATCATGGGAGCTTCTGGTACCACAGCTGTATTTTTGGATTCGGTTGATGCGTAGGTATTCGAAAGGATGCTGCTTACATTGCTCAAATTTTTTCTGATGCTATCGATGCAATTGGTGCGGAACATGTTGTTCAAGTCGTTACTAACAACGGCTCAAATTTTAAAGCTGCAGGTAAATTTTCAATTTGGTTTCAATTGTTGTTGATACTCTGATTGTGTGTTTGGTGTTTAGACATTAGGACTTAGGCTGGGCTTTTATGTTTTCTTTCACTTTGCTTGTACAGGTGGTTTGATTGAAAAAAAGCATCCTTCAATTTTCTGGACTCCTTGTGTAGTTCACTGTGTTAACTTAGCATTCAAAAGCATATGTGAACCTTCAGAAAATTCAGAAAACTACCATCAATGTCACTGGATTAGTTCCCTTTGTGACGAAGTCAAGGAGATTTCAAAATTCGTTAGTGCGCATGATATGGTGAAGTCTTTATTTAACAAATATTCTAATTATCAGCTTCTTCATGTTGCCGAAACCAGATTTGCAAGTCATTATATAGTTACATTATATAGTTGCAGAGCGATTAGCCTTGGTAAAATCCGCACTTGACCAGATGGTTATTGATCCCGAATGGAGAATTCTTTTTAGGTCGTCTAATAATCCTACTGGCATCCAAGCTAAGAATATTAGAAGTCTTATATTGAATGAGTCTTGGTGGGAGAAAATATACTACTTTTTAGAGTTTGCTAAACCCATATACGAGATGATTCGCATAGGCGATAAGGATGCTCCCGTTCTGCACTTGGTATATGATTTGTGGGATAGCATGATTGAAGAGGTTAAAATGATTATATTCAAGAAAGAGGAAAAAGATATTGATTCTGATATTTCACCTTTCTTTGATGCAATACAACAAGTCTTGGAGTCGAGGTGGAATAAAAGTAATACTCCGCTTCATTGTCTTGCTCACTCGCTTGTCCCGAAATACTATGGCACTAAGTGGTTGACCGAGGGTCGGAATATATTTCAAAGAGTTGCACCTCACCAAGATCAAGAGGTCTCTTCTCAAAGAAATATATGTTTTCAACGATTATTTGTTGATCCTCAAGAATTCAGAAGCGTTTTAAAGGAGTATGGAGCATTCTCGTCGGGTTTAGATTTTTACAGCCAAGCACACGTTGTAGCAGCTAGAGATGATGAAGAGCCCATTAGTTGGTGGGCTAATTATGGTTCTACGGCTCCTCATCTTCAAAGCCGGCATCCTCGTCTTGTTGTGAAAGGAACTGGAGCCATTATGACAATATCCTCACATTGAAAAGAAACCGTTTTAACTTCAACTCGAGCAAAAGACTTGGTTAAAGTACATAATAACCTTCGTCTCTTGGCTCGACAAGATGAAAAGTATAAAAATGGTCCCTCTAAGTATTGGGATATTGGTAAGATAACAAGATTTCATATGTTACTCGTATTTACTTATTTTTCTTTTCATATTTGTAATTATAATTTCATTGCTACTCATTTTATTTTCTTAATTTTTATTAGGCGGCGACAAGTACGATGTGGATGCCGAAATTGTGGAGCTGGCAGATTTGTCCATGAACGATCCGGAGCTGGAAGGAGTCGTCTTTGCACTTGGAGATGAGGATGGTGAAGTGGAAGGGGCAATACATGAAGCTCCTGTTTGATGATCTTTTATGAAACTCTTTAGTCTGTTAGTCTGTTACTAGTTAAGAACCTAGTTAAGAACCTGAAGTAGTTAAGTTGCTCTTGAACTCTTGGAAGTTGTTAGAATGATTTTGCAGAAGCCAGTAAATCAGAAACATGGCTTGAACTTTAAAGAAGTTAGATTTTGCAAAAACATGGCTCACATCTTGGGGAATTAGTTTAATTTATCAAATTAATGTTATAATTTCAGATTTTTATATTTTTTCTCATTTTATAATTTTATAATTTATTTGACGTATCGTATCGGTGTCCAGACAATTGGTCAAGATACGTCATTGACCGTATCCAGGGATTTTGCAATTTTGAGAATGACTTATCGGATACGCGGATACGTATCCAGTCAAATACGGCGTACCCGAGTCCGAGTAACACAAGGGATAACACACAGCGACAAAGCAAGGGCGCTTGGCCACGAAAGGATTGGATGGTTTAATGTTCGCCTAAATATCCTGATAATCCCTACGTTTTGCACCTACACAAATGATGGATAAGGAAAAAAGATGAATGAATGTAATTACAACGAGCATATGTAAAAGTAAACCGATACTAATTTGAGGAAAGTTTCTTTAACATAAATAATATCGCACTGAAAAACAAGCAAGACACCTGGTAAGACACTAAAGATAACATATCAGTCATGTTAATGACCGCTTCTACATGGTTTGATTCATAAATCAATTCTGGGTTATCTCACCTTGAGCATACATAGGAGTTAACTAGTGAAAGTGGCTATAAACTCTAATTTATAGTATGCCCATTTCACTTGCTTGGTTAACCATTGTCATCAAATCCGAAATTTATAATCTTTTGGCTAAGTAATATACTCTATAGAAATATAAATTTACCAATAATCACTTACCTCAATGCTGAACAAACATGATCCAATGAAACTCTGATGCAATATTTAATCAAAACCCTGAGAAGTTCTTCAACAAACACACCCTATAGTTAGACAAAAATAGCAAATATCCAACCCCCCATTCATGTCACAAAAAGTAACCAACAAAACCTTAAACAAGACTGTAGTGTGCATACAATGGCCTCATTTCATGTGATGTTCCTTATTTAATGAATGCTATAGTAACTAATAAGTATGCAACGGTCTTGTACAAAACAAAAGAGAAGATGTCGGATTTCAATGACAAAAGAGTCAAACTAGAAATCTAAAACATAGTAGCATCATCTACCATAGCTAGACAAAGGGCAGCATTAACTCTATTTGAGAATATGATACACGATTTGCTAAACCATACTGTATTATCTAGCCATAAAAATCATGGCTCCATTTGACAATAAAAATCAGTGCAGGTAGAAACTCGGTATCTTCAGACACAGCCTACACGATACCACAGATGATAAATTTATAGGAAACGACAAGATGAACCAATTAATGGTATTGAATTTGACAAAACCATATCCTTTACTCTCACAGTAGAAACCTAACAAACACGCAATGACAAATGCGACATATGCTCATAGCTAACCAATAGGTCATATGATGAACAAATTCAGAAATGTGAAATAATCAAAAGAAGATAATGCCATCAAAAAATGATGAGCATACGCATTGAATTGTCAAACATCACTTGTAAAATAAAATCCTCTACTAAAAGATCGAACTTAGGTTTACCAGTTTTAAAATCTTTTTAAATGAAACATGGTAGTAATGTTTGCTTCAATGGGTTGCATCCTACACAACCAAATAATACCCAGCTAAAGTAGCAATCAAACAACAGCATAGTATGCTAAAATACAATGCAGCTTAGAGTAAGTAGTATGGGTGGGCTCATGGGCAATTCTCAAACTAATCAAAATAATGAGTAAATGTAATCATCACTTATGAAGAAACCTACATTTTAATAACCTCATGACTAATGAACAAGGACTAGTCACTCCCTAAATTTCAAAGTATGATAAGATACTTCTATTATATACATATTTGTAGTCGTTGCATCACCAACGCTATCATACCTCAATCCAATGTTGACTTTTATGATTAAAATGCCTATAAACAGACCCATCTCTATTGAAGTTTAATACTCAGTCTGTCTCATCAGATAATTCATGGTTGTTTTTAGATCGACAATTTATGAAAACACATGCAAGAGGGGCAAGAAGTCCAAGACCCATTCCTAAAAAAAACCCGTAAAGTATTGGATGAGATGTGGTTGAATAGGGGAGTATATAGCAAGGGGCATCTTATGCACCAAATTAACAGTTACTACTTACTTTATCACAAACACGATTACACAAATGGATTACTACTTGGCAAATTCATGACCATTTCTAGAACAAAAAAATGCAGCATTTCTATACAAGGCTATTTACTTAAATTAAGATACTCACCCATCATCAATAGCATTCTCCGGCGCATCACCTTCATTAACAAGGCAATCGATATCATCATCTACAACTTCCAAACCCATTACTCGTATTTAATATGGATGATTAACTATGAAAACCCCAAGATTATCAAAGTAACTGCAAAACTAGGCATACCCTGCAAATCAAATTAAACCCAATCAGAAAAATAAGATGACAAATTCAATTTTCTACATAATCCATAAAAAATCACATTTGTGTAGCTGCATAATCATCTATGAAGGGCTCAACAGAATTTGAAAGTCGATTAACAATGAATAAAACATTCTGAAAGTAAGTAGTATGAGTAGAACAATGACTAGAACAATAAAACTTATAACTGAATCAATTAGTGTACAACATAAAATTTCCGAATCTTTTCAAGTCCTATTTTAATACTTCAAACAGATCTAAGATAAACAAAAATTAAGAAACCCTAACTTTTCGGTTGAAACAGATTTAAGATCAAAATATCCATGTAAATAGAAGACCGGAGGATGATTCATACCTTACCTTTAAGAATATGAGATTAGATTGGGCTCGGAAATGATGTCCACCTAGAAACAAGACATACAGAATGAACTTTGCGTTGAAATTAGAGAAACCCCAAATTTTGGATAAAAAATGAACAAATAAAAGTAAGATGATAATTAAACTTCAAAATCAATACAAATATATATTAAGAAAATGAGAAATCATACGAGAAACCAATTTATCATGAGAACTTACATTATAAATCCTCCAATTTATGGAAAAATAAGCCTCGATGTTGAAGGAGACGAAGACTTGAAGAGTAGGGGAAATCAGTGGTGGTGGTCCACAGCACAAGGACGGCGGGATGGCCGGTGGTGGCTGGAGAAGGAGAATCCGAAAAAGAAAAAAAGGAAGGAGAAAAGGAGAAACGGAAAGAAAGAAGAAAATGAAGAGAGGTTGCCGGAGGGAGGGAGAGACGCTCGTGGTGGACGGCCGATGTGGTGACGCCGGTGAGATTGCCGGAGGCAGGGAGGGAGTGCCGGGTTTTTGGGGGTTAGGGTTTGGGACTGACTGAGTGAGAGAGCGAGAGTGAGGGTGAAAGTGAGGATTGTCTTTATTTATTTATTTTTGTTTTTTTGTTGATAAGGTAATAAAACTAGATTGATCATCTAAGGTAGGACCAACCTATTTCATCCTTTCGAATGATAGAGGTAATTTGAAGCCACCGGCTTTCAAACCACCTCGAAAGAGTTGGACATTCATGTCCAATAGAAGCCATAAAGTCGGCAACTTTGTTGGATTCACGAAAGCAATGTTTAATTATCACTTCATCAAAAGACTAAAGATCTAATTTTACATCCTTGATAATACTAGAAATTTCTCAAGGAATTTCCCAAGTACTACGGATTGTGTTGATAACACATAAATTATCACCTTCTACAATTAACTTCGAGATTCCTAAGTATTTAGCTGCTAAAATGTCTTATTTTAAAGCGAGAGTTTCAGCAACAAGAATACTATTAGATCCGCACTTTTTTGCTCCTAGCAGAACGACTTTACCATTATGATCTATTATAGAATATCTTAGAGCAGCCTTATTACTATCTATTTTTTATCCGTCAAAATTTAGTTTTAGAAATCCATTTTTAGGTTTCTCCCACCAAATTTCTTTCTTGCTAATAGTATTTCTAACCGACATGTCTTTATCAGGATTGTTAAGATCCTTATGTGTAGTCTCGTTCCAAATCTTGATGTTATTATTACATAAAAGAATAAGTTTGTTGATATTAAAATGAACATCATTAAAAATAATATCGTTTCTATGGAACCATGCATTCCACCAAATAAAAACAATCTTAATGAATTCGGCTTTTGGAATTAAAATTTTAAGATGATTAAGTTTCTCTATAAATCTCTGACTTGCAATATTATGGTATATTGCCAAAAAATTGTTAAAGCTAAAGATATTCATGTCTTGGATGACTGATGCAATCAAGGAACACTTGAAAAAAAATGATTTTTATCTTCAATTGAATGATTGCACAAAACACATTGAGGTGGGACAATTATATGATTTCTTAGAAGCCTACTTTTTGTAGGGAGACCATCTACACAAGTTTTCCAAATAAAAAATTTCAATTTTGGAGGAACATTTAGTTTCCAAATCCAGAAAAATTCACATTTGTCAATATTTCTATCGAACAAGCCTTGTGCTAACAATGTCGCTGTTTTGGTCGAGAAATTTCCATCCACAGACAACCCCCAAAAAGGGGTATCCGTAATATCATTGTGCGGCAATGAAATATTAACTATCTGGTTAACAATATCATTATTTACTATATCTGATAACTTACTGGCATCCCATTGTTTATCAGGGGTTATGAAATCTCTAACGAGAAGATTTAAGTCAAGGTTATTATGACAATCTATATTTGTAGTAAGAGGATAAGAAAAAACCCAATTGTGAGTCCAAAATTTGATATTGCTACCATTACCTACCTGCCATCTCAACCCCTTTCTAATCATGTCCCGCATACTCATGAGTTTACGCCATTGCCAGGAGTAAACTGAATTAGGCTTATGTTCAAAAAGTGAACAATTTCTCAAATATTTCTTAGTTACCACTTTGACCCATATATTATCCTTTTCCATAAAAGTTTCATTTGAAGGGCTTTATTAGCTACTTCAGAGGATTTTATTTTAATCCGCCAAGAGACTTTGGTAAACAAACTTTATGCCAACCAATTAAATTAGGAGAACGCTGTGAAGGATTCTTATTCCATAAAAAATCTCTATTAATTTTGTCTAATCTATTATGGATACTTGAGGAAACTTTGCATTTGAAAGGTTTCCTTCGCGGCAAGATTAGCATTAACAAGAACCAGTCTACCAGCTTGCGATAAAGAATTCGCTTTCCATTTCGATAATTGAGCGTAAGAGGAATTAATAATACTTTGAAACATATTTTTAGTCACTCTGCCGTCAATTAAAGGACAACCTAAGTACTTACCCAAATGAGCTTCTTCATTCATACCAAGAATACCTCTAAAAGATCCACGAAGTGAGCGGTCAATATTTCTAGTGCACTGGAAAGTCGATTTGTCGAAATTAATAAATTGTCCAGAAATCGTGCAAAATTTATCTAAAATAGACTTAATAGTTCTGCAACTATGATTAGAGGCTTTAGCAAAAATGATAGTGTCATCCGCAAAAGTCAGGAATGGAATTTTTTCCAATCCAGATCCAATTCTAATACCAATATCACTAGAAATAAGATCACTATTCTTTTGTAAAGATCTTGCTAAAACTTCAGCACACATAATAAAAATATATGGCGAAAGTGGGTCTCCTTGTCTAATACCTCGAGTAGATGTGAACACGTTCCCTGGTCTTCCATTTATAAGAACCGAGAAAGAAACAGTTTTAATACATTCCATAATCCAAGAAATCCAAGTGGGATTAAAACCCATTTGAGTAAAAGTCTCTTCAATAAAGTTCTATTCAAGTCGATCATATGCTTTCTCTATATCAAGTTTAATAGCAATCCATCCTCCTTTACCTTTTTTTACGCTTAAAAGAGTTAAAGATCTCATGCGCTAGAAGGATATTATCTTGAATAAAGCGATTAGGTGTAAAATCACCTTGATACGGATGTACAACCTTATGTAAGACACTTCGGAGACGAGTTGCTAAAATTTTTGAAATAATTTTATAAATTGTTGAACAAAGACTAATTGGCCGAAAATGGTTTGCTGATTGAGGATTATCAATTTTAGGGGTTAAAGCTATAAAAGTATGATTGACTTCTTTAAGAAGTTTACCAGAATGAAAAAATGCTAAAACTGCTTTAGTAATAGAATTTCCAACTATATCCCAATATTTTCGAAAAAATTCTGCAGGAAAGCCATCAGGTCCGGGGCATTTATCTGCAGCAAAACTGAAAACAGTTTCTTTAACTTCCTCATTAGTCATTACTAATCTTACTTGTAAGAAAATTGTTATCTTCATTCTTCATCGGTTATTATTCCACTAATAGACCTAAAATCCTCATTTTTATCAAAATGACAAAGTTGATTCTTTGTAAATCTTAGTTTGAACTCATTAGATATTTCTTGTTGAATGAGATCTTGATCAATAAAAAACGCACCATCCTTATTAATAAATTGCTTAATACCATTTTTACTACGTCTAATTGTGGCATGATTTTGAAAATACTTTATATTATTATCTCCAAAATTAGATTTGTTTATACGGGCTTTTTGTTGCCAATACATGCGATTATAGTTAAGAAGAGCATCACGCTTTTTTAACCATTTCAATTGTGCGACTTCTAAAGCCGCTATATGTGATGACCCTAGTTGCTTTTGTATTTTCTCTAGCTTATTTTCAGCAATTGAAAGTTGTCTAAAAATATTGCCAAAAGTAGATTGATTCCATTATTTAGCCTTTTGCTTTAGAAATTTGCATTTTTGAGAAAGACCGAACATATAAGACCCCTCAAACTGGTATTGCCAACAACTTTTGATCATTTTGCTGAAGTCATCTCGGAGAGTCCACATAAGTTCAAAACGAAAAGTAGGGGCTTTGTAATGAATTTGGTCTTGAAACTTCACAAAGATAGGACAATGGTATTTATTTATTTTGGTTTAAAGAATGTGACGGAATTGTCGTCAGTTTTCCTTGTTTTCTAATTTCCCCCAGAAGGACTTAAATTATCCTTTTTTTTTCCAGTTAAGGGTCTCAACTATTACAGTTTACAGTTAAGGGACTCATTCATCAAATCCGTTAGTTCTTCCGTTATCTTTGTTCTCACGCAGTCACATCATTAATTGTCATGAAAATAAAGCATTGTTCTTGTATGGAGTATTATTAATTTTTTTTTTTTGTAAATAACTACTTCTCATTCTCCTTGCCTTCGTTGTCTTACCTGCATACCTTCTTCATCCAGAATAAATAATTTCCCTCTATTTTTAGTGTCTTTGATTCACTCTTAAACTACAATTACCATAAAAATAAACTCTCAGCCTTAAATTCACATATTTTCCAGAAAAGTGAACATTGTTATGAGTTTATGACTCACTCATCAAAAAAAATTCCTTGTAATAAGAGCGCAACCTAAGCGAGGTGTACTGTGCTTATAATTGGTGGACTAAGTTTTTTCTTAGAAAGCACAATATTAAAAATGAGTTTCGTTCACAGTTGCGGTAACGGTTATCGCCGCTTAATCTCGTTAACTTCAATTTACCATCTTTAAATCTGGCAAGATGCTGTAATGTTAAATCTCCAAACCTTGATAACTTGGTCGCGAAATCGATGACGTTGATCTTAAAACTATGACAGAGATCAAGAGTAGCCTTGAACTCAAACTGATAATTTAATGGATGGAAAAGATGAAACTAATAAGCAATTAACAAGTAATATGAAGTTCAATTGTCAAGATTAAATGAATAACTGAACTCAAAGAAAAAGGGAGCATGAAAGTAAGTACCAATTCTATCAAAGACAAACTTTAAGAGTAGGATAGGAGGAGTGGAGAATGAATGGGAAATTGGGAAGTAATATGCTATCTAATTCTGTATACGACGTGCGTACTCCATAGTTTGAATGTTAGCAAAACAAAAAACAAAAGCTTAAAGTTTTTTATTAAATTACAACCTTACGGGAGCCATTTTCTGCCAGATAATTGAAAGGTTTACGGAAAAGTTGACTGTTTTGGAATTGAAGTCCTTAACTGGAAACTTTAATAGTTTGAGTCCTTAACTGGAAAAAAAATCAATATTTGAGGTCCTTCTCTTAGTGTTAACTCGTCTATCTGACGACTTTTCCGTCAGGAAAGATAAAATTTCTGACGGAAATTCCGTCAGAAAAGTCAATTATTTTGATTTTTATGACGGAATTTCCGTCAGGATACCTAACGTTTTTTTGGCGGCATTAAATTGGGTTAACGCGCGTGATTTCACTGACGAATTCTGACGGTAATTCCGTCAGGAATCCATTCCGTCAGAATTACGTCAGAACTCCGTCGGTTCTCCGTGTAAACTGGCGACTTTAATTTCCGTCAGGATTATTCCGTCAGTTTCCCGCATTTATTTTGTAGTGATATATATATATATATATATATATATATATATATATATATATATATATATATATATATATATATATATATATATATATATATATATATATATATATATATATATATATATATATATATATATATTTATATAGAATCAGGATCCTGTACGAACCAAATTAAGTTACGAACCGTACGAACTTAATAAGAACCACTAGATTGAACTAATCAACGGCTAAGATAAAAAGCACTCTCCCACATAAACCCATCCCCTGACATTCAATTACATATTTACACAAATTATCTTCCATCCTCTTCCACCTACTCTCCCTAAACTTATCCTAGTCACCAACGCCGACCAACTCGACGGAACTCCGACGACGGCAACCCTCACTTAATCTGGTTTTTGTTTTTCCAAATGTTACATCGTCTTCAATATTAGCACTCTCATCGAGCTTTCAAAAACTCCGGCATCAAAACGCCGATTCAGCACCTCATCTTCATCCTCTTTCTCATTATTCAGGTCAACTAAAAACCACCCTATGCGATTCGAAATCCTTCAAAAAAATCACTAATGCTATTAATTTTCTGAAATTCATATTTGTTTTTTGCAGATCTATGGTTTGAATCACTTGGTTTTTGAAGAAAACGAGATTTAAATATTCCGATTACTTCACCGGTGTTATTAGTTTCCTGAATGGTTCAAAGGGAATGAAAGTGACGATGCATATTGCTTGAATGGGATTGAGTGGATTTCAAGGTGGTTTCGGTCCTTTCAATTATTGTGACGAGATCTATAATGGTTGTGAGGCGTGTTGACCGAGGCTAAAATGGAGTGGAAGGTAGTGTGGTTGATCTTTGACGGAGTTGTTGGTTGTCGTGAAAAATTGAGGGCGTCGGGGTGGTGGTTTCGGGGTAGTCGTGTGAACTTAGCATTCTAGGGGCTGAGAAATGAAAGGAGAGGTGGGAGAATAGTCATGGAATGTGACATAGGTGATGACGACGGCCAGTCTCTCACCGGCGTTATTGGGTTTGTTCGGAAATTTTTCGATCTAGCATTTTAGATCTCAAACTTGAAAAAAATAAAATGAGAGCGCGACATTGTTGTTCAGCAAGGTAAATGATGTGGTTGTCGACTACAGTTCGTGATGATGATGGAGGTTCGGTTAATTCAAGTCGTCGTATATACTGGTTTCTGCCAGTGACGGCGGGTTTTGGTGGTGGTAATCGTGTTCTAATTTTGTTTTCTCGATCTGGTGGTTTAGATGGTCAGCTGTTGGTGGTGGTGATCGCGATTCATGGTGGTTTAGATGGTCAGCTGTTGGTGGTGGTGATTTCAGGTGGGGGTGGTGGTAATATGGCGGTGATAGGTTGACGGCGCTGGTGGTGGTGACGGCAGTGGTGGTGGTGGTGGTGATGGCAGTTGTGTTACTAGTTAGTGGTAGTGGTGGTGATGGGGGGTGGTCGCGTTGGATACACAAAATACAACGCCAGATACGCACTGTAATACCACCGGATACACATGGTATTTCTGGTGGATACATGTGTATCTAATTTTTAGTATTGTAGATACACAAGTCAATGCTTTTGGATACATGCGTATCTGGTGGTAGGGGTGGTGGGGATGGTGGGGGGGGGGGTGGTGGCGTAGGTGGTGGTCGGTTGTGGTAGTATGGTAGAAGGGTGGATACACAAAATACCACCCTAGATACACACGGTATTAATACGAGATACATGTGTATCCGGCAATATAACCATGTGTATCTGGTATTAATATGATGCGTATCCGGAAGCATAAACTTGTGTATCCAGAAATATTAAAATGTGTATCTGGCTTTAATGTCATGTGTATCCGCAAAAAATATAAAATGTATCCGTAAAAAAATTAGTTTAAAAAAGTGTATAAGTGCATCTATAATTTTAGTGTTGAAAAATTTGTATTTACATATGTAATAAAATGTATCTAATGAGAAGTGTATGTAGTAAAGAAATAAAGTGTATCTGAAAAAAAAAAAAAAAAAAAAAAAAAAAAAAAAAAAAAAAAGTTCAAATTAAGCTAGTTCGTACGGTTAAGACACGTTAAGGCGATTCGACAGAACCCGCCATATATATATATATATATATATATATATATATATATATATATATATATATATATATATATATATATATATATATATAGAGAGAGAGAGAGAGAGGCGGGATCCGGTGAGTCCACCTAAATATTTGAGTCCATGAGTCCATCCACAATATCACGCGTAAGGCAAAAGAATATCATATTTGAATATTGACGGAAAATGGCGCTTAAACTTCTAAAACAAAACAAAACCGTTCACTTTTTTAAAAACTGTTTCTCTCTCTAAAAATCACACAAAAACAAATACTCCCTCAAAAATCTCACTAAAAATCCGCAAAAATCTAAAAATTCAAAGACGATATCAACTTGATATCAATAATATAGATTCAGTCGTTCAATCCTTTGCATAATATCGTTGAATTTGAAATTAGGTTGAAAAATCGTCGAGGTACGCTCTAATCGGTTTTGTTACATTTTTGCGATTTTTGTTCATCTTTTGCGATTCTAATTTGATTATACATATTGATTTTGTTCTTAATTACTGCAAATTGAGTTCAATTATATGATAAAAATAGCATTTAAGCACTAATTTTCGACTTGTTAATGAGTTTAAATGCTTACTTTCAAGTTGTTGTTGTATATTTAGACAGTGTCTTAGTTGTTAATGAGTTTAAACAGTATTCCGTCGATAACATGGATACATTGAACAAAAAACTATGATCGATTGTAGTTGTAGATGATTATTAGTTGTTTTGTTTGTTTCAATCGCGAAAAATAGGGTTAGCTATTGTTCAATGTGAAATTTAGTGTTAACCAGTAAATTTGGACTTGTTAATGAGGAATGTCTCGTTTTCTGTTGATACTATTAAGAGTAGGTAGTGATACTATTTAAATTTGATAGTTGTAGATGATTATTAGTTGTTTTGTTTGTTTCAATTGCAAAAAATAGGAATGTCTCGTTTTCTGTTGATACTATTAAGAGTAGGTAGTGATACTATTAAGAGTAGGTAGTGATACTATTGTTCAATGTGAAATCTAGTGTTAACCAGTAAATTTGGACTTGTTAATGAGGAAAGTCTCGTTCTCTGTTGATACTATTAAGTGTGATACTATTAAGAGTAGGTAGTGATACTATTTAATTTTCATAGTTTAGGTCAATTGAGAAACATTTCTTTAACGGTGATCTTATCTGACATGAGGTGTGACACTTTGTTAAGAATTGGTAGTGATACTATATGTAACTTGATCTCGTTGTTTATATGATCTAATACTATTAAGCACAGAATGTGATACTAATAAAATTTTAAATGCAGATTGTTACTAGCAAGAAAATGGAACTGGCAGTTACAGATGAACCTAACATAACCATTAGCGAAAAGAGGCCAATAGCAGCAATTCATAATGTTGAAGAAACAACATTAAAGCAGTATAAACGTAGGAAAACAAAGAATAACAAAGAAAACAATACTATGGAGCTGGTAGATAAAAACACGAACAAAGAAGTCGCAATTCAAGAAGTTGAGCAGCCTAAACTACACAAAAAGAAGGGAACAGAATTTCAGACTAAGTGTAGGCCAAAAAAGTTGGTTGAGTTGATTAAGAACTTAAATGAAGAACAACAGAACGCTGTAAGGGATATTGGATTTGGAGGTTTGTTAAAGTTAAAGGTAACTCAACTACCACATGGAATCCTGAATCGGGTCTTGAAAGCATATGACTGTTCTAGCAATATGTTTAGAACAAAAAAGTTGGATTTTCTGCTTTCAAAGCATGATGTCCATGACATGTTTCTACTACCTAGGACAGGTGATAAAGTAACCACCACAAAAAGGGGGAATGCCACTACTGTGATTGACACCAAAATGAAAAATGATTGGAGGATGAAGTTTGGTGTGAAAGGTACTTCTGCTCCAATTAATGTGAAGGATGTGCATGATAGATTGATGGCGTGTACTAAGGCTGGTGATGAGTTTAAGAGAATGTTTGTTCTGTATAGCATGTCCATTTTCCTAGCGCCAAATACAAATAAAACCCTAGATTTAAAACTTGTTAAGTCTGTTGCGGATGTGAATAAAATTAGAGACTATGATTGGTGTGATTATGTCTTTGAAGAGATGACTGCTAGTATTAAGGGATGGAAAGAACAATAGAAGTCGAATATCACCGGTTGCCTACTAGTGATTATGCTAGCCTACTTCCATAGGTTCAATTTTAAGGGCAAGGCTATGAAATACACGCTACCGCTAATCCAACATTGGGATGATCAGAGTCTGGCATCAAGAGTTGAAGATGAGAAACAAACAGCAATATTGGGGAATGCACCAATTTCGAAAATTGAGTACCCAATTTGTTTATCACATCAAGGTCAGGAGACAATACAACATTCCTATGTATATTTATGATTAAGTACTCAAGCTGTTACAGTATGTTTCTTTGAGTCTTTGATGAAGATAAAATTGCATTTGCTAACAAGAGATGATTAACTTTTCAGAAGAACCGGAGATGAGACTTACACAAACCTCTGAGAAAGATGATGATGAAGCTGACCCTGAAACAAAAGAGGGCTACATCATGATTAAGCTGCCTAAAGGAGTTGAAACTGATAAAGAAATCAAAGCAAGAGCAATGGATGTAAGTACTAATGTCTTTTTGTTGTCCTTACAGTTACATCTATTCCTTTTCTTCTTACTTTGATATTGTTTTGAACACATTGTGATACTTTTGTTTACCCAAGTTGATATTGTTTTACCATAATCTAAAAACTGCCAGGGAGACTAAATTTTGTTAATGTTAATGATATTTTATCAAACTGTGATATTGTTCATTACTTAATCGTGATATTTATGGTGGCTATTTGTGATATTTTTTCATAATAGCAACCAATTGTAATGCTTATGATATTGATTCACAGTAAGACAAATAGAGTGATATTGTGTCACATAAAGTGTGATATTGTAAAACAATATCACATGGGACACGTGATATTGTTTTAAGGAGCCACTGAATTTGAATTCAGATATGGTGAGACATTTCTACTTTTATCATTGATATTGTTATGTATTATGTATGATATTGTTAGCAGTTACTATTGATATTGTTCTTAAAAACAATTCTTAAATTAAACTGTGATATTGTGCATACTATTGTGTGATATTGTTACTTCTTAATTGTGATATTGTCTCCCAAAAAATGAAAATGAATCACTTTTTTTCCCTAACATCTACAAGCAAGTGTAATGTTGTGATATTATTAAAGAATAATGGTGATATTTTTTCAATAAATTATGATATTCTTTGTGATTAAATATTTAATACTCTTGTTTAATATTTTTATTATGTCATTTGCGAGTGCTCATGAAGCTTATCTGCGTATAAAGAGGGACAACGAGTTGTTCTTTTCAAGATTTGTACATAACATGAAGAAGTTCATCAAAACGAAACCCAGCAATTCAATAGATGAAAGAACTACTTCTACCCAAACTGCTGCCACAAAAGACTGTAGTAAAGATGTTGAAACGAAAAAGAAGTCTTGAAGAAAACACGATAATTGTGATACATCGAGAAGCAAGAACAAGATACTCCCAATACACAAACTTTGCCTTTCATGAAAGATATTGGATATCATGCCTTTATGGATGGGTTGATAGCAAGGTCTTATGAAAGGGCGAAAGCAAGAGAAGGGCTTCCCTCGTTTGATGTACTAACTGACATGTTAAAAATTCAGTACGCGGAATTGAACAAAAAATATGGAGGATGTACAGATCAAGATCTTCAAATCAGCAGTGATCACGAGGAAGAAGGTGAAGAAATTATTGATATTAAAAACTTGAATAGTGCTGATGATGAAAAAAAAGATGATGAGGATTATGATATGTATTCAAATTTGAATGACATAGTAGACAATATTGTTTTCGGAGAAGGACGGGCTAGTGAGGATATGAATCGTGTTACAACTCCTAGAGCCAGCACGGAAACAGATAATGAAACCATTAATGAAGAGACAAATGTGTTGACTCAGTTGAATGAAAACATTAATTTAGACACAAATGAAGGTTTGGGAGTTATGAAGACAGTCCAAGAGGCACACAATGAGGTGGGTAATAATGGTTCAACAAATCAGGAGGACATTGATAGAGAGGCTGGAAAAAAAAACGAGAATGTTGAAGATGAGGTTATCAATAAGGAGGTAGATATTGCTACAGGGGAAAAAGCAGAGAAGGAGAAGGACAATCAGGTTACAAATGTTGTGACTCAATTGGAGGAGGTTCTTCCAAATGTTGATTTTGGAGTAACACAGCCTGTTGAAGACAAAACAAATGAAGACGTTCATCATGATACAACATATCAACATTGTGTTGAAAAAGAGGCCGAGAAAGAGAAGGCCAATGAGGTTCAAGAAGTGGCGACTCAATTGGACGAGGTCATTAATCGATTCAATTCAGGGAAGGGAGTTGAAAAAGATATTGTGATTGATAAGGAGCCTGTTAAAACAGTTGTTGTGGTTGATAAAATGAATGAGGATAGTAATGTGGTGACTAAATTAAAGGAAGTTGTAACAAATGCTGGTTTAGATGCAGCAGGGAAGGGAAGTATCATTGATTATTTGTTGCACTCAGACAGAGTACGTGCTTCAACCGATATGGTACCTCACAATTTGGGGTGTACTTTTCAATGTGGTTTGCCAGTCAAAGATGATATCCTTGTATCGAATCGATGTTGAAGCGCAATTTATTTGAACTGTCTTGAAGAATCGGAAGGACGTCATGGATTATTGCTTCCTTACGGACCATACATTCAGCAATTTGTAAGTCACTCTTTAAACAATTTTTTAAATGTAAGACATGACTTAATTTGCACCATTTTAGTACTTTAAAAAAATAACTAATATGCTAATATTTTTGCTAAATGGAATAGAGAAATTGTCTGCAACTTTGGAACTTTCCATTGTATACAAAGGGAAGATATTGAGTCCTTGTTGCCTAACACGAAGATAGAAGCAGTGGTAATTGAAGCATGGGCAATATTGCTCAATGAGTTCCAAATTTCTCAAAAGGGAAACGACAAATTGACAAGAATTTTCTATGGCATTGCCCACTCGGTATGGAAACACACACACATTTATCATCTTTTAAATTAGGTATTGTAGAATGTGTTTTATGGAGACTAATAAGATGCCCTTATGAACAACAGGGTGATATAGAAAAAATCTTAAAATTCGATGAAGATAATATTGATGAATTGGCAAAACTTAAGCAAAACGATATATGACACATGGGACACGTGGTCGACTCTTTTTAAGGAGAGCTGAATTTGAATTCGAGATATGGTGAGACTTTCTACTTTTATCGTTGATATTGTTATGTATTATGTATGATATTGTTAGCGATTACTAATGATATTGTTCTTAAAAACAATTCTTAAATTCAACTGTGATATTGTGCATACTATTGTGTGATATTGTTACTTCTTAATTGTGATATTGTCTCCCAAAAAATGAAAATGAATCACTTTTTTTTTCCCTAATATTTGACAGTGTGATATTATTATGTACAATGGTTGACATTGTTTTATAGCTTCTTAAAAATAACAACAATCGATAGGGATTTAAAAGTCTGTTAACATTGATATTGTTTTGGTATGGACTACGATATTGTTGGGTACACTTTGGTTGATATTATTTTACAACATACAAAAAAACATCGAGAGGGACAAAAAATATTATTAAGAATGATATGTTGTCTAGTATGTCTTTGTGATATTTTTATTGATTTTTGTTAAATTGTTTCCTAATATTATTTTCATCTAAAGGTGTTCATACCTTTGGTCTACGAAGAGCATTACATCTGCATCTGTGTTGATTTGAAGAGGCAGAAAATGTTCTATTTGGACAACAGAGAGTATGATGAATTCCAAGACGAGGAGCACGTACACATGGCTCATATGGCTGTAAGTACAATATTGAAAACAAAGAACTAATGGTATAATGGTTTTGTTCGATAAGCTTGAAATTGAAAATTTGTTTACATTAATCATATACAGGCGACTCTTTATGGTGACTACCTCAACACGAAAGGTATTGAAAGTGGGCTAAAGGTGAAGGACTAAGAAATGAATAATGTGAAGTTTCATTGGCAATCGAAAGAGTTGAACTGGATGTGGACTATTCATGATGTTTCACATGATGTTCTTTGTTGGTGAGCCTTTTGATTGTGAACTAAGCGATGCAAACATGAGACGATTATAGGGGGAGAGGTGGCAAAGCAACGCTCGTATTGAGTGATTTGAATAAAGATAGGAGTCGTCCGGAAGAGAGTTACGACCTTTACCGCCACAAAAGGTATACTGTTAACTAAGTTCTTTGGCAAAAAGACAAAGAGGGAAAAAACAAAGCAAGAGAGAAAAAGGTGGGAAAAACAAAGTTAGGACCCGCTATCAAAGATAAAAGGTTATATTTTTAAACACGACTTCTACATTGAATTTTTTTTTTTATTATTATAAATACAAAATATATATTAAATACTGTAATATTAAACGTTTCTAGCTACTGGAGAAGATGGTTCGCCGATTGTCGTTGGTAGCGGTAAAAGGGGGAAATCCGATGGCCTTGGATGCACGTTGAACTGTGGTGTGGCTGATCCTAAATTTGAGTTCGTCTCAAGATTTATGAAGTTAAACAAGTCATTTGTGTGCAAACATGTTGACTACGAGGAAAGAAGTGATTGACTACCGCCTATTGGAGGACCCCGCTATCAAAAATAAAAGGTACTTTAAAACATACATTTTTCTGCAACTTCTTTTTATTAATGGTCTGATAATATTTGCAATGATATCTAAGTTTGACAAAAGAATTACAAAAGGTGATATTGTTGCTAGTGTCATGTGATATTGTACGTTAATGGGTTTGATATTGTTTTAGAGTAGAAACTGGTATAAAAGCATGATATTGTATATAATCAAGTGTCACATAAAAGAAAGATGTTGTTCTGATTTTTGTTCACTTAATTTTGATATTGTTGTGGTACATAGTGTGATATTGTTACATACACAGTATGATATTGTTAAATTGATTCTGAAAAATAATTAGGGCTTTTAAATTTATAAATGTTGCCAGTGACATGTGATATTTTTTTTAAATGATTGTGATATTGTTTCAAATTAGACACCTTTTAAATAAGTGATATTTTTTTAGTATTGGGGTGATATTGTCTACAATCAAGTATGATGTTCGATAGTGGTTCGAAGGGCATCGATATTATTTAGTGGATTTGTGATATTATTTAGTGTGGACTGTGATATTTTTTATCTGGATAACCTTTTAAATATGTGATATTGTTTAATTTTGATATTGGTTATCAATGTCACAGTTAATCTGACAATTTTTGAACATTGGTGTTAATGGTTTGTGTAGTTAGGTAGTTGCCAAGTTCAGTGATGATCAATACCTTGCAAGACAAGATATATTGTCGTTGCTTCCAACTGTACATGTCAACAACAATGTGATTGAATGTTGGTCACTAATTCTGAATCACATTGAGCACACAGAACCCTGTGAAACAAGTTTATTGTTTTTTGGAATTCGACACATGGTAAGCTGACATTCTGTTTTGATTTATAAATATTCACGCTTTGATTAAAAATATCACTTATTTAAAATGTGATATTGTTGGGGTACATAGTGTGATATTATTGCATACACAAATTGATATTGTTTAATTGATCTTTGAAATTAGACAGGATTTAAAATTGATAAATGTTGCAAATGACAAGTGATATTGTTTTTAAATGATTGTGATATTGTTTCAAAGTACACACCTTTTAAATAAGTGATATTTTTTAGTATTGGGATGATATTGTCTACCATCAAGTATAATGTTCTGATATTCGTTCATATCCTTACTGATATTATTTACCATGGACTGTGATATTTTTTTAGTATGCACTTTGTGATATTGTTTATCGGGTCACACTTCAGGAAGCGTGATATAGCAAACGTAAAAAGTGATACTGTTTATACATATTCACGTTTTGATTAGAATGTAGTAAATCTTAAATGTAAAGGATTTCTTAACTTATATATATACATATATATACACTACAGGAATCAATAGTAGATGTTACTAAAGGCAAAGAAGCGAAGAGGGAAAAGATATTCAAAGAATGGGACAAATTCATAAGAAGAAACACAGTTCCATGTAACATGGAAGCAGATTTGGTTTTTATTCCGATGGTGTTGCAAGAACACTACTTCTGTGTTTGTGTAAATTTCAAAACCGAGACGATTGAAGTGTTTGACAATACAGAGTACGACAACTGGGAGCAGACTGAAATATACAAGGCTGCAGATTCGGTGGTATGGTTTATTGATATTCTTGCTAGTGACATGTCATACAATTGTATCGATATTGTGGCTAGGATAGGTTGAGTGTATACGATAAATGAATATGATTCTTTGACAAAATAATGACTAATAGTATAACTAATTATTGTAGGCCTATCACATGAGTGATTTCCTAGCAGGGAAAAATGTTGACAGAGCGCATAACGTAATAGATTTTGATGTTGTCAACACGAGTTTCAATTGGCAAAAGAAAGAAGCAAACAATACTGAATCGGGAAACTTCTTAATGATGCACATGATTCGCTATGAGGGGCGATTGTTTGAAGGCGATTTGCGTCAAAAGTGCGAGAGGTGCTACTATTGGTTAGAAATAGCGGCATTACTTTTAGTGACATAAATAACATGAGGGACTGATTGGGAAAGTTAAAGAATTTACAACGGGAAAGGGAGAGCTTTTAAATAGATTGAAGGAAATGAGGAAGAATAAAGAAGATGCAAAAGGCAAGGGCAATAAGATAAAAGCCAAGGATAATGTTGTTGAGAAGGACAATATCGTGGAACAGAAATAACAAAGGCGGAAGGTCCGCCAAAAGAGAAGCCCAATGTTCAAACAAGAGCCAAGGAGGATGCTACTAGAATGCCAACAATTAACACAGAAATACCCATTCTTCGCAAATCTCCAATCAGAAGGTAAAAACCAAAAACCCGACTTTTACATTTCTGATATACAATCATAGCATTACGTTTCTGCTTTTATTTGAAACAGACACAAAGGTAAAAATTTCACATAGAACCATAACATGGCATTTATGTTTTTACAAAGCTACCCGAATCCAAACAAGATGGTGAAGATGATGCGAAACACCCACAATCCAAGACAAACGATCAAGACAAACGCAAACCCCCTAATAATAGAGGAAGAGGGAGAGGTTGAGGTAGAGGAAGAGGACAAAAGTAGGGCTAGGAATGTAATCTTTGGTAGGACAGGACATGTGATATTGTTCCAGGAGTTGTGTGATATTGTTGTAGGTACAATGGTAGGAAATATAACTTTTTTTTTATCAACTCTTAGTAAACTGTGATATTGTTTCAGGAGTTGGGTGATACTTTGCTTAAGTTGTTGTGATATTAGTTCTCAGTAATAATAACAGCAGTCAAGGTTCTTAAAATCTTTTTCTCTTTGATATTGTTTTGGTACCCAGTGTGATATTGTTCCGTAAACATGTTGATATTGTTGTATTTATTCTCTAAAATAAATCAGGGGGTAGGGTTTGAAAATTCCTTTTTAGTTGGATAAGTTGTGATATTATTCAGCAGACAAAATTGTGATATTATTGCACTCACTGGTTGATATTGTCTAGTATGTCTTTGTGATATTTCAAGGGTTTGACAAAGTATAACTTCTTTAAGTTCAACACGGAAAAGCGTGATATTCTTTCAAGGGTTGTATGATATTATGTTTTAGTTGTTGTGATATTAATCCTCGGGAACAACAACAGTGGCTAGGGATATAAAAATCCTTTTTTTGTTTGATATTGTTGGGGTACATCTTTGTCATATTTTTGAATACACGTGTTGACATTGTTTGAAAATTGTGATATTATTGCACTCAGTGGTTGATATTGTCTAGTATGTCTTTGTGATATTTCAATCATATTTTTGTAATATTGTTTCCTAAAAACATCCAGTTGTAGTGGTAATATTTATGAATACTGGTGATATTGTTTCACTTGAAATGTGATATTCCTTAGAAGTATTGTACAATATAATACAATATAATAAAATACGTATACAAGCAAGTGTAATGTTGTGATATTGTTTAACTATTATGATGATATTGTTTTTGTATCAAGTGTGATAAACCTTCAAATGAGGTGGGATAGTATTTAATAATGGCAACAAAACGACATTAGTAATTATGCGGTTTTTATAACGTTGATACCCAAAATGGAAAGAATACAAAATTGATGCCATTTGGAATGACATACAAGAAAAAATTGAATAGTATAAACAATGAAAAGTCGATTCTGAAAAGTTGATGATGTTAAATAAACTTCCTCAGCTTGCAGAAGCCCTTAATCACTATTAACAAGTGAAGAAATCTGCAAAATAAAGCAGACAAAAAAAAGTGACATAACGTTAGTAAGAAGTTTGACAAAGTATAACTTCTTTTTGATCAACTTCAAGTAATCTGTGATATTGTTTCAAGGGTTGTGCGATATTATGTTTTAGTTGTTGTGATATTAATACTCGGGAACAACAAAAGTGGCTAAGGATATAAAAACCTTTTGTTGTTTGATATTGTTGGGGTACATCTTGTGATATTTTTGAATACACGTGTTGATATTGTTTGGTTGATTCTGAAAATAGATAGGGATTTAAAATTGATAAATGTTGCCAGTGACAAGTGATATTGTTATTAAATTATTATGATATTGTTTCAAAGTAGACACCTTTTAATATTGGGATGATATTGTCTACAATCAAGTGTATATTCTGATAGTGGTTAACAAGGTAATCGATATTATTTACCATGGAATGTGATATTTTTAGCGTGGTCTACGATATTGTTTATCGTGGTCACACTTCAAAGAATCGTGGTATAGCAAACGTAAAACTGAAATAATAAAAGTTGTAAGACAAATTACTTACATCGGATTCTTGATCAAACGAGTGTTGTGATGTATCAACAGCTGGATTAGAGCAATTCCGCTTATCATGATGTGCCATTTGTTTTCAATTATTGCAAAATCTTTTCGGCTTTTGTGCCTTTGCAACAGACTGATCTTTCTTGGACATCAACCTCTTGCCAGTACCCTTGTTTTTTGATTGAACAGGAGGTAGTATATGGACCTCAGATGAAGACTTAACCCCAAGGAGCATCTCCAACTCTTGGTGTTTAGTCAATTTTTCAAACACAGACTTGAAATTTTGTCTAAATGTCTTGATAATGAAGTCGGTTCATTTATGTGATTTTCAGGCAGAGATTTGAGCAGTGTTAATGTTGAGTAGAATTCGGACCAGGATAGTCGAAATCGAAGCTTAGTGACATCCGACGAAGTAAAATCATCCAACAATTGACCGTGAGCATCATACAAGGGCATTTTTTTAGTGTTCTTTGTCCACCCCATCGAGAAGATACTTATCGGGTATCTTTTTGATCCCTTTACCGATAAAATCCAGATGATGTGTTTACATATGTAGCCCTTTCTCTCAAAAGCTTGCGGGAACATGTTGCATCAAATGTTGAAGGATTAAATGCGACAGTGTAAGTCTTATTGAAGATAGAATCTTCAACTTCTAGGAACCTTGTCTTGCCCTCCTTGAAGAATCACCAAAGACTACATGAGTTTAGAGAATCAACGCACTTTCTTTGTTGGAATTCATAAAAGAGAGCGTGCGTATAAACGATCGATGCATGAACCTCAAGGCTAAGAAGGGTTTTGGTTTGAGGTAGGGAGTGATCACTATCTCTGTCAAGAGATTTTTGGGTGTAGCGTTGCTGATCCATAGCACTTTGAAAGCGCATCCAAAACTCAACAAGTGTGCCATGAGGATTCTCAAACCGCTTAAAGAAGCGCTTTTTTGCGCTCTCGAGCGTTGCGTTGTTCTTAAAAGACAACCAAGAGGAATATCACGATAATACGCCGGAATCCAACGTTGCCACGGAGAAAGATATTGCAACCATGTATTATCTTCCAATTGAAACTCACTGATCAACGAACACCACCTCTCTTGAAGTCGAAGGCTCTAACTCGAATCCCAAACAACGAGAACTCGGACGAGTGACGAAGTCATCTCTTTGGTCAATGTCGTGCCTACCTTTTCAGGTAATTTCTTCATAATATGCCACATGCAATAGCGATGGGCAGCGATCGTAAACGGCAGCATAGGACGCAATTTTCATAGCAGGACATTGATCGGTAAAAAAGCAATGGGGTTCCTTCCCACCCATACAATCTAAAAATTTTGTGAAAATCCATTTAAAATTCGGGTCATTCTCCCTAGACATAAGCGAAGCGCCAAAAGTGACGGACTTCTTGTGATGATCAACACCAGTAAAGGGAGCAAAGATCATGTCGTACTTATTAGTTGAATAGGTTGGGTCAAAAGTCACCGCCTCACCGTATAGAGCGTAATTACGACGTGCTGCTGCATCAGCCCAAAATACACGAAACAAACACTTATTCTGATCAATATCATAGGCAAAATAAAAACCTTCCTGGGTTTCATGAAGGTTTTCCAACTGGTCTATAAACATTTGAGCATCCTTAAGACCTATAAAACACTTGATTTCCCTTCCAAAATTCTTAAACTCAGTCAAAGAAGCTCCAATATTTTCATAGCCATCAACATATTCCTTGACGGACCTGAAAGTAGAGGTTGGGCCAATATTGACCTTGCAATTATCAACGATGGTTTGTTTATGTTGCAAAGCAAGGTTCCTACATTTTTTTCGAAATTCTCTATACTTGAGTGGAGAGAGACGGTGGTTATGGGCGCATGAAAGCGATCAACAACAAAGAATGGCACTTGAACTTGGTCAATTTCTTTAATAACAATTCTAAAGAAAATCCTAGCTTTACAACCAATCCTAGTAACCTTAGTCTTCTTCGGATTAGAGGCCTTGACCATTGGCTCCTCCTCCTCACCAGTAATGGGTAATATTGTCGGCTTAGAATCCCTAAATCCTTCTCGGTGACACACAATCAATTTTGTCCTAATATCTCCACTACTACGAAACCTTTTCGTTGAAGATTTCCTTGGTTCAAAACCACATGCTATTGCATAAGTCTCATAAAACTGTATACCCTCGTCTAACGTAGCAAAAGTTTGTCCTATTGTAGGTGTAAATTCAGTTGCAATATTTCGACCCACTCTTGAGAACCTCCAGCGTCACCATCAAAGAAAGACGATTCCTAGCATGCACCTCATCAACGTCTATGCATTGTGGAGAAGGAACAGTACCACAGGGGACAACAAAAGTATTTTCTACAGCAAGAGAAATTGTGAAGGAATGCATGTGATATTCTGGAGCATAACATGTTATATTCTGGAGCATAACATGTGATACAAATATAACAAATATAACTAGATCATAACAAACTATGATATTGTGAAGGAATGCATGTGATATTGTGCAACATAAAACGTGATCTCGATGAATATAAAACAAATACGCAACCGTATTGCGGCCTATGATACTTTGAAGGAATACATGTGATATTCGGATCATAACATGTGATACAAATATAACAAATATAACTAGATCATAACAAACTATGATATTGTGAAGGAATGCATGTGATATTGTACAACATAAAATGTGATCTCGATGAATATAAAACAAATACGCAACCGTATTGCAGCCTTTGATACTTTGAAGGAATACATGTGATATTCTGGAGCATAACATGTGATACAAATGCACATGAACCGATTACAAGTCATGTCTTCGCATCATATGATACCGTAAAGGACTCAATGTGATATTCGAAGCATAACACGTGATACTAATGCACAGAAACTAATTACAGTCATGTATCTATGACCTTTGATATCTGTAAAGAATACAATGTGATATTCTAAAGCATAACATGTGATATTAATGCACAAAAAGTAGTTGCGAGTCATGTACTAAAGCCTATGATACTGTAAAGGACTCAATGTGATATTGTATAAGGGAAACTGATTCTAATGAGCAGTAATCAGGCAAACAAAAACTATAAAATGTGATACTATTCAGCATTAATTATGGTACTCTACTGAATAAAAAGTGATACAAAGGAAACTGTTAAATAACGATTTAAACTTGATGTAAACACAAGCAGTAAATGCAAAATAAACTTGATGATAAACAAATCAGACAATGAGTACATTATTTTTTATACGTCAATTAGAAGATGAAAAAAACAGAGATTAAATTTTAACGCAAAAAAATAGCAAAAACTACATGTTGAAGAAAGTATATAATCAGTACATGATTTTAATACATAAAAAAGCACGAATTGATGAATCCGTGACTGATGTTGCTGAATTATAACATCAATTATAACAAAAAACCAGTAATTACACAACGAATTCAATCAAAGATACAATAACACTAAAACATCATGCAATAAAACAGGAAAACAGAATGAAAAAATTAAAACATAAAATTAAAGAAGCAGAAAACGATGAAATACCTGACATTGAATATGTTAAAACTGAGGAAAAAATAGTTGAAGACGAATGATGAAGAAAAAGTGAAGGAGAATAAGCAACTGAGACGAATGTTGAAGAAATCGCTGGAAATCGATCACGGATGATGATGAACACAGGTGAAGATGACAACGAGAGCGAAGAAGACAACAACGCGCGAGAAATTGACGGCGTGAGAATGAAATATGTGATTGCGGAAGAGAGAGAGAAGAGAGAGAAAGCAAATGAATTCAAATGGTGAGGTGAGAGCTGATAATAGGGTTTATATAACAACTTGAAGAAATGACGAAAATACCCTTACTAATAGCTTGATACAAAGCAAAATTGTTATGACTCATGTGTGATATTGTAGATGGACTCATGGACTCAAATAATTAGGTAGGACTCATGTATATATATATATATATATATATATATATATATATATATATATATATATATATATATATATATATATATATATATATATATATATATATATATATATATATATATATATATATATATATATATATATATATACCTAGTATCTGTTGATTCCCCAACAAACACCCGATGATTATCGGACTACAATATGCTTAGGAATCGATACGTTTAATCGACAGTTTTATATAACTATACGTCGGAAAATTCAAAACGATTTCAAAAACAAATATTTCAAAAGTATCTGGAGTGTTTAATGCACGACGACGGGGTCGCAATGACACTAACTAGAGTCAAAACCGACACCGGACCAAAACCCGACTCAAAAATTCAAATCACGACTCCAACAACGAGTCAAACACAAACAACAAACATCACAAAGCTTCCATGTTAAGTATACTCGGTATACTTGAATGGGAAAGTACTACAATCATGCCATCCAAAACCTAGGATAGAACAAATCATGATTTCAATTGCGTGATAGTGACAAGACAGCTCGAAGACCCGTGAAATGGCTCGCGCCTCTTCGAGTAGCCCATGCGGCCACGTCGCTCAAAACGCATGCAACCACTTAATCTTCTATAAATAACCCTCAAATACCACCATTTGAAGGTACGCGAGCGTCCGCCCCCTCATTTTCCCCTTAAAATTCTAGATTCGATTTCGTAAGTCACAAACTGACACGTGTTTTCGACCTACCGATCGAAAATACAAGCCATACACAATGTTTGGTACCGTCATCCTGCATTAAACCACTTGACCGACCATCTCGACCAACTTCACACTCACTAAACTAAACAAAACACTCTTTACATTGCTAAAACGGTTTTCAACCGGGCTTTCCGACCTAACAAGTTGTTACACTTTCGTCAATTTCTCATCTCAAAGCTAACTTGTAAGTATGAGGGTGTAATAATCCTCTTCTTTCATGTCTTTTAATCTGTTTTTATGACCTTAACATGCTAAAACATGCATAACATGGTCCAAAATACGGATCGAATGAGCCAAAATCGAGTTTTCACCGGAAACAGAAGGCCCTAGTCACCACTAGGTACCTCGTGCCTCAATGAGGTGTCCAGGTCAGAACGCAAACGTGTTTGAGTTAATTCTTTCCATTTTCCATTTCATTTTATAATCGGTTTTTACCATTTCAAATCATTTTTTTGATAAACCTTTTAGCATAAAACATTTTCACCCTTGGTTCTTCATACCATGACGGTTTCATCCGTGTTTCGGTGATAATATTTGGTTAATTATATTTTAAAAGGCATTTTAAAACCTTTATGTTTATTTCTTTACATTTCAAAAACAACCATATTAGTCATACATGGAAAATCATCCTTAGTTCCACATACCATGTCGGTTTTAAACCTGAGTACGATGATAAACATTGACTAATTACAAAACAATGAACTTAATGCAAATAGTTCATAATCATTTTTCAAAACTATTCATGTCAAGCTTGCAAAACCGAACCCGACATCGAATATCGTCAATACAATGATGATTATTCAAGTCTCGTTCCTCACATTAACATAAAAGCCGTCTAAACGACATTTTCAACAAAGACGTGTTCAAATACCCCCTTACAAACAATTTTAGAAACGTTTTCAACAATCAGAAGACGTCCCCTTAGATCGTCTGCTGCCTCGCGCCTAAACAGGCCAACTGTTTTCTAGTTTTCAAACCAGGAAAGGTCTCCTTGTATCACTAGACTGCTCGCGCCTCAATAAGCAGCCTGATGCAGGTCCTGCTTCCTTTACAGCACTTGTCTAGGACGATCCCGACTTCGATTAACCCGAATATAGGACGGATCAGATGACGAGCCTGCCATTTTACTTTGTATTTCAGAAACACCTTTCTAAGACAAATGGATCACGTTATGCACCATAAACCTAAGTCGGTAATTGGATGTTTAATTTCCGTCTTGCATTCAAATCAACACTAAATCCAACTCGACATCAATTACTTGATATTTGGATAAACAACCGATATAGAAAGCTCACATGTTAGGTTTAAACTTGTGGATGCGCATTTATACATTTACCCGTTTTATCAACTTTTGCATTTAAACAACCAAGATCGATCAGTAGAGGCCGTTACTGCGGGAGGGATTTGGTGTCCGATTAAAGGGATTCCCCAAACGTACCTTCATCTCTTACTCAGAACCTTTGGATTGTGGACGACCTTATCCGGGACGAACGAGAGTCATTCTAGAGATAGGATGCTAAAGAGAGGCGACTCCTTATCTTTAGTACCTATGTCAAACACCGCTTTTTGCCTTCGTTGACCTAGGTATAACGTGGATTCGAACGGGTTCAAAGAATCCCACAAATGCTTGGTGGCGACTCTGAACATCTCCTACATAATTTCAAGACCCTTGCCGAGACGAAACCGACCGATCTAAGACGATCCGGTCGAAAGCATTCATAGGACGCCGAGCGTGGCTTTCAAAAGATCGTTGCCGCGTCCACAGATCTGCTGGGCATCGCAGGTGGGCCCATGTCCATAGATTAACGACTCTGCTGGGGAAAACTAGGACACTTGTGTCTTTGTGATCCTTAGATAGTGAGACTCGAACGAGGTCTTGGTTGAAATGCATTAATTGATATTACGGCCATAAGTCGGGTTCCTTGTCCGGGCCCACAACCTAACCTTTATCGACGAATTGGCTCATCCCGTCGACGTGAGTTTTCTCATCCCCGCGTTTTGAATCCTGATTGAGTCAAGCATACCATTGACGTTACACATTTCTGTTTCGTCAAAGTGCTTCCATTTCCTTTGTGCACGAGGTTAGGGCACTCTCCTTAAACATTTTCTTTGGATTGGTATCCCTCTCGAAAATCAGGGTTTGATCGCTTGGTGTGTAACCCACCATTTTAAGCCAAAACCCGTGTCATCATTATGCATAATATAATGAACTGCGAGTGCTTATGTGTTATGTTATCATAAGTCCTTCCGTGTCATTTCAAGCTTTTAAAAATACCCTATTGCGCTGTTATAATGGCCATTTCAAACCTCGATCTTTCGCCGACCGTTGCACGCCTTTCTAGGCCGTCGTAATGATAATTTTCAAACCCGGTTTTTCTACAAACCATTTCAATAAAAAGCATGCCTTTTTAGGCCGTCGTAATGACGATTTTCAAACCGGGTTTTTCTACCAACCATTTCAAAAAGCACGCCATCCTAATGATGATTTTTAAACCCGGTTTTCTGCAATCATTTCAAAAGCAAGCCTTTTTAGGCCGTCGTAATGATGATTTTCAAATCCAGTTTTCACAACCACTTCGAAAACACCTTTTTACGCCGTTATAATCATCGCGTCAAGACACAGATTTCAACCCGTCTCGCGCCGACACGATGGCTCTTTCAAAACCCGAAAATGACACTCACCCTTTTTCGAGGCTTTTCAAATCCCGAGGACCATACACCGTCCCCGGAACCATTACCTTTCAAAACCTTTCAAAACTCGATTTTCAAAACGTACGATTTTGGATTTAATAAACGACTTTGGAAACAGGACATTGTTTTCCAAGCCGTGGCAACTCGAACTCAAACCGTCTTCTAAAAACAAACTTAAGACAACTTTTCAACTGACAAACTTCCGAAGATCCCTATGGTTACCCTCGTTTTGATTGAGTCAAATGTTTCTTTCCGTCTTTTGTGTTGTCTGCGTTTAGTCATTAAACCATGTCGGTTTGGGATGTAACGTGAGCCATTTTCTGCCTCAGAGCCATGGCCCCGTTTTCAGCTTCGTCCAACAACAACGATGACAACAGATATCTCACGACTGCTCAGCTAGCCAGCCTACTCACTGCTATTAAGGTCACCGTGGACCGTGTCGAGACCTGTATCGACACCTTGGAAAACAAGGAAACCGGAGAACACAACAATCCGCCTTTGACCGAAACTGAGAAAAGGCTCAAGCTCTTGGACGAACAACTCCTAGCCCGTGGTAACAACATCCTGTAGATACCCGGTATCTGCTGAGACTCTAACAAACACCTGATGATTATCGGACTACAACATGTTTTGGAATCGCGGCGTTTGATCGACTGTTTGTGTACAACTTTACGTCGGAAAACTTAAAACGATTTCGAAAATAAAATATTTCAAAACATTTCAAAAATACCTGGAGTGTTTAATACACGACGACGGGGTCGCAATGACACTAACTAGAGTCAAAACCGACCCCGGACAAAAAACCGACTCAAAAATTCAAATCCCAACTCCAACAACGAGTCAAACCGAGTCAACCACCAAAAACAAAACATTTCAATTCTTCTACCTTAAGTTTTCCCAGATTCATGTTGGTCAAGTACCAAACATGTGACTACAAAACCTAGGATAGAACAAATCATGATTGCGTTTGTTGTGAAAGTGACAACACAACTCGAAGAACTGCGACGTGGCTCGCGCCTCTTTGAGCAGCCCAAGTGGCCACGTCGCTCAAAACTCACACAACCACTCATTCTCCTATAAATACCCCTAAAATGCCACCCATTTGAGACTTACGCGAGTGTTCGCCCCCTCTTTTCTCCCTTAAAATTCTCGACTCGACTTCTTAAGTCACAATCCGACGCGTATTTGCGACCTACCGATCGTAAATACAAGTCTTACACATTGTTTGGTACCGTCATCATGCATTAAATCACTTGACCGACCACTTCGACCACTACACCGTGACTAACATTAAAACACTCTTTTTACTTACCAAAACGGTTTTAAACCGAGTTTTTTCCGATCAAACGAGTTATTACACTTACGTCGGTCACTCGCCATAACCAAACATGTAAGTATGAGGGTGTAAAAATCCTCTTTTATTATGTTTTAATTTGTTTCATGACTATAACATGCTAAAACGTGCATAACATGAACCAAAACATGGAATAAACGAGTCAAAACTGATTTTTAGTCTGAGGCAGAACCCCCTTAGGTCGCCAGCTTACCCGCGCCTAAATAGGGTGTTCAGACCAGAGATCAACCGTGTTTGTTCTCGTCATTTCCCTTTAATCCACTTTCATATTTTTAATCGGTTTTTACCATTCCAAATATTTTCGAACCCTTTTTATTTTATTT
This sequence comes from Silene latifolia, assembly GCF_048544455.1. NCBI lineage: Eukaryota > Viridiplantae > Streptophyta > Magnoliopsida > Caryophyllales > Caryophyllaceae > Silene > Silene latifolia. The sequence goes on from NC_133528.1 coordinate 89,875,870, forward strand.
CACTTGTTTTAACCATAAAAAATTTTTCACCCTTGGTTCCTCATATCATGACGGTTAAATCCGTGTTTCGGTGATAATATTTGGTTAATGACATTTAAAACGTATTTTAAAACCTTTTATTTCATTTCTTTACATTTTCAAACAAACATATTAGTCACCAACACAAAGTCATCCTTGGTTCTACATACCACGCCGGATTTTAACCCGGGTAAGATGACGAGAATCGACTAATAACATTCAAATGGACCTAAAACAATAAGTCCATAATTATTTTCAAAACTATTCATGTCAAGTTTGTCAAATCGAACCCGACATCGAATATTATCAAAATAATGATGATTATTCGAGTCTAGTTCTTCAAATCAACAAATGCGGTCTAAACGACCCCCTTCAAATCAAACCGGGTTCAAATACCCATTTCCAACACGTTTTATAACGTTTTCTAAAAGGTTAGAACAGGGCACATAAACCGTGGGCTAACCCGCGCCTAAACAGGCTCTCCATTTCTCATTTTCAAAACCAGAGGGAGGCCCCTTATATCGCCGGCTGGCTCGCGCCTCATATAGCCGTCTGGTACAGGGCTTGTTCCTTTCCAGCATTAGTCTAGGACAATCCCGACTCTGGTTAGCCCGGATATAGGACGGATCAGATGACTATTTGATTATTCAAAACCATATTTGCAAAATGCCTTACTAAGACAAATGGATCATGTTATGCACCCTAAACCTAATACGGTAAATGGATGTTTAATTTCCGTCTTGCATGCAAATCAATCATTAATCCAATTCGACATCTTATACTTGATATTTGGATTAAATCAACCGACTTAGAAAGCTCTCACATGTTAGGTTTAAATTATTGGGTGTGCATTCATGCATTTAAACCGTTTTATAAACTTTTGCATTCAACCAACCAAGATCGATCAGTAGAGGCTGCTACCGCGGGCGGGATTGGGTGTCTGATTAAAGGGCTTCCCAATACGTACCTTCACCTCTTACTCAGAAACTTTGGATAGTGGACGACCTTATCCAGGGCGTACGAGAGTCATTCTAGAGATAGGATGCTAAAGAGGGACGATTTCCTTATCTTTAGTACCTATGTCAAACGCTGCTTTGTGCTTCGATTTGACTGAGGTATAAAGTGGAATTCGAACGGGTTCCAAGCATCCCACAAATGCTTGGTGGAGACTCCGAACATCTCTTATCGTTTCGAGACCCTTACCGAGATGAAACCGACCGATCTAAAACGATCCGGTCGAAAGCATTATTACGCCGCCGAGGGTGGCTTTCAAAAGACCGCTTTACGTCCGACAGATCGGCTTGGCGTGTAGGTGGCCCATGTCCACAGATTGGCGACTCCGTTGGGGATAACTAGGACACTTACATCTTTGTGATCCTTAGATGGTGAAACTCGAACGAGGTCTTGGTTGGAATGCATTAATTGATATTACGGTCACGGTCGGGTTCCTTTTCCAGGCCCACAACCTAACCCTTTTCGACCAATTGGCTCGTCTCGTCGGCGTGAGTTTTTTCATCCCTGCGTTTCGAATTCCGATTGAGTCAAGCATACCATTGACGTTACACATTTCTGTTTCGTCAAAGTGCTTCCATTTCCTTTGTGCACGAGGTTAGGGCACTCTCCTTAAGCATTTTCTTTGGATTGGTATCCCTCTCGAAAATCAGGGTTTGATCGCTTGGTGTGTAACCCACCATTTTAAGCCAAAACCCGTGTCATCATTATGCATAATATAATGAACTGCGAGTGCTTATGTGTTATGTGATCATAAGTCCTTCCGTGTCATTTCAAGCTTTTAAAAATACCCTATTGCGCCGTTATATTGGCCATTTCAAACCTCGATCTTTCGCCGACTGTTTCACGCCTTTCTAGGCCGTCGTAATGATGATTTTCAAACCCGGTTTTTCTACAAACCATTTCAATAAAAAGCATGCCTTTTTTAGGCCGTCGTAATGACGATTTTCAAACCGGGTTTTTCTACCAACCATTTCAAAAAGCACGCCATCCTAATGATGATTTTTAAACCCGGTTTTCTGCAATCATTTCAAAAGCAAGCCTTTTTAGGCCGTCGTAATGATGATTTTCAAATCCAGTTTTCACAACCACTTTGAAAACACCTTTTTACACCGTTATAATCATCGCGTCAAGACACATATTTCAACCTGTCTCGCGCCGACACGATGGCTCTTTCAAAACCCGAAAATGACACTCACCCTTTTTCGAGGCTTTTCAAATCCCGAGGACCATATACCGTCCCCAGAACCATTACCTTTCAAAACCTTTCAAAACTCGATTTTCAAAACGTATGATTTTGGATTTAATAAACGACTTTGGAAACAGGACATTGTTTTCCGAGCCGTGGCAACTCGAACTCAAACCGTCTTCTAAAAACAAACTTAAGACAACTTTTCAACTGACAAACTTCCGAAGATCCCTATTCTTCGGAAGCCGTCCATAAAGCGACAAATGAATCTTTTTTAAAATCTCTATTTTCGAAAATTTCAGTCCACCAATCAAATTCTGCCTCGTGTCTATCGAGTCAAAGCAAGCGTACTTACGGGTCTTTACATATGAGTTGTCTCACTTCAAGACTCGTTAAACGGCGTCACGCCATTATGTCGAACGCGGGTCAAAAGCCCGGTTAACAACACCACATCATAAATCGAGTCAGCACCGACGCACCACACATGGTTACCCTCGTTTTGATTGAGTCAAATGTGTCTTTCCGTCTTTTGTGTTGTCTGCGTTTAGTCATTAAACCATGTCGGTTTGGGATGTAACGTGAGCCATTTTCTGCCTCAGAGCCATGGCCCCGTTTTCAGCTTCGTCCAACAACAACGATGACAACAGATATCTCACGACTGCTCAGCTAGCCAGCCTACTCAGTGCTATTAAGGTCACCGTGGACCGTGTCGAGACCTGTATCAACACCTTGGAAAACAAGGAAACCGGAGAACACAACACTCCGCCTTTGACCGAAACTGAGAAAAGGCTCAAGCTCTTGGACGAACAACTCCTAGCCCGTGGTAACAACATCCTGTAGATACCCGGTATCTGCTGAAACTCCAACAAACACCCGATGATTATCGGACTACAACATGTTTTGGAATCGCGGCGTTTGATCGACTGTTTGTGTACAACTTTACGTCGGAAAAATTAAAACGATTTCGAAAATAAAATATTTCAAAACATTTCAAAAATATCTGGAGTGTTTAATACACGACGACGGGGTCGCAATGACACTAACTAGAGTCAAAACCGACCCCGGACCAAAAACCGACTTAAAAATTCAAATCCCGACTCCAACAACGAGTCAAACCGAGTCAACCACCAAAAACAAAGCATTTCAAATCTTTTACCTTAAATTTTCCCAGATTCATGTTGGTCAAGTACCGAACATGTGACTACCAAACCTAGGATAGAACAAATCATGATTGCGTTTGTTGTGAAAGTGACAACACAACTCGAAGAACTGCGACGTGGCTCGCGCCTCTTTGAGCAGCACAACTGGCCACGTCGCTCAAAACTCACACAACCACTCATTCTCCTATAAATACCCCTCAAATGCCACCCATTTGAGACTTACGCGAGTGTCCGCCCCCTCTTTTCTCCCTTAAAATTCTCGACTCGACTTCTTAAGTCACAATCCGACGCGTATTTGCGACCTACCGATCGTAATACAAGCCTTACACATTGTTTGGTACCGTCATCGTGCATTAAATCACTTGACCGACCACTTCGACCACTACACCGTCACTAATATTAAAACACTCTTTTTACTTACCAAAACGGTTTTAAACCGAGTTTTTTCCGATCAAACGAGTTGTTACACTTACGTCGGTCACTCGCCATAACCAAACATGTAAGTATGAGGGTGTAAAAATCCTCTTTTATTATGTTTTAATTTGTCTCATGACTATAACATGCTAAAACGTGCATAACATGAACCAAAACATGGAATAAACGAGTCAAAACTGATTTTTGGTCTGAGGCAGAAGCCCCTTAGGTCGCCAGCTTACCCGCGCCTAAATGGGGTGTTCAGACCAGAGATCAACCGTGTTTGTTCTCGTCATTTCCCTTTAATCCACTTTCATATTTTTAATCGGTTTTTATCATTCCAAATATTTCGAACCCTTTTTATTTTATTTCACTTGTTTTAACCATAAAACATTTTTCACCCTTGGTTCCTCATACCATGACGGTTAAATCCGTGTTTCGGTGATAATATTTGGTTAATGACATTTAAAAGGTATTTTAAAACCTTTTATTTCATTTCTTTACATTTTCAAACAAACATATTAGTCCCCAACACAAAGTCATCCTTGGTTCTACATACCATGTCGGATTTTAACCCGGGTAAGATGACGAGAATCGACTAATAACATTCAAATGGACCTAAAACAATTAGTCCATAATTATTTTCAAAACTATTCATGTCAAGTTTGTCAAATCGAACCCGACATCGAATATTATCAAAATAATAATGATTATTCGAGTCTAGTTCTTCAAATCAACAAATGCGGTCTAAACGACCCCCTTCAAATCAAACCAGGTTCAAATACCCATTTCCAACACGTTTTATAACGTTTTCTAAAAGGTCAGAACACGGCACATAAACCGTGGGCTAACCCGCGCCTAAATAGGCTCTCCATTTCTCATTTTCAAAACTAGAGGGAGGCCCCTTATATCGCCGGCTGGCTCGCGCCTCATATATCCGTCTAGTACAGGGCCTGTTCCTTTCCAGCATTAGTCTAGGACGATCCCGACTCCGGTTAGCCCGGATATAGGACGGATCAGATGACTATTTGATTATTCAAAACCATATTTTCAAAATGCCTTACTAAGACAAATGGATCATGTTATGCACCCTAAACCTAATACGGTAAATGGATGTTTAATTTCCGTCTTGCATGCAAATCAATCATTAATCCAATTCGACATCTTATACTTAATATTTGGATTAAATCATCCGACTTAGAAAGCTCTCACGTGTTAGGTTTAAATTATTGGGTGTGCATTCATGCATTTAAACCGTTTTATCAACTTTTTCATTCAACCAACCAAGATCGATCAGTAGAGGCCGCTACCACGGGCGGGATTGGGTGTCTGATTAAAGGACTTCCCAATACGTACCTTCACCTCTTACTCAGAAACTTTGGATAGTGGACGACCTTATCCAGGGCGTACGAGAGTCATTCTAGAGAAAGGATGCTAAAGAGGGACGATTTCCTTATCTTTAGTACCTATGTCAAACGCTGCTTTGTGCTTCGATTTGACCGAGGTATAAAGTGGAATTCGAACGGGTTCCAGGCATCCCACAAATGCTTGGTGGCGACTCCGAAGATCTCTAATCGTTTCGAGACCCTTACCGAGACAAAACCGACCGATCTAAAACGATCCGGGCGAAAGCATTTTTACGCCGCCGAGCGTGGCTTTCAAAAGACCGCTTTACGTCCGACAGATTGGCTTGGCGTGTAGGTGGACCATGTCCACAGATTGGCGACTCAGCTGGGGATAACTAGGACACTTACGTCTTTGTGATCCCTAGATGGTGAGACTCGAACGAGGTCTTGGTTGGAATGCATTAATTGATATTACGGTCACGGTCGGGTTCCTTGTCCGGGCCCACAACCTAACCCTTTTCAACCAATTGGCTCGTCTCGTCGGCGTGAGTTTTTTCATCCCCGCGTTTCGAATTCCGATTGAGTCAAGCATACCATTGACGTTATACATTTCTGTTTCGTCAAAAAGCTTTCATCACTTTCGAGCACGAGGCTAGGGCACCCTCCTTACACATTTTGTTTGGATTGGTATCCCTCTCGCAAATCGGGGTTTGATTGCTTGGTGTGTAACCCACCCTTTTAAGCCAAAACCCGTGTCAGCATAATGCATAATATAATGAAATGCGAGTGCTTATGTGCTACTTGATCATAAGTCCTTCCGTGTCATTTTCAAACTTTCAAAATTACCCTTTCGCGCCGTTATAATGGCCATTTCAAACCTCGGTCTTTTGCCGACCGTTACACGCCTTTCTAGGCCGTCATAATGACGATTTTCAAACTCGGTTTTTTATAACCATTTCAACACGCCTTTCTAGGCCGTCGTAATGATGATTTTCAAACCCGGTTTTGTATAACCATTTCAACGTGCCTTTCCAGGCCGTCGTAATGACGATTTTCAAACCCGGTTTTCTACAACCATTTCAAAATCACCTTTTTACGCCGTCATAATCGCCGCGTCTAGAGACGGATTTTAACCCGTTTCGCGCCGACAATGGCTCTTTCAAAACCCGAGAAAAGCACACACCCTTTTCTCGAGACACTTTCGAGATTCCGAGGACCATACACCGTCCCCGAGACCTCTTCAAACGTTTTAAACCCGATTTTCAAAACATACAATTTTGAATTTCAAAACCGTCTTGGGAAACAATACACTGTTTTCCGAGCCGACTCGAACTCAAACCGTCTTTTGCAAATAAACTTAAGACGACCCCTTCCAACTGATCGACTTGCGGAGATTTCTATCTTCGGAAGCCGTCCATTAAAGCGACAAATGAATCTTTTTGAAAATTTCTATTTTCGAAAACTTCACTCCACCATTCCGATTCCGCCTTGTGTCTATCGAGTCAAAGGAAACGTACTTATGGGTCTTTACTTATGAGTCGTCTCACCACGAGACCTGTCCAATGGCGTCACGCCGTCATGTTGGACTAGTGTTAAAAGTTCGGTCAACACCGTCACGTCATAAATCGAGTCAGCACCGAGGGACCACACACGGTCACCCCCGTCTTGTTGAGTCTGATCTTTGTCTCGTCCTTTGTGTTGTCTGCGTTCAGTCTTGGAACCGTGTCGGATTGAGTTGTAATGTGAGCCATTTTTCTGCCTCAGAGCCATGGCCCCGTCTTCAGCTTCGTCCAACAACAACAATGACAAGAACAGAGATGTCACAACTGATCAGCTAGCCAGCCTGCTTACCGCTCTTAAGGTCACCCTGGATCGCGTCGAGACCCGTATCGACGCCTTGGAGAACAAGGAAACTGGGGAACATAATACCCCACCTCTGACTGAAACTGAGAAGAGGCTGAAACTCTTGGAAGAACAGCTCCTAGCCCGGGGTAACAATATCCACTTGAGAACAACCGAAGGTTCGAACCTGTTGGGGACCAGTTACCCGACAACTTTACCCTGACTGATGTGCCTAAGTTCAAAGGAGTGGAGGACCCGCTCAACCATATTCGTGCTTTCAAGGACTACATGGCCATTAAAGGGGTCAAACATGAGCTTTTTACCCGGATCTTCCCATCCTCTTTGGAACCGATCCCTCGCCAATGGTACTACTCCCTTGATCCGAAAAACCTTACTACTTGGGATGAGATCGCAGTTGAGTTTGCCAAACAGTATGCCGACAATGTCGAGATGCAGGCCAATACCCGTACTCTCGAAGTGCTAACCCAGAACGACAAGGAGGGGTTCACTGAGTTCCTAACCCGTCGGAGGAGGGTGTGTACTCAATTGGTCAGTAAGCCGAGTGAGTCAACTTTGGTGGAAAAGTTTGTCAACAATTGCCGCCCAGTTAATGCCAACCTACTGAGGTATTAGAATATCAAGACCTTCCAAGATCTGCAGATTCTTGGGACGCGCATTGAAGACGACCTCCGAAAGGGTGTCTTAGCTAAGACCACTGGCAGAGGTTATCAGGGATCCACCTCAACCGGATCTCGCCCTTATGGCCAGACAAACAAGATTGATGAGGTTTACCTCGTCGAACCATCTACTAAGAGAACTGAACGCCCCCAGAGAGTGTTTACCAACATAGGGTCGACTTATGCAAGTGCCCTGAAAAGGCTCATGGACCAGGGGAAGTTACAACCAATCGGACCCACCCCTGATCCGACCGATGCCAAGAAGTCCCGGTTCTGGAACCCCAACGCCTACTGTCAGTATCATCGAGGGAAAGGGCACGATACCGAAACTTGCTTCAAACTCAAGCACCTCATTCAAGACATGATTGAGAAAGGAGATTTGCCTATACCCCCACCAACTAAACCGAACAACAGAACAAATCCCCTGGGAATCCACGCCATCTCTGACGATGAGCCGACCCTAGACTGCTCTCACCTCATCCTGCCAGTTGATGACGAGGTGAATGCTTTGGAAAAAGATCCTTCAGACGGAGTGTTTGTGTTTAGTGCTGCCACCATGTTCACTATGTTTCAACAAGTTGAGGAGGCCATAGCTAGCCTCTCTGAGAGAATCACCCGACTCGACGACGCCTACCGTCGCCTCATCTTCAATCCTCCAACACCGCGCCCGAGGGAGAATTCCCCAAACATTCAAAACTACCCACCCCAGGATGGATTGCTCCCGCGACCATTATGGCATAGACCTCACGAAAATCACCCTCAAAATAACTACCTCAAAATAACTACCCCCAAAATAACTACCCCCATAAAAATCGCCCTCACAAAAGTATCCCTCACAAGAACTGCCCACCGAGGAACACCCCTCCAAGGTACCCTCGAGACTCCGAAATTAACGGCATCTGGAGAGATGACGTTGAGGACGTCTATATCATCCCAGGGAAGGAGAAGCGGGCGAAAGAAATCGGGCATCTCACCCGGTCCGGACGTCCCAATCAGAATTCGAACAATCTAACGGTCGTTCCAACAACGAATGACCAAGTCGTTCCTGAGGTAGACACTCAACCAAAGGCTCCCGAGAACTCAATCCTGAAACAACTTCAGAAAGCAAAAGCCGAGATCTCGATCTGGCAACTGATCGCAACGTCTTTTGAGCATCGGCATGCCTTGCTGCAGGCCTTGGGAAAATTAACCGTGCCCTCCACCTCTTCCCCAGAAGAAATAGTGGCGCACATGACAAAGGACGCCCCTGATCTAAACAACCCAATCGTCTTCTCCGACAAGGATATCCCTCCGTTCGGAGCCAATCATAACCTGGCCCTATATATCACCGTACAATGCCTCCAGAAAAATGTACCCATGGTCCTCGTGGATGACGGTTTCGCGGTGAATGTCATTCCTCTTAAGACTGCCCACAAGCTGGGATTTAAAGAAGTTGATTTGGTCCCAACGAATCAAGGAGTACGCGCCTACGACGACATTCGTCGCAAGGTCGCGGGGCTTATCACTTTGACCGTCGCAACCGGACCACTGGAAAGACAAACCAGTTTTCAAGTGGTCGACATCGACGCTTCTTTCAATATGCTCCTGGGACGTCCCTTGATTCACGCCGTCAAGGCAGTCACCTCAACTCTCCACCAGAAGATCAGGGTCCCCTTCAACGGGAAAACGATCACAATTCCCGCTTCCCCGATCAAAGCAGTCACGAGAAGGGGAACAGCCTCCCAAGCCATTGAGGAGGATGATAACGAAATGTGGGGTTTCCAAGCCGTGAACGCCATAACCGATGAACTGACGCCCTCTGATTGTGACCCGTTCACCAACCTCAAGGCCGGGTTCATCAAAGTGTCTGAATACTCTGATTGGGTGGCCAACATTGTGCTCGTACCAAAGAAAGACGGAAGAATTCGGGTATGCGTCGACTTCAGGGATCTGAACAAGGCTAGTCCTAAGGACGACTTCCCTTTGCCACATGTTGACATTCTGGTGGACAACACTGCCGAACATGCTCTCCTATCATTCATGGACGGGTATGCTTGTGTAATACTCCGTATTTATATGTCTTGGGGTACTCTATCGAGTAGCCCTTACTCTGTCGAGTATGGGCAAGTTGCGGAATAAAATAGTTTCTGACCTGTTGGGTACTCGATCGAGTAGCTGGGGTACTCGATCGAGTAAGGGGGTACTCGATCGAGTGTCCGGTTTACGGGGAGTTTTCGCGGGTTTTGTTAATTATGCGATTAGGGTATTTAAACATAATCGTCGTTGTTTTAATTCACTTTTACCAAAACCTAAAACCTGTTTAAGAGAGAAAGCAGTCAGTCATCTTCCTAATCGCATCCTTAACAATTCCCGGAGTTCAGACGGTCAGTTCGTATCGTAGTTCGTGTCGTTGGATTCCTTGCGTCGAGGGTAAGCTTTTAATATAATTTATATAATGTTTTGCTAGGTTTGGTCAAACCCTAATTTAGGATTTGGGGTTTTGTGAATAGTAAGTAATTGGTAGTCTTTATGTGTTATATGTTAGGAGGAGAATTCGTAGAAGAGGCGTTTTGAGACAGCTGTAGATACCGTCTGCGTGTTGTGCTTTCCAGGTAGGATTTCCTACTCAGTATTAGTCCCATAATGGGATATTGGTGATGTGCTGTAATTAGTTGTTTGATATGATGATTGTGATTGTGATTGTGATTGTGATTGGTTTCTATGGCTCTCGAGATGCGTTCTCTACCGAGTGGGGTCACTTGCGGGAGTGATCTCACGCCCTAGTTTTTCGCCCTTCGTGGAACCCGCCACGAAAGGGGATGTGCACATTAATGGACGGGGTTATCGCTCGTACGATGAGCGGGGCTTAGGTGGGAACGGCTGCGGTCCCCATGGCGTGGTGGTCCCGGTGGACGGTCAAGTATTGAGATGATGGGAGTTGGTGGTGTATGTGTGTGTGTGACAGTTCAACTGTCTGTTTGTCTTATTATTGTTATCTATATTGATTGTGTGATTAGCACTGACCCCGGTGTTGTTTTGTAAAACCTGCGGTGATCCATTCGGGGATGGTGAGCAGATATTGAACAGGTATAGAGATGAGTACTGGGATAGCTGGGATGGCCACGACGTGACGATAGAGTCTTCCATTTGTAGTTTAGTATTTATTTACATTTCGATTGAGAACAGATAGTTTGGCATAATGTATTGTACTTTCGGTTTGGTTTCGAGGATTGTACTTATTCATTAAATTACTTATAATAAATGTTGTTTTTGTTTTGTCTATTTGATTATCATACCTCGGGCAACCGAGATGGTGATGTCTTCATACCCGAGTGGTCTGGTAAGGCACTCGGAGTATGGGGTGTTACAAATGGTATCAGAGCGACGATCCTGAAACCTGTAACCAATGAACTTAATGAACATAGGGAGTCAATTAAAATGAACCCGGGGTAAAAGTTGTAGGAGCTAGTGCAAAGGCTTGGGAGACGTCCTAAAGTCGCGGGGGTCGCCCTACAACTTTGAACCGGCCACATGGGGGAAATGTGTGTTGAGTCATGTGTGTGCTTAGTAACTTGCGTAACAATGTGATGGAATGTGTTGATGGTTGGATGTTCGAATTGGAAGTTGATGAGATGAAAGAAAAGTAATGTTATATATATAGACATTGTTGATGAAATGATAGCATGATGGAATGTTTTTACAACGTGGCAATTAATAGCATGATTGTTATGATATAATGTGATTTATAAAGTTAGCATGTTAGTATACGACGTAATATGCGGGTAGCTCTTACGTATTGGTGGTACTTGATCGAGTGAGGCTGACTCGATCGGGTAGGTTTTTGGCGATTTTGAGTCCAGAATCGAGTTTTGGGGCACTCGATCGAGTAACTAGGGGTACTCGATCGAGTAGGGGGTCACTCGATCGAGTAGCCTAGATACTCGATCGAGTGGGTTAGAGATCAGAAGGTCTGTTTGGTTCTGGATTTTGGGTACTCGATCGAGTACATGGGGGCACTCGATCGAGTAGCCCGTTACTCGATCGAGTGGGTTTGGATACTCGATCGAGTAGGTTCTGGGCAGCGCGTTTTCGTGTTTTGAGGTTTAGTACGCGTGTTTATGTTTATCCCTTTCTTATATAGCTTCAAGATGCCGCCCAAGAGAAACGCTTTGTATGCGAGAGCTGAGCTTATGACTACGGACGACATCGTCAAGATGTTAGAGCACCAGGATGCTCTTACGGAGACCCTGAAGAGAGTGAATGAGGACAAGGATAAGAGTAAGGAGAAGGAGGTTGACCATGCTAAAGTCAGCCTCTATATTGCGAGGTTTAACCCGAAGGAGTACAAGGGAGTTGAGGAGCCTAACCTTCTTGATAGTTGGCTGAGGGAGATGGAGAACATACTAGAGTTAGTTATTTGTCCGATGAGATGAGAGTGGATCAGCCGCATTCTATATGAGGGAGGCGGTGGCAAATGGTGGGATTCAGTGAAAGTGAGTGCCAAGGAGATATATACCAACCAGGGGTTACCTGCTATACCTTGGGAGGAGTTTCGTAGGGCTGTGAGGAAGGAGTTCGTACCAGAACATGTGAGGAGTAAGTTGAGAGAGGAGTTCGACAAGTTTAAGATGACTCGCCGAGATGTCCGGGTCGAGTACTACAGCGGTTCAATGAGAAATCTAGATATCGAGGATATGGGTTTGAGTGAGGAGAATCGGCTTTGAGGTTTGAGAGAGGGCTAACCACGAAAATTATGGATAAGTTACCCGTGGGGGTCCTTACTGATGTGAAGGAAGCGTATGAGAGGGCTGGGAGAGCTGAGAGACTAGTGGAGATGGCTCAGGAGAGGTCAGGTGGAGAGAAGAGGAAGTCTGAGAGCGAGGGTGGTGGCCAATCTAATTTCAAGAAAGGCAACCACAATCAATCTAAGGGATTTTCTTCGGGTAGTGGGTTTAGTGTTGGGGCTTCCTTTGGGCGTGGCGTGGGAGTGCGAGCAATAGTTGGGAGTGACTGCTTTGGTTGTGGTGGCGTAGGCCACAAGAGACATGAGTGCACGAGTGCACCGGGATCCTTTCAGAGACCTGCGCAGAGCTTTGCGAGCAACAGACCGGCTGGATCATGGCCAAACCGGGGAGGTTAGAGCTACCAGAGTGGAGGCAACCGCAACGGCGGTAATTCTTATCAGAAGACACCGATGAACAACAGCAACAATCAAGGGTCGGGTGCTAAGCCGACCGCATCGCCTAAGACTTTGTCCGGGGAGGTGGGCGGAAGACCGATGTGGCAAGTTGTTCATGATGGACAAGAAGGCGGTGAGGAGGATGCGCACGTTATCACCGGTACATTCCTTGTTAATGGTATTCCTACGTTTGTTTTGTTTGATTTGGGGCTTCTCGATCGTTTGTGTCTTCGAGTCATGTAAAACAGTTGGGTTTGAGAGTGTATGAGTCGATTAGGGAGCAAGTTTTCATACCTTCGGGTGAGTCTCGTATCGTGTGGGAGGTTGTTTAGAGATGTATCTTTGATAGTTGGGCAAGTTGATTTCCCTGTAGACTTGCTAGAGTTTCCTTTTAATGGTTTTGAGATGATAGTTGGGATGGATTGGTTAGGAAAGTATAAAGCTAAGATAGACTGTCATCAAAAGAAAGTGTCCCTAAGAGGTCCTAAGGGTGTTAGTGTGTCTTACCGTGGGTTTCTAGTCAAACCCAAAGTTAAGTTGATTGCATCTGTCACCTTGAAGTCGTATCCGAGGAAGGGATGTCCTTTGATTTTGTGCCATGTGAGAGATGACCGGATAGAGAGCCCTATAGATTGATGAGATACAGTGGTGGGAGAGTTTGCAGATGTCTTTCAGAGGAGATTCCGGGTTGCCACCGAAGAGGGAGATAGATTTCACCGTTGAGTTGAAGCCAGGGACGGGGCCAATCTCTAAGGCACCGTACCGTTTGGGTCCTAAGGAGATGGAGGAACTTAGGAAACAGTTGGATGATTTGATAGAGAAGGGGTACATTAGACCAAGTGTATCGCCTTGGGGAGCACCGGTTCTGTTCGTGAAGAAGAAAGATGGAAGTTTGAGGTCGTGCATAGATTACCGGAGCCGAACCGTGTGACGATAAAGAACAAGTATCCTTTGCCAAGGATAGATGACCTGTTTGATCGGTTGAGTGGTGTAATGAGTCTTTTCTAAGATTGATTTGAGGTCGGGGTACCATCAGGTGAAGATTAGAGATGTGGACATACCGAAGACTGCTTTCACGTCGAGGTATGGCCATTATGAGTATGTGGTGATGCCATTTGGGTTGTCTAATGCGCCAGCGATGTTTATGGATTTGATGAATAGGATCTTGAGACAGTTCTTGGATCGGTTTGTAGTAGTGTTTATCGATGACATCTTGGTCTACTCTAAGACTAAGGAGGAGCATGAGGAGCATCCGAGGATCGTGTTGCAGACTTTGAGGGATCATGAGTTGTATGCTAAGTTGTCCAAGTGTGAGTTTTGGTTGGAGAAAGTTGCTTTTCTGGGGCATGTAATCTCTAAAGATGGGGTATCTGTGGATCCGGCGAAGATTGAGGCGGTGACAAAGTGGGAAGCACCAAAGAATGTTGCCGAGGTTAGGAGTTTCTTGGGTTTATTTGGATACTACAAAGCGGTTCGTGAAGGATTTCTCCAAGATAGCTAGACCAATGACGGCGTTGATGAGGAAAGAGAACAGGTTCGTTGGGATGAGAGTTGTGAGACGGCGTTCCAAACATTAAAGGAGCGTTTGACCACAGCTCCTGTCCTAGCATTGCCTGAAGGGAGCGAGAATTTCGAGGTTTATACAGATGCCTCGAAGAATGGGTTGGGATGTGTGTTGATGCAGAATGGTAAAGTGATTGCCTATGCTTCTAGGCAGTTGAAGCCTTATGAGGAGAACTACCCTACTCATGACCTGGAGTTGGGTGCAGTGGTGTTTGCTCTCAAGATTTGGAGGCACTACCTTTATGGAGCAATCTTTAAGGTATTTTCTGATCACAAGAGTCTCAAGTACATCTTCACGCAGAAGGAGTTGAACATGAGACAGAGGAGGTGGATGGAGCTGATTGGTGATTACGACATGGAAATCATCTACCATGAGGGGAAGGCCAATGTTGTAGCTGATGCTTTGAGTAGGAAGAGTGTACATTCTTTGTGTACAGCTCTATCTTTGATGAGGCTGAGGGATGAGGTAGCGAGCTTTGGGATTCATATGATGCAGAAAGGAGATGCTATGGGTGATATGACAAAGACACATGGAGTTTTATGATGACATTCGGGATAAGCGAGGCTTTGGATCCTAAGATAGTGGAGTGGGAGAGTGGAGTAGAGAAAGGGACAAGTGTCCGGTTTTCCATTCATACGAGATGGTAGCTTGAGGTTTGATGGTAGGTGGTGTGTTCCTAATGACGAGGAGTTGAAAAAGACAATCATGACATAAGCGCATTGCACACCATATTCAGTTCATCCGGGTGGAGACAAGCTTTACAAAGATTTGAAGAAAACGTTTTGGTGGCTTGGGATGAAGAAAGAGACAATTTGAGTTTGTGTCCCGTTGTTTGACATGCCGAGAGAGTTAAAGGGGAACAGAGAAGACCACAAGGTAAGGTTCGGTCTTTGGAGGTGCCGGAGTGGAAGTGGGAATCCATTTCCATGGATTTCATTGTGGGTTTGCCGAAGAGTCAACAAGGTAACAATATGATTTGGGTGATAGTGGATCGTCTGACCAAGTCAGCTCACTTTGTTCCAATGAAAGATACATGGACTAAGGCACAACTGGCTATGGCCTATCGAAAGAACGTGCTTAAGTTACATGGAGTCCCTAAGTTACATGGAGTCCCTAAGGACATAGTGTCTGACAGAGATGCGAGGTTTATATCAAGGTTTTGGAAGGAGTTGCAGGAATCGTTGGGAACAGCTTTGAAGATGAGTACAACATTTCATCCTGCGCGATGCACGGGCAGATCGAGAGAACAATCAAGACTCTTGAGGATATGTTGCGAGCTTGTGTGATGGATTTTGGTGGTAGCTGGGAGCAGAGGTTGGACTTGATAGAGTTTTCTTACAACAACAGCTATCACACTAGTATTGGAATGGCACCGTTTGAGGCTTTGTATGGGAGGAGATGTAGGAGTCCGATCTGTTGGGACGATAGTGCTGAGGCAGTGGTTTTAGGACCAGAGATGGTACATGAGATGGTGGAACAGATTAAGATGATCAGAGAACGGATGAGAGCAGCCCGGGATCGACAGAAGAGTTATGCAGATCTACATCGTCGGGACATAGAGTTTCAGGTTGGGGACAAGGTTCTTCTGAAAGTGTCTCCCATGCGTGGGGTTATGAGGTTTGGGAAGAAAGGCAAGCTAAGTCAGAAGTTTATAGGGCCTTATGAGATCTTAGAGCGAGTTGGGGAAGTGGCTTATCGTTTGGCTTTAATTTTGCGTTGGAGAGAGTGCATAATGTGTTTCATGTATCGCAGTTGCGGAAGTATGTGAGTGACCCGTCACATGTGTTGGAGGCAGAGAACTTAGAGCTTGATGAGTCTTTATCATATCTTGAGGTACCTAAGCAGATCCTAGACCGAAAGGTTAGAAAGACTAGGGGTGGTGAGACAGTTTTGCTTAAGATCCTTTGGTCTAACCACGAGACTGAGGAAGCTACATGGGAGGCAGAGGATATAATGAAAGAGCGTTACCCTTTCCTTTTTGATCAGGTATGTATGGTTACGGGGACGTAACCTTGTTTCTTTTAGGGGGGTAGGAGATGATCGCGAGAGTTTTTAAGAGTTCTATATACACCTTTTATATGTTGTGTCGGTATGATTGTCGGGATAGGTTGGGGTTAGTATCATGTTTTACGTTGTGTTTTGTTTGACCTTCGAGTCGGGAGGCTTATGGGAGTACCTTTGTTTAGTGGTGGTTTGAACTTCGGGGACGAAGTTCCTTTTAAGGAGGGAAGACTGTAATACTCCGTATTTATATGTCTTGGGGGTACTCTATCGAGTAGCCCTTACTCTGTCGAGTATGGGCAAGTTGCGGAATAAAATAGTTTCTGACCTGTTGGGTACTCGATCGAGTAGCTGGGGTACTCGATCGAGTAAGGGGGTACTCGATCGAGTACCTTGGGTACTCGATCGAGTGTCCGGTTTACGGGGAGTTTTCGCGGGTTTTGTTAATTATGCGATTAGGGTATTTAAACATAATCGTCGTTGTTTTAATTCACTTTTACCAAAACCTAAAACCTGTTTAAGAGAGAAAGCGATCATCATCTTCCTAATCGCATCCTTAACAATTCCGGAGTTCGGACGGTCGTTCGTATCGTAGTTCGTGTCGTTGGATTCCTTGCGTCGAGGGTAAGCTTTTAATATAATTTATATAATGTTTTGCTAGGTTTGGTCAAACCCTAATTTAGGATTTGGGGTTTTGTGAATAGTAAGTAATTGGTAGTCTTTATGTGTTATATGTTAGGAGGAGAATTCGTAGAAGAGGCGTTTTGAGACATTTTGTAAATACCGTCTGCGTGTTGTGCTTTCAGGTAGGATTTCCTACTCAGTATTAGTCCCATAATGGGATATTGGTGATGTCTTTGTAATTAGTTGTTTGATATGATGATTGTGATTGTGATTGTGATTGTGATTGTGATTGGTTTCTATGGCTCTCGAGATGCGTTCTCGGATGAGTGGGGTCACTTGCGGGAGTGATCTCACGCCCTAGTTTCGCCCTTCGTGGAACCCGCCACGAAAGGGGATGTGCACATTAATGGACAGGGTTATCGCTCGTACGATGAGCGGGGCTTAGGTGGGAACAGCTGCGGTCCCCCATGGCAGGGTCGGGTCCGGTGGACGGTCAGTATTGAGATGATGGGAGTTGGTGGTGTATGTGTGTGTGTGTGATTCGGTTTGTCTGTTTGTCTTATTATTGTTATCTATATTGATTGTGTGATTAGTACCGACCCCGGTGTTGTTTTGTAAAACTGCGGTGATCCATTCGGGGATGGTGAGCAGATATTGAACAGGTATAGAGATGAGTACTGGGATAGCTGGGATGGCCACGACATGACGATGGAGTCTTCCGCTGTAGTTTAGTATTTATTTACATTTCAGTTGAGAACAGATAGTTTGGCATAATGTATTGTACTTTCAGTTTGGTTTCGAGGATTGTACTTATTCATTAAATTACTTATAATAAATGTTGTTTCTGTTTTGTCTATTTAATTATCATACCTCGGGCAACCGAGATGGTGATGTCTTCATACCTGAGTGGTCCTGGTAAGGCACTCGGAGTATGGGGGTGTTACATGCTGGGTACAACCAGATTAAAATGGCCGAGGAAGACATGCACAAGATTGCGTTCACTACACAGTGGGGTACATATTGCTACACGGTCATGCCTTTCAGCCTCCTACATGATATGATGCACAAGGAGGTAGAGGTATATGTCGATGATATGATTGTCAAATAAAAATAACGGGATGGCCACATCAATGCCCTCCGAAAATTCTTCGCTCGTCTGCAGAAATATAACATGAGACTAAATCCTCAGAAGTGTGCATTCGGGGTCACCTCCGGAAAACTCTTAGGACATGTCATAAGCAAAAGAGGCATTGAGATTGATCCAACCAAAATCAAAGCCCTTCAACAGATGCCTCGGCCTAGGAACGAGAAGGAGTTTCGGGGATTTCTCGGTCAGGTCCAATACATCAGCCGGTTCATCGCCAAGCTCACTATGATTTGTGAATTGATATTCAAGAAGCTTCGCACCTCCGATCACACCGATTGGGACGACGACTGTCAGAAGGCCTTCGACAGGATAAAGGAAATCCTATCCAAACCTGTAATACTACGTATTTATGAGTCTTAGGGTACTCTATCGAGTAGGCCTTACTTTGTCGAGTAAGGGCGAGTTGCAGATTAAAATAGTTTCTGACCTGTTGGGTACTCGATAGAGTAACGTGGATACTCGATCGAGTAAGGGGGCACTCGATCGAGTACCTTAGCTATTCGATCGAGTAGCCGGTTTACGGGGGACGATTTCTCGGGTTTTGTTAATAATGTGATTGGAGTATATAATACTTCCGTCATTGTTCTTTAAACACTTTTTAAAACCTAATCACTGTGAGAAGAGAAATCAAACTACGTCATTCGCTTTAATCACATTGTTGGCAAATCCCGGAGCTTGGAAGGTCGTATTTCACCTTTCTTTATACCGTTGTGATCCTTGCGTCGAGGGTAAGACCTATATACCGTTTTTACAACGTTTCTTTAAAGTTGGTTAAACCCTAATGTTAGGAATTGGGGGTTTTGTGGTATGTTATACTTGGTAGTGATTATATGTTTGTATGTTAGGAGGAGGATTCGTAGAGGAAGATTTTTGATATCAGCTGTGAGATCGTCTGATTGTTGTGCTTTCCAGGTAGGGTTTCCCTACTCAGTATTAGTTACATAATGTGTGGTGATTGTGCTGTAGTTAGTGATTGTTGATTGATTCAGACGGTTGTTGATGTTGTATTGTGATTGTGATTACTTGTCTCTGGTTCTCGAGATGCGTTCTCGGCTGAGTGGAGTCACTTGCGGGAGTGGCTTCACGCCCTAGTTTCGCCCTCCGTGGAACCCGCCACGGGAGGGGATGTGCACATTAATGGGACAAGGTTATCGCTCGGTATGATAAGCGGGGATTTGATGGGTACGGCTGCGGTCCCCCACTGGCAGGGCTGGTCCAGTGGACAGTCGGAGACGGAGATTGATTCGAGTGGGTGATTGTGTGTGACTGTTTGAGCTGTGTTGTTTACTGTACTGTTGATTATATAAATTGTGTGATTAGTACTGACCCCGGTTTATTGTTTTAAAACCTGAGGTGATCCATTCGGGGATGGTGAGCAGATATTGAGCAGGTATGAGTTGAGTACTGGGATAGCTGGGATGTGCCACGGTCTGATGATAGAAGTCTTCCGTTGTAGCTTAGTAGTTTTCATAAACATTTCGGTTAGATCAGTAGACAGTTGGTTTGAGAACATGTATTCGTATTTTGGTTTTGTTTTTGGATTGTAACCTTTCACTAAAGTATTTTTATTTAAATGTTGTTTCACTATTGTTTATTTGATTATCATTGCCTCGGGTAACCGAGATGGTAACATCCTTATACCTGGGTGGTCCTGGTAAGACACTTGGAGTATGGGGGTGTTACAAAACCTCCTGTCCTCATGCCACCTCAATCGGGGATTCATCTATCCCTATACCTGACTGTTACCAACACAACCATGGGAGCCATGTTAGAACAAACAGTTGGCAACAAAGAGCGAGCCATCTACTATATCAGCAAAAAGTTCATTGAGTACGAGACGAGGTATACCCAACTGGAGAAGACATGCCTTGCCCTAGTATGGTCAACAAAGAAGCTGCGACATTACATGCTCAGCTACACGGTCCACATCTACTCCAAGATGGACCCGGTTAAATACATCTTCAAAAAACTCGTACTAAACGGAAGGCTGTCTAGGTGGACACTCATGCTGTCCGAGTTTGATCTCAAGTTTGTACCCCTCAAGGTTATCAAGGGAAGAGCAGTTGCCGATTTCCTGGCAGAGAATCCCGTCAACGAAGACCCAACGACCGACACATGGTCACTTCCGGACGAAGACATCCTTTGTGCCGATTCCGACGCATGGGACCTATACTTCGATGGTGCATCTAATCTGAGAGGCTTCGGGGTAGGAATCCTTCTAATATCACCAGAGGGAGAACATATTCCGATCTCGGTCAAGCAGGACTTTGCCGTCACCAACAATGCCGCTGAATATGAAGCATGCCTCATCGGCCTACAAGCAGCCATCACACTTGGCATCAAGAGACTGAGGGTCCACGGAAATTCCTCACTCATCATCAATCAGGTGTCCGGATCATGGAAAATCCGATCTGACAGCTTAGCTCCCTACCGAGCAAAGATCAATCAAGAGGCCGAGTTCTTTGACCAAGTCGACTACTTCCACTTGCCACGAGAGGAAAATCAATTTGCTGATGCCCTGACAAAACTTGCCGTGCTCGTCAACATACCTGACGACATGACATCAATGCCCCTATGTGTCGAGAGAAGGAGCGAGCCAGCTCACATTTGTGCCATTATCGACGATCCTGAAACCTGTAACCAATGAACCTAATGAATATAGGGAGTCAATTAAAATGAACACGGGGTAAAGGTTGTAGGAGCTAATGCAAAGGCTTGGGAGACGTCCTAAAGTCGCGAACTCGCCCTACAATTTTGAACCGGTCACATGGGGGGAATATATGTCAAGTCGTATGTGTTGTTTGTTCGCTTGTGTGTGGATGTGATGAAGTATGTTGTAATTTTTGGATGTTTGGAGTAGAAAGTTGAGAATATGAATGAAAGATTGATGAGACATACAGAACTGTTGTTGGAATGAGAAGCATGTTGAGTGTTTACTATGTGGCATTTGATAACATGATATAGTTGTTTGTTAATCGTATGAAGAGTTGAGTAGCATAGTATGCTTAACTATGATATAATGTTGTGTTTATAAAGTTGTTTTACATGTTGGGATATGATATAACATGTGGGTAGCGTATTCGAGTTAGCATGACTCGATCGAGTGGGTATGTCTCGATCGAGTGGGTATTTGACGATTTTGCAACCAGAATCGTGTTTTTGGGCACTCGATCGAGTACCTCGGGCACTCGATCGAGTAGGGGGTGTAGATACCCGGTATCTACTGAGACTCCATCAAACACCCGATGATTATCGGACTACAACATGTTTTGGGATCGCAGCGTTTGATCGACAGTTTGTGTACTACTTTACGTCGGAAAACTTAAAATGATTTCGAAAACAAAACATTTCAAAACATTTCAAAAATACCTGGAGTGTTTAATGCACGACGACGGGGTCGCAATGACACTAACTAGAGTCAAAACGGACACCGGACCAAAAACCGACTCGAAAATTCAAATCCCGACTCCAACAACGAGTCAAACCGAGTCAAACACAAAAACCAAAAATATCTCAAGCCTTCTACCCTAAGTTTTCCCGGATTCATGTTGGTCAAGTACCAAACACGTGACTACAAAACCTAGGATAGAACAAATCATGATTGCGTTTGTTGTGATAGTGACAACACAACTCGAAGTGCCGCGATTTGGCTCGCGCCTCTTTGAGCAGCCAAGGTGGCCACGTCGCTTAAAACTCAAACAACCACTCATTCTCCTATAAATACCCCTCAAATGGCACCCATTTGAGACTTACGCGAGTGTCCGCCCCCTCTTTTCTCCCTTAAAATTCTCGACTGGATTTCTTAAGTCACAATTCGACGCGTATTTACGACCTACCAATCGTAAATACAAGCCTTACACATTGTTTGGTACCGTCATCGTGCATTAAATCACTTGTCCGACCACTTTGACCACTACACCATCACTAAACTTTTAAAGCACTCTTGTACTTACCAAAACGGTTTTAAACCGAGTTTTCCGATCAAACAAGTTGTTACACTTACGTCGGTCACTCGCCATAACCAAACTTGTAAGTATGAGGGTGTAAAAATCCTCTTTTATTATGTTTTTATTTGTTTCATGACTTTAACATGCTAAAACATGCATAACATGAACCAAAACATGGAATAAACGAGCCAAAACCGATTTTTGGTCTGAGGCAGAAGTCTCTTAGGTCACCAAATGGCTCGCGCCTAAATGGGGTACTTAGACCAGAGATCAACCGTGTTTGTCCTCGTCATTTCTCTTAATCAACTTTCATATTTGTAATCGGTTTTCACCATTTCAAGTATTTTCGAACCATTTCATTTCATTTCACATGTTTTAACCATAAAGCATTAATCACCCTTGGTTCTTCATACCATGACGGTTAAATCCGTGTTTCGGTGATAATATTTGGTTAATGACATTTAAGAGGTATTTTAAAGCCTTTTATTTCATTTCTTTACATTTTCAAGCAAATATATTAGTCACCAACACGAAATCATCCTTGGTTATACATACCATGCCGGATTTCAACCCGGGTACGATGACGAGTATCGACTAATTACATTCAAAATGGACTCAAATCGATTAGTCCATAACCATTTTCAAAACTATTCATGTCAAGCTTGCCAAATCGGATCCGACACAGAATATTATCAAATGATGATGATTATTCGAGTCTAGTCCTTCAAATCAACAAATGCGGTGTAAAACGACCCTTTCAAAACGATTCGGGTTCAAATACCCATTTTCAACACGTTTTATAACGTTTTCTAAACAGTCAGAACTCGGCTAACAGCCGTTGGCTAACCCGCGCCTCAAGCAGGCCTTTTCTTTCTAATTTTCAAAACCAGAGGGAGGCCCCTTACACCGCCGGCTGGCTCGCGCCTCTTATAGCCGTCTGGTACAGGGCCTGTTCCCTTCCAGCATTAGTCTAGGACGATCCCGACTCCGGATTAACCCGGATATAGGACGGATCAGACGACTATTCAATTATTCAAACCATATTTGCAAAATGCCTTACTAAGACAAATGGATCATGTTATGCACCCTAAACCTAATACGGTAAATGGATGTTTAATTTCCGTCTTGCATGCAAATCAATCATTAATCCAACTCGACATCTTATACTTGATACTTGGATTAAATCAACCGACTTAGAAAGCTCACATGTTAGGTTTAAATTATTGGATGCGCATTCATGCATTTAAACCGTTTTATCAACTTTTGCATTCAACCAACCAAGATCGATCAGTAGAGGCCGCTAAACGCGGGCGGGACTGGGTGTCTGATTAAAGGGCTTCCCAATACGTACCTTCACCTCTTAATCAGAAACTTTGGATAGTGGACGACCTTATCCAGGGCGTCACGCCGTCATGTTGGACTCGTGTCAAAGGTTCGGTCAAACACCGTCACGTCATAAACCGAGTCAGCACCGAGGGACCACACACAGTCACCCCGTCTTGTTGAGTCGATCTTTGTCTCGTCCTCTGCGTTGTCTGCGTTCAGTCTTGGAACCGTGTCGGATTGAGTTGTAATGTGAGCCATTTTTCTGCCTCAGAGCCATGCCTCCGTCTTCGGCTTCGTCCAACAACAACAATGATAACAACAGAGATGTCCTAACTGATCAGCTAGCCAGCCTGCTTACCGCTCTTAAGGTCACCCTGGATCGCGTCGAGACCCGTATCGACGCCCTGGAGAACAAGGAAATTGGGGAACATAATACCCCACCTCTGACTGAAACCGAGAAGAGGCTGAAACTTCTGGAAGAGCAGCTCCTAGCCCGGGGCAACAATATCCACCTTGAGAATAACCGAAGGTTCGAACCTGTTGGGGACCAGTTACCTGAAAACTTCACCCTGACTGACGTGCCTAAGTTCAAGGGAGTGGAGGACCCACTCAACCACATCTGTGCTTTCAAAGATTACATGGCCATTAAGGGGGTCAAACAGGAGCTTTTCACCAGGATCTTTTCATCCTCTCTGGAGCCGATTCCTCGCCAATGGTACTACTCCTTGGACCCAAAGAACCTTACCACCTGGGATGAGATTGCAGTTGAGTTCGCCAAACAGTATGCCGACAATGTCGAGATCCAGGCCAACACCCGTACTCTCGAGGTGTTAACTCAAAACGACAAAGAGGGGTTCACTGAGTTCCTAACCCGTTGGAGGAGGGTGAGTACTCAGTTGGTCAGTAAGCCGAGTGAGTCAACTCTGGTGGAAAAATTTGTCAACAACCTCCGCCCGGTTTATGCCAATCTGCTGAGGTAACAAAATATCAAAACTTTTCAAGATCTGCAAATTCTGGGGACACGTATTGAGGACGACCTCCGAAAGGGTGTCTTAGCAAAGACCACAGGCAGGGGTTATCAAGGATCCACCTCAACTGGATCACGCCCTTACGGTCAGACAAACGAGATTGTTGAGGTCAACCTCTTCGAACCATCTTCCAAGAAAACTGAACGCCCCCAGAGAGTGTTCACCAACATAGGGTCAACTTATGCGAGTGCCCTGAAAAGGCTTATGGACCAAGGGAAGTTACAACCGATCGGGCCAACCCCGGACCCGGTCGACGCCAAGAAGTCCCGATTTTGGAACCCCAACGCCTACTGCCAGTATCATCGAGGGAAGGGGCACGATACCGAAAATTGCTTCAAACTCAAGCACCTCATTCAGGACATGATTGAGAAGGGAGACTTGCCTATACCCCCACCAACTAAGCCAAACAACAAGACGAATCCTCTGGGAATTCTCGCCATCTCTGACGATGAGCCGACCCTAGACTGCTCTCATCTCATCTTGCCAATTGACGACGAGGTGAATGTTCTGGAAAAGGACCCTTCAGATGGAGTGTTCGTGTTCAGTGCTGCCACCATGCTCACTATGTTTCAACAAGTTGAGGAGGCCATTGCCAGACTTTCTGACAGAATCACCCGACTCGACGACGCCCACCGTCGACTCATCTTCAATCCCCCGGCACCACGTCCGCGGGAAAATTCCCCAAGCATTCAAAACTACCCACCCCAGGATGGATTGCTCCCGCGACCATTCAAGCATAGGCCCCACGAAAATCACCTTCAAAATAACCACCCTCAAAATAACTACCCTCACAAAAATCGCCCTCACAAAAATATCCCCCACAAGAACTACCCACCGAGGAATACCCCTCCGAGGTATCCTCGAGACCCTGAAATTAACGGCATATGGCGGGATGATGTTGAGGATGTTTATGTCATCCCGGAGAAGGAGAAGCGAACGAAGGAAATTGGGCATCTCACCCGGTCCGGACGTCCTTATCAGAATCTGAGCAACCCAGCAGTCGTTCCAACGACGAACGACCAGATCGTCCCAGAGGTGGACACTCAACCAAGAGCCCCTGAGAACTCAATCCTGAAATAGCTCCAGAAAGCAAAAGCTGAGATCTCTATCTGGCAACTGATCGCGACGTCTTTTGAGCATCGACATGCCTTACTGTAGGCCTTGGGAAAACTAACCGTGCCCTCCACCTCTTCCCCAGAAGAAATAGTGGCACACATGACGAGAGACACCCCTGATCTGAGTAACCCGGCCATCTTCTCTGACGAGGATATCCCCCTGTTCGGAGCTAACCATAACCTGGCCATGTACATCACTGTGCAATGCCTCCAAAAGAACATACCAATGGTCCTCGTGGATGACGGTTCCGTCGTGAATGTCGTTCCTCTCAAAACTGCCCACAGGCTGGGTATCAAGGAATCTGATTTGATCCCAACAAACCAAGGAGTACGCGCCTACGACGGCACTCGTCGTAAGGTCGCTGGGCTTATTACTTTAGTCGTCGCAACCGGGCCACTAGAAAGACAAACCAGTTTCCAAGTGATCGACATCGACGCATCCTTCAACATGCTCCTGGGGCGCCCCTGGATTCACGCCGTTAAGGCGGTCACATCAACGCTCCATTAAAAGATCAGGGTCCCCTTCAACGGGAAAACGATCACGATCTCCGCTTCCCCAATCAAAGCAGTTATGAGAAGAGGGGTAGCCTCCCTAGCCATTGAGGAGGACGACAATGAAATGTGGGGTTTCCAAGCCGTGAACGCCATAACTGATGAATCGACAACCTCTGAGTGTGACCCGTTCGCCAACCTCACGGTCAACCATATCATGATGCGTCCGGGTTATTTACCGGGTTTGCCGCTCAATTCACTGAAGGACCCATTGCCTCCCTTGAAACAGGCAAAGGTCCCCAACATCCCCTTTGGACTGGGATACGAACCTACTGACGAAGATATCCGGGAGATGAACCTCCTAATCAGAAAACGCAAGAAGCACGGGGTTATCCTCCGTCCCTACCACCTGACTCTCAACGGATACTTTGTCCCCGAGGGAGAGTCTGAACTCTACAACGGCTTTCCGGAGCCAATCTATGACCCTGTGGTGAAGACTAGATACCCAGGAGTGGAAGTCTTTCAGGACTGCTACTTTATTCCCGACAACATCGAAGTTGCATCAACTGAGTCCAAACCGTCACCATGCCTCGACGGACAAGCTGTCACACTACTCTTTGGGGAAGATAACATCAAACGCCTCGATTATGAGGACATCATCAACATCGTCCTGAAAGACAATTTGTTTGATCCAACCGCCTTGATCTCCGATACTGACCCGGAGAAAGCTACCCAAGGCTGGAGGAAAACCATCAAGTGGACTGATCGCCAAGGCCGCGTTCTCAAGATCACAACTGGAGAAGGCCATATGTTCAAGAAGGAAAGTGAAGAAGGATCTGAGTCTGAGTCTGAGTCGGAGTCAGAGTCTGTTATAGCTCCCAACGCTCCTGATGTCCCAGTCAAGGTCCCCTTCCCACTATTTTATCACAAAGCCGTGGCTGATTCAGAGGTTGAGTCTACTAGGGTCACCCCCACTCCCATGAAAGGTGACAACCTGGAGCCTGTTCCAGGGGCCACTTCTTCTGTTGTGTCGCCTCTGACTGACCACGAGATGTCTGTCCTTTCCGAGCTTTTCGCTCGTGTCAACTTAATGAACACTAAGTTTGCTTATGACTCGTCTCAATTTAACAGCAATGCAATTCTGAATGATTATGAGGAATTTGACTTGAGCGACTACCCACCTCACTTAGCCAAAGAACTTGACAAGCGGGAAACCAGAACCCCCATCATTGAGGAAACTGAGCCTATTAACGTAGGAACCGACAATACACCTCAAGAACTTAGGATAGGGACAACCCTGGACCCCTCGGAAAGACAACAGTTCATTGACCTCCTCCACGAATACAAGGACGTGTTCGCCCTGGTCTTACGAGAGATATGCAGGATTGACAGAGAAATTGCAGAGCACCGGATACCCATCAAACCGGGGCTAAGCCTCGTGAAATGAAGCTACGCCGGATGCGTCCTGAATGGGCCTTAAAAATCAAGGAAGAGGTGGACAAACAGTTCAAGGATGGGTTCATCAAAGTGTCTGAATACTCGGATTGGGTGGCCAACATTGTGCCCGTACCGAAGAAAGACGGAAGAATTCGGGTTTGCGTCGACTTCAGGGATCTGAACAAGGCAAGTCCAAAAGACGACTTCCCTTTTCCACATGTTGACATTCTGGTGGACAACACCGCCGAACATGCTCTCCTATCATTCATGGACGGGTATGCTGGGTACAACCAGATCAAAATGGCTGAGGAAGACATGCACAAAACTGCGTTCACTACGCAGTGGGGTACATATTGCTACACGGTCATGTCCTTCGGCCTCATCAACGCCGGAGCAACCTATCAAAGAACCGCTACCACTCTCCTACATGATATGATACACAAGGAGGTATAGGTATATGTCGATGACATGATCGTCAAATCAAAAGAGCGGGACGGCCACATCAATGCCCTCCGGAAATTCTTCGCTCGCTTGCGGAAATATAACATGAGACTAAATCCTCAGAAGTGTGCATTCAGGGTCACCTCTGGAAAACTCTTGGGACATGTCGTCAGCAAAAGAGGCATTGAGATTGATCCAACCAAAATCAAAGCCCTTCAACAAATGCCTCGGCCTAAGAACGAGAAGGAGATTCGGGGATTTCTCGATCAGGTCCAATACATCAGCCGGTTCATTGCCAAGCTCACCATGATCTGTGAACCAATATTCAAGAAGCTTCGTGCCTCCGATCACACCGATTGGGACGACGACTGTCAGAAAGCCTTCGACAGGATAAAGGAAATCCTATCCAAACCTCCTGTCCTCATGCCACCTCAACCGGGGATTCCTCTATCCCTGTACCTGACTGTAACCAACACAGCCATGGGAGCGGTGCTAGCACAAACAGTTGGCATCGAAGAGCGAGCCATCTACTACATCATCAAAAAGTTCATTGAGTACGAGACGAGGTATACCCAACTGGAAAAGACATGCCTTGCCCTAGTATGGTCAACAAAGAAGCTGCGGCATTACATGCTCAACTACTCGGTCCACATCTACTCCAAGATGGACCCGGTCAAATACATCTTCGAAATACCCGTACTAAACGGAAGGCTATCTAGATGGACACTGATGCTGTCCGAATTTGATCTCAAGTTTGTACCTCTCAAGGTTATCAAGGGAAGAGCAGTCGCCGATTTCCTAGCAGAGAATCCCGTCAACGAGGATCCGACGACCGACACATGGTCACTTCCTGACGAGGACATCCTTTGTGCCGACTCCGACGCATGGGACCTATACTTTGATGGTGCATCTAATCTGAGAGGCTTCGGGGTAGGAATCCTTCTAATCTCACCAGAGGGAGAACACGTTCCGATCTCGGTCAAGCTAGACTTCGCCGTCACCAACAATGCCGCTGAATATGAAGCATGTCTCATCGGCCTACAAGCAGCCATCACACTTGGCATCAAGAGATTGAGGGTCCATGGCGATTCCTCACTCATCATCAATCAGGTATCCGGATCATGGAAAATCCGATCCGACAGCTTAGCTCCCTACCGGGCAAAGATAAATCAAGAGGCCGATTTCTTCGACCAAGTCGACTACTTCCACTTGCCGCGGGAGGAAAATCAATTTGCTGATGCCCTGGCAAAACTTGCCGCGCTCGTCAACATACCTGACGACATGACATCGATGCCCCTATGTGTCGAAAGACGGAGCAAGCCATCTCACATTTGTGCCATTATCGACGACGAGGAAAGCCATGATGAACCTTGGTACCAAGCCATCCTCAATTACAAAACCAAAAACGAATTCCCTCCCAACTCTGATCAAAGAGGACAAAGAGCCATCCGTTTACTTGCATCACAATTCGTGATAAACCAAAATCAACTCTACAAAAGAACACCCCAAGAAATTCTCCTCCTTTGCATTGACCATCACAAAGCCAAGAAAGTCATGGGAGAGGTTCACGACGGAGAATGTGGCCCTCACATGAGTGCAATGATGCTTACACGGAAAATCATGCGGCTATGTTACTACTGGACAACCATGGAAGCCGATTGCCGTAACTACGTCAAACATTGCCACAACTGCCAAATCTTCGCCAACATACAACACATGCCACCATCCCTTTTATACACCATGACGTCACCCTAGCCTTTCTCAACCTGGGGCATCGACATCATCGGGAAAGTCAACCCGGTAGGCACCAAGGGGCATTGCTTCGTCCTCGTCGCCATCGACTACTTCACCAAATGGGTGGAAGCGCAGTCATATGCAGTCTTGACCGCCAAACAAGTGGCCAAGTTCATTCAAAGCAACATCATCTCACGGCGGACGGGTACCCCATGAAATTATCAGCGATCAAGGCTCTCACTTCCGGGCGGAAACTCAAGCCTTGCTGGACAAATACAAGATCAAACGACATCGATCATCCCCCTATCGTCCCCAAACCAACGGAGCGGTGGAGGCAGCGAACAAAACTCTTGTTACCATTATCGAGAAAATGCAAGACAACTAGCGAGATTGGCCGAGCAAACTCCCATTTGCACTCTGGGGATACCGAACCTCCATTCGAACACCGACAGGCGCCACACCCTTCTATCTTGCATACGGTATGGAGGCGGTTCAACCGGTAGAGTTAGAGGTCCCATCTCTACGCATTCTACTGGAGAGTCAGGTCCCTGAGGCGGAATGGACCCGTCGAAGGTACGAGAAACTCACTCTTTTAGATGAACGGCGGCTCAACGCCTTGCACAACGTCCAGTTATACCAACGACGTATACAACGGGCATTCAACAAGAAGGTTAAACCCAGAAACATCCAGGAGGGCGACTTGGTCCTCAAGTCAGTCCGAGCACCATTACCCGTCGATCCGAGGGGAAAATTCAAACCCAACTGGGTCGGGCCATACCTGGTCAAGAAAATACTTTCGGGGGGCGCAGCGAGACTGAGTGACCTAGATGGGGAGGACTTTACAAACCCGACCAACCTAGACCAACTCAAGAAATACTACCCTTGAGCCCTAGCAACCAACAACCTAGCCTAGTTTTGCAACTAGCACCGACCTCAACCCTTTTCAAGTCAAGTTCCTCATCGTGTTCTGATTTGAAATTGCATGTTTTATCGAGTCTAAGCAGCGGCACCTTGCCCGTTTCTAATGTCCTTTGATCCGTCAAAGGCAACGTCAATTTGCACTACAAAAACAAACCCCCTGAACTACGAGCATGGTTTGATTTCACCTCTTCAGGTGAATACGTAGGCAGTCCCTCTTATGCTTGAGGGATACAACCACAAAACCCAATTCAAATTCACAAAACATTCCGAACTACGGTCATGGTTTGATTTCACCTCTTCAGGTGGATACGTAGGCAGTCCTTCCTTACACAAAAAGGATACAACAATTCCCACAATAAAAAAAAGCCCTATCAAAAAAACGGAAGGGAAAACCATTCCCTTTCCCACAAAAATACAAAATAAGCTTTTCTCCCTTTCCACAAAATACCACTTTCCCAAGTGCAATTGTTTAGGACGATTCAAATCGAATTGCCTTTACAAAACGGACGGAAGAAATAAGCGTTCACAATTTTCGACACGAGCAATCCTCTTATTTAATTAATAATGGGAGGGATTACAATTTCAACAATAAATAAAGCTCGACAAGTCTACAACTTGTCAAAGCTAAGGTGTCCACTAACACACCTCACATAGTAAAACTAGCACAAAACACACAACAACTAGCTAGTACAACATAATAAAAAACTCACAACAATAATACAACATAATAATAAAGTGGGTAATGGAGGTCTTCACTCTTCCATTCTGCCCTTGCCTTTTCCTTCGGGGTACATCTTCCCCTTGTTCTTCTTGTTGGCCCGCCTAGCATGGATTTCCTCCTCAGCACGGAACCTCAACGGATCTAAGACGGCGGCGGCCTCCGGTCTAGCACAAGACCCTATGTTCGACCCAAGACGAGCCAATGCACGGCCCACCATATTCCTGGGGCCGAAGTTCCTCCTCTTCGGTGGTCTCATCACATCGGGAGTAGCTCCCTCAACATATTCTTCAAAGAAGGCACGGTTGGCCTTGCCAACCTCTCGATACTTCAAGTCGACAACCTCGTCCTTACGGAATTTGGATCTCTCCTCCAAGGACGGAGCACGTGACCACTTGACATAAGCGGGAGTCACCCATGTCGTGGCAACGGGGTTTGGCACCTCCCAAAGCGGCCGAGTGGCCCACCACCTTTCGAAGAATTCCACGATCTCGGAATTTCGGAAAACATTCTCTTGGACAAGAGTATCTTGAGCGGGCACCTTTTGTTAACGCCCCATTTGCCTCATGAGCCTTTCGTGATAAATGAAGGAAACAACCTTCAAGCCCACCACCATCAAAGAACGAGGACTAGCACCCGAAGCGGGCAACCCCGTGAAGGACCTCAAGTGCCACCACGGCACCACCCAACGGATATGAGGACCGCCCTCCTCCGCCAATCTTGCGGCCCAATAAGCCTCGGTGGAAGCAAAACTATCCGGGTACAACTTCTTCCTCATGGTAAGGTGACGGAAGGAATAAGAAGAAGGGTTAACCGAAGGCTCTACATACCTTTGCCACTCCAATAGCCACACTTGGAGGATCCTTGGCGATCCAAAAGAGGGAGCTTCTCCACGAGAGCCTTCCTTGTCCAAAGCTTGGATAATCTCTCCAAGCACCAACCATGATGGATCTCTACCATGCTCCATTTGCTCAATCACATGGATAAGGGTCATGCTACCATGGCATCTTGGCCCCTCCTTCTTCAAGACATCAACAAAGAGGTACACATGGACAAGGCAAAATGCAAGAGCCCTTCTCCTAGCCACCTCCGAGACATTAGCATCTAACCGATTCGAGAAGATGTTGATAAGAGCCAACATATCCACACCATGTGGAGCAAGAAGAAATTTGACTTGGCTTGTTGATAAGCCCAACATGGAGCGGAATTTCTCCTTGTAGCACAACCGAGTCGGAGGAAGCACCGGAGTACAACCCGGCCACCCACCAATGGCTCCGACTTCTTCGGCGAGAGGACAAATCTCACCCTTCGGGAAAACGAAAACATGATGTTTCGAATCCCAAAACCGAGAGCATGCTTCAAGAAACGAAGGTTGCACCTTGACTTGGCGAAGCACCAACAATTGACAAACTCCCATGCAATCGAGTTGATACTTCTCGGGAGGCGACAAATCCCGGCACCATTGTCACAATGCACTCTCAAAAGCATCCATGAAATATTTTTGTGGAAGAAGAAGAGGTTTTGTAGAGATGTTTTTGTGTTTCGGAAGCTGAAACGACGAAGCGCAAACGTCCCTATTTATACAAAAATGATCAGCACATTTTTCGGAAAAAGAGGAGAGCCGGCTTCCATCGCCAAGACGCTCGCGCCTCTTTGAGGCTTCTCCAGGATTCCCGCTGTTGAATTGTCTCTTTTAACATGTGTTTTCTCCTGACACCTCAAAACTCTCGCCAGAAGCCTCGCACCTCTTCGGGATGATCCGGGAAATTTTGTGTTTCTTCACACTCACATTTCTTTGTTTTCGCGTTTTACGAAATCCGACACGGTTTCCATAGCGCAGCTTTAAACATACGGGTTTTTCTTTCTTTTTTAATAAAGGGGGAAGGGCTAGTCGCCCCGATCCACGACGGATCGTTTCCATGTCAGTCGAAATTCCGAAAATTTTTCGCGTTTTTTCGCAATCCAAAAACCAAAATTCGAAAATTGATAACACGACATCAGTTTTCCTCCAAAACTCAAGCACTCACAAATTCGAGTCTTGACCTCAAAAGCCAAATGTACTCGCAAAAATATTTTTCTAAAAATTCTTTCCTGACGGTTTGAGTTTTATATTTTTTCGAGTCAATTTTCACGAATTTCGATGCAATCTAATTCACGACACGAGTTAATTGCTCAAATTTTCAAATCAATTCCTTTTGAATTCCAAACGCGACGATTTGTCACGGAATTTTCAAAATTTCAATTTTAACTTCAAGTCATCTTGGTTAATTTTGATTTTTTCAAACAAATGCTTTACGTGTTTACAATCAATTGCTTTTATGTGTTTACGTTTATGCGTATATGCTATCTGTTGCCTGTCTTCTACACTAATGATGCAGGAACTGGTGCAAAGCAAAAGGAGAGTCGACAACCAACAACGCTCCTCCGAAACACAACACAAAAAAGCCAAAATCACAAAACAAACCAGAATCCAAAAACACATATATGCAAACCGCCTTACGCAAAATACATCAACAAACGTCTATCATACAGACACTAGCCTAAAACAAACGTCTATCATACAGACACTGGCCTAAAACAAACGTCTATCATACAGACACCGGCCTAAGACAACGAACTGGGGGCTATCTGCCACCTACCGTACTAAGTATCTCTATCCTCTCAAACAAAAAGGAAAGGGAGCAACAGGAGAAACAGAGGAGAAACAGTGAAAGCAGAGGAGGTTGCCATGACGATAACCCCTCACTCCCGCTCCATGACAAAAAAGAAGACAATGTCTTGCAGATTTCGGACGATACGACAACCAGGGACCGTAGCTTAGCATGCTACCCCGATGTTAAACCCCACTCAGCCGAATTCAACTGCGATCAAGGTCAACAACATGGGATAACACACTCGTACTGACCCCCAATCATCAGTCATCCTGTCCATGAGCCACGACGAAAAGGACAAACCAGCCATATTGGCCGCCTATCCGAATCTCTACAGACAACGACCAACGATCGATGCCCGATCGTCGGCCGGACAAAGACCGCCAGGGAGAAACACAACCAAGCCTGTAACAAAAAACAGTCGACTCTCCCCCTCCGGGATCGACTTCCTCCTCCAAAGCCTCAACAGCGGACCCCATCGGTCCCAAACGATACCCTGTGTAAAAAAAACAAAAAAAAACGTCAGCCGAAATTTCGGCATTACGACGGCATGAAATGGGTAAACCCCAACACAAAAAAAAAAATAACCTGCAATGCAAAACACAGGGCAATCCCGCCCCCAAACCATTCACAAAAAAAACAACACAAAACGACTCGCCCCTCTTTTCAAGGAAAAGACGAGTCAAAACCACAAAAATGGCTTTTCAAGACCCATATAAGGTCTGCCAACAACCCAAAAATATATTCCCGACACAATGGGGATTTTTCTACGGTTCAAAAAGGCAATTCATACGCTAATTTGAGCCCAAGCCGGTCAAAAATTCAAAAACGACCGCAAAAAGGCAAACGTGATTTCATCACGCCCCAAGGTGACCTAAAATACCAATAAGGTCCATTTCAAGGCAGACTGACTCAATTCAAGCCCAAACAGGCGCTTATTCTGTCAGACGTAAGACCGTCGCAAAAGGCAAAAACCCAATTTTGCCCACAAACATCCAATGAAGGTCCTTAAATGGCAAATACGGGTTTTCCCAACTACAATGCAACCTAGTGGGACCCACTACCCAAGCAAATAAACTTGGCATTGCGAAATGAGACGGTTTCTCACCTCAATCACGTTTTTCGAGCACATGGAGCGGGAACGAGGACCAAAATGCAAACTAAAAGCACCCCTATACTCCTAAGCAGGTTTCTAACCTAATGCAAACATCAATTTCACTCGAAATTGGCTCGATAAAAAACGCCCAATTCGATTTTTTAGGGCAAAATCCGCCCTAATGCAATCTAGCTAACAATCAACAAATTTGAAAGGATTCAAGAGGAAATACTTACCTTGAGATGACATTTGTTGGCAAAGGCACGGGTGAAAGCAAACTTGAAGGTCCTTAAATGGCGATTTTGGCGAAATTTCGAGGTTGAAGATGAATATTCATCCGCAACTCAACCTCGCGTCTTTTTAACAAAAAATAGGGAAGCCGGCTTACATCGCCAAGTGGCTCGCGCCTAAACCAGGCCTCCCCTCTTCTTTTTCAACGAAATTTGGGCTTTGGCCCAATTTCCCACAAACAAATTCCAAAATTTTCGTTGACGATATTGAATATCGTTATTTCCTCGAAAACAAACAAAACAAATAGTGAAAATTTAAAACTCGCTATTTTCAAACAAACGGCGATCAAAACCGCCAATTTCAAAATAACAGCGAAAACTCAAAAACCGCTATTTCCCCAAAATTCAAATGTCAACGGCGGCAAATAAACCGTCACTTCAATCAATAGTGAAGATTCCAAATTCACTATTTCATTCAAATGTCAACGGCGGCAAATAAACCGTCACTTCAATCAATAGTGAAGATTCCAAATTCACTATTTCTTTCAAAATGTCAACGGCGGCATATAAACCGTCACTCCAAACGTAATAGCAGACTTAAAATTTGCTATTTCCCTTCAAAATTAAGACAAACGGCGATCAAAACCGCCACCACAAATTCAAAACCGAATGGTGAAAATTCCAAACTCCCTATTCTAGCAGGGGGCTCCCGCGCGGAACCCACTCATTCCAGAAAAACAGTGATAGTGAGAATCCAAGCTCACTATTTCCACAGCGACATCATGAGTTCGCTACTTTCGAAACAAGCCCATTTGACGCGGCTATTCCCGTGGTCCATAAACCGACCGCACCACGGCTGGCGAGCCTTACAACGCACCGCGGCTGGCGAGCCCTCCTCAGATACGCACCATGGCTGACGAGCCTTTATCCGCAACCTTTCGAGGATAGATCCCGAAGATGCCTCAGGTACATTTCCTTGTCTCGGCTGACGAGCCTTACAACGCACCGCGGCTGGCAAGCCCTCCTCACATACGCATTGCAGTTGGCGAGCATTTATCCGCAACCATGCAAGGACATATCCGAAGATGCCTCAGGTATGACTCCTTCCTATGGCTGGCGAGGCTTTGCACGTAGTCTAACGGACTTTAAACGACCCGCACGGACAGTCGACAGACTATAAATTATTCCCGACGACAGTTCCTTGACTCGTACCTTCGAGTCGCCTTGGCGTCGCCCTTCCTGACGGCAGGTCCTTGGCCCGAATCCTTTCGAGCCGCCTCGACGTCGCTTAGGTCTTCAGGTTGTAATCTTCGATTGACCTGGGGACTCTACTTTGACTTTCGCCCTGTCCAAGCCTCAGTCAAAGTGGGGGCTCAGAGATACCCAGATCTGCCGAGACTCCAACAAACACCCGATGATTATCGGACTACAACATGTTTTGGGATCGCAACGTTTGATCGACAGTTTGTGTACAACTTTACGTCGGAAAACTTAAAACGATTTCGAAAACAAAACATTTCAAAACATTTCAAAAATACCTGGAGTGTTTAATGCACGACGACGGGGTCGCAATGACACTAACTAGAGTCAAAACCAACACCGGACCAAAAACCGACTCGAAAATTCAAATCCCGACTCCAACAACGAGTCAAACCGAGTCAAACACAAAAACCAAAAATATCTTAAGCCTTTTACCCTAAGTTTTCCCGGATTCATGTTGGTCAAGTACCAAACATGTGACTACAAAACCTAGGATAGAACAAATCATGATTGCGTTTGTTGTGATAGTGACAACACAACTCGAAGTGCCGGGATTTGGCTCGCGCCTCTTTGAGCAGCCCAGGTGGCCACGTCGCTCAAAACTCACACAACCACTCATTCTCCTATAAATACCCCTCAAATGGCACCCAATTGAGACTTACGCGAGTGTCCGCCCCCTCTTTTCTCCCTTAAAATTCTCGACTGGACTTCTTAAGTCACATTGTTTGGTACCGTCATCGTGCATTAAATCACTTGTCCGACCACTTTGACCACTACACCATCACTAAACTTTTAAAACACTCTTTTACTTACCAAAACGGTTTTAAACCGAGTTTTTTCCGATCAAACAAGTTGTTACACTTACGTCGGTCACTCGCCATAACCAAACATGTAAGTATGAGGGTGTAAAAATCCTCTTTTATTAAGTTTTTATTTGTTTCATGACTTTAACATGCTAAAACATGCATAACATGAACCAAAACATGGAATAAACGAGCCAAAACCGATTTTTGGTCTGAGGCAGAAGCCCCTTAGGTCGCCAAATGGCTCGCGCCTAAATGGGGTACTCAGACCAGAGATCAACCGTGTTTGTCCTCGTCATTTCCCTTAATCAACTTTCATATTTGTAATCGGTTTTCACCATTTCAAGTATTTTCGAACCATTTCATTTTATTTCACATGTTTTAACCATAAAGCATTAATCACCCTTGGTTCTTCATACCATGACGCTTAAATCCGTGTTTCGGTGATAATATTTGGTTAATGACATTTAAGAGGAATTTTAAAGCCTTTTATTTCATTTCTTTACATTTTCAAGCAAATATATAGTCACCAACACGAAATCATACTTGGTTATACATACCATGCCGGATTTCAACCCGGGTACGATGACGAGTATCGACTAATTACATTAAACATGGACTCAAATCGATTAGTCCATAACCATTTTCAAAACTATTCATGTCAAGCTTACCAAATCGGACCCGACACCGAATATTATCAAATGATGATGATTATTCGAGTCTAGTCCTTTAAATAACCAAATGCGGTCTAAAACGACCCTTTCAAAACAAATCGGGTTCAAATACCCATTTTCAACACGTTTTATAACGTTTTCTAAACAGTCAGAACACGGCATACAACCGTTGGCTAACCCGCGCCTCAAGCAGGCCTTTTCTTTCTCATTTCAAAAACCAGAGGGAGGCCCCTTACACCACCGGCTGGCTCGCGCCTCTTATAGCCGTCTGGTACAGGGCCTGTTCCCTTCCAGCATTAGTCTAGGACGATCCCGATCTGGATTAACCCGGATATAGGACGGATCAGACGACTATTCAATTATTCAAACCATATTTGCAAAATGCCTTACTAAGACAAATGGATCATGTTATGCACCCTAAACCTAATACGGTAAATGGATGTTTAATTTCCGTCTTGCATGCAAATCAATCATTAATCCAACTCGACATCTTATACTTGATACTTGGATTAAATCAACCGACTTAGAAAGCTCACATGTTAGGTTTAAATTATTGGATGCGCATTCATGCATTTAAACCGTTTTATCAACTTTTGCATGCAACCAACCAAGATCTGATTAAAGGGCTTCCCAATACGTACCTTCACCTCTTACTCAGAAACTTTGGATAGTGGACGACCTTATCCAGGGCGTACGAGAGTCATTCTAGAGATAGGATGCTAAAGAGGGACGATTTCCTTATCCAGGGCGTACGAGAGTCATTCTGGATAATCTCTCCGAGACATTAGCATCTAACCGATTCGAAAAGATGTTGATAAGAGCCAACATATCCACACCATGTGGAGCAAGAAGAAATTTGACTTGGCTTGTTGATAAGCCCAACATGGAGTGGAATTTCTCCTTAAAGCACAACCGAGTCGGAGGAAGCACTGGAACACAACCCGGCCACCCACCAATGGCTCCAACTTCTTTGGCAAGAGGACAAAGCTCACCTTTCGGGAAAACGAAAACGTGGTGTTTAGAATCCCAAAACCGAGAACATGCTTCGAGAAACGAAGGTTGCACCTTGACTTGACGAAGCACCAACAATTGACCAACTCCCATGCAAACAAGTTGATACTTTTCGGGAGGCGAGAAATCCCGGCACCATTGTCGCAATGCGTTCTCAAAAGCATCCATGACATATTTTTGTGGAAGAAGAAGAGGTTTTGTAGAGATGATTTTGTGTTTCGGATGATGAAACAATGAAGCGCAAACGTCCCTATTTATACAAAATGATCAGCGCATTTTTCAGAAAAAGGGGAGAGCCGGCTTCCATCGCCAGGCTGCTCGCGCCTCTTTGAGGCTTCCCCAAGATTCCCGCTGTTGACTTGTCTCTTTCAACTTGTGTTTCCTCCTGACACCTCAAACCTCCCGCCAGGAAGCTCGCGCCTCTTCGGGATGATTCAGGATATTTTGTGTTTCCACACACTCACATTTCCTTGCTTTCGCGTTTTACGAAATCCTACACGGTTTCCCTGACGCAGCTTTAAACATACGGATTTTTCTTTCTTTTTTTTAAGGGGGGAAGGGCTAGTCGCCCCGATCCGCGACGGATCGTTTCCATGTCAGTCGAAATTCCGAAAATTTCTCGCTTTTTCGCAATTTTCCCAGCAAAAATCAAAATCGGAAATTGATAACATGACGTCAATTTTCCTCAAATTTCAAGCACTCACAAATTCGAGTCTTGACCTCAAAATTCAAAAATCAAATATACTCGTAAAAATCTATTTCTAAAATTCTTTCCTAACGGTTTGAGTTTGAATTTTTCGAGTCTCAAATCAATTTCAATGATTTCGACGCAATTTAATTCGCGACACGAGTTAATTGCTCAAATTTTCAAATCAATTCTTTTTGAATTCCGAACGCGACGACTTGTCGCGGAATTTTCATTTCTCATTTCAAAATTTCAATTTTAACTTCAAGTCATCTTGGTTAATTTTGGTTTTCAATCAAATGCTTTACGTGTTTTCAATCAAATGCTTCTACGTGTTCGCATTTTTGCATATGTGCTATCTGTTGCCTGTTTTCAACACTAACGATACAGGAACTGGTGCAAAGAAAAAGGAGAGTCAACAGCCGACAGCGCTCCTCCGAAACACAACACAAAAAGCCAAAAATCACAAAATGAGCTACAATCCAAAGACACATATATACAAACCGCCTCACGCAAAATGTAAATATGTACAGACAAGAGTCCAAGACACGGACAAACTACAACAACTGCTCAACATCTCCCGTCGGACCAGTCCTGGTCTCACTAGGAGTCGCCGCCAACGCAGACACCACCACTTGCTCTGGCTCCCTTTTCGGAGAACTCTCCAGCGTCTCCTCCTCCATCACGACGCGAAGCTCCTCCGCCGCAGCCAACTGAGCCCTGAGAGAGGCGATCTCCGCGTCTCGGCTCCGCAGCTCGTCCTCACGACGCCTGAAGTCCTGGTCCCGACGGATGATCCCCAGCTTTTGGCCCTCGATCGTCGACCTGGCTGCCTCCAACTCAGCACGGACCCGAGCAAGCTCCGCCAGATCCGCAGTGCCCTACAAAATACAATAACAGATCCTCAAGATCTAAAAAAATGAAATACAAAACCAAACACACAAAAACAGCACACAAAACGTACCTGAGAAAGCCGAGCCTCCCTCGCAGCCAGGTCACCAGCAAGCGCCCTCCAGCGGTTAGCCATCCGCCACAAGTCC
This sequence comes from Silene latifolia, assembly GCF_048544455.1. Lineage (NCBI taxonomy): Eukaryota > Viridiplantae > Streptophyta > Magnoliopsida > Caryophyllales > Caryophyllaceae > Silene > Silene latifolia. Next base: position 89,916,630 of record NC_133528.1, read on the forward strand.
TGGTGACTAACAGTCGTCACCTGCAAAACAAAATGTCCTTCAATACAATGTAAGGCAAAGTGTAATTGAGGAAAGTGTTCAAGTCAGGAACTCACCCTCAGAACGATCAACCTCCACTCCATGCCAGCATCGATCACCTCGGCCGCCGCGGGCTCCGGTAAGCGCAATTGAAGCTCCTCGCCACCCGGCCCCTGAAAAGTGGTCTCCGTCGGGAAAGCTGGGGGCTGAGTCCTCATCAGCAGGTCAACTCCCTGCCATTTGGATCCACATCAAAGATGACCAACCCTCCTATTAAGAGAGGCAATTAAAATAAAAAACAGAGGACAACATACCTCGATCGGGTACATTTCCTTACCATCGGCTGGCGAGCCTTTGTCCGCAAACACATCAAGGACAGATCCTGAAAATGCCTCGGGTACATTTCCTTGACATGGCTGGCAAGCCTTTATCCGCAACCGTCCAAGGACAAATCCCGAAAATGCCTCGGGTACATTTCCTTGTCATGGCTGGCGAGCCTTTGTCCGCAACCGTTCAAGGACAGATTCAGAAGATGCCTCAGGTACATTTCCTTACCACAGATGGCGAGCCTTTGTCCGCAGATACATCAAGGACAGATCCCGAAGATGCCTCGGGTACATTTCCTTACCATTGGCTGGCGAGCCTTTGTCCGCAAACACATCAAGGACAGATCCCGAAAATGCCTCGGGTACATTCCCTCACCACAGCTGGCGAGCCTTTGTCCGCAAAAGTGCAAGGACATATCCGAAGATGCCTCAGGTATGACTCCTTCCTATGGCTGGCGAGCCTTTGTACGTAGTCTAACGGACTTTAAACGACCCACACGGATAGTCGACAGACTCTAAACTGTTCCCGACGGCAGGTCCTTGACTCGTACCCTCGAGTCGCCTTAGCGTCGCCCTTCCCAAAGGCAGGTCCTTGGCCCGAATCCTTTCGAGCCGCCTCGACGTCGCTTGGGTCTCCAGGTTGTAATCTTCGATTGACCTGGGGGCTCTACTTTGACTTTTGCCCTGTCCAAGCCTCAGTCAAAGTGGGGGCTCAGAGATACCGAGATCTGCTGAGACTCCAACAAATACCCGATGATTATCGGACTACAACATGTTTTGGAATCGCGGCGTTTGATCGACTGTTTGTGTACAACTTTACGTCGGAAAACTTAAAAACGATTTCGAAAGTAAAACATTTCAAAACATTTCAAAAATACCTAGAGTGTTTAATGCACGACGACGGGGTCGCAATGACACTAACTAGAGTCAAAACCGACACCGGACCAAAAGCCGACTCAAAAATTCAAATCCCGACTCCAACAACGAGCCAAACCGAGTGATTACAAAACCTAGGATAGAACAAATCATGATTGCGTTTGTTGTGAAAGTGACAACACAACTCGAAGAACCGCGACGTGGCTCGCGCCTCTTTGAGCAGCCCAAGTGGCCACGTCGCTCAAAACTCACACAACCACTCGTTCTCCTATAAATACCCCTCAAATGCCACCCATTTGAGACTTACGCGAGTGTTCGCCCCCTCTTTTCTCCCTTAAAATTCTCGACTCGACTTCTTAAGTCACAATCCGACGCGTATTTGCGACCTACCGATCGTAAATACAAGCCTTCACATTGTTTGCTACCGTCATCGTGCATTAAATCACTTGACCGACCACTTCGACCAATACACCGTCACTAACATTAAAACACTCTTTTTACTTACCAAAACGGTTTTAAACCGAGTTTTTTCCGATCAAACGAGTTGTTACACTTACGTCGGTCACTCGCCATAACCTACCATGTAAGTATGAGGGTGTAAAAATCCTCTTTTATTATGTTTTCATTTGTTTCATGACTTTAACATGCTAAAACGTGCATAACATGAACGAAAACATGGAAGAAACGAGCCAAAACTGATTTTTGGTCTGAGGCAGAAGCCCCTTAGGTCGCCAGCTTACCCGCGCCTAAATGGGGTGTTCAGACCAGAGATCAACCGTGTTTAATTTGTTCTCGTCATTTCCCTTTAATCCACTTTCATATTTTTAATCGGTTTTTACCATTCCAAATATTTTCGAACCCTTTTTATTTTATTTCACTTGATTTGACCATAAAACATTTTTCACCCTTGGTTCCTCATACCATGACGGTTAAATCCGTGTTTCGGTGATAATATTTGGTTAATGACATTTAAAAGGTATTTTAAAACCTTTTATTTCATTTCTTTACATTTTCAAACAAACATATTAGTCCCCAACACAAAGTCATCCTTGGTTCTACATACCATGCCAGATTTTAACCCGGGTAAGATGACGAGAATCGACTAATAACATTCAAATGGACCTAAAACAATTAGTCCATAATTATTTTCAAAACTATTCATGTCAAGTTTGTCAAATCGAACCCGACATCGAATATTATCAAAATAATGATGATTATTCGAGTCTAGTTCTTCAAATCAACAAATGCGGTCTAAACGACCCCCTTCAAATCAAACCGAGTTCAAATACCCATTTCCAACACGTTTTATAACGTTTTCTAAAAGGTCAGAACACGGTACATAAACCGTAGGCTAACCCGCGCCTAAACAGGCTCTCCATTTCTCATTTTCAAAACCAGAGGGAGGCCCCTTATATCGCCGGCTGGCTCGCGCCTCATATAGCCGTCTGGTACAGGGCCTGTTCTTTTCCAGCATTAGTCTAGGACGATCTCGAATCCGGTTAGCCCGGATATAGGACGGATCAGATGACTATTTGATTATTCAAAACCATATTTTCAAAATGCCTTAGTAAGACAAATGGATCATGTTATGCACCCTAAACCTAATACGGTAAATGGATGTTTAATTTCCGTCTTGCATGCAAATCAATCATTAATCGAATTCCACATATTATACTTGATATTTGGATTAAATCAACCGACTTAGAAAGCTCTCACATGTTAGGTTTAAATTATTGGGTGTGCATTCATGCATTTAAACCGTTTAATCAACTTTTGCATTCAACCAACCAAGATCGATCAGTAGAGGCTGCTACCGCGGGCGGGATTGGGTGTCTGATTAAATGGCTTCCCAATACGTACCTTCACCTCTTACTCAGAAACTTTGGATAGTGGACGACCTTATCCAGGGCGTACGAGAGTCATTCTAGAGATAGGATGCTAAAGAGGGACGTTTTCCTTATCTTTAGTACCTATGTCAAACGCTGCTTTGAGCTTCGATTTGACTGAGGTATAAAGTGGAATTCAAACGGGTTCCAGGCATCCCACAAATGCTTGGTGGCGACTCCGAACATCTCTAATCGTTTCGAGACCCTTACCGAGACGAAACCGACCGATCTAAAATGATCCGGTCAAAAACATTTTAACGTCGCCGAGCATGGCTTTCAAAAGACCGCTATACGTCCGACAGATCGGCTTGGCGTGTAGGTGGCCCATGTCCACACATCCACCTTGAGAACAATCGAAGATTCGAACCCGTTGGAGATCAACTACCCGACAACTTTACCCTGACTGATGTACCCAAGTTTAAGGGAGTGGAGGACCCACTAAACCACATTCGGGCCTTCAAAGATTACATGTTTATCAAGGGGGTCAAATAGGAACTCTTCACCCAGATCTTTCCATCATCCCTGAAACCAATCCCCGTCAATGGTACTATTCCCTCGACCCCAAGAGCATTACCACTTGGTCCGAAGTCGCAGTCGAATTTGCTAAGAAGAACGCCGACAACGTCGAAATCCAAGTCAACACTCGCACTCTTGAAGTCCTGATTCAGAATGATAAGTAAGGGTTCACAGAATTCCTAACTCGTTGGAGGAGGGGAAGCATTCAATTGGTCAGTAAGCCGAGTGAATCAATTCTGGTGGAGAAGTTTGTCAACAACCTCCTTCCAGTTTATGCCAACCTACTGATATATCAAAACATCAAAACCTTTTAGGACCTCCAAATCCTCCGAACTCGCTTTGAAGACGACCTCCGCAAGGGTGTCCTAGCCAAAACCACCGGTATAGGCTATCAGGGATCTACATCACTTGGATCTCGCCTCTATGGTCAAACAAACAAAATCGATGAGGTCAACCTACTCGAACCAACCACAAAGAAAACTGAGCGTCTTCAAAGGGTATTCACAAACTTGGGAACAACCTATGCTAGTGCCCTAAAAAGACTTATGGACCTAGGGAAGCTACAACCGATTGGGCCAACTCCTGACCCGTCCGAGGCCAAGAAAACCCGTTTATAGAATCCCAATGCCTACTGCCAGTACCACCAGGGTAAAGGTCATGACACGGAAGCTTATTTTAAGCTGAAGCATGCCATTCAAGATATGATTGAGAAAGAGGAATTACCTTTACCTCCACCAACAAAACCAAATAACAAGACAAACCCCTTGGAAATCCATGCCATCTCTAATGACGAGCCTACTCTGGATTGCTCACACCTCATCCTACCTATTGTGATGAGGTGAATGCCTTGGAAAAGGACACACCAAACATGATATTCGTGTTTAGCGCCGCAGCCATGCTCACCATGTTCCAACAGGTTGAAGAAGCCATAACCAGTCTCTAAGAAAGGATTACCCGACTTGAGGACGCCTACCACCGGTTGATTTGCAACCCACCAACACCAACACCATGCCCGAGGGAGGGTCCTCCAAGCACCCAAAACTCCTAGTTCCGGAAAGGATTGTTCCCGCGACCATTCTGGCATGCACCCCACACTAATCAACCCCACAAAAATTACCCCCCCACAAGAACTCCCCCTACAAAAACTACCCGCCGAGGATAACCCCTTAATAGGTAACCTCGCGATCCCGAAATCAACGGTATCTGGAGAGACGACGCAGAGGATGTCTTCATCGCTTCCGGAAAAGGCAAACGGGCAACAAAGATCGGTCACCTTACCCGGTCTGGACGCCCCTACCAGAATCCGAACAATTCGACAGCCATTCCAACAACGAATGACCAAATCATCCCGGACGTGGACACTCAACCCAAGGCGAAGGCCGAAATTTAAATTTGCCGACTGATTCCCACATCCTTCGACCATCGGCAGGCTTTGCTAAAAGCCTTGGAAAAGTTGACGGTTCCCTCTACCGCCTCCTATGAAGAAGTGGTAGCGCACATAACAAGGGATGTCCCCGCCCTGAGCAACCCGATCATCTTCTCTGACCAAGATATCCCTCTATTCGGAGCCAATCATAACCTGGCCATGAACATCACTGTACAATGCCTCAAGAAGAATGTGCTTCTGGTTCTAGTGGATGTCGGATCTGCGGTCAATGTCATTCCCCTCAAGACGGCTCATAAACTGGGTATCAAAGAAGCTGACTTGGTCCCGACTAATTAAGGAGTACACGCCTATGATGACACTCGATGTAAAGTCACAAGGCTTATCACCTTGACCATTGCAACTGGACCCCTGGAAAGACAAGCCAGTTTTCAGGTGGTCGATATCGACGCCTCGTTCTGTAGGAAATATCGGTATATTTCATCAAGAAAATTTCGGATTATAACGAAATTATAGTTATGAAATTACTAGTCATAAACGAATTGCATAAACATAAGAATAGAGATTTAGAATTAACCTTTGGTCCTACCAATTTGGCCTAAGAACAATATCGAAATCGATATTCTCCTAATTGTTGCACCCAAAATACGATGAGAAATGCCCTTGTTCTTGCTAGAAAGAGATCCCTAAAATTGTTAATTATTTTTTTTAGGGTTTTAGTTTTGTGATGAGAGAATTAGGTCAAAAAGGAATTAAGAAAAATGATCTCCTTTTCTCTCCTCTTAACCGTGTAAAAGAAGAAGAATTAGGGTAGATTTTTTTCCTTTTTTTTCTTCTAATTCGGTCAACAACCCAAACAAAAATAAGGAGAGAAATCTTCTTATTTTTTAGGTAGTTAACATATAGTATAAAATGTGTATATATTATCAATTGTCAATTATGTCAACACGTATTTAATAAGTCTACACACAACAGTTTGTAGTCGATTTATTATTACCGGTCTGTCAATCATTTATTATGACAATGTCGTATAATATATACATTAACTATAAATATCGCATATTTATAATTTGCTAATTAAATATAACTGGTTACGTTTAATTACGAATTAACATCTTAATTCGTTTAAGCTAACATTATATACATTAATTTTATATAACAGTTTATATTCAATTTACGAATTAACAGTTAATTCGTCTCAGCTAATATTATTTAATTGTATTAAATAATCGTCTCATCATCACATTGACTAACTGTTTAGTCAAATACATGGACTAACCTTTTAGTCATATAAGGCATCAATGTGATTACATTTTCATATAATCACATCTCTCAAACACATCCTTTAGGTGTGACTTTTAGGGACCAGTTGATCACCGCCATCAGTATGATAATAACGTCAAACTTCTAGCAAGCCAACCATTATTACGTAAACGTTAATCAACTGATAAAATACTAAGTATACCCTTGTGAACCTATAAGAGATTTATATACGTTATCACACTAACTGTGGAGGACACTAGCTCCAACAATCTCCCACTTGTCCTCACAAGTGTATGTGCGATAACCGATTCTCATATCCTTAATTTCTCCCACTCAATGTAAAACAATTTGCAAAATCCGTATTCACAAAGGTCGTATTTTACAAGTGATCAATATCAAGAGTGGTTTTCCCGACTAGAGAGTAACTTAACTGATAAACGAATCATCATTCGAGCATGGCCATGCATTTCAGTTATAACTCCTCGAGTGGCCCTGAGAAATGTCTAAACCTAATAAATGTTGGATATTTTCTTCAACTCGAATCTTGTAGATATAAGCACAGTATGAAATGACCCAGAAAAAATCTGCTTAGCCTCCTGTTACGGTCGACCATGAGAAAGAAACCAAAGTCACCCAAAAACTGCCTTAATCTCAAGAGACAGTCGATAGTCAAAAGAATCGACTCTAGGAACACAATGGACGTCCAATCCACGACCTGGCACCGAAGGTTTTTAAACATTTAGGACTCCATTACGTTGTCACAATTTGTCCTATGAGGTATCGTTATAACTCGCATCTGTGATCGATCAGCCAACTTTTTGACTTATGGCTCGTTGAACCCACCATCAATCAACTTCACAATATAATAGCCAGAGTTATCAACTCATGTAGGCGATTACGGACCAAAACAAATATAATATAATTCAGTTCACTTTGTGGCGTTCAATGTTGTCGTACAATCCACATGAAAAACAAAATATGAAATAAAACGATGAAGTTATAAATAGTATATGAAAAAGATAATGTATCGAATTCATAATCAACTACTACAACTCAGGAACACGTTTAATTCCCATGGAAATAACGTGCCCTTCATGTTTATCATATTTCAATGGTTTAGTGAGAGGATCCACGATGTTATCATCCGAAGCTATCTTGTCAATCACTATCTCCTCTTGCTCCACATAATCACGGATCAGGTGAGCCTTCCAATGTACACGTCTAGACTTGTTGCTAGACTTAGGCTCCTTAGCCTGGAAGATGGCACCTCTTTTGTCACAATAGATAGTGATCGGGTCATTCAAACTAGGAACTATGGTTAGTCCTTGTAAGAATTGACGCATCCATATAGCTTCCTTTGCTGCTTCTGAAGCGGCATAGTACTCGGATTCTGTAGTAGAATCTGCTACAACTTCCTGTTTGGAACTCTTCCAGCTGACCGCAGCACCATTAAGAGTAATGACGAATCCAGACTGAGATTTCGAATCATCTCGGTCTATTTGGAAGCTAGCATCTGCGTAACCGATTGCACATAGCTTAGTATCTCCTCCATAAGTCAATACCCAATCCTTAGTCCTCCGTAGGTACTTAAGGATGTTTTTAACAGCTATCCAGTGTGTTTCACCTGGATTCTTTTGGTACCGACTCGTCATACTCAATGCATATGCCACGTCTAGACGTGTGCATATCATGGCATACATGATTGATCCTATGGCTGATGCATAAGGAACATGACTCATGTGTTCAACCCCTTCAGGCGTCGTGGGTGACTGAGACTTGCTCAAATGCATCCCATAAGTCATTGGAAGGTTCCCCTTCTTGGAGTTGGTCATGCTGAACCTTTCAAGAATCCTATCTAAATAAGACTCCTGACTCAATGATAACATCCGTCGTGATCTATCTCGATAGATACGGATTCCCAATATGCGTTGTGCCTCACCTAGATCTTTCATCTGAAAATGGTTCTTCAACCATTCTTTTACCGAAGATAAGAAAGGAATGTCGTTCCCAATCAAGAGTATGTCATCGACATACAATATCAAGAAAACAATCTTGCTCCCACTCGACTTGATATATAAGCATGGTTCCTCGACCGATCGAGTGAAACCATACTCTTTTATCACTTGGTCAAAACGATGATTCAAACTCCGAGAAGCTTGCTTAAGTCCATAAATGGAACGCTTAAGCTTGCACACTTTCTTAGGATTTTCAGGATCTATGAAACCTTCGGGTTGTACCATGTACAATTCCTCCTCCAAATAACCGTTTAAGAAGGCGGTTTTCACATCCATTTTCCAAATTTCATAGTCATGAAAAGCGGCAATCGCTAAGATTATCCGAATGGAACGCAGCATAACTACGGGTGCAAAGATTTCATCATAATGCAATCCGTGCACTTGAGTGAAACCTTTTGCCACTAGTCGTGCCTTATAGGTATCTGGTTTGCCCGTCTACGAATGCTTTATTTTGTAAAGCCATTTGCACTGAAGAGGGCGTACCTTGTTAGGTAAATCAACAAGATCCCATACGTCATTCTCATACATGGAGTCCATCTCGGATTGCATGGCTTCAAGCCATAGCTTTGAGTCGGAATAGGTCATGGCACTTTTATAGGTAGCGGGTTCATTACTCTCTAGGAGCAAAACGTCATTTTCCTCGACTATACCAATGTATCTGTCTGGAGGATTAGAGACTCCACCCGACCTCCTAGGTTCCTGAGGAATGTTAACCGTATCATTAGTTGAAGGAACATCCTCCTCCATCTGTTCCTCGGTTGTTGGTTCTTGAATCTCCGACAGCTCGAAGGTTCTATTACTTGACTTGTTCTCGAGAAATTCTTCCTCTAAGAACTTTGCACTAGCCGCAACAAAAACTCGATGTTCGGTAGGCGAATAGAAGTAATGACCAAACATTCCTTTTGGATAACCAATAAAGTATGTCTTGACCGATCGCGGGCCGAGCTTATCCTCGTGTCTCCACTTGACATAAGCCTCGCAGCCCCAAACCCGAATAAAGGACAAGTTAGGGATCGTTCCCTTCCACATTTCATATGGAGGCTTGTCGACAGGTTTAGACGGACTTCGGTTAAGTATAAGAGCAGCTGACAAAAGAGCAAAACCCCATAATGAATCAGGTACTACCGTGTGACTCATCATGGATCGAACCATATCATGTAGTGTTCGATTTCTCCGTTCGGACACACCATTTAATTGAGGTGTTCCAGGTGGAGTTAACTGTAAAACTATTCCACAGTCTTTAAGGTGTTGATCAAACTCATTTGAAAGATATTCGCCACCCCGATCTGAACGGAGTACTTTAACCTTTCTTCCCAGTTGGTTCTCAACCTTATTCTGGTATTCCTTGAATTTTTCAAAAGACTCACTTTTATGCTTCATTAAGTAGACATATCCATATCTACTCAAATCGTCCGTGAAAGTGATAAAATATCTATAGCCATCTTTAGCGGTAATTGACATAGGTCCACATACATCAGTATATATGAGTCATAATAGGTCACTAGCGCACATTCCAACACCTTTGAAGGAACTTCGAGTCATTTTGCCGAGAAGACATGATTCACACGTGCCAAATGAAGAAAAATCGAATGCGGGAATAGTCCCATTCTCGATGAGTTTCTTTACACGTTTTTCATTTATGTGTCCCATTCGACAATGCCATAGATATGTTTGATCTTCGTCACCAACCTTTAATTTATTATTATTCACATGTAATATATCTGTGGTTTGATCTAAGATATAAATTCCATTCATGGAAACTGCTTTGCCCTAAACCATTTCATTAAAAGAGAAAATACAGCTATTGTCCTTTATTGAAAATGAAAAACCGTCTTTATCAAGTACGGAAAAAGAAATAATATTCTTAGATAAACTAGGTACATAGTAACAGTTATATAAATATAACTCAAAACCACTAGGGAGCTGGATTACATATGTTCCCTTTGAGACTGCAGCAACTCTTGCTCCATTCCCGACTCGCAGGTCCACATCACCCTTTGCGAGAGGTGTGATGTTTCTTAGGCCCTGCAAATGATTACACAGATGAGAACCACAACAAAAGATATCAAGTACCCAAGTTCGAAACTTGCATGGTTAATCTCAATCATATGAATATAAGATGACATACCAACAGGAGTGACGCGGCCTGCTTTTATGTCCTCACGGTACACGGGACAGTTCCTCCTCCAATGTTCAGTCTTGTGACAATGGTGGCACTCAATGTCACCGCCCTTGCTCTTTGTCTTGCCTTGTGAGCCAGTAGTCTCACCAGGCCCACTCTTACCGTTTCCTGACTTCTTAAACTTTGGCTTTCCTACAGTTAGGTAGCCGTGAGCTTTGCCCTTACCCTTATTCTTGTTGGAAATCATGAGAACATCTTGCTTCATGCTCCCACTCAATTTCATATCCTTCTCGGTCTGTACGAGAAGTGAGTGTAGCTCATGAGGACTTTTCTTCATGCCATTCATGTAGTAATTTGCATTGAAAAGGGCAAAACCATCATGAAGTGAATGAAGCATATGGTCAATGACTATGCTCTCACTGATTTTGCAATCAAGTGCCTCCAGTTTCTCGACATTCTCAATCATGTTAAGAATGTTTGGGCTAACCGGTTGGCCCTTCTGGAGTTTCGCATCAAAGAAGCGACAGGTATGCTCATAAGTAACGATTCTCGGTGCTTTTGAGAACTCATTAGTGAGCGTGGTGAAAATCGTGTTTGTACCTCGGGCAATGAAGCATCTTTGCAAATTGGTTTCCATTGCAAAAATGAGTACGTTCTTTATCGCACCCGCTTCCATAACGAAGTCACTATAAGCAATTGACTCGTTAGCTTTTGCATTGGGGCCTGGATTTGGCGGTATTGGCTCAGTTAAGTACTTGAGCTTACCGTCAGCAATGGCAGCATTCCGTAATGATGCCTCCCTGTCCGCAAAGTTGGACCCGTCATTCTTCAGTAATGTGAACTGATTCATGTGGTCCATGAAAGCTTTTAGCCAGGACTCGCGTCCAAGTGTGGCACTTGGCATAGGGATATCATTATTTCCAGCCATTTGTTGTAAGCAGTATTATCAATATAACACGAATTCTACACTGCGAAAAGAAGAATAAATATAATAAGCATACTCATCGTTATTGATACTATCGTTTCTGTACCAAAAATAAATACCAAAATTACTACTAACAGAAGTCAACGGCAAGTAGGGTCGATCTCCACAGGGAGGCGGTTTACTATCTACTTGTCTATTCTATCTGTCTAATGTCACAATTTGGGGGTTTTGATTGTTTTGACTAAACTAAAGAGACTAAGGCAAGAGGAAAAGGGAATAAGAGAGATTAACAGTAAGAGAAAGGAACTAGGACGTCGGGTCATCAATGAATGTCAATTAAAAGCAGTTAAGGTCATAGATTAGTCGATGTGTCGGTCTAAAGGGCAGTGAATATCTCCTTTCGGTCTCAATTCGCCCTAAAATGCTATTAGCTTAACTTTCGCCCTTACTAAAGCATCCTATTGTTCACTGCAGGTCTCACCCCTTCCAACCTTTTGGTCCAGGTCAAGGTTTACCGATATTAAAAGACTAATTGCTTCGAATCAACTAGCAGGATACAGTTAAAGCAGCGATTAACAACATAGATTTAGACAACAACGACGAATCTAACAACCTAATCAGCAATTAACATTAGTCCATTGACTACCCTAATCCTAGCAAGAGAATTAGCTAGACATAATTAAATAAAGAACATAAATAAAGAGAGAAAGAGGAACAAACATTAAATAAATTAAAGAGAAGAGGGAGAGAAAGAATTACAGAAATAGATCCGGAATTAATAGAAGAACAAAGTAGCAGCAGTAAAAGCAACGTATGTGGTGTGCGAGAGAGTTACAAATGACGTCCTACTTTCCTATTTATAAGAAAATAGGATTTATTTAACCTAATGACGGAAATAAACTAAAAAGCCCAAGCCCGTAGGATAAACCACTCGATCGAGTGATTTAAAACCACTCGATCGAGCAACTTAGGACTCAAACCGTTCGATCGACCAAGAATTCTGCTCGATCGACTAAACACTAAATTGCAACTTTTCGATCGACCAACTAAAGTACTCGATCGACTTATTAATTGACCTAAAACCACTCGATCGACCAATAAAGTGTTCGATCGAGTAGAATATGACTTCAGCAGCTCATAATCTCGTTAGTTCAGCTTTGACTTGTCCCTTTAGCTCCCGAAATAGCTTCACGCATCCCAAGACAGCTATAATTCCGCTACAAATTCACTCTTCCTCCAAATGCATGCAAAACGGACGATAAATGGCTTGATTTCACTACCTTTCTGGTCCATTCCTACAAATATGACAAAATAACCCAAAGTAGCATATTCGGGGAATTTCGTAGCATAAAACTACGATAATAGCATAGAAATACGTGCATAAATAGGCCTAAAAAGACGATATAAAATGCACGTATCAAATCTCCCCAAACCAAACCTTTACTCGTCCTCGAGTAAACTAAATGCAAACTAATGGAACGGAAAAGATAACTCAGAGATAGCTACAAATGCCCACTTAAACCAATTTAATGCAAGCAAACTAACACTTATAGCAAACAGTCAAATGCAAACGAGTTGTAAGATGTCTATAAAATAGCTGAACCGTCGACCTTGCAAGACCTTTAATAATGGACTCTCACGGGTCACTCTTCTCTCGTGAAGCAAAGGGTGAACATATATATGTACGAGAGAAAGAAAAATAGTCGCTCGCCTAAACTACGACCCACATAGACATGCATTCAACTAATATGATAGACAATTCTAGCTACCGTACACACATTCCAACCAAACAAGGTCCTGTCACAGCCGAGGGCTTACAAAAATATGGTAAAGTGAGGCAATGGGTAAGAAAAGGCAAAAACATTTATGGGAATGTGGAGGTATAGGTGATCAAGCTAGTACCTAAACAAAACCATATGAAAACATCCAATTCCAACTCAATTATGAATTAAGCACAATGCCCTTCATTTGGCACAAAACTCACCAAACCGAACTGAAAATACTCCTCAAATGATATAGATAAAGCATAGGAGCGAAACCGTCTCATCAAACAACATCTTTTTTTTCGAAATCTTTTTTTTTTCTATTTTTTTTCATTTTCTTCTTTTCTTTCTCTTTTTTTGCGTCTTTTTTTTTTCATCATCCTCCCTTTTCTTCATAAATTACCAACTCCGAATCAACAGAATACGAGCCAAACTTGGCACAATGAAATATATACCGCAGAACATACACTAGACTAGCTTGACAAGGCAAGCTAAATTTGGATGTAGCTAAGGGTCAACAGGCAAATTTGGCTAATGTGGAGTTTATGGGTAAAAATGAAATAAAGGGGAAATTGTAAACACCTCCCTGCATGTGACACCAACTGTGGGGTAATATCCGTATAAAACCCTTAAATTTTAGGACTATAACGTAAATTTAACATGCGATTTATGGTCATAAACGAAAAACAATAGAGAAACGATAAAGAACAAGAATCAACCTCGGGTCCTTTGTGAATGCGGCTTAAGAACAGAAATCAATGTAGATTTCCTCCTAATCGTTGCACCCAAGACCGTCTGAGACTATGCCCCTTGTGCTAGAAATACTCTCTAATTGACTTGCAATATTGAGAGAGTTGTTGTGAGGTTTTTACGATGTGAGATCTAGAATTTCAGAGAAAATTGCCATGAAACCCTAATTTCTTTGCAAATGAGATGATTAGGTCACAAAAGGAGAGAAGCTCCCCTTTTGTTGTTTCGGCCGTGGGTTTCAAATGGGAGAGAGTGGGCTTTCACTTTCTCCTTATTTTTAACTCATGGTCCGACTCGATTTTCGCTAAATGTATATGACGGGATTTTATTATAAATCGTCATCGGTTATCGGTTATTAAAATATCAACTAGTAACATGACTCAGTCGATATATTAATACATGTCCGACAAAGACAATATTGTATAATTAATTCAATATAAATCAATTAAATATAATCGTTTATATTCAATTTACGAATTAACTGCTTAATTCAACTTAGCCATTATTATTTAATCCGTATTAAATAATTGTCTCAACATCGCGTTTGACTATTTATTAGTCAATAACTCCGACTAACTGCTTAGTCAACTTAGGCATCAACATGACTGTATTTTCATACCGTCACATCTCTCAAACGTATCCTATAGGTGTGACTTTTAGGGACCAGTTGATCACCGCCATCAGTATGACAATAACGTCAAACTTATCTAGCAAGCCAACCGTTATTGATAAACGTGGACCAACTGATAATAATACAAAAGTATACCCTTTGATCCTTTTAGAGATTTAAATGTTATTGCACTAACTGTAGAGGACACCAGCCCCAACAAGCTCTCACTTGTCTGTACAAGTGTATGTGCAATAACGTTATCCGCACTAACTGGAGGACACGGCTCCAACAAACTCCCACTTGTCCGTACAAGTGTATGTGCGATAACCGATTCTCATATTCATTTAAAATTTCTCCCACTCAATGTAAAACAATTTGCAGATCCGGATCCGCAAAGGTCGTATTTTACAATCGATCTGTATCAAGAGTGGTTTCCCCGACTAGAGAGTAACTCAACTGATAAAACGAATTCGTATTCGAGCATGGCCATGCATTTCGATTCTGACTCCTCGAGTGGCCCCGAGAAATATCGAGTACCGATAAAGGCTGAATATTTCCTTCAACTCGACTCCTGCCGATCTAAGCACAGCATGAAATGACCTAGAAAAAATCTACTTGGCCCCCTGTTACGGATGACCGTGAGAAAGAAACCAAAGTCACCCAAAATCTGCCTTAGTCTCAAGAGACAGTCGATAGTCAAAAGAATCGACTCTTAGGATCACCATGGAGCTCCTATCCACGACATGGCACCGAATGTTATAAAACATTTAGGACTCCATGTCGATGTCACAATTGTGTCCTACGAGATATCCGTATAACTCGCCTCTGTGATTGGTCAGTCAACCTTTTGACTTATGGCTCGTTGAACCCACCATCAACCAACGTCACAAAATAATTGCCAGAGTTATCAGTTCACGTGGGCAATTAAGGACCAAAAATATAATGTTTGTTCAGTTCACTTTGTGGTGTTCAAAATTGTCGTACAAATCCACATGAAAAACAAAATATATAAATATAAAAAACGATGATGTCGTATAGAGTACAAAAGAGAATGAATCTAATCCATAAAAAAGTACTACAACTCAGGAACACGTTTAATTCCCATGGAATTAATATGCCCTTCATGCTTATCTTGTCGTAATGGTTTAGTGAGAGGATCTGCTATGTTATCATCTGTAGCAATCTTTTCTATCACTACCTCCTTTTGCTCCACATAATCTCGGATTGGATGAGCTTTCCGTTGTACATGTCTAGACTTGTTGCTAGACTTAGACTCCTTAGCTTGGAAGATGGCACCTCTATTGTCGCAATAGATGGTGATCGGGTCATTCGAACTAGGCACTACAGATAGTCCTTGTAAGAATTGACGCATCCATATCGCTTCCTTTGCAGCTTCAGACGCGGCATAGTACTCGGACTCGGTCGTAGAATCTCTTTGTAACACTTTGTTTGGAACTCTTCCGGTGATCAGCGCCATTAAGAGTAAAAACGAATCCAGACTGAGATTTCGAGTCATCCCGATCCGTTTGGAAGCTAGCATCTGCGTAACCGGTTGCGCATAGCTTTTGTTCGCCTCCATAAGTCAATGCCCAATCTTTAGTCCTCCGTAGGTACTTGAGAATGTTCTTGACAGCCATCCAATGTGATTCACCTAGATGCTGTTGGAATCGACTTGTCATACTCAATGCATATGCCACGTCCGGACGTGTGCATATCATGGCATACATGATTGATCCTATAGCCGAGGCATAAGGAATCCGTGTCATGCGCTCTTTCTCTTCCGGTGTCTCTGGTGCCTGAGACTTGCTCAAATGCACCCCTGGAGCCATAGGAAGAAACCCCTTTTTGGAGTTAGTCATGCTGAATCTCTCTAGTATCTTGTCTATATAAGACTCGATCGAGAGATAACATCCGACGTGATCTATCTCGATAGATACGGATGCCCAAAATTCTTTGTGCCTCACCCAGATCTTTCATCTGGAAATGGTTCTTCAACCATACTTTTACCGAAGTTAAGAGAGGTATGTCATTCCCAATCAGGAGTATGTCATCGACATACAATATTAGGAAGACAATCTTGCTCCCACTTGACTTGATATATAGACATGGTTCCTCGACCGATCGAGTAAATCCATTTTCTTTTATCACTTGGTCGAAACGATGATTCCAACTCCTAGAAGCTTGCTTAAGTACATAAATGGAACGCTTAAGCTTGCATACTTTCTTAGGATGTTCAGGATCGATGAAACCTTCGGGTTGTACCATGTACAACTCTTCCTCCAAAAAACCGTTTAAGAAGGCGGTTTTCACATCCATCTGCCAAATTTCATAGTCATGAAAAGCGGCAATCGCTAAGATAATCGGAATGGAACGCAGCATGACTACGGGTGCAAATATTTCATCGTAGTGCAAACCTGGCACTTGGGTGAAACCTTTAGCAACTAGTCGTGCTTTATAGATATCTTGTTGACCTTCCACAGAATGCTTTATCTTGTAAAGCCATTTGCATTGAAGGGGACGAACCTTAGCAGGTAAGTCAACAAGATCCTATACGTTATTCTCATACATGGAGTCCATCTCGGATTGCATGGCCTCAAGCCATAGCTTTCAGTCAGAACTAGTCATGGCACCTTTATAGGTTGCGGGTTCACTACTCGTTAAGAGTAGAATGTCATCTATGTCATGTTCCTCGACCATACCAATGTATCTGTCCGGAGGAATAGAGACTCTTCCCGACCTCCTAGGTTCCTCAGGAATATTAACCGCAGCCGGGATTGAAGGAATTGGTTCCTCCAATGGTTGCTCGGTATTTGGTTCTGGAATCTCCGACAGTTCAAAGGTTCTATTACTCTTTGCATTCTCGAGAAATTCCTTCTCTAAGAATGTCGCACTTGCCGCAACAAATACACGTTGTTCGGTTGGCGAATAAAAGTAATGACCAAGCGTTCCTTTAGGATAACCTATAAAGTATGTCTTGACCGATCGCGGGCCGAGCTTATCCTCGTGTCTCCACTTGACATAAGCCTCGCAGCCCCAAACCCGTATAAAGGACATGTTAGGGACCGTTCCCTTCCATAGTTCATATGGAGTCTTGTCAACAGCTTTAGACGGACTTCTGTTAAGTATTAGAGTAGCTGACAGAAGAGCATAACCCCACCATGAGTCAGGCAACACGGTGTGACTCATCATGGATCGAACCATATCAAGTAGTGTTCGATTTCTCCGTTCGGACACACAATTCAACTAAGGTGTTCCAGGTGGAGTTAACTGCAAGGCAATCCCACAATCTTTGAGGTGTTGATCAAACTCGTGAGAAAGATACTCGCCACCACGGTCTGAGCGCAGTGTTTTAATCTTTCTTCCTAGTAGGTTCTGTACCCGATTATGGTATTCCTTGAATTTCTCAAAGGATTCACTTTTGTGCTTCATTAAGTAGACATAGCCATATCTACTTAAATCATCTGTGAAAGTGATGAAATACCTATAGCCTTCTCGTGCGGTGATTGACATAGGTCCACACACATCCGTATGTATGAGTCCTAATAGGTCAGCAGTGCGCATTCCAACACCTTTGAAGGAAATTCGAGTCATCTTACCAATGAGACATGATTCACACGTGCCAAATGATTGAAAATCAAAGGCCGAGATAGCTTCATTCTTTATGAGCTGTTTTACGCGTTTCTCATTAATGTGTCCCATACGGCAGTGCCATAGATACGTTTGATCTTTGTCACCAACCTTTAACTTCTTATTCATTACGTGTAATATTTCGGTGGTCTGTTCTAAAACATAAATTCCATTCATGGAGACTGCCTTGCCATAAATCATATCGTGTAATGAGAAAATGCAAGTATTATTCTCTATTACAAATGAAAAACCAAGTTTGTCAAGTGCGTAAACCGAAATAATGTTTTTAGAAAGACTGGTACATAATAGCGAGTTATATAAAAATAACTCAAATCCGCTAGGAAGTCGGATCACGTATGTTCCCCTCGAGACGGCAGCCTACTCGTGCTCCATTCCCGACACGCAGTCCACCTCACCCTTTACGAGGGGTTCGATGTTTCGGAGCCCCTGCACATGATTACACAGATGAGAACCACAACCAGTATCTAGTACCCAAGTTCCGTAACTTGCGTGGTTAATCTCAATCATATGAATAAAAGTAGAAGAGGAAGAAGACATACCAACGGGTTTAACGCGACCTGCTTTTATGTCCTCATGGTAAACAGGACATGTACGCCTCCAATGCCCGATCTTGTGGCGGTGATGGCATTCCATGTTTTCGGTCTTGCTCTTTTTGTCGTGCTCGATGTGGTGCTCGACTCACCAGGCCCACTCTTACCTGATCCCGACTTCTTAAACTTCGGTTTGCCTACCGCTAGGTCTGCCTGAGCTTTGCCCTTACCCTTGCCCTTGTTTGACACAACGAGAACATCCTGTTTTAAGCTCCCACTAAACTTTATATCCTTCTCGGTCTGTACGAGTAGGGAGTGTAGTTCATGAGGACTTTTCTTCAAATCATTCATATAGTAATTCGCTCTAAAGAGCGCAAAACCATCGTGAAGTGAATGAAGCATGCGGTCAATCACGATGTTCTCGCTGATTTTACAATCAAGCGCCTCCAGTCTCTCGACATTCTCAATCATGCTGAGAATGTGTGGGCTAACCGGTTGGCCCTTCTGGAGTCTCGCATCAAAGAAGCGAGTGGTATGCCCATAGGTCACGATTCTCGGTGCTTTCGAGAATTCCTTAGTGAGCGTGGTGAAAATCTTGTTTGCACCTTGGGCTATGAAGCGTTTCTGCAAATTGGATTCTATTGCAAAAATGAGTACGTTTTTAATCGCACCCGCTTCCATGACGAAATCGTTATACTTGGCGATCTCGTTAGCTCCATCCGTGGGGCCTGGGTTTGACGGGATGGGCTCTGTCAGATATTTGAGCTTCCGTCGCCAGCGGCAAGCATTCCGTAATGCCGCCTCCCGGTCCGCGAAGTTTGATCCATTATTCTTCAGTCGAGTAGACTGATTCATCTGATTCATGAAGATCCGAAGCCAGGACTCATGGTCCAATGTGGCACTTGGCATTGGGTCGTCAGCACGGCCAGCCATTTTGTTATTAGCAATTTAAGTGATCGTGATCTACACTGAAAAAGAAAGGAAAAACAAAATGAAATAAGCAACTCATCGAGGTGATTTAAGTCTATTAAAAATTCATTTTAATCGTGTAGACTCATTGCACTTGCATAATTGATCTCCCTCAAGAATAATACAAGTGATCCCAAGACTCAATTTTCGTAAATTGATAAGCCAACTGTTTAGCTAGTTCTATCGTTAGAACTCTTGGTCGATAGATTTCCGTAAATCCTATCTATAGTCCACCATAATCACAGGATCGTACGAGTGACCATAGTGTTGAGATAAAATAGGTCAATCAGTTCCAACTTACCCGACGTAGAAGGGGTCATATTATGCCTACCGATGAAGAAGGGATTCATTGGAGTTTGACCTATAAAGACTATTCTCAATTTTTGGTTATACGAGGAAGATCCCATCAACTTAGTTTTAATTCATTTTAAGTGAACGAAAAACTAGCATTACGTGAATGAATTAACTTAGGTGATGGCTTAATTATAAACATGTGATATCTGTATATCAAAGAAAACTAACGCGTGACCTCTATATGAGTCAGTTTTCATGCAATCATTAGGTGGTTTGGTTTTAGGCGGAAAATGATGCAAACTATCGTTACGATAAAATAAATAAAAGAATGCAAAACGTAAATAAAAGTCCTAGTGTGGCCTATCCTAGTAAAAAGATCATAATACAACTTTGGAATCCACCGTTGGACCCGAGAAGCTTGTCTTGATGTTCCATCTTTGTCCATGCAGCGGGAGTGAGCATCCGGTCTCCAACTTTGGTCTTCTCAAAATTACAATTAAAATTTACAAAATATAAACCTATTTACATTCTAAATAAAAACTGTAATTACAAGGAAAAAAACAAAACGGGGATACAATATCTCAAAATACAACCAAGACCGTGTTCCATCATTACGGTAACACGTTCTACTAAGGCCACACTAAGTTACAACCGTTTGTAAAAATTAAATACGTAATTTAAACATTCAAGGCATTCGACAGTAACGATAAATAAAAATGCATCAACTAAAAAGATTTATTCGTGACATAATTCCGTAATTATGTTAAATTTATTCAAACCACCTATAATGATTAAAATTATGTGACAAAATCGCTTTAATCAACTTAATTTTAATTCATTACAATCCGTTACTTTAAATCGCTTTAAAATAACTAAAAGGTACGTGAGTGAACCGTTTCACTGTCAAGCGAATGCATAAAATTCGTATTATGCATATGTTATGGCCAAAAAAACGAAATTTTTTTTTTTCAGCTGCAAATGCCGAGAGCAGCAAAAAGAACAAAACCAATTTTTTTTTTCTTTTTCTCACGGCCTGACCGAGAGCACCCCCAAAAAAATTTTTTTTTTTTTTAACAGTGGCTCAAACCGTGAGCCTTATCAGGCCAAACAAAATCGATTTTACAAAAACCAATTAAAATTTGAACATAATCCGTATTAAAACAAAATCACAAGTGACAAATTTATAACATATTGCTATGATTATCGTTTAAAATAACAATATGCAAAGGACAAATCGAAAAACAAAATCAGACGATTGAGACTGATCAGCAGTAAGCCGTGTGGCACGGCTTCTAATGCAAAAAAAAAATACCAGCCGTGCCCAAAAAAAAACTTGCCGAGACAAAAATGCAGCCGCACGGTTTTTTTTTTATGCAAAAAAAATATCGATTCAATTCGTTTAATCAAAAATCACAAAGAAAAATGTACGTGGCCTCGCTCTGATACCACTTGTGGGGTAATATCCGTATTAAACCCTTAAATTTTAGGACTATAACGTAAATTTAACATGCGATTTATGGTCATAAACGAAAAACAATAGAGAAACGATAAAGAACAAGAATCAACCTCGGGTCCTTTGTGAATGCGGCCTAAGAACAGAAATCAATGTAGATTTCCTCCTAATCGTTGCACCCAAGACCGTCTAAGACTATGCCCCTTGTGCTAGAAATACTCTCTAATTGACCTGCAATATTGAGAGAGTTGTTGTGAGGTTTTTACGATGTGAGATCTAGAATTTCAGAGAAAATTGCCCCGAAACCCTAATTTCTTTGCAAATGAGATGATTAGGTCACAAAAGGAGAGAAGCTCCCCTTTTGTTGTTTCGGCCGTGGGTTTCAAAA
Organism: Silene latifolia; assembly: GCF_048544455.1. Lineage (NCBI taxonomy): Eukaryota > Viridiplantae > Streptophyta > Magnoliopsida > Caryophyllales > Caryophyllaceae > Silene > Silene latifolia. Next base: position 89,938,366 of record NC_133528.1, read on the forward strand.
GGGAGAGAGTGGGCTTTCACTTTCTCCTTATTTTTAACTCATGGTCCGACTCGATTTTCGCTAAATGTATATGACGGGATTTTATTATAAATCGTCATCGGTTATCGGTTATTAAAATATCAACTAGTAACATGACTCAGTCGATATATTAATACATGTCCGACAAAGACAATATTGTATAATTAATTCAATATACATCAATTAAATATAATCGTTTATATTCAATTTACGAATTAACCGCTTAATTCGTCTTAGCCATTATTATTTAATCCGTATTAAATAATTGTCTCAACATCGCGTTTGACTATTTATTAGTCAATAACTCCGACTAACTGCTTAGTCAACTTAGACATCAACATGACTATATTTTCATACCGTCACATCTCTCAAACGTATCCTATAGGTGTGACTTTTAGGGACCAGTTGATCACCGCCATCAGTATGGCAATAACGTCAAACTTATCTAGCAAGCCAACCGTTATTGATAAACGTGGACCAACTGATAATAATACAAAAGTATACCATTTGATCCTTTTAGAGATTTAAATGTTATTGCACTAACTGTAGAGGACACCAGCCCCAACAAGCTCCCACTTGTCCGTACAAGTGTATGTGCAATAACGTTATCCGCACTAACTGGAGGACACGGCTCCAACACCAACCACTAACCCGAATGTATGCAGGCAAAAAGCAATTGAATTTCATATACGTGCAAATTGATGAACATGCTATGCAAGGAGTAACTACTCACAATCCTACATGAAACTGGTAATAAATGACACCAGTTTATACGGCTCTAATTCCTTAGAATTTATAAGTAGGTTGCCAAAATTTCAGGTCAAGTCTATTCGTTCAGCTAAATTTCAACATAAACTCGTAGATATGCAAAAAGACAAAGCTAAAAAGATAATAGTTCAATGCAAGGCTTAAGCAAAAAGACAATTTACAGTGCAATTTCATCACTGAAATCCACCGTTCCGACTCAACCTATATGCTAAAATAAACGTGAATTTTTTTTAAATTTTTCGTTTTTTTTTTAAATTTTTTGAGATTTTTGAATTTTAATAAAAATAAACAACGATGCATACATAAATTAAACGTGATAACAGAAAAACAATATGAAGACACAGATATGGATGCATAACCTCCCCAAACCAAACCGTACAATGCCCCCATTGTACCAAAACATGGAGAGGAAATGCAAACTGAAAGAGAAAGAGAGTAAATACGGAAAGCTCACAAGATTGCGTGAATAAGGGACCTCCCCAAACCAGCCGGCAACGTGGGAGGTCGCTAAATAGCTCAAATATCGTCACAGGAAGCAAATCCAAGTCAATAATACTCCATGGCAGTCGAACAGTGGTCGATCGAGTGAACTGGGCATCCAAAACTGCTCGATCGAAAGGATATTAGGTCGATCGAGTTGTTCTCTCTTTGCAGGTGCTCGATCGAGTAAAATAAATGCTCAATCGAGAGGATTTAGCAGCAAAGGTGCTCGATCGAGTACAAAGAGTACTCGATCGAGTGATCCTCACTGTGTTCCTGCAAAACGCAAATAAAAACAGCCCACAAACTAACAAAACAAGCTCAACTGAAATAGTCTATGGTACGAAGACCATTTATTACAGCTAGAACTGAAATAAAATGCAATGCAAATAAAAATAAATCTCCGGATTGCCTTCCGGGTAGCGCTAGCTTCAGTCAGGTCCCAGCTCGACCTTTCTTTTCTTCGAGGCTCTCTAATTAATCACAATCAAAACAGCTCAAAGCGCGCAGCATGAGATCATACATCTGCGCATGTGCTACACAAAAGCATAAGTAGCACCACAGTGGAATAAAGAAATAGGAAATAAAAACATGTAAACATTTAAGTCTAACAAATTTCCTATGAGAGCTCCTAAATTTATCCACAAAATAGGGGAGCGCCGGAGCAATTGACAATAAATTAGGGCCCCGTTTCAGATTAAAAAGATTGAGATGACAAGGACGGTGATATTTCGTTAATTTATACGTCCACATAGGAGGGGGTATAGCATTAAAAGAAATAGCACGAGTCAAACGAGGTAGCGTACTTTGAATATTGACAATAATAAAATCATCGTTAATTACCTCAGGTAGGCTGCTCTCAATGTCGGAATCACTGACAATGGAATGTATTACCTCATCCGTGCTAGGAGCAAATACCGACTCAACTGTCCTTTCATCGCCCTCAGTGGAATTCGTCCCGTAGATCTCAGCCTCAAGCGCATCCAGCTCGGCCTTGAAAAGGGGAGACTCACCATAACCGTTGTCATCATCAAAATCGTCGTCTAAAACGAACCCAAGTGACGTATCAATGCTCTCACTGGCCAACTCACTCGATCGAGCAGAATTATTACTCGATCGAGTACTTTCCTCCTGCATTTCACTCGATCGAGTAGAATTATCACTCGATCGAGAACTTTCTTCTGGAAATTCACTCGATCGACTAATATAAGTCACTCGATCGAGTGATTCTTCCTGTACAGCGCTGAAATATTTGTGTAAACTATTGAAATATGATAGAAATTAGTCATCCGAGTCATAAAATTCATCCTCAGCATTGGGCAACACGGTTTCTTTATGGGAAAAACCGCTCTCAGTAAAGTATACCTCTTCTGGTTGCCAACTATCGGACTCAGCAGCTAACTTAGCAATTTCAGACTCGAGCTTATCAAATCGCGCACAAGTGCGTCTATCATCATCTTGCACTTGGAATGCAAGTGTTTCCAATAAAGACTTCAGCTCCGCAATCTCTTCTTTCTGTATATCAGGAGGATCTTGTTACGGTGGCCATTGATAGGGTGGATGTGGCGACACAACTACAGGGGAATGGCTAACACGTCCCCAAAGCTTGAACTCGTAGACCGCGTCATTTTCTGCCATACAAAGGACTGCATTATGATCAGCAGCACCACATCTCCCGCAGTAAATCACCTGCTGCGCCATATAATAGGACATAGGTGACGAGTCAAAGGTACTCAAGCCTTCCCTTTGACAATCTTTCACCTAGAACTGTCTAGGTAGAACCTGTAAGGCCTTCAAAACAGCACTAAAGAAAAAGATGAGAAAGGCCTCAAGGGATAACTCCCTTGAGGCTAAAGACAGACAAAATTAAACAAACAAATAAAGTAGTTGCCTCCCCGGCAACGGCGCCAAAATTTGATACTGTCGTTTCTGTACCAAAAATAAATACCTAAATTACTACTAACAGAAGTCAGCGGCAAGTAGGGTCGATCTCCACAGGGAGGCGGTTTACTATCTACTTGTCTATTCTATCTGTCTAATGTCACAATTTGGGGGTTTTGATTGTTTTGACTAAACTAAAGAGACTAAGGCAAGAGGAAAAGGGAATAAGAGAGATTAACAGTAAGAGAAAGGAACTAGGACATCGAGTCATCAATGAATGTCAATTAAAAGCAGTTAAGGTCATAGATTAGTCGATGTGTCGGTCTAAGGGGCAGTGAATATCTCCTTTCGGTCTCAATTCGCCCTAAAATGCTATTAGCTTAACTTTCGCCCTCACTAAAGCATCCTATTGTTCACTGCAGGTCTCACCCCTTCCAACCTTTCGGTCCAGGTCAAGGTTTACCAATATTAAAAGACTAATTGCTTCGAATCAACTAGCAGGATACAGTTAAAGCAGCGATTAACTGTTGGAAATCTATATCTCATTACTTAACATATTCTTATATGTTATAAATTAATTTAGTCATAAAATTAATAACAAATCTTATGCATGCAAACTAAAATAGAATAAGGAAGAAATCTTCATTCTTACTTTGATAATTTCGGTCATCATATGGGCACCAATAAGATCTCCTTCTTGTTAGTTCTTGAGCTTTCCAATAATGGATGAACATTCATGACTTCAAAATAGAAGCCCTCCAATTAGTAGCACCCAAAACTATCCCTCAATCCCACAAACTAATATGTACTAGATATTTGTAATGTGGTTTACCTTAAAATTGGTTACTAATACTCATATACTACTACTAGTATTATTAGTTATTGATTTAAACAAATTAGATTCATAAAACTTGAATTTTATGAAGAACAAGAGAGAGAAGTAGATGTTTTTCATATAACATAAGAGAATGATAAAAATTGAGGAAAAATCCTCTCTAAAATCCCATCCCAAAACCGGTCGCATGTATGGTCTTATGACCATTTTTCTTTTTCTTTTTGTCTTCACAAGACAAATGTGTAAGGCTTTGTCCATAGTCATGTCACTATCAAGTGTCATGGACAAATGAATAAGACAAATGGAAAAAGACAAAACTTCCAAGCATGCCCACCCAATTTCGGTTTCTATGTAGTAATATGGAGTCCATTTTATTTTTGTCAATTGTACAATTGTATGTCAAGTGACATGTGACATGTCTTATGTCATGTTTTAATTTAAAATGCATATTTAACAAAGTAAATATCATTTACAAATTAAATATCATTTTCAAATTAAATAAATCATATTTAACAAATTGACTAGTAATATAAAATTACTTTCTCATAAAATGGTCATTCGATTACTAGTTAGTATAATTAACAACATCTTGTAATTATAACAGACTTATCATTCTCATCTCGCGTGTTTCGCAAACACCGATTAATTTTAGTAATATAACTTCTTAAATTACTAAATGAAATCTCATTTAATCACATTATAATAAGATGTCATTTCTCTCTCTCTTATAATAATTTGTTCAATTTTAAGGAATTAAGTAATCTGTATCGTCATACAATTAATTAACCTTTTCAATTAAGGGAATCGTCCTTTAGGTGTGACCTCAAGGGATAAACTGATCACCACCGTCGCACGACAGTAATGTCAAACTCTAGCCAGCCAATCATTACTGATATGTGTGGACCAGTTGACTATATATGTAATGTATCATCCCTTTCATATTCTTGATATGAGATTTAAATATGCGATCAATATGATCGACAATTGTGATCGCATTATTGTCGGGGACACTTACTCCAACAATCTCCTACTTGTCCTCGACAAGTGTGCGTCACCAATTCTCTTGTCCTATTACTATGTCCCACTCAATGCAAGGCGTCTTTCGGGTCGTACTTGCAAGTGATCATATCGAAAGTGGTTTCCTCGATCTGGAGAGTAACTGATTGACCGGATTTATCTATCATAGATACCTTCCGAGCGTGGCCACGCATTTCCAGTTCATTACTCCTCGAGTGGCCCTAAGATATTGTTTTAACCCTGACAAGGGGGTGGACAATTCCTATCGCAGTTATTCCCTTCGACTAGCCACAGCCATCATAACCCAAAATATGCCCATTTGACCCCATTTACGAAGGTCGTAGTAACATAAATCAAAGCTAATCTGAAACTGTGCCATCTTAGGCGAACAGTCTTTAGTCAAAAGAATCGACTCATTAGAATACTAATGTAGCTCTCGCCACGACCAGGCTTTATAAATTTGCCAGAACTCTATAAGCGGTCACTGTCCGACAAAGTGTTCCTAACAGTCTGCCTATGTGATCGACTAGTTATCTCACATGACTCTATGGCACTTGAACTTGCCATCAATCGCATCACACTCTAGTCACTTCGAGACGTCACCTCATACAAGTGAGTGTGGGCGAATACCATGTTAATCCGGGTTCACTTTAACGGGGTTCAATATTGTCTCTACAACCCGTTTGCATGTAACAAAGTATAAGAAAAGAGTTTTAAAGTAAAACTCGCACGACAAATGCGATTATCACATATGAATAGTCAATGCCTGATTACTATTTCATGTTCTATAATCTAATTTGATCTTGTATGTAGTTGTTCATTTCAATTCAATTGAAATGACATGACTCATCATGTTTAGCCTATGAGAAGGCTTTGGTTAGTAGGTTTTATCAACTTCTTGTACCTTACTCAACCTTACAACATACTTGTTTTTTCCTTTGTAATGTATATATTTCCATCACAAAACTTTCTGAGTACGTGTCGAGATCCAATCAAGACATAGGCTCTCTAGCCTAAGAATAGCTCCCACTGTTTTCACAGTGTGCGGGACTCATCCTCTTGCACATCTCATGATTGCAAGTGTACTCAATTTCCGTTATAAATATCTCTCATTGTTCTTTATTGCCTAGAACGATTCTAGAAAATCTATTTCTTAAATAACATAGCCACAATGGTATCTTAACCATCCTAATGTGTTTTGATTATGGTTTTGTCGGAAACCATGCGCAATCTCAATTGTCAATTGTCATTTGTGTAACACCCTTACACAAAAATTGCATCATAAACACTTTGCTTTACTTCCTTAATGCTTCTGCAAGCACTTAAGGGTAATCTTTATGGCTTACTTGGTAAAGATTATTTAAATTCGATTTTAAAACAATTCATCATACTCAAAGCATATGAAGTGTTATACATCATTACTTATTTAATTGATCCGGCAGCGGAAGCAAATGGAATCAATCAAATATGTTCAACTTGATTGAACTAGTCATGAATCTTATCAACATAAGACTTCTTATTTGACGCTAATATCATGTGGATTTATATTCATAAATCCGGATATTAAAGATGTATTATAATACTCCATAAGTCTTAAATCATTCGCAATGATCAATATGTCATCCACATATAAGACTAATTAAAAATTTCCGTAACTCCCACTAAACTCCATGTATAAACACAACTTCTCGACTTATCGAGAAAAGTTTTATAACATGATCAAAACAGTGATTCCAACTCATTGATGTCCTACTTAAGACCCTCTCTTAAGTTTCACATTATCTTAGGATTGCAAGAATCTATAAAACTCAAGACATGTATTGAATACATTCCTTCTAATTGAAGAAGTGGGTTTTAGATTCACTCGCTATGTATTTCATAATAATGAAACACAATCCCTAAGAAGATCCAAATAGACTTAAGCATTTCAACCACTGAAAAACTCTTTGCCACCAATCTTGCTTTGAAATCTCTCTTTATTAGTGCAAAACCCTTTGTCACTAATCAAGCCTTTTTATTTCGGATTTTCATGGCTCTAAGCCTTGTATTGAGTTGTGACTTTAAACATTTTCATGTAAGTCATATGTTCATTACTTTCTAGAAGTAATCAACTTGAATCAAACGATTTCTTTTGTAAGTTATAAGCTCTTTACTTTCTTAAAAGTAGCATGAATTCATCATTTTCAACAAGTGATGAATTTAACCTCCTAGCTTTTAAAGAAACAACATCTTACACAAAACGTCTCATGTAGTCAAGAAAGACCAGTTTCTTGCGACATAACATTCTCTGTGGCATTCTTTGTGGTTCTTGAATAATTTCTCCCACTCTATCTTCTAGAAATAAACTTGTATTTTAGAAAGACAGCTTCACGAGCCGCAAACCCGTCGTACTCGTGATAATTGAAACGGAAAAATTGAGCATTTGTTTCTTGTCAAAACTTACAAATATGGTACCCTACCATTTCATATCTCATATGATTCGTTTTAGATTTAGTGGAAAAATAATTTAGACAAAATATAAAATCCCCAAAAGTATCAAGTAACTCAAAGTAACTTGATTGAAGTCCAAACCATATCGAATAGCGTTTGAATTCTTATCCAATCACACATTATTCCATAATGCGTGCTAAGAGAGATTAATTTGTGATACTATATCACATTTCCTTTGGTTTATATCAAAGTCTTCACTTTGATAATCCCATCACGACTAAATCGTGATTCTTTGAACACTTTGAACTTCTTCAAAGATTTCTCTATTTACATTATTAAGTGAACACATTAGTGTCAACCTAAATCTTTGGTAAAAGAAAATGATCAACCTCTTTTGAATCAATGATTTACAACTTCGATCTCCTTTTCAACCAAAAGGCACGAGACATCTTGCTTTGAATACAAGATACGCATATACCATAAGATCTAATGGTTTCAAGAGTACTCGATAACTTTTTGCGTTAATCATTCCAGAATTTAAGGTTTTATCTTGGGTTACCAATTTGAGTCTTGCATCATCTTCATGATATATCATTCTAGTTTGGTCTAGAATATAATCACCTTGATAATGGGCTAGCCATACATCAAATTGTGGTGTATAGGGTCACAAAAGTGAAACCTCTTTTGTATCTTAACAAGTATATATTCTTATTTAAAGTTTATGTACTTAATAGTCATAATTAAGTACAACTATAAACTCAAAACTAGATTGATTACACAATGACTCTATCTCTCGATATCATTGTTGCTAGTCGTCATATTCTAATCATTCTATGTATCGCATACAATGATGAAAACCTCCACTGGTTTCTAATATTGACGAAGTAGTTCTAGCAAGATTTATGTCAATCAAATAAACATTTAAAGAAGAAGATCCCATTAGATGTCACACAACTAACTTGTTGGTTCTTCAATAATTTGGGGTAGTTTCCTTTCTAGTGTCCAACATTTAAGACAATGGAAACTTTATCAGTCGGGATTGATAGGTTTAGTATCGTTATTCTCAACAACTTTACTTTTAACATTACCTTGTATCAATTCCATTATAATCTTTACTTCTTGAACCTCGTCCTCATCTTAACGGTTTAAGAGAATGCTCCCACTTATTTCAATGAGTCTTTGGTTTGAGAAGCAAAATTGAATTCACGAAGATTACTCTTCATTTGTTCGTTTTAGTCTTAAAATTTTCATTGAAGTGGTTGCGTTATTTTGGTCAATTACGAATTCTGACAAATCTAATTACCAAAACAATTTATCGCTTCAAGGTACTTAATTCAATTAAGTATATGAAAAATAATCCATTGTAAGTAGACGTGTTAGTCAAGAATCAAAAACCTGTTTGATAATGAATAACTTTTATCTATACTCTTTACATGAGATCCTTCCAATGGATAATTCGAGGTTTTTAGAAGAAAATTCAAATTTGTCTTTAGTTACGATGTTTTAATGGAGATTTGAATCAAAATTGAAATGATATCATATAAAAATGTGGTAAAGAAATAGAACAATATGATAACGGAATAGTGGAAAACTTAACATTTATCGTTTTAATAATACTTGTAAATAACAAGTAAAGCATTTACATAGTGACCTCTACCCAACTATGATAAATGATTCCAAGATCCAAATTCATATTAACTCGGGGCACGGTGTGCCGAAATACCCGTCATCAATATAACTCGGTGGATTAACTCTTTAATCGATTATACTTTTAGAACTCTTGGTCGATAAAATTACATTAATATTTATCTTTAGCCCGAAACACATCCGGAAATCGTCGTGAATACTTTCGTTGAGTTCAACCCAAATTTCGAATAAATGTGTCCATGATCCAAACTCATATGAACTTGGGGCACGGTGTGCCGAAATACCCTTCATTAACATAAATTCGGTGGATAGACATTTATCACCCCACTTCACCAACGTAACAAGGTTTGTCTTACGGTAAAGCCGGCTCAACTCCCTTGCGAAACTGGTACTTCACGGGTTTCTAATTTTTGGTAAGGCTAAGTCTCAATTGTTTATTTTAGCGAGAGGTCATGTCAATTTATTATCTATCACGTTTTAAGTGAACTAAAGCGGTGAACTACGATAATTGTAATTGACACGGTCGATAAACTCGATTAAAATGACAATGCATGTTTTAGTTATGGCGATTTAGCGATGCATGCAACATATAAATAAAATGCAAAGCATAAAATAAATCCTAGTATGGCCTTCCAAAAATAGTAAATTTAATTAACTATTACAAATTCGGAAACCAACTCCATTGGTCCCTTGAACTTCGGTTTTAGCACGCATCTCGAGGTAACACCATCTTTATGTATCGTCTTCCTTGAGTAACACCGTCTTCAAGGAACTCCGGAATAAATAAATTACATAACAAATTACGAAATTTCCTATTATACATTTGTAATTAAAATAAAATAAATCTATTAAATTACAAAACGGTGATACGAGATCACAATAAATTACAACCGAATCGATATTCCCATACATTTCGGGTAATACCAATTAAAAACTAAGGCCATACTAAGTAAAATTACATAATTCAAAATTACATAAAATAAAATTATGACAATCATAAATAAAATGCAGCATTATAATATGTATGAACATGTCCAATTTTTATGCTAAATCGCCTTAAGGAGCCAATATCGTATATTAAACGGTTTTTACGGATTTGCGTGATTCAACCTTTTAAAATCACAATAAATTACATAAAATCATATTTATGCACAAGTTAATTACCCTAACCTCTTAGGACTCAAAATTAGTCTCCACTAACCATTTGACTATAATTAACTTATATTTCTTAAAATTGTTCATTAATGGACTCAAAATTACAATAAAATGCTATAAACTCCAAATAAATCATAAAAATTTCAAATAAATTCAAAATTTGAAATTTAAACTCATGAACATTCTGGAAAAATACCATGACACTCATAATGTTCAAAAACTTAGGTTAAAAATTTCGAAATTTATCGGGAAAAACAATGTTGCGGTTTATCGAATTTATCAATTATAATCATAAAAACATGAGAAAAATTATATTCATCAACTTTTCAATTTTAGATCTGAAAAAGATAATAAAATGCAACATGTGACGTTTTTCCTTAGTCATGAAGTATGTTTTAGCAATTATTCACTAATTAAGTCACTATTTATGCTATTTTTAATCAAAAATTCATAAATCATGCATGAAGACTTCATTATAGCCTATTATTTTACACACATCTTGTAAAATTGTATGTGACACCATACTAAAATTCTATGATCAGATTCGAAATATTTCTCATATTAACCTATTTTTCATTTAAATTCGATTTTTATCATGATAAAAACCATATTTCGAGCATAAAAACTCCAAAAATTCTGAAAATTTCCAGATCATCTAAAAATAATATATGTGAAAACATATCCAACAACCACTGAAAAATTCAAAGTCTAGCTAATTTTCGTCCAAAAATGACATTTTTATCATAAAAATCACATTTTAATGCCAACATTATATAAAATGAACAATAAAAATCCATAAATTAACCAAAATATCCTAAATACATTTTAGGATCAGAAACTTTAACATGCATAGTTAATTTCGTGATATATCTTAATAACACAAATTTATGAGTTTTATATGTTAATCGTATAACTCGGAAAAACTATAACCGATTTGCATGCAAACAACCAAGGCTCATGATACCGCATGTTGGAAATATATATCTCATTACTTAACATATTCTTATATGTTACAAATTAATTTAGTCATAAAATTAATAACAAATCTTATGCATGCAAACTAAAATAGAATAAGGAAGAAATCTTCATTCTTACTTTGATAATTTCGGTCATCATATGGGCACCAACAAGATCTCCTTCTTGTTAGTTCTTGAGCTTTCCAATAATGGATGAACATTCATAACTTCAAAATAGAAGCCCTCCAATTAGTAGCACCCAAAACTATCCCTCAATCCCACAAACTAATATGTACTAGATATTTGTAATGTGGTTTACCTTAAAATTGGTTACTAATACTCATATACTACTACTAGTATTATTAGTTATTGATTTAAACAAATTAGATTCATAAAACTTGAATTTTATGAAGAACAAGAGAGAGAAGTAGATGTTTTTCATATAACATAAGAGAATGATAAAAATTGAGGAAAAATCCTCTCTAAAATCTCATCCCAAATCCGGTGGCATGTATGGTCTTATGACCATTTTTCTTTTTCTTTTTGTCTTCACAAGACAAATGTGTAAGTCTTTGTCCATAGTCATGTCACTATCAAGTGTCATGGACAAATGGAAAAAGACAAAACTTCCAAGCATGCCCACCCAATTTCGGTTTCTATGTAGTAATATGGAGTCCATTTTATTTTTGTCAATTGTACAATTGTATGTCATGTGACATGTGACATGTCTTATGTCATGTTTTAATTTAAAATGCATATTTAACAAATTAAATATCATTTACAAATTAAATAAATCATATTTAACAAATTGACTAGTAATATAAAATTACTTTCTCATAAAATGGTCATTCGATTACTAGTTAGTATAATTAACAACATCTTGTAATTATAACAGACTTATCATTCTCATCTCGCGTGTTTCGCAAACACCGATTAATTTTAGTAATATAACTTCTTAAATTACTAAATGAAATCTCATTTAATCACATTATAATAAGATATCATTTCTCTCTCTCTTATAATAATTTGTTCAATTTTAAGGAATTAATTAATCTGTATCGTCATACAATTAATTAACCTTTTCAATTAAGGGAATCGTCCTTTAGGTGTGACCTCAAGGGATCAACTGATCACCACCGTCGCACGACAGTAATGTCAAACTCTAGCCAGCCAATCATTACTGATATGTGTGGACCAGTTTACTATATATGTAATGTATCATCCCTTTCGTATTCTTGATATGAGATTTAAATATGCGATCAATATGATCGACAATTGTGATCGCATTATTGTCGGGGACACTTACTCCAACATTAACAACATAGATTTAGACAACAACGACGAATTTAACAACCTAATCAGCAATTAACATTAGTCCATTGACTACCCTAATCCTAGCAAGAGAATTAGCTAGACATAATTAAATAAAGAACATAAATAAAGAGAGAAAGAGGAACAAACATTAAATAAATTAAAGAGAAGAGGGAGAGAAAGAATTACAGAAATAGATCCGGAATTAATAGAAGAATAAAGAAGCAGCAGTAAAAGTAACGTATGTGGTGTGCGAGAGAGTTACAAATGACGTCCTACCTTCCTATTTATAAGAAAATAGGATTTATTTAACCTAATGACGGAAATAAACTAAAAAGCCCAAGGCCGTAGGATAAACCACTCGATCGAGTGATTTAAAACCACTCGATCGAGCAACTTAGGACTCAAACCGTTCGATCGACCAAGAATTCTGCTCGATCGACTAAACACTAAATGGCAACTGTTCGATCGACCAACTAAGTACTCGATCGACTTATTAATTGACCTAAAACAACTCGATCGACCAATAAAGTGTTCGATCGAGTAGAATATGACTTCAGCAGCTCATAATCTCGTTAGTTCAGCTTTGACTTGTCCTTTTAGCTCCCGAAACAGCTTCACGCATCCCAAGACAGCTATAATTCCGCTCCAAATTCACTCTTCCTCCAAATGCATGCAAAACGGACGACAAAAGGCTTGATTTCACTACCTTTCTGGTCCATTCCTGCAAATAAGACAGAATAACCCAAAGTAGTATATTCGGGGCATTTCGTAGCATAAAACTACGATAATAGCATAGAAATACGTGCATAAATAGGCCTAAAAAGACTATATAAAATGCACGTATCAGTTATGATTTAAGTCTAATGCAAAACTGTTATAAGCGAAGAGTCAAGCATTTATACAATTGACCTCCCTCAAGAACTATATAAATGATCTCAAGACTCAATTATCTGTAAATTGATAAGCCAACCTCTTGGCTAATTCTACTTTTAGAATTCTTGGTCGATGAGTTTCTGTAAATTCTATCTATAGTCCATCACAATCACGAGAAACTCTTCGGATTATAATGTTGAGGTAAACTAAGTCAACACAAACTACTTACCCAACGTAGAAGGGGTCATATGGAGTGTAAGGTCCTATATGCCTACCGACGAAGATAGGATTCATAGCTATTTGGCCTATAAAGACTAGTCTCAATTTCACTTTTAGAGGAAGATCCCATCAACTTTATTTTAATTCATTTTAAGTGAACTAATATCTAGCATGCGAGAATGAATAAACTAAGATGATGGCTTAAAATTGTGTGACATCTGTATGTCTATGAAAACTAACATCCATACTATATGAGTCAATTTTCATGCATATAAGTAGTAGGTGGTTTGGTTTAGGCGGAATATGATGCACTAACTATCATGTGAAGAAAAGCAATAAGAATCGAAAAACGTAAAACAAAAACAAAGTCCTAGTGTGGCCTATCTACCAAAATGAACATAAATACAACTTTGGAATCCTTCCTAGGACCCGAGAAGCTTGTCTTGATGTTCCATCTTGGTCCATGTAGCGGGAGTGAGCAATCCAATCTCCATCTTTAGTCTTCTCAAAATTACAATTAATAAATTACAAAATGAACCTAATTACATTCTAATTTCAAAACCATAATACTTAAAGAAAACCAAAAGGAGATACGAGATCTCAAAATTACATTAAAATTATGTTTCCATCATTACGAAAACATAATTAACTAAGGCCACACTAGGTATTACAAATTACAACCGATTGCAAAAATACGTAAATAAACCATTCAACAAAAACATTCAACTAAATAAAAATGCATGAACTATAAATTAATCATTCAAGACATAATTCCTTAATTATGTAGAGTAATTTATCCAAACCACCTATTTAAATGATCAAATTATGTGACAATTCCTCAATTACTCACAATAATTTCAATCTTAATTCACATTAACCTATAATATGAATTAATCTAACATTATTTTAAACCTCTTTAAAATAATTTGGGTATCACAAATTTGTGAACCTTTTCACAATAAACAATCATACATTATAAATGATGTATAAAGATTATTGGCCAAAAATAAACAATTTTTTTTTATTAATAGCTCTCGGCAAAACCGAAAAACAAATTTTTTTTTTCAATTCGGCATTTAGCCCTAAAAATAAAAAATAAACAGTTTTTTTTTTTTTCTCTTAAAAATGCTCTCGGCATTTATGCCCTAAAAAAACAGTTGTTTTTTTTTTTCTTAAAAACACACGGCATTCATGCCCTAAAAAACGGTTTTTTTTTCCGAGAAATACAACCCTTTTATAATGAACAAATTTGTTTAATGTTGCTAATAGAATAAGATTGGCATAAACATCAACATTTAAATTAATGAATCATGATCCTTAAACAACAATTTAACATCATGTTTGCCAAAATCTATATAGCAAAAACAAATAATCATCATTAATCAAAAACAATTTCCATTTACATTTCAATTTAATTTTCATTAAATCAAAACATCTACAAATTTATCATATTATCATTTTAACATATTAAAACAACAATATCAATAAATCAAAATAGAAATTAGGCATAAAAAAAAAAACAAAACCTCTCGGCTGAAAAAAAAAATGTTCTCGGCCAAAAAATTGGTTCGGCCGAATTGTTTTTCTGCAAAAATTTTTTTTGTTTAAATTCATTTATGAAAATGATCATCTTGAGATTAAGGCTCTGATGTTGTTGTTGTTGTTGTTGTTGTAAATTCATTTATGAAAATCATATAAAACAATTTCGTGGCCTATGCTCTGATACCACTTGTAGGAAATATCGGTATATTTCATCAAGAAAATTTCGGATTATAACGAAATTATAGTTATGAAATTACTAGTCATAAACGAATTGCATAAACACAAGAATAGAGATTTAGAATTAACCTTTGGTCCTAGCAATTTGGCCTAAGAACAATATCGAAATCGATATTCTCCTAATTGTTGCACCCAAAATGCTATGAGAAATGCCCTTGTTCTTGCTAGAAAGAGATCCCTAAAATTGTTAGTTTTTTTTTTAGGGTTTTAGTTTTGTGATGAGAGAATTAGGTCAAAAAGGAATTAAGAAAAATGATCTCCTTTTCTCTCCTCTTAACCGTGTAAAAGGAGAAGAATTAGGGTAGATTTTTTTTTCCTTTTTTTTCTTCTAATTCGGTCAACAACCCAAACAAAAATAAGGAGAGAAATCTTCTTATTTTTTAGGTAGTTAACATATAGTATAAAATGTGTATATATTATGAATTGTCAATTATGTCAACACGTATTTAATAAGTCTACACACAAAAGTTTGTAGTCGATTTATTATTACCGGTCTGTCAATCATTTATTATGACAATGTCGTATAATATATACTTTAACTATAAATATCGCATATTTATAATTTCCTAATTAAATATAACTGGTTACGTTTAATTACGAATTAACATCTTAATTCGTTTAAGCTAACATTGTACATATTAATTTAATATAACAATTTATATTCAATTTACGAATTAACAGTTAATTCGTCCCAGCTAATATTATTTAATTGTATTAAATAATCGTCTCATCATCACATTGACTAACTGTTTAGTCAAATACATGGACTAACCTTTTAGTCATATAAGGCATCAATGTGATTACATTTTCATATAATCACATCTCTCAAACACATCTTTTAGGTGTGACTTTTAGGGACCAGTTGATCACCGCCATCAGTATGATAATAACGTCAAACTTCTAGAAAGCCAACCATTATTAAGTAAACGTTAATCAACTGATAAAATACTAAGTATACCCTTGTGAACCTATAAGAGATTTATATACGTTATCACACTAACTGTAGAGGACACTAGCTCCAACACGTTCAACATGGTTCTGGGACGCCCCTTGATTCACGCCGCCAAGGCCAACACCTTACCCCTTCATCAGAAAATCAGGGTCCCTTTCAACGGGAAAATAATCACAATTCCCGCCTCCCCGATCAAGGCTATCATGAAGAAGGGAATAGCCTCTCAGGTCATGGGAGAGGACGATAGTGAAATGTGGGGATTCCAAACTATGAATGCCTTAACTGATGAATCAGCATCCTTTGATTGTGACCCATTCTCGAACTTCACAGTCAACCGAATTTTAATGCGTCAAGGTTATTTTATGGGCCTACCTCTCAACCCACTGAAGAGCACCTTGCCTCCCATGAAACAGGCCAAGGTCGCTAACATCCCCTTCGGGCTAGGCTATGAACCAACCGATGAAGACATCCAGTAAATGAATCTCCTGATACGGAAGTGCAAAAAGCACGGAGTCATCCTCCGCCCTACCATCTGACTCTCAATGGATACTTCATCCCCGAGGTAGAGTCTGAGCTCTACAACAGCTTTCCTGAGCCAATCTATGACTCCATAGCAAAGGTTAAACACCCGGGCATAGAAGTCTTTCAAGACTGCTACCCCTTTTAAGACTGCTACTTCATCTCCGACAACACCAAAGCTGCATCGACCAAATCTGAGTCGACCCCGTGCCTAGACGGACAAGCCGTCACTCTCGTCTTCGGAGAAGACAACATCAAACACCTCGACTATGAGGACATCATCAACATTACTCTAAAATACAACCAATTTGACCCCTCTGCCTTAATCTTTGATGCTGACCCAGAGAAAGCTACACAAGACTGGAGGAAAACTGTCATGTGGACCGATCGTCAAGGCCGCTTTCTCAAGATCACAACTGGAGAAGGCCCTATGTTCAAATAGGGAAGTAAAGATGAGGAGGAGTCAGAGTTAGAGTCAGATTCAGAGTTTATCTTAGCTCCTAGCACTCCCGATGTCCCGGTCAAATTCCCATTTCCACTGTTTTATAACAAACTTGTGGCTGCCTCAGAGGCCGAGTCAACATGGGTCAACCCCACTCCCGCACAAGGTAACAACCTAGAGCTTGTTCCAGGGGCCACCTCCTCTGTTGTGTCGCCTCTGACTGCCTATGGGATGTCTGTCCTATTTGAGCATTTCGCTCAAGTCGACTCAATGAATGCTAAGTTTGCTTATGACTCGTCTCAATTTAAGTACAATGCAATACTGAACGAATATGAGCAATTTGACTTGAGAGACTACCCACCTCACCTAGCCAAAGAAATTTCCAAACGAGAAGATAGGACCCCCATCATTTAGGAGACCGAGCCCATCAACGTAGGGACCGACAACACACCTCAAGAACTTAGGATAGGGACCACCCTTGACCCCTCGGAAAGACCGCAGTTCATCGACTAGGGGGTTGGAGGTATTTTGGTTAAAATTAGTTAGACTTCGTATGTAAATTTTGAGGTAAAATGGTTTTATTTTGCATGATTTATGATTTTTAGATGTAAAAATCATTTAAATAGTGACTATTTTAGCAAAAATAGCTAAACTAAATTTTATGGCATGAAATTTTTTCCCAAAGTTTTATATATGATATGAACATCAGATCTAAAGTTGCATGTCAAATTTCGTCTGATTTGGATGTTTATTGATTTTTATATTGTAAAATTGATAAATAGCAGCTTTAAATAGTCATAATTGTAAATTCGAGTTTTGGACCTAAAAATTTGTCTATTCTAGGTTCTAGAAACTTATATAGAATATTCAAAATTTTAATTTTGATTTATTACATAATTTTATGTTTAATTCGGAATTAAGGGGTTAAAGTTACGTATTATGCGATTTATTTGTGAAATAAGTTGAATATATTCTATGGGCAAATTTTTATTAAAATTTTGGAATGTTGGGAAATTTCCTGAATATACAAAATTATGATTTTGAAATTTTCGAATTTTTATGATTTATTGGGAATTATTTCTTTATTATTATGAATAAAAGATATTTAAGGAGCAATAATAAAATATCAAGTTGAATTATTGTCAAATATTTAGTGAAGACTAAATTTTTGAGTCCTAAAATAGTTGGGGTAATTACCTTGGACATAGATTTGATTTATGTAATATTGTGTGATTTTAATAAGTTAACAATCGCAACTATCCATAAAACCGGACCAAATATACGATATTAGCTTAAATAGGGCGATTTGGCACATCACATGGCATGTTTCATACATATATTAATGCTGCATTTTTAGTATGAATGTCATGTTTTATTTTATGTAATTTTGAATTATATAATTTATACTTAGTATGGCCTTAGTTTTTAATTGATATTTTCCAAAATGAATGGGGATATCGATTCGGTTGTAATTAATGTGATCTCGTATCACTTTTATTTTTATTTTTGTTTTTATAGTGTATAAAGTAGAAAAACTATGTAATTTATTTATCCCGGAGATCCTTGAAGACGGTGCCATTCGGAAAGAAGTGCCGACCAAGACGGTGTTGCCTTGAAGTGCGTGCCAAATGAAGTTCACGGGACCAAAGGAGTTGGTTTCCGAATTTGTAAATAGTTAATTAGATTTACTATTTTAGGAAGTCCATACTAGGATTTTATTGCTTTGCTTTGCATTTGTTTTATATGTTTGCATGCATAGCCAAATCGCCATAACTTCACATGCATATCATATTTTATCGAGTCATCGACCGTGTCAATTATAATTATCGTAGTTCACCGCTTTAGTTAACTTAAAACATGATAGATAATAAATTGACAAGACCTTTCACTAAATAATAATTGAGAATTAGCCTTACCAAATGGTAGAACCATGAATCTCAATTTCATAAGGAAGTAGGCTCGGCTCACCGAGGTACTAAACTTGTTACATTGGGTAAGTGAGTAGCAAATTGTTATTACATCGAAATTTGGATTGAGCTCAATGGAAGTATTCGCGACCGTAGCCGCATGTGTTCCGGGCATAAGATAAATATTAAAGTAATTTTATCGGTCGAGAGTTCTAGAAGTAGAATCGATTAAAGAGTTAATCCACCAAGTTATATTGATTAGGGATGAATCGGCTCACCGTGCCCGAATTGATATGAATTTGGATCTCTAGATCATTTATTAGAGTTGGGTAGAGGTCACTATATAAATGCTTAAAACTTATTTAAAGTGTTTACAAGTATGATTAAAATGACAAATGTTAATATTTCCTTTACTTCCATTTTGTAGTTTATCAATGGATCCTATCAATCCGATAACACCTATTGCCATTGAGTCTTGTCATAACTTATTTGACGATATTTGCTCCAACAACAACCTCGATACAACTAGAGAGCTTCATTTTAGGATCGGTTCCGACGGAAACCTTAATTTCATTACTTCCTCCATACCTCCTACTATGACTAGATCTTTTGTGAATGTGTCTCGGGAAGACCATCTCACTAAATCTATGGGATCTTTATCTTTAGAAGAAAGGAATGCCGAAACTAGTGGGAGTCCTAGCAAGCAAGATCTTGCAACTAAAGGGAAATGGTTCAAAAGGAAGGAGAACAAAGGTATAAAGTTCAACAATGGGAACAAGATGGCTAGTGGGACTACCAAAGGAGCCTAAGTTGATGACGAATGCCATTATTGTCAGGGCATGGGACATTGGATGAGGAATTGCCCCATATATTTGGGAAATATTAGGGATGGACTTGTTATTGCACTCGGTAAAATTTCTTCTGAAATTTATGTTATTGATGTAAATTTTACTTCCACCACAACGTGGGTATTAGATACCGGTTGTGGTTCTCACCTTTGTAATCATTTACAGGGGCTAAGAAACGTGGAAAACCTTAGCAAGGGCGATGTTGATCTCCGACTTGGGAATTGAGCTAGAGTAGCGGCCACATCCAAGGGAACTTATGTACTTGTTTTTGCAAATGGACTTGAGTTGTATTTGCATAATTGTTTTTATGTACCTTCTCTTTCTAAGAACATTATTTCAATTGCTATGTTAGACATAGAGGGCTTTAATTTTGCCATTAAAAACAATTGTTGTATCATTTCTAGAAATGACTTGGTCATAGGCCGAGGCTCTTCTATAAATGGCATTTATGTTCTAGAAACTTCAAATCCATGTAAAGACATCTATAACATACAATCCAAGAGACTCAAATCAAGTGATCCAAATGAATCGTACATTTGACATTGTCGATTAGGTCATATTAACGAGAATCGCATAAAAATATTAGTTTCAACTAATGTTATTAAACCATTTGATTTTCAATCATATGGTATATGCGAATCTTGCCTCCTAGGCAACATGACTTGTAATCCTTTTAGTGGTAAAGGGACACGAGCTAGGGAATTATTGGGCCTTATACATACCGATGTATGTGGACCAATGACTATCACCGCTAGGGGTAATTATGACTACTTCATTACCTTCATCGATGATTTAAGTAGATATGGGTATGTCTACTTAATGAAATACAAGAGTGAGGTCTTTGAGAAATTTAAAGAATTTCAAAATGAAGTAGAAAACCAATTGAACAAGAAGATAAAGGCACTACGATCCGATCGTGGTGGAGAGTATCTTGTAATGAATTTGATTCACACTTGAAAGGTTGTGGCATTGTGTCACAACTCACTCCACCCGGTACACCATGACTTAATGGTGTTTCCGAGAGGAGAAATTGAACCGTACTAGATATGGTTCGATCTACGATGAGTCAAACTGAGTTACTCGACTCGTTTTGGGGATTTGCAATCCAAACCGCAATCAAATCATTGAACAATAGTCCGACAAAAGCAACCGAAAAGACTCCATATGAGATATGGAAAGGAAGGGTTCTTAATATATCCTATATGAAGATTTGGGGATGTGATGCTTACATCAAGGTAAAGACAGACAACAAGCTAGCCCCACGATCCAAAAAGTGCATCTTTGTAGGTTACCCCAATACCTCCCGAGGCTATTACTTCTACAAACCTAATGAAAACAAAGTGTTTGTGTCTACTGAGGTTGTCTTCCTAGAAAGTGAGTTTATTTCTAAAAGATAGAGTGGGAGAAATTTTGAACTTGATGAAGTTCAAGAGCCACAAACCGAAGTAGAGACGCAAGAAGACGTTCCTTCGTCGTCTAATTCTGTTATTGTTCCTCAACCAAGTAGGTCTGGTCGAGTTTCTTGACATCCTGAAAGATATGTTGGACTTATCCAAGAGGATGGGAGTCTAGATGTGTTACTTTTAGAAAGTGACGAGCCGGCCACCTACAAAGCTGCAATCTCTAGTCCCAATTCAGCTTTATGGCTTGAAGCCATGAAATCCGAAATGATTTCTATGCATGAAAATCAAGTTTGGAACTTGGTGGATTTGCCTAGAGGAGTAAGACCTCTTAAATGCAAATGTATCTTTAAAGTAAAGAATGGCATAGAAGGACATGATGATGTCTACAAGGCAAGGCTAGTGGCAAAAGGTTTTACCCAAATTCATGGTCTTCACTATGACGAAACATTTGCCCCCGTAGCTATGCTGAGGTCCATTTGGATTCTGTTAGCGATCGCCGCATTTCATGACTATGAAATTTGGCAAATGGATGTCAAGACCGCCTTTCTAAATGGGTATTTGGAAGAGGAGGTGTATATGATGCAACCTGAAGGTTTTGTAGATCCTGAAAATCCTAACAAAGTGTGCAAGCTTAAGAGATCCATTTATGGTCTTAAGCAAGCATCAAGAAGTTGGAACCATCGATTTAATCATGTTATAAAATAAAATGGTTTTACTCGAAGTGTTGAGGAACCATGTTTATACATGAAGTTCAGTGGGAGCAATGTTGTGTTCCTAATATTGTATGAGGATGACATACTGCTTGTTGGAAATGACATTCCTATGTTGTCCTCCGTCAAAGAGTGGCTGGGAAATCATTTCCAAATGAAGGATTTAGGAGAAGCACAATGCATATTAGGTATCCGGATCTATAGAGATAGACCCAAAAGGATATTGGCATTAAGTCAAGAATCTTATACTAACAAGGTTCTTCGACGCTTCAACATGGACCTGTCTAAGAGAGGCTTAATTCCTATGGGTAGTGGGATAATTTTGAGTAAGTCTCAATCACCCACCGAACTCGAAGATGTTGAACGCATGAAGTTGATTCCTTATGCTTCCGCTGTTGGATCAATCATGTATGCCATGATATGCACTCGTCCAGATGTCTCGTATGCTTTAAGCATGACCAGTAGATATCAAGATAATCTAGGTGAGAGTCACTGGATAGCTGTTAAGAACATCCTTAAGTACTTACGAAGGACTAAGGATTCTATCTTAGTGTTTGGAGGAGACTCCGAGTGATCGAGCCCATTTCGTTTCACAAATTAAGCATATGTGGTCGTTGGTCAATGGTCGATACAAAACACAATTTATACTTCACAAACAACTCTACAATTAGTAAAGAGGCAAGTAAAGGTCGGATCCCAAGGGACGGGTATTGAAATGAGAATTCTATTGTAACTAGTAGTGTCTAAGGGGTGTCACAAATTGGGTTGATGTAGAAGGTTACTAAACTAAAATAGCAATGAAAATAAACTAGCAAGATGAATAAAATAAGGGGTGTAAACAATTGATTAAAGGCACTAGGGTGTCATGGGTTCATAGGGGAATCATGGGATATGATCATACAAACATGTTCTCAAATTATAAGCAAGCAATTATTGTTGTGATGGATCGAGTTGGGTTATATCTTACAATCCTAGGAAAGTTTGGGCCCCGGAGCCGAATCGATTAGATTGTACAACACCTACAAGTCGACTTAATCTTTCCTACTCAACACATGCATGGTCTAACAAGACTCGAGTTGGGTTATGTCTTACAAGTCAAGTTGAAAGGATAGAAGATGATAGTAAATGCAAGGATTCATAGGCTTAGCATTTCATCAAATATAACATGTGCATGTATTAAGATCAAAACAAGCAAGCAAATAAGATATGAAAGCATATTAATTTAAGCATGAATCATTCCCCATGTTGGTTTCCCCTAATCACCCATTAAACCCTAGCTAAGAGACTACTCACTCATTATCATATTGATCATGCTAGAAAGGTTGTCAATCATACTAACATAATGAAACATGATGAATAAATGAAAGTAATTAGCAATAATTAAAAAGGGATTAAGAGATTATACCTACTAATGATTCCAATAATAAAGCAAGAATAATAGAAGTACTTGAATCCTAGATTGAGAGGTTGTCAATCTCCCAATAATAACCCAAATAATCTTCAATTACCCAAAATAAAGTAATAACAAGAGAGAGATTAAAGAACTAAAACTAGATTAAAACTTGATTAATACTTGATTACAATATTGAAGAGAGATTTGATTGATATTAACTACACTAATTATTGATAAGAAGAACATGCTCCTCTAATTAGACTAATGGGGTATTTATAGTGAAAATTAGGGAGGATGCATTAGGGTTAACTAAGGGCTAAACTAGTAATTACACTTTTTAAGTTGAGCAAGGAGACTCCGGTATTCTCCGAGAGAAGGGCTTCTCTTATCGTGGCTTGAAGAATGAAAACGTCTTTGTCATGAAATCCGTGCGGATGGGAGTCGGGACGGCCGGATCTGGGCTGGAGAATCCGAGCGGATCCTTGGGCAAGACGCTCGGATTGGCGAGGGGGAATCCGAGCGGATTCCTTTGAGGGACGCTCGGATTGGGCTTGGGCGGACGGACGGATTGTGTACAATCCGTTCGGATTGTCTGGCAGCATCTTTTCTTCTTCTTTTCTTCCCTTTTCTTCATGAATTCCTTGGGGATTTCCTTGGGGACTCAAGGATCCTTTTCTCAACAATGCTCTTTTACTATGCTATGTACAAAGGCCTTCTAGTCTTGTCTCTCCTTGATGCTTGGTCATTGAATATGATCAATTTAGCCTTGTTTTGCCATGAAAATGCAAGATTCTTACTCCTTTCCTACCAAGGGATCAAAATCTCAAAGAATATGCAAAACAAAGAACTAAAGATAAGAAATGACCCAAATAGGCACTAAAAAGCATGGAAACAATGGTAATTCGGGGGCTAAATATGCGCCAATTATGGTCACATCAAATATCCCCAAACCGAACCTTTGCTCGTCCCGAGTAAAGAGGTGACAAAGACTAGGACCAATACTAACCTAACCTAATAATAATAGCCGATATGAGACAATTAGCGGGTCTCACTCCGCCCCTTCAACTCACAACAAGACAACCATGAGGTAGGATGCCTTCTTGCAAGGCAAGGTGGGTCTTGCCAAAATGGCGACACATCCAAACTTTAAGGCACATGAAATCACATAATGGATGCATCTACAAAAAGAATAGCCACTTTCCTCATCTAAGTGGCGGAAATTATCTACAAGGGAAACAATTCAAGGGTACACAATCCTTCATAGATGCAATTTGTTCAAACTACTAAGCCTAGAAGGATACCAATAAATCACCTCCAAAATGTGTCAAGCTAGGGTACCTTTGTCCTCAATCGTTAAATGCTTTTGTCAAGAGTAGACTCCCTATGGTGTTAGAAACACTGGAGGATCGCGGAATTCCCCCTCTTGCCTAGACAAGAAGAAGGGTCGTCCCCTCTCTACCATGCACAAAAATGGATACGATGGATAAAGGGATCGATAGATAATTGAGTTTCACTTTGGGAGTTTGCTTTTATTTTTGTTTTCCCCCCAATTTCATTGGCATTTGACATTTGAGAACACTTTCTTTGCCATTTCTTTTGATTTTTGGCATTTCAATACTTGACAACTTTTTGAATTTCTTTTTGAACATTTTCAAAGTCACCCCAATTAGTAACGAGGGTGCCTTGTATTTGAAGCTTTAGGAGTCTATTTTGCTCCTCTTTTCTTTTGATGCATTTTTGCAAACTTTCTTTCATTTTTCATTTCATTGAACTCAAATTGATTTCTTTTTGTTTTGTGCCCATTCCCTTTGATGACAAAAATGTGGTAGAACATGGATGAATGATAGAAGTATGCATGGTTTCAAGGGTCACCTTGGAATAAACGGTAGCCAAGGAGTTATCACACCACAAGGTACTCTCGACTAGGCCTTAAACCATGGGTCAAAGGATACTAGCATGACACATCCTAGGGTGTTTTACAAGCATTCTAACAAGCAAAGTCTTAAGAATAAAAAGCATCTACTAGGGCCTATATACACTTGTCAAGCTTCCCAAAATAGACGGTTTCTCAAAAATTTTCTAACATGCAAACTACATGCCATGATGCAACTAGCATATATACATCCTAATGCAAATGATTCTACCAACTAATATGCCAAATAAACTAAATGCAATCCTAAGTTCACATTGTTATACCGCATCAATCAAAATAAAGCCACATAGTCATTAACATAAAGAGGAAAAAGGAGATTGGAAAGATCATACCATGCGGTCTTCAATATCCTCATGTCTCGGATGTGGCGTAGTCAATCAAAGTGAACAAGGATAAAAACAAACACAATATATACAAGACAATATATACAAAGGAAATGAACTTGTTTTTGGATTTTTCAATTTTTAAATTTTTATGATTTTTTTGAAATTTTTCAATTTTTATGGTTTTTGAATAAAAGTTAAGTGTTAGAATTCCCATCCCCACACTAATATGGGCATTGTCCTCAATGGCCAAAATGATGGAAATTATGCAAAAGGATGCATGATTTCTATACTAAATGCAATTCTACACTAAGCTATACTACATGATGCATGGTTTTTGTTATGACGGAGAGGATAATTTAGATTACCTCCCGTTGTGTATGCATTAACTTCCCCAAACCGAATAAGACACTATTGCTAATGTCAAAGCATGGGGGAGTTCATGCACACACTATGCTATGCATGAAACTAGATTGTCATTTTGGATTTTCAAAAATGGGAACAATAAAGAACACCTCAAAGGAACCGAGGTGTGAGTCCTTTGATGTTGCTAGGACTAAACCAACAATGATCAAAATGAAATAAAATACAAAGAGATATAGACAAAACATGAGAGTGTAGGAGTCTCCAAGGCTAGTCTTCCATCATGCTATTATCATCACCACTTCCCTCATGAGAAGCGGTCACATTGCCACTTTCCTTGGCACTTTCTTCTTTGCTTTCTTCATCATCATCTTCACCATCTCTTTCTTCATCTCCACTTGCTTCTTCCTCAATATTATCATCAATTTCTTCACCATTTCCAACAACCTCATTGTCTTCCACCACGTCCCTAGATGCACCCGGAAACAAGGCTTCTTTATCCGCCCAACTAGGCAAAGGACAAGATGGATCAAGGAGTCCTTGCCTAGCTAGATGTAAGAGGGGAGGATATTGAGCCAAATAAGCATTCTTCCGATCTTCATAAGCTTGCTTGTGCATGGCTTGCATAAGAAGAGTGACATAGTCTTTTCCAATTTTAACTCCTTGCGGTTTGAACTCTTCATACACAAAGGGGTAAGGTGGTATGACAATGGAAGAGGAGGGAGTTTCATGATCACCCTTTTGTTGTTGAATGATGTACTCGGCTTCTTCGGATAGGGGAAGTAAATAGTTGGTCCGGTGGACACTAAGACGGCAAATCTTTGCGGGTAAAGTGAATGATCGAGCCTCACTAGTAAGCCACCCATACTTGGTATCAAGGGGATTGTGAGCAACCCACTTAAACTTGTTAATCAAGATGGACATATCAATAAGATGGCCACCATCCTTAGCCTTGTACTTGCTATCCTTATTGAAATTAGGATCAAAGTGCTTGGCTAGGACCGTGACAAGGCCGCCATTAACAATAACGGTTTGACCCTTCTTCCCACTATCTACATGGAGCCATCTATCAACCAATAGCCTCAAAGAATTGTAAGGCTTGGTGTGAATTCTTCCAATATTCAAAGTTGATTCAAGGAGAATAAAATCGAGTCCCGTGAAATGATTGGTGTCTTTCCTAGCAATTATGGTATTTCCCACAACTTTGTGCCATATTCTTATGCCCGGATGATGGACCAAAAGGGCACGACAAGCATGAAAATCTTCAAATTTCTTCCCGGAGATTGCCTCCCAAAGAGGCTCGGGATCATACTTCCCATATTGCTTATAAAATTTATCTTCATCGCTAAGACCCAAAATTTCACCCAATTCCGGAAAGGTAATGCGTCTACTAGTGTTAGCTAGACGAAACTCAATATTTTCCCTATTCTCAACTTTTGTCACTTTTAAAGAACTTAAGAATTCCAAGACAAGGGAGGGGTATGTTACTTCCTTCATTTCAAACAATTTCTTCAAACCCATGGCATTGAAAAAGACTCTTGTTTGTTCAAGAACACCCAACTTCTCCAAAGCATCTTTACATATGAATTTGGTGGATTGAATTTGTTTCATAGCAAACTTGACAAATGTATTTTTATGGGTATCGGAAATGAAAGTTACCTCCGGATAATGCAAGAGTTGATCGATTACCGGAGTAGAAGGTGATGCTTCCATAGGAATTTGTTGTTGTTGTTGCACTACCAAGTTTGGTGTTGATACCACCATTGCCAAAGCTTTCTTTGCTTGTAGAGCTTTTTGCCTTTGAGAGAGAGCCTTTGCTTTTGGTGCCTTTGTTGCCCTTTGTTGCTCCCTTTGTTCTTGCCATTTGATGAACTAACCAAGTAAAGAGTCAAAAATCTTCAATTTGTAGAATGCCCAAATCGATTTTGAAGGTGAAAGGCTTTGCCTTTATGAAATCAAAAATCGACTCAAAGGTGAAGATTTTGTTCTTGGTTTTGATTGTTATTGAAGATGGAGTGATTGATTTGTTGTTTGAAAGATGGTTTGATTTGATTTTGGTGGATTTTGTTGAGGTTTTTTGTTTTTGAGATGGAGAGGATGAGGGTTTTGATGTTATGGGTAGTGTTTATGAATGAATGAATGAATGAATGAAGGTGGGGTGGTATTTAAAGAATTCGACAATTTTAGGACGCAGGGACAATCCGTGCGGATTGGGCGCAATCCGTGCGGATTCTCGACTTCAAAATTTTCAAAATCCCGCCTAGAGACGGGCGGATTCGGGGGAATCCGCTCGGATTCTTCTGAGATGAGACGGGCGGATTTCGTGCCGGACGGACGGATTTGATTTCACCCGAGATTTTTCTTTGTTTTTCTTGACTTTGAGACGGGCGTCTTTTTCAAAAGACGGACGGATTCTGTGAGACGGGCGTCTTTCCAGAAATCCGCTCGGATTCTTTGACAGTCAAGAAATTTGCAATTTCAACACAGCCCAAGACGGGCGTCTTCTTAGCAGGACGCTCGGATCTTCTTCAGACGGGCGGATTCTCAGGAATCCGCTCGGATTGGTCCTTGTGTACACGGATTCAGTTCCATCCGTGCACCAACGCATTCCCTTATCATTCTTTCTTTCTTTCTTTCAAATCTTGTGTTCTTCATTGTGGGGGCACTACTAACGCATGAATAGCCTAGGCAATTTCCATCCCCACACTAAGGTAAGGCACTACACATCAATTAAAATTGTTAATCTCTTCCTCACTTCTCTCTTACATGACAATTATTTTGATCAAAGTAAATAAAATCCAAAAAATGACAAAAATGCAATACAAAAATTGAAAAGTAAGTTAGGGAGTTAGAAATATTTACAAGTGGTGGTTTAGGGAGGACTCCACCAAACTCTCATTCTTGATGAGATGTCAAGGGGGCATGTTCAAGGTGTTGTTGATGTTGCTCAACACCTTGAAGAAGTAATCAAAAGCTTGTTCATTGTTATGGTAGAGGTCCTCAATAGACCGTGGCCCTTGTTGTTGATCATGATCGATGGCATGCCCAATGTAGGGATTAAAGATCCCTTCAAATTCGTCGTCCCAAAGACCACAAACTTCATTGAGTTGATCATTGAAAATCTCTTGCTTAGATGGAGACAACTCTCCCAATTTCTTCTCTTGGCCAATGAGGCCATCATCTTCTTCCTTGGTTGATTTTGATGAGCCTTGCAAGCTCTCCTTGTCACAATTCACTTGCTCTTTGAATGGAGCATCTTCAATTTTCTTCCTCCATTGGAGTTCCGATTTCTTCCTTTCATCTTTCCGGCTATAATGATCAATCATGAAACATGGCTCATGCAAACGAGGAGCTCTCATGGTCTTGTCAAGATTAAAAGTTATGCTTTCATCTCCCACTTCTAGAGTGAGCTCTCCATGTTTCACATCAATCACCGCACCCGCGGTGTGTAGGAAAGGTCTTCCTAAGATGATTGGAATGTTGGAATCTTCCTCCATATCAACAATGACAAAGTCCACCGGGATGAAAAACTTCCCAATTCGCACGGGGACATCTTCCCATATCCCTAATGGTGTCTTCGTCGATCTATCGGCCATTTGAAGAGTGATATTGGTGCATTTAAGCTCTCCCATTCCCAACCTTTTACTTACCGAGTACGGCATGACACTCACACTAGCCCCTAGATCACATAAGGCTTTGTTGATCGTTGTGTCGCCAATGGTACACGGTATTGAGAAGCTTCCGGATCCTTTAACTTTGGAGGTGAACTCCCTTGAAGTATTGCACTACTCACCTTAGTGAAGGCGATAGTCTCAAGTTTCCGGATCGACTTCTTCTTTGTGAGGATATCTTTCATGTACTTTGCATAGGCCGGAACGTGATTGATTAATTCCGTGAAAGGAATTGAGACTTCTAAGTTCTTCACAATTTCCATGAACTTTCCAAGTTGATCATCAAATTTGGGCTTGGCTTGACGACTTGGAAAAGGAAGTCTAATCACAATGGGCTCCTTCTCTTTGGCTTTGTCTTCATTTTTCTTTGAACTTTCTTCTTTTGATGATTCCCCTTCTTTGGGACTTTGCACCACAACTTCATTCTCACTAGCTTTCACAACTTCATCCTCAACTTGCTTCTTCGGTGCCTCATATCTTGTACCACTTCTCAAGTGAATGGCACTAACCGTTTCATGTCTAGGGGGATTACTTTGAGGTGGTAATTGCCCCTTTTGTCTTTGTGAGCTTGAAGATGCTAGTTGAGTCAATTGTGTTTCCAACATCTTGGTGTGAGCTAGAATGTTGTTGATGGTGGTGTCTTTTGCTTGGCTATCTTTTTGCATTTGGGTGAAAAATTCTTGTTGATTCTTTTGCATTTGGAGGACCGCTTTTTGGACATCAAAACCTTGGTCATTTTGGTGATTGTATGGATTTTGATTTTGGTAACCTTGGTTTTGATTGTAAAAGGGTCTTTGATTTTGATTTCTCATGGGTGGTGGAGTGTATGTTGTTTGAGGGTTTTGAACATTTTGGCTTTTGTATGAGAGATTTGGATGGAACTTGGTGTTTTCATTGTAAAAATTTGAATAAGGGGTACCACTTTTGTAAGCTTGGAAAGCATTAACTTGTTCGGTTGTTCCCCTACATTCACTTGAGTCATGACCCAAGGTTCCACAATTCTCACATATCCCGCTTGGGATTGATGAGGATGCCGTCATGGCATTGACATGATGCTTCGATGATTTTGAGTTTTCCTCAAGTCTAGCCATAGCTTGTTCAAACTTCAAGTTGATTGTGTCAATGTGAGCACTAAGTTGAGCACCCAATTGAGTAACGGTGTCCACTTCATACTTTCCTCCTCTAGTAGCCTTGCGAGGCCTACTATATTGTGAATTATGGACCGCCATTTCCTCAATCTTGTTCCATGTTTGATTGTCATCAACTTCGGTGAACATTCCATTTGATCCCATATTGAGAATGTTCCTAGAATCTTCATATAAACCATTCCAAAATTGTTGCACTAAAAACCATTCGCTAAGTCCATGGTGAGGACATGAGCGACAAATACCTTTGAACCGCTCCCAAGCTTCATACAAAGATTCTTCATCCCTTTGCTTAAAACCCGTAATTTGAGCTCTTAGCATATTGGTCTTTTCCGGTGGGTAGAATTTTTTGTAGAAAGCTAGAGCTAGCTTCTTCCAAGAATCTATTCCAAGGGTGGCCTTATCAAGGCCCTTCAACCATTGCTTTGCGGTGCCGATTAACGAAAAAGGAAATAAGACCCATCTTATTTGGTCTTGAGTCACGCCCGTTTGAGAGATAGCTTCACAATAATCGCAAAAGGTTTCCATATGAGAATGAGGGTCCTCACTAGGCATTCCCCCGAATTGGCTCCTCTCAACTAGTTGGATGAAGGCGGACTTGGCAATAAAGTTTCCGGTAAGATGTTGTGGGGTAGGAGTACCATTTGGTAAATCCTCCTCGGTGGGTATAGAGTGTGACGAGAATTTAGGCATTGTAGGTGGATTTTGTGTGGTATTTTTAATGGGTTTTCTTCTCCTTCTATTGCGAAAGGATTGACAAACTCACTAGTGGGTTGAACAACTTCACCAACACCTCCCAAATTCCTCCTAACAAGTCTCCTATTATTCGTCAAGGTTCTTTCGATTTCACGGTCAAAAGGTAACAAATCTCTTTGTAACCTTCTAGACATGCAAAATATCAAACAACTCGAAAACAATTAGAACAAACCTTGAGGAGTTTTACTTCCCCAAGGTGAAAAAGACACAACTAAAAACAATAAAAGAAATCTTAAATCAATTAAACACCGTCCCCGGCAACGGCGCCATTTTTGATCGAGGCCATTTCGTTTCACAAATTAAGCATATGTGGTCGTTGGTCAATGGTCGATACAAAACACAATTTATACTTCACAAACAACTCTACAATTAGTAAAGAGGCAAGTAAAGGTCGGATCCCAAGGGACGGGTATTGAAATGAGAATTCTATTGTAACTAGTAGTGTCTAAGGGGTGTCACAAATTGGGTTGATGTAGAAGGTTACTAAACTAAAATAGCAATGAAAATAAACTAGCAAGATGAATAAAATAAGGGGTGTAAACAATTGATTAAAGGCACTAGGGTGTCATGGGTTCATAGGGGAATCATGGGATATGATCATACAAACATGTTCTCAAATTATAAGCAAGCAATTATTGTTGTGATGGATCGAGTTGGGTTATATCTTACAATCCTATGAAAGTTTGGGTCCCGGAGCCGAATCGATTAGATTGTACAACACCTACAAGTCGACTTAATCTTTCCTACTCAACACATGCATGGTCTAACAAGACTCGAGTTGGGTTATGTCTTACAAGTCAAGTTGAAAGGATAGAAGATGATAGTAAATGCAAGGATTCATAGGCTTAGCATTTCATCAAATATAACATGTGCATGTATTAAGATCAAAACAAGCAAGCAAATAAGATATGAAAGCATATTA
This sequence comes from Silene latifolia, assembly GCF_048544455.1. Taxonomy (NCBI): domain Eukaryota; kingdom Viridiplantae; phylum Streptophyta; class Magnoliopsida; order Caryophyllales; family Caryophyllaceae; genus Silene; species Silene latifolia. Next base: position 89,971,025 of record NC_133528.1, read on the forward strand.
ATTTAAGCATGAATCATTCCCCATGTTGGTTTCCCTAATCACCCATTAAACCCTAGCTAAGAGACTACTCACTCATTATCATATTGATCATGCTAGAAAGGTTGTCAATCATACTAACATAATGAAACATGATGAATAAATGAAAGTAATTAGCAATAATTAAAAAGGGATTAAGAGATTATACCTACTAATGATTCCAATAATAAAGCAAGAATAATAGAAGTACTTGAATCCTAGATTGAGAGGTTGTCAATCTCCCAATAATAACCCAAATAATCTTCAATTACCCAAAATAAAGTAATAACAAGAGAGAGATTAAAGAACTAAAACTTGGATTAAAACTTGATTAATACTTGATTACAATATTGAAGAGAGATTTGATTGATATTAACTACACTAATTATTGATAAGAAGAACATGCTCCTCTAATTAGACTAATGGGGTATTTATAGTGAAAATTAGGGAGGATGCATTAGGGTTAACTAAGGGCTAAACTAGTAATTACACTTTTAAGTTGAGCAAGGAGACTCCGGTATTCTCCGAGAGAAGGGCTTCTCTAATCGTAGCTTGAAGAATGAAAACGTCTTTGTCATTGAAATCCGTGCGGATGGGAGTCGGGACGGCCGGATCTGGGCTGGAGAATCCGAGCGGATCCTTGGGCAAGACGCTCGGATTGGCGAGGGGGAATCCGAGTGGATTCCTTTGAGGGACGCTCGGATTGGGCTTGGGCGGACGGACGGATTGTGTACAATCCGTTCGGATTGTCTGGCAGCATCTTTTCTTCTTCTTTTCTTCCCTTTTCTTCATGAATTCCTTGGGGATTTCCTTGGGGACTCAAGGATCCTTTTCTCAACAATGCTCTTTTACTATGCTATGTACAAAGGCCTTCTAGTCTTGTCTCTCCTTGATGCTTGGTCATTGAATATGATCAATTTAGCCTTGTTTTGCCATGAAAATGCAAGATTCTTACTCCTTTCCTACCAAGGGATCAAAATCTCAAAGAATATGCAAAACAAAGAACTAAAGATAAGAAATGACCCAAATAGGCACTAAAAAGCATGGAAACAATGGTAATTCGGGGGCTAAATATGCGCCAATTATGGTCACATCACCGAGCTATGTGTTAAGGGTTACACAGACTTGAGCTTTCAAACAGATAGAGATGACATGAAATCCCAAGGTAGGTATGTTTTCATGCTCAATGGTGGTGCTGTAAGCTAAAGAAGCTTCAAGGATGCGGATTCTACTACGGACGCTGAGTACGTTGCAGCATCAGAAGCTGCCAAGGAAGCTGAGTGGAATAGGCAATTCATGGAGGGGCTAAAGGTAGTTCCTACTGCCAAGGATCCCATTACTCTCTATTGTGAAAACAATGGGACAATCTTCTAAGCTAGAGAGCCCAAGTCTAGTAATAGATCTAGACATGTACTCAGAAAATTTCATATTATTAGAGATTTTATTGAAAGAAAGGAAATTGCGATTTGTAAGGTTGGGACAGATGATAACTTAGCTGATTCTTTTACCAAGCCTTTAACGCAGGCTAAACACGATGGACATGTTGTTTCCATAGGCCTTAAACGTATGCCAAATTTGTACTAGATTATTTGATATGAAATAAAATGTTATTTTAATTTCTCATATATGATAATCTCATTTGTCTTTTAAATTTTAAATATTACTTTGTCACATCCAAATGGGCTGTTGAGACAATATTGAACCCCATTAAAGTGAACTAGATTGACATAGTAATCGCCCATAGTTATTTAAATGAGGTGACATCTCGAAGTAACTAGAGTGTGATGTGATTGATGGCAAGTTCAAGTGCCATAGAGTCATGAGAGATGACTAGTCGATCATATAGGCAGACTGTATGGGACACTCTGTCGGGCTTATGAATGCTTATAGAGTTCTGGAAATTTTTATAGCCTGGTCGTGGCGTCAGCTACTATAGTATTCTTATGAGTCGATTCTATGACTAAAGACTGTTTGCCTAAGGTGGCACAATTTCAGAGTGAATTTGATTTATGTTCTACGACCTTCGTAATTGGGGTCCAATGGGCACATTTTGGGTTATGATGAGTTGTAAGGTTCGAACAACTCACGCTTCTAGACGAACGGTGACTCGTCGCCTTGCATAATGTCCAGCTATACCAACGACGTATACAATGGGCATTCAACAAAAAACTCAAACCCAGAAACATCAAAGAATGCGACTTGGTCCTCAAGTCGCTCCAAGCACCATTACCCGACGATCCGAGGGGGAAATTCAAACTCAATTGGGCAGGGCCATACCTGGTCAAGAAAATACTTTCGGGGGGCACACTGAGACTTAGTGACTTAGACGGGGAGGATTTCACAAACCCGACCAACTCAATAAATACTACCCTTGAACCCTAGTAACCACAAACGTTACCCTAGTTTTACAACTAGTGACAGCAGTATCCCTTTCAAGTCAATTCCTCAAAGCGTTCTGATTTGAAATAACATGATTTACCGAGTCTAAGTTATCGCACCGTTCCATGTTTCAAACGACCTTTAATCTGTCAAAGGCAACATCCATTTGCACTCAAATTAACAAAACACCTGAACTATGAGCATGGTTTGATTTCACCTCTTCAGGTGGATACATAGGCAGTCCTTTCTTACACTAGAAGGATACAACCACAACACCCAAACAAAATAAACAAAACATTCGAACTACGAGCATGGTGTGATTTCACCTCTTCAGGTGGATACGTAGGCAGTCCTTTCTTATATAAGAAGGATACAACCATACCGACAAAAGAAAAAAACAATCGCCCCTATCAACTTCAAAACAAAGAGAAGGGGAAACCATTCCCTTTTCCACACAAAATAGAAAAAAAAAAGCCTTTCTCCCTTCCCACAAAAATCCCCTTTCACAGGTGCAACGTTTGGGAAAATTCAAACCGAATTACCTTTACAAAATGGATGGAAGAAACAACAAGCGTTTACGACTTCGTTTAACACAAGCAATCCTCTTATTTAATTAATAATGAGAAATATTACAAACTTGGCAACAAACAAAGCTAAGCAAGTCTAAACTTGTCAAAGCTAGGATGTCGACTAAGACATCTAACATAGTAAAAGTAGCACAAAATACACAATACATAGCTAGGACAACATAATAGAAACACACAAAACTATTACAATATAATAGAAAAACGGGTAATGGAGGTCTTTATTCTTCTATTCTACCCTTGCCTTTTCCCTCGGCTTACATCTTCCCCTTGCACTTCTTGTTGGCCCACCAGGCTTGGACTTCCTCTTCGGAACGGATCCTCAACGGATCTATAACGGCGACGGCCTCCGGTGTCTTGCATGACCCTATACTCGTCCCAAGCCGAGCCCATACATGGCCCAACATCACTTTGGGACCCGGGCTCCTCTTCTTCACTAGCACTACATCCGGTCTAACATCGTCGGAAAAGTCGTCAAAGAAGGCTTGGTTGGCCTTGCCAACTTCTCTATACTTCAAGTCGACGACCTCGTCCTTGCGGAACTTGGACCTTTCTTCCAAAGTTTGAACTCTTGACCACTTGACATAAGCGGGAGACACCCATGTCGTGGTAACGAGTTTGGTACCTACCAAGTTGGGCTTGTGGCCCACCACCTCTCGAACACCTACATAAGCTCGGAGTTTCAAAACACACTCTCTTGGGCGAGAGCATCTTGAGCGGGCACCTTTTGTTGATGCCCCATTTGCCTCTTGAGCCTTTTGCGATAAGATGTCACTCATATTTGTGCGCATTTAGTCCCCGAACTAGCCTCGTTCCTATGCTTTCTAGTACTATTTAGGGTCGTTTCCTATCTTTAGTTCCCTACTTTGCATATTCTTTGAGGTTTTTTATCCTTGGTAGGAGAGGATGGCTAGCCTTGCATTTATGGAGCAAAGTAAAGCTAAATGGAGTGCATTTAATGACCAAGCATAAAAGAGGAGACCATTACTAAATGCCTAAGTAAATAAATTAAGTAAAATGGGCAATGATGAGGACCCACGACCTGCCAATGATCCCCACGGATCCATAAGCAATCAAAGAAGAAGAAGAAGAAGAAGAAGAGTTGATCGATGATCTAGGCGTCTCAAGCCCTGATCTGGGCGTCTCAACCAAGAATACGGGCGTCTCAACCAACAATCCGGGCGTCCCGTGTCCAGGTCGGGCGTCTCAAGACCTGATCTGGGCGTCTCACCATACGACAATCCGGACGGCTCTCTCTAGGACTTGCAAAGCACTAATCATCTTTTTAGGGACTTAATCGTTATTTAAGCTCTCAGTTACCCTAATACTTGTACTTAGTATAAATACCCCATTGTGTTAGGGGATTAATCACCAAGTTAGAATTTAGCTTTAATCTAGTTTAGATATTACTAATCAAGTTGTAATCACTCATCTCAACATTAACCAAATCTTAATTCCACTTTAATCCTTCAAGTGTTCTTAGTTTTAGTTAGGTAATTTGAAAATTATTTGGGTTTATTGAATACTTGACAACTCTTCATCATTCATCAAGTGTTCTTCTATTATTCATTGCCTTTCATTTGGATCATCCTCAACATGGTATAATCCTTTTTACCCTTGCTTAATTATTACTTTACTCATTTATCACGTTTAACTTTGCTAATATGATTGACACCTTCATTACCATTTTTACCATAGTCATGAGTGAGTAGTCAACTAGCTAGGGTTAATGGGGGATTAAGGGAAAATTAACATTGGGGTAGATTCATGCTTAATCTAATATGTTATCATAAGATTGCTTGCTTCTTGTGGTGTTAACCTATGCACATGTTATGCTTGATAAACTGCTAGACTATGAAACCTTGCATTTTGCACATCTCTTATCTATTCAACAAGACTTGTAAGATATAAACTAACTCGAGTTTTGTTAGACCATGCATAGAAGTGAATAGGAAGAAAGTAAGCCGACTTGTCGGTGTTGTACAGTCTAGACCGACTCGGCTTCGGAACTCAAATCTTCCTATGAACCGTAAGACATAAACTAACTCGGTTCCTCTACAACAATAATTGTTTGCACTTATGAAAATATGTTTGTATGATCACCACCATGAATCCCCTATGAACCCATGACACCCTAGTGCCTTAATCTATTGTTTACAAACCCCTAGTTTACTTGCTTGTTTTCCTTTCATTTATTTACATTTCATTGTTAAGGTAGTATAGCTTGATACCTTAATCTCAACCTAATTTGTGACACCCTAAGACATAGCTTTCTACAACCGATAACTTAATTCAATACCCGTCCTTTGGGATCCGACCTTTAATTACTACTCTACTAAGAGTAGTTTGTTTAGTTATAAATATTATTTTGGTTGGTTGACTTAATACTCCACTAAGAGTCCATGGGTTAGCAACCCTCTTTGAAATGAATGAATTGACACACCTCCTTGACATTGGAATTCATCAGTTTCTTGAGGGGGTATAAGGTTGAGACTCGAAACTATGTAGAATTCCGTCTCGAAAACAAGACTAGAAGGATGCTCAAAGGTGAATTTGGTAAAGTGTTTGGGCTCAAGAGACATGACCGGTCACAAAGAAGCCATTGGAATTTGATGCCGAACCAATTTGGCTAGCTATCTCTGGTCGTAAGTTCACTACTTTTAAAGAGTGTCATGCCTTGTACATTCATCATCCGGGTTAAAGGTGTTGGCACAAGTTCGTGGCAAACACTTTGATTGCTTGGAAGGAAGCCAATTACTTGACGGAATTAGACTTTGTTTACCTTGAGTCTTTCTTGAATATTGGTGGGAAACCCAAAAGTGAATACAATATCCTTCAACTATTGATCAAAAGATGGCTGGAAATTGAGAATGGTAAAGAGGGAGCGACTTTCATTGTTAATGGAGGATTGGTGACAAGGTTGGCAGGACCTTTTAACCCGGATTTCAACAAGGATAACACTTATAAAGAGGTTAAAGGGAGCCACCTTCTTCACATGAGCAATTTGATTCACAAGTTTCAATGGGTCAAGCATGATAACTTGGACCATACCTATGAATGGCTCATCAGGGATGCTAACTCCATTATCCTACCAAGCAAGATTTGTGGAATCTCCATCCACCGGACTAACTACCTTATCCCCGTTTCCAAGCAAGCCGAGACCATCATCAAACAACAAAGAAATAAAAAATAAGAGCCCTACTCCTCCATTGTTACACCACCTTATCCATTTGCCTACCAAGAGTTCAAACCGAGTGATGTTACGGTGGGCAATGACTACTTGACCAACTAATGCAACATATGTATAGAGAAGCTTACAATGATCAGGTCAATGTATATTATGCCCAATATCCACCCCTCTACCATCTTGCTAGGCAAGGACTTCTTGATCGTTCGAGTTCTTTGCCGGATTAGGTGGATAAGAAAGTGTTTTTTCCTAGTGCTTCTCAAGATGAAGATAGGGGTACAAGAGGAGAGGAGGAAGTTGATGATGTTAGCGGGGAAGGTAGTGGGTCTTGCCAAGAAGATGGGGAAGAAGAGCAAAGTTCAAGTGAAGAAGAAGATGACGGTGAAACCTCCGGTTCAATGGAGGTAGATGATGATGATGAGGATGTTGTGATGAGCGACAATTGATGGTAGACAAAGCATGAAAGAGGGCACTACAATGCGGGGTTGATCACTTATGCTAGTACCAACCTATTCCATTGTGAGTCTCCTACCCCTCTTTTTGCTTTGTTTTTGTCTCATGTTTCCATGACTTGTATAATATTTTCACTTGCATCACTTTGAGTTGGAGTCCTAGCACCATCAAGGGACTCCCACCTCGGCCCATTGAGGTAATTATCTTTTGCTCCCACCATGTAAAATCCAAAATGACAACTTACTTTTCATGCATTGCATTTACATGCTTGTGAATAAACTTTCCCTCTTTTCCATTAGAAATAATGTTTGGTTTGGTTTTGGGAAGTTCATTCATAAGCAACCTGAGTTAATTCAAATTAGCTCTCCGAATAATAGAAAGCATGCATCCTCTTAGACTAGCTTAGTTTGTATCACTTTGTCATATATTGCATATAGTTTGCATCTAGTGTAGAATCATGCATCATTCATTTCATTACTTTTGCAAAATTCATTATTGTTATGTCCATTGGGGACAATGTCCATTCTAAGTGTAGGGATGGGGAATTCTTACACTCCCCTAAGTCAAAAACTAAAAATTTCAAAAATTTCAAAAATCTAAAAACATGTTCCTCTTTTTGTAGTGTAGAAACGTATTGTTTGTATATATTTGTTTGTTTGTGTTCACTCCTATTACATTGGACCGACTACGCCACATCCGAGGCATGAGGAGTATGAAGATCGCATGGTATGATCTCTCCAAATCTCCTTTTTCCTCTCTATGTTAATGACTATGTGGCTTCTTTTTTATTGATGTGGTATAAACCAATGTGATTCTAGGTGTTTCATTTAGATTATATGGCATATTAGTGATAGTAGCATTTGCAGTAGGTTGTATATGTAATAGTTGCATCATGGCATGTAGTTGCATTTTAGGAAAATTTTGTGAAAATGTCTAGTTGGGAAGCTTGGCAAGTGTATATAGGCCCTTGTGATAATCTTTCTCCTTGAGACTTTGTTTGCTAGAATACCCTCAAGACACCATAGAATGTGTCATACTAGTATCTTTTGACCCATGGACTAAGGCCTAGTCAAGAGTACCTTGTGGTGTGATAACTCCTTGGCTACCGTTTATTCCAAGGTGACCCTTGATGCCATGCGATCGTTCTTTCATTACTATCATCATGTTTTGCCAATACAAAAGGGAATGGGCACAAAAATCTCCAATTTGAGTTCAAATACCAAAGTGAAAAAAAAAGTTTGCAAAATAAAAATGCATCAATGAAAAGAGGAGCAAAAATAGACTCCTAATCTTCAATAAAAGTGCCCTTGCTACAAAATGGGGTTAGTTTGAAAATGTTCAAAAAGGAATGAAAAAGAAATTGCCAAGTACCAAAATTTCCAAACATCCAAAGTGGCAAACAAATGTTCTCAAAAAGTCAAATACCATAAGAAATTGGGGGGAAACAAAACAAAAGCAAACTACTAATGAAAAACTCAAAGTATTTTGATACCTTTTATCCATTGATGATCTTTTCCTTGTTGCATGGTGGAGAGGGGATGACCCTTCTTCTTGTCTATGCAATATGGGGAATTCCGCGATCCTACAGTGTTTTTAACACCATAAAGAGCCTACTCTTGACAAAAGTATTGAGCAATTGAGGATAAAAGTACCCTAGTTTGACACAACTTGGAGGTGATTTGTTGACATTCTTTTAGACTTAGTAACTTGGAGAAATAATATCTACAATGGAATGTGTACCCTTAGATTGCTTCCCTTTTAGATGATTTCCGTCACTTAGATGAGGAAAGTGGCTATTCTTTTTGTAGATGCATCCTTTATTTGATCTTGTGTGCTTAATTGGAACGATGCATCGCCATTTCGGCAAGCCCCACCTTTTTTTTTGGTGAAATGTGAGTATGTATATTATATATCAAGAAATATATCAATTACAGCTTATATGACAAGTTCATCAACTGCTATCACTGACCACATTACATCTCAAAACCGACTAAACTCCTAAAAACTTCAGACAATCAACTCTAGCCATAGCTAGCTCCTATCCAAGCTTAAGCTTGATCCTCCCCTTTGCAGCTTCTTCTATCTGTTTCACTACTCTCTCAGGTCTGAGAAGGCAGCAGTTCACACGAGCATTATTCCTTTGAGTCCAAATAGCATAGTGATAAGCATTCAGGATGACAGCCATTGTTTTCCACTGAACAGAATCAGTAACACTTGCAGGCAGGTGACTGATAGTTGGCATTTTACTTCCAATCCAATTCTCAAGATTGTGCTTGACTTTGCAAGAAGGCATCTTACCTCGTAGGTGTCTTGTTATGAGTTGAAGAGGCGGAGTGAGACCCGCTAATTGTGTCACATCGGCTAGTTATTAGTAAGGGTCATAGATTTAGTCACCTCTTTACTCGGGACGAGCAAAGGTTCGGTTAGGGGATATTTGATGTGACTCATATTTGTGCGCATTTAGTCCCCAAACTAGCCTCATTTCTATGCTCTCTAGTGCTATTTAGGGTCATTTCTTATCTTTAGTTCCCTACTTTGCATATTCTTTGAGGTTTTGTATCATTGGTAGGAGAGGATGGCTAGCCTTGCATTTATGGAGCAAAGTAAAGCTAAATGGAGTGCATCTAATGACCAAGCATCAAAGAGGAGACCATTACTAAAGGCCTAAGTGAATAAATAAAGTAAAATGGGCAATGATGAGGACCCCCCACGACCTGCCAACGATCCCCACGGATCCTTAAGAAGTCAAAGAAGAAGAAGAAGAGTTGATCGATGATTCCGGCATTTCAAGCCCTGATGCGGGCGTCTTAACCAACAATCCGGGCGTCCCGTGTCCAGGTCGGGCGTCTCAAGACTTGATCCGGGCGTCTCACCATATGACAATCCAGACGGCTCTCTCTAGGTCTTGGAAAGCACTAATAATCTTCTAAGGGACTTAATCATCATTTAAGCCCTTAGTTACCTTAATACTTGTACTTAGTATAAATATCCCATAGTGTTAGGGGATAATCATCAAGTTAGAATTTAGCTTTAATCTAGTTTAGATATTACTAATCAAGTTGTAATCACTCATCTTAATATTAATTAAATCTTAATTCCTCTTTAATCCTTCAAGTGTTCTTAGTTTTAGTTGGGTAATTTGAAGATTATTTGGGCTTATTGAAGACTTGACAACTCTTCATCATTCATCAAGTGTTCTTCTATTATTCCTTGCTTTTCATTTGGATCATCCTCAACTTGGTATAATCCTTTTTACCCTTGCTTAATTATTACTTTACTCATTTACCATGTTTAACTTTGCTAATATGATTGACACCTTCATTAGCATGTTTACCATAGTCATGAGTGAGTAGTCACCTAGCTAGGGTTAATGGGGGATTAGGGGAACTATAACATGGGGGTAGATTCATGCTTAATCTAATATTTTATCATAAGAGTCCTTGCTTGTTGTGGTATTAACCTATGCACATGTTATGTTTGATAAAATGCTAGACTATGAAACCTTGCATTTTGCACAAATCTTATCTATTCAACAAGACTTGTAAGATATAAACTAACTCGAGTCTTGTTAGACCATGCATGGAAGTGAATAGGAAGAAAGTAAGTCGACTTGTAGGTGTTGTACAGTCTAGACCGACTCAGCTTCAGGACCCAAATCTTCCTATGAACTGTAAGACATAAACTAACTCGGTTCCTCTACAACGATAATTGTTTGCAACTATGAAAATATGTTTGTATGATCACCACCATGAATCCCCTATGAACCCGTGACACCCTAGTGCCTTAATCTATTGTTTACAAACCCCTACTTTACTTGCTTGTTATCCTTTCATTTCTTTACATTTCATTGTTAAGGTAGTATAACTTGATACCTCAATATCAACCCAATTTGTGACACCCTAAGACAAAGCTTTTTACAACCGATAACTTAATTCAATACCTGTCCTTTGGGATCCGACCTTTACTTACCACTCTACTAAGAGTAGTTTGTTTAGTTATAAATATTGTTTTGCTTGGTTGACTTAGACGAAAAAGTTCTAAACCGCACCAGGATAAATGAATGAAGCAACCTTCAAGCCTACCACCATCAAAGAACAAGAACAAGCGGCCGGAGTGAAGAACACAAAAAAAAGAAAATAATATGTATTTTAAATGAGAAATCTGAAAAAGAGTAAAAACATGGTTTTTTTTTTAATTAAGAATTTTTTTTTTTAAAAAAAATACAAGAAAACGAAGACGAAATCTGAAACATCTAAAAAATACAACAACAAAACAATAAACAAAAAAAAACATAAAACAATTCAATTTAAAAAAAACACGAGATCTTTCAATAACAACAACAAACAAACCATCCTACAATAACAACAACAAATCATCCTACAATAACAAAATCATCCTACAATAACAACAACAAAGTCAAAACAGGACAGAAATCATCCTACAATAACAAATAATATTTGAAAAAAAGGGATCTAAGTAGAAGAAGAAGGCGCGGTCTGGTGGTTGCGGTGGTGGAGAGGAGGGAGGACGGCTGGTGGAGGGTCGTCGGTGTGTGGCGGTAGCAAGGAGGGCGTCGTCAAAGGGAGGTCGGGATAAGGAGGCGAGGGGAAGGCCGGTTGGGGGGTCAGTGGTGGCGAGAGGGTGGTTATCGGCGGCAGAAGGAAGGATGGAGGAAGAAGGGGGGTTTTTTAAATTTTTTCAGATTTGGTTTTTAGTTTTATTAGTTTTTTATTTGTTTTGGTTTTGTTGATGAGAGAAAAATGAGAGAATGTGAGATATAGAGAGGGAGGAGGAGTTTGTACGAGGGATAAATGATTATGAGGGATGAATGATTAGTGACCTCATTAATTGAAATGAGGAGCTAATTAGAGTAGAATGAATTGTGGCCATCCATTGAGATGTAATCTCATCCCTCCATCCCTTCCATCCAAAGGCCCTTATATATATATATATATATATATATATATATATATATATATATATATATATATATATATATATATATATATATATATATATATATATATATATATAGAGAGAGAGAGAGAGAGAGAGAGAGAGAGAGGGGCAAGATCCAGTGAGTCCACCTATATTTTTGAGTCCCATGAGTCCACTTATATATCACACATTGTACACAAGAATATCACTTCTTTTCTTTTACAGTAATTTTATTTGACATGCTCCTGTCCAGCAGTGTAAGTTGAGACAGAGATATCAATGTATCGGCTATGAATTGTGAATGAAAATCACAATCCGCCATCTTCTTTCTTCATTCTCCATCCTAACCCCCAGCAAATTCGAGTAATTGCAACCTATCATAGTTGGCTTAATTGAGCAGTTGCATCAATGGTTTCAGACTTTTGATCCTCCGGCCTGTGATATAGAGCTTCCCGATGAAATCACATTCCTCTCCATGGGAATGCAAAAATTGACTACTGGGGCCACAAAATTAGCACAATACTTGCTAGGAGTGCACAAGGGACCTCTCTGTTGGCAATAATCTCACACCAAATGTTGTTTGTTATACAGTTCAAACTCAGGGGGTCGATCGAAAGTCTCGAGATAATTGGAAAGTCAAAATCCATTTGCCACATAGATAAGAATGTTTTTCCGGCATCAGAATTCCTATTTCGTACAACAAGTCGACAATTCCTGTATATCTATATTCCTAGCTAATTGCCACCTCGTAATAGAAACATGGAAATATGAAATATTATTGAATCTCTGCCATTCATGGAATCTTAAAAAGTGCTTGAACACAAGCCAACATAATTAGATGCATCTTTCTTAAAAAAGACCACTTGAAATTATCAACATAATCAGTAAATAAAACGCAATTTTTTTGGTGATCGGTATAAACAGGACCATAAAAGTAAACACATCTGGAACGTAAAGTCGTAAAGCCAGTATCTTTTTGTCTCAGACTTCTAGCAGTATCATAAATTCGATTTTCATATACTAATCGCAATTTTGAGCACAACTTAAGCTGCAATAAAACTACAGAGGTTCAAATTCCCTTTCCTACAGAAACTACAGCAAGGAGATATCATCTTACAGAGGAGAGGCCAAAACTACCCAGATTTAGCTGCAATTTACATCCTGCTATCCACAAACCTTTAGATTTAAGTTTGTAGAAAACCTACCAAATTTGCAAACCTCTAATTTCAGTTGCAAATTTTATTTGACACGCTCCTGAAATGGACGTACTCAATTACTAAAATGATTAATTCTCCAGGGTAATAGTCAACCGACCTGACAATGAAGATGGTGAGAGGCGGAGTGAAAGGCGGAATTAGGTTCAGTGGTGTGATATTGTATAGTATAACTCGTGATATTGTTTAGTACAACCAGTGATATTATTTATCGTAAGGTGTGATATTATTTTCTATAACTTGTGATACTCTTTTACTGGACTCACAGACTCAGATACAATATCACAGGTTATACTAAACAATATAACACTTTAAATTTTTTTTTTTTTTAAAAAAAAAATTAATTTTTTTTTTTGCTAAAAAAAAACGTGATATTTTTGTGTGCTACGTGTGATACATAAGTGGACTCACGGGACTCAAAAAGATAGGGTGGACTCATGTGATCCTAATTATATATATATATATATATATATATATATATATATATATATATATATATATATATATATATATATATATATATATATATATATAAACAAAAGGGGAAAGAATCTTACCAAAATCATTAGCCGCCTATATTCACTAACCTACTCCTACCATAACTCAATTCTTTTACCATGTATTAAATACCTCACCTCCTTCACGTCTCCATCACCCTCACAACTCTAAAATTTTTCACTTTCTTAAAACTCTCCCACACTCGACCTCACCATCCATCATCATCATCATGTCTCCACCAACAACTCGCCTTAACTCACCCTCAACTCGGTCTTCTACTAAGACCGGGTCATCCAAACCACCATGCAATAAGTCCAATCAAACCACAACCACTCCTTCACCTCAACCAAACCCCAAACCTACTAATCCCGATCATAACCGGGTTGATACTAATCTCGAGGGAAAGCGTCGTAAGCTTAACAAAGGTTAAAAGAAGGATATTAATGTTAAGGGTTCGGTTGAAGAGACCGAAATTGTGGTTAGCCATGATGGTCATCAAAGAACCTTGTTTCGAGAACATATACCGAATGCTACGATGACGGGTCTTGATAAAGTTCATCTTACCACGGAGGAAAGGACTCGGGTAAACCGTGTTTTGTGATAAGGTATCCATGAAGGACGGTCTTATCCCGAAAAGTGGTATACAAAGATAGAAGCTTTGCAATTCTTAAAAGATTTCTTGACTTATCAAGAATGGACAAAGATTTATTCTAAGACCGGTCCCGTTTATCCTATTGAGGTAATTCAATTCTATGCTTCGGTCTCGGTTAAGAAGAATGTCTTGCATGCAATGGTCAATGAGTCCGAAGTCACAATTTTCCTTGACGATTTTTGCACTCTGTTTTCCATCCCTGATGATGGGGTGGAAATTAACCCAAGTGAGGAATGGGGAGATGTGATGGAGGAAGAAAAGCTTTAAATTAAGCGTTATTTTGATGATGGTGCTACGGGCTCTGGTAATATGTTGGCGGGTATGTTTATACCCAAATTGAAATTATTTTTAAATTTTCTATGGAACACGGTTGTTCCAAGGAGAGGAGGCTGTGACAAGTTGTCAAGTTATGAGATTGTTTTGGTCTTTAAATGGATTGAAGGTGTTAAGGTTACTCTTCCCCAACTTGTTTTTCATCGCATTATTCAAACTAGTATTTCCGTCACTGAGGAAAATTCTATACTACTTTGGATTTGCCCTTTGGTATGTGGATTTCTCATTTATTGGAATACAAGGGGGTCGTCGGTCCTACTAGCTAAGGGGTCATGGTCAAAGACGAGTTGTGTGATACACATCTTAAATTAATAAAAGTAGGCGCGGTTGGACCCGAATTAGTCTTTTTGTCAAAGGGCAGTGTAGTGGAAAAGTCGTCGGATGTGATGGTGGCCGTAGAACAAAAGTTGGACTTGTTTATGACAAGTATTTGTGAAAAAATGGATGTTTAAAATAAGTTTATTGCGGAGTTGGTAGCGGGTATGGTGAAAGAGAAGGATGTGGCTCCGGTTTCTAATGTTACGGGTAATGCCAAAGTCCTAGCCTACTTACGTGGGTTTGAAGGACGTGTTGAGGGCATGGCTCGTGATGCGGATGGAGCGGCTCGAGAGTGTGTCCATTAATCCGATTTGTTGGCTAACTTGGCTAGTCAAGGAGGGGCTATTTGGCGAGAAGGGAAAGATATGCATGCAGGGATGGGACTTATTTTCGAGGCTAGACATTCAAAGTGCATAACTTTGAGGCATGTCTCACGGCACTAACAAATCATGTGCGGTCTTGCTTTCATCGTCTCGACTCTCTTGAGTTTAGGAATCGTCCCGGTTATGTGAGCCCCAATGTCGTGAAACACGACTATCCCTAAACTCGCCCTCATACCACTCCTTGCTCTTTTCCTTTTGCTTTTATTAGACTTATATTTTGATGTTTGTCTATTCGGCTCATTTTGATACTTCATATTCTATTCAGCCCATTGCCATACTTTAGTTATTCAGCCCATAGGCTTTTACATTTTAGGTTTGTATTAGACATATTCTATTCTGCTTGCTTATTGTAGATACCTCATTTCTGCACCTCCCGGTAGACACGCAGTGATGATTGGACCGCATGTTTGATACGCGGAACGATTTTATGACAGTTCGTAAGTTCATCAACAAGTGACAGCTCAAACACTCGAGCCAACCTCATGGTCGTTATGTATGCGCCGGTACGGTCGTTTCGACAGTAATTAGAGTTCGTTTGGAGTCCGGGTAAAAAACCGCTTCGTCTTCTAAAAACCATTTAAATGCCGAGTCAGAATGTTCCGAAGTTTTCTAGAATTCTCTGGATATTTATTCCTAATTAAATCTAATATTTTTAAGGAAATATCTTCCGTATATTGTGTTTCACGGAATAAGGAAGTGTATAACTACCGAAATTCCATAAAAAACGTGGAAATCTTTCTTGTTGAGGAGGAAACCTCTGGGGAAATGACGCAACAGGTGCTGCGCCTCTTCCAAGATTGCAGTGGCTACTGCGCCTCTTCCCCAGCCCTGTTTTCATACTTTACGGATTATTTCCGTGATTTGTTTCCGTATACGTGCCATTCCTAAACTCCTTCGTGTGTTTACTATAAATAGAGACCTTCGGTCTCCATATTTGGCACACGAGTGTCTGCCCTTCTCTTATTTCTTTGCATTTTAGACCACGCTTTTTCTTTCGACACCTACGAGCTTGATCAATCGACCACGTAAGCTCAGATCATTCTGAGTCCCAGTCACGTTGCATAGACCGACCAATTTGACCAACTCCACCTTAATCAATTTAATCAATCTTTTAAATCCTTTAACAAGGGCACTTTCCACGCATATTCGTGTCGAGCAATCGCTAAACGATAACTTTAGTCAATCTCGTTTCGTTAAACATGTAAGTCTGAGGGTGTAAATGTTGGAGTAAGTGTCCTCAACAATATTGCCATCACATGTTTAAATCTCATGATAAGAATAAGTAAGGGATGATTCAATTATATAGTCAACTGATCAACATTAATCGGTAATGATTGGCTAACTAGAGTTTGACATTACTGTCGTTTGACGATGGAGATCAGTTGATCCCTTAAGGTCACACCTATAGGACAATTCCCTTAATAGATAAGTTAATTAATTGTATATTGATACAAGTTAGTTAACTCCTTAAAATTGAACAATTTATGAGTAAGAATAAGTGTCTTATTATAATTTGATTAAATAAGATTCATTTTAGTAATTAAAAGATTTTATTACTAAAATTGATTATTGTTTATGAAACAATTGAAATAAGAATGATTGGTAAATTATAATTACAAAATGTTGTAGATTATATTTACATGACCCATTTTATTTACATGTAATTATTAATTACTAGTTGATTTATTTTACGAGATTTATTTTTATATAAATAATGATATTTAATAAGTTAAGTATGCATTAAAATGACATGTGACTTATTATATGTCACATATTACACAATGATACAATTGACAAAGTTGACAAAATAAAATGGATTCCATTTTAAAAAATGGACCGGAAAATGGAGGGTTTATAGGATAGTAGATGTTTTATTTAATTGTTAAATAACACACCATCATAACCTATTTGTAATTAGCCTTACATCTAGTTTCTTGTGAAGAACAAAAGAAAAAGAAGAGGGCATGCATTGGCCTTCTCTTGGCCTTCGAAAACTGGCACCCTCCCTATATAATAAGGGTTTGCCTCTATTTTTTATTCATTCAATTCTTACAAAATTGTATTGTGTAGTTTTCTTTCTCATCTCTCTAAAATAGTTTTAGAATCTCTAAATATTGTTCAACCACTTTCTAATATCACATAATATTTCTAGTGTAGTAATATATATATATATATATATATATATATATATATATATATATATATATATATATATATATTAAGAATTATTAAGGATATCTAATATATTAATCTAGTTAATTACTATATTAGTTTTTAAGGGAAATTGTTTTGGGTGCAACAAGAGGAGAATCTCTTCACTTGATATTTTTAGAAGATCATCCATTACATTTAAGCTCAAGAATAAATAAAGAAGGTGTCCTTATTTGTGCCCAAAATTTTGAACCATAAACAATGTAAGGAATATTGTTTTCTTTTTATCTCTAGTTTTGTTATGCATGCACTAGATCTTAAGAACTCATATTAAAATGTTAATTAGTTCACCATTAGAAAAGTCTAATAATAGTTATATGAACCTAACAATTGGTATCGGAGCATAGGATGTTGCATGCATAATCGATTTATAGTTTTTTCGAGTTATAAGTAACTTAATTAAAACTAATAATTTGTGATTTATTAGATAATGTCACGAAATCATATTGCTGTAAATACCTAATTTCTGCACCTCCCGCAAGCCACCCGGTGATGATTGGGCCGCATGTTTGGTACGCGGAACGATTTATGACAGTTCGTAAGTTTATCGTCAAGTGAAAGCTCAAATACTTGTGTCTACCCCTTGGTCGTCATCTACGCGCCGTTACGGTCGTTTTGACAGTAATTAGAGTTCATTTGGAGTCCGGGTCAAAAACCGTCTTCATTTTCTGATAACCGTTTAAAATGCCGAGTCGGAATATTCTGAAATGTTCCGGATATTTTTATTTCATATTTCAATCTTTTAATCTTTTGGCAAAATATTTCCCGAAATTATATTTTAAATAATAAGAAAATTGAGATCTACCGCAATTCCATAATAGAAACGCGGAAAATCTTTCTTCCGCAGGACGAAACCCCTGGGGAAAGGACGCAGCACCTGCTGCGCCTCTTCCAAGAGCTGCAGTGGTTGATGCGCCTCTTCCCCAGCTCCTTTCTGCGTATTTTAAGATCTTTTCAAGATTTGTTTCCAAAGTTTTACCGAAACCTTAATTCCTCCGCGTGAATAGTATAAATAGGGACCTTCGTTCCTCATATTTCTCACGCGAGTGTCCGCCCTTCTCTTCTCCCTTTGTATTCTAAGACCGTGCTCTTTGCTTATTGGCGTCCACGTGCTTGAACTTTCGACCACGTAAGCTCGAATTCTTGTGAATACCAGCCTCGTTTTGCATGATCGACCAATTTGACCAACTCCACTCAATCAACTTAATCAATCTAGTTTAATTCCTCTTACGAGGGCACTTTCTTCGTACATTCGAGTCGAGAAATCACTAATCGTTAACTTAGTTAATGTCGTTTCGTCAAACATGTAAGTCCGAGGGTGTAAATACCATCTTTTATTATTGTATTTTATTATTGTATAAATTATTGTAAGATTTACGTCGAAAACATGTTTAAAACCGATTTATAAAACCTTTTATCAAACCTATTTTCACGGATTAACAGAAGACAGACGTCGAGAATAAACGCAGCAACTGCTGCGCCCCTTCGAAGAGTCACAGCATTTGTTGCGCCTCTTCCTGAGGCTGCCGCAGTTCCTGCTTTTCTTCTTCTTCTTCTTCCTTCGCCCTCTGTCAATTCGTTTATTTTACTTCTTCTTTTCTTGTTTTCTTCGTATTTCGTTAGTATGATAATTTTAATATACAATTCATTAATAATTTATCACTTTTAACCCGACTTAGATTCCAAATAGTCAATATTTGCAGGTTTCCGTCATTAAATCAAACCCGGATTTTAGAGGCTCGATTTATTCATATCAAGTTTCTGGAATTCGACTTTTGGTACACGTTCTTCATCTGTTTATCACACCGTCTCCATCTTTAAATTAACCTAATTAATTTGTCCTAATAAACTTAATTCGTAATTAGTCTTTAATTTGTTCTAATTAATTTGAGTCCGTCCTTTATTGTTTTTATGACCCTCTCATATGTAAATAACCTGTTAAATCACTTCTACTTGAGTTAAATATCAATAGCCGATCATTAAATTCACCAACGAACATTAACAATATGCAGTTCCGGCTTCACAGCCAGAACTCACCTCAGGAACAGACGCAGTGACCACTGCGCCTCTTCCAAGGGACGCAGCTCTGCTACGCCTGTTCCGGGTTGAGTTCTGTCTCTGAAATTCCGTTCTTGCTTTGACCTAATTAGTTATTTTACATATTAATCGACTATTATTCGTATTATCACTATTAATATGTTCGTTTTCTAACCTAATTTATTTTCTTCTATTTTTGTCAAATTATCCGTTTTAAATGTACTTTTGACGTAAATCAATTAATCCAATGTAATTATTATAATTTTAATTATCGTTATTTATTTAATTACCGTATTGTATGATTATTTACTTGTTTTCACATGTAACTAATTCTTATCCTTACTTCGACATTAATAAGTGTTAATTACTTGTTCACCGACTTAGTACTAATTCACATGCTAGGATTAAAACGTTGGATGTTGCATTGCATGCATATAATCGACAACATATCAAGTATAGATGATTTTCCCTAATCATTAGTAGAGGCCGCTATCGAGGCGGGCGGGATTAGGTGTTCAATCAAAAGAGCTTCCTAATACGTACCCTCACCCCTTACTCCAGATCTCAGTGAACATCCGTGTTCATTGGCATCCACGAGAGTCATTCTAGACATAGAATGCTAAGGTTAACGAGTTCTTGGTGTCTATGTCACTACTTTATGTCTTGACATGATGCGAAGTATTCAAACGGTTTCCAATTTTCCACAATAAATTGGTGGCGACTCCACAAATGCAAACGCTTGTTTTCCCAAGCGCCCCCGTGGCCCCCCCGTGTCCACAGTTTGGCGACTCCGCTAGGGAGTAATACACTTATGTGTTGCCAAGGGTGAAACTTGAACAAGGTTAAGGAATAGTTTATATGAGACAGTTGTCGGTTTTCATTACTCGGTCTTTTTAGATCGTTTTATTCGGCCTTCCTAGGCCCAACCCAACCCATTCGACCAATCGTCCCATCTAGACGGTCCAATTTCTTATCTGGGCCTAAGGATGGATAGCGATTGACGTCAACTATACCATGATGCTTACTCCTGTTTGTATCAAGGGCCTTCACTACTCGAGGGAATGGACTAGGAATCAGCCTTACTCCTGTTTGGTGCGAGCCTCTCCACAGACCCCGGGTTTCATTGCTCGGTATGGCAACCCACCCTTTAAGCTAAAACCCTTTAAATGCACTCAGCATACCGTTATAATGCCTGTTTAAATGCTTGTATCATATGTGATCACCATTTTCTAAACAAAAACCATGATCAATTTTGTAAAATCAAAACCTCTTTTAAAACGTAAATATTTTCGAAGAAAGGCCTAAATTAGCGCAAAACCAGTCAAAACACTGTCCAAAAATCGACTCAAAATTCGGGCCTCAAAGCCTATTTCAAAGCCTCACTTCGAGTCCACTCCTACAACTACACTATAGTTGACTAGGACCAATATTTCAGAACTTTGCCATTTTTCAAACCTCACTTACACAAGTGGCACACGCCCACTTCACAGTTCGAGTCTTTTCTTTGAGTAAGTGTGCTAGAATGGTCGATCGTGTTTTGATTCGTCGTCAATCTCCTATCCAGTTTCCAAGATGCCCAGAACTAGTCACGCAAGTGTCAATGGACAACCACCGAATGGTAATGATCTGATCCAAGCTGCGCTCGCTCGTCTCCAAACAAATCAAGAACAAGCTTATGAACGCCTTTGACACGGCTATCGCAACCCTATCAAAGATAAAACCTAACGGTCTCAACTAAAATGTAGTAGAGGCAGTCCAGTATCGAATCCACAGGGAGGTAATTTAATTATAACTGTCTATTTCTAATCTTACGGTAACAATTGGGGTTTGTTGAATTTTGGTTTCTAAACTAGGAGATTTAAAGGAGAGAGAATTAAAGTAAAGAGCAGTAAAGGCGATAAAATATGATTAAACTATCAAGAAGAGAGGGACATGTCGGGATTTCGGTTCAGTACGGTAGTCAAATAACTCAGCTGTAAATGATTCAGACGAACTAATGTGAGACGGATGTTAAAAGGTCCTTTCGGTCCACTTTCTATCCTAAAATACCACTAACTTAACTTTCGTCCTCATTAGGGTTGTCTACTGTTTATAGCAGGCCTATTTAGTCCAATCTTTCGATCCAGGATTAATTTTAGCCAGATTAAAGGTTGACATAGAAGCGTGCACTCAACTTGGTCGGGAATTACAGTTAAATTGCTATAGTGACAGAGTCTCGTGATTAATTCGTCTGATTCATCTACTAATTCGTCATCTTTCTACCGCAGATTCCCTAATCCCAACATGAAGGAGTTTAGCTACTCATATCGGTGATTAAACTAACAGCAGACAATTTTCCAGCAGTGAACATCATAAATAAACTAAAACTCGCAATAATGAAAATTAGGGCAAAGGGAAGAAATAATAGCATAAACAAGGAATTAAATCAAACAAACGATTATTATTAATAAAGGAAGAGAAAGGATTACAATCAATGCGAATCCGGCGTAAAGAACAACTGAATCCGAGCAATAATAACCCCGAAGTAAAGTAACAGTGAAGAAGAATAGAAGTAACGTAGTAAAGTTTCTACTGTCAAGGATAGAGTAAAAGTATGATAAAAGATGATTAAAAAGATGTCATTAACCTAATTCACATAGGTTTAAATAGAAAATAAACTAAAGCTTGCGGAAATAAACATCACACGGACTGATTAAAAGCCCATACTCATAAAAACCACTCGATCGAGTGGATTAAACCACTCGATCGACCATCTTCTCAGCAAAAGTTACTCGATCGACCAAATGGTTACTCGATCGAGAACTTGGTCTTTGTGCAGCTCAGTGGTCGAGTAAAATGTTACTCGATCGAGCATCAGAGGGTGTAGAAACCACTCGATCGACTGATAAACTGGTCGATCGAGTGATTATGTCTTCACTTTAGCTCACGTCTTCACCCAAATGCCTCTTAGTGCGTGCCATGACGCTTCCAAATGCAGTATCTCACTCTGGGACAATCCCGTTTCCTCTAAATGCATGCAAAAAGGACGAAAAGGAGTATGGTTCCGCTACTTCCGCGATCATTCCTACAAAAAGGACAAAATACACAAAAGTAGCCAATTCGGGGCAAAATACCATAAAAACAGTATAGAAATGCATAGAAATACGTGCTGAAATAGGCTAAAAAGACTATACATTAGGCACGTATCAAATCTCCCCAAACCAAATCTTTACTCGCCCTCGAGTAAACTCAAAACTAAACTAATGGAACGAAAAAGATAACTCAGAGCTAGCTTAACTTGTCTACTTGAACCAATTTAATGCAACAAAAATCAACAGTTAAAGCCAAGCAGTCAATACGCAAACGAATTATAAGTCATTCGAGAAATAAAGCTGACCTATCGACCTTGCAAGACCAACAAAACTGGACTCTCTCGTGGTCACTCTTCTCTCATGAAGCAAAGGGCAAATGTTGTATGTAAGAGAGAGAAGAAAAGACAGTCACTCACCTAACTGCGACCTACATAGCATGCATGCAACAAAAATGAAAGACAATTCAAGTACTAATGCACACACTCCATCCAATAATGTCCGTCACAGCCGAGGGCTTGCAAATAATTTGGGAATAGTGAGGTTCAGGTGAGAAAAGGCAAAACATGTTATGGAAATGTGGAGGTAAAAGCGTCAAGCTAGTTCCTAACAGGACCATAATAAAACCATCCGGATCTCAACTGACTGAAAGACCAAGTACATGTGCCCTTCATTTGGCACAAAACTCACTAGACTCAAAAACAATCTCCTCAAAAAATATGGGATAGAACGGAGGAGGCAGACGGTCACAAACTTCCCTTTTTTAAACACCGTCTGAAATAACTAACTGAGACAAACAACCCTTTTCGATTGTACATCTTCGAACATCTTCTCAACTCTTTTTCATTTTCACAATCTCTTTTTTTTTTATTCTTACGTTTCAGCCCCCCCCCCCTTTTTTTATTCTTTCACGTTTTCTTTCTCTTTTTTCTTTTCTTTTTCAATACTTTTTTTCTTTTTCTTTCCTCCTTCCTTAATACAAACACCAACTCCAAACAAGAATTACGGACCAAACTGCAATGGAAAACGTACCACAAAAGAACATACTAACTAGCTTAACTAGGCAGGCTTAGTTTGGAATGTAGCTAATGGGTCAAGAAGGCAAGTTTTGGCTAATGTGAAGCTAAATAGGTGAAAAATATAAGGAAAGGGAAGTTTGCAAGACCCTCCCTGCATGTGACACCAACCACAAACCCGAATATGTGCATTTGACGAGAAATTGAATGTCATAAATGTGCAAAAGAGATGATCATGCTATGCAAGGAGTACTACTCTCAAAATTCCTAATGAACTGGTCATGAATGGCACCAGTTATGGCTCTAAAAACTTAGAATTTTTAAGTTGTTTGCCAATTTATAGGTCAAGTCTAAACAGTCAGCTTATATTTGAACAGAAATTCGTAGATTATGCGTATGACAAAGCTAAAAACTATCAATAAAGTGCAAGGCTCAAGTGAAATGACAAGTTATAGTGCATTGTCATCATGGGAATCTATCGTTCCGACTCTACCTATATGCAGAAATAAACGTGAAAATTTTTGAAATTTTTCTAATTTTTTTGGATTTTTGATGGAAAATAAACAACAATGCAAGCTGAAAAGTAAACGTGAATGCAAAACAAATGTAGATGCAGACTCAAAAGGATGCAATACCCTCCCCAAACCAAAACGGACAACGCCCTCGTTGTCCTCCAGCATACACCAGCAGAAAAATGGGGGATCGGGAACATACAACCTATAAATGAAATAAAAGCAATAAATAAAGGAGACAAAATAAAAGAGTAAGAAAACATACAAAACGCGAACTTCCCCAAACCAATTTTTAAAATCGGGAAGTGAGTAGACCAGTAGCTACTCGTCGTCGTCGTCACCGCCATCTCCCTGGTACTCCGACTCAACAAGACGGTTTCCCCAAACCAGCAACAAACTAGGGGAACCTCTAATCGTCATCTCCAGCCACATCCTCCGCACCTGGTGTGAACGGGGGATCCCTCGTCTCTCTCTCGGCGGCTCATTTGTGCGCCGCTCACTCGGCCCGCGGCCGCAACTCGTCGTGCACGGTGTCTCCTCCACCTCGTCCTCTGAGTCAGAAGGGAGTGGAGGGCACCAACCCTCTGGATAACGGTAGAAGGAGGGATGCGGCCACACCTCTGGAATCGGTCGCCGTGCTCGGATGTGGAACTCGTAGATCGGGATTAAGGCAAGAGCCTGATCCCGTCTCATCTCAGTAAGGTACCTGCACATGTCCAGAAGCAAGGCATCACGATGCCCTTGGTCCATGACCTCGGGCGCCCCTAAAGCAGGAGGGCAAACAAAATTGGTCGGAAAGGCCGGACCAGAAGGAGGAGGAGTAAGTGAAGGTGTGGGTGTCGGTGTGGGTGTCGGTGTGGGTCCAGTCTGAGCCGGAGTCTGAGCCTGAGGGCTAGAAGACTCTCCGGCCTCCCGCTTCCTCTTCCTAGAAGAAGAAGAAGTAGGGGTAAGGGTAAGGTGGTAGGTGGGTGGAGGTGGCCTCGCTCCCTCAGCAGCAGTCGGGAGCGGTAAGAGTGGAGGAAGGGTAGGGCATGGCAAGGTAACAGACGTGGAACCACAAATCTTCCACGTCCTCGCGCCCTTCGTCTTTGGGAACCAGGTGAAGTCAACCATGGCAGCCAAGTCAAGGTAGGCCTGCTTATGAGGCGCAGTAAGTCCAGGCTCAGAGGGGTAAAGATGGCGGGCTATCCTGGTCACTAACCCGCCGCAGACAACAGAGGTCCTGACCTTCTTCCCAATCCCGTTCCAATACTGAGCTACCAAATAAGCAATGTTTAGAACAAACGGGGTACCGTAGTCAATGTTAAGGTACCCCGCGAGAATCGCTAGCTCAGTGTTGGTCACGTTATTGGGCTCAGGTCGCCCAAAGATGGTCTCTCCTATAAGTCGCAAGAAATAACGGGGAGCAGGTAAGTGTACGTGGGCTCCCTTCCGTGTGGGGAAAGGGGTGTGAGAAAGCGCAGCCCAAAGTGGCTGGAGGAGATCCCGAGGTGGGTCGGTGGGGCCGTCACTAACTAGGACTAAAACCTCCCCAAACCTGGCCAAAGTCCAATGGTGCGACTCATTGCGGAGCCGGAAGTGAATGCAAGGACTAGAGTGGTTGGCAGCGTAAGAGTTGGTGTCAAAAGAGTAGGAGCTGAAAAACTCGTATGTAGGGATACGAATAGCAGCTTCCTGCATGGTAATAGGACCCGACATTCCCGTCCCGTTCAACAAAATACAGACCTCCTCATCAATTCTTAAGGTCTCTAGGTCAGTCCGTGCAATGAAGCGGGTAGAGGAGAGAGGGCAACAAAGCAAAGCGGATAACCGAGTCCGGTGATCCGCAGAAGCGAAACGTACCGTGGGTAACTCCGGTAAAGGAGTAAGAGTGGCCTCCCTCGTAACAACAGCCCCAGAGGAGCTGGAAGTAATGGCTAACTGGCTAGCCGACTGACTCGGCCTAGGTGGCAGCATACCAGGCGTCGGGAAACGAGGCGTGAGTCCTCTGTCCAGCATGGAGAAAGGCCTGACAGGGGTAGAAACACTGGCCAAAGCTGCACTGGTGGCTAAGGCGGAGCTAGTGGCAACAGCAGGGGCCACTGACTCGCTCACGGGCGGGCTGGAGGACGAGCTAGTGGAAGGTAAAGAACTAGTATCCATCCTGCAACATGGTAAAGGGCATGATGAGAAAGACGGCTGCTAACCGTGGCTAAAATAACACGTTAACCAGCATGTGACAGCACGTAAAGGCCCTAACAGTCGAAAAAATTCGACTTACAGCAAACAAATCCCAATAATTCCTCTGAAATTTCGATAAGCAGCATGTGAATGGTGATAATGTGACAATGTAATGACTGCTAATGGAGACTAAAAAGCAGCACGAAAACTGTATATGACAGCTTGTAAGACTCCTAGCAGTCGAAAATTCCGACTCACAGTACAAGATTTCCCAACAATTTACAGCAAGTAAGGGCGATAGGAGACGGAAAAAGCAGTTAACAACAGCAGGAAGTAGGCAAGAACTGAAGTTAAACAAAGCAAGAAAGCATGTAGACCGTCTGACAGTCGAAAAAATTCGACTTAGGAGTCCTAATCGCGGAAATCTCGCGCAAATTTCGAATTAAACAAGCAACAACAGCGAGGAATTGGGATATGATCATCAAGCAAGCTAATTCAGGGCATATAAACACAATTGAATCGAAAAAATTCGACTAGACATGGATTTTCGAAACCCTAGTTCAAAATCACCTCATGAAATTCGAATTAATCGAAGAGAAAATGCAAAGAGGGTGAATGAAACACTTACTTGATGATGATGAACCTACAAATACAATTAATCCTCAAGTAAACAAGCAATAAAGGCGGATTTCAGTCGAAAAACCCGCAAACCCTAAATCCCTTTGAAAACAGCGAAAATGGACACAAATAGAGGGGAAATCAAGGGGCTTTTGAAGATTAATATGCAAGCAATGAAATGTAGGTGATGGATTTGGTGATTTGGGCAAGAAAAATGGGGATTTGGGGGAGTTGAAATCGCAATTAGGGGAAGGGTTAGACGGAATTAGGGATGCAAATGAATTAGAAAAGGAAAATAAGAGTTTAAGTTTAGAAAACTCCCGTGTCCTGTTCATTTCACTCAATCGAGTGATTTTAAATCACTTCGATCGAGGACTTTTGATGTCCCTATTGCTCGATCGATAAACATCCACTCGATCGACCAGGTACTCTTTTGGCTTTTCTCGATCGAGTAAATAAACTACTCGATCGACCATATTTTCACTCGATCGAGTACAAAAAGTACTCGATCGAGGACTTTCCTCTTATAGACTCTTGAATTTTCGTCTTTTCTTCCTTGAATTGCGTGAAACTTCCCCAAACCTGCATAAAAACACATCCAAGAGTTTCCCAAAATACCAAATACGCAAAAGCACAGTCTATAGTCTTATGTCTATGCTAAAAATTGTCTAAACTAATTGTCCTAATTAAAACGCAATAAAACAAATTCAAAAGAAATTAAAAAATGTCTATTACAATGTGTTACACGGGGCATTTCCCCGTTTAATTCCCATCAAATTTCAGTAGCCCCTTCGTGGGCTTCTGACTGGAGGACATCACCTCAGCAACACTGACCGACCTCTTTAATTTCCATGAGCTTGAATTACTATTTGCAACAGCGGGAGGAATGTAGTTCCAATCCACGTAGGTTCGAACTTTACTCGTCCTTGCTCCTCTGTCATCTTCTTTGGCATCCTTGCTTCCAGTTTGATTGACAACAGTTGCACAACTTCCTTTGACAACTCCTTTCTTGCTTTCATCTGTACCTGCAGCAAGGAAAACAGACGAACTTTCCTCCTTTTTGCTCTCAGTATGAGGCGGAGGGTCAGCAATAACAGCCATATTCTCCAAATTTTCATCTGGAGTGTCAATAACAGGACTAATAGAAGAAAGAGCATTGCAAGGCTGGGCTTGCATGGGAGCTCTCCGGAACTTGGACTGATGAAAAATCAGCTCCTCATCCCCTACCTGAAAGGTCAAAGTCTTCCCCCCGACGTCTATTACTGCACGGGCAGTAGACAAAAATGGTCTCCCTAAAATGATAGAAGTGTGCACATCTTCGGGGATGTCTAAGACAACAAAATCAACGGGGACAAAGAACTTCCCGATCTGAACAGGTACGTCTTCTATTATACCTAATGGCCGTGATAGACTACGGTCGGCCATCTGGACAGTCATATTGGTGCAACTCAGCTTTATTAAACCAAGTCTCTTGGCCAGAGACAAAGGTAAAACACTTACGCTAGCGCCTAAATCGCATAGCGCGTTATCAATCAATTGCATACCGATATGACAAGGGATCGAAAAACTACCCGGGTCTGATTGCTTAGGAGGTAGCTTATTTTGAAATAGGGTTGTCCCCACCTCAGTCAAAGCTACGATCTCATTATCATTAATAGTCCTCTTACGTGCTAAAATTTCTTTCATAAACTTTAAATAAGAGGGTACCTTAGTTAGCAATTCAGTGAACGGCACGGTGACTTCCAAGCTCTTCAAAAGTTCAACAAATTTGCCAAACTGTTGATTAACTTTGGTATTCTGCAGCCGCCTCGGGAAGGGAACCGTGATTGGTATCTCGAGTCCCTTGTTTCTCTCTTCCAAAGTGTCTTCCGGAGCAAGTTCAGTATCCTTTGGACGCTTCTTACCTCTCGAACGGGGTCTCTCCGGTGATTTTTCGCTTAAACGAGCACTAGCAGGCTCTCGTATAAGCTTCCCGTCATCAATACCACTCGATCGACCAAGTTCCTCACTCGATCGAGCAGTTTTTTCTTCATAGTCAGTCGATCGAGTAACATTTCCACTCGATCGACCAACTGCACTTTCCTGTTCACTCGATCGAGCAGAAAAACCGCTCGATCGACTTGTTTCTTCACCATTTCCACTCGATCGAGCATTAAGAACTACTCGATCGACCTGTTTCTTGGCTGACAGCTCATTATTTCCGCCAAAGCACTGTTCATCATCAGTTACAACTTCCCTCGGGTCTGATTTCTGTACTTCCGCTCCCTCATAAGAAAGACCGCTTCTCAATTCTATCAGATGTACCGTCTCATTTGGATTCTTCTCATTTTGAGTCGGTAAATGACCCTGCTTTCTCGAGGATTGATTTGCAGCAAGTTGGGCAACTTGAGTCTCAAGTGCCTTAATTGACGCATCCTTCTGTTGATTTTATTCATCATTCAGCTGCAATTGCTTTGAAATAGACTGCAACATGGACTTTAACTCGCCTATTTCACTCACCCCACTTGAATATGAAGCACCTTGGTTAGGAGGATTGAATGATGGAGGCTTCTGAAAGCCTTGTTGATTCTTGTGTGGAGGGATATACGACTGCTGCTGATTCGGAGGCGCAGTGGGATTGAGTACATTTTGACTACTCCACCTCAAATTGGGGTGGACATTTGGCTCGTAGTAACTGTTGTTCTGCCTGTAGTGTTGGAAGGCAGCACATGACTCATAGGAATTGGGACAATGATCTGAGACATGTCCCTCTCCCCCACATCTTCTAGGCGAAAGGACATTTAAAGGACCGTCTGTCACAGCATTAACCTGGTACATGCCCCCCTTGGAAGCTCCTCCTAACTCATACTTGTCAAACCTTGCAGTGAGAGCTTCAAGTGCAGCGACAGAAGAAGTTTCAGCAGCTCTTCTTTGATTTCCTCTCGAGTTCCCATATTCAGCCTTATGGATGGCCAAATCATCTATGATCTTCCACCCCTTGGTTGCTCCCAAGTTTTCAGCAAATCGGCCATTGGCTGCAGCATCCAAAATGGCCCTCTGATCGTCATACAGTCCATTATAGAAATGATTGCACAAGCTCCATTTTTCGACACCGTGGTGCGGTATGGTTCGCACTAGCTTCTTAAATCGAACCCATGCCTCGTGAAAGTTCTCGTCAGGCCCTTGTTTAAAACTCGTTATTTGAGCTCTAATGGCGATAGTCCTCGATGCAGAAAAGTACTTCTTATAGAATGCTAAAGCCAGTGAATTCCAGTCAGTTATACCGTGAGCAGTTCGGTCCAAATCCCTATACCACTCCCTTGCAGCATCGCGGAGTGAGAAGATAAACATGGTTTCTTTTATCTGATCCGCTGTCACGCCAGCGGGAGGGGGTATGGAGCAGCAGTAATCAATAAAGGTCTCCATATGCTGAGCTGCATCTTCAGTTGCAGCTCCCCCGAACTGATTTCTCTCGATCAAACTGATATAAGCAGGTTTCGGTTCGAATTTTCTTGCCTCCCCTGGTAGTACAAATCCCTTATAGAGATCCTCAGCTGTTGGTTCAGAATGACTGGCAATGGTTGCTTCTTCAGCCATTTCAGGAAAGTCTGGAGAAGTAACGGTTTCAACTGATGAATTGGAAACTGGAGAAGACGGTGGGTTTTCCTCGAAAAGCTCGTTCTCGTAAAAGCTAGAACGAGAACTAGGCTCTTCCTCTAACTGTTGCTCTTGAAATAATCTCCTCTTTACGTGCAAGGATCTTTCAATCTCGGGATCGAATGGTAGTAGTGGACCACCCTGCGACCTGCGCATAAGAAGAAACTACAGACAAAATATAAGAATAGTCTAAGGAACGGAGTTCCTTAAACTGAGAAGGACTAAAAATAAAACAGCTAATAAATTGAACAATTGCCTCCCCGGCAACGGCGCCAAAATTTGACACGGCTATCGCAACCCTATCAAAGATAAACCTAACGGTCTCAACTAAAATGTAGTAGAGGCAGTCGCGTATCGAATCCACAGGGAGGTAATGTAATTATAACTGTCTATTTCTAATCCTACGGTAACAATTGGGGTTTGTTGAATTTTGGTTTCTAAACTAGGAGATTTAAAGGAGAGAGAATTAAAGTAAAGAGCAGTAAAGGCGATAAAATATGATGAAACTATCAAGAAGAGAGGGACATGTCGGGATTTCGGTTCACTACGGTAGTCAAATAACTCAGCTGTAAATGATTCAGACGAACTAATGTGAGACGGATGTTAAAAGGTCCTTTCGGTCCACTTTCTATCCTAAAATACCACTAACTTAACTTTCGTCCTCATT
The DNA here is from genome assembly GCF_048544455.1 of Silene latifolia. NCBI lineage: Eukaryota > Viridiplantae > Streptophyta > Magnoliopsida > Caryophyllales > Caryophyllaceae > Silene > Silene latifolia. The sequence goes on from NC_133528.1 coordinate 90,001,904, forward strand.
AGGGTAGTCTACTGTTTATAGCAGGCCTATTTAGTCCAATCATTCGATCCAGGATTAATTTTAGCCAGATTAAAGGTTGACATAGAAGCGTGCACTCAACTAGGTCGGGAATTACAGTTAAATTGCTATAGTGACAGAGTCTCGTGATTAATTCGTCTGATTCATCTACTAATTCGTCATCTTTCTACCGCAGATTCCCTAATCCCAACATGAAGGAGTTTAGCTACTCATATCGGTGATTAAACTAACAGCAGACAATTTTCCAGCAGTGAACATCATAAATAAACTAAAACTCGCAATAATGGAAATTAGGGCAAAGGGAAGAAATAATAGCATAAACAAGGAATTAAAGCAAACAAACGATTATTATTAATAAAGGAAGAGAAAGGATTACAATCAATGCGAATCCGGCGTAAAGAACAACTGAATCAGAGCAATAATAACCCCGAAGTAAAGTAACAGTGAAGAAGAATAGAAGTAACGTAGTAAAGTCTCTACTGTCAAGGATAGAGTAAAAGTATGAAAAAAGATGATTAAAAAGATGTCATTAACCTAATTTACATAGGTTTAAATAGAAAAGAAACTAAAGCTTGCGGAAATAAACATCACACAGACTGATTAAAAGCCCATACTCATAAAAACCACTCGATCGAGTGGATTAAACCACTCGATCGACCATCTTCTCAGCAAAAGTTACTCGATCGACCAAATGGTTACTCGATCGAGAACTTGGTCTTTGTGCAGCTCAGTGGTCGAGTAAAATGTTACTCGATCGAGCATCAGAGGGTGTAGAAACCACTCGATCGACTGGTAAACTGGTCGATTGAGTGATTATATCTTCATTTCAGCTCACGTCTTCACCCAAATGCATCATAGTGCGTGCCATGACGCTTCCAAATGCAGTATCTCACTCTGGGACAATCCCGTCTCCTCTAAATGCATGCAAAAAGGACGAAAAGGAGTATGGTTCCGCTACTTCCGCGATCATTCCTACAAAAAGGCCAAAATACACAAAAGTAGCCAATTCGGGGCAAAATACCATAAAAACAGTATAGAAATGCATAGAAATACGTGCTGAAATAGGCTAAAAAGACTATACATTAGGCACGTATCAGCCTTAATGCCATCGAGAACCGAATTGTTGCGGTAGAAACTAGACTACCTCTTGTAGAAGATGACATTCCCAGCCAATGTGTGAATGACAACCTTCCACCTTATGTTGGACAACCAGAAACCAACCCTCCAGTAGGTCTTACTGAAGCCGAGGAGCGACTACAATACTTGGAGGAACAATTGATGTACCTCAAAGGAGATGATATTTATAGAGAGAACAATCGCAAGTATGAGGCCGTGAGCGCCAAATTGCCAACCAACTTCAACATGACTGATATCCCAAAGTTCAAGGGACATGAAAACCCTTTAAACCATATTCGTGCTTTCAAAGATTACATGTCTATCAAAGGCATCAAACCCGAGATGTTCTTAAGGATCTTTCCTTCATCTCTTGACACCATCCCTAAGCAATGGTTCTACTCCTTAGAGCACAAGACGATTGCCACCTGGGATGACGCCGCGATCGAGTTCGCTAAACAATACGCGGATAATGCTGAGATCCAAGTCAATATGCGCACTCTAGAGGTTCTTACCCAAAATGAGAAAGAAGGTTTCACCGACTTCCTAAGTCGGTGGAGGAAGACTAGTACCCAACTTGTCGAACGTCCAGATGAAGCTACTCTCGTGGAAAAATTCGTGGACAACCTGAGGCCCATTTATGCAAGTCACTTGAGGTACCAAAACATTAAGACCTTCAAGGATTTAACAGTACTAGGGACAAGAATTGAAGATGACATCCGTAAAGGACTCTTGTCCAAAACGTTAGGTCGTGGATATCAAGGCTCAACAAGTCGTTCCTACGGCTTTACTAGCAAGACTGATGAGGTTAACCTTCTCGAATCGTCAAAGAAGTATAACCCACAAAGGAAATTCATGAACATTGCCGATACACAATCCAATGCTTTGAAGAGATTGATGAAACAGGGTAAGCTCCAACCCATAGAGCCTACACCTGATCTAGAATAGAAGTCCAAGTTCTGGGACGAGAATACCACCTGGAGGTAAGCCTAACAATACTCAGAATCCTCTTGGAGTTCTGATGATTACAAGTGACGAATCTACCTTAGATTGCTCACATTTTATCTCCCCAAAAGAGGAGGTAATCAAGAGGATATGGACAGATAGCGAGGAAGACGTCTACCTCCAGGATCTTCCCTTAATCAAAGAAGCCGAAAGCATCATAGATGAGATCATTGCCACGCTAGGCACCGCAACCAATTCGAACCAGCAAAAAGGATGGAGAAAGTCGATTAAATGGACCAACAATCAAAGAAGACTCTTCAAGCTCACCACTGGAGAAGGAGAGATGTTCAAAGGAGAACCAAAAGACAACGAATTTGAGTCAGAGTCAGAGTCGGAATCAGAGTCGGAGTCTAGAGAAGTCCCTAAAGGTCTCCTCATGTCATCATTCCCACTCCCCTTGTTTCTCCTAGCATAGCATCGAGTAGTAACAGTAGTTTGGGAAATGTCGCGACAGCTGTCCCTTTGCCGCCACTCACTACTGAACAGATGGCTTTTTTGTTTCAACTCTTTTCAAATTTTAATATGAATAAATCAGATTCTGTTTACTCTTTGTGTTATTCTAAATGCAATTCTGTTTACGATGATAATGAGGATGACCCAGACCCAGACACAATCGAACTACCTCCCTACATAGCTAAAGAAATACTACAAGAGGGGGAAGAGGCACAAGTTATAGAGAACACTGAACCCATCAACGTAGGAACCGAACTAGAACCCCAAGAACTTAGGATAGGTACAACCTTGAGCCCCACTGAAAGGGCCAATTTTATAGACCTCCTACACGAGTTCAAAGACGTTTTTGCTTGGTCCTACAAAGACATGCCAGGGATCGACAAGGATATTGCGGAACATAGAATTCCAATCAAACCAGGTTTCAAACCTGTAAATTAGAAGCTTCGTCGAATGAGGACAGAATGGGCTCTTAAAATCAAAGAAGAAGTCGATAAACAATTCATAGCCAGGTTCACCAAAGTTTCTCGAGTATTCAGACTGGGTAGCCAACATAGTACCCGTGCCCAAAAAGGATGGGAGAATCCGTGTTTGTGTTGATTTCAGAGACTTAAACAAAGCGAGTCCCGAAGATGATTTTCCTCTACCACATATGGACATATTGGTAGACAATACCGCAGATCACGCGTTGCTGTCCTTCATGGACGGATATGCAGGATATAATCAGATCAAAATGGCCATAGAAGACATGCATAAGACCGCCTTCGTTACTCAATGGGGCACCTATTATTACACAGTTATGCCATTTGGGTTAATCAATGCTGGAGCTACATATCAACGCACCGCAACTACACTCCTACATGACATGATGCATAAAGAAGTCGAGGTGTATGTAGACGATATGATTGTCAAGTCCAAGGATAGAGAGGGGCACATTAATAACCTTCGCAAGTTCTTCTTAAGACTACGAAAGTACAACATGAGAGTCAACCCTCAGAAATGCGCATTTGGGGTGACATCAGGCAAGCTTCTGGGATATGTCGTCAGTCAACGAGGTATAGAAATCGACCCTTCCAAAATCAAAGCTCTAATTGAAATGCCACAGCCTCAGACAGAGAAGGAGATTAGAGGGTTTCTAGGCAAGGTGCAATATATAAGTAGATTCATATCGAAACTCACCATGATCTGTGAACCTATCTTCAAAAAGCTAAAGAAAACATATCACACCATGTGGGATGACGACTGTCAAAAGGCGTTCGAAAAAATTAAGGATATACTAGCCAAACCACCAGTGCTCATGCCTCCCCAATGAGATCAACCTCTTGGTTTATATCTCACAGTGACCGAAACAGCCATGGGGGCTATGCTAGCGCAAACCGTCGGAAAAGAAGAAAGAGCTATCTACTACCTCAGTAAGAAGTTCTTGGAGTATGAATGCAAGTACACACCACTCGAAAAGACATGTCTCGCTCTTGTGTGGGCAACGAAGAAGCTACGCCATTACATGCTTAGCTATTCAGTCAAGGTTTACTCAAAAATGGATCCTGTCAAGTACCTCTTCGAAAAACCCGTTCTCAATGGACGCTTAGCAAGATGGACCTTGATGCTCTCAGAGTTCGATCTCAAGTATGTACCTCTGAAAGTCATAAAAGGGCGTGCCGTCGTCGAATTCTTCGCGGAAAATCCCATCAACGATACCCAAACGATAGACACATGGTCGTTTCCGGATGAGGACATACTCCAAACCGATGTAGACTCCTGGGACCTTTATTTTGATGGAGCGTCGAAACTAAGAGGATTTGGAATATGAGTGTTGCTCATTTCTCCTGAAGGTGAGCATACACCACTCTATGTCAAGCTCGACTTCGAGGTGACAAATAACGCAGCAGAATAAGAAGCTTGCCTCATTGGGCTACAAGCGGCGGTAGGCTTAGGCATCAAGAATCTTCGAGTACATGGAGATTCATCCTTGATCATCAACCAAATTACGGGGTCTTGGAAAATTCAAAGTGAAATCCTAGCACCCTATCGGGCCAGAATAGACCAAGTTGGCCAATTCTTCGATCAAGTGACTTATCTACACCTACCTCGAGAAGAGAATCAATTTGCAGATGCTCTTGCAAAACTTGCATCTCTGATTAATATGCCAAATGATATGGTAGAAATGCCTTTATGCATCGAACGACGGTCAGAACCAGCTTATGTGCACCAAATCACAGATGAAGAAGAAAACCCAGAGGAGCCCTGGTTCCAATCAATTCTAAACTTCAAGCTCAATGACACCTATCCACCAGATATGGATAAAAGAGGACAACGAGCTATACGCTTACTAGCCTCCCAATACGTCCTCATGCAAGGAGAACTGTATAAAAGAACACCTCTTGGTGTAATCTTACGTTGCCTTGATCGTTCACAGGCACAGAAAGTGATGGAAGAAGTCCATGATGGAGAATATGGCCCCCACATGAGTGGAACAAAGATGGCAAACAAAATCACGCGTTTAGGATATTACTGGACCACAATGGAATCCGATTGCATCAAATATATCAGACATTGCCACAACTGTCAAATCTTCGGGAATGTGCAACATGTCCCTCCTTCATTACTCTACACCATGACATCTCCCTATCCATTTTCTGCTTGGGGAATCGACATCATCGGGAAGATCACCCCAGCCGGAACAGAAGGTCACTGTTTCATTTTGGTGGCAATTGATTATTTCACCAAATAGGTAGAAGCAGCATCCTACACTAGTCTCACAGCCAAAAACGTGGCAAAGTTCATACAAACCAATATCATCTGTCGATATGGTTGCCCATATGAGATCATCAGTGACAATGGATCACATTTCCAGGCTGAGACTGAACAATTACTAGCCAAGTACAAGATCAAACACCACCATTCCTCGCCGTACAGACCACAAACTAATGGCGCGGTAGAGGCAACCAACAAGAACATTGTCACAATCCTCAATAAAATGATTGACAATTATCGAAATTGGCCAAGTAAGATACCGTTCGCTTTACGGGGATATTGCACATCCGTTAGGACTCCCACCGGGGCTACTCCTTTCTATTTGACTTACGGCATGGAAGCCGTGCAACCAGTTGAACTGGAAATCCCATCCTTGCGTATTCTACTCGAAAGTCAAATCCCAGAAGCTGATTGGAGGAGAGATAGATATGAAGAACTCGTCCTCTTGGATGAACGAAGGTTGCGTGCATCAAACGAGCTTTCAACAAAAGGGTTAGGCTTAGAAACATCAAAGAAGGAGACTTAGTCCTCAAATCAATTAGAGCTCTTTTACCTGTCGATCCGCGAGGAAAGTTCAAACCCAACTAGGCCGGACCATTCTTGGTCAAGTCCATACTCCCGGGGGGTGCGGTTATAATCACAGACCTAGATGGGAATGAATTTGCCAACCCAACTAACCTCGACCAACTAAAACGATATTATGCCTAGAATAGGGCAAAAAACGCGCCTCGCGTGATACAACCTGCCGCTCATGCGGCACGAAATAAACAACGGCCCCTGGCCCACTGACAAAAAGCTTATGTCACCTTGCTCTTGCATTCTGACAATTCGTCATCCTTATATCATCGAATAAATTGAATTGCGCTTTAGGAGTAAGTAAAGCTCATGCTCATTTTCTAGTTCATTACAAGCTCTTACTTAGAACAATTATTATTTTACATTTACTCAAACTACGCGCAAGGGTTTGATTTCATTTTTTAAATGAATACGTAGGCAATCCTTCACGGGATACAACCCGTTATTTTAAATGTAAATAGAAGGACATTTGCATGTGCATTTGGAATTCGACAAAGAATAATAAAAGAAAATCACAATGGCTTCAAAACTAATTAATCTTTTATTCATTTCCTTCCATAAATAATAATAGTACGCCACATAATATAAAAATGCTAAAATAAATAGACTAGGATTCTAAAAACCCCACCATGCATCACAAATAATAATAATAATAAATAATACTACGACTTAGGCTATTCTTCCATCTTCCCCTTGCCTTTGTCATTTTTGTCATATTTCTTATCTCGACCACGAGCCGGGCGCTCCTGTGTTATCTCGGACCTAATCACTGGTCGGACTCTCGATGGAGGTTTAGTTTTCGGTACTTGTCGTTAGGAGCACCTAGACCAAAACACAATTTATAACTTCACAAACAACTCTACAATTAGTAAAGAGGCAAGTAAAGGTCGGATCCCAAGGGACGGGAATTGAGATGAGATTTTCTATTGTAACTAGTGGTGTCTAAGGGTGTCACAATTTGGGGTTTGAAGTAGAAGATCATTTGGGGTTTGAAGTAGAAGATCACTAAACTAAACAGCAATGAAAGTAAACAAGCAAGATGATTAAAAAGGGATGTAAACAATTGATAAAAGGCACTAGGGTGTCATGGGGTCATAGGGGATTCATGGGAATTGATCATACAAACATATTCTCAAATTATAAGCAAGCAATTATTGTTGTGATGGATCGAGTTGGTTTATATCTTACAATCCTAGGAAAGTTTGGGCCCCGGAGCCGAATCGATTAGATTGTACAACACCTACAAGTCGACTTAGTCTTTCCTACTCAACAATATGCATGGTCTAATGAGACTCGAGTTGGTTTATGTCTTACAAGTCTCATTGAAAAGATAGGTGATGGGTAAAAAATGCAAAGATTCATAGGCTCACATTTCATCAAACATAACATGTGCATAAGTTGAGATCACAACAAGCAAGCAAATAAACTATGAAAACATATTAAATTAAGCATGAATCATTCCCCATGTTGGTTTCCCCTAATTACCCATTAACCCTAGCTAAGGAAACTACTCACTCATTATCATGTTGAACATGCTAGCAAGGTTGTCAATCATACCAACAAAGTGAAACATGATGAATAAATGAAGATAATTAACAATAGTTAAAAAGGGATTAAGAGAATTATACCTACTAATGATTCCAATAATAAAGCAAAGAATAAAAGAAGTACTTGATGCTTGATTGGAAGGTTGTCAATCTCCCAATAATAACCCAAATAATCTTCAATTACCCAAAATAAAGGATGAACAAAAGAGAGATTAAGGAAATGAAACTTGTATTAAAACTTGATTAAATGTTGATTACAAGATTAAAGAGAGATTTGATTGATATTAACTACACTAAAGATTGCTAAGAAGAACATGCTCTTCTAATTAGACTAATGGGGTATTTACAGTGGGGATTAGGTACATAAATTAGGGTTAACTAAGGGCTTAAATGACGATTAAGTCCTTGAGGAATCGCCCGTCTCTAGGGAGACTCCGGTCTCCTTTTCGCCGGTCTTACAGTTTCGTTCCTTCTTCTTTTCTTCCTTTTTCTTCATAAAATCCTTGAGGATTTCCTCGGGGATGCAAGGATCTTTTCTCATCATTGCCCATCTACTATAGTATGTATAAAGGCCTTCTAATCTTGTCTCTCCTTGATGCTTGGTCATTGAATTCAATCAATTTAGCTTCATTTTGCCATGAAAATGCAAGGTTTGCACTCCTTTCCTACCAAGGACACAAAACCTCAAAGAATATGCGAAACAAAGGACTAAAGAAAATAAATGACCCAAATATGCACTAAAAAGCATGGCAACAAGGCTAATTCGGGGACTAAATGTGCTTAAATTATGGTCACATCAAATATCCCCAAACCGAACCTTTGCTCGTCCCGAGTAAAGAGGTGACAAAGACTAGGATCGTTATTTAAACTAACCTAATAACATAGCCGATATGAGACAATTAGCGGGTCTCACTCCGCCCCTTCAACTTATAACAAGACAACCATGAGGTAGGATGCCTTCTTGCAAGGCAAGGTGGGTCTTGCCAAAATGGGGACACATCCAAACATTAAGCACACAAAGTCAAGTAATGGATGCATCTACAAAAGAATAGCCAATTTCCTCATCTAAGTGGCGGAAATTATCTACATGGGAAGCAATTCAAGGGTACACACTCCTTCATAGATGCAATTTCTTCAAACTACTACGCCTAGAAGGATACCAATAAATCACCTCCAAGTTGTGTCAAGCTAGGGTACCTTTGTCCTCAATCGTTAAATGCTTTTGTCAAGAGTAGACTCCCTATGGTGTTAGAAACACTGGAGGATCGCGGAATTCCCCTTCTTGCCTAGACAAGAAGAAGGGTCGTCCCCTCTTTACCATGCACAATAATGGATACGGTGGATAAAGGGATCAATAGCATTTGAGTTTCATTTGGGAGTTTGCTTTGTTGTTGTTTTTCCCCCCAATTTCTTGTGGCATATAACATTTGAAAACACTTTCTTTTGCCATTTCTTTTGATTTTTGGCATTTCAATACTTGACAACTTCAACTTTTGCATTTTCTTTTTGAACATTTTCAAACTCACCCCGTATGTAGTGAGGGTGCCTTATATTTGAAGCTTTAGGAGTTCTATTTTTGCTCCTGTTTTCTTTTGATGCATTTTGCAAACTTTCTTTCACTTTTCATTTCATTGAACTTAAATCAATTTCTTTTTGTGCCCATTCCCTTTGATGACAAAAATGTGGTAGAACATGGATGATGGATGCATGGTTTCAAGGGTCACCTTGGAATAAACGGTAGCCAAGGAGTTATCACACCACAAGGTACTCTTGACTAGGCCTTAATCCATTGGTCAAAGGATACTAGCATGACAAATCCTAGGGTGTTTTACAAGTATTCTAACAAGCAAAGTCTTAAGAATAAAAAGCATCTACTAGGGCCTATATACACTTGTCAAGCTTCCCAAGTAGACGGTTTCACAAAATATTTCTAACATGCAAACTACATGCCATGATGCAACTAACAAATATACATCCTAATGCATATGATTCTACCAACTAGTATGACATATAAACTAAATGCAAGTCCTAGGTTCACATTGTTTATACCGCATCAATCAAAATAAAGTCACATAGTCATTAACATAAAGATGAAAAAGGAGATTGGAAAGATCATACCATGCGGTCTTCAATATCCTCATGTCTCGGATGTGGCGTAGTCGACCAATGTGAACAAGGATAGAACAAACACAATATATACAATAATATATACATGACTATACTACAAAGGAAATGAACTTGTTTATGGTTTTTCAAATTTTTCAAATTTTTGGGATTTTCGAAATTTTTGATTTTTTTTGGATTTTTGAATAAAAGTTAAGTTAGAATTCCCCATCCCCACACTAATATGGGCATTCTCCTCAATGGCCAAAATGATGGGAAATTATGCAAGTATGATGCATGAATTCTATACTAAATGCAAGCTATACTAATCTACACTACATGATGCATGGGTTTTTGTTTATGACGGAGAGCGTAATTTAGATTACCTCCCGTTGTGTATGCATGTACTTCCCCAAACCGAGATAGACATTATTTCTAATGTCCTAAAGTTGGGGGTAGTTCATGCACACAAGATGCAATGCATGAAACTAAATTGTCATTTTGGATTTTCAAAAGTGGGAACAATGAAATAAGAACACCTCAATGGGGCCGAGGTGTTAGTCCTCTATGTTGCTAGGACTCTCCAACCATGATCAAGATAAAATAAATAAAACAAAGAAAGAAGTAGACAAACCTCAAGAGGGTAGGAGCCTCCAAAGCTTGCTAGTCTTCCACCATATCATCATTGTCATCATCTTCCTCAATAGAAGTGGACTCATCACCACTTCCCTCTTCACTTCATTGCTCACTTCCTTCATCACTTCCTTCATCATCTTCTTCTTCTTCATTTACCTCTTCTTCAATGCCCTCATCATCAACAACCTCATCACCGACAACCTCATCGTCACCCGATCTCTCACCCCAAGATGCACTTGGAAAGAAGACTTCCCTATCCGCCCAACTAGGCAAAGGACATGAAGGATCAAGTAGTCCTTGCCTAGCTAAATGAAGGAGGGGTGGATATTGGGCTAAGTATGCATCTTCCCGATCCTTATAAGCTTGTTTGTGCATCTCTTGCATAACTAGAGTCATGTAGTTATTGCCCGCTTCAACACCTTTGGGTTTGAACTCTTGATATTTTAATAGATAGGGTGGTGTGACAATGGAGGAGGAGGGCATTTCAATTTCACCCCTTTGTTGACGGATGATGTATTCGACTTCTTTTGAGAGGGAAAGAAGGTAGTTGGTCCGATGGACACTCAAACGGCATATCTTGGAAGGCAAAGTAAAAGATCTAGCATCATTGGTGAGCCACCCATATTTGGTGTCAAGGGGATTATGCGTCACCCACTTGTACTTGTTAATCATGGCATCCATGTCAATGAGATGACCCCCTTTTTTCGCCACATACTTGCTATCCTTGCTGAAATTCGGATCAAAGTACTTGGCTAAAAGAGTAACTAGACCTCCATTTACGATAAAAGCGGTGCCTTGCTTTCCACAATCAACATTGAACCATCTTTCCACCAAAAGCCTTAGAGCATTGTAAGGCTTGGTGAATTCCCTTCCAATATTTAAGGCCGACTCAAGTAAAACACAATCGAGCTTGGTAAAGTGGTTAGTGACTTTTCTTGCAATGATAGTATTCCCGATGACCTTGTGCCACACTCTAATGCCCGGATGGTGGACTAATAGAGCGCGACTAGCATGAAAGTTCTCAAATTTCCTCCCGGAAATCGCCTCCCAAAGAGGAGCGGGGTCATATTTTTCGGGCTTCTTGTAATAACGAGGTGTATCACTATGACCTAATGCTTTACCCAAGTCATCAAAGGTGATGCACCTATTCACATTGGCAATGTGGAACTCGATGTTTTCTCTAGTCTCTACCTTAGTTACTTTCAAAGAACTCAAGAATTCTAAGTTAAGGGAGGGGTATGTCAATTCTCTTGTAGCAAACAATTTTCCCAACCCCATGGCTTCAAAGAAGGCTTTTGTTTGTTCAAGGACCCCCAATTTGTTCAAGGCATCTTCACATATGAATTTGGTGGGTAGAATGGATTTTCTAGCATACTTGGCAAATTTATCCCTATGGGAGTTAGAAATGAAAATTACCTCCGGATAGTTTGATAATTGAGCAATTTCCGGAGTTGTTGATGTTGTTGCTTCCAAGGGAGGATTTTGTTGTTGTTGAACTTCCAAGTTTGCACTAGCAACCACCATAGCCAATGAGGCTTTCTTTTCTTGAAGGCATTGTTATTTTGTTGAGAGTGCCTTTGCCTTAGGTGCCTTTGTTGATCCTTTTGTTCTTGCCATTGATGAATATACCAAGAAAAGAGTGAAAATCTTCAATTTCCAATAATACCCAAATCGATTTTAAGATGAAAGGCTTTGCCTTTGTAGTTCAAAAATCGACTCAAAGGTTGAAGATTTTGGTGCTTGGTTTGATTATTGTTGGAAAAGGAGTGATTAATTGTTGTTGTAAGGAAGTTTGGTTTTGATTTTGTTGAATTTGGTTGAGGAAATCTTGTTTTGGTGATGGAGAGGATGAGGGTTTTTGGGGTTTTGGTAGTGTTTTGAATGAATGAATGAAGGAATGAATGTGGGAGGGGTATTTAAAAACACCCGAAAATTTTGAAACTGCAGGGGAAGACGAGCGTTTTTCCTTCGGGACGCTCGGATTCTGCCTATTCTGGGTTCAGGAATTCTCGCCTAAAGACGGGCGTCTTTCACCTGGGACACTCGGATTCTTCGACTGCAGGACGAGCGGATTCTACTGAAGACGGGCGGATTCTGATACAGCAAGCTTTCTTGTTTTGCACTGGCAGAAAGACGGGCGTCTTTCTGCAAAGACGAGCGGATTCTTCAGGACGAGCATCTTCTCTGCCAGGACGCTCGGATTCTTCAACAGTCCCAAAATTTCAATTTTGCAGCTCAAATGGACGGACGGATTCTGCCAAAGACACTCGGATTCCCTAAAGACGAGCGGATTCCCCTTAAGGACGCTCGGATTCTCCCTGGTCTACCCGTATTCAGTTCCATCCGTGCACTTGCATATCCCGTGTCATTTTTCATTCTTCAAATCCCGTGTTCTTCATTGTAGGGGCACTACTAAGGCATGAATAGCCTAGGCAAATGCTATCCCCACACTAAGCTAAAGCACTACACATCAATAAAATCATTAGTCCCTCCCTCACTTCTCTCAAAAATGATAATTATTTTGATCAAAGCATAAAAACCCAAAAATGACAAAAATGCAATGTAAGAATTAAAATGCAAGTTAGGGAGTTAGAAATATTTACAAATGGTGGTTTAGGGAGGACTCCACCAAACTCTCATCCTTAGTGAGATGTCATGGGGGCATGTCCAAGGTGTTGTTGATGTTGCTCAACACCTTGAAAAAGTAGTCAAAAGCTTGTTCATTGTCATGATAAAGATCTTCAATAGATCTTTGCACTTGTTGTCCTTCATGTTGGTCTTGATCGATAGCATTACCAATATAGGGATTGAAAATCCCTTCAAACTCATCATCCCAAAGACCACAAACTTGATCTACTTGGTCACTAAAGATCTCTTGATTTGATAGAGACAACTCTCCCACTTTCTTGTCTTGGCCAATGAGGACATCTTCTTCGTTGCTTGACTTTGGTGAGCTTTTCAAGCTCTCTTTGTTACAATTCACTTGCTCTTTGAATGGAGCATCATCGACTTTCTTCTTCCATTGGAATTCCGACTTTTTCTTATCATCCTTTCGGCTATAATGATTAACTATAAAGCATGGTTCATGCAAACGGGGAGCTCTCATGGTCTTGTCAAGATTGAAAGTTATGCTCTCATCTCCCACTTCTAGAGTGAGCTCTCCATGCTTCATATCAATTACCACACCCGCGGTGTGCAAGAAAGGTCTTCCTAAAATGATTGGAATGTTGAAGTCTTCTTCCATGTCAACAATGACAAAGTCTACCGGGATGAAAAATTTCCCAACTCTTACGGGAACATCTTCCCATATCCCTAATGGTGTCTTCGTCGATCTATCGGCCATTTGGAGTGTGATATTGGTGCATTTAAGCTCTCCCATCCCTAACCTTTTACTTACCGAGTATGGCATAACACTCACACTAGCCCCTAGATCACATAAGGCTTTGTTGATCGTGGTGTCGCCAATGGTACACGGTATTGAGTAGCTTCCCGGATCTTTAAGTTTTGGAGGTGAACTCCCTTGAAGGATTGCACTACTCACCTTAGTGAAGGCGATAGTCTCAAGCTTCCGGATCGACTTCTTCTTTGTAAGTATGTCTTTCATGTATTTTGCATAGGCCGGCACATGATTGATTGATTCCGTAAAAGGAATCGAGACTTCCAAATTCTTCACAATTTCCATAAATTTTCCAAGTTGGTCATCAAATTTGGGCTTGGCTTGAGGACTCGGAAAAGGAAGTCTAATCACAATGGGCTCCTTCTCCTTGACCTTGTCTTCATTTTTCTTTGAAATTTCTTCTTTTGATGGTTCTCCATCCTTGAAGTTTTGCACAATTTCTTCTTTGTCACCAGCTTCCACAACTTCATCCTCAACTTGCTTCTTCGGTGCTTCATAGCTTGTACCACTCCACAAGTGAATGGCACTAACCGTTTCATGTCTTGGGGGATTACTTTGAGGTGGTAATTGCCCCTTTTGTCTTTGTGAGCTTGAAACTGCTAGTTGAGTTAATTGGGTTTCCAACATTTTGGTGTGAGCTAGGATGTTGTTGATGGTGATTTCTTTTGCTTGACTATCTTTTTGCATTTGAGTGAAAAACTCTTGTTGGTTCTTTTGCATTTGGAGGACCGCTTTTTGAACATCAAAACTTTGGTCATTTTGTTGATTGTATGGAGTTTGATTTTGGTAACCTTGGTTTTGGTTGTAAAAGGGTCTTTGATTTTGGTTTCTCATGGGAGGTGGGGTGTATGTTGGTTGAGGGTTTTGAACAATTTGGCTTTTGTATGAGAGATTTGGGTGGAATTTGGTGTTTTCATTGTAATAATTGGAGTAAGGGGTACCACTCTTGTATGCTTGGAAAGCATTCACTTGTTCATTTGTTCCCCTATATTCACTTTGGTCATGTCCCAAAGTTCCACAATTCTCACATATCCCACTTGGGATTGATGAAGATGCCGTCATGGCATTAACATGATGCTTTGGTGATTTTGAGGCTTCTTCAAGTCTAGCCATAGCTTTTTCAAACTTCAAATTGATGGTATCAATGTGAGCACTAAGTTGAGCACCCAATTGAGTAATAGAGTCCACTTCATGCTTTCCTCCTCTAGTAGCCTTGCGATGTCTACTATATTATGAGTTATGGACCGCCATTTCCTCAATCTTGTTCCAAGTTTGATTGTCATCAACTTCGGTGAACATTTCATTTGATCCCATGTTGAGAATGTTTCTTGAGTCTTCATAAAGACCGTTGCAAAATTGTTGTACCAAGAACCACCCGCTAAGTCCATGGTGAGGACATGAGCGACAAATTCCTTTGAATCGCTCCCAAGCTTCATACAAGGATTCTTCGTCTAATTGGATAAATGCGGATTTGGCAATAAAATTTCCGGTTAGATGTTGTGGTATGGGAGTACCATTGGGTAGGTTCTCCTCGGTGGGTACGGAATGTGATGAAAACATAGGCATTGTGTGTTGATTTTGTGTTGGATTTTGTGTTGGGTTCTCCTCACCTTCTCTTGCAAAAGGGTTGATGAACTCAATAGTGTTTGGTTGAATATCTACAACCTCACCAATACCTCTCAAAGTTCTCCTAGCAACTCTTCTATTGTTTGTCAAAGTCCTTTCAATTTCGTGATCAAAGGGTAACAAGTCACCTTGTGATCTTCTAGACATGCAAAATATCAAACAACTCGAAAATAATTAGAACAAACCTTGAGGAGTTTTACTTCCCCAAGGCAAAGAAAGACACAACTAATAACAATATAAGAAAATCTAAATCGAGTTAACACCGTCCCCGGCAACGGCGCCATTTTTGGTCGGACTCTCGATGGAGGTTTAGTTTTCGGTACTTGTCGTTAGGAGCACCTAGACCAAAACACAATTTATTACTTCACAAACAACTCTACAATTAGTAAAGAGGCAAGTAAAGGTCGGATCCTAAGGGACGGGAATTGAGATGAGATTTTCTATTGCAACTAGTGGTGTCTAAGGGTGTCACAATTTGGGGTTTGAAGTAGAAGATCACTAAACTAAATAGCAATGAACCTAAACAAGCAAGATGATTAAAAAGGGATGTAAAAAATTGATAAAAGGCACTAGGGTGTCATGGGGTCATAGGGGATTCATGGGAATTGATCATACAAACATATTCTCAAATTATAAGCAAGCAATTATTGTTGTGATGGATCGAGTTGGTTTATATCTTACAATCCTAGGAAAGTTTGGGTCCCGGAGCCGAATTGATTAGATTGTACAACACCTACAAGTCGACTTAATCTTTCCTACTCAACAATATGCATGGTCTAATGAGACTCGAGTTGGTTTATGTCTTACAAGTCTCATTGAAAAGATAGGTGATGGGTAAAAAATGCAAGGATTCATAGGCTCACATTTCATCAAACATAACATGTGCATAAGTTGAGATCACAACAAGCAAGCAAATAAACTATGAAAACATATTAAATTAAGCATGAATCATTCCCCATGTTGTTTTCCCCTAATTACCCATTAACCCTAGCTAAGGAAACTACTCACTCATTATTATGTTGAACATGCTAGTAAGGTTGTCAATCATACCAACAAAGTGAAACATGATGAATAAATGAAGATAATTAACAATAGTTAACAAGGGATTAAGAGAATTATACCTACTAATGATTCCAATAATAAACAAAGAATAAAAGAAGTACTTGATGCTTGATTGGAAGGTTGTCAATCTCCCAATAATAACCCAAATAATCTTCAATTACCCAAAATAAAGGATGAACAAAAGAGAGATTAAGGAAATGAAACTTGTATTAAAACTTGATTAAATGTTGATTACAAGATTAAACAGAGATTTGATTGATATTAACTACACTAAAGATTGCTAAGAAGAACATGCTCTTCTAATTAGACTAATTGGGTATTTATAGTGGGGATTAGGTACATAAATTAGGGTTAACTAAGGGCTTAAATGACGATTAAGTCCTTGAGGAATCGCCGGTCTCTAGGGAGATTCCGGTCTCCTTTTCGCCGGTCTTAGAAAAAGATGCGCATCCTTCCTTGAAGCTTGTAGAAGACAAAAAGACTGTATGGGAATCCGGGCGTCTTAGGCATGGGACGGGCGGATTTGGGTGCTTCTAGACGGGCGTCCAGAAGGGGAAGACGAGCGGATTGGGAATGTTTTGGACGGGCGTCTTGTGGAGGAAGACGCTCGGATTGTGGTGCTGGACGGGCGTCTTGAGGATAATCCGCCCGGATTGTCTTACAGTTTCGTTCCTTCTTTTTTTCTTCCTTTTTCTTCATAAAATCCTTGAGGATTTCCTCGGGGATGGAAGGATCTTTTCTCATCATTGCCCATCTACTATAGTATGTACAAAGGCCTTCTAATCTTGTCTCTCCTTGATGCTTGGTCATTGAATTCTATCAATTTAGCTTCATTTTGCCATGAAAATGCAAGGTTTGCACTCCTTTCCTACCAAGGACACAAAACCTCAAAGAATATGTGAAACAAAGGACTAAAGACAATAAATGACCCAAATATGCACTAAAAAGCATGGGAACAAGGCTAATTCGGGGATTAAATGTGCTTAAATTATGGTCACATCAATCACCAATGGTCTCTCTCGCGGTCTAGCCTTACCGTTTCGATCAACCACCATTTTGACGGCAGGAGAAGTCTTCGGTTTCTTCGACGGATGAACAACTCGGAATCCGGCTTCTTCCTCTCCCTCGGTCAAATACGTCTCCTTCTCCTTTGCTACATCACGAATCTTGTAATCAACGGGCTCGCGCTTCCTTAGCTTCACACACTCCTCAGGAGTAGTAGCCTTCCTCCACTGCAAATAGGAATCCGATACCCATAATGAACTAACCGAAGAGTTTAGGAACCACATGTTTCTCTGAGCCCATTTGAAAGCCCACTCTCTACGACTCTCGGCGGTAAGTGCCATTGCAGTCTGAGGAACGGTATCAAGCTTAGGAATCTTCTGTTTTAAGCCAACCTGCCTCATCAGTCTCTCCAGGAAGATGCATATCATGAATTCCAAGCGAGGAATACGCACCGATCGAGTAGGATCCAAAGACGACACTCCATTAACTGATCTGAGATGCCACCATGACACAATCCATCTGATCAAGGGACCATCCTCATTCTTCAACTTGTACTCCCAATAGTTGCAAACTCGAGTGAAGTCCACCATATAAAGTCTAGTCCTTATTGCAATCGAACGAGCATGGTACACAGGAACATTAACTAGGGGCTTGATCAACCGCAGACGCTCCATGAGCCAAACCTACCAAAGCAGGAATTAATGTCCAACCGAAAAAAAAAAAAGAAAAAAAAAAAGAAAAAAAGCGAAAAAAACAACAAAGAAGAAGAAAAAGAGAGGTTCTTACCTGCAGAATGATAGGACTTCCTAAGTAGAGGAGGTCGCGGTTAGATTTCCTGTTATCCAATCCCAATATGATCTCCCCTAAGCATAGACAACCTGGGCTCCTCCGCAGCTCCATTTGCTCAACCAAGCTCAGATAACGAGGATCACCTCTCATCTCCTCATCAACATGCCCTTGGAGGATATAACCATGCAATAGGCAAAACCCGAATGCCCTACGCCTCGCAACGTAAGAAATCGAAGGGTGTGCCCTGTTTATAAATCGATCAATGAAATCAAGCATTCAGACTCCTTTTGAGGCACAAGACGGTCAACCTCAGCTTTAGTCAGTCCAAGCAAGTCTTTAAACTTGTTTTTGTACCTTTGAGAGCTAGAAGGTATGGCAAGCATACTTTCTAGGTCCCATCCACCAATTGCAGCAATTTCCTCAGGAAAAGGACAGATAACGCCTCCAGGGAAGGCGAAAACGTGGAAATTAGGGTCCCAAAATTCGAGACAAGCATCCAAGAATGGTTTTACAACCTTCACCAATTTCAAGCTCAAAATTGACCCCAAATTGAAAGCACCCATATCATGCTTCTCAACATTTGTAAATTCGTTTGTCCATTCTTTGAGACGGTTTTCCAAGGCATCCATAATGTATAAATTTTTCTATATAATTGGAGACTTTTTATGTAATAGACGGAAGAATGACGGAAGAATTGTGTGAATAAAAACTCCATCGACGTCTATATTTATACTAAAAGCTGTTTCCTAAAACCTGTCAGACCAGACAAGCTGGGGAAATGGCGCAGCACTTGCTGCGCCTCTTCGAAGGGTCACAGCTCGTGCTGCGCCTCTTCCTTAGAGGGTTTCTGTGATTTTTTCGCGTTGTATCTTTCCTAATTCCTTTAACATAATTTTCTATTCCTATAGGTTTTTATTTTTGGTAATTCCGTCAAATTACCATATTTTTGTGTTTCCTAATCTTACGGGCATGCTTTTCGAGGCGAAATCGATATTTTCGTCAAACAAGCACACTTACCCATTTCTTTTTATTTTTCTTTTTGGGGAAATCATTTCACTCCTGTTTCACATTTTATTTTAAACTTACCCATTTATTTTCATTTTTCTTTTTGGGGGAATTATTTAACTCCCGTTTCACATTTCATTTCAAACTTATACGTTTCTTTTTTAGTTTTTTTAGAGGGTAGCCCTCCCTACCGTCCGGTCATTTTCGGCAAATTTTTTGCATTTTCAGGTCTTTTCTCAATTTTGCGCTAGTTAGGCCATGTGTACAAATACGTGTTTTATGTGCAATTTCTATGTAAATTTCGGCAGCATGACGGCATAAACCGTCATCTACCAAACCTGTTCAAAGCTAACCTGCAGGTACAAACAAGACAACCCAGCAGCAAAGGCACTCAGGCCGCCACATATACAATCAAAGGGTCATGTGTACATAAAACTGGGGGGGCTCTTGCCCGAAACAAAGTCCAAAAGTTCAGAATAAAAGTCCTAAAATGTACATAATGTATGTGGTACAGCCGACAACAGAAGCAACAAAAAAACAAAAGCAACTACTACTGGTCGCCACCTAGCTCGGTAACTCTCGCCTCGAGAGCAGCAATCTCGGCGTCTCGGACCTCCAACTCCCTCAACAGGCGAGCCGTCTCCTCCTGGGACTGCGCTAGCTCACGCTCCAGGTTGCGCTCACTCTGCAAATAACAAAGAAATGGCTCATGTCAATCATTTCAAATGCAAAGAAAGTTAGAAAATTCAAAAATGAAGTAAATGAAAGGTTCATACCTGGCGTCCTCGACCACCAGCAAGTGCCTCGATGGCAGTAGCCCGAAGCCGGTTGGCTACCCTCCACAAAGCCACGAACTGAGATGGTGCCACCTACATTTCAATAAACAAAGATTCTCAATAAATGGACAAAAATGGACAAATATATTCTTATACAAAAGCTAACCGAGTTGGGAACTTACCCTCCGAATCAAATGCTGTCACTCGTCTAGACCAGCATCCGTCACCGCCTCGCCAAAGTCATGAAGCTCGGAGATCGCCATCATCCCCGCCGCGTCGGTCTACTCGAGGGTCTCAGGGTACGCTGGGGGCTCAACGCCCGCCTCCTCAATCTCCTGCAAAATCCAAATGGTTTCTTTAGTCGATGATCATTAATCATTTAATCAAATCAACTCGTAAAGGAAGAATAAAGCACATACCACGAACGGCCGGTACACTAGCCTCCGGCGAGTGAACGCAGAGTAATCCTCGCCAAGAAGAAGGAGAGCGTCGCCACCGACGTCTGCCAGGTCAGCCTCCCTCTCAGCGTTGGAAGGCTCCCTAAACATCATCCGAGGAGGATCGATGGGAACCGTGAAGACATCACGAGAGCACTGACGAGTCAAACGCTCGCCCAAGTACCACACTGGACCCATCGACGTCCTCAGCAGCACCTGACTCGAGCACCTAGGTCGAAGGACCTCTGCCACGAAAGGAGGGGTGCCAGCATAGACCGCCCAAAGCCTGGGCACCCACAGAGACAAGTAAACAAGGAGGTCATTCCTATGATCGTTTCTAAAAAGTGATGAATAAGTAAGTAAAAGAAAATGATCAAGAAGTACTCACTTCACTCAACTTCAGGGCATTCACGCCCTGTCGACAGACATCATAAGAAGAGCGCTGGCTCTTCCTACGACACATCACCCAATCCCTCACAACAGGATAAGCTCTCGCCCCGGCTCCATCCTCTTGGGCGCGAAGCCCGGAAAGTAGGAGTACACCCACACCTGCAAAACAAGATAATCAATGACGATCTTTCGCGATTCGATAAGGAAAAGAATTGATCTTTCATGACACGAAATGAAGGTTCATACCTCCAACAATAGTCCAGGGCCAACAGTAGGAGGAGAAGTCCCCTTCTCCACCATCTCGGGATGGACCATGGCCCTCATATAGCGAGTGAGGACCGCAAAGCCAGGAGTGACCCAGTCCCAACGACCCAGGTCAATCAAGTCAGAAAGGAAGGGAAGAAGCTTTGTCGACAGCCTCTCCCACTTGTCTCCAAGGTAGAGTTATGACAAGAACACCCAGAGCCAAAGGCGGGCTCTCTGCTCCGCAGTGCAAGGAGGAGGAGCCTCCTCCCTCCCGTCAATCATCACTATCGTCAGGATCCGGCCAGCA
Organism: Silene latifolia; assembly: GCF_048544455.1. NCBI lineage: Eukaryota > Viridiplantae > Streptophyta > Magnoliopsida > Caryophyllales > Caryophyllaceae > Silene > Silene latifolia. Next base: position 90,023,146 of record NC_133528.1, read on the forward strand.
AAGTAATCCCTGATGTAAGTGCTCGTCACTAACTCGGGAGCCGTAGCAGCACTCGCCGCTAGGTTCTAGTCGATCAGCCTCCTGGCCTCGGCCGAGTCCACCCTCATGGCCGTCAACGGCCACGCCACAGCCTCCGCTCCACACGGAAAACCATAAATCATGCCGTAGTCCTCGAACGTGTCCCCAACCTCGCCGAAAGGCATGTGAAAGGTCGAGGTCGTGTCCTAGAACCGATCAAGAAAGGCTCGAATCAGGCTAAGGTTAGCCCGAAGCTTCCTCTCCTTGATCTCCCTCCACGCTCGTACCAAGGCTCCAAAAGCTCCAAGCTCGATGATGGCCTGCTCCTCCGCCGACAGAGTCCTGTAAGCCTCTATCATCGTCGTGTAGCCAAAAAAGGACCTCATGTTCCCGACCTCCTATTTTGATTTAATGCAAAGCTATATTTAGCTCGAGTGAAAGACAAAGGAAATGACAAATGAATGACAAAAGAAAGATGATGAAAGAATGATGAATTCGAGATTTACCAAGCTCTTCACCGTCCTATAAGACAGATGACTCTCCGATTCCCAGATGAGATGTCGGCTATCCCATCTCTCAGCCAACTCGGGTGCTCCTCTCAGCTGAAGACCACCTCGTCTGACGTTGGCTTGTCTCGGGGCCTCCTCCTCGGTAACCTCCTCCTCGACAGCCTCCTCCTCGGCAGCCACCGCAGCAAAAGCCTCCTCTAACGCCTCTTCAAACGTAAGAGAAGGGTCGAAACCAACATCCACATCCATGGGAGCCCTCCTAACGTGGAAGCCTCGTCACCTGCAAAATTAGAGTAAATTAGGCCGCGTCAAGTGACGGCGAGCCTTAGTCAAGGTATTTGCAAGCTTTTCAAGCTCCGAAATAGCCCTTTTCTCGCCATCTTTGGCCTTTTCTCTCGAAACCCGAGTGCTCATGTGGTAATATGTGTCGAGTCAAGTCTAAGTTCAAGCCTAAGCCTGGGTTTAAGTCGAAATTTCGGCAGCATTTCGTTATAACGATGATTATGCCCTAGAAAAGTGTCCTGAAAAAGCCGTCGCAAATAAAAAATCTGAGATGGTAGGAAGTTTACCCATCACACAAGGATTCCAAATATCATGTTTCGTCACAAATGGGAAATTCTAAGGCTATTTTCGAAGCAATTTACGACACAGATGTGAAACCATCTCAATTTTACTCAAAATGCTCAATGCTCGATGGAAATTCGAAATGAACACATGGTTACGATCCTTATACTACCAATTATCCATTTCTAAAGTCAATTTCACAAGAGAAGTTCATTTGGTGAAAAAGCCCCAAATTTTCTACAATTAGGGTTGAAAACCCCAAATTTGTCGACTCAAATTAAGCAAATACGGATGTTAATGAAAGAATAAGACACATACCTCGATTAGTCATGGCAAATGCAAGCTTTTGATCAAAGTTTGACGGAAAATGGCTTGAATTTGAAAGAGTTTTTGACGAATTTGTGTTTTGGTATTATGAAACAATACACGGTTCTGTCGAGTTTTTACTCGGAGATAGACGAACCCAGGAAAGGACGCAGCAGGTGCTGCGCCTCTTCCAAGAGTCGCAGCTCTTGCTGCGCCTCTTCCTCAGCTTCCCTCCAATTCGATTTTCAAAAATTCATTGCAAGTTCGTTATTTGTGGGCCCATCTTTGGTGCGCCTCTTCCTTAACACCATATATCGTATATATGGTCCATTTGATATTTGTTCCTCGTCCGGACCCGTACTTCCGAGTAGACTGCGAATTGTTGCAGTACTTTATCAAGACTTCGCTTGCAACAACGAGCAGATTTTATCTGACGGTGTTTCGACACGCCTCAATTATAATCCCCCAGCGAGAGTTCATGACAGCCGGTTGTTCTTCTCGAGACATGGAGATTCAACCTCAAGTTTTGCCGGAGTTCGCTTGAGACCAACGCAAGCAGATTCCACCCAGCAGTTCCTACCGACTTCCTGCTACCCCTTCAATATTACGTTTTATTTCCTCTCGAAAAAAAAGAAGTCTCAGGTATGATCTCTTCTTATGGCTTGCGAGCCTCCTTACGTAGTCTAATGGAATTTAAATGACCCTCCCCGATAGTCGACAGACTCTAAAATGTTCCCAACGACAGGTCCTTGGTTCAGACCCCTTGAGCCGCCTCGTGTCGCCATAGTCGTCAGGTTGTAATCTTCGATTGACCTGATGGCTATACTTTGACTTATGCCTTGTCCAAGCCTCAGTCAAAGTGGGGGCTCTGTAGATACCTCATTTCTGCACCTCCCGCAAGCCACCCGATGATGATTGGGCCGCATGTTTGGTACGCGGAACGATTTATGACAATTCGTAAGTTTATCGTTAAGTGATAGTTCAAATACTTGTTTCTACCCCTTGGTCATCATCTACGTGCCGTTACGGTCGTTTTGACAGTAATTAGAGTTCATTTGGAGTCCGGGTCAAAAACCGTCTTCATTTTCTAATAACCGTTTAAAATGCCGAGTCGGAATATTCTGGAATGTTCCAGATATTTCTATTCCATATTTCAATCTTTTAATCTTTTGGCAAAATATTTCCCGAAATTATACTTTAAATAATAAGGAAATTGAGATCTACCGCTATTCCATAATAGAAACGCGGAAAATCTTTCTTCCGCAAGAGGAAACCCATGGCGAAAGGACGCAGCACCTGCTGCGCCTCTTCCAAGAGCCGCAGTGGTTGCTGCGCCTCTTCCCTAGCTCCTTTCTGTGTATTTTAAGATCTTTTCGAGATTTGTTTCCAAAGTTTTACCGAAACCCTAATTCCTCCGCGTGATTAGTATAAATAGGGACCTTCGTTCCTCATATTTCTCACGCGAGTGTCTGCCCTTCTCTTCTCCCTTTGCATTCTAAGACCGTGCTCTTTGCTTATTGGCGTCTACGTGCTTGAACTTTCGACCACGTAAGCTCGGATCTTTGTGAGTAACAGCCTCGTTTTGCATGACCGACCAATTTGACCAACTCCACTCAATCAACTTAATCAATCTAGTTTAATTCCTCTTACGAGGGCACTTTCGTCGTACATTCGAGTCGAGCAATCACTAATCGTTAACTTAGTTAATCTCGTTTCGTCAAACATGTAAGTCTGAGGGTGTAAATCCCATCTTTTATTATTGTATTTTAGTATTGTATAAATTATTGTAAGATTTACGTTGAAAATATGTTTAAAACCGGTTTATAAAACCTTTTATCAAACCTATTTTCACGGATTAATAGAAGACAGACGTTGAGAAGAAACGCAGCAACTGCTGCGCCCCTTCGAAGAGTCGCAGCATCTGCTACGCCTCTTCCTGAGGCTGCCGCAGTTCCTGCTTCTCTTCTTCTTCTTTCGTCCTCTGTCAATTCGTTTATTTTACTTCGTCTTTTCTTGTTTTCTTCTTATTTCATTAGTATGATAATTTTAATATATAATTCATTAATAATTGATCACTTTTAACCCGACTTAGATCCCAAATAGTCAATATTTGCGGGTTTCCGTCATTAAATCAAACCCGGATTTTAGAGGCTCGATTTATTCATATCAAGTTTCTAGAATTCGACTTTTGGTAAATGTTCTTCATCTGTTTATCACACCGTCTCCATCTTTAAATTAACCTAATTAATTTGTTCTAATAAACTTAATTCGTAATTAATTTGTAATTAGTCTTTAATTTGTTCTAATTAATTTGAGTCCGTCTTTTATTGTTTTTATGACCCTCTCGTATGTAAATAACCTGTTAAATCACTTCTACTTGAGTTAAATATCAATAGCCGATCATTAAATTCACCAACGAACATTAATAATATGCAATTCCGGCTTCACAGCCAGAACTCACCTCAGGAACAGACGCAGTGACCACTGCGCCTCTTCCAAGGGATGCAGCTCTGCTGCGCCTGTTCTGTGTTGAGTTCTATCTCTGAACTTCCATTCTTGCTTTGACCTAATTCGTTAGTTTACGTATTAATCGACTATTATTCGTATTATCACTTCTAATCTGTTCGTTTTCTAACCTAATTTATTTTCTTCTATTTTTCTCAAATTATCTGTTTTAAATGTACTTTTGACGTAAATCAATTAATCCAATGTAATTATTGTAATTTTAATTATCGTTATTTATTTAATTACCGTGTTGTATGATTATTTACTTGTTTTCACATGTAACTAATTCTAAACCGTACTTCGACATTAATAAGTGTTAATTACATGTTCACCGACTTAGTACTAATTCACATGCTAGGATTAAAACGTTGGATGTTGCATTGCATGCATATAATCGACAACATATCATGTATAGATGATTTTCCCTGATCATTAGTAGAGGCCGCTATCGAGGCGGGCGGGATTAGATGTTCGATGAAAAGAGCTTCCTAATACGTACCCTCACCCCGTACTCCAGATCTCTGTGAACATCCGTGTTCATTGGCATCCACGAGATTCATTCTAGACATAGAATGCTAAGGGTACCGAGTTCTTGGTGTCTATGTCACTACTTTATGTCTTGACATGACGCGAAGTATTCGAACGGTTTCCAATTTTCCACAATAAATTGGTGGCGACTCCACAAATGCAAACGCTTGTTTTCCCAAGCGCCACCGTGGGCCCCCATGTCCACAATTGCATGTTGTATATTCTGGTCCTAAAATGTTTTTAGGTGATTTTGATGATTTATGGTATTTTATTGCTTGTTTTAATGTTTTTTAGTGATTTTATTACATTTTAATGGGTAAAATGGTATTTAAAATGCTAAAAATGGTTAGACATAGTTTCTGACCTTGAAATTTTTATATGACCTCACATGCATATTTTACTTATTGTATGTAAAATTTTATATAAATTTGATTTATTATGCATGATTTATGATTTTTATGATATAAAAATGGATTAAATGGAGGTAAAATGGTTAAAAATAGTTAAACTTCTAAACATGCCATGAAATTTTAATATGTTGTCACATGCACTTTTTAATCACTATGTGTAAAATTTAAGATGAACTTGATTCATTTTGCATGATTTATGAATTTTTGGTGTAAAAATGACATAAATAGTGACTATTTAGGCAAAAATAGCTAAAACGAATTACATGGCATGAGAAAATTGTTTTAGGTTACATTTATATCCCAATTTTTGATTAGATTAATTTTCATATGCTTCAGATGATTTATTTGATAAAACCGATAAATCGCAACTACATTTTCTCGAAATAAATTCGAAAATTTTAAACCATAATTTTTGACATTATGAGTGTCATGGATATATTCTAGAATGTTCAAAAATATTAAAATTTAAATTTTGAAATTAGTGTAATTTAATTTGTATTTATTTCATTAAAGTTATGATTTTAGGGTCAAAAATAAGCATAAATATTATATCAAGTTGAATTAATGTCAAAAATTGAGTAATGACTAAGTTTTGAGTCCTAAGATACTTAGGATAATTAACTTGGACAAAAATTAGATTTTAGTATTACTTTGCGATTTTAATAAGTTAAAAATCGTGAATTTCCATAAAACCGGATTATATGATCGACATAAGATAAATAGGGCGATTTGACACATAATTTGGCATGATAGATACATATTATAATGCTGCATATTTCATTGTTGAATGTCATATTTTATTTATGTAATTTTGAATTATGTAATTTTATCTTAGTATGGTCTTAGTTTTAATCGATATTACCCGTAATATAAGGGGATATTGATTAGGTTGTAATTTAATGTGATCTCGTATCACTTTTATTTTTACTAGTTTTTCATATTACAAATGCATAATAGAAATAGCTATGTATTTTATAATTATTTGTAATTCCGGAGTTTCTTCAAGACGGTGCCAATCGGAAAGGCGTCCAGACGAAGGCAGTGTTCTTGGGAGGCGTGCCACTTGAAGATTCAAGGGACCAAAGGAGTTGGTTTCCGAATTTGTAATAGATTATTTGATTTTATATTTTAGGAAGGCCATACTAGGAATTTTATTTTGCCTTGCATTTCTTTTAATATGTTGCATACATTGCCAAATCACCATAACAACACATACATATCACATTGAGTCTTCGACCGTGTCAATTATAATTATCGATAATTCGACTTTTAGCTCACTTAAACTTGATAGATAATAAATTGACAAGACCTTTACTTTCAAAAGATTGAGACTTAGCCTTACCAAATAGTAGGAGCCCATGAATCTCAATTTCATAAGGGGTACAATACGATTTTTCGGGGTGCTTCAATTGACGTTGGGTAAGAGGGTAATAAACAAGTTATTACACTTCAATAATTTGGTTGATCTGAACGAAAGTATTTGCGACCGTAGCCGCAATAGGTTCGGGCTAAAGATGAACTTAACGTAAATTCATCGACCGAGAGTTCTAATTGTAGAATTGGTTAAGAGGGTTAACCCACCAAGTTATATTAGTAAAGGTGTAGAGGGCCCATTGACTCACATCCAAGTTAATATGAATTTTGGGTCTCGGAATCATTTATCATAGTTGGATAAAGGTCACTATGTAAATGCTAAGACTTGTTTAAAATATTTACAAGTTTTATTAAAACGATAAAATGTTTGTAATTCCTTCATTTTCTATTTTGTAGTCAATTTGATTAGTTAGCAATGACAACTTCAATTTCATCCGCATCAACTAGCGCAAACGCTCCACCACTCCCCAATGCTTCTTGGCTTCGATCCTTTATGGATCGATGTAAACTTGAAAAGAATGGATCTAACTTCGCCGATTGGGACGCGCAACTCCGTTTGGGCGCGGAAGGTGACGACAAGCTTCGTTACCTTACCGAAGCCGCTCCCGCCACACCTACTACTAGGTCAACCTCCGCCGTAAGGGAAGCCTATAAGGCCTACCTAAAAGAATAGGCCGCAATCAAGAACGTCTTGATTTTCTCTATGGAACCCGATCTCCAAAGGAGTGCTATTAAGATGAGCATGGCCTATGAGATCTACACCAAGCTTGTGACCATGTTTTCGCAAGCTCCAAGGATCATCCAATATGAGGCGGCCTCCGCATTTTTCGAGATCAACATCAAAGCGGGCCAAAAGGTTAGCCCTCATGTGCTCAAGTTGATTGAGCTTGTTGAGACTCTTAAGATCCAAGGGGTTGACATTCCCGAACAACTCGTTATAGACCGAGTTCTACATTCCTTGAACAAAGTCAAAGCATATGTACAGTCTAGGGTAAACTACAATATGCAAAATATGAAGACTTCTCTCCATGAATTGCACAAATTGCTTGTGCAAGCCAAGAAAGACATAGGTCTGAACGTTAGCTCAACCAAGGATGTGCTCGCAGTTAACAATAAGAGAAAAGGGAAGTTTAAGAGGAGTGCTAGCAAGAGTAAGAAACCCACCCCCTTCAAGGGAAAAGGAATATCAATTGAGAAAAGCTCTTCTAAAAAGGGTGCTACTTCCGAGGACAAATGCCATTATTTTAATGGCGTAGGACATTCGAAGAGGAATTGCCCGAAGTATCTTGGTGATATTAAAGCTGGAAAAAATGTTCCAGTAGGTAATAAATATATTTCTCCCTATCATTTATGTTTTGATTTTATTCTCAACTTTGGTATTTGGATACAAGTTGTGATTCTCGCCCTTTTTAATTTGTTTTTATGGGCATCCGAGCAAAGAGAAAGGCAAAGACAAGCAAGCCTAAGGTGGCTCTTCAAGGGAAGCTAGAGTAACTGCCCATAGTAGAAGACCTATGGAAGCTTGGCCTTTATTTTGATAGTCTTCCTTTTATTGTTGTATTTTGAATTTGTTGTTTTAGAACTCTTTTAATTTCCTAGTTGGACATGGAAATTAGTTTATTTCCTTTTATTTTCAAGGACAAGTAGTTGTATTTGAATTTTGGTGACTTTGTTTTCAACCCAAGTCACTCGGTTTATGGAAATTTTTTCGTTCTGAAACTTGTGATTATATACCTTTTATATCAAAACATAAATTATGTTGACTTAAATTAATCATAAAAGAATTACAACGATTGGATCATTGTAGTTAGTTCATAAGCCATGAATTTGATTCTCACTCATGCTTTTGTGACTTAATATCACATCTTATTTGATATAAGAAAGAATGATTGTAAAGTCAAAAAGAGTTATTTAATAGGGATTTTTATAAACCAATTGGCTTCACCACTTATAACTTGTGACCACTTATAAAACTCCATACAAGCTATGGGAGGGCTTAAGACCTTAAGATTGTATAGGACATGGATATGAGTCCAATCCTTTACTCTATAAGGATTATTCTACCTTGAAGCTAGATTATAATGTCTTTACAAAAAGAGTGATCAATTAAGGTTATCATATGCGACATTTTATTCCTTCACAATCATAAGTCTGAAATTGTTTGTTGCTTATAAGGCTATCTTTCGAGAAAAAAAGATGTATTTTTCAAAAGATAGAGTGGGAGAAAATTAGCAACAAACATACAACTAGTTGGGAACTAGTGAGGATACCAAAAGAAAGCTTTCTTAGGTAAATCTTCAGACTAGTGAGAAGACCAAAAGAAAATGTTCTTTATATAATAAGATTATGAAGTGGTTGTATGAAGTAAATTTAATTCTATTTTACATAAGAGTCGTATGAACCAAGTGAAATCTGTGCAAAAGGATAACTTTGTTTAGAGTTGCATAGATTGACATAAAAGATGTCTACAAAGCTAAGTTAACATGTAAGTATGGTAAGATCCATGTTATCATTGCTACACCTCACAGTGTGTATGATCAAATTAGATATTAAAACCAAATTTCTAAATAGGTATTTGCAAAGGGGTGTGTATACGACATAAGCACAAGGTTTTAATTAATATTTAATGATTACAATGATAATTTCAATCATGTGATGATAAAATGGTTTTCACTCGAGTTGTCGAGAAGCCATGTGTATACATGGATCTGAGTGGGAGTCGAAATTGCCACGTTTAGACATGAAATTCATTGGGAGAAATTGTCTTCTATATTGATGTCATATTACTCATTGAGGATGATAGGCTAACATTACCATCTATGAGGAGTGTTTTGGTTTTCAATTCTCAATAAAAGATGACATATTGCATTCTAAAATTCCAAATCTATTATGTCATAAGGAATTTTAAATTGGCACTTAGATAAGTATCTTGTATTGATAAGATTCTTTATCTATTTAATAATCAACAAGGTAGAGTAGGTTATTCATACTGATGAAAGTGGAATTACTATGATAGAGTCATAGTCATTCACTGAACCTAATGAGTTGTTGATCACATAAAATCGATTGCTAATGTTTCCGCCATTAGAATGATTATGTATGCCATTATATGCACGTGCTCTGATGAATCATATGCTTGGAGCATGATTGTAATACTACGGTTTTATGAGCCTCTGGGTACTCTATCGACTGAGCCTTACTCTGTTGAGTAAGGGTGTTTTGAATTTTAAAACAGTGTTCTGCCTGTTGGGTACTCGATATAGTAGCCTGGGCACTCGATCGAGTAAGCGGTACTCGATCGAGTACGTTGGTTGCTCTATCGAGTAGCTCGGTTTACGGGTAATGTTTTGTCGGGTTTTGTTAATAATGCGAATAGGTATATAAAGCTTTCTGTCATAAACACTAAACACTTTTATCAAACCTAATTACTTCAAAAGAAACTTCAACCTACGTACTTCGCATCTTTCGCATTATTGACAAATCCCGGAGCTTGAGAGGTCGGAATTCATCATCCTTTACATTCTTGTGATCCTTGCGTCGAGGGTAAGATCTACGTACCGATTTTATAGTATTTTATTAAGTTTGTTTAAACCCTAATTTGGGGGTTTGGGGGTTTTGTTGTCTTTTATGATTGTTAGTAATTGTATGATCATATGTTAGGAGGAGGATTCATAGAAGAGGAGTTTTGATAACAGTTGTTGAGACCGTCTGATTGTATTGCATTCCAGGTAGGGTTTCCCTACTCAGTATTAGTCACATGATGTGTTGGTTGTGAATTGTGATTGTTGAATATTATCGTACGAGTATTGTGACGGTTGTTGGGTTTGTTTGCTGATTAGTAGTTGTGATTGATTGTATCTGTCTGTGTTCTTCGGGGTGCGTCCCTGGCTGAGTGGAGTCACTTGCGGGAGTGGCTTCTGTTGGGGTTGGTGTCCTTAACAGTTAGTGCAAGGACTTATAAATCTCTATGAGGATCAAAGGGTATACTTTGTATCATAATCAGTTGATCCACGTTTATCAATAACGGTTGGCTTGCTAGATAAGTTTGACGTTATTGTCATACAGATGGCGGTGATCAACTGGTCCCTAAAAGTCACACCTATAGGATACGTTTTGAGTGATGTGACGGTATGAAAATACAGTCATGTAGATGCCAAATTTGACTAACCGATTAGTTCGAGTTATTTGACTAATAATTAGTCAAAATGTGATGTTGAGATATTATATTTAATACGGATTAAATATCATGTGCTAAAGGCGAACTAACTGATTAATTCGTAAAATTAAATATAAGCGTTTTATATTTAATTAAATGTATATTGAATATAATTATACAACTTTTGTTTTGTCGGACATGTATTAATAATTCAACTAACCCGTATTATTAGTTGATGCCTTAATTTCCGATAACCGATAATGATTTATAATGAAACGCGTCATATACACTTAGCGAATTATGGACCGGACCACAAGTTTAAGTGAAGAGGAAATGAAAAGCCCATTTCCCTCCTCTCACTCGGTTTGGCCGAGACCTACATAGACAAAAGGAAAGCTTCTCCTCTTGTCTAACCTAATATTCATTTTGCTAAAATAATTAGGGTTTTGGGAATTGTGCCTCCCGAATTCCGGATCTCTCATCCAACACAAACTCACAAAACAATCCCCTCGATATTGCAAGGCAATTAGGGGATTATCTCTAGCACAAGGGCATTACTCGGACATCTTGGGTGCAATGATTAGGAGGAGATCTAACTTGATCTCTCATTGCCTTTTGCACTAGGACCGAAGGTTATCTCTATATCTTTATCGTTTCATTGTGTTTTTCGTTTTATGACTATAATCACATGTAAATTTTGCGTTATAATCCTATAATTAAAAGGGTACTATACGGATATTACCCGACAGCTTCACGCCCATTATTGGCCTTCTGTGGAACCCGCCACAGAAGGGATGTGCACATTAATAAATTTGGGTTTATCGCTCGAGGAGTAACCTGTTGCGATGGGTACTCTGGCAGGTCTACACACTTTAGTGTGTAGTCAGTATTGTGGAGTTGGTGATGGAGTTCGGAGTATGTCTGTGACGATTGAGCTGTGTTGTGTGTTGTTTTGTTGAGTTATGTAAATTGTGTGATTAGTACTAACCCCGTTTAATTGCTTTAAAAACTGTGGTGATCCATTCGGGGATGGTGAGCAGTTGTTGAGCAGGTATGAGTCAAGATACAAGGGATAGCTGGGATGTGTCGCTATCAGATGATAGAGTCTTCCGCTGTAGTTTTGATAGTTTTTAGACAGTTGTTTTGAGACCATGTAAACTATATTTTGGCAGTTGGTTTTGGATTGTATTTACTCACTTAAACATTATGCTATTTAAATGTTGTTTCTTCATTGTCTTTTGATTATCATTGCCTCGAGAAACCGAGATGGTGACATCTTTATACCTGAGTGGTCCTGGTAAGGCATTTGGAGTATGGGGGTGTCACAATGATATGTTAATAACAAGTTAATTCGAATGAAGGTCATTTGAAAGCTTTAAATAACATCCTTTAAAGATTCTTGAGGAGAATTGAGGATTCGTTCTTATATTTGGATGATATACTAAGTTGTGTGTTGAAGGGTTGCACAAACTCTAGTTTCCAAACCTATAAGGATTTATTGAAATCCTAGGCTGATTTTATTGACTTAGGAGTAAGTAACTAGAAAATATTTTAGTTTCAACCATTGCAAGTTCTACAAACAGAATCTGAGTACATTGTTGTAAGATGGTTAACATAGGGACTAAAAGTAGATCCCTCTGCCAAAGACTTTATCACAAGTTATATGATAATAGTGGGAGCATCTTCCTAGCATAAGAGCCCAAGTCTAGTAAGAAGGCTAGACACCTACTTAGATAAATTCATGTCATTAGAAATACCATTGAATAGAAGGAAATAGCAATTCATAAAGTTGGACCGTATGGATACATGGTGTATCCACTTACCAAACTTTTATTGCACTTTAATTATAGATTATAAGATATGAAATAGTAATAAGGTATTGACTACTCATATATGATAATCGCATTTATCGTTCGAGTTTCTTTAAACTCATCCATTACTTTGTTATATCCAAATGGGTTGTTGAGACAATATTGAACCCCATTGAAGTGAATTGGATTGACATAGTATGCGCCCGTGGTTACTTATAGGAGGTGACGTCTCGAAGTAACTAGAGTGTGATGCGATTGATGGCAAGTTCAAGTGTCATAGGGTCATAGGGGATGACTAGTCGATCACATAGACAGACTGTATGAGACACTCTGTCGGGCAGTGACCGCTTATAGAGCTCTGGAAATTCATAAAGCCTGGTCGTGGCAAGAGCTACTATAATATTATTATGAGTCAATTATTTTGACTAGAGACTATTCGCCCAAGTTGGCACAAGTTTCTAATTGGCTTTGATTTATACTCTACGACTGTCGTAACTGAAGTCAAATGAGTATGTTTTGGGTCATGATGAATTGTGGCTATACGAAGGGAATAGTGCGATAGGAATTGTCCACCCCCTTGTCAGGGTTGTTTGAAATCTCAGGGCCACTCGAGGAGTAGTGAACTGAAAATGCGTGGCCAGGCTCGGAAGGTATCTACGGTAGATAATTTCGGTCAGACTGTTACTCTCTAGATCGAGGGAAGCACTCAAGATATGATCAAATGCAAGTACGACCTGCAAGACACCTTGCATTGAGTGGGAGATTGTAATAGGACAAGAGAATTGGTGACGCATACTTGTTTGTCTCGGACAAGTGGGAGTTTGTTGGAGTAAGTGTACTCAACAATAGTGCGATCACATGTTTAAAAATCATGATAAGAATACGTAAGGGATGATTCAATTATATAGTCAACTGGTCAACAGTAATCGGTAATGATTGGCTAACTAAAGTTTGACATTACTGTAGTTTGAAGATGGTGATCAGTTGATCCCTTAAGGTCACACCTATAGGACAATTACCTTAATATATAAGTCAATTAATTGTATATTGATACAAGTTAGTTAACTCCTTAAAATTGAACAATTTATGAGTAAGAATAAGTGTCTTATTATAATTTAATTAAATAAGATTCATTTTAGTAATTAAAAGATTTTATTACTAAAATTGATTATTGTTTATGAAACAATTGAAATAAGAATGATTGGTAAATTATAATTACAAAATGTTGTAGATTATATTTACATGACCCATTTTATTTACATGTAATTATGAATTACTAGTTGATTTATTGTATGAGATTTATTTTTATATAAATAATGATATTTAATAAGTTAAGTATGCATTAAAATGTCATGTGACTTATTATATGTCACATATCACACAATGATACAATTGACAAAGTTGACAAAATAAAATGGACTCCATTTTAATAAATGGACTGAAAAATGGAGGGTTTATAGGATAGTGGATGTTTTATTTAATTGTTAAATAAAACACCATCATAACCTATTTGTAAGTAGCCTTACATCTAGTTTCTTGTGAAGAACAAAAGAAAAAGAAGAGGGCATACATTGGCATTCTCTTCGCCCTCCAAAATCGGCACCCTCCCTATATAATAAGGGTTTGCCTCTTTTTTTTATTCATTCAATTCTTACAATATTGTATTGTGTAGTTTTCTTTCTCATCTCTCTAAAATAGTTTTAGAATCTATAAATATTGTTCAACCACTTTCTAATATCACATAATATTGCTAGTGTGTAGTATATATATATATATATATATATATATATATATATATATATATATATATATATATATATATATATATATTATTATTATTAAGAATGATTAAGGATATCTAATATATTAATCTAGTTAATTAGTATATTAGATTTTAAGGAAAATTGTTTTGGGTGCAACAAGACGAGAATCTCTTCACTTGAGATTTTTGGAGGATCATCCATTACATTTAAGCTGAAGATCAAATAAGAAAGGTGTCCTTATTTGTGCCCAAAATTTTGAACCATTAACAATGTAAGGAACATTGTTTTCTTTTTTATCTCTACTTTAGTTATGCATGCACTAGATCTTAAGAACTCATATTAAAATGTTAATTAGTTCACCATTAGAATAGTCTAATAATAGGTATATGAACCTAACAGTAAAATCCTATTTTATTTGGTGTCCTTTTATTTTGTACCATTAATGTAAGGTCTATATCAAAAGCACGTTCAAAACCGTCTTTAAAAACCATCTTTAAAACCGTATTTACAAAACAATGGGATCGCGTGGAGAAGAAACGCAAAGATCATCAGTGCGCCTCTTGAAGAATCGCGACATATGATGCGCCTCTTCCGAGGTTGCGCGCTCTCCCGCTCTCCTTCTTCTTCCTCGATCTTCTGCAATTTTCTATTTGTCTTATTTCTTTCGTGTCTTTTGTTCACCTCAGTATATAATCATGTTTTAACTAATCCTTTTCAAATTATAACGTTTAATTCGACTTAAATCCCTTATAATTCAATATTTGCGGGTTTTCATCATCTTATTCAAACCCGTATTTTAGAGGTTTGATTCGTTCATATCGATTCTCTGGAATTCATCTTTTGTTCATGCTTTTCTTTATTTGATTCTATTCAATCTTCAAGTTCAAATTTCGTTCTTTTTTTATTTCCAAACACGAAATTGTATAATCATGTAAATCGCTGTAAATTCTCATCTTTAATTTGTCTTATGACAATATTAGTATGCATGTAATCAATTAAATTACTTCTACTCAAGTTCTAGTATTAATAATCAATCTTAAATTACCAATGAACATTAACAATCCGCGGTTCTGACTTCACAGACAGAGCCAAATAGAGAACAGACGCAGGAAGTGCTGCGCCTCTTCCAAAGGATGCAGTAGCTGCTGCGCCTGTTCTGGGTTGGTTTCTGTCCTTGACTTGTTTCTCGCTTTGAGGTAGTTCCTAATTACGGTTTAAATCAACTATTAATAATATTATCACTGCTAATCCGACGTATTTTCATACTTTTACTTCTAATTTTATTTTCTTTTATTTTCTTCATCAAAATCCCGTTTTGAGCGTGCTTATGACGTAGATCAAATAATCCTTTGTAATCATTGTAATTTTAATCCTTGCAATTAATTTTATTATTTTATTATGTATGATTTATTTGCTTGGCCTTCACATGTAATTGAATCTAACGTCCAACTTCGACCCAAATTGTTTGCTAATTATGTGTTCACCGATATAGTCTAATTTCAGATGCTAGGATTAAAACATGTTTGTAGCATTGCATGCATTATATCGAAAACATATCAAATATGAGCAACTTCCCTAATCATTAGTGGAGGCTGCTATTGAAGAGGGCGGGATTAAGTGTTCGATTAAAGAGCTTCCTATTACGTACCCTCATCCCTTACTTTAGTTATCGTTGGACATCCGTGTCCATTGGCATCTTTGAGAGTCATTCTAGATATAGAATGCTAAGGGTAACGAGTTCTTAGTGTCTATGTCATTACTTTGTGTCTTGACATGGCACGAGGTATTCGAACGGTTATAATTTTCCATAGAAATTGGTGGCGACTCCACAAATGCAGGCTTATTCAACCCTTCACCGGTTTCAATGCCTCGAAACTATGTAGAATTCCGTCTCGAAAACAAGACTAGAAGGATGCTCAAAGGTGAATTTTGTAAAGTGTTTAGGCTCAAGAGACATGACCGGTCATAAAGAAGCCATTCGAATTTGATGCCGAACCAATTTGGCTAACTATCTCTGGTCGTAAGTTCACTACTTTCAAAGAGTGTCATGCCTTGTACATTCATCATCCGGGTTAAAGGTGTTGGCACAAGTTCGTGGCAAACACTTTGATTGCTTGGAAGGAAGCTAATTACTTGACGAAATTAGACTTTGTTTACCTTGAGTCTTTCTTGAATATTGGTGGGAAACCCAAAAGTGAATACAATATCCTTCAACTATTGATCAAAAGATGGTTGGAAATTGAGAATGGTAAAGAGGGAGCGACTTTCATTGTTAATGGAGGATTGCTGACAAGGTTGGCAAGACATTTTAACCCGGATTTCAACAAGGATAACACTTATAAAGCGGTTAAAGGGAGCCACCTTCTTCACATGAGCAATTTGATTCACAAGTTTCAATGGGTCAAGCATTATAACTTGGACCATACCTATGAATGGCTCATCAGGGATGCTAACTCCATTATCCTACCAAGCAAGATTTGTGGAATCTCCATCCACCGGACTAACTAACTTATCCCCGTTTTCAAGCAAGCCAAGACCATCATCAAACAACAAAGAAATAAAAAAGAAGAGCCCTCCTCCTCCATTGTTACACCACCTTATCCATTTGCCTACCAAGAG
This sequence comes from Silene latifolia, assembly GCF_048544455.1. Classification (NCBI taxonomy): domain Eukaryota; kingdom Viridiplantae; phylum Streptophyta; class Magnoliopsida; order Caryophyllales; family Caryophyllaceae; genus Silene; species Silene latifolia. The sequence continues at coordinate 90,039,709 of NC_133528.1, forward strand.
TTCAAACCGAGAGATGTTACGGTGGGCAATGACTACTTGACCCAACTAATGCAACATATGTATAGAGAAGCTTACAATGATCGGGTCAATGTATATTATGCCCAATATCCACCCCTCTACCATCTTGCTAGGCAAGGACTTCTTGATCGTTCGAGTTCTTTGCCGGATTGGGTGGATAAGAAAGTGTTTTTTCCTAGTGCTTCTCAAGATGAAGATAGAGGTACAAGAGGAGAGGAGGAAGTTGATGATGTGAGCGGGGAAGGTAGTGGGTCTTGCCAAGAAGATGGGGAAGAAGAGCAAAGTTCAAGTGAAGAAGAAGATGAGGGTGAAACCTCCGGTTCAATGAAGGTAGATGATGATGATGAGGATGTTGTGATGAGCGACAATTGATGGTAGACAAACCATGAAAGAGGTGTTGGAGTAAGTGTCCCCGACAATAATGCGATCACAATTGTCGATCATATTGATCACATATTTAAATCTCATACCAAGAATTTGACATTACTGGCTAGAGTTTGACATTACTGTCGTGCGACGGTGGTGATCAGTTGATCTCTTGAGGTCACACCTAAAGGACGATTCCCTTAATTAAAAAGGTTAATTAATTGTATGCCGATACAGATTAATTAATTCCTTAAAATTGAACAAATTATTACCATAAGAGTGAAAATGACATCTTATTATAATGTGATTAAATAAGATTTTATTTAGTAATTTAAGAAGTTATATTACTAAAATTAATCGGTGTTTGCGAAACACGCGAGATAAGAATGATGAGTTAGTTATAATTACAAGATGTTGTGAATTACACTAACTAGTGATTAAATGACCATTTTATGTAAAAGTAATTTTGTATTACTAGTCAATTTGTTAAATGTGATTTATTTAATTTGTAAATGATATTTAATTTGTTAAATATGCATTTTAAATTAAAACATGACATAAGACATGTCACATGTCACATGACATACAATTGTACAATTGACAAAAATAAAATGGACTCCATTTTACTACATAAACCGAAATATTGGTGAGCTTTAGAGTAGTTTTGTCTTTTTCCATTTGTCTTATTCATTTGTCCAAAATGCTTGATAGTGACATGACTATGGACAAATGCTTACACAATTTGTCTTGTGAAGACAAAAAGGAAAAAGAGAAATGGTCTTGATGGCCATTGTACCAACCGGTTTTTGGTGAGAAAAACAGAGAGGATTTTTCTCTATTATTCATAGAAATTTAGTATGTTGTCACATGCAATTTTACAAGATGTCTGTAAAATAATAGGCTATATTGAAGTCTTTATGCATGATTTATGAATTTTTGATGAAAAATAGCATAAATAGTGACTTAATTAGTGAATAATTGCTAAAACATACTTCATGACTAAGGAAAAACGTCACATATTGCATTTTATTATCTTTTTCAGATCGAGAATTGAAAAGTTGATGAATATAATTTTTCTCATGATTTTATGATTATAATTGATAAATCCCATAAACCGCAACATAGTTTTTCCGATAATTTTTCCGAAATTTTAACCTAAGTTTTCGAACATTATGAGTGTCATGGTATTTTTCCAGAATGTTCATGAGTTTAAAATTCAAATTTCAAATTTATTTGAAATTTTTGTGATTTATTTGAAGTTTATAGCATTTTATTGTAATTTTGAGTCCATTAATGAACAATTTTAAGAAATATAAGTTAATTATAGTCAAATAGTTAGTGGAGACTAATTTTGAGTCCTAAGTTGGTTAGGGTAATTAACTTGTACATAAATATGATTTTATGTAATTTATTGTGATTTTAAAAGGTTGAATCACGCAAATCCGTAAAAACCGTTTAATATACGATATTGGTGTTGGAATATGTGTCCTCCGACAATAATGCGATCACAACTGTTGATCATGATGATCACATGTTTAAGTCTCATTTTAAAGAATACAATTGGGAAGTAATATTTTACTCTCAACTGATCCACACATATCGGTAATGATTGGCTGACTAGAGTTTGACATTACTGTCGTGCGACGGTGGTGATCAGTTGATCCCCTTAGGTCATACCTAAAGGGTAACACACTTAATTGATCATTTAATTGATCGTATGACGATACGGGTCAATTAAATTTCTTAAAAATTGACGGACGATTTTGGAAGTAAAATTTACGTATCTCATTTTAATCTGATTAAATAAGATACGGTCTAAGTAATTGAATTGTTTCGTTACTTAGATGAAATTATTGTTTAAGGAAACAATTGCATTTGAATGAATAAATTTTTATAAATACAAGTTATTGTGATTTATAATGGGTAAAATATTTTGGTACAAGTAATTATGAATTACTAAGTCGGTTTTTTGTATATGACGTATTTTTGTTAATACGTTGATTTTTAATATGTTAAAAATACATAACAATTTTATGTGACATGTGACATGTGACATATGACAAATTGACAATTTGACAAAGGTAAAATGGAGTCCATTTTATCCATGTATACCGAAATTAAGGGAGGATTAGACAAATATTGTGTTGATTATGTTAGTGGTAAGCATAATCATTTCCTACTAAACTAGCCATGCAAAACCTAGTGGTCATTGTGAAGACAAACTAGTGCATGCATTGGTCCCTTCTCTTCCCCCCCTTACCCGGTTTTTCATAGGAGCAAAGCGAAGGGTTTTTGCCTTATAATTTATCATATGCACTACATTAAACATTAGTTCATTAGCTCATTCATTCATACATCTAAAAATAAGAATTTTGGAGAGATAAAAAGCTTCCTTTTTCTTCCTCCTCTCAACCGAAATATAGAGAGACAAAATGATATTTTGGGGTCAATTTTTATGCAAAATTAGTATTATTCTAGTAATAATAATATTAATTTTATTAAGATTGTTATCTTGGGTATAATACTTTTGGGAGGGATTCTCTTCTTGAATCCTTGTTCATCCACTAAGGAAAGCTCAAGAACAAGAGAGTAGGAGAGCTCTCTTGTGCCCATATAAACCGAAATATCAATGTGAGATGATGATTTCTTCTTTATTTATTTTGTAGTTTGCATGCATAAGATCACCTCTAATTTTATGACTAAATTAAAATAAAATATATATGAATATGTTAAGTATAGAGATATAGATTTCCAACAAGCGGTATCAAGAGCCTTGGTTGTTTGCATGCAAATCGGTTATAGTTTTTCCGAGTTATACGATTAACATATAAAACTTGTAAATTTTGTGTTATTATGAAATATCACGAAATAAATTTATGCATGTTAAGTTTATAGTCCTAAAATGTTTTTAGGATATTTTGGTTATTTTATGGATTTTTATTGTTCATCTTATAATATAATGGCATTAAAAATGTGATTTTATGATTAAAATGTCATTTTCGGACTAAAATCAGCTAAACTTCGAATTTTCCAGTGATTTTTGGATATGTTATCACATGTATTATTTTTAGATGACCTGTAAATTTTCATAATTTGTGGAGTTCTTATGCTCGAAAAATGGATTTTTCATGTTTAAAATCGGATTTAGATGAAAAATAGGTTAATATGAGATAAATTTCGAATCTGGTCATAGAAATTTAGTATGTTGTCACATGCAATTTTAAAAGATGTGTGTAAAATAATGGGCTATATTGAAGTCTTTATGCATGATTTATGAATTTTTGATGAAAAATAGCATAAATAGTGACTTAATTAGTAAATAATTGCTAAAACATACTCCATGACTAAGGAAAAACGTCACATGTTGCATTTTATTACCCATTTAAGATCTAAAATTGAAAAGTTGATAAATATAATTGTTCTCATATTTTATGATTATATTTGTTAAAACCGATAAACCGCAACATTGTTTTTCCGGATAAAATTTCGATTTTTTTTTTAACCTAAGTTTTTGAACATTATGAGTGTCATGGTATTTTTCCAGAATGTTCATAAGTTTAAATTTCAAATTTTGAATTTATTTGGATTTTTTTTGTGATTTATTTGAAGTTTATAGCATTTTATTATAATTTTAAGTCCATTAATGAACAATTTTAAGAAATATGAGTTAATTATAGTCAAGTAATTAGTGAAGACTAATTTTGAGTCCTAAGAGGTTAGGGTAATTAACTTGTGCATAAATATGAATTTATGTTATTTTTGCGATTATAAAACGTTGAATCACGCAAATCCGTAAAAACCGTATAATATACGATATTGGCTCCTTAAAGGCGATTTAGCTTAAAATTGGGCATGTTCATACATATTATAATGCTGCATTTTATTTATGATTGTCATAATTTTATTTTATGTAATTTTTTGAATTATGTAATTTTACTTAGTATGGCCTTAGTTTTTAATTGGTATTACCCGAAATGTATGGGAATATCGATTCGGTTGTAATTTATTGTGATCTCGTATCACCGTTTTGTAATTTAATAGATTTATTTTATTTTAATTACAAATGTATAATAGGAAATTATGTAATTTGTTATGTAATTTATTTATTCCGGAGTTCCTTGAAGATGGTGTCACAAAAGATGGCGATACATAAAGACGGTGTTACCTCGAGATGCGTGCCACAACCGAAGTGATAGGGACCAATGGAGTTGGTTTCCGAATATGTAATAGTTAATTAGATTTTCTATTTTTAGGAAGGCCATACTAGGATTTTTATGCTTTGCATTTTATTTATATGTTGCATGCATCGCTAAATCGCCATAACTAAAACATGCATTATCATTTAATCGAGTATATCGACCGTGTCAATTAGAATTATCGTAGTTCACCGCTTTAGTTCACTTAAAACTTCATAGATAATAAATTGACATGACCTCTCGCTAAAACAATCAATTGAGACATAGCCTTACCAAATAGTAGAAACCATGAAAACCTATTTCGTGAGGGAGTGCACTCGGCCATCCCGGGGTACAAACCTTGTTACGTAGGGGAAGTGGGTGATAAATGTCTATCCACCGAATTCGTGTTGATGAGGGTTTCATCGGCCATCCCGTGCCCAAATTAATGTGAATTTGGATCATGGACACATTTATTCGAAATTTGGATTGACCTCAACGGAAGTATTCGTGACCATAGTCACATGTGTTCCGGGCTATAGATAAACATTAGAGTAATTTTATTCACCAAGGGTTCTAAAAGTAGAATCGATTAAGCGTTAATCCACCGAGTTATATTGATAAGGGTTTCATCGGCTATTCCGTGCCTAAGTTGATATGAATTTGGGTCTTGGAATCATTTATCTAAGTTGGGTAGAGGTCACTAGATGAATGCAATAAAACTTGTTTAAATTAAATTTTTACGAGTATTATTATTAAAACGACACATGTTTTATTCCTTCTATATTTTGTTTTGTAGACCCATCTTATTTCTCATAACAAATGGCAAATCCAAACACCAACGCCACGCCTCTCACTAATACTTCATGGCTCCGATCCTTTATGGATCGATGTAAACTTGAAAAGAATGGGTCAAATTTCTCCGATTGGGATGCCCAACTCAAACTAACCGCCCAAGGTGACGACAAGCTTCGTTACCTTACCGAGGCCTCTCCACCCGAACCTAACACTAGGTCGACCGCCGCCACTAGGGAAGCATATGAGGCTTACCATAAGGAGTCCGCCGCAATGAAAAACGTGTTGATCTTTGCGATGGAGGCGGATCTCCAAAGGAGAGCCTTTAAGATGGGCACCACTAATGAGATTTACTCCAAGCTTGTGACAATGTTTTCACAAACTCCGCGGGTCGTCCAATATGAGGCGGCTGCGGCATTCTTTGATCGACTTCAAAGAGGGCCAAAAGGTTAGCCCTCATGTGCTCAAATTAATGGAGCTAGTCGAGACGTTGAAAATTCAAAAGGTTGAAATCCCCAAAGAACTCATTGTTGATAGGATTCTACACTCCTTATCCAAAGTCAAGTCATATGTTCAATTCCGGGTGAATTTTAACATGCAAGACAAGGATGTGTCTCTTGAAGAATTGCACAAGTTACTTGTGCAAGCCGAAAGGGACATGGGGTTAAATGTGAACCCACCCAAGGATGTGCTTAACATTAGCACTAAAAGCAAGGGGAAGTTCAAGAAGAATGGGAGGAAGGGTAAGAAACAAGCTCCCACTTTCACCAAAGCTAAGACTAATGAAGCTAGCACTTCAAAAATCAAGAAGGGTCCTCTTGATAAATGTCATTATTGTAATGGTGTTGGACATTGGAAAAGAAATTGTTCCAAATACCTTGGTGATATTAAGGCTGGAAAGATTACTCTAGTAGGTAAATGACTATCCTTTCTTTTATGTTTCTATTTCAACTATGGTATTGTGATACAAAGTTGTGATAATGTATCCCCTTTTTATTGTAAATAGGGCCTACACCAAGCAAGGACAAAGGAAAAGAAAAGCAAGCTTGAGAAACCATCGAGAAGCTAGGAATAGCTTCCATGAAGCTTTGCTTTTTATTGTCTTATTTTAATTATGTTTCGGATTTTAGAACCTTTTAATTTCCGTGTTCGACATGGAAATGTATTTTGGATAATGGTGGCTTGGTTTGCAACCCTAGTCACCCGTTTTATCGTTTCATCCTTGTTCTAAAATTCGTCTTTACATGCTTGCTCGTAGAAACATATGATTATTCACTTAAAGTAATCTAATATACAATTATAATGATAGGATTCATTATATGTCCACATGCTTGAGGCTTGTGTATGATCATTTACAAAGTGTCATTGAGTTTATGAACTCTCTTAAAGGAATGTCAATCAACCAAGTACACTTACAAAATCTAAAACTATTAGTCAAACCTATGAGTTAGTCCTCCTTATACTTCAAATCATTATTTGTGTCCCATAAGCTATCTTTGAATCTCTAGTGTATTTATTCTAAAGATAGAGTGGGAGAAAATGAGGACACAACACCAAGATAAATTTGTGTACTTGTGTATACGAGATCTACGCAAGGAAGAATGATTTGAATAAAGGTATATCTATTTATATAGTATACCCAATAGATGAGATCTATGGTATCAAATAAAGCTACATGACAAAAGAGACCAAGTGAAGTAATCAAAGGAATATTTTCTCAAGATAACTACACGAGGAGACCAAAAGAAATTTTGGAAGAAAAATGACTAATATAAAGTCTTAACAAGAGTTTTGACTAGTTTATGATAAATTTTGACCAATAGTTTCAACCTTGATATTTACTTAAGTGCCTAAATGAATCAAAGTAACATCCTAGGAAATAAACAAGATTTATGACTAGAGGTTGCAAGGATTGATATACCGATATCTTTAATAGCTAAGTTTTAACCACGCTAATGTCATTACTTAACCTTATTATGAAAATTAAATGGTTAAACCTCCTTCCAAAAGGGTATTTCGAAGGACGTGTTTTAGATATTATTTATATTTGAATAATGACATTGCTACAAATAATTATGATATGAATAAGTTAGAGATTAAAATCTCTTTCCATAAGGTTCATATGAGACCACTTCAAAATAGGTATTTTGAAAGGATATGATGGGAACATATATGGCTTTATCTTAATAACTTGGCAATGCAATATATATTCCAATTCTTGAAATGTTTCGATTGAGTAGTAAATTTCGAAACATGTGGAATTGAGTGGGAGTTGGAAATTATCATGTGAAGACATGGGATTTAGTGGGAGCAATCATCTTGTAAAAGTTTATAACTCATCACTCATTGAAGAATGACGAGCTAATACCTTCTTTCACAAAGGAGTATTTGAGTTTTCAATTCTGGATGAAAATGGACTATGATGAATCCAATCACATCATGAGATGTTGGATAAGTATTGAGAGATACACATCGAATCAACGAGAAACGTAGGTTATTCATGTAAATGAAAACGGAATTGCCATTAGCAGTCATGGTCGTTCCTTGAACCTAAGAATGGTTGATCTCATGATTATTAGTTACTAATGTTTCCGCCATTAGAATAATCATGTCCATGTCCAATTATGATTCATATGCATAAAAGCATGATGAATCGTTGACGAGCCATACAAGAAACGTCATGAATTCTCGAGTTTGATAAGCGATTTCAGTGTTTGACAAGAAGACTCTGTTGTGTGTCAAGAGGTTGCACATATTACAGTTCGAACACATGTAAGGATTTATGAAAATCCTAAGCTTTTCAAGCTAAAAGGAGAAATAGGAAGTTTGGAAAGATACTCAGTTGAATAAGAAGTTACTCAAAACTATTTTTCCTAATATGTTAGGACTTGTGAGAAGTGCTAGGCTAATCAACTTGACAATTGTTTCAAGATTCTACAAAACATATACCGAGTGCATTGTGTGTGGGTAGAATACTTGATCAGTACAAGTTATATCATTCACCACAAATTCGTTTGTTATGTGATAATCGACAAAGAAGTTCTTTCAAGGAAAGGAGCCGAAACCGAGGTTGTGAACCTAGATTTGTACTTGGTAAGGTTCATGCTATGATAGATAACATGAACGTAAAGGAAAATGCGATAAAAAGAAGTTTGAACACATGGACACTTGATATGTTAAACTTCTATTGCAATTAACAAGTGTTTACATACTTATGTTATGCATCACAAGGTTGTAATATAGTATTGACCACCCGAGTGTGATGTCGACATTTGTCGTTTGAGTTGTTATTAACTCACCTTATACTTTGTTATATCCAAACGGGTTGTAGAGACAATTGAACCCCGTTAAAGTGAACACGGATTAGCATTGTATTTGCCCATAGTTACTTACATGAGGTGACGTCTCGAAGTGACTAGAGTGTGATGCGATTGATGGCAAGTTCAAGTGCCATAGAGTCATATGAGAATGACTAGTCGATCACATAGGCAGACTGTTAGGAACATTATGTCGGGCCTTATGACCGCTTATAGAGTTCTGGCAAATTTATATAGCCTGGTCGTGGCGAGAGCTACTATAGTATTCTTATGAGTCGATTCTTTTGACTAAAGACTATTCGCCTAAGATGGCACAGTTTCAGATTAACTTTGATTTGTGTTACTACAACCTTCGTAAATGGGGTCAAATGGGCATATTTTGGGTTATAATGGCTGTGGCTAGTCGAAGGGAATGAGTACGATAGGAATTGTCAACCCCTAGTCAGGGTTATAACAATATCTCAAGGTCACTCGAGGAGTAATGAACTGGAAATGCGTGGCCACGCTCGGAATGTATCCATGGTGGATAAATCCGGTCAATCAGTTATTCTCCAGATCGAGGAAACCACTCTCGATATGATAACTTGCAAGTACGACCTGAAAGATACCTTGCATTGAGTGGGAGATAGTAATAGGACAAGAGAATTGGTGACGCACACTTGTCGAGGACAAGTGGGAGATTGTTGGAATATGTGTCCTCCGACAATAATGCGATCACAACTGTTGATAATGATGATCACATGTTTAAGTCTCATTTTAAAGAATACAATTGGGAAGTAATATTTTACTGTCAACTGGTCCACACATATCGGTAATGATTGGCTGACTAGAGTTTGACATTACTGTCGTGCGACGGTGGTGATCAGTTGATCCCCTTAGGTCATACCTAAAGGGTAACACACTTAATTGATCATTTAATTGATCGTATGACGATACGGGTCAATTAAATTTCTTAAAAATTGACGGGCGAATTTGGAAGTAAAATTTACGTATCTCATTATAATCTGATTAAATAAGATACGGTCTAAGTAATCGAATTGTTTCATTACTTAGATGAAATTATTGTTTAAGGAAACAATTGCATTTGAATGAATAAATTATTATAAATACAAGTTATTGTGATTTATAATGGGTAAAATATTTTGGTACAAGTAATTATGAATTACTAAGTCGGTTTTTTGTATATGACGTATTATTGTTAATACGTTGATTTTTAATATGTTAAAAATACATAACAATTTTATGTGACATGTGACATGTGACATATGACAAATTGACAATTTGACAAAGGTAAAATGGAGTCCATTTTATCCATGTATACCGAAATTAAGGGAGGATTAGACAAATATTGTGTTGATTATGTTAGTGGTAAGCATAATCATTTCCTACTAAACTAGCCATGCAAAACCTAGTGGTCATTGTGAAGACAAACTAGTGCATGCATTGGTCCCTTCTCTTCCCCCCCTTACCCGGTTTTTCATAGGAGCAAAGCGAAGGGTTTTTGCCTTATAATTTATCATATGCACTACATTAAACATTAGTGCATTAGCTCATTCATTCATACATCTAAAAATAAGAATTTTAGAGAGATAAAAAGCTTCATTTTTCTTCCTCCTCTCAACCGAAATATAGAGAGACAAAATGATATTTTGGGGTCAATTTTTATGCAAAATTAGTATGATTCTAGTAATAATAATATTAATTTTATTAAGATTGTTATCTTGGGTATAATACTTTTGGGAGGGATTCTCTTCTTGAATCCTTGTTCATCCACTAAGGAAAGCTCAAGAACAAGAGAGTAGGAGAGCTCTCTTGTGCCCATATAAACCGAAATATCAATGTGAGATGATGATTTCTTCTTTATTTATTTTGTAGTTTGCATGCATAAGATAACCTCTAATTTTATGACTAAATTAAAATAAAACATATATGAGTATGTTAAGTATAGAGATATAGATTTCCAACAATTGGCTCCTTAAAGGCGATTTAGCATAAAATTGGGCATGTTCATACATATTATAATGCTGCATATTATTTATGATTGTCATAATTTCATTTTATGTAATTTTTGAATTATGTATTTTTACTTAGTATGGCCTTAGTTTTTATTGATATTACCCGAAATGTATGGGAATATCGATTCGGTTGTAATTTATTGTGATCTCGTATCACCGTTTTGTAATTTAATAGATTTATTTTAGTTTAATTACAAATGTATAATAGGAAATTATGTAATTTGTTATGTAATTTAATTATTCCGGAGTTCCTTGAAGACGGTGTCACTCAAGAAGGCGATACATAAAGACGGTGTTGCCTCGAGATGCATTCCAAGAACCGAAGTTCAAGGAACCAATGGAGTTGGTTTCCGAATATGTAATAGTTAATTAGATTTTCTTTTGTAGTAAGGCCATACTAGGTTTTAATTTATGCTTTGCATTTTATTTTATGTTGCATGCATCGCTAAATTGCCATAACTAAAACATGCATTATTTTTTTAATCGAGTTTATCGACCGTGTCAATTACAATTATCGTAGATTCACCGCTTTAGTTCACTTTTAACGTGATAGATAATAAATTGACATGACCTCTCGCTAAAATAATCAATTGAGACTTAGCCTTACCAAAAAGTAGAAACCATGAAAACCTATTTCATGAGGGAGTGCACTCGGCCACACCGGGGTACAAACCTTGTTACGTAGGGGAAGTGGGTGATAAATGTCTATCCACCGAATTCATGTTGATGAGGGTTTCATCGGCCACACCGTGCCTAAGTTAATGTGGGTTTGGATCATGGACACATTTATTCGAAATTTGGATTGAACTCAACAAAAGTTTTTCGATAAGGGTTTCATCGGCCACACCGTGCCCTTATCGGATGTGTTTTGGGCTAAAGATAAATGTTAATGTAATTTTATCGACCAAGAGTTCTAAAAGTAGAATCGATTAAAGAGTTAATCCAACGAGTTATATTGATAAGGGTTTCATCGGCCACACCGTGCCCAAGTTAATATGAATTTGGATCTTGTAATCATTTATCATAGTTGGGTAGAGGTCACTATGTAAATGCTATACTTGTTTAGAAGTATTATTATAACTATAAATGTTAGTTTTCATCATTCTGTTGTCGTATTGTTCTATCTCTTTACCTCAATTCATATACGATATCATTTCGATTTTTGATTCAAATCTCTAGGGGTGTTCATTCGCGGTTCGGTTCACCGAACCTCTAATTTAATTCGGTTCGCACACGGTTCGGTTCGGCAAAACTCCGAACCTAAACCGCACCGTTAGAAACGGTTATAAATGGTTCGGTTAACCACTTTAAACGGTTATTAGCGGTTCGGTTACCGGTTAACCGATAAACGTTCTACATTACGTTTTTTTCAGTTTTCGTTAATTTTTGGGAATTTTTTCTAATAGTTTAATTAAATTTTCATTATATATTATACCCAACAATAAAGTTAATAAGCTAAACTTTAGCATTAATCAATTTAAGAAATTTTAAATTTGGATACACTAAGAAAATTAAACCAACGAATAGTTTTTTAAATAATATTTTAATTTTTTGCTTACTTTTTTGTGAAACGGTTCGGTTCGCGGTTAACCGGTTATCTAAAATTGCGAACCTTAACCGAACCTCTTCCATAATAAAGTTAACGGTTCGGTTCAAAGAACCGCTTTGTCGAAACGGTTCGGTTAATCGAACCTTAAAAATGGACGGTTTTTCGGTTTTACAGTTCGGTTATTGCGGTTTGGTTTATTCTGAACACCCCTACAAATCTCCATTAAAACATCGTAACTAAAGACAAATATGAATTTGCTTCTATAACCTCATATGAACCATTGCTAAGGATCTCTTGTAAAGAGTATAGATTAAAGTTATTCATTATCAAACGGGTTTTTGATTCTTGACTAACACATCTACTTACAATGGATTATTTTTCATAAAGTAAGAATGACGAGAGGGAAGGCATTACAAGAAGAAATCGCTCGAAAACCGAACCAAGGGTTGCTCCTTTGGCTCTGAAAATATACTAGATGGAACGGCGTCGAAAAAACAAGTGATCTAGGCTTTTGAATCACTCCAATAGGAGTCCGGATGAGAAAATGACGTCCGTTTTACAATCCGAGCTCAAACAAAGAAGCTGTTCGCCAAGACGCCCGTCTTCCCCTCAAGACGCCCGTCTTCCTCAAGACGCCCGTCTTCCCCACAAGACGCCCGTCTTTTGGCTGGGAAAAACAAGAAAATTCACTGGAAGAGAATCCGCCCGTCTTCTCAAGAATCCGCCCGTCTTCTCAGGAATCCGCCCGTCGTCTCAGAAGACGCCCGTCTTCCCCCAAAGACGCCCGGGCAGAATCTCCCCCGTCTTCCCCCAAAGACGCCCGGGCAGAATCTCCAGAATCCGCCCGTCTTCTCTCAAAGACGGCCGGGCCAAGACCACCGAATCCGCCCGTCCTGACCCCAAGACGCACGGATTCCAAGGCAGCACAATTTCGTCTTCTTCAAGCCTCAAATGAAAGATGCCCATCCTTCGAAAAATACCGGCGTTTCCTTGCTCAAATCTAAAAAGTGTAATTACTAATCTAGCCTTAGTTAACCTAATGAATCCCTACTATATATACCCCATTTATAATAATCAAACCATCATGTTTTTAGGGTAGAAAATCCTTCTTTAGATTAGATTAGGAGTAGATTAGAATAAATTACTCTTTAATCTTTCCACAAATCTCACATTAATCTCTCCTTAATTATTGTTCAAGTTTATTATTCAAGTTTATTATTGGGTAATTGAAGATTATTGGGTTTATTGGGAGATTGACAACCTTCCATCAATCATCAAGTTCTTCTATTATTCTTTGCTTTATTGTTTGGATCATCTCAAGTTGGTATAATTCTTTTACTCTTTACTCTTTATTGTTCATTTCTTCATTCTATTATCATGTTTATACTTGTTGTGATGATTGACACCATTAATGACATGTTTCCCATGATAATGAGTGAGTAGTCTCTTAGGGATTAGTGGGTAATTAATGGAAACCAACATGGGATTGATTCATGCTTAATCTAATATGTTTTCACAATTAAATTGCTTGCTTGTTGTGATGTCAATTTTATGCACATGTTATGTTTGATGAAATGCCAAGCCTATGAATCCTTGCATTTACAACCATCTCTTATCTACTCAACTTGACTTGTAAGATATAAACCAACTCGAGTCTTGTTAGACCATGCATAGAAGTTGAATAGGAGGAAAGTAAGTCGACTTGTAGGTGTTGTACAATCTAATCGATTCGGCTCTGGGACCCAACTCTTCCTATGAACCGTAAGACATAAACCAACTCGGTTCCTCCACAACATTAATTGCTTGAAACTTTGTAAACATGTTTGTATGATCAACGCCATGAATCCCCCTATGACCCCTTGATGTCCTAGCACTTTTAGTCATTTGTTTACATCTCTCTTTTATTGTTTGCTTTACTTTATTGCTTGCTTTAGTCTAGGACACAACTACAAATCTAAATCAATCGTGACACTAGCATAAATTGAGATAGATAGACATAGAACCCAAAGCACACCGTCCCATGGATCGACCTCGACTTACCGCTAACTAGTAGTTTGTTGAGTATTATAAATGTGTTGGATTGGATGTGACCCGACGACATCACCCATATCAAAATGGCGCCGTTGCCGGGGATGGTGCTATGTGATTAAGTTCTTACTTGTTTGTCTATTTTGATTTTGCTTTCACCTTGAGGAACTTGTTCCTCAAGGATTGTTCTTACCGTTTTTGTGTAGTTTCCATGTTGTAGTTATTTCCTTGTCTTAGCTATGATGGCTCAAGACTTGACTTATGGAGTATGTGGTGGATCTTTTGAGTATGACTATGGGTATGGGGAGTTTGAGGAGCAAGTCAACACAAACCTACCTTACACCTCATACAATGAAAATCCTAACTACTACCCCAACTTTCCCCACCAAAATCACCACATCCAATACCCACAACAACCAACCATCCAAAACTCACTTTACAACCAATTCCAAATGCCACAATACAACCACTTTCACACCTACCCACAACAAGAAGATGAACCCATTCAAAATGTGATTCTCCAAATGATGGGAGATCAACAAAACTTCTTCAAACAAATGCTAGAAGAGAGCCAAAGAAGGGACATTGTTCTTCAAGGCATTGTTACTCAAGGTGAGGAGTTGGAAATTCAAATTGCCCAAATAAAAGAAACCCAACTAACTACCCCTCACCATTCTTTAGACATTGACCATGAATGTGAGTTTGAAGGAGTTACCTTTGATGAGAAGTGGGAAGAGCCAACCTCATTGAGCTCTTGTGAGTATGAAAGTGTGGTATTTGATGATGAAGATATGAGGTTGAGTAAGCCAAATACTCTTAGCCTTTGTGAGTATGAGGGTGTGACTTTTCATGTGAACATTGAGGTGTTGGAGAAAGAGTTGGTGAACAGGAGTGAAGCCCCCATTTATGATTCTTATGGAGATAGCGACGATGACAAGCCTATGGAAGAAGCTTGTGCGGAATATGTGTCTTGCATTGAAGAAGAGGAATGGAGTTGTGAGATTGTCTCACTTGAGGAGCCCTCCTTGAGAAGTTTGAGGTATGCATCCATGAAGAAGATGAACTCCTCTTTCCTATTGACCATAAAGACCTTTTCGCACCCACCATGGAACCTATGATTGTTGGAGATGATAGGGTGGACCTTCTCCAAAAGGTCAAAACATCATATAAAGGGTACTTGGTGGAGAAGCTCAAGAACAAAATTGCAAATGAACGTGCTTGTGGAAATTTTGCACCCACAACATCAACCCCTAAGGTATCCGGTCATCAATGTTATGAGAATTCTTCTTCTACCTTGGAAGGATTGAATAATCAAAGCGCTATCATCATCACCAAAATTAGAGGAGAAGGTGGCAAGTGGAAATCTCCGGATGAAAATAAGCCATACTTCATACCTAGTGTTGACAAGAATCATGGGCTTATTGGTTTGAAGCATCATGAATATTCAAGTGCCAAGAAGGGAAAGAAAACAAGAATGAATGACAAAGTCCCTTGGCCAAGCTTCGTCTTGAAGTTAAGCAAACCATACTTATGCTTATTTGGAGCTTGTTCACAAGCTTTTGATCTTCTACTAAGAGCCTTGAGCTCTATGGACAAGAACCTTTACAATTTGAACATAGTTTGGTGGAGTCCTACCTCAAACCACCATTTGTAAGATATCCTTTCCTTTGACTTTGCATTACATTTACACTTGCATTTAGTTATATACATATACATTAAGCTTGCATTTGTATTATATATCATATTGCATTTACATTAGTTAGTTCATATAGTATAGTTGTATTGTAATATATCTCACATGATTCATGTAGATAGTTGCATATAGACTAGAATTCATGCATAGTCACTAATGACCAATCCTATTCTTTTCTACACTAGATATAGTGTTTAAATCGGTTTGGGGAGGTTTGATCATAGGTGACCATAGTTTACTAGAAATCATGCATCATATAGTATAGTTTAGATTGCATTCATTTGTTATATATGTCATATAGAAATGCATTTAGTTAGAGCATGCATTCATTCATATCATATCATTGCATTTGTACTTTATTTCAAAAAAAATCAAAAAATTCAAAAACATGTATTTCCTTTTTAGTCCTACTCCTACATGTACATTGAGGACAATATCCAAAATAAAGTCGGGGATGGGAATTTATATTCCAAAAATGATAAAAATTGAAAAATTTTGAAAAATACAAAAACATGTCTTTTTAATCTCATAAAATCAAAAACCATAAAAATTTGAAAAAATTGAAAAACCAAAAACAAGTTCATTTCCTTTGTAGTGTAGTCTTGTATATATTGTTTGTATATATTGTGTTTGTTTCATCCTTTTTCACATTGACCGACTACGCCATATCCGAGACATGAGGATATTGAAGACCGCATGGTATGATCTTTCCAATCTCCTTTTTCCTCTTTATGTTAATGACTATGTGGCTTTATTTTGATTGATGCGGTATAAACAATGTGAACTTAGGACTTGCATTTAGTTTATATGGCATATTAGTTGGTAGAATCATATGCATTAGGATGTATATATGCTAGTTGCATCATGGCATGTAGTTGCATGTTAGAAAAATTTTGCGAAACCGTCTACTTGGGAAGCTTGACAAGTGTATATAGGCCCTAGTAGATGCTTTTTCTTCTTAAGACTTTGCTTGTTAGAATATTTGTAAAACACCCTAGGATGTGTCATGCTAGTATCCTTTGACCCATGGATTAAGGCCTAGTCAAGAGTACCTTGTGGTGTGATAACTCCTTGGCTACCGTTTATTCCAAGGTGACCCTTGAAACCATGCATCCATCATTCATCCATGTTCTACTACATTTTGTCATCAAAGGGAATGGGCACAAAAAAGAATCAATTTGAGTTCAATGAAATGAAAAGTGAAAGAAAGTTTGCAAATGCATCAATGAAAAGAGGAGCAAAAATAGAACTCCTATGCTTCAAATATAAGCCACCCTCACTACATATGGGGTGACTTTGAAAATGTTCAAAAAAAAAAAAATTGCAAAAAGTTGTCAAGTATTGAAATGCCAAAAATCAAAAGAAATGGCAAAAAGAAAGCGTTCTCAAATGTTATATGCTACAAGAAATTGGGGAAAAAAAAACAACAAAAGCAAACTCCCAAATGAAACTCAAATTCTATCGATCCCTTTATCCATCGTATCCATTTTTGTGCATGGTAGAGAGGGGACGACCCTTCTTCTTGTCTAGGCAAGAGGGGGGATTCCGCGATCCTCCAGTGTTTCTAACACCATAGGGAGTCTATTCTTGACAAAAGCATTTAACGATTGAGGACAAAGGTACCCTAGCTTGACACAACTTGGAGGTGATTTATTGGTATCCTTCTAGGCTTAGTAGTTTCAAGAAATTGTATCTATAAAGGAGTGTGTACCCTTGAATTGCTTCCCTTGTAGATAATTTCCGCCACTTAGATGAGGAAAGTGGCTATTCTTTTGTAGATGCATCCATTACTTGTTTTTGTGTGCTTTAATGTTTGGATGTGTCGCCATTTTGGCAAGATCCACCTTGCCTTGCAAGAAAGCATCCTACCTCATAGTTGTCTTGTTGTGAGTTGAAGGGGCGGAGTGAGACCCGCTGATTGTCTCATATCGGTTATATTAGTAGGATAGTTTAAATAAAGGTCTAGTTTTAGTCACCTCTTTACTCGGGACGAGTAAAAGTTCGGTTTGGGGATATTTGATGTGACCATTATTTGCGCACATTTAGTCCCCTAATTGAGCCTATTTTGCATACTATTATAACATTTTATGGCCATTTTATCCGTCAAAACCTTCCTATTTGCTTTTCTATCGCATTTCATATGTTTTGTAGAAAAGGAGATAATAAGGCGGAAATTCCCGTCTTTCGTGCATATTTGGAAGCTTATTGATGATATTAGATGGACTAGTATAAAGAGGAGGCAAGAATGATGACCAAAGATGTAGGAATAAAGTGTATATAGAAGGATCAAAGGGTTAAAAGTAAGAATGGCGAGAGGGAAGGCATTACAAGAAGAAATCGCTCGAAAACCGAACCAAGGGTTGCTCCTTTAGCTCTGAAAATATGCTAGATAGAACGGCGTCGAAAAAACAAGTGATCTAGGATTTTGAATCACTCTAATAGGAGTCCGGATGAGAAAATGACGTCCGTTTTACAATCCGAGCTCAAACAAAGAAGTTGTTCGCCAAGACGCCCGTCTTCCCCACAAGACGCCCGTCTTTTGGCTGGGAAAAACAAGAAAACTCACTGGAAGAGAATCCGCCCGTCTTCTCAGGAATCCGCCCGTCTTCTCAGGAATCCGCCCGTCTTCTCAGAAGACCCCCGTCTTCCCCCAAAGACGCCCGGGCAGAATCTCCAGAATCCGCCTGTCTTCTCTCAAAGACGCCCGGGCCAAGACCACCGAATCCGCCCGTCGTGACCCCAAGACGCACGGATTCCAAGGCAGCACAATTTCGTCTTCTTCAAGCCTCAAATGAAAGATGCCCATCCTTCGAAAAATACCAGCGTTTCCCTGCTCAAATCTAAAAAGTGTAATTACTAATCTAGCCTTAGTTAACCTAATGAATCCCTACTATATATACCCCATTTGTAATAATCAAACCATCAAGTTTTTAGGGTAGAAAATCCTTCTTTAGATTAGATTAGGAGTAGATTAGAATAGATTACTCTTTTATCTTTCCACAAATCTCACATTAATCTCTCCTTAATTATTGTTCAAGTTTATTGTTCAAGTTTATTATTGGGTAATTGAAGATTATTGGGTTTATTGGGAGATTGACAACCTTCCATCAATCATCAAGTTCTTCTATTATTCTTTGCTTTATTGTTTGGATCATCTCAAGTTGGTATAATTCTTTTACTCTTTACTCTTTATTGTTCATTTCTTCATTCTATTATCATGTTTGTGATGATTGACACCATTAATGACATGTTTCCCATGATAATGAGTGAGTAGTCTCTTAGCTAGGATTAGTGGGTAATTAATGGAAACCAACATGGGATTGATTCATGCTTAATCTAATATGTTTTCACAATTAAATTGTTTGCTTGTTGTGATGTCAATTTTATGCACATGTTATGTTTGATGAAATGCCAAGCCTATGAATCCTTGCATTTACAACCATCTCTTATCTACTCAACTTGACTTGTAAGATATAAACCAACTCGAGTCTTGTTAGACCATGCATAGAAGTTGAATAGGAGGAAAGTAAGTCGACTTGTAGGTGTTGTACAATCTAATCGATTCGGCTCTGGGACCCAACTCTTCCTATGAACTGTAAGACATAAACCAACTCAGTTCCTCCACAACATTAATTGCTTGCAACTTTGTAAACATGTTTGTATGATCAACACCATGAATCCCCTATGACCCCATGATGTCCTAGCACTTTTAGTCATTTGTTTACATCTCTGTTTTATTGTTTGCTTTACTTTATTGCTTGCTTTAGTCTAGGACACAACTACAAACCTAAATCAATCGTGACACTAGCATAAATTGAGATAGATAGACTTAGAACCCAAAGCACACCGTCCCATGGATCGACCTCGACTTACCGCTAACTAGTAGTTTGTTGAGTATTATAAATGTGTTTGATTGGATGTGACCCGACGACATCACCCATATCAACATCGAAGAAGATGGTGTTTTGTTACTTTTGGAAAGTGATGAACCCACTACCTATAAATCTGCCATGTCTAGTCTCGACTCCTCATTTTGGCTAGAAGCCATGCGGTCCGAAATGGATTCATGCACGAGAACCAAGTATGGGACTTGGTGGATTTACCTGAGGGAGTGCGGCCCCTTCAGTATAAATGGATATACAAAATTAAACTCGGCGTGGATAAACATGTAGATGTTTACAAAGCTAGATTGGTGGCAAAAGGTTTCACCCAAGTTCATGGTCTACACATGATGAAACCTTCGCTCCAGTCGCTATGCTTCGGTCTATTGGGATAATCTTAGCGGTTGCCGCGTTTCATGATTATGAGATTTGGCAAATGGATGTCAAAACTGCCTTCTTGAATGGGATTGTAGAAGAGGAAGTGTACATGACACAACCTGAAGGTTTTGTGGATACATCTAACCCTAAAAAGGTGTGTAAGCTCAAGAAGTCCATCTATGGTCTTAAGCAAGCATCTCGGAGTTGGAATCATTGGTTTGATCATGTTATTAAACAATATGGTTTCACTACAAGTGTTGAAGAACTGTGTTTGTACATGAAGTTTAGTGGGAGTAAGGTTGCTTTCCTTGTCCTTTATGTGGATGACATATTGCTCATCGGGAATGATATTCCATCGCTCACTTCCGTTAAGGAGTGGCTAGGAAATCACTTCCAGATGAAGGACTTGGGAGAGGCACAACAAATCTTGGGTATCCGGATCTATAGAGATAGGTCCAAGAGGATACTAGCATTGAGTCAAGAAGCTTATATTGACAAAGTACCTGACCAGTTTAATATGAAAGACTCTAAAAGAGGATTCTACCTATGTGCCAAGGGATCACTTTGAGCAAGTCACACTGTCCCTCTACCCCTAAGGATATTGAACACATGAAGACCGTCCCTTATGCTTCCGTTGTTGGGTCTATCATGTATGCTATGATTTGCACTCGTGCCGACGTTGCGTATGCCTTGAGCATGACAAGTCGTTGTCAAGCCATGCCCGGTGAGAGTCACTGGATAGCCGTGAAGAACATCCTTAAGTACTTGAGAAGGACTAAGGATTCGTTCTTAGTATTTGGAGGAGAAACTGAGTTGCGTATAAGAGGTTACACAGACGCAAGTTTCGAAACTGATCGGGATGATATGAAATCCCAATCCGGCTATGTATTTATACTAAATGGAGGAGTTGTTTCCTAGAATAGCTTCAAGCAAAGCGTTACCGCGGATTCTACAACAGAGGCTGAGTACCTTGCAGCGTCTGAGGCTGCAAAGGAAGTTGTTTGGATTCGGCAATTCATGGAGGGACTAGGAGTAGTCCATTCCGCCAAAGATCCTATCACTCTATATTTTGATAATAATGGGGCTATTTTTCAAGCCAAAGAGCCGAAGTCTAGTAACAAATCTAGACACATTGAAAGGAAATACCATGTAATTAGAGATTATGTGGAAAGGAAGGAAAAAGACATTTGTAAGGTTGGGACAGACGATAATGTTGCTGATCGTTTAACCAAGCCTTTATCAAAGGCTAAGCATGATTGTCATGTCGTCGCAATGGGATTGAGAGGAGTACCAGAATTTCTTTAGATTATGGATATTTAATAATTGGATAGTGTATCACTTTTTATATATATGATAATCGCATTCATTGTTTAAGCATCCATTTATGAATTCTTTCACTTAGTGAGACTAAATTTATAATACCTTGTTTATCTGAATAAGTTGTGGAGACAATGTTGAACACTATTCAAGTGAATAAGATGAACATTGTATTTGTCCCTAGTCACTTAATGAGGTGACGTCTCGGAGTGACTAGATTGTAAGTCGATTGATGGTTGTTCAACATCATGAGGTCATACGTGATTACTAGTCGATTACATAGTCAGAGTGTGTGACACTTTGCCGAACAGTGACCATTTAGAGAGTCCCATAGTTCTATTATAGACGCCTGGTCGTGTCAGGGATCTCTAAGATGTTCCTATGAGTTGATTATTTTGACTGGAGACTATTATCCAAGTCGGTGCAATTTTCGAGTGATTTTGGTTTTTGTCCTAGGTCGTGAGGAGGCCAAAGGGCATCTTTTGAGTCATGGTGATCTGTATTGAGCAAAGATAGATAGGGCATACAGGAATTGTCCACCAACGTTGGGTTGCAATATCTTAAGGCCACTCGAGGAGTTGTGACTATAAATGCGTGGCCACGCTCGGAAGTAATCTATGGCAAATTTTTTCGGTCTTGTAGTCACACTCCCGATCGAGAAAAGCACTCGCGATATGTTCATGTGCAAGTGCGACCTGAAAGACATCTTGCATTGAGTGGGAGATTAAAACGGACAAGAGAATTGGTAGCGCACACCTTGTGTCGGACAAGTGGGAGATTGTTGGAGTTAGTGTCCTCCTTAATAGTGCGTTTACATCATAAATCTCATTAAAGGAATATCATTAGGATATTTATTTTATGATCCTCATCAGTTGATTAACGTAAATCGATAACGGTTGGTGATCAACTGACCCCTTTCGGTTACACCTAAAGGAACAAACCCCAATTGACAACTAATTAATTGTATGAGATACAATTTATTTAGTCCCCTGATTTATTGACTAAAAGGTTAGTCGATCTTTTAGAGAGATTTCGAGTTGCGAACTCGAGGCGCGACAATTATTATTTAATTATGCGATAATTGAATAATAAATTTTATGAGACAGGTTTTAGTTAATTAATTGTTAATTCACTAAAATTGTACTAATTAATTAATGTGATTAATACTAGTACGTAAATAATATGTGTAGCGTTACACGTATATTCACGGAGTGTTTTGGACAAAATTAATCGGGAAGCATTTAAACATAAAACGATGTTTGAAGTAAAATTACACGTATTTGTGCGATAAATATAGAAACCAAAATGGACCCGTAAATGGGCATTGGACCGTGTAATTGCATGAGTAATTGTGCATGAAACATGATGATTGCACTTTTATTTTTGATCTTCCCTATTTTACTTTTGCTCTATTTTATGTACAACTCAATTGGACATAAAAAAGAGAAAATCCACTCCGTCACTCCACCCTCTCTCACCCGGCCACCCTCCCCCCATATAGACCAACAATTGTCCTTTTTCTTACTTGCTCACTTGTGCATTTTGCATGTGAATAAAAATTGTTGGTTTATCTCTCTAAAACTAATAGAAATCATTTACTAAGTAGTTAGTAATCTAAAATAAATACTAAGTGTATTAGTATTATTTACATATTATCAAGGGTTTAATTTAACAAGTATCTAGTTAATATTTGTTAGATTATTGGGTATTTTGTTCTTGGGTGCTTCTTGAAGAAGATTTCCTAATTTGGAGATTTGGTAAAGGAGGATCTTCCATCTATCATTAGCACACGAACAATCCAGGTAGGTGATCTAGATTGTGACCATATTCACCATCAAATCAATGTAAGAAAATTGTATTTCCTTAAATCTTTTATGAATATGCTTTTATATTTGCATGCATGTTACATAGATCACCTAAACATAAAATTATGAGATAATTTGTTTTAATTAGAGAGTCTAATTAGGATCTATGATCTTTCAGAGGGCCCGTTGGCTCACATCCAAGTTAATATGAATTTTGGGTCTCGGAATCATTTATTATAGTTGGGTAGAGGTCACTATATAAATGATATACTTGTCTTAATGTTTACATGTATTATAACGATAAATGTCAATTAATTTCCTTCATATCCGTTTTGTAGTTATCATTTACCGCAATGGATTCATCCAACTCATTAACACCAATCACTATTGAATCATGTCACAAATCGTTTGACGAAATTTGCTCACTACGCAACCTTGATACGACTCGAGAAATTCATTTGGTGTTGGTTCCGATGGAAGTCTTATTTTTATTACTACGTCCTCACCTCCTATCATATCTAGCAACTTAGTGGATAAGTCTTGTGAAGACAACCTCACTAAAACCATGGGATCCTTATCTTTGGAAGCAAGGAGAAATGATGAAGCTAGTGGGAGTTTTAGCAAAAAGCTTGCTATCAAGAAGAGAAATTTCAAAAAGAGGAAGAAAAGTAAGAGGTCTAATTCAAACCATAGGGATATAATGGCTAGTGGGACTACCAATAATATATGCCTTTATTGTCATGGCATGGGCCATTGGGTGAGGAATTGCCCCATTTGTTTTGGGAGATATCAATGATGAACTTGACGTTCCATTTGGTAATATTTCTTCCGAAATCTTTGTTATTGATATAAATTATACTTCCACCTCAACATGGGTATTTGATACCGGTTGTGATTCTCAACTTTGTAATCATTTACAAGGGCTTAGAAACATGGAAAAGCTAAACAAGGGTGATGTAGATCTTCGACTAGGAAATGGAGCTAAGGTAGCCGCCACTTCAAGAGGGACTTATGTACTTGTTTTAGCTAATGGCTTTGAGTTGTACTTAAATAATTGTTATTTTGTACGTTCTTTATCTAAGAACATCGTTTTCGTTGCCATGTTAGACATGGAAGGTTTTTCTTTTGCTATTAAGAACAATTGCTGTGTAATTTCTAGAAATAAATTGGTCATTGGCCAAGGCACTTCAATTAATAGCATTTATGTTCTTGAAACTTTTGACTCAAGCAAAGATATCTATAACATACAATCCAAAAGACTCAAAATAAGTGACCCAATGAATCGTATATTTGGCATTGTTGATTAGGTCACATAAATGAGAAACGCATTAAAAGGCTAGTGTTGACTGGAATTATTAGACCATTTGATTTCCAATCATATGGAGTATGCGAATCTTGTATCCTTGGCAAAATTATTCGTGCCCCCTTTAGTGGTAAAGGGACACGAGCAAGTGAACTATTGGGACTAATACGCACCGATGTATGTGGTCCAATGAGTATCACCGCTAGGGAAAATAAATGACTACTTTGTCACTTTTACCGATGATTTAAGTAGATATGGGTATGTTTACTTAATCAAATATAAAAGTGAAGCATTTGAGAAATTTAAAGAATTTCAAAAGGAAGTAGAGAACCAATTGAACAAAAAGATTAAAGCACTACGATCCGATCGTGGTGGAGAATATCTTAGCAATGCATTCGATTCTCACTTAAAGGATTGTGGTATTGTATCACATCTCACTCCACCTGGCACACCTCAACTCAATGGTGTTGTCGGAAGAAGAAATCGAACCCTACTAGATATCGTTCGATCTATGATGAGTCAAACGGATCTACCATATTCGTTTTGGGGTTTTGCGATTCAGACGGCCATAAAATCATTAAACCAAAGTCCAACTAAAGCTGCAGATATGACACCATATGAGATATGGAAGGGAAAAGTCCCAAACTTGTCATATATGAAAATTTGGGGTTGTGATGCTTATGTCAAGAATAAGTCTACCGATAAGCTAGCACCCAAATCTAACAAGTGCTACTTTGTAGGTTATCCAAAGAACACTCGTGGATATTACTTCTACAACCGTCATGAGAACAAAGTGTTTGTGGCTTATGAGGCTGTCTTTCAAGAATTGGATTACATTTCTAGGAGACAGAGTGGGAGAAAATTTAAACTTGATGAAGTTCAAGAACCACAAACTATAGAAGTGGTGCAAGAAGATATTCCTTCGTCGTCTAATCAAGTTGTTATTCCTTTCGACCCTAGGAGGTCAGGTAGAGTTAGTCACCAACCCGATAGATACGTGGGTATCATCAAGATGGACGATGAATTGGCCGTCTTACTATTGGAAAGTGACGATCCCGCAACCTACAAAGCTGCAATTTCCAGTCCAAATTCAACTTTATGGCAAGCGGTCATGCTATCCGAAATAAATTCTATGCATGAGAACCAAGTGTGAGACTTGGTTGATTTGCCTAAAGATGTGAGACCTCTTCAATGCAAGTGGATATTTAAGATAATGAATGGCATAGATGGACATGACGATGTCTACAAAGCAAGGTTAGTTGCAAAAGGTTTCACTTAAGTTCATGGTTTATACTATGATGAAACCTTTGCCCCCGTGACCATGCTTAGATCAATTCGGATCATGTTCGCAATTGACGCATTTCATGATTATGAAATATGGCAAATTAATGTCAAAACCACCTTCCTAAATGGGTATTTAGAGGAGGATGTGTTCATGACACAACCCGAAGGTTTTGTAGATCCTAAGAATCCTAACATGGTATGCGAACTTAAGGGATCCTCTATGGTCTTAATCAAGCATCAAGAAGATGGAATCATCATTTTAATTATATGATAAAAGATAATGGTTTCACTCGAGTTGTCGAGAAGCCATGTGTATACATGGATTTGAGTGGGAGTCAAAATTGCCACGTTCAAGCATGAAGTTCAATGGGAGAAATTGTCTTCCATATTAATGTCATATTACCCATTGAGGATGGCATGCTAACACTACCATCTACGAAGGAGTGTTTTGGTTTTCAATTCTCAATAAAAGACGACATAATGCATTCTAAAATTCCAAATCTATTATGACATAGGGAATTTTGGATTGCACTTTGATAAGTATCTTATATTGATAAGATTCTTTATATGTTTAATATCAACAAGTTTGAGGAGGTTATTCTTATTGATGAAAGTGGAATTACTATGATAGAGTCATAGTCATTCACTGAACCTAATGAGTTGTTGATCACATGAAATCGATTGCTAATGTTTCCGCCATTAGAACGATCATGTATGCCCTTATATGCACATGCCCTGATGAATCATATGCTTGGAGCATAATAAGTCAATGACAAGTTAATTCGAATAAAGGTCATGGGAAGCCTTTAAGAACATCCATTAAAATTCTTGATGAGAACTGGGGACTCGTTGATACCCGTCGTTGTGAGTACCAAAAATAAAATTTATAATCCAACTACAACTATAGACAGTGGTAGCAGGGTCGAACCACAGGGAGGCGAATGTAATTAATAATTGTCTATTTCTAGTCTTAAGGTAACAGTATGTGGGGGTTGATTGATTTGAGTGATCTATAGCTAAGGCAATAAAAGTAAAATAAACTAAACCGTAGATGAAATCAAGAATTAAAAGGGTGCTAAGATGGTCGGTTCACTATAGTTTCGGCGGCAGTATACTAAGTAGGTCTGAAATAAACACATGAGGCGGGAAAACAAAGTTCCTCTCGGTCCACTCTCGACAAGTGGCGTCTTTCGATCTCGCTACGGGTCCCTAATATCACTAGTACTGACTCTCGTCCTGAAAAGTGACTAATAATCTAAACTTTACCTATCTTTCGATCTTAGCATAGTTTAGTCATTTTAATTGGTAGTCTAACAACTTTCCCTATCTTTTGATCTAATGGGTCAGTCAAAACTTAAACATTCAACTAGTCGCGTGCACTTGATTCGTCAAATATAGAATTAAATCAATTAAAACAAAGGTAACACCTCACGTGGTCAGTCGATCGACTAGGTATGGCGGTCGATCGACCAACACGCGATTTCAGGCCATATTAATTCTAATGCCGCCTAACTATAGATTCCCTACATCCTAGCACGAATAAATTAGCTACTCATGATTATTACGAAAACAACAACAAGATTGATGAAATAAACTACTGAATTCATGCTTGAATTAATAGAATGAAAGACTAGCATAAAACGATAATTATGGCTTCGGGAGATCTAACTTGCAATCCTATACTACGAATGGAAGCAACAAATTGAATAATAAAACAGAAGAATACCGTGTAAAGGATTTGTAAAGAGAAGATCAGAACCGAATGCAAAAACCGAAACTCTATTAAAGAACGAACTAAACTATGAATGTTGAATTGTATTTCGAACTGAATGATAAAACCTAGATGAAAACTGAATCCCTATTCTGTAAACCTAGCTTACGTTATATAGAATACAACGTAGTTCTTATTCCAAAACCTAATGTACTATGGGCTTCAAATTCCTCGATCTTTTAATTCACGTCTAAATCACGGTCTGGTCGATCGACCATGTTGCTCAGTCGATTGACCAACCTACGCCGAGCAGTAGCTTCTGATCTTCGTGCCTTGGTCGATCGACTATAGGAATAAGTCGATCGACCACTGTAGCTGGTACTTTGCTTCAAAAACTTCGTGGATTAGTCTTTCGGGCCTCGAAATGCGCACCAAGCTTGTTCCTTACGTAAATACTTCATGTCTAATGCAATGCAAGATACTCGGGGACGGATTTAGCTCAATATCTACTCATTTCCGCATAAATCTGCAATATTACATAAAAATACGAAAGTAGACGAAATGGGGCAAATAGTAGCATAAACTACATAAATGAGCTCTGAAATGCGTGTAAAATGAGGTGTAAAACATCATATAAAAGACACGCATCAAACTTCCCCAAACCAAACCCTTGCTTGTCCCCAAGCAAGAACTAGACTCGATCCTAAAACCTAATGGAACGAGTTCAATCTCAGAGGGAAATGCAAACCGAATAGCCTAAACCAATTTAATGCAATAACCAACAATCAATTAGCGTATGAATCATGCAAACGAGTTATGGAGTCGTTAAAAACTGCTGAACCGTCAACTATAGAGACTTATCAAATTGGACTCTCACGGGTCGCTCAAATCACTCAAATAAGCACAAGGTGATTAATGTATAAGATAGAAAGAATTCATTCTGTAGTGACTCTCACCTAACTACGA
This sequence comes from Silene latifolia, assembly GCF_048544455.1. NCBI lineage: Eukaryota > Viridiplantae > Streptophyta > Magnoliopsida > Caryophyllales > Caryophyllaceae > Silene > Silene latifolia. The sequence goes on from NC_133528.1 coordinate 90,068,310, forward strand.
CCTATAAGAACATGCCTGCAATATAATATAAAAGTAATCTCTATAACCATACGTATGCATTCCAACCAATCAAAAGACCATGACACATGCCGAGGTATATATATATGGATATGTGAGGCAATGGGTAAGAAAAGGCAGAACATTTATGGGAATGTGGAGGTATAGGTGATCAAGCTAGTACCTAAACAAAACCATATGACAACATCCACTTCCTTACTCAAAATTAAATCGATGAAACGGTGCTATAACTAGCACTAAACTCACAACCCAACAACAAGTCAACTCCCCAACAATTAGAAATAATACATGGGAGTACAAAATCACCAACTCATAACAATTGCAACATGTGATTTTTCGAATTTTCTTTTTCCGATGCAGTACTCAGTCGATCGACTACTTGGTTCAGTCGATCGACTGACCTCTTTTTCGAACTCTTTTTCCTTTTTTTTTCTTTCTGTTTTCTGTTTCTTTCAAACTTTTCAATTCTTTTCCTTCCTTCATTCTTTCATCCAACATCATCTCAATAAGAGCATATGCAACCAAAAATAATAAGAACATTCCCAAAGACTAATACTACTAGGTTGACAAGGGTAGGCTAAATATAGGATGTAGTTGAAGGGACAAAAAGCTATTTTTGGCTATGTGAAGCTTATGGGCAAAACGAATAAAGGAAACCTCTTCCACATGTGTCAACAAACCACGAACCGAATGCATACAGGTATTAAGCAGATTAAGTTCATATTTATGCAAATATATGTAACATGTCTCATAAGGAGTACTACTCACAATCCTAGATAAACTGGTCATAGATGTCACCAGTTATACGCTCTAAACCTCAGAAAATATAAGTAGTTTGCCAAAAATCTAAGTCAAGTCTCAAGATTCAGCGAATAATTAACGAAAACTCGTAGACTATGCAAATGATTCTACTAATAGCATGTCAATTAGCAAGGCTTAGGCATAAAACAGCTGAAAATGCAATGTCATCATTGAAATACTACCGTTCCGACTCAACCTATATGCTAAAATAAACGTGCAAATTTTTGAATTTTTTTGAAATTTTTCAATTTTTTTGGAATTTTCTGTATATATGAGGGAAAAATAAACAACAATGCAAAACAAAATTATAAACGTGAATGCAAGCAAATGAAATGCACCGCAAAACCCTTCTCCAAACCAAATCACACAATGTCCCCATTGTGAAAATCATGTAATATAGTAAAAAGGAAAATGGGAATTTGCGAGAAAATTAAGTAAATAAGAATGAAGTAAAGACTCGGGAACTCACAAGACTTTAAGCTCAGCAAAAGGAAACCTCCCCAAACCAGCGTAAGCTAGGAGGTTTCAGTAGCCAGCAGTGCTACCAATAAGTATCTGAAAAGACAAACAATACCACGCGTAATCCGAGAAAGCAAAATTGGGACGGTAAAATTATGTGCGGAAATGATAAAACAGAAGAAAACAGAAATTAAACGGAGAATAAAGTGAAAGTAATACTCCCTTGACTCCGCAAATCGACCAAACACAGCAGGGGAATGATCGAAAACAGGTACAGCAGCTCTGGGCGGTCGATCGACCATATCACCCAGTCGAACGACCAAGGTGAACAGCAACATGAGCTTCTGAAATTCGCAGCCCAGTCGATCGACCATAGGAGGCAGTCGATCGACTGGAAAACCTGCTGTAACTTTCTGATTTCTTCGAATTAGCTCAATAACTTGAGCTGACATCATCTATAAACCTGCAAACGTACATAATAACGCGCCCAAAATTGCGCAAAACCCAAAGTAACTGTATAAAGCATTAAAAATCCTAAGCAAACTTAAAATACGAAGTCTCGCGCACACAAAACAATAAAAAGTTCAACGAAAGCAATAAAGTGTATAGTTTTTGAAAAAGTCTTAATCAACTAATAGTTGATCAAGAATGGCCACGAAATGGCCCACTTGGTCGGCTTCTGGCTATAAGAGGTAGCCTCAATAGTGCTCATCTTCTCAGCTGCACTCTTCTCAGCTCCAGTATCCGCAGAACTCAACGGATCAGCATGTCGGACATCTTCCCACTCAATGACCTCTTCGGACTCGTCGGAATCCAGATCAGACTCCGTTCCTTTGACTGGCTCATCTTCGGGCTCCTCATCCGTGCCATAGCTAAGGCATCCTAGACCGCCTCTTTGAACGATTGGCTCCTTCACAGCTGGAGCAACATGTGGCTCTTCCTTCCCCAAACCAGCTCCTGCAATATCTAAAACAGAAGAATCTTCCTCCACTTTGCTCCCAGTCTGGGGCGGAGGTGTCACAACGGGAGTAGGGACCGAGATAGGCATATCAAGAAGTATAAAATAAGATTTCGTTTCAGAAACTGTATTGCAAGTGACGGGCCACATGGGGTCTTTCTTCTTAGCCGTCTGGGCAAAGACAATGGAATGCTTGCCTACCTTAAAGGTCAAAGTACCCGAACCAACATCAATAACTGCACCAGCAGTGTGCAGGAATGGTCTACCTAGAATAATAGGAATGTGGGCATCTTCGGGCATATCTAGTACCACGAAGTCAACAGGGAAGAAGAACTTCCCTATTTGCACGGGAATGTCCTCTAAGACTCCTATTGGCTGGACCGCAGATCGGTTAGCCATCTGTACTGTCATGTTGGTCACTGCAAACCTATTCAACTTTAACTTCCTAGCAAGACTCAAAGGCATTACACTAATACTGGCTCCTAGGTCACATAAGGCTTTCTCAATAGGAAAGGTGCCAATATTACATGGGACTGAAAAACTACCTGGGTCTTCTAGCTTAAGGGGTGCAGTATGGGTCAAATAAGAGCATGACTCCTCAGTGAGTGCGACAGTGTGCACAGTTTTAAGTGACTTCTTTTTAGATAAGAGTTGTTTCATGAATTTCATATAAGAAGGCACTTGATTGACTAACTCAAGAAAAGGAACTTGCACATTTAAGCTACGAATAACATTTTCAAACTTATTAAATGATACATGTTCCTTCGTCGGCACCAATCTTTCCGGATAAGGAGATGTAAGAAGTAACTTAGCCCTCTCCTCTAAATCTCTCATGCCGGCGTCGGTGGACTTAGGCTGAAAATCCACCACCTTCTCCTTGTTGTAGCTTGACCCTTCTTCAGACCGTCTCAAATGTGAACCATTAATCGACAAAGGGTCGTACTTCGAAACCGGAACGGACCCATCAGCAGTCGGGTCTGTCCTCAATACTTTCGGGGCGGTTGTACCCCGAAACAAGTGGTCCCTCAAGTTATCGGGCATTGGAGGACGAAAAGAATCACCTTCAGCAGCGCTGTCAGTCGATCGACCAGGTTGGTCAGTCGATCGACTAACTTCTACAGGAACAGTAGCTACTGTTTGTCGCGGACTGGTCGATCGACTGGGTATGTCAGTCGATCGACTGACATACCTGCTAATCGTCTTTTTCTTGTTATTATTCGTCACTGCCTTCTTCTTGCTCGGTTCCGCCTCATCTTTTTCAGTGACATTCTCAGCCATAATGGGCCCATCAATGGTAGACCCACTCCTCAAGGTGATAGCATTAAGGGTCTCTTTCTGCTCCGTTTGAGTCGGTAAATGTTCCGGAGCTCGAGGTGTATTCTTGCTAGCCAATTGGGCAATTTGGCTCTCTAACATCTTCATCCCGGCCTCTCTAACTTGGGATTCTTTCAGCAACAAGTTCTTCAGTTCGGCAAACTCAGAATTTTGGGATTGCTGTTGCTGCTGAGGAACATACGGGGGCTTTTGGAACTGTTGTTGCTTATGAGGGGGCACATAATTCTGCTGCTGCTGCTGCTGTGGAGGTTGAGTCGGATTCAAGACATTTTGGCTGCTCCACATTAGATTCGGATGGACATTCGGCTCATAGTAAGTGTTTGTCTGCATATAATGTTGAAAGGCAGCACAAGACTCAAAGGGACTAGGACAATTTTCTGAAACATGTCCCTTAGCTCCACATCTTTTACAGATAAAAGGACCGTCTGAAACAGCATTTACATGGTAAATCCCTCCTTTTGAAACTCCTCCCAACTCGTACTTATCAAATCTCGCCGTGAGAGCCTCTAATGCAGCTACAGAAGGAGATTCAGCAGCTCTCCTTTGATTTCCCCTGGAATTTCCATACTCAGCTTTATGGGTGGCCAAGTCATCAATGATCTTCCACCCCTTAGTTTCCCCCATGTTCTCCTGGAATCTGCCACTAGCCGCCGCATCCAGGATAGCTCTCTGATCGTCATAGAGCCCATTGTAGAACTGATTGCATAGGCTCCATTTTCAAACCCATGATGCGGAATGGTTCGCACCAGCTTCTTGAAACGGACCCACGCCTCATGAAAGTTCTCGTCAGGACCCTGTTTAAAGCTCGTGATTTGAGCTCTAATGGCATTAGTCTTCGAGGCAGAAAAGTATTTCTTGTAAAATGCCAAGGCCAACGAATTCCAGTCGGTGATCCCATTAGCAGCTCGGTCCAGGTCTCTGTACCACTCCCTTGCAGCATCTCAGAGTGAGAATATAAACATAGTCTCCTTTACCTGGTCCTGGGTCACACCGGTCGGTGGGGGTATAGAGCAGCATAAGTCAATAAATATCTCCATATGCTTGGCTGCATCTTCATTTGTAGCTCCCCCGAATTGGTTTCTCTCAACCAAGTTGACATAAGAAGGCTTCGGTTCGAATTTCCTATCAGCTCCCGGTAATTCGAACCCCTTGTATAGATTTACAGCTATCGGCTCAGAGTGACTTGCTATAGTTGCTTCTTCAGCCATCTCTAGAAAATCTGGAGAAGTGACTGTCTCAGCTGATGAAGTAGAAACTGGAGACGAAGGTAGAACCTCTTCAAATAGAGCGTTCTCGTAGTAACTAGACAGAGTACTCAGCTCTTCCTCTGTCGGCAATACCCTAGATGATCTCCTCAACTCGCGCAAAGTCTTCTCAATCTCAGGATTGAACGGTACTAATTCACCACCCTGTGACCTGCGCATAAGAAGAAACTACAAAAAGAATATGAGAATAGTTTAAGGAACAGATGTCCCTTAAACTAAGAAACAGACTAAAATTAAAACAACTAAAAATTAGAACAATTGCCTCCCCGGCAACGGCGCCAAAATTTGATACCCGTCGTTGTGAGTACCAAAAATAAAATTTATAATCCAACTACAACTATAGACAGTGGTAGCAGGGTCGAACCACAGGGAGGCGAATGTAATTAATAATTGTCTATTTCTAGTCTTAAGGTAACAGTATGTGGGGGTTGATTGATTTGAGTGATCTATAGCTAAGGCAATAAAAGTAAAATAAACTAAACCGTAGATGAAATCAAGAATTAAAAGGGTGCTAAGATGGTCGGTTCACTATAGTTTCGGCGGCAGCATACTAAGTAGGTCTGAAATAAACACATGAGGCGGGAAAACAAGAGGTCCTCTCGGTCCACTCTCGACAAGTGGCATCTTTCGATCTCGCTACGGGTCCCTAATATCACTAGTACTGACTCTCGTCCTGAAAAGTGACTAATAATCTAAACTTTACCTATCTTTCGATCTTAGCATAGTTTAGTCATTTTAATTGGTAGTCTAACAACTTTCCCTATCTTTTGATCTAATGGGTCAGTCAAAACCTAAACATTCAACTAGTCGCGTGCACTCGATTCGTCAAATATAGAATTAAATCAATTAAAACGAAGGTAACCCCTCACGTGGTCAGTCGATCGACTAGGTATGGCGGTCGATCGACCAACACGCAATTTTAAGCCATATTAATTCTAATGCCGCCTAACTACAGATTCCCTACATCCTAGCACGAATAAATTAGCTACTCATGATTATTACGAAAACAACAACAAGATTGATGAAATAAACTACTGAATTCATGCTTGAATTAATAGAATAAAAGACTAGCATAAAACGATAATTATGGCTTCGGGAGATCTAACTTGTAATCCTATACTACGAATGGAAGCAACAAATTGAATAATAAAACAGAAGAATACCGTGTAAAGGATTTGTAAAGGGAAGATCAGAACCGAATGCAAAAACCGAAACTTTATTAAAGAACGAACTAAACTATGAATGTTGAATTATATTTCGAACTGAATGATAAAACCTAGATGAAAACTGAATCCCTATTCTGTAAACCTAGCTTACGTTATATAGAATACAACGTAGTTCTTATTCCAAAACCTAATGTACTATGGGCTTCAAATTCCCTTATCTTTTAATTCACGTCTAAATCACGGTCTGGTCGATCGACCATGTTGCTCAGTCGATCAACCAACCTACGCTGAGCAGTAGCTTCTGATCTTCGTGCCTTGGTCGATCGACTATAGGAATAAGTCGATCGACCACTATAGCTGGTACTTTGCTTCAAAAACTTCGTGGATTAGTCTTTCGGGCCTCGAAATGCGCACCAAGCTTGTTCCTTGCGTAAATACTTCATGTCAAATGCAATGCAAGATACTCGGGGATGGATTTAGCTCAATATCTACTCATTTCCGCATAAATCTGCAATATTACATAAAATTACGAAAGTAGACGAAATGGGGCAAATAGTAGCATAAACTACATAAATGCGCTCTGAAATGCGTGTAAAATAAGGTGTAAAACATCATATAAAAGACACGCATCAAACTTCTTGTGTTTGGATGACATACTAAGTTGTGTGTTGAAGGGTGACACAAACTCTAGTTTCCAAACCTATAAGGATTTATCGAAATCCTAGGCTGATTTTGTTGACTTAAGAGTAAGTGACTAGAAAAATATTTTAGTTTCAACCATTGCAAGTTCTACAAACAGAATCTAAGTACATTGTGGTAACATGGTTTACATAGGGACTAAGAGTAGATCCGTCTACCAAAGACTTCATCACAAGTTATATGATAACAGTGGGAGCATCTTTTAAGTTAAAGAGCCCAAGTCTAGAAAGAAGTCTAGACACCTACTTAGATAAATTCATGTTATTAGAAATAACATTGAATAAAAAGAAATAGCAATTCATAAAGTTGGACTATATGGATACATGGTATATCCACTTACCAAGCTTTTATTGCAATTTAACTAGTGTAAAATATACACTATAGATTATAAGATATGAAATAGTAATAAGGTATTGACTATTCATATATGATAATCGCATTTATCGTTCGAGTTTCTTTAAACTCGTCCATTGCTTTGTTATATCTAAATGGGTTGTTGAGACAATATTGAACCCCATTGAAGTGAACTGGATTGACATAGTATTCGCCCCTAGTTACTTATAGGATGTGACATCTCAAACTGACTAGAGTGTGATACGATTGATGGTAAGTTCAAGTGCCATAGGGTCATATGGGATGGCTAGTCGATCACATAGACAGACTGTATGAGACACTTTGTCGGGCAGTGACCGCTTATAGAGTTCTAGAAATTGATAAAGCCTGGTCATGGCGAGAGCTACTATAGTATTCTTATGAGTCAATTCTTTTGACTAGAGACTATTCGCCCAGGTTGCCACAAGTTTCTAATTAGCTTTCATTTATACTCTACAACTATCGTAACTGAAGTCAAATGAGTATATTTTGGGTCATGATGAACTGTGGCTATACGAAGGGAATAGTGCGATAGGAATTGTCCACCCCCTTGTCACAGTTGTTTGAAATCTCAGGGCCACTCGAGGAGTAGTGAATTGAAAATGCGTGGCCACGCTCAGAAGGCATATACGGTAGATTATTCCGGTCAGACAATTACTCTCCAGAACGAGAAAACCACTCCAGATATGATCAAATACAAGTACGACCTGCAAGACACCTTGCATTGAGTGGGAGATTGTAATAGAATAAGAGAATTGGTGACGCACACTTGTCTCGGACAAGTGGGAGATTGTTGGAGTAAGTGTCCTCAACAATAGTGCGATCACATGTTTAAATCTCATGATAAGAATACGCAAGGGATGATTCAATTATATAGTCAACTGATCAATATTAATCGGTAATGATTGGCTAACTAGAGTATGACATTACTGTCGTTTGACGGTGTTGATCAGTTGATCCCTTAAGGTCACACCTATAGGACAAATCTCTTAATAGATAAATTAATTAATTGTATATCGATACAAGTTAATTAACTCCTTAAAATTGAACAATTTGTTTTGTGAGTGAGAATAAGTATCTTATTGTAATTTGATTTAATAAGATTCATTTTAGTAATTAAAAGATTTTATTACTAAATGTTGTGAATTATATTAACTTGACCAATTTTATACACAAGTAATTATGTATTACTAGTAAAATTGTTATTTGTAATTTAATTAATTTATATAATGATATTTAATTGTTAAATATGCATTAAATTGATTAATAACCTATTACATGCTACATGTGATATATTGTGTGACAATGTTACAATGGACAAACATAAAATGGATGTCAATTTTATGGGGGCCGAAAGTTATAGGGTATAAGGAGTTAGTGGATATTTTATTTTAATGATAAAATAAACATAATGATTACCTACACTAATTGGCCTTCACCCTACATTTTATGGGTAAGACCAAGGTCATGCATTGGCCACTTCCACGCCCTCTTACCCAGCCTACTTAGGACAAATAAGAGCATCTTTTGCTCTTATTTTTTCATTCTATCATTTTTTAGGGTTTTGTTATTAAAACATCTCTTATTCTCTCTAAAACTTGTTTTTAGATCTCATAAATTGTTCAACCAAATTCTAATATCACATTATATTATTACTAGAGTAGCAATACAATATATTATTAGAATCTTTAAGGATTACTAGTATATTAATCTAGTTAATTAATATATTAGTATTAAGGGTTATTGTTTTGGTTGCAACAAGAGGAGAATCTCTACACTTGAGATTTGTTTTGGAGGATCATCCATAATCTTTACGCTCAAGAACAAATAAGGAAGGTGTCCTTATTTGTGCCCAAAATTTCGAACCATTCAACAATGTATGGAACATTGTTTTCTTCTTTTATCTCTTCATTTTGTTATGCATGCACTAGATCCTAAATGACTAAAGTTAAAGTGTTAATTAGTTTACTATTAGAATTGTCTAATAATAGGTATATGAACCTAACATCCATGGCTTCCCATAGAGTAACATTCCCTATATTAGGGCAATCACTTCAGAAGTGACCAAACCCTAGGCATTTGAAAAAACGGACCCTGACCATGTCTTTCCCTTTCTACTCGATTCTGGTTTGTCACGAATTAGTGTTTTGGATGTGGCGGTAGCCGTGACTACTGTAGACACAGACCCTCCAGCCCTAGCTCCTTTGGTTTAGACAGCGCATTACTCTTAGGGGTGAAACTTGTGCTAGAACGATTCACTTTGAATTAATTTTCAACTTTTAAGCATAGTTGACATAACGTATGAAACGAGTCATATTGGTGTAAATCAACAGCACGAGCAATGTTCTTATTCAATCCGCTACAAAATCTCACCATATTTTGTTCCTCCAATTCATCCAACTCACTCATCAAAGTGAGTTTTTCAAATTCAGCAATATAATTGGCTACCGACAAACTATCTTGGCTTAATTCAGCAATTTTTCTATAAAGATTGATTCCATGGCTTCTCGAAACATACCACTCTCTGAGTTTTCGTTTGAGGGCATACCAAAATTTTACTTTCTCCTTTCCTTCCCTTGCTCTTTTGGCCTTAAGATTCTCGAACCGCAATAAAGCATTCTTCACCAATTTTAGAATATCGACCTTGCAACACTTCTCATCAGAAACATCCTTGAACTCGAATATCTTTTCTATGTTCCGTTCCCATTCAAGGTATACCTCGGGATCTGTATGACCATCCAATTCTAGTAACTCGGTTACTTTGAACTCTTCCACATGCCTGACGTTCTCAAAATGCCTAGCATTACCAAAATTGTGATTCTCTATGTCAGGTTTTGCGTGCAACAATTGTAATACCCGGATATTTGGAGCCCGATTAAGAAAACTTGGGGGGCGTGAGAGGACCATTGGGTTTGACGAGAGACTACTCGTGAGTAAGGCATAGATATGCAATGGACCTAGGGGAGAGTTTAGTGGACTCGGCACTCTACCGAGTGCAGATTATCAGAGGACGATATATTCTATGTTGAGATTTTATCCCACCTAACCCTAATTCATTTCCCCTTCTCTCTCTTCAACTTTAAATCATCTCCCTTCTCTCTAAAACCTCCCTATACACTTCCTCATGGGATTCAAGCTTGGATTAGAAGAGTGCACCCCTTATCCTTCCTTCTTTCACCTTGTAAGTTGAGATCTAGCTTTTTCTCTTTTTTTTGTTTTAACCCTAACTTTTGGGAGGTTTTTATGGGAGTTATTAATTAATGATTAGTATGAGAAATATGGGTTATTAATGGGTAATAATAAGGGGTTTTGCATAGTAAAAGCATATAGGATGTGTGGTGATAGTTGTTATGTAATTTATGTAGAATGAGACGGTTTTATGAAGTGAGATCTTGCTTATTGTTTCGAGTAGCTTATGGAGTATGCTTAAAGGTAGGGTTTCCCTACTCGGTTTCAATAATATGAGTGTTTACATATGTCATTGTTGGTGTTGTTGTATTATAACATGATTACTTGATGTTTTGATGTTGGTCTCATAACCTTGGTGGGAATCCCTTATGGCATGACACTGGATAATTAGTGTTGATTTCACATTATCATTTGAGTTGCATTATAACATGATAGTTGACCATTGTTGTTTGTCTCATAATGTTATTGAGGTTGCATTATAACATGATAAGGAGTTATGGTGACTCAAAGAGTCCGGATATTTGAGGAATTGATATTCATGATATATTGGGAGGGTGTCCCATGATGAGTCGTATATTGGCTTATTGTTTTGCATTTTACATTCATTGTGATTATCGTATATGTTGGCAGATATGGTGGAGATGCGGTTGTTGTTGAGGATACGTAAGATGGTTGGGAGACCGTCTTACGCTTGGGTCGCCTCTTGTGACTTCCTACTCCAAGAGGGGAGTGCATGTTAATGGCTTGAGTTATGGAGGGGCTACTGTGATGTCACGATGCCTGGCAGGGGTCCACTTATCACACAGACTTGGAACCACGGGTGTGTCCTGAGTACCTATTTTATAGACTGCGATCTGGCTATTTGGTGAGCGGTGTTGTGGTGCCGTCAACGGTTGTGGTACCGTGGGCGTGTCCTTGGTACTGCTGAAGTGATTGTGAAGTTGTCATGAATAGAGAGTTATCTCTTGTGCATTCTATATTGTGTTGTATATTTATACATTGTGTCATATTTTAAGTATTTACATTATTGAAACTGACGTGTGTGGGTTGTTTGTAAATTATCACCTATTTTCGAGGTGGCCTATGTTGATCCATATGGTATTTCCGATCATATGGGGAGCATTTTGTGTACAAGTCTGGTTTTGGTATCATGCAGGACACGGGGCGAGCTTCAGACCTTGGAGTCGAGTTGTTTGGTTAGATGATAGACGACATAGTGAGTAGTTGAGTTGTATAATGTGTAGTTCACACTTGTTATTCATTTAATAGTTGTAATTCATTAAACATATATCATTTATATGAAATGTTAGTTAATTGTAGTTCTGGTTCACTGCCTCGAGAAACCAAGATCGTAACATCTTCCAATTACCTTGGACAAATAAGAAGGGGGTGTTACAACAATTCACGCAACTATTTCAAGAGATTGGCATCGTCTCCCATCGTCCGTGCTTTAATTACTGCAAATAATGTAAAACACGGAAGCAATTAACAACTTATATAGGACGGATTAAGATTTTAGTAGCAGCAACACAAACGTAACAAGATTGGTGAAATAAGGGTTTGTTGTTTGTGGAATTCACATGAGAACAACAACAACAACAACAACAACAATTAACGAAGTTTATAATAAAGATTAAATAAACGATTTGATGGTTGTAAATTAACGAAAACAGAAACAATATAATAGATCAAAGAACACGAGTAACCAAGGATATTTAGCTTCGAAATCGAACTGAAATATTAGCTAATAACGAAAGATTTCGGAGCCCAAACTACGATCGTAATTGACATAAAGTACGTTTTCAAATCAACGATTTGGTGATCAAAGCTTGATCAGGGTTTTCTGTATTTTATTTCCAACGTGAATGAGAAGAAAATAGTGGCAATGTCACGCCTTATATAGGTTTACAAATAAGCTAACAAACTTAACCTAGTATCTCCTATGAGATTTTATTCTTGCTTAAAAAGAAATAGCAGCAAAACAAATAAAATATCCTAAAATGAGAAAATGAAATAACATAATAGGAAATAATGGAAATGGAAATAAACAATCAGCTCCTTGCTACACCAAGCTTAGCTCAGACTCCCAACGAATAAAACTCCAACTCCTTGGACTTGAAAATGCGAGCCCAACTAAGCAACGACTCGAGAATTAGAAATAACCAGCTCATGTTCACTCGTTCGCCCAATCGTGTCCTACTCGACAACCTTAAGCGCATTGTTTGGGCCTTATTTTACATATTGGGCCGGGGAAGGATAACTGGCCCAGCTAAGGGTGATTGGGCTAAAGGCCAAGTAAACGAGCTAATTTGACAAAGAGGAAAGGACAAATTATGGGTCACGGGTAGCAGATTTTGGAAAGCAGAATGCAAGCCCACCAGGACTTCGACTACCTTGAAGAGCAAGCAAACTAAACCCTGCTAGGATTTACTCCTATATAAGAAGGAAAAGGAAAGAGGAAGATGTAATACCACGGTTTTCTAAATTCCTGTTAGTCGGCCGAATAGGGCTAACTCGGCCGAGTAATGTGTCGTGTGTTTTCTGGTCAGGCTACTGTCCAAGAACACTCGATCGAGTATAGTAATACTCGGCCGAGTAAGGGGTACTCGGACGAGTACTCTTGGTACTCGACCGGGAATCCGTTCTGATGAGAATTATTTCCGCGGTATAGTTAAGGATGATTAAAGTTATAAATCGTGTTTAACAGTTTTACTTTTCATTTTTACCAAAACCTAAATCACTTCTACGTTCTCTAATCATTCCTAATCACTCCCAAGACCTTTGATCGTTCGTGAGTCTTTGTTCATATCTCTCTTGCGTTAGTTGTGTCGGTAAGTCACTAGTCTTACGCCTTTCGTTAGATTTGTCTTTTAGGGTTTGACCCTAGTATTGGAATTGGGGAGAAAGGATGATTTCATGTTGTGATTAGATTGTTGTGATTGTTGTTAGGTGAAGGATTTATAGAAGAGTGTTTCAAGCTTCCATTGTAGACTCGTATTCGGTTATGTGCTAAGGTAGGGTTTTCCTACTCGGTTGTCAGTGTAATTGATTTAAGATGATTGTGATTGTATTGGCATGATTAGTATCGTTGTTGGTTGTTTTCTTGATTGTTGGAATTGTGGTGGATTGACTATGTTGGTGAGGTACGTCCTCGGCTGAGTGGAGTCACTTTTGGGAGTGGCTTCACGTCCTTGCCCCATGTGGTTCCCGTCGCAAAGGGGGATGTGCACATTAATGGACATGGGTTGTTGCTCTTTGCGATGAGCGGGGCTTAGGTGGGCCAGACTGCGGTCCCCCACTGGCGGAATGGATTATATCTTGCGGCAGGTAATCTGGCAGGACTACATACTTAAGTGTGTAGTCAGATATAAGACCTGATTGGCAATGAAGAATGGTTCTGTAGCTGTTATGGTTGTTTCTTTTTTTTTTAGGTGGAACTGTGAGTTTCATTAAAATCAGCATCTCATGAATAGAGATGGCCCCTCATACAAACAACCATTTGTGTTAATACTCAGACAAAAGCATTAACAGACTGAACTATGCGCATCCTAGACTTACTGAAGAAAAATATATCAAGACTATCAGCATTACAGAAGTCCTAATGTAGTACACCATAATTTATCAGACGGCTTAATACAACCTAGCAGTAAACCTTGCCGCCGTAGTTTACATTCTGCTCCTATATCCTGAACCATCTTCCTTGGGTGAACTATATAGCCATCAATCCTGCAAACATTCCTACTGTGCCACACCCTATACTGAACTACATTAATCAATGCACAGATCAGTAGCCTTTGGAACCCTGATAGCTACCTCATTCTCAAAACAACACTACCAACCAGTACAGCAGTGCCCTGCATACTTAGCCACTCAGCAAGCAGGCTATAGCATCTTTTAGTATAAGCACATTCAGAGAACAAATGTGAATGAGTCTCATCAGCAGCACCACAAATATAGCACAACTGGTTAGTAGTAATGCCCATTTTAAACAACCTGTCAAGAGTTAAAAGTCTTCCTTGCTTAATTAACAAAAGGATAAAAGTGTGCTTAGGAATATTGAACTTGTTCCAAATCTCAGTATACCATGAAACCCTGCCAGAAGCTGAAGGAGACAACCAATTATAGCCACTCTCAATAGTATAAGCAGCATCTCCCCCCAACCATTTATCATTGAGGTAACCACACAACATCTTATCCTTAACTTCACAAATTTTCCTCCAGGACCATGAATTGTAGCTAGTAGGATTATAATTCAATATTGAAGCCCCCTTTAGGTAAATATTATCTACCCATTTAATCCACAACGGGTCTTTTTTGGAAACTATCCACCAAACTAATTTCCCTATAGCAGCTACATTCCAAATCTGACTATCAACCAGACCAAGTCCACCATCCTTCCTGCTTTTACACAAGAAATTCCAAGACACCAGAGGGGCTTTTGAGTAAACATCAGTCCCCTCCCATAAAAAATTCCTACACAAGGCTCTGATTCTATCCATAACTCCAGCAGGCAAAATGAATAATTGAGACCAATAGTTATGGATAGTAGAAAGGACAGACCTTACCAAGACAAGCCTTCCAGTATAAGAAATTTTCCTGGAATTCCAACCCTTGATCCTTGCTACCATCTTCCCAACTATTATATTGCAATCCAGTGAACTAATCTGAAGTCCAGAGGCAGCTATGGTTGTTTCTTGTATATTGCTTATTTTGATTATTCAGTGAACTGACCCCGTTGTTGTTTTGTAAAACTGTGGTGATCCATTCGGGGATGGTGAGCTTATTATGACAGGTGATGGTTTTCTCTAGCTGCGGGCACGAGATGGGATGTCATCACTTGAGTCTAGCTTCTGCTGTTACGAGTTTAGATGTTTTGGACTTGGATGTATTGAGATTTATGCACTTTCGTTTTGGTATTTTCTTTATGACGTCATAATTTGTAAACGTTAAACTTTATACCTTAATAAATGTTTCTGAATGGTTACTTTTGATATACTAACCTCGGGAAACTGAAATGGTAGCAGCTTCACATGCTAGGGTGATCCTTGGTAAGCCACCTTGGTATGTGGTGGTGTTACAGAAGATCATTCATTGGCACGCTCAAACCCTCACGCACTCCAACCTACTAGCAGTCTAATCGTCTAAGCTCCTCTTGTATTCGTGACCTAAATTACATATTATTGCTAATGGAATCTTGGAAGGATATCGTCTCCTTTCCGCGGTCGTTTCCCACATAGGGTTTTCCGCTTCACTAAATATCTTGTGTCAATCCCTTATTACCTACCTTATTACTTGCATAGCAATCATACAAACGTAGCCATAAACACATAATTAACATATTAGAGTGCTTTAACCCTACATTAACTAACTCGGTAAAAAATATCAAAATAATTTGGTGCCCATCGTGGGGCATAATGATCGTCATCGTTAATCGTTTCACAAGAAAAGGTACACCATGTCAGGAAACAAGCAAAAACTCACACCAAGATCCGAGGGAAGCCAGTCGCCACAGATGCCGTCAGGTTCACCACCATTAACGAGAGTGCAGACCTCAGCATCAGGGCCTCCGCCCAAAACAATTTTTCCACCCAAAACAAGTCATCCAAAGGTGTCTTGAGAGATGGAAGTTGTGGACATGGGCCACGGGGGCGCTTGGGAACAAGCGTTTGCATTTGTGGAGTCGCCACCAATGTTTATGGGAAATTGGAACCGTTCGAATACCTCGTGCCATGTCAAGACACAAAGTAGTGACATGAACACTAAGCAATCGTTACCCTTAGCATTCTATGTCTAGAATGACTCTCGTGGATGCCAATGAACACGGGTGCTCACGGAGATCTGGAGTAAGGGGTGAGGGTACGTATTAGGAAGCTCTTTTGATCGAACACCTAATCCCGCCCGCCTCGATAGCGGCCTCTACTAATGATTAGGGAAGTTATTCGTACTCGATATATCGTCGGCTATATGCATGCAATGCAACATCCAAGTTTTAATCCTAGCATGTGAGAATTAATACTAAGTCGGTTGACAATTAATTTAACATACAATTAGGTCGAATTAGGGATTTAATGTTCAATTACATATGAAAACATACAAATGAAAAAAGAAATACAATAATTATAAATTACAATAATGAAAATTACAATAATTACATCGGAATAGGCGATTTATGTTGAAAATACCTTTAAAACGGATAGTTTGAGAAAAAGGAATAAACAAATAAATTAACGAACAAAACAGAAGGTGATAATACGAATAATAGTTAATTATACGTAATCTAATTAAACTAGGTCAAGTCAGAAACGGAGTTCAGGGGCAGAACTCAGCCAGGAACAGGCGCAGCAGACGCTGCGTCTGTTCCTTGGCTCAGTTCTGGCTGTGAAGCCGTAATTGCAAGCCGTTAATGTTAATTGGTGATTTAATGATCGATTAATTATATTTACTCAGATGGAAGTGATTAGCATGTTATTTAACATATGAATAGGTCATAAAAGCAGTAAAACATGAATAAGACGGATTTAACGAATTAATTACAAGATGGAATAATGACAGAAGTGAAAAATATTAATGAGTCGAACAAATTAATTCAATTAAGTTAAGTTAGATACGATGGATTAATGACGAATATATGATAGATATGACAAATAGCAGATGAAAACTATATCAAAGACGAATTCCAGAAACCCAATATTGATGAATTAAATCTCTACAACCCGGAATTGAATTTAATGACGAAAACCCGCAAATATTGGATTATAAGGGATTTAAGTTGGATTTTAATGAACTAAACATGTTAATGATGATGACTACGATATACATGTGAATTATATTCTATCATGACGAAGAATTGACAAACGAAACAAAAAAAGGATTTTGGGGAACAACAGAGGACGAACGAAGAAGAAAGGAAGCAGGAACTGCGGCAGCCTCACGAAGAGGCGCAGCAGAGCTCGCGCTCCTTCAAGAGGCGCAGCGATTCTTTGCGTCCTTTCTCGACGGTTATCTACTGGAAATCCGTGAAAAGAGGTTTTAACAAAGGGTTTTAGAAATCGGTTTTAATGGTATTTTCGACATAAACCTTACATTTGATTATACAAAAAGGTAAATACAATAAATAAAAAGAGAGATTACACCCTCAGACTTACATGTTGACGAAACGAGAAGGACTAAGATATCGATTAGTGATGCTCGACGCGAATGCAAAGAAAGTGCCCTCGTAAGAGGAAAACGATTAATTAATTAAGTTGATTATTGGTGTAGTTGGTCAAATTGGTCGGTCATGCAAACGGGGAGGCTGGTACTCAGAAGGATCCGAGCTTACGTGGTCGAATGTTCAAGCACGTAGACGCCAAAAAGTAAGAACAAAGTCTAGAATGCAAAGGGAGAAGAGAAGGGCGGACACTCGCGTGAGAAATATGAGGAGCGAAGGCTCCTATTTATACTAATCACGTGAAGGAATTATGGAAAGACTAGGATACGGAAGGAAAGATCCGGAAATAACCGACTTAGGTTAAAACACGGAAACTTGGACAAAAAGAAAGCCCTGGGAAAAGGCGCAGTAGATGCTGCGTCCCTTGGAAGAGGCGCAGCACCTGCTGCGTCCTTTCCCGGGTAGGTTCCTCTGCGCGTAGAAAACGCGTTTGACAGCCTGTTGTATTTTAGGCATAACTTTCTCTACAAGACTCGGATTAAGGTGATTTCGGTGGCGTTGGAAAGCTAAGAAAGAGATCTAGAACGTTCTGTGAAATAGGCCTGACCCAAAAAAGTTGTTATGACCTCGTAAAACGGGCCTAAAGCTCGGGTTGTCATTTTAGCTAAATGAAATGCACATTTTGTAATGTAAACTTTATGTTTAGCCTAAAGAACTGACATGGGACTCAAAATGAGATATAATCTCAACATTTTATGACATCCTAACCTTGGGTAGACAAGGACATTGCTTTGACTCGGGATTTGACGGTTTTAGGAAATGAAGACGTTTTTTTTACCCGGATTCCAAATGTACTCTAATTACTGTCAAAACGACCGTATCGGCGCGTAAATGACAACTAAGAGGTAGACATTAATGTTTGAGCAATCACTTGACGATAAACTTACGAACTGTCACAAATCGTTCCGCGTACCAAACATGCGGCCCAATCATCACCGGGTGGTTTGCGGGAGGTGCAGAAATGAGGTGTCTACTGAGCCCCCACTTTGACCGAGGCTTGGACAAGGCGAAAGTCAAAGTATAGCCATCAGGTCAATCGAAGATTACAACCTGACGACTATGGCGACGCGAGGCGGCTCAAGGGGTCTGAGCCAAGGACCTGTCGTCGGGAACATTTTAGAGTCTGTCGACTATCGGGGAGGGTCGTTTAAAGTCCATTAGACTACGTAAGGAGGCTCGCCAGCCATAAGAAGAGACCATACCTGAGACTACTTTCTCGAGATGCTTCCGGAGTTGCGTAGGAGCTAAGGGTAAGCGTAGGAGCTAAGAGTAAGCATAGGAGCTAAGGGTAAGACCTAAAAGATATATAAGGATTGTGCTAGGGTGTGGGACCCTAAAGGAAAGCATCGTCGGGAAGGAGGCCAAATATAAGTTCAACCTGAGGGGTAACCAAGGTTTGAGTGTAGGAACTCTAAGGAAGAGTGATGATCCTAAAGGAATACGATCCTAAAAGGAAAAGGCGATACTAAAGGAATATGATCCTAAGGGTAGAAGTGTATGAACTCTAGGGAGTTAGGGAACCTAATGAGCTAGGTGTGTGAACCTGGGTGTACGAACCTAAAAGGACGGCTGGTATGGAAACTTAAAGGCTTGTGAACCTAAGAGGATCTGGGATTCTAGGGTTAAGTTTCGGAACTAATGGGTTACTAATTCTTGTTTTAAACACGTGCGTTTAAGCTTTCTGAGGTATGAGAACTCCAAAAGGATTTTATGGGTTTATGAACCTAAGGATGTTGGTGTGGGAGCTAAAATGGTTTATGAACCTAAGGGAAGCCATTTTGGGATCTAAGAATTTAGGGGGTAAGAATCCTAACTTTGGGTTTACGAACCTAAGAGAGGAGGCTCTGGGTTGGGAACAAGAAAAAATTGCGAGTAGCAGGACACAGGCGGGAACTGCTGAGAGAAACCTGCTTGGGTCGTCTTCAAACAAACTTCGGAAGAACTCGGGGTTGATGTTGATCTCCATGTCTCGAGAGGGAAAGTCTATCCGCTTACTCTCGTTGGGGAACATAATAAAGGTGTGTCGAAACACCTGTCAGAGAATACTGGCTCGTTGTGGCAAGTGAGGTCTTGATAAAGTACTGCTTCTGATACTTACCTGCATGGTTAGTAGCCACACAAGAATGCAATCTAATATATGTACGTAAGCAATTATCACATGGACCTCGAATAAGGAAACACATAGGTTTTGCAAAAAGTTGTTTCTTCATAAAAGTCGTTTAAAACTTGTTCAAAGAAATTTGTCGTTTGTAATGCGTTATGCATATTCAATGGGCTCATGACACAGACCTTATATGGACACGACGCGAAATGTAGACTTAGGTTTGACTGACACGACACTAACTTTGACGTGACACAGGGATGATTTTGACAGACTTTTCTTAAGTATGCGCAACCCCTAGCCAAGTGTGGGTGACAATGCGTATCAGTTCCAAAGGTAGAAGAATTGCAAGAATGATGAAGGCATATAAAGGCAAGGCATGAGCCATTGATCTACTTGGACTTCTTTCACCACCGTTTGCTGTAAAAGAGACTCCTCTTGAGGCACGATGACTTGGAGAATTGATCTAAGATCTTTGTCATTGTCCGGACCGAGTACTAGCTTGACTTAGAGGAATAAAGGAAGGGTGGCATCTCGTAAGAGAAGCCCCCAGGATGAGAAGATGACTCTGGACTTTGGTAAAAAGAAGACTGGGCGACAATAAGGAGCCCCCAGTATAGAGGTGTTGGTTGTGGAAGGGATGTTAATTGAGGTTGGAAGGTTGAAAATTGGGATGGTTGATAATTGATGTTGAAAGTTGGAAGTGGGGATGGTTGTGTCCTTGAGGACTGCCTACGTATTCACGTGAAGTGAAATCAAACCAGATCGTAGTTCTGAGTTTTGGTTAATTTTGTTTGGGTGTTGCGGTTGTATCCTTCTTGTGTAAGAAAGGACTGCCTACGTATCCACCTGAAGAGGTGAAATCAAACCAGATTGTAGTTCTGAGCTTTGGTTAATTTTGTTTGGGTGTTGCGGTTGTATCCTTCTTGTGTAAAAAAAAGGACTGCCTACGTATCCACCTGAAGAGGTGAAATCAAACCAGATTGTAGTTCAAGTGTGTGCCTAAGCTATGCTGTTAGGACCTTAAAGTGCAGGGTTCACAAGGGTAATATTCCTTTGGTGACTCGAAGAACTGATTTGAGATAACTCCCTCTGATCATAGACCAAAGAGGTGTAATTAATTTTGTACAAATTTCCTTGTCATGTGAGCACACTTAGTGGACCCTAAGGATGAATATGGGTATGTCCCGTTCTGGGTAGCAAAGTATTTGAAGACTCCATGTCTGGGTCAAGGTGAAATTGGATTGGATGTTTGGAATGTGGAGCTCGGAAATAAGAGGCTTTGATGAACAAATCTCTAGAGCTTGATTTTGTGGAGTTAAGGCTTGATGGGGTTATGGCTTGTAATGTGGCTTGGAAATGGAGTCTCTTGACTTGATGTAGCCTGAGCACATATAGGTAGGTTAAAATAACGTGGGATCAAGTTTCCATGTCTTGGCCCTAAAGGAGGGGTATACTTGACGAGCTTGAGAGGATTCTCAAAATTCCTAACTATCTCCCTAGTAACGGTCTCGAGAAGGACTTAGGGTGTGTGATGTGTGATAGGCTTAGTGAGGGTGCTAGCGACCATCCTGATCGATATGTTGACTCTATAGAATTCAGCAGTATTCCGTTTAGCATTTGATTTCTTACTCGTTTTCTGATTCAGACTCAGATTCTTGGTCTAGAATATATCTCGGATTTCGCTCAGATTCTTGATTCAGGTTTTGAAGATAGCTTTGGCTTTGGATATTGACATGTGTGATTGAACCTTCTTCTTTTGACTCTTTTGTCTTGGATTATGGGCATAATTGTGGCCTTGGATATTGACCTCAATTTCTCTTGATTAAGCCTTTTGTCTTTGATCATGGCTCATATTGTCTTGGATGGACTTGGGTCAGACTAGCACCTTTTGATGTGAAACGGGTTGGTCTTTTAGTAACACGGGTTGTTTATTGTGGGGAATGGGCTTGCCTTCTGTCATGGATTGTCAATAAGGGAGACGGTCTGGATTCGTCCTAGAATCTTTTGAGATATGGTCGTCCTAGACTAAGGTTATATTGTGGTTTCTATTGCCAGACATGGAATAGGTAAGAAAAGAACACGGAGTTTCGGGTCCTCTACAACTTTGAACGGAACATCATATAAGTGCACTTACATTGACTGTCATGTGTTGTTGTTGTCATTTTAAAAAATGTCTCAAACCAATTCTTGTTGTCACAGAAAAAGGGGTAGAGGAAGAGATATGATAGAATATGTGGATTGAAAAGTGTGCTTTTATTGAAATGGATAATAAATGTACTTAACATAGACTCGAGAAGACATGTGACTCGTGGGACAGCCCCCAGGTTGTCACTAGAAATGAAATTGACACGAAGAAAGGCACTTGAACAAAATATGAGATAGAAAGCCTAAGACTCGGACTCGGATTCGGACTTTGACTCGATTTCAGATCTAGACTCGTAATCATCGGCCCACGCTTGAACGTTTTTTCTTCCAGCAACTGGCTTCGGCATCAGGCTTTGAGAATTCATCCATTTGATCACCCCGTCCTCATCATTGGGAATACTAGAAGGGTAAAGGCCCAAGAGACCTTCCTGTCTTTGAAGAGTAGGACACCCATGAGGGTCATTCTGTTCTCTTAACGGATCGAGGGTCGATAAAGATATCTTGCCGTGATCGAGCATATAGTGGATGGTATATTTTAGTTTGGAGCATTCTTCAGTGTCGTGTCCATTACCCCTATGGAATAAGCAATATTGAGAACCGTCCCAGAAGCGACCTCTCCTCTCGTACCTAGGGTCTGGGGTTGGACCGATTGGTTGGATCAGTCCTTTGGCAAAGAGTCTTTTAAAGGCTACCGTATAAGGTGTGCCTAAATTGTAGTATGACCTTGAATGCCGAGTTCCTCTTTCCGGTGAAGGTTCTATAAACTTTACGTCGGTAATGCGGATTGTTTGATTGTTGGGTTTAGATGTGGACGGTGAACCTTTTTGAATGACTTCATTGATACGAACAATCTCTCCCGATAAGTTTTCAACGGTTTTGATGCCACCTTTCAAATGAGAGGCGTAAACTGGGTGTAGACAGTCAATAACGCCCTCAACCAATGTCGCCTCCTTCGACTGATCGGGCATTTGTGAATCTATTTTTCTTCTTTTCACCAAATGATTGGTGGATCTTTCATCTTTTTGATCATCTGTGATATTGAACTCCCTATAAGATCGCTTAACTTCTGTACCCAAACATTTTAGGAGTGAGATAGAAATCCTACCATCCTCAATCCCGTCTTGTATAACATGCTTGAGCTTATAACAATTTTCGGTACCATGCCCCCTACCCCTATGGTATTGACAATATGAATTGTCATCCCACAATTTAGATTTCTTTTCTGGATCTGGTGTAGGTCCTATTGGTTGAAGAAGACCTAGAGAGGATAATTGGTTCAAGGCTAGGGCATAAGGTATTCCTAGATTTGTAAATGACATGGGAGAGTTGTTTAATTCCTTTGAGGAAGGCTCCATGAGGTTGCCTTTGATTTTGACTCCTGGATGAGAGGAACTAGAAATAGATCGCTCACTTTTTGCTTTCTCCTCGAGACCATGAGGTTGAGGGTTTGTCTGGACATTCTTCATCTTGAAAGACGGGGTCTTAAGCTTCTTATCCATTTCAGCAAATTGATTCCCCATGTGGGAAAGCCGAGAGTTTAGAGTATCAATGGCTCCCTCTATCTTGGAAAGCATTAGCATTCCACTTTGGACATCGTCCTCCTTCGGCGCTTTGATTTCTTTGTCATCACGAGGATCGAGAAGATGAGAAAAGTCTAGGAACGATCCTTCATCGTATTTAGTGCTGTTAGACCCAAGAGGGTCGGTCCCATCGAATTGCTCCACAAATGGTGGCATTGGAAGCTTGCCATCCTCGATCATATCTTGAATAATATGCTTCAAACAAAAGCATTCCTCCGTATCGTGTCCCCTACCTCGATGGTACTGACAATATGAATTGCCCTTCCATCTAGGCAGTATCTTTTCAGGGTCCGGGGTTGGACCAATTGGATGAAGTTTCCCTTGGGAAACTAGTCTTTGTAGAGCTACTTCATATGTGATTCCGAGGTCAAGGAATTCCCTATGAGCTCGTCCCGGCCTTCTGGGTGGAGTTTCCAAGAGGTTAACTCCCTTGTCTTCATTGCCCTTCTTAGATGGGTGAGTTGTGTTGAAGCTATAACCTGGCCTTGGGGTATGAGAGGATGATAAAGGTTTCATCATGTCTATCTTGTCTTCCATATTGGTGACACGAGTTCTCAAGTCTTCAATGGTGGCCTGAAGCTTAATGACTGCAGTACTTAGTCCCTCGACTTCAACAGATAAACGTTCTTGAATACTTCCACTGGAAATTGCAGAATTCCTACCGAGAAGAAAATGATGCGCATTATAACTTGATTTGACATGGGATCACGCATACTAAGGCAACCAACAAAGGAAGGGATAAGATGACAAATCTAGACTTGACTTGTGAATTCGTGAAACGTCGTGAGCGACTTCTCGTGTTTAAATTCACGGTGCTTGACTTTAATTTTAGACTCGAGTGTTAATTTTGACGGAGTGACATTTATTGACGGGATTGAAGACACGTGTTGATTCTAGACTCGAGGTTTGCTTATAGGTGTTAAGAAGACTGCTGTAGTTTAGACTCAAATATGAGGCCCATTGAGACTCGTGCGTTGAGTCTCGGAACGTGTGACTCGAGTGTTTAGATCCTAACTGAATTGGGGTAGGAGGTCCAAAATGACGGCGTGACGCCATAGGACTTGACTCGAATTTGAAAAGACCCAAAATGTAAAGGAAGACGGGTTCATGACTCGACAGAGTTCCGACTAGGACATAATCGGTTTGAACTTTGACTCTAACTTAGCCCAATTGAATTTACATATTTACATTTACATGTTTTGAAAATCCTTTGATTAAAACGTTTTTGGTTTTTTTGTTTTTGTTTTTTTTTCTTCTTTTTTTCGGACTTTGTTTTTTGTTTTTTTTTTTGTTTGACTTTTTTGTTTTTACAAGGATTTTGAAATGGGTTTGAGGCCCGAAGTTTGACTCGATATACGGACAGAGTTTTGACTGGGTTTTGCGCTAATCAAAGGCCTTTTTCGAAATTTTTATTTAAAAAAGGGTTTTGATTTTTACAAAAATCGTCATGGTTTCGTGTACAAAAAGGTGATCACATATGATACAAGCATTCATACAGGCATTATAACGGGATGCTGAGTGCATTTAAAAGGGTTTTGGTTTAAAGGGTGGGTTGCCATACCGAACCATCAAACCCGAAGTTTGTGGAGAGGCTCGTACCAAACAGGAGTAAGGCCGATTCCTAGTCCATTTCCTCAAGTAGTGAAAGCCCTTGATACAAACAAGAGTAAGCATCATGGTATGGATGACGTCAATCGCTATCCATCCTTAGGCCCAAATAAGAATTAGGACCGTTTAGACGGGACGATTGGTCGAATGGGTTGGGTTGGGCCTAGGAAGGCCGAATAAAACGGTCTAGGAAGACCGAGTTATGAAAACCGACAATTGTCTTGTACAAATTATTCCCTAACCTTGTTCAAGTTTCACCCTTACACGTAAGTGTATTATCCCCTGCGGAGTCGCCAAACTGTGGACATGGGCCACGGGGGCGCTTGGGAACAAGCGTTTGCATTTGTGGAGTCGCCACCAATTTTTATGGGAAATTGGAACCGTTCGAATACCTCGTGCCATGTCAAGACACAAAGTAATGACATGAACACTAAGCAATCGTTACCCTTAGCATTCTATGTCTAGAATGACTCTCGTGGATGCCAATGAACACGGGTGCTCACGGAGATCTTGAGTAAGGGGTGAGGGTACGTATTAGGAAGCTCTTTTGATCGAACACCTAATCCCGCCCGCCTCGATAGCGGCTCTACTAATGATTAGCGAAGTTATTCGTACTCGATATATCGTCGGCTATATGCATGCAATGCAACATCCAAGTTTTAATCCTAGCATGTGAGAATTAATACTAAGTCGGTTGACAATTAATTTAACATACAATTAGGTCGAATTAGGGATTTAATGTTCAATTACATGTGAAAACATACAAATGATAAAAGAAATACAATAATTATAAATTACAATAATGAAAATTACAATAATTACATCGGAATAGGCGATTTATGTTGAAAATACCTTTAAAACGGATAGTTTGAGAAAAAGGAATAAACAAATAAATTAACGAACAAAACAGAAGGTGATAATACGAATAATAGTTAATTATACGTAATCTAATTAAACTAGGTCAAGGCAGAAACGGAGTTCGGGGCGAACTCGGCCAGAAAGCAAGCGAGAAGCTGCGTCCTTTGAATAAGCGCAGCAGACGCCGCGTCATTGTTCCTTGGCTCGCGATTCTTTTGTGAAGCCGTAATTGCAAGCCGTTAATGTTAATTGGTGATTTAATGATCGATTAATGATATTTACTCGGATGGAAGTGATTAGCATGTTATTTAACATATGAATAGGTCATAAAAGCAGTAAAACATGAATAAGACGGATTTAACGAATTAATTACAAGATGGAATAATGACAGAAGTGAAAAATATTAATGAGTCGAACAAATTAATTCAATTAAGTTACGTTAGATACAATGGATTAATGACGAATATATGATAGATATGACAAATAATAGATGAAAACTATATCAAAGACGAATTCCAGAAACCCAATATTGATGAATTGAATCTCTACAACCCGGAATTGAATTTAATGACGAAAACCCGCAAATATTGGATTATAAGGGATTTAAGTCGGATTTTAATGACCTAAACATGTTAATGATGATGACTACGATATACATGTGAATTATATTCTATCATGACGAAGAATTGACAAACGAAACAAAAAAAGGATTTTGGGAACAACAGAGGATTTAACGAAGAAGAAAGGAAGCAGAAGCTGCAGCGGCCTCACGAAGAGGCGCAGCAGGAACTGCGCTCCTTCGAAGAGGCGCAGCAGTTGCTGCGTCCTTTCTCGACGGTTATCTACTGGAAATCCGTGAAAAGAGGTTTTAACAAAGGGTTTTAGAAATCGGTTTTAATGGTATTTTCGACATAAACCTTACATTTGATTATACAAAAAGGTAAATACAATAAATAAAAAGAGAGATTACACCCTCAGACTTACATGTTGACGAAACGAGAAGGACTAAGATATCGATTAGTGATGCTCGACGCGAATGCAAAGAAAGTGCCCTCGTAAGAGGAAAACGATTAATTAATTAAGTTGATTATTGGTGTAGTTGGTCAAATTGGTCGGTCATGCAAACGGGGAGGCTGGTACTCAGAAGGATCCGAGCTTACGTGGTCGAATGTTCAAGCACGTAGACGCCAAAAAGTAAGAACAAAGTCTAGAATGCAAAGGGAGAAGAGAAGGGCGGACACTCGCGTGAGAAATATGAGGAGCGAAGGCTCCTATTTATACTAATCACGTGAAGGAATTATGGAAAGACTAGGATACGGAAGGAAAGATCCGGAAATAACCGACTTAGGTTAAAACACGGAAACTTGGACAAAAAGAAAGCCCTGGGAAAAGGCGCAGCAGATGCTGCGTCCCTTGGAAGAGGCGCAAAGACTCTTGTGTCCTTTCCGGGTAGGTTCCTCTGCGCGTAGAAAACGCGTTTGACAGCCTGTCGTATTTTAGGCATAACTTTCTCTACAAGACTCGGATTAAGGTGATTTCGGTGGCGTTGGAAAGCTAAGAAAGAGATCTAGAACTTTCTGTGAAATAGGCCTGACCCAAAAAAGTTGTTATGACCTCGTAAAACGGGCCTAAAGCTCGGGTTGTCATTTTAGCTAAATGAAATGCACATTTTGTAATGTAAACTTTATGTTTAGCCTAAAGAACTGACATGGGACTCAAAATGAGATATAATCTCAACATTTTATGACATCCTAACCTTGGGTAGACAAGGACATTTCTTTGACTCGGGATTTGACGGTTTTAGGAAATGAAGACGTTTTTTTGACCCGGATTCCAAATGTACTCTAATTACTGTCAAAACGACCGTATCGGCGCGTAGATGACAACTAAGAGGTAGACATTAATGTTTGAGCAATCACTTGACGATAAACTTACGAACTGTCACAAATCGTTCCGCGTACCAAACATGCGGCCCAATCATCACCGGGTGGTTTGCGGGAGGTGCAGAAACGAGGTGTCTACAGAAGTCCAACCAAGAACTGAGAGGGCAGTAGGACCTGTTCAGCAGGAGCAAGATACTCGCTCAACGAGCCATGTTAGGCACCTGCAGATTCCCCCACCACCTAATCCAACCCAAATTATAATCAATGGGATAGATAATCTGCAGAAGACGATTAATATCATGTGGGAAGAGAACAGAAAGGCGAAGGTTAAGGCAGCAGATGATAACCGGGCACTCTGAGTAAAGATATATGCCATGCAATAGCAAAGACCTACTTCAATCCCGGTGGCAATCAGGAGCTAGATCCCAACAGCAAGCCGTCCTGACGAGGCGTCAGGCAGTAGAGAGCAAGGACACTCATTTCCCTCTTAGCTTATTTACAGGTTAGATCCGACAGGGACACCAGCGGAAGGAGGCATAGTTCCATGCGGACTAGGATATCTGACACTTGATAGCTGGGCAGCAACGAGCAGTATAGAGCCAAGGACAGGTAATGTCCCAACTAGTAATTTTGTTTCTACTGACCAGATACTTGGTGCAGGATTTGTCAATCGGCAGGTAATAGGCTGATACCCAGGATTCTTATGGACGGCAACCCCCTGGTCACCGAGCATCAGAGCCCCATGATAACTTGGCCAACGTGCAGTATCCAGAATCACCAGCAACCTGCTTACAATCCCAGGCTTCCTGTGACGGCATTAGGGACATGCAGTATTTGGAGATTAAAGACATGTTAAGCACGATCCCAAGGATGTCTGCTCCCCTGGAAAAGGCAACCCCTAATAGCTATGCATATTCCCCATTCATAGACGTGATATCACCAATTACCATGCTAAAGGAATTCAACGCCCCCACAATGACACTCTACGACGTTACAACAGGCCCTTTTGACCACGTCAGTCAGTATAAGCAAAAGATGATGGTAATAACAACTGGGAATCTGAAAGAAGCCTGGATGTGTAAAGGTTTTGGGTCAATGTTGTGTGGAGCAGCCCTGCACTGGTTCGTTAGTCTACCAAACAGGTCCATATCAACCTTCGTTGACTTGGTAAATAGATTCATTCAACAGTTTTCGAGCAGCAGGAAACCTGAGATGCATACCAGTCACCTGTAAAGGGTGGTTCAAGGGTCAAGGGTTTGATGAGAAGATCGGATATTTTATCACCAGATTCAACAAAGAAAAATTGGCAATAATGGGGATGTGACGTGCCAACCACAATAGAAGCATTCCAACAGGGACTGCATCAGGACTCAGACCTGTACAAGGAGCTGACCAAGCACTCATGCCGAACCTTTGAAGATGTTTATGTTAGGTTCATATACCTCTTATTAGGCTCCTCTAATAGTGAACTAATTAACTTCTTAATATATGTTCTTTAGATCTAGTGCATGCATAACAAAATAAGAGATTAATAAGGAAAAACAATGTCCCTTACATTGTAATGTGGCTCGAAATTAAGGGCACAAATAAGGTCACCTTACTTATTTGTTCTTGAGCTATAATATGTTGGATGATCCTCCAAAATCTCAATGTTGAGATTCTCCTTTGATTGCACCCAAGACTAATCCCTTAAACTAGTATACTAATTAACTAAATTAATACACTAGTACCCTTAAAATTATTCTAATAATATACTTATTACTACACTAGTAATCCTATATTATGTTTAGAATTTATGATGAACAATTTATGAGGATTCTAAACCATTTTAGAGAGTTGTGAGAGTAGTAGAGAGTTTGCATGCAAGAATGAATATGGTAGTGTTGTGTTAATTATAAGAGAACAAAACTCTCTTAAAAGAGAGTAGAAAAACCGGTGGAGGCAAGGGGGTAGAGCCAAAAATTGGCATCTTGCTTTTCACTTTTTCTCTTCACAACACAATAGGCATGTAAGCTAGTTTGCACTAGCCATGATGACATCTGTTTTATCTAATAAAATAACATCATCCTCACATCCTATAAGAGAATTGTCCTTTAGGTGTGACCTTAAGGGATCAACTGACCACCACCATCCAATTTTTGGGTCCATTTAACATAAAATGGACTACCATTTTATTTTGTCAGTTTGTCATTTGTCACACAATATGTCACATGTAGTATATTACATGTTATTAATTAATTTAATGCATATTTATCAAATAAATATCATTTTATAAATTAATTATATTACATACAACAATTGATTAGTGATACTTGATCACATAAATAAAATAGGTCATATAATTATAATTCACAACATCTTGTAATTATAATTAACCATTCATACTTATCTCTATTATTTCACAAACAATAAACAATTTTAGTAATAAAGTATTTCAATTACTAAAACAAATCTTATATAATCCCATTACAATAAGATATAAATATTCTCTCTCACAATTGAATTGTTCAATTTTAAGGATTTGATTAACTTGTATCATCATACAATTAATCAATTTATCTATTAAGAGAATTGTCCTTTAGGTGTGACCCTAAGGGATCAACTGACCACCACCGTCAAACGACAGTAATGTCAAACTCTAGTTAGCCAATCATTACCGATTAATGATGATCAGTTGACTATATAATGAATCATCCCTTACGTATTCTAAATATGAGATTTAAACATGTGATCGCACTATTGTTGAGGACACATACTCCAACAGTTTAAGTCAAGGCAGCAGTAATAATGAGGTTGGAAGAAGATGTGTCAACTAGAAGAAGTCTACCAGGTGTGGAAAGGATGAGCAAGAAATCAGCACCATAAAAGAAGAAGGAAAGACCCAAACCCTACAGCAGGATAGTGAATAAAGTCGAAGGAAAGGAAGAAAATAAATAATCCGCCACCCAAGCTGAGTGAATACGGATTCCCAACTGAGATGGCAGGACTCTTTCAAGCGTTAATGGAATTAGGAGACATGGTGAGGTGGCCAAGACCCCAATAGAATGACAGGCGTGGAGAAAAGACAATAAAAAGAAATATGAGTTCCACGATGATATTAGGCTCACTACAGAGGATTGTTACACCCTCTGAAGGGAGGCCAGGCATCATGGGGTAGGGGGCAGGCAGCACAGTAACGTAGGATCCACGAGTCAGACTCAGCCCTCTGCATCACCTATATGCACACAGATAATAAACGTGATAACATGCGGCTCAAACCTGAGTGGTCTGACATATTCAGCTCCGTAGAAACACGCCACTGAGGTCAAGGTTAACAAGCCAGAATTCTCTTGCAAAGTCACTCATAGTAACCTGCCAGCCATCACCTTCGATGAAGTAGACGCCCACGATGACCAGGAGAATCATGGCGCGCTGATCATAACACTCTCCACGGCAAATTACATAGTAAAAAAGGTTCTGGTAGATACGGGAAGCTCAGTCAACCTAATCATGCTAGAAACCATAAAGGGAATGGGATTCAGCGAGAAGGATCTGCAAAAAAAGACTATTCCCTTGGTAGGATTCAGTGGAGAGACAACTCACTCACTTGGGGAAATTGTGATCCCAACTTATGCAGGTCGAGTACCTGGTCATCGATGGTCCAACAACCTATAACATTATCCTTGGGAGACCATGGCTACATCTGATGAAGGCAGTCCCCTCGACATATCACTAGTGCGGGAAGTTCCCTACACACTGGGAGTAGAGGAGACACGCGGGGACAAGAAAGAAGCTAGAAGAAGCTACAAAAATGCACTAAATTGCACAACTACCCCCTAATATAGAAATTACAGAGCCAATGTGTCAAGGATGATTACGTTAAGCCATATGCAAAAGAACAAGACCAAGTCAGCCTAGATAAGCTGCATCCAAAATGAACAGTGCTAGTAAAGGCCGAATGTAAAGGTAACATCCGACAGCAGCCGATTGATTTCCTTAAAACTAACATGGATTGCTTTGCTTGGTCTTATGATGACATTGTATTACTACTCATTTCTGGGCATAGAGTACTCGGTCGAGTAGTGATGCATGCATTTAATATAGTCTTTTTTAGCCTTATTTGCACCCATTTCTATGCGATTCCCGTAGTTTTAGGCTACGAAATACCCGAATATTCTACTTTGGTTCGTTTGTCTTTAATTGCAGAAATGGACCTGAAAGAAGCAGAATTGAGCCTTTTACTGCCCCTTTAGCTTTGCATTTAAGAGATGGAAGACTTAGAGCGAGAACACTACTGTCTCGGGATACGTGAAGTCGTCTTGGAAAGCTAAATCATACGTTGAAAGGCTGATCCAGTTGCAGTTGACTCGATCGAGAGGTTTTTCTAGCTTGGTTCCTCGATCGAGAGCTTGGTGATGAGGAGAAGTCCTCGATCGAGCCCCCTGCTGTGTTCGATCGAGAGGTGCCTATTTGATGTTCCTCGATCGAGTAGTCTTTGTACTCGATCGAGAGGATTTTGCTGGGAAGTCTTCGATCGAGTAGTTTGGATTTGCTCGATCGACCACTTTGAGATCGGACGCGGGATTTTTCTTGCGTGAACTTATTTATTTTGATATTTTAAGTTACGTGTTTAGGGAATAAATATCTTTCCTATATTAAGGAAAGACTTAATTAGGTTTAGATCATTTAATCTTTTAGTCATTAATTTTAGAATTAAATTACTCTTGCGACGTTACTTTGCTTTCAATTTTCCAAATCTCGTTTTGTGTAATCTTTCTTTACTCTATTTTATTCAATTCAATACCGTTGGCACATTTAATTTATTGTTCTTTTATTGTTGTTAGTATTAGTATTGTTATTTGGTTTATGTGATTTCTTCTTATACATCTTAATACCATGTTTAGCATAGTTTATTCAATCGTTATTATTTTATTTATCGTCATGCATAGCTAAATTCTCTATTGCTAGAATTAGAGGAGCCATGATAGTAAAGCAATGACGCGATAACTAGTTTAGGAGGTTTTTGTTGTGAGAATTGTTTTATAGCAATATAGCAGTAATTATTAGGTTGAGTGCAAGCAACTGAATTAATTAAACTGGTTAAATTCAGACCTAGATCGGAAGATTGGAATGAATAGACCTGTTATGAACAATAGACTACCCTAATCAGAGCGGAAGCTATTTAGGAAAAATCTAGGGCGAATAGCGGACCAGAAGGACCTTTCCACTACCCTTCTCACATCAGACCGACTGACCTTACCTTTAGCTGTCTTGTGTTATATCATGGTGAACCGACATCCTGGCATTTCTCTTTTTATTTGATCACATCTTATTTCATCCTTGCTATTTTAATTGTTGTTTCTTTTATTGTTTTTATTCAGTTCATTAGTTTAGTCCAAACAAATCAAAACCCCCCATTTTGTGACCGAAGACAGACTGAATAACAAGTAGATAATGACCGCCTCCCTGTGGAGTACGATACCCGACTTACCTCTGCTATATTAGTTAAGGCCGGTTGATTTATTTTCGATAGGGTTGCGACAGCCGTGTCAAATTTTGGCGCCGTTGCCGGGGAGGCAACTATTTTATTTACTTGTTTTAATTTAGTTTGTTTTAGTCTCAAGGGATTTTTAATTCCTTGAGACAGTTCTTATTCTTTTCTCTTAGTTTTGTTTATGCCCAGGTTCAAAAGGTCAGAGTTATTACCAGCTAATCCTGAACCAGAGAGGACTTTTTGCCGTAGACAAAACTTTTTGAGAGAGATTCGTCGAGAGTAAGTCTTGAGTACTCTTGAACCTGTTCTAGAAAATTTTACTTTTGCAAAAGCAGAGTATTTAGAGGAAGACACTTCTATTTCTACAGCCGTTACTAAATCTGCGAAGATGCCTAATATTGCTAGTCATTCTGAGCTCAAAGCTGATTCCATTCCTAAGGGTTTCAAGCTTGCAATCGATGAGGGGAGTACCTTCGATATTCGTCCCTCTTATATTAATCTGGTGGAGAGAAACCTATTTAGAGGAGTAGCTGGTGAGGATCCGGCCAAGCATACAGAGGTCTTCACTGATTATTGTTCTACTATCCCTTCTACTAAGGGAGTGACTCAAGAAAAGATTAAGGAAGTCTTGTTTCCTTTTTCTCTTACAGATGGAGCCCAAGAGTGGTTAACTGACCTGGATAGGACTGCAGATGAGATTACTGATTGGAACACCCTGGCTCTTGCTTTCTACAAGAGATACTACCCTCCGCAGAGAACTAATGCATTGCAAGGGCATATTACAAGTTTTAAACAAAATCCGACCAAGAAATTGTATCAAGCATGGTGCAGGTTTAGGAAGCTGGTTAGGTCTGTCCCACATCACGGGTTTGGCCAGTGGTTTTTGTGCAACCAGTTCTACAATGGGTTGTATGATGACCATCGTGTTATTTTAGATGTTGCAGCCAATGGACGATTTCAGAAGAACATTGATGATGATAAGGGCTGGCATATTATAGAGGAGATGGCTACCCATTGTGCTGAATATGGGAATCCAAGGAGTGGCACTAGAACAGCTGCTACAGATAATAGTGGTTTTTTGGCTCAACTAGAAGCCATGAATGAAAGGTTTGATAAGTTAGAATTGCAGGCTGCGGGAAATCAACAGACGGTTCATTTGTTGTCTAGATAAGAGACCGTCACATGTGAGAGATGTGGTACTGATGGATATAGTGCAGTGGAGTGTTTAGTTGAGAAGGAGCAAGTCTTTGCCTTTCAAAAATTTAGGCAAGAAGGCTCTTATTTTAACAACCAAGCTGGAGTTTATCCTAATTTGGGGTGGTCTAACTAGAATATGTTGCATCCTACACCTCCAGCGCAGCAGCAACAGACCTATGTTCCACTGCATCGAAATCAACAACAAGGCTTTCAAAAGCCTCCTTCTTTCCCACCGCCGCATCAACAAGGTGCCTTTTCTAGTGGAAATAATGACATCGCTGAGCTGAAGTCACTAGTGCAAAGACTTGCACTTCAGATGTAGAAAAATGAACAAACGAGAGATGCATCTCTTAAATTGGTTGAGTCCCAATTAGCTCAATTGGCTAGTAAGCGATCTTCAAGACAACCGGGCAAATTACCGTCACAACCTGATAAGAAACCACATGAGACGGTAAATTTGATCAGTTTAAGGAGCGGTCTTTCTTATGAGGGACCCATATTGGAGCTAAATATCATATGGGGCATGGAAAAAAAAAGCCTGACAAAAAGCGGAAGGATGCAGAACACGAGAAATGATATTCTCCTTCCGATGGCTCAATTGTTTGGAGACCGAAGTTAGAGGTCACTAATGCTAAAGGGACCTCGTCAAGCTAGAAGCCAAGTTTTGGGCTATTTAATTGCTTCGGAAGATGATACGGGACGCTGTCCCGTTTGTAACATTTTGTAATTTGAAATTCCGTTAGATATTTATTTTGTTATTAGTTATATACTATGGTATTAGCTTAGTTAGATTTAATTAGCTCAGGACCAAATATAGACTACGTACTATTATTTTGGTATTTTTGCGGGAAGTATTTTTGCGTAAATTGTAGGTTTTGGGAAGATACTTATTATTGGGAAGCATGCCAGGAGGAAAGCATTCGATCGAAAAATTTTTGTGCTCGATCGAGCTAATGCCCAAGAAAAAGTCCTCGATCGAGTTGTTCAAACTTCTCGATCGAGCAAGCATAATCAGGGGGTTCTCGATCGAGTACTCAGATCACTCGATCGAGCAAATGGAGGAAGAAAGCTCTCGATCGAGCAGTTTCAAACCACTTGATCGAGCAGTTTAAGCTTTTATTACACGAGGGAGTTTCTTTTTCCCTTACTTTTTGTTCATTTTCTTAAATCATTTACCCCCAATTTTTTTCGACACTCTTGAATCCCTAACCTAAACCTTTAATTTTTTCCCCTAGTTTATCAATCAAATTACCCAAATTCATTTCCAAGCATCAATTAAATCAATTACCCCTCTTTGCATCATCAATTTTCAACTTATTTTGGGCAATTTTCAAAATTAAGGTTTGCTGTTTCACGGGCCTTGTGTGGGCCTTGAGGTGTTGGGTGGTTTTTGAAATTTTTGTTGTTGTATTGACTCGTCTTTTACTTGAAAATATGGGCGAGTCGTTTTTTGTACGATTTTTGTGAAGTGTTTTTGTTTTTGTTGGATGGATTTGGGCGGGTTTGCCCTTGTTTTTGTTTTGCATTTGCAGGGGTGTTTTTTGGATTTGTCCATTTTGTGCCGTCATAATGCCGAAATTTTAGCTGGCGTTTTTTGTTTTGTCTTGATTGCAGGGGAGTGTTCTGGGTTCGTTGCTGAGACCTTAGAGGTCTTGTTGGGGACTGGGCCGGTTAGTACTCTGGCGAGTGCACCTGAGGCGGTGGTAGAGGGTGCTTCTGAGGAGAAGGAGCCTACTGAGGAGGCTGTTAGGGCCGAGGGAGCCATAGAGGTTCGTGAGGAGCCCGTTGTCAGGGCTGTTGGTGCTGAGGGAGCCACGGGGGCTCGAGAGGAGCGTGCCGTTGAGACTGTTGGTGCTGGTAGGACTCAGACGGGGTCTGAGACCGGTACTTCTGGGCGGAGGGTTATTATCACTAGGAGAGGGGGGGGTCCTCGACCCACTAGACGGGAGCTCCAGAACGTCGTTAAGGTCGTTGAGAGGCCTCCTCTCCGCCGCGTGGAGTCTCATGGGTAGAAGAGACGGAAGCGGATGACGCTTTCGTCACAGGCTAGGATGTCAGACGGGTTACTGTTATACTACAGTTTTCTATGTCTTTGGGTACTCTATCGAGTGGGGCTTACTCTGTCGAGTAAGTATGTTTGGTTTACGAAACAGTGTTCTGCTGATGGATACTCGATCGAGTAAGTTGGGGACTCGATCGAGTACTTACTCGATTGTGTATGTTACTTACTCGATCGAGTAAGTTTGTTTTACGGGTTATTTTTGACGAGTTTTGATAGAAACGTGAGAAATATATATAATCTTATTCCGTTAATTTCTTTTCATTTTTACACTTTTCTAAACTTCACAATGACAAAACAAAGTTACGTTGCTTCTCTCTTTCATTGCTATCAAATCCTAAGGGCTAGAGTCGTCGGATCGTTGTGTTCTTTACGTCGTTGAGACCGTCGTATTGTGGGTAAGATCCTAGAATAGTTCTTATGTTGTTTCATTGATTTTTGTTGAAACCCTAATTGGGTGGATTGGGGGTTTTGGGAGTATTATGTTTATTAGATGGTGATTGTATGAATGTATGTTTGATAGGAGGTGATTTCATTGAAGAACAATTTTGATTAGCTGATTGTGACGATCTTGGTGATTGCTTTTCCAGGTAGGGTTTCCCTACTCAGTTATTGTATAAATGATTATAAGATGGTTGTTTGGTTGATTGGCATGATGATTATATCGTAATTGGTATTGGCATTGTTTTGAATTGATACTGTGATTGGTTGTGGTTGATTGTATGTGGTTCTTGAGATGCTCCCTCGGCTGAGTGGAGTCACTTGCGGGAGTGGCTCTACGCCCTTGATTCGCCCCTTGTGGTTCCCGTCACTTGGGGGATGTGCACATTAAAGAACATGGGTTATTCGCTCGATGGAGATGAGCGGGGCTTAGGTGGGAACGGCTGCGGTCCCCCACTGGCGGTGAGGAATATCTATTGCAATGGATATTCTGGCAGGGCTACACACTTTAGTGTGTAGTCAGAGGATTGGTGATGTGACAGTGTTGGAGATTGTGATTGTGTATCTGTTGTTGTTTATCTTATATTGTTTATGCAGTAACTGACCCCGTTTAAATGTTTTAAAAACTGTAGTGATCCATTCGGGGGTGGTGAGCTGTTGTTTAATAGGTATACTATGGATGCGCGCGAGATTAGCTGGGGATGGAGTTGCCACGAGTCTGATAGTAGTCTTCCGCTGTGTTGTCATAATACTTTATTTACTTTATTTGTAGTTTGGTTTTAGAATAGTTGTACTTTACTTTACAGTTGGTTTTGTTATGTAATCACTTAAACTTATCTATTAAAATACGTTCTTTTATGGTCTATTTGATATACATTGCCTCGGGTAACCGACATGGTAGCACTTCCATGCATTAGGTGGTCTTGGTAAGGCACCTTGGTGTATGGGGGTGTCACAAAGTGGTATCAGAGCGACGATTTTGGAACCTTTAATTAATGAGCCCAATGGATATAGAGAGTCAAATTAAAATGAACCCGGGTAGGAGTTGTTAGGAGCTAATGCAAAGCCTTGGGAGACGTCGTAAAGTCGCGAACTCGCCCTACAACTTTAAACCGGTCACTATGGGGTGTCATGGGATCGTTATTTATTTACTTATGTTTATATGAATATGTTGGATGCATGTTATGTGGTTGAATGGAGGTGTGGTGGAAAAGATGAAGTTCATTGTTTATGATAACATGAATTGTGGTTGGGATCACTACAAGTTTACTATTGTTTATATGCATATGATTGGATGAATATGGTGGATGAATAAATTGTATGAATACGTAGTATGAATATGATCGATGAATTAGTTTGACAAGATGAAGTAAGTAATTGCATAAGAATATGAAATTCATGTGGAGAACATGCTTATGTGATGGAAGTGGATTTTCTACTGTTGCTATGTTAATAACATAGGAATAGTGAATTTTATGTCGTATATTATGTTATTGCTCTTACGTAAAGTTATAGAATAAAAGAGTGCGGGCATTACATGAGTGGTAAGTTGAATACATATGATCATGATGGATATTATTGTTTGGCTTTTATAGATAGTAACATGTGGTTAGGAATACTGGTTTTATGAGTATTGAGTTGTTTTTTTTTACTTTGTTGTTGTTTAAGTTATTTGGAAGAAAGAATTAAGTAGTTATTGTTGGAAATCTATATCTCATTACTTAACATATTCATATATGTTTTAAATTTATTTAGTCATAAAATAAATTCTAGATCTTATGCATGCAAACTTTAATAAAAGGAGATAAGAAAATCAATTTCTCACCAAATAAATTTCGGTCAAATGGGCACCAACAAGATCTCCTTCTTGTTAGTTCTTGAGCTTTCCATTAATGGATGAACATTCATGACTTCAAATTAGAAGCCCTCCAATTAGTTGCACCCAAAACTATCTCTTAATCCCACAAACTAACATGTACTAGATATTTGCAATGTGGTTTACCTTAAAATTGATTACTAAAACTCATATACTACTACTAGTAAGATTAGTAATTCATATGAACAATTTGAATCAAATACTCATCTTTTTGATGAAGATAAAGAGAGAGAAGAGAGAAAATACATGAACTTTTTTTTGCATGTGGATTGAATGGTAGTGTAATAATAATAAGATAAAAGAACTAAAACTCCTCTAATAGGAATAGTAGAGCCGGCTAGCAAGAGGCCAAGAGAGAGCATCTTGCTTTCCCTTTTTGTCTTATCAATATTGTAGGTGTAAGGCTATGTAATAATAGGTATGATTATAATAATTATAGGCATTAAAATAATACACCCATTATCCTCCACTACCTACAATATTTCGGTCCATATGTAAAATGGACTACAATTTTATTTTGTCAATTTGTCACTTGTCACACAATATGTCACATGTTATATGATACATGTTATTAATTAATTTAATGCATATTTATCACATAAATATCATTTCATGAATTAATTAAATTACATACAACAAATTGACTAGTGATACTTGATCACATAAATAAAATGGGTCATATAATTATAATTCACAACTTCTTGTAATTATAATTAACCATTCATTCTTATCTTTATTGTTTCTCAAACAATAAATAATTTTAGTAACAAAGCATTTTATTACTAAAATAAATCTTATTTAATCCCATTACAATAAGATATCAATATTCTCTCTCACAAATTGAATTGTTCAATTTTAAGGAATTTATTAATCTGTATCGGTATACAACTAATTAACCTTTTCAATTAAGGGAATCGTCCTTTAGTTGTGACCTCAAGGGATCAACTGATCACCACCGTCGCACGACAGTAATGTCAAACTCTAGCCAGCCAATCATTACTGATATGTGTGGACCAGTTGACTATATATGTAATGTATTATCCCTTTCGTATTCTTGGTATGAGATTTAATAATGATATTTTAAATCATGTGATCACACTATTGTTGAGGACACATTTGCCAACAATCTCCCACTTGTCCTCGACAAGTGTGCGTCACCAATTCTCTTGTCCTATTACTATCTCCCACTCAATGCAAGGTGTCTTTCGGGTCGTACTTGCAAGTGATCATATCGAGAGTGGTTTCCTCGATCTGGAGAATAACTGATTGACCGGAATTTATCCACCATGGATACATTCCGAGCGTGGCCACGCATTTCCAGTTCATTACTCCTCGAGTGGCCCTGAGATATTGTTTTACCCCTGACAAGGGGGTGGACAATTCCTATCGCACTTATTCCCTTCGACTAGCCACAGCCATCATAACCCAAAATATGCCCATTTGACCCCATTTACGAAGGTCGTAGTAACACAAATCAAAGTTAATCTGAAATGGTGCCATCTTAGGTGAACGGTCTTTAGTCAAAAGAATCGACTCATAAGAATACTATAGTAGCTCTCGCCACGACCAGGCTATCTAAATTTGCCAGAACTCTATAAGCGGTCACTGCCCGACAAAGTGTTTCTAACAGTCTGCCTATGTGATCGACTAGTCATCTCACATGACTCTATGGCACTTGAACTTGCCATCAATCGCATCACACTCTAGTCACTTCGAGACGTCACCTCATACAAGTGACTATGGGCGAATACCATGCTAATCCGTGTTCACTTTAACGGGGTTCAATTGTCTCTACAACCCGTTTGGATGTAACAAAGTATAATAAAAGAGTTTTAAAGTAAAACTCGAACGACAAATGCGATTATCACATATGAATAGTCAATGCCTGATTACTATTTCATGTTCTATAATCTAACTTGATCTTGTATGTAGTTGTTCATTTCAATTCAATTGAAATGACATGACTCATCATGTTTAGCCTATGAGAAGGCTTTGGTTAGTAGGTTTTATCAACTTCTTGTACCTTACTCAACCTTACTACATACTCGTTTTCCTTTGTAATGTATACATTTGCATCACAAAACTTTCTGAGTACGTGTCGAGATCCAATCAAGACATAGGCCCTCTAGCCTTAGAATAGCTCCCACTGTTTTCACAGTGTGCGGGACTCATCCTCTTGCACATCTCATGATTGCAAGTGTACTTAATTTCCGTTATAAATATTTCTCATTGTTCTTTATTGCCTAGAACGATTCTAGAAAATCCATTTCTTAAATAACATAACCACAATGGTATTTTAACCATCCTGATGTGTTTTGATTATGGTTTTGTCGGAAACCATGCGCAATCTCAATTGTCAATTGTCATTTGTGTAACACCCTTATACAAAATTGCATCATAAACACTTTGCTTTACTTCCTTAATGCTTCTGCAAGCACTTAAGGGTAATCTTTATGACTTACTTGGTAAAGATTACTTAAATTCGATTTTGAAACAATTCATCATACTCAAAGTATATGAAGTGCTATACATCATTTCCTATTTAATTGATTCGGCAGCGGAAGCAAATCGAATTAATCAAATATGTTCAATTTAATTGAACTAGTCATGAATCTTATCAACATAAGACTTCTTATTGACGCTAATATCATGTGGATTTATCTGCATAAATCTAGATATTAAAGATGTATTATATTACTCTAAAAGTCTTAAATCATTCTCGATGATCAATATGTCATTCACATATAAGACTAATTAAAATTTCCGTAACTCCCACTAAACTTCATGTATAAACACAACTTCTCGACTTATCGAGAAATGTTTTATCACATGATCAAAAAATGTTGATTCCAACTCATTGATGTCCTACTTAAGACCCTTTCTTAAGTTTCACATTATCTTAGGATTGCAAGAATGTTCAAAACTTAAGACATGTATTGAATACATTCCTTCTAATTAAAGAAGTGAGTTTTAGATTCACTTGCTATATGTGTATCCTCATAATGAAACACAATCCCTAAGAAGATCCAAATAGACTTAAGCATTTCAACCAGTGCAAAACTCTTTGCCACCAATCTTGCTTTGAAATCTCTCTTTATTAGTGCAAAACCCTTTGTCACTAATCAAGTCTTTTTGTTTCGGATTTTCATGGCTCTAAGCCTTGTATTGAGTTGTGACTTTAAACACTCTCATGTAAGTCATATGTTCATTACTTTCTAGAAGTAATCAACTTGAATCAAACGATTTCTTTTGTAACTTATAAGCTCTTTACTTTCATAAAAGTAGCATGAATTCATCATCTTTAACAAGTGACGAATTTAACCTCCTAGGTTATAAAGAAACAACGTCTTACACAAAACGTCTCATGTAGCCAAGAAAGACCAGTTTCTTGCGACATAACATTCTTTGTGGCTCTTGAATAATTTTCTCCCACTCTGTCTTCTAGAAATAAACTTGTATTTTAGAAAGACAGCTTCACGAGCCACAAACCCGGTGTACTCGTGATTATAATAAGGAAAAATGAGCATTTGTTTCTTTTGAAAACTTACAAATATGGTACATTACCATTTCATATCTCATATGATTTAGTGGAAAATAATTTAGACAAAATGATAGAATCCCCAAAATGATCAAGTAACTCAAAGTAACTTGATTGAAGTCCAAACCATATCGAATAGCATTTGATTTCTTATCCAACCACACATTATTCCATAATGTGTGCTAAGAGAGATTATCTTGTGATACTATATCACTTTTCCTTTGGCTTATATCAAAGTCTTCACTTTGATAATCCCATCACGACTAAATCGTGCTTCTTCGAACTTTTGAACTTCTTCAAAAATTTCTCTATTTACCTTATTAAGTGAACACATTAGTGTCAACCTAAATCGTTGGTAAAAGAAAATGATCAACCTATTTTGGATCAATGATTTACAACCTCGATCTCTTTTTCAACCAAAAGGCACGAGACATCTTGCTTTGAATACAAGATACGCATATACCATTAACAATCTAATGGTTTCAAGAGTACTCGATAACTCTTTGCGTTAATCATTCCAAAA
The DNA here is from genome assembly GCF_048544455.1 of Silene latifolia. Lineage (NCBI taxonomy): Eukaryota > Viridiplantae > Streptophyta > Magnoliopsida > Caryophyllales > Caryophyllaceae > Silene > Silene latifolia. Next base: position 90,111,067 of record NC_133528.1, read on the forward strand.
TTTAAGGTTTAATCTTGGGTTACCAATTTTGAGTCTTGCATCATCTTCATGATATATCAATCTAGTATGGTTTAGAATATAATCACCTTGATAATGGGCTAGCCATACATCAATTCGTGGTGTATAGGGTCGCAAAAGTGAAACCTCTTTTGTATCTTAACAAGTTTATATTCTCATTTAGAGTTTATGTACTTAATAGTCACAATTAAGTATAACTCCAAACCCAAAAACTAGATTGAGTACACAATGACTCTATCTCTCAACATTATTGTTGCTAATCGTCATATTCTAATCATCATATGTATCAAACATAATGATGAAAACCACCACCGGTTTCTAATATTGACGAAGTAGTACTAGCAAAATTTTATGTTAATCAAATAAACATTTAAAGAAGAAGGTCTTATTAGATGTCCCACAACTAATTTGTTGATTCTTCAATAATTTGGGATAGTTTCCTTTCTAGTGTCTAAAATTTAAGACAATGGAAACTTTATCGGTCGGGATTGATAGGTTTAGTATCGTCATTCTCAACAACTTTACCTTTAACATTACCTTGTATCAATTCCATTTTAATCTTTACTTCTTGAACCTCGTCCTCATCTTAACGGTTTAAGAGAATGCTCCCACTCATTTCAATGAGTCTTTGCTTTGAGAAGCAAAATTGAATTCATGAAGATTACTCTTCATTTGTTCGTTTTAGTCTTAAAACTTTCATTGAAGTGGTTGCGATATTTTGGTCAATTACGAATTCCAACAAATCTAATTACCAAAACAATTTATCGTTTCAAGGTACTTAATTCAATTAAGTATATGAAAAACAATCCATTGTAAGTAGATGTGTTAGTCAAGAATCAAAAACCTGTTTGATAATGAATAACTTATATCCATACTCTTTACAAGAGATCCTTAGCAATGGTTCATTTGAGGTTTTAGAAGCAAAATTCATATTTGTCTTTAGTTACGATGTTTTGATGAAGTTTTGAATCGAAAATTGAAATGATATCGTATATGAATTGTGGTAAGGAAATAGAACAAAATAATAACGGAATAGTGGAAAACTTAACATTTATCGTTTTATTAATACTTGTAGACAAGTATTGCATTTACATAGTGACCTCTACCCAACTATGATAAATGATTCCAAGATCCAAATTCATATTAACTTGGGCACGGTGTGGCCGATACATCCCTTATCAATATAACTCGGTGGATTAACTCTTTAATCAATTCTACTATTAGAACTCTTGGTCGATAAAATTTACATTAACATTTATCTTTAGCCCAAAACACATCCGACAAGGGCACGGTGTGGCCGATACATCCCTTATCAAAAACTTTTGTTGAGTTCAACCCAAATTTCGAATAAATGTGTCCATGATCCAAATCCACATCAACTTGGGCACGGTGTGGCCGATACATCCCTTATCAACATGAATTCGGTGGATAGACATTTATCACCCACTTCCCCTACGTAACAAGGTTTGTACCCCGGTGTGGCCGAGTGCACTCCCTCATGAAATAGGTTTTCATGGTTTCTACTCTTTGGTAAGGCTATGTCTCAATTGATTGTTTTAGCGAGAGGTCATGTCCATTTATTATCTATCACGTTTTAAGTGAACTAAAGTGGTGAACTACGATAATTGTAATTGACATGGTCGATATACTCGATTAAAATGATAATGCATGTTTTAGTTATGGCGATTTAGCGATGCATGCGACATATAAATAAAATGCATAGCATAAAAATAAATTTTAGTATGGCCTTCCTAAAATAGAAAAACTATTTAACTATTACATATTCGGAAACCAACTCCATTGGTCCCTTGAACTTCGGTTGTGGCACGCATCTCGAGGTAACACCGTCTTGATGTATCGCCATCTTGAAGAAATCCGTCTTTGGGAACTCCGAAATGAATAAAATTACATAATAAATTACATAATTTCCTATTATACATTTGTAACTAAAATAAAATTAATCTATTAAATTACATAACGGTGATACGAGATCACAATAAATTACAACCGAATCAATATTCCCATACATTTCGGGTAATATCAATTAAAAACTAAGGCCATACTAAGTAAAATTACATAATTCAAAATTACATAAAATAAAATTATGACAATCATAAATAAAATGCAGCATTATAATATGTATGAACATGCCCAATTATATGCTAAATCGCCTTTAAGGAGCCAATATCGTATATTACACGGTTTTTACGGATTTGCGTGATTCAACGTTTTATAATCACGATAATTACATAAATTCATATTTATGCACAAGTTAATTACCCTAACCAACTTAGGACTCAAAATTAGTCTTCACTAACTATTTGACTATAATTAACTTATATTACTTAAAATTGTTCATTAATGGACTCAAAATTACAATAAAATGCTATAAACTTCAAATAAATCACAAAAATTTCAAATAAATTCAAAATTTGAAATTTAAACTCATGAACATTCTGGAAAAATATATCTCATTACTTAACATATTCATATATATCTCATTACTTAACATATTCATATATATCTCATTACTTAACATATTCATATATGTTTTAAATTTATTTAGTCATAAAATAAATTCTAGATCTTATGCATGCAAACTTTAATAAAAGAAGATAAGAAAATCAATTTCTCACCAAATAAATTTCGGTCAAATGGGCACCAACAAGATCTCCTTCTTGTTAGTTCTTGAGCTTTCCATTAATGGATGAACATTCATGACTTCAAATTAGAAGCCCTCCAATTAGTTGCACCCAAAACTATCCCTTAATCCCACAAACTAACATGTACTAGATATTTGCAATGTGGTTTACCTTAAAATTAATTACTAAAACTCATATACTACTACTAGTAATATTAGTAATTCATATGAACAATTTGAATCAAATACTCATCTTTTTGATGAAGATTAAAGAGAGAGAAGAGAGAAAATACATGAACTTTTTTTTGCATGTGGATTGAATGGTAGTGTAATAATAATAAGATAAAAGAACTAAAACTCCTCTAATAGGAGTAGTAGAGCCGGCTAGCAAGAGGCCAAGAGAGAGCATCTTGCTTTCCCTTTTTGTCTTATCAATATTGTAGGTGTAAGGCTATGTAATAATAGGTATGATTATAATAATTATAGGCATTAAAATAATACACCCATTATCCTCCACTACCTACAATATTTCGGTCCATATGTAAAATGGAATACCATTTTATTTTGTCAATTTGTCACTTGTCACACAATATGTCACATGTTATATGATACATGTTATTAATTAATTTAATGCATATTTATCACATAAATATCATTTCATGAATTAATTAAATTACATACAACAAATTGACTAGTGATACTTGATCACATAAATAAAATGGGTCATATAATTATAATTCACAACTTCTTGTAATTATAATTAACCATTCATTCTTATCTTTATTGTTTCTCAAACAATAAATAATTTTAGTAACAAAGCATTTTATTACTAAAATAAATCTTATTTAATCCCATTACAATAAGATATCAATATTCTCTATCACAAATTGAATTGTTCAATTTTAAGGAATTTATTAATCTGTATCGGTATACAACTAATTAACCTTTTCAATTAAGGGAATCGTCCTTTAGGTGTGACCTCAAGGGATCAACTGATCACCACCGTCGCACGACAGTAATGTCAAACTCTAGCCAGCCAATCATTACTGATATGTGTGGACCAGTTGACTATATATGTAATGTATCATCCCTTTCGTATTCTTGGTATGAGATTTAATAATGATATTTTAAATCATGTGATCGCACTATTGTTGAGGACACATTTCCCAACAGTTATGTTGTCCGATTATAGAGAAGTTGTCTTTAAACTGTTATAAATTGAGATGCTATAAGATTTTGATGTGATTCCAATTGTAGGTGATAGCTTGTTCTTTTACGATTCTAACGATAGGTCACACGCCTAAAATGACCAAGAAACGAGTGAGATATGACCATTTTACGGAAATTCGACAGTGCTGAGAAATGCGTAGGGTACTCGATCGAGTGGCCCTTACTCGATCGAGTGCACCTCTTGTTACTCGATCGAGTACTCCTTACTCGATCGAGTAGTCCTTGTAATTTGTTATACATGCTTCTGACCTTCACCTACTCGATCGAGTACGTTGTACTCGATCTAGTGACCCCTGTTTTGGGTCATATGCTTATCTTTTGACTTCGTCGCATATCATGTTTAATTCAAAGGTATCCTTATGCTTCTTTATGTTAGAAATCTATATCTCTATACTCAACATATTCATAATGTTATAATTTTAATTTAGTCATAAAATTAAAAGATGATCTTATGCATGCAAACTATAAGTAAAAAGGAAGAAATCTTCATTCTTACATTGAGGATTTCGGTTTATATGGGCACAAGAGAGTTCTCCTACTCTCTTGTTCTTGAGCTCTCCTTAATTGGATGAACAAGGATTCAAGAAGAGAATCCCTCCCAAGGTTTTATACCCAAGATAACAACTTAATAAAATTAATATTATTATTACTAGAATAATATTAATTTTGTGTAAAAATTGACCCAAAAACTTATTTGATCTCTCTATTATTTCGGTTTAGAGAGAGGGAGGAGAAGGAAGATTTTATCTTTCTAAAATTCTTATTTTAGATGAATGAATTGAATAATTTTCCACTAGACTATTTGATAGTGTATATTAGGTAAAGTAATAAGAAAAACCCATGGTTTTTCTCATCACAAAACCGGGTGGAAGGGGGGGGGGGGGAGGGTTTATGCCCAATGCATGAACAAAGTGTTCTTCACAATGACCACTAGGTTTGCATGGCTAGTTTTTAGGTAAATCATTATGCTTACCACTCACTAAATAAACATAATAATTTTCTAATACTCCCCATTATTTCGGTTTACATATATAAAATGTACTCCATTTTATCTTTGTCAATTTGTCATATGTCACATGTCACATGTCACATAAAATTGTTATGTATTTTTAACATATTAAAAATCAACGCATTAATAAAAATACGTCATATACAAAAATCGACTTAGTAATTCATAATTACTTGTACCAAAATATTTTGCCAATTATAAATCACAATATCTTGTATTTATAATAATTTATTCATTCAAATGCAATTGTTTCCTTAAACAATAATTTCATCTAAGTAATTAAAACAATTCGATTACTTAGACCATATCTTATTTAATCAAATTACAATGAGACACGTAAATATTACTTCCAAAATCGTTCGTCAATTTTAAGTAATTTAATTAACCCGTATCGTCATACGATCAATTAAATGATCAATTAAGAGTGTTACCCTTTAGGTATGACCTAAGGGGATCAACTGATGACCACCGTCGCACGACAGTAATGTCAAACTCTAGTCAGCCAATCATTACCGATATGTGTGGATCAGTTGACAGTAAAATATTAATTCCCAATTGTATTCTTTAAAATGAGATTTAAACATGTGATCATCATGATCAACAATTGTGATCGCATTATTGTCGGAGGACACATATTCCAACAATCTCCCACTTGTCCTCAACAAGTGTGCGTCACCAATTCTCTTGTCCCATTACTATCTCCCACTCAATGCAAGGTGTCTTTCAGGTCGTACTTGCAAGTGATCATATCGAGAGTGGTTTCCTCGATCTGGAGAATAACTGATTGACCGGATTTATCTATCATAGATATCTTCCGAGCGTGGCCACCCATTTCCAGTTCATTACTCCTCGAGTGGCCCTGAGATATTGTTATAACCCTGACTAGGGGTGGACAATTCCTATCGCACTCATTCCCTTCGACTAGCCACAGCCATCATAACCCAAAATATGCCCATTTGACCCCATTTACGAAGGTCGTAGTAACACAAATCAAAGTTAATCTGAAACTGTGCCATCTTAGGCGAATAGTCTTTAGTCAAAAGAATCGACTCATTAGAATACTATAGTAGCTCTCGCCACGACCAGGCTATATAAATTTGCCAGAACTCTATAAGCGGTCATAAGGCCCGACAAAATGTTCCTAACAGTCTGCCTATGTGATCGACTAGTCATTCTCATATGACTCCATGGCACTTGAACTTGCCATCAATCGCATCACATTCTAGTCACTTTGACACGTCACCTCATGTAAGTAACTATGGGCGAATACAATGCTAATCCGTGTTCACTTAAACGGGGTTCAATTGTCTATACAACCCGTTGGATGTAACAAAGTATAAGGTGAGTTAATAATAACTCAAACGACAAATGTCGACATCACACTCGGGTAGTCAATATCGTATTACAACCTTGTGATGCATATCGTAAGTGTGTAAACACTTGTTGATTGTAATAGAAGTTTAACATATCATGTGTCCATGTGTTCAAACTTCTTTCAATCGCATTTTCCTTTACGTTCATGTTATCTATCATAGCATGAACCTTACCAAGTACACATCTAGGTTCCCAACCTCGGTTTCGGCTCTTTATCTTGAAAGAACTTCTTTGTCGATTATCACATAACAAACGAATTTGTAGTGAATGATATAACTTGTACTGATCAAGTACTCCACCCACACACAATGCACTAGGTATATGTTTTGTAGAATCTTGCAACAATTGTCAAGATAATTAGCCTAGCACTTCTCACAAGTCCTAGCATATTAGGAAAAATTAGTTTTGAGTAACTTCTTATTCAACTAAGTATCTTTCCAAACTTTCTATTTCTCCTTTTAACTTGAAAAGCTTAGGATTTTCATAAATCCTTACATGTGTTCGAACTGCAATATGTGCAACCTCTTGACACACAACAGAGTCTTCTTGTCAAACACTAAAATCGCTCATCAAATTCTCCTCGAGAATTCATGACGTTTCTTGTATGGCTTGCCAACGATTCATCATGCTTTTATGCATATGAATCATTATTTGGACATGTGCATGATTATTCTAATGGCGGAAACATTAGTAACTAATAATCATGAGATCAACCATTTTTAGGTTCAAGGAACGACCATGACGGCTAATGGCAATTCCATTTTCATTTACATGAATAACCTACTTTTCTCGTTGATTCAATGTGTATGTCTCAATACTTATCCAACATCTCTTGATGTAATTGGATTCATCATAGTCCATTTTCATACAGAATTGAAAACTCAAATACTTCTTTGTGAAAGAAAGTACTAGCTCGTCATTCTCAATGAGTAGTGAGTTGTAAAATTTTTTACAAGATGATTGCTCCCACTAAATTCCATGTCTTCACATGATAATTTCCAAACTCCCACTTAATTCCACATGTTTCGAAATTGACTACTCAATCGAAACATTTCAAGAATTGGAATATATGTTGCCTCACAAAGTTATTAAGATGAAACCATATATTTTCCCATCATATCCTTTCAAAATACCTATTTTGAAAAGGTTTCAATCTCAACCTTATGGAAAGAGATCTTAATCTCCAACTCATTCATTTTATAATGATTCGTGGCAATGTCATTATTTAAATATGAATAATATCTAATACACGTCCTTCAAAATACCCTTTTCGGAAGGAGGTTTAACCAATTCATTTTCATAATGAGGTTAAGTAAAGACATTACCGTGGTTAAAACATAGCTATTGAAGATATCGGTATATCAATCTTTGCAACTTCTAGTCATAAACCTCATTTATTTTCTAGGATGTAACTTTGATTCATTTAGGCTCTTAAGTAAATATCAATGTTGAAACTATTGATCAAAGCATCATAAACTAGTCAGTTAAGACTTTACATTAGTCATTTTTCTTCCAAAACTTTCTTTTGGTCTCCTCGTGTAGTTATCTTGAGAAAATATTCTTTTGATTACTTCACTTGGTCTCTTTTGTCATGTAGATCTATTCGAGACCATAGATCTCATCTATTCGTGTATACCATATAAATAGATATACCTTTATTCAAATCATTCTCCTTTGCGTAGATCTCATTTACACATGTACACAAATTTATCTTGGTGTTGTGTCCTCATTTTTCTCCCACTCTATCTTTAGAATAAATACACTAGAGATTCAAAGATAGCATATGAGACACAAATAATGATTTTTTGAAGTATAAGGAGAACTATCTCATAGTTTGACTAATAGTTTTAGATTTCGTAAGTGTACTTGGTGATTAACTTTCTTTTAAGAGAGTTCATTAACTCAATATCACTTTGTAAATGATCATACACAAGTCTTTAGCTTGTGGTCATATAATGAATCCCATCATTATAGTTGTCTATTAGATCACTTTAAGTGAATAATCATATGTTTCTATGAGCAAGCATGTAAAGACGAATTTTAGAACAAGGATAAAAATGATAAAACGGGTGACTTGGGTTGCAAACCAAGCCACCATTATCCAAAATACAACCAATTATCCAAAATACATTTCCATGTCGAACACGGAAATCAAGAGGTTCTAAAATCCAAAACATAATTAAAATAAGACAATAAAAAGCGAAGCTTCATGGAAGCTATTCCTAGCTTCTCGATGGTTTCTCAAGCTTGCTTTTCTTTTCCCTTGTCCTTGCTTGGTGGAGGCCCTATTTACAATAAAAAGGGGATACATTATCACAACTTTGTATCACAATACCATAGTTGAATTAGAAACATAAAAGAAAGGATAGTCATTTACCCTCTTTGGAGTGATCTTTCCCTTAATATCACCAAGGTATTTGGAACAATTTCTTTTCCAATGTCCAACACCATTACAATAATGGCATTTATCAAGAGGACCCTTCTTGATTTTGGAAGTGCTAGCTTCATAAGTCTTAGCTTTGGTGAAAGTGGGAGCTTGCTTCTTACCTTTCTTCCCATTCTTTTTGAACTTCCCCTTACTCTTGGTGCTTATGTTAAGCACATCCTTGGGTGGGTTGACATTTAACCCCATGTCTCTTTCAGCTTGCACAAGTAACTTGTGCAATTCTTCAAGAGACACGTCCTTGTCTTGCATGTTAAAATGCACCCGGAATTGAACATACGCTTTGACTTTGGATAAGGAGTGTAGAATCCTATCTACAATGAGTTCTTTGAGGATTTCAACTTTTTGAATCTTCAAGGTCTCGACTAGCTCCATAAATTTGAGCACATGAGGGCTAACCTTTTGGCCCTCTTTGAAGTCGAGATCAAAGAATGCCGCGGCCGCCTCATATTGGACGATCCGCGGAGTTTGTGAAAACATTGTCACAAGCTTGGAGTAGATTTCATTAGCGGTGCCCATTTTAAAGGCTCTCCTTTGGAGATCCGCCTCCATCGCAAAGATCAACACATTTTTCATTGCGGCGGACTCCTTATGGTAAGCCTCATATGCTTCCCTAGTGGCGGCGGTCGACCTAGTATTAGGTTCGGGTGGAGAGGCCTCGGTGAGGTAACGAAGCTTGTCGTCACCTTGGGCGGCTAATTTGAGTTGGGCATCCCAATCGGAGAAATTTGACCCATTCTTTTCAAGTTTACATCGATCCATGAAGGATCGGAGCCAAGAAGTATTAGTGAGAGGCGTGGCGTTGGTGTTTGGATTTGCCATTTGTTATGACAAAAAAAGAGCGGTCTACAAAACAAAACATAGAAGGAATAAAACATATGTCGTTTTCAATATAATAATACTCGTAAAATAAGTTTAAACATGTTTTATTGCATTTTTCTAGTGACCTCTACCCAACTAGATAAATGATTCCAAGACCCAAATTCATATTAACTTGGGCACGGTGTGGCCGATGAAACCCTTATCAATATAACTCGGTGGATTAACTCTTTAATCGATTCTACTTTTAGAACTCTTGGTCGATAAATTACATTAATATTTTATCTTTAGCCCAAAACACATCCGACAAGGGCACGGTGTGGCCGATAAAACCCTTATCGAAAACCTTTTGTTGAGTTCAATCCAAATTTCGAATAAATGTGTCCATGATCCAAACTCATAATAACTTGGGCACGGTGTGGCCGATGAAACCTTCATCAAAATTCGGTGGATAGACATTTATCACCCACTTCCCCTACGTAACAAGGTTTGTACCCCGGTGTGGCCGAGTGCACTCCCTCACGAAATAGGTTTTCATGGTTTCTACTCTTTGGTCTTAATTGATTATTTTAGCGAGAGGTCATGTCAATTTATTATCTATCACGTTTTAAGTGAACTAAAGCGATGAACTACGATAATTGTAATTGACACGGTCGATAAACTCGATTAAAATGATAATGCATGTTTTAGTTATGGCGATTTAGCGATGCATGCGACATATAAATAAAATGCAAAGCATAAAAAAATCCTAGTATGGCCTTCCTAAAATATAAAATCTAATTAACTATTACATATTCGGAAACCAACTCCATTGATCCCTTGAACTTCGGTTGAGGCACGCATCTCGAGGTAACACCATCTTTATGAATCGTCTTCCTTGAGTGACATCGTCTTCAAGGAACTCCGGAATAAATAAATAAATTACATAACAAATTACATAATTACCTATTATACATATGTAATTAAAATGAAATAAATCTATTAAATTACAAAATGGTGATACGAGATCACAATAAATTACAACCGAATCGATATTCCCATACATTTCGGGTAATACCAATTAAAAACTAAGGCCATACTAAGTAAAAATTACATAATTCAAAAATTACATAAAATAAAATTATGACAATCATAATAAAAATGCAGCATTATAATATGTATGAACATGCCCAATTTTATGCTAAATCGCCTTTAAGTAGCCAATATCGTATATTAAACGGTTTTTACGGATTTGCGTGATTCAACCTTTTAAAATCACAATAAAATACATAAATTCATATTTATGCACAAGTTAATTACCCTAACCTTCTTAGGACTCAAAATTAGTCTCCACTAACTATTTGACCATAATTAACTCATATTTCTTAAAATTGTTTATTAATGGACCCAAAATTACAATAAAATGCTATAAACTTCAAATAAATCACAAAAATTTCAAATAAATTCAACATTTGAAATTTAAACTCTTGAACATTCTGGAAAAATACCATGACACTCATAATGTTCAAAAACTAAGGTTAAGAATTTCGAAATTTATCCGGAAAAACAATGTTGCGGTTTATCGGTTTTAACAAATATAAATAAAAACATGAGAAAAATTATATTTATCAACTTTTCAATTTTAGATCTGAAATGGGTAATAAAATGCAACATATGACATTTTTCCTTAGTCATGGAGTATGTTTTAGCAATTATTTACTAATTAAGTCACTATTTATGCTATTTTTCATCAAAAATTCATAAATCATGCATAAAGACTTCAATATAGCTTATTATTTTACACACATCTTGTAAAATTGCATGTGACAACATACTAAATTTCTATGACCAGATTCGAAATTATCTCATATTAACCTATTTTTCATCTAAATACGATTTTAATCATGAAAAATCCATATTTCGAGCATAAAACTCCAAAAATTATAAAACTTTACAGGTCATCTAAAAATAATATATGTGAAACCATATCCAAAAACCACTGTAAAATTCGAAGTTTAGCTAATTTTAGTCCGAAAATGACATTTTAATCATAAAATCACATTTTTAATGTCATTATTATATAAGATGAACAATAAAAATCCATAAATTAACCAAAATATCCTAAATATATTTTAGGATTAGAAACTTTAACATGCATAATTAATTTCGTGATATTTCATAATAACACAAATTTACAAGTTTTATATGTTAATCGTATAACTCGGAAAAACTATAACCGATTTGCATGCAAACAACCAAGGCTCTTGATACGGCTTGTTAGAAATCTATATCTCTATACTCAACATATTCATAATGTTATAATTTTAATTTAATCATAAAATTAAAAGATGATCTTATGTATGCAAACTATAAGTAAAAAGAAAGAAATCTTCATTCTTACATTGACGATTTCGGTTTATATGGGCACAAGAGAGTTCTCCCAATCTCTTGTTCTTGAGCTCTCCTTAATTGGATGAACAAGGATTCAAGAAGAGAATCCCTCCCAAGGTTTTATACCAAAGATAACAACTTAATAAAATTAATATTATTATTACTAGAACAATATTAATTTTGTGTAAAAATTGACCCAAAAACTAATTTGATCTCTCTATTATTTCGGTTTAGAGAGAGGGAGGAGAAGGAAGATTTTATCTTTCTAAAATTCTTATTTTAGATGAATGAATTGAATAATTTTCCACTAGACTATTTGATAGTGTATATTAGGTAAAGTAATAAGAAAAACCCATGGTTTTTCTCATCACAAAACCGGGTGGAAGGGGGGGGGGGGTTTATGCCCAATGCATGAACAAAGTGTTCTTCACAATGACCACTAGGTTTGCATGGCTAGTTTTTAGGTAAATCATTATGCTTACCACTCACTAAATAAACATAATAATCTTCTAATACTCCCCATTATTTCGGTTTACATGGATTAAATGGACTCCATTTTATCTTTGTCAAATTGTCAATTTGTCATATGTCACATGTCACATGTCACATAAAATTGTTATGTATTTTTAACATATTAAAAATCAACGCATTAATAAAAATACGTCATATACAAAAATCGACTTAGTAATTCATAATTACTTGTACCAAAATATTTTACCAATTATAAATCATTATATCTTGTATTTATAATAATTTATTCATTCAAATGCAATTGTTTCCTTAAACAATAATTTCATCTAAGTAATTAAAACAATTCGATTACTTAGACCGTATCTTATTTAATCAAATTACAATGAGACACGTAAATATTACTTCCAAAATCGTCCGTCAATTTTAAGTAATTTAATTAACCCGTATCGTCATACGATCAATTAAATGATCAATTAAGAGTGTTACCTTTTAGGTATGACCTAAGGGGATCAACTGATCATCACCGTCGCACGACAGTAATGTCAAACTCTAGTCAGCCAATCATTACCGATATGTGTGGACCAGTTGACAGTAAAATATTACTTCCCAATTGTATTCTTTAAAATGAGATTTAAACATGTGATCATCATGATCAACAGTTGTGATCGCATTATTGTCGGAGGACACATATTCCAACACTTTTTGCATTGTTTTACGTATGTGTTGGTTATGAGGCGTAAGTTACCAGATCTTATGATGTAATGAGTAACACCTTCTGACGGGTATGAGTTCGGTGGGGTGGACATGAGTTATATGTGGTTGTGATGGATAAAAAAATAAGATTGATGAGCTTATCCAGGCATGGATCATGTTTTGTGAGATGTGGTGAGTGGTATAGTCGCGTGTTGAGTAATGTAAAAGTAAGTGAATATGGGTGAGGGGGTGATACAAGTTTATGGAACGTGAGAATGAAAAGATTGAAAGGAAGGATGTGGATAGTAGCAACTTGAGATGTGTAAGGAATTATGGATGGATATGGGTAGGATTGTGTTGGTTAAGAATATATGTAATGAAAGGTCGTTGTAGAGGGATGGAGAAGAGTGGTATATAATAAAATTAGATGGAGACATGTCGCACGTGGATTTGTAGATAGTAAGTGAGTTTGGGGAATTTGGTTTATTAAGAGGTGAAACTAGTGTGTGATTTCCTTGGGCAATTAACGGTATAAAATGAGTTTTTGTTTCAAAAACAAAAAAAAGTTGGAGAGTAAAATTTGCTTGTGCGGACAGATCGGTGACAAGTGTGAGTGATAGCTTGATGAGAGAGGACCCATGGTATGGAAGAGTGAGAAGGTACCGATATGAAGTAATGGAATTTGAGTTTGGAGCAACGAAAAGGTAACCGGGTTACCAGAGAGTTAGGAACAAGGAGTAAGGATATGAACTAATAATTGATATTGTTGAGTGTAAAGGGAAGAGAAGGATGAAAGTAAGCTGAGAAAACGTCGACCAGAGTTAAGGAATATGAAAGTAAGGAATCGTGAAAATATATGATAGCATCATGAGAGGGTATGAATTAATGGTTATATAGGTGTTTCAGGACAACATGTTAGCCATGAGTTTCGAGGAATCAAGGGGAGTAAAATTTGGCAGAGTATTTGCACGATATGAGATTTTGGGTGGTGAGTTAGATGGTGATACAATTAAAGACAGAATTGGGATGAATATTCAGGTAAATTTTGTTGATGGGTTAGATGTTCATCATTTGGAATGTTAACCGAAGATGGGAAAGAAACCGTGATATTTAGAGATGAGTGTAAGAGGTTTGATGTACGGGCTGTGGTGGTGTTGTGGTGTTGTCACTAGTGGTTATGGGTGATGATAAGTAGGAAAGATAGCCATTTTAAAGAGATTGATTTTGTAGAGGCCGGATTGATATGTATGGTTGTGAGAGCGCATAAGATGTGGGTATAGGAGGCGGTTGCTTGTAGTTGAGTGTAAATGGCATGGTTACATTTGTGAGGAGGTGATGGTTATACGAATGGGAGAATGTGTTATGAAGGGCATGCGAGTTAAGCTAGGGCAAGAGATAACCTTTATCAAGTGGTAACTTATGTGATCAGGATTGACTAGTTAGATGTGATTACAGGTCTATGATGTGTATAAATGTTTGTGTGAGGTTATGACCTCACGAGAAGTGGGTATGGTGTAATAGTTATAAAGTTGTTATTTGAATGTTTTGTAATGCATGTTGGGTACGGTAATCTAATGGAATGATGTTCAAAGTGATAGTTTGGGTGATCTGGCGTGGCTAGTTATACTTGTATGTGTATTCATGATATATGTTTACTCTGTGAGATGGTAGGAATGATATTCATGAGATTCTTATTTGTTTATTCCGTATAAAATGTTGCGTTGTGATCTAGTAAAGCGGTTTTGAGTAAGTTTTCTTGTCCGAGAAGTTATACTGAGTCAGTGTTTATGGGATTGTATAAGTTGCGATGACTATCGATGTGGCTGTTGTGCCTCGGATGGTGATCCAGGCACGGTACGGTGCCGTGTTGTGATCTTTGGTATTTTCGTCTTTGCGGTGTGCGTTGTTGGTGGCGGTGTTGCGATGCCGTCATCGGTTGTGGTGGAGTAGGCGGGATGATTACGATACGAGTTTTCGAAAGTAAATACCAGTTATACATAGATTGTTGTTTGGTTAATGTTGTTACCTGCGAGTTTTGGTTTGGATAGATAGACGGTTGTTCTGTTTATTGATGTTTCTTACCAGTTTCAGCTTGGGAGTTAGGGTAGAGTATGATATGGAAGATAGTTGTGTATGTTTCGGTTGTCATGGCATAGGGATATGCTGTTGATGGGACACAGTTGCGAGAGGTTATTGGAGAACTTGTGATCTTATTTTAGAGAAGGCATTGGTTGACATAGTAATGGCAAGTAATTGTGGACATGGGTTGTACTGTTCTGGAAGCTGCAGGTGGTTCATAATCTTTTATTGAGACAGTGAGTATAGGGTGTTGGGAACTAGTATCATGTTAGGTTATGGATGATTTTTGCGGTAACGAAAGAAAAGAACCTGAGGATCTAGTGTGAGTGTATGTAACAAGTGTGGATCGTGAGTTATGCTTTTGGAGATAGGTGCTTTATATAGAATTGAATGTCGCTTTGCGGTAATGTGGAAGAGATGGAGTATTGGTTATGCTAAGGATTTTGTGATATTGGTTAGAGGTAGTGCAGAATAATTTGAGGTAGGAGAACTATTAGAGGAAGAGAGACCTGAATATAGGAATGGTTGTAGTTGTTGAGGTTATAGTCGGTTATCGTTGACATGCGGTGGTGATGAGGATTTAGGGAAGTATAGCATAGGATTTAGTATTAGTGAGTTACGAGGAGGTAACATTTATCTTAAGAGGAGTAGGATGCGACAAAGAGAGTTTGATGGTTGTACATGTTGTAGTAGATTTGGAAGTTTGAGTCTTGGTGGAGAATAAAGAATGGATTTGTATTGTGGTTGATATTGTTAAAGGTCATGGCCATGCTTGTAGTAGTGTGATATTTAGGAGTGTGAGAAAACTTTGATAGTATTGACAGTTGGATGATGATGTTTATGAGTTCGATAGTGTTGACAGTTGGATGATGATGTTTATGAGTTCGATAGTATTGACAGTTGGATGATGATGATGATGTTTATGACTTCGATAGTTTTGACAGTTGGATGATGATGTTATGAGTGGGAGTAAACTTCGAGGACGAAGTTCCTTTTTGGTAGAATGTAACATTCTGTTTGATGTTTATGAGTGTCTTGATATTGAATTTTCTAGTGGATAATAGGTAGTGAGACTATGAGACGAAGCTAGCGATGTTGGTGGATGGTTTTTGGATGTGTATGGAGTTAGTGTCGACAGAATATAAGGTGGTGGATACAATATCGTGAGCCATGTTGTGGAGGTAGGAATAGTTGGTGGAGTTGGTGTTAAGAGTTCGTGTTTTATAGGTTGGGTTTGAACTTCGGAGACGAAGTTCGTTTTAAGGAGGGAAGACTGTAATACTACTGTTTTCCATCATGTCTTTGGGTACTCTATCGAGTGGGGCTTACTCTGTCGAGTAAGTATGTTTGGTTTACAAAACAGTGTTCTGCTGATGGGTACTCGATCGAGTAAGTTGGGGACTCGATCGAGTAAATTACTTACTCGATCGAGTAATGTTTGGTTTACGGGTTGTTTTTGACGGTTTTTGATAGCAACGTGAGAAATATATATAATCTCAATCCGTTAGTTTCTTTTCATTTTTACACTTTTCTAAACTTCACAAAGACAAAACAAAGTTACGTTGCTTCTCACTCTCATTGCTATCAAATCCTAAGGGCTAGATTCGTCGGATCGTTGTGTTCTTTACGGCGTTGAGACCGTCGTATTGTGAGTAAGAACTTAGTATAGTTTTTATTTTGTTTCATTGATTTTGGTTGAAACCCTAATTGGGTGGATTGGGGGTTTTGGGAGTATTGTGTTTATTAGATGGTGATTGTATGATTGTATGTTTGATAGGAGGTGATTTTATTGAAAAACAATTTTGATTAGCTGATTGTGACGATCTTGGTGATTGCTTTTAATAGGTAGGGTTTCCCTACTCAGTTATTGTATAGATGATTATAAGATGGTTGTTTGATTGATTGGCATGATGATTATATTCTTAATTGGTATTGGCATTGTTGTGAATTGATACCAAAATTGGTTGTGGTTGATTGTCTGTGGTTCTCGAGGTGCGCCCTCGGCTGAGTGAAGTCACTTGCGGGAGTGGCTTCACGCCCTTGATTAGCCCTTTGTGGTTCCCGTCACTTGGGGGATGTGCACATTAAGGAACATGGTTTATTCGCTCGATGGAGATGAGCGGGGCGTAGTTGGGAACGGCTGCGGTCCCCACTGGTAGTGAGGAATATCTGTTGCGATGGATATTCTGGCAGGGCTACACACTTTAGTGTGTAGTCAGATGATTGGTGATGTGACAGTGTTGGAGATTCTGATTGTGTATCTGTTGTTGTTTATCTTATATTGTTTATGCAGTAACTAACCCCGTTTAAATGTTTTAAAAACAGTGGTGATCCATTCGGGGGTGGTGAGCAGTTGTTTAGCAGGTATACTATGGATGCGCGCGGGATTAGCTGGGGATGGAGTTGCCACGAGTCTGATAGTAGTCTTCCGATGTGTTGTCATAATACTTTATTTACTTTAATTGTAGTTTGGTTTTAGAACAGTTGTACTTTACTTTACAGTTGGTTTTCTTATGTAATCACTTATACTTATCTATTAAAGTACGTTCTTTTACGGTCTATTTCATATACATTGCCTCGGGTATCCGAGATGGTAACACTTCTATTCATTAGGTGGTCTTGGTAAGGCACATTGGTGTATGGGGGTGTCACAGTTACGGCAGCGCAGGGGTTGAACCTGCGGTCGGCGCCTGATTGGGCTGAGGGTTTTGACGGTAGCCAGCTGTTACTGCGGCTAGACACTCACATCTCCTACCATGCACACGAGGGCTTGGTGATTTTATTGCTTTGTCGAGCTTTTGTTGTTTTTGTTGTTTCAAACCTGAATAGGTATTCTGATGCTGTTTGTTTCCCAATTTCAGGAGATTGCTACCATTAGGACTTTCTCAAGCTTCTCGACTTCTCTGGGTTTCCACAGCGTTTTCCGGGCCGGTACGACGGCATTGATAGAGAGGTCGTCTATGGGGCCGTTGGTGGATGCTTGGCGTGATATTCACAGGGCTTCGATTAGGTCAAACCCTTGTCTGATCCATGCCATGTTGGACTGTTACTGGGACACGGTGTCGTCGTTCCATATAGAGTTTGGGGAGGTCGGTGTGACCTTGGAGGACTTGGCCATGATAACGGGCCTCCCCTGTGGCGAGACGCCTGTTGAGTTTCCGGATACGTCGGAGAGAGTGTCTTCGTGCGTAGTTACGATTTTGATCGGAAAGGTTTTGCCAGCGGCGACTGACATCACTCCTTTCCTGATCGCGAACTCATATGTAAGGGAACACTTCAGGGGAGAGTGGTGGGCTTTGTTCCGGCACCGTTGGCGAGTCCGGAGGCTGACGCGTAGGAGGCGCGGTTGTGGTTGTGGTACTTCTTGGGTACCACGTACTTTGGTGACAAGGGTGAGCGTTTGTTGACCAAGGTACTTTCTCTGCTTGCTGATCTGGATGCCTTGGGTCAGTTTGACCGGGTGACGCCGGCTTTGGCGAGTTTTACCCGGTACTTGCACGCTGCAGTTCATCCGGAGGTGATGGGAGATGGGAGTTCTCCCGCTTTGGTTTGTCTCGGCCTCATCTTGGAGGTACGAGCATTTTTGTGTTTTTTTTTATTTTGATTTGGATCTTGATTTGTGGTTGATTTTTGAATTGTGGCATTTTTTGAAAAATTGGCTAATTTGCGGTTGCTAGGTTTTGTTACAGGCTTGGTTGTATGCTTAATTCACTCCCCTGTGCCCGAGGACGACTGGTGACGTTCCTTCGGCTTACCCTGCTATGAGGGCATAGATGGTGGCTCGGAAGAAGTCGACCAAGTCGACTTACGAGGACTGTAGGCGTCGGGTGAACACCCTCCGAGTTGGTGACGTAAGTCGTTGCTTCTTATCTCTTTTGTTTTGTAGAAACGGATAGAGATAGGATGACTAGGTAGCCTAGAAAGCCCCCAGTTAGTTGATTAGCTTTGACTTGAGTGCAGTTTGTCAAGTGGCCTTGGGAGCACTACACAGGTGTACCAGTTGATGTCAAGGAGCATCTACGACCTCGCAGTTCCCAGCGTTTAGAACTCGAGACGGCGATCGAGCCGGTTTGGTACATGGGTGAGCGTCTAGCTCGTCAGTCTTTTGGCGAGACCTTTGTGGTACCGGTCGATCTGCCTACGGTGTTGTTCCAGGAGTCGACACCTGATGAGGTTTAGGAGCACCTACACGGCCACGGAGGTGAGGAGTTGTTGTTACGGGAGGGCGACTACGACACCTTCCGCTTGTAAAGGCTTTTCTGGTACCCGATCGAGGTATGTTTTCCTCTGTTCCTTGTTTTTATTGCCTCTTTTTGATAGAAGGGTTTGTTACCTTCGATGCGGATCCATATTGTAGGGGGTTGATGCGTTGATGAAGACCCAGCCCCCAGTTTTCCCGACACATACCACCTTTCAGGGGCCTGGTGGTGAGGAGCTACAGCTGCGTCTGCCAGAGCCTGCGGCCGCTGAGGTGACGGATGCTGGCATGGAGTGGAGGTTGACAATTCTGAGGGTGAGTTTCTTACCTGAATACTCCTCCTCGTTTGTATTTTGCCTTGCATTTTTGTTGTATTGAAGGACTTTTCTAGTTGTAGGTGTCGACCGCTAGTCATCAGGCTTTGTGGCGAATGGCTAACCGGTGGAGGGCACTTACTGGTGACCTGGCTGCGAGGGAGTCTCGGCTTGCACAGGTACGTTTTGTGGGTTATTTTGTGTGTTTTTGAGTTGCCTTTCACGTTTAGATCTCAATGACCTGTATTGTGTTTTGCAGGGTACTGCGGATCCGTCGGAACTTCTCGGGTCCGTGCTGAGTTGGATGCTGCGAGGTCGATGATGGAGTCACAGGGGCTAGGGATCATCAGTCGGGACCAGGAGCTGAGGCGTCGCGAGGACGGGTTGCGGAGCCGAGATGCGGAGATTGCCTCTCTCATGGCTCAGATGGCTGCGGCGGAAGAGCTTCGCGTCACGATGAAGTACGAGACGTTGAAGAGTTCTCCGGAGAGGGGGTCCGAGCAGGAGGTGGTGTCTGCCTTGGCCGCGACTCCTCGTGAGACCGAGACTGGTCCACCGGAAGGTGATGAGTAGTTGTAGTTGTTTGTCCGTGTTTTGGACTTTTGTTTGTACATATTTACATTTTGCTTGGGGTGGTTTGTATATATGTGTTTTTGGATTGTGGTTTATTTGTTTATGGCTTTTTTGTGTTGTGTTTCAGAGAAGCACGGTCAGCTTCTAGTTTCCCTTTTGCTTTGTATTTGTTCCTGCATTGTTAGTGTAGAAAACAGGCAACAGGTCGCATAAACGTAAACACGCAAAAGCATTTGATGAAAACAAAAATAACCACGATGACTCGAAGCTAAAATTTAAAAATTCCGCGACAGGTCGTCACGTTTGGATTTTTCAAAAAAAAATGATTTGAAATTTCGAGAAAATAATTCGTGTTAGAATTAAATTGCATCAAACTTTTCTAAAATTGATTTATAAATCGAAAGACCTAAAACCCAAACTGTCACGGATGAATTTTAAAAGAAATTTTTGCGAGTGTATTTGATTTGATTTTTGGGAGATCAAGACTCGGATTTGCAAGATCTTGCATTTTTAAAAGAATTGACGTCGTGTTATCAATTCTCGATTTTTGTGGAAAAATGCGAAAAAGCGAAAAATTTTCGGAATTTTCGACTGACATGGAAACGATCCGTCGCGGATCGGGGCGAATAGCCCTTCCCCCTGAAAAAATAAGAGAAAAACCCGTATGTTTAAAGCTGCGTCGTGGAAACCGTGTCGGATTTCGTAAAACGCGAAAACAAGGAAATGTGAGTGTGAGAAAACACAAAAATTTGTTGATAGGCCCGAAGAGGCGCGAGTCCTGTGGCGGGAGGATTTTTGGCTCAAAAAGAAACATAACTTGATAGGGACAAATCAAAGTGCGGATCCTGAGGACCAGCCCAAAGAGGCGCGAGGCCATGGGCGATGGAAGGGAGCTTCCCGTTTTTCGGAAAAAACCGCTGATTGTTTTGTATAAAAAGGGACGTTTGTGCTTCATTGTTTCATCATCCCAGACACAAAAACATCTCTACTAAAACCTTTCTTCTTCTTCCACAAAATAATTCATGGATGCTTTCGAAAATAGGTTGCGACATTGGTGTAGGGATTTGTCGCCTCCCGAGAAATATCAACTCGTTGTAATGGGAGTTGGTCAATTGTTGGTGCTTCGTCAAGTCAAGGTACAATCCTCGTTCCTTGAAGCATGCTCTCGATTTTGGGATTCGAAACATCATGTCTTCATTTTCCCGAAAGGGGAAATTTTCCTTCTTGCCGAAGAAGTGGGTGTTATTGGTGGATGGCCGGGCTGTACTCCGGTGCTTCCTCCGACTCGGTTGTGTTACAAAGAGAAGTTTCGTTCAATATTGGGCTTGTCAACGAGCCAAGTGAACTTCCTCCTTGCTCCCCATGGTGTGGATATGTTGGCTATTATCAGCATTTTCTCAAACCGGTTGGATGTCAAAATGTTTCGGAGGTGGCTAAGAGAAGGGCTCTTGCCTTTTTCCTAGTACATGCATACCTCCTTGTTGATGCCTTGAAGAAGGAGGGGTCAAAGTGTTATGGTAGTATGAGCCTTGTGCATATAGTTGAGGAAATGAAACATGGTTGGGATTCATCATGGTTGGTGCTTGGCGAGATCATCCAAGCTTTGGACAAGAAGGGCTCTTGTGGAGAAGTTCCTTCGTTTGGATCTCCAAAGATCCTCCATGTGTAGAGCCTCCGATTGATTCTTCTTCTTACTCCTTCCGTCACCTTACTATGAGGAAGAAGTTGTACTCGGATAGTTTTGCATCCACCAAGGCCTATTGGACCTCGAGATTGGTGGAGGAGGGTGGTCCTCATATCCGTTGGGTGGTGCCATGGTGGCACTAGAGGTCCTTCACGGGGTTGCCCATTCCGGTTGTTAGTTCTTGTTCTTTGATGGTGGTGGGCTTGAAGGTTACTTCCTTCATTTATCTCGAAAGGCTTATGAGGCAAATGAGGCGGCGACAAAAGGTGCCCGCTCAAGATACTCTCGTCCAAGAGAGTGTTTTCCGGAACTCCGAGCTTGTGAAGGTCAAACTCCATTGCCACGACATGGGTGATTGCCGCTAATGTCAAGTGGTCAAGAGCTCAAACCTTGGAGGAAAGGTCTAAATCTCGAAAGGACGAGGTCGTTGACTTGAAGTATAGAGAAGTTGGCAAGGCCAACCGTGCCTTCTTTGATGACTTTGTTGATGGACCTAACCCGGATGTAATGAGGCCACCAAAGAGGAGAACCTCGGGTCCCAAAGAGGTAGTGCGCCGTGTATGGGCACGTCTCGAGTTTGGGGTTATGCAAGAGACCGGAGGCCGTCGCCGTTGTAGATCCGTTGAGGATCCGTTCCGAAGAGGAAGCTCATGCTAGACGGGCCAACAAGAAGAACAAGGGGAAGATGTACCCCGAGGGAAAACGTAAGGGTAGAATGGAAGAATGAAGATCTCCATTACCCGTTTTACTATTATATTGTAATAGTGTTGTGAGTTTTTATTTTGTTGTACTAGCTATGTATTGTGTATTTTGTGCTAGTTTTACTATGTGAGATGTCTTAGTCATCATTCTAGCTTTAACAAGTTGTAGACTTGCTTAGCTTTATTTGTTATCAAATTTGTAATCCTTCTCATTATTAATTAAATAAGAGGATTGCTCGTGTCAAAAGAGATTGTGAACGCTTGTTTCTTCTATCCATTTTGTAAAGACAATTCGGTTTGAATTATCTTAATCATTGCACTTGGGAAAGGGGATTTTTGTGGGAAGGGAGAAAGGCTTCTTTTTTGCATTTTTGTGGAAAAGGGGAATGTTTTTACCTTCTCTTTTTGAATTTGATATGAGTGATTTTTTTTGTATGTGAGGATGGTTGTATCCTTCTTGTGTAAGAAAGGACAGCCTACGTATCCACTTGAAAAGGTAAAATCAAACCATGCTCGTAGTTCGAAAAGTTTTGTTAATTTTATTTGGATTTTGTGGTTGTATCCTTCTTGTGTAAGAAAGGATTGCCTACGTATCCACCTGAAAAGGTACAATCAAACCATGCTCGTAGTTCAGGTGTTTTTGTTTGAGTGCAAATGGATGTCGCCTTTAACAGATCAAAGGACGTTTGAAACATGGCAAGGTGTCGCAACTTAGACTCGATAAAACGTGTAATTTCAAATCAGAACGCGTTGAAGAACTTGACTTGAAAGGGATATTGTGGTTGCTAGTTTTAAAACTAGGGCAAGGTTTGCTGGTCGCTAGGGTTCAAGGGTAGTATTTCTTGAGTTGGTCTAGGTTGGTCGGGTTTGTGAAATCCTCCCCGTCTAGGTCACTCAGTCTCACTGCGCCCCCGAAAGTATTTTCTTGACCAGGTATGGCCCGGCCCAATTGGGTTTGAATTTCCCCCTCGGATCGACGGGTAGTGGTCCACGAACCGACTTGAGGACCAAGTCGCCTTGTTTGATATTCCTGGGTTTAACCTTTTTGTTGAATGCCCATTGTATAAGTCGTTGGTATAGCTGGACGATGTGCAAGGCGTTGAGTCTTCGTTCGTCTAAAAGCGAGAGTTGTTTGAACCTTTGACGGGTCCAATCCGCCTCGGGAATTTGACTCACCAATAGGATGCATAGAGATGGGACCTCCAACTCTACTGGTTGAACCGCCTTCATATATACCGTATGCTAGATAAAAGGGTGTGGCTCATGTTGGTATTCGAATGGAGGTTTGTGTTGGAGTGTCCCCGACAATAATGCGATCACAATTGTCGATCATGATGATCACATGTTTAAATCTCATTTTTTAAGAATACGTAAGGGATGATTCATTTTATAGTCAACTGATCAACATTAATCGGTAACGATTGGCTTGCTAGAGTTTGACGTTACTGTCGTGGGACGGTGGTGGTCAGTTGATCCCTTAAGGTCACACCTAAAGGATGATGCCCTAATATGTAAAGTTGATTAATTGTATGACGATACAAGTTAATCAATTCCTTAAAATTGAATAATTCAATTTGTGAGAGAGAATATTGATATCTTATTATAATGGGATTAAATAAGATTTATTTTAGTAATTGAAATATTTTATTACTAAAATTATTTATTGTTTGTGAAACAATAGAGATAAGAATGAATGGTTAATTATAATTACTAGATGTTGTGAATTATAATTAAATGACCCATTTTATTTATGTGATCAAGTATTACTAGTCAATTTGTTGTATGTAATTTAATTAATTCATAAAATGATATTTATGTGATAAATATGCATTAAATTAATTAATAACATGTATCTGTTTGAATATGCATCCTCCGACAATAATGCGATCACAACTGTTGATCATGACGATCACATGTTTAAGTCTCATTTTAAAGAATACAATTGTGAAGTAATTTTTACTGTCAACTGGTCCACACATATCGGTAATGATTGGCTGACTAGAGTTTGACATTACTATCGTGAGACGGTGGTGATCAGTTGATCCCCTTAGGTCATACCTAAAGGGTAACATTCTTAATTGATCATTTAATTGATCGTATGACGATACGGGTTAATTAAATTACTTAAAATTGACGAAGATTTTGGAAGTTATATTTACGTGTCTCATTGTAATTTGATTAAATAAGATACGGTCTAAGTAATCGAATTGTTTTATTACTTAGATGAAATTATTGTTTAAGGAAACAATTGCATTTGAATGAATAAATTTATTATAAGCACAAGATGTGATTTATATTTGGTAAAATATTTTGGTACAAGTAATTATGAATTACTAAGTCGATTTTGTATATGACGTATTTTTATTAATGCGTTGATTTTTAATATGTTAAAAATGCATAACAATTTTATGTGATATGTGACATGTGACAAAATTGACAAATTGACAAAAATAAAATGGAGTCCATTTTATCTATAATGACCGAAATTAGGGGTGATATTAGGAATATATTATGTTGATTATGTTAGTGGTAAACATAATCATTTCTTCCTAAACCTAGCCATGCAACCCTACTTGTCTTTGTGAAGAGAACCTTGATCATGCATTGGCTATTTCCACCCCCCCCCCCCCCCCCCTACCCGGTTTTTCAAGAGCAAGGCCAAGGGTCTTTTGCTCTATAATTTACCTTATACACTACATGAAAAACTAGTGTATTATTATTATTCATTCATCATCTAAAAATAAGAGTTTTTAGAGAGATAAAATTCTTCCTTATTCTCCCTTTCTCTTAAACCGAAATATTGAGAGAGCAAAGAAATATTTTGGTCAATTTTATACAAAATTAATATTGTTCTAGTAATAATAATATTAATTTTATTAAGTTGTTACTTTGGGTATAAATCCTTGGGAGGGATTCTCTACTTGAATCCTTGTTGATCCACTTAAGGAAGCTCAAGAACAAGTGAGTAGGAGAACTCACTTGTGCCCATAAAATCCGAAATCTTCAATGTAAGATGATGATTTCTTCTTTAATTTTATTATTGTTTGCATGCATAAGATCATCTTTTAATTTTATGACTAAAATTAAATCAACACATATATGAATATGTCAAGTAATGAGATATAGATTTATAACAGGATCATACTACATGTGACATATTGTGTGACAAGTGACAAATTGACAAAAATAAAATGGTAGTCCATTTTAAGTAAATGGACCGAAATGAAGTGGGTTTAGTGGATGGTGGTGATTTATTTTAATAAGCTAAAACAAACATCATCATAACACTACTTAGCTAGCCTTACATGCCTAAGGTTGTGATAAGAACAAAAGGGAAAAGGGAAGGACCATATATTGGTCTCCCAACCTCCCAAAACCGTGACCCCCTTCAATACACTAGAGATTTTGTTCTCTACCTATTCAACTCATGCATGTTCATTCATACACATGCATAACTTTCCTCTCTCTCACATTATTGTTCATCTTTCTCTAAAAACTTGAGAAATGATGATCCAAATTGTTCATAAAAGATTACTAATATTATTAGTATAATATATGAGTGTTAGTAATCAATTTTAAGGTAAACTACTAAACAAATATCTAGCACATATTATTTAGTAGAGATAAGGGATAATCTTGGGTGCTATCAAGAGGAGTGGCTTCTATACTTGAAGTCTTTGGAGGATCATCCTATTACTCATCATAGCTCAAGAACAAGTGAAGGTAAGAGACCTTACTTGTGCCCATAAACCGAAATATTCAATGTATGGAACCGGTTTTCCTCTACACTTATTTATATATTTTGCATGCATAAGATCCTTAAGTTTCTGGATATGTTTTCACATATATTATCTAATAATGGCCTGTAAATTTTCATGATAAAATGAGTTGTTTTGCTCGAAATATGGTTTTTTTTTAAGTTAAAATCGTATTTAAATGGGTAAATAGGTTAATATGAGTTATATTTCGAATCTGGTCATGGAAATTTAGTATTTTGTCACATGCAATTTTACAAGATGTGTGTAAAATATTTGGCTATAATAAAGGCTTTTTGCATGATTTATGAATTTTTGATGAAAAATCACATAAATAGTGACTATAATTAGTAATAATGCTAAAACATGCTTCATGACTAAAGGAAAAACGTCACATGTTTCATTTTATCATATATTTCAGATCTAAAAGTGAAAAGTTGATGAAAATAATTTTTCTCATATTTTTATGGTCATAATTGTTAAAACCGATAAACCGCAACATTGTTTTTCTCGATAAATTTTCGAAATTTTTAACCTAAGTTTTGAACATTATGAGTTTCATGGTAATTTTCCAGAATTTTCATGAGTTTAAATTTCAAATTTCGAAATTATTTGAAATTTTTATAATATAATTTGAAGTTTATAGCATAATTTTGTATTTTAGATCCATTTATGAACAATATTAAGAAAACAAGTTTAATTATTGTCAAAATGTTAGTAGAGACTAATTTTGAGTCTTAAGATGATTAGGTTAATTAACTTGTACATAAATATGAATTTATGTAATTATTGTGATTTTAATAAGTTAAATCACGCAAATCCGTAAAAACCGATTAATATACGATATTGGCTCTTAAAGGCAATTTAGCATAAAATTTTGCATGTTCATACATATTATAATGCTGCATTTTATTTATGATTGTCATATTTTAATTTTATGTAATTTTTGAATTATGTAATTTTACTTAGTATGGCCTTAGTTTTAATTGATATTACCCGAAATATATGGGAATATCGATTCGGTTGTAATTATTGTGATCTCGTATCACCGTTTTGTAATTTAATAGATTTATTTTTATTTTAATTACAAATGTATAATAGGAAATTATGTAATTCATTTTGTAATTTATTTATTCCGGAGTACCTTGAAGACGGTGCCACTCGAGAAGGCGATCAATCAAAGAAAGTGTTGCCTTGAAATGCGTGCCAAGACCGAAGTTCAAGAGACCAAAGGAGTTGGTTTCCGAATTTGTAATAGTTTATTAGATTTACTATTTTGGGAACACCATACTAGGATTTTATTTTTTTTTATGCTTTGCATTTTATTTATATGTTGCATGTATCGCTAAATCGTCATAACTAAAACATGCATTATCATTTTATCGAGTATATCGACCGTGTCAATTATAATTATCGTAGTTCACCGCTTTAGTTCACTTAAAACGTGATAGATAATAAATTGACTTGACCTCTCGCTTAAATAAACAATTGAGACTTAGCCTTACCAAAAGGTAGAAACCATGAAAACCTATTTCGTGAGGGAGTGCACTCGGCCTTACCGGGGTACAAACCTTGCTACGTAGGGGAAGTGGGTGATAAATGTCTACCCACCGAATTTATAAAGATAAGGGTTGTATTCGGCTTTACCGATGCCCAAGTTTATGTAAATTTGGATCATGGACACATTTATTCGAAATTTGGGTTGAACTCAACGAAAGTATTCTCGACGGTTGCCGGATGTGTTTCGGGCTAAAGATAAATATTAATGTAATTTTATCGACCAAGAGTTCGAAAAGTAGAATCGATTAAAGAGTTAATCCACCTAGTTATAATGATGAGGGTTGTATTCGGCTTTACCGATGCCCAAGTTAATATGAATTTGGATCTTGGAATCATTTATCATAGTTGGGTAGAGGTCACTATGTAAATGCTTTACTTGTTATTTACAAGTATTAATAAAATGATAAATGTTAAGTTTCCACTATTCCGTTATCATATTGTTCTATTTCTTTACCACAATTCATATACGATATCATTTCGATTTTTGATTCAAATCTCCATTAAAACATCGTAACTATAGACAAAATTTGAATTTTTCTTCTAAAAACCTCATATTATCCATTGTAAGGATCTCTTGTGAAGAGTATAGATGAAAGTTATTCGTGATCAAAAGGGTTTTTGATTTTTGACTAACATATCTACTTACAATAAATTGGTTCTCATATGCTTAATTGAGTTAAGTACTTTGAAACGTTAAATCATTTTGGTGACTAGATTTGTTGGAAATCGTAATAGACCAAAATACCGCAACCACTTCAATGAAAGTTTTAAGACTAAACGAATAAAATGAAGAGTAGTCTTCATGAAATTCAATTTTGCTTCTCTAAGCAAAGACTCATTGAAATGAGTGGGAGCATTCTCTTAAACCGTTAAGAAAAGGACGAAGTTCAAAGAAGTAAAATTAGAATGGAATTGATACAAGGTAATGTTAAAAGTAAAGTTATTGAGAATATCGATACTAAACCTATCAATCCCGACCAATAAAAGTTTCCATTGTCTTAATTGTTGGACACTAGAAAGGAAACTACCCCAAATTATTGAAGAATCAGCAAGTTAGTTGTGAGACATCTAATGGGACCTTCTTCTTTAAATGTTTATTTGATTGACATAAATTTTGCTAGTACTACTTCGTCAATATTAGAAACCGGTGGTGGTTTTCATAATTGTATTTGATACATAGGATGATTAGAATATGACGACTAGCAACAATGATGTTGAGAGATAGAGTCATTGTGTACTCAATCTAGTTTTTGGGTTTAAAGTTGTACTTAATTGTGACTATTAAGTGCATAAACTCTAAATAAGAATATAAACTTGTTAAGATACAAAAGAGGTTTCACTTTTGTGACCCTATACACCATGATTTGATGTATGGCTAGCCCATTATCAAAGTAATTATATTCTAAACCAAACTAGAATAATATATCATGTAGATGATGCAAGACTCAAATTGGTAACCCAAGATTGAACCTTAGATTCTGGAATGATGAACGCAAAGAGTTATCGAGTACTCTTGAAACCATTAGATCTTATGGTATATGCGTATCTTGTATTCAAAGCAAGATGTCTCGTGCCTTTTGGTTGAAAAGGAGATCGAGGTTGTAAATCATTGATCCAAAATAGGTTGATCATTTTCTTTTACCAACGATTTAAGTTAACGCTAATGTGTTCACTTAATAAGGTAAATAGAGAAATCTTTGAAGAAGTTCAAAGAGTTCAAAGAATCACGATTTAGTCGTGATGGGATTATCAAAGTGAAGACTTTGATATAAGCCAAAGGAAATGTGATATAGTATCACAAATTAATCTCTTTTAGCACGCATTATGGGATAATGTGTGGTTGTATAAAGAATTCAAATGCTATTCGATATGTTTTGGATTTCATTCAAGTTACTTTGAGTTACTTGATCCTTTTGGGGATTTTATCATTTTGTCTAAATTATTTTTCCACTAAATCTAAAACAAATCATATGAGATATGAAATGGTAGGGTACCATGTTTGTAAGTTTTCAAAAGAAACAAATGCTCATTTTTCCTTACTATAATCACGAGTACAACGAGATTGTGGCTCGTGAAACTGTCTTACTAGAAAACAAGTTTATTTCTAGAAGACAAAGTGGGCGAAAATATTCAAGAGCCACAAAAGAATTGTATGTCGCAAGAAACTGGTCTTTCTTGGCTACATGAGATGTTTTGTGTAAGACGTTGTTTCTTCAAAACCTAGGAGGTTAAACTCATCACTTGTTGAAGACGATGAATTCATGTTACTTTCAAGAAAGTAAAGAGCTTACAACTTAAAAAGAAATTTTTTGATTCAAGTTAATTACTTCTGGAAAGTAATAAACATATGACTTACATGAGAGTGTTTAAGTCACAACTCAATACAAGGCTTAGAGCCATGAAAATCCGAAATAAATTCCAAGTGGAATTGTTGGATATCAAAGAGAGATTTCAAAGCTTGATTGGTAGCAAAGGGTTTTTCACTAATTGAGAAGCTTAAGTCTAAGGATTGTATTTCATTATGATGAGATATATAGCAAGTAAATCCAAAAACCCACTTCTTCAAAGAAGAAATGTATTTGATACATGTTATGAGTTTTTTGCAATCCTAAGATAATGTGCAACTTAAGATATGGTCTTGAGTAGGACATCAATGAGTTGGAATCAATGATTTGATCATGGTATAAAAATTTTCCCGATAAGTCGAGAAGTTGTGTTTATACATGAAGTTTAGTGGGAGTTACGAAAATTTTAGTAGTCTTATATATGGATGACATATTGATCATTGCGAATGATTTAAGACTTTGGAGAAATATAGTACATCTTTAATATCCGGATTTATGGAGATAAATCTACATAATATTAATGTCAAATAAGGAGTCTTATGTTGATAAGATTCATGACTAGTTCAATCGAGTTGAACATATTTGATTGATTCCATTTGCTTCCGCTGCCGAATCAATTAAATAGGAAATGATGTATAACACTTCATATACCTTGAGTATGATGAATTGTTTCAAATTGAATTTAAGTAATAGTTACCCAGTAAGCCATAAAGATTACCCTTAAGTGCTTGCAGAAGCATTAAGGATGTAAAGCAAAGTGTTTTTTATGCAATTTTGTGTAAGGGTGTTACACAAATGACAATTGACAATTGAGATTGCGCATGGTTTCCGACAAAACCATAATCAAAACAGATTAGGATGGTTAAGATACCATTGTGGTTATGTTATTTAAGAAATAGATTTTCTAGAATCGTTCTAGGCGATAAAGAATAATGAGAAATATTTACAACAGAAATTGAGTACACTTGCAATCATGGGATGTGCAAGAGGGATGAGTCCCGCACACTGTGAAAACAGTGGGAGCTATTTTAAGGCAAGAAAGCCTATGTCTAGATTGGATCTAGACACGTACTCAGAAAGTTTTTTAATGCAAATGTATACATTACGAAAGGAAAACAAGTATGTAGCAAGGTTGAGCAAGGACTTGCTAAAACCTACTTACAATGCCTATTCATAGGCTTAACATGATGAGTCATGTCATTTCAATTGGATTGAGATGAACAACTACATACAAGATAAAATTAGATTATAGAATATGAAATAATAATCAGGCATTGACTATTCATATGTGATAATCGCATTTGTCGTTCGAGTTTTACTTTAAAACTCTTTTATTATACTTTGTTACATCCAAACGGGTTGTATGACAATATTGAACCCCTTTAAAGTGAACCCGGATTAACATGGTATTCGCCCATAGTCACTTGTATGAGGTGACGTCTCGAAGTGACTAAAGTGTGATGCGATTGATGGCAAGTTCAGTGCCATACAGTCATGTGAGATGACTAGTCGATCACATAGGCGGATCGTTAGGAACCGTCGGCAAATGACCGCTTATAGAGTTCTGGCAAATTTATATAGCCTGGACGTGGCGAGAGCTACTATAGTATTCTAAAGAGTCGATTCTTTTGACTAAAGACTGTTCGCCTAAGATGGCACAGTTTCAGATTAGCTTTGATTTATGTTACTACGACCTTCGTAAATGGGGTCAAATGGGCATATTTTGGGTTATGATGGTTGTGGCTAGTCGAAGGGAATAGTGCGATAGGAATTGTCCACCCCCTTGTCAGGTTTAAAACAATATCTCAGGGCCACTTGAGGAGTAATGAACTGGAAATGCGTGGCCACGCTCGGAAGGTATCTATGGTAGATAATTCCGGTCAATCAGTTATTCTCCAGATCGAGGAAACCACTCTCGATATGATCACTTGCAAGTACGACCTGAAAGACACCTTGCATTGAGTGGAAGATAGTAATAGGACAAGAGAATTGGTGACGCACACTTGTCGAGGACAAGTGGGAGATTGTTGGAGTGTCTTCGACAATAATGCGATCACAATTGTCGATCATTGATGATCACATGTTTAAATCTCATTTTTTAAGAATACGTAAGGGATGATTCATTTTATAGTCAACTGATCAACATTAATCGGTAACGATTGGCTTGCTAGAGTTTGACGTTACTGTCGTGGGACGGTGGTGATCAGTTGATCCCTTAAGGTCACACCTAAAGGATGATGCCCTAATCTGTAAAGTTGATTAATTGTATGACGATACAAGTTAATCAATTCCTTAAAATTGAATAATTCAATTTGTGAGAGAGAATATTGATATCTTATTATAATGGGATTAAATAAGATTTATTTTAGTAATTGAAATATTTTATTACTAACATTATTTATTGTTTGTGAAACAATAGAGATGAGAATGAATGGTTAATTATAATTACAAGATGTTGTGAATTATAATTAAATGACCCATTTTATTTATGTGATCAAGTATTACTAGTCAATTTGTTGTATGTAATTTAATTAATTCATAAAATGATATTTATGTGATAAATATGCATTGAATTAACTAATAACCTGTATCATACTACATGTGACATATTGTGTGACCAGTGACAAATTGACAAAAATAAAATGGAAGTCCATTTTAAGTAAAAGGACCGAAATGAAGTGGGTTTGGTGGATGGTGGTGATTTATTTTAATAAGCTAAAACAAACATCATCATAACACTACTTACCTAGCCTTACATGCCTAATGTTTTGATAAGAACAAAAGGGAAAAGGGAAGGACCATATATTGGTCTCCCAATCTCCCAAAACCGTGACCCCCTTCAATACACTAGAGATTTTGTTCTCTACCTATTCAACTCATGCATGTTCATTCATACACATGCATAACTTTCCTCTCTCTCACATTATTGTTCATCTTTCTCTAAAAACTTGAGAAATGATGATCCAAATTGTTCATAAAAGATTACTAATATTATTAGTGTAATATATTAGTGTTAGTAATCAATTTTAAGGTAAACTACTAAACAAATATCTAGCACATATTATTTAGTAAAGATAAGGGATAATCTTGGGTGCTATCAAGAGGAGTGGCTTCTATACTTGAAGTCTTTGGATGATCATCCTATTACTCATCATAGCTCAAGAACAAGTGAAGGTAGGAGACCTTACTTGTGCCCATAAACCGAAACATTCAATGTAAGGAACCGGTTTTCCTCTACACTTATTTATATGTTTTGCATGCATAAGATCCTTAAATTTTTATGACTAAAAATTTAATCTAAAATATATGATATTTAAAATATGATTTCCAACAGTTTGGTATCCCAGAGTGCAAATGGGAGTTTGCTCGGCCAATCGCGGTAATTATCTTGCATCTTCTTGATGATGGTGACAAGAGTTTTATTTGCTGCCTCTATCGCTCCGTTGGTTTGGGGACGATAGGGGGATGACCGATTTCGCTTGATTTTGTATTTGCCCAGCAAGGCTTGTGTTTCCGCCCAGAAATGAGAGCCTTGGTCGTTGATGATTTCATGGGGTACCCCGTATCTGCAGATGATGTTGTCCTGGATGAACTTGGCTACTTGTTTGGCGGTCAAGACTACATAAGACTGTGCTTCTACCCACTTGGTGAAGTAGTTGATGGCGACGAGGACGAAGCAATGCCCTTTGATGCCTATCGGGTTGGCCAGGGTGATGTCATGGTGTATAAAAGGGATGGTGGTATGTGTTGTATGCCGGCGAAGATTTAGCAATTGTGGCAATATTTGACGTAGTTTCGGCAATCGGCTTCCATGGTGGCCCAGTAGTAGCCTAACTACATGATTTTTCGGGTCAGCATCATTGCGCTCATGTGAGGGCCGCATTCTCCGTCGTGGACCTCTTCCATGACTTTTTTGGCTTTGTGGTGATCAATTCAAAGGAGGAGAATCCCTTGGGGTGTTCTTTTGTATAGTTGTTCTTGGTTTATCATGAATTGTGATGCAAGTAAATGGATGGCTCATTGTCCTCTCATATCAGAGTTGAGAGGGAATTCATTTTTGGTTTTGTAGTTGACGATGGATTGGTACCAAGGTTCGACATGGTTCTCCTCGTCGTTGTTGATGGCGCAGATGTGAGCGGGATCGCTCCTTCTTTCGACACATAAGAGCATCGATGTTATGTCGTCAGGTATGTTGACGAACGTGGCGAGTTTTCCCAGGGCATCAGCAAATTGATTTTCCTCTCGTGGCAAGTGGAAGTACTCGACTTGGTCGAAGAACTCGGCCTCTTGATTAATTTTTGTTCGGTAAGGTGCTAAGTTGTCGCTATGGATTTTCCATGATCCGGACACCTGGTTGATGATGAGTGATTAATCCCCATGGACCCTCAGTCTCTTGATGCTAAATGTTATGGCTGTCTGTAGGCCGATGAGGTATGCTTCATATTCGGCGGCATTGTTGGTGACAGCGAAGTCAAGCTTGACCGAGATTCGAACATGTTCTCCCTCTGGTGATATCAGAAGGATTCCTACCACTGCCCTTCCCTTGATAACCTTGAGGGGTACGAATTTGAGACCAAATTCAGATAGCATGCGTGTCCATCTAAACAGTCTACCGTTTAGTACAGGTTTTTCGAAGACGTATTTGACCGGGTCCATCTTGGAATAGATGTGAACCGTGTAGCTGAGCATGTAGTGTCGCAGCTTCTTTGTTGACCACACTAGGGCAAGGCATGTCTTTTCCAGTCGGGTGTACCTTGTTTCATACTCGATGAACTTTTTGCTGATGTACTAGATGGCTCGTTCTTCGCCCTCGACTGTTTGGGCTAGCATTGCTCCCATGGCCGTGTCGGTGACAGTGAGGTACAAGGATAAGGGAATTCCTTGTTGAGGCGGCACGAGGACAGGAGATTTGGCTAGGATTTCGTTTATCCTGTCGAAGGCCTTTTGACAGTCGTCCCAATCGGTGTGATCGGAGGCGCGAAGCTTCATGAAGATCGGTTCACAAATCATAGTGAGTTTGGCTATGAAGCGGCTGATGTATTGAACTTAACCGAGAAATCCCCAAATTTCCTTCTCCTTCTTAGGCCGAGGCATTTGTTGAAGAGCTGTGATCTTGGTAGGATCAATTTCGATGCCTCTTTTGTTGACGATGTGTCCCAGGAGTTTTCCGGAGGTGACCCCAAATGCACACTTCTGAGGATTCAGTCTCATGTTATATTTCCACAGACAAACGAAGAATTTCCGGAGGGGGCTGATGTGGTCGTCCCGCTCTTTTGATTTGACGATCATGTCATCGACATATACCTCCACCTCCTTGTGCATCATGTCATGTAGGAGTGTGGTGGCGGTTCTTTGATAAGTTGCTCCGGCGTTGATTAGACCGAAGGGCATGACAGTGTAGCAGTATGTACCCCACTGTATAGTGAATGCAGTTTTGTGCATGTCTTCCTCAGCCATTTTGATCTGGTTGTACCCAACATACCCATCCATGAATGATAGTAGGGAATTCTCGGCGGTATTGTCCATCAGGATGTCAACATGTGGCAGAGGGAAGTCGTCTTTTGGACTTGCTTTGTTCAGATCCCTGAAGTCGACGCAAACCCGAATTCTTCCGTCTTTCTTGTGTACAGGAACTATGTTGGCCACCCAGACAGAGTATTCGAACACTTTGATGAACCCGGCTTTGAACTCCTTGTCTACCTCTTCCTTAATTTTCAAGGCCCATTCAGGGTGCATTCGGTGCAACTTTTGTTTCACAGGTCTAGCTCTGGGTTTAATGGGTATCTTGTGCTCTGCAATCTCCCTGTCGATCCCAGGCATGTCTTTGTATGACCAGGCGAATACGTCCTTGTATTCGTGCAGGAGTTCGATGAATTGTTGTCTTTCCGAGGGGTCAAGGGTGGTCCCTATCCTAAGTTCTTGAGGTGTGTTTTCGGTCCCTACATTAATAGGTTCGGTCTCCTCAATGATGGGGGTCATATCTTCTCGTTTGTCAAGTTCTTTGCCTAGGTGAGGTGGATAGTCACTCAAGTTAAATTCCTCACATTCATTCAGAATTGCATTGCAGTTAAAATTAGACGAGTCATAAGTAAAATTAGCGTTCATTAAGTCGACTTGAGCAAAAAGCTTGGATAGGGCAGATATCTCATGGGCAGTCAGAGGCGACACAGCAGAGGAGGTGGCCCCTGGAATAAGCTCCAGGTTGCTACCTTCCACGGGAGTGGGGATAACCTTAGTTGACTCGGCCTCTGAAGCAGCCACAAGTTTGTGATAAAAAAGTAGAAAAGGGACTTTGACTTGGACATCAGGAGTGCCAGGAGTTAAGATAAACTCAGACTCAGACTCAGACTCAGACTCAGACTCAGACTCAGACTCTTCTTCACTTCCCTCTTTGAACATAGGGCCTTCTCCAATTATGACCTTAAGGATGTAGCCTTGGCGATCGGTCCACTTGATAGTTTTCCTCTAGCCTTGTGTAGCTTTCTCTGGGTCAGTATCAGAGATTAAGGTGGTGGGATCGAACTGGTCATCTTTTAGAGCAATGTTGATGATGTCCTCATAGTCAAGGTGCTTGATGTTGTCCTCTCCGAAGAGGAGACTGACGGCTTGTCCATCGAGGCAAGGGGTTGACTCAGATTTGGTCGATGCAGCTTTAATGTTGAAGGGGATGAAGTAGCAGTCTTGAAAGACTTCTATGCCCGGGTGCTTGACCTTAGCAACGGAGTCATAGATAGGCTCGGGGAAGCCTTTGTAGAGCTCGAATTCTCCCTCGAAGACGAAGTATCCATTGAGAGTCAGATGGTAGGGACGGAGGATGACTCCGTGCTTTTTGTGCTTCGGTATTAAGAGGTTCATCTCCTAGATGTCTTCATCGGTAGGCTCATAGCCTAGCCCGGAGGGGATGTTGGGGACCTTGGCCTGTTTCAAAGGAGGCAAGGTGCTCTTCAGCGGATTGAGGGGCAAGCCCGGGAAATAACCCTAGCACATCAGAATGCGGTTGACTGTGAGGTTGGAGAACGGGTCGCAATCAAAGGGTGCTGATTCATCAGTTAGGGCGTTCAAAACTTGGAATCCCCGCATTTCATTGTCGTCTTCCTCAATGACTTGGGAAGCTATTCCCTTTTTCATGATAGCCTTGATCGGGGAAGCGGGAATTGTGATTGTCTTCTCGTTGAAAGGGACCCTGATTTTCTGATGAAGGGTGGAGGTGACGGCCTTGAAGGCGTGAATCCAGGGGCGCCTCAGAAGCATGTTGAAAGAGGCGTCTATGTCGACTACCTGGAAACTAGTTTGTCTTTCCAAGGGTCCAGTTGCAATGGTTAAGGTGATAAGCCCCGCAACCTTATGACGAGTACCGTCGTAGGCGCGTACTCCTTGGTTAGTTAGGACCAAATCAGTTTCTTTGATACCCAGTTTATTAGCCGTCTTGGGGGGAATGACATTGACCGCAGATCCGTCATCCACTAGAACCATAGGCACATTCTTTTTGAGGCATTGTATGGTGATGTATATGGCCAGGTTATGGTTGGCTCAGAATGGAGGGATATCTTCGTCAGAGAAGATGACCGGGTTGCTCAGGTCGGGGACATCCCTTGTCATATGCGCCACCACTTCTTCAGGAGAGGAGGTAGAGGGAACTGTCAGCTTTCCTAAGGCTTGTAACAAAGCATGCCGATGTTCTAAGGATGAAGCAATCAATTGCCAAATCGAAATCTCGGCCTTTGCTTTTTGCAGTTATTTAAGGATCGAGTTTTCGGGAACCTTGGGTTGGGTGTCCGTGTCCGGGACAACCTGGTCATTCGTTGTTGGAACGACTGTTGAATTGTTCGGGTTTTGGTAGGGGCGTCCGGACCGGGTAAGATGACCGATCTCTTTTTCTTATTTGCCCTTTCCCGGAACCATGTTGACATCCTCTGCGTCGTCTCTCCATATACTATTGATTTCGGGATCTCGAGGGTACCTTGGAGGGGTATTCCTTGGTGGATAATTTTTGTAAGGGAAGTTTCTGTGAGGGTAGTTTTTGTGGGGTTGATTATTGTGGGGTTGATTATGGTGAGGTGCATGCCAAAATGGTCGTGGGAGCAATCCTTTCTGGTGAGGGTAGTTTTAGGGGTTTGGAGAAGCCTCCCTCGGGCGCGGTGTTTGTGTTGGCGGGTTGAAAATGAACCGGTGGTAGGCGTCCTCAAGTCGGGTAATCCTTTCTGAGAGACTAGTTATGGCTTCCTCAACCTGTTGGAACATGAAGAACATAGTTGCGGCACTGAATACGAATATCCCGTCCGAGGTATCCTTCTCCAAGGCATTTACCTCGTCATCAATTGGCAAGATGAGGTGTGAGCAATGCAAGGTTGGCTCATCATCAGAGATGGCATGGATTCCCAAGGGATTTGTTTTGTTGTTTGGTTTGGTGGGTGGAGGTAAAGGTAATTCTCCTTTCTCGATCATGTCTTGAATGACGTGCTTGAGTTTGAAGCAGGCTTCTGTGTTATGACCCTTTTCCTAGTGGTACTGGCAATAGGCATTGGGGTTCCAAAAACGGTTTTTCTTAGCCTCGGATGGGTCCGGAGTGGGCCCAATCGGTTGTAGTTTCCCTTGGTCCATGAGTCTTCTTAGGGCACTAGCATAGGTTGATCCCAAATTTGTGAATATCCTTTGAGGACGCTTAGTTTTCTTTGTGGTTGGTTCGAGGAGATTGACCTCATCAATTTTCTTCATTTGACCATAAGGGCGAGACCTTGTTGATGTAGATCCTTGATAGCCTCTCCCAGTGGTTTTGGCTAAGACACCATTGCGGAGGTCATCTTTAATGCGGGTCCCGAGGATTTGTAGGTCCTGGAACGTTTTGATGTTTTGATATCTCAGCATGTTAGCATAAACCGGGCGGAGGTTGTTGACAAATTTCTCCACCAGAGTTGTTTCACTTGGCTTACTAACCAGTTGAGTGCTTACCCTCCTCCAACAGGTTAGGATTTCCAGGAACCCTTCCTTATCATTCTGAGTCAGGACCTCAAGAGTGCGGGTGTCAGCTTGGATTTCGACATTGCCGGCATACTGTTTAGCAAATTCAATGGCGACTTCATCTCAGGTGGTAAGGTTCTTTGGGTCGAGGGAATAGTACCACTGGCGAGGAATCGGTTCCAGGGATGATGGAAAGATCCGGGTGAAGAGTTCTTGTTTGATCCCCTTGATAGAAATGTAATATTTGAAGGCCCGAATATGATTGTGTGGGTCCTCCACTCCTTTGAATTTTGGTACATCAGTCAAGGTAAAGTTGTCGGGTAGTTGATCCCCAATGGGTTCGAATATTCGATTGTTCTCAAGGTGGATATTGTTACCACGGGCTAGGAGTTGCTCTTCCAAAAGCTTGAGCCTTTTCTAAGTTTCAGTCAAAGGCGGAGTGTTGTGTTCTCCGGTTTCCTTGTTTTCCAGGGTGTCGATACGGGTCTCGACACCGTCCAGGGTGACCTTAAGAGCGGTGAGCAGGCTGGTAGTTGAGCAGTTATAACATCTTTGTTGTCATTGTTGTTGTTGGATGAAGCTGAAGACGGGGCCATGACTCTGAGGCAGAAAAACGGCTCACATTATATCTCAATCCGACACGTTTTAATGACTAAACACATACAACATAAATGACGGAAAAATATCAAACTCAACAAGACGAGGACGACCGTGTGTGGTGCCTCGGTGCAGACTCGATTTATAACGTGAAGGTGTTGACCGAACTTTGACTCGCGTCCAACGTAATGGCGTGACGCCGTTAAACGAGTCTCGAGGTGAGACGACTCATAAGTAAAGAGTCATAATTAAAGACCCATAAGTACTCTTGCTTCGACTCGATTGACACGAGGCGGGATTGGAATGGTGGACTGAAGTTTTCGAAAATAGAAATTTTCAAAAAGATTCGTTTGTTGCTTTATGGACAGCTTCCGAAGAGTAGGGATCTTTAGAAGTCGGTCAGTTGAAAAGGTTGTCTTAAGTTTGTTTTCAAAAGACGGTTTGAGTTTGAGTCGGCTCTAAAAGCAATGTACTGCTTCCAAACACGGTTTTTGAAATTCGAAATTGTATGTTTTGAAAATCGAGTTTTGAAATGTTTGACAAGGTCCCGGAGACAGTGTACGGTCCTCGGGATTTGAAAATGTTTTGAGAAAGGGGTGTGTGCCTTTCTCGGGTTTTGAAAGAGTCATTGTGTCGCCACGAGACGGGTTAAAATCCGTGCCTTGACGTGGCGATTATAACGGCGTAAAAAGATGTTTTTGAAATGGTTGTAAAAAACAGGGTTTTAAAAATCGCCAGCCATTACGACGGCCTAGAAAGGCGTGCTTTTTGAAATGGTTGTAGAAAACCGGGTTTGAAAATTGTCATTAAGACGGCCTAGAAAGTTGTGCTTTTGAAATGGTTGTAGAAAACCGGGTTTGAAAATCGTCATTACGACGGCCTAGAAAGGCGTGCTTTTGAAATGATTGTAGAAAACGGGTTTGAAAATTGTCATTATGATGGACTAGAAAGTCGTGCTTTTGAAATGGTTATAGAAAACCGGGTTTGAAAATCGTCATTACGACGGCCTAAAAGGCGTGTTTTTGAAATGCGACGGTCGGCAAAAGACCGAGGTTTGAAACGGCCATTATAACGGCGCAAAAGGGTGTTTTGAAAGTTTGAAACGACACGGAAGGACTTATGATCACATAATATATAAGCACTCGCAGTTTCATTATATTGTGCATAATGCTGACACGGGTTTTGGCTTAAAAGGGTGGGTTGCACACCAAGCGATCAAATCCCGATATTCGAGAGGGATACCAATCCAAACAAAATGCGTAAGGAGGGTGCCCTAGCCTCGTCCTTGAAGGTGATGAAAGCTCTTTGACGAAATAGAAATGTGTAACGTCAACGGTATATTGACTCAATCGGGGTTCGAAACGCGGGGATGAGAAAACTCACGCCGACGAGACAAGACAATTGGTCGAAAAGGGTTAGGTTGTGGGCCCGGACAAGGAACCCGACTATGAGCGTAATATCAATTAATGCATTTCGACCAAGACCCCGTTCGAGTCTCACCATATAGGGATCACAAAGACACAAGTGTCCTAGTTTTCCCCTGCGGGTTCGCCAATCTGTGGACATTGCCACCTGCGACGCCCAGCCGATCTGTGGACGCGCATCGGTCTTTTTGAAAGCCACGCTCAGCGGCGTAAAAATGCTTTCGATCGGATCGTTTTAGATCGGTCGGTTTCGTCTCGGCAAGGGTATCGAAACGATGCAAGAGATGTTCAGAGTCGCCACCAAGCATTTGTGGGATGCTTGGAACCCGTTCGAATCCACTTTATACCTAGGTCAACCAAGGCAAAAAGCGATGCTTGACATAGGTACTAAAGATAAGGAATCGTCCCTCTTTAGCATCCTATCTCTAGAATGAATCTCGTACGCCCGGGATAAGGTCATCCACTATCCAAAGTTTCTGAGCAAGAGGTGAAGGTACTTATTGGGAAGCCCTTTAATTGGACACCCAATCTTGCCCGCGGTAGCGGCCTCTACTGATCGATTTTGGTTGGTTAAATGCAAAAGTTGATAAAACGGGTAAATGCATGAATGCGCATTCACGAGTTTAAACCTAACATGTGAGCTTTCTATGTCGGTTATTTAATCCAAGTATCAAGTATTTGATGTCGAGTTGGATTTAATGTTGATTTGAATGCAAGACGGCAATTAATTATCCATTTACCGAGCTAGGTTTATAGTGCATAACGTGATCCATTTGTCTTAGTAAGGCGTTTTGCAAATATGATGTAAAAGAGCAGATTTGTCATCTGATCCGTCCTGTATTCAGGTTGTCCGAAGTCGGGATCGTTCTAGACAAATGCTGGAAGGAAACAGGGTTTGCATCAAGCAGCCTATATAGGCGCGAGCCATCAGGTGCAAACAGGCTTGTCCTGATTTTAAAATGGGAAAATGATTGGCCTGTTTAGGCGCGGGTCAACAGACGATTGAAGGGACGTCTTCTGACCATTGAAAGATTTGTAAAGTGGTTTGAAAAGAGGGTGTTTGAACCCGTCTTGGTTTGAAAAGGTCGTTTATACCGCTTTTCTGTTGATGTGAAGAACAGGACTTGAATAATCATCATTGTACTGACGATATTCGATGTCCGGTTCGGTTTCGCAAGCTTGACATGAATAGTTTTGAGAAATAATTATGAACTAATTGTTTTAAGTTCATTTATTTGTGATTAGTCAATGTTTGTCATCGTACTCAGGTTAAAATCCGACATGGTATGTAGAACCAAGGGTGATTTTGTATTTATGACTAATGCATTTGTTTTGAAAATGTAAAGAAATGAAATAAAAGGTTTTAAAATACCTTTTAAAATGTAATTAACCAAATATTAATGCCGAAACACGGATTAAACCGTCATGCTATTAGGAACCAAGGGTGAAAATATGTTATGGTTAAAAATATACCATAAAAATGATTTAGATTAATTGAAATGGTAAAAACCGATTACAAATAAGAAATGAAATAAAGAGAAGATTGAAACCAAACACGGCTGGATTAAGGCATGAAAGGGGCTTTAGGCGCGAGCCATGCTACTATACAAGCAGCCCCTGCCTCTGGCCAAAATCCGATTTTGGCTCATTTATCCCATATTTGGATCATGTTATGCATGTTTTATCATGTATAGTCATAAAACAAATGAAAAAATATGATAGAAGAAGATTTTTACACCCACATACATACATGCTAGGCTTGAGACGAGAAATCGATGAAAGTGTATCAAATTGTTTGGTCGGAAAACTCGGTTTGAAAACCGTTTTAGTAATGTAAAAAGAGTGTTTTAAGTTTAGTGATGGTGTAGTTGGTCGAGATAGTCGGTAAGTGATTTAATGCACGATGACGGTACTAAACAATGTGTAAGACTTGTGTTTTCGATCGGTAGGTCGAAAACACTTGTCGGTTTGTGATTTGTGAAGTCGAGTCTAGAATTTTAAGGGAAAAATGATGGGGCGGACACTCGCGTAAGGTGTTATGGTGTGCGAAGGTGGGTATTTATAGAGAAATATGTGGTTGTGTGCGTTTTGAGCGACGTGGCCGCATGAGCT
Organism: Silene latifolia; assembly: GCF_048544455.1. Classification (NCBI taxonomy): domain Eukaryota; kingdom Viridiplantae; phylum Streptophyta; class Magnoliopsida; order Caryophyllales; family Caryophyllaceae; genus Silene; species Silene latifolia. The sequence goes on from NC_133528.1 coordinate 90,154,435, forward strand.
GCTCGAAGAGATGCGAGCCATTTCGCGGGTATTCGAGGTGTACGTCTTGTCACTATCACGCAGTTGAAATCATGATTTGTTCTATCCTATGTTTTGGATGACGTGATTTGTACTTGACCATGAAGCATTCCGGGAATACTTAACATGGAAGTCTTGAAAAGCTTTGTTTTTTGTGTTTGACTCGGTTTGACGCGTTGTTGGAGTCGGGATTTGAATTTTGAGTTGGTTTTTGGTCTGGTTACGGTTTTGAATCTACTTAGTGTCATTGTGACCCCGTCGTCATGAATTAAAAACTCCAGCTACTTTTGAAATGTTTTATTTTCGAAATCGTTTTAAGTTTTCCGACGTATAGTTATACAAAACTGTCGATTAAACGCTATGATTCCTAAGCATGTTGTAGTCCAATAATCATCGGGTGTTTGTTGGAGACTCAACAGATATGGGTATCAACAATTCACAATGTACCCGGTAAGACAATTTAAACAAGATGTCACATGACTATCATTTATGCTATATATTAGAAGTTGTATCAAAGATTCTCCCTACTCATAAATAGTGTACAAAAAGCAAACGTATAGAATTGAATGAAATGGAGGAAGTTCTAAATTCTAGTGATTAAGACAAAACTAAAATAAAACTAAGCTATTGAACGAAGAATGACTAACATAATAAAGATTGGAAAATAAAAATGGGGGGATTTTAGCATGATAAGTTTTTATAGGCAATCATATATTATATTAAAGATGAAACCGATAGCTGTCGAAAGCATAGTCGATTTGCCATGTGTCAAGTGCTTCTTTCTTTGACATTATAATGATTTATTTATTATGCTAAAACAAGAAGAAATATTAATTGATTTTCAAATTGTTGATTTCCTTCCAAAACTAATTTTTATTTGTAGTAAACAATATTTTCGGAAATATACCCTATCATTTAGCTTCTTTTGAAACTAACGCATATCTTGTTCCTATTTAATGCATTCAAAATCTTAAATTCAATCCTTTAATTCACTTTTTTTCTATATAAGTCAATAGATTCATGCCATTATTCATTATTGCCGCTGCTTTACAAAAATAACGTCAATTACACTAAGATTTTGGTGAGTTAATCATTTGAAAAAAAGGTAAGGATAATGAAGTATGAATCGTCCATGTTTTTTTTTTGGTGAAATGTGAGTATATATATATTGATATCAAACAAAAACAATGACATGAGAGACTTGACAGTTTATGCAAAACAAAACAACTCCCTAACAGCCAATACTTAGATCAAGCTACCACCAGATTCTAGACTACAATGCCCCATCTCTGAAGCCAAGTCCTTTCTTCATTCACTGCAGGTCTTCCCAGTTTTGACCTAATCCTTCTCATGGCATCCTCCCTGATCTGCATAACCAGAGACTCAGGCCTAGTAAGGATCAAGCTCACTCTCGAATTGTTCCTCTGACTCCATATATGGTAGAAGCAGGCAGACCAAAGGAGATAATGAGTATGCATCTTCAGCCATGCCCCTGCACTCCTACCATTGCTAGCATAAGAATCCACTACAATTTTGAAACCACACCATTTCTCAATTAAGCTCAGCATCTGTCTTCTATATAAACAATCAAAAAAGAGATGCTCCAGTGTTTCAGGTTCCTGATCACAGATGCAGCATCTGTTATCAGGACAGCAGCCAAACTGAAATAATTTGGCCTTAATATTAAGACCTTGGTTCATCACCAGCCACGAAATCAAAGCATGCTTTGGTATATTCCAATCATTCCAGACCAGTTGAACCCAATCTTTTTTAGGCTGTTTGTTTCTAAGCCATATAGAGTACCCCTTCAGGTTAGCAGACCATTGATCTTTAATGAAATTCTACGAATTTTGTTAATATATCTCCTAATAATTCTACCAAGCAGTATATCTACTTAATATAAGAAAACTAGAATGGTTTCATGCAAAGAATTACTTTTGTGTAAGACGGATTTATACTAATATAATTGTAAATGGATCCAAAAAGCGGATTAATTTCAACATAAGAAGATTGCAAAAGCAGATTATAAATGGCTGATTTTATCAGAAGGTTTGACTAGCATGTTATAATTAGCAAAATTAATTTGAGTGTTTGGTAATTGGCAGATTACGATTAGTAGATTGTTAGTTTTCTTTGTAAAATGGAGAAAAATCTCCTCTTTTACAATATGCTGGGGTAAGCAGCATATTGTAAAACAGCATATTGACCCCAAATATGCTGTTTCAATATGCTGTTTAGCAAACACTAAAATTAGCATATTGATTGGTCAAACATACTAAAACTCTTGAATATGTTAAAAATTGGCCAATATGTCATTTACCAAACAGCGCCTAAGTCAAAATGATTACTAAGGAAACCCGTTTTAGGATAAATTTGTGTAAGACCATCTTACATAAGTATTGAAATTTTTAAAGTCCGTGACCAATTCCAAAAGTTTAGTATGAACTCCCTAAGTTCCAAGGCGACTATTTACATATATCCCTCCTGTTTTTATCTAATTATGTCTTTTTGGTTAATTAATAAAATATAAACATAAATGTTGTTTTTCATATGATTCATATGCTTGAAAGATGATTAATAGCTTATAATATTGCATTCAAAATAACAAGAATTTTGTGTAAAACATTTTACAGGTAACTAAGAGTGATAATTTTTTACACAAAGTATTCTATAGGATAAATTTATCAATAAGACTAACCTACTGACTCAAAATCCAATTAAAATAGTTAATATAGTTGTACAAATTTCTTTATTTTGACAACATAATCTTATAATTTAATAACTTGCACATGTTTACCGAGAGGCAAACGCTTGTGCGGATTGGTTAGCCAATCTTGGAGTTGACCAAGAGCAAAATTTACAAATTGTGGAGCATGGTAATATCCCAGGCAGCCTATTCCGTCTGGTGTAGCAAGATTCAAGAGGGGTGGCGTGACCGCGTTCAGTCTCGTTTAATGCATAGTTGTTTGTTTTTTGCTTTGTAGTTTAGTGATTTCTTTTATTTGTTTTCCTGTTAAGGGTTAATCCCGCTTCTTTTTCAGCAAAAAAAACATTTAAATATGTCCGTACTCATCCTAAGATGTCGGATTATCAAAATAAAAACAAAATGTAAACAAAATTAAATATAAAGTGTGGACTATTCTCCTATTGGGCCAATACTATGGTATAGGATGGTCCGAGTTGCTTTTTTTTTTAATATCTTAATTCTAATCTATCTCAATTACAAAAAGTAGTATTATGTTTTGTTTCTATAACACATGACACATAAAATTTTAAGCGGTAATTTAGGTGTTAGTGATAACAGACTTCCAATGACACGATTGACCCCCATAATTATTGTAATATGCGTGACTCTTTTTATTTTAATTTTAAAAATTTACAAAAATTTAAGTTTTATAAAATATTTTTTTTTTTCATGAGGAATCATTATATTTATAAGTTTCGTCTTTTAAAGTTCATATTTTTAGGGGTTTTTTTTATAACTTATACTTTATATAACTCACTTTTTCAAATCTTATACCTAAGATAACTGTGACATCCTGTAACACCCTAAGTTATTGAGAGTAAGGTTATCCCACATCGGGGAATTGAGGAGGTTGTGATATGTTTATAAGGGATTCCACCCACCACTTAGTAACAAGGCCTTGTGCTTTTGTGCTTAAGTGAGGACAAGTAATGGGCCCAAAGGTACATATCCCATCTTATTAGGTTGTGTTACGACCGTGGTGGGTCGGGTTGTTATAAATGGTATCAGAGCGACCCTGCGACCGTGTGGTGAGCCCGTGGTTGGGATTACCCGGGTCACACACCTAGCGGGGGAGGATTCTGGGCTTGGCTGCGGTCAAGTTAGAGGCACAACGAGGACGTTGTGTTCTTTAAGTGGGGGAGATTGTAACACCCCAAGTTATTGAGAGTAAGGTTATCCCACATTGGGGAATTGAGGAGGTTGTGATATGTTTATAAGGGATTCCACCCACCACTTAGTAACAAGGCCTTGTGCTTTTGTGCTTAAGTGAGGACAAGTAATGGGCCCAAAGGTACATATCCCATCTTATTGGGTTGTGTTACGACCGTGGTGGGTCGGGTTGTTATACATCCCCATACTCTAAGTGTCTTACCAGGACCACTTAAGGTATGAGAACGTCACCATCTCGGTTACCCGAGGCAATGATAATCAAATGACAATAAAGAAACATACTTAAATAATAATAAAGTTTAAAGTGAATATATGTCCAACTCCAAAAATGAATAAAGTAAAATACAAAAGTTCTCAAACTAAAAATACGAAACAGCTAGTCCAAAAAAACAGCGGAAGACTCTAAGACTGCATCGTGGTGACTCATCCCAGCTAACCCAAGCGCATCGTCTCAAACCTGCTCAACAACTGCTCACCATCCCCGAATGGATCACCATAGTTTTTAAAACATTTAACGGGGTCAGTACTAATTACATAAAACAACGTCACAATGAAACAAGAATATAAACAACTCAAACAGCTCAACAAATCCCCAGTCTCCATCTCCAATCTCCACATAACTGACTACACACTAAACTGTGTAGTCCTGCCAGAGTATCCATCGCAACAAGTACTCAACGCCACCAGTGGGGGACTGCAGCCGTACCCACCAAATCCCCGCTCATCTCCATTGAGCGATAAACCCAAGTTCATTAATGTGCACATCCCTTCTGTGACGGGTTCCACAGAAGGCGAATCAAGGGCGTGAAGCCACTCCCGCAAGTGACTCCACTCAGCTAGGGACACGCCCCGAAGAACACAGACAGATACAAACCAATCAACAATATGAAATCAACCACCGTCAAGATCAACCAACAACATAATTAACCAATAATCACAACAACAATCACCACACACTATGTAACTAATACTTAATAGGGAAACCCTACCTGGAAATGCAAACACCGACAGATGATCAAGCAGCTAAGTCAAAATCTCACCTCAACGAATCCTCTTCCTATACATACAGACATACATATAATCACAACCACATTCACATAAACCACCAAAACCCCCAAACCACCCAATTAGGGTTTAACCAACTTTAACAAAACATTATAAAATTTATATGTAAAGCTTACCCTCGACACAAGGATCACAAAGGCGTAAAGAACAATGAAATCCGACACTCCTAGTTTCGGGATTTGTTAATAATGCGGCGAGGATGAAACAACGTAACTTCTTAATCTTCTCTTGAAGGTTTTTAGGTTGTTAAAGTGTTTTAAGAAAAAGTGACGGAAGTCTTAAATATCAATCCGCATAATTAACAAACCCGTCAAAAATCACTCGTCAACTCACTTACTCGATCGAGTAAGTCACTTACTCGATCGAGTGACCCTTACTCGATCGAGTACCAAGCTTACTCGATCGAGTACCCATCATACAGACTACTATTTTGCGTAAAAACATACTTACTCGACAGCGTAAGCCCCACTCGATAGAGTACCCTAAGACACAACTGGCGGACTCTCCACTCTATGGTCTCTCACATGGCATAAGATCAACGGACACTCCTTTCTCAGATAAGACTTTAAGGTCACTGCTGCAATCAACTTGAATTTGGGTTTTACAACAAACCCCCGGTAAGAGACACTAATCCCCTTAGGACCTCTCAAAGAAACCCTCTTTTGATGACAATCTATCTTAGCCTTATACTTACCCAACCCGTCCATACCCACTATCATCTCAAAACCCTCTAGAGGAAACTCTAACAAATCCACTGGTAGGTCAACCTGCCCAACTATCATAGGCACACCTCTATACAACCGCTCACATGATACAGACTCACCCGAAGGTATAAAAACTTCCTCTCTTATAGACTCATACTCACTCAAACCCAACCGCTTAGCATGACTCGATGATACAAACGACTGTGACGCTCCCGAATCAAACAAAACAAAGGAAAAACTCCATTAACAAGAAATGTACCCGTGATAACGTGAGCATCATCCTCATCTGCTTTTTTCTCCATCATAAACAACTTGCCACTGGTCTTCTGCCCACCTCCCTGGATAGTACTAGCTGAGGTAGACGGCTTAGCAGCCGACCCTTGGTTGTTGTGGTTGTTCGTCGTTAGCCTCTGGTATGAATTACCGCCATTGCGGTTAGCCCCACCATTGTTGTTACTCTGGCCACCCCTGTTGTTCCACGACCCAACCGGCCTGTTACTAGCATAGCTCTGCGTAGGATCCTGAGAGAAACTCCCCTGCGACGGTCTCTGGAAACCCCCACTCATAGCACTGGTGCACTCATGTCTCTTGTGGCCCATACCGCCACAGTTATAACAGGTCATACCCCAACTGCTACCCCCACTCCCACGACCACGCCCATAAGAAGCCCCAGCACTAAACCCCGATCCCGATGAACACGCTCTTGCCTGGTTATGGCCACCCTTCTTGTAACTGGACTGACCGCCTCCCTCACTCTCAGCTTTCCTCTTCTCAGAGGCTCTCTCCCGGCTCTCCTTGGCCATCTCAACTAATCTCTCAGCCCTTCCAGCACGCTCATAGACCTCCTTAACATCAGTAAGAGCTCCCACCGGTAACTTTTCCATAATCTTGGGGGTCAAGCCCTTCTCAAACCTTAATGCCAAGTTCTCTTGGCTCAGTCCCATGTCCTCAGCATACCTAGATTTCTCATTAAACTTGTGGTGGTACTCAGCAACTGTCATCTCAGAAGTCATCTTAAAATCATCAAACTCCTCCCTCAGCTTACTACGCACATGCTCCGGCACAAACTCACGTCTCATCGCCCTTTTAAGCTCATCCCAAGGTATCGCAGGTAAATATATCTCCAAAGCAGTCACCTTAACTTTGTCCCACCACTCACCAGCTGCTTCTCTCAAGTGGAATGCAGCTTGTTTCACTCGAAGCTCATCTGGGCAATGTACCAGATTGAGTATATTCTCCATCTCTCTATGCCAATTATCCAGTAATATTGGCGCCCCTGTCCCCTTATACTCCTTAGGGTTGAACCTCGCTATATGAATGCTGATCTTGGAGTGATCAACATCTTTATCCTTTCCCACTCTTTTCAAAGCCTCTGTGAGAGCATCCTGGTGCTCCAACATCTTTAAGATATCATCAACGGTCATACTCTCTGCTCTGGCATACAACGCGTTTCTCTTTGGCGGCATCTTGAAACTATATAGAAGAAGGTAAACATAAACACACACCCCATATCTCAAACACGCATACCACCTGTACAGAACCTACTCGATCGAGCCCCTTAACCCACTCGATCGAGTTGAGGTCACTCGATTGAGTGGCCCCCTCTACTCGATCGAGTGCCTCGACTCCAGAACCTGACCAGAAACTCCCAAAAACATACTCGATCGAGCTCCCTATCCACTCGATCAAGCTGACCCTACTCGATCGAGTGCCACCACCTACTCGATCGAGTACCCAAAAACCGACTTCTGCCCAGAAACGGAAAACTACCAACTTGATCGAGTCACACCCACTCGATCGAGCCTCTTACCTACTCGATCGAGTTCCCCCCACTCGATCGAGTCATGCAGACTCGTATAGACTACCCGCATGTTCAGCTCACACTCCCAGCTTTCTATATTCTTACACAAAACGACAACAACAACATATATACTTACGCATCGCTTTATATATATAAACAAAACACTTTTCCTTTCATAATTCTAACATGCCACATTATAAATCAAACATCATGCTTTTTAATCAATCAACATACAATTCATATCATCATCGTCTTTCAATTCATATCTCCCATCCTTCACATGCATACATCCACCGATTCATACCACACATTACTATGTAGATACACAAAGCACAAGATAAACACGTAACGATCCCGACACCTACCCCATGTGACCGGTTCAAAATTGTAGGGCGAGTTCGCGACTTTAGGACGTCTCCCAATTTTTTGCATTAGCTCTTACAACTCCTACCCGAGTTCATTTTAGTTTGACTCCCTATGTTCATTAGGTTCACTGGTTACAGGTTTCAGAATCGTCTCTCTGATACCACTTTGTGACACCCCCATACTCCAAATGCCTTACCAGAACCATTTAAGGTATGAGAACGTCACCATCTCGGTTACCCGAGGCAATGATAATCAAATGACAATAAAGAAACATACTTAAATAGTAATAAAGTTTAAAGTGAATACATGTCCAACTCCAAAACAGAATAAACTAAAATACAAAAGTTGTCAAACTAAAAGTACTAAACAGCTAGTCCAAAAACAGCGGAAGACTCTAAGACTGCATCGTGGTGGCTCATCCCAGCTAACCCAAGCACATCGTCTCAAACCTACTAAACAACTACTCACCATCCACGAATGGATCACCAAAGTTTTTAAAACATTTAACGGGGTCAGTACTAATTACATAAAACAACGTCACAATGAAACAAGAACATAAACAACTCAAACAGCTCAACAAATCCCCAGTCTCCATCTCCAATCTCCACATAACTGACTACACACTAAAGTGTGTAGCCCTCCCAGAGTACCCATCGCAACAAGTACTCCACGCCGCCAGTGGGGGACCGCAGCCGTACCCACCAAATCCCCTCTCATCTCCATTGAGCGATAAACCCAAGTTCATTAATGTGCACATCCCTTCTGTGACGGGTTCCACAGAAGCCGAATCAAGGGCGTGAAGCCACTCCCGCAAGTGACTCAACTAAGCCAGGGACGCGCCCCGAAGAACACAGACATATACAAACCAATCAACAATATGAAATCAACCACCGTCAAGATCAACCAACAACATAATTAACCAATAATCACAACAACAATCACCACACACTATGTAACTAATACTGAGTAGGAAAATCCTACCTGAAAATGCAAACACCGACAAACGATCAAGCAGCTAAGTCAGAATCTCTCCTCAACTAATCCTCCTCATATACATACATACATATAATCACAACCACATTCACATAAACCACCAAAGCCCCCAAACCACCCAATTAGGGTTTAACCAACTTTAACAAAACATTCTAAAATTTATATGTAAAGCTTACCCTCGACACAAGGATCACAAAGGCGTAAAGAACAATGAAATCCGACATTCCTAGCTTCAGGATTTGTTAATAATGCGGCGAGGATGAAACAACGTAACTTCTTAATCTTCTCTGGAAGGTTTTTAGGTTGTAAAAGTGTTTTAATAAAAAGTGACGGAAGTCTTAAATATCAATCTGCATAATTAACAAACCCGTCAAAAATCACTCGTCAACTCACTTACTCGATCAAGTAAGTCACTTACTCGATCAAGTGACCCTTACTCGATCGAGTACCAAGCTTACTCGATCAAGTACCCATCAGGCAGGCTACTGTTTTGCGTAAAAACAGGCTTACTCGACTAGATAGAGTACCCTAAGACACATAAAATCGTAGTATTACAATAACTTTCTTTCAAACCTTATACCTAAAATAGTTTTTTTTCTAAACTTGATACCAAATCTCTTTAAAAAAAGTCCTAAATTGACGATTTTTCCCTAACTAATATGATGGTTTTAGTGTTGGTAATCGTGGATGTGTGGGTTAATAGGTGGGGGAAAAGATGATGATGTTTAAATAGTAAGGGAAAGATCGTCAATTCAAGGCTCTTTTCAAGATTTGGTATCAAGTTTGTTATTTTAGGTATAGGATTTTAAGGAAAATTATCTTATGTATAAGATTTTAAAAAAGGTGTTATTCAAGGTATAAGTTATCAAAAAAACCCTATTTTTATCGATATATTAAGTTTGATTGCCAAAAAACTGAATCTAACCACTTATTTAGATATGAGCGATATTACTCCGTATGTAATCCTATACAACATGATTACACAAGTATGGTATTAGAAACAACTTATTGCATTTATGCTAGGGAATCCAATAAAAGTAAGAGTTACCACAAAATCAAAAAGTCAAAGTTAGCGAGAAATATAAATATTTCACCAAATAATCATTTTAAAATCAAAATATGAAAATATGAAAATTAAATTTTTATAACTTTATACTCCCTCCTATTCACTCATTTCCTACCTCTTTCCGTTTCGATAGTCGGATTTTCTTCCCTCTTTTCTTTTTTGGAAGGTTTTGTGTGGTCCAAATCCAATTGTATCTGGGGTAGAGTGTTTTGTGTGGTCCGAAATTATTTTCTTATTTCTTGTGCAAAATGGAGGGGGAAGAAATGAGTGAATAGGAGGGAGTATCTTTTATAATAATATAAAAAATAAAAAAGTTTTTTAATATTTTTGACAATTTTTAGACAATTTATCATGAATGTAAGAGTGAAAAGGGGCATCCTGGTGCACGATGGCGTCCCCGCTAGGCGAGGGTCCGGGGAAGGGTCCCACCACAAGGGTGTAATTGGGGCAAGCCTTCCCTTGCCATTTTGGCAAGAGGCCGCTCCAAAGACTTGAACCCGTGAACTCACGGTCACAAAGCAACACCTTAACCGATGTGTCAAGGCTCCCCTTCCATGAATGTAAGAGTATTTCATGAAATTCTATAAGATTTTATTTTCTTATTATAAAAGGATGTAAATTGTGTAGTAATTAACACCGCTGAAATATTACAAAAAAACTGCTACAAGTCGCATAATATCTAATATCAATATAAATTAACTTTTTGTGATAGTTTAATAAGAAACAAAAAAGTGGGGGTGCATTTTACTCTCCAGCACCAAAAAAAAAAAAAAAAAAAAAAAGCTATGGGCCTTAATTGTTATAAATGAAACTTACGAAGCCCAACTTCACCATTGTTCAAAGTTAAGAGATTAATTGTAACTTTTGAGATTTTAAAAGAATATCACAATGACTCAAACTTGGCTCACGGCTCACCCACTGCACGCAAAGGGAGATGAAACTCGAAAATTGGATGGAAAAAAGAGAAATGAGAGTCGAGTTGTGGACTTGTAGGAGTTATACGCGATGAGCGTTGAATGGTGAGTTGCGACTCGTGAGTCATGACATGTGACTGAAGGGTGGTGGACATCAGTCATGACTGGATGGTCACTGGTAGGTCACAGGCGCGTTGGTGCTAGAAGTTGGCCGGTTATTGTTAGGTAATTATGGGGTATGTTGAGAAAGTTGTAGGAGGAGATAATCATATTTGGGCGGTAGAGTATATAGGTTTAAAGAATTAAAAGGGGTGTAATGATCATTAGGCCTTGTTCTTTTGAACTTAATTTCAGTTCTTAGAAGTTCAGTTCTGTTCAGGTCGATTCAATTCAGTTATAATATAAATATTATTTATCTTATAACATTGGATATACAAATAATTATTTGTTTATACTCGATTAAATGCATATAAATAAGTATTTTTAATATATAAATTATAACAAATGCAATTATAACAAATATTATTTATAATGCAATTTTAAAAATTATCCGTACGGACACTGGTTCAAAAGCTACCAATATAAACCCTTGTAAGATTATAATCAAAAGTATAAGAAACTTGGTGTAATCCGGTTCTATAAGTCAACTAACCCCGAGGCAAAACTAATCACTTCTTGTTATTATTTTATCTATACCTCAATAAATATTGTTACCTCAGCTCTCAGCTGTGAAGTCCATCTAGATAGGTTCATCAGCAGTGACATCCAATGGCATAATTGTTAGAAAGTTAGAATTTTAATGCCAAAAGGCCAAGTCTATAAAGCCTAATATAAAACGGAGTGGGAAAAAGATAATAAACAACATCCTGCCATGTTTTCCACAAAGAAGTTGACTTCATTAGTCACTCTAAACCAAGGGTGTCCAAAAACTCTAAACTGACGCGGGGGCAAAACAATGCATGCACGGAAAACGAATAGATTGGAAGTTTCTCTCTCTATCACTTGGGAGTTTCCTCTCAAATTGAGAGTTTCTTAACCCTTAAGTTCTTCCCACCGCCATCACTGTTCCGACAACCTCTTTCCTTTTCACCTAACTTCTTATCTAAATGGCCAAACCCTTTGTTCTCCCACCATCTTATCTTTCTGCCCAACTTCCCACCTTCATCTGTCCGGCTGAGGTGTCTGTCTAACGGCATCTCATCAAACACGTGTCCCCTTTGCTTTTCCGTTTAGCTACCGCGTGGTTTTCCGGCTACCTTACTCTTCTTTCATCCTTTATAAATTACAAGCTACGTTTGTTTATTTGCCTCAGATCAACACCTCACATGTTTACCCCACATAATAAATACACAGCTTCCTCTTCCTCCACTGCCCCTTGTCGGGCAGGGGTTAGTATAAAACTTCCGCCACACCTTTGTGTTGATCTCACTGGTCATGATTTCAATCGAGTTCTCACTGCTCGCTTTATCGACCAGCGATATTTGGATATCGATCGTATTTTATACCAAATTGGCATCCATTGGAGGTTAAATGGGTCGATTTCTATTCGACCCATGAAACCTTATTACCTTTTCAGCTTCTCTTCTATGGATGACTACCGATATTTCAGAGACCGTCAAACGGTCAATATTGATGGCGGTCTTTTAGTTCTTCGTCCTTTCTCTGCCACTTCCTTTCCGGACAATATGTTATTTCATATTGTTCCGATTTGGGTGCGAGTTTTACATCTTCCTTTTAATTTGATGCACTCCTCTGTCGCGGCTTTCCTCTTGTCACATGTTGGTGACATCTGTGAGGAAGAAGTGGTGAACTCTTTAACTCCAAGTCGCTCTTTTGTTCGTGTGAAGGTCTGGGTTGACCTGTCCAAGCCTTTGATACCCGGTTGCTATCTTTCGATTAGTGACCGCGATCATCAGTGGATTGGGTTTTCGTACGAGGGTGTTTTTAGGTTCTGCAAAACTTGCGGTGAGGTGGGTCATCGTGTATCCTTCTGTCCGTCGGGGAAAATTCAAGGTGCACGTCGCATTCATGCCCGCATGGATGAGCTCAGTAACAGTGGACTGCTGGTACTACATGGGCCACCTGGTTCGAGATTTTATACTCCAGAAATTATGGGTTTACCGTCAAGCGCGAAGTATTTGACGTCTAGGATTGACATTGCTGCACCTGATGATTCTGCCCATGTGGATTCCGGTGGTGACTCACCTATTTTCTCTTTCTCCTCGTCTACATCTGATGATGGAGATGATGACGAAGCTCCTTTCTCTGCACCAGCACCGGAGCTTGTTGTTCATGAGGATGCGTCCAGGGAAGTTCTTTTGGAGACTCATCCCCTGATTCGTGCTCTGCCTAATCCCACGGGAGCTTCTACATCTACGACTCCAGTTTCCCCTGCTTTCAAAATGTCGGCTCCAGAAGAGGATTTCGATACTTCTATGGCTTTGGGTTTAGCTGAGCCAGTTACGCCCCCTCGACAGGTTGACGTGGGGATTCTTTTTCGTGACAATCTGGTTGCTCGGTCTTCTGCTAGGTCTGGTAATAGTCCAGTGCCTATGGATTCGTCTGGTAGGAAATTAAAATTTGTCTTCAAAAGGAAGGTATTTTCTGATATCAATTGCTTGAGTAGAACTTATTTTAAGAAGTCGAGTCGCTCCAAATTTTTGGACTTAGCTTGGGAATCCTCTGTTGTTGAGCTTCATACACTCCCCCCTGAGTGTCTTTATGATTTCCTGGGTCTCCCTGGTTTTAATTATACGACGTCTAAATCTCCACATTCAGTGGTTTACGATGGTGTGTCTGGGCCTTTAAAACGCAAGCTTACGAGTCTGGAGGATGTGGCCCCGGATTTTGGTGTTTTTAAGCGTTTAAAGCTGTCTGTAGGTTGTGGTGTCTGGAGTTCTCTTATGCCTTCGTTAACATGGTTTTCGTTTCCTTTCCTGTCTTCTACCAGCGTTGAAGATGGGCGGCTTCTTTTAGGTCAGGTGGCGGACCTTAAATCGTCACCCGGGAACCAATGACTACCTTTTGTTGGAATTGTAGGAGCTTTGGTGAAGCGGATGATCCTACAATTCCGTATCTACATAGATGTGTCCTTAAATTCCATCCGCTGCTTTTGTTTTTGCAAGAGACTCATACTTCTGTAGATGTTGCTTTTATGAAGACTGCTCACTTAGGTTTTCCCAATCACTTAGGGGTTGATTCTAATGGTCGTAGTGGTGGTCTTCTTTTGTATTGGGAAAATTCAATTGATGTTGTTGTCTTGTGTAGTAAACCACATTTTATCTTTTGTAAATTGGGTTTAAGACTACCTCAGGGTGTGTATAATGATATGTACATTATGTTTATATATGGGGAATCTGCGTTTCAGTATCGGTCATCTTTATGGGATCAAATATCTAATGTTATTTCGGGTTGTACCCCTTTTCTTGTAATTGGGGATTTTAATCAGGTTGAATTATACACCGACAAATTGGGTGGATCCAATTCTATACGCGGTCAGGTTGATTTCACGACATGGAAATTTCAAAACGGTTTGGTTGATATTCCTATTTTTGGACCGCGTTTCACATGGATGAACGGACAACTTGGTGATAACTGTATCATGGAACGGCTTGATAGAGCTTATGCAACCCAGGATTGGTTTGACATGTTTCCGCATTCTTCTCTTCTCAATCTACCTATTCTCATTTCCGATCACTCCCCGATTATCTTGCAATTGTTTCATGCTCAGAATACTTCAAAGCGCCCGTACCGTATTGATAACTGGTGTTTACATTTGCCTCAAGTTGTCTCGCTTGTTAATTGCACTTTTCAGACCCCTTTCCAAGGATCCTTACCTTATGTTCTTTCCCGCAAATTAGCTGCTGTGCGGTTTGCTATCCTCCAATGGGTTCTTCGACACAGGGTTACTTATGGTATTGATTGGTCATCTATTGAAAGGGATCTTGACTTATCGGCTGCTGATATTTCGGACCTTGCCTCAGCTGACAATTTCCAAATTATTCGGTCAAATCGGCTTCAGCTCATTTCTAAGCAACATGGATACTGGGCTCAGCGTGTGAAGCTTCGTAATGAAGTATTAGATGGATTACCAACTCGTTTTCTCTTTAATCGAGTTCGACAACGTTCGGTTAAACAGAGGATGGTTTCCATTCGTACACCTGCTGGAATTTGGTTACATGAACCGGAACAGGTTGAAAATGAAATTTTATCTTATTTCCAGACGCTTTTGTGTGCACCACCTTCGGCGTCAGATGATTCATCCTACACATCTACTGAATCTTTTCTTTCGACTTTGGATTTACCATCATTTTCCTTGGAGGATTGCTCCATTTTGTCTGCACCTTTCACTGATTTTGATGTAGTTCGCGCTTTACGAACTATGGATGGTTCGAAATCTCCTGGTCCAGATGGGATTACACCTTGGTTCTACCAGTTTTTTTGGCCACAAATTGGTTCGCTTGTGTCTGCAGCTGTGCTTCAGTTCTTAAATTCCGGAGTTATGCTTAAGGAATGGAATAACACGCACATTGTCCTTATTCCAAAGACTGATCATCCTGAGCTGATTACTCAATATCGTCCTATTAGTTTATGCAACGTTATTTACCGTATTGCTTCTAAGTGCCTGGCAAATAGACTCAAGCTTATCATTCCTTCACTTATTTCGGAATCACAGCAAGCTTTTATTCCGGGTCGGCTAATGTCGGATGGCTGTCTTGTTGCGCACGAAGTCCTGCATTATATCAACAAAACCAAGAAGGGAACAAATTGTTATGCAGTACTGAAATTAGATATGAGCAAGGCTTTTGATCGGGTGTCTTGGTCTTTCCTTATGGCGATTCTGCGGCATATGGGGTTTCCTTCTCACTGGCGCAACATTATTTGGGAATGCATCTCAACGGTTTTCTATAGAGTCCTTCTCAATGGGACACCTTCACATGTTTTACGGCCTACTTCTGGTTTACGTCAAGGTGATCCAATATCCCCTTATCTCTTTATTATCTGCATGGAGGTTCTATCTCGCCAGTTGGCCATGGCAGAAAAACTGAAAACTTTTACTGGAATCAAAATTTCGAGATATGCACCAACTTTGTCACATTTGTTCTTCGCGGATGATGCTTTCCTTTGCTGTAAAGCTACGCCTACCTCTTTTGAAGGTCTACGAGATTTGCTCAAAATCTTCGAAGTTGTTTCGGGCCAAATGATTAACCTGGATAAATCTTATATCAAATTTAGTCCGAATTCTCCGCTTGATTTTCAGACGCATTTGAAGTCAATTCTGAAGATGCCTACGGTCTCCTTTTTTGGTAACTACTTGGGTGTTCCGGTTGATATTCCTCGGAAAAAATCAGAGCCGTTTCTTCCGTTAATTGACAAGATTTCTACTCGAATTGCTTCGTGGTCCGCGTTACATCTAAGCCAATTAAGTAAACTTGTTCTTATTTCCTCTATCCTGCTGGCTTCCTTAAACCATATTCTCTCCTGCGTTCCTATACCTCATGGTGTCTGCCGAAAAATTGATGCTCTAATTGCTGCGTTTTGGTGGAGGAGTGACTGGAACAAGAAGACGATTCATTGGCTTTGGCGTGATATTCTACATGCTCCCAAAGCATATGGTGGCCTTGGTATCAAAAATACTTTTGTGCTCGGCCAAGCTTTACTTCTTAAAAAGTTCTGGCGCATGACTTCTCAACCTAATACCTTACTGGCTAAGTTCTGGATAGCAAAATATAAGAAGGACTTACCCATTCCGAAGTCCAGGTCTTTGGTTTCAAATGTTTCTTACGCTTGGTCAGGTATTTGTAGTGCTGTGAACTTAACTAGAGATGTTGTCTGCTGGAAAATTGGAAGTGGAGAGTTGATTGATATTTGGTCAAGCCGTTGGGTTAATGGTGAGCTACCGACGCTTAGTTCACAATGTCTTCACCCGCTACCACCTTTATCATCATTCATTTTGCCGTCTGGTAATTGGAATCCAAGTATGCTCTTCCGCTATTTTTCTGCAACAACAACGAAGACAATCATTGCTATGGAACCTCCGGTACCAGATATTGACGATTTTATCTACTGGAAATTTACTGAAGATGGATCTTATTCGGCTGAGTCCGGTTATTGTTTCCTTTGGGCTCAAACATTGTCTGCGTCCTTTGCTCGTTCTAGTACACCGCGGTTTCCTTGGCATATTATCTGGAGAAAGATGATATCAAAAAAACTTTCGATACTCCTATGGCGAATGGCTCACAATATCTTGCCCACAAATGCAAATTTGCTCTCACGAGGTTTGAACATTGCTCAAGAATGTCATTTCTGTCATACTTCAATTGAGTCGATGGACCACTTATTTCGATCATGTTCGATAACGAAACACTTATGGCGATCTTCCTGGCTTGGTATAAATTCTATGGCGAACCCGCTTATCCCCTTTACCACATGGATTGCGGACTTTTTATCATATCTGGTGCATCATTCTTCTAACCAAACCCAGGATTATAGCTTGATCTACTTCTGCTCTTTACTCCGTGCTATTTGGTCATCGCGAATTTTGGTTGTTTTTCAAAATCATCCGGTGAATCCTGAATTTGTATTTCGTCTCACTGCTGAACTAGTAAGTTCTTGTGCCCACTTGAAGGTTGCTAGATTGTCTTTTACGACACCTGTTGTGTGCTTTCCTTCTACTGTTGTCACAGGTTCAATTTCTTCACAATCTGGATGTCATTGGATAACCATTTCTACACAACACCATAAGTCCTCATCTTTTTTCACCTGCTCGGTTTTTTATGCTGCTTTGAACTGCACTTTTTCACACCAAATCCGTGCAGAAACCACAGTGGATGCTACTGCGCGAGGTCTCCTTCTGGCTATGTATTATGCTCAGCGCGCAGGCTACAACAACGTCTGCTTTCGAGTCACATGTCGAAAACTATCTTCCGTTCTGGCTAACCTACTGTCAGTACCCATTACTGTGCGGAACTCTGTTCTTCAGATCCGTGCACTGTTTGTTCTTTATCGTTTATGGTCTGTAAGCCTTGCAACAGGTTAAACCCTCTTGTATTTCTTTTCTTTTAATATCGAAAGTTTATTGTTGTCAAAAAAAAAAAATGCATGCCACCGTCTATGTTAATGATTTTATGAGGTCATCTATAATGTCACCAACGAATGTTAGGCACCCACCGTTCCATCCACATTGTCGTTGCAGGGTCAAACCCTAGGTTTGAAACAAAGACTCAAATTTTAGTTGGACTAGTTTTCCTGAAATCTCGCATGAGTGCAATAAACTTCAAAAATAGAGTAAAAATACTAAATGAGCTGCTAAAATCATGAAACTTGGTGACAGTTAAATGATTAAACTAACTCTGAGTAAATTTTCAAGAATTTTGAGACACTTAAGTATTTAAAATGATTAAGTACAACTGACTGACAGAAGGAATCAGACAGCTTGACACAAGAATATTGTTTGAGAGTGATGAACATGGATCAAAGGATATAATTATCAACTCAAATCCCACAGCATACTCACAGGGAAGTATCACAGGGAAGTAAGTTAACAATTCAGACAACTTAAACTGTAATTTATCACAGTGAGGCACAGATAAATAACCAACTCAAGCCAACAGCAAAGCCAAATTAAACAACCCACAGTCTGAGCACAGGATTGAATGAACCTCACCAACAGACTTTGTTCAACACCTACAGACTAAGCACAAGATGTTAACAGGCCTGACTCTTAACTACAGGCTAAGCACAAGTTATAGAGGTTTGAAATTGAGAGAAATCTCAGGTTTAATATTCATCAAAAAGCTGCCTCAATGCAGTTGGAGTAGAGGTCCTTATATAGGCCTCCCTCTGGAAAATCTGTTACAATTTTAACCTAGAAATCTCATCCAAGGGCCAGGATTAGTTCTTAGGATACAAACAAGGTGATGGAAATATTTTACAATGATGGCAAAATGATTTAAAGAAAACTGCAACAAAACAACAGAAAACTGCAACTAATAGTGACAGGCTGCTTTCTTGGCTGCCGTGTTTCTTTGGTTGGAAGTATAAGGACGAGTGGGTGCAGCTGATGCCTTGACTTTGGCTCTAGGTGATATCTGAAATATGGAGAGATAAACAAAAAGGACCTTAGTCTTAGTTCTCCTCTTATTTAGCTAGAAATGGCAATCTACTTTATGCTTTATGTCCCTTTCAGCAACTTGTCTTTCAGCTTGGTTTTCTCTTGGATGCAGTGTGAATTAAGCTTGACTCCCTAGGACTTTTCCAGAGCTTAGTTGGTCAAAGTTTCAGCTGGCTAAAATGGCAGCTGATGGTTGAGCTTGTACTGATACTTATGACCTACCAAAGCAGACCTGCTAGTGGCTGTTATCAGAGTAGTGTAGTTGGGACTGTTGTCTGCTCCCTGATCAGCATTGACCTTATGCCTGGCTCCTGCTGCAGTCATAAAGGAACGTTAAACCATAAGTTTAATATCCATCCATATTAACGTAGAATATCATTGTCCATGAATATGATTGAAGCCATTATTGTCTTAACCTCCTCCATCCGGATCGATGTTGTTATAACTAACTTATAAGCTCAATTAAACTCGCACCTTATATATTAAAGTCAGGGTTAGTTTTATACGGATTTGTATCGGGATATGGTTTAGTTTATTTGTGTTGGCTTTATAAACATACTAGATTTTGTGCCCGTACGTTGTACGGGTTATAATATTGATTCATCTCTAATTGTATCTTCGCAAATAAGAAGCTATGTTTACTTTCTTAACATTAGTTTTCTCGTGAGAATGTGTGTATATACAAATACATTGAAATATTTTTTTAAGAATATGAGTATATACAAATAAATTAACATTTTATTTTTATGATTTGTGTATATAAAAGTTATAATCGCCATGCACGAGTAACTAAATAGTGTTCTGTTTGTAAGTGAGCTTCTACAAATGTAGTTTTTTTTGCATCTGGAAAATATAAGTTTTTCTTCGTAGAATAAATAATTAATGAGTTTAACATGTATGAACCGTGAGTTTGTATAAATGTAGTTTTTTTTGCATTTGGAAAATATAAGTTTTTCGACCCGTGACCCGTATAAGCTCACCCATATTTAGTCTGACCCGTATTTGAGTTTAACATGTATGAACCGCCTCACCAGCCGACCCATCCAGCCCGTTTGAGTGGTCTAGCAAACCTTGCATCAAAGTCATGTGGTAATTATCTAAATTTTGTAGTCTGACCCGTATTCGAGTTTAACATGTCAGCAGCCGACCCATCCAACTCGTTTGAGTGGTCTGCAATTGTTTTAACATTCTTATCATTTTAGCTTTTTAATTTTTAAAGTTTATATATATACCAATATAACTCTATGACAATAAATTAGGGTGTAGAGAACTGCATGGAGGATAAGTCGCTTTTTAATGACAATAACAGGATACATTGATCACGAATTATCCCGTGTAAACTGAAACATACAGCAAAAACTTATACTATAATAAATGAACAATTTTTTTGCAAAAGGGGACCGTCTCGCAGAGTAAGACCGTCTTATACTATAATTTGTGTAAAAGGGCGGCCTCCCTTAAGAGATGCTTTCTAAAAACCATTGGGACTATGGGAGCACGCCTTAGGTATTGATGGAATCTTTATGATTAAAATGACTACGACATACTCCTACAATAACATATGTAGAAGTTTGTTTTTGTCAAAAGTTTTATATAGTCTAATAGATCGGCTAAGCTTATTTTAGCAGTCCATCTGATAAATGAGTGAAATAGTTTACTTCACGTTAAAAACATCTATTACGGAGGGATTAATCCACACAGAGTGTCTCCGCATGGTAACCAACAAATAAAAGTTAAAACTTTTCAAGACATAATTCATGATATCCTTTTTATTATTTTCTTTTGGTTATCAATGTTTAGAACATCCGCAAAGGTGGAAAAATAGCTCCCCATATGCACCCTCTCTCCTCATATGGGCATCCTCATTGTTGCACCAACCTCCCCATTATTTGAGGCTCTACTGTTTTTAGGGAAGGTCTCAAAAAAAAAAGCAAGACACACTGTGTTACTTATGGGGAGGTTCCCAATTGTTTGTGTGTGAATTGGGGAACCCCATTGTTGTATAAATGTAGTTATGAAATGGGGAGGCTAAATGGAAAAATTAGTGGAAAATGAGGTGGATGAATAAGAGAAGAAAAGAGAAAATATGAGGAGCCTCTTAAAACTCAACACATTCTCATTAAAAAAAGAAATCATCAAGTGCATCACATTGCAGATCGCGTAAAAACAATATTAAAGGTCATTGTAATCTGTGATGATAGACTGGGTCTTAAGAAAGGTTTTCTTAATGAGGTTTTGTTTGTCAGTATTACCACCTTTCCATATTTTCGTTGGGGATATTTTGGTATAATCCTTCTACATACAAATAAAATAGATTACTTCCCCTTTTGCAATTTAGCTGGTTTAATTTGGGGCTTTTGGTATAAAGGTAAATACAACAACTTCTGGTGAATAATATTGTTGTTCTAGCTCACCTACAGTGTGCATATTGTTGTTGATTGCATCTGGGGCACCGACATTTTGCTGATTTTAATTAAGTTGGTATGATTATTAGTGATCTTGCGGTTTTGTTTGCTCAATTTGTGTGATTTATGTTAAGTTTCATGCTTTGCGATTGATTATGTTTGTTTAATGTGTAATTTTGGTTAGTATTTAGCTTGATTTGAAAATTTATCTTGCATCAAGAGAGTTGCCACATTAGCTTTCAATTTACATTGCTCGCGAATATTTTTTTTTTTTTTGTGGACATAGAATTTCGTGTCCCCCAAAGGTGTGATCAAGGGGATTGCACAGTTGCACTTGCTTGCAAGTTCGATTTTTGATGAGGAACTGCCATTTGCACTACCTGTTCCACTCTACGTCAGTATAATTGATAGTTGTAGGCATTGGATTTCTTCGCATTGACTGCTAGGTAAACGATTTTTGAGTGCGCTCAAGTTGTAGCCCTTGTAGACAGAGTTGCAGTTCGGTAAGGTGATGAATCTGGTTATCTAATTCCTTTCTCTGTGGATATTTTCCTTGAGGAGGTATCTCGGGTTCTAATCATTGTCTTGAACTCTCATTAACCGGAAGTAGAAAATAGGAACACTGAACTGCTTTCTGCTAGACGCAGGCAGCAGGCTGCAGGTTCCATTAACGTTATATTAATTTATTGTTTTTGACTTGAAATTATGGTATTAAGAGATTTAATCTCTACCTTAAAAGGAGGTTTCGGTAACTCTGAAAACCTTGATAACTCGGTTGCGGTCTTATGTCTGAACGGTACTGAATATCTGCTAACAAAGACAATAAGTCAGAAGTATGATAATCGAAAGAATTCATCAATAAGTACCATTTGGTTTGCCTGGAAGCAGCAATGTGTAGAACATGGGAACTCCAATCAAATTCTCCCCAGTCATCGACATTGCCATCATAATGGAAAAGCATCACAACAAAATTGCTTCCTGTAAACGGGCAGACGATGACAAAATATATATATATATATATATATATATATATATATATATATATATATATATATATATATATATATATATATATATATATATATAGGATCTCATGAACCTAAAGTTCGGTGGTAACTTACGAACTGACTTATGGACCTTATATAAAATACATGGGCTTATGCATCTAGGGCTACTTTTGTTATCCAGCAACCCAAAATTAAACAAATCCCAAAGACAACCCCTAATTCCTTATCCTCTCTCACATCCCCATCAATCACCACACCACCGGAAGATGCCGGAGATAACCACCGGAAGATGCCGACGACCACCACATGTACCCGACAATGCGCCTTCTTATCCACGAATACCACTCCTCGTTTTTCAACCTTCGACCTCCGCGGCTCCGACCAACCGCTCTGGCCGCACCACCAATACCATCATAATCCGAGCCATTTTAGGCGAAAATAAACATAATTTGACTCGAATTCCAACAATGTCATCTGTGCATTTAGTTCTTTGAAATCCTTATTCATTTTCTGTAGATCTATGATTTAATTACATTTTATAAAACAAAAAAACTGAGATGTTTGACGGAGTTTGGTGGTGATGTCGGTGATATTGGCAGATGTAAGAGGTGGTGTTGTGGGGGTTGTCCGACGCAACAAGTATCTGGTTTATTTTCCAGTTTGAGATTTTAGATGAAAAAGACTGTGTAGCGGCTGAAGTAGGACGCCCATAACATAAAAGGCTAAACTCATTATACCAAAATGATCCCAAGATTACAGCATAACCCATTTCGGATGCCCCTGCATATGTCTCATTAAGTGGATGTGATCTAAGTTGAGAAAGCGGTAAAACACTGATGTAACATGGCTTGTGAAGATTATGAGCCCACCTCAAAACAGGCATTAGGGGCTTACGAACATCGCATAAAAGTAGCGAGTGCGTTGAAGCAACAGTGAAATAGAAACCCTCATTTCCAGGTCTGACAACATATGAGAAACAGCCCCTGGTGATTGCTTCTTCTGAGGTACTGTCTATACTCAGCAGACTTTGTTAAAGCTAGTGGAGGTCGAGTGCTTCACTCAGTGGAATTTAAATCTTTTTGTACATAAGATCTCTCATGAGATCGAGAGCTAAAGCATCTTGCTCTCCTTTTATATACAGGGACACTCGTCCCGTTGGTGTCTTTGTATCGATGTAAACAGATGTATTTTCGAGATTTTGTAAACAACATCCATGTTTGTTAAATCACATTGAAAATGATAAGGTAGCTTCACTGTCATTGCAAAAATTTTCTGGCGAGTGTCCGAGTTCCAAGTTCCTCGTCATATACCCAGATCTGGGTTATAGGTGGGGTGAGTGATGGTTGTCGCGGGTGTGCGTGTCTGATGGCGAGGATGGTGATGTCGCTAGTGGGTGTGGTGTTTGTCGATGGTGGTTGTGGTAGTATAGCGGTGGTGGTGGGCTGGTAGCAGCGGTGGTGTTGGCTGCATTAATGTTTCTATGTAGTGGTAGTAGTGGCGGTTGTGGTGGTGGCGGTGGATTGGGGTTGTCCAGGGAGGCTAGTGTTGTGGCGGCGGTAGGGCAGTGGTGGTGGCGGTAGATATGCCAAATACCACCTAGATACACATAATATCGGCCCGGATACACATGGTATTACTGCGGGATACATGTGTATCCAGTAGTTATTTGATGTGTATCTGGAAGTATCCGACTTTTAATGACGTGTATCTGAGTTTGAAAAGATGTGTATCTAGCTTTAATCTCATGTGTATCCGCCAAAAATATAAAATGTATCCGCAAAAAATATAAAACGTATCCGAGAGTTAGTGTTAAAACTTGTAGCAATTTCCACAAAGTGTATCCGCTAATAATATAAAATGTATCCGCAAATAGTATAAAATGTATCTCGGAGTTAGTCTTAAAACTCTCAAAAAAATTAGTGTTAAAAAGGTGTAAAAGTGTATCTAGAATTTTAGGGTGAAAAAGTGTATTTAGATATGTTATAAAATGTGTATCTAGTAAGGAAACAAAGTGTATATTAAAAAAAAAAAAAAAAAAAAAAAAAAAAAAAAAAAAAAATGGGTTGAAGCTAGTTCGTACGGTTCGCACCGTACTTTAGTTCGCACCTGACCCCGACCCTATATATATATATATATATATATATATATATATATATATATATATAGGGCCAGGATCCGGTGAGAACCACTAACATAATGAGAATCGTGAGAACCCTTACTAAATCATCATCAAATCTTGTTCTGAAAGTTTTGATGGATCATTTACCTTTTGTTTAGTTTATTCAAACACATTTTTAGTATAGGTAATTTTTTTTTTTTACTTTATTAACAAAATATAAACTTAGTGTACGAAAGTACAACTACGTATACTATAGATGCATGAAAACGAATACTAGGTGCATTACAATTGTTACATGCATGAAAATGATTACTAGGTGCATGAAAATATCAGGCTCTAGATGCACGAAAACGAGTTCTAGGTGCATGAAAATTGTTAGATACATGAAAATGAGTAGTAAGTGCATGAAAATTAATAAAATATTTCTCATCTCGATTTTCGTCAATAATTTATACTTTTTGGACCAAGATATATGTTATCTTGCCATAAAATTCTATGCTGAATCCAAATATGTCATTATTTTTTAGAAAAAATATCCGTAAGGTGGAGTTCTCACGGTTCTCATTATGTAGGTGGTTCTCACTGGATCCCAAATCTATATATATATATCGGTTTTTCTAACCTATGCCCACTAGGCATAGGATAAGAAAACTAAAAAAGAAAGAAATAAATGTATTTATTGTAAAGAAAAGTAAAAGTAATAGGATATTTCAATTTCCCATAAAAACATCCTTTAATTCTTTCCTTTTTAGTTTTCTTATCCTATGCCTAGTGGGCATAGGTTAGAAAAACCCTATATATATATATATGACTCTTTGGAAATTTATCTGATGTAGGATTCAAAAATAAAATTCAATCTTTTTTGTAATTTACTATATCTCTTATTTGATTAGCTCAAAATAATTATCTTCAGCTGAGTTTATTATTAAAAATACAAATTGTGTTTTAAAAAAGTTGGAGTCTCTAGAATTGCCTGAAAAAAGCCTCTTTTATATATATACTAGATTTAATGCCCGTGCGATGCACGGGCCTATAAGTAATTTTCTATGGAGTACGTGCTAGTGTATAATTGACACCTCGATATATTAACGTAAACTATTTTTTATGAATCAACCTCATGTATGAAGCCAAACTTGATAGTATGGGATGAGCACGTGGACATAAGGTATGTAAATTAATAGCAGCAATATAGCTTAGTAACTATACATATAAATTCACTTAATTTTGAGTTTCGACGTTAAAAATTTAAAATATAACTTATAGACTTTAAAAATTCAGAAAACATATATATAAGCTCAGTCGTTAAAAGAGTCGTTTGATATAATACATCAAATATGTATTCCCTTTTTCCACCACGTTATATAAAGCATTCCTAAAATAACCTGTGGTACACTCGAAACGTTAGCCAAATTTCAACCGGAGGAGGTCAATGGCTACCTCTACCAACCAAATTTTATGCTTGTAAAACTATAACTACGTGTCATATCTAACATATACCAATATTTTACTCTTATTTTCACTCATTTTTATAATTAAACACGGTTAGTTTAAGTAGACCTTTAATCAAAGCCAAATACTTAGTTTTTTTTTATATAATTATGGTTAAGCTATGTACTAAAATACTAACTAATTCTTCATTCGTCCCAATCATTTAGTTACCTTTGATTAAAATTATTCTCAATAGGAATAAAAGGGTAAACAAACGATTGGAATAGAGGGAGGTTATAAGAGTCAATTTTTAACGCAGGATTCGAAAAAAGTTAACTTTTAACTAATTCGAGCGATATTTTTAATTTTTAGGGTAATCATCATGCAAGAAAATTGAATCCACGAACGATATTTAAAATTTTTAGGGTAATTATCATGCAAGAAAATCGAATCCATTTACATTGTGTCAAAGGTTAAGTGACGATCATTATTCTTGGGCATTCTTGGGCTTGAAATCATTAATAATTTAAGTAGTGTCTAAGGCAAGTGCTAATCTTTGTTATTCTACGCCCTTATAAGAAGCCTAAGAAGCCTTTTGAACATAACTATTATAGCCTGTATAATAAGAAATACTTTTTTAGGACTGAGCTTACATGTAATAAAGATGAAATCATACATACAATATTAATAATCTTCATATGCTGTGCACTTCAACAAAAGTAGTGAAAATTCTTCACTTCAAACAAAAAAATATCTCAAATATTAGGCAATCAATTACATACGTAGGTGTATAATTAAAAAAACTCATACATGTGGAGTATTATAAAATAACAATAAGTAACTTATTTTTGTTTGTCAAAGTAGGCAATCCAACTTATATACGGGATACACGAGAATTGGATCGAGAAACCAAGAAAGTTATACCAGCACCTGTAGGCTGATATTGGTAGTTCTTAGTGTTTCTGAATAGGGCGATACATGAGAATCCAACTTATATACGATTTTAAGTGGCAGTTAGTATAGTGTAACGACATTTAATGTACCTACAAATTTAGATATTGGTAATTCTTTGATCATTTGCATTAGTCATTTTCAAAATCAAATTTACCTTAAATTGTAATTGATCTTAGTACCGTCAGCATAAAGTACAACTTTTTTGGTATTAGAGCACATTAATCTTGTGGCTTGAACATTATAATCAAATACACCCCATAGGTTTTGGTGGTCATTAAGCATGGGATATCAAACCCTTAGTTATAAATGAACAACAAAAATACTATCCTAATCAAAGGATAACTGAACAACTACATGTTATAGAAAAACTTGCTAACTAAGTTCTTAATACCTAACGGTATTATCCTTTTAGTTTAAGGTAAAGAAAAAATTAGCACTTCTCATGAACAATACAACGTCAAAACGGTACGGAGTATTACAGATGCACCCCTTTGGCCTTTGTATAATACAGAAAAATTCGTTGATGACCAGTCACCTAAAAAAATAGTTGGTCAAAACTCCTAGCAAGTATCCCACTTAATAGTACTTGGTAGTGTTTTCCTTTGTTTTTACGGGTCAGGACTCTTATGATTGAGAGAGAAAATCACGTTAAAATTCTTATGACTGAGAGAGAAAATCACGTTAAAATTAGGATAGGTCAGGATTAGAAACTTACATGGACACTCCACTTGAGTATGTAAATTTGCTTCATTTCGTGTTAATACCTATACCTGTATATACAACAAAGAAGACTCATTATTAGAAAATTATACAAAAAACAATAAAAGTCGATAAAAGTAACATATAATGCATGCTATAACTACGTGTCTATGAGCAAACTATGCAATAGATTACATGAATAATGAGAATGAAATACAGTACATGATAAAAAAATCCAACGGAAACAATTAAAACGTAGTAAGGTTGAAACCCCATATTAACTACAACAAATAAGTCAAAGATCAAAAAATTTCCGTATAACTAAAAAGAAAAAAAATGTGCATCAATATACCCAATTTGATGAAGAAGGATAATATATAGCAGTGTATATATATGCAAAGAAAAGGATGTTTGATGTCATATAGGTTTTGTTTTCAATTGGAGTAATCACCCGATAAGAATTATAGGATATTAATCCTACTTAAACTCTAATATGATTGTTCAGTTGTTATAATAGTGTGCACTACATCTTTTCCAATTTTTATATGTTTTTAAACTATGTATTGAAGGAGTAGGTTATATTAGTGTTCCGGGTGTAATTCCAGAGCAAGTATAGTTACCACCCGTGGCTTGTTGAATGATGTCTTGAGTTGGATTCTCCTTTGGTCTTAACCGTTCCTCTCGGCCTCTCCTGCAACAATGAACGAACTGAGGGCTTGGCTTTATGCCAAGCGTACTCACTCCGACGCTCAAGTCAGTAAACTTAAAGGATAAGTTGTTACAATTTGAATGTATATTGTAGAGAGATAAGGAAGATATTACCAGATGAATAGTGTATTTAGGTTTAGTTGTGTATTTGTTGGATCCTTTCCTCAATGAAGGTTGAGGAGTATTTATAGGCTTTCACCTTTTGTCACGTAGTGGCCAAGTGGCCAAGTGGCTAGCAGGTGGAAAGACTGATCTACCCCTCGGCCGAGGTTTCTATGGAAGGCCGGCGGGCCCTGTTGACTCACCGCCGAGGGGTCTTGGATATGAGTACGCGGGTGTGTGCCCCGGCTGGCAGGTTGCCATGCCGAGACCCAGGCTAACAGCCGATGGGTCGATCGGCTAGGCTGTCTAAGTCGTTGACTTGCTGTGGATACCTTTGACCTTGCTCAATATGTTGACTTGGTCAGCGGTGCAGAATATGCCCCATCAATTTG
Organism: Silene latifolia; assembly: GCF_048544455.1. Classification (NCBI taxonomy): domain Eukaryota; kingdom Viridiplantae; phylum Streptophyta; class Magnoliopsida; order Caryophyllales; family Caryophyllaceae; genus Silene; species Silene latifolia. The sequence goes on from NC_133528.1 coordinate 90,183,205, forward strand.
CCCCCAGCGTAGTCTATGCCGTGGTATGGGCTTCGATGTACGTTTGAGCGTATATTCTGCGTAAGTAATTTGCGGAAAATTTCGCAGACGGCTTCTTCTCGGCGGCTTCTTTTACCTCGGCCTGGTCTTTCTTAGGCCGTACCATATCCCCCTCCACATGGATGTGTAAAGGGCATCCGATGTGGAAAAGAAAGTGACACTGGCCGAGACCAGGATTGAGAGTGCCGGTTGTTTTTGATTGCCCCGGCCGCGCTACTTAGCTTGGTTGATCATGTGGCGGCGGAGAACGGATGCTTGGGAATTTGTTGAGGAAGGTGAATAGGCGAGGAGATATGAATAGGCGTGTTGAAGACGCTTGATTCTCGCGTTGCATTGATTGACGCGTCTAACCGTTGCAACGATTGACATTCAGTAATTGCATGCCCGACACGTGTCCGCATGCCGATTGGTTGACGCCTCATGGGCTGTTCTCGATTGGTCCTTCTTCATGGGCTTTTCCTATAAAGGGGGCGGTTATCCCGTGAAATTGGCCACCAATTTCATTCTCCAAAATTTTCTCTAAACTTTCAAGGGTTTCATTGTCTTCTAATTTTCAGAGTTGTTACTCCGGCGGGTGTTTTTCTTCAAGGTAAACAAACTTTCCAATTTCTTAACTCTGTAAGTTATTATTGTAAACATGTCTTATGCTGATGCCGGGCCTAGCAAACCGACGCGGGAGGGTTCCCCGTCGTGCCTTGATGAGGAGGAGAAGTTGGACGCCCTCCTGATAAGGCCTGGGGGCCCTAGGTCTCCTTCTCCTGAAGTCGATCCTCGAATTTTGGAGGAATGGGAGGATGACTCTGATGTCGATGATGACGCAGACGATTTTGGTGATGATGCTGAAGAGGCTCGTCCCCAAGAGGTGAGGCGGTACGTTATGGATCACGGTGACGTCTGCAAGATACGCGTTGACCGAACTTGGACACATAAGTTTGCCAGTTGTTCTGGTGAGAAATTCTTCGAGGGTCACTTCTTCTTTGGCAGGGGATACAAGATTGTTATCCCTGAGGAGGGCCAGGCCGTCTGTTGCCCTCCGCCGGGCCATACCGGCGTGTATATGCGACATTTGGAGTACGGGCTCCGGTTTCCGCTGAATGAGTACGTCATGGCCATCATTAAAGCTATGAACGTCGCTGTGGCCCAACTGCATCCGTTGGCCATGAGGACGATAGTCGGCTTTGTGTGGCTTTGTCTCTTCAAGGGGGAGGCCCCGACGGTGAATTTATTCCGCCGGCTTCATTATCTCCAGCCGTCAATCTCTGGCCGCGTCGGTTGGTACAGTGTGCACACGGAGAAAGGTTATGTCTCTGTTGACAAACTTACTTCTTGCAAAGACCGGAGAAACCGGTGGGTGTATGTTAAGGTGCCGGATGACTATCCGCTGCCCCTCTCCTTTCAGCACCAAGTGAATTTGCGGTGTGAGACTAAGGCGGAGCATGACAGATGGGTCAGCCGGAAGAAGCTTAAAATGGATGCCAGCAAGGTCCTTCTTAAGGAGGATGAGAAGCTGGTGATGAGGCTTTTTGAGTTGGACAAGAGTGGGCTGCCGAAAAGATGGATCCCCCCAACGTAGATCATTCTTCAGGATGAGCCGCTTTGCCATGTCGGCCTCATACCTGCCCTAGCGCAGGGTGAGTGGGGTCGGTGTGAGGCCCATCACCGTTCTCATTGTGTCTCGAACTTTGATTTATTTCTTCTACTTAACTCTTGCTTTGTCTCTTTCGCAGGCCACTTTGGACCGGACCTGTCTGAGGATATCCTCCGGAGAATGGGGCTGCACAAAGATAAAACTGTTGCCAACTTGCATCCCAAGGCTCTAGCCCATGACCGCAGGACGTCGCCGAATGATCTTATGGATCAGCAGCTGAAAAGCTTGAATGTGGTGGAGGCCCAGGCGAGGGTTGTAAGTAACATGCCGCGCCGCACGCGAAAAACAAAGCCTTCGGCGGTGATGGCGTCGACATCGGCTCCGCCTTCCATCCCCCCTGTTCAGAAGGAGACGGTGGAGATCGTTTATATCTCCAATGGGGATGACTCCGATGAAGAGGAGGGGTCGCCCCTTGTCCGTAAAAGAAAGCAGATGCCTTTACGCGCGTTGCTTCGCGCGACGACGAGGAAATGCGCCCTTCGGCCAAGAAGGCCAAGCACGGTATTGATCTATCCGTGGCTCGGACTTAGCCGGTTCCTTAGGCGCCGCCGTGTGAGCTCTCCGCATGTCCGGGTATGTTGATACGATGCTTACTTTAAATTTTGTAGATCAGTCGCAGTCGTCCGCCGCTCTTGTTGGGCAGCAAGTGGAGGGGAATTCTGTGCGGGCTGGTGATCAAGACATCACCGTGAACTCTTCGTCCCAGAAGGCTTCCCTCTCCCAGCTACAGGCCGGTGATCAAAATGTCACCACTGTCTCTTCGTCCCAGAAGGCTTCCCTCTCCCGGCCTACGGCCGGTGATCAAAATGTCACCACTGTTCCCTCATCCCGAAGGTTTCCGTCTCCCACCTTATAGAGGAAGGCACGGAGGCGATCAAGGAGTGGCGAGGTGGAACGATCTTACCGGTGCTCGTATCACGGAAGCAGGAGAAAGCCGTGGCTCAATCCGCTTTTGAGCTTAATGCCACTAAGAAGGTGGCCGCGAAGGCGAAGGCCGGATCTTCTCAATGAGCAGAGGCTTAGGGGAGATCTTTGAGAAGGCTCTCTTGGTCGAAAGAAAACTCAGCGCAGACGCTGAAAAGGAGGTCCTTGCGAGAGAGCCAAGGCCGAGGCCGCGGCACCAAGCTACGAAGCCGCTGGAGAAGTGTAAATTTGTTCGAGAGGCACGCCGACCTCTACCTCCAGCAGAGGAACGAATCCAGGGACCTATTTAAGGCCCGGGCGGAGGTGATTCGGAGCAAAGAGGCCGTCACCAGGCAAAAGGAGAAGGACATTGAGATGCTCCAAACCGTCATGCTCCCTAACATGTGTCTTTGAATTCGGATTTGGCCGAAGGAGCCGCTAGGGAAGTGATTGGGGAGCTCTTCCCTCTTGATGGTTCCTTTCCGTGGGGCGGATATGACGAGCTTCTTGATGACAAGCTTGAAGCCAAGGAGAAAGCCGTGGCGGAGAAGGCCAAGGAGGCGGTGAGGGCGAAGATAGAGAAGGAGGCGGCGCGGAGAAGGCGCTCTTTGCCGAGAAGGCTAAAGCGGCCGGGGAGGAAGCCGATCGGGCAAGGGCATTTTGAGGTCGCCGAGGAGGCCGAGGCGCTAAGGGAGCGCTGGGCTACCCATCAAAAAGAAGGTGCGCTGCGCCGCCGATGGCGAGCAACAACGGACATAGGGAGATGATATCTGTAGCCTTTTGTCTTTTGGCTTACCCTTGTAATTTCTTGTAATTCATTGAACATTTTTAATAAGAGTTCGTTTCTTCCGCTCCGGCCCGGCCGAGGTTTTTACCTCACTTCTTTTCCTTGCGCTAGTATTTGAGCGTCTCAATTGTACTTTAGCGTCTATGTCTTCGCCGGGTTGTCTCCTTACGTTATTAATTGAGTGTCTCTTTTGTTTCCGCCTCGGCTTGGCCGAGGCGGTCTAGAGTGCGTATTTCAATCGTGTTAACGCTTCTGAGGCATTTTGAACGCTTTAGTAGTATCACACCGCCGGTCGTTACCATCGAGGTGTCTCGCTTCCTGGTGGTGATTGCCGCTCTTGTCGGTGTGTGACGGTGTGAGCAAAGATCCGCTTCTTGTTATTGATCGCGTGGCGTCTACCACTTGGAGTGACTGCGACGGCGTCAAACCTCTTGGGGTGATGGCCGTGGCGTCTACTACTTGGGGTGATCGCGACGGCGTGCGCTTCTTCATGGAGATCGCCGTGGCGTCTACCACTTGGAGTGACTGCGACGGCGTCAAACCTCTTGGGGTGATGGCCGTGGCGTCTACTACTTGGGGTGACTGCGACGGCGCCTATTTCTTCATGGAGATCGCTGCCGTGGCGTCTACCACTTGAGTGACTGCGACGGCGTCAAACCTCTTGGGGTGATCGCCGTGGCGTCTACTACTTAGGGTGACTGCGACGGCGCCTATTTCTTCATGGAGATCGCTGTGGCGTCTACCACTTGGAGTGACTGCGACGGCGTCAAACCTCTTGGGGTGACTGTCGTGGCGTCTACTACTTGGGGTGATTGCGACGGCGCCTATTTCTTCATGGAGATCGCCGCTCTTGTCGGTATGACAAAGTGTGAGCCGACATCGCATCGATAAAGACTACCGCTCTTGTCGGTATGACAAAGTGTGAGTCAAGGCGTCACGCTTCCTAGTGACTAGGGGAAAATGAACATTTTGACGGAAGACTTGGATGATTTTTCATTAGGTAAAAACATGCGTCGGGGTGCCCACAGCTGTTTTGGACACCTCCGCCGCTACATAGAGTATTCCCGAGATTACCAGCGTCCTAATGGCCTATCGAGGGCACACTGTCCTAGTCAGCCGCTAGTTACATCCATGAGGTCGTCCTCCTGTTGTAAGGATAGACTTTTCCCTTTTTCTGATTTCTTTGCCACTTTGAGGGATTGCATGTTGCATCCTCTGGCGGCTATCTGGACGTTGACCACCTCGTCATTCTCGTCTTTGGAGACGAGCTTATGCGCTTCCCCCCGGTCCGAGACATACATCAGTGTTAGGGCCCGGATGGACATCACTGCGTCAGCCTCACTCAGGGTGACTCGGCCTATGAGAACGTTGTAGGCGGACGAGCCGTCAATGACCACGAACTCAGCTAGGACATTTTTAGCCGCATTCTTTTCGCCGAATGTCACCGGGAGTCTGATTGATCCTAGTGGTACCAGGCCGGCCCCAGAGAAGCTGTATAGCGGGTTGGTGCAGGGGCTCAAGTCCTTGACTTTCAGGCCGAGGCTGAGGAAACATTCCCTGAACATGATGTTCGTGTACGCGCCTGTGTCGATCAGGCACCTCTTGACTAGGTGGTTGGATATGTCCAAATTGACTACAAGTGGGTCGCTGTGAGGAGCGATGACTCCTTCGTAGTCCTTCCTTCCAATGGTTATATCGGGGATGTTGGAAGCAGGGATCGCTGTGTTGGGCACAAAGTTGATGGCCTGATATAGCTCGTTCAGGTGCCGTTTGTGCCCATGAGCGGACCCTCCGTTCTCGTTGCCCCCGATGACAACATGGATCACTCCTATCCGTTCGAAGACGGATTTCTTACCCGAACTGTCGGTCTTGTCGGCCTTTTGGCCTTTGGCAACGTACTTGCCGAGGCTCCCCTTCCGGATCAGCTCTTCAATGGCATTCTTCAGATGCCGGCAGTCGTTGGTTAGATGGCCGGTGTGGCCGTGGTACTCACAAGATCTTGGCTCGTGTCACCGTCACTTTTTGGCTTGGGGGTCTCTCCCACTTCGGCCCTCGTTTTGCTCGGGCGAAGACCTCGGCGGCTGATACGACGAGAGGGGTTTTATCACTATACCGCCTCTGGTGGTACGTTCCCGAACTCCACCCGGCGCCTGTCGAGTCTTGTTTCCTGGCAGACTTGTCCGACCGTGACCTATTATTCTCACGGCGTCTTTCATCGGACCGTGACCCGTTGTTGCCACGGCGTCTTTCATCCGGGTTGTCCTCCCGGTGGCTCTTCTTTTCGGAGGGTTCGGCCTCGCTGGGGCCGACCCACGTCTTGTGATAGTCTTCTACCTTGATGGCCTGGTCGGCCATCCTCCTGGCGGCATCCAAGCTCAGGCCTCCGCACTTGATGAGCTCATTTTTTAAGTCTCCCCTTGGGAGGCCCTTCATCGCAAGGCCGCGGTTCGGGATTAATTTCTCGAATCTGCTGGACCTTTCCATCGAACCTCTTCACATAGCTTCGTAGAGACTCGCCCCCCCTCATGTTTGATAGTTAGGAGGTCCGATGTCTCCACGGCCCTTCTCTTGTTGCAAGAGTATTGGGCTAGAAAGGCGTCTCTTAGGTCGGCGTAGTAGTATACCGAGCCGTCGGGAAGCCCTTTGTACCAACTTTGAGCCATCCCATGCAAAGTTGTTGGGAAGACTCGCACTGGACCTCATCGGGCTGCTCCCATACCGACATGTAAGACTCGAAAGCCTCGGCGTGGTCGGCTGGATCACTATCTCCTTTGTATGATAGGGGTGGCAACTTGAGCTTAGTTGGCACTGGACCTCTAGGACGAGGCGTTGAGGGGCTGTCGACCACGTGTCGGACGACACGCGGCGATCGGCTCCTCGCATTCCTAATCCGGCTCCTCTCCTCGTAGCGGGAAGGACTTCTTCTTCGACTCGGACTTCTTCTCCAACTCGCCGAGTCGGACTCCTCGGGTTCCTTTGGGGTAAGCCTCGTTCGTGTTGCGGGGACGCTGTCCTCCCATGAGTGCGGGAAGGACTTAGGTCTACCACGCCCACTTTGGGCTCCCCGGCGACTTAGTCGGGTCGGCTTCTCCAAAGTGCTCCGTTCAAATTTCTCGGAGTCACGTTTTGGGCCCCTGGTCTCTGGGCGGTTTCCGCCGCTCTTGTCGGCGTGACGGTGTGAGCGTATTACTAATTAGGTCCAGGACCATTTTCGGTTTGGCTATGTCAACCACATGTCCCATGATGGTGACTGGTTGTTTCGGGCAGCGGCGTGTCGGCCTTATTGGCATCCCGAACTCCGGTTGGATTATTCGCCGGTGGAGGGCCGCACGACTCGCATTGTTGAAAGTATCATCGTGGTAGAATGCGGTTTCGTCGGTCACGACTGCGTCTTGTTGTTTTGACATCTTCTTAGCTTTTTGGGTGGGTTTTTGTTGTTTTTTTTTTGTTTGGGAATGAATGTGACTAGCTTCTAGTATCTTTCCCCACAGACGGCGCCAATTGTTCCGGGTGTAATTCCAGAGCAAGTATAGTTACCACCCGTGGCTTGTTGAATGATGTCTTGAGTTGGATTCTCCTTTGGTCTTAACCGTTCCTCTCGGCCTCTCCTGCAACAATGAACGAACTGAGGGCTTGGCTTTATGCCAAGCGTACTCACTCCGACGCTCAAGTCAGTAAACTTAAAGGATAAGTTGTTACTTGGCTGAATGTATATTGTAGAGAGATAAGGAAGATATTACCAGATGAATAGTGTATTTAGGTTTAGTTGTGTATTTGTTGGATCCTTTCCTCAATGAAGGTTGAGGAGTATTTATAGGCTTTCACCTTTTGTCACGTAGTGGCCAAGTGGCCAAGTGGCTAGCAGGTGGAAAGACTGATCTACCCCTCGGCCGAGGTTTCTATGGAAGGCCGGCGGGCCCTGTTGACTCACCGCCGAGGGGTCTTGGATATGAGTACGCGGGTGTGTGCCCCGGCTGGCAGGTTGTCATGCCGAGACCAAGCTAACAGCCGATGGGTCAGATCGGCTAAATTTGTCTAAGTCGTTGACTTGCTGTGGATACCTTTGACCTTGCTCAATATGTTGACTTGGTCAGCGGTGCAGAATATGCCCCATCAATTAGGTATTAAATACATTAGTTGAAAAGCATTAGAATGCTTCTTTCTTATCTTTTTTATTTCTTCTTATCTTATTAGATCTACCAATATGTTATATGTCCAATAATTACCGTAATATTATCTTTTTTTATTATTTCTTATTATCTTTTTTTTATTTCTTCTTATCTTATTAGATCATCGGTAGTTCAGTACTTATGTAGAGTAGTAGTGTCGTTATAGGATTGTTAATAATTATTATCTTCTAGAATTTAATATTAATAACAGTGTTTCGTAAAAGGTGGAGACTATAAAATCGCTCGAAAAAAGCCTCCTTTAATAATATATATATATATATATATATATATATATATATATATATATATATATATATATATATATATATATATATATTGATTTTTATTTGGGTTGTGAATTAGTCTCAACCTGACCTGCTTAAACCATCCAAATCAAAACTCTTTCCGCTATCTAATACTTATATTTTATAATCCCTCATATTTACTATTTTCTTCCATATTTCTTTAAACGAATTATTAGGTTTTCTTCTACTTTTTTATTTTGGAAACCTTTACTCTTATTTTATTCATTCCCCTCTCTTATCACAAAACCTCACTCAACTATTTTACTCATATTTTATTACTTTGCTTAATATTTTGGCTCCACAATTCCTAATTTAACACCTATTTATTTACAATAGGTCTTGGTATAGACGGGTGTGGCGTATAAACGGGTAAAGACCTCTAATAAAATGGGTAGGGGGGACAAGGTGGGGCACCCCCATGTGCTTCCCACTTTATGGCAAATGGGTATTTTGTGAGGGGAAATGGTATCCGTCTATATGTATAGACGGATAGTGTCCGTCTATAATGAGAATTTGTGATTTATTTATCCCTATCTTCTATCACTAAACCCCACAAAACCATTTTACTTCTCTTTTATTTTTTTTCTTAATCCTTGTGCTGTTAGCAAAAGGGAAGAATATTACGGAGAATAGAATGGAGTATAATATATTAACGGATGAAAAACATACTGGGATTATGTATAATATACTATACACTTGTTATATACGGCCACACAGAATGACTACGTGTTTAACTACGGATAAGTAGAATTGACCCAATCACGAAGGCCCTATATAAAAACAGGAACATCACCCATAATTAAGATTCCATTCTAGGTGAAAATGGCAGACAAAAACAGAAATACAATAATGGCTGATCCGGAGCTGAAGCTTCTTGGTGTATGGTGCAGTCCATTCAGTCGAAGAATAGAGATTGCCCTTAATTTAAAGGGCATACCCTATGAATACATTGAAGAAGATCTCCATAACAAAAGCCCGGAGCTCTTGAAATACAATCATGTTCATAAACAGGTACCAGTTCTTGTGATCCAAGGAGTTCCCATCGCCGAATCACTCGTCATTTTGGAATACATTGATGATACATGGAAAGATAAACCTCTGTTCCCACAACAACCTTATGACAAAGCAATGGCACGCTTCTGGGCTAAATTCATTGATGATAAGGTATAATGTTTTTTGTTTTATTTTTCTTTGCCTCTTTCCACATACACCGGTGTAGCTATAGCATCAATTTTTTCAGTTTAGTGTCAACTTCAAAGGAGGAAAAATATCTGCGGAATATCATTTAATTGTTGTTTGAAAGGATAAGATTAGAGTAGAAAAGAGAGGGATCATATCGTTCGTTGCATGTATTTCTGCCACACTGCTGGTCAAAGTATTACGAGAGCATCTTTTAATACAAATAAGACGGCCGATTTAATCACGACATTATAGGCTGACTTTAATAAAAGAATCGGTCATTTGATTCATGCAAAACATCAAAGATGATTTTGAGAGGGTGTCTATGTCAAACATTAATAGCATTGGTAAATGTAGCCATGTAGGTAGAATGACCTTAGTCCTACTTATTCTATCCAATAAGTCTCCCTTGTGACGGTCACAAATAAGAGACGGCCAAATGTGACCACTTTTTGATAAAATGTAACCATTCATAAACTGTTCATAAAATGTTACCTATGAAAAAATGGTCACATTTTCTCATAAAATGGTCACATTTGACCCGTCTCTTATTTGAGACGAACACTACCCGTCGCAAATAAGAATTTGCGTATTCTATCAGTACCTGATAGAAGGGTAATAGTGAAAAAGAAAAGAAAAAAAAGTTGTATAACATACAATAAAGTGGGTCTAGGATTTATAGGGTAATATTTTGGTCATGCTAGAGTTATTATTCACCCATAAATAGATGCAATGGTGATAAGGATACCAAGCAAATTTGTATAGTATTAACTTCTATAAATTATATTATTGTTACATGCATAGTGCTTGCCGTCACTAAGGAAGGCATTGTGGGGACCAGAGAAAGAAGAAGAAAAGTCGGAAGAAGAGGCGCGTAACAACTTAAAAGAACTAGAAAAGGAGCTGAAAGGGAAGAAGTTTTTTGGAGGTGAAAATATAGGATATTTGGACATTGTTGCCAACTTCATTGCGTATTGGCTTGATGCTATTCAACAAGCAAGTGGTAAACAAATATTCACAAGACACCAATTCCCGACCTTAAGTAAATGGAAGGATGATTTCTTGAATTGCAATGCTGTCAAACAAAAGTTGCCTCCTTGGGATCGTCTTGTTGTTTACTACCAAATTCGTATTGAAGCTGCCAAAGCCCTCAACTAATTTGGGATGGAGTCTAAACAAATTGAAATTAGCAAACCATGTCCTGTTTATATTATGTAATAACGTTAATGTAACTTTTGTCGATTATTATCAATTTGAAATTGTTTTAAAATTCAGTCAACTTCTACTACTAATTATTCCCAAGTGGATATCAAACAAATATTTGTATTTTGTACTCAACTAACATGCACAACAAGTAGTTGTAAAGGCAGATCGAACTCAAAGAACGGTGCATTCTAACGTCTTAAATCTATCTATTTTAGTACTGCAAATGTGGCACAAGTGATGTATATGACCATCCCCAAGCAAGGTCAATTGCTAGGTCATGACCTTGCTTGGTCACACTAATCATCAATTAACAAAAAAATTATGGTGACCTTTGGAGAGAAGAGGTCAATTTGTGACCTTTGGTGGTCAATTTGTGACCTTTGGTGGAGCAAATTGACCCAACTCATGATCTATATGTGGCGATATGTGATTGGTTGACAATATTAATAATTAATAAAAATATATATATATGAAAAAGTGATATAATGTAGAGAGATGTAATTGGTTGGAAAGTGAAAAATGATTGGATTGATGACCTAGGTCGTGACCTTCTGCTTGGAGGGTGAAAGTAGGTCAAGATAAATAAAGTGGGATTAAGAGTAAAACAGGGTCGTGACCTAATTAGCGCGATCTTTGCTTGGGGATGGTCTTAAAGAGTCGTGGGCGAGAACACTTATGGGAAGGAATGAATTAAGTGTCTATTTAAATATTTAAACTTACTGAAAGCTTCTTTCAAAACTCTTACACACTTTTGAATTCACTCTCTTCTAAAAAATTGAATCATTACTTGATTAATGTGTGACAGATCTATTACCTGTTAATTGGTTAAGAATCCGATTAATTTTTGAGAGAAATCAGAAAAGAGGACTTTTTTGGTTTTTTAGAAGAAAGGTAGGTGATGAAAAAGTTATGAAAAAAAGTGTAAAAAAGTAAAATTTACACGTAAAAAAGTAATTACGATATACTCCCTCCTATTCATAATAACTCTCCCCTTTCCTTTTTCATCTATTCATATAACTCTCCCCCTTTTCTTATTTAGTAAAGTTTTATACTTATTTTAATCACCTTACCCCACAACAATACCCCACAATACTCATACTTTATCCTATTTTAATTATCTTACCCCACAACAATACTTATTTTAATCATCTTACCCCACAATAATAAATTCTCTCTCTAATTACCTTATACCACCACAATACTTTACAATAAAATAACTCTCCCCTTAATTTGCGTGCCCTTTTGAAAGGGGAGAGTTATTATGAATAGGAGGGAGTATAATATTGTAACACCCCGGTTTATAAGGGAAGTCCTCGTCAAGACATTCTCTAATAAAACGGACTGTTACCATCTCGGTTTCCCGAGGTAGTAGATAACAAAGTCCAACTCACCAAAGTACTTTAAATAAAAACTTTAATGATTACATATGTCATACAATTTTTAATCAACTAGAACCTAATGTAAAATAAATACAACTCGCAATGAAATTAAATAAGTGATATAACTACATTTGTGATCTAGACTCGCAAGTCCGAAAGCTCACACGTCCAAGCTCCCCATATCCACTAACTCAAAACTCGCTTTATTTAAATCGCTCCCCATTTAACTTAGGAAATATTAAATGGTTCCCCACAGGATGCCATCAATTAAAGCAGGCATCAATTTTATTTTGACACAGAAGCAAACACGTCAACACGAGGTTGAGTAGGGAAAACAATAAAACAGTAAATATGATATGCATGATACTCCGTCACCTCCTTATCTGCCTCAACTCAATCTCATATCTCATATCTCATAACTCATTTCTCATTTCTCTTTTCTCATTTCTCTTTTATTTCACGGACCGATTAACGGCAATCACGGACCCATTTAAGGGCAATCACGGACCCACTTAAGGGCAATCACGGACCCATTTAAGGGCAATCACGGACCCACTTAAGGGCAATCACGGACCCACTTAAGGGCAATCACAGACCCACTTAAGGGCAATCACGGAGCCCGAAGGCCAATACTGTTTATCACAACCTCACATCGTATCTCAACATCCTCACTACCGCCTCATCCTTCAACTCCAATGCATATGAAATGCTCAACAATAATTAATGCAATGCAATATGTATATAAATCGTAACGTAAATCAACAACCAGAATCCAGTCAACACAATTCAACATCGATAATAGAGTAAGTGTATTTCCCTACCTCAAAGTGCCAGCAATCCAATTAAGCGATTAAGCGATCCGAAAATAAAGCAATGAATTTGATAATTGATCCATCACTTAATTCGTCACCTAAAACAATTATTATAATTATAATTACTAACTACTAAATATAGTAATTTCCCAAAATAGAAGCTTCCCGAAATATAATCCCGACACCAACTTATGCCCGATTGATAGCTAAAATAACCCGATTAGTATTTGACCCAACTTCCCAAAATAGACAGTTATTAAAGTATAATTTCTTAAAATGGAACTTTCCCGATATAGTAACTTTTCTCTTTTAACAAACCCGACTCAAAAATCCGTCTTTAATTATTTACTTAACTCGGGAATTAAATTGGGTAATTAGTATGATAATTAAATGAATTATATGATTAAAATAATCCGAATCAAATATTGAACCACTCAACAATCCCGGCTCAAAACCCGTCTTTAATTATTTTAATGCACTCGGGGATTAATTTAAATAACTAATTTAATTGGCTCGGGAGTTAAATTAAATAATTAATTTAAATGACTCGGGACTTACATTTATTAATTAATTTAAGAGTACGGCCGATTAATGAATTATAGCGATTAACTAATAAAACCCGTTTCAAAAACAACTCGAATAACCCATTAACCACCATCGTCCCTTCACACTCCCTCACGCACCACCACACGCCACCTCACCACCGCGACATGACCACCGCCGTGTTCCCCAACTCGACCCAGCCACCAACCACCGACCCCAAGGTGGTCGACTCCCCTCGGCGAGTCCAACCATGGCCGCCAAAACACACGGTTCACCACCACGCGACACCAAACACCTCCTTTCCTTATCCGACCACCACGCAACCCACAACTACCCCCGCCCAAAACACCACCGCCCGCTCGCCGCCAAGTAGTGCACCCAGTGCAGTGGCACCACCATTTCGACCTCCCCCTAGTCACGGTGGTGCCACCCCAAAGTTACTCCTCTCAACTCTTTGAAACACACACCCAAACCCGTTTTGTACCCCCCTGTCGCTGCCACCTCTCACCGCCACTAGCACCACCTAAAACCACCCCAACAACCACCATGTCACTCGTCTCTCACCACACTACCCTTATACCATGTCACCAACTATCATAGACGCCACTATAAGGCACGAAACAACCACCCAAAAACCCGAGAAAACAAAACAGAGGAAAAGGTGTTTGAATGCTTACTTTTCCGCCACCACCACCGCCCCTTTGTGGCCACCTATCAAAGTCGACGTCCGCCCCTAGCTCTTCCTTGCAGTGCCGCCAACAACCAAGCTCACTCTCCCTCTCTCTTATGCGTGAAATTCGATGTTTTTGCTGCGATGAAAGGGGTAGGGAACAAAGCATGCTTGTTTGCTTAAAAGAAGGGTAAAGAATGATAAAAAAAAGGAGTAGGCAGCCTTTGTTTGCTGGAAAATGGTGTAAAGGAAGGAAGAAGGAAGGCATGTGATTGCCTTTGTAAAGAATAGTAAAGAAAGAAAAGAAAAGGAAGTATGCATGTTGTGTGTGCAGGAAACGATGTAAAGGAAGCAAAAAGGAGTTGTAGTAATGATTAATAATAATATTAGAATAATAATAATATATAATAATAAAGATATATTTTAATAAAAGATATTTTATTAAAAGTCGAATGTAGGATAAACCCGTCACAATTAAGTTATATCGATACAACGTGGTTAATTAAAATAATTTACGTAATTATCGACTCATCAATTATCCCGCCTTAATTAGTAATATAAAATGTATAATAATTAATATATAATAATATCCGTTTAATAATATCCGTTTAATTATATCCGTTTAATTCAATAATATACGTTTAATTCAATAATATACGTTTAATTTATTATATAAAAATACGGGGTATTACAGTCTTCCCCCCTTAAAATGAACTTCGTCCCGAAGTTCGCTCCCATACTCAACAACAAAAAGGTATTGTATATTGTACTTTCGGACGTCACGCATTACTAACACGGTTAACACACTTTTTGACTCATCAATTAAACGTAACAAATACGGAATGTTACATTCTGCCCTCCTAAAAATAAACTTCGTCCCGAAGTTTTAGCTCTACTTTACTTAACCCAATTAACTACGACTAATAACTACCTGCGAACACAAATGTATAACACTTATATAATCATCTGAGAACACCATCATCTTTCCATCACAATTCCGATCTCAAACTCAAGTAACTCAATAACCATGGTCGCACTGGACCGCAACGTATCTCCCGTAACCATAACTCAGCTCATAGGCTAACTCATAACACATTACCAGTAGTTTAATCACACTCTCCTTTTACACATCAATCAACTAACCGAAGTAGGAACAAAACATATCGAACTCATCCGCATAGGTACCCCACAATTAAAGGTCAACTTGGTCAACTATAACCTACAAACAAGTGCAAATTACGCATCAAGATTTTACAATCCTCCCCAACTAAAAACATGGTTACGTCCTCGTAACCTTCATTATTATAACCAAAGTTCTCAACTACTGCCAACCACTGAAAGAGGCAACTGTTACAGTAAAAATCATTAGTAACTCATTCATCTCACCAATTATTGTAATCTTATACCTTAGAAATATAGGGAATCAATTAACCTTAGAAAAGAATTAGGGTCAACACTTGATAAATCGATTTATGAAAATTTATAACCTAATAGGTCCAATCTGACTTTCCTTTACTTATTGTACAGATTTAGGTCAAGACACAGAATCACCGATAAATGAAGACAACCAGTTTCGACATTCGTAACTAACCACAACCAAGATGACTAAATTAATCCACTACTTGTGACTCCGTTCTAGTTTCTTTCCCCAGATTTGCAATTATCATGAACCATACAATCAGACACTAGCTGGAAATCTCATTCCGAATTTATACTCACACGACAAAATTTAGCTTCATTTTCAAAACTTTTACCTTCCTACTGGACGGTGAATAAAGTTCTTAACATAATTCTTAATAACATATTTCACCCCTTGATTAGAAACTAATTTAAGCTTATTCAATTTTACTCATACTATCATGCCAACAATGTTATCAGCTAAGTTTTAATTTTATCACTTGTTGAGATACATAACTACTGAACATGCGTGCTACTACTGTCATATAAAACATTATAAATTCACATTACTAAGACTCATGAATTAATCAAACAATCGTATGCAAATTCGACATAGACGCACATTTTAAATGTTTTGATTCACGTTGTAAATTCCAAAAATCACGAATAAATAATTGTTCGATTAAAACTTGTTTCATATTACTTTTATAAAACACGGTGAGTTCAAAACACAGGAAAAAAAATAATTAGGTTTAAAGCATAAGAATTCCATTTTTAAAGAATTTTACAACTTAGTTGGTCCAACAAACATGTGACAGCTATTGGTCCAAAACTTGGGTCAGTTTACAAAATTTATTATTTAATATAGAAACATCAAGATTTTTCGTGGCCTTTTAATTTGAAAACATATGCGACTCTTTTGATCGATGGAGTTGTAATTATGCAAAAATTATTAATACCATTTAAATGAGAATTTTCACAAAATCGTTGGTCGAACATTACTGCACAGGAACTACCTAACCACAACTCACTAAAGTATTTATTTCTCCTAATCCGTATATCATATATGCATGAAACCGACGTCAAATGAACACTAACTCACGAGGCTATCTCTCATAAAATTTTTATCCTTAGACAATGAACAGAAAAGAAATGGCAGTAACGTCAATTAAAGAGTAACATCAACCAAAACAAGTTTCATCACTAAGTCTTTCATTTCCTATGTCCCAATTCTTACAACTATACTATCGCTACTAACCCATACCAACTTAGATCTCACACTGTACTTACGTAAATATGTACCCCATAGAATCCCTTCGCATCTCGATCTATTCCGTATATCTAATCACGATTGCTATGACTATAAACATGCAATTCAAATAGTGTTTCTAATTACTATCACAATATTATACTAGCATGGCTTTGGGATCACATAACCGCATATTACTTAGTCGTAGTAGTGCTATCAACACATCATTCATACAAATTACTTACCGTAGCTTTGTCCTGCAATAATCAATGTATCAATCAGTCAACACTTAGGCAACGATATATGAATTTCTGTTCAACCTCAAGCAACTTTCTACCCTTTCTCTCATATACCCTCAGGGTTGTCCGAGTCAAACTGAGAGGGCCACTGGTTCGGTGTGAGGGGGCCCCTAACTCATACCTGACCGTAGTGTGCTCCTAACAGTTCTATCCCGGTGTTCATTTTATTTAGACACATCCTATGTTCATTGGGCTCATTGGTTCAGGCCTGAGGATCGTTCGCTCTGATACCACTTTGTAACACCCCGGTTTATAAGGGAAGTCCTCGTCAAGACATTCTCTAATAAAACGGACTGTTACCATCTCGGTTTCCCGAGGTAGTAGATAACAAAGTCCAACTCACCAAAGTACTTTAAATAAAAACTTTAATGATTACATATGTCATACAATTTTTAATCAACTAGAACCTAATGTAAAATAAATACAACTCGCAGCGGAAATTAAATAAGTGATATAACTACATTTGTGATCTAGACTCCTGCAAGTCCGAAAGCTCACACGTCCAAGCTCCCCATATCCAGCTAACTCAAAACCTGCTATTTAAATCTGCTCCCCATTTAACCGGAAATATTAAATGGTTCCCCACAGGATGCCATCAATTAAAGCAGGCATCAATTTTATTTTGACACAGAAGCAAACACGTCAACACGAGGTTGAGTAGGGAAAACAATAAAACAGTAAATATGATATGCATGATACTCCGTCACCTCCTTATCTGCCTCAACTCAATCTCATATCTCATATCTCATAACTCATTTCTCATTTCTCTTTTCTCATTTCTCTTTTATTTCACGGACCGATTAACGGCAATCACGGACCCATTTAAGGGCAATCACGGACCCACTTAAGGGCAATCACGGACCCATTTAAGGGCAATCACGGACCCACTTAAGGGCAATCACGGACCCACTTAAGGGCAATCACAGACCCACTTAAGGGCAATCACGGAGCCCGAAGGCCAATACTGTTTATCACAACCTCACATCGTATCTCAACATCCTCACTACCGCCTCATCCTTCAACTCCAATGCATATGAAATGCTTAACAATAATTAATGCAATGCAATATGTATATAAATCGTAACGTAAATCAACAACCAGAATCCAGTCAACACAATTCAACATCGATAATAGAGTAAGTGTATTTCCCTACCTCAAAGTGCCAGCAATCCAATTAAGCAGTTAAGCAGTCCCGAAAATAAAGCAATGAATTTGATAATTGATCCATCACGAATTCGTCACCTAAAACAATTATTATAATTATAATTACTAACTACTAAATATAGTAATTTCCCAAAATAGAAGCTTCCCGAAATATAATCCCGACACCAACTTATGCCCGATTGATAGCTAAAATAACCCGATTAGTATTTGACCCAACTTCCCAAAATAGACAGTTATTAAAGTATAATTTCTTAAAATGGAACTTTCCCGATATAGTAACTTTTCTCTTTTAACAAACCCGACTCAAAAATCCGTCTTTAATTATTTACTTAACTCGGGAATTAAATTGGGTAATTAGTATGATAATTAAATGAATTATATGATTAAAATAATCCGAATCAAATATTGAACCACTCAACAATCCCGGCTCAAAACCCGTCTTTAATTATTTTAATGCACTCGGGGATTAATTTAAATAACTAATTTAATTGGCTCGGGAGTTAAATTAAATAATTAATTTAAATGACTCGGGACTTACATTTATTAATTAATTTAAGAGTACGGCCGATTAATGAATTATAGCGATTAACTAATAAAACCCGTTTCAAAAACAACTCGAATAACCCATTAACCACCATCGTCCCTTCACACTCCCTCACGCACCACCACACGCCACCTCACCACCGCGACAGCCACCTGCCGTGTTCCCCAACTCGACCCAGCCACCAACCACCGACCCCAAGGTGGTCGACTCCCCTCGGCGAGTCCAACCATGGCCGCCAAAACACCTGGTTCACCACCACGCGACACCAAACACCTCCTTTCCTTATCTGACCACCACCGCAACCCACAACTACCCCTGCCCAAAACACCACTGCCCTGCTCGCCGCCAAGTAGTGCACCCAGGTACAGTGGCACCACCATTTCGACCTCCCCCTAGTCACGGTGGTGCCACCCCAAAGTTACTCCTCTCAACTCGCCTGAAACACACACCCAAACCCGTTTTGTACCCCCCTGTCGCTGCCACCTCTCACCGCCACTAGCACCACCTAAAACCACCCCAACAACCACCATGTCACTCGTCTCTCACCACACTACCCTTATACCATGTCACCAACTATCATAGACGCCACTATAAGGCACGAAACAACCACCCAAAAACCGACAGAAAACAAAACAGAGGAAAAGGTGTTTGAATGCTTACTTTTCCGCCACCACCACCGCCACTGTGGCCACCTATCAAAGTCGACGTCCGCCCCTAGCTCTTCCTTGCAGTGCCGCCAACAACCAAGCTCACTCTCCCTCTCTCTTATGCGTGAAATTCGATGTTTGCTGCTGATGAAAGGGGTAGGGAACAAAGCATGCTTGTTTGCTTAAAAGAAGGGTAAAGAATGATAAAAAAAAGGAGTAGGCAGCCTTTGTTTGCTGGAAAATGGTGTAAAGGAAGGAAGAAGGAAGGCATGTGATTGCCTTTGTAAAGAATAGTAAAGAAAGAAAAGAAAAGGAAGTATGCATGTTGTGTGTGCAGGAAACGATGTAAAGGAAGCAAAAAGGAGTTGTAGTAATGATTAATAATAATATTAGAATAATAATAATATATAATAATAAAGATATATTTTAATAAAAGATATTTTATTAAAAGTCGAATGTAGGATAAACCCGTCACAATTAAGTTATATCGATACAACGTGGTTAATTAAAATAATTTACGTAATTATCGACTCATCAATTATCCCGCCTTAATTAGTAATATAAAATGTATAATAATTAATATATAATAATATCCGTTTAATAATATCCGTTTAATTATATCCGTTTAATTCAATAATATACGTTTAATTCAATAATATACGTTTAATTTATTATATAAAAATACGGGGTATTACAAATATACTCTCTCTGTCCCGGTCATTTGTTGTCCTTTGGTTTTGGCACAAAGAACAAGGAAAGAGGAAATGGCCAATTACTAAATGACATGTGGAGCAAATTGAGTATGAATGACCAAATTGTTCATCAAATGCATTCCTAAAATAGAAAGGACAACAATTGACTAAGACATCCGAAAATGGAAAAGGACAACAAATGACCAGGAGAGAGGGAGTACTTCTTAAACTAAACTGATGCAGAGAACTTCATCTAAAGTGACCGGGTAATCAACTGAAGTTCCTTCAGTACGTCAAACTATCTGTAGCATTATTGCATTAAAATCCAAGTCACTTGATTACGATAGACCAAAACTATATAAAAAAATTCAATAAAAAAAACAAAAACAATCATTTTGGAGATAGTGGCCTGCCACTTAGAATGTGCCACTTGGTTTCGACATGCGCTTGTTTCATGACAGGCATATTCACTCATACTTCCTCCTAGTTGCGGAGCTAGGAGCTAGAATTTTAAGGCAATGGAGGCGAAAATTATCACTGGGACGACCGTTTCTGTTAACCCCTCCCACCTCGTTCCACCACTGCTTCCTCCATTCATCTCCATTTTACCACTTTACATTTTCTACACTACTCACAAATGAACATTCAGTTCCGATTTTCTCTCAATACATAAGTGAAAATATATTCATGTGAGATCTTGTTTGATTCGTCTTTACGAGTACATTAAAAATATCTAACTTTTATAATTTTTGCGAATACGTAGGTAATGATATTTACCGCGTAAAATAAACGTTAGCAAACGTGAAAAAACAAAGTGGTAGAGTGGAGTTGAATGGAGAAAGTATAAGGTAATGTTTAACGTGGAAGGTTTTTATTAGTGATGTGTCGAAACTATGTACGGAGTACTTCTGTTTTAAAATACAACATAATAAATATAACTGCTGAGAATAAGTTTTAATTTATACGAGTTTTACACGTAAAGATTCTTATATTGGAAAATTAGAAAAGAGTATTTCACTACACTCGTATAAGGTAAAGGGCTATTTTCTTTATTGTCAATTGATTTTAGAGTAGAATCCTCTTGGATTTGTATTGTGGACCTTTTTTCCTCCGTTTGAGTACCACCCAGACCCGTTGTTGAATTTAATAGTAACTAAAAACACTGTAAGCAATATAGTACGTGTATGAGTCACACTATCCGTTTTTTGTTCGCCGTTTTCCGAACTGCGAACGCATGCCATCTGAGTAATAGCGCGCTGGAAGGGAATATTGGCCCATTTTTGTCGTCAAGGGGTGTTTTATGAGGAGTTATAATAAATAGGTTATTATTCATTTTAACCAAGTCGTTGCCGGCTATAGTTTAGATGGACCACAATTAAAGATTGAATCATAGAAACATGTTCTACGCTTAGCTACCTGAAAATAACGTCGTCTATTTCAGTTCATTTGTTGTCATAAATTCCATTATACCAACTCCATTCTAGTCAGGGACGAAGCTCGTGTAAAGATATAGAGAGAAGGTGTTTGGAAAGCTTGAGTATATTGAAATTAGGGTACCCTTGAAATTATTACGAAAGTATTTATACAAAGAGTCATAGGAAAACTAAAACCTAAGTTTCCTAACTAAAGAAGATTACAAAGAGATAGGCTATGGTATAGAATGAACTAACCTAAGATTACAACAAAGAGAATAAGGATAATGATAATACAAAAATATTTAGTGACTAATAAGAGGATTAGCCAGAATCTTTAGAGGTAATCTTATCATGCCCCCGCAAGACGGACGGGAGGAGAGAAAGTCCGATCTTGGAGAGTAACATACGAAGCCGTGGCCTAGGCAAGGGCTTGGTCTAGGCATCCGCGAGCTGGTCGTCGTTGTGAACGGGAGTCACACGGAGAGTGCCACTTTGAACCTTTTCCCGAATAAAATGAAAATCAATTGCAAGATGCTTCATACGGGAGTGAAAAACCTGGTTAGCACTGAGATGAGTGGCACCAATGTTATCGCAAAAAACAGTAGGGGAGCTAGGCAACTGAATTGAAATAAAGTTCATCCATGAGGTTCTGAAGCCAAAATAGTTCTGCAACAGCTCGATATTCGGCTTCCGTGGAAGAACGGGCTACGGAGCATTGTTTCTTTGAACACCAAGAGAGAGCATTGCGACCAAGATAGACTATTTATGCACCAGTGGATAGGGCATCGTCTTTGTCACTTCCCCAATCGGAATCAGAGAATGCATGAAGAGCATGGGATGAGTCACGATAAAGCATAAGGCCAACATCAAGGGAGCCATTTAGGTAACGTAGAACACGCTTGAGGGCCTACATATGGACAGTGGAGGGACCGGTGCATAAATTGAGACAATTTGTTGACCGAAAAGGCAACATCGGGACGGGTTAGAGAAAGATACTGCAATCCCCCAACCAGAGTGCGATAATCAGTGGGATTTTCAAGGGGCGTGCCATCACTGAGGCGAAGGGTTGCATTTGGGTCCATAGGGGTGTGCATTGGGTGAGAATCGAGCATGCCAGCCAGAGTAAGTAAGTCGGTAATGTAGCAACGTTGGCTAAGGAGCAAACCATGAGAGGTTGAGTGAACCTCAACTCCCAGGAAATAGGATAGGTGACCCAAGTCCTTAAGCGAGAACCGAGAGGCCAAACCCGAGATGAAAGTGCCTATGGTGGTCGAGCACGACAATGATATCGTCAACGTAGACTAACATATAAACATGTTTAGGGGTGTGGCGAATGAACAGAGATGTATCACATACGAAGTTGGTGAAGCCAACGCTAAGGAGGTAGTTAAGGAATTCATTGTACCATGCTCTAGAAGCCTGACGGAGGCCATATATCGCTTTGCGAAGGTGACATACGTGAGAGGGAAAGTGGGGATCGACGAATCCCGGAGGTTAAGCCATAAAGACATCATCAGGAGCGTTCCTTAGAGGAAGGCGTCATTGACATCAAGTTGACGAAGTAGCCATCCTTGGGTCACCGCAAGACTAAGAAGTACACGAACTGTAGCGGGTTTAATCACAGGGCTAAATGTTTCGGTGTAGTCGAAACCGGGCCGTTGGTGAAAGCCTTTGGCAACGAGCCCGGCCTTGTGTTTTTGATGTGATCCGTCAGGATTGTATTTGCTGCGATAGACCCATTTAAAACCCACGACATTTTGGGAGGGAGAGGGTGATACGAGTTCCCAGGTGCGGTTGGCAAGGAGGGCGTTGTATTGGATTTGCATAGCATTTCGCCAGGTAGGGCTTTTGAGTGCTTGGGTGATGGTGCGGGGTTCAGGGGAGGCGAGAGTGGCAGTGAGGTTGAGTTTGTTAATGGGTTTAAAGATATTGTGAGATGCACGCATGGCATGAGTGTGAGTAGGAGGAGAAGGAGGTGGTGAGGGGGAGGGGGGGGGGGGGGGTAGGCTGAACAGAGGAGGCGGAGGCGGGTGATGTTGGGAAGGCAGGGGAGTCAGGGGGAGTGGAGGGAGTGTGTGGTGTAGAGGGTGAGGAGAGAGGAGTCGGAGGGATTGGTGGTGAGGCGGGGGTTAGTGTGGGGGAGGCAAAAGGTTTAGGAATTGGCGGGGATTCAGTGATCGGTGGGGGAGGGGTGTTGAGGACGGGAACAAGAAATTCACACCAGTCACTAGCCGAGGGCAGAGGTGGTAGTGTAGTGGTGTGGTGACGAAAGGGATAGACGTGATCAACGAAGTGAACGTGACATGATGAGTAGACACGGTCAGTGGATGGGTCGAGGTAGAGGTAGGCGTGTTGGCTAGGAGAGTAACTGAGGAATACATGGGGGATGGAGCGAGGGTCGAGCTTGTGACGAGTATAGGGACGAAGCCATGGATAACAAAGCCTTCCGAAGTTGCGGAAATTGTGATACTTAGGAGGATGTCCGAAGAGAGTGGAGTATGGGGAGTTATTGGAGAGAGTGGGGGTGGGAAGACGATTAATGAGGTAGGTGGCAGTTTGGAAGGCGTAAGTCTAGTAGGTGACAGGCATGGACGTGTGAGAGAAGAGAGCTAGACCGGTGTTGACGATTTGATGGCGACGACGTTCGACATAACCATTGTGCTCCGGGGTATGGGGAGGGGATGTGAGATGAGAGACTCTGTGCTTGCGGAGGAAAGGCGACATTTTCTGGAACTCACCTCCATTGTCGGAGTAGAAGGTACGAAGTGGTTTGTTAAATTATTTTTCGACGAGAGCTTTAAACTCAATGAAAATTAAATGTCAGATTTTGCTTTAAAGAGGATAGAACCAAATGAATTTGGTGTAGTGATCGACAAAGATTGCGTAGTACTTCAAATTATTGACAGAATAAACCGGTGAGGTAAATAGATCACTAAACACAATGTCGAGAGGAGTGGAAGAGGATAAGGACGAGACAGTGAAGGGTAATTTTGTGCTTTTATTAGTATAGCAAGCATTACAGGGCAAATCACTTAAAATAGAGGAATGAAAATTAAACAAAGGAGCTAATTGGCGCAGAACTTTAAGAGACGGATGACCTATTCGATGATGAAGGTTAAGAGGCTGAACGGTAGTAGCAGACACGGTTGGAGGAGTGGCTGAGGTAGGTGGCCAGTGATACACGCCATCTTTAGCGGGACCACGGAGAAGAAGTGCCCCCGTGCAACGATCCTTAATACAGAAACAGTCAAAAAAGAATTAAACAAGTACATCATTGTCAAAGCAAAATTGAGTGACAGAGATTATATTTTTACGCATAGTCGGAAGACAAAGAATATTAGTTAATTTAAAGACACGAGAAGTAGTGGAGAGAAGAGATGAACCAGAGTGAGTGATGGGAAGACCCGAGCCATCACCAATGACAATTTCGTTGGTACCATCGTATGAGTGGTGAAGCGAGAGGTGAGCAAGATCAGAGGTGGCGTGATGTGAGGCACCACTATCGAGGATGTAAGAGAAAGTCGAGGGAGGTGTGGGAGATTGGAGTGCGGTGGTGTGGGCCTGAGGTGAAGTGCGTGGTGGGGGACGAGGAACCTTAATATCGGGGTATAACTCCGTAAACACCAGGCAGTAGTACAGGGAGTGGCCGAGGGTGTTGCACCAGTGACACTTGCCCTTGTAGGCGGTGCGAGGGGCAGAGTTTGAGGTGGCAGGGGTGGGAGTAAAGGAGGCAGCAGGGGAACGGGGTGGATAGGACTGGTGGGGTTGATAGGAGCGAGTGTTGGTGGCGTTGACAGTGGCAGGAAAGGGGTGTCTCGAGGAGTGCTCAAGGGCTTGTAGTGAGAGTTCTTTGTTGAGTAGTTTTTCGTGCAATGCAATAAACGAGATAGGGGAGTCACAGGTGTGAACGGCATCGATGACAGACTTATAGCATGGGTCATCGAGATTTTCGAGAATGCGATCAGTGATGTCTTTGATGCTAAGAGGATTGTCGAGAAGAGCTAATTCATCAGTGGTGGTTTTGATTTTGGTGAGAAAATCAGAGATGGAGAGGGAGCCGAGCCTTTGGTCATGTGACGGAGATTGAGTTTTAATTGTTTGAAGTGGCCACGGGAGGGTAAGGCATAGGTGGAGCCAAGGGTATCCCAAAGCTCTTTGGAGGTGGTGGTTCGAGTGGTTAGGGCAGCAACGGCACTGGTGAGTGTGCCCGCTAAAGCACCATGAAGTAACTTGTCTTGCCAGAACCATTAGTTGTAAGCGGGGTTGGGAATGGGGGCCGAGGATTTGTCACTCGGTGCGGTTTTAGGAGGAGGGATGACAGAGCCATCGACAAAGCCAAAAGGCCAGGCCATAGCCGACAAGGAGATATTGTATTTGTGTCCTCCATTGTCGATAGTTGGAGCCATCAAGCTTGTCCACAAAATAAAAGCTGATGACAAGGAAAGGATTTGTGGGATCATCTTTGTTGGGTATAGTGGAGGCGGCCATTGGATCGAGAGGCTGATACCTTGTAAAGATATAGAGAGAAGGTGTTTGGAAAGCTTAAGTATATTGACATTATGACGAAAGTATTTATACAAGAGTCATATCAAAACGAAAACCTAAGTTTCCTAACTAAAGAAGATTACAAAGAGATATTCTATGGTATACAATGAACTAAGCTAAGATTACAACCAAGAGAATAAGGAAAAAGATAATACAAAAATATTTAGAGAATAATAGAAGATTAGCCAGAATCTTTAGAGGTAATCTTATCAGCTCAAACAAACAGCCAGGGCCAAAATTTTGGTTATGTCAGTCGTCCTCTAAGCATATTCTTTGTGACATGTATGTTAATCAAAGGTAAACAATTGAATAGAATGAAAGGAGTGTAATTTTATAGAATATTTTATTAAAGTATGCTCAACCCCGCCAGGCCCAATGAGTCTCCTAAGCCTGAACTGTCGGGGATTAGGCAACCCCGACGCGGTTAGAGCCCTTCGTACTCTAGTACAAAGGGATACCCCAGCCATGCTCTTCTTATGTGAGACTAAATTGTGTGATCGTGAAATGCGGAGAGTGATGGAGAAGTTAGAGGGCTATGACGGTATAGAGGTAGATAGTATAGGGAGATCTGGTGGCTTCGCGTTTCTATGGAGGAAGGATATTGATTGTAGGTTCATGTCATCTTTTGTTCATCACATGGATTTCACAGTGAGAGAGGGGGAGAAAAAGTGGCGAGTCACAGGTGTATATGGTTAGCCGGTTGTTGCTGACCATCATCTTTCGTGGGGGTTGCTTCGTTTGCTTGATAATCAATCAGCTTTACCATGGATTTGTATTGGATAATATAATGAGATCCTCTATTCCACCGAGGTGAAAGTAGGTAGCCGAGCTCAATGGTAGATGAACAACGTCCATGCCGCTATTGGCGACTATGGGCATCGGGATGTGGCGTGGGAGGGATATCGGTATACCTTCGATAATGGGCAAACTCGGGAGTCTAATAGACAGAGTATGATTGATAGGGCTATGTGTACTAAAGTGTGGGTTGAGGTTTTTCCGTATGCTATGCTGATTCATCTTGATAGGGAATGGTCTGACCATGCTCCGATTAAAATAGTGTTTGACAGACGTGAGATTGGTGGAATCACAAGGAGCCGGTTCCGGTTTGAGCAAGTTTGGGTAGGAGAGAAGGGTTTTGAGGAGGTTATGGTGCGGGGTATGGAGCGTGGGCATGGGAATTTGGTCGCTTCGTTGAGTGCTTGTGAGAGAGAGTTACATAGCTGGAAGAAGATTAGTATTGGTAAAGTCCGTCAAGCCATTGCGAATAAGTGGCGATATTTGGCTCGTCTAAATGCGTAGAGCAGGTTGGAGGTGGAAGTGATAAGACGACGCAAGTTAGTTGCGGAAATAGCGGAGTTGAGTTGGCAGGAAGAACAATATTGGAGAAACGGTCTCGGGCTTTGTGGTTAAATGATGGCGACTGAAATACAAAATTTTTCCATTCCAGGGCTGGTGATCGAAAGATTAAGAATTTTATCAGTAAACTTGTTGATGATGGAGGGGCCATACGGGTGAGGGATGAAGATGTGTCTCGAGTAGCGAATGATTATTTTCAGCGGCTATTTACTGTTGGAGTGAGTGTCCTCCACAATAGTGCGTTTACATACTAAATCTCATACAAGGAATATCAGGGATTTATATTATATATATTTGTCAGCTGGTCAACGTTAATTGGTATTGATTGGCTAACTAGAGTTTGACATTACTACCGTGTGACGGCGGTGATCAGCTGATCCTTTTAGGTTACACCTATAGGATGAAACTCAAATGGATAAACTAATTATTTATATGAGATATAGTATAATTAGTATCTTGTATATATAGACTTTTAAGTCGTGTGAATATATTATTTGATGACGAGTTGATTAATTAATAGTTAATTAATTTTATACGTTGTGTATGTATGTTTTGAGGTGGAGGTAATTAGCTATTTAAGTTTGCAAGTGGTTGTAAAATTAGCTAGTAAGGGTTCCATTGACACATTTTATAGTGATAAAATGGTTTAATGATTACTTAATAGTTGAGTAGTCATTAGTGGTTAATTTGTATTAATAAATGTTAAATAATCAAATTAATATTTAATTATATAAGATAATTAAATATAAGACTAATAAGCATTTGTGGGACAAATGTCGGAAATCAAAATGGACCCGATTGAGTCCATATGGACCGATTTTTAGTAAGGAAATGTGACCAACACTTGTTATTATTGTTGACTAAGAACACATGGTATGTTCCCATCAATTGTTTACATTTCCTCACCTATATATAACCCCTCACATATCACATGTAAGATGATGATAAAATTTAAGACAAAAATTCACACAAATTGTTTGTCTTCATCTTTCTCATAAAACTTTGATCAAATTGTTGATCATCATCATAAAAATTCACACAAATAATAATATACATCAAATATTATTATAGTAATAATATTTGTAATAATTATATACAAGTTTAGACTACTATTATCTAGTTAGTAATAATAGTATACTAGTTTGGATGCCCGTGCGTTGCAACGGGGTAATTAACTTAGTAAAAAAAATTGGTTATAAGGTCTTAATACTACATCTTATGTCTAATCATTTATTTAGATATGATCAAAAGTCAAAACATCTTATTTAAGAGACGCAAAATATGTTAGGTTGATACCTAAGTTTCAAGGATGCCTCATATTTATAATCATAAGACCTCTACATCTTATGTTAATCTTTCGATGTGGGACAATTCTATTATATTTATATAATCCTACATTATTTTTCAACGTGGAACATATAACATACTAAGAAGTACACAATTTTATATATGTACAAATTATATGAAATCTATACGCTAATGATATCATTTTTACAACGAATCAAATTATGTTATTTTCATAATTTTCTTAACGATATTTTTTTGCCAAATGAATTGTAAAATTTTTTATATAAAATTTTGAAACATCACTTGAATATAATATAGGAAATAAATATTATAATAATTAAAAGATTCTCCACTTTATTTTTTACATCAGAAAATATTATTTATGATACTTTCCTAAATTATTTTTTAAGATCACCCCACCTTATGATAATTTTCTGAGGTGAGACAATTCAACTATTTATATGTAGTATATTTACCACACCTACATTATTTTTCAATGTGGGACAAATAACACACGAAAAAGTACACCATCTTTTTTGCACCAATTTCGATATCCTACCCGATTTAATAATGAGAAAATATTATACTATCTATTTATAATCGTATGTTTTTTTCCATTTTTTATCATAATTAAAATATGTACAAATGATATGATTTAAATTACCTTTTTTTTTCCTAACATGACTTTTAAGATGTAATCGAGGGAGCAATAAAATGTATAAACAAATGCAAAATATTTCCTTTTTCTGGTGCGATTTTGATTAATGGTTAAAAATTATGATGTATTTTAGTTACTCAAATGTAATGAGGCATAATAATTACCTATATTTGAAAGTTAAAAAGATTTAATTCTACTACTTATCAAAGTAAAAAAGTTCATTATTGATTTGTTTGTGGATTCAAGATCCTTTTATGCAACACTTGATTGTATTATAATTCATAAATTTTCTATTTTAGTGTAGAGATTATCATTATATAACACAAACAAATTTATGTATATTTAGCACCCATTTTATTTTTTAGTTATGATGTTGTCTTAAATAAAGTTATTATACTATTGATTGTCTTAAAATAAACATTATAATATCACTGACATAGTAATATATAATCGCTTTTATAAATATCTACGTAATTAATATTTGTATGGTATTGTTGTAACTAAGGTTTGCCGTTAATACAAACTCTTATACGAACTCTCTAAGATAATTTTTAAGCGATTTAAAAGATTTTGGGTTGATACCCCTAAGTTTCAAATATGACTCATATTTGTAATCATGTGATACCTCACCTCATGATAATCTTCTAATGTGGGACAATTCAACTATTTATATGTAGTATATTTACCACACCTACATTATTTTTCAATGTGGGACAAACAATATACTTAGAAATACATCATCTTTTTCGCACCTAATTTGACATCTAACCCAGTTTAATAATAATAAGCAAATACTATACTATTTAATAATATTCGTATAGTACATTTTTTTAACTTCTTATCGTAATTAAAATATGTGCAAATAATATGATACTATATTCTAATGCTAGATTTATTTACCACGAATCTAATTATATAATTTTTCAAAAAACAAAATTATGTTACGTTTTTGCTAAATGAGATGTATAAGTTTTTATATAAAAATTATAAACATCACTTGTACATAATATAAAAAATATATATATCATATCGTGGAGATAATGATATAAAATTTTAAGAGCTCTCCAAGACAATGCTTAAGAGACTCAGAAGGTTTTGGGCTGGTATTTAGGTTCTAGGGATGTCTTCTATTTATAATCATATGATCACCCACCTTATGCTAAACTTTCGATGTGGGACAATTCTATTATTTATACGTAATATATTCACCACACCAACATATTTTTCAATGTGGGACAAATAACATACTTAGAAATAATGAGCAAATACTATACTCCCTCCATTCAAGACTAAATACAACATTCCTTTTTTTACACTATTCATGAACGAATAGAATCTTTACGATTCCTTGCAATATGTAAGACAAAATATGGTCATGTGGATCTTATTTAATTCACCTATAAAGTACAATGAGAATATCAAACTTTAAATTTTTTATAACGTAAACATAAAGATATTTACGTTGTAATTTGTGTCTTGGCAAGTGTGTAAATGAAAATGTTGTATTTGGTCATGAATGGAGGGAATACTATTTATTAATATTCGTTTATAATACCTTTTTGGCAAATGAGATGTATAAGTTTTTATATAAAGATTATAAACATCACTTGACTATAATACATAATATAGAAAAAAATATGTATATATCATACTGTGAAAATAATGATATAAACTCTTAAGAGCTCTCCAAAACAATACTTAAGAGACTCAAAAGGTTTTTGGTTGGTATATAGATTCCAATAATGACTCCTATTTATAATCATAAGATCACCCACCTTATGTTAATCTTTCGATGTGGGACAATGATATAATTTATACGTATTATAATCACCACACTAACATTGTTTTTTAATGTGGGACATATAACATATTAAAAGAAGTACACCATCTTTAATACTCGTATGTGCAAATCATATGAAATCTATACTCTAATTAAAACATTTTTTTACCACGAATCTAATTATATTATCTTCATAATTTATATAACAACATTTTTTTGCCAAATGAAATGTCAAAGATTTTATATAAAAATTAGAAATTTCTCATGAATATAAAATATGAAATATAGATATTATAATAATTAAAAGATTCTCCACTTTATTTTTTATGTGGAAAATATTATTTATGAAACTTTCCTAAATTAATTTTTGATGATGTGGACGCTCTAGAATCGCTCGAAAAAACACTCTTTTATAGATATATAGATTTTGGGCTAGTCTTGGGTTCAACCAAGAGGAGATTTCCTACTATGAAAATTTGGTGATGGAGGATCATCCATGATGTTTTAAGCTTAAGAACAACATAAGAAAGGTGTCCTTGTGTTGTGCCCATATTTTGCCTAAAGCAATGTAAGAAATTTCTACCTTACGTCTTTTCAGGCGATCTTTTCAGCTTGCAAAAAAACTAGATCTTTTAAGACTAAAATTAAAGTAATTTTCCACAAATTAGAAGAGTCTAATTAGGGGTTTAGCACCTTCAAGTGGTATCGGAGATCAGTCGTTTCATTCATGTTGATTTTCGACCATTTTATCGAGTTATAAGATGACTTAATAAAATCGTAATTTTTTTGTATAAATATGTTTGGCACGAAAATTAGGGTTGCATGTATACATTCTGACCTAAAAATGGTTTTGGTCAAATTTGGTTAATTATGGAATTTTATTGCTAATTAATAGATTTTTCCGTTTTAAGACCGTCTTAATATGCATAAAATTGGTTAATAGTTAACTAAATATATTTGCATGTTCATTCTGGCCATGAAATTTTAATATAATCTCACATGCTTGGATTACTTAGTGTAAGTAAAAATTAGAAAATTAATTTGATTAATTTTGCATGATTATTGATTTTTAGTAGTTAAATATCAATAATATGTGATTATATTAGTTAAAATTTGTTAAAATATAATTTTTGGCATGAGAAATTTATCTAAGGTTACTTGCATGTATTATACATTGTATGTAAACTTAGAAAAATAATTTGATTAAATTTTGCATGTTTATTGGTTTTTATGATAAAATCGATAATATGTAACCATAATTTTCTCAAATTTTAATCGGAATTTTTTGGTAAAATCTTTTACATTTTCAGGTTCTGGAAAATATTATTAAAAATTTTCATTTTGTGATTTTTAATGGGTAAAAATTGCTTAATTAACCAAAATTACGAGTTTTATATCAAACCGATGGTTCATAGGGCGATTTGACATTTTAGAGCATGTTTAAATATGATTTTTATTATGAATTTTTTTTGAATGTCATTTAAATTTATGTAATTAATTAATGTAATTTGTCTAGTATGGCCTAGTTAGTTAAATTGGTATTTCCCGTAATGTAAGGGAATACCGGTTTGGTTTGTAATTATTTGCGATCTCATATCGCTGTTTTGTAATATAAATAGATTTATTTTTATTTTTTATTTTAAAATTGTATAATAGGAATGGCTATGTAATTCATTTTTATACTTGTAACTATTTGTTACGAATACCGACGGGGTCCTTAAGACAGTGCCTTTCGGAAAGGAGCTACGATGAAGACTAGAGTTTCCAAAAGACCAAGCTAGATTGGAAGGCGTTCCAATGAAGTTTAAAGGACCAAGGAGTTGGTTTCCGAAGTTGTAATAGTTAATTAGATTAACTAGATTAGGAGGCCATACTAGGATTTGTTTTTACTTTTGTATATGCATTCATGCCAAATCACCATTACATGCATTTTATTCGTTTTATGACTGTTGTCAATTAAAATTATCGAGAATTCGCCGATTTAGTTCACGTAAAAGGAATTGATAATAAATTGACAAGATCTCTCACATTGTTTAAATATTGAGGCTAGCTCTTCCAATTAGTAACACCTATGAATCCCTTCTTTATTAGGGGACAAGTACGGCTCTCCGTGGTGTTCCCTTTTTACGTCGGATAAGTAGGATAATAAATGTTATTACACATAAAAGTTGGTTGGACTCGACGGAATTATAAGATTGGTATGTCTGGCGTCACTGGGCCCAGTTTTGTGTTCCGGGGCTAGGAGACGGATTTACTAGAAATTTGTCAACCGAGAGTTCTAAATGTTGAATCAGTCAAAGGGTTGACTCACCGAATTTATTCGGATATCGTATGTCTGGCGTCACCAGGCCGAGGTTTATTTAGAGACGGATCTCGGGATCATTTATATAATTTAGGTCAGAGATCATTATATAAATGTGTATTCAAACTTGATAAAATTGTTTTTCAAGTATTTATTTACGATGAATGTTAAATTTCCCAATTACTCCGTTTTTACTATTTTATATCGTGTAATGGCTAGTATTTAATTTGCTCCTCAATCTATAGAATCGATAATCCGTTATGCATAAAAATAGTTTTCTAAGAGTATACGATAACTTAAATTTTCGATTATTCAACTTTTCTCCGTTTTACCACCATAGCTAATGACAAAAATTTACAATTCTTTTTATCCTCATATTATTGTTCGTTGTAAGGGTCTGTTGTGAAGAGTATAAACGAGATATTTGCTTAATCAAAAGTGTGTTGTTTTTGCAATATCATTTTATTAACAACAACGATACTACAATCTTTTTGCTCTTGAGATAAATGGTTACACATACTTAAATTGTTTGAGTACGAATTGGTAATATGATTTGTTTGAAATCAAATTTAACCAATTACCACATTCACTTCAGAAAGTTTCTTAGAAGTGAGTGGGAGCTCTAAGAGGGATGTGTATATCTTAATAGTTAAGATTATGACGAGGTTCAAGAAAGAATTTGGTTTGGTTAAAGAATTGGCTCAAGGCAAAGGTTAATGCTAAGCTATTGTGAATAGCAACACCAAACCTTCATGCGATGCCAATCCAGACCATACTTGTTGCTATTTTAAATATGTATGACATTAGTAGAGATAATACCTCTAGCTTTTCGGAGAATAAGAAGGTTGGGTATGTGAAACCTAAAAGGTTCCTTCTTCTCTAGATATCTATATGATTGACATAGTTATAGTTGTACCACTTCATCAATATTTGATATCGATATTGGTTATCATAATTATATTTGGTACATGGAATGATAATCGTGTGACGATTAACTTTAAACTAATGTCAACCTTTACATAGGAAATGGAACTACAGTAGTTATCATTTCATTATGAGACATATAAATGTTATTATGTACTTAATCTAGTTTTAGGGTTTAGGATTGTGCTTTAATAAAAGTTTTATGTAAGACACATAGGGTTTTAATCTTGTGATATAAACAAATGTTGTGCCCTAATTTGCCATGATTTGATCTATGGCTATACCAATCCAATCATTGGTTATTCTTGACCTAAACTAGATAAATTTATATATCATCTAGAATATAAAAGGTTCAAATTATTTTGGTGACCCCCATCAAATCTTAGTTTCGGATTGAAAACGCATTCGTAGACTAGTGTTACCTAGTTCTCCATGAATCATTTGATTATGAATCTTATGATATATGTGAATCTTGTATTCAAAGCAAGATGACTCGTACCTTTTTGTTAAAAAAAAAAAGATCAAGCATGTGAGTTATTGATCCTAATCACATGTGGATGTGTGTATGGTCGAATAACAATCTCAACCAGAGTAGGTTATAATTACTTCTTTTCTTTTATCATCGATTTAAGTGGATACTGGTATATCTACTAAACGAGATATAAATAGAAACCTTTGATGAGTTCAAAGAGTTTTTAAAGTAAATGTGATAACCAATAAGATTATAAGATCAAAGTTTCACGATCCGATCGTGGAAAGAAATAACTAAGTAATGACTTTTGTTTTTCCACCAAAAGAAGTATGATATAGTATCACAAGTTAACTTTCCCTAACACACATTACTTGATAAGGTGTGGTTGGAAGGAGATATCTAACCTATACATTATGGTTTGATCTTTGCCAAGTTTTATTGAGCAACTTTTTTTTTCCAATTGGGGTATTTCTATTTTGTCTGCTAATTTCTTTTTCCCACTAAATCAAAGTACCATTTAAACAATCGCATTCACTCCGTATTAGATATGGAGAGGTAGAGTACCTAATTTTTAAGTTGTTCGAAAGAAATCATATGGTCATTTAACGTACATAATCATGGGAACAAAATGTTTGTGGCCCATGATACTATCTATATAGAAAAGAGGTTTATTTCTAAAAGACAGAGTGGGAGAAAATGTTGAAGAGCCACAAACTGAGCATATAACGCAGGAAAAATGTTTCCTCCTGATCAGATTAAGTGTTTTTTTCTTCGGAATCTACGAGGTCAGGTTAAATTCATCACTCATCAGGGGTGATGATATAGTATTTGCAGCAGGAGCTGAATCAGGGGTTTCCAATCCTAACCAGACCTCAGGACAAGTCCAAGCAACACCCACTGAACCACCCCCAACTCAACCAGTCAAGAGGTTCACCAGGTCTAGTTTTTAGCTGCCTATATTGCTAGCTGGAGCAGGCCTCAACTAAACCCATCAAAGAGTCTCAAAGCATCAAAGGCCAGCCATGGAAATGCAAGGAAAATCAGCAAAGAAAAGCAAGCAAGAACAAACAGTCACATGTTCCTGGAAGAGTTGATAAAGCATAAAGCAAACTTTCTATTTTTGGTGAGGCAATTGTGAGGCTAATACAGAAAGGACCACTCCACCATCCTTCCTCGAGATCAACTGCAGGAAAACTACAAGAAACCTTGACTTTAGAAAGCACTCAAGTAGCCAATAAGAACAACAGAAACCTGTGCACAAATGCCAAAATGCCAGACTGCACCCTTGCTTTATTTTTAGTCTGTTTTACCCATTGTTGTTTATTTTCACCTAGTAACTTTATTTTCCAGCTTGTAATATAATTAAGGTAGTTTGTACTCATCCTAGATTAAATCTTGGCCCTTGGATTGTTAGGTTTCGAACTATAACTCAAGAATAAGGCCTATATAAGGACATGTGTTCCAACTGAAGAAAGCAGATTATTTTTGAATGAAAATTAGCCTTGAGACTTCTCTCATTTCTTTCAAACTTGTGTTTAAACTATAGTTTGGAACCCTGGCCTAGTAATTAACCTGTGATCTCTGTGGTTAATTGATCAAAGTCAGTTTGGCATCATTAAGTTGAACCTGTGTCTATTTGTGGTTCAGTTTAATTGTGTTGAGCAAAATTTATACTTTATCCTGTGTTCACTGTGGATTTAAGTCTGAATTTTTATAAGTTATCATCTTAGATTTCCTGTGATTATTCTGTGAAAATTTGGGGTCTTGACTATATCATTTTATCACACAAACAAGTTCCTTAAGTCAGTTGAGTCTGTTGTCTGCAATCTCAGGATTTCAGGCTGTTTCAATTGAGTTTAAAAATACTTAGAATCCTCCTAAATTCATCATATTTGGTACAGTACTAGATTCATATTAAATCTTATTTGTCACAAAATTTCAGAATTTTACAAAGTCATTTGGTATTTTTAAAGTGTCCTGCAAACCAGGCTGCATTGTTGCCTATCCATAGGGTTTACACTGCATTTTGGTAATCAGAGCTCAAGTTTAACACAATTCCATCTTTGTGTTAGTCTTGGTTTGAAAGAAGCTGTGAGTTCATTAACTCTACTTACAATATAAATACAAAAACAACCAAGAGTGAAGAGAGACGTGCTGGTATTGAGACCAGAATAGAAACTCTTACAGGAAATGTGGACACACTGCTCAATGCTGTTCATGTAGTGATGGAGAGGTTTTCAAAACATGATCCAAGAAGACAGCCACATGCCAGAGGGAGAGGTGGAGGCAAAGGCTTCTTTATGGGAGCGGGGAGAGGACAACCACCACCTGGTTATGAATCAGATTCTGAGAAAAGCACCGGAACACAAGAGGAGGTTCTTGAACAAACAGACAAGCATCTAAAGGTAGAAATTCCTGATTTTTCTGGTAGTCTTTACCCTGATGACTTAGTAGAATGGATTAGGGATGTTGAAAAAAATATTTGAGTTCAAAAATTACAATGATGCTAAGGCTTGTAAAGTTGATGTGTTAAAATTAAAGGGATATGCCTCACTGTGGTATGATAACCTTAAACATCAGAGATTAAGGGAAGGGAAGGAGGCTATTAAATCTTGGTCCAAACTTAAAAAGAAATTGTTGGATAAGTTTGTTACCAAAGATTATACCTAGGACCTGTTCATTAAGTTGTCTAAGCTTAGGAAGGATGAGAGACCCCTTGAGACCTATTTAAAAGAATTTAAACAACTAACCTTACAGTGTGAGATAAATGAGAAGCTTGAGCAAAGGATTGCTAGGTTCTTAGAAGGGGTTGATAAGAATAATGCTACTAAGGTTAGAATGCAACCATTGTGGTCATATGATGATATTGTCAACTTATCACTCAGAGTGGAGAAAATGGGGAAATCTAAACCTTCCACACCCAAGCCTAAACCTATCTTTAGACCCTACACTGGTGTTAAGATTTATGAGACACCCAAACCAGTATCCCAAACAGTAATAGACAAGGGGAAGGCACCTATGTTCCCTAAGTCCAACCCACCTATGACCAAGGAAAAGATTAAGTGCTTCCAATGCCATGGTTATGGCCACTTCAAGAAGGACTATCCTTCAAAGAGAGCACTAACAACAATAGAAGTAGAGGAATGGGAAAGAGAGGGTTCAGTTGAGTATGAGGAGGCAACCCTTGAAGAGGAACCCAACCAAGAAATGGTCATGGCTCATCCTGATACAGACCATAGTCTGGTTCTATGGAGGGTAATGCATTCTCAACATGCACCTTTGGAGGAGGATCAAATATCCCTCATTTTCAGAAGTAGGTGTACTATTCAGGGCAGGGTGTGCAACCTAATCATTGATGGTCGGAGCTGCACCAATGTAGCATATGTCACCATGGTTAACAAGCTTAACTTCAGTACCTAGGAGCACCCAAATCCTTACAAGCTCAGATGTCTAAACAAAGGAGCAGAGGTCAAGGTGGATAAACAGTGCATGGTTCCATTTTCAATTGGCAATGTTTATAAGGATGAGATCTTATGTGATGTGGTACCTATGGATGCCTGCCACCTAGTGTTGGGTAGCCCATGTGAATTTGACAAGAATTCTATCCACCAGGGGAGGAGCAATACTTATTCTTTCAAACAAGGCAGCAAAAAGATCACATTGACCCCTCTACCACCTAATTAGAAGAATATGGGAGTCCAAGTGTGGCTGATGGACTTAATAGGGTTCTATTCTTATCTAAAGCAGAAATGGTCAAAGAAATGCAACAAAAACAACCATTCTAATCCTATTGTCCAAAGAGATTCTTGAGGATGTGGAGCATCAACTGCCAGTAGAGGTTAGACCATTACTGGAACAATACCAGGATGTCTTCCTTACTGAACTACCTAGTGGACTGCCTCCACTAAGAGGTATTGAGCACTAGATTGACCTTGTGCCAGGATCTGTACTCCATAACAGACCTGCATATAGGCGTGATTCTAATGCTACAAGAGAATTACAGAAGTAGATTGATGAGCTGATGAACAAGGGATTTGTGAGGGAATCCTTGAGTCCCTGTGCTGTCCCAGCACTATTGGTACCTAAGAAGGATGGTACTTAGAGAATGTGTATTGACATCAAAGCCATCAATAACATTACAGTTAAGTATAGGTTCCCTATACCTAGATTGGATGACATGCTGGATGAATTAAGTGGTGCCAAGATCTTTTCAAAAATTGAGCTTAGGCAAGGTTACCACCAATTGAGAATCAGAGAAGGAGATGAGTGGAAAACTGCCTTCAAAACTAAGCAAGGGCTCTATGAATGGTTGGTTATGCCATTTGGGTTATCAAATGCCCCCAGCACCTTTATGAGATTGATGACAGAAGTGTTGAGGCCTTGCTTGGGGAGATTTGTTGTGGTGTACTTTGATGACATCCTAATCTACAACATATCCACAAGAGAGCATTTGAGCCACCTTGAGAAAGTATTCCAAATCCTGAGAGGCAGCAAATTATTTGGGAAATTGGAGAAATGTACCTTCTTGGCTTCTGAGATTAAGTTCCTAGGGTACATCATCTCTGAAAGGGGGATTTCTGTGGATCAGGATAAGATTGATGCCATTAAATCTTGACCAATCCCTAAGAGCATCACTGAAGTAAGAGGCTTCCATGGCCTTGCTTCCTTTTATAGAAGATTTATCAAAAAATTCAGTGCTGTTGCTGGTCTTATCACAGAGTGTATGAAGAAAGGAGAGTACAAATGGACTGAGAATGCTCAACAAGAATTCAACTTGATCTAAAGAATGTTGTGTGAGGCACCAGTTCTCAGGTTACCTGATTTCAACTGTTTGTTTGAACTAGAATGTGATGCCACTAGTGTTTGCATAGGAGCTGTATTGATTCAGGAGAGGAAGCCTGTGGCCTACTTTAGTGAGAAGCTAAGTGGAGACAATATGAGTTACTCCACTTATGACAAAGAATTCTATGCAATTGTCAGGGCTCTTATGCATTGGAGCCATTACCTGAAACCAAAACCTTTTGTGCTGCACTCAGATCACGAGGCTTTGAAATATATCAATGTCTAGCACAAGTTAAATCACAGACATACCAAATGGGTTTAGTTCTTGCAATCCTTCATATTTTTAAGCAAGTACAAAGAAGTGAAGCAAAACATTGTTGCTGATGCACTGTCCAGGAAATATTCATTGCTGACAGTTATGGAACAGAAAGTTCTTGGGTTTGAGTTCATGAAAGAGCTATACAAATATGATCCTAATATTTATGAAGATTGGTTAGCTCAAACAGAAGGCACTAATATTCAGGGAACCAAGTTCTTGCTGCAAAAGGGTTTCCTGTTCCATGGGAATAAGCTATGTGTCCCAAGAGGCTCATACAGGGATCTATTGATCAAAGAAGTTCACTCCAGTGGGTTAAGAGGTCATTTTGGAGTCCAAAAGACTCTTGATATCTTGCAGGAACAATTCTACTGGCCCAAAATGATGGGAGATGTCCAGGTAATGCTTAGGAGGTGCTCCATCTGCCAGCAAGCCAAGAGTTCCTTTGATGCAGGCCCCTATACACCATTTTGTAGTGCCAAACAAACCATGGGAAGATGTAAGCATGTACTTCATCATAGCCTTACCAAGAACTCAAATAGGGAATGACTTAGTGATGGTTGTAGT
Source organism: Silene latifolia (assembly GCF_048544455.1). NCBI lineage: Eukaryota > Viridiplantae > Streptophyta > Magnoliopsida > Caryophyllales > Caryophyllaceae > Silene > Silene latifolia. Next base: position 90,223,242 of record NC_133528.1, read on the forward strand.
TGACAGGTTCAATAAAATGGCTCATTTCATAGCATGTAGAAAGACTGAGGATGCTATGAGTGTTGCTGAACTTTAATTCAGTAATATTGTCAAGATACATGGAGTTCCTAAGACCATAGTTCAGACAGAGATGTCAAGTTCATGAGTTATTTCTGGAAGACATTGTGGAAGCTACTCAGTACCAGGTTATTGTTCAGCACATCACACCACCCACAAACAGATTGCCAAACTGAGGTCACAAACAAAACCTTGGGAAGGATATTGAGGTGCATTGTTAACAAGTCCTTAAAAGATTGGGATTTAAAACTGCCCCAAACTGAGTTTGCTTTCAACAGAGCTCCCTCATCTGCAACTGGTCACAGTCCATTGGAAATAGTTTATGAGATCAATTCTCTGATGTCCCTAGATCTTTCAAGTGTACCCAAGGAGCAAATGAACTATTATGCTAAGAAAAAGGTGGAACAGATGCTGAAACTCCATGAAACTGTCAAGAGACAAATTGAGAAAGCCAATGACAAGTATAAAAAATAGGCCAAGACTCCTAAGCAGAAGAAAGAATTCATGCCAGGTGACCTTGTATGGATCCACTTAAGGAAAGAAAGGTTCCCTGCTAAGAGGAAAAACAAGCTGATGCCTAGAGCAGAGGGTCCCTTTGAAGTCATTGAGAAAATTGGTCCAAGTGCTTACAAGATAGACCTTCCTGGTGAGTATGGGGTACATGGAACATTTAACATAGGAGACCTGAGTCCTTACTATGGTGAGTCAAATGAAGAAGAGGGACCAAGCTTGAGGTTAAGCCCTTTTCAAGAAGGGGAGGCTGCAGCAGGAGCTGAATCAGGGGTTTCCAATACTAACCAGGCCTTAGGACAAGTCCAAGCAACACCCACTGAACCACCCTCAACTCAACCAGTCAAGAGGTTCACCAGGTCTAGTTTTCAGCTGCCTATATGACCAGCTGGAGCAGGCCTCAACTAAACCCATCAAAGAGTCTCAAAGCATCCAAGGCCAGCCAAGGAAATGCAAGGAAAATCAGTACAGAAAAGCAAGCAAGAACAAACAGTCACATGTTGCTGGAAGAGTTGATAAAGCATAAAGCAAACTTTCTATTTTTTGTGAGGCAATTGTGAGGCTAATATAGAAAGGACCACTGCACCATCCTTCCTCGAGATCAACTGCAGGAAATCTACAAAAAACCTTGACTTTAGAAAGCACTCAACTAGTTAACAAGAACAACAGAAACTTGTGCACAAATGCCAAAATGCCAGACTGCACCCTTGCTTTATTTTCAGTGTGTTTTACCCATTGTTGTTTATTTTCACCTGGTAACTTTATTTTCCAGCTTGTAATATAACTAAGGTAGTTTGTACTCATCCTAGATTAAATCTTGGCCGTTGGATTGTTATGTTTCGAACTGTAACTCAAGAATAAGGCCTATATAAGGACTTGTGTTCCAACTGAAGAAAGCAGATTATTTTTGAATAAAAATTAGCCTTGAGACTTCTTTCATTTCTTTCAAACTTGTGTTTAAACTATAGTTTGGAACCCTGGCCTAGTAATTAATCTGTGATCTCTATGGTTAATTGATCAAAGTCAGTTTGGCATCATTAAGTTGAACCTGTGTCTATCTATGGTTCAGTTTAATTGTGTTGAGTAAAGTTTATACTTTTATCCTCCTAAATTCTTGAGATTTGGTATAGTACTAGATTCATATTAAATCTTATTTGTCAAAAAAATTCAGAATTTTACAAAGTCATTTGGCATTTTAAAAGTGTCCTGCAAACCAGGATGCATTGTTGCCTATCCATAGGGTTTACACTGCAGTATTACTTTTAGAAAGTGACGAAACCCGTAACTTATAAAACGAGTGTTTCTTGTTTCAACTCTATGCAATGGCCTGAAGCCATCTTGATTCGAAATGGACTCCAAGTGTAATTGTCAGTAAATGATCTGATATATTTACATGAAGAAGTTATACCTCTTCAGTGTAATTGACTTGGATAAAACATAAAGATTTTTTCAAAGCTTGATTGGTGACAAAGGGTTTGCACCAGTTGCAATGCTTCGATGAACTCGGATTATACTAGCAATTGTTGCATTTCATAATTGTATGATTTGACAGAAGGATAACAAAACCATATTCTTGAATTAGATTCTAGAAGAAGAAGTGTATTTGACACGTCTTGAGGGTTTTTTAGATCCTTACAATCATAAGATTGCAGCTAAGTTAAGAAGAATTCTTGAGAGAGCATCGAGGAGTTGGAATGTGTGTTTGATCATGTTATAAAACATTTCTCGAGATGTCGAGGAATTATGTTTATACATGAAGTTTAGTGGGAGTATGGTGGTCTTATGAGTCTTTCATATTGTTGACATATTAATCATTTGGAATGATGAAAAGACTTAGGAGAATGTTAATACATCTTAAATATTCGGATTTATAGAGATAAATCAAGGAGGGATATAGGCGTTTTATCGTGCGCCTTATATAGATGAGATTCTTAACTGGTTCAAACAAGTTGAACTCATTAGAATTGATTCCAATTGCTTTCGTTGCACGAACAATTTAATACGCTATAATGTATTATTGTCATAACAATTCATATGCTTTGAGTATTACGAGTTGTTATTAATCGATGTTAAGTGAAGGTCACTTAATAGCAAGATCGATTATCCTTTAGTACTTGAGAAGAACTAAGGATGTGAAGTTAAGTGTTTTAAATTTATTTGATTTATGTAAGGAGTTACACGAATGCTAGTTGAAGTTGTGTAAATAGTTACACATATACCATCATTCTAAAACACATAGGGATTGTTTGGAATCCCGTACTAGCTATGAGGAGTTAATCTGTTGGAAGAGTTCCATGTAGTCATACATTGCGGAATTTACAACGGAAGCTGAGTACATTGTAATACTTGATGTTACAAAAGGAAGTAGCTTGGATTCGGCAGTAATGCAGGGACTAGAAGTAGTTCCTGCAGCCATATATCCTATCCTAATATACTGTGATGATAATGGGAGCTATTTTGTGGCTTGGGTGCCCTAGTCTAGAGTTAAATCTAGATATGTACTTAATTGTGTTACATGTAATATGAGTCATGTCGAACAAAGGGAAATAGCAATTTGTTGGTTTAATCAGATGAGGTGTCATTGATTTTAAACTAGGCCTCGTTGAAGGCTAAACATGATAGTCATGTCGTTTCAATGTGGTTGAAACATGGTAATTGAATTGCTGTAGATTATACAATGTGTAATAATCTGATAATGTATCAATTTTCATATATGATAATCATATTTATCATTTGTGTTTTTCTAAACTCTTATATATTCAGTACTTACTGGATATTATTTAATACTTTGTTAAATCTTAAAAGGATGTGGAGACAATGTTGAACTTTTCAAGTGAACTGGATTAACATTGTATTATGTCCCTAGTTTCTTAATGAGGTGATGTCTCAGAGTGACTAGATTGTAAGTCGATTGATGGTGTTTTCAACCACCATAGGGTCATAGAGATGGCTGGTTGATTACATAGGCAGAATGTAAAGACATTTTGTCGGACAGTGACCATTTATAGAGTCCTTAATGTTTCCTGGTCGTGTCAAGGATTTCTATTTATTCCTTCGAGTCTATTCTTTAGACTGGCGACTATTTGTCTAACTTGGTACAGTTTTTCGGCGGCTTTGGTTTTTGCTCTAGGTTGCACCGTAAAAGGAGGCCAATGGGCATCTACTGGATCAATGTGATCTGTATCGAAAGAAGAAAATAGGTCAACAGGATTGTCCACCGATGTCATTTTATATCTCAAGGCCACTCGAGGAGAGGTGACTGGAAATGCGTGGCCACGCTCGGATGAGATCTATAGTAGATTATCCGATCGGACAGTCATTCTCTTGATCCAGAAAACCACTTTATGATATGATCACGTGCAAGAACGATCTGAAAGACATATTGCATTGAGTGAAAGATATTTTGGGACAAGAGAATTGGTAGCGCGCACTTGTGTCGGACAAGTGGGAGATTGTTGGAGTGAGTGTCCTCCATAATAGTGCGTTTACATACTAAATCTCGTACAAGGAATATCAAGGATTTTTATTATATATATTTGTCAGCTGGTCAACGTTAATCGATAATGATTGGCTGACTAGAGTTTGACATTACTGTCGTGCGACGGCGGTGATCAGCTGATCCCTTTAGGTCACACCTATAGGATGATGCTCAAATGGATAAATTAATTATTTATATGAGATATAGTATAATTAGTATTTTATATAAATAGACTTTTAAGTCGTTTGAATATATTATTTGATGCGGAGTTACGAACTCGGGCAAAGAGGATTTATTATTTAATTATACTATAATTAATTAAATACAAGTTGATTGAAATTGATTAATTAATTTTATATGTTGTGTCTGTATGTTTTGAGGTGGAGGTAATTAGCTATTTAAGTTTACAAGAGGTTGTAAAATTAGCTAATAAAGGTTCCATTGACACATTTTATAGTGATAAAATGGATTAATGATTACTTAATAGTTGAGTAGTCATTAGTGGTTAATTTGTATTAATAAGTGTTAAATAATCAAATTAATATTTAATTATATAAGATTATTAAATATAAGACTAATAAGCATTTATAGGACAAATGTCGGAAATCGAAATGGACCCGATTGAGTCCATATGGATCGATTTTTAGTGAAGAAATATGATCAACACTTGTCAATATTGTTGACTAAGAACACATGGTATGTTTCCATCAATTGTTTACATTTCCTCACCTATATATACCCCCTCACATATCACATGCAAGATGATGATAAAATTTAATAAAAAAATTCACACAAATTGTTTGTTTTCATCTTTCTCATAAAACTTTGATCAAATTGTTGATCATCACCAAAATTCACACAAATAATAATATACATCAAATATTATTAGAGTAATAATATTTGTAGTAATTATATACAATTTTATACTACTATTATCTTGTTAGTAATAATAGTATATTTTGGGCTAGTCTTAGGTGCAAACAAGAGGAGATTTTTTCTACTATGGAAATTTGGTGATGGAGGATCATCCATGATTTTTTAAGCTCAAGAACAATACAGGGAAGGTGTCCTTGTGTTGTGCCCATATTTTGCCTAAAATAATGTAAGAAATTTCTATCTTCCGTCTTTTTAGGCGATCTTTTCAACTTGCATGTAACAAGATCTCTTAAGACTAAAACTAAAGTAATTTTTGTCAGTAATTAGAAGAGTCTAATTAGAGGTCTAGCAACTTCAAATTTACGTCGGACAAGCCTAATGAATTTGATGAGGTAACTCAGGGCTTAGAAGGGAGGGTTACAGAACGTTTGAACCGGGTTTTGCAGTCGGATTATAGCGAAGCTGAAATCGTTTAAGCTCTCAATCACATGTATCCTATGAAAGCGCCGGGTCCGGATGGTATGAATGGGCTCTTTTTTCAGACGTACTGGCATGTGGTTGGTCTTAGTGTGGTGAATTCTGTTCTCGGAATTTTGAGAGGAGAAATGTCTTCGGAGGGTATTAATAAGACTCATATAGTTTTAATTCCGAAAAAGAAGGCCCCGGATAAAATTCAGGATTTTAGGCCAAGCAGCTTATGCAATGTGGTGTACAAATTGGTCTCTAAGGTCTTAGCTAACCGTCTGAAATTGTTTTTAGGGAATAATGTCTCGGAGAATCAAAGTGCCTTTACGCCAGGACGCTTAATTTCGGATCACATTCTTATAGCATTGGAGATGTTCCACTATATGAAAAATGCTATATAAGTGGAAGGGCACATGGCAATTAAGCTAGACATGGCAAAGACGTATGATAGAGTGGAATGGATTTTTTTGCGTCGTATTCTTGAGGTGATGGGTTTCGATGGGATGTGGATTCAGCGAGTGATGGTTTGCGTGTCGACGGTGACTTTTTCGGTTCTAATCAATGGTGTACCACCAAGTGTTTCGTCCAGGGAGAGGGCTAAGGCAGGGAGATCCATTTTCCGCATATTTATTTATCCTTTGTGCGGTGGCGTTGTCAAATTTAATACACAGGGCATTTGAGCGTCAAGCTATTCACGGTATTCGGGTGTCGTGTAATGCGCCCGTTATTTCCCATTTGTTGTTCGCTGATGATAGTATTTTCTTCGCTAAGGCTACTTTGGAGGAAGCAGATGTGATAAACGATGTGTTGAGAAGGTATGAATCAGTGTCTGGCTAATTTGTGAGTTTGGGTAAGACTACTGTCTCATTTAGTGGAGAAGTCACAGGTGTGCGTAGGAGTAGTGTTGCAGCACTGTGGACACAGCCACCCGCGTTGCGCAGCATCCCGCGCGTTGGTTTTGAGGTGGCAACACTTCTCCCACGGAACTCCAGCGCAAGCCAAAGCACGTCATTGGCCGTTACCGATTTGAAAGGCATTGAAACCGGTGAAAGGTTTGACAAGCTTGAATTTATGGAGTCGCCACCAATTTTTAAGGAAAATTGGAACCATTCGAATACTTTGTGCCATTTCAAGACACAAAGTAGTGACATGAACACTAAGAAATTCGTTACCCTTATCCTTCTATGTCTAGAATGACTCTCGCGATGCCAATGAACACGGATGCTCACAGATATCTGAGTAAGGGTTGAGGGTACGTATTAGGAAAGTTTTTATTTGAACACCTTATCCCGCCCGCCTCGTTAGCGGCCTATACTAATGATAAAGGAAGTTATTTATACTCGATATGATGTCAATTGTATGCATGCAATGCAACATGCATAGGTTAATTATAGTATGTGAGATTAGACTATGTCGCTGAACAAACAGTTTAACAATTTATGGGTCGAAGATTGAAAGTTAGATTGATTACATGTGAATGCCAAGCAAATAAATCATAAAAGATCAATATAAAATAAATAAACTACGAATGGATTATAATAGATTAACTTGAAATTACGTCATAAATATGCTCAAAAGGGATTCGAAAAAAAAAAAAAGAAATAAATAAAATATGGAGAGATAAAAAAGAAATAAGAAAATATGTCAAATTAAAAGCGATAATATGAATAATAGTCGATTAGAAACCTAATTAGAAGCCTACGTCAGAACGAGAAAGAGTTTAGAGGCAGAAGCCAACCCAGAACAGACGCAGCACCTGGTGCGTCCTCTAGAAGAGGCGCATCACCTGTTACGACTGTTCTTGAGCTGGGTTCAGACTGTGAAAGTCACACCCGCGGCCCATAAAATGGGTATCAAGGAAGCTAAGTTGATCCCGACTAATCATGGAGTGCGCGCCTATGACGGCACTCGTCGTAAGGTCGCAGGCCTCATCACCCTGACCACTACAATAAGACCTTTGGAAAGACAAGCCAGTTTCCAAGTGGTCGATTTCGACGCCTCCTTCAACATACTTCTAGGACGCCCCTGGATTCATGCCGCTAAGGCCGTCACCTCAACCCTTCATCAGAAAATCAGGGTCCCCTTCAACGGGAAAATAATCACAATCCTCGCATCCTCGATTAAGGCTATCATGAAGAAGGGAATAACCTCTCAAGTCATTGAAGAGGACGACAACGAAATGTGGGGATTCCAATCTATGAATGCCCTAACCGATGAATCAACACCTTTTGATCGTGATCCGTTCTCAAACCTCACACTCAACCGCATCTTGATGCGCCAGGGTTATTTCCCGGGCCTGCCTCTCAACCCACTGTAAAGCACCTTGCCTCCTCTGAAATGGGCCAAGGTCCCCAACATCCCTTTCGGACTAGGCTACGAGCCAACCGATGAAGACATTCAGAAAATGGGTCTCCTAGTACGGAAGCGCAAAAAATAAGGAGTCATCCTCCGCCCCTACCACTTGACTCTCAATCGATACTTCGTCCCCGAAGGAGAATCCGATCTTTACAACGGCTTTCCTGACCTAATCTTTAACCCCGTAACAAAAGTCAAGTACCCGGGCGTAGAAGTCTTTCAAGACTGCTACTTCATCCCCGACAACAACAAAGCTGCGTCGAACAAGTCTGAATCGACCCCTTGTCTAGACGGGCAAGCCGTGAGTCTCCTCCTCGGAGAAGACAACATCAAGCACCTAAACTATGAGGACATCATCAATATTACAGAATACCCATTAAACCCGGACCTAAACCTTTGAAGCAAAAGTTGTGCCGTATGCGCCCTGAAAATCAAGGAAGAGGTAGACAAACAATTCAAAGCTAGATTCATCAAAGTTTTCGAATATTCTGACTGGGTGGCCAACATAGTCCCCGTACCCAAGAAAGACGGAAGAATTCGGGTTTGCCTCGACTTCAGAGACCTAAACAAAGCATGTCCAAAATATGACTTCCCTTTACCACATGTTGACATCTTGGTGGATAACACCGCCGAACACACGCTATTATCATTTATGGACGGGTATGCTGGATAAAACCAAATCAAGATGGCTGTGGAAGACATGCATAAAACCGCATTCACTACACAGGGGGGTACATATTGCTACACTTTTATGCCCTTCGGTCTAATCAACGCCGGAGCAACCTTCCAAAGAACTGCCACCACTCTCCTGCACGATATAATGCACAAGGAGGTGGTGTATGTCGATGACATGATCGTCAAATCAAAAGAGTGGGACGGCCACATCAGCGCCCCTCAAAAAATTCTTCGTTCGCCTTCGAAAATACTACATGAGACTAAATCGTCAGAAGTGTGCATTCGGGGTCACCTCCGGAAAACTCGTGGGACACGTTGTCAGCAAAAGAGGCATCAAAATTGGTCCCACCAAAATCAAAGCCCTCCAACAAATTCCTCGGCCTATGAACGAGAAGGTGATTCAGGGATTTCTCGGTCAAGTCCAATACATCATCCCTTTCATAGCCATGCTCACTATGATATGTGAATCTATCTTCAAGAAGCTCCGCCCCTCCGATCACACCAATTGGGATGACAATTGTCAAAAGGCCTTCGATAGGATAAAGGAAATCCTATCCAAGCCTTTTGTCCTCATGCCACCTCAATAAGGAATTTTCTTATCTATATACCTGAATGTCACCGATACAGCCATGGGAGCAATGTTAGCACAAACAGTCGACGGCAAAAAGTTCGTCAAATACGAAACAAGATACACCCAACTAGAAAAGACATGCCTTGCCCTGGTTTAGTCAAAGAAGCTACGACATTACATGCTCAGCTACAGGGTTCACATCTACTCCAAGATGGACCCCGTCAAATACATCTTCGAAAAGCCCGTGCTAAACGGAAGGCTGTCTAGGTGGACACTCATGCTATCCGAATTTGACCTCAAATTCGTACCCCTTATGGTTATCAAGGGAAGGGCAGTCACCGATTTCCTAGCATCAAATCCCGTAAACGAGGAACTAATGACCAACACATGGTCGCTCCTTGACGAAGACATCCTTTGTGCCGACACCGACGCATGGGACCTATACTTCGACGGTGCATCAAACCTGAGAGGCTTCGGGTTAGGAATTCTTCTCATATCACTAAAAGGGGAACATGTTCCGATCTCAGTCAAGCTAGACTTTGCCGTCAACAACAATGCCGCCGAATATGAAGCATGCCTCATCGGCCTACAAACAGCCATAACACTTGGCATAAAAAAGTTGAGGGTCCACGGTGATTCCTCACTCATCATCAATCAAGTCTCCGAATCGTGGAAACTCCGAAGCGACAGCTTGGCACCCTACCAAGCAAAAATCAATAAGGAGGCCGAATTCTTCGACCAAATCGACTACTTCCACTTGCCACGGGAGGAAAACCAATTTGCTGACCCTCTAGCAAAACTTGTTGCGCTCGTCAATATAACCGACAACATGACATCGTTGCCCCAATGTGTCGAGAGAAGGAGTGAGCCAGCTCACATCTGCGCCATCAACAACGACGAATAAAACCATGTCGAACCTCGGTACCAAGCGATCCTAAACTGAAAAACCAAAAACGAATTCCCTCTTAACTCTTATACAAGAGGATAAAGAGTCATCCGTTTACTTGCATCACAATTTGTGATAAACCAAGAACAACTATACAAAAGAACACCCCAGGGGATCCTTCTCCTTTGCATTGATCACCACAAAGCCAATAAAGTCATGGGAGAGGTCCACGATGGAGAATGCGGCCCTCACATGAGCACAATGATGCTAGCCCAAAAAATCATGCGGTTAGGCTACTACTGGACCACCATGGAAGCTGATTGCAGAAGCTACCTCAAACATTGCCACAATTGCCAAATCTTTGCCAATATACAACACATACCACCATCCCTTTTATACACCATGACATCACCCTGGCCTTTCACAACCTGGGGCTTCGACATCATCGGAAATGTCAACCCGATAGGCACCAAAGGACATTGCTTCGTCCTTGTGGTTATCGATTACTTCACCAAATAGCTGGAAGCAAAATCCTATCCAGTCTTGACCGCCAAACAAGTGACCAAGTTCATCCAGAACAATATCATCTGCAGATATGGGGTACCCCATAAAATCATCAACGACTAAGGCTCCCACTTCCGGGCCGAAACACAAGCCTTGCTGGACAAATACAAAATCAAATGCAACAATTATACCCCTATCGTCCCCAAACCAACGGAGCTGTAGAGGCAGCAAAAAAAACTCTTGTCACCATCATCAAGAAGATGCAAGACTATTACCTCGATTGGCCGATCAGACTCCCATTCGCACTCTCAGGATACCGAACCTCGATTTGAACACCAACAGGAGCAACGCCCTTCTACCTAGCATACGGTATAGAGGCAGTACAACTCCTGGAGGTTCTATGTCTACCCATTCTATAAGAAAGCCAAGTCTCCGAGGCGGAATGGACCCGTCGAAGGTTCGAGCAACGTCCAACTATACCAACGAGGTATACAACGGGCATTCAACAAAAAAGTCAAACCCATAAACATCAAAGAAGGTGACTTGGTCCTCAAGTCGGTTCGAGCACTGTTACCTGTCGATCCGAGAGGGAAATTCTAACCCAATTGGGTAGGGCCATACCTAGTCAAGAAAATCTTTTCGGGGGGCGTAGTGAGATTGAGTGACCTAGATGAGGAGGACTTCACAAACCCAACCAACCTAGTCCAACTCCACAAACACTACCCTTGAACCTTAGGAGCCAACAACCTTTACCTAGTTTTGTGACTAGGGACCGCAATACAAACCAACAACCTTTCCCTAGTGTCGCGACTAGTGAGCGTAATCCAAACCAACAACTTTTCCCTAGTTTTGTAACTAGTGACCGCAATCCCCCTTTAAAGTCAATTCCTCAAAAATGTTCTGATTTGAAATGACATGTTTAATCGAGTGTAAGTTACGGCACCTTGCCATGTTTCCAGCAGCCTTTGATCTGTCAAAGACACCGCCCGTTTGCACGAACTCAAACAAAACACTTGAACTACGAGCGTGATTTAATTTTACCTCTTAAGGTGGATACGTAGGCAATCCTTTATTACACAAGAAGAATACAACCACAACACCCCAAACAAAAAGTCACAAAACACCTGAACTACGAGCATGGTTTGATTTCACCTCTTCAGGTGGATACGTAGGCAATCCTTTCTTACACAAGAAGGATACAACCATCCCCACACACAAAAACAACAACCCATAATAAATTCAAAAAAGAGGGAGCATTCCCTTTTCCACAAAAGAAGAAAAAAGAGAAAAAAAAACAAAAAAGTGCCTTTCTCCCTTCCCACAAAAACCCCCCATAACGTGTGCAATGTTTAGGATGATTCAAACCGAATTACCTTTACAAGATGGATGGAAGAAACAACGAATGTTCACAAGAAATCCCCTTATCTAATTAATAATGAGAAGCATTACAAATTTGACAACAAATAAAGCTAAGCAAGTACACAACTTGCCAAGCTAGAACGTCAACCAAGACATCTTACATAGTAATACTAGCACAAACACACAATACATAGCTAATACAACATAATAAACACACAAATTTCAATACAACATAATAATAAAACGGGTAATGGAGGTCTTCACTCTTCCATTCCACCCTCGCCTTTGCCTCCAGGGTACATCTTCCCCTTGTTCTTTTTGTTAGCCCGCCTAGCATGGGCTTCCTCTTCGAAAGGGATCCTCAACGGATGCACACCGGCAACGGCATCCGGTCTCTTACAAGACCCCATGCTCGGTCCAAGTCGAGCCCACATACGGCTCACCGCCTCTTTGGGACCCAAGCTCCTCCTCTTCGGCGGCCTCACCAAATCCGGGCTCGTATCTTCACCAAAGTCGTCAAAGAAGGCGCGTTTTGCCTTGCAAACCTGCCTATACTTCAAGTCGGCGACTTCATCTTTTCGGAACTTTGACCTTTCATCCAAGGTTTGAGCTCTTGACCATTTGACATAAGCGGGAGTCACCCATGTTGTTGAAGCGGAGTTTGGTACTGAAGTAAAACTCTCAAGACTCGGATTTTGGTTAAAACTGACTCGATTTGGACAGTGAAAGGAACTGTGTAATTGTGATAAAAACGACTAAAAACTAAACAGAAACTCCGAGGACTGCAATCGAACAGTCGACAGAACTGTTTAGAAGCACAGTTTCCTGAACTCTACAATCGAATAGAGTAAAGGACGTGATTGGGATATGACTTAATCCAAGCACTAAGCCACTAGACTAAGCCTAAGGATAATTTCAAGCACTAAGCAAAGAAACTACCCGACTCTAAGCACTAAGCAATAGAGGATTTCCCAGCACTAAGCAAAGGAGATTAGTAGAAATCAATGTTTCTAACTTTTGTTTTTCATTCATCAAATATGATTTTTACACTAAGGAATGCCTTGCTTTTATAGGCCAAGCCAAGCAATCCTATCCATCCATCCAACCTAGCATCTAACGGTCCAAAAGACCCTAGATAACCGGTTTCAAAAGGTGGCCCTAAGCCTTACACAAAGTTCTTACACAAGTTAAAAATCTTAAAAGAACACAAGAAAGTAAACTAATAAGGACAATGATTAATTAAACATGGAGTAAACTATTTTGGAAGCTTCAAGGGGGTTCGGCCAAGCTTATGCAAGAGTAGTAGAGCAACAAAAGGAGCCTTGTGGATGTCTTGGTTAAATTAGGAAGGGTGAAAGGGACTTGAAAGCGACCCTTGTACTTGCCATTGCAAACCGTGTAGCCAAAGGTCCACCGGTTTTGTTCTTTGCCTTTCTCTATTATTATCACCTTCCCAAGACATAAGCTCTTGGACAAAAATACTCTAAACTCCTCATGGAAGATTTCTAGGTCGGAAAAGGACCCATGTGCTTAGACAGATTCCGATTTGGACCCCATTTCGGATAAGGGACCAAAATCGGATACACGCATGCCTAAGGTGACTCGTTTTGCTTCAATATCCCCGTCTTGAAAAGGATTTATCCTCAAATCCTCGGTATCTTCATCACTAAGCTCTTAACAATAAGGCTTAAAATCCCAACATCAAATGTGACATGAGTTCCAAAGAGATTAACCTTGTATTTGTTGGGTCCAATTTGATTGACGATTTTGAATGGACCTTCTTCATGGACTATGGACTTGTTCTTCTCATGCTTGAGGACCCTCCCCTTGCACAGACGAATCCAAACATGATCCCCAACTCTGAATTTTATGACTTGCTTGAAGTTCATGGATCCTTCCTTGTTGGCCATGAATTGAACATGACGAATGAGCCCTTGTTCAACCCGTTCCTTGACACCATTTCCTTGCTTACTTGGCTGAACACTCTCCTTGACTGTTTTGATCATACCTCTAATGCTATTGGCCTTGTGCTCATCTTCAATTAAACTTGGAGTAGAGTGTACGTAATAGTCACAATGCACACCATCATGGACACCTACGGTTTGGACATTGTTAAGGATCCCCTCTTGAACCCGTTTCTTGACCCTATTTCTTTGATCGCTCAAGTAGGCACTTGACTTGTCCTTACTTTCATTCCCAATTGGACTAGTGGTGGGAGAGACGGGATGATGAACTTGCACCCCACCAATGGTACTTTCGGCTCCAATCTTGATAAAGAGCTCATCTTGAACTTGATCATTGGTATTACTCCACTTGGATACCTCTTGTGCAATTGCACTCTCCCCTAGTTTGTCTTTGAACTTATGGACACCATAGTCGAACCATGGATTTTTAGGGACCTCGGCCTTCATTCTTAGATTAGTAATTGGAGGAACATTTTCATGGACCTCGACCCTTGTTTGAACCGTATTAGTGAACGGTTCATCTTGTTCCATGGACATATGCTCGGCTTTAGGTGGAGCATCTTAAAAGAACTTGTTCAAATTTTGAACCATGCTAGGGAATGTTTCGTCTTGTTCCTTGGATACACCCTCGGCAAGGTGAACATGAATACTCTTTTCGGGGACCATTTCGGCCTCCTTGATTAGCATCACTTCTTTGTAAGGTTCAAGCATGGAGGATGGTGGAAGAGGTGCTAGAGTGATCTTCCTCTTGTCAAACTCAAAGGAGTAAGTGTTATCCTTTCCATGATGCACCGCACTCTTATCAAACTCCCAAGGTCTACCAAGTAGGAGATGGCAAGCATCCATAGGTAGAACATCACAAAGAACCTTATCAACATAATTTTTGCCAATGGAGAAGGACACTAGGCATTGTTTGTCAACCTTCAATTCGGCCCCCTTGTCAAGCCACCTCAATTTGTAAGGACATGGATGGTTTTGGGTGGTTAAGGAAAGCTTCTCAACAAGGATACTAGAGGCCATATTAGTACAACTACCTCCATCAATAATTAGGTTGCAAACTTTCCCTCCAATGGTACATCTAGACCTAAAAAGTTGTTGTCTTTGATCCATTTCCAATGGTTGAGCACTCAACACTCTCCAAGTGACTAGACTCATCCCGGAATCTGGCAATACTAACTCCTCATCCTTAGTCTCCTCGGTTTCCTCATCCTCATGACACACAAGAATTTCATCCTCTCCCCAATGAACCACTTCAAAGCTAATAAGGGCTCTTTGAGTTGGACACTCTTTGGCAAAGTGACCATAGCCTTGACATTTGAAACATTTTTTTAGGGGTAAGGTCTTTCTTTGTGAGGATTCAATGCCTTTTCCTTTGTCAAGTGTGGGGTTCACGGTTGGGGTGTGGGTTTCTTTGGGTTTGGTCTCGGCATAGGTAGTCTTTGTGGTTGTTTTGGTCGGCAATTTTGAGTTGGAGAGTTTCCCCTTGCCCAATTTTTCCACCCTTAAAGCCAAGTTCACGGCTTCATTAAAAGACCACAATGGTTGCATTCGGACTCTATTAGCAATTTTATCATCCAACCCTTCAACACATCTAGCAATTTTTTGTTCCGGTTTCTCATTGATTTCACATTGCAAAGTGAGTTGTTCAAAATCCCTAATGTAAGACTCAAGTGGTTGTTGATCTTGTTTTAGTTGAGTAAGTTTAATGAACATGTCTTGAGTATACTCTTTGGGAATAAACTTGTCACTAAGCTTCTTTTTCAAGTTTGACCAAGATTTTATGGGTTCTTTACCATCCCTCTTCCTTTGATTTTTCATGTTTTCATACCAAAGAGATGCATAACCTTTAAACTTTAAAATAGCAACCTTGAAAGACTTAGCATCCGAGTATGATTTAAATTCAAAGACTCTTTCAATTGACCTAAACCAATCTAGTAAGTCATCGGGATTTAAACTACCATGGAAGTCCGGAATTTATACCTTTAGGTCTTTAGGATGCTCTTCATGCTCGGCCTCAATAAAAGAACCCTCTTCATCCGAGTGCAAGTCCTCCTCTTCATGGTCGGCTTCTTGGTTTATTGCTCCAAACCCTCGGCCACGTCCTCTACCATGGTGAGGTGGATGTCTTCCTCGGTCCCTTGGTTGTGTTGGAATGTTAGCCATGATAGCATTGAAGGAGTCTATAATTAGGTCGCATTTCTCGGAGAGTTGTGTTACTTGAGTCTCAATTCCAAGTAGTCTTTCTTCACTCATGGTTGTTTTTGTATTTTTGGATGTGGTTAAGGTTTATGGTGAACTTACAAGAAAAACTTCTTCCCAAGACTAACACGACAATGGAATTGTGTTAAACCTTTGCTCTAATAACAAATTTGAAGTAATACTCTCAAGACTCGGATTTTGGTTGAAATTGACTCGATTTGGACAGTGAAAGGAACTGTTTAATTGTGATAAAAACGACTAAAAACGAAACAGAAACTCCGAGGACAGCAATCGAACAGTCGACAGAGCTGTTTATAACCACGGTTTTCTGAACTCTACAATCGAATAGAGTAAAGGACGTGATTGGGATATGACTTAATCCAAGCACTAAGCCACTAGACTAAGCCCAAGGATAATTTCAAGCACTAAGCAAAGAAACTACCCGACTCTAATCACTAAGCAATAGAGGATTTCCCAGCACTAAGCAAAGGAGATTAGTAGAAATCAATGTTTATAACTTGTGTTTTTCATTCATCAAATATGATTTTTACACTAAGGAATGCCTTGCTTTTATAGGCCAAGCCAAGCAATCCTATCCATCCATCCAACCTAGCATCTAACGGTCCAAAAGACCCTAGATAACCGGTTTCAAAAGGTGGCTCTAAGCCTTACACAAAGTTCTTACACAAGTTAAAAATCTTAAAAGAAAACAAGAAAGTAAACTAATAAGGACAATGATTAATTAAACATGGAGTAAACTATTTTGGAAGCTTCAAGGGGGTTCGGCCAAGCTTATGCAAGAGTAGTAGAGCAACAAAAGGAGCCTTGTGGATGTCTTGGTTAAATTAGGAAGGGTGAAAGGGACTTGAAAGCGACCCTTGTACTTGCCATTGCAAACCGTGTAGCCAAAAGTCCACCGGTTTTGTTCTTTACCTTTCTCTATGATTATTGTTGGGAAATGTGTCCTCAACAATAGTGCGATCACATGATTTAAATATCATTATTAAATCTCATTTTAAGAATACAATTGGGAAGTAATATTGTTACTGTCAACTGGTCAACATATATCGGTAATGATTGGCTGACTAGAGTTTGACATTACTGTCGTGTGACGGTGGTGATCAGTTGACCCCCTAGGTCATACCTAAAGGGCAATACTCTTAATTGATTATTTAATTAATCGTATAATGTTGCGAGTTAATTAAATTACTTGAAAATTGACGGACGATTTTGGAAGTAAAATTTACGTATCAAATTGAAATGTGATTAAATGAGATACGGTCTGAGTAATTGAATTGTATCATTACTCGGATGAAATTATTGTTTAAAGAAACAATTGGAATTGAATGATTTATTATAAATACAATCTGTTGTGATTTATAAATTGGTAAAATATTTTGGCACAAGTAATTATGATATTACTAAGTCGATTTTTGTATGTGACGTATTTTTATTAATACGTTGATTTTTAATATGTTAAAAATACATAACAAATTTATATCACATATGACATGTGACATATTGACAATTGACAAAAATAATATGGATACCATATTAACATATGTGCCGAAAATAAGTGGAGGTTTAAGCTAATATTGTGGTTGTTTTATTAAGTGGTAAACACAATCATTACATGCTTTAGTAGCCATGCAAGCCTACTAAACATTGTGAAGACAAATGTATGCATGCATTGGCTCCCCTCCCACTCACCCTTGGTCCGGTTTTTTAAGAGGGAAAAACTAATTGTTTTTCCCCTTAATTTGCCTCTTAGACTATAATGTAAGGTGATTATTCATTCATTCAACAACTTATCTAAAATAAGAGAGTTTTAGAGAGATAAAATACTCCCAAAATTCCTTCTCCTCTACACGGTTTTAGGAGCTTAAAACCAAAATAATTTTGGTTCAATTTTCACTACATTAATATTATACTAGTACTTATAATATTAATTAGATTAAGTGTTAAGCCTTGGGTATAAAGCTTGGGGAGAGATCTTGTACTTAGATCTTGTTCATCCATAAAGGAAAAGCTCAAGAACAAGAAGAGAAAGGTGATCTCTCTTGTGCCCTAATAGCCGAAATCTACAATGTAAGGACATGATTTCTCCTCTATTTATATTATTGTTTGCATGCATAAGATCCGTTTTAATTTTATGACAAATTAGTTTAGACATATATGAGTATGTTTTTATGAATATGAATCTACATTTCCTTCAATCGGTATCAAGAGCCACGGTTGTTTGCATGCAAATTGGTTAAAAGTTTTTCCGAGTTATATGAATAACAAAATAAAACTTGTAAAATTTGTGTTATTATGATATATCACGAAATTATTACATGCATGTTAATATTTCTGGTCCTAAAATGTTTTAGGATATTTTGGTTAATTTTTCGGATTTTTATTGTTCATATTTTACAATAATGGCATTTAAATGTGATTTTATGAGTAAAAATGTCATTTTTGGTCTAAAAATAGCTATACTTCGAATTTTCACTTGGTTTTTGGATATGTTGTTACATATATTATTTTGAGATAACCTGTAAATTTTCATAATTTTTGGACTTGTTATGCTCGAAAAATGAATTTTTCATTATTAAATTCGGATTTAAGTGAAAAATAGGTTAATATGAGTTAAATTTCGAATCTGGTCATAGAAAATTAATATGTTGTCACATGCAATTTTACAAGATGTGTGTAAAATAATTGGCTATAAAGAAGTCTTTTTGCATGATTTATGGATTTTTGAAGAAAAATAGCATAAATAGTGACATTATTAGTGGAAAATTAATAAAACATAATCTATGACTTAGGAAAAACGTCTAATGTTGCATTTTATTATCTTTTTCAGATCTAAAATTGAAAAGTTAGTGAAAATAATTTTTTCCATGTTTTTATGATTATTTTATTAAAAAACCGATAAACCGCAACATTGTTTTTCCGGTAAATTTTTCGAAATTTTTAACCTAAGATTTTGAACATTATGAGTGTCATGGAATTTTTACAGAATGTTCATGAATTTAAATTTCAAATTTTGAATTTATTTGAAATTTTTCGATTTATTTGAAGTTTAATGGCTTATTTTTGTATTTTTTGGTCCATTTATGAACAATTTTATAAATAAAGGTTAATTATGGTCAAATTATTAGTGAAGACTATATTTTGAGTCCTAAGAGGTTAGGGTAATTAACTTATGCATAAATATGAGTTTATGTATTTTTGTGATTATAAAATGTTGAAATCACGCAAATCCGTAAAAATCGAGTAATATACGATATTGGCTAATTAAAGGCGATTTAGCATAAAAAATTGAGCATGTTCATACATATTATAATGCTGCATTTTCTTTATGATTGTCATAATTTTTAATTTATGTAATTTTGAATTATGTAATTTTACTTAGTATGGCCTTAGATTTTAATTGGTATTTCCCGAAATGTATGGGAATATCGATTCGGTTGTAATTTTTATTGTGATCTCGTATCACCGTTTTGTAATTTAATAGATTTATTTTATTTTAGTTACAAATGTATAATAGGAAATTATGTAATTTATTATGTAATTTTATTCATTCCGGAGTTTCCAAAAGACGGATTTCTTCAAGAATGGCGATACATAAAGACGGTGTTACCTCGAGATGCGTACCACAACCGAAGTTCAAGGGACCAATGACGTTGGTTTCCGAATATGTAATAGATTAATAGTTTTTCTATTTTAGGAAAGGCCATACTAGGATTTATTTACTTTTATGCTTGCATTTTATTTTATGTCACATGCATCGCTAAATCGCCATAACTAAACATGCATTGATATTTTATCGAGTTTATCGACCGTGTCAATTAGAATTATCGTAGTTCACCGCTTTAGTTCACTTAAAACGTGATAGATAATAAATTGACATGGCCTCTCGCTAAAACAATCAATTGAGACATAGCCTTACCAAATAGTAGAAACCATGAAAACCTATTTCGCGAGGGAGTGCACTCGGCTACCCCGGGGTACAAACCTTGTTACGTAGGGGAAGTGGGTGATAAATGTTAATCCACCGAATTCATGTTGATGAGGGTTTCATCGGCTACCCCGTGCCTAAGTTAATGTGGGTTTGGATAATGGACACATTTATTCGAAATTTGGATTGAACTCAACAAAAGTAATTGATAAAGGTTTCATCGGCTACCCCGTGCCCTTGTTGATGTGTTTTGGGCTATAGATAAATATTAGAGTAAATTTATCGACCGAGAGTTCTAAAAGTAGAATCGATTAAAGAGTTAATCCACCGAGTTATATTGATAAGGGTTTCATCGGCTACCCCGTGCCCAAGTTAATATGAATTTGGATCTTGGAATCATTTATCATAGTTGGGTAGAGGTCACTATGTAAATGCTATACTTGTTTACAAGTATTCATATAACGATGAATGTTTTGTTTTCCTCTATTCCGTTATCACATTGTTCTATTTCTTTACCACAATTCATATACGATATCATTTCGTTTTTGATTCAAATCTCCATTAAAACATCGTAACAAAAGACAAAATATGAATTTTCTTCTAAAAGACCTCGAATGAACCATTGCTAAGGATCTCTTGTAAAGAGTATGGATTAAAGTTATTCATTATCAAACAGGTTTTTGATTCTTGACTAACACATCTACTTACAATGGATTATTTTTCCATGTACTTAAATGAATTAAGTACCTTGAAGCGATAAATTGTATTGGTAATTAGTTTTGTCAAGAATTCGTAATTGACCAAAATATCGCAACCACTTCAATGAAAGTTTTAAGACTAAAACGAACAAATGAAGAGTAATCTTCATAAGATTCAACTTTGCTTCTCTAAGTAAAGACTCATTGAATTAAGTGGGAGCATTCTCTTAAACCGTTAAGATGAGGACGAGGTTCAAGAAGTAAAGATAATAATGGAATTGATACAAGGTAATGTTAAAGGTAAAGTTGTTGAGAATGACGATACTAAACCTATCAATCCCGACCGATGCAGTTTCCATTGGCTTAAATGTTGGACACAAGAAAGGAAACTACCCCAAATTATTAAAGAATCAACAAGTTAGTTGTGTGACATCTAATGGGACCTTCTTCTTTAAATGTTTATTTGATTAAACATAAATTTTGCTAGTATTACTTCGTCAATATTAGAAACCAGTGGAGGTTTTCATCATTGTGTTGGATACATAGGATGAATAGAATATGACGACTAGCAACAACGAAGTTAAGAGATAGAGTCATTGTGTACTAAATCTAGTTTTCGGGTTTGGAGTTGTACTTAATTGTGACTATTAAGTACATAAACTCTAAATAAGAATACAATTTGTTAAAGATACAAAAGAGGTTTCACTTTTGTGACCCTATACACCATGATGTGATGAATGGCTAGCCCATCATCAAGGTGATTATATTCTAAACCAAACTAGAATGATATATCATAAAGATGATGCAAGACTCAAATTGGTAACCCAAGATCAAACCTTAAATTTTGGAATGATGAACGCAAGGAGTTATCGAGTACTCTTGAAACCATTAGATTGTTAATGGTATATGCGTATCTTGTATTCAAAGCAAGATGTCTCGTGCCTTTTGGTTGAAAAGGTGATCGAGGTTGTATATCATCGATCCAAAATAGGTTGATCATTATCTTTTACCAACGATTTAAGTTGATACTAATATGTTCACTTAATAAGGTAAATAAAGAAATCTTTGAAGAAGTTCAAGAGTTCAAGGAATCACGATTTAGTCGTGATGGGATTATCAAAGTGAAGACTTTGATATAAGCCAAAGGAAATGTGATATAGTATCACAAGTTAATCTCTCTTAGCACGCATTATGAAATAATGTGTGGATAAGAAATCAAACGCTATTCGATATGGTTTGGATTTCAATCAAGTTACTTTGAGTTACTTGATCCTTTTGGGGTTTTTTTATCATTTTTGTCTAAATTATTTTTCCACTAATACGAATCATATGAGATATGAAATGGTAAGGGTACCATGTTTGTAAGTTTTCACAAGAAACAAATGCTCATTTTTCCCTTTTCAATTATCACGAGTACGACGGGTTTTGCGGCTCATGAAGTCTGTCTTTCTAAAATACAAGTTTATTTTTTGAAGACAGAGTGGGAGAAATTATTCAAAGAGCCACAAGATGTTATGTCGCAAGAAACTGGTCTTTCTTGGCTACTACGTGAGATGTTTTGTGTAAAACGTTGTCGCAAGAAACTGGTCTTTCTTGGCTACATGAGACGTTTTCTGTAAGACATTGTTTCTTCAAAACCTAGGAGGTTAAAATTCATCACTTGTTAAAAATGATGGATTCATGCTACTTTTAAGAAAGTAAAGAGCTTATAACTTACAAAGAAATCGTTTGATTCAAATTGATTACTTCTAGAAAGTAATGAACATATGACTTACATAAGAGTGTTTAAGTCACAACTCAATATAAGGCTTAGAGCCATGAAAATCCAAAATAAAAAGGCTTGATTAGTTGCAAAGGGTTTTGCACTAATAAAGACAAATTTCAAAGTTTGATTGGATGCAAAGGGTTTTGCACTAATTGAAATGCTTAAGTCTATTTGGATCTTCTTAGGGATTGTGTTTCATTATGAGGTTATGAAATACATAGCAAGTGAATCTAAAACCCACTTCTTCAATTAGAAGGAATGTATTCAATACATGTCTTGAGTTTTGAAGATTCTTGCAATCCTAAGATAATGTGAAACTTAAGAGAGGGTCTTAAGTAGGACATCAATGAGTTGGAATCAACATTTTTGGATCATGTGATAAAACATTTCTCGATATGTCGAGAAGTTGTGTTTATACATGAAGTTTAGTGGGAGTTACGGAAATTTTAATTAGTCCGATATGTGGATGACATATTGATCATCGAGAATGATTTAAGACTTTTGGAGTATTATAATACATCTTGAATATCCGGATTTATGAAGATAAATCCACATGATATTAGCGTCGTTAAGAAGTCTTATGTTGATAAGATTCATGACTAGTTCAATTAAATTGAATATATTTGATTGATTCCATTTGCTTCCATTGCCGGATCAATTAAATGAGTAATGATGTATAACACTTCATATACCTTGAGTATGATGAATTGTTTTCAAAATCGAATTTAAGTAATCTTTACCTAGTATATAAAGATTACCCTTAAGTGCTTGCAGAAGCATTAAGGAAGTAAAGCAAAGTGTTTATGATGCAATTTTGTGTAAGGGTGTTACACAAGTGACAATTGACAATTGAGGTTGCGCATGGTTTCCGACAAAACCATAATCAAAACACATTAGGATGGTTAAGATACCATTGTGGCTATGATAATTAAGAAGTAGATTTTCTAGAATCGTTCTAGGCAATAAAGAACAATGAGAGATATATATAACGGAAATTGAGTACACTTGCAATCATGAGATGTGCAAGAGGATGAGTCCCGCACACTTTGTGAAAAAAAGTGGGAGCTATTCTTAGGCTAAGAGGGCCTATGTCTTGATTGGATCTCGACATGTACTCAGAAAGTGTTGTGATGCAAATGTATACATTACAAAGGAAAACGAATATGTAGTAAGGTTGAGTAAGGTACAAGAAGTTGATAAAACCTACTAACCAAAGCCTTCTCATAGGCTAAACATGATGAGTCATGTCATTTCAATTGAATTGAAATGAACAACTACATGCAAGATCAAATTAGATTATAGAATATGGAATAGTAATCAGGCATTGACTATTCATATGTGATAATCGCATTTGTCGTTCGAGTTTTTCTTTAAAAACTCCTTTTATACTTTGTTACATCCAAACGGGTTGTAGTGACAATTGAACCCCGTTAAAGTGAACACGGATTAACATTGTATTCGCCCATAGTCACTTGTATGAGGTGACGTCTCGAAGTGACTAGAGTGTGATGCGATTGATGGCAAGTTCAAATGCCATAGAGTCATGTGAGATGACTAGTCGATCACATAGGCAGACTGTTAGGAACTTTTTGTCGGGCCTAATGACCGCTTATAGAGTTCTGGCAAATTTATATAGCCTGGTCGTGGCGAGAGCTGCTATAGTATTCTAATGAGTCGATTCTTTTGACTAAAGACTATTCACCTAAGATGGCACAGATTTGATTAACTTTGATTTGTGTTACTACGACCTTCGTAAATGGGGTCAAATGGGCATATTTTGGGTTATGATGGTGTGGCTAGTCGAAGGGAATGAGTGCGATAGGAATTGTCCATCCCCTTGTCAGGTTATAACAATATCTCAGGGCCACTCGAGGAGTAATGAATTGTAAATGCGTGGCCACGCTCGGAAGGTATCCAGAGTGGATAAATCCGGTCAATCGAGTTATTCTCCGGATCGAGGAAACCACTCTCGATATGATCACTTGCAAGTACGACCGAAAGACACCTTGCATTGAGTGGGAGATAGTAATAGGACAAGAGAATTGGTGACGCACACTTGTCGAGGACAAGTGGGAGATTGTTGGGAAATGTGTCCTCAACAATAGTGCGATCACATGATTTAAATATCATTATTAAATCTCATTTTAAGAATACAATTGGGAAGTAATATTGTTCTTGTCAACTGGTCAACATATATCGGTAATGATTGGCTGACTAGAGTTTGACATTCTTGTCGTGTGACGGTGGTGATCGATTGACCCCTAGGTCATACCTAAAGGGCAATACTCTTAATTGATTATTTAATTAATCGTATAATGTTGCGAGTTAATTAAATTACTTGAAAATTGACGGACGATTTTGGAAGTAAAATTTACGTATCAAATTGAAATGTGATTAAATGAGATACGGTCCGAGTAATTGAATTGTATCATTACTCGGATGAAATTATTGTTTAAAGAAACAATCGGAATTGAATGATTTATTATAAATACAATCTGTTGTGATTTATAAATTGGTAAAATATTTTGGCACAAGTAATTATGATATTACTAAGTCGATTTTTGTATGTGACGTATTTTTATTAATACGTTGATTTTTAATATGTTAAAAATACATAACAAATTTATATCACATATGACATGTGACATATTGACAATTGACAAAAATAATATGGATACCATATTAACATATGTGCCGAAAATAAAAGGAGGTTTAAGCTAATATTGTGGTTGTTTTATTAAGTGGTAAACACAATCATTACATGCTTTAGTAGCCATGCAAGCCTACTAAACATTGTGAAGACAAATGTATGCATGCATTGGCTCCCCTCCCACTCACCCTTGGTCCGGTTTTTTAAGAGGGAAAAACTAATTGTTTTTCCCCTTAATTTGCCTCTTAGACTATAATGTAAGGTGATTATTCATTCATTCAACAACTTATCTAAAATAAGAGAGTTTTAGAGAGATAAAATACTCCCAAAATTCCTTCTCCTCTACACGGTTTTAGGAGCTTAAAACCAAAATAATTTTGGTTCAATTTTCACTACATTAATATTATACTAGTACTTATAATATTAATTAGATTAAGTGTTAAGCCTTGGGTATAAAGCTTGGGGAGAGATCTTGTACTTAGATCTTGTTCATCCATAAAGGAAAAGCTCAAGAACAAGAAGAGAAAGGTGATCTCTCTTGTGCCCTAATAGCCGAAATCTACAATGTAAGGACATGATTTCTCCTCTATTTATATTATTGTTTGCATGCATAAGATCCGTTTTAATTTTATGACAAATTAGTTTAGACATATATGAGTATGTTTTTATGAATATGAATCTACATTTCCTTCAATTATCACCTTCCCAAGACATAAGCTCTTGGACAAAAATACTCTAAACTCCTCATGGAAGATTTCTAGGTCGGAAAAGGACCCATGTGCTTAGACGGATTCCGATTTGGACCCCATTTCGGATAAGGGACCAAAACCGGATACAAGCATGCCTAAGGTGACTCGTTTTCCTTCAATCTCCCCGTCTTGAAAAGGATTTGTCCTCAAATCCTCGGTATCTTCATCACTAAGCTCTTCACAATAAGGACTTAAAATCCCAACATCAAATGTGACATGAGTTCCAAAGAGATTAACCTTGTATTTGTTGGGTCCAATTTGATTGACGATTTTGAATGGACCTTCTTCATGGACTATGGACTTGTTCTTCCCATGCTTGAGGACCCTCCCCTTGCACGGACGAACCCAAACACGATCCCCAACTCTGAATTTTATGAATTGCTTGGAGTTCATGGACCCTTCCTTGTTGGCCATGAATTGAACATGACGAATGGGCCCTTGTTCAACCCGTTCCTTGACACCATTTCCTTGATTACTTGGCTGAACACTCTCCTTGACTGTTTTGATCATACCTCCCATGCTATTGGTCTTGTGCTCATCTTTAATTAAACTTGGAGTAGAGTGTACGGAATTGTCACAATGCACACCATCATGGACACCTACGGTTTGGACATTGTTAAGGATCCCCTCTTGAACCCGTTTCTTGACCCTATTTCCTTGATCGCTCAAGTAGGCACTTGACTTGTCCTTACTTTCATTCCCAATTGGCCTAGTGGTGGGAGAGACAGGATGATGAACTTGCACCCCACCAATGGTACTTTCGGCTCCAATCTTGATAAAGAGCTCATCTTGAACTTGATCATTGGTATTACTCCACTTGGATACCTCTTGTGCAATTGCACTCTCCCCTAGTTTGTCTTTGAACTTATGGATACCATAGTCGAACCATGGATTTTTAGGGACCTCGGCCTTCATTCTTAGATTAGTAATTGGAGGAACATTTTCATGGACCTCGACCCTTGTTTGAACCGTATTAGTGAACGGTTCATCTTGTTCCATGGACATATGCTCGGCATTAGGTGGAGCATCTTGAAAGAACTTGTTCAAATTTTGAACCATGCTAGGGAATGTTTCGTCTTGTTCCTTGGATACACCCTCGGCAAGGTGAACATGAATACCTTTCTCATTACTCTTTTCGGGGACCATTTCGGCCTACTTGATTAGCATCACTTCTTTGTAAGGTTCAAGCATGGAGGATGGTGGAAGAGGTGCTAGAGTGATCTTCCTCTTGTCAAACTCAAAGGAGTAAGTGTTATCCTTTCCATGATGCACCACACTCTTATCAAACTCCCAAGGTCTACCAAGTAGGAGATGGCAAGCATCCATAGGTAGAACATCACAAAGAACCTTATCAACATAATTTTTGCCAATGGAGAAGGACACTAGGCATTGTTTGTCAACCTTCAATTCGGCCCCCTTGTCAAGCCACCTCAATTTGTAAGGACATGGATGGTTTTGGGTGGTTAAGGAAAGCTTCTCAACAAGGATACTAGAGGCCATATTAGTACAACGACCTCCATCAATGATTAGGTTGAAAACTTTCCCTCCAATGGTACATCTAGACCTAAAAAGTTGTTGTCTTTGATCCATTTCCAATGGTTGAGCACTCAACACTCTCCAAGTGACTAGACTCATCCCGGAATCCGGCAATACTAACTCCTCATCCTTAGTCTCCTCGGTTTCCTCATCCTTATCACACACAAGAATTTCATCCTCTCCCCAATGAACCACTTCAAAGCTACTAAGGGCTCTTTGAGTTGGACACTCTTTGGCAAAGTGACCATAGCCTTGACATTTGAAACATTTTTTTAGGAGTAAGGTCTTTCTTTGTGAGGTTTCAATGCCTTTTCCTTTGTCAAGTGTGGGGTTCACGGTTGGGGTGTGAGTTTCTTTGGGTTTGGTCTCGGCATAGGTAGTCTTTGTGGTTGTTTTGGTCGGCAATTTTGAGTTGGAAGGTTTCCCCTTGCCCATTTTTCCACCCTTAAAGCCAAGTTCACAGCTTCATTAAAAGACCACAATGGTTGCATTCGGACTCTATTAGCAATTTTATCATCCAACCCTTCAACAAATCTAGCAATTTTTGTTCCGGTTTCTCATTGATTTCACATTGCAAAGTGACTTGTTCAAAATCCCTAATGTAAGACTCAAGTGGTTGTTGATCTTGTTTTAGTTGAGTAAGTTTAATGAACATGTCTTGAGTGTCTTTGGGAATAAACTTGTCACTAAGCTTCTTTTTCAAGTTTGACCAAGATTTTATGGGTTCTTTACCATCCCTCTTCCTTTGATTTTTCATGTTTTCATACCAAAGAGATGCATAACCTTTAAACTTTAAAATAGCAACCTTGAAAGACTTAGGATCCGAGTATGATTTAAATTCAAAGACTCTTTCAATTGACCTAAACCAATCTAGTAAGTCATCGGGATTTAAACTACCATGGAAGTCCGAAATTTCTACCTTTAGGTCTTTAGGATGCTCTTCATGCTCGGCCTCAATAAAAGAACCCTCTTCATCCGAGTGCAAGTCCTCCTCTTCATGGTCGGCTTCTTGGTTTCTTGCTCTAAACCCTCGGCCACGTCCTCTACCACGGTGAGGTGGATGTCTTCCTCGGTCCCTTGGTGGTGTTGGAATGTTAGCCATGATAGCATTGAAGGAGTCTATAATTAGGTCGCATTTCTCGGAGAGTTGTGTTACTTGAGTCTCAATTCCAAGTAGTCTTTCTTCACTCATGGTTGTTTTTGTATTTTTGGATGTGGTTAAGGTTTATGGTGAACTTACAAGAAAAACTTCTTCCCAAGACTAAAACAACAATGGAATTGTGTTAAACCTTTGCTCTGATAACGAATTTGAAGTAAAACTCTCAAGACTTGGATTTTGGTTGAAATTGACTCGATTTGGACAGTGAAAGGAACTGTTTAATTGTGATAAAAACGACTAAAAACTAAACAGAAACTCCGAGGGATGCAATCGAACAGTCGACAGAACTGTTTATAACCACGGTTTTCTGAACTCTACAATCGAATAGAGTAAAGGACGTGATTGGGATATGACTTAATCCAAGCACTAAGCCACTAGACTAAGCCTAAGGATAATTTCAAGCACTAAGCAAAGAAACTACCCGACTCTAATCACTAAGCAATAGAGGATTTCCCAAAACTAAGCAAAGGAGATTAGTAGAAATCAATGTTTCTGACTTGTGTTTTTCATTCATCAAATCTGATTTTTACACTAAGGAATGCCTTGCTTTTATAGGCCAAGCCAAGCAATCCTATCCATCCATCCAACCTAGCATCTAACGGTCCAAAAAACCCTAGATAACCAGTTTCAAAAGGTGGCCTTAAGCCTTACACAAAGTTCTTACACAAGTTAAAAATCTTAAAAGAAAACAAGAAAGTAAACTAATAAGGACAATGATTAATTAAACATGGAGTAAACTCTTTTGGAAGCTTCAAGGGGGTTTGGCCAAGCTTATGCAAGAGTAGTAGAGCAACAAAAAGAGCCTTGTGGATGTCTTGGTTAAATTAGGAAGGGTGAAAGCGACTTGAAAGCGACCCTTGTACTTGCCATTGCAAACCGTGTAGCCAAAGGTCCACCGGTTTTGTTCTTTGCCTTTCTCTATGATTATCACCTTCCCAAGACATAAGCTATTGGACAAAAATACTCTAAACTCCTCATGGAAGATTTCTAGGCCGGAAAAGGACCCATGTGCTTAGACGGATTCCGATTTGGACCCCATTTCGGATAAGGGACCAAAATCGGATACAAGCATGCCTAAGGTGACTCGTTGTGCTTCAGGTACCTCCCAAGTCGGCCGGGTAGCCCACCACCTCTCGAAAACCTCGACAAGCTCGGAGTTTCGAAAAACACTCTCACACTCTCTTAGACGAGAGTGCCTTGAGCGGGCACCTTTTGTTGGCGGCCCATTTGCCTCATAAGCCTTTCCGAATTAATGAAGAAAGCAACCTTCAAGCCCACAACCATCAAAGAGCAAGAATCAGCGGCCGAAACTGAAGGGTAATATCCGTATAAAACCCATAATTTGAAGGATTATAACGCAAATTTAATACGTGATTTATAGTCATAAACGAAAACAACAATGAAACGATAAAGATAAGAATTAACCTTCGGTCCTAGTGCAAATTGGCAATGAGAGATCAAAGTAGATCTCCTCCTAAATGATGCACCCAAGATCGTCCGAGAAATGCCCTTGTGCTAGAAAGAATCCTCTAATTGCCTTGCAATATTGAGAGGATTGTTTTGTGAGTTTTCGTTGGATGAGAGATCCGAATTTTTGAGAGGCAATTTTCTCAAAACCCTAAAATTTTGTGAGAAATGAATTAGGTTACAAAAGAGAGGAGAACCTCTCTTTTGTTCTCTCTCTCAACCGGCCGGCCATGGGCTCTCTTGGGAAGTGGGCTTCCACTTCCTTTTAGTTTTAGCTCATGGTCTGGTTCGCAAATCGCTAAAATGTATATGACGCGGTTTTGTTATAAATCGTCATCGGTTATCGGTTATTAAAGCATCAACTAATAATACGGATTAGTTGAAACATTAATACATGTCCGACAAAGACGATATTGTATAATTATATTCAATATACATTTAATTAAATATAAAATGCTTATATTCAATTTACGAATTAACTGCTTAATTCGCTTTAGCCATTATTATTTAATCCGTATTAAATAAAATATCTCAACATCACATTTTGACTAATTATTAGTCAAATTACTCGACTAATGGTTAGTCAAATTTGGCATCTACATGATGTATTTTCATACCGTCACATCTCTCAAACGTATCCTATAGGTGTGACTTTTAGGGACCAGTTGATCACCGCCATCCGTATGACAATAACGTCAAACTTATCTAGCAAGCCAACCGTTATTGATAAACGTGGACCAACGGATTATGATACAAAAGTATACCCTTTGATCCTTTTAGAGATTTATAAGTCCTTGCACTAATTGTAAAGGACACCAGCCATAACAAGCTCCCACTTGTCCGTACAAGTGTATGTGCAATGACGTTATCCGCACTAACCGGAGGACACAAGCTCCAACAAACTCCCACTTGTCCGTACAAGTGTATGTGCGATAACCGATTCTCATATTCATTTAAAATTTCTCCCACTCAATGTAAAACAATTTGCAGATCCGGATCCGCAAAGGTCGTATTTTACAATCGATCCGTATCTAGAGTGGTTTCCCCGACTAGAGAGTAACTTAAGCGATAAAACGATTCGTATTCGAGCATGGCCATGCATTTCGATTCTGACTCCTCGAGTGGCCCCGAGAAATATCGAGTACCGATAAAGGCTGAATATTTCCTTCAACTCGAACTCCTTCCGATCTAAGCACAAAGCATGAAATGACCGAAACAATCTACTTGGCCCCCTGTTACGGATGACCGTGAGAAAGAAACCAAAGTCACCCAAAAGTCGCCTTAGTCTCAAGAGAGCGGTCGATAGTCAAAAGAATCGACTCTTAGGATCACCATGGAGGTCCTATCCACGACCGGGCACCGAATGTTGGAAAACATTTAGGACTCCACGTTGATGTCACAATTGTGTCCTACGAGATATCCGTATAACCCGCTTCTGTGATTGGTCAGTCAACCTGTTGACTTATGGCTCGTTGAACCCACCATCAACCAACGTCACAAAATAATTACCTTGAGTTATCAGCTCACGTGGGTAATTAAGGACCATAAAATATAATGTTTGTTCAGTTCACTTTGTGGTGTTAAAAAATGTCATACAAAACCACATGAAAAACAAAATATATATAAATATCAAAACGATGATGTCGTATAGAGTACAAAAGAGAATGAATCTAATCCATAAAAGAGTACTACAACTTAGGAACACGTTTAATTCCCATGGAATTAACATGCCCTTCATGCTTATCTTGTCGTAATGGTTTAGTGAGAGGATCTGCTATGTTATCATCTGTAGCAATCTTTTCTATCACTACTTCCTTTTGCTCCACGTAATCTCGGATTAGATGAGCTTTCCATTGTACATGTCTAGACTTGTTGCTAGACTTTGGCTCCTTAGCTTGGAAGATGGCACCTCTATTATCGCAATAGATGGTGATCGGGTCATTCGAACTAGGCACTACAGATAGTCCATGTAAGAATTGACGCATCCATATCGCTTCCTTTGTAGCTTCAGACGCGGCATAGTACTCGGACTCGGTCGTAGAATCTCTGTAACAGATTTGTTTGGAACTCTTCCGGTGATCGTCTGCGCCATTAAGAGTAAAAACGAATCCAGACCGAGATTTCGAGTCATCACGATCCGCTTGGAAGCTAGCATCTGCAGAATCGGTTGCGCATAGCTTTTGATCGCCTCCATAAGTCAATGCCCAATCTTTAGTCCTCCGTAGGTACTTAAGAATGTTCTTGACACCATCCAATGTGGTTCACCTGGATCTTTGTTGGAATCGACTTGTCATACTCAATGCATATGCCACGTCCGGACGTGTGCATATCATGGCATACATGATTGATCCTATAGCCGAGGCATAAGGAATCCGTGTCATGCGCTCTTTCTCTTCCGGTGTCTCTGGTGACTGAGACTTGCTCAAATGCACCCCTGGAGCCATAGGAAGAAACCCCTTCTTGGAGTTAGTCATCTTTGAATCTCTCTAGGACTTTGTCTATGTAAGACTCTGATCGAGAGATAACATCCGTCGTGATCTATCTCGATAGATACGGATGCCTAGAATTCTTTGTGCCTCTCCCGGATCTTTCATCTGGAAATGGTTTTTCAACCATACTTTCACCGAAGTTAAGAGAGGTATGTCATTCCCAATCAGGAGTATGTCATCGACATACAATATTGGGAAGACAATCTTGCTCCCACTTGACTTGATATAAAGACATGGTTCCTCGACCGATCGAGTAAATCCATTTTCTTTAATCACTTGGTCGAAGCGATGATTCCAACTCCGAGATGCTTGCTTAAGTCCATAAATGGAACGCTTAAGCTTGCACACTTTCTTAGGATGTTGTGGATCGATGAAACCTTCGGGTTGTACCATGTACAACTCTTCCTCCAAAAAGCCGTTTAAGAAGGCGGTTTTCACATCCATTTGCCAAATTTCATAGTCATGAAAAGCGGCAATCGCTAAGATAATCCGAATGGAACGCAACATGACTACGGGTGCAAAAATTTCATCGTAGTGCAAACCTGGCACTTGGGTGAAACCTTTAGCAACTAGTCGTGCTTTATAGATATCTTGTTGACCTTCCACAGAATGCTTTATCTTGTAAAGCCATTTGCATTGAAGGGGACGAACCTTAGCAGGTAAGTCAACAAGATCCCATACGTTGTTCTCATACATAGAGTCCATCTCGGATTGCATGGCCTCAAGCCATAGCTTTGAGTCGGAACTAGTCATGGCACCTTTATAGGTTGCGGGTTCACTACTCGTTAAGAGTAGAACGTCATCTATATCATGTTCCTCGACCATACCAATGTATCATGCGGAGGAATAGAGACTCTTCCCGACCTCCTAGGTTCCTCAGGAATATTCACCGCAGCCTGGATTGAAGGAATAGGTTCCTCCAATGGTTGCTCGGTATTTGGTTCTGGAATCTCCGACAGGTCGAAGGTTCTATCACTCTTTGCATTCTCGAGAAATTCCTTCTCTAAGAATGTCGCACTAGCCGCAACAAAAACACGTTGTTCGGTTGGCGAATAAAAGTAATGACCAAGTGTTCCTTTAGGATAACCTATAAAGTATGTCTTGACCGATCGCGGGCCGAGCTTATCCTCGTGTCTCCACTTGACATAAGCCTCGCAGCCCCAAACCCGTATAAAGGACAAGTTAGGGACCGTTCCCTTCCATAGCTCATATGGAGTCTTGTCAACATGACTTTAGACGGACTTGATTAAGTATTAGAGCGGTGACGAGAAGAGCATAACCCCACAATGAGTCGGGCAACACGGTGTGACTCATCATGGATCGAACCATATCAAGTAGTGTTCGATTTCTCCGTTCGGACACACCATTCAATTGAGGTGTTCGGTGGAGTTAAGCGTAGGGCAATCCCACGAGTCTTTAAGGTGTTGATCAAACTCGTGAGAAAGATACTCACCACCATGATCCGAACGCAGTGTTTTAATCTTTCTACCCAATAGGTTCTGTACCCTATTCTGGTATTCCTTGAATTTCTCAAAGGATTCACTTTTGTGCTTCATTAAGTAGACATAGCCATATCTACTTAAATCCTCCGTGAAAGTGATGAAATACCTATAGCCTTCTCGTGCGGTGATTGACATAGGACCACATACATCCGTGTGTATGAGTCCTAATAGGTCGCCAGCGCGCATTCCAACACCTTTGAAGGAAATCCGAGTCATCTTACCGATGAGACATGATTCACACGTGCCAAATGATTGAAAATCAAAGGCCGAGATAGCTCCATTCTTTATGAGCTGTTTTACGCGTTTCTCATTAATGTGTCCCATACGGCAGTGCCATAGATACGTTTGATCTTTGTCACCAACCTTTAACTTTTTATTCATTACGTGTAATATTTCGGTGGTCTGATCTAAAACATAAATTCCGTTCATGGAAACTGCCTTGCCATAAATCATATCGTGTAAAGAGAAGATGCAAGTATTATTCTCTATTACAAATGAAAAACCAAGTTTGTCAAGTTTAGAAACTGAAATAATGTTTTTCGAAAGACTGGGTACATAATAGCAGTTATATAAAAATAACTCAAATCCGCTAGGAAGCTGGATCACATATGTACCCCTTGAGACGGCAGCCACTCGTGCTCCATTCCCAACACGCAGGTCCACCTCACCCTTTACGAGGGGTTCGATGTTTCGGAGCCCCTGCACATGATTACACAGATGAGAACCACAACCAGTATCAAGTACCCAAGTTCCGTAACTTGCGTGGTTATCTCAATCATATGAATAAAAGTAGAAGAAGAAGACATACCAACAGGTTTAACACGACCTGCCTTTAAGTCCTCATGATAAACAGGACATGTACTCCTCCAATGCCCAGTCTTGTGGCAATGATGGCATTCCATGTTTTCATTCTTGCTCTTTGTCGCGCCTGATGAGGTGCTCGACTCACCAGGCCCACTCTTACCTGGACCCGACTTCTTGAACTTCGGTTTACCCCCTCGCTAGGTTTGCTCGAGCTTTGCTCTTACCCTTTCCCTTGTTTGTCAACGAGAACATCCTGTTTACTGAGCTCCCACTTTGAACTTCATGTCCTTCTCGGTGCATGCGAGAAGGAGTGCGATTCATGGGGACTTTTCTTCAGATCATTCATATAATAATTCGCTCTAAATTGCGAAAAACCATCGTGGAGTGAGTGAAGCATGCGGTCAATAACAATATTCTCGCTGATCTTACAATCAAGCGTCTCCAGCTTCTCGACATTCTCAATCATGCTGAGAATGTGTGGGCTAACTGGTTGGCCCTTCTGGAGTCTCGCATCAAAGAAGCGAGTGGTATGCTCATAGGTCACGATTCTCGGTGCTTTCGAGAATTCCTTGGTGAGCGTGGTGAAAATCTTGTTTGCACCTTGGGCTATGAAGCGTTTCTGCAAATTGGATTCCATTGCAAAAATGAGTACGTTTTTAATCGCACCCGCTTCCATGACGAAATCGTTATATGTAGCGATCTCGTTAGCTCCAGCCGTGGGGCCTGGGTTTGACGGCATGGGCTCAAGCAGAAATTTGAGCTTCCCGTCAGCAGCGGTAGCATTCCGTAATCGCCTCCATCCCGCGAAGTTTGATCCATCATTCTTGATCGAGTTGACTGATTCATCTGATTCATGAAGATCCGAAGCCAGGACTCACGGTCCAATGTGGCACTTGGCATTGGGTCGTTCAAATGACTAGCCATATTGTTATTAGCAGTTTATGTGAACGTGATCTACACTGAAAAAGAAAGAAAAACAAAAACGAAATAAGCAACTCATCGAGGTGATTTAAGTCTATTAAAATTCATTTTAATCGTGTAGACTCATTGCACTTGTATAATTGATCTCCCTCAAGAATTATACAAGTGATCCCAAGACTCAATTTCCGTAAATTGATAAGCCAACTGTTTAGCTAGTTCTTCTGTAAAAACTCTTGGTCGATAGATTTCCGTAAATCCTATCTATAGTCCACCATAATCACAGGATCGTACGAGTGACCATAGTGTTGAGATAAAATAGGTCAATCGGTTCCAACTTACCCGACGTAGAAGGGGTCATATTATGCCTACCGATGAAGAAGGGATTCATTGGAGTTTGACCTATAAAGACCGTTCTCAATTTTTGTTTATACGAGGAAGATCCCATCAACTAAGTTTCAATTCATTTTAAGTGAACGAATAACTAGCAACTGCGTGAATGAATTAATTTAGATGATGGCTTAAATCGTGTGACATACGAATGTCATAGAAAACTAACGCGTGACCTCTATATGAGTCAGTTTTCATGCAATTATTAGGTGGTTTGGTTTTTAGGCGGAATATGATGCATACTATCATTACGATAAAATAAATAAATGAATGCGATACGTAAATAAAATTCCTAGTGTGGCCTATCCTAGTAAAAAGAACATGATACAACTTTGGAATCCACCGTTGGACCCGAAAAGCTTGTCTTGATGTTCCATCTTTGTCCATGCAGCGGGAGTGAGCATCCGATCTCCTTCTTTAGTCTTCTCAAAATTACAATTAAAATTTACAAAATATAAACCTATTTACATTCTAAATAAAAACTGTAATTAAAAGACATAAAAGGAGATACGAGATCTTAAAATACAACCAAGACCGTGTTCCATCATTACGGTAACATGTTCTACTAAGGCCACACTAAGTTACAACCGTTTGCAAAAATAAATAAATACGTAATTAAAAACATTCAAAATAATCAAAAACGATAAATAAAATGCATCAACTAAATTAAATTTATTCGTGACATAATTCCGTAATTATGTTAAATTATCCAAACCACCAAAGATAATTAAAATTATGTGACAAAACCGCCTCATCAACTTAATTTTAATTCATGATAATCCGTTACTTTAAATCGTTTTAAAGTAACTAAATTGTTCGTGGGTGAACCGTTTCACTATCAAGCGAGTGCATAAATCCGTATTATGCAAATATAGGCCGAAATTTTTTTTTTTTTTTTTTTTAAATTTCTGCTTATACCGAGAGCAAAACAAAAAAAAACAAAACATAAAAATTTTTTTTTTTTCTGTTCTTCACGGCCAAACCGTGAAAGACCCATTTTTTTTTTTTTTTCTTTTCTTGCTGCTCAATGCCGTGAGCAAGAGAAAAAAAATATCAACTGCTTAAAAAAAACCGTAAGCAACATCATCCGACACAAAATCGATTTGACATGATCTTCACATATTGTTGTAATTATCGTTTAAAACAACAATTCGCAAAGAACAAATCGAAAACAAAACAAAACAAAAGATCGACAATGCTACCGTGTAAACTGGACACGGTTCCCAAAGCAAAACAGGCCGAGACACAAAAAGCCACACGGTTTGATAAAAACCAATTGTTATATCACTTAATCCGTATAGAAATGAAATAGCAATTGATATATCTTTAACATATTACATTGAATATCGATTACAAAATAATATGCAAAGATCAAAATCGAAAACAAAAGGCACGGAATTCAAGAAAATAGCCGTGTAAAAATTAGACACGGTTTCCAAGAAAGATCAGCCGTGCAAAAAAAAATTTTTAGCCGTGAAAAATTTTCAGCCGTGTGGATTTATGCAACAAAAAAAAATTATCGATCCATTTCGTTTGATGAAAATCACATAGAAAAATTTACGTGGCCTCTCTCTGATACCACTTGAAGGGTAATATCCGTATAAAACCCATAATTTGAAGGATTATAACGCAAATTTAATACGTGATTTATAGTCATAAATGAAAACAACAATGAAACGATAAAGATAAGAATTAATCTTCGGTCCTAGTGCAAATTGGCAATGAGAGATCAAAGTAGATCTCCTCCTAAATGATGCACCCAAGATCGTCCGAGAAATGCCCTTGTGCTAGAAAGAATCCTCTAATTGCCTTGCAATATTGAGAGGATTGTTTTGTGAGTTTTCGTTGGATGAGAGATCCGAATTTTTGAGAGGCAATTTTCTCAAAACCCTAAAATTTTGTGAGAAATGAATTAGGTTACAAAAGAGAGGAGAACCTCTCTTTTGTTCTCTCTCAACCGGCCGGCCATGGGCTCTCTTGGGAAGTGGGCTTCCACTTCCTTTTAGTTTTAGCTCATGGTCTGGTTCGCAAATCGCTAAAATGTATATGACGCGGTTTTGTTATAAATCGTCATCGGTTATCGGTTATTAAAGCATCAACTAATAATACGGATTAGTTGAAACATTAATACATGTCCGACAAAGACGATATTGTATAATTATATTCAATATACATTTAATTAAATATAAAATGCTTATATTCAATTTACGAATTAACTGCTTAATTCGCTTTAGCCATTATTATTTAATCCGTATTAAATAAAATATCTCAACATCACATTTTGACTAATTATTAGTCAAATAACTCAGACTAACTGGTTAGTCAAATTTGGCATCTACATGACTGTATTTTCATACCGTCACATCTCTCAAACGTATCCTATAGGTGTGACTTTTAGAGACCAGTTGATCACCGCCATCTGTATGACAATAACGTCAAACTTATCTAGCAAGCCAATCGTTATTGATAAACGTGGACCAACTGATTATGATACAAAAGTATACCCTTTGATCCTTTTAGAGATTTATAAGTCCTTGCACTAACTGTAAAGGACACCAGCCCCAACAGAAACGTGCAACCCCATAAAGGACCTCATGTGCCACTGTAGATACCCAGTATCTGCTGAGACTCCAACAAAACACCCGATGATTATCGGACTACAACATGTTTTGGAATCACGGCGTTTGATCGACAGTTTGTGTACAACTTTACGTCGAAAAACTTAAAACGATTTCGAAAATAATTTTTTTTAAAACATTTCAAAAATACCTGGAGTGTTTAATGCATGACGACGGGGTCGCAATGACACTAACTAGAGTCAAAACCGACACCGGACCAAAAACCGACTCAAAAATTCAAATCCCGACTCCAACAACGAGTCAAACCGAGTCAACCACCAAAAACAAAACTTTTCAAACCTTCTACCTTATGTTTTCCCGGATTCATGTTGGTCAAGTACCAAACATGTGACTACAAAACCTAGGATAGAACAAATCATGATTGCGTTTGTTGTGAAAGTGATAACAAACTCGAAGAACCGCGACGTGGCTCGCGTCTCTTTGAGCAGCCCAAGTGGCCACGTCGCTCAAAACTCACACAACCACTCATTCTCCTATAAATACCTCTCAAATGCCCCCCATTTGAGACTTACGCGAGTGTCCGCCCCCTCTTTTCTCACTTAAAATTCTCGATTCGACATCTTAAGTCACAACCCGACGCGTATTTACGACCTACCGATCGTAAATACAAGCCTTACACATTTTTTGGTACCGTCATCGTGCATTAAATCACTTGACCGACCACTTCGACCACTACAACGTCACTAACATTCAAACACTCTTTCTACTTACCAAAACAGTTTTAAACCGAGTTTTTTCCGATCAAACGAGTTGGTACACTTACGTCGGTCACTCGCCATAACCAAACATGTAAGTATGAGGGTGTAAAAATCCTCTTTTATTATGTTTTCATTTGTTTCATGACTATAACATGCTAAAATGTGCATAACATGAACCAACACATGGAATAAACGAGCCAAAACTGATTTTTGGCCTGAGACAGAAGCCCCTTAGGTCGCTAGCTTGCCCGCGCCTTAATGGGGTGTTCAGACCAGAGATCAACCGTGTTTGTTCTCGTCATTTCCCTTTAATTCATTTTCATATTTGTAATCGGTTTTCACCATTTCAAATATCTTCGAACCCTTTTTATTTTATTTCATTTGTTTTAACCATAAAACATTTTTCACCCTTGGTTCCTCATACCATGATGGTTAAATCCGTGTTTCGGTGATAATATTTGGTTAATGACATTTAAAAGGTATTTTAAAACCTTTTATTTCATTTCTTTACGAGGCGACAAATCCCGGCACCATTGTCGCAAGGCGTTCTCAAAAGCATCCATGAAATATTTTTGTGGAAGAAGAAGAGGTTTTGTAGAGATGATTTTGTGTTTTGGATGATGAAACAATGAAGCGCAAACGTCCCTATTTATACAAAATGATCAGCGCATTTTTCAGAAAAAGGGGAGAGCCGGCTTCCATCGCCAGGCTGCTCGCGCCTCTTTGGACCATCTCCAGGATTCCCGCTGTTGACTTGTCTCTTTCAACATGTGTTTTCTCCTGACACCTCAAACCTCCCGCCAAGAACCTCGCGCCTCTTCAGGATGATCCGGAACATTTTGTGTTTCCTCCCGCTCACATTTCCTTGTTTTCGCGTTTTACGAAATCCGACACGGTTTCCATGACGCAGCTTTAAACATACGGATTTTTCTTTCTTTTTTTTAGGGGGGAAGGGCTAGTCGCCCCGATCCATGATGGATCGTTTCCATGTCAGTCGAAATTCCAAAAATTTTTCGCTTTTTCGCAATTTGCAAAAAATCAAAACCGAAGATTGATAACACGACATCAATTTTCTTCAAAAATTCAAGCACTCACAAATTCGAGTCTTGACCTCAAAAATCAAATATACTCGCAAAAGTCCTCTTCTAAAATTCTTTCCTAACGGTTTGAGTTTGATTTTTTTCGAGTCAACTTTCAAAATTTCGATGCAATTTAATTCACGACACGAGTTAATTGATCAAATTTTCAAATCATTTCCTTTTGAATTCCGAACGTGACGATTTATCATGGAATTTTCAATTCATTTCAAAATTTCAAATTTTAATTTCAAGTCATCTTGGTTAATTTTTGATTTTCAATCAAATGCTTCTACGTGTTTACGTTTATGCGTATGTGCTATCAGTTACCTGTTTTCTACACTAACGATGCAGGAACTGATGCAAAGCAAAAGGAGAATCAACAGCCAACAGCGCTCCTTCGAAACACAACACAAAAAAGCCAAAATCACAAAATAAACCACAATCCAAAAACACATATATACAAACCGCCTCACGCAAAATGTAAATATGTACAGACAAGAGTCCAAGACACGGACAAACTACAAAACTACTCGACGTCTCCCGTTGGACCAGTCATGGTCTCATTAGGAGTCGCCGCCAATGCAGACACCACCACCTGCTCAGGCTCCCTCTCCGGAGAACTCTCCAGCGTCTCCTCCTCCATCACGACGCGAAGCTCCTGCGGCGCAGCCAACGGAGCCCTGAGGGAGGCAATCTCTGCGTCTCGACTCCGCAGCTCGTCCTCATGACACCTCAGCTCCTGGTCCCGACGAGTGATCCCCAACCCCTGGGCCTCGATCATCAACCTAGCTGCCTCCAACTCAGCACGGACCCGAGCAAGCTACGCCGGATCCGCAGCACTCTGCAAAACACAATAACAGATCCTCAAGATCTAAAAACATGAAATACAACACCAAATACACAAAAACAGCACACAAAATGTACCTGAAAAAGCCGAGCCTCCCTCGTAGCCAGGTCACCCGCAAGCACCCTCCAGCGGTTAGCCATCAACCACAAGTTCTGGTGACTAACAGTCGTCACCTACAAAACAAGAATGTCCTTCAATACAATGTAAGGCAAAGTATAATCGGAGAGAATGTTCAAGTCAGGAACTCACCCTCAGAATAATCAACCTCCACTCCATGCCGGCATCGGTGACCTCGGCCACCGCGGGCTCCGGTAAACGCAACTGAAGCTCCTCGCCACCCGGCCCCTGAAAAGTGGTCTCCGTCGGGAAAGCTGGGGGCTGAGTCCTCATCAGTGGGTCGACTCCCTGCCATTTGGATCCAAATCAAAAATGACAAACCCTCCTATCAAGAGAGGCAATGAAAACAAAAGAAAAGAGGAAAACATACCTCAATCGGGTACAAAGCAAGCCTCGACAACCAGAATGTGTCGTAGTCGGCGTCCCGCAGCAACAGCTCCTCACCTCCCCGACCGTGAAGGTGCTCCTCAACCTCGTTAGGGGTCGACTCCTGGAACAACACCCTAGGCGGGTCAACCGGCACGACGAAAGTCTCGATAAAGCACTGGCGAACTAAACGCTCACCCAGGTACCAGACCGGCTCAATCGCCATCTCCAAGTATAGACGCAGGGAGCTGCGAGGCCGCAAACGCTCCCTGATGGCAGCCGGTACACCCGTGTAGTACTCCCAAGGCCGCCCAACAAACTGCATTTAAAACAAAGCTATTCAGCTAACTGAGGGCTACATAAGCTACCTAGTCACCCTATCTCTATCTATCTATATAAGGGAGAAGGGGGAAGAGAACAAGAACTTACATCAGCAACCCGAAGCTTGTTCACGCGACGCCTGCAGTCCTCGTAAGTCGACTTAGTCGACTTCTTCCGAGCCACCGTCCAACCCCTCACAGCAGGGTAAGCCGAGGGAACACCGTCTGTAGTCCCCGGATGCAGAGGAGTGAAGTAAGCATACAACCAAGCCTGTAATCAAACACAACAAACACAAATCAGCCAATTTCTCAAAAATTGCCAAAATCAAAATCAAAATCAAACTCAAAAAAACTACCACAAAAAACTCGTACCTCAAAGATGAGGCCGGGACCAACCAGAGCAGGAGCACTACCAGCTCCCACTGTCTCCGGACGCACCGCAGCGTGCAAGTACGGGGTGAAACTCGCCAAACCGGGCGTAACCCAGTCAAACTGACCCAAAGTGTCAAGGTCGGTGAGAAGAGGAAGCACCTTGTCGCCAAAGTACGTGGCACCCAAGAAGTACCACACCCACAGCCGCGCCTCCTTCGCGTCGGCCTCAACCTCTGCCTCCGGGCTCGCCAACGGCACCGGAGCAACACCTGCCACCCTCTCAGTGAAGTGGTCCTTCACATACGAACTCGCAATCAGGTACGGAGTGACGTCGGAAGGCTCCGGCAAAGCACTACCGATCAAAGCAGTAA
Source organism: Silene latifolia (assembly GCF_048544455.1). Classification (NCBI taxonomy): domain Eukaryota; kingdom Viridiplantae; phylum Streptophyta; class Magnoliopsida; order Caryophyllales; family Caryophyllaceae; genus Silene; species Silene latifolia. The sequence continues at coordinate 90,266,023 of NC_133528.1, forward strand.
CCGCAGGAGAGGACACTCTCTCCGGCGTCGCGGTAAACTCAATGGGCAGCTCACCGCAGGGAAAGCCGGATACCATGGCGAAGTCCTCTAAAGTCACGCCGACCTCCCCAAACTCCATGTGGACGACGACGTCGTGTCCCAGTACCGATCCACCATAGCGCGGATCAAACACAGGTTCGCCCTAATCGAAGACCTGTGAATGTCCCGCCAAGCGGCCACCAACGACCCAAAAGCCGACCTCTCTATCAACGCCCTCGACCCAGCTCGGAGAACGTCTTAGAGACCCAAGCAGGTAGAAAAGCCCGAGAAAGTCCTCATGGTGCCGATCTCCTGAAATGAAAAACAGACAACGTCAGAATGCCTATTGATGCGTGTCTATAATATGATGTTTTACATCTTTATTTTCACGCATTTTATGTCTATTATTGGTAGTTATTTCTACTATTTTGCCCCATTTCGTCTACTTCCGCCTTTTTGTGTAATATTGCAGATTATTGCGGAATTGAGTAGATAACGAGCCAAATTCGTCCCTAAGTGTTTAGCATAGGATTTTACATGAAAGGGAATGCTTGAGAGATGAACTTGGTGCGCATTTCAGGGCCTGAAGATAGCAAAAGCATGGGTGCGTACGAGTTTAACAAGCAAAGAAGCACCTCACGACATTGCAGCCTGCTTCAGATGGCTATATCTCGAGTTCTGGAGCAGATAATCGATTGATTCTAATTGGAGGTGGAAGCTTATCCTCTTAGCTTTCCAACGCCGCATAGAACGCTTGATTTGACCCAGGAACGAAGAAATGGCAGCTGTTTTAAGATCGGTGCGCGCTGCAGAATTCGTCAGAATGCACTACTGTACAGCACCTTTGGTCGATCGACTGATGCTTATGGTCGATCGACCAGAGCGCGATAATCAGAAGCTCCTGTACTGCGCAAGTTGGTCGATCGACTGATGCTTATGGTCGATCGACTGAACAACGGGTCTGACGCAAAATAAAAGATCGAGATTTAGCTTAAGCCCATCGTATATTAGGTTTAGGAATAAGGGTTGCGTGATATTCCTATATAACGTAGCTTTAGTTTTCAGAATAAGCATTCAGTTTTCATTAGTTTTAGTTCATAAAATTTATTAGGGTTCTTGTGTTATTTCATATTCAATACAATAAAGTTCCTTCCGCTTTCAGTTTTGGGATCTTTCTCTGCGATTCCTCTTCGGTATTCTTCTGTTCAGTATCATTCTTTATTTCATTCATAGTATAGGAATTGCTAGAATAGTCTCCCGAAAGCCTATTTATCGTTTTATGCTAATTGTCTATTTCGTCGTTTCAATCATGAATTCTTCTGTTTTATTAGTAAATTTTATTGTTGTTGTTATTCCTAGCATGAGTAGCTAAATTCATTGTGCTAGGATGTAGGGGATCTATAGCGTAGATGGCGTAGAATTAGGCGACCTGAATTAGGCATTGGTCGATCGACTGGTTTCTCTGGTCGATCGACTGTGCCAGTTGGTCGATCGACTGCCTATAGTGGTCGATCGACTGACGCGTGTATGATTAGCACCGTTTTTAATTTATTAATTGCAATATTTGATAACGAGACCGAGAGGCTATTTGTTAAATGCTTAGTATTGACCAACCCATTAAGATCGAGAGACAGGGGAGGGAAATAATTAATGAATTAGAACGACTAAATTGCTAAGATCGAAAGACAGGTAATTTAGGCTTTAAGAATCACTTTTCAGTGCGAGAGCTAGCATTAGTGAGACTTAGGGGCTAGTAGCATAGGCCGAAAGATGCTACTGGTTAACTTGGACTGAGAGGACTTGTTATTTACCCATCTACATGACTTTATTTCAGACTTACCTAGGATTTTGTGCCATCGCAGCTATAGTGAACCGACCGTCTTAGCATTTCTTTTATATTTGATTTAATCCAGTTTCTTTAGTTTACTTTTGATTTCATTGCCATTAGTATTAGACCAATTCAACTCAACCCCCCTTACTTGTTACTTCTGGACTGAAATATAGAACAACTGAAATTCCCTTCCTCCCTGTGGTTCGACTCGTGCTACCACTAGCTTCTGTTAGTTTAGCTCGGAATTACAAATTTTATTTTTGATACTATACGACGGTATCAAATTTTGGCGCCGTTGCCGGGGAGGTAGCGCTAGTTTTAGTTTTTTTTTTTTTTTATTTTAGTCTGTCTTTAGCCTCAAGGGATTTATTCCTTGAGGCAGTTCTCATCTTTTTCCTTTAGTTTTGTCTTTATAGGTCTTTCAGGTCCTATCTAAGCAGGATTTTGGAAGGAGAACATCAAAGGGAAGGCTTGAGTACCTTTGATTATCCCACGAAGATGTCAAACGTCTCCAGAATTGTAGCACAATTTGAAGCTCAGAATGCAAAATCTGACAAGCTGGAGAGTAGACAGTCGCGGAAAGCAAGTGTAGAGATGAGTACTGTTGTGGCACTTGAGGCTTCTGTTAATGCTCAATCTGAAAAGCTTGAGGTGGCACAATTGAAGCAAGGAAATTCAGAGCAGAATGCTTCGGTTCATGGCACCAATGAGATTGCGGAGTTGAGAACGGCAGTCCAAGCTCTTATGGCTCATATGGTGAAAATTGAAAGCCAAATAACAATCTTAGCGGCTAATCAGCAAGGAAAGGATTCGGGAAATATGGAGAAGCTTATTAAAATTTCTGATGCGGAAAGAGACCACGTTTCCAGTGCTCATAGTCGATCGACCAACACCACCGGTCGACCGACCAGTATGCCGGTACAGAATGCAAAACCATCATTTGATTTGCAAGATTCGACAGCTAATGATGATGTGACGAAGGTTTTGAACATGCGCAAGTTCGATATTGTCGATTTACGTAATACTTCGGCCCGAGTTATTGACGGGTCGTTCATAGAGCGAGCCATGAAGTCGCTTCCACGTGTTGATAAGGACAAGGTCCTTAATTCAAAAGATGTTTCAAGGAAGGAAGTAGAAGAGCGGGCCAAGTTGTCAGTAAAGCCTCCATTTCCTGAGCGGCTCCAGAAATCGGAAGATGAGGTACACTATCGAATGCATATTGATGATGTCCCATTTTTTATTCCTACCCTTATTTCTGCTCTAACACCTCCGCCCCAGATTGGGAGCAAGATGGAGGAAGATTTTTCTTTGTTTTGATTTGTTTTGTTTGGTTTGGGGAAGAAAGAGCCACCTGATCTTCCAGCTTTGAAGAAGTCAGAGCGAGGCATGGAGTATGATCTGGAGTTCGATGAGCCGGACGATACTAGAGCATGGAGGGCTAGAGCCGCTGACGATCCATTGAGTTACCTAGATGATGGAGATGGGTGGTCTCCATCTGCTGAGATTAGAATTGCTGAGGCGACTGCATCTAGCCAAAGGCCATGGTTGGAGTTATCCCGCAGTTTCCGCGGATAAACACTTTCACATTTTATTGCTTGAGTTTTAAGACAATTCTTTTTATTGCATTTGTTAGACTATTTACTGTTTTTTAGTGTGCGCGAGACTTCGCTTTTATTTGGTTTGCTTAGGACTTATTTATGCTTTAAACTGTTACTTTGGGTTTTGCGCAATTTTGGGCGCGTTATTATGTGCATTTGCAGGTTTATAGACGACATTGGCTCAATTTATTGAGTTAATTTGAAGTAAATCAGAACTTACAGCAGGCTTTCCAGTCGATCGACTGCCTCCTATGGTCGATCGACTGAGCTGCGAATTCCAGGAGATTCTGTTCCTGTTCATTCTGGTCGATCGACTGGGTGATGTGGTCGATCGACCATGTTCGCTGCTGTACCTGTTCACAACCTTTCCCCTGCTGTGTCTGGTCGTTTTGCGGAATCGAGGGAGTCTTTTCTCCACTTTATTCTCAGCTTAATTCCTGTTTTCTTCCGTTTCTTCATTTTAGCATATAATTTTACCGTCCCAATTTTGTTTTCTCGTTTTACGCGTGGTATGTTTTGCTTCTTTTCAGGTACCTATGGTAGCACTGCTGGCTACTGAAACCTCCTAGCTCACGCTGGTTTGGGGAGGTTTCCTTTTGCGCTTAAAATCTTGTAAGTTTCCGAGTCCCAATTTCATGTCTTATTTAGTTTCTTGTCGCAAAATCCCAATTTCCTTTGCTTATTTATACACATGATTTTGCACAATGGGGACATTGTGTGATTTGGTTTGGGGAAGGGTTTTGCGTTGCATTTCATTCTGTTTTGCATTCACATTTACATTTTTGTCTTGCATTGTTTTTTTTTTCCATATATACAAAATTTCAAAAAAAAATTAAATTAGAAAAAATCTCAAAATTTCAAAAATATCACGTTTAATTTTGCATATTAGGTTGAGTCAGATTGGAGTATTCATTTCTGATAGTTGTCATTTGCTTATACCCTGCATTTTATCACATCTTTTAGCAAAAGTTTTTGGAATATCTCGAATTTCGTTTCAAAATTTGTTGAACAATTAGACTTGACTTGAAATTTTGGCAAACTACAAAACTTTCTAAGGAATTAGAGCTTTATAAACTGGTGTCATTCATGACCAGTTTCATTTAGGATTGTGAGTAGTTACTCCCTTCATATCGTGTAACATCAATTTGCACAAGTATGAAATTTAATTGCTTTTTGCCTGCATACATTCGGGTTAGTGGTTGGTATTGCATGTTTGGAGAATGCTTGCGAAAATCCCTTTTATTCGTTTTACCCATTAGCTTCACATTAGCCAAAAATTGCCAGTTGACCCTTTAGCTACAATCCATAAACTAAGCCTACCCTTTGCTGAGCTAGTTTAGTAGTTTTAGTGGTAATCGTTGTATTGTAACAATTTTGGCTCGATTTGCACTCTATGAAGTTGGTAATGAATGAAGGAGAAAAGAAAAATGAAAATTGAAAAAATGGTGACTGCCGAAAAAAAAAATGGAAAAAAAGAAAACAAAAGAAAAAGAAACTGCAAAGAAGAAAAAAAAAAAGAAAAAAGTTTACTCCTATGTTTGCTTTATATTTTATGAGGAGTGTTATTTGGATTAGTGAAGTGTTTGCCTAATTCATTAAGGCATTTGAGCTTATTTCATTAAGTTAGAAGTGGATGTATTTATTCGGTCTGTTAGGATGCTAGCTTGGCTATTTCCCTCTCATTCCCATATTGTTTTGCCTCTTCTTACCCATAGCCTCACTTATCCAAATCTTTGCAAGTTTTCGGCATGTGATGGACCCTGAATGGTTGGAATGTATGTGCACGGTAGCTAGAATTACTTATCATACTATATTGCATGCATGATCATGTTGGTTGAGTCTAGGTGAGCGACTTTTGTCTCTTTCTCTCTTACATATAAATTGCTTACCATTTGCTTTGTTGAGAGAAGAGTGACCCGGGAGAGTCCAATCTTGAAAGTCTTGCAAGGTCAAACGTTCAACATCTTTTTGGAATATGCATAAATTCGTTTGCGTGACATTGAGCTGTTAGTAGTTGATTCATATGCATTAAATTGGTTTAAGTAGACGATTTTCAGTTTGTCCATGTTTCGCTCCTTTCTATCTAGATTTAGTTTTGCATTTAGTTTGCTTGGGGACAAGCAAAGGTTTGGTTTGGGGAAGTTTGATGCGTGTCTATAATATGATGTTTTACATCTTTATTTTCACGCATTTTTTGTCTATTATTGGTAGTTATTTCTACTATTTTGCCCCATTTCGTCTACTTCCGCCTTTTTGTGTAATATTGCAGATTATTGCGGAATTGAGTAGATAACGAGCCAAATTCGTCCCTAAGTGTTTAGCATAGGATTTTACATGAAAGGGAATGCTTGAGAGATGAACTTGGTGCGCATTTAAAGGCCTGAAGATAGCAAAAGCATGGGTGCGTACGAGTTTAACAAGCAAAGAAGCACCTCACGACATTGCAGCCTGCTTCAGATGGCTATATCTCGAGTTCTAGAGCAGATAATCGATTGATTCCAATTGGAGGTGGAAGCTTATCCTCTTAGCTTTCGAACGCCGTGTAGAACGCCTGATTTGACCAAGGAACGAAGAAATGGCAGCTGTTTTAAGATCGGTGCGCGCTGTAGAATTCGTCAGAATGCACTACTGTACAGCACCTTTGGTCGATCGACTGATGCTTATGGTCGATCGACCAGAGCGCGATAATCAGAAGCTCCTGTACTGCGCAAGTTGGTCGATCGACTGATGCTTATGGTCGATCGACTGAACAACGGGTCTGACGCAAAATAAAAGATCGAGATTTAGCTTAAGCCCATCGTATATTAGGTTTAGGAATAAGGGTTGCGTGATACTCCTATATAACGTAGCTTTAGTTTTCAGAATAAGCATTCAGTTTTCATTAGTTTTAGTTCATAAAATTTATTAGGGTTCTTGTGTTATTTCATATTCAATACAATAAAGTTCCTTTCGCTTTCAGTTTTGGGATCTTTCTCTGCGATTCCTCTTCGGTATTCTTCTGTTAAGTTTCGTTCTTTATTTCATTCATAGTATAGGAATTGCTAGAATAGTCTCCCAAAAGCCTATTTATCGTTTTATGCTAATTGTATATTTCGTCGTTTCAATCATGAATTCTTCTGTTTTATTAGTAAATTTTATTGTTGTTGTTATTCCTAGCATGAGTAGCTAAATTCATTGTGCTAGGATGTAGGGGATCTATAGCGTAGATGGCGTAGAATTAGGCGACCTGAATTAGGCATTGGTCGATCGACTGGTTTCTCTGGTCGATCGACTGTGCCAGTTGGTCGATCGACTGCCTATAGTGGTCGATCGACTGACGCGTGTATGATTAGCACCGTTTTTAATTTATTAATTGCAATATTTGACAACGAGACCGAGAGGCTATTTGTTAAATGCTTAGTATTGACCAACCCATTAAGATCGAGAGACAGGGGAGGGAAATAATTAATGAATTAGAACGACTAAATTGCTATGATCGAAAGACAGGTAATTTAGGCTTTAAGAATCACTTTTCAGTGCGAGAGCTAGCATTAGTGAGACTTAGGGGCTAGTAGCATAGGCCGAAAGGAGCTACTGGTTAACTTGGACTGAGAGGACTTGTTATCTACCCATCTACATGACTTTATTTCAGACTTACCTAGGATTTTGTGCCATCGCAGCTATAGTGAACCGACCGTCTTAGCATTTCTTTTATATTTGATTTAATCCAGTTTCTTTAGTTTACTTTTGATTTCATTGCCATTAGTATTAGACCAATTCAACTCAACCCCCCTTACTTGTTACTTCTGGACTGAAATATAGAACAACTGAAATTCCCTTCCTCCCTGTGGTTCGACTCGTGCTACCACTAGCTTCTGTTAGTTTAGCTCGGAATTACAAATTTTATTTTTGATACTAAACGACGGTATCACCTATTTCGGCCCGACACTTCAAAAATGATGATAAAATTCAACCAGGGAATACGACTCACCATGCCCTCGTGAGCACGGGAAGAAAGGTGTCGGTCCAGTCGAAGCAACAACTGGCTACCGTCAAAACCCTCGGCCCACTCAGGAGCCGCCCGTAAAAGCAACCCCCGCGGGGCCGTAACTCGCCTGGCTCTCCAGCTCGCGACATCAGCATCGTCCTCGGCTGTCTCCGCTCTCCGCCTCTTATGACCGCGAGACTCAACGTGGTGGATAGGGCCCAACTCAACGACCCTGTTGACGTCCCGCAACGACCGCCTATTCGCCCGAGGACGTCGCTCCCTCGAAGAAACCCTCCTCCCGGAGGTACTCGCCTCAGCCCTAGTCTGAGCTCTACCGGTGCTCACAGCCCCAACAACGGGCTCCTCGCGCTCCTCGACGGCCCCTGAGGCCCCAACAGTTTGCTCAGGAGGTCTCTCCTCCTCAGTGACGTCCTCCATAACCACGGCAGGCGTGCTAACCGGAGTGCTAACAGGGCCCGACCCGAACAACTCCTCTAGAGTCCCGAACACTCTCCTAAAATAAAAAAACATCAGCCGGAATTTCGGCATTACGACGGCATGAAATGGATAAATCCAAAAACAAAAAACACAACCTGCAATGCAAAAGCAAGGCAAATCCCGCCCGAAATACCAACCAAACAAAACCATTCACAAAAAACACAAAAAATGACTCGCCCCTCTTTTCAAGCAAAAAACGAGTCAAAACCACAAAAACGGCATTTCAAGACCCATACAAGGTCCGCCAACAACCCAAAATACATTCCCGACACAATGGGGATTTTTCTACGGCTCAAAAAGGCAATTCATACGCTAATTTGAGCCCAAACCGGTCAAAAATTCAAAAAACGACCGCAAAAAGGCAAACGTGATTTTATCACGCCTCAAGGTGACCTAAATTACCAATAAGGTCCATTTCAAGGCAAACTGACTCAATTCAAGCCCAAACAGGCGCTTATTTGGTCAGACGTAATACCGTCGCAAAGGGCGAAAATCCAATTTTGCCCACAAACATCCAACGAAGGTCCTTAAATGGCAAATACGGGTTTTCCCAACTACAATGCAACCTAGTGGGACCCACTATCCAAGCAAATAAACTTGGCATTGTGAAATGAGACGGTTTCTCGCCTCACTCACGTTTTTCGAGCCTAGGGAGCGGGAACGGGGACAAAAATGCAAACTAAAAGCACCCCTATACTCCTAAACAGGTTTCTAACCTAATGCAAGCATCAATTTCACTCAAAATGGGCTCAATCAAAAACGCCCAATTCGATTTTTTTAGGGCAAAATTCGCCCTAATTCAATCAAGCTAAAAATCAACGAATTTGAATGGATTCAAGAGGAAATACTTACCTTGAGATGACATTGTTGATGAAGGCAAGAACTCGAACAAGCAAGAAGGTCCTCCAATGGTGATTTTCGCAGGGTTATGTCGAAAATGAAGAAGACGAGGTTATGGTTGATATGCGGCCTGACCTCGCGTCTTTTACAAAAAATAGGGAAGCCCCTTTGGTTCGCCAAGTGGCTCGCGCCTCAATCAGGCGTCCCTTGCTTTTTCAGCGAAATTTGGGCTTTAGCCCAATTTCCACATAACAAACTTCGAATTTCCATTTGACGATATTAAAGTTGTCATTTTTCTCAAAAAACAAATTGTGAAAATTCAAATTCACTATTTTCGGAAGCTTTAAACGACGGCACATAAACCGTCCCTCCAATCGAATGGTGAAAATTTAAATTCACTATTTTCGAGAATTTTCAAGCAAACGTCGATCAAAACCGCCAATTTCAAAAATAATGGTGAAATCAAAATTCACCATTTTCCTTCAAAATTTCGAAAATAATGGCGAAAATTCAAAAATCGCTATTTCTCCAAATTTTAGACGACGGCAATTAAAACCGTCATTTTCAAAATAATAGTTGGAATTTGAATTCCACTATTTCCATCAAATGTCAACGGCGGCACATAAACCGTCACTTCAATTAATAGTGAAGATTCCAAATTCACTATTTCCATCAAATGTCAACGGCGGCATATAAACCGTCACTTCAAACGCAATAGCAAACTCAAAATTTGTTATTTTCCTTCAAAAGTAAAACAAACGGCGATCAAAACTGCCACTTCAAGCTCAAAGAAGAACGACGAATGGTGAAGATGCCAAATTAACTATTCTTTCGAATACCAGCAGAGGGCTTCCTCGTGGGACCCGCTCGTTTCAAAAACAGTGATAGTGAGAATCCATACTCACTATTTCCCCAGCGACATCACGAGTTTGTTACTTTCAAAACAAGCCCATTCGACGCGGCTACTCCCATGGTCCATTAACCGACCGTACCATTGGCTGGCGAGCCTTTGTCCGCAACCTTTCAAGGACACATTCCGAAGATGCCTTGGGTACATTTTCTTATCGTTGGCTGGCGAGCCTTTGTCCTCAACCTTTCAAGGACACATCCCGAAGATGCCTCGGGTACATTTCCTTACCATGGCTGGCGAGCCTTTGTCCGCAACCTTTCAAGGACACATCCCGAAGATGCCTCGGGTACATTCCTTACCATGGCTGGCGAGCCTTTGTCCGCAACCTTTCAAGGACACATCCCGAAGATGCCTCGGGTACATTCCTTACCATGGCTGGCGAGCCTTTGTCCGCAACTATTCAAGGACAGATCCCGAAGATGCCTCGGATACATTTCCTTACCATCAGCTGGCGAGCCTTTGTCCGTAACCTTACAAGGACATATCCGAAGATGCCTCAGGTATGACTCCTTCTTATGGTTGGCGAGCCTTTGTACGTAATCTAACGGACTTTAAACGACCAACACGGATAGTCGACAGACTCTAAACTGTTCCCGACGACAGGTCCTTGACTCGTACCCTCAAGTCGCGTTGGCGTCGCCCTTCCCAACGGCAGGTCCTTGGCCCGAATCCTTTCGAGCCGCCTCGACGTCGCTTGGGTCTCTGGGTTGTAATCTTCGATTGACCTGGAGGCTCTTGTTTGACTTTCGCCCTGTCCAAGCCTCAGTCAAAGTGGGGGCTCTGTAGATACCCAGTATCTGATGAGACTCCAACAAACACCCGATGATTATCGGACTACAACATGTTTTGGAATCGCGGCGTTTGATCGACAGTTTGTGTACAACTTTACGTCGGAAAACTTAAAAGGATTTCGAAAATAAAACATTTCAAAACATTTCAAAAATACCTGGAGTGTTTAATGCATGACGACGGGGTCGCAATGACATTAACTAGAGTCAAAACCGACACCGGACCAAAAACCGACTCAAAAATTCAAATCCCGACTCCAACAACGAGTCAAACCAAGTCAACCACAAAAAACCAAACATTTCAAACCTTCTACCTTAAGTTTCCCGGATCGGTCAAGTACCAAACATGTGACTACAAAACCTAGGATAGAACAAATCATGATTGCTTTTGTTGTGAAAGTGACAACACAGCTCGAAGACCCGCGACGTGGCTCGCGCCTCTTTGAGCAGCCCAGGTGGCCACGTCGCTCAAAACTCACACAACCACTCATTCTCCTATAAATACCCCTCAAATGCCACCCATTTGAGACTTACGCGAGTGTCCGTCCCCTCTTTTCTCCCTTAAAATTCTCGACTCGACTTCTAAAGTCACAATCCGACGCGTATTTACAACCTACCGATCGTAAACACGAGCCTTACACATTGTTTGGTACCGTCATCGTGCATTAAACCACTTGACCGACCACTTCGACCACTACACCATCACTAAACTTTTAAGACACTCTTTTACTTACCAAAACGGTTTTAAACCGAGTTTTTTCCGATCAAACGAGTTATTACAATTACGTCGGTCACTCGCCATAACCAAACATGTAAGTATGAGGGTGTAAAAATCCTCTTTTATTGTGTTTTCATTTGTTTCATGACTCTAACATGCTAAAACATGCATAACATGAACCAAAACATGGAATAAACGAGCCAAAACTGATTTTTGGTCTGAGGCAGAAGCCCCTTAGGTCACCAACTGGCCCGCGCCTAAATGGGGTATTCAGACCAGAAATCAACCGTGTTTGTTCTTGTCATTTCCCTTAATCCATTCTTCATATTTGTAATCGGTTTTTTTACCATTTCAAGTATTTTCGGAACCTTTTTGTTTCATTTCACATGTTTTAACCATAAAGCATTTTTCACCCTTGGTTCTTCATACCATGACGGTTAAATCCGTGTTTCGGTGATAATATTTGGTTAATGACATTTAGAAGGTATTTTAAAGCCTTTTATTTCATTTCTTTACATTTTCAAACAAACATATTAGTCACCAACACAAAATCATCCTTGGTTCTACATACCATGCCGGATTTTAACACGGGTACGATGACGAGTATCGACTAATTACATTCAAATGGACTTAAAACAATTAGTCCATAATCATTTTTCAAAACTATTCATGTCCAGTTTGTCAAATCGAACCCGACACCGAATGTTATCAAATAATGATGATTATTGGAGTATAGTTCTTCAAATCAACAAATGCGGTCTAAACGACCCTTTCAAATCAAACTGGGTTCAAGTACCCATTTTCAACACGTTTTATAACGTTTTCTAAAAGGTCAGAACACGGCACATAAACCGTGGGCTAACCCGCGCCTAAACAGGCTCTCCATTTCTCATTTTCAAAACCAGAGGGAGGCCCCTTACACCGCCGGCTGGCTCGCGCCTCATATAGCCGTCTAGTACAGGGCCTGTTCCCTTCCAGCATTAGTCTAGGACGATCCCGACTCTGATTAACCCGGATATAGGATGGATTAGACGACTGTTCAAACCATATTTGCAAAATGCCTTACTAAGACAAATGGATCATGTTATGCACCCTAAACCTAATACGGTAAATGGATGTTTAATTTCCGTCTTGCATGCAAATCAACCATTAATCCAACTCGACATCTTATACTTGATACATGGATTAAATCAACCGACTTAGAAAACTCTCACATGTTAGGTTTAAATTATTGGATGCGCATTCATGCATTTAAACCGTTTTATCAACTTTTGCATTCAACCAACCAAGACCGATCAGTAGAGGCCGCTAAACACGGGCGGGATTGGGTGTCTGATTAAAGGGCTTCCTAATATGTACGAGAGTCATTCTAGAGACTTTGAATAGTGGACGACCTTATCCAGGGCGTATGAGAGTCATTCTAGAGATAGGATGCTAAAGAGGGACGATTTCCTTATCTTTAGTACATATGTCAAACGCTGCTTTGTGCTTCGATTTGACCGAGGTATAAAGTGCAATTCGAATGGGTTCCAGGCATCCCACAAATGCTTGGTGGCGACTCCGAACATCTCTAATCGTTTCGAGACCCTTACCGAGACGAAACCGACCGATCTCAAATGATCCGGTCGAAAGCACCTTTACGCCGCCGAGCGTGGCTTTCAAAAAGACCGCTGTATGTCCGCAGATCGAACCGGACCTGCAGGTGGGCCATGTCCACACGCTTTTGGAAGCCAATTATAGCCCTTAGATCTATCTTTTGCACATGTAATATGAGGCTCCTTGGGTCGATATAAACCATGGAGCATACTTGTAAAAGTCAGATTATATTTAAATATATGAGTGGTTTCTAAACCCTTGAATCCTCATGGCTTTGTGCTTGAGTTTCTTCTTTACTTAGTGCTTGAAGAGTGTTTGATTGATTATTTGCTGAGTTGATGGAATCATTCATCACAACCTCTATCTATTGGCTTTGTGCTTTTAGAAAGGACTATCTTGTTTTATTTCATTTCTTATCATTTTAAGAAAATTGCAACACAAAAAATAAAGTTTATTTCAAGTTCATTGTCTATTTATCCATGGTTTGGTTGCATATTTGATAAGCAATTCGCTGAAAATATTCACATCTATTTGTCACCTCCTAAAATTAGTCAAAATACAGTAGCATCCCCTAGAACTACAGTCCAGAGGTACTCAATCCTTTTCTTGACAAATTCGTTATTGTTTATTTAGATGATATACTTCTCTTCAGTAGGTGCATAGATGAGCATTTGCGTCATGTAAGGGCTGTTTTCGAGGTATTGAGGGCTCAAAAACTATATGGAAAGACTGAGAAGTACTCATTCCTGGTCGATGAGGTTATCTTTCTTGGATATGTCGTTTCCAAGTATGGGGTGTCCGTGGAAAAACTAAAGTAGAAGTTATTCGCTCCTAGCCACTACCTACCACTGTGACTGAGGCGGTACGATCATTTCATGGGTTAGCTTTATTTTATCGTCATTTTATTCGGAATTTTAGCACCATTATGAGTCCTACTACCGAGTGTTTGAAGAAGGGGTCGTTCGTTTGGGGGTATAGCAGCCCAACGAGCCTTCGAGGTGATCAAACATAAGCTATATGATGTACTGATTCTTACACTTCCTGATTTTTCAAACCATTTGAAGTTGAGTGCGATGTTAGTGGTGTCCAAATAGGGGATGTTCTAGTTCAGAAGAAGTGGCCCGTAGCTTATTTCTCCGAGAAATTAGGTGGAGCTCGCTGTAATTATTCGACTTACGATAAGGAATTATATGCTTGTTCGAGCCTTGGATCATTGGAGCCATTATTTGAGGCCGAATCATTTTATATTTCATTCTGATCATGAATACTTGAATTATATTAATGGGAAGCAAAAACTTTATCCACAACATGCTAAATGGGTCGAGTTTCTTCAATCGTTTCATCTCTCATCCAAATACATGGAGGCTAAAAGCAACGTGGTAGCTGATGCGTTATCTGGCAGGTATCGTTTGCTTACGACTCTTAGAGTAAGGCTACATTGTTTCGAGATGTTAAAAGAGTACTACTTGAATGATGCTGAATTGGGTGAGATATTCAAGGAGTGTGTAGCTGGTTCTTTCTAGGAGTACGTGTTGCAGGACGGGTTTCTTTTCAGGGGAAATCATTTGTGTGTGCCTAAACATCCTGTTTGGGAATTGCTAGTTTGTGAGGCTCAATGTGGTGGTCACTTTGGTATGCGGAAGACACTCGAGATCCTTAATGAACATTTCTATTGGCAAACAATGTTGGGAGATGTTCAGAATTTGTTGAGCAAGTGTGCTACTTGTCATCTCGGAAGGAGTAAGTTTAAGTTGAGATAATGTCAGCCATTACCTGTACCTAATTGACCATGGGAGGATATTTCAATGGATTTTTGATAGGATGTTGCAACCTAATCAAAGATAAATACCCTAGACACAAATGAATGTAGTAATACGGGTCGCACACAAGGAGACGGGAGTTGCTATATAAGTTGTTATGGGGTGAGTTCTATGTAGGTCGGTTGTCGATAAAACAATAATAAAGGAATAGTCTAGGGAGGTCGGGTCACACATACAAATTATGTAAATGCTCTAGTTAAACATAGGAATTGATAAAATTGTTAATTATTTAGGCTTAAAGATAACCACCTCTCGGCCTTATTGTCAACCATAGGTCGGGTCCTAGAGAAATCTCGTTATGACTAGGTCCTCCTACTAACACATGTTTAGTCTAATTTAATCTCGGGCATCTCGACTTATAAAAGTGAATTAAAAAATTTAATCTAAGATAGTGATCATTTATTGAAGATTAAAGATACAATGCAAACATGTGAAAGACACAATTAAACGATATTATATATCCTAATTCTGTAATTGCAAGAACTATTTATGCATGGTTTCCTTTATTCCCTATAAAATTTTAACTACTCTTATATAATGTAAATTAAACTAATGACAAATGATAAAGTGATCATAATTAGTAAATGAAAATGACATAGGAATAACAAAGTAGACTAGAAATGAAATTACCTTTATAATGGAAATTGAATAGAATATAGAAGAACAAATACTTGAAATGGAAATTGCAAATGAACTTGAAATGTTTAAAGGGAATTACATTAAATAAATGCTTAAGGGAAATCTAATCTAACCTAAATTAAGAACTGAAATGAGAGTATAAAAGTGGTGTAGAAGGTGTATAAGAAGTGTGTTTGAAGTCCCGGATCAACACCCTTTATATAAGAGTGAAGGGAGTAACGGAAATGAGCTAGAAGAATCTAACCCCGATCGGGGCCACCCCACCCCGATCGGGGTCATGGGTTTTCTCATTATTTCTCTTAATTCCGTCATAAATTTGCACTTAATGTTGATGCGGAATCTGATGCTTGTTTCTTTATGCGTCCATCTAGGGTATCTTAGGGATCATTTAGCGTCCAATGTATGCATATGGCTTGGGCTTTAACTTGGACTTCATTTCTTTACATATCCACCAACCAAGATTGGTTGCCTCTTGCTCGGGGTTTCCAGTTTCATCCCAAAACGCCCATATGCTTCCCGAAACACCTTTGCATGGTCAATACTTGCTCTCATTAGCCTCGTGAACTTGGGTAATTGGTAATTTGACGGGAAAAAAGCTACCGAGTGCTTCATTTGCTACAAAATACAATGAATACAAGAAAAACCACCTCGAACACAGATTTAGCTCATAAATACACTAATATAAGTGAAATAGTCAAATAAACCAAGCTAAAACAGAGGGTTAAAGTATATATGAAATGGACTTATCAAACTCCCCCAAGCTAAACCCTTACTTGTCCTCAAGCAAGCATCCATTCTAAACGCAATTCGCGTCAAGTAACTTTAGAGCACAATGAGTCAGATCCCGAAACAACATGGGCATAGGGAAAGTGCAACAACATGGATGAGATTTGTATGACGGCGTAGCACAAAGGACTTTACATGGACATTTTAACTCTTGCATGATCTTATTGAAATTGGACTCCTCACGAGAAAATCACTCACACTCATATTATGAATAAGGCAATTATATGTGAATGTGACACTCTCCTATCTACGACTCAAGAGAAAGCGCCCGTAATCTAGTATGGTAGACATTCCAAATCAACAAGATAATGCTAATCATGATCAAATATTCACAAGAAAAGAAGCCAAGAAGAAAGAAGAAAGCTAGGGAAAATAGGTAAAAAGGTGGACAAATGTTTTTGGTCATGTGGAACTAATGTCAAGCTAGTGGCTAACCAAAAAGTGCAAGGATGCTGATTCCGAACCTTAGCCTTTCCCAAGAGCAAGAACTAGAGCAAAAAATAGGATGATGACTCAGCTTTTTCATTATAGCACAAGAGACTACTTCCCAAAATAATATATCTCAAACATTGAAGCAACTCACATTTTTTCTTCTTTTTCATCATTTGTCTCTTTTTTTTTTCACGCTTCTTTCTTTCTTTCTCTTTCATTTCTTTTTACATTTTTTCAATTCTTTCCTTTTCCCTTTTTTTTCCTTCACCTCCATTCACCAAATTACGGGAATAAGCAATCCCATAACAACAATGCTCACAATAATGATAAATAACCATATCCCAAATATAAGAGCACCCCAACACAAGTAGTAAATCACGAGCTCAACAAAGGTAGGCAATTTTATATGTGACTAGGAAAGATTGTAATTTTTGGGCAATATATGCAAGCAAACAAGTGAATGGCTTCCAAGTGCAATCATGACAGCAAAACTCATAAGAAGTTGAACAAAAACCATACTTGTGCGTATAGATGTAACGCACACCAAGAGGAGAAACTATACATACCTAGATGAGACCGGATATAGGTGCACCGGCCTTTGGAGGCTCTACTTTACCATATATGTAGCTTACCAATGGCAAGATCAAGTCTATTTTGTCCAAAATCTATCCCTCACCCACTATGTCAAGGCATCCCCCATGAATGCAAAACCCATCAAATGCGTGATTCATTAGCTTATTATAAGGGAAATACAAGGAAAGATGACATTATGTATAAGACAAAAGGATGGACACAACAAACAACTTCTCATGAAATTTTTTTAATTTTCAAAATTTTAGGTTTTTAGATTTTCCATAACTAGACTCACTAAATCCCTCCACCAAGCTAGAATAACACATTATCCTAAATGTGTAAAACAAAGAAGGACACCCAACAAGGGGAGAACAGACGACATATGCGGAAATAAAGAAAGGAAAGAAAGCATACAACCGCGTAGAAGCTCCTCCAAGCTAGCTTGAAAATGGGGTAAGGTCCAATCCATGTAGCAAAGTACCTACAAAAGACAAGCTACTACATACGAAGGCAAGCTAAATTTCTTATTGTCCTAACTATTACATCAAAACCAAATTAAAATTGTAATTGTCCAAAAACTATAAATTGTCTAAAAAAGGATAAATAAAACAAATTTCCCGAATGAATATCCATTGTCCTCTAAAAAGCATGTCAACGCCCTTAGAAATTGATATTCCTGCGCATGAGCAATACAAAGCATATGTAAGCAATTGATAAGATATAAGCATGAAAGATCAAAGGCAAGAAATGATTAATCTTATCAAAATGCCCATGAGAGATTTCAAATAGAACCACCGTACTCCACTCGTCAGCAAGAGATGGAACATCATGCTTAAGACCATAAAATAAACCGTTAGTGCAAATATTATAATCATGAACGGTCTCAAATTGGTGGTATTAAAATTCTAAGTGGTAGGACTCGTCAAAAATGGGGGATGCATCCCACTTAACCTTTAAATCAAAATCACTAAGTCCACCATCAACCTTAAATAGGTCAACCACATCGTCCACGAAAGGATTTTCAAAGGGTTCAAATGACTCGGAAAAAACCTCATCATTTTCATGACACACGGGCCCAACATCATCCATGGTGAGTGTCTCATCTACTACAAGTTCATTCATTTCAACATGAGTCTCTAAATTTTCAAAGGGGATGGCATCAAAGGGAATTTTAAAAGAAAAAGTCGGACTATCATCATCGTCATCCAATAATTCTAAATCATTAGATTGAAAAGACTCACATTGGGGAGGTAAAAAGGCAAGATGAGAAAAGATAGGCTCACGTGATCTCGGTTTCTCTTGAGAAAATTGTTCCAAACGAGCCTCTAACACTTTGAGCTCCTCTTGCATGCGCCACACATTGTATTGGCGTGCTACCTCCCACATTTGACATTGACTAGCCATGAAGTCAAAGAAATGCCAATGTTTTAGCTCGATCATGTAGTAGACACTCCCATTACTGAAGTTTAGAGCCAATTTACGGGTCTCAAAATCCATACTATCAAGCACGAGATGACACATGATATCCCCATCAAGGACATGTCCACGAGAGAGGAGACTATCACAAAAATAGTAGAACCGGGCTAGATAATCATGAAAAGGCTCATCTTTGAGTTGGGGGCCAAATCCGTCATTCATTATGAAAGGCCAAGCTTTATTTCATACAAAAAAGACACTAAAACTACAAAGAAACCGTGAGAAGATCTCAAGGAAAAAGTGTTCCCCGAGACAAAATAAAACAAGATAAAATTCAACAACTAATTAGCAAACAAAACCGTGCTCCCCGACAACGGCGCCAAAACCTTATAGGATGTCGTAACCTAATCAAAGATAAATACACTAGACACAAATAAATGTAGTAATAAGGGTCGAACACAATGAGATGGGAGTTGCTATATAAGTTCTTATGGGGTGAATTATATCTAGGTCGGTTGTCGATTTATTGCTTGGTTTGGTTGATAAACTTGTGACAAAACAATAATAAAGGAATAGTCTAGGAAGGTCGGGACCCACATGCAAATTATGTAAATGCTCCAGTTAATTATAGGAGTTGATAAAATTGTTAATTGTTTAGGCTTAAAGACAACCACCTCTCGGCCTTATTGTCAACCATAGGGCGGGTCCTAGAGAACTCTCGTTATGACTAGTTCGTCCTACTCACACAAGTTTAGTCTAATTCAATTTCGTGCCTGATGCGGGAGCATCATGGAAGGAAGAAAGCTAGCAACGGAGCTGGAAAAACACGGTTCCCTAGGCCGCATAGAAGACACGATTTCCTATATCGTGTAGGATTAATTAGTTAGTTTAATTTAATGTTTCCAAATAAAATTAGGAAAGTTAGTTTATTTCCTAATCCTAGTTTAATTAGACTACTTAAAATGTGATTGTATTTTAATTACTAGTTTAATATTTCTATTCCTAGTTAGAAATAGGGAGATAGCTTATTTTCCAAGCTAGTTTAGATTCTTTGTAGTATAAATAAGAGTTCTAAATCAGCCCTATACCACAGATTATTCAAAAATAAAAAAGGAAGTTTACGTTTAGTAAAACTTGTGTTTAATCTTGCGAGATTAGATTATGAATCTTCCTTGCGAAGCTGAGTTATAGAAAATCGAGCTATAACCTTGCGAGTTTAGAACAAGATTCGCTAATCTATCATGTTCTTTGTTACAATTCACTGGTTATTCTCTCAATTACCACAGCAACCTCATTCCATCTAATTTTTGTTTTCAATCATTTACTCAAAAATCCTCACACAAACAGCTTGTTATTCGTTAGTTTTCAAGATTTTCAATTTGTTTTAATATTATTCCGCTGCAAGTTTTACAAACCCTAATTCATTTGTTCAAAACCTACGAATTCTACATCAAATTGGTTACCAGAGTAAGGTTCATTTATTCCTTAATAGATCTGTCTTGGGAAGTTGTTAATTATGGTTAACAACAAAGATGGTTTAAATGCTACAAAAGAGGAAGGCACAAGAAACGATGGTTCAAGCGGCAAGGGCACGAGAGGGGGTTGCACAAAATAGTTGACCTTGAAGTTTGCATCGAGGATGATGAGCTCAAAGATGATCCGAGATTATTGTTGTTACCTACCAAAGATTTTACATCCAGATTATTTAGGTTCGTTTTTTATCCAGGAGGTCGTTGGGCCAAGAATCAGGTCGATTCTTTTTGAAGAAGGGGAGTATGATGCGAGAGCATCATGGAAGGAAGAAGCTAGCAACGGACCTGGAAAAACACGGTTCCCTAGCCGCATAGAAGACACGATTTCCTATATCGTGTAGGATTAATTAGTTAGATTAATTTAATGTTTCCGAATAAAATTAGGAAAGTTAGTTTATTTCCTAATCCTAGTTTAATTAGACTACTTCAAATCTGATTGTTTTTTTAATTACTAGTTTAATATTTCTATTCCTAGTTAGAATTAGGGAGATAGCTTATTTTCCAAGCTAGTTTAGATTCAATTTGTAGTATAAATAGGAGTTCTAAGCCAGCCCTATACCACAGATTATTAAGAAATATAAAAGGAAGTTTACGTTAAGTAAAACTTGTGTTTAATCTTGTGAGATTAGATTCGGAATCTTCCTTACGAGGCTGAGCTATAGCAAATCGAGCTATAACCTTGCGAGGTTAGAACAAGATTCACTAATCTATCCATTTTTCTTTGTTACAATTCACACGTTATTCTATCAATTACATCAACAACCTCACGTTGCATCTTCAATCAGAAATACCAATTTGGCTGCAAGTTTACTAATTTCAAACTCGTTCATTCTAAACGACCTAATTCAACATCAATGCCTCTCGACTTATAAAAGTGAATTAACAAATTTAATCTAAAATAGTGATCATTTATCGAAGATTAACGATACAATGCAAACATGTGAAAGAAACAATGAAACAATATTATAACATCATAACTCAACAATTGCAAGAACTACTTATGCATGGTTTCCCTTACTCCCTTGACAATTTTAACTACTCTTGCATAATGTAAATTAAACTAATGATAAATGATAAAGTGATCATAATTAGTAAATGGAAATAGAACTTGACTATAGAAGAACAAATAATTGAAATGAAAATTGCAAATGATCTTAAATGTTTAAAGGGAATTACAATAAATAAATTCTTAAGGGAAATCTAATCTAACCTAAACTAACAACTGAAATGAGAGTATAAAAGTGGTGTAGAAGGTGTGTATTAAGTGTGTTTGGGGTCTCAGATCAACACCCTTTATATGGGAGTGAAGGGAGTAACGGAAACGAGCTATAATAGGCTAACCCTGATCGGGGCCACCCGTCATGGGTTTTCTCATTATTTATCTTAATTCCGTCTTAAATTTGCACTTAATGTTGATGGAATCCGATGCTTGTTTCTTTATGCGTCCGCCTAAGGTATCTTAGGCATCATTTAGCATCAATGCATGCACATGGCTTGGGCTTTTACTTGGACTTCATTTCTTTACATATCCACCAACTAATATTGGTTTCCTCTTGCTCGGATTTTCGAATTTCTTCCCAAAATGCCCCTATGCTTCCCGAAACACCTTTGCATGGTTAAGACTTGCTCTCATTAGCCTCATGAACTTGGGTAATTGCTAATTTGATGGGAAAAATCTACCGAGTGCTTCATTTCCTACAAAATGCAATGAATACGAGCAAAATCACCTAGAACATGGATTTAGCTCACAAATACACTAATAGAACTGCAATAATCAAATAAACCAAGCTAAAATAAAGGGTTAAAGTATATATAAAATGGACTTATCAATTTTATCTTTGCATTGCCTAGAACACAGCTGGGTAAGGATGCTATAATGGTGGTAGTGGATCGTTTTTCAAATATGGTATATTTCATACCATGCAATAAGACCGACCATGCTGCTAACGTGGCTGATTTGTATTTCCGAGAGATAGTGCACTTACTTGGAGTTCCAAGAACAATTGCGCCCGATCGAGATTCCAATTTCTTAAGCTATTTTCGAAACATATTGCGGGGGAAAGTGGGTGTGAAGTTGTTGTTTAGTACATCGCATCAACCTCAAACCGTTGGGCAAACTGAGGTCACTAATCGCACATTAGGCACTTTTTTTCGAGGGCTGGTTATCAAGACACAAAAGGATTGGGATTTGAAGCTATCTCATGCCGAGTTCGCATACAATCGAACTCCAACCATAGCCACGAAGCACTCTCCTTTTTATGTAGTATATGGTGTTAAACCATACCTGCCCATAAACTTGATTCCTCTTCCTAGTGATGAACGGGTGCACAAGTACGCTAAATCCAAACTCAAATCGATGCTAAAGTTACATGAGCAGGTAAAAAAAGCGAATTAAGACGGTAAATGAGGCTTACAAGAAAAGATCGAAAAAAAAACGTAAGTCTAGACTCTTTGAACCGGGAGACCTGGTTTGGCTGCATTTGAGGAAGGAACGCTTTCCGAGAAAGTGCCAAAAAATGCTTATGCCTCGCGCCGAAGCTCCATACAAAGTGGTTGGAAAGGTAAATGATAATGCTTACAAGATCGAACTTCTTGGTGGCAATGGAGTTCACGCCACACTAAATGTGGGAGACCTCTCGCCATACTTAGATGATAAAGGGCTATACAAATTGAGGTCAATTCTCTTTTAAGAGGGATAGGATGATGCGCTAAAATAGGTGGAGGAGGTCACGATTGGGCCAATAAGAGAACAAGAGCTGGTTGTTGCAAATTCTCGAGTGGTTGGTTACTTAGGCTCGAATTTCCAAGTCTAAGGAGTCGGAGTTTTATTCGTTGAGAGTCCAAGCTAAGATAGGTGTGCCATGGAGCTGATTGTTTATTTCCAAATCCATTATTTCTTATTATGTTATTTCCTTATCTCGTTTTAGGATATTTTATTTGGTTTGCTACAATTTCATTTTAAGCAAGAATAAAATCTCATAGGAGATACCAGGTCAAGTTTGTTAGCTTATTTGTAAGTGCAAAAGATTTAAAAAGTACGTAAATAAGAGGTCTAATGTATAGTAGAGTAGCCCTCAATCCTGAATATTTATGCATATAAAAATTTATCATGTATAATTGTTCAGGATTCAAAAATAAGAGAAATTAAGTTAGTTATATATATAGACATGTATTGCACATAGGACATGTGAAGCACTTAATTTTTCAGATAGCATGTCATGTTGAAACACTGATAGTAAAGATATAGTTTTTACCTGGTTCAGGCCTGACATAGAATTTATACATGGAATAATTTCAAATGTGTTACATTCCAAGATCTTGGGATAATTTCTCCTTCTAATGTTTGGAGCATGTATGCCCCTTGTCCGACGATTGAGTCAATTAAGTAAGGGCCTTCCCACGTAGGGGCTAACTTGCCTGCTGATTTTTCTTATTTATTCGGAAAAACTTTTCATAGGACAAGGTCTCCTTCCCTGAAGACTCTAATCCTGACATTTTTGTTGTAAGTTCTGGCTACTGCTTGTTGATATGATGCCATCCTGATTTTGGCAACGTCTCTTAGTTCTTCCGTCAGGACCAGGTTGTCTTGCATCAGGCTGTTGTTTCCTTCGACATTGTTCAGGCTATATCTTGATGTTGGCAC
This sequence comes from Silene latifolia, assembly GCF_048544455.1. Classification (NCBI taxonomy): domain Eukaryota; kingdom Viridiplantae; phylum Streptophyta; class Magnoliopsida; order Caryophyllales; family Caryophyllaceae; genus Silene; species Silene latifolia. The sequence goes on from NC_133528.1 coordinate 90,289,628, forward strand.
CCGAACTTCTGTAGGGATGACAGCTTCACAGCCATACACCAAAGAACAGGGTGTTTGGCCTGTTGATGTCTTTGGAGTTATCCTGTCTGCCCATAGTAGTAATGGAAGTTCTTCCGCCCGTCTGCCTCGTCTTCTCTTCAGTTTCTTCTTTAAGCAGCTTACGACTACCTTGTTGCTAGATTCAGCCTGGCCACTAGCTCTTGGATGTCCAGGGGTTGATGTGACCAGGTTAATATTCCATTCTTGGCAAAATGCTTTAGTCTTTTTCCCCATAAATTGGGTCCCGTTATCACACACTATCTCTGATGGGACACCATATCTGCAAATAATATTCGTTCCGATGAAGGATATTACTTCTTTCTCAGTTACATGCCTGAAGGAGTCAGCTTTGATCCATTTGGAGAAGTAGTCAGTCATAGCCAACATGAATACTTTCTGTCCTGGAGCTACGGGCAGTTTTAATACAATATCCATGCCCCATTTCATAAATGGCCAGGGTGCAGAAATTGAGTGAAGAAGTTCAGATGGCTGATGTATTATTGGTGCATAGATTTGGCAGGCTTCACATTTTGAACAGTATTCCAGGTAGTTAGCCCTCAGTGTAGGCCAGTAGTAGCCTGCCCTGAGTATTTTACTTGCCAGGCTCTTTCCTCCTTTATTGTTGCCACAGTGTCCATCGTGTATTTCTTGGAGTACTTGTTTAGCTTCATCAGGCTCTAAACATCTCAAATATGGTCCAGCCTGCGACCTCTTAAATAAAGTGTTATTGATAATAGAATAGGTTGAAGCTCTGATTTTAAAAGCCCTTGCTTCATGCCTTCCTTGAGGTAATATTCCTTGGAGGAACCAATCGTAATAAGGTTTGGTCCAAGAACTATTATCTTGATTGACAGGGTGGGCTTGTTCAGTTTTAGTGATAGCTGGTGTTTTGTATAGATTTTGCGCAAGGCGAAATCAAGTCAAGGTAGGTCTAGGCAGGGTTAACTAGCTCGAACTTATCCGTGAGTATGTATGACAGGGTACAAAACTAGAAAAATAAAATAAGGTAATTGAACAATAGTAAGATAAAGAATTTGTACGTGGAAAACCCTTAAATGGGAAAAAACCACGGGCACCAAGCCAGGAGAGGATTTCACTATAATATTGGATATTTAGCACAAATGATCGTAAATAGCTTAAGTATTGAGAGAGAATATTGTATGTTCGTGTATGTCTTGTTGTGTGTTGCAAATGATTTCCAAGTGCTCCTTATATAGCCATGTTGAACGGCTGTATAATTCAGTAATTAATGCCAAATATTCTGTCTTGATTATCCGCCTTAATGCTCATTATTGCTCTTTTGATTGTCGTCCTTTATTGCTAAATCTTTCTCATTAATGCTCCAATTATTGCGCGAATATTTATCTATAATATAATCATCCGGTCAAATATCGTCGTGACATTTTGATCGTTGTCCTGTTCATGGCCTGGCGCCTGTCTTCCTGCGTCCTGGTAGCTTGACGTCCTGACACCCTGATGGTCAGGTCGGGGTAGAATATCATCCTGGGATATCTGCAAATTTTTAGGCCTAACAATTGCCCCTTATCTCCTTATTTCCGCTAGGTCAGGCCAGAAATTAGGAGATAACCTCTAACTTTGGAAAACTGCTTCCAACGGTTGGATTATGACTGATTGGATCCTGTAACGGCTAGTTGGTGGTCTACTGACGCGTGTTGCAATAACTGCAACCTCTTCAATAATTACCTTTGCAAGTTGCGGTTGAAACCCTAAATTCACCGAGTATAAATACTCTTTACTCCATTGAATTGAACTTCACCAAAAAATACGATTATTCCCTCTGAAAATCTTCATCTTCAAGTTCCCTTAATTTCCAAAATTTAATCTTTAATAAATCTTCAACAAACTTTCGGTAATGGCCGCAAAAAAGAAATCTTCTAGGGGAGTGATGTCTCCTAGAACTCCATTCGTTCCAAACCCTGAAGAAACCACCTCTGAAAATCTCCCTGCATCTTCTGCTACTCAACCTCTTGTGGTTGAAAAACCAATTGATCCTCCTCTTGAGATGATTTCAATTTTCCATAGTGAATTTAAATTTAAACCCACAAAAGCTCTAAAAGATGATTACTCTCTTCCAAACCGTCTGAAACCTGAATTCGAAAAGGTGCTGTAGGATAAGGGAATCATTCCTACTGATTCCGAAGTCTGGATCCTTGAAAATCTCCCTGTCAGGGCTGACTTGGCATGTCCTGGTTGGTTCTGTATTCATGATCGGGCCTTTAGGGCTGGTTGTAAGCTTCCTTTCTCTCCACTTATGGTGGATGTTATTAAAGAAATCGATGTGCCATCCTACCAACTGATGCCCATGGTGTGGAAGGTAGTCTGTTCTGTTGAGTATCTATGCAAAAGACACAATATTTTCTTCTCCTTGGAGGACTTGAAGGCTTGTTACGCTGTCAAAACCAACAGTCCTGGCCGCATTAGTTTCAAGGTCAGTCCTTCTACTACTCCTCTTCTCAGCAATCTGGACAGCGGTCATGACAAGAATTAGGCTGCTGGATACATGTTTATCAGGACCAATTCTATGGGCCCTGATCTAGCATATTTGAACTATGATGCTTGTGTTGCTGGTGAGTACTCTGACTTTTCCCTTTATCCTGCATGTTTATTTGTTAGTTTTAAAGAAAATAAGTAAATTAAAATGACTCATACCTCCCTTGCTTGCAGTTGATGATTGGGTTTCTGAAATTGAGTACCCTACTGCAAATATCTATGCCTTTCTTGCCATTCCTCAAATGGAGAGGACTTGGACTCTTTGTTGTGGGGCTTGTCACCTCCCTCGTTATCTGAAGACTGAAGGTACTGCGAGAGTGCCCAAGCCTTCAAAAGTTGCTAGTGCTTCTACCTCAGGCAGTAAGTCTATTTTGTTCTCTCTTTGGTCTTGCTTTTTCTTTCATTTTTTTTTATGAAAGCCTGTCTTTATTGCTAATATAGTATCTCGTGTTATAGCTACTAGATCATCTGCTCACCTTGCCAGATTTGGTATGGCTGACCTTTCCGCCAGGCTGGCCAAGGTCAAGGAGGAGAGTTCACAGGGAGGAGGTGATGCTGAGCCTATCATTGATTTAACCGAATTGCCTGCTACTCCCAAGGTTTCTGCTACTCCTGTTGCTTCTGCTGAAATAAGTTCAACAGCCCAGAAGAGAAAAATGGAGGAAGTTGATCTGTCTGCCCCAGTCAGGGAAGTGCGAGCCAGGGTAGATAATGTGGAGGCTGCCAAGGTGAAAATCAGGGATTATGCTGCTTCCAAATCTGATGTTATGCTCACCCTTGATCCTATTGAGACTGCTACCCGGGCAGTTACTTCAGTGGATCATTCTGTCAACCTTTTAGCAAGTGACTTGGCTGCTGTGAGAGAGGTATATAGTTTTTATTATTATTATTATTTGTGATATGTATATATATTTATATTTATATGTATATATATATATATATATATATATATATATATATATATATATATATATATATATTAATTAGAGGTTTTTAGTATTATGACATAATATTTATACTATTCTTGTTTCTGTTCAGGGTGTCCCGGCCTGTCTCCATAACGCTTATCAGGCTACTTCTTTGGTGGCCATGATTGATCTTATGAGATCTGATTATGATAAGCTGAAGTCTGAACCGGATTTTGCTCGAGCTGATCTGGCTGCTGATTTGGCGAAGGCGCAGGCTGAGAGGGATGCTGCCAAGGCTGAGGCAGGCTCAAGCAAACAACTTCTGCAGGAGGCACTGGACGGGAATGAGGAGCTTACCCTGGAGAGGGATGATTTGGAGTTCAAGCTTGATGATGCCTCCCTCTATTTCTATATCAAGGGGAAAGTGGCTGCCATGTCGGAGCCTGTGGAGGCCAGGGCAAGCTGGAACCCTGAAGCTGAGATGGCCTTTTCTGCCTCTAAGTATCCTGCTCAGCATAATATGGGAAATGAATAGGAGGTAGATTCTTCGGGGGAGCAAGATGTTGATGCTGAGGCTGATCAAGCCATAAGTGGGAGTGCTGATGCTGTCTCCAATGGGGAGGAGTAATTTTATATTTTCTTCGATGGTATTGGCCCATCCAGGGGGGATGTCCCTTAACAAACAATCTTATTTTCTTGTTTTTGGGTAGGTCAGGGAGGTTATCCCTGGCCTTGACGAATATTTTAGTGCCTTTGCCCCAGGGGTAAGGGCTTTATTATGGGAAATGGCCTTTACTGGCTTATTTTGCTTATTTCTTGATGCTTTGTCGCATTTTGATTTTCCTTGAACCTGTGAACCTTGTTTCTCTAGTCCTGTCAACCTGTTAAAATCTTGACTTTGTTATCCTGTTAGGTTTTTTAAACCTGTTAACCAGTCTTGCGATTGAAGCCATCGTAAGTTATTCAACCATGTATGGTTTTTGCCATAGTGGTTGAAGGGGTGGGAAAACGGCCTGTCAGGAGGGCTTATGTCCCATGCCTGACTGGAGGGCTTGGTACTCGGCCTGACAGAAGGGCATTTTAGACTGATGGTCGGGAGAAAACACCCTTGCACCGTCTTGCTGCGTCCAGCCGGTTGTAGATGTGTGCAGTAAATCAGTCATGTCAAGCAATTATTTCATGCCTGATTGGTCCTGTTATTTACCGTATGCGGTGATGGTTATCAACTCGTTAGGCACAATGAAGTGCAAAAAGATTAAAAAATATGTAAATAAGGGTTCTGATATACAGTAGAGTAGCTCTCAATCCTGAATATTTATGCATACAAACATTTATCATGAATAATTGTTCAGGATTAAAACTAAGAGAATTTTGGGTTAGTTGCATATATAGACATGGATTGCACATAGGACATGTGAAGCACGTAACCTTTCAGGTAGCACGTCAAGTTGAAACACTAATAATAAAGATATGGTTTTTACCCGATTTAGGGCTGACAGAGAATTTATACATGGAATAATTTCAAATGTGTTATGTTAGGCCTGGAAATCCACAGACCGCCCTGATCAGTATCTCACCTGAACCTGACTACCATGCTGTCAGGGTGTCAGGCTATCAGGGGACATGAAGATAGGCGCCAGGCCATGGAGAGGACAACGGTCAAAATATCAGGACGATATTAGACCATATACGCGTATAATAAAGGAATTATATACGCGGCCTTAAATGTGAAGATTACGCAGTAAAAGCAGTAATTAAGGGAGGAATAATTAGCAATTAATACTGGCAATTATGGAAAATATTCAGCCTTTAATGACCAGATCAAGCAGCCGTTCAAGATAGAAGACTATATAAAGAACACTTTGAAGATATAGAAGGCATCTCTTTCATACGCAAGAAGAAGCATATACAACACTTAGAGAAATACAAATATTGTCATCATCATATAATTATTCTCCCAAATTACTTAGTGAAATCCTCTCCTGGCTTGGTGCCCGTGGTTTTTTCCCATTCAAGGGTTTTCCACGAACAAAATTGCTTGTCTTGATATTATTGTTATTTCATTTACGTCTTGTTATTATACCCTGACGACCTGACCAACAGACTACCTAGAGCTAGTTAACCCTACACAGTTACACCCTGACCTGATTTCGTCTTGCGAAAAATCCACACAAAACAATTGGCGCCCACCGTGGGGCATCTAGATCTTTAATCCCTTTTTCTTATCTTACAAAAACATAAAAACCTACAAAAATGGCCTAACCCACCGTTGAAGAACAATTGAACGCAGCTCTCCAAAAAATCGCTGAGTTGGAAAGCCTGAAAGAAAAAGTGGCCCAAACTGATGCAGAAATCCTGCAATTGAAAGAATCTGAATCAGCCCTGAAGCAAAAATTAGAAAAAACCCAAGGGGCAGGCTCTAGATTCCAACCTGGAACCCCATTTTCATCAATCATTAAAAACATTGATTTTTTCCAGTTTTGGGAGCCCAAGTATCCCCAAAGCCATCAACGTAGATGGCGATGATGAACCAAAAAACGATGATCAAGAGAAACCTGATGAATCTGCAGCAGCCATCATGATGGCAGTAGTTCAGGAGATCAACAAACTCAACGAAAAATTCGACAAGATACCAGGAGTACCTGCCAGCATGGAAGAAGCTGCCCCTGACAACTATGCTGATTCGCCTTTCATAGATGAAATAGCAAAAATAGACCTACCAAAAAAGTTCACAATTCCATCCATGAGGGTCTATGATGGAACCACGGACCCACAAAATCACGTGGCTCTTTATAAACAAAAGATGCTGGCTGCATCTATTCCCAGCGAGTTCAGACAAGTTTGCATGTGCAAGGGATTTGGAACGACCCTGATTGGCCCTGCCCTGCAGTGGTACATCAACCTGCCTACTGGCATCATCCATTCCTTTGCCAACCTGATCAACAGTTTCAACCAGCAGTTTGCAAGTAGCAGGGAGTTGGAGAAACGATCCTGTGACCTTTACCGAGTTACACAGAAGCCTGATGAAACTCTCAGGACATTCCTTGCAAGATTCAACAAAGAGAAAGTGTCTATACCCAAGTGTGACGTTGGAACAGCAGTGGAGGCATTCAGACAGGGATTACTACCATACAGTGACTTATACAGCGAACTCACTAAGTATCCCTGCCACACCTTCGAAGATGTTCAGGCCAAGACTCTTGCTTTCATCAGGCTGGAAGAAGATAAAAGCTACAAACTTGGATCACCCAGCAGACCAAAGGACCATGAAAGAGGCAATAGGAAAAGCAACAGAGGGAACAATTACAGACCTACACCATATTCCAGGCCAGACCAGTCAGAAGTTAACCTGGCCCATAAGTATCAAGGTAAGGTTAAAGTTTATCCACCTATCTCCGAACATAACTTTAGTGTTGATATTGCATGATTAATCCAGAGAAGAGTCTATTGATCCAAAATACTCAAGAGGGGGGGGGGGGGGGTGAATTGAGGATTTAAAACTTTTTGAAAGCTTTTTCGATAATGTATATGTAATTGATTATTTAAAGTTTATTTATTAAACTTTAACTAATCAACTAACGAAGGTAAACGTAATAAGCGAAACAAACGAAAGAACGAAGAGACACAGGGTTTTGAAGTGGTTCAGTTTCACAAGTCGAAACCTACGTCCACTATTCTCGATTAATAAATTTAGTACCTTTCTACAGATTACAAATTTACTAACCCAACTCGTACAACTAACTCTAGCTGTAACTCAATGAGTACCATTAAATACTCGAGTGACTAACTTACGCTAATAAGAAAGCACTAATGATTCTAACAAAGGTTCACGTTAATGAACAAGTTAAGAATTCAACTAAGCACTATTATCTTATAACGATAAATGAAGAACGAGTATGCGAGTTTTATGACACACGACCTTTCAAAATAGCAAATCGGTTTTTCTGCTTAAAACACACGGTTTGCTTTGTAAAAATTAAAATCAATTTTTATGCTTAAGGTCTCTATTTTAGATGTCGTAAATAGCAAAGTATTTATAAGAGGAGAAAGAGCAGACTACACGGTTTTGTCAAACCCTAATAGCCGAAATAATAAGATATAGAAACAAATCATATCTTCTTATTATCTCTTTCCTAAAAGCCCTCAAAAGATAATAAAGAATATTCAAAGAGATAGAATATAATCTTTTTAAATATTATCTTTACTATAAATTCTAAGATTATGATAAGATTTCCTGAAACAAGAATATCTTTAATCATAAATAAATATATTAAGTAAGATATATAAGATATGTAAAGATATTATTATAGAATAAAATCTTTACCTAATATCTCCTAGGCAACACGAGATATCACGGCCCATAAGCTCGTGAATCGTGCAAACCCTAGTCTTAACATATAATTAGAATTTAGGTTTTAAGAGAGGCTATATAGAAACCCTAATTAGTAGTAAAGTCCAACTCATAAGTTGATCCATCACAACTACCAATTAACGTTTACTATAAAACCGGACTCCTCACTAAACCGGGCTTTATTATATAAATACTTTCATTAAAACATTTAAAACAAGCTTTAAACAATTAAAAACAATTTTCGAAACAATTATAAGTCGTGTATAAAACTCAGCATTTCAATGTTATAGTATAAGAGCTATAACATTGAGCTCTTTTACTAGTAATGTTATAGCTGCAAAGCTATAACTTTACTAATTCAAGAAACTCACTCTTGATTACCATTACGAGATAATCACCTATACTATTCTAATCTTCAAGAAGATCTTCGAGTATAAGCTACGTCATCATCCAAGCTTGATTAATCTTTAGACGAACTTCGTCTTCACATAGTTCTTGAATGAATCTTGAATTGTTTGATCTTGAACGAAGGCTTGAACTTCTCACGCAATTGTCACAATCTTCTTTGTTGCTTGTATATAGAATGTAAAACACCTTTACATCATCAAAACATAAACATATAAACTATATGGTTCAACAGTAAGGTTAAAGTTTATCCACCTATCTCCGAACATAACTTTAGTGTTGATATTGCAGGACTAATCAAGAGACTTGACAACATGGGATCAGCTGTTAGATGGCCCAAGAAGTCAGAAAATCCAAATCCCAGAAGAGACAATTCAAAATGGTGCGAATTTCACATGGATATTGGACACACCACGGATGATTGTTTCACCCTGAGGAAGGAGGTAGCCTACCTGTTAAAATCAGGGTACTTAAAAGACCTGATCAAGACGAAGGGCAGGAATGCAAACCAGGATAAAGAAAACCAGGAGCACAAACAGGATCGTAGCCTTCCTCCACCACCACCAATCTATGAAGTAAAATTCATATCCGGCGGTTCGGAGATCTGCGGCCTGACAAGTTCAGCAGCAAAAAAGATAGCCAGGACACCAAGGACTGTGTCACCTTGCAAGCTGGATCCTGCCCCAACAATCACTTTCAATGATTGTGACCTGGTGGGCATCCCTGATGTTCATCATGATGGCCTGGTCATTTCTATGAAGATTGGAACAACCACAGTAAGAAGGATCCTGGTAGATGGAGGCAGCTAAGTGAACCTGATCACGCTTGACGTACTAAAAGCCATGAAGATAAGCGAGGATCAAATTATCAAAAAATCCAGCGTCCTAGTAGGATTCAGTGGTGAAACCAGGAGCACTCTAGGAGAAATCCACCTCCCAACCTACGTGGAAAGAGTCTCATCCTATGAGAAGTTTGGAGTCCATGACTGCTTGTCATCCTACAACGCCATCCTGGGCAGACCCTGGATTCACAATGTCAAGGCCGTACCATCAACCTATCACCAATGCATCAAGATACCAACAGACTGGGGCATAGCCACAATCAAAGGGGATCACAAGACGGCATAGGAGTGCTACACAGCAGCCTTGAAGCCTTCCAAGGCAGGTAAATCCCTGGCATAACAATTACAGTACCCTGTCAGGAGCACTTATGTAACACCTCCCAGAATGGAAACAGATAAGGTAATTCTAGATCCTGAGTACCATGACAGGTATGTTTTAATAGGATCTGACGCATCAGATAGTGTCAGGCCTGAACTGGTAAAATTCCTTAAAAATAAATCATCTTGGTTTGCTTGGTCACATTTTGATATGATTGGAATTAGCGCTGATATTATTACTCATAAGCTCAATGTTGACCCATCTTTTAAGCTTGTGTGCAGTGAGAAAAGGCGCAAATTTATAAACTGAAAGAAACACCATAATAAATGAGGAAGTAGAAAAACTCTTGGATATGGGGATGATCAGGGAAGTAATGTACCCTGAATGGCTGGCTAACGTAGTTGTTGTGCAGAAAAAGAATGAGAAGTGGAGAGTCTGTGTAAACTACACTGACCTGAACAAAGCTTGCCCTAAAGATCCATTCCCCCTGCCTCATATTGATGCCATGGTAGACGCCACAGCAGGCCACGAGATGCTAACATTTATGGATGCTTCCAGCGGATTCAATCAGATAAAAATGCACCCTGCTGACCAGGAGAGTACTGCATTCATTACAGACCGAGGTATATACTGTTACACTGCCATGCCTTTCGGCCTGAAGAACGCAGGGGCAACGTACCAGCGCCTGGTCAACATGATGCTTAAAGACCAGATAGGTGACATCATGGAAGTATACATAGACGACATGGTGGTAAAATCCAAGAATGCAGAAGATCATGTGAAGCACCTAGAAATAGCATTTAAGATATTGGAAAAGTATAATATGAAGTTGAACCCTTCAAAGTGCCACTTTGGAGTCTCTGCAGGCAAATTTCTTGGATATATGGTCACAAAGAGAGGCATAGAAGCCAGCCCTGAATAGTTAAAGGCTATCCTGGAACTATAGTCACCCAAGTCTGTCAAAGATATCCAAAAATTGACAGGCCGGGTAGCTGCCCTGAACCGCTTTATATCAAGATCCTCTGAAAGATGCAAAACATTCTATAACCTCCTCAGGAAAAATAAACAATTCCAGTGGATGGATGAGCATGAGGCAGCTTTTCAGGATCTAAAATCCTATTTATCATCGCCACCCTTACTGGCTAAACCAGAAAAGGCAGAACATTTGTTAGTATACATATCTATCACTGACATAGCAGTCAGCGCAGTCCTGGTGAAAGAACAAGACGGGCAACAACATCCAGTCTACTATGTAAGTAAAAGCCTGCTAGATGCTGAGTTGAGGTATGGACTACTTGAAAAATATGTTTTAGCTTTAATTATGTCATGTACCAAGCTGAGACCTTACTTTGAAAGTCACCCCATTATAGTCAGGACCAACTTACCCATAAAATCTGTCCTGTGTAACCCTGAACTTTCAGGCAGGATGGCCAAATGGTCAGTACAGATTAGCACGTACGACATCTCTTTTGAACCCAGGGCAGCGATCAAATCGCAGGCCCTAGCAGACTTTGTGGCTGATTTTAGCCCTAACCTGGAACCAGACCTAATAAAAGAGGTCAATCAACTAGAAAATAAAACCCCAGACCAGGAATGGACCCTATTCATAGATGGGGCATCCAACGCCAGGGGGACAGGGTTAGGACTAGTACTTAAATCACCACAGGGAGATGTGATAGCTCAGGCTTTAAGCTGTGAGTTCAAAGCTACAAACAATGAAGCAGAATATGAAGCCCTGATAGCAGGCTTAAAGGTATGTCTAGACCTCGGTGTTCAAAACCTAAAGGTAAAAACCGAGTCACTTTTAATTGCCAATCAAATAAAGGGAATTTATACGGCTAAGGATGCAAAAATGATTTCGTATTTAGAATATGCAAAAAACCTTACCACTAAATTTGCTTTATTTGATATAGATCAAATATCAAGAGACACGAATACCCGGTGATGCTCGCCACCTAGGTTCAAATTTTACCCTCACTGTTTTCGATAAAATACCAATTGTGCACTTATTAGAGCCAACCATCAGCAAACCTGAACAAGTCAATCCTGTCAATCAGGACAATAACTCTTAGACTAAACCCTATTACGATTGGTTTCTCCAAGGAATACTACCTCAGGGTAGGCATGAGGCAAGGGCTTTTAAATTAGAGCTTCAACTTATGCTATCATCAATAACACCTTGTTCAAGAGATCGCAGGCTGGACCCAACCTGAGATGCTTGGAGCCTGACGAAGCCAAACTAGTACTTCAAGAAATACATGATGGACACTGTGGCAACCATAAAGGAGGAAAGAGCCTGGCAAGCAAAGTTCTCAGGACAGGCTACATGGCCTACACCGAGGGCCGATGCTGGAATACTCTTCAAAATGTGAAGCCTGCCAAATTCATGCACCAATCATACATCAGCCATCTGAACTCCTTCATTCAATTTCCGCACCCTGGCCATTTAAAAAATGGGGCATGGATATTGTGGGAAAACTGCCTGTAGCTCCAGGACAAAAAGTCTTCATGTTAGCCATGACTGATTACTTCTCCAAATGGATTGAGGCTGACTCTTTCAGACAAGTAACTGAAAAAGAAGTAATATCCCTCATTAGGACAAACATTATTTGCAGATATGGAGTCCCGTCAGAAATAGTATGTGACAACGGAACTCAGTTCGTGGGGAAAAGAACCCAAGCATTTTGCCAAGAATGGAATATCAACCTGGTAACATCGGCCCCTGGATATCCAAAAGCTAATGGCTAGGCAGAATCAAGCAACAAGGTAGTCATAAGCTGCCTAAAAAAGAAGCTGAAAAGAAGACGAGGCAGACGGGCTGAAGAACTTCCATTAGTACTATGGGCAGACAGGACAACTCCAAAAACTGCAACAGGCCAAACACCTTACTCCTTGGTGTATGGCTGTGAAGCTGTCATTCCCGCGGAAGTACGGGTACCAACATCCAGATGCGGCCTGAACAACGTTGAAACAAACAAAGACCTGATGCAAGACAACTTAGTCCTGATAGAAGAATTAAGAGACGCTGCCAAAATCAGGATGGCATCATACCAACAAGCAGTTTCCAGGACTTACAATAAAAACGTCAGGGTCAGGGTCTTTAAAGAACGAGATCTTGTCCTACGCAAAGTATTTCCAAATAAAAAAGAAAAATCAGTAGGCAAACTGGCCCCCACATGGGAAGGCCCTTACTTAATTGATTCAATTTTGGACAAGGAGCATACAGGCTCCAAACACTAGAAGGGGAAATGATCCCAAGATCCTGGAATGTAACTCATTTAAAACTATTCCATATGTAAAGATCAGGCTACAATCAGGTATAAATTCAACCACTACTCAACATGCTATGTGATGAACTACATGTTTTACATGCCTTGTCTGTATTTTATACCTGTTCAACTAACCCATTTATTTACTTTTTGAATCCTGAACAATCATACATAATAAAAGATTATATGCATAAATATTCAGGATTGAGGGCTACTCTATTGTATATTCCTGAAACAAAAATTCTGCACTTAACTGTGCCTAACGAGTTGGTAACCACCACCAGATACAGTAAAGAGTCAGGACCAATCAGGCATGAAATAATTGCCTGACCTGACTAGGTTTACTGCCACTTATTACAACCGCCTGGACGCAGCAAGACAGGTGCAAGGGTGTTTTATCCCGACCATCAGTCTAAATGCCCTCCTGACATGCCGAATACCAAGCCCTCCAGCTAGGCAGGGGACATAAGCCCTCATGACAGGCCGGATTTCCCACCCCTTCAACCATTATAGCAAAAAACTATACTTGGTTGAAATACTCATGACAAATTAAAACGAAAATAATGTGCAGGTTATTCAAGCAAGATGCTTGACAGCACCAGCAGGACGAAACTCACAAGTAAAGCAAAAGATAGGATAAGCCAAAAGAAAGCCATCATACCTATATTAATAAAAACCTTTACCCCCTGGGGCAAAGGTGCCAAAATATTCATAAAGGCCAGGGAGAGTCCCCCTGACCCAAAACAGGAAAATAAAAATAATGTTTGTCCGGGACATCCCCCCTGGATGGGCCAAAATACCAACTAGAATTAAAATATATTACTGCTTCTCCTTAGAAGCAGCAGCATCAACAACCTGCTCCCCACTCTTAGCCGGCTCAGCCTCAACGTCCTACGCCCATGGGGAGTCGACCTCCTGTTCATTCTCCAAATTGTGCAGGTCAGGATACTTTGAAGCAGCAAAAGCCATCTCAGCCACATGGTCCATTTTGCCCTGGCCTCGACAGGCTCCGACATAGCAGCTGCCCTTCCTTTGATATAGAAATAGAGGGAAGCGTCATCCAGCTTAAACTCCAAGTCATCCCTCTCTTGGGTGAGCTCCTCATTTCTGTCCAGGGCCTCTTGTAACAGCCGCTTGCTCGAAGCTGCCTCAGTCTTAGCAGCATCCCTCTCAGCCTGCACCCTTGTCAAGTCAGCAGCTTTAGCAGCCAGGTCAGCTCGCGCAAAATCCAGCTCAGACTTTAGCCTATCATAATCTGATCTCATCAGATCAATTCTGGCTACCAATGAAGTAGCCTGATAGGCATTATGGAGACAGGTCGCAGCACCCTGGTCAAAAACAAGAAAAGTATGAGTATAAAATACCAACAATAGAAAACTACCAAAACAAAACACACGTAGAAATTATTCTAGCTTACCTCCCTCACAGCAGCTAGGGCACTAGCCAAGAGGCTGACTGAGTGATCTACTGAAGCAACTGCCTGAGTAGCAGTCTCAACAGGGTCAAGGGTAAGCATGACATCCAATTTAGAAGCTGCATAGTCCCTGATCTTCACCCTAGCAGCCTCCATATTATCCAACCTGGCTCTCACCTCCCTGACCGGGGCAGAAACATCAACATCTTCAATTTTCCTTTTTTGGGCTGTTGAACTTGTCTCAGCAGGGGCAGCAGGTGCAGTAGTGACCTTGGCAGCATCGGACTGCTCAGTCAAGTCGATGACAAGTTCAGTATCCCCGCTTTCCTGAGGACCTTCCTCCTTAATCTTAGCCAGCTTGGCTGAGAGGTCAGCCATACCGAATCTGGCAAGGCGAATAGAAGACCTGGTGGCTGCAACACGAAATGCTATATCAGCAATATAAACCAAACATTATCAAGAAGCCTAGATGAAAACAAAAGAAAGATCATGACTTACTGCCCGAAGTAGTGGCACTGGCAGCCCCTGAAGCTTTGGCCGCCCTGGGAACACCGTCAGCCTTCAAACAGCGAGGAAGATGACCAACCCCACAACAAAGAGGCCAGGACCTCTCCAAAGGAGGAATAGCAAGGAAAGCAGAAACATTGGGAGTGGGATACTCAGTTTCAGTAACCCAGTCATCAACTGCACACATAGGAGGTATGAGTTATTATTTTCATTTCATTTTTTCACTAATAGATAAAATATGCAGGTCAAAGAAAGAAACCAAAAGACTCACCAGCCACGCAGGCCTCATGATTTAAATACACCAGGTTAGGAGCCACAGAATTAGTCCTGACAAACATGTAGCCAGCAGCTCAGCCCTTATCATGGCCACTGTCCAAATTACTCAGAAGAGGAGTAGTAGACGCCCTGACCTTAAAACTTATACGGCCAGGACTATTTGTTTTAACAGCATAACAGGTCTTCAAATCGTCAAGAGAAAAAGAAATATTGTGTTTTTTACAGAGGTTCTCAATAGAACATACAACCTTCCACACCATCGGCATTAATTGATAAGAGGGAACACCAATCTCCTTAATAACCTCAACCATAAGAGGAGAAAAAGGAAGCTTACAGCCTGCCCTGAAGGCCCAGTCATGGATGCAGAACCAACCAGGACAAGCCCAGTCAGCCATGATAGGAGAATCCTCAGGGATCCAGACCTCAGCATCAGCAGGGATGATCCCCTTGTCCTTCAAAATTTTCTCGAACTCAGGCTTTAAACGGTTTGCAGGAGACTGATCTTTATTTAAAGCCTTCGTAGGCTTGAATTGAAAAGCACCATGAGATATTGAAATCATCTCCAATGGAGGATCACTCGGCTTATTTACTGTGGGAGATGGAGCAGCGGAAGAAGCAGGCAAGGTTTCAGAAGAAAATTCCTCGGGATTCTGAGGAGGAGGAGTTGCAGGAACCGCTGCCCTGGTAGATTTTCTTCGCAGCCATTATTTGAAGAATTATGGAAAAATTGATTAAGGATTAAGGAAGTTGGAAATTAAGAAAACTGAAGAAAATGGTTAAAGGAAGAAGATGAGAAGAAATTGTGTTGATGAGTTCAACTTAATGAAGCACCCAAGTATTTATAGCAAAGAAGATTAGGGTTTCAGCCGCAAAATCATTAAGGAAGTTGCAGTAAATATCCACGCGTCAAAGAATCGCTAGATAAAAAAGAGCCGTTACAGTGAAACCGATCGGGAAAAACTTAACCGTTGGGTAATCTTACCAAGATTAGAGTTATCTCCTCAGTTTTTCGTCCTGGCACTACAAATAAGGAGATAAGGGGCAATTGTTAGGCCTGGAAATCCACAGACCGCCCTGATCAGTATCTCACCTGAACCTGACTACCAGGCTGTCAGGGTGTTAGGCTATCAGGGCACATGAAGATAGACGCCAGGCCATGGAGAGGACAACGGTCAAAATATCAGGACGATATTAGACCATATACGCATATAATAAAGGAATTATATACGCGGCCTTAAATGTGAAGATTACGCAGTAAAAGCAGTAATTAAGGGAGGAATAATTAGCAATTAATATTGGCAATTATGGAGAATATTCAGCCTTTAATGACCAGATCAAGCAGCCGTTCAAGATAGAAGACTATATAAGGAACACTTTGAAGATATAGAAGGCATCTCTTTCATATGCATGAAGAAGCATATACAACACTTAGAGAAATACAAATATTGTCATCATCATATAACTATTCTCCCAAATTACTTAGTGAAATCCTCTCCTGGCTTGGTGCCCGTGGTTTTTTCCCATTCAAGGGTTTTCCACGTACAAAATTGCTTGTCTTGATATTATTGTTATTTTATTTACGTCTTGTTATTATACCCTGACGACTTGACCAACAGACTACCTAGAGCTAGTTAACCCTACACAGTTACACCCTGACCTGATTTCGTCTTGCGCAAAATCCACACAAGACATGTTACATTCCAAGATCTTGGGATCATTTCTCCTTCTAATGTTTGGAGGCTGTATGCTCCTTGTCCGACAATTTAATCAATTAAGTAAGGGCCTTCCCATGTAGGAGCAAGCTTGCCCGCTGATTTTTCTTTTTTATTTGGAAAAAGGTTTCGTTGGACAAGGTCTCCTTCCCTGAAGACTCGAATCCTGACATTTTTGTTGTAAGTTCTGGCTACTGCTTGTTGATATGATGCCATTCTAATTATGGCAGCGTTTCTTAGTTCTTCTGCTAGGATCAGGTTGTCTTGCATTAGGCTGCTGTTTGTTTTAACATTGTTCAGGCTATATCTTAATGTTGGCACCCGGACTTCTGCAGGGATGACAGCTTCACAGCCATACACCAAAGAAAAGGGTGTTTGGGCTGTTGACGTCTTTGGAGTTGTCCTGTCTGCCCATAGCACTAATGGAAGTTCTTCAGCCCATCTGCCTCGTCTTCTCTTCAGTTTCTTTTTTAAGAAGCTTATGACCACCTTGTTGCTAGATTCAGCCTGGCCATTAGCTTTTGGATATGCGGGGGTTGATGTGACCAGGTTAATATTCCATTCTTGGCAAAATGATTAAGTCTTTTTCCCAACAAATTGGGTTCCGTTGTCACATATTATCTCTGATGGGACTCCACATCTGCAAATAATATTTGTCCTGATGAAGGATATTACTTCTTTTTCGGTTACCTTCCTGAAAGAGTCGGGTTCGATCCATTTGGAGAAGTAATCAGTCATAGCCAACATGAATACTTTCTGTCCTGGTGCTACAGGCAGTTTCCCCACAATATACATGCCCCACTTCATAAATGGCCAGGGTGCAGAAATTGAGCGAAGAAGCTTAGATGGCTGATGTATTATTGGTGCATGAATTTGACAGGCTTTGCATTTTGAACAGTTTTCCAAGCAATCAGCCCTCAGTGTTGGCCAATAGTACTGATGTGACCATAATTAGAGCATATTTAGCCCCCGAATTAGCCTTGTTCCCATGCTTTTTAGTGCATATTTGGGTCATTTATTGTCTTTAGTTCCTTGTTTTGCATATTCTTTGAGGTTTTGTGTCCTTGGTAGGAAAGGAGTGCAAACCTTGCATTTTCATGGCAAAATGAGACTAAATTGATTGAATTCAATGACCAAGCATCAAAGAGAGACAAGATTAGAAGGCCTTTGTACATATTATAGTAGATGGGCAATGATGAGGAAAGATCCTTGCATCCCCAAGGAAATCCCCAAAGATTTTATGAAGAAAAGGGAAGAAAAGAAGAAGAAACAAGACTGAGGAACAATCCGTGTGGATTGTCCTGAATCCGCCCGTCCCCAGCACCACAATCCGTTCGTCTTCCTTCAAAGACGCCCGGGCAGCAGCTACCAGAAGACGTGCGTCTTCTCCCAAAGACGCCCGGGCAGAGACTCACAAATCCGGCCGTCCCGTACCTAAGACGCACGGATTCCAGTCCAGCACAAATCCGTTTCTTCAAGCTTCAAAGAAAGATGCCCTTCCTTCGAAAAATACCGGCGTTTCCCTGCTCAAATCTAAAAAGTGTAATTACTAATTTAGCCTTAGTTAACCCTAATGCATCCACCTAATTTCCACTATAAATACCCCATTAGTCTAATTATAAGAGGATGTTCTTCTTAGCAATCTTTAGTGTAGTTAATATCAATCAAATACCTCTTTAGTTTTGTAATCAACAATTAATCAAGTTTTAATACAAGTTTTATTTCCTTAATCTCTCTTTTGTTCATCCTTTATTTTGGGTAATTGAAGATTATTTGGGTTATTATTGGGAGATTGACCACCTCTCAATCAAGCATCAAGTACTTCTTTTATTCTTGCTTTATTATTGGAATCATTAGTAGGTATAATTCTCTTAATCCCTTTTTAATTATTGTTAATTACTTTCATTTATTCATCATGTTTAACTTTGTTGGTATGATTGACAACCTTGCTAGCATGATCAACATGATAATGAGTGAGTAGTCACCTAGCTAGGGTTAATGGGTAATTAGGGGAAACCAACATGGGGAATGATTCATGCTTAAATTAATATGCTTTCATGGTTTATTTGCTTGCTTGTTTTGATCTCAACTCATGCACATGTTATGTTTGATGAAATACGAGCCTATGAATCCTTGCATTTTTTACCCATCACCTATCTTTTCAATGAGACTTGTAAGACATAAACCAACTCGAGTCTCATTAGACCATGCATGTTGTTGAGTAGGGAAGATTAAGTCGACTTGTAGGTGTTGTACAATCTAATCGATTCGGCTCCGGGACCCAAACTTTCCTAGGATTGTAAGATATAACCCAACTCAATCCATCACAACAATAATTGCTTGCTTATAATTTGAGAACATGTTTGTATGATCAATTCCCATGATTCCCCTATAACCCCATGACACCCTAGTGCTTTTTATCAATTGTTTACAACCCTTTTAATTCATCTTGCTTGTTTATTTTCATTGCTATTTAGTTTAGTGACCTTCTACATCAACCCAAATTGTGACACCCCTAAGACACCACTATTTGCAATAGAAATCTCATCTCAATTCCCGTCCCTTGGGATCCGACCTTTACTTGCCTCTTTACTAATTGTAGAGTTGTTTGTGAAGTTATAAATTGTGTTTGATTGGATGTGTGACGACCAACTCTTGTCCCATCAAGTACCCTGTCCTGAGTATTTTACTTGCTAGGCTCTTTCCTCCTTTATGGTTGCCACAGTGTTCATCGTGTATTTCTTGGAGTACTTGTTTAGCTTCGTCAGGTTCTAAACATCTCAAATATGGTTCTGCCTGTGATCTCTTAAATAAAGTGTTATTGATAATAGAATAGGTTGAAGCTCTTATTTTAAAAGCCCTCGCTTCATGCCTTCCCTGAGGTAATATTCCTTGGAGGAACCAATCATAACAAGGTTTGGTCCAATAATTATTATCTGGATTGACAGGGTTGACTTGTTCAGTCTTGCTGATAGCCGGCTCTAATAAATGAACAACTGGTATTTTATCGAAAAATACAGGGGTAAAA
Organism: Silene latifolia; assembly: GCF_048544455.1. NCBI lineage: Eukaryota > Viridiplantae > Streptophyta > Magnoliopsida > Caryophyllales > Caryophyllaceae > Silene > Silene latifolia. Next base: position 90,309,208 of record NC_133528.1, read on the forward strand.
TTTGAACCTAGGCTGGCCAAAGCATCAGCCTGTGTGTTCAGGTCCCTTGGTATTTGATCTATGTCAAATAAGGCAAATTTAGCGGTAAGGTTTTTTGCATATTCTAAATACGAAATCATTTTTGCATCCTTAGCCATATAAATTCCATTTATTTGATTAGCAATTAAAATTGAATCAGTTTTTACCTTTAGGTTTTGAACACCGAGGTCTAGACATACCTTTAAGCCTGCTATTAGGGGTTCATATTCTGCTTCATTGTTGGTGGCTTTGAACTCACAGCTTACAGCCCGAGCTATCATGTCTCCCTATGGCGATTTAAGCACGAATCCTAACCTTGTTCCCCTGGCATTGGATGCCCTATCTATGAACAGAGTCCATTCTTGGCCTGGGGTTTTATTTTCTGATTGGTTAACTTCTTTTTTCAGGTCAGGTTGTAGGTTAGGGCTAAAATCAGCCACAAAGTCTGATAAGGTCTGCGATTTGATCGCTGTCCTGGGTTCAAAGGTAATATCATATGTACTGAGCTGAACTGACCATTTGGCCATCCTACCTGACAATTCAGGCTTGCGTAGCACAAATTTTATGGGTAAGTTGGTCCTGACTATGATGGGGTGACACTCAAAATAAGGACGTAATTTAGCACATGACATAATTAAGGGTAAAACATATTTTTCAAGTAATCCATACCTCATTTCAGCATCTAGCAGGCTTTTACTTACATAATAGACAGGATGATGCTGACCTTCTTGTTCTTTTACCAGGACTGCACTTACTGCTGTGTCAGTGACAGATAGATATACTGACAAAGGTTCTCCTTTCTCTGGTTTAGCCAGTAAAAGTGGGGATGACAGGTACAGTTTCAAGTCCTGAAAGGCTGCTTCATGCTCAGGTGTCCAATGGAACTGTTTATTTTTTCTGAGTAGGTTGTAAAATGTTTTACTCCTTTCAGAGGATCTTGATATGAACCGATTCAGGGCAGCTATCCGGCCTGTCAGTTTCTGAATATCTTTGACAGACTTGGGTGATTGAAGTTCTAGGATGGCTTTTATCTGTTCAGGGTTGGCCTCTATGCCTCTTTTTGTCACCATATATCCAAGGAACTTACCTGTAGAGACTCCGAAGTGACACTTTGTAGGGTTAAGTTTCATGTTGTATTTTTCCAATATTTGGAATGCTATTTCCAAATGCTTCACATGATCTTCAGCATTTTTAGATTTTACTACCATGTCTTCTATATAGACTTCCATGATATCACCTATTTGATCCTTGAACATCATGTTGACCAGGCGCTGGTACGTTGCCCCTGCATTCTTCAGGCCGAAAGGCATGACTGTGTAACAGTATATGCCTCGTTCTATAATGAATACAGTACTTTCCTAGTCAGTATGGTGCATTTTAATCTGATTAAATCCACTAGAGGCATCCATGAAAGTCAGCATTTCATGCCCTGCTGTTGCATCTACCATGGCATCAATATGTGGTAGGGGAAATGGATCCTTAGGTCAAGCTTTATTTAGGTCATTGTAATCTACACAAACTCTCCATTTACCATTCCTTTTCTGCACAATAACCACGTTAGGTAACCATTCAGGGTACATTATTTCCCTGATCATTCCTGTATCCAGAAGTTTTTCCACTTCCTCGTTAATTATCGCATTTCTTTCAGGTACAAATTTTCGTCTTTTCTGTTGCACAGGCTTAAAAGATTGATCAATGTTAAGTTTATGCATAATTAGATCAACACTAATTCCAGTCATATCAAAATGACACCAAGCAAACCAAGACGACTTATTTTTAAGAAATTTTACCAGTTCTGGCCTGACACAATCTGGGGCGTCAGATCCTACTAAAGCATACCTATCAGGATACTCAGGGTCTAGGATTACCTGATCTGTTTCCATCCTGGATGGGGCCACATAAGTGCTCCTGACAGGGCGCGGTTCCAATCTGCATAGAAATTACCAGGCATCATGATGAACATCAAGAATTTCTACCAGGTCACAATCACTAAAAGTGATTGTCGGGACATGATCCGGTTTACATGGAGATGTAATCCTTGGCGTCCTGGTTATCTTTTTTGCTGCTGAACTCGTCAAGCCACATATTTCTGATCCACTGGATTTAAATTTTACTTCATAGATTGGGGTGGTGGGGGAAGGTTGCGGTCCTGTTTATGCTCCTGGTTCTCTTTGCCCTGGTCTGCGTTTCTGCCTTTCGTCCTGATCAGGTCCTTTGGATATCCGGATTTCAACAGGTAGGCCACTTCTTTTCTCAGGGTGAAGCAATCATCCGTTGTATGTCCAATGTCCATGTTGAATTCGCACCATTTGAAGTTGTCTCTCCTAGGGTTGGGATTTTCCACCTTCCTGGGCCATCTGACTACTGATCCCATGTTGTCAAGCCTTTGGATCAATCCTGCAATATCAACACTGAAGTTATGCTCAGAAATAGGCGGGAAAACTTTAGCCTTACCTTGATATTTATGTGCCAGGTTTACTTCTGAATGGTGCGGCCTAGAATATGGAGTAGGTCCGTAATTGTTTCCTTTCTTGCTCTTCCTATTGCTCTTTTCATAATCTTTTGGTCCACTAGATGCTCCGACTTTGTAGCTTTTGTCTTCTTCCAGCCTGATATATGCAAGGGTCTTGGCCTGGACATCTTCGAAGGTATGGTAGGAATACTTAGTGAGTTCATTGTATAGGTCACTATGAGGTAGTAACCCCTATCTGAATGCCTCCACTACTGTTCCAACGTCACATCTGGGAATATATACTTTTTTCTTGTTGAACCTGGCAAGGAATACCAAGAGAGTCTTCTCTGGCTTCTGTGTAATCCTGTAAAGATCACTGGACCGATTCTCCAACTCCCTGCTACTTGCAAACTTCTGGTTGAAGTTGTTGATCAGGTTGGCAAAAGAATGGATAATCCCGGTTGGTAGGTTGATGTACCATTGCAGAGCCGGTCCAGTCAGGGTTGTTCCAAATCCCTTACACATGCAAACTTGCCTGAACTCACTGGGGATAGATGCTGCTAACATTTTCTGTTTGTAGAGAGCTACATGATTCTGTGGGTCCGTGGTCACATCATAAATCTTCATAGACGGAATCACAAACTTGTTAGGCAGATCCACTTTTGCTATCTCGTCTATAAAAGGCGAATCAGCATAGCCATCAGGGGCAGCTTCTTCTAGACTGGCAGGGACTCCAGGTATTTTTTCGAATATTTCATTCAGCTTCTTTATTTCTTGGACTACTCCCATCATGATAGTTGCTTCACATTCATCAGATTTTTCATTGTTACTATTTGGCTCACCATCGCCATCGACATTGATAAATTTAGAGCCACTTGGACTCCCAAAGCTGGAGAAATCAATGTTTTTTATAGTTGATGCAAATGGTGTTCCTGGCTGGAAACTAGAGCCTGCTCCTTGGGTTTTTTCCAATTTTTGTTTCAGAGCCGACTCAGATTCTCTTAACTGAAGGATTTCAGCCTCATTTTGGGTTACTTTGTCTTTCAAGCTTTCCAACTCAGCTATTTGTTGGAGGGCTGCATTTAGTTGTTCTTCGATGGTGGGCTGGGCCATTTTTTGTAGGTTATTTGGATTTTTTTTAGATAAGGAAAAAAGGTTTTAAAGAGCTAGATGCCTCACGGTGGGCGCCAATTATTTTGTATAGATTTTGCGCAAGGCGAAATCAGATCAGGGTATGTCTAGGCAGAGTTAACTAGCTCGAACTTATCCGTGAGTATGTATGACAGGGTACAAAACTAGAAGAATAAAATAAGGTAAATGAACAATAGTAAGACAAAGAATTTGTACGTGGAAAACCCTTAAATGGGAAAAAACCACGGGCACCAAGCCGGGAGAGGATTTGACTATAATATTGGATATTTAGCACAAATGATCGTAAATAGCTTAAATATTGAGACAGAATATTGTATGTTCGTGTATGTCTTGTTGTGCATTGCAAATGATTTCCAAGTGCTCCTTATATAGCCATGTTGAACGGCTGTATAATTCAGTCATTTATGCCAAATATTCTGTCTTGATTATCCGCCTTAATGCTCATTATTGCTCCCTTGATTGTCGTCCTTTATTGCTAAATCTTTCTCATTAATGCTCCAATTATTGCGCGAATATTTGTCTATAATATAATCATCCGGTCAAATATCGTCCTGACATTTTGACTGTTGTCCTCTCCATGGCCTGGCGCCTGTCTTCTAGCGTCCTGGTAGCTTGAGGTCCTGACACTCTGATGGTCAGGTCGGGGTAGAATATCATCCTGGGATATCTGCAAATTTCCAGGCCTAACAGCTGGCTCTAACAAATGAACAATTGGTATCTTATCGAAAACTGCAGGGGTAAAATTTGAACCTAGGCTGGCCAAAGCATCAGCCTGGGTATTCAGGTCTCTTTGTATTTGATCTATGTCATATAAAGCAAATTTAACGGTGAGGGTTTTTGCATACTCTAAATATGAAATCATTTTTGCATCCTTTGCCGTGTAAATTCCCTTTATTTGATTCGTAATTAAAAGTGAATCTGTTTTTACCTTTAAGTTCTGCACACCGAGGCCTAGACATACCTTTAGGGCTGCTATCAAGGCTTCATATTCTGCTTCATTGTTGGTAGCTTTGAACTCACAGCTTACGGCCTGAGCTATCACGTCTCCCTGTGGCTATTTAAGCACTAATCCTAACCCTGTCCCCCTGGCATTGGATGCCCCATCTATGAACAAGGAACTTACCTGCAGAGACTCCGAAGTGGCATTTTGCAGGGTTGAGTTTCATGTTGTATTTTTCCAATATTTGGAATGCTATTTCCAAATGCTTCACATGATCTTTAGCATTTTTAGATTTTACTACCATGTCATCTATATTGACTTCCATGATATCACCTATTTGATCCTTGAACATCATGTTGACCAGGCGCTGGTACGTCGCCCCTGCATTCTTCATGCCGAAAGGCATAGCTGTGTAACAGTATATGCCTCGGTCTGTAATGAATGCAGTACTCTTGCAGTGTAAACTATGGGGAGAGACACAAATTAAGCAAGCCCTGAAACAGACAATAGAGTAACTCTCAGGGAATGCAATAAACTTGGGGATCTTTGTAAAAAATAGTAAATGAACTTGAAAAATTATGAAACTTGGTGACAATTTAGTTAAAATGATAAACTAAAACTGTGCCAAATCTCAGAATTTTATACACAATCTAAGTAATTTTAATAATTAGAAACCAGATTGAATTAAGTGAATTCTCAGACAGTTTTCCAGGAAGACTCTTGTGACTGTTTTGTGGTTTTTTATGAATATAAAGGGCATATAATTATCAAATTTACTCTCAAGCAAGCATAGAGACTAAACTTAATAATTTGGGAAAGCCTGAATTAGATCTACTCAAGCAAGCACAGAGTAAACTCAAACAGACAACAATGCACCTAAAACAGCTCAAGCAAGCACAGACATGTTCAAAGTAACACCACAGATCCTTAATCACCTTCTAAGCAAGCACAAGAAGATATTAAGCCTGACTTACAACTAAGACTCAGCAAAGTTAATAAGATTTGCAAATTTTGAGAGAAATCTCAAGGTTTTTTCATTAATCAAAGTCTGAGTAAAGCAGACTGAGGAATGGTCCTTATATAGGCCTTCTTGTGAAGTTTTCAGTACATGATAAACCGTAGACAACTCCATCTAAGGGCCAGGATTAAACTTAGAAAGCAAACAAGGGTAGTGGACTTCTTTTACAACGGATACAAAAGAAAATTAAGGCAAACTGAGTGGAACAAAAGAGCTGCAGGTTGATATAGTGACAGGTTGTCCTCTTGATTGTTGCATTTCTTTGGCTGGTTGTTGGAGTCAAAAATGGCCCTGGTCCAGGCATCTTGTGTTGGGAAATGTGTCCTCAACAATAGTGCGATCACATGATTTAAATATCATTATTAAATCTCATGCCAAGAATACGGAAGGGATGATACATTACATATATAGTCAACTGGTCCACACATATCGGTAATGATTGGCTGGCTAGAGTTTGACATTACTGTCGTGCGACGGTGGTGATCAGTTGATCCCTTGAGGTCACACCTAAAGGACGATTCCCTTAATTGAAAAGGTTAATTAGTTGTATACCGATACAGATTAATTAATTCCTTAAAATTGAATAATTCGATTTGTGAGAGAGAATATTGATATCTTTTTGTAATGGGATTAAATAAGATTATTTTAGTAATAAAATGCTTTGTTGCTAAAAATTATCTATTGTTTGAGAAACAATAAAGATAAGAATGAATGGTTAATTATAATTACAAGAAGTTGTGAATTATAACTATATGACCCATTTTATTTATGTGATCAAGTATAACTAGTAAATTTGTTGTATGTAATTTAATTAATTCATGAAATGATATTTATGTGATAAACATGCATTAAAATTAATTAATAACATGTAGCATACTACATGTGACATATTGTGTGACAAATGACAAATTGACAAAATAAAATGGTAGTCCATTTTATGTATATGGACCGAAAATGGAGGGTGTGTTAGTGGGTTTTGGTTGTTTTATTTTATTTGATAAAATAAACATAATGATGCCTACCTACAACTAGTCTTACACATCTTACACACCTACTATTTTTGAGAAGAGTAAAAGAAAAAGAAATGATGCCAATTTAGGCTCTTCCAACCGTGACACTCCCTCTAAATTGAGTAGTGTTGGTTCTTTTCTTTTTCTTACACTAAGATTACTAGAAGTAGTATTCTCTCTTCTCTCTCCTAAATCTTCATAAAAAAGATGAGTATTTGATTCAAATTGTTCATATGAATTACTAAGATTACTAGAAGTAGTATATGAGTATTAGTAATAGATTTTAAGGTAAACTACATTACAAACATCTAGTACATGTTTATTTGTGGGTTTAAGGGATTGTCTTGGGTGCAACTAATTGGAGGGCTTCTAATTTGAAGTCAAGAATGTTCATCCATTAATGAAAAGCTCAAGAACTAACAAGAAGGAGATCTTGTTAGTGCCCAATATGACCGAAATTATTATGGTGAGAAAATGATTTCTTCTCTTACCTTTTTAGTTTGCATGCATAAGATCCATCTTTAATTTTATGACAAATTAATTTTATGACATATATGAGTATGTTAGTATATATAGATCTACATTTCTTTCAATCGGTATCAGAGCGCCACGGTTGTTTGCATGCAAATCGGTTAAAAGTTTTTCCGAGTTATAAGAATAACATATAAAACTTGTAAAATTTGTGTTATTATGATATATCACGAAATTAATTCATGTATATTAATATTTCTGGTCCTAAAATGTTTTAGGATATTTTGGTTAATTTTACGGTTTTTTATTGTTCATATTATACAATAATGGCATTTAAATATGATTTTATGAGTAAAAATGTCATTTTCGGTCTAAAATTAGCTATACTTCGAATTTTCCAGTGATTTTTAGATATGTTGTCACATATAGTATTTTGAGATAACCTGTAAATTTTCATAATTTTTGGACTTGTTATGCTCGAAAAATGGATTTTTCATTATTAAATTCGGATTTAGGTGAAAAATGGGTTAATATGAGTTAAATTTCGAATCTGGTCATAGAAAATTAATATGTTGTCACATGCAATTTTACAAGATGTGTGTAAAATAATTGGCTATAAAGAAGTCTTTTTGCATGATTTATGGATTTTTGAAGAAAAATAGCATAAATAGTGACATTATTAGTGAAAAATTAATAAAACATAATCTATGACTTAAGAAAAACGTCTAATGTTGCCTTTTATTATCTTTTTCAGATCTAAAATTGAAAAGTTAATGAATATAATGTTTCCATGTTTTTATGATTATTTTAGTTAAAACCGATAAACCGCAACATTGTTTTTCCGGAAAAATTTCGAAATTTTTAACCTAAGTTTTTGAACATTATGAGTGTCATGGTATTTTTCCAGAATGTTCATGAGTTTAAATTTCAAATTTTGAATTTATTTGAAATTTTGTGATTTATTTTGAAGTTTATAGCTTATTTTTGTAATTTTTTAGTCCATTAATGAACAATTTTATAAAAATGAGTTAATTATGGTCAAATTATTAGTGAAAACTAAATTTTGAGTCCTAAGAGGTTAGGGTAATTAACTTATGCATAAATATGAATTTATGTAATTTTTGTGATTGTAAAATGTTGAAATCACGCAAATCCGTAAAAACCGAGTAATATACGATATTGGCTAATTAAAGGCGATTTAGCATAAAATGGAGCATGTTCATACATATTATAATGCTGCATTTTTCTTTATGATTGTCATAATTTTTAATTTATGTAATTTTGAATTATGTAATTTTACTTAGTATGGCCTTAGATTTTAATTGGTATTTCCCGAAATGTATGGGAATATCGATTCGGTTGTAATTTTATTGTGATCTCGTATCACCGTTTTGTAATTTAATAGATTTATTTTATTTTAGTTACAAATGTATAATAGGAAATTATGTAATTTATTATGTAATTTTATTCATTCCGGAGTTCCCAAAGACGGATTTCTTCAAGAATGGCGATACATAAAGACGGTGTTACCTCGAGATGCGTGCCACAACCGAAGTTCAAGGGACCAATGGAGTTGGTTTCCGAATATGTAATAGTTAAATGGTTTTTCTATTTTAGGAAAGGCCATACTAGGATTTATTTATTTTTATGCTTGCATTTTATTTTATGTCACATGCATCGCTAAATCGCCATAACTAAAACATGCATCCTTATTTTATCGAGTTTATCGACCGTGTCAATTAAAATTATCGTAGTTCACCGCTTTAGTTCACTTAAAACGTGATAGATAATAAATTGACATGACCTCTCGCTAAAATAAACAATTGAGACTTAGCCTTACCAAATAGTAGAAACCATGAAAACCTATTTCGTGAGGGAGTGCACTCGGCCACATCGGGGTACAAACCTTGTTACGTAGGGGAAGTGGGTGATAAATGTCTATCCACCGAATTCATGTTGATGAGGGTTTTATCGGCCACACCGTGCCCAAGTTAATGTGGGTTTGGATCATGGACACATTTATTCGAAATTTGGATTGAACTCAACAAAAGTTTTTCGATAAGGGTTTCATCGGCCACACCGTCCCCTTGTTGAATGTGTTTTGGGCTAAAGATAAATGTTAATGTAATATTATCGACCAAGAGTTCTAAAAGTAGAATCGATTAAAGCGTTAATCCACCGAGTTATATTGATAAGGGTTTTATTGGCCACACCGTGCCCAAGTTAATATGAATTTGGGTCTTGGAATCATTTATCATAGTTGGGTAGAGGTCACTATGTAAATGCTTTACTTGTTATTTACAAGTATTAATAAAACGATAAATGTTATGTTTTCCACTATTCCGTTATCATTTTGTTCTATTTCTTTACCACAATTCATATACGATATCATTTCGATTTTTGATTCAAATCTCCATTAAAACATCGTAACTAAAGACAAAATTTGAATTTTCTTCTAAAACCTCAAATGAACCATTGTTAAGGATCTCTTGTAAAGAGTATAGATTAAAAGTTATTCATTATCAAACAGGTTTTTGATTCTTGACTAACACATCTACTTACAATGAATTGTTTCTAATTTTGGTAACTAGATTTGTTGGAAATCAAAATTGACCAAAATAACGCAACCACTTCAATGAAAGTTTTAAGACTAAAACGAACAAATGAAGAGTAATCTTCATGAATTCAATTTTGCTTCTCAAAGCAAAGACTCATTGAAATAAGTGGGAGCATTCTCTTAAACCGTTAAGATGAGGACGAGGTTCAAGAAGTAAAGATAATAATGGAATTGATACAAGGTAATGTTAAAGGTAAAGTTGTTGAGAATAACGATACTAAACCTATCAATTCCGACCTATAAAGTTGCCATTGTCTTAAATGTTGGACACTAGAAAGGAAACTACCCCAAATTATTGAAGAATCAACAAATTAGTTGTGGGACATCTAATAGGATCTTCTTCTTTAAATGTTTATATGATTGGCATAAATTTTGCTAGTACCACTTCGTCAATATTAGAAACCGGTGGTGGATTACATCGTTGTACTTGATACATAGAATGATTAGAATATGACGACTAGCATCAATGATGTCGAGAGATAGAGTCATTGTGTACTCAATCTAGTTTTCGGGTTTGGAGTTGTACTTAATTGTGACTATTAAGTACATAAACTCTAAATAAGAATACATACTTGTTAAGATACAAAAGAGGTTTCACTTTTGTGACCCTTTACACCACGATTTGATATATGGCTAGCCCATTATCAAGGTGATAATATTCTAAACCAAACTAGAACGATATATCATGAAGATGATGCAAGACTCAAATTGGTAACCCAAGATTAAACCTTAAATTTTGGAATGATGAACGCAAAGAGTTATCGAGTACTCTTGAAACCATTAGATTGTTAATGGTATATGCGTATCTTGTATTCGAAGCAGGATGTCTCGTGCCTTTTGGTTGAAAAGGAGATCGAGGTTGTAAATCATTGATCCAAAATAGGTTGATCATTTTATTTTACCAACGATTTAAGTTGACGCTAATGTGTTCACTTAATAAGGTAAATAGAAAAATCTTTGAAGAAGTTTAAAGAGTTCAAGGAATCACGATTTAGTCGTAATGGGATTATCAAAGTGAAGACTTTGATATAAGCCATAGGAAATGTGATATAGTATCACAAGTTAATCTCTCTTAGCACGCATTATGGAATAATGTGTGATTAGATAAGAAATCAAACGCTATTCGATATGGTTTGAACTTCAATCAAGTTACTTTGAGTTACTTGATCCTTTTGGGGATTTTATCATTTTGTCTAAATTATTTTTCCACTAAATCAAATCATATGAGATATGAAATGGTAAGGGTACCATGTTTGTAAGTTTTCACAAGAAACAGATGCTCATTTTTCCCTTTCAATTATCACGACAACGACGGGTTTGCGGCTCGTGAAGCTGTCTTTCTAAAATACAAGTTTATTTCTAGAAGACAGAGTGGGAGAAATTATTCAAGAGCCACAAAGAATGCCACAAAGATTTTATGTCGTAAGAAACTGGTCTTTCTTGGCTACATGAGACGTTTTGTGTAAGACATTGTTTCTTTAAAACCTAGGAGGTTAAATTCGTCACTTGTTAAAAATGATGAATTCATGCTACTTTTAAGAAAGTAAAGAGCTTATAACTTACAAAAGAAATTGTTTGATTCAAGTTGATTACTTCTAGAAAGTAATGAACATATGACTTACATAAGAGTGTTTAAGTCACAACTCAATACAAGGCTTAGAGCCATGAGAATCCGAAATAAAAGGCTTGATTAGTGACAAAGGGTGTTGCACTAATATTTCAAAGCAAGATTGGTTGCAAAGGGTTTTGCACTAATTGAAATGCTTAAGTCTATTTGGATCTTCTTAGAGATTGTGTTTCATTATGAGGTTATGAAATACATGGCGAGTGAATCTAAAACCCACTTCTTCAATAGAAGGAATGTATTCAATACATGTCATGAGTTTATTAGATTCTTGCAATCCTAAGATAATGTGAAACTTAAGAGAGGGTCTTAAGTAGGACATCAATGAGTAAGAATCAATATTTTGATCATGTGATAAAACGTTTCTCGATAAGTCGAGAAGTTGTGGTTATACATGAAGTTTAGTGGGAGTTACAGAAATTTTAATTAGTCCGATATGTGGATGACATATTGATCATTAAGAATGATTTAAGACTTTTGGAGTAAATATAATACATCTTTAATATCTAGATTTATGTAGATAAATCCACGTGATATTAGCGTCATATAAGAAGTCTTGTGTTGATAAGATTCATGACTAAGTTCAATTAAGTTGAACATATTTGATTGATTTCATTTGCTTCCGCTGCCAAATCAATTAAATAGAAAATGATGTATAACACTTCATATACTTTGAGTATGATGAATTGTTTTCAAAATCGAATTTTAGTAATCTTTGCCAAGTAAGCCATAAAGATTACCCTTAAGTGCTTGCAGAAGCATTAAGGAAGTAAAGCAAAGTGTTTATGATGCAATTTTGTGTAAGGGTGTTACACAGGTGACAATTGACAATTGAGATTGCGCATGGTTTCCGACAAAACCATAATCAAAACACATCAGGATGGTTAAGATACCATTGTGGCAATGTTAATTAAGAAGTAGATTTTCTAGAATCGTTCTAGGCAATAAAGAACAATATGAAATGTTTACAATGGAAATTGAGTACACTTGCAATCATGAGATGTGCAAGAGGATGAATCTCGCACACTGTGAAAACAGTGGGAGCTATTCTTAGGCTAGAGGACCTATGTCTTGATTGAATCTCGACACGTACTCAGAAAGTTTTGTGATGCAAATGTATACATTACAAAGGAAAACAAGTATGCAGTAAGGTTGAGTAAGGTACAAGAAGTTGATAAAACCTACTGACCAAAGCCTTCTCATAGGCTAAACATGATAAGTCATGTCATTTCAATTAAATTGTAATGAACAACTACATACAAGATCAAATTAGATTATAGAATATGAAGTAGTAATCAAGCATTGACTATTCATATGTGATAATCGCATTTGTCGTTTGAGTTTTACTCTAAAACTCTTCTTCTTCTTTTATACTTTGTTACATCCAAATGGGTTGTAGAGACAACATTGAACCCCGTTAAAGTGAACACGGATTAGCATTGTATTCGCCCATAGTCACTTGTATGAGGTGATGTCTCGAAGTGTCTAGAGTGTGATGCGATTGATGGCAAGTTCAAGTGCCATAGAGTCATGTGAGATGACTAGTCGATCACATAGGCAGACTGTTAGGAACACTTTGTCGGGCAGTGACCGCTTATAGAGTTCTGGCAAATTTATAAAGCCTGGTCGTGGCGAGAGCTACTATAGTATTCTAATGAGTCGATTCTTTTGACTAAAGACTATTCGCCTAAGATGGCACAGTTTCAGATTAACTTTGATTTGTGTTACTACGACCTTCGTAAATGGGGTCAAATGGGCATATTTTGGGTTATGATGGCTGTGGCTAGTCGAAGGGAATAAGTGCGATAGGAATTGTCCACCCCCTTGTCAGGGTTAAAACAATATCTCAGGGCCACTCGAGGAGTAATGAACTGGAAATGCGTGGCCACGCTCGGAATGTATCCATGGTGGATAAATTCCGGTCAATCAGTTATTCTCCAGATCGAGGAAACCACTCTCGATATGATCACTTGCAAGTACGACCCGAAAGACACCTTGCATTGAGTAGGAGATAGTAATAGGACAAGAGAATTGGTGAAGCACACTTGTCGAGGACAAGTGGGAGATTGTTGGGAAATGTGTCCTCAACAATAGTGCGATCACATGATTTAAATATCATTATTAAATCTCATGCCAAGAATACGGAAGGGATGATACATTACATATATAGTCAACTGGTCCACACATATCGGTAATGATTGGCTGGCTAGAGTTTGACATTACTGTCGTGCGACGGTGGTGATCAGTTGATCCCTTGAGGTCACACCTAAAGGACGATTCCCTTAATTGAAAAGGTTAATTAGTTGTATACCGATACAGATTAATTAATTCCTTAAAATTGAACAATTTGATTTGTGAGAGAGAGAATATTGATATCTTATTGTAATGGGATTAAATAAGATTATTTTAGTAATAAAATGCTTTGTTGCTAAAAATTATCTATTGTTTGAGAAACAATAAAGATAAGAATGAATGGTTAATTATAATTACAAGAAGTTGTGAATTATAACTATATGACCCATTTTATTTATGTGATCAAGTATCACTAGTAAATTTGTTGTATGTAATTTAATTAATTCATGAAATGATATTTATGTGATAAATATGCATTAAAATTAATTAATAACATGTATATGGACCGAAAATGGAGGGTGTGTTAGTGGGTTTTGGTTGTTTTATTTTATTTGATAAAATAAACATAATGATGCCTACCTACAACTAGTCTTACACATCTTACACACCTACTATTTTTGAGAAGAGTAAAAGAAAAAGAAATGATGCCAATTTAGGCTCTTCCAACCGTGACACTCCCTCTAAATTGAGTAGTGTTGGTTCTTTTCTTTTTCTTACACTACCATTCAATTAACATGCAAAATGTTCATGAATATTCTCTCTTCTCTCTCCTAAATCTTCATCAAAAAGATGAGTATTTGATTCAAATTGTTCATATGAATTACTAAGATTACTAGAAGTAGTATATGAGTATTAGTAATAGATTTTAAGGTAAACTACATTACAAACATCTAGTACATGTTTATTTGTGGGTTTAAGGGATTGTCTTGGGTGCAACTAATTGGAGGGCTTCTAATTTGAAGTCAAGAATGTTCATCCATTAATGGAAAGCTCAAGAACTAACAAGAAGGAGATCTTGTTAGTGCCCAATATGACCGAAATTATTATGGTGAGAAAATGATTTCTTCTCTTACCTTTTTAGTTTGCATGCATAAGATCCATCTTTAATTTTATGACAAATTAATTTTATGACATATATGAGTATGTTAGTATATATAGATCTACATTTCTTTCATCTTGTGTGGCTCAAGGTTTCATCTATGAATGCTGAAATAAGCGAGTGCTTTCTTTGTTGAGAGTTTTCACCTGCTTGGCCAAAAATGGCAAACTTTGCTTTATCTGCATTACCCCACCTGCAACTTGCTTCAGTTTGATTTTTCTGTGGAATTCTTTAGGATTTGTCCCTGGCTCCTTAGGATTGACTTAATATTAGTTGAAAAGAGAGTCAGCTGGCCAAGGTGGCTGCTGGTGGCCTGACTGGCCGCTGTCTTGGTGGCCTGATGAGACTGGACTGGTTGCCTGAGTGTTGTTACTGGTTTGAATTATGTCTGACATCTCTAGTGGATTATGAGGGTGCTTTGCTTGTGCCTGGCCAGTCACAAAAACACTGCTGGCCTGGTTATCAGCTCCTGCTGCAACCCCCCTGGTTGAAGTGGGCTTGACCTCAAGCCTGGATTCTCCTCTCCCTCAGAATCTTCATAGAATGGACTTAGGTCACCCACATTAAATGTACCATGAACCCCATAGTCTCCTTGCAAGTCAATTTTATAAGCATTTGGGCCAATTCTTTCCAAGATTTCAAATGGCCCATCTGCCCTAGGCATAAGCTAGTTCTTTCTTTTGGAAGGGAACCTTTCTTTTCTGAGGTGTAGCCAAACCAGATCTCCTGCCACAAATTCCTTCTTCTTCCTAGGCTTCCTGGATTGTTTCTTGTATAGCCCATTGGACCTTTCAATTTGCTTTTTTAAAGTTTCATGCAGCTTTAGCAGTTGTTCAGCTGTTTTCTTGGCATCAGGACTGATCTCTTCCCTTGGGACAGGAGACAAGTCCAAGGGCATAAGTGGATTAACCCCATAGACTATCTCAAAAGGACTGTGACCAGTAGCAGTAGATGGTGCTTTATTGAATGCAAATTCAGCTGCAGCTAGCTTTAAATCCCAATCCTTCAAGGTCTTGCTAACTAGACACCTTAAAATTCTCCCCAAAGTTTTGTTAGTGACCTCTGTTTGGCCATCTGTCTGTGGATGGTGTGAGATACTGAACAAAAGCTTTATCTTCAGCAGCCTCCACAGGGTCTTCCAGAAGTAGCTCATAAATTTTGTGTCCCTGTCAGATACAATTGTCTTAGGAACCCCATGAAGTCTCACAATTTCTTTGAGATATAGCTCAGCAACACTAGCAGCATCCTCAGTTTTCTTGCAGGCTATGAAATGAGCCATCTTACTGAACCTATCCATAACCACCATGATTGAGTCCTTGCCTCTCTGTGTCCTGGGCAGTGCTACAATGAAATCAAGGCTCGCATCTTCCCAAGGTTTTTTAGGGATAGGCAGTGGAGTGTAGGGTCCTGCTTGGAAAGAGCTCTTGGCTTTCTGGCATGTTGAGTACCTTCTAAGGACTGCTTGAACATCACCCATCATTTTGGGCCAATAGAACTAATCCTGTAAGATCTCTAGGGTCTTCTGAACACCAAAATGTCCACCTAATCCTCCTGAATGGACTTCCCTGATTAGCAAATCTCTATAGGACCCCTTTGGCACACACAACTTGTTACCATGAAACAGGAATCCTTCTTGCAGCATGTATTTCTTGCCCTGAGCTGAATTTCCTCCTGTGAGAGTAATCCACTCCTCAGAGAAGTCAGGATCCTCCCCATACATCTCATTCATGAATTCAAACCCAAGGACCTTGTTACTTATGACAGTCAACAAAGAGTGCCTCCTTGACAGGGCATCAGCTACCACATTCTGCTTCCCTTCCTTATATTTGCTTGAAAAGTTGAAAGCTTGCAGGAACTCTAACCACTTAGCATGTTTATGGCTCAGCTTGTGTTGGCCATTGATGTATTTTAGGGCCTCATGATCAGAATGCAACACAAATGGCTTGGGCTTCAGGCAGTGACTCCAATGTGTAAGAGCCCTTATGATTGCATAGAACTCCTTGTCATAAGTTGAATATTTCAGCTTGGCTCCATTTAACTTCTCACTGAAATAGGCCACAGGTCTCTGGCCTTGGATTAGGACAGCTCTTATCCCAACTCCACTGGCATCACACTCTACTTCAAACAGTTGTTCAAAGTCAGGTAGCTTTAGAATGGGAGTCTCACACATTAGCCTCTTGATTTTCCCAAAAGACTGTTGAGCAGCTTCAGTCCATTGGAAGTCTCCCTTTCTCATGCACTCAGTAATTGGTGCAACAATTGAGCTGAAATTCTTAATGAACCTCCTGTAGAAAGATGCTAGGCCATGAAATCCCCTTACTTATGTGATTGTTTGTGGGACTGGCCATGTTTGCATAGCCTTAATCTTTTCCTGATCAACTGATATCCCCCTTCCTGATATGATATATCCCACAAATGCTACTTCATTGACCATGAAAGTGCACTTCTCAAGCTTCCCATACAACTTTTGCTCCCTGAGTATTCTAAAAATTGCCTCTAAATGTAACAGATGGACTACTGCTGTAGATGAGTATATCATCAAAGTATACCACATCAAACTTCCCAAGGCAAGGCCTTAGAACTTCAGTCATGAGCCTCATGAAGGTGCTTGGAGCATTAGACAAACCAAATGGCATGACAAGCCATTCATACAGGCCATGTTTGGTTTTGAAAGCTGTTTTCCATTCATCATCTTCTCTTATCCTCACCTGATGATACCCTTGCCTGAGATCTATCTTTGAAAAGATCTGAGCCCCACTGAGCTTATCCAACATGTCATCTAGTCTTGGAATAGGGAGCCTGTACTTGACTGTGATGTTGTTTATAGCCCTACTATCAGTACACATCCTCCAAGTTCCATCTTTCTTAGGTACCAGTAAAGCAGACACTACACATGGACTCAGTTATTCCCTCACAAATCCCTTTGTCATTAATTCCTCAATATGATGTTGTAGTTCCTTAGTTGCTCTGGGATTACATCTGTAAGCTGGCCTGTTAGGGAGCACGGAACCAGGTACAAGGTCTATGTGATGTTTAATTCCTCTCAGAGGTGGCAAACCATTAGGCAACTCAGCTGGAAAAACCTCCTTGTATCTCTGAATCAGAGGTTGAACCTCTGCAGGCACATTATTATTCTCCTTGGTGTTGATTTCCCTTGATAGAAGGAATAACACAGGTTGTTCTTATTTCAGGTCTTGGTGTTGGGGCTGGTGTCCTTTACAGTTAGTGCAAGGACTTATAAATCTCTAAAAGGATCAAAGGGTATACTTTTGTATTATAATCAGTTGGTCCACGTTTATCAATAACGATTGGCTTGCTAGATAAGTTTGACGTTATTGTCATACAGATGGCGGTGATCAACTGGTCCCTAAAAGTCACACCTATAGGATACGTTTGAGAGATGTGACGGTATGAAAATACAGTCATGTAGATGCCAAAATTGACTAAGCAGTTAGTCCGAGTCATTTGACTAGTAATTAGTCAAAATGCGATGTTGAGATATTTTATTTAATACGGATTAAATAAAATGGGCTAAGGCGAATTAAACAGTTAATTCGTAAATTAAATATAAACGATTATATTTAATTAATGTATATTGAATTAATTATACAATATTGTCTTTGTCGGACATGTATTAATATTTCAACTAACCCGAGTTATTAGTTGATGTTTTAATAACCGATAACCGATGACGATTTATAATAAAACCGCGTCATATACATTTAGCATTTTACGAGCTGGACCACGAGTTAAAATTAAGAGGAAGTGGAAGCCCACTTCCCCATGTAGGGCTCGGCTGGCCGAATGAAAGAAACAAAAAAGAGAGCTTCTCCTCTTTGTAACCTAATCATTCATTTTGCAAAAATTTTTAGGGTTTTGAAGAGTCTTTTCCTCTGAAAAACCTAGATCTCACATCTAAGAAAAACTCACACAAATTCTCTCAATATTGCAAGGCAATTAGAGAATTCTCTTCTAGCACAAGGGCATAATCTCAGACGGTCTTGGGTGTTTCGATTAGGAGGAAATCTCTGTTGATTTCTGATCTTAGGCCAAATTCTCAAGGACCCAAGGTTGTTTCTTTATTCCTTATCGTTTATATTGTTATTTCGTTTATGACCATAATTTGCATATTAAATTTACGTTATAGTCCTATAATTTAAGGGTATTATACGGATATTACCCCACAAGTGGTATCAGAGCGAGGCCACGTAAATTTTTCTATGTGATTTTCATAAAACGATTTGAATCGATAATTTTTTTGCCTTGAATACCGTTCGGCCGAACTGATATGCTCACGGCTGTTTTTCTTTTTTTTCTTTCTTGAAAACCGTGACATGCTGCTGTACACGGCTGTTTCCTTTTTCCCGTGTTTTCTCGTCTGTTTCTGTTGTAAACAGTCGGCCGAACTGTTCAGTCGATCGAGGACTGCAGTGTCTCGATCGATTGTTTTTGTTTTCGATTTGATTTTGCATATTGTTATTATAAACGGTTATTATTGCAATATGTTAAAGTTTTGACAATTGTAGATTTACTTCTATACGGATTAGGTTTAAATTGCAATTGGGTTTTTTGTCAAATCGATTTTGTTTGGTTTTGGCCGAGCTATGTAAATTTGAGCCGCTGCAAATTTTTCCTTTTTGCTCTCTTTGCTCTCGGCAAAACCCAAGGGAAAAAAAAAAAAAAAAAAAAAAAATTCGTGTTTTTCCTTCTTTTGGCCACGGCTGGAATTTTTTTTTTTTGTGTTCTAAATTTTTTTCGGCCAAAATGTGTACAATACGGATTTTGTACATTCGCTTGACAGTGAAACGGTTCACTCACGTACCATTTAGTTATTTTAAAGCATTTAAAGTAACGGATTATGATGAATTAAAATTAAACTGATAGAAGCGGTTTTATCACATGATTTTAATTATCTTTGGTGGTTTGGATAAATTTAACATAATTACGGAATTATGTCACGAATAAATTTAATTTAGTTGATGCATTTTATTTATCGTTATTTTGTATGTTTTGAATGCTTTTATTACGTATTTAATTTTATTTTTTTACAAACGGTTGTAACTTAGTGTGGTCTTAGTAGAACATGTTACCGTAATGATGGAACACGGTCTTGGTTGTATTTTGAGATCTTGTATCTCCGTTTTGGTTTTTCATTGTAATTACAGTTTTTTATTTAGAATGTAAATAGGTTTATATTTTGTAAATTTTAATTGTAATTTTGAGAAGACCAAAGATGGAGATCGGATGCTCACTCCCGCTACATGGACAAAGATGGAACATCAAGACAAGCTTCTTGGGTCCAACGGTGGATTCCAAAGTTGTATTTTGTTCTTTTTACTAGGATAGGCCACACTAGGAATTTTTATTTACGTTTTGCATTCTTTTATTTATTTCATCGTAACGATAGATTGCATCATATTCCGCCTAAAACCAAACCACCTAATAATTTCATGAAAACTGACTCATATAGAGGTCACGCGTTAGTTTTCTATGACATTCTCATGTCACACGATCAATTTAAGCCATCACCTAAGTTAATTCATTCACGTAAATGCTAGTTTTTCGTTCACTTAAAATGAATTAAAACTAAGTTGATGGGATCTTCCTCGTATAACCAAAAATTGAGAATAGTCTTTATAGGTCAAACTCCAATGAATCCCTTCTTCGTCGGTAGGCATAATATGACCCCTTCTACGTCGGGTAAGTTGGAACTGATTGACTTATTTTATCTCAACACTATGGTCACTAAACGATCCTGTGATTATGGTGGACTATAGATAGGATTTACGGAAATCTATCGACCAAGAGTTCTTACGGAAGAACTAGCTAAACAGTTGGCTTATCAATTTACGGAAATTGAGTCTTGGGATCACTTGTATTATTCTTGAGGGAGATCAATCATGCAAGTGCAATGAGTCTACACGTTTAAAATGAATTTTAATAGACTTAAATCACCTCGATGAGTTGCTTATTTCGTTTTTGTTTTCCTTTCTTTTTCAGTGTATATCACGAACTTTTAAACTGCTAATAACAATATGGCTGGTCCTACTAACGACCCAATGCCAAGTGCCACATTGGACCGTGAGTCCTGGCTTCGGATCTTCATGAATCAGATGAATCAGTCTACTCGATCGAAGAATGATGGATCAAACTTCGCGGATCGGGAGGCGGCATTACGGAATGCCGCCGCGCCGACGGAAGCTCAAATATCTAATAGAGCCCATCCCACCAAACCCAGGTCCCACGGCTAGAGCTAACGAGATCGCCAAGTTTAACGATTTCTGTATGGAAGCGGGTGCGGTAAAGAACGTACTCATTTTTGCAATGGAACCCAATTTGCAGAAACGCTTCATAGCCCAAGGTGCAAACAAGATTTTCACCACGCTCACTAAGGAATTCTCGAAAGCACCGAGAATCGTGACCTATGAGCATACCACTCGCTTCTTTGATGCGAGACTCCAGAAGGGCTAACCGGTTAGCCCACACATTCTTAGCATGATTGAGAATGTCGAGAGACTGGAGGCGCTTGATTGTAAAATCAGCGAGAACATTGTGATTGACCGCATGCTTCATTCACTCCACGATGGTTTTGCGCTCTTTAGAGCCAATTACTATATGGATGATTTGAAGAAAAGTCCCCATGAATCGCACTCCCTTCTCGTACGGGACCGAGAAGGACATGAAGTTCAGTGGGAGCATGAAACAAGATGTTCTCGTTGTGACAAACAAGGGCAAGGGTAAGGGCAAAGCTCAAGCAGACCTAGCAGTAGGCAAACCGAAGTTCAAGAAGTCAGGGTCAGGTAAGAGTGGGCCTGGCGAGGCAAGTAACTCATCAGGCACGACAAAGAGCAAAACCGATAACATGGAATGCCATCATTGCCACAAGACTGGGCATTGGAGGCGTACATGTCCTGTTTACCATGAGGACATAAAAGCAGGTCGCGTTAAACCTGTTGGTATGTCTTCATCCTTTTCTACTTTTATTCATATGATTGAGATTAACCACGCAAGTTACGGAACTTGGGTACTAGATACTGGTTGTGGTTCTCATCTGTGTAATCATGTGCAGGGGCTCCGGAACATCGAACCCCTCGTAAAGAGTGAGGTGGACCTGCGTATCGGGAATGGAGCACGATTGGCTGCCGTCTCAAGGGGAACATATGTGATCCAGCTTCCTAGCGGATTTGAGTTATCTTTATATAACTGCTATTATGTACCCAGTCTTTCTAAAAACATTATTTCAGTTTCTGCACTTGACAAACTTGGTTTTTCATTTGTAATAGAGAATAATTCTTGCATTTTATCATTACACGATATGATTTATGGCAAGGCAGTCTCCATGAACAGAATTTATGTTTTAGATCAGACCACCGAAATATTACACGTAATGAATAAAAAGTTAAAGGTTGGTGACAAAGATCAAACGTATCTATGGCACTGCCGTATGGGACACATTAATGAGAAACGCGTAAAACAGCTCATCAAAAATGGAGCTATCTCGGCCTTTGATTTTCAATCATTTGGCACGTGTGAATCATGTCTCATCGGTAAGATGACTCGTATTTCCTTCAAAGGTGTTGGAATGCGCGCTGCTGACCTATTAGGACTCATACATACGGATGTGTGTGGACCTATGTCAATCACCGCACGAGAAGGCTATAGGTATTTCATCACTTTCACGGACGATTTAAGTAGATATGGTTATGTCTACTTAATGAAGCATAAAAGTGAATCCTTTGAGAAATTCAAGGAATACCGAGAATAGGGAAAGAACCTTTGGGTAGAAAGATTAAAACACTACGTTCGGATCGTGGTGGCGAGTATCTTTCTCACGAGTTTGATCAACACCTCAAAGACTGTGGGATTGCCTTACAGTTAACTCTACCTGGAACACCTCAATTGAATGGTGTGTCCGAACGGAGAAATCGAACACTACTTGATATGGTTCGATCCATGATGAGTCACACCGTGTTACCTGACTCATTGTGGGGTTATGCTCTTCTGTCAGCTGCTCTAATACTTAACCGAAGTCCGTCTAAATTTGTTGACAAGACTCCATATGAACTATGGAAGGGATCGGTCCCTAACTTGTCCTTTATACGGGTTTGGGGCTGCGAGGCTTATGTCAAGTGGAGACACGAGGATAAGCTCGGCCCGCGATCGGTCAAGACATACTTTATAGGTTATCCTAAAGGAACACTTGGTCATTACTTCTATTCGCCAACCGAACAATGTGTTTTTGTTGCGGCTAGTGCGACATTCTTAGAGAAGGAATTTCTCGAGAATGCAAAGAGTGAAAGAACCTTCGACCTGTCGGAGATTCCAGAACCAAATACCGAGCAACTATTGGAGGAACCAATTCCTTCAATCCCGGCTGCGGTAAATATTCCTGAGGAACCTAGGAGGTCGGGTAGAGTCTCTATTCCTCCGGACAGATACATTGGTATGGTCGAGGAACATGACATAGATGACATTCTACTCTTAACGAGTAGTGAACCCGCAACCTATAAAGGTGCCATGACTAGTTCCGACTCAAAGCTTTGGCTTGAGGCCATGAAATCCGAGGTGGACTCCATTTATGGACTTAAGCAAGCTTCTAGGAGTTGGAATCATCGTTTCGACCAAGTGATAAAAGACAATGGATTTACTCGATCAGTCGAGGAACCATGTCTATATATCAAGTCAAGTGGGAGAAAGATTGTCTTCCTAATATTGTATGTCGATGACATACTCCTGATTGGGAATGACATACCTCTCTTAACTTCGGTAAAAGTATGGTTGAAGAACCATTTCCAGATGAAAGATCTGGGTGAGGCACAAAGAATTTTGGGCATCCGTATCTATAGAGATAGATCACGTCGGATGTTATCTCTTAGTCATGAGTCTTACATAGACAAGATCCTAGAGAGATTCAGCATGACTAACTCCAAAAAGGGGGTTTTCTTCCTATGGCTCCAGGGGTGCATTTGAGCAAGTCTCAGGCACCAGAGACACCGGAAGAGAAAGAGCGCATGACACGGATTCCTTATGCCTCAGCTATAGGATCAATCATGTATGCCATGATATGCACACGTCCCGACGTGGCATATGCATTGAGTATGACAAGTCGATTCCAACAGCATCCATGTGTATCACATTGGATGGCTGTCAAGAACATTCTTAAGTACCTACGGAGGACTAAAGATTGGGCATTGACTTATGGATCGAGATGACTCGAAATCTCAGTCTGGATTCGTTTTTACTCTTAATGGCGCTACGATCATTTTGTAAGAGTTCCAAACAAAGTGTTACAAACAGATTCTACGACCGAGTCCGAGCATCGTGTCGCGTCTAGACATGTACAACGGAAAGCTCATCTAATCCGAGATTACGTGGAGCAAAAGGAAGTAGTGATAGAAAAGATTGCTACACATGATAATATAGCAGATCCTCTCACTAAACCATTACGACAAGATAAGCATGAAGGGCATGTTAATTCCATGGGAATTAAACGTGTTCCTGAGTTGTAGTACTCTTTTATGGATTAGATTCATTTTCTTGTGTACTCTATACGACATCATCGTTTTGATATTTATATATTTTGTTTTTCATGTGGAATTGTACGACAATTTTGAACACCACAAAGTGAACTGAACAAACATTATAATTTTAGTCCTTAATTGCCCACGTGAGCTGATAACTCAAGGTAATTATTTTGTGACGTTGGTTGATGGTGGGTTCAACGAGCCATAAGTCAACCGGTTGACTGACCAATCACAGAGGCGAGTTATACGGATATCTCGTAGGACACAATTGTGATATCGACATGGAGTCCTAAATGTTTTATAACATTCGGTGCCAGGTCGTGGATTGGACCTCCATGGTGATCCTAAGAGTCGATTCTTTTGACTATCGACTGTCTCTTGAGACTAAGGCAGATTTTGGGTGACTTTGGTTTCTTTCTCACGGTCATCCGTAACAGGGGGCCAAGTAGATTTTTTCGGGTCATTTCATGTCGTGCTTAGATCGGAAGGAGTCGAGTTGAAGGAAATATTCAGCCTTTATCGGGTACTCGATATTTCTCAGGGCCACTCGAGGAGTCAGAATCGAAATGCATGGCCATGCTCGAATACGAATTCGTTTTATCAGTTAAGTTACTCTCTAGTCGGGGAAACCACTCTTGATACAGATCGATTGTAAAATACGACCTTTGCGGATCCGGATCTGCAAATTGTTTTACATTGAGTGGGAGAAATTTTAAATGAATATGAGAATCGGTTATCGCACATACACTTGTACGGACAAGTGGGAGTTTGTTGAGCTGGTGTCCTCCAGTTAGTACGGATAACGTCATTGCACATACACTTGTACGGACAAGTGGGAGCTTGTTGGGGCTGGTGTCCTTTACAGTTAGTGCAAGGACTTATAAATCTCTAAAAGGATCAAAGGGTATACTTTTGTATTATAATCAGTTGGTCCACGTTTATCAATAACGATTGGCTTGCTAGATAAGTTTGACGTTATTGTCATACAGATGGCGGTGATCAACTGGTCCCTAAAAGTCACACCTATAGGATACGTTTGAGAGATGTGACGGTATGAAAATACAGTCATGTAGATGCCAAAATTGACTAAGCAGTTAGTCCGAGTCATTTGACTAGTAATTAGTCAAAATGCGATGTTGAGATATTTTATTTTAACGGATTAAATAAAATGGGCTAAGGAGAATTAAAGTTAATTCGTAAATTAAATATAAACGATTATATTTAATTAATGTATATTGAATTAATTATACAATATTGTCTTTGTCGGACATGTATTAATATTTCAACTAACCCGAGTTATTAGTTGATGTTTTAATAACCGATAACCGATGACGATTTATAATAAAACCGCGTCATATACATTTAGCATTTTACGAGCCGGACCACGAGTTAAAATTAAGAGGAAGTGGAAGCCCACTTCCCCATATAGGGCTCGGCTGGCCGAATGAAAGAAACAAAAAGGAGAGCTTCTCCTCTTTGTAACCTAATCATTCATTTTGCAAAAATTTTTAGGGTTTTGAAGAGTCTTTTCCTCTGAAAAACCTAGATCTCACATATAAGAAAAACTCACACAAATTCTCTCAATATTGCAAGGCAATTAGAGAATTCTCTTCTAGCACAAGGGCATAATCTCAGACGGTCTTGGGTGTTTCGATTAGGAGGAAATCTCTGTTGATTTCTGATCTTAGGCCAAATTCTCAAGGACCCAAGGTTGTTTCTTTATTCCTTATCGTTTCTATTGTTATTTCGTTTATGACCATAATTTGCATATTAAATTTACGTTATAGTCCTATAATTTAAGGGTATTATACGGATATTACCCCACACTTGGATTATCGCCGCCTCAGATAGAAACAATACTCCATTAACCTCCTCGGGCATATTAGGACTTCCATATCCTCTCTGGTTTGGTGGTAAGGGAGTCAGGGTGACTTTTTTGCCATTATGCTTGAAGACATAAACATTTTCCTTTCCCTGGTGGATGGCGTTCCTGTCAAATTCCCAGGTCCTCTTAACAGTAGATGGCAGGCATCCGTAGGGACCACATCACACAACACTTCATCCTTGTACACCTTTCCAATTGAAAAAGGAACAATGCACTGCTTGTCAACTCTTACTTCAGTCCCTTTGCTTAACCATCTTAGCTTGTATGGACTAGGGTATTCCTGGGTAGGCAAACTCAGCTTGCTGACCATAATGGTGGAAGCTACATTGGTACAGTTATCTCCATCAATGATCAAATTATATATCCTCCCTTGGACAGTGCACCTACTCCTGAATATCATGGACCTCTGATCAGCCTCTAGAGGAGCTGATTGGGAGTGCATAACCCTCCATAGGACCAAACTGTGCCCTGTGTCAGGGTGAGCCACAACTTGTCCTTGATCAGTTTCCTTCTCAGCTTCCATTTCTCCTGAGACCAGTGTCTCATCTTCCTCATACTCAACTAGACCTTCCCTCTCCCACTCTTCAATCTCCATAGCTGTGAGAGCTCTGTTAGAAGGACAATCCTTCTTAAAATGGCCAAAACCTTGGCATTGAAAGCACTTGATCTTATCCCTGGATAAAGGTGGGTTGGCTTTGGGATACATGGGTGCCTTCCCTTTGTCTACTATGGGTTGGGTAGCTTGTTTAGATATCTCAGTAATTTTGACACCCATATAAGGCTTAAATGTTGTTCTGGTGGGAAATTTGGGTGTTACAGGCTTCACTTTCCCCAGTTTCTCCATTCTTAAGGCCAGGTTAACTGCCTCATCGAATGACCAGACTTGTTGCATTCTTACCTTCTTAGCTATCTTAGGATCCAAACCCTCAATGAACCTAGCAATCTTTTGCTCAGGTTTTTCAGTGACCTCACATTGTAGGGTTAGCTGTTCAAAGCTCCTAAGGTAGGCCTCAACAGATAACTGCTCTTGTCTCAACTGGGTAGTTTAATAAAAATATCCTGGGTGTAGTCTTTGGCTATGAACTTCTCTTTTAACTTCTTTTTTAACTTAAGCCAAGACCTGACTGGTTCCTTCCCCTCTCTAATCCTTTGGTGTTTCATACTCTCATACCAAAGAGATGCATAGCCCTTGAGTTTTAAAATAGCAACTTTAAAAGCTTTTCTATCGTCATAATTTTTATACTCAAAGACTCTCTCAACAGATCTAAACCAGTCTAACAAGTCCTCAAGATTTAAACTACCATGGAAATCAGGGATCTCTACTTTAACATCCTTATCTCTAGCCAAGTAGTTACCTTCTTCCATCATGGATTCTTCTGATTCTGAGTTGAGCTCCTCTTCATCCTGATGGTGTGGTTGACCCCTTCCTGCACCAAGAACATCTCTACCCCTGCCTCTTCCTCTGTAGGGTATGGTCTTCCTCTTTCTGGAGTGGTAATGTTTGCCATTATAGTGTTCACAGCTTCCAGGGTCACATTAACCAGGTTAGTTAACTTATCCATCTTTGCTTCCATTCCCGCTAATCTCTCTTCACTCATTGGGTTGTTTTTGTAGTTTTGATGTAGCTGGGAAAATGAACTCACTTTTCTCTCACGCAGGACTAACAAAAGATAGGATTGTGTTATCAACCTAAGCTTTGATAAACAGAAATTGCAGTGTAAACTATGGGGACAGACACAAATTAAGCAAGCCCTGAAACAGATAATAGAGTAACTCTCAGGGAATGCAATAAACTTGGGGATCTTTATAAAAATAGTAAATGGACTTGAAAAATTATGAAACTTGGTGACAATTTAGTTAAAATGATAAACTAAAGCTGTGCCAAATCTCATAATTTTATACACACTCTAAGTAATTTTAATAATTAGAAAACCAGACTGAATTAAGTGAATTCTCAGACAGTTTTTCAGGAAGACTCTTGTGACTGTTTTTGTGGTTTTTTCTGAATATAAAGGGGATATAATTATCAAATTTACTCTCAAGCAAGCACATAGACTAAACTTAATAATTTGGGAAAGCGTGAATTGGATCTATTCAAGCAAGCACAGAGTAAACTCAAACAGACAACAATGCACCTAAAACAGCTCAAGCAAGCACATTCTTGTTCTAAGTAACACCAAAGATCCTTAATCACCTTCTAAGCAAGCACAAGAAGATATTAAGTCTGACTTACAACTAAGACTCAGCAAAGTTAATAAGATTTGCAAATTTTAAGAGAAATCTCAAGGTTTTTTCATTAATCAAAGTCTGAGTAAAGCAGACTGAGGAATGGTCCTTATATAGGCCTTCCTGTGAAGTTTTCAGTACATGATAAACCCTAGACAACTCCTTCTAAGGGCCAGGATTAAACTTAGAAAGCAAACAAGAGTAGTGGACTTATTTTACAACGAATACAAAAGAAAATTAAGGCAAACTGTGTGGAACAAAAGAGCTGCAGGTTGATAGTGACAGGTTGTTCTCTTGACTGTTCCATTTCTTTGGCTGGTTGTTGAAGTAAAAAATGGCCCTGGTCCAGGCATCTTGTGTGGCTCAAGGCTTCATCTATGAATGCTGAAATAAGCGAGTGCTTTCTTTGTTGAGAGTTTTCACCTGCTTGGCCAAAAATGGCAAACTTTGCTTTATCTGAATTACCCCACCTGCAACTTGCTTCAGTTTGATTTTTCTGTGGAATTCTTTAGGATTGGTCCCTGGCTCCATAGGATTGACTTAATATTAGTTGAAAAGAGAGTCAGCTGGCCAAGGTGGTTGCTGGTGGCCTGACTGGCTGCTGTCTTGGTGGCCTGATGAGACTGGACTGGCAGTTGAGGTTGCCCGAGTGTTGTTACTGGTTTGAATTATGCCTGACATCTCTGGTGGATTATGAGGGTGCTTTGCTTGTGCCTGGTCAGTCACAAAAACACTGCTAGCCTGGTTATCAGCTCCTACTGCAACTCTCCTGGTCAGCAGGGTACATTTTTATTTGATTGAATCCACTGGAGGCATCCATGAATGTCAGCATCTCATGCCCTGCTGTGGCATCTACCATGGCATCAATATGTGGCTGGGGAAACGGATCCTTTGGGCAAGCTTTATTCAGGTCAGTGTAATCTACAGAAACTCTTAATTTACCATTCTTTTTCTGCACAACCACCATGTTAGCTAACCATTCAGGGTACATTACTTCCCTGATCATTCCCATATCCAGAAGTTTTTCCACTTCCTCGTTAATTATTGCATTTCTTTCAGGTGCAAATTTCCGTCTTTTCTGTTGCACAGGCTTAAAAGATTGATCAACATTAAGTTTATGCGTAATTACATCAGCACTAATTCCAGTCATATCAAAATGAGACCAAGCAAACCAAGATGATTTATTTTTTAAGAATTTTACCAGTTCTGGCCTAACACAGTCTGGGGCGTCAGACCCTACTAGAACATATGTGTCAGGGTATTCAGGGTCTATTATTACCTGATCTGTTTCTATCCTAGATGGTGCTACGTAGGTGCTCCTGACAGGGTATGGTAATTGCTATACAAGAGACTTACCTGCCTTGGAAGACTTCAAGGCCGCTGTATAGCATTCTTGGGCCTTATTGTGTTCTCCTTTGATTGTGGCTATGCCCCAATCCGCTGGTACCTTGATACATTTATGGTAGGTTGATGGTACGGCTTTAACATTATGGATCCAGGGCCTGCCTAAGATTGCATTTTAGGATGACAAGCAATCCAGGACTCCAAATTTGTCATAGGATGAGACTCCTTCAACATAAGTTGGAAGATGAATTTCTCCTAATGTGCTTCTGGTTTCTCCACTGAAACCTACCAAGACACTGGATTTCTTGGTGATTGGATCTTCACCAATATTCATGGCTTTCAGTATATCAAGCATGATCAGGTTCACCGAGCTGCCTCTATCTACTAGGATCCTCCTCACTGTAGCAGTTCCAATCTGCATAGAAATTACTAGGCCATCATGATGAACATCAGGAATTCCTACCTGGTCACAATCACTGAAAGTGATTATCGGGACGTGATCCGGTTTGCAAGGTGATGTAGTCCTTGGCGTCCTGGTTATCTTTTTTGCTGCTGAACTGGTCAGGCCACAAATTTTTGATCCACCAGATATGAATTTTACTTCATAGATTGCGGTTGGTGGAGGAAGGTTGCGGTCCTGTTTATGCTTCTGGTTCTCTTTGCCCTGGTCTGCATTTCTACCTTTCATCCTGATCAGGTCCTTTAGATATCCCGATTTCAACAGGTAGGCCACTTCTTTTCTCAAGGTGAAGCAATCGTCCGTTGTATGTCCAACGTCCATGTGGAATTCGCACCACTTGGAGTTGTCTCTCTGTGGAAATGGCCCACCTGCGGGTCCGGTTCGATCTGCGGACGCGCATCAGTCTTTTTGAAAGCCACGCTCGACGGCGTAAAGGTGCTTTCGACCGAATCGTTTTAGATCGGTCGGTTTCGTCTCGGTAAGGGTCTCGAAACGATTAGAGATGTTCGGAGTTGCTAACAAGCATTTGTGGGATGCCTGGAACCCCTTCGAATTCCACTTTATACCTCGGTCAAATCGAAGCACAAAGCAGCGTTTGACAAAGGTACTAAAGATAAGGAAATCGTCCCTCTTTAGCATCCTATCTCTAGAATGACTCTCGTACGCCCTGGATAAGGTCGTCCACTATCCAAAGTTTCTGAGTAAGAGGTGAAGGTACGTATTGGGAAGCCCTTTAATCAGACACCCAATCCCGCCCGCGTTTAGCGGCCTCTACTGATCGATCTTGGCTGGTTGAATGCAAAAGTTGATAAAACGGTTTAAATGCATGAATGCGCATCCAATGTTTTAAACCTAACATGTGAGAGCTTTCTAAGTCGGTTGATTTAATCCAAGTATCAAGTATAAAATGTCGAGTTGGATTAATGATTGATTTGCATGCAAGACGGAAGTTAAACATCCATTTACCGTATTAGGTTTAGGGTGCATAACATGATCCATTTGTCTTAGTAAGGCATTTTGCAAATATGGTTTTGAATAATCGAATAGTCATCTGATCCGTCCTATATCCGGGTTAACCGGAGTCGGGATCCTCCTAGACTAATGCTGGAAGGGAACAGGCCCTGTACCAGACGGCTATAAGAGGCGCGAGCCAGCCACCGGTGTAAGGAGCCTCCCTCTGGTTTTGAAAATGAGAAGAAAAGGGCCTGCTTGAGGCGCGGGTTAGCCAACGGCTGTATGCCGTGTTCTGACTGTTTAGAAAACATTATAAAACGTGTTGAAAATGGGTATTTGAACCCGGTTTGATTTTGAAAGGGTCGTTTAGACCGCATTTGTTGATTTGAAGGACTAGACTCGAATAATCATCATTATTTGATAATATTCGGTGTCGAGTCCGATTTCACAAGCTTGACATGAATAGTTTTGAAAATGGTTATGGACTAATTGTTTTAAGTCCATTTAGAATGTAATTAGTCGATACTCATCATCGTACCCGGGTTAAAATCCGGCATGGTATATAGAACCAAGGATGATTTCGTGTTGGTGACTAATATGTTTGTTTGAAAATGTAAAGAAGTGAAATAAAAGGCTTTAAAATACCTCTTAAATGTCATTAACCAAATATTATCACCGAAACACGGATTTAACCGTCATGGTATGAAGAACCAAGGGTGAAAAATGCTTTATGGTTAAAGCATGTGAAATGAAACAAAAAGGTTTCGAAAATACTTGAAATGGTAAAAACCGATTACAAATATGAAAATGGATTAAGGGAAATGACGAGAACAAACACGGTTGATCTCTGGTCTGAGCACCCCATTTAGGCGCGAGCCAGTTGGCGACCTAAGGGGCTTCTGCCTCAGACCAAAAATCAGTTTTGGCTCGTTTATTCCATGTTTTGGTTCATGTTATGCATGTTTTAGCATGTTAAAGTCATGAATCGAATGAAAACATAATAAAAGAGGATTTTTACACCCTCATACTTACATGTTTGGTTATGGCGAGTGACCGACGTAAGTGTAAAAACTCGTTTGATCGGAAAAAACTCGGTTTAAAACCGTTTTGGTAATTAAAAGAGTGTTTTTAAAAGTTTAGTGATGGTGTAGTGGTCAAAGTGGTCGGACAAGTGATTTAATGCACGATGACGGTACCAAACAATGTGTAAGGCTCGTGTTTACGATCGGTAGGTCGTAAACACGCGTCAGATTGTGACTTTAGAAGTCGAGTCGAGAATTTTAAGGGAGAAAAGTGGGCGCGGACACTCGCGTAAGTCTCAAATGGGTGGCATTTGAGGGGTATTTATAGGAGAATGAGTGGTTGTGTGAGTTTTGAGCGACGTGGCCACCTGGGCTGCTCAAAGAGGCGCGAGCCACATCGCGGCACTTCGAGTTGTGTTGTCACTATCACAACAAACGCAATCATGATTTGTTCTATCCTAGGTTTTGTAGTCACATTTTTGGTACTGGACCAACATGAATCCGGGAAAACTTAGCATAGAAGGTTTGAGATATTTTTGGTTTTTGTGTTTGACTCGGTTTGATTCGTTGTTGGAGTCGGGATTTGAATTTTTGAGTCGGTTTTTGGCCCGGTGTCGGTTTTTACTCTAGTTAGTGTCATTGCGACTCCGTCGTCGTGCATTAAACACTCTAGGTACTTTTGAAATGTTTTGAAATGTTTTGTTTTCGAAATCGTTTTAAGTTTTCCGACGTAAAGTTGTACACAAACTGTCGATCAAACGCTGCGATCCCAAAACATGTTGTAGTCCGATAATCATCGGGTGTTTGTTGGAGTCCCAGCAGATCATCGGGTATCTCTGAGCCCCCACTTTGACTGAGGCTTGGACAGGGCGAAAGTCAAAGTAGAGTCCCCAGGTCAATCGAAGATTACAACCTGAAGACCCAAGCGACGTCGAGGCGGATCGAAAGGGTTCGGGCCAAGGACCTGCCGTCGGGAAGGGCGACGCCAAGGCGAATCGAGGGTAGAGCCAAGGACCTGTCGTCGGAAACATTTTAGAGTCTGTCGACTGTCCGTGCGGGTCGTTTAAAGTCCGTTAGACTACGTGCAAAGGCTCGCCAGCCATAAGAAGGAGTCATACCTGAGGCATCTTCGGATATGTCCCTGCGTGGTTGCGGATAAATGCTCGCCAGCTACGGTGCGTACGTGAGGAGGGCTCGCCAGCCACGGTGCGTTGTAAGGCTCGCCAGCCGCGACAAGGAAATGTACCCGAGGCATCTTCGGGATCTGTCCTTGAGAGGGTTCGGACAAAGGCTCGCCAGCCACGGTGCGTATGTGAGGAGGGCTCGCCAGCCGCAGTGTGTTGTAAGGCTCGCCAGCCGCGACAAGGAAATGTACCCAAGGCATCTTCGGGATCTGTCCTTGGAAGGGTGCGGACAAAGGCTCGCCAGCCATGGTGCGTATGTGAAGAGGCTCGCCACCGCGCGCGTTGTAAGGCTCGCCGGTAAGGACAAGGAAATGTACCCGAGGCATCTTCGGGATCTATCCTTGGAAGGGTGCGGACAAAGGCTCGCCAGCCATGGTGCGTATGTGAGGAGGGCTCGCCAGCCGCGATGCGTTGTAAGGCTCGCCAGCCGCGATGCGTATGTGAGGAGGGCTCGCCAGCCGCGATGCGTTGTAAGGCTCGCCAGCCGAGACAAGGAAATGTACCCGAGGCATCTTCGGGATGTGTCATTGGAAGGGTGCGGACAAAGGCTCGCCAGCCATGGTGCGTATTTGAGGAGGGCTCGCCAGCCGCGATGCGTTGTAAGGCTCGCCAGCCGGGATAAGGAAATGTACCCGAGGCATCTTCGGGATCTATCCTTGGAAGGGTGCGGACAAAGGCTCGGCAGCCATGGTGCGTATGTGAGGAGGGCTCGCCAGCCGCGATGCGTTGTAAGGATCGCCAGCCGCGATGCGTATGTGAGAAGGGCTCGCCAGCCGCGGTGCGTTGTAAGGCTCGCCAGCCGGGACAAAGGTCGGTTAATGGACCATGGGAATAGCCGCGTCGAATGGGCTTGCTTTGAAAGTACCGAACTCATGATGTCGCTGTGGAAATGGTGAGTATGGATCCTCACCATCACTGTTTTTTCCTGGAATGAGCGGGTTCCGCGAGGAAGCCCCCTGCTGGCATTTGAAGGAATAGTGAATTTGGAATTTTCACTATTCGGTTTGAATTTGTAGTGGCGGTTTTGTTCGCCGTTTGTCTTAATTTTGAAAGGAAATAGCAAATTTTAAATCTGCTATTACATTTGAAGTGACGGTTTATGTACCGCCGTTGATATTTGATGGAAATAGTGAATTTGGAACCTTCACTATTGATTGAAGTGACGGTTTATTTGCCGCCGTTGACATTTGAAAGAAATAGTGAATTTGGAATCTTCACTATTGATTGAAGTGACGGTTTATTTGCCGCCGTTGACATTTGAAAGAAATAGTGAATTTGGAATCTTCACTATTGATTGAAGTGACGGTTTATTTGCCGCCGTTGCTTGAAATAGCGATTTTGAATTTTCGCCATTATTTTGGAAAATTTGAAGGAAAATGGTGAATTTTGATTTCGCCATTATTTCGAAATTGGCGGTTTTGATCGCCGTTTGCTTGAAAATAGCGAGTTTTAAATTTTCACTATTTGTTTTTGTTTGTTTTCGAGGAAATGACAATATTTAATATTGTCAACGAAAATTTTGAAGTCTGTTGTGGGAAATTGGGCCAAAGCCCAAATTTCGCTGAAAAAGAAAGGGGGAGGCGTGGTTTAGGCGCGAGCCACCTGGCGATGCAAGCCGGCTTCCCTATTTTTTGTTAAAAACACGCGAGGTTGAGTTGCGGATGAATATTCATCTTCAACCTCGAAATCTCGCCCAAAATCGCCATTGACAGACCTTCAAGCTTGCTTTCATCCGTGCCATTGTCAACAAATGTCATATCAAGGTAAGTATTTCCTCTTGAATCCTTCCAAATTTGTTGATTGTTAGCTAGATTGAATTAGGGCGGATTTTGCCCAAAAAATCGAATTGGGCGTTTTTTATTGAGCCAATTTCGAGTGAAATTGATGTTTGCATTAGGTTAGAAACCTGTTTAGGAGTATAGGGGTGCTTTTAGTTTGCATTTTGTTCCCCGTTCCCGCTCCTTATGCTCGAAAAATGTGAATGAGGCGAGACCGTCTCATTTCACAAAGCCAAGTTTATTTGCTTGGGTAGTGGGTCCCACTAGGTTGCATTGTAGTTGGGAAAACCCGCGTTTGCCATTTAAGGACCTTCATTGGATGTTTGTGGGCAAAATTGAATTTTTGCCCTTTGCGACGGTCTTACGTCTTACAAAATAAGCGCTTGTTTGGGCTTGAATTGAGTCAGTCTGCCTTAAAATGGACCTTATTGGTATTTTAGGTCACCTTGAGGCGTGATAAAATCACGTTTGCCTTTTTGCGGTCGTTTTTGAATTTTTGACCGGCTTGGGCTCAAATCAGCGTATGAATTGCCTTTTTGAACCGTAGAAAAATCCCCATTGTGTCGGGAATGTATTTTGGGTTGTTGGCAGACCTTGTATGGGTCTTGAAATGCCGTTTTTGTGGTTTTGACTCGTCTTTTGCTTGAAAAGAGGGGCGAGTCGTTTTGTGTGTTTTTTTTTGTGAATGGTTTGGGGCGGGATTGCCCCTTGTTTTTTGTATTGCAGGTTGTTTTTTTGTTTGGATTTATCCATTTCATGCCGTCGTAATGCCGAAATTTCGGTTGACGTTTTTTTGTTGTTTTTGATTGCAGGATATCACTCGGGACCGATGGGATCCGTTGTTGAGGCTTTGGAGGAGGAAGTCCATCCCGGAGGGGAAGAGTCGACTGTTTTTTGTTACAGGCTTGGTTGTGTTTCTCCCTGGCGGCCTTTTTTCCGGCCAACGATCGGGTATCGATCGTTGGTCGTTGTCTGTAGATATTCGGATAGGCGGTCAATATGGCTGGTTTGTCCTTTTCGTCGTGGCTCATGGACAAGATGACTGATGATTGGGGGTCAGTACGAGCGTGTTATCCCCTGTTGTTGACCTTGATCGCAGTTGAGTTCAGCTGAGTGGTGTCTAACATCGGGGTAGCATGCTAAGCTACGGTCGCTGGTCGTCGTATCGTCCGAAATCTGCAAGACATTGTCTTCTTTTTTTTCATGGAGCAGGAGTGAGGGGTTATCGTTATGGTAACCTCCTCTGCTTTCACTGTTGCTCCTCTGTTTCCCCTGTTGTTCCCTTTCCTTTCTGTTTGAGAGGATAGAGGTGCTTAGTTCGGTAGGTGGCGGCTAGCCCCCAGTTTGTTGTCTTAGGCCAGTGTCTGTATGATAGACGTTTATTTTAGTCCAGTGTCTGTATGATAGACGTTTGTTTTAGGCCAGTGTTTGAATGTTAGATGTTTTTGATGTATTTTGCGTAAGGCGGTTTGTATATATGTGTTTTTGGATTGTGGTTTGTTTTGTGATTTTGGCTTTTTTGTGTTGTGTTTCGGAGGAGCGTTGTTGGCTGTCGACTCTCCTTTTGCTTTGCACCAGTTCCTGCATCGTTAGTGTAGAAAACAGGCAACAGATAGCATATACGCATAAACGTAAACACGTAGAAGCATTTGATTGAAAACACGTGAAGCATTTGTTTGAAAAATCAAAATTAACCAAGATGACTTGAAGTTAAAATTGAAATTTTGAAAATTCCGTGACAAAATCGCCACGTTCGGAATTCAAAAGAATTGATTTGAAAATTTGAGCAATTAACTCGTGTCGTGAATTAAATTGCATCGAAATTTTCAAAGTTGACTCGAAAAAATTCAAACTCAAACCGTCAGGAAAGAATTTTGGAAATGATTTTTGCGAGTACATTTGGGTTTTGAGGTCAAGACTCGAATTTGTGAGTGCTTGAATTTTGGAGGAAAATTGATGTCGTGTTATCAATTTTCGATTTTGATTTTTGATTTGCGAAAAAACGAAAAATTTTCGGAATTTCGACTGACATGGAAACGATCCGTCGCGGATCGGGGCGACTAGCCCTTCCCCCCTTTAAAAAAAGAAAGAAAAACCCGTATGTTTAAAACTGCGTCATGGAAACCGTGTCGGATTTCGTAAAACGCGAAAACAAGGAAATGTGAGTGTGAAGAAACACAAAATTTCCTGGATCATCACGAAGAGGCGTGAGGTTCCTGGCGGGAGGTTTGAGGTGTCAGGAGAAAACACTTGTTGAAAGAGACAAGTCAACAGCGGGAATCCTGGGGAAGCCTCAAAGAGGCGCGAGCGTCTTGGCGATGGAAGCCGGCTCTCCTCTTTTCTGAAAAATGCGCTGATCATTTTGTATAAATAGGGACGTAAGCGCTTCATTGTTTCATCATCCGAAACACAAAAACATCTCTACAAAACCTCTTCTTCTTCCACAAAAATATTTCATGGATGTTTTCGAGAACGCATTGCGACAATGGTGCCGGGATTTGTCGCCTCCCGAGAAGTATCAACTCGATTGCATGGGAGTTGGTCAATTGTTGGTGCTTCGTCAAGTCAAGGTGCAACCTTCGTTTCTTGAAGCATGTTCTCGGTTTTGGGATTCGAAACATCATGTTTTCGTTTTCCCGGAAGGCGAGATTTGTCCTCTTGCCGAAGAAGTTGGAGCCATTGGTGGGTGGCCGGGTTGTGTTCCGGTGCTTCCTCCGACTCGGTTGTGCTACAAGGAGAAATTCCGTTCCATGTTGGGCTTATCAACAAGCCAAGTCAACTTTCTTCTTGCTCCACATGGTGTGGATATGTTGGCTCTTATCAACATCTTCTCGAATCGGTTAGATGCTAATGTCTCGGAGGTTGTTAGGAGAAGGGCTCTTGCATTTTGCCTTGTCCATGTGTACCTCTTTGTTGATGTCATGAAGAAGGAGGGGCCAAGATGTCATGGTAGCATGACCCTTATCCATGTGATTGAGCAAATGGAGCATGGTAGAGATCCATCATGGTTGGTGCTTGGAGAGATTATCCAAGCTTTGGACAAGGAAGGCTCTTGTGGAGAAGCTCCCTCTTTTGGATCGCCAAGGATCCTCCAAGTGTGGCTATTGGAGAGGCTAAGGTATGTAGAGCCTCCGGTTAATCCTTCTTCTTACTCCTTCCGTCACCTTACTATGAGGAAGAAGTTGTACCCGGATAGTTTTGCTTCCACCGAGGCCTATTGGGCCGCAAGATTGGCGGAGGAGGGTGGTCCTCATATCCGTTGGGTGGTGCCGTGGTGGCACTTGAGGTCCTTCACGGGGTTGCCCGCTTCGGGTGCTAGTCCTCGTTCTTTGATGGCGGTGGGCTTGAAGGTTGTTTCCTTCATTTATCCCGAAAGGCTCATGAGGCAAATGGGGCATCAACAAAAGGTGCCCGCTCAAGATACTCTTGTCCAAGAGAATGTTTTCCGGAACTCCGAGCTCGTGGAGTTCTTTGAAAGGTGGTGGGCCACTCGGCCGCTTTGGGAGGTGCCAAACCCCGTTGCCACGACATGGGTGACTCCCGCTTATGTCAAATGGTCATGTGCTCCGTCCTTGGAAGAGAGATCCAAATTCCGTAAGGAAGAGGTTGTCGACTTGAAGTATCGAGAGGTTGGTAAAGCCAACCGTGCCTTCTTTGAAGAATATGTTGAGGGAGCTACTCCCGATGTGATGAGACCACCGAAGAGGAGGAACTCCGGTCCCAAGAGTATGGTGGGCCGTGCATTGGCTCGTCTTGGGTCGAATATGGGGTCTTGTGCTAGACTGGAGGCCGTCGCCGTCTTAGATCCGTTTAGGATCCGTTCCGAGGAGGAAGTCCATGCTAGGCGGGCCAACAAGAAGAACAAGGGGAAGATGTACCCCGAGGGAAAAGGCAAGGGTAGAATGGAAGAGTGAAGACCTCCATTATCCACTTTATTATTATGTTGTATTATTGTTGTGAGTTTTTATTATGTTGTACTAGCTAGTTGTTGTGTGTTTTGTGCTAGTTTTACTATGTGAGGTGTGTTAGTGGACACCTTAGCTTTGACAAGTTGTAGACTCGTCGAGCTTTTATTTGTTGTTGAAATTGTAATCCCTTCCATTATTAATTAAATAAGAGGATTGCTCGTGTTTGAAAAGTGTGAACGCTTGTTTCTTCCATCCAATTTGTAAAGGCAATTCGATTTGAATCATCATAAACATTTGCACTTGGGAAAGTGGTACTTTGTGGAAAGGGAGAAAGGCTCATTTTTTGTATGTTTGTGGGAAAAGGGAATGGTTTTCCCTTTTCTCTTTTTTAATGAGGATGTTTTTTGATTGTGGGAATTTGTGTATGAGGATGGTTGTTTTTTGATTATGGGAATGGTTGTATCCTCCTTGTGTAAGAAAGGACTGCCTACGTATCCACCTGAAGAGGTGAAATCAAACCATGATCGTAGTTCAGGATTTTGTGAATTTGAATTGGGTTTCGTGGTTGTATCCCTCAAGCATAAGAGGGACTGCCTACGTATTCACCTAAAGAGGTGAAATCAAACCATGCTCGTAGTTCAGGGGTTTTGTTTTTGTAGTGCAAATGGACGTTGCCTTTGACGGATCAAAGGACATTCGAAACGGGCAAGGTGCCGCAGCTTAGACTCGATAAAACATGCAATTTCAAATCAGAACATTTTGAGGAACTTGACTTGAAAAAGGGTTGAGGTTGGTGCTAGTTGCAAAACTAGGCTAGGTTGTTGGTTGATAGGATTCAAGGGTAGTATTTCTTGAGTTGGTCTAGGTTGGTCGGGTTTGTAAAGTCCTCCCCATCTAGGTCACTCAGTCTCACTGCGCCCCCCGAAAGTATTTTCATGACCAGGTATAGCCCGGCCCAGTTGGGTTTGAATTTTCCCCTCGGATCGATGGGTAATGGTGCTCGGACTGACTTGAGGACCAAGTCGCCCTCCCGGATGTTTCGGGGTTTGACCTTCTTGTTGAATGCCCGTTGTATACGTCGTTGGTATAGCTGGACGTTGTGCAAGGCGTTGAGTCGCCGTTCGTCTAGGAGAGTGAGTTGTTTGTACCTTCGACGGGTCCATTCCGCCTCAGGGACTTGACTCTCCAGTAGGATGCGTAGAGAAGGGACCTCTAACTCCAGCGGTTGAACCGCCTCCATACCGTATGCTAGGTAGAAGGGTGTGGCGCCTGTCGGTGTTCGAATGGAGGTTCGGTATCCCCAGAGTGCGAATGGGAGTTTGCTCGGCCAATCGCGGTAGTTGTCTTGCATCTTCTTGATAATGGTAACAAGAGTTTTGTTCGCTGCCTCCACCGCTCCGTTAGTTTGGGGACGGTAGGGGGATTATCGACGTCGTTTGATCTTGTATTTGTCCAGCAAGGCTTGAGTTTCCGCCCGGAAGTGAGAGCCTTGATCGCTGATGATTTCATGGGGTACCCCATATCGGCAGATGATGTTGTTTTGAATGAACTTGGCCACTTGTTTGGCGGTCAAGACTGCATATGACTGTGCTTCCATCCATTTGGTGAAGTAGTCGATGGCGACGAGGACGAAGCAATGCCCCTTGGTGCCTATCGGGTTGACTTTCCCAATGATGTCAATGCCCCAGTTTGAGAAAGGCCAGGGTGATGTCATGGTGTATAAAAGGGATGGTGGTACATGTTGTATGTTGGCGAAGATTTGGCAATTGTGGCAATGTTTGATGTAGTTACGGCAATCGGCTTCCATGGTTGTCCAGTAGTAACCTAGCCGCATGGTTTTCCGTGTAAGCATCATTGCGCTCATGTGAGGGCCACATTCTCCGTCGTGAACCTCTCCCATGACTTTCTTGGCTTTGTGATGGTCAATGCAAAGGAGGAGAATTCCTTGGGGTGTTCTTTTATAGAGTTGATTTTGGTTTATCACGAATTGTGAGGCAAGTAAACGGATGGCTCTTTGTCCTCTTTGATCAGAGTTGGGAGGGAATTCGTTTTTGGTTTTGTAATTGAGGATGGCTTGGTACCAAGGTTCATCATGGCTTTCCTCGTCGTCGATAATGGCACAAATGTGAGCTGGCTCGCTCCGTCTCTCGACACATAGGGGCATCGATGTCATGTCGTCAGGTATATTGACGAACGCGGCAAGTTTTGCCAGGGCATCAGCAAATTGATTTTCCTCTCGCGGCAAGTGGAAGTAGTCGATTTGGTCGAAGAATTCGGCCTCTTGACTGATCTTTGCTCGGTAGGGAGCTAAGCTGTCAGATCGGATTTTCCATGATGCGGACACCTGATTGATGATGAGTGAGGAATCGCCATGGACCCTCAGTCTCTTGATGCCAAGTGTGATGGCTGCTTGTAGGCCGATGAGACATGCTTCATATTCAGCGGCATTGTTGGTGACGGCGAAGTCTAGCTTGACCAAGATCGGAACGTGTTCTCCTTCCGGTGATAATAGAAGGATCCCTACCCCAAAGCCTCTCAGATTAGATGCACCATCAAAGTATAGGTCCCATGCGTCGGAGTCGGCACAAAGGATGTCTTCGTCAGGAAGTGACCATGTGTCAGTCGTTGGATCCTCGTTGACGGGATTTTCTGCTAGGGAATCAGCGACTGCTCTTCCCTTGATAACCTTGAGAGGTACAAACTTGAGATCGAATTCAGACAGCTTGAGTGTCCATCTAGACAGCCTTCCGTTTAGTACGGGTTTTTCGAAGATGTATTTGACCAGGTCCATCTTGGAGTAGATGTGGACCGAGTAGCTGAGCATGTAATGCCGCAGCTTCTTTGTTGACCATACTAGGGCAAGGCATGTATTTTCCAGCTGGGTATACCTTGTCTCATACTCAATGAACTTTTTGCTGATGTAGTAGATGGCTCGCTCCTCGTTGCCTACTGTTTGTGCTAGCATTACTCCCATGGCTGTGTTGGTAACGATGTCAGCACGAGGGGATAGAGGAATCCCCGGTTGAGGTGGCATGAGGACAGGAGGTTTGGATAGGATCTCCTTTATCCTGTCGAATGCTTTCTGACAGTCGTCGTCCCAATCGGTGTGATCGGAGGCGCGAAGCTTCTTGAATATCGGCTCACAAATCATAGTGAGCTTGGCGATGAACCTGATGTGATGTCTTGGACCCGACCGAGAAATCCCCGAATCTCCTTCTCGTTCTTAGGCCGAGGCATTTGTTGAAGGGCTTTGATTTTGGTTGGATCAATCTCAATGCCTCTTTTGCTGACGACATGTCCCAAGAGTTTTCCGGAGGTGACCCCGATTGCACACTTCTGAGGGTTTAGTCTCATGTTATATTTCCGCATACGAGCGAAGAATTTCCGGAGGGCATTGATGTGGCCGTCCCGTTCTTTTGATTTGACGATCATGTCATCGACATATACCTCTACCTCCTTGTGCATCATATCATGTAGGAGAGTGGTAGCGGTTCTTTGATAGGTTGCTCCGGCGTTGATGAGGCCGAAAGGCATGACCGTGTAGCAATATGTACCCCACTGCGTAGTGAACGCAGTTTTGTGCATGTCTTCCTCAGCCATTTTGATCTGGTTGTACCCGGCATACCCGTCCATGAATGATAGGAGAGCATGTTCGGCAGTGTTGTCTACCAGAATGTCAACATGTGGCAAAGGGAAGTCGTCTTTTGGACTTGCCTTGTTCAGATCCCTGA
Source organism: Silene latifolia (assembly GCF_048544455.1). NCBI lineage: Eukaryota > Viridiplantae > Streptophyta > Magnoliopsida > Caryophyllales > Caryophyllaceae > Silene > Silene latifolia. Next base: position 90,351,758 of record NC_133528.1, read on the forward strand.
AGTCGACGCAAACCCGAATTCGTCCGTCTTTCTTTAGTACCGGCACAATGTTGGCCACCCAGTCAGAGTACTCAGATACTTTGATGAACCCATCCTTGAACTGTTTGTCCACCTCTTCTTTGATTTTTAAGGCCCACTCAGGACGCATCCGGCGTAGCTTCTTTTCACATGTTTAGCCCCGGGTTTGATGGGTATCCGGTGCTCTGCAATTTCTCTGTCAATCCCAGGCATGTCTCTGTATGACCAGGCGAACACGTCCTTGTATTCGTGGAGGAGGTCAATGAACTGCTGTCTTTCCGAGGGGTCCAGGGTTGTCCCTATCCTAAGTTCTTGAGGTGTATTGTCGGTTCCTACGTTAATAGGCTCGGTTTCCTCAATGATGGGGGTTCTGGTTTCCCGTTTGTCAAGTTCTTTGGCTAAGTGAGGTGGGTAGTCACTCAAGTCAAATTCCTCATAATCATTCAGAATTGCATTGCAGTTAAAATGAGACGAGTCATAAGCAAACTTAGCGTTCATTAAGTTGACACGAGCGAAAAGCTCGGAAAGGACAGACATCTCGTGGTCAGTCAGAGGCGACACGACAGAAGAAGTGGCCCCTGGAACAGGCTCCAGGTTGTCACCTTTCATTGGAGTGGGGGTGACCTTAGTAGACTCAGCCTCTGAATCAGCCACGACTTTGTGATAAAACAGTGGGAAGGGGACCTTGACTGGGACTTCCGGAGTGTTAGGAGCTATAACAGACTCTGACTCCGACTCAAACTCAGACTCGGATCCTTCTTCACTTCCCTCCTTGAACATAGGGCCCTCTCCAGTTGTGATCTTGAGAATGCGGCCTTGGCGATCGGTCCACTTGATGGTTTTCCTCCAGCCTTGGGTAGCTTTCTCCGGGTCAGTATCGGAGATCAAGGCGGTTGGATCAAACTGATTGTCTTTCAGGGCGATGCTGATGATATCCTCATAGACGAGGCGTTTGATGTTATCTTCCCCAAAGAGTAGTGTGACAGCTTGTCCGTCGAGGCATGGCGACGGTTTGGACTCAGTTGATGCAGCTTCGATGTTGTCGGGAATAAAGTAGCAGTCCTGGAAGACTTCCACTCCCGGGTACCTAGCCTTGGCCACAGAGTCATAGATTGGCTCCGGGAAGCCGTGGTAGAGTTCAGACTCTCCCTCGGGGACAAAGTATCCGTTGAGAGTCAGGTGGTAGCGACGGAGGATGACTCCGTGCTTCTTGCGTTTTCGGATTAGGAGGTTCATCTCCTGGATGTCTTTGTCAGTAGGTTCGTATCCCAGTCCAAAGGGAATGTTGGGGACCTTAGCCTATTTCAAGGGAGGCAATGGGCCCTTCAGTGGATTGAGCGGCAAACCCGGGAAATAACCCTGACGCATCATGATACGGTTAATTGTGAGGTTGGCGAACGGGTCACATTCAGAGGTTGTCAGTTCATCAGTTATGGCGTTCACAGCTTGGAAACCCCACATTTCATTGTCGTCCTCCTCAATGGCTTGGGAGGCTAACCCTCTTCTCATGACTGCTTTGATTGGGGAAGCGGGGATCGTGATCGTTTTCCCGTTGAAGGGAACCCTAATCTTTTGGTGGAGAGTTGATGTGACCGCCTTGACGGCGTGAATCCAGGGACGTCCCAGGAGCATGTTGAAGGATGCGTCGATGTCGACCACTTGAAAACTGGTTTGTCTTTCTAGTGGCCCGGTTGCGACGGCCAGAGTGATAAGCTCAGCGACCTTGCGACGAGTGCCGTCGTAGGCGCGTACTCCTTGATTTCTTGGGATTAAATCAGATTCCTTAATACCCAGCCTGTGGGCAGTTTTGAGCGGAATGACATTCACGGCGGAACCGTCATCCACGAGGACCATTGGTATGTTCTTTTGGAGGCATTGCACAGTGATGTACAGGGCCAGGTTATGGTTGGCTCCGAACAGGGGGATATCCTCATCGGAGAAGACGACCGGGTTGCTTAGATCGGGGGCGTCCCTTGTCATGTGTGCCACTATTTCTTCTGGGGAAGAGGTGGAGGGCACGATTAATTTTCCCATGGCCTGCAGCAAGGCCTGTCGATGCTCAAAAGACGTTGCGATCAGTTGCCAAATTGAGATCTCGGCCTTTGCTTTCTGGAGCTGTTTCAGGATTGAGTTCTCGAGAGCCTTTGGTTGAGTGTCCACTTCCGGGATGACTTGGTCATTCGTTGTTGGAACGACCGCTGGGTTGCTTGGATTCTGATAGGGACGTCCGGACCGGGTGAGATGCCCGATTTCCTTCGTCCGCTTTTCCTTTCCTGGGACGACATAGACATCCTCAACATCATCCCGCCATATGCCGTTAATTTCAGGGTCTCGAGGATACCTCGGAGAGGTATTCCTCGGTGGGTAGTTCTTGTGGGGAATATTTTTGTGAGGGCGATTTTTGAGGGGGTAATTATTTTGAGGGTAGTTATTTTGAGGGTAATTCTCATGCAGGTGGTTATTTTGAAGGTGATTTTCGTGGGGCCTATGCCAGAATGGTCGCGGGAGCAATCCATCCTGGGGTGGGTAGTTTTGAATGCTTGGGGAATTCTCCCGCGGACGTGGTGCTGGAGGATTGAAGATGAGTCGACGGTAGGCGTCGTCGAGTCGGGTGATTCTCTCAGAAAGGCGGCAATGGCCTCCTCAACTTCTTTGAAACATAGTGAGCATAGTGGGCAAAGATCGAATACGAACACTCCGTCCGAAGGGTCCTTTTCCAGAACATTCACCTCATCGTCAATTGGCAAGATTAGATGAGAGCAGTCTAGGGTCGGCTCATCGTCAGAGATGGCGTGAATTCCCAGAGGATTCGTCGTGTTGTTTGGCTTAGTTGGTGGGGGTATAGGCAAATCTCCCTTCTCAATCATGTCTTGAATGAGGTGCTTGAGTTTGAAGCAATTTTCGGTATCATGCCCTTTCCCTCGATGATCCGGCGAGGGCGTTGGGGTTCCAAAATCGGGATTTCTTGGCGTCGGCCGGGTCCGGGGTGGGCCCGATCGGTTGTAGCTTCCCTTGGTCCATGAGCCTTTTCAGGGCACTCGCATAAGTCGACCCTATGTTGGTGAACACTCTCTGGGGGCGCTCAGTTTTCTTTGCAGATGGTTCGACGAGGTTAACCTCATCAATCTTGTTTGTCTGACCGTAAGGGCGAGATCCGGTTGAGGTGGATCCTTGATAACCCCTGCCAGTGGTCTTTGCTAAGACACCCTTTCGGAGGTCGTCCTCAATACGTGTCCCCTGAATCTGCAGATCTTGAAAAGTTTTGATATTTTGATACCTCAGCAGGTTGGCATAAACCGGGCGGAGGTTGTTGACAAATTTTTCCACCAGAGTTGATTCACTCGGCTTACTAACCAACTGAGTACTCACCCTCCTCCAACGGGTTAGGAACTCAGTGAACCCCTCTTTGTCGTTTTGGGTTAACACCTCGAGAGTACGGGTGTTGGCCTGGATCTCGACATTGTCAAAGATCTTGTTTGGCAAACTCAACTGCGATCTCATCCCAGGTGGTAAGGTTTTTCGGGTCCAAGGAGTAGTACCATTGGCGAGGAATTGGCTCCAAAGAGGATGGGAAGATCCTGGTAAACAGTTCCTGTTTGACCCCCTTAATGGCCATGTAGTCTTTGAAAGCACGGATGTGGTTGAGTGGGTCCTCCACTCCCTTGAACTTAGGCACATCGTTCAGGGTGAAGTTGTGTAATCTTGGTCCCCAATGAGTTCGAACCTTCGGTTATTTTCAAGGTGGATATTGTTACCCCGGGCTAGGAGCTGTTCTTCCGAAGTTTCACCTCTTCTCGATTTCGATCGAGGTGGGGTATTATGTTCCCCGATTTCCTTGTTCTCCAGGGCGTCGATACGTGTCTCGATGCGATCCAGGGTGACCTTAAGAGCGGTAAGCAGGCTGGCTAGCTGATCAGTTGTGACATCTCTGTTGTTATCATTATTGTTGTGGTTGACAGACAAAGTTGAAGACGGGGCCATGGCTCTGAGGCAGAAAAATGGCTCACATTACAACTCAATCCGACACGGTTCCAAGACTGAACGCAGACAACACAGAGGACGAGACCAAGATCGACTAAACAATACGGGGTGACCGTGTATGGTCCCTCGGTGCTGACTCGATTTATAACGTGACGGTGTTTGACCGAACCTTTGACACGAGTCCAACATGACGGCGTAACGCCATTGGACGGGTCTCGTGGCGAGATGATTCATAAGTAAAGACCCATAAGTACGTTTGCTTTTGACTCGATAGACACGAGGCGGAATTGGAATGGTGGACTGAAGTTTTCGAAAATAGAAATTTTCAAAAGATTCATTTGTCTCTTTAAATGGGCGGCTTCCGAAGATAGAAATCTCCGCAAGTCGATCAGTTGAAAAGGGGTTGTCTTAAGTTTATTTGCAAAAGACGGTTTGAGTTTGAGTCGGCTCAGAAAACGGTGTGTTGCTTCCCAAGACGGTTTTGAAATTCAAAATTGTATGTTTTGAAAATCGATTTTGAAATGTTTGAAGAGGTCTCGGGGACGGTGCATGGTCCTCGGGATCCCGAAAGTGTTTCGAGAAAAAGGGCGTGTGCTTTTCTCGGGTTTTGAAAGAGCCATTGTCGGCGCGAAATGGGTTAAAATCCGTGTCCAGACGCGACGATTATGACGGCGTAAAAAGGTGATTTTGAAATGGTTATACAAAACCGGTTTTGAAAATCGTCATTACGACGGCCTAGAAAGGCGTGTTGAAATGGTTATACAAAACCGAGTTTGAAAATCGTCATTACGACGGCCCAGAACGGCGTGTTGAAATGGTTATACAAAACCGAGTCTGAAAATCGTCATTACGACGGCCTAGAAAGGCGTGTTGAAATGGTTATACAAAACCGAGTTTGAAAATCGTCATTACGACGGCCTAGAAAGGCGTGTTGAAATGGTTATACAAAACCGAGTTTGAAAATCGTCATTACGACGGCCTAGAAAGGCGTGCATCGGTCGGCGAAAGACCGAGGTTTGAAATGGCCATTAAACGGCTCAAAAGGTGATTTTGAAAGTTTGCAAAATGACACGGAAGGACTTATGATCAAGTAGCACATAAGCACTCACAGTTTCATTATATTATGCATCATGCTGACACGGGTTTTGGCTTAAAAGGGTGGGTTACACACCAAGCAATCAAACCCCGATTTGCGAGAGGGATACAAATCCAAACAAAATGTGTAAGGAGGGTGCCCTAGCCTCGTGCTCGAAAGTGATGAAAGCTCTTTGACGAAACAGAAATGTGTAACGTCAATGGTATGCTTGACACAATCGGGATTCGAAACGCGGGGATGAGAAAACTCACGCCGACGAGACGAGCCAATTGGTCGATAAGGGTTAGGTTGTGGGCCCGGACAAGGAACCCGACCGTGATTGTAATATCATTTAATGCATTCCAACCAAGACCTCGTTCGAGTCTCACCATCTTGGGATCACAAAGACGTAAGTGTCCTAGTTTTCCCCAGCGGAGTCGCCAATCTGTGGACATAGCTCACCTGCGGGTCCGATTCGATCTGCGGACGCGCAACGGTCTTTTTGAAAGCCACGCTTGGCGGGGTAAAGGTGCTTTCGACCGGATCGTTTTAGATCGGTCGGTTTCGTCCCGGTAAGGGTCTCGAAACGATTAGAGATGTTCGGAGTCGCCACCAAGCATTTGTGGGATGCCTGGAACCTGTTCGAATTCCACTTTATACCTTAGTCAAATCGAAGCACAAAGCAGCGTTTGACATAGGTACTAAAGATAAGGAAATCGTCCCTCTTTAGCATCCTATCTCTAGAATGACTCTCGTACGCCCTGGATAAGGTCGTCCACTATCCAAAGTTTCTAAGTAAGAGGTGAAGGTACGTATTGGGAAGCCCTTTAATAAGACACCCAATCCCGCCCGCGTTTAGCGGCCTCTACTGATCGATCTTGGTTGGTTGAATGCAAAAGTTGATAAAACGGTTTAAATGCATGAATGCGCATCCAATATTTTAAACCTAACATGTGAGAGCTTTCTAAGTCGGTTGATTTAATCCAAGTATCAAGTATAAGATGTCGAGTTGGATTAATGATTGATTTGCATGCAAGACGGAAGTTAAACATCCATTTACCGTATTAGGTTTAGGGTGCATAACATGATCCATTTGTCTTAGTAAGGCATTTTGCAAATATGGTTTTGAATAATCGAATAGTCATCGATCCGTCCCTATATCCGGGTTAACCGGAGTCTGGATCGTCCTAGACTAATCTTTGGAAGGGAACAGCCCTGCACGGACGGCTATAAGAGGCGCGAGCCACCGGCGGTGTAAGGAGCCTCCCCTCGGTTTTGAAAATGAGAAGAAAAGGGCCCGCTTGAGGCGCGGGTTAGCCAACAACTGTATGCCGTGTTCGATTTGTTTAGAAAACATTATAAAACGTGTTGAAAATGGGTATTTGAACCCGGTTTGATTTTGAAAGGGTCGTTTAGACCGCATTTGTTGATTTGAAGGACTAGACTCGAATAATCATCATTATTTGATAATATTCGGTGTCGAGTCCGATTTGACAAGCTTGACATGAATAGTTTTGAAAATGGTTATGGACTAATTGTTTTAAGTCCATTTTGAATGTAATTAGTCGATACTCATCATCGTACGCGGGTTAAAATCCGGCATGGTATATAGAACCAAGGATGATTTCGTGTTGGTGACTAATATGTTTGTTTGAAAATGTAAAGAAGTGAAATAAAAGGCTTTAAAATACCTCTTAAATGTCATTAACCAAGTATTATCACCGAAACACGGATTTAACCGTCATGGTATGAAGAACCAAGGGTGAAAAATGCTTTATGGTTAAAGCATGTGAAATGAAACAAAAAGGATTCGAAAATACTTGAAATGGTAAAAACCGATTACAAATATGAAAATGGATTAAGGTAAATGACGAGAATAAACACGGTTGATCTCTGGTCTGAGCACCCCATTTAGGCGCAAGCCAGTTGGCGACTTAAGGGGCTTCTGCCTCAGACCAAAAATCAGTTTTGGCTCGTTTATTCCATGTTTTGGTTCATGTTATGCATGTTTTAGCATGTTAAAGTCATGAAACGAATGAAAACATAATAAAAGAGGATTTTTACACCCTCATACTTACATGTTTGGTTATGGCGAGTGACCGACGTAAGTGTAAAAACTCGTTTGATCGGAAAAAACTCGGTTTAAAACCGTTTTGGCAAGTAAAAGAGTGTTTTTAAAAGTTTAGTGATGGTGTAGTGGTCAAAGTGGCCGGACAAGTGATTTAATGCACGATGACGGTACCAAACAATGTGTAAGGCTCGTGTTTACGATCGGTAGGTCATAAACACGCGTCGGATTGTGACTTTAGAAGTCGAATCGAGAATTTTAAGAAAGAAAAGAGGGGGCGGACACTCGCGTAAGTCTCAAATGGATGGCATTTGAGGGGTATTTATAGGAGAATGAGTGGTTGTGTGAGTTTTGAGCGACGTGGCCACCTGGGTTGCTCAAAGAGGCGCGAGCCACGTCGCGGCACTTCGAGTTGTGTTGTCACTATCACAACAAACGCAATCATGATTTGTTCTATCCTAGGTTTTGTAGTCACATGTTTGGTACTTGACCAACATGAATCCGGGAAAACTTAGCATAGAAGGTTTGAGATATTTTTGGTTTTCGTGTTTGACTCGGTTTGACTCGTTGTTGGAGTCGGGATTTGAATTTTTGAGTCGGTTTTTGGTCCGGTGTCGGTTTTGACTGTAGTTAGTGTCATTGCGACCCCGTCGTCGTGCATTAAACACTCCAGGTATTTTTGAAATGTTTTGAAATGTTTTGTTTTGGAAATCGTTTTAAGTTTTCCGACGTAAAGTTGTACATAAACTGTCAATCAAACGCTGCGATCCCAAAACATGTTGTAGTCCGATAATCATCGGGTGTTTGTTGGAGTCTCAGCAGATACTGGGTATCTACACTCTCCTAGGGTTGGGATTTTCCACCTTCCTAGGCCATCTGACTATTGATCCCATGTTGTCAAGCTTTTGGATCAATCCTGCAATATCAACACTGAAGTTATGCTCAGAAATAGGCGGGAAAACTTTAGCCTTACCTTGATACTCAGGTGCCAGGTTGACTTCTGAATGATCTGGTCTGGAATATGGAGTAAGTCTGTAATTGTTTCCTTTGTTGCTCTTCCTATTACTCTTTTCATAGTCCTTTGGTCCACTTGATGAACCAACTTTGTAGCTTTTATCTTCTTCCAGCCAGATATATGCAAGGGTCTTGGCCTAGACATTTTCAAAGGTATGGCAGGGATACTTATTGAGTTCATTGTATAAGTCACTATGAGGTAGTACCCCCTGTCTAAATGCCTCCACTGCTGTTCCAACGTCACACCTGGGAATATATACTTTCTCCTTGTTGAACCTAGCGAGGAATACCCTGAGAGTCTCCTCTGGCTTCTGTGTAATCCTGTAAAGATCACTGGACCGTTTAATATCCAACTCCCTGCTGCTTGCAAACTTTTAGTTGAAGTTGTTGATCAGGTTGGAAAAAGAACGGATGCTCCCAGTTGGCAGGTTGATGTATCATTGTAGAGCATGTAACACCCGCGAATTTTCCATTTTGGCAATTATAATTTAATTAACCGTTCTATTGTCTCATTTATATTTTAAATTATTTAATTTAAATTAATTTCATTATTAAACATGATTTTTATAAATATTATATTTTTAAAGCTTAAGTTATATAAAAATAAATATTTTGGTCGGATAATAATGATAATATTAATAATATTTTCCGTCTTGAGTTGTAGTGGGCTTGAGACGTAAATTCTTGTGTATATCGACTCAATATTGCATTTTGGGCCTAGTATGACTAATGGGCTCACATACTACTCTTTCCTCCTCATAAAAATCATGAAGGAAACCCTAACTACACCTCCTTCCTCAATTTTTCAGCATTCATCTTCAACAACAAACACCATTGTTACACATCTCTCTTATAAATCTTCAAAACACCATAACTTGCTCAATTCTTATCCGAATCAAGTGATTTTCGCGTCTATCTCTTCCTCTCATCGCCCTCCATCTTTCTAGGTAAGAAAAGAACCGACTTTCCTCCTTATTTAGGGCTGTCGACCCATATTACACACGATACCCTTTTTCTAATTTCGATTCTTAGTCTTAATTTGTGTTTTCTTATGTTTAGGAGAAGGTTTAGTTGACCAGGAAGTGGATCCTTGAAAGGTAGATGAGTCTTTTGTGGATTTAAGTGCAAAAAGGTAACGGTGATGGGTTACTCGACATTATGTCAATTTGGGTGTTTATATATGTTATAGTTTGTTCACATGTGTGTTAAAGTTAGATTCTTTACATGTTTTTACTTGTTTGTTGTTGAATGAGTTTTCTGTGGAATCTCTCTTGGTGGTTTGAAGAAGTTTCTAGTCTTTTGTATATATGGATGAATTAGTAAAGAAACCATCTTATCCTTGCTTAATATTTGTGTTTAATCATGTCATGAAATTGTTAGTTTGGGAATATTTGATTTGAGAACAAATTGAATATGTTTAGTTCTTTAGAGTATGTAAACTTTGATTTTAGAATAATTGGGTAAGTTGGTTGCTTGAATATGTAAACTATTGATTTCCTCCCAAGTATACATGTGGAATTTCTTGTTAATTACATGTTCTTGTTCAATCGGATTGTAATGATAAGATAAGATTGACTTGAGGATGAAGATTTAGTTCGTATGTGTCGCGGGAATCAGGCCGTTGCCGCAGGCTCCGGCCACCACCGCAGGCTCCGGCCACTATCGCAGGCTGCGGTTTAAGCCTGACCAGTTTTCGTAAAATGGCCATAACTTCTTCGTTACTTGTTTGTTTGAGGCTTATGACCTACCGTTAGAACCTTAAGAGGATAAGCTATCATCTCCAATTGGTTTCACCTTATTTATATATTTATAAATCAAGTTATGAGCGTTTGAAATCGACCCCTGTTGTAGTCGAGTACTAAACTTGTTGTTATAGATTAGGTTTTGAGTTTCTTGTTGGGTATGCATCTTAACCTTGGTTCTAACACTTGTGTATGGTGTGTTGGGACTCTTTTATCATGGGAGTACTTGATATTTGTTATACTCTCGTACTTATGCATGCTTCACATGAATTGTTTACGTTATGTTTATATAATCATTTTTACTCGTATTAGTGACCCCGTGTCATATGACATTCTATCGTGTTTATATTCACATGATCGTTCTTATTCTTTTTCTGACCCGAGTGTGACGTTTTACATGATGTGACTACTCGACATTCCTTATTTATTTTGCCCTCGGATCTTGGGTCACGATTAGGTGCCATTGTTTCCGAGTTGGGCTATCTTCCTTCCGCCTCTTTGGACCTTGGGGTACGGCTAGGTACCATTGTTCCGATTTGGGGTTACTCGACGTTGGGGTACGGCTAGGTGTCATGGATCGAGTCTTGAATGCGGATAGGTCACCGCATGTCGAATCGGGTGACGTCCATCCCGAGAGTCTGGCCAGATTTAGACTAGGACCGTATTATGATCGTTGTCCTACCGGGAGGTTGGAGTCTAGGGGTTTGTCTTGTTTTGAGTCAATCCTTTGTAAATGTCTTTCTTGTTACGGTCATTGGCGTGTTCTTATACACGAGAGTGCACGTCTTCTATGATTGTTTGTGAGAGTCTTGGTCCTATCGGATACTAGTGGTGAGATGCAAGCCCCTAGTTGCGATATGATCGCCGGGATTGATGTTCCCATCCGTTCTTATGGTGAGATGCAAGCCATAAGTATGAATGTGACATTAGTAGCCACGTCCTGTGCTATGGTTGTTAAGAGGTTTTCAAGTAATGGCTATTGGTTTCCATCCATGTATTTTCTATTTAATTGATCCGTTGTTTACCTTCTTCATATTATTCGATGCCTAATCTCATATTCATGTTTGGTTACCTTGAATGCATGTTTAATATAATGTACCATGCCTAACTCATTATGAATGCACTATGCCTATCTCGTTATGATTATCGTTATATTCCCTTGTTTATTATTATTCAAGTATGATGTATGATCAATATGTTTAATTAAGTTCTTGCCTATGTGTATTTTGACATATTGTGGCTGAGAGAACCCTGAGTTACTCCCCACTGACTGTGGCGTTCATGTTTACATGAATGACAGGTTTGTGATGCAGATTATGGGGAAGGTGTGTGAGCTAGCGAGAACGTTAACCCTTGGACCTTAGTTATCGTTTTCTTAGACTCACCTATCTTTAGACTTGTGCTTATTCGTGGGATATCTTTTCCCCAACGCATGTGTTTTTAATTGTAAAACTTAATTATCTTTCTTTTCATTTTCGTTTGATCACTTATGGTGGATTTCGCACTTTAAACTTTTAAAGGTTTGAAAAATCTCGTATTTTCTGCTCAGATTTAATAGTTCTTTTGATGCCTCATCGAGGGGTGTCGCAGTTGGTATCAGAGCATATTTTGCTCCCGACGCACACACGTGTACCCCGAATTTAACCTTTAACTTGACCTTGAATAATGAATGAGAGATGGGTAGACTTAAGGACCTAAGGTGGTAGCCTGTAGTGTGTTTGCTCTTTGTTAGGTTCTAACATATTTGTTGATTGTCATTTAATAATTGTTGTGCCCTTGGATCGATAACTGTGAGCTTACTTATGTGAAGATCAAGATTTGGTACCTATTGCCGGGAATTGAAGATTTGTTCAACCTTTGAAGAATGCTTCTACTTCCTCGAAGATACTTTCTATTCTTTGTGTACCTTGCCTTATTCTTTACTTCTTAATGTTTACTTCTCCTTCTAAACTCTCTTTTCTTTTTCCTTGGGAATTACTCTTGTACCCTCCTAACTTGTGCTTTGTTCCTTGCTTATCCTCCCTTAATGCCTTTTTATAGTACTCTTTCTTTTGAGGAATGTTGACCTTGGTTGGAAAATTTGACTTTTGTGGAGTTTGTTTGTGTTTGACCCATGACCCTAGTTTTGAGAGGTTGTGACGTTAGAAAGGCTTAGGTAGTGTAATGAGCCATGCTTAGTGATTCTTATACCTAGTTCCTTGATAAAGTGAGTATATTTGATTGGTGGAATTCGTTGTGTAAGTGTGAGTTGTATATGTTACTTAAGTCATAGAACTTGGCTTTGTTGTTTATATTTGGGATTTGAAGGCTTAGTAGGTTGGGCGTTGTTACCTTAGGAGTAATCATGGAGTAAGGCTCATGATATGAGCTTGGAAGAAAACCCATTTTTAGATGTTAATGATCCCGTATAGATTGGGGATGTGATTTGATATTAGTTGTCCCTTGAGAATTTTTTGGAGGAGTCTTTGTTAATTAATTCATTGGTTTTTAAAACATCGAGGTTGTGTCGAGAACTTGAGATAAAGAGATGTTGCTATACTTGAGTGGTAGACTTACTTTAGGGAAATCCTAATATGTGATAGCATAGGTGAACAATTAATCTAACCAATTTATCAACCCTTAAGTGAGCGTTTATTTTACTTTGATCAGTCATAGAAGTGTAATCCTTTAAAAGAGACTTGCATATGAGGAATGAGATGAATTGCTTTCACCCTCGTTTTGGGATTTGGTTGTTTTATTATGGAGGTACAATACCTTAATAGGAGTGATCTTGTTGGAGAGAACCTTAAGTTTTAGGAAGCGTATGGATTAAACCTTAAAATCCCCCTTCGTACCTTTAATCATCTTCCTTCCCTTCGTTCATACCTTGATTAGATTTATTTCTTAAGTATAAAAGTTTACTTGTCATTTCTTTGCCTTGAATACCTCTCTAATTCTAATATCTCTTACTGGTGTTAACTAGCTACCTTTATTATTTGACTCCTTTAATCTCACACCTCGTCATGTTCACGTATCCCTTTGAAATTTCCTATCATTTCCTGACCTGGTAATTACTCCTTGTTTACTTAGTGGAGTGTTGGCGTTGTTGTTTACGTTGTAGAGTGAGTGAGATGCTCTTTGAGGATTCTTCGTGAAGCTCGATTTCGTCGAAATTGGATTAGTGGAACTTGAGTTAAGTTGAGTGGGAAAAATTGTATGACAAACCTATTTACCTTTTTGGTTAATGATCTTTATAATTTGGGGAATGTGATCATCTATGCTTGTGAATTCGAGTGTGAATAAGATTTTGTTTGGAGTGTTATAAAGTATAAAGAACTTGGGATTATGATCTTTGATTAAGGATTTTACCATAGTGAGAACTCCTAGTGGTCGATAGTTGGTTATGAGTGTAACTCTTTTAACAGTTTTGATCTTGTTTCGTGGAAATCGTTTATAGATGATTTATATTTGAGAATTATGGAATCACTATTGCGGTGGAGTGACTTGACTTGACGGGATAGCATAGCATAGGAGTAAAGTGTGTAAGTATTTTGAGGAAATCCTTGGGAGTTATGTGGTTATGAGTTTTGTGGTTAGGAAGTTTTCGGAACCGCTTAGGTTGATGTTGTTGTTTGGGATTTGAATACCGACGTTTCCTTGTTGCCTAATTTCCCTTCTTCTTTGACCATAAGCATTACCGTTCATACCTCTCTTCTTCGCTTCACCATGCTCCTCCTTTAAACTTGATACTCGTAACCTGTGAAACTCTATATTTGACATCCTTGTTGATTTAACTTTAATTCTTACCCTATGAAATTCATCATAACTCTTTTGATTAGTTAAGTTGAACCCTCTTAGCATACTTGTATCTATGTTGTCTAACTTTCTTTTCACTTCGTACAATTTCTAAACATTTCAAACTACCAATTTTGATCCATTGTTAAAAGTTTATGTTACTTTTACAAACCTTACCTATTTTAAAGGTTTGAAAATAGAAATTTGATTTAGTTCTCCTTTTGTTCTATGAGTATAACTTCTTTTACTGATTTTTAATTGCTAAATCCGAGTTACATTTAATTTTGCTCAATTTCTAACTAACTTTGATCTATTTGTGATTTCTTTGTCAGAGTTTAATATTATATTTTCAGAAATTTGACTCCCTTTTGAGTTTAAAAGTGAAACCTCTATCTCTATTTTGGCTTTTGCAAAAGAAAATTTGAGTGAATTGCCTTTTCTTTTGACTTTGACGTTGATCGGATGTTAGAACTCGTTATTTGAAACGTTTAATAACTTGTTCTACGCTTGTCGACGAGTGACTTTTGTCTTAGATTTGTCTTTGACTTGGAGAGCTAGCGTTCTTGTGTGCACGACAAGAGCAATTTCGTTTCATGAATGAGACTTATACTTTTGAAAACTCTTCATTAATGTTTTTGGATGTATTTTGATTTTCGATTTATACAAATGATTTGCTTTTGAGCTTTTCTTGGATTTGGAATGTGATGTTCTTGAATGCGCAACGAGAGCATTTTCGTTCCTTTGATGAGAATCTGGTTTTGTCGGAAGATTTTATCTGAGACTTTTGAAAGGATTTTTATTCTTACGATAAGTAACCTTTTAATGTTTTGGTTACCGATTTCAAAACTCCGGTCTTATTTTTATATGACTTTTCATTTCTATTTTCAAGTTTCGAGGACGAAACTTTTTAAAAGATGGGGTGATTGTAACACCCGCGAATTTTCCATTTTGGCAATTATAATTTAATTAACCGTTCTATTGTCTCATTTATATTTTAAATTATTTAATTTAAATTAATTTCATTATTAAACATGATTTTTATAAATATTATATTTTTAAAGCTTAAGTTATATAAAAATAAATATTTTGGTTGGATAATAATGATAATAATAATAATATTTTCCGTCTTGAGTTGTAGTGGGCTTGAGACGTAAATTCTTGTGTATATCGACTCAATATTGCATTTTGGGCCTAGTATGACTAATGGGCTCACATACTACTCTTTCCTTCTCATAAAAATCATGAAGGAAACCCTAACTACACCTCCTTCCTCAATTTTTCAGCATTCATCTTCAACAACAAACACCATTGTTACACATCTCTCTTACAAATCTTCAAAACACCATAACTTGCTCAATTCTTATCCGAATCAAGTGATTTTCGCATCTATCTCTTCCTCTCATCGCCCTCCATCTTTCTAGGTAAGAAAAGAACCAACTTTCCTCCTTATTTAGGGCTGTCGACCCATATTACACACGGTACCCTTTTTCTAATTTCGATTCTTAGTCTTAATTTGTGTTTTCTTATGTTTAGGAGAAGGTTTAGTTGACCCGGAAGTGGATCCTTGAAAGGTAGACGAGTCTTTTGTGGATTTAAGTGCAAAAAGGTAACGGTGATGGGTTACTCGACGGTGGTGGATCCTTTACATGTTTTTACTTGTTTGTTGTTGAATGAGTTTTGTGTGGAATCTCTCGTGGTGGTTTGAAGAAGTTTCTAGTCTTTTGTATACATGGATGAATTAGTAAAGAAACCATCTTATCCTTGCATAATATTTGTGTTTAATCATGTCATGAAATTGTTAGTTTGGGAATATTTGATTTGAGAACAAATTAAGTATGTTTAGTTGTTTAGAGTATGCAAACTTTGATTTTAGAATAATTGGGTAAGTTGGTTGCTTGAATATGTAAACTATTGATTTCTTCCCAAGTATACATGTGGAATTTCTTGTTAATTACATGTTCTTGTTCAATCGGATTGTAATGATAAGATAAGATTGACTTGAGGATGAAGATTTAGTTCGTATGTGTCGTGGGAATCAGGCCGTTGCCGCAGGCTCCGGCCACCACCGCAGGCTCTGGCCACTATCGCAGGCTGCGGTTTAAGCCTGACCAGTTTTCGTAAAATGGTCATAACTTCTTCGTTACTTGTTTGTTTGAGGCTTATGACCTACCGTTAGAACCGTAAGAGGATAAGCTATCATCTCCAATTGGTTTCACCTTATTTAGATATTTAGAAATCAAGTTATGACCGTTTGAAATCGACCCCTGTTGTAGTCGAGTACTAAACTTGTTGTTATAGATTGGGTTTTGAGTTTCTTGTTGGGTATGCATCTTAACCTTGGTTCTAACACTTGTGTATGGTGTGTTGAGACTCTTTTATCATGGGAGTACTTGATATTTGTTATACTCTCGTACTTATGCATGCTTCACATGAATTGTTTACGTTATGTTTATATAATCATTTTTACTCGTATTAGTGACCCCGTGTCATATGACATTCTATCGTGTTTATATTCACATGATCGTTCTTATTCTTTTTGTGACCCGAGTGTGACGTTTTACATTGTGTGACTACTCGACATTCCTTATTTATTTTGCCCTCGGATCTTGGGTCACGATTAGGTGCCATTGTTTCCGAGTTGGGCTATCTTCCTTCCGCCTCTTCAGACCTTGGGGTACGGCTAGGTACCATTGTTCCGATTTGGGGTTACTCGACCTTGGGGCACAGCTAGGTGTCATGGATCGAGTCTTAGATGCGGAGAGGTCACCACATGTCCAATCGGGTGACGTCCATCCCGAGAGTCTGGCCAGATTTAGACTAGGACCGTATTATGATCGTCGTCCTACCAGGAGGTTAGAGTCTAGGGGTTTGTCTTGTTTTGAGTCAATCCTTTGTAAATGTCTTGCTTGTTATGGTCATTGGCGTGTTCTTTTATACGAGAGTGCACGTCTTCTATGATTGTTTGTGAGAGTCTTGGTCCTATCGGATACTAGTGGTGAGATGCAAGCCCCTAGTTGCGATATGATCGTCGGGATTGATGTTCCCATCCGTTCTTATGGTGAGATGCAAGCCATAAGTATGAATGTGATATTAGTAGCCACGTCCCGTGCTATGGTTGTTAAGAGGTTTTCAGGTAATGGCTATTGGTTTCCATCCATGTATTTTCTATTCAATTGATCCGTTGTTTACCTTCTTCATATGATTCGATGCCTAATCTCATATCCATGTTTGGTTACCTTGAATGCATGTTTAATATAATGTACCATGCCTAACTCATTATGAACGCACTATGTCTATCTCGTTATGATTATCGTTATATTCCCTTGTTCATTATTATTCAAGTATGATGTATGATCAATATGTTTAATTAAGTTCTTGCCTATGTGTATTTTGACATATTGTGGCTAGGAGAACCCTGAGTTACTCCCCACTGACTGTGGCGTTCATGTTTACATGAATGACAGGTTTGTGATGCAGATTATGGGGAAGGCGTGTGAGCTAGCGAGAACGTTGACCCTTGGACCTTAGTTATCGTTTTCTTAGACTCACCTATATTTAAACTTGTGCTTATTCGTGGGATATCTTTTCCCCAACGCACGTATTTTTAATTGTAAAACTTAATTATCTTTCTTTTCATTTTCGTTTGATCACTTATGGTGGATTTCGCACTTTAAACTTTTAAAGGTTTTAAAAATCTCGTATTTTCCGCTCAGATTTAATAGTTCTTTTGATGCCTCATCGAGGGGTGTCACAGAGCAGGTCCGGTCAGAGTTGTTCCAAATCCCTTACACATGCAGACTTGCCTGAACTCACTGGGGATAGATGCAGCCAACATTTTCTGTTTATAGAGAGCTACATGATTTTGTGGATCTGTGGTTCCATCATAAATCTTCATAGACAGAATCGCAAACTTTTTAGGTAGATCCAGTTTTGCTATTCCATCTATAAAAGGCGAATCAGCATAGCTATCAGGGGCAGCTTCTTCCAAACTGGCAGGAACTCCATGTATCTTTTCGAATTTTTCATTTAGCTTCTTGATCTCCTAGACTACTGCCATCATGATGGCTGCTGCAGATTCATCAGGTTTTTCATTGTTATTGTTTGGCTCACCATCGCCATTAACATTGATAAACTTAGGGCAACTTGGACTTCCAAAGCTGGAAAAATCAATGTTTTTGATAATTGATGCAAACGGTGTTCGTGGTTGGAATCTGGAGCTTGCTCCTTGGGTTTTTTCTAATTTCTATTTTAGAGCTGACTCAGATTCCCTTAACTGAAGGATCTCAGCCTCAGTTTGGGCTACCTTGTCTTTTAAGCTTTCCAACTCAGTTACTTGTTGGAGGGCTGCGTTCAATCGTTCTTCAATGGTAGGCTGGGGCATTTTTTGTAGGTTATTTGGATTTTTGTAGGATAAGAAAAAAAGGTTTTAAAGAGCTAGATGCCCCATGGTGGGCGCCAATTATTTTGTATGGATTTTGCGCAAAGCGAAATCAGGTCAGGGTAGGTCTAGGCAGGGTTAACTAGCTCAAACTTATACGTAAGTATGTAGGGCAGGGTACGAAATTACTGAAGTAAAACACGATAAACAAAACTATAATAAGACAAGGAATTTTGTACGTGGAAAAACCTTAAATGGGAAAAAACCACAGGCGCCAAGCCAGGAGAGGATTTCACTATAATATTGAGTAATTCGTACAAATGATTATAATTTAGCTTCTTGATTATTGTATAAGGTCATTGCTAGAGTATTGTGTTGTATATTGCAAAGGATCTCTAGGTGCTTCTTATATAGTCACGCTGAACGGCTACATAATCTTGTATTTAATGCTGAATATTCTGTCTTGATTATCCGGTTTAATGCTCATTATTGCTCCCTTAATTGCTGTCCTTTATTGCTAAATCTTCTCCATTAATGCTCCAATTATTGCGCGGATATTGCTTAATAATATAGCCATCTGGTCAAATATCGTCATGCTGTTTTGACCGTTGTCCTCCCCGGGGCTTGGCGCCTGTCTTCTTGCACCCTGGTAGATTGACGTCCTGACACCCTGATGGTCAGGTCGGGGTAGAATATCATCATGGGATATTTGCGGATTTCCAGGCCTAACAGTAAGTATGGTAAGTTGTCACAAGGTTGGGTACTTTGCATTATCACATGTTAAAGAGAATTTAAATGAGAATAAATGAATTAATGAAGAATTGAGCATGATTATACTTGTTGTGTTAATATGGTTCAATAGTTGTGTTGGTTGGACTTGTTTGGATTGTTTATGGTTTGGTTGACAATGGAGGATATTGGAGGATTCTTGGTTATGATTTTGGAGACAGAAGGCGGTTGGAAAACTTTCTTCCGCTCAAGTCACCCTTGGAGCTTCCCACTCCAAGGGGGTTGTGCACATTTAGTACTTGGGTAATGGAGGGACTCATGTGGTTTAGGCACGACATCTGGTAGGGACTCGAGTCGCAGTCGGGCCCAGTACCATGTACCAGTTCCAAGTACCTTGTGTTGGTGGTGGCGTCGTGGGCGTGTCCTAGTCATCGGTTTGTGGAGATGTGTGTTGGAGGGTGACTTTCATGTTTAATCATACCTTTTTGGAATGTTGGTTATTGCCTTTGCATTGTCACATGACTAAGTAGGCTTAGTCATTGAACATTTATATCGTTAAGCTAAGACTTGGGTTTTGAAATATCAGTGGTGAACCATATGGTGATTTCCGCCCATATGGGGAGCAGTGTATCCAGTTTAGCATGCTAGATTCGAGGACTTGGGGAGTGGTCTTCATTAGTTGCCACCATTCTTGTTTATCTTAGTTTTTGACATTTAAACTCCATTCTCTTCGATTTGGTTGTACTAATTGCGATGACTTTTATATCCCTTTAACTTGTAACCGTTTAGCTAGTTACAACTTAACTATTTGAGTTTAATGTTAAACACTTTTTTACTTGACTGTTCGCACTACAAGCTTGGGAAACCAAGTCTTGTAATGCCTCCATGTGTTGGAAATGCCTAGAGGAAAGGGTCTCGACTTATGGGGGTATTACAAAGTGGTATCAGAGCAACGGTTTTGGAGCCTAAACCAATGAACCAATGAACTAGGGTGAGTCAATCTAAAATAAACCCGATATGAGTCATAGATACCATGTGACAAGCTTGGGAGACGTCCCAAGGTTGTACCCTTGTCATCTTAACTTAAGTCGGTCACTACACATTGGTATTAGGGCGTATTTGTGCATGTGATTGTTGCATGTTACTTGTTTGGTGTTGTGGATTTATTACATGCTTAGTGATGTCTTATATAACAACATGGTTGATGGTAGTAAAAATTTGAGAAGGATGTGTTGGATGTATAGAAGTAAGCATACATGCTAGTATCATCATATGTGAATTGTATGTTGTATCTATGCCTATACTTTTCTTCGTACTTGCATTTAGGAACATGTAAATAGGGTTATATGTGGGCTTGTGTGAGTTGGTATGGATAAATATCTCATATGATGTGTACTCGGTCAAGTGGAAGAAGGGACTCGGCCGACTAGAAGGCACTCGACCGAGTGCCTCTGCCACTCGACCGAGTGGATGCCGTTCCAGACTCTATGAACCTCCTGTAATTTCTGACACTCGACCGAGTGGGGGACTCACTCGACCGAGTGTGTATCACTCGACTGAGTAATAAGGCAACTCGACCGAGGAGACCTTGGGGGTATTTCTGGAAACATTCTGTAAATTGAGGCACTCGACCGAGTGACATTCCACACTCGATCGAGTGGACCTCTATGGTGGTCAATACGCTTTGTCTCCTATTTTGGAGCATGTATTGACGTTTGTTACACTTATTGAAGAGACATAATGCCGAGAATCGCGCAAGGACTCCTTCGCCTCCACCTCGCGTGTCCGAGGAAGAAATGGAGCGGCTCATTGCTCAAAATGAGGCCCTTACCGAGACCCTTAGAAATGTCACTAGGAAGAGATATGCGGTGACGGATGCCTCCGCCGTGAGCACTGCCATCTCGCGCCACCGCCCTACCAAGTACCTTGGGGTGGGGGAGCCTTGTCTCTTTATTGATTGGATAAGGGAAATGGAAAACGTGTTTGAGGTGGTAAGGTGCTCTGAAGAGCTCAAAGTGGAACAAGTTAATTAGGTTCATATACCTATTATTAGACTCCTCTAATAGTTAACTAATTAACTTGTTAATTATTTGTTCTTTAGAACTAGTGCATGCATAACAAACTAAGAGATTTATAAGAAAAACAATGTCCCTTACATTGATGGTTGGTTCGAAAATATGGGCACAAGCACTACTACAAAAAAAAGGAATAAGTAACACATAATAGAGAATGGTCAAGTTATATTACCGTTCTCTAGGAATAAAGAGAACGCTTTCCTTGAATATGCGTTGTGTAAAAACAAGAATAGAGAACGCTTTTTATATTTTTTTTTTAGGTGAAAAGTGAGTATATTAATATATCAAAAAACAGTCATACATACAAGGACAATGTTCGAATCTCAGCTAAGACATTCTAACATATAAATCCTATGCTTGCCTGCCAATCAATGGCACCATTGCTTCCTAGATTAGCCATTTTGCTACGAACTCTCCTCGAATAAGTCGCTTGATTCTTTTGTGCTACAATGTCAGGTCTGAACACACAATCGATGTCTCATCTTGTTTCTCGAAACCAAATGGTATACCAAAATGCTACTTGAACACACGCAGAGGCCTTCCATTGCAGTCTGTTCCTGTTTGCAGCTAGTAATGCATTGGGATCAGGCATTGGCTTACCTATCCATTCTGCAATTCTATCCTTAACCTTACTAGTGAACCTGCACTCTGAGAAGAGATGATCACTAGTCTCAGGCTGTTCCCCACATAAAATGCATTCATCATCAGGGCACAAACCAATAGCATGTAGCTTGGTTCGCAAATTTAGTCCATCTTGCATAATCATCCAAGCAACTATAGAATGTTTTGGGATGTTCCAATTATTCCAAACAAGAGTAGACCAGGCAGTTTTGGGATGCTGACCCATCAACCATTCATATCCATTACTGATAGAGTATCCTTTGGTCGAAGAGACCCAAAGATTATCATGAAAGCCACTTTTAATCCTTTCCTTCACCTTGCAGATGCTCTTCCAGGTCCAGAGGGTGTCATTTCCAGGAGTATAATCATGCCATTCAGCTCCCTTTAAGTACACATTAGCCACCCATTTGATCCAAAGCCTATCAGGCTTTATATATAACCAGTTCACCAATTTCCTCACTGATGCAACATTCCACAGCTCTGCTTTTTTAATTCCTAGACCTCCTTCTTCCTTTGGCAATGTTACTCTATCCCAGCCAACCAAAGGAACCCTGTGGTACTCAGATGAGCTACTCCATAAAAAATTCCTGCAGATAGCCTCTACTCTTTTGATCACACTCTTTGGGATAATGAACATGGCAGCCCAATAATTGTTAAGAGTGTTAAGTACTGAGTTTATTAGAACCACTCTTCCTGCATAAGATAACTTCTTTGCTCCCAGGTTACGTATTTTTGTCACCATTTTTTCTATCAGGCATTGACAGTCCTTCTTGCTCATTTTCCCTGGCTGTATGGGTACTCCTAGATACTTAAAAGGCATTGTGCCTTCCTGGAAACCAGACACAGCAAGGATATCCCTCTGTAATTCCTCCGCATCCCATTAAAAAGATCTCGACTTCATTGTTGTTCATACTTAATCCGATGCTTTAGAGAAGGAATCGAAAGCTCTCAAAAGTAAGAGAATAGAAGGAGCATCCCCTTTACTAAACATCAACAGGTCATCCGCAAACATTAGATGAGTGAGCTTGAGTCCCTTACATAAAGGATGATAGTGAAAAGCCCATCTTGCTGTAGCAAACTTAATGAGTCTTGTCAAGTATTCCATACAGATTGTAAAGATGAGAGGAGACACTGGATCACCTTGACGCAGACCCCTCATACCTTTGAAGTAGCCAAAGTTATTCCCATTCAAGACCAAGGTAAAGGAAGTGGATTGAATGCAAGCCATGATCAGAGAAATAAAATGTTTTGGAAACTGCAAACCAGTCAACATTTGCTCCACAAATTCCCATTCAACTGTATCATACGCTTTTTGTAAATCTATTTTAAACAGGCATCTAGGTGACACATTCTTCCTGGAGTACTGATGGACAATATCTTGGCAAATCAGAACATTTTCAATGATGGACCTCCCTTGAACAAATGCTCCCTGACATTCATGAATGATATCTGGCAAAACTAGAGCTAATCTGTTGCAAAGGAGTTTAGAAATGATTTTGTATAACATATTGCAGCATGCAATGGGCCTGAATTGTTTCACTGAAGTTGGTCTCTCACATTTGGGGATCAGGCACACATTGGTGGCATTTATCTGGCCAAGTAATTTACCAGTTACAAAGAAGTCCTTGACTGCCTCAAATACATCTTGCCCAATCACACTCCACGCATCTCGAAAAAAACCACTTGAGAACCCATCAGGTCCTGGTGCTTTATCAATGGGAATAGAGAATACCACCTGTTTCACCTCCTCAAGAGTCACTGGCTTTGATAGAATCCCAACATGCTCCTCATTACAGACATTCCCATAAGCCAGTACAGCATCCCTCACATCCTCAGTAGTCTTTTTACTTCCAAGTAGCCCTTGATAATAGTCCAAGAAAGCATTCTGAATGCTACTACTCTCTGAACAAACTATTCCATGCTGATCTTCAATTTGAATGACAGTGTTTCTCATACACGTTTTCCTGATAAGACCATGGAAATATGCTGAGTTTGTATCCCCCTGAACGCTTTTTATATTAACAGTTCTCTATCTTTTTTAAAATAAAAATAATTGGAAATTCAAGTATTACATCTATCCTAATTGAGTAACTGGCATCCTCTCGTCTAACATAAATAAAAATTGAACAAAAACAAACTTAAACCCATGAGTCCACCCACCACTCCCCCTTTTAATTTCTATTATCTTCTTCGTCGACAACTGCCTCCTACCGCCTTACGTTGTCGGTCACACCACCACCACCTCAGTCTCTTCATCTTGATCGAAATTCCTACGATTTGCACACCTTATCCAAATTTTGGGGATTTATTTTGTTAAGGTCGGAATTGCGCTTATGAATCGAAAAATTAATTTACTTGTTTCTATGAAAAATTGCAGATTATTATTGCTATTTTGATTTCATTATATAGTTTGCTAAGTGAGGTTGTGTTACGCACCTTGTAAGTACAAAAACTGAGAATCAGCGATCGATTGTTTAGTTTTTCTTGATTGATTTTTTAGGGTTTATTGATTTATTTGATTTTTGGTGTGGTTTTTTTATTGAAATTCAGGAATGCTGATTTGCAAAGCTTTTATGCACTGAGCAACAACCGAATATATGTGATGTGGTTCATGTCAAGTATTTCGACAAGGTTTGTTCCGATTTTATATCTGTTATCATTGTTACAATAGATTATATCTTTGAGGTTTTCTTTGCTTATCATTGAAATGCGGATCGTGGTTAGAATATCCAGTAGTTCTATCCACTGGTTATTTGATTTTAGCAATTGATATCAAATGGCATTATGTCCATAGCAAAACATCATAATTTGACAATAAGAAAGAAGGGGCAGACGAAAGATTTCGGGACGAAAACTATACTGACCATTAATAAGTACTTGTTACATGTAAAAGAGGAAATAATTGAAGGAGTTTATTGTGAAATGCATTTCTGATAATAATCCGGTGATGAAATACTGTAACATGTAAAAGATTTCGGGATGGAAACTATTGAAGTACTATGTGATGAAATTCAATCTGGTGATAATATATGAATCAATGCGAATTGGCAATTTTTCGGTTGATATTGTGAAATGCATTTCTGATAATTAATTTTGTTGTTGGCTAAGCTTAATCGTATCGAACAATTTGATATTGTTGATCATTGCTCTAGCTATACTGATGAAACTTGATCATGTGATTATGAGTGTGAATTCCGTAATATTCTCTCTTTTAAGTAAGTTGTTGCATGTTCTTTTGAGACATGTTTTTGATAAAACACTAAGAATGAATTGGGAAAACAATGGAACTAGTGGTAGTGGAAGAGGGGACGAGGAGGGAGAGGGGAGGAAGTATAATGATTATACCGTCATAAAGGGGTAATTGATGTCTAAATACAATTCCCCAATATGGAACTCAGAGTTCTTCCATCACCCATGGTATAAACATGCGTGATCAGTTGGTAATGTAGTAACGGTTTTAAAAAAATCGATATGGGGATGTCGTGAAAGTAATGAAACGGATCGCAACAAATACGGGTCGGAATTTCAAAAACATTTACTGTCTGAGTAACATCTTTCGTCCTCTTAAAGTATGAACTTTTGAGTTGCTTTTCCATAGTTTTAGTCTATGTTCTACAATCTACTACTTAGTACCTCTATTTTCACAGATACATAAATTGGCAGATATACACATGTTTCCTTCTGAGTTACATTGATATTTTAGGTTTGTACCTTGTCGTGCCGCATAAAACTACTTGTTCAAGGTTTTCAAATGGAAATTTGATGTTGAACCTCATAATCTCACCCCCAAAACACTCTATTTAAACTTATGATTGACTTGTATAATATGATTGACTTGTATAATTGGACAAAACTGATGCAAAGACATTTTTCGAAGCTTGCTTTTAGAATTGCTTATTTAAAAGTGATACAGTACTTGCCAAAGCAAATTGAACGTATTAGGAACAAGGCCACGCTTAATTTTACCTTTGTCGGTTCAATCCTGACCAGTTCCTATGTCTTTCCCTATTTATTAAACTGCTCATCAATTTGGTTATTAGTGCAACCTGCATTGAACGTATTAGGAACAAGCCCATGATTCGGCTGTGTTTTTAAAAATCAATATTGGGATTACGAGTACTTGTGTATGTCTATTTTTAGCGGCCTTTGATTTGCGTGGTCTGATGTTGGCTACAACAATGTCCATCAGCTTTAATAATTCCTCAATGTTACCTTGGAACAAATATTCTTTGACTTCATATGAGGCAATTATCTACTATAGAAATACTCTTTTTCCCCATATCTGTTTCGAGCTAATTCATTCATGTTTGTTGTATTTGTCACATAATTATTACCTTATGTGAAGACCTTAGTGTCTTAGGAATTCAATACTTCATCACCTATAAGTGCAACGGGTTCAGGTAATAATTGGCTAGTATTTATCATTTGTCTATTTTTAGTTCTCTTAAATACAAATGTCGACTTATTTCCCGACTTCGCTTGTATTGAAACTTGACAATAACTTTTCGAACAGTGTATAGATACATGTCTATCGTACTCACTAGCCCTACCCATATAGCTTTCGTATGTCATTTTATTCTAAACTAGTGTTAATTCTTATATCTCAAGTATTGTTCTTCTTCGTGACTAGTGACAGATAATACTGGAAACAAGTTACCTTTATTTCCCGTTTCTCGCAAGTGGTTCAGCTGATGTTTTCGCAGGCTGTGCGGGGTGAAGTTGCAGCACGATTTAAATTGAGATTATGTGTGTTTTTAGTGCATCAATTGGGTGTATGTTGAAGTTATGTAATAGGGCTGTTTTGGCTGATGTACTGTATAAGCATAATTTTGTTGTGAAACGATTGTATTGGTATTGGTATTTGGTTATAATGATATTTAAATGGTTACAATAAAAAATACGGAGTATTAATTTTATTCATTATATCGTCAATATTAATTTTTTTTTTTGAAAAACTAAAAAAGAATAGAGAACAGTCGCAAGCAGAACTGTTCTCTATGATTGTGAATATAAAACGCCTCTTCTAACCGTTCTTCTAAGCTTTAGAGAACACTGAGTTGGAGAACGCCTCTAAGGCGTTCTCTAAAGCTAATTTCAACTGTTCTCTAAGCCTGTTTTTGTAGTAGTGAAGTAAGGTCAACTTCTTTCACTTGTTCTTGAGCTTAATATGATGGATGATCCTCCTAAGACTCCAAGTATAGAATACACTGCAATAAGTTGCACCCAAGATTAATCCCAAAAATTCCTACTAATAATAACTAGATATGTAGTAGAAATGTTACCTTAATATTACTAATATTTCTAGTATTACTACCTCTAGTAATAGTTGTAGACTATTAGTATTTGAGACAGTTTCTAGAAATTTGCATGTGAGGGAAATACAAGTGAAAGCAAGTAAGTAGCAAGAGAGAAAAATGAGCAACAAATCCCCTATTTAAAGAGCCAAAACCGGTTGCTCTTTATGCATGGGGAGGAATATTTTTCTCTTATTTTACATATAGCTATAGTGTAGGTAGGATATTGTAAGATGTAGTATGATTAAAGCTTGTGTGATGTGTCACTATCACACTCTAATCAAAATAAACAAAAGACAAAAGGAGCATCTTTTGATCTCTCTTTTGGCCGGAATCATGGAGCCATTTTGGTCCATTTTTGCCTTTTGTCATTTGTCCCACAAATGCTTATAAGTCATATGTTTAACTATCTTACATAATTAATTATTAATGTAATCATTTAACACTTAAATATTACAATTAATAATATAATATACACTCCACTTTTTGAGTAGTATACTACCATGATATCAACATATAATGGGTCATATAATTGCTAGTTAGTTAAAATTACAACTCCTTGTAACTTTAAATAACTAATTACCTCTACCTCAAAACTTATATAAAACCTCAACTAATTTAGTAATTTAACACTTAATTACTAAATTAAATCTTATTTAATCACATTACAATAAGACGTAAAATCGCACTCCCATAATTAATGAATTAATCAATCTGTACCGCATACAATTCATTAAACATTTATTTGGGCCTCATCCTATAGGTGTGACCTAAAGGGATCAACTGACCGCCACCGTCATACGACAGTAATGTCAAACTCTAGTTAGCCAATCATTACCGATTAATGACGATCAGTTGACTATATAAAGAATCATCCCTCACGTATTCTTAGTATGAGATTATGATATTTAAATCATGTGATTGTTGAGGACACATTTTCCAACAATCTCCCACTTGTCCGAGACAAGTGTGCGTCACCAATTCTCTTGTCCTATTACAATCTCCCACTCAATGCAAGGTGTCTTGCAAGTCGTACTTGCATTTGATCATATCTTGAGTGGTTTCCTCGATCTGGAGAGTAACTGTCTGACCGGAATTATCTACCATGGATACCTTCCGAGCGTGGCCACGCATTTCCAGTTAATTACTCATCGAGTGGCCTTGAGATTTCAAACAACCCTGACAAGGGGTGGACAATTCCTATTGCACTATTCCCTTTGTTCAGCCACAGTTCATCATAACCCAAAATATATCCAGTTTGACCTCATTTACGAAGTCGTACATTATAAATCAAAGCTAATCAGAAATTTGTGCCAACTTGGGCGAATAGTCTTTAGTCAAAAGAATTGACTCATAAGAATACTATAGTAGCTCTTGCCATGACCAGGCTTTATGAATTACCAGAACTCTATAAGCGGTCACTGCCCGACAGAGTGTCCCATACAGTCTGCCTATGTGATCGACTAGTCATCCCATATGACTCTATGGCACTTGAACTTGCCATCAATCGCATCAAACTCTAGTCACTTCGAGACGTCACCTCATATAAGTAACTATGGGCGAATACCATGTCAATCCAGTTCACTTTAATTGGGTTCAATTTGTCTCTACAACCCATCTGGATAAGACAAAGTAATTAATAAACGATTTTGTATAAATAAACTCAAACAACAAATGCGGTTATCATATATGAATCAAAAACAAAGGTTTTTCTTTTCATATCTTATAATCTAATACAAATTTGGCATACGCCTTAGACCCATGGATACAACATGATGGTCATGCTTTGCTTGCGATAAAGGTTTGGTCAATGGATCAGCTACGTTGTCATCCGTTCTAACCTTAAAAATCGCTACTTCCTTTCTTTCAATGAAATCCCTAATTACATGAAATTTTCTAAGTACGTGTCTAGACTTGTTGCTAGATGATGCGTGTCTTTTATATAAGGTTTTCACCTCATTTTTACACGCATTTCTTTGCTTTTTATGTAGCATCTGGCTACAAATACCCCCGAATATTCTACTTTGGTCCGTTTATTGTAATTTGCAGGAATTGACCGAGGAGGAGCTAAGTCGAGCCTTAATTGTCCCAATTGTACGCATTCATGGGAGATAAGGAGCCGGAGCTTAGGAATCTTACACTTGGAGGACGCATGAGCTGAGTAAAGGAAGAAACACAAGTCCTGACGTGCCTATGTAGCTCGATCGAGTGGTTTACTGCTCGATCGAATGCTTTATACACTCAAGGCTGGTCGATCGACCAGTTCAAGGAGTCGATCGAGGAAGTTCAGCAAGCAGTGCTCGATCGAGAGGTTGTCCTGGCTCGATCGAGTGCTTTGGTGTTCGATCGAGTAATCCTTCTACTCGATCGAAGGGTTTTCGTGTGCTTTTGGGTTATTTCCGCCTAATCTTTTATGGGCTTTTGTAATCAGTCCATAGATTAGGTTTAAGACAATTTATCAGTATAAGACTGAGGAGAACATCACGTTACTCCTATCTCCTGGACTACGTACAATTCCACTGTTACTTTTGTTACTGTTCTTTGGATTTCGATTCTCTACATTTGTCATTCGGATTCGGTTGTTTAAATGCTACAATTAATTGTAATTGCCTAATTGAGTCGACGCAATTAGACCCTTATTCTTGGTGGACCTTAACCTAGACCGAAAGGTTGGAAGAGGCAGACTAGTAGCGAACAATAGAATATTGCAGCGAGGGCGAAAGTTAAACTATTTACATTTTAGGGTGAATTAAGGACCGAAAGGTGACGTTCGCTACCCCTTAGACCGTGCTGTATTGACCTGGGACCTAGATTACTCAACCAGATAATTATGGTGAACCATTTGTCTTAGCTATTCTCTTTTATCTGTTAAACTCCTTCCTTTATTCCTCTTTCCTTATTCTCTTAGTTTAGAAATCACATTTTATAAACCCCCAATTTGGTTACTTAGACGAACTTGAATCTAGCCGACAAATTCCTACCTCTCTGTGGATTCGACCCGACTTCCCTAGCTATATTAGTTAGAGCCAGTTGGTTATTTTTGACAGGTACGCGACAGACGTGTCACTAGATTTGGGTTCTTTAGCTTGAAAGATTGCCCCACTATTGTCACAGAAGATCGTGATAGGATCTTTGGTGGTGGGAACTACCCTTAGCCCTTCCATGAATTGCCTAATCCACACGGCTTCCTTGGTAGCTTCTGATGCTGCAATGTACTCAACCTCCGTAGTAGAATCCGCAATCACAGCTTCCTTGAAGCTTCTCCAGCTTATGGCACCACCATTGAGCATGTATATAAATCCAGCCTGGGATTTTATATCATCTCTATCTGTTTGAAAACTCGAGTCTGTGTAACCCTTAACACATAACTCGGAATCACCTCCAAACACTAAGATAGAATCCTTAGTCCTTCGCAAGTACTTAAGGATATTCTTCACAGCTATCCAGTGACTCTCACCTGGATTCTCTTGATATCTACTAGTCATGCTTAAAGCATATGAGACATCCGGACGAGTGCATATCATGGCATACATGATTGATCCAACAGCGGAAGCATAAGGAATCAACTTCATGCGTTCAACAACTTTGGGTTTGGAAGGAGATTGAGACTTGCTCAAAATGATTCCACTACCCATAGGAATTAAGCCTCTCTTAGACTTATCCATGCTGAAACGTCAAAGAATCTTTTCAATATAAGATTCTTGACTCAATGCCAATATCCTTTGGGTCTATCTCTATAGATCCGGATACCTAGTATGTGTTGTGCTTCTTCTAAATCCTTTATTTGGAAATAATTTCCCAAATACTCCTTGACGGAGGATAACATTGGAATGTCATTTCCAATTAGTAGTATGTCATCCACATACAATACTAGGAACACAACATTGCTCCCACTGAACTTCATGTATAAACATGGTTCCTCAACACTTCGAGTAAAACCATTTTCTATTATTACATGATTGAATCGATGATTCCAGCTTCTAGATGCTTGCTTGAGACCATAAATGGATCTCTTAAGCTTGCACACTTTGTTAGGATTTATTGGATCTACAAAACCTTCAGGTGGTAACATGTACACCTCCTCTTCTAAATGCCCATTTAGAAAAGCGGTCTTTACATCCATTTGCCATATTTCATAGTCATGAAATGCAGCAATCGCTAATAATATCCAAATGGATCTTAGCATGGCTACAGGGGCAAAGGTTTCATCATAGTGAAGACCCTAAACTTGGGTAAAACCCTTTGCTACTAGCCTAGCCTTGTAGACATCATCAAGTCCTTCTATGTCATTCTTTACTTTGAATATCCATTTGCATTGAAGAGGTCTCACTCCTTCAGGCAAATCTACCAAGTTCCAAACTTGATTTTCCTGCATAGAACTAATTACGGATTACATGGCTTGAAGCCATAAAGCTGAATTAGGACTAGAGATTGCAGCTTTGTAGGTGGCGGGTTCGTCGCTTTCTAGAAGCAACACATCAAGACTCCCATCCTCTTCGATAAGTCCCACGTATCTATCAGGATGGCGAATTTCTCGACCCGACCTCCTCAATTGAGGAATAACTTCCGAATTAGATGACGAAGGAACGTCTTCACGTGCTTCTTCATTTGTCTCTACTTCGGTTTGTGTCTCTTGAACTTCATTAAGTTCAAAATTTCTCCCACTCTGTCTCTTAGAAATAAAATCACTTTCTAAGAAGACAGCCTCATTAGACACAAACACTTTGTTTTCATGAGGTTTGTAGAAGTAGTAGCCTCGGGAGGTGGTAGGGTAACCCACAAAGATGCATTTTTCGGATCGCGGGGCTAGCTTGTTGTCGGTCTTTACCTTGACGTAAGCATTACATCCCCAAATTTTCATGTAGGATATATTAGGAACCCTTCCTTTTCACATCTCATATGGTGTATTTTCGGTTGCTTTTGATGGACTATAATTCAATGATTTGATTGCGGTTTGGATTGCAAAACCCCAAAACGAGTCGGGTAACTCGGATTGACTCATCATAGATCGAACCATATCTAGTAGGTTCGATTTCTCCTCTCGGCTACACCATTTAGTTGTGGTGTACCGGGTGGAGTGAGTTGTGACACAATGCCACAATATTTCAAGTGTGAATCAAATTTATTACTGAGATACTCTCCACCACGATCCGATCGTAGTGTCTTTATCCTTTTGTTCAATTGTTTTTCTACTTCATTCTGAAATTCTTTAAATTTCTCAAAAGCTTTACTCTTATACATTATTAATTAGATATACCTGTTAGGCCTGGAAATCCGCAGACCTCCCTGATCAGTATCTCATCTTAACCTGACTATCAAGCTATCAGGACGTCAGGCTATCAGGACACATGGAGATAGGCGCCAGACCATGGAGAGGACAACGGTCAAAATATCAGGACGATATCAGACCAGGAACTTATGTTATAAAAGGAATATACACGCAGCATTGAATGGGAAGATCTCGCAGTAAATGCAGCAATTAAGGGAATAATATTGTCAATTATTACGGGCAATTAAGGAGAATAATTCGCATTAACTCCAGCATCAGGCAGCCGTTCAGCTAGAGCTTATATAAGGAAGATTTGGGAAACATTTGAGAGATCATCATCATCATCATCATCATCATCATCATCATCATCATCATCATCATCACCATCATCATCAAAAGACAAGGCATACTTCTACGCATCCAATACTTAGTGAAATACTACAAATATTGTCATCATTATACTTTTACTCTCCCAATTACATAGTGAAATCCTCTCCTGGCTTGGTGCCCGTGGTTTTTTCCCATTCAAGGGTTTTCCACGTACAAAATTATTTGTCTTATTATTGTTTTTTTGTTATATTTACAGCTTTATATTTAACCCTGACGACCTGACTAACAGACCATATAGAGCTAGTTAACCCCATTCAAATCTACCTTGACCTGATTTCGCCTTGCGCAAAATCCACACAAAACAATTGGCGCCCACCGTGGGGCATCTAGCTCTTTAAATCCTTTTTTCTTATTTTACAAAAATTCAAAAATCCTACAAAAATGGCCCAGCCTACCATTGAAGAACAATTGAACGCAGCTCTCCAGCAAATCGCTGAGTTGGAAAACTTGAAAGAAAAAGTAGCCCAAACTGAAGCAGAAATCCTGCAATTAAGAGAATCTGAGTCAGCTCTAAAACAAAAATTAGAGAAAACCCAAGGAGCAGGCAGTAGATTCTAGCCAGGAACCCCATTCGCATCAATCATCAAAAATATCGATTTCTCCAGTTTTGGGAGTCCAAGCGGTTCTAAATTCATCAATATTGAAGATGATGGTGAACCAAAGGATGACAATGAAAAACCTGATGAGTCTGCAGCAGCCATCATGATGGCAGTAGTTCAGGAGATCAAGAAGCTCAATGAAATATTCGACGCGATACCTGGAGTGCCTGCCAGCATGGAAGAAGCTGCCCCTGATAGTTATGCTGATTCGCGTTTCATAGACGAAATAGCGAAAGTGGATTTACCAAAGAAGTTTGTGGTCCCATCCATGAGAGTCTATGATGGAACCACAGATCCACAAAATCACGTGGCCCTCTATAAACAAAAAATGCTGGCTGCATCTATTCCCAGCGAATTTAGACAAGTTTGCATGTTTAAGGGATTTGGAACGACCCTGACCGGCCTTTCTTTGCAATGGTACATCAACCTGCCAACTGGGAGCATCCATTCATTCGCCAACCTGATCAACAGCTTCAACCAGCAGTTTGCGAGTAGCAGGGAGTTGGAGAAATGATCCAGTAACCGTTACCAAGTTACACAAAAGCTTGATGAAACTCTCAGGACATTCCTTGCAAGATTCAACAAGGAAAAAGTGTTTATACCCAGATGCGACATTGGAACAGCAGTGGAGGCATTCAGGCAAGGATTACTACCACACAGTGACTTGTACAGCGAGCTCACTAAGTATCCATGCCATACCTTCGAGGACGTCCAGGCCAAGACTCTCGCCTTCATCAGGCTGGAAGAAGATAAAAGCTATAAACTTGGATCACCCAGTGGACCAAAGGATTATGAAAGGAGCAGTAGGAAGAGCAACAAAGGAAACAACTATAGGCCTACTCCATATTCCAGGCCAGATAAATCAGAAGTTAACCTGGCTCATGAGTATCAAGATTGGAACCGCCACAGTAAGAAGGATCCTGGTAGCTGGAGGCAGCTCGGTGAACCTGATCATGCTTGACGTACTAAAAGCCATGAAAATCAGTGAGGACCAAATCACCAAAAAGTCCAGCGTCTTAGTAGGATTTAGTGGAGAAACCAGGAGCACTCTAGGAGAAATCCACCTCCCAACCTACGTGGAAGGAGTCTCATCTTATGAGAAATTTGGAGTCCTTGATTGCCTGTCATCTTACAACGCGATCTTGGGTAGGCCCTGGATTCATAATGTCAAGGCCGTACCATGAACCTATGACCAGTGTATCAAGATACCAACAGACTGGGGCATAGCCACAATCAAAGGGGATCACAAGACAGCCCAGAAATGCTACACAACAGCCTTGAAGCCTTCCAAGGCAGGTAAGTCCCTTGCATAGCAATTACAGTAACCTATCAGGAGCACTTATGTAGCACCTCCCAGAATGGAAACAGATCAGGTAATCCTGGACCCTGAGTACCCTGACAGGTATATTTTAGTAGGATCTGACGCCCCAGATAGTGTCAGGCCTGAACTGGTAAAGTTCCTTTAAAATAAATCATCTTGGTTTGCTTGGTCACATTTTGATATGACTGGAATTAGCGCTGATATAATTACACATAAACTCAATGTTGACCCATCTTTTAAGCCTGTACAACAGAAAAGGCGGAAATTTGCAGCTGAAAGAAATACCATAATTAACGAGGAAGTAGAGAAACTCTTGGATATGGTAATGATCAGGGAAGTAATGTACCCTGAGTGGCTGGCTAACGTGGTTGTTGTGCAGAAAAAGAATGGAAAATGGAGAGTCTGTGTAGACTACACTGACTTGAACAAAGCTTGTCCCAAAGATCCATTTCCCTTACCACATATTGATGCCATGGTAGACGCCACAACAGGCCATGAAATGCTGAAATTCATGGACGCTTCCAGTGGATTCAATCAAATAAAGATGCACCCTGCTGACCAGGAGAGTACTGCATTCATTACAGACCGAGGCATATACTGTTACACTGCAATGCCTTTCGGCCTGAAGAATGCAGGGGCAACGTACCAGCGCCTGGTCAACATGATGTTTAAAGACCAAATAGGTGATATCATGGAAGTATACATAGACGACATGGTGGTGAAATCCAAAAATGCAGAAGATCATGTGAAACATTTGGAAATAGCGTTCGAAATATTGGAAAAATAAAACATGAAGCTCAACCCCGCAAAATGCCACTTTGGAGTCTCTGCAGGCAAATTTCTTGGATATATGGTCATAAAGAGAGGCATAGAAGCCAGCCCTGATGATGTGACCATAATTAGAGCATATTTAGTCCCCGAATTAGCCTTGTTCCTATACTTTTTAGTGCTTATTTGGGTCATTTATTATCTTTAGTCCTTTGTTTTGCATATTCTTTGAGGTTTTGTGTCCTTGGTAGTAAAGGAGTGCAAACCTTGCATTTTCATGGCAAAATGAAGCTAAATTGATTGAATTCAATGACCAAGCATCAAAGAGAGACAAGATTAGAAGGCCTTTGTACATACTATAGTAGATGGGTAATGATGAGAAAGATCCTTGCATCCCCGAGGAAATCCTCAAGGATTTTATGAAGAAAAAGGAAGAAAAGAAGAAGGAACGAAGCTGTAAGACAATCCGGGCGGATTGTCCACAAGACGCCCGTCTAGCACCCACAATCCGAGCGTCTTCCTCCACAAGACGCCCGTCCAAAACGCCTAGAATCCGCACGTCTTCCCCTTCTGGACGCCCGTCCAGAATCACCCAAATCCGCCCGTCCCGTGCCCTGGACGCCCGGATTCCCTTGCAGCCATTTTGTCTTCTACAAGCTTCAAGGAAGGATGCGCATCTTTTTCTAAGACCGGCAAAAAAGAGACCGGAGTCTCCCTAGAGACCGGCGATTCCTCAAGGACTTAATCTTCATTTATGCCCTTAGTAAACCCTAATTTATGTAACTAATCCCCACTATAAATACTCCATTAGTCTAATTAGAAGAGCATGTTCTTCTTAGCAATCTTTAGTGTAGTTAATATCAATAAAATCTCTCTTTAATTTTGTAATCAACATTTAATCAAGTTTTAATACAAGTTTTATTTCCTTAATCTCTCTCTTTTTCATCCTTTGTTTTGGGTAATTGAAGATTATTTGGGTTATTATTGGGAGATTGACAACCTTCCAATTATCATCAAGTACTTCTATTATTCTTTGCTTTATTATTGGAATCATTAGTAGGTATAATTCTCTTAATCACTTTTTAATTATTAATTATCTTCATTTATTCATCATGTTTTACTTTGTTGGTATGATTGACAACCTTGCTAGCATGTTCAACATGATAATGAGTGAGTAGTTTCCTTAGCTAGGGTTAATGGGTAATTAGGGGAAACCAACATGGGGAATGATTCATGCTTAATTTAATATGTTTTCATAGTTTATTTGCTTCCTTGTTGTGATCTCAACTTATGCACATGTTATGTTTGATGAAATGTGAGCCTATGAATCCTTACATTTTTTACCCATCACCTATCTTTTCAATGAGACTTGTAAGATATAAACCAACTCGAGTCTCATTAGACCATGCATATAGTTGAGTAGGGAAGATTAAGTCGACTTGTAGGTGTTGTATAATCTAATCGATTCGGCTCCGGGACCCAAACTTTCCTAGGATTGTAAGATATAAACCTACTCGATCCATCACAACAATAATTGCTTGCTTATAATTTAAGAATATGTTTGTATGATCAATTCCCATGAATCCCCTATGACCCCATGACACCCTAGTGCCTTTTACCAATTGTTTACATCCCTTTTTAATCATCTTGCTTGTTTACTTTTATTGCTATTTAGTTTAGTGATCTTCTACTTCAAACCCCAAATTGTGACACCCTTAGACACCACTACTTGCAATAGAAAATCTCATCTCAATTCCCGTCCCTTGGGATCCGACCTTTACTTGCCTCTTTACTAATTGTAGAGTTGTTTGTGAAGTTATAAATTGTGTTTTGGTCTAGGTGCTCCTAACGCCAAGTACTGAAAACTAAACCCTCATAAGGGATCACGACCAAAAATGGCGCCGTTGCCGGGGACGGTGTTAACTTGATTTAGATTTTCTTGTATTGTTATTAGTTGTGTCTTTCTTTGCCTTGGGGAAGTAAAACTCCTCAAGGTTTGTTCTAATTATTTTCGAGTTGTTTGATATTTTGCATGTCTAGAAGATCACAAGGTAACTTGTTACCCTTTGATCACGAAATTGAAAGGACTTTGACAAACAATAGAAGACTTGCTAGGAGAAGTTTGAGAGGTATTGGTGAGGTTGTAGATATTCAACCAAATAATATTGAGTTCAACAACCCTTTTGCAAGAGAAGGTGAGGAGAACCCAACACAAAACCCAACACAAAATCAACCCACATTGCCTAAGTTTTCATCACATTCTGTACCCACCTAGGAGAACCTACCCAATGGTACTCCCACACCACAACACTTAACCGGAATTTTTTTTGCCAAATCCGCATTTATCCAATTAGTCGAAAGAAGCCAATTTGGGGGGATGCCTAGTGAAGACCCTCACTCTCATATGGAGACTTTTTGCAACTATTGTGATGCAATTTCTCAAACCGGTGTAACGCAAGACCAAATTCGATGGGTCTTATTTACTTTTTCTCTAATTGGCACCGCGAAACAATGGTTGAAAGGCCTTGATAAGGCTACTCTCGGAATTGATTCTTGAAAGAAGTTGGCTCTAGCTTTCTACAAAAAGTTCTATCCACCGGAAAAGACTAACATGCTAAGAGCTCAAATTACGGGCTTTAAGCAAAGAGATGAAGAATATTTGTATGAAGCTTGGGAGCGATTCAAAGGAATTTGCCGCTCATGTCCTCATCATGGACTTAGCGAGTGGTTCTTGGTACAACAATTTTGGAACGGTCTTTATGAAGACTCAAGGAACATTCTCAACATGGGATCAAATGGAATGTTCACCGAAGTTGATGACAATCAAACTTGGAACAAAATTGAGGAAATGGCGGTCCATAACTCACAATATAGTAGACCTCGCAAGGCTACTAGAGGAGGAAAGCATGAAGCGGACTTCCTTACTCAATTGGGTGCTCAACTTAGTGCTCGCATTGATACCATCAATTTGAAGTTTGAAAAAGCAATGGCTAGACTTGAAGAAGCCTCAAAATCACCAAAGCATCATGTTAATGCCATGACGACATCTTCATCAATCCCAAGTATGATATGTGAGAATTGTGGAACTTTGGGACATGACTAAAGTGAATGTAGGGGAACAAATGAACAAGTGTATGCTTTCCAAGCATACAAGAGTGGTACCCCTTATTCAAACTATTACAATGAAAACACCAAATTCCACCCATATCTCTCATACAAAAGCCAAAATGTTCAAAACCCTCAACCAACATACACCCCACCTCCCATGACGAACCAAAATCAAAGACCCTTTTACAACCAAAACCAAGGTTACCAAAATCAAACTCCATAAAATCAACAAAATGACCAAGATTTTGATGTTTAAAAAGCGGTCCTCCAAATGCAAAAGAATCAACAAGAGTTTTTCACTCAAATGCAAAAGGATAGTCAAGTAAAGGAAATCACCATCAACAACATCCTAGCTCACACCAAAATGTTGGAAACCCAATTGACTCAACTAGCATCTTCAAGCTCACAAAGACAAAAGGGGCAATTACCACCTCAAAGTAATCCCCTAAGACATGAAACGGTTAGTGCCATTCACTTGAGGAGTGGTACAAGGTATGAAGCACCGAAGAAGCAAGTTAAGGATGAAGTTGTGGAAGCTAGTGACAAAGAAGAAATTGTGCAAAACTCCAAGGATGGAGAACCATCAAAAGAAGAAGTTTCAAAGAAAAATGAAGACAAGGTCAAGGAGAAGGAGCCCATTGTGATTAGACTTCCTTTTCCAAGTCGTCAAGCCAAGCCCAAATTTGATGACCAACTTGGAAAATTTATGGAAATTGTGAAGAATTTGGAAGTTTCGATTCCTTTTACGGAATTAATCAATCACGTGCAGGCCTATGCAAAATACATGAAAGACATCCTCACAAAGAAGAAGTCGATCCGGAAGCTTGAGACTATCGCCTTCACTAAGGTGAGTAGTGCAATACTTCAAGGGAGTTCACCTCCAAAACTTAAAGATCCGGGAAGCTTCTCTATACCGTGTACCATTGGCGACACCACGATCAACAAGGCCTTATGTGATCTAGGGGCTAGTGTGATTGTTATGCCGTACTCGGTGAGTAAAAGGTTAGGAATGGGAGAGCTTAAATGCACCAATATCACACTCCAAATGGCCGATAGATCAACAAAGACACCATTAGGGATATGGGAAGATGTTCCCGTAAGAGTTGGGAAATTTTTCATCCCGGTGGACTTTGTCATTGTTGACATGGAAGAACACTCCAACATTCCAATCATTCTAGGTAGACCTTTCTTGCACACCGCGGGTGCGGTGATTGATGTGAAGCATGGAGAGCTCACTCTAGAAGTGGGAGATGAGAGCATAACTTTCAATCTTGACAAGACCATGAGAGCTCCCCGTTTGCATGAACCATGCTTTATGGTTGATCATTATAGCCGGAAGGATGATAGGAAGAAGTCGGAATTCCAATGGAAGAAGAAAATTGATGATGCTCCATTCAAATAGCAAGTGAATTGTAACAAAGAGAGCTTGAAAAGCTCATCAAAGCCAAGCAATGAAGAGGATGGCCTCATTGGCCAAGACAAGAAAGTGGGAGAGTTGTCTCTATCAACTCAAGAGATCTTTAGTGATCAAGTAGATGAAGTTTGTGGTCTTTGGGACGATGAGTTTGCAGGGATTTTCAATCCCTACATTAGTAATGCTATCGATAAAGACCAACATGAAGGACAACAAGGGCAAAGGTCTATTGAAGATCTTTATCATGATAATGAACAAGCTTTTGACGACTTATTCAAGGTGTTGAGCAACATCAATAACACCTTGGACATGCCCCCATGACATCTCACTAAGGATGAGAGTTTGGTGGAGTCCTCCCTAAACCACCATTTGTAAATATTTCTAACTCCCTAACTCGCATTTTAATTCTTACATTACATTTTTGTCACTTTTGGATTTTTATGCTTTGATCAAGATAATTATCATTTTTTGAGAGAACTGAGGGAGGGACTAATGATTTAATTGATGTGTAGTGCTTTAGCTTAGTGTGGGGATAGCAATTGCCGAGGCTATCCATGCCTTAGTAGTGCCCTTACAATGAGGAACACGGGATTTGAACAATGAAAAATGACACGGGATATGCAAGTGCACGGATGGAACTGAATCCGGGTAGACCAGGGAGAATCCGAGCGTCCTTGAGGGGAATCCGCTCGTCTTTAGGGAATCCGAGCGTCTTTGGCAGAATCCGCCCGTCCAATTGAACTGAAAAATTGAAAATTTGGGACTATTGCAGAATCCGAGCGTCCCAGCAGAGAAGACGCTCGTCTGAATGAATCCGCTCGTCTTTGCAGAAAGACGCCCGTCTTTTTGCCAGTGCAAAATGAGAAAACTTGCTGTAACAAAATCCGTCCGTCTTTGAAAGAATCCGCTCGTCCCGCAGTCGAAGAATCCGAGCGTCCCAGCTGAAAGACGCCCGTCTTTAGGCGAGAATTCCTGAACCCAGAATAGGCAGAATCCGAGCATCCCGAAGGAAAAACGGCCGTCTTCCCCTGCAGTTTCAAAATTTTCGGGTGTTTTCAAATACCCCCTCCCACATTCATTCATTCAGACATTCAAAACACTACCCATAAACCCCAAAACTCAAAACCC
The DNA here is from genome assembly GCF_048544455.1 of Silene latifolia. NCBI lineage: Eukaryota > Viridiplantae > Streptophyta > Magnoliopsida > Caryophyllales > Caryophyllaceae > Silene > Silene latifolia. The sequence continues at coordinate 90,392,524 of NC_133528.1, forward strand.
TCATCCTCTCCATCACCAAAACAAGATTTCCTCAACCAAATTCAACAAAATCAAATCCAAACTTCCTTTTAACAACAATTAATCACTCCTCTTCCAACAAAAATCAATCCAAGCACCAAAATCTTCAACCTTTGAGTCGATTTTTGAAATACAAAGGCAAAGCCTTTCATCTTAAAATCTATTTGGGTATAATTGAAAATTGAAGATTTTCAATCTTTTCTTGGTATAATCATCAATGGCAAGAACAAAAGGATCAACAAAGGCACTTAAGGCAAAGGCACTCTCAACAAGGCAACAATGCCTTCAAGCAAAGAAAGTCTCATTGGCTATGGTGGTTGCTAGTGCAAACTTGGAAGTTCAACAACAACAAAATCCTCCCTTGGAAGCAACAACATCATCAACTCCGGAAATTACTCAATTATCAAACTATCCGGAGGTAATTTTCATTTCTAACTCCCATAGGGATACATTTGCCAAGTATGCTAAGAAATCCTTTCTACCCACCAAATTCATATGTGAAGATGCCTTGAACAAATTGGGTGTCCTTAAACAAACAAAAGCCTTCTTTGAAGCCATGGGGTTGGGAAAATTGTTTGCTACAAGAGAATTGACATACCCCTCCCTTACCTTGGAATTCTTGAGTTCATTGAAAGTGACTAAGGTAGAGACTAGAGAATACATCGAGTTTCGCCTTGACAATGTGAATACGCACATCACCTTTGATGTTTTGAATAAAGCATTAGATCTTAGTGATACACCTCGTTATTATAAGAAGCCCGAAAAATATGACCCCGCTCCTCTTTGGGAGGCGATTTCCGAGAAGAAATTTGAGAACTTTCATGCTTGTCGCGCTCTGTTAGTCCATCATCCGGGCATTAGAGTGTGGCACAAGGTCATCGGGAATACTATCATTGCAAGAAAAGACACTAACCAATTTACCAAGCTCGATTGTATTCTACTTGAGTAGGCCTTAAATATTGGAAGGGAATTCACCAAGCCTTACAATGCTCTAAGGCTTTTGGTGGAAAGATGGCTCAATGTTGATTGTGGAAAGCAAGGCACCGCTTTTATCGTAAATGGAGGTCTAGTTACTCTCTTGGCCAAGTACTTTGATCCAAATTTCAACAAGGATAGCAAGTATGTGGCGAAAAAAGGGGGTCATCTCATTGACATGGATGCGATGATTAACAAGTACAAGTGGGTTACGCATAATCCTCTTGACACCAAATATGGGTGGCTCACCAATGATGCTAGATCTTTTACTTTGCCTTCCAAGATATGCCGTTTGAGTGTTCATAGAACAAACTACCTTCTTCCCCTCTCAAAGGAAGCCGAATCCATCATCCGTCAACAAAGGGGTGAAATTGAAATGCCCTCCTCCTCCATTGTCACACCACCCTATCCATTCAAATATCAAGAGTTCAAACCCGAAGGTGTTGAAGCGGGCAATGACTACATGACTCTACTTATGCAAGAGATGCACAAACAAGCTTTTAAGGATCGGGAAGATGCATACTTGGCCCAATATCCACCCTTCCTTCATTTAGCTAGGCAAGGACTACTTGATCCTTCATGTCCTTTGCCTAGTTGGGCGGATAGGGAAGTTTTCTTTCCAAGTGCATCTAGGGGTGAAACGGGTGACGATGAGGTTGTCGGTGATGAGGTTGCTAATGATGAGGGCATTGTTGAAGAGGTAAATAAAGAAGAAGAAGATGATGAAGGAAGTGAGCAAGGAAGTGAAGAGGGAAGTGGTGATGAGTCCACTTCTATTGAGGAAGATGATGACAATGATGATATGGTGGAACACTAGCAAGCTTTGGAGGCTCCTACCCTCTTGATATTTGTCTACTTCTTTATTTGTTTTATTTATTTTATCTTGATCATGGTTGGAGAGTCATAAACAAAAACCCATGCATCATGTAGTGTAGATTAGTATAGCTTGCATTTAGTGTAGAATTCAAGCATCATGCTTGCATAATTTCCCATCATTTTGGCCATTGAGGACAATGCCCATATTAGTGTGGGGATGGGGAATTCTAACTTAACGTTTATTCAAAAATCCAAAAAAATCAAAAAAAATTCGAAAAACCAAAAAAATTGAAAAATTTGAAAATCCAAAAACAAGTTCATTTCCTTTGTAGTGTAGTCTTGTATATATTGTTTTATATATTGTATTTGTTCTATCCTTGTTCACATTGATTGACTACGCCACATCCGAGACATGAGGATATTGAAGACCGCATGGTATGATCTTTCCAATCTCCTTTTTCCTCTTTATGTTAATGACTATGTGGCTTTATTTTGATTGATGCGGTATAACAATGTGAATCTTGGACTTGCATTTAGTTTATATGTCATATTAGTTGGTAGAAGCATATGCATTAGGATGTTTATATGCTAGTTGCATCATGGCATGTAGTTTGCATATTAGAAAAATTTTGCAAAACCATCTACCTGGGAAGCATGACAAGTGTATATAGGCCCTAGTATATGCTTTTTCTTCTTAAGACTTTGCTTGTAAGAATACTTGTAAAACACCCTAGGATGTGTCATGCTAGTATCCTTTGACCCATGGTTTAAGGCCTAGTCAAGAGTACCTTATGGTGTGATAACTCCTTGGCTACCATTTATTCCAAGGTGACCCTTGAAACCATGCATCCATCATCCATGTTCTACCACATTTTTGTCATCAAAGGGAGTGGGCATAAAAAGAAATCAATTTGAGTTCAATGAAATGAAAAGTGAAAGAAAGTTTGCAAAAATGCATCAAATGAAAAGAGGATCAAAAATAGACTCCTAATGCTTCAAATATAAGGCACCCTCACTAAATATGGGGTGACTTTGAAAATGTTCAAAATAAATGAAAAGAAAAGTTGAAAGTTGGCAAGTGTTGAAATGCCGAAAATCAAAAAGAAATGGCAAGAAAGTGTTCTCAAATGTTATATGCCACAAGAAATTGGGGGGAAAAACATCAGCAAAGCAAACTCCTAAATGAAACTCAAATACTATCGATCCCTTTATCCATCGTATCCATTTTTGTGCATGGTAGAGAGGGGACGACCCTTCTTGTCTAGGCAAGAGGGGGAATTTCGCGATCCTCCAGTGTTTCTAACACCATAGGGAGTCTATCTTGACAAAAGCATTTAACGATTGAGGACAAAGGTACCCTAGCTTGACACAACTTGGAGGTGATTTATTGGTATCCTTCTAGGCTTAATAGTTTGAAGAAATTGCATCTATGAAGGAGTGTGTGTTGGAATATGTGTCCTCCGACAATAATGCGATCACGACTGTTGATCATGATGATCACACGTTTAAATCTCATTATAAAGAATACAATTGGGAAGTAATATTGTTACTGTCAACTGGTAAACATATATCGGTAATGATTGGCTGACTAGAGTTTGACATTACTGTCATGTGACGGTGGTGATCGATTGACCCCTAGGTCATACCTATAGGGCAATACTCTTAATTGATCATTTAATTAATCGTATAATGTTACGAGTTAATTAAATTACTTGAAAAATTGACGGACGATTTTGGAAGTAAAATTTACGTATCAAATTGAAATGTCATTAAATGAGATACGGTCTGAGTAATCGAATTGTATCATTACTCGGATGAAATTATTGTTTACAGAAACAATTAAATTTGAATGAATTATTATAAATACGATTTATGAATTGGTAAAATATTTTGGCACAAGTAATTATGAAATTACTAAGTCGATTTTTGTATGTGACGTATTTTTATTAATACGTTGATTTTTAACATGTTAAAAATTACATAACAAATTTATGTCACATATGACATGTGACATATTGACATTTGACAAAAATAATATGGATCTCATATTATCATATGTGCCGAAAATGGGAGGTTGTTTAAACAAATATTGTGTTTGTTTAAGTTAGTGGTAAGCATAATGATAATTACTCTAATATAGGCATGCATACCTAGTGCCTTTTGTGTAAGAGCACAAAGGCCATGCATAGGCCATTTCCTACCACCCTACCCGGTTCTCCCTTGGAAAGAACAAGGAGTTCTTTCACTTATTATCTTTATCATTCACCATATGTATTGTGTGGTTAGATAATTATTCATTCTTACTTAATAATATAATTTTTAGAGAGATAAAAATTACATCCTTCCTCATCCATTCTCCTACCCGGTTTTAGGAGCAAAACCAAAATATTTTTGGTTCATTTTTTCTACTAGATTAATATTATACTAGTACTTATAATATTAATTAGATTAAGAGTTAAGCTTTGGGTATAAATCCTAAGGAGAGATCCTACACTTGGATCTTGTTCTTCCATTAAAGGAAAGCTCAAGAACAAAAGAAAAGGAGATTTCTTTTGTGCCCATTTGAACCGTAATTTCAATGTAAGGATATGATTTCTTCTCTATTTTAGTATATTGTTTGCATGCATAAAATCCGTATTTAATTTTATGACAAATTAATTTCGACATATATGAGTATGTTAGTTTGTATATGAATCTACATTTCCTTCAATTGGTATCAGAGCCACGGTTGTTTGCATGCAAATTGGTTAAAAGTTTTTCCGAGTTATAAGAATAACAAATAAAACTTGTAAAATTTGTGTTATTATGATATATCACGAAATTATTACATGCATGTTAATATTTCTGGTCCTAAAATGTTTTAGGATATTTTGGTTATTTTTCGGATTTTTTATTGTTTATAATTTACAATAATGGCATTTAAATGTGATTTTATGAGTAAAAATGTCATTATTGGTCTAAAAATAGCTATACTTCGAATTTTTCATTGATTTTTGGATATGTTGTCACATATATTATTTTGAGATAACCTGTAAATTTTCATAATTTTTGGACTTGTTATGCTTGAAAAATGGATTTTTCATTATTAAATTCGGATTTAGGTGAAAAATAGGTTAATATGAGTTAAATTTCGAATCTGGTCATAGAAAATTAATATGTTGTCACATGCAATTTTACAAGATGTGTGTAAAATAATTGTCTATAAAGAAGTCTTTTTGCATGATTTATGGATTTTTGAAGAAAAATAGCATAAATAGTGACATTGTTAGTGGAAAATTAATAAAACATAATCTATGACTTAGGAAAAACGTCTAATGTTGCATTTTATTATCTTTTTCAGATCTAAAATTGAAAAGTTAGTGAATATAATTTTTCCATGTTTTTTATGATTATTTTATTAAAATCGATAAACCGCAACATTGTTTTTCCGGTAAATTTTCGAAATTTTTAACCTAAGATATTGAACATTATGAGTGTCATGGAAATTTTCCAGAATGTTCATGAGTTTAAATTTCAAATTTTGAATTTATTTGAAATTTTGTGATTTATTTGAAGTTTAATAGCTTATTTTTGTAATATTTGGTCCATTTATGAACAATTTTATAAAATATGGCTTAATTATGGTCAAATTATTAGTGAAGACTAAACTTTGAGTCCTAAGAGGTTAGGGTAGTTAACTTATGCATAAATATGAGTTTATGTATTTTTGTGATTATAAAATGTTGAAATCACACAAATCCGTAAAAACCGAGTAATATACGATATTGGCTAATTAAAGGCGATTTAGCATAAAATTGAGCATGTTTTTACATAATATAATGCTGCATTTTTCTTTATGATTGTCATAATTTTAATTTATGTAATTTTTGAATTATGTAATTTTTTCTTAGTATGGCCTTAGATTTTAATTGGTATTTCCCGAAATGTATGGGAATATCGATTCGGTTGTAATTTTTTATTGTGATCTCGTATCACCGTTTTGTAATTTAATAGATTTATTTTATTTTAGTTACAAATGTATAATAGGAAATTATGTAATTTATTATGTAATTTTATTTATTCCGGAGTTTCTAAAGACGGATTTCTTCAAGAATGGCGATACATAAAGACGGTGTTACCTCGAGATGCGTGTCACAACCGAAGTTCAAGGGACCAATGGAGTTGGTTTCCGAATATGTAATAGTTAAAGAGTTTTTCTATTTTAGGAAAGGCCATACTAGGATTTATTTATTTTTATGCTTGCATTTTATTTTATGTCACATGCATCGCTAAATCGCCATAACTAAACATGCATTGTTATTTTATCGAGTTCATCGACCGTGTCAATTAGAATTATCGTAGTTCACCGCTTTGGTTCACTTAAAACGTGATAGATAATAAATTGACATGACCTCTCGCTAAAACAATTAATTGAGACATAGCCTTACCAAATAGTAGAAACCATGAAAACCTATTTCGTGAGGGAGTGCACTCGGCCACACCGGGGTACAAACCTTGTTACGTAGAGGAAGTGGGTGATAAATGTCTATCCACCGAATTCATGTTGATAAGGGTTTCATCGGCCACACCGTGCCCAAGTTAATGTGGGTTTGGATCATGGACACATTTATTCGAAATTTGGATTGAACTCAACAAAAGTTTTTCGATAAGGGTTTTATCGGCCACACCGTCCCCTTGTTGAATGTGTTTTGGGCTAAAGATATATGTTAATGTAATATTATCGACCAAGAGTTCTAAAAGTAGAATCGATTAAAGCGTTAATCCACCGAGTTATATTGATAAGGGTTTCATCGGCCACACCGTGCCCAAGTTAATATGAATTTGGGTCTTGGAATCATTTATCATAGTTGGGTAGAGGTCACTATGTAAATGCTTTACTTGTTATTTACAAGTATTAATAAAACGATGAATGTTTTGTTTTCACTATTCCGTTATTATATTGTTCTATTTCTTTACCCCAATTCATATACGATATCATTTCGATTTTGATACAAATCTCCATTAAAACATCGTAACTAAAGACAAAATTTGAATTTGCTTATAAAACCTCATATGAACCATTGCTAAGGATCTCTTGTAAAGAGTATAGATAAAGTTATTCATTATCAAACAAGTTTTTGATTCTTGACTAACACATCTACTTACAATGGATTTTTTTCATGTACTTAAATGAATTAAGTACCTTGAAGCGATAAATTGTTTTGGTAATTAGTTTTGTCAAGAATTCGTAATTGACCAAAATAACGCAACCACTTCAATGAAAGTTTTAAGACTAAAACGAACAAATGAAGAAGTGATCTTCATGAATTCAATTTTGCTTCTCAAAGCAAAGACTCATTGAAATGAGTGGGAGCATTCTCTTAAACCGTTAAGATAAGGACGAGGTTAAAGAAGTAAAATTAGAATAGAATTGACACAAGGTTATGTTAAAGGTAAAGTTGTTGAGAATGACGATACTAAACCTATCAATCCCGACCGATAAAGTTTCCATTGTCTTAAATGTTAGACACGAGAAAGGAAACTACCCCAAATTATTGAAGAAACAACAAGTTAGTTGTGGGACATCTAATGGGACCTTCTTCGTTAAATGTTTATTTGATTAAACATAAATTTGCTAGTATTACTTCGTCAATATTAGAAACCCGTGGTGGTTTTCATCATTATGTTTGATACATAGGATGATTAGAATATGACGACTAGCAACAATGAAGTCAAGAGATAGAGTCATTGTGTACTACATCTAGTTTCGGGTTTGGAGTTGTACTTAATTGTGACTATTAAGTACATAAACTCTAAATAAGAATACAATTTGTTAAAGATACAAAAGAGGTTTCACTTTTGTGACCCTATATACCACGATTTGATGTATGGCTAGCCCATCATCAAGGTGAGTATATTCTAAACCAAACTAGAATGATATATCATGAAGATGATGCAAGACTCAAATTGGTAACCCAAGATTAAACCTTAAAATTTTGGAATGATGAACGCAAAGAGTTATCGAGTACTCTTGAAACCATTAGATTGTTAATGGTATATGCGTATCTTGTATTCAAAGCAAGATGTCTCATGCCTTTTGGTTGAAAAGGAGATCGAGGTTATAAATCATCAATCCAAAATAGGTTGATCATCATCTTTTACTAACGATTTAAGTTTACGCTAATGTGTTCACTTAATAAGGTAAATAGAGAAATCTTTGAAGAGTTCAAAGAAGCACGATTTAGTCGTGGTGGGATTATCAAAGTAAAGACTTTGATATAAGCCAAATGAAATGTGATATAGCATCACAAGTTAATCTCTCTTAGCACGCATCATGGAATAATGTGTGGTTGGATATGAATTCAAACGCTATTCGATATGGTTTGGACTTCAATCAAGTTACTTTGAGTTACTTGATCCTTTTGGGGATTTTATCATTTTTGTCTAAATTATTTTTCCACTAAATCGGATCATATGAGATATGAAATGGTAAGGGTACCATGTTTGTAAGTTTTCACAAGAAATAAATGCTCATTTTTCCCTCTTCAATTATCACGAGTACGACGGGTTTGCGGCTCGTGAAACTGTCTTTCTAAAATACAAGTTTATTTTTAGAAGACAGAGTGGGAGAAATTATTCAAGAGCCACAAAGAATGCCACAGAGAATGTTATGTCGCAAGAAACTGGTCTTTCTTGGCTACATGAGACGTTTTGTGTAAGACATTGTTTCTTGCAAACCTAGGAGGTTAAATTCGTCACTTGTTAAAAATGATGAATTCATGCTACTTTTAAGAAAGTAAAGAGCTTATAACTTACAAAAGAAATTGTTTGATTCAAGTTGATTACTTCTAGAAAGTAATGAACATATGACTTACATAAGAGTGTTTAAGTCACAACTCAATATAAGGCTTAGAGCCATGAAAATCCGAAATAAAAAGGCTTGATTAGTTACAAAGGGTTTTGCACTAATAAAGAGAGATTTCAAGGTTGATTGGTTGCAAAGGGTTTTTACACCAATTGAAATGCTTAAGTCTATTTGGATCTTCTTAGGGATTGTGTTTCATTATTATGAAATACATAGCGAGTGAATCTAAAACCCACTTCTTCAATAGAAGGAATGTATTCAATACATGTCATGAGTTTTATAGATTCTTGCAATCCTAAGATAATGTGAAACTTAAGAGAGAATCTTAAGTAGGACATCAATGAGTTGGAGTCAACATTTTGATCATGTGATAAAACATTTCTCGATAAGTTGAGAAGTTGTGTTTATACATGGAGTTTAGTGGGAGTTACGGAATTTTTAATTAGTCCGATATGTGGATGACATATTGATCATTGAGAATGATTTAAGACTTTTGGAGTATTATAATACATCTTTAATATACGGATTTATGAAGATAAATCCACGTGATATTAGCGTCAATAAGAAGTCTTATGTTGATAAGATTCATGACCAGTTCAATTAAATTGAACATATTTGATTGATTCCATTTGCGTCCGCTGCCGGATCAATTAAATGAGTAATGATGTATAACACTTCATATGCTTTGAGTATGATGAATTGTTTTTCAAAATCGAATTTAAGTAATCTTTACCAAGTAAGCTATAAAGATTACCCTTAAGTGCTTGCAGAAGCATTAAGGAAGTAAAGCAAAGTGTTTATGATGCAATATTGTGTAAGGGTGTTACACAAGTGACAATTGACAATTGAGATTGCGCATGGTTTCCGACAAAACCATAATCAAAACACATTAGAATGGTTAAGATACCATTGTGGCAATGTTAATTAAGAAGTAGATTTTATAGAATCGTTCTAGGCAATAAAGAACAATGAGAGATATTTATAACGGAAATTGAGTACACTTGCGATCATGAGATGTGCAAGAAAGATGAGTCCCCGCATTAATCGTGAAAACAAAGTGGGAGCTATTCTTAGGCTAGAGGGCCTATGTCTTGATTGGATCTCGACACGTACTCAGAAAGTTTTGTAATGCAAATGTATACATTACAAAGGAAAACGAGTATATAGTAAGGTTGAGTAAGGTACAAGAAGTTGATAAAACCTACTAACCAAAGCCTTCTCAAAGGCTAAACATGATGAGTCATGTCATTTCAATTGAATTGAAATGAACAACTACGTACAAGATCAAATTAGATTATAGAATATGAAATAGTAATCAGGTATTGACTATTCATATGTGATAATCACATTTGTCGTTCGAGTTTTATTTTAAAACTCTTTTATTATACTTTGTTACATCCAAACGGGTTGTGGAGACAATTGAACCCCGTTAAAGTGAACACGGATTAACATTGTATTTGCCCATAGGTACTTGTATGAGATGACGTCTCGAAGTGACTAGAGTGTGATGCGATTGATGGCAAGTTCAAGTGCCATAGAGTCATGTGAGATGACTAGTCGATCACATAGGCAGATTGTTAGGAACATTTTGTCGGGCCTAATGACCGCTTATAGAGTTCTGGCAAATTTATATAGCCTGGTCGTGGCGAGAGCTGCTATAGTATTCAAATGAGTCGATTCTTTTGACTAAAGACTATTCACCTAAGATGGTTGGTTTTGATTAACTTTGATTTGTGTTACTACGACCTTCGTAAATGGGGTCAAATGGGCATATTTTGGGTTATGATGGCTGTGGCTACTCGAAGGGAATGAGTGCGATAGGAATTGTCCATCCCCTTGTCAGGGTTAAAACAATATCTCAGGGCCACTCAAGGAGTAATGAACTGGAAATGCGTGGCCACGCTCGGAAAGTATCTATGATAGATAAGTCCGGTCAATCAGTTATTCTCCAGATCGAGGAAACCACTCTTGATATGATCACTTGCAAGTACGACCTGAAAGACACCTTGCATTGAGTGGGAGATAGTAATAGGACAAGAGAATTGGTGACGCACACTTGTCGAGGACAAGTGGGAGATTGTTGGAATATGTGTCCTCCGACAATAATGCGATCACGATTGTTGATCATGATGATCACATGTTTAAATCTCATTATAAAGAATACAATTGGGAAGTAATATTGTTTCTTGTCAATCGGTCAACATATATCGGTAATGATTGGTCGACTAGAGTTTGACATTCTTGTCGTGTGTGGTGGTGATCGATTGACCCCTAGGTCATACCTATAGGGCAATACTCTTAATTGATCATTTAATTAATCGTATAATGTTACGAGTTAATTAAATTACTTGAAAAATTGACGGACGATTTTGGAAGTAAAATTTACGTATCAAATTGAAATGTGATTAAATGAGATACGGTCTGAGTAATCGAATTGTATCATTACTCGGATGAAATTATTGTTTACAGAAACAATTAAATTTGAATGAATTATTATAAATACGATTTATGAATTGGTAAAATATTTTGGCACAAGTAATTATGAAATTACTAAGTCGATTTTTGTATGTGACGTATTTTTATTAATACGTTGATTTTTAACATGTTAAAAATTACATAACAAATTTATGTCACATATGACATGTGACATATTGACATTTGACAAAAATAATATGGATCTCATATTATCATATGTGCCGAAAATGGGAGGTTGTTTAAACAAATATTGTGTTTGTTTAAGTTAGTGGTAAGCATAATGATAATTACTCTAATATAGGCATGCATACCTAGTGCCTTTTGTGTAAGAGCACAAAGGCCATGCATAGGCCATTTCCTACCACCCTACTCGGTTCTCCCTTGGAAAGAACAAGGAGTTCTTTCACTTATTATCTTTATCATTCACCATATGTATTGTGTGGTTAGATAATTATTCATTCTTACTTAATAATATAATTTTTAGAGAGATAAAAATTACATCCTTCCTCATCCATTCTCCTACCCGGTTTTAGGAGCAAAACCAAAATATTTTTGGTTCATTTTTTCTACTAGATTAATATTATACTAGTACTTATAATATTAATTAGATTAAGAGTTAAGCTTTGGGTATAAATCCTAAGGAGAGATCCTACACTTGGATCTTGTTCTTCCATTAAAGGAAAGCTCAAGAACAAAAGAAAAGGAGATTTCTTTTGTGCCCATTTGAACCGTAATTTCAATGTAAGGATATGATTTCTTCTCTATTTTAGTATATTGTTTGCATGCATAAAATCCGTATTTAATTTTATGACAAATTAATTTCGACATATATGAGTATGTTAGTTTGTATATGAATCTACATTTCCTTCAGTGTGTACCCTTGAATTGCTTTCCTTGTAGATAATTTCCGCCACTTAGATGAGGAAAGTGGCTATTCTTTTGTAGATGCATCCATTACTTGACTTTGTGTGCTTTAATGTTTGGATGTGTCGCCATTTTGGCAAGACCCACCTTGCCTTGCAAGAAGGCATCCTACCTCATGGTTGTCTTATTGTGAGTTGAAGGGGCGGAGTGAGACCCGCTAATTGTCTCATATCGGCTATGTTATTAGGTTTGTTTAAATAATGGTCCTAGTCTTTGTCACCTCTTTAGTCGGGACGAGCAAAGGTTCGGTTTGGGTTATTTGATGTGACCGAATTAGCCTTGTTCCTATGCTTTTTAGTGCATATTTGGGTCATTTATTGTCTTTAGTCCTTTGTTTTGCATATTCTTAGAAGTTTTGTGTCCTTGGTAGGAAAGGAGTGCAAACCTTGCATTTTCATGGCAAAATGAAGCTAAATTGATTGAATTCAATGACCAAGCATCAAAGAGAGACAAGATTAGAAGGCCTTTGTACATACTATACTAGATGGGCAATGATGAGAAAAGATCCTTGCATCCCCGAGGAAATCCTCAAGGATTTTATGAAGAAAAGGAAGAAAAGAAGAAGGAACGAAGCTGTAAGACAATCCGGGCGGATTGTCCACAAGACGCCAGTCCAGCACTCACAATCCGAGCGACTTCCTCCACAAGACGCCCGTCCAAAACGCCCAGAATCCGCCCGTCTTCCCCTTCTGGACGCCCGTCCAGAATCACCCAAATCCGCCCGTCCCGTGCCCTGGACGCCCGGATTCCCTAACAGCCATTTCGTCTTCTACAAGCTTCAAGGAAGGATGCGCATCTTTTTCTAAGACCGGCGAGAAAGAGACCGGAGTCTCCCTAGAGACCGGCTATTCCTCAAGGACTTAATCGTTATTTAAGCCCTTAGTAAACCCTAATTTATGTAACTAATCCCCACTATAAATACCCCATTAGTCTAATAAGAAGAGCATGTTCTTCTTAGCAATCTTTAGTGTTGTTAATATCAATCAAATCTCTCTTTAATTTTGTAATCAACATTTAATCAAGTTTTAATACAAGTTTCATTTCCTTAATCTCTCTCTTGTTGATCCTTTGTTTTGGGTAATTGAAGATTATTTGGGTTATTATTGAGAGATTGACAACCTTCCAATCTATCATCAAGTACTTCTATTATTCTTTGCTTTATTATTGGAATCATTAGTAGGCATAATTCTCTTAATCCCTTTTTAATTATTTATTATCTTCATTTATTCATCATGTTTTACTTTGTTGGTATGATTGACAACCTTGCTAGCATGTTCAACATGATAACGAGTGAGTAGTTTCCTTAGCTAGGGTTAATGGGTAATTAGGGAAAATCAACATGGGGAATGATTCATGCTTAATTTAATATGTTTTCATAGTTTATTTGCTTGCTTGTTGTGATCTCAACTTATGCACATGTTATGTTTGATGAAATGTGAGCCTATGAATCCTTGCATTTTTTACCCATCACCTATCTTTTCAATGAGACTTGTAAGATATAAACCAACTCGAGTCTCATTAGACCATGCATATAGTTGAGTAGGGAAGATTAAGTCGACTTGTAGGTGTTGTACAATCTAATCGATTCGGCTCCGGGACCCAAACCTTCCTAGGATTGTAAGATATAAACCAACTCGATCCATCACAACAATAATTGCTTGCTTATAATTTGAGAATATGTTTGTATGATCAATTCCCATGAATCCCCAATGACCCCATGACACGCTAGTGCCTTTTACCAATTGTTTACATCCCTTTTTAATCATCTTGCTTGTTTACTTTTATTGCTATTTAGTTTAGTGATCTTCTACTTCAAACCCCAAATTGTGATACCCTTAGACACCACTAGTTGCAATAGAAAATCTCATCTCGATTCCCGTCCCTTGGGATCCGACCTTTACTTGCCTCTTTACTAATTGAAGAGTTTGTGAAGTTATAAATTGTGTTTTGGTTTAGGTGCTCCTAACGACAAGTACTGAAAACTAAACCCTCATAAGGGATCACGACCACCTGAACAGATAAAAGCTATCCTAGAACTGCAATCACCCAAATCTGTCAAGGATATCCAAAAATTGACAGGTCGAGTAGCTGCCCTGAACCGTTTCATATCAAGATCCTCCGAGAGGTGCAAAACATTTTACAACCTCCTCAGAAAGAATAAACAGTTTCAGTGGATGGACGAACATGAGACAGCCTTCCAAAATTTAAAATCCTACTTATCATCTCCACCCTTACTGGCTAAGCCAGAGAAGGGAGAACCCTTGTCAGTATACCTGTCCGTCACTGACACAGCGGTCAGTCCAGTCCTAGTAAAAGAACAGGATGGCCAGCAGCATCCAGTCTACTATGTAAGTAAAAGCCTGCTAGATGCTGAGTTGAGGTATGGATTGCTTGAAAAATATGTTTTAGCTTTGATTATGTCATGTACTAAATTGCGACCTTATTTTTTAAGTCACCCCATTATAGTCAGGACCAATTTACCCATAAAATCTGTCCTACGTAAGCCTGAACTATCAGGCAGGATGGCCAAATGGTCAGTACAGATCAGCACATACGATATCTCCTTTGAACCCAGGGCAACGATCAAATCGCAGGCCCTAGCAGACTTTGTGGCTGACTTTAGCCCTAACCTGGAACCGGACCTGATAAAAGAGGTCAACCAACTAGAAAATAAAACCCCAGACCAAGAATGGACCCTGTTCATAGATGGGGCATCCAACGTCAGGGGGACAGGGTTAGGATTAGTGCTCAAATCACCACAGGGAGATATGATAGCACAAGCTATAAGCTGTGAGTTCAAAGCTACAAACAATGAAGCAGAATATGAAACTCTGATAGAAGGCTTAAAGGTATGTCTAGATCTTTGTGTTCAAAATCTAAAGGTAAAAACTGATTCACTTCTAATTGCTAATCAAATAAAGGGAATTTATACGGCTAAGGATGCAAAAATGATTTCGTATTTAGAATATGCAAAAAACCTTACCGCTAAATTTGCTCTATTTGATATAGATCAGATATCAAGAGACCTGAACACCCAGGTTGATGCTTTGGCCAGCCTAGGTTCAAATTTTACCCCTACAGTTTTCGATAAAATACCAATTGTTCATTTATTAGAGCCAGCCATCAGCAAGCCTGAACAAGTCAACCCTGTAAATCAAAATAATAACTCTTGGACTAAACTCTATTATGTTTGGTTTCTCCAAGGAATACTGCCCCAGGGCAGACATGAGGCAAGGGTTTTTAAAATTAGAGCTTCAACTTATGCTATCATCAATAACACTTTATTCAAGAGATCGCAGGCTGGACCCTACCTGAGATGCTTGGAGCCTGACGAAGCCAAACTAGTACTTCAAGAAATACACGATGGACACTGTGGCAACCACAAAGGAGGAAAGAGCCTGGCAAGCAAAGTTCACAGGACAGGCTACTACTGGCCTACACTGAGGGCTGACTGCCTGGTATACTCTTCAAAATGCGAAGCGTGCCAAATTCATGCACAAATCATACATCAGCCATATGAACCCCTTCACTCAATTTCTTCACCCTGGCCATTCATAAAGTGGGGCATGGATATTGTGGGAAAACTACCTGTAGCTCTAGGACAGAAAGTATTCATGTTGGCTATGACTGATTACTTCTCCAAGTGGATCGAGGCTGACTCTTTCAGGTAAGTAACTGAAAAAGAAGTAATATCCTTCATCAGGACAAACATCATTTGCAGATATGGAGTTCCATCAGAAATAGTATGCGATAATGGAACCCAATTTGTGGGGAAAAAGACCCATGCATTTTGCCAGGAATGGAATATCAACCTGGTAACATCAACCCCTGGATATCCAAAAGCTAATGGTCAGGCTGAATCAAGCAATAAGGTAGTCATAAGCTGCCTAAAAAAGAAGCTAAAAAGAAGACGAGGCAGATGGGCTGAAGAACTTCCATTAGTACTATGGGCAGACAGGACAACTACAAAGACATCAACAGGCCAAACACCTTACTCTCTGGTGTACGGCTGTGAAGCTGTCATTCCTGCAGAAGTACGAGTACCAACATCAAGGTACAACCTGAACAACGTTGAGGCAAATAGAGACCTAATGCAAGATAACATGGTTCTAACAGAAGAGCTAAGAGACGCTGCCAAGATCAGGATGGCATTATACCAACAAGCAGTTGCTAGGACTTACAACAAAAACGTCAAAATCAGAGTCTTTAAAGAAGGAGACCTTGTTTTACGCAAAGTTTTTCCAAATAAAAAAGAAAAATCAGCAGGCAAGCTGGCTCCCACATGGGAAGTGTAACACCCCCATATTCAGAGGAGCCTTAACTAGGCCTTCCTTAGGATATAAGGGCGTTACCATCTCGGTTGACCGAGGATAGCAATAATCAAATGTCGATAAAAGAACTATTAAGTTATATTACAAGCGATTTAAACCAAAATACGATACAAGGTACAACTCAAAGACTACTCGCTAAGACTGCCATATCTCGTGAGGACTCATCCCTGCCCGGACTCCAGCTATCATCAACACCAATACTCGCTAAGACCGATCGCTCACCATAAGGGATCACGGCGGACACATAACAAACAAACAACCACACAAGGTCGATCGAGATAAGACGCAAAGAATAACAACTACAACTAACAACACAATACGACGCTATCGGCCTCGCACACGCAAACACAACAATCCAACCAACCCTCACATCGATCGTCCACCTTTGGACCCGATCCCCCGCCGATGGGGGACCGCACCGTACCCACCAAATCCCCGCTCATCGTATCGGGCGATAACCCTGTCCATTAATGTGCACATCCCTTCTGTGGCGGGTTCCACAGAAGGCGAAACTAGGGCGTGAAGCCACTCCCGCAAGTGACCCCACTCAGCCGAGGCCACGCCTCGCGAACCATCAACAACGATCACAACCACAATCACAGTACAATACAATTACTATGTCAAGCAATCACAATACTATCACAACGCCCGACACACTAGACGATCTACAGAAACTGAGTAGGCGAACCTACCTTTAAGCCATCGCAACCAATCCATGCCGACAGATAACATGTCCAGCGATCAAGCAACGCCTATAACCAGAATACAATTCTAGATTATTAATAAGCAAACCCTAACTATGAAGAACAAGGACACGGATGATGATTATGACATACCTATAGGGAGAAACTCAGCAAAAGACCGCTACCCGACTCAAGAGACGCTCTCCTAAGGCACAAGGATCTTCACAAAGGTTTCCATGGAGGTTTTGAGGTGAAGGGAAGGGAAAGAGGCGACTGAAAGATAGGAGGAAAGTGGTGGAAGTGATATGCGGATTTAATAAAACGCGATATAAAACCCTCGCTGAAAACTAGGTACTCGATCGAGTACCCAACATTCTCGATCGAGTAGCCCCCTACTCGATCGAGTAACCTAGCTACTCGATCGAGTAGCCTCTATTCTATCGAGTACCACTCTTAACACGCAACCCAAGATGACTTCAGCACTTACTTCTAAGACTATTCCCGTTCCCAAGGTCAGTCAACGCTGGTCAAAGGGTCCCTAAAAGGACGGGTATTACAGTCTTCCCCCCTTAAAAAGAACTTCGTCCCCGAAGTTCAACTCACCTCTCCCGCTCATGGCACGGAACCAACACAATCTCACCAACCGTCCCGGCCAAACCATTACCTCTTGGAAATACCATACCATCCCCCCCCCCCCCATGTCATCATCATCACCGTCCACATTTATACCTATCGATTCTTACCACTATCTTGCAAGCGTTATCACCGTCAACCTTTATTCTATATATATATATATATAAAACATCTGACTCGCAATGCGAATCGCCACTCACGATCACCCAACATACAGTAACCACTATCAAACTATCAATCTAGCACATATCTCATATCCACTTTCATGTGGTACAACTAATGCCACCATGTTACTCGGCAACGTGATTCAAATACGATTCATCGCACTATAACTATTTCTTCATGACCGTCTCTTAAAACATACAACCACACTCACTTTAAAGAACTAAAGTAATTCATTATACTTCCGGAAATTTTTTTTTTTTTTTTTTGTAACTAAAGCAAAACATAATACCAACGACACTATAAACAAGCAAAACATTATTCAAAAACAACCTTTTTATTTCGCGACATTACTCTTCCCCTCTAAAAAGGAACTTCGTACCCGAAGTTCACCACCCAAATTTCCCGCATTTTACTTATTATTTGATTCATGGCATGGGTTAAAACATGTTATCTATCGTGGACATTACTCGTTAAGCACAAACTCGTTAAATTAGAATTCATACACAAGCCACCTGAATGACTAGCCGCCGTCAAGCGGGCACGTTAAAATTGTATGCACAAACATGTGAGAAGATTTAATTCCGGTAATGGGATGAGGAAAAGGCGTATGCAGCATTTAAGCAAAAGAATATATCGCCGGTTTATTAATTGGTAATAATATGCGTAGAAAACTCAAGCACGACTTCTAACATAGATAATTAATGGTTCAACGATGTTACTAAACATTAACAACCATGTTAAGTATGAAACTTGCAATTATAAAACAACTGAACATTTTAAATTTTCGAAAATCTCCTGTAACAGTGCTACTCGATCGAGTGTGTCACGGTACTCGATCGAGTGCCATGCTACTCGATCGAGTGTCTTGGATACTCGATCGAGTAGCTCAAGATCAGAAACTTTTCTCTCATATCATCCTGTAGCTACTCGATAGAGTACGGGGTACTCTGTCGAGTACCTACATGCCAACTCCTCATAAAACCTGTCATGAGTTAACACACATGCGCATATTTGTCATATAAAACCGAGTCGGGACGACTCCCCGACTTCTAATATCCTGCAACCAGTTAGAATTTCAAATCCGGCCTTATGGCCAACCATACATATCCATAAATAAAGTTTCAACTAAAAACAACCGAAAATCTAACCACGCTACCAACATCAACTACTAACGATCATGAACAAGGATAAAAACAAGGAGTATCACTCCTGCTGCTGCTGCTGCTCAAACATCACCTCATCATCACCACCACCACCTCTAGCCATACCCGCACCTGATGAACCTACCCCCGCATCACCTCCTGCTCCTGCTCTTGGGCCCACGTACCATGGGGTCAAGCCACCGTAGGCAAAGGACTGAGGTGTCCCCCACGTCGACTGTTCCACCCCGTAGGAATGGAAAACCCCTGAGTAGTCCCCGACTCCACTCCACCAAACCGGGTGAGGTCCCTCGGTCCCTATCCCCTGAGTGTACGCCATCTCGTGCATGTTCCTGAGTGTCAGAGTAGATGACACTCTCTCCGCCAAGTAGCTGGATCGCGTCTTCGGGGTGTCGAGGTAAGGGTAGCATGGAAAAGGCTGCTGCTGCTGTGGTGCCACCGGCCGTGGCCTAGTCTCTGAGGCCCTCTCCCTCACTCGACGGGGTCCTCTCCCCAACCTAGGTCTCTCCACTGCCACGACCGACGCATTCTCCCCCTTCTTCGGCTCTGGCATCACCTCGAGAAGGGTGTCGTCGATGAGATAGGTCTGCAGCTGGCGGGGTCCATCAACATCCTCCTCCTTCTCCTCAGCATCGGAGTCCACAGCCACTACCGCCGGCTCTAAGGGCTCCGTCGGAGGGAGGTGCTCAGGAGCTGGAATCTTCATCCAACTCACGCCCCACACCCTCCAAGCTAGGCTACCGTCAGCCAAAGTCCTCAACCACTTCAGGTCGAGATAGTAGTCACGGTCCATGGTGGGCACAGGGGTAGCTAAAGGCACGTAATCCGAAGAAGCCTCGAAAGAGGTTAGCTTTTCAGCTAACCGAGTGGCGATGGCGCCACAACTCAGGTACCGGGAAGAGGCAGTAGCCATCAAGGCAAGGGCGGCACAAACCATGGAAGGAGCATTAAAGACCACTTTCCTGGCCCGCTCCGGGTTCAAGTAGGACATCAGAAGTAACACCTCATGGTTGTTCAGCTTACTGATATCCGGTCGATCATAAAGGAGGTTCGAGAGAGAACGGAGAAAGATCCTCAATGTGACATGCTGAACGTCATTAATCAGCATGTTACTCGAGGTAGGAGCTGGTTTCCCGGTCAGGCAAGGCAACAGGCGGCATACACCGCACTCGGCAGGGATGTCGGTGATAGAATCCTTGGGAGGCTTAGCCAACCCAAGGTGAGAAGCAAACAAGTCCATTGTCAACAGAAAACTGGTGTTCATCAATCTAAACTCAACAGTCTGGCCCGCTGGCTCGTAGTGAAAGGAGCTCATGAACTCCAAGGTAAGAAAAGGATAAGAGTGTTTCCTCAGCCTATACAAACCCATAAGACCCAAGGTCTCGAAAATGTGACGGACATCCGTCTCTATCTCCAAATCCTCCAACAAAGTAGTGTCAATACACCGTGTAGGTCTCATTTTGCGTTTTTGTAAAGCTACAAAACGCTCTCTCTGCTTGAAGTCAACAAAGACAACTGAAGGGTACTCGGGAACTGCGGGTACCACAGGTCCACTCCCTTCCCCCATCTCAGGTGGATTACCCCTCCCCCGTTTACTTTGGCGGGTTCCTAAGTTCAGTCTCGGCATCTGTTTCAGCATATGACTTAAACAACTTACTTAAACACGTAAAGCATATACTTCATGTAATCTTGAACTTAACTTATTCAGTTAGGTACATCAATTTACCAACAAATTTCAACATGTGAAGCACATAAGTCATGCCCTTTTACCTTGAATATTAAGCTATGTACACACATTCACCAGCGGTTTCTAAGATTTTGACATACAAGCTCAAATTATTACTACTCATACGCCATAGTTGTGAAAGGAATTATCATGGTGATTACATATGCTCAACAAATTTGAATATCCTAGCATGATTCTAAGGTTATTCCAAACACACTTCTAATCACATGTGAGGCATTCTTACTAATTTATGAGAAAGAATAATTTAGAACATATCATTATCACCCTTCACTATTATGAACAACAACTCAATTAGGATTTTCAGACGGTCTTTACAGCTGTGATAATTTTGGCATATTTTCATCAATTATTGTTTCTATTTTCATATTGAAGTTCAACTCATACTTATAATGTCAATTACAACATCAATTTTCAATTATAAATCACGAATTTCTATTTGAGGCACTTTTAAGACGGAGTTTTAAGGCAACTTTCTAAGGGTAAAATCATCAAAATCTATCCTCCAACATGATATAAACAATACTTAAGGCTCAATTCTACCATCTAACCATTGTAAAACAACCAAAAATCAATTTCAATTTTGAAAACCCTAGAAATTTCGATTTCAAATTTAGCAATTTCTAATCTAATTTATAGAATTTGTCACCAACAAGCATGGAAAGGAGGCATGTGAATCTTATTTCAACCATCAAGAACAACAACCTACCCATGTGAACCGAAAATTTCAGATTGTTTCACCATTCTAACACATTCAAAGCAATAAATCGTATGAATTAGGAAGGAAAGCATACCTTGATTGATTAACAAAGTAAAGAAACGAAATTAAGCAAAGAAATTAACCCAAGAATCACCACTAACCCAAGAGTATGAGAAGGTTTGAGAGGAAATAAGGAATTTGAGAGAAGATTAGGTTTAGGTGTATCGAAATATAGGGAAAGAAGAAGAAGAAGAAATAGAAAGATTAGGGGTTTTAAGAAACCCGTAGGAATCACTGTACAGTAACCTACTCGATCGAGTACCTGGGGTACTCGATCGAGTACCACCCTACTCGATCGAGTGCCTTGGATACTCGATCGAGTACCACCCAACTTGATCGAGTAGGAGCTATTTCGTCGAGTATCTGTAGGAAATTTCCCCACATCCCGACGCCATAGTCTCCTAACTAGATCGAGTAAGGTCCACTCGGTCAAGTAAACACTCGCACTCGGTCCAGTCTAGTTAAGTACTCGGTCAGAAGTACGAAGTAAACCGAAAATTCCTGCAAAACAACACCACGTGTCGAGTCCAAACTAAGTTCGGAATTCGGCACTAATTATCGTACTTGCTCATGCATTATCATCACTACGCACCGCCTCAACTATTAAAGCATACATTACATTACGCCATACAAATTGCCCAACTCAAATCATTTCTAAACATAATCCCGCCATCATAATACTCTTAAACTTGCTTTACATGTTACTAATAAACTCGTGTTTACTTCAATTTAAAGCGTATAATTAACATTATTTCTTTCTTTCACGTACCACATAAATACATATTTTTCAAACAAATTATTCAATCATATTTTACATTCGATCATAAACAATTCATTCTGCACGAATTAAATATTACGCAGCGGAAAAATTTCAACCAACAAGTTAGGCATAAACGCATTACTATATGCTATGCCTCGAATTATATCTCAACTATACTATAACTATCATCATAGCACTTACGGTAGGATTTATAAACTCGTATATGACTACCGTCATCATTAACTTATAGCAAACACCCACATGTTCACTCTTCATATCACAACATTCAGCTCCACATCCTCACGCATCACTATTTCGTAAATTTTCGTCACATATCTCATAACCATCGTATAAGGTCACTAATCATTCAAAGAACTTCAATAATCTCATCAACAATTACCATATACGGCCCAATTATCAATATCGCACCCCTATTAACTCTAACAAAGATTTAACCGGAGGTAGCTCTGGCACACTTAACATGCACATCACACACATATACACGGACTCCACATTCCCATCCACGTGACTGGCTTAAGTGTCATGGGGCCAAGATTTTGAAATGAGGGCGCCTACTCACCCAAAATCTAGCATCAGCTGGGGCTCCCATTCCACATACACCAGGTTCATTTTATTAGACTCGCTACGTTCATTATGTTCATTTGTTACAGGTTCCAAAATCGTCGCTCTGATACCACTTTGTAACACCCCCATATTCAGAGGAGCCTTAACTAGGCCTTCCTTAGGATATAAGGGCGTTACCATCTCGGTTGCCCGAGGATAGCAATAATCAAATGTCGATAAAAGAACTATTAAGTTATATTACAAGCGATTTAAACCAAAATACGATACAAGGTACAACTCAAAGACTACTCGCTAAGACTGCCATATCTCGTGAGGACTCATCCCTGCCCGGACTCCAGCTATCATCAACACCAATACCTGCTAAGACTGACTGCTCACCATAAGGGATCACGGCAGACACATAACAAACAAACAACCACACAAGGTCAGTACTAAGATAAGACGCAGAAAATAACAACTACAACTAACAACACAATACGACCCTATCAGTCTCGCACACGCAAACACAACAATCCAACCAACCTCTGTCACTGACTGTCCACTGGACCAGTCCTGCCAGTGGGGGACCGCAGCCGTACCCACCAAATCCCCGCTCATCGTATCGAGCGATAACCCTGTCCATTAATGTGCACATCCCTTCTGTGGCGGGTTCCACAGAAGGCGAAACTAGGGCGTGAAGCCACTCCCGCAAGTGACCCCACTCAGCCGAGGCCACGCCTCGCGAACCATCAACAACGATCACAACCACAATCACAGTACAATACAATTACTATGTCAAGCAATCACAATACTATCACAACGACCGACACACTAGACGATCTACAGAAACTGAGTAGGCGAACCTACCTTTAAGCCATCGCAACCAATCCATGCCGATAGATAACATGTCCATCGATCAAGCAACGCCTATAACCAGAATACAATTCTAGATTATTAATAAGCAAACCCTAACTATGAAGAACAAGGACACGGATGATGATTATGACATACCTATAGGGAGAAACTCAGCAAAAGACCGCTACCCGACTCAAGAGACGCTCTCCTAAGGCACAAGGATCTTCACAAAGGTTTCCATGGAGGTTTTGAGGTGAAGGGAAGGGAAAGAGGCGACTGAAAGATAGGAGGAAAGTGGTGGAAGTGATATGCGGATTTAACAAAACGCGATATAAAACCCTCGCTTAAAACTAGGTACTCGATCGAGTACCCAACATACTCGATCGAGTAGCCCCCTACTCGATCGAGTAACCTAGCTACTCGATCGAGTAGCCTCTACTCTATCGAGTACCACTCTTAACACGCAACCCAAGATGACTTCAGCACTTACTTCTAAGACTATTCCCGCTCCCAATGTCAGTCAACGCTGGTCAAAGGGTCCCTAAAAGGACGGGTATTACAGGAAGGCCCTTACCTAATTGACTCAATTGTTGGACAAGGAGCATACAGGCTCCAAACACTAGAAGGAGAGATGATCCCAAGATCCTGGAATGTAACCCATTTAAAATTATTCCATATGTAAAGATCAGATCAGGCTACAATCAGGTATAAACTCAATCACTACTCAACCTGACGTGCTACCTGAGAAACTACGTGTTTTACATGCTTTGTATGCAACTCATATCTATATATTTAACTAACCCATTTATTTACTTCTTGAATCCTGAACAATTATACATGATAAATGATTATATGCATAAATATTCAGGATTGAGGGCTACTTTACTATATATTTCTGAAACAAAACTTTGCACTTGACTGTGCCTGACGAGTTGGTAACCACCACCAGATACAGTAAATGTCAGGACCAATCAGGCATGAAATAATTGCCTGACCTGACTAGGTTTACTTCCACGGATTACAACCGGCTGGACCCAGCAAGACAGGTGCAAGGGTGTTCTCTCCCAACCACTTAGTCTAAATGCCCTCCTGACAGGTCGAATACCAAGCCCCCTAGCTAGGCAGGGGATATAAGCCCTCCTGACAGGCCGGTTTTCCCACCCCTTCAACCATTATGGCAGAAAACCATACCTGGTTGAATTATTCATGACAGTTCAAATAACAGAACAAATCAAAGATGTTTTACAGGTTAACCAAACAAAAATTTTGACAGGTCCAACAGGATTGGAAAAAAGCAAAACTCACAAGCCCAAGCAAAGTCAAAAGCAAAATCAGCCAAAAAAAGGCCACCATGCTTGTATTAATAAAACCCTTACCCCCTGGGCCAAAGGCACCAAAATATTCATAGAGGCCAGGGATAGTCTCCCTTACCTGAATAAAGACAGAAAAAGAAAAGAAAATTGTTCGTCCAGGGACATCCCTCCTGGATGGGCCAAATACCAACTAAAGAAATCAAATTACTGCTTCTCCTTAGAAACAGTACCACTACTTCCACCCTTGGCCGGATTAGCATCAACATCCTGCTCCCCTGGAGAGTCCATCTCTTGTTCATTTCCCATATTATGCAGATCAGGATACTTTGAAGCAGCAAAAGCCATCTCAGCTTCAGGGTTCCATTTCGCCCTGGCCTCAATAGGCTCTGACATAGCAGCGGCCCTCCCCTTAATATAAAAATAAGGAGAAGCATCATCCAGCTTGAACTCCAATTCATCCCTCTCCTGGGTGAGCTCTTCATTTATGTCCAAAGCTTCCTGTAAAAGCCGCTTACTTGAATCTGCCTCAGCCTTAGCAGCATCCCTCTCAGCCTGCGCCTTCACCAAGTCAGCAGCTTTAGCAGCCAGGTCAGCCCGTGCAAAATATAGCTCAGACTTCAGCCTATCATAATCTGATCTCATCAGATCAATCCTGGCTACCAAATAAGTAGCCTGATAGGCGTTATGGAGACAGGTCGCTGCATCCTGACCAAAAATAGGAAGAAGTATATGAGTAATATACCCCCAATAATAAAAACTACCCAAACAAAATACACATAAAAATTGTTCCAGCCTACCTTC
Source organism: Silene latifolia (assembly GCF_048544455.1). Lineage (NCBI taxonomy): Eukaryota > Viridiplantae > Streptophyta > Magnoliopsida > Caryophyllales > Caryophyllaceae > Silene > Silene latifolia. Next base: position 90,418,345 of record NC_133528.1, read on the forward strand.
CTTACAGCAGCCAGCGCACCCGTCAAAAGGCTGACTGAATGATCCACTAAAATAACCGCCTGAGTAGCAGTCTCAACATTGTCAAGGGTAAGCATAACGTCTGACTTAGAAGCAGCATAATCCCTAATTTTCACCCTAGCAGCCTCCATATTGTCCACCCTGGCCTTCACTTCCCTGAACGGGGCAGAAATGTCAACATCTTAAATTTTCCTTTTTTGGGCTGCTGAACTTGTTTCAGCAGAGGCAGCAGATACAGCAGTGACCTTGGGAGCATCATGTTGTTCAGTCAAATCTATAACAGGTTCAGCATCTCCGCTCCCCTGGGAACCTTCCTCCTTGATCTTAGCCAGCCTGGCTGAAAGGTCAGCCATACCAAACCTGGCAAGGCGAGTAGATGACCTGGTGGCTACAACACGAAACATTATATTAGCAATATAAACTAAACATCACCAGGAAGCTAAAGTAAGAAGAAAAGAGAAATTAAGATAGACTTACTGCCTGAGGTAGTGGCACTAACAGCCCCAGAAGGATTAGCCACTCTGGCGGGGCCACCAGCCTTCAAACAGCGAGGGAGATGGCCAACCCCACAACAGAGAGGCCAAGACCTCTCCAAAGGAGGAATAGCAAGGAAAGCAGAAATATTGGCAGTGGGATACTCAGTTTCAGTAACCCAATCATCGACTGCACGCATAAAAGGTATAATTCAATATGAATTTTGTTTTATTTTTTACTAACAAGTAAAACATGCAGGATAAAATAAAACCTAAGAAACTCACCAGCAACGCAAGCTTCGTAATTTAAATACGCTAGGTCAGGACCCACAGAATTAGACCTGACAAACATGTACCCAGCAGCCCAGCCTTTATCATGGCCGCTATCCAGATTGCTCAAAAGGGGAGTAGTAGAAGCCCTGACCTTGAAACTTATATGGCTAGGACTATTGGTTTTGACAGTATAACAAGCCTTCAGATCATCGAGGGAAAACGAAATATTATGTTTCTTGCAAAGATATTCAATAGAACAGACTACCTTCCACACCATGGGCATCAACTGATAAGATGGAACACCAATCTCCTTAATAACCTCAACCATAAGAGGAGAAAAAGGAAGCTTACAACCTGCCTAGAAAGCCCAGTCATGAATGCGGAACCAACGAGGACAAGCCCAGTCGGCCCTGATAGGAGAATTCTCAAGGATCCAGACTTCAGCATCAGCAGGGATGATCCCCTTATCCTTCAACACCTTCTCAAACTCAGGCTTCAAACGATTTGCAAGAGACCGATCATCCTTCAAAGCCTTTGTAGGCCTGAACTAGAAATCACCATGAAAGATTGAGATCATCTCCAGTGGAGAATCACCCGGATTATTAACCATGGAAGGTTGAGCAACAGAAAAGATAAGCAAATTCTCAGAGGAAGTTTCTTCAGGATTCTGGGAAGGAGGAGTTGCAGAAGTCGCTGCCCTGGTGGACTTTTTTTTGCGGCCATTATTGAAAGATTATGAAAATTAATTGAAGATTGAAGAAAATGGGAATTAAGGAAACTAGAGAGAAAGATTATTAAGAAAGAAATAAGAAAGATTATTTTGGTGGAGTTCAGCTTAATGAAGCAAACATGTATTCATAGTGGAGTAAATTAGGGTTTCAACCGCAAGAAAATGGATAATCATCAAGGAAATTGCAGTAAAAGCCACACGCGTCATAAACTGCAGTAAGTAGCCGTTACAGGAACTGACCAGGCATAACTTAACCGTTGGGTAATTTTTCTGAGATTAAGGTTATCTCCTCATTTTCGTCCTGACACACTGAAAATAAGGAGATAAGGGGCAATTGTTAGGCTTGGAAATCTGCAGACCTCTCTGATCAGTATCTCATCTTAACCTGACTATCAGGCAATCAGGACGTCAGGCTATCAGGACACATGAAGATAGGCGCCAGGCCATGGAGAGGACAACGGTCAAAATATCAGGACGATATCAAACCAGGAACTCATGTTATAAAAGGAATATACACGCAGCATTGAATGGGAAGATCTCGCAGTAAATGCAGCAATTAAGGGAATAATATTGTCAATTATTACGAGCAATTAAGGAGAATAATCCGCATTAATTCCAGCATCAGGCAGCCTTTCAGCTAGAGATTATATAAGGAAGATTTGGGAAACATTTGAGAGATCATCATCATCATCATCATCATCATCACAAGACAAGGCATACCTCTACGCATACAATACTTGGTGAAATACTACAAATATTGTCATCATTATACTTTTACTCTCCCAATTACATAGTGAAATCCTCTCCTGGCTTGGTGCCCGTGGTTTTTTCCCATTCAAGGGTTTTTCACGTACAAAATTCTTTGTCTTATTATTGTTATTTTTGTTATATTTACAACTTTATATTTGACCCTGACGACCTGACTAACAGACCATATAGACCTAGTTAACCCCATGCAAATCTACCCTGACCTGATTTCACCTTGCGCAAAATCCACACAAAACAATACCCATATCTACTTAAATCATCGGTGAAGGTAATGAAGTAATCATAATTACCCCTAGCGGTTACACTCATTGGTCCACACACATCGGTATGTATAAGGCCCAAAAGTTCACTAGCTCATGTCCCTTTACCAATAAAAGGATTACGAGTCATTTTGCCTAGGAGGCAAGATTCGCATATACCATAAGATTGGAAATCAAATGGTTTAATCACGTTAGTTGAAACTAATCTTTTAATGCGATTCTCATTGATATGACCTAATCGACAATGCCAAAATGTACGATTCATTTGTATCACTTGATTTGAGTTTCTTGGTTTGTATATTTTAGATGTCATTCTTTGGATTTGATGTCTCTAGAACATAAATGCCATTAATAGATGAACCTCGGCCTATGACCAAGTCATTTCTATAAATAGTACAACAATTGTTCTTAATGGCAAAATTAAAGCCCTCTATGTCTAACATAGCAACTGAAATAATGTTCTTAGATAGAGAAGGTACATAAAAACAATTATGCAAATACAACTCAAATCCATTCGCTAGAATAAGTACATAAGTACCCTTGGACGTGGCCGCTACCCTAGCTCCATTCCCAAGTCGGAGATCAACATCGCCTTTGCTCAGCTTTTCCACGTTTCTTAGCCCCTGTAAATGATTACAAAGGTGAGAACCGCAACCAGTATCTAGTACCCATGTTGTGGTGGAAGTGAAATTTACATCAATAACATAAATTTAGGAAGGGATTTTACCAAGTGTAATAACAAGTCCATCCCTTATATTTCCTAAATATATGGGGCAATTCCTTAACCAATGTCCCATGCCATGACAGTAATGGCATTCATCATCAACTTTGGCTCCTCTGGTAGTCCCACTAGCCATCTTGTTACCATAGTTGAATTTTCTCCCATTCTTTCCCTTCCTCTTGAACCATTTCCCTTTTGTTGCAAGATTTTGCTTGCTAGGACTCCCACTTACTTCGGCATCCCTTTCTTCCAAAGATAAGGATCTCATAGACATAGTGACATGGTCTACCTGAGACGCATTCACACAAGGCCTAGTTATAGTAGGAGGTATGGAGGAAGTGATAAAATTGAGGTTTCCATCAGAACCGATCCCAAAATGAAGCTCTCTAGTAGTATCGAGGTGGTTGTTGGTGCAAACTTCGTCAAATAAGTTGTGACATGACTCAATGGTTATTGGTGTTGTTGCTTGTGATGGATCTATTGTGATATATATCAACTACAAATATGGAGGTAAAGGAAATATTAACATTTGTCATTTTAATCAAACTTGTAAACATTTTTAGACAAGTTTTAACATTTATATAATGACCTTCACCCAACTAATATAAATGATTTCGAGATCCAAATTCATATTAATACGGGTACGGTGAGCCGAGTCATCCCTTATTAATATAACTCGGTGGATTAACCTCTTAATTGATTCTACTTCTAGAACTCTCGGTCGATAAAAATTACTCTAATTTTCATCTTTAGCCCGGAACACATGCGACTACGGTCACGAATACTTCCGTTGAGCTCAATCCAAATTTCGATGTAATAACATTTTATTACCCACTTACCTAACGTAACAAGGTTTGTATTACGGTTAAGCCGGATTAACTCCCTTATGAAATTGGGATTCATGGTTCTACTATTTGGTAAGGCTATTTCTCAATTATTATGTGAGAGGTCTTGTCAATTTATTATCTATCACGTTTTAAGTGAACTAAAGCGGTGAACTACGATAATTATAATTGACACGGTCGATGACTCGATTTGATATGCATGTTGTTGTTTATGGCGATTTGGCAATGCATGTAACATATTAAAAGAAATGCAAAGCAATAAATAAATAAAATTCCTAGTATGGCCTTCCTAAAATAGAATATCTAATAATCTATTACATATTCGGAAACCAACTCTTTTGGTCCCTTGAATCTTCAAGTGGTGCGCCTTCCAAGAACTCCGTCTTCGTCGGATCAGCTTTCCGAATGGCACCGTCTTTGAAGATGTCCCAGAATTACAAATAATAATAAAAATACAAAGCTATTCCTATTATACATTTGTAAAAATGGAAAAACTAATGAAATAAAAGTGATACGAGATCACATTAAATTACAACCAAATCAATATTCCCTTTCATTACGGGTAATATCGATTTAAACTAAGGCCATACTAAGAGAAAATTACATAATTCAAAATTATATAAATAAAAAATTTCAACAATTGAAATATGCAGCATTATAATATGTACCTATCATGCCAAATTATGTGCCAAATCGCCCTATTTAACTTATGTCGTACATATAACCCCGTTTTATGGAAATGCGTGATAATAACCTTTTAAAATCACTAATTAACACTTAAATCACATCTAAGCTCAATTTAATTATCCTAACACCTTTCAGGACTCAAAAATTAGTCATCACTCAATTTATGACAATAATTCAACTTGATTTAGTTTTTATGCTCATATTTGACCTTAAAATTATCATTTATATGAAATAAATCCAAATTAAATCATAATAATTTCAAAATTTGAATTTTAAATTTTTGAACATTCTGGAATATATACATGACACTCATAATGTCAAAAATCATGATTAAAATTTTCGAATTTATTTTAGAGAAAATATGGTTGCATTTTATCGGTTTTATCTCATAAAACAGCTAAAGTATCCAAAAATTAATCTAATAAATTTTACAACCTTAGATCTGATTAGTGGGATATTTATGCAACCTAAAATAATTTTCTTATGTCATGCAATACGTTTTAGCTATTTATGCTAAAATAGTCACTATTTATGCCATTTTTACTCTAAAAATTCATAAATCATGCTAAATGAGATCATTTAATCTCGAAATTTACATACAATTTGTAAATTATGCATGTGACAAGATATTAAAATCTCATGGCCTAATTCGAAATTTAACTATTTTTAACCATTTTACCTCTTTTAATCCATTTTTATCTCATAAAAATCATAAATCATGCAATATTAATCCAATTAATACGAGATTTTACACACAACTTGTAAAATATGCATGTGAGGTCATATAAAATTTCCAAGGTCATATACTTAGTTTAACTATTTTTAGCATTTTAATTCCCATTTTAATCATAAAAATGTAATAAAATGACAAAAAATTATTAAAATGAGCAATTAATTTCCATAAATCATGAAAATGACCTAAAAATATTTTAGGACCAGAATATATAACATGCAATAATTTTCGTGGTTTTATCTTTATAAAACTCAAATTTTTAGTTTTATATGTTAACATTTTAAGTCGGAAAAACAATAACCGATTATGCATGCAACATCCTTATGCTCTGATACCACTTGTTAGGTTCATATACCTATTAGTAGACTCCTCTAATAGTGAACTAATTAACTTGTTAATTATTTATTCTTTAGATCTAGTGCATGCATAACAAAATAAGAGATTTATAAGAAAATGTCCCTTACATTGATGGTTGGTTGGAAAATATGGGCACAAGTAAGGTCACCTTCCTTCACTTGTTCTTGAGCTTAATATGATGGATGATCCTCCTAAGACTCCAAGTATAGAAGACTCCAATAAGTTGCACCCAAGATTAATCCCAAAAATTCCTACTAATATTAACTAGATATGTAGTAGAAATGTTACCTTAATATTACTAATATTTCTAGTATTACTACCTCTAGTAATAGTCGGAGAGTATTAGTATTTGAGAGAGTTTTTAGCAATTTGCATGTGATGGAAATACAAGTGAAAGCAAGTAAGTAGCAAGAGAGAAAAATGAGCAACAAATCCCCTTATTAAAGGGCCAAAACCGGTTGCTCTTTATGCATGGGGAGGAATATTTTTCTCTTATTTTACTTATAGCTATAGTGTTGGTAGGATATTATAAGATGTAGTATGATTAAAGCTTGTGTGATGTGTCATTATCGCACTCTAATCAAAATAAACAAAAGACAAAAGGAGCATCTTTTGCTCTCTCTTTTGGCCGGAATTATGGAGCCATTTTGGTCCATTTTTGCCTTTTGTCATTTGTCCCACAAATGCTTATAAGTCATATGTTTAACTATCTTACATAATTAATTATTAATGTAATCATTTAACACTTAAATATTACAATTAATAATATAATATACACTCCACTTTTTGAGTAGTATACTACCATTATATCAACATATAATGGGTCATATAATTGCTAGTTAGTTAAAATTACAACTCCTTGTAACTTTAAATAACTAATTACCTCTACCTCAAAACTTATATAAAACCTCAACTAATTTAGTAATTTAACACTTAATTACTAAATTAAATCTTATTTAATTACATTACAATAAGACGTAAAATCGCACTCCCATAATTAAGGAATTAATCAATCTGTATCGCATACAATTAATTAAACATTTATTTGGGCCTCATCCTATAGGTGTGACCTAAAGGGATCAACTGACCACCACCGTCATACGATAGTAATGTCAAACTCTAGTCAGCCAATCATTACCGATTAATGACGATCAGTTGACTATATAAAGAATCATCCCTCACGTATTCTTAGTATGAGATTATGATATTTAAATCATGTGATCGCACTATTGTTGAGGACACATTTTCCAACAAAGTCGCCTTCTACTTGGAAGGTCTTGTGGACGGATGGTGGTATAAAGAAAGGGACGCAATGAGAGACTTCTTTGAGGAGAGAGGCGAGGCCGCCATCTCTTGGACCGACTTCAAGGTGTGAATTAGAAATGAATTCATCCCCAAGAATGTGAGATGCAAACTCCGGGCAGAGTTCGACCGCTTTGTTATGACTGATGCTATGACGTTTCAAGATTACTACATCCATTTCAACGAGCTAGCTACTTATGTGGAAGACCTCCACCTTCACCAATCACACTTGGCTCTCAAATATGAGGAAGGATTGACCGTCAAAATCCTAGAGAAACTCCCACCTGGAGAAGTGTCAAGTGTGAAGGAGATATTTGCTAGGGCCGGAAACACGGAGAGGATACTCGACATGACAAAAGATGCTAAGGAGAGGTCCGGGGAGGAAAGAAAGCCCGAAAGTGAAGGTGGAGGATATCAACCCAAGAAGTCTAACTTCAATCAGGCTTGGTCCTACTCGGGAGGAGCACCAACAAGTGGCTATAGAAGATCGGGTGGCTACGGAGGTAGAGCCGCGAGTGAAGGAGGAGGATTACGGTGCTAAAACTGTGGTGTCCTCGGCCACAAGAAAGTGGAGTGTACTAGCAACCCAAAAGGGCCCAACCGGAGGTTCGGGCAAAGGAACTCCTACTCCACTCCTTCTCAAAGCGGGACCAACAACTGGAATTCGGGGGCATGAAGCAACCCGAGGAATGCTAACTCCAATTTCAAAGGTGGCAACAACCGGGGAAATTTCAACCGGGGAGCTCCATCTAGAGCAACAACCTTCGTGGGAGGAAATGCTTCGGGAGTACCCCAACCCAATCGGCAAGCACGGTACAAGGTGAACTGAATTCTAGTGGCAAACTCTTTGCCATGGATAAGAAGAGCGCCGAAGAGGATGCCCACGTTGTCTCCGGTACATTCCTTATCAATTCTCATCCTTGTTTCGTTTTATTTGGCTCGAGGGCCACTCATTCTTTTGTGTCTAAGAGTCATGTGTTAACCCTAGGTTTGGGGGAGAGAGAACTAGCCAATGACGATGTGTCCTTACCTTCGGGAGAGTCCATAATATGTTCAAAAGTGTATAAAGAGGTGTCGGTCATAGTACATGAAACCAACTTTGCGATAAATCTCTTTTAATTTCCTTTAGAGGGATTTTAAGTAATCTTAGGGATGGATTGGCTAAGTAGACAGACAGCCAATATAGATTGCTAACAAAAGAAAATCACTTTGAGAGTACCCAAAGGTTAGGGTATCATACAAAGGTTACTTAGTCAAACCAAAAGTGAAACTAGTTTCGGTGTTAATCTTGAAGACATGTTTGAAGAAGGGTTGTCCTATGCTCTTGTGTCATGTATGGGACACTATTATGGAAGGACCACAATCTCAAGAGATACTGGTAGTGAGAGACTTTGAGGATGTGTTTCCGGAGGAGTTAACCTGATTACCTCCTCCAAGAGAAGTAGAATTCGGAGTGAACTTGAAACCGGGTGCGGGACCCATCTCTAAGGCCCCGTACCGGATGGGTCCAAAAGAGTTTGAGGAATTGAAGAAGCAACTTTGGGAATTGGCGGATAAGGGTTATATTAGACCGAGTGTTTCACCATGGGGTACACCGGTTCTATTTGTAAAGAATAAGGACGAGACCTTGAGACTATGCATCGATTATAGGGAGTTGAATAATGTCACCATCAAGAACAAGTACCCTCTGCCAAGGATCGCTGATTTGTTTGACCAACTTAGTGAATCCGGAGTATTTTCAATGATTAATCTATGATCGGGCTATCATTAATCGAAGATCAAGGATGAGGATATCCCAAAGACCGCATTTAGATCAAGGTACGAGCATTATGAGTTCATGGTAATGCCATTTGGGTTAACAAATGCACCGGCCGCTTTCATGGATCTCATGAATAGGGTGTTTAGTCCGTACTTGGACAAATTCGTGGTGGTATTCATAGACGATATCTTGATTTACTCCAAGACCAAGGAAGAGCATGAGGAGCACTTAAAAGTCGCTTTGTAAACCTTGAGGGAGCACCAACTCTCTGCAAAGCTTAGTAAGTGTGATTTTTGGTTGGAGAAGGTGGCTTTCCTAGGTCATGTAATATCATGGGAAGGAGTTGTCGTGGATCCTACCAAGATTGAGGTCGTGTCTAAGTGGGTGGCACCCAAGAATGTCGTGGAAATTCGAAGCTTCCTAGCCCTAGCCGAGTATTATTGCCGATTCGTGAAAGACTTATCAAAGATTGCTAGACCCTTGACATCATTGATCCGAAAAGAGATCTGTTTCAAGTTGGACGGGAGTTGTGAGACGGCATGCTTGACCCTAAAGGAGCGCCTAACCACGGCCCCGGTGTTAACCTTGCCGGAAGAGAGTGAGAATTTTTAAGTATACACCGATGCTTCAAAGAATTGTTTGGGATGTTTGCTTATGTAAAATGGTAGAGTCATTGCCTATGCATCGCGGCAATTAAAGACCTATGAGGAGAACTACCCAACCCATGACCTAGAATTGGAAGTCGTTGTCTTTGCCTTGAAAATTTGGAGGCACTACTTGTATGGAGCAACCTTTAAGGTATTTTCGGACCACATAAGCTTGAAGTATATCTACACCCAAAAGGAGTTGAACATGAGGCAAAGGAGATGGATTGAACTCATTGAGGATTATGACATGGAGATAATCTATCATGACGGGAAAGCTAATGTGGTGGCCGATGCCTTAAGTAGGAAGTCTGTGCACTCCTTGTGTACCGCCTTGTCCATGTTAAGATTGAAGGAAGAAGTACAGCGAATGGGTATCCATGTGATATGCAAGGGAGAAACCATGGGAGACTTGACTTTAGAACCCGAGTTGTACGACGAAACCGGGAGAAACAAACAAGTGATGTGAAGATCCAAGAGTGGAAAAGAGTGCTAGAAAGGGGAGAGCCCTCAAGATTTGGGTTGCCTGAGGATGAAAGCCTTGGATTCAAGGGGAGATGGTGTATACCAAGTGATGAGGACGTTAAGAAAAAGATAATGAATGAAGCTCATAACACGCCTTATTCGGTGCACCCGGGTGGCGATAAGTTGTACAAGGTGTTGGGTTCATATACCCCTATTAGACTCTTCTAATGGTGATTTAATTAACTTGTTAATATAAACATTGCGGATCTAGTTCATGCATAACTAAAGTAGAGATAAAAGAAGAAAACAATGTTCCTTACATTGTTGATGGTTCGAAATTTTGGGCACAAATAAGGACACCTTCCTTATTTGTTCTTGAGGTTAAATGTAATGGATGATCCTCCAAAAATCTCAAGTGTAGAGATTCTCCTCTTGTTGCACCCAACACAATAACCCTTAAAACTAATATACTAATTAACTAGATTAATATATTAGATATCCTTAATAATTCTAATTATATTGGTATTACTACACTAGTAATAATATATTTTAATATTAGATTTTGTTGAACAATTTTTATGAGATCTCAAAAACTATTTTAGAGAGAATAAGAGAGGTTATATAAACCAAAACCCTAAAAATTGTAAGAATGAATAATAAGAGCAAAAGAGGCTCTCTTTTGTGCTTGGGAGGCCGGGTTAGAGGAGGTAGAAATGGCCAATGCATGGCCTTGGTCTTGTCCATAAATGTAGGGTTAAGGCTAGTTAGAGTAGGCAATCATGATGTCTATTTTATCATTAAAATAAAACATCCACTAACTCCTTATACCCTCTATTTTACGGCCTCTTTAGATAAAATGGACTGCATTTTATGTTTGTATTTTGTCAAATGTAAATAGGTAGGTCATGTGTCACACACCATGCCCATATGTATTTTAATGCATATTTAACCCCTTAAATATCATTTTACAACAAATAAATTGCTTGTGACAATTTAACTAGTAATACATGATTACAAGTATTTAAAATGGGTCATATAAATATAATTCACAACATTTTGCAATTATAAATAATCAATCATTCTTAATTTAATTATTTCACAAAAAATAATTAATTTTACTAATAAAATCTTTTAATTACTAAAATAAATCTTATTTAATCAAATTACAATAAGATACAAATATTCTCACTCACAAATGAATTGTTCAAATTTAAGGAATTGATTAACTTGTATCGATATACAATTAATCAACTTATCTATTAAGAGAATTGTCCTATAGGTGTGTCCTTAAGGGATCAACTGATCACCATCGTCAAACGACAGTAATGTCAAACTCGTAGTTAGCCAATCATTACCGATTAATGTTGATCAGTTGACTATATAACTGAATCATCCCTTACGTATTCTTATTATGAGATTTAATTATGATGTTTAATCATGTGATCGCACTATTGTTGAGGACACTTACTCCAACACAAGGATCTTAAGAAGACCTTTTTGTGGTCAAATATGAAGAGGGAAGTGGTGGAATTTGTGGCAAGATGCTTGACTTGCCAAAGAGTGAAGGGGGAACAGAAGAGACCACAAGGGAAAGTACAACCTTTAGATGTGCTGGAATGGAAGTGGGAGTCGATATCCATGGATTTCATAGTCGGACTACCAAGAACTTAAAAGGGGAACAACATGATTTGAGTAATTGTAGATAGGCTAACCAAATCGGCTCATTTTATTGCAATGAAGGACACTTGGAGCAAGATAGAGTTGACAAATGCCTATTTCAAATATGTGGTCAAACTTCATGGATTCCCAAAGGATATTGTGTGAGACTGAGATTCGCGATTCATTTCATGGTTTTGGCAAGAACTTCAAAGCTCCTTGGGCAGTCAATCGAAGATGAGTACGACCTTCCACCCGGCAATGGATAGACAAATGGAAAGGACCATCCAAACGTGAAGATATGATACATTTGATTGAATTCTCATATAACAATAGCTACCATGCTAGGATTGGAATGGCACCGTTTGAAGCTTCATACGGAAGAAAACGCCGAAGTCCGATTTGTTGGGATTATAGCACTGAAGCTGTCTTGTTGGGACCTCAAATGATCCAAGACATGATCGACCAAGTACATGTAATTCGAGACAAGATAAGGGCGGCACAAGATAGGTAAAAGAGTTATGCCGACTTGAGGAGAAGTGACATTGAATTTACGGTAGGAGACAAGGTACTACTCAAAGTTTCACCCATGAGGGGAGTTATAAGATTTGGAAAGAGAGGCAAGTTGAGCCAAAAGTTCATTGGTCGAACTAGATGATGCCTTAACATATGTGGAAACGCCCAAGAAAATCCTAGACCGGAAGGTTAGGAAGACAAGACATGGCAAAACGGTATTAGCGAAGGTGTTGTGGTCCAACCATCTTGTAGAAGAGGCTACTTAGGAAGCCAAGGAAACCATGAAAGAGCGATACTCTCACCTTTTTGCGCAGGTATGAGTTTTGTTATGAGGTCGTAACCGTGTTTCTAGAGGGGTAGGGCGTATTACGCAAGTACAAGTAGCACGAGTTTTCTTAATTATTTTGCTTAGTCGGTCAAAACCTGACCTTGTAGTAGCTTTTATTTGGTCATAGCGCGTTAGCTTCATGATACCCGACTCACCGCCTTTCACATTGAGACTTTCATGGGATGTAGAATTTTGGGTTTTATAGTGTCGGGTGTGAATTCGGGATGAAGTTCTTTTTAGGGGGGAAGATTGTAATACCTCGCATTTATCAAGACTTAGACTTGACCGAGTAGACGATCCACTCAGCCGAGTGTAGGACCAAGAACACTTTGACACTAGGCTATAAGCATGGAAAAGTGGTCACTCGACCGAGTGACCATCCATTCGATCGAGTGGTGCCCCCACTCGATCGAGTGGACCGCCCACTCGATCGAGTGTCGATCGAGTTTAGCTTATACGGGAAGTTTGTTGGTGAGATGTCGCTTTGGTGGCTTATCTTTTCAGATTTCCACCTAAAATGCTTCCCAAACCTTATCCTCACTACTACATACTAAATCTCTTAAGGGATCACAAAGGGATACTTTGTATATAAATCAACTAATTAACGTAAATCGGTAACGGTTGGATTGCTAGAAGTTTGACGTTACTGTCATATGATGGCGGTATTCAGTTGGTCCCCATCGGTCAAACCTATAGGATGATTCTAGGAGATGTGATTATATACTGATATAATTATATTGATGCCTAAATGACTAAATGTTAGTCATGGAAATAATAAGAATGCTTATTTAATACGATTAAATGATTATTAGGAGAAATGAATTAAATGTTAACTCTAAATAAATAAATAAATATAAATGTTATATTTATAAGTATTATGTATTTATGAATATATGATATTTATAAATAATATAATTTTTAATATGTGATATTAAAATTAATTGATTATTCGATAATTAATTATATTCTCCTAAAATATTTATTAATATGTTAAATTATAATATTGGACTAGTCTCGGAAAAACGTTTCCCGACTTGACTGAAATAAATTGAACCAATTGGTTCATGTATGTGGTTATTTTTCGGTTTTGTGAAACAATTTTTCACACTTATCCATTCATTATTATTTAAAGTTAAAATATATAAATATATATTATGGATAACCATAACATAGACCAACATATAAAAAGACACAAAAATCAGTTTTTGCATGGATGTGTGCCGTAAGATTTGAGAGAAGAAGAAGAAAATGTTCTTGTTCATTTTCTCTTAAAATTACGTATTATTCCCATAGTTATATTTTATATTAATTGTAATATAATATATACAATCGATCTAGCAACGAGCAAGGCATATCGAAGATCATCTTGGGTGCAATCGGTTGGAGGATTTCTACATTGAAATCTGATTGAATTAGGTTGTTCTTAGGCCTTTATAACGAAGATATAAAGGTTATTTCTGCACTTTTTATGTCCATTTAATTACGTATATTGCATTTATATTAAAGTATATTTTGATATAATCCTAAAGTTGATATTAATATGATTAATATTATAGCGGAATATACGATATTTCCTACAAGTGGTATTAGAGCAAGGTCTCAAAATTATTTTAATATGAATGTTGTCATACACGGTTTTTATATATGATATTAAATTGTATTTTGACATTGATTAAATCGCATTTTTTTCTCCTACACATGTCACGGCCTGTTTTTATTTTATTATGTTGATTTATGTGTCAAATTGACATAGTTAAAATGATTTAATTGTTGAAATAATATGAATTAAATCAACATCAGTTGTTCAGTGTCTTGATTTTATTTCATGTTATTCATTTTGTTTTTTATTATTGTTAAAGAATGACAAATTGAATAAGTTGATAATTGATTTTAATAAAGATTAGAATCAACGTGATATAAATTGGTTTTTATGCGATAAAAATCCTCTCGGAAATTTTGATTATTACATTTCTTCTATGATAATATATGTATTAATGCAATCTGAATGATTTTATTTATTATATGATAATGAATAACAAATTTATATTATTTTTGGCAGTTTTTTTTTCCTTTTTTACGGCTGCCATTTTTTTCCCCCCCCCCCCCCCCCCCCACCCCCCCCCCCCCCCCCCCCCGCTGCAACTTTTTTTTGTACTCTGCCGTTTTTTTTACTCAACCATTTTTTTTGGCCGAATTTAATTTTTTTTCGACTAAATAAAAAAAATGCAATTTCATTTATATCGTAATAGGTTTATGATATTTATATTGTCGATACCTTATTATTTTAAAATGTTTAGAATAATGGTGAATTAATTCATTGTATACGATATTTTGAATTAATTATGGATTATAGTATATGTATGACATATACGATTAGATTTGTGAGAATTTGCGGAAATTTCTCACATATTCTAATTTGTGTAAAAGGTGGTTTGGATAAATATTTTGCATTACGAATGTTTCAAATTTATATTGTTGATGATTGCATTATTTTTTCGATGAATGGTTTAATATTTTCAAGCATTGTAATATTATGCAATCTAGTGTGGCCTTATTTTTTATTACTTTTTCGTAATGATGGAAAAGTAATCTGTAATGTAAATAATGAGATCTCGTATCTCCTTTTTCAATTTTATATTTCAGTATATTTTTTTTAGAATGTAAATAGGATTTACGGACATGTAATGTAATTTATTTTAAAAGAAGGAGGAAATTTGAAGCCGTTCATCCCACTACATTGATGCATCACAAGAATGGAGATTCCACCAAGCTTCTCGGGTCCAATACGATTAGATTCCAAAGTTGTATATTCTAGATAGATAAGCCACACTAGAATTTTTGATGTTTATTTTTCGGTTTCATCGCTTGTTAGTTCATCGTATGTTTGAATGCTTGCATGTTATCATATTCCGCCTAACCAAACAACCTAAATGCATGAAAATGGACCATATAGTTTATGTTGTTATTTTCATCGACATATGATGTCAACAGAGCCGTCATTTATTCCTATTCACTTAAATATTTTGTTCACTTAAATGAATTTAAAACAAATGATGGGATCTCTCTCTTAATTAAATTGAGATTAGTCTTTCTAGATCGATCGACTATGAATCCCTTGTTCGTCGGTGGGCATATAGGACATATTACTCTCAATATGGACCCCTTATACCTTGGGTAAGTAGTGCGTATTGATTTAGTTGCACTCAACATCGTAATTTAAAAAATGTTTTGGATTATGATGGACTGTGAGATAAATTTGAGAAATTTATCGACCGAGAGTTCTAACGTAGAATTAGCCAAGTGGTTGGCTTACCAATTTAGAGAAATTGGGTCTTGGAATCATTTATTTAATCCTATGAGGGAGGTCGATTATATAAATGCTTAAGTTATTGTTAAAACTGTTTACATTGACTTTATTTTTCGATGTTTTATTTACTTTCATCTTTATCGTATTGTAGATTTTCTTAAACTGTTGTCAATATGAATGACCGTGACGTTAATGCTGGCCCTTCTGCCACACTCACCCGTGAATCATGGCTCCGATCATTTATGGACCACATTAATCAGTCCACTCGACTGAAGAATTATGGGAGCAACTTTGCCGATTGGGAGGCAGCATTACGGAATGCTGCCGTCGCCGATAGCAAGCTCAAGTATGTAATTGAGCCAATGACAGCTGAACCCGCCGCGAGGACTGGGGCCAAGCGAACTGCATATGATGATTTCGCTCGTGAAGCATGTGCGATTAAAAATGTTTTGATTTATGCAATGGAATCCAATTTGCAACGCCGCTTCATTACTCAAGGTGCGAATAAGATTTTCACCACCCTTACTAACGAATTTTCGCAAGCTCCGAGGATCGTTAAGTATGACTGTGTTGTTCACTTCTTTGAGGCGAAACTCCAAAGGGGCCAATTGGTTAGCCCTCACATTCTCAATATGATTGAGAATGTTGAGAAATTGGAGACATTACAGTGTAAGTTCAATGAGGATATCATCATTGACCGCATCCTCCACTCTCTACATGATGGATTTACCCAATTCAGGGTGAACTACTATATGAATGACATGAAGAAAAGTCTTCATGAGCTCCATTCTCTGCTCGTGCAAGCAGAGAAGGATCTTAATTTGAGTGGGAGCAACAAGCGGGATGTCCTTATGATCAAGTCCAAGGGGAAGGGTAAGGCTTCGGCTGACTTAAGTGTTAAGAAGCCATTCTTCAAAAAGTCGGGTCAGTCAAAGACTAAAAGTGGGCCTGGTGAGACTAGCGGCTCAAAGACCAAGGCTAAGAGTAAGGGGAACGATATATAGTGCCACCATTGTCTAAAGTTTGGCCATTGGAGGAGGAACTGCCCCAAGTACCTTGAGGATATTAAAGCTAGTCATGTGACGCCCACGGGTATATCTTCTTTTATTCACATGATTGAAATAAATCACGCTAGTTACGCGACTTGGGTATTTCATATTAGTTGTAGTTCTCATTTGTGTATTCATTTGCAGGGCCTAAGGGACGTGCGACGTCTAACTGAGGGCGAGATAGACCTGCGAGTTGGGAATGGAGCAAGAGTTGCCGTTGTTTCTATTGGAACTTATGTACTTAGACTCCCTAGTGGATTTGAGTTGTATTTAAATAATTGTTATTTCGTTCCTTCGTTATCTAAAAACATTGTGTCAGTATCCATGTTAGACATGGAAGGATTTGATTTTAATATTAAGAACAACTGTTGTACTATCTCATTAAATAATATGATTTATGGTAAAACAGTTTCCATAAATGGCATTTATGTTTTAGATTAAACGACTGATATTTATCATGTGAATAATAAAAGGCTTAAGGTAGGTGACAAAGATCAGACTTATCTATGGCATTGCCGAATGGCACACCTAAATGAGAAACGCGTAAAGAAACTTATTAAGAATGGGACGATTTCAACATTTAATTATGAATCATTTGGTACGTGTGAATCATGTCTCATCGGAAAGATGACTCGTATTTCCTTTAAAGGTATTGAAATGCGAGCTAGTGACCTTCTAGGGCTCATACATACTGATGTGTGTGGTCCTATGTCTGTCACAGCTAGAGACGGCTATAGATACTTTATCACTTTTACGGACGATTTGAGTAGATACGGGTATGTCTACTTAATGAAACATAAGAGTGAATCCTTCGAAAAGTTCAAGGAATTCCAAAACAAGGTTGAGAACCAATTGGATAGGAAGATAAAAGCACTTTGATCAGATCGTGGTGGCGAATACCTTTCGACTGAATTTGATCAACACCTAAAAGACTGTGGTATTGTATCACAGTTAACTCCACCTGGAACACCGCAATTGAATGGTGTGTCCGAACGGAGAAATCGAACTTTATTAGATATGGTTCGATCGATGATGAGTCACACCGTTGTACCGGATTCATTATGGGGATTTGCTCTTCAATCAGCCGCTCTAATACTAAACTGAAGTCCGACTAAAGCTACAGACAAGACCCCATATGAGATATGGAAAGGAAAGGTTCCTGACTTGTCCTTTATTCGGGTTTGGGGCTGTGAAGCTTATGTCAACTGGAGACACGAAGACAAGCTAGGCCGCTATCGGTCAAAACTTACTTTGTAGGTTATCCGAAAGGATTTTTTGGTCACTACTTTTATTCACCTACCGAACACCGAGTTTTTATTGCGGCTAGTGCGAAGTTATTGGAGAAAGAGTTTCTCTCGAATAAACAATGTAGTAGGTCTTTTGATTTATCAGAAGTTCAAGAACAAATAACCGAGCAAGTAATGGAGGAAGATGTTCCTTCCACTTTTACTGCAGTTTCTATTCCTCAAGAGCCTAGGAGGACGGGTAGACTCTCTTACCCTCCAGACCGATACATTGGTATGGTCGAGGAGACAGGTAGAGAAGACATATTACTCTTGGAGGGTGATGAACCCGCTACCTACAAAAGTGCTATGACCTGTTCTGACTCAAAGCTATGGCTTGAAGCCATGCAGTCCGAGATAGATTCCATGTAAGAAAATGATGTATGGGATTTGGTTGATTTGCCTGATAAGGTAAAAACCTCTTCAATGCAAGTGGCTTTATAAGATAAAGCGTTCAGTAGATGGACAACCCGATACCTATAAAGCGCGACTTGTTGCCAAAGGTTTCACTCAGGTGCAAGGGTTGCCCTATGATAAGATTTTTGCACCTGTCGTTATGCTTAGATCTATCCGGATTATCTTAGCAAATGGTGCATTTCATAACTATGAGATATGGCAGATGGATGTGAAAACCGCTTTCTAAAACGGTTATTTGGAGGAGGATTTGTATATGATACAACTCGAAGGTTTCACCGATCCTAAAAATCCTAAGAAAGTTTGCAAGCTTAAGCGTTCCATTTATGGACTTAAGCAAGCTTCGAGGAGTTGGAATCATCGCTTTGAGCAGGTGATAAAAGAGAATGGTTTCTAACGTAGTATCGAGGAACCATGCTTATACATCAAGTCAAGTGGGAGGAAAATCGTGTTCCTTATTTTGTATGTAGATGACATACTTTTGATTGGAAGCAACATCGACATGCTCTCTTTGGTTAAAGTATGGTTACATAACCATTTCCGGATAAAAGATCTGGGTGTGGCACAAAGGATTCTAGGCATCCGAATCTATAGAGATAGGTCTAAAAGGATGTTAGCATTAAGTCAGGAGTCTTATATTGATAATATTCTTGAGAGGTTCAGCATGACAAACTCCAAGAAGGGGTATCGTCCGATGGTTCATGGGGTGAATTTGAGTAAAACTCAGTCACCTAAAACACCGGAAGAAAAAGAGCGCATGAGTCGTATTCCTTATGCATCAGCAGTAGGATCGATCATATAAGATATGATGTGCACACGTCCAGATGTGGCATATGCACTTAGTATGACGAGTCGATACCAGCGTACTCCAGGTGAGAGTCACTGGATAGCCGTAAAGAACATTCTTAAGTACTTACGAAGGACTAAAGATTGGGTCTTGGTATACGGAGGAAACACCGAGCTTTGTGCTAAGGGTTACACATATGCTAGTTTCCAAACAGATCGGGATGATTCGAAGTCCCAATAAGGACCCGTCTTTACTCTAAATGGTGCAGCGGTCAGTTGGAAGAGTTCCAAACAATCAGTGATAGCAGATTTTACAACCGAATCCGAGTACATTGCAGCCTCTGAAGCTGCAAAGGAAGCTATATGGATCGACAATTCTTACAGGGACTAAAGGTAGTTCCTAGTTCGAATGAAGCAATCACCCTTTATTGTGATAATAATGGTGCCATTTTCCAGGCTAAGGAGCCTAAGTCTAGTAACAAATCTAGACACGTACTCAAGAAGTCTCACATGATACGGGATTATGTGGAGCAAAAGGAGATAGCGCTATGCAAGATAGGGACGGATGACAACATTGCGGATCCTCTCACGAAAGCATTACCGCATAGTAAGCATGAAGGGCACATAATCTCTATGGGGATAAAACGTGTTCCTGATTTGTATTAGTTAGTTATGGATTGGATAATGTATCTCTTTCATATATTAATAAAATTCATCGAATTTATATTTGGTTTTTCATGTGGATTGTATGACAATATTGAATAACACAAAATGAACTGAAATACATTATATTTGTTTTGTCCGATAATCACCAATTGAGCTGATAACTCAGGTGGTTATATTGTGGATTGATTGACGGTAGGTTCAATTAGCCATAAGGTCAAAGGTTGACTGATCAATCACATATGCGAGCTATATGATACCTCGTAGGACATGTTGACCTCTAAATGGAGTCCTAAATGTATAGAAATTTGTAGCCTGGTCATGGATAGGACGTCCATCGTGTTCCTAGAGTCGATTCTTTTGACTATCGATTGTCTCTTGAGATAAGGGCAGTTTTTGGGTGACTTTGGTTTCTGTCTCATGGTCATACCGTAACAGGGGCCTAACTAGACTTTTTCTGGGTCATTTCATACTGTGCTTTCATCTGCAAGATTCGAGTTAATGAAAATATCCAGCCTTTATCAAAATTTTTTTCTCAGGGCCACTAGAGGAGTAGTGACTGAAATGCATGGCCATGCTCGAATGCTATCTATGGTAGATATATTCGTATATCAGTATTGTTACTCTCTAGTCAGGGAAACCACTTTTTGATATGATCGCTTGTGAGATACGACCTTGTGAAGTACGACTTTGCAAATTGTCTTACATTGACTGGGACAATTTATGGATATGAAAATCGGTAATCGCACAAACACTTGTAGGACAAGTGGGAGATTGTTGGAGCATGTGTCCTCTACAGTTAGTGTGACTACATACTAAATCTGTTAAGGGATCACAAAGGGATACTTTGTATATAAATCAACTAATTAACGTAAATCAGTAACGGTTGGCTTGCTAGAAGTTTGACGTTACTGTCATACGATGGTGGTAATCAGTTGGTCCCTATCGGTCACACCTATAGGATGGTTCTAAGAGATGTGATTATATACTAATATAATTACATTGATGCCTAAATGACTAAATGTTAGTCATGGAAATAATAAGAATACTTATTTAATACGATTAAATGATTATTAGGAGAAATGAATTAAATGTTAATTCTAAATAAATAAATAAATATAAATGTTATATTTATAAGTAGTATGTATTTATGAATATATGATATTTATAAATAATATAAGTTTTAATATGTGATATTAAAATTAATTGATTATACGATAATTAATTATATTCTCCTAAAATATTTATATATATGTTAAATTATAATATTGGACTAGTCTCGGAAAAACGTTTCCCGACTTGACTGAAATAAATCGAACCACATGGTTCATGTATGTGGTTATTTTTCGGTTTTGTGAAACAATTTTTCACACTTATCCATTCATTATTATTTAAAGTTAAAATATATAAATATATATTATGGATAACCATAACTTAGACCAACATATAAAAAGACACAAAAATCAGTTTTTGCATGGATGTGTGCCGTAACATTTGAGAGAAGAAGAAGAAAATGTTCTTGTTCATTTTCTCTTAAAATTACATATTATTTCCATATTTATATTTTATATTAATTGTAATATAATATATACAATCGATCTAGCAACGAGCAAGGCATATCGAAGATCATCTTGGGTGCAATCGGTTGGAGGATTTCTACATTGAAATCTGATTGAATTAGGTTGTTCTTAGGCCTTTATAACGAAGATATAAAGGTTATTTCTACACTTTTTATGTCGATTTAATTACGTATATTGCATTTATATTAAAGTATATTTTGATATAATCCTAAAGTTGATATTAATATGATTAATATTATAGCAGAATATACGATATTTCTTACACTAGTAACAGTAGCTTGGGGAATGCCCCAACAACTGTCCCTTTACCGCCACTGACTACCGCGCATATTGCTTCTTTGTTTCAGCTGCTTTCAAGTTTTAATATGAATAAATCTAATTCTGCTTACTCGTTGTGTTTTCCTGAATGCAATTCTATTTACGATGATAATGAGGATGATCCTGACCCAGACTCAATCGAATTACCTCCCTATATAATCAAAGCGATACTAGAAGAGGGGAAGGGGCACCAGTTATATAAAACACTAAACCTATAATTGTAGAAACGGAATTAGAACCCCAAGAACTTAGGATAGGGACGACCCTAGACCCAACCGAAAGGGCAAATTTCATCGACCTTCACACGAGTTCAAAGACGTCTTCGCTTGGTCTTACAAGGACATGCCAGGGATCGACAGGGACATTTCAGAACACCGCATTCCAATCAAACCAGGTTTCAAACCTGTAAAACAGAAGCTTCGTCGGATGAGGACAGAATAGGCTCTTAAGATTAAAGAAGAAGTCGATAAACAATTCAAAGCTGGATTCATCAAAGTTTCCGAGTATTCAGACTGGGTGGCTAACATAATCCCCGTACCCAAAAAGGATGGGCGAATCCGGGTTTGTGTTG
The DNA here is from genome assembly GCF_048544455.1 of Silene latifolia. NCBI lineage: Eukaryota > Viridiplantae > Streptophyta > Magnoliopsida > Caryophyllales > Caryophyllaceae > Silene > Silene latifolia. Next base: position 90,440,851 of record NC_133528.1, read on the forward strand.
ATTTCAGAGACTTGAATAAGGCAAGTCCTAAAGACGATTTCCCTCTACCACACATCGACATATTGGTTGACAATACGTCATATCATGCGCTGTTATCCTTCATGGACGGGTATGCAGGGTATAACCAAATCAAAATGGTCAGAGAGTATATGCACAAACAGCCTTCGTCACTCTGTGGGGCACATACTGTTATACTGTTATGCCATTTGGGCTAATCAATCCTCATGTTTCCTTAGCTTCTCACATTCCTCAAGAGTACTAGCTTTCCTCCATTGCAGATATGAATCTAATATCCATAATGAGCCAAACGGGGACGGGTATGAACCACATATTCCTCTAGGCCCAACGAATAGCACACTGCCGATAATATTCTGCAGTATGTGCCAAGGCAGTTTGAGGGACAATGTCTAGCTTCGGGATTTTCTGTCTTAAGCCCACTTGCCTCATCAATCTCTCAGGAAAGGTATGAACCATGAATTCTAAGCCGGGAACGCGAATGGACCGCGTCGGATCCAAGGATGAAACTCCAGTCACTGACCTGAGATGCCACCATAGCATTATCCACCTGATCAGGGGCCCACTTTCGCTCTTCAGTTTATTTTCCCAATAATCGCATACTCGAGTGAAGTCCACCATATACAGCCTTGTTCTCATCGCAATCAATCGGGAATGATATCCTGCCATATCAATTGGGGGCTCAATCAATCGCAGTCTCTCCATTAGCCAAATCTGCAAAGAAAAGGAGACGGGAATCAGTCCCATATTAGGCAAAAAAAAAAATAGTAAAAACGGCCGAATAAGACAAAAGATGGGTTCTTACCTGTAAAATGATAAGACTCCCAAGATAGGATTTCTCACGGTTCGCCTTCCTATTATCCAAACCAAGGATGGTCTCCCCTAGAATCAAGCACGTTGGGCTCCTGCGCAGTTCCATTTGCTCAACTATGCCTAGAAATCGAGGGTCACCCCTCATCTCTTGATCCAATGCCCTCGTAGAATATAACAATGAAGAAGGCAGAATCCATGAGCTCGGCGCCTCACCACATAGGACATAGTAGGGTCCTTCGTATTTATAAATCGATTAACAAAGTCAAACATACGGACTGCTTTTGAGGTCACGAGACGGTCCACCTCAGCCTTGGTCAACCCGAGCAAGTCCCTAAATTTGTTTTTATACCCTTGAGAGCTAGGGGGTATAACTGAAACACCTTCTGCGTCCCATCCTCCAACGGCAGCAATTTCTTCAGGAAAAGGGCAAATGTCGCCTCCTGGAAAGGCAAATACATGGAAATTTGGGTCCCAATATTCAAGACATGCATCCAAAAAGGGCCTCACAACTTTCACTAGCTTCAAACTTATGATTGATCCCAATTGAAAGCACCCATGTCGTGTTTCTCCACATTCATAAATTCATTTGTCCACTCCTTCATGCGATTTTCAAAGGCATCCATGTTTTGTGGGAAATTTGGAAAAGTTTATAGGAGATTGTAAGTAATAGACGAAGACGAGAAAGAGAGAATTGTGAGAATAGAAGCACAACCGAGGTCTCTATTTATACTATTCGTTGTTTCCTAATTTCAGCTGAGGACGGACCGGCTGGGGAAATGACGCAGCAGATGCTGCGCCTCTTCGAAGCATCGCAGCTCCTGCTGCGCCTCTTCCCCAGGTCCTTTTCATCGTTTTGACGGCCGTGGATCTTTCCTAATTCCGTTTTAGTTCAAATGTCCTATTCTTATACGGATTTAACTTGGTAATTCTGAGTAATTGCCTAATTTGCGTTTCCTAATCGATACGGGTTCGCTTTTCGAGGCAAAATGAACATTTTCGCCATATACGCGCACTTACTCATTTTTATTTTCTTTTTCTTTTCGGGGAATCATTTCACTCCCTATTTTCAAAATATTCCTAATAAACTTAGTCATTTCTTTTAATTTCTTCTTTTAGGGAGCCCCCTCCCTACCGCCCGGTCGCGTCATTTTCGTCCATTTCCGGACGCTTTTTTTCATTTTCGTCCATTTTCGGACACTTTTTTTCACTTTTGTCCATTTTTGGAAACCTTTTCTATTTTTCGCGCTTATTTAGGCGGTTGTATTTAAGTTAATTCATTTCATTTTATGTTTTGTTATGTGATTTTCTACGTAAATTTCGGCAGCATGACGGCGTAAACCGTCACATGCCAAATAACCTGCAGATACAGCAAACACCCAACAGCAAAGGCACACAGGCCATCATATATACATCCAAAAAAGGCAAAATGTACATCAAAGGACGAGCTCCTGCCCAAAGTGACATCAAAAAATGTACAACTGTACAAAAAACAAGCAACTAACAGGCTAGCCCTGACGACCCCTCAGCTCAGCTACTGTCGCCTCAAGAGTGGCGATCATAGCGTCTCTGGTCTCGAGCTCCCTCAACAAGTGGGCCGTCTCCTCTTGGGACTGCGCTAGCTCACGCTCCAGGCCACGCTCCCTCTACACAGAAGAAAAGACATGACATTTTACTTCACTTCCCTTCACAAGGTCGGAAGTAGTAAAGATAAGAAACAAGAAATGGGTACGAAAGGTTCATACCTGTCTCCTAGAGCTCGCAGCCGGTTGGCCATCCTCCACAACTCCACGTGCCTGGAACGTGCCACCTTCATTTGAATACAGAAAAGGTTAAAGCAAATGCATTCATATGTAAATAAAACATCAAAGATTACAGACAACCTAAGCTGGGGGCTTACCCTCCTCACGATGTGTTGCCACCCGTCCAAGCCAGCGTGAGTCACCGCCTCGCCGAAGTCGCGGATCTCTGAGATCGTCGTCATGCCCGCCGCGTTAGTGTACTCCAGGGTCTCTGGAAAAGCTGGGGGCTAGATGCCCGCCACCTCGATCTCTTGCAAGTCTAAAAATGATTCGTTATTTTGATGATCATTCATCATTTATCGGTTTTATCAAAAATGACAAGTAAAGATGCTTACCATGATCGGCCAGTACGCCAACCTCTGACGAACAAACTCTGCGTACTCCGCGCCAGGAAGAAAGAGGGCGTCACCACTTGCACCAGCCAGGTCTGTCGTCCTCTCAGCCTCCGAAGGCTCCCTAAACATCGTCCATGGAGGATCGATGGGAATCGTGAAAGCATCGTGGGAGCACTGTCGTGCCAAACGCTCACCCGAGTACCTCATAGGCCCCATGGGTGTCGTCAACAACAACCGACTTGAACTCGGAGGACGGAAAACCTCAGTCACGAAAGCAGGAGCTCCAGTGTTGCTCTCCTAGGGCCGGGGCACACACTAAAATAAGAAGATAGGGGGTCATTCCTATGATCGTCTTTAATCAAAGAAAAGATATAAATGAAAATCAAGATACTTACACTGTCTAAGCTCATGGCGTTCACGCCCCTCCTATAGACATCGTAAGAAGACCGCTGGCTCTTTCGACGACACACGATCCAATCCCTGACGACAGGGTACTCCCTTGGTACGTCCGCCGCCCTCTTGGGCACAAAACTGGGAAAATAGGAGTAAACCCACGCCTGTAGACACAAAATAACGATTACAACTTATTCTCTAGAAAATGATCTTTCATATTTTCAAAAAAAAATGAAATAAAAAAATGACAAAATGATCTTTCATAATTGAAAGAAAGGTTCATACCTCTAACAGAAGTCCAGGACCGACAAGGGCAGGAGAAGTCCCCTTTTCTATCAACTGCGGATGAACCATGGCCCTCATGTAGCGAGTGAGGACCACAAAGCTAGGAGTAACCAAGTCCCAATGACCTAGGCTACTCAAGTCAGCAAAAAGCGGAAGAAGCTTCGTCGACAGCCTCTCCTCCTTGTCTCCGAGGTAAATCGAATACAAGAACCACCACAACCACAAACGGACCCTCTGCTCGGTAGTACAAGGTGGTGGAGGCACCGCGCGTCTTTCCATCCTCACCGTCGCCGGGACCCTGCCGCCAAAGTAGTCCCTCACGTAGGAACTCGGGACTAAACCAGGTACCTGGGCCGCACTCGCAGCCACGTTCCAGCCGATCAATCTCCTCGCCTCCGCCGAGTCTACTCTCATGGCCGTCAACGGCCACACCACCGGCTCCTCTCCACACGACAGACTCGAGATCATGCCGTAATCCTCCAGAGTAACCCTAATATCTCCAAAAGGCATATGGAAAATCGAGGTCGTGTCCCAAAATCAATCAAGAAAGGCTTGAATCAGGCAAGGTTGGCTTGAATCTTCCTTTCCTTGATCTCTCTCTAAACCCGCACCAAGGCACCGAAAGCTCCCTGCTCGATGATGGCCCGCTCCTCCTCCGTCAGCTTCCCAAAGGCATCCATCATCGTCGTGTATCCAGAAAAGGACCTCATGTTCCCAGCTTCCTGCCTTAATTCAAGAGAAAGTTTTCTTAAGCATAACAAATGACAAAAAATGAACGAACAAGAAAGGAATAAGAGGTGAATGAACAAGGATATGTACAATGAGAAATGAATACAAGAAATGGCAAATAGAAGACTCACCATACTCTTTGCCGCCCTGTACGACAACTGGTTCCCTGCCGCCTAAATGAGATGTCTGTCATCCTATTTCTCGGCCCACTCTGGCGCTCCTGCAAGCTGGTGGCCACCTCGTCCCAAGTTGGCCCTCCGTGGGGCCTCCTCCTCCTCCTCTAAGTCCTCCTCCATCACCTGAACAGTGAAGGCTCAAGCTCAACGTCGGTCTCCATGAAGTCTCTTCGTGAAGTAGAAGGAATATCCTCTGCAATCAAAGCGATATAAAGCAATATTAGAAGCATTTTCGAGCATTTTGATTGTAATAAATGGCATTTCTGGCCATTTGTGGCCACGCTTTGCAAAGTCTAACCACTCGTATGGTAAGATGGGTCAGGAATAGTTCAGGTTCGAGCCTAGTTGCGGGTTTGAGCCAAAATTTCGGCAGCATTTCGTTACAATGTCAATTATGCCATATAAAAGTGTCCCAGAGGAGCTGTCGTAAATCAAAAATCCGGCATGATAGCAAGTTTGCCCACTACACATGGGTTTAAGAACACCAAGTTTCATAAAAAATGGGCTAGTATAGGGCCATTTTCGAAGGGTTTTACAGTCTAGTAGAGAAACCATCACATTTCGCCCTCAAATCCTTAATACTCGACGAAAATTCGAAAGGGATATATGGTTGTCTTCCTAAAATTTCCAATTACGCATTTCTAATGTCAAATTCATTTGAGGCGAAAGCCCCAAATTTTCGAGTATATGGGTATAAAAACCCTAAATTTTCGACCTAAAATCAAGCTCAAATGCGAATTAAAGGAAGTGCAAGACACATACCTTGATTAGTCATGATTTATGGCAAGATTCGAACAAGTTTTTGACGGAATTTTGTTGGGTTTTGATGAAGGAATGAACAAATTGTGTTTTGAAATGAAAAATAAAATACGACTGAAAGTCGGGTTTTTATCCAGACAGGGACGAGCTCGGGAAAGGACGCAGCACTAGCTGCGCCTCTTCCAAAGGTCGCACTCTTGCTGCGCCTCTTCCTCAACAGATGGCTCCATTTTGGCGTTCACTTCGTCCAGATCATCAGTTTCTTCAATAGACTATAAGACAACCACGACATTTTATCTCCTTCAACGACGTTAATGGCGTGTCGTATTCAATACATTTTTCTCCTTCAACGACGCTAATGGCGCGTCGTTGTCGATACATTTTATTTCCTTCAACGACGCTAATGGCGTGTCGTTGTCGATACCTTTTATATTCTCTTCAGCGATGCTAATGGCACGTCGTCGTTAATGTTAGGTTCATATACCTCTTATTAGACTCCTCTAATAGTGAACTAATTAACTTCTTAATATATGTTCTTTAGATCTAGTGCATGCATAACAAAATAAGAGATTAATAAGAAAAACAATGTCCCTTACATTGTTATTTGATTCGAAATAAGGGCACAAATAAGCTCACCTTCCTTATTTGTTCTTGAGCTTAATATGGTGGATGATCCTCCAAAAATCCCAATGTAGAGATCCTCCTTAGATTGCACCCAAGACTAATCCCTTAAACTAGTATACTAATTAACTAGATTAATACACTAGTACCCTTAACATTAATGCTAATATTATCACTATTACTACACTAGTAATCTAATATTGTTATTAGAATTTATGAACAATTTCTTATTTTCTAAAAACTTGTTTTAGAGAGATTTTGATAGAGTTTTGAGCAAGCATGCATGTGATGTAAAATGAATGAATGTGTGTAGGAAAATAAGAGAACAATTCTCTTATAGAAAGAGAGGAAAAACGGTGGGGGTCAAGGAGTACATGCCAAAAATTGGAATCTCCTTTTCCTTTCACTCTTATCAACATTTTAGGTTTGTAAGGCTAGTATGTATAGGTATGATTGCATCTTACTTTATCACATAAAATAAATTAACCACACTCTACCATAACTCCCTCCATTTCGGTTCAACACACATAAAATGGACTACCATTTTATTTTGTCAATTTGTCATTTGTCACACAATATGTCACATGTAGTATGTTACATGTTAATAATTAATTTAATGCATATTTATCAAATAAATATCATTTTATAAATTAATTAAATCACATACAACAAATTGACTAGTGATACTTGATCATATAAATAAAATGGGTCATATAATTATAATTCACAACATCTTGTAATTATAATTAGCCATTCATTCTTATCTCAATTGTTTCACAAACAATAATCAATTTTAGTAATAAAGTATTTTAATTACTAAAATAAATCTTATTTAATCCCATTACAATAAGATATAAATATTCTCTCTCACAAATGAATTGTTCAATTTTAAGGAATTGATTAACTTGTATCGTCATACAATTAATCAATTTGTCTATTAAGGGAATTGTCCTTTAGGTGTGACCTTAAGGGATCAACTGATCACCACCGTTAAACGACAGTAATGTCAAACTCTAGTTAGCCAATCATTACCGATTAATGATGATCAGTTGACTATATAAATGAATTATCCCTTACGTATTCTTAATATGAGATTTAAACATGTGATCGCACTATGCTTGAGGATACATACTCTAACAATCTCCCACTTGTCTGAGACAAGTGTGTGTCACCAATTCTCTTGTCCTATTACAATCTCCCACTCAATGCAAGGTGTCTCGCAGGTCGTACTTGCACTTGATCATATCTTGAGTGGTTTTCTCGATCTGGAGTGTAACTGTCTGACCGGAATTATCTACCATAGATACTTTCCGGGCGTGGCCACGCATTTCCAGTTCACTACTCTTCGAGTGGCCTTGAGATTTGAAATAACCCTGACAATGGGGTGGACAATTCCTATCGCACTATTCACAGTTCATCATAACCCAAAATATACCCATTTGACCTCAGTTACGATAGTCGTAGAGAATAAATCAAAGCCAGTCAGAAAAATGTGCCAACTTGGGCGAATAGTCTTTAGTCAAAAGAATTGACTCATAAGAATACTATAACAGCTCTTGCCACGACCAGGCTTTATGAATTACCAAAACTCTATAAGCGGTCACTGCCCGACAGAGTGTCCCATACAGTCTGCCTATGTGATCGACTAGTCATCCCATATGACTCTATGGCACTTGAACTTGCCATCAATCGCATCACACTCTAGTCACTTTGAGACGTCACCTTCTATAAGTAACTAGGGGCCAATACTATGTCAATCCAGTTGGTCGGACTCTCTTGGAGCTTAGATTTCGGTTACTTGTCGTTAGGAGCATCTAGACTAAAATAATATTTATATCTCCACAAACAACTCTACTATTAGTAAAGAGGTAAGTAAAGGTCGGATCCCAAGGGACGGGTATTGATGTAGGATTTTCGATTGCAAGTAGTGGTGTCTAGGGGTGTCTCGACTTGGGTTGAGATAAGAAGATTACTAAACTAAATAGCAATAAAAGTAAACAAGCAAGATGATTAAAATGAGATGTAAACAATTGATTAAAAGCACTAGGGTGTCATGGGTTCATAAGGGATTCATGGGAATTGATCATACAAACCTATTCTCAAATTATAAGCAAGCAATTATTGTTGTGATAAGATTGAGTTGGTTTATATCTTACAATCCTAGGAAGGTTTGGGTCCCGGAGCCGAATCGATTAGATTGTACAACACCTACAAATCGACTTAATCCGCCCTACTCAACTATATGCATGGTCTAATAAAACTCGAGTTGGTTAATGTCTTACAAGTCTCATTGAAAAGGTAAGTGATGGGTAAAAAATGCAAGGATTCATAGGCTTGCATTTCATCAAACATAACATGTTCATAAGTTGAGATCACAACAAGCAAGCAAATAAATTATAAAAACATATTAAATTAAGCATGAATCATCCCCCATGTTGGTTTCCCCTAATTACCCACTAACCCTAGTTAAGGAAACTACTCACTCATTATCAAGTTTAACATGTTAACAAGGTTGTCAATCATATTAACAAAGCAAAACATGATGAATAAATGAAGATGATTAACAATAATTAAAAAGGGATTAAGAGAATTATACCTAATGATGATTCCAAAATAATAATGCAAAGAATAATAGAAGTACTTGATGATTGATGGAAGGTTGTCAATCTCCCAATAAACCCAAATAATCTTCAATTACCCAAAATAAAAGATGAACAAGATAGAAATTAAGGAAATGAGATTTGTATTAATACTTGATTAGAAGTTGATTACAAGATTAAAGAGAGATTAGAATAATATAAACGACACTAAAGATTGATAAGAAGATGATGCTAATCTAATTAGACTAATGGGGTATTTATAGTGGGGATTAGGTGCACAAATTAGGGTTTACTAAGGGCTTAAATGACGATTAAGTCCTTGAGGAATCGCTCCTCTTAGAAAAGATGCGGGTCTCCTTTTAACTAGTCTTTCAAAAATATGCGCATCTTGAATGGAGGATGAAAGGGACGTGTCACTCTGGAAGACAATCCGAGCGTCCAAAGGGTCGGGACGAGCGGATTGTGCAGCTTTTGGACGAGCGGCCTGGCAGCTTGGACGAGCGTCTTGGGGAGCTTCTGGACGGGCGTCTCAATGGGTGAGACGCTCGGATCCCAGTCCAGCTTCTTTTCTTCTTTTCTTCTTCCAACAATCCTCCGGGATTTTGTCGCGGATGCAAGGATCTTCTTCATCATTGCCCATCTACTACATTATGTACAAAGGCCTTCTAGTCTTGTCTTCTCTTTGATGCTTGGTCATTAGATTCGATCAATTTAGCTCTATTTTGCCATGAAAATGCAAGGTTTGCACTCCTCTCCTACCAAGGAAACAAAACCTCAAAGAATATGCAAAACAAAGGACTAAAGATAGTAAATGACCCAAATATGCACTAAAAAGCATAGGAACGAGGCTAATTCGGGGACTAAATATGCTCAAGTAATGGTCACATCAAATATCCCCAAACCGAACCTTTGCTTGTCCCGAGTAAAGAGGTGACAAAAAGTAGGACCCTTATTTAAACTATCCTACTATATATAGCCGATATGAGACAATTAGCGGGTCTCACTCCACCCCTTCAACTCACAACAAGACAACCATGAGGTAGGATGCCTTCTTGCAAGGCAAGGTGGGTCTTGCCAAAATGGCGACACATCCAATCATTTAAGCACACAAAACAAGTAATGGATGCATCTACAAAAGAATAGCCACTTTCCTCATCTAAGTGGCGGAAATTATCTACAAGGGAAGCAATCTAAGGGTACACACTCCTTCTTAGATATGGTTTCTTCAAACTACTGAGCCTAGAAGGATACCAATAAATCACCTCCAAGTTGTGTCAAGCTAGGGTACCTTTGTCCTCAATCGTTTAAATGCTTTTGTCAAGAATAGACTCCCTATGGTGTTAGAAACACTGGAGGATCGCGGAATTCCCCTTCTTACCTAGACAAGAATAAGGGTCGTCCTCTCTCTACCATGCACAATAGTGGATACGATGGATAAAGGGATCAATAGTATTTGAGTTTCATTTTGGGAGTTTGCTTTGTTGTTGTTTTTCCCCCAATTTCTTGTGGCATTTGACATTTGAGAACATTTTCTTTTGCCATTTCTTTTGATGTTTGGCATTTCAATACTTGTCAATTTAAACTTTTCTTTGCATTTCTTTTTTAACATTTTCAAAGTCACCCCATATGTAGGGAGGGTGCTTATTTTTGAAGCCTTAGGAGTCTATTTTTGCTCCTCTTTTCTTTTGATGCAATTTTTCAAACTTTTTAAACTTTTCATTTCATTTATTGAACTCAAATTTGAACAATTTTTGTGCCCATTCCCTTTGATGACAAAATGTATGGTAGAACATGGATAAATGATGGTTGCATGGTTTCAAGGGTCACCTTGGAATAAATGGTAGCCAAGGAGTTATCACACCACAAGGTACTCTTGACTAGGCCTTAATCCATGGGTCAAAGGATACTAATATGACACATCTTAGGGTGTTTTACAAGTATTCTAACAAGCAAAGTCTTAAGAAGAAAAAGCATCTACTAGGGCCTATATACACTTGTCATGCTTCCCAAATAGACGGTTTCAGAAAATTTTCTAACATGCAAACTACATGCCATGATGCAACTAACATTTATACATCCTAATGCATATGCTTCTACCAACTAGGATGCCAAGTAATCTAAATGCAAGTCCTAAATTCACATTGTTTATACCGCATCAATCAAAATAAAACCACATAGTCATTAACATAAAGAGGAAAAAGGAGATTGGAAAGATTATACCATGCGGTCTTCTATATCCTCATGTCTCGGATGTGGCATAGCCAATCAATGTGAACAAGGATGAACAAACACAATATATACAAAATAATATATACAAGACTACACTACAAAGGAAATGAACTTGTTTTTGGATTTTCAATTTTTCAATTTTTTGAATTTTCGAAAATTTTTGATTTTTTTGGATTTTGAATAAAAGTCAAGTTAGAATTTCCCATCCCCACACTAGTATGGGCATTGTCCTCAATGGCCAATACCATAGGAAATTATGCAATGATTATGCATGATTTCTAAACTAAATGCAAACTATACTAAGCTACACTACTTGATGCATGTGTTTTTGTTATGGCGGAGAGCATAATTTAAATTAGCTCCAAATGCATATGCATGGACTTCCCCAAACCAAAATAGACATTATTTCTAATGTCATGAATTTCGGGGGAGTTCATTCACATGGAATGCAATGCAATGCATGAAACTACAAATTGTCAATTTGGATTTTACAAGTTGGGAACTGTTGGAGTGTCCCCGACAATAATGCGATCACAATTGTCGATCATGATGATCACATGTTTAAATCTCATTTTTTAAGAATACGTAAGGGATGATTCATTTTATAGTCAATTGATCAACATTAATCGGTAACGATTGGCTTGCTAGAGTTTGACGTTACTGTCGTGGGACGGTGGTGATCAGTTGATCCCTTAAGGTCACACCTAAAGGATGATGCCCTAATCTGTAAAGTTTATTAATTGTATGACGATGCAAGTTAATCAATTCCTTAAAATTGAACAATTCAATTTGTGAGAGAGAATATTGATATCTTATTGTAATGGGATTAAATAAGATTTATTTTAGTAATTGAAATACTTTATTACTAAAATTGTTTATTGTTTGAGAAACAATAGAGATAAGAATGAATGGTTGATTATAATTACAAGATGATGTGAATTATAATTAAATGACCCATTTTATTTATGTGATCAAGTATCACTAGTCAATTTGTTGAATATAATTTAATTAATTTATAAAAATGATATTTATGTGATAAATATGCATTAAATTAATTAATAACATGTAACATACTACATGTGACATATTGTGTGACAATTGACAAACTGACAAAATAAAATGGTAGTCCATTTTATGGAGGATGGACCGAAAAAAAAAGAGGGAGTATTAGTGTGTTTTGGTTGTTTTATTTTAATTGATAAAGTAGCATGATGATGCCTACCTACAACTAGCCTTACACCTACTCTTACACATCTTACACACCTAATTCTTGTGAAGACAAAAAGAGAAAAGTAAGATGCCCTATGTTGGATGTTGCAACCGTGAGCCCTCCTTTAATTTAAGGGAATTAGTTCTCTTATTATTCATTCTATTATATTAAATAAAAAGGTTATCCTCTCTCACATATTCATCTTTTTCTTCATCAAAACATGTGATTTTTGATTCAAATTGTTCATAAAAGATTACTAATATTATTAGTGTAATATATGAGTATTAGTAATCAATTTTAAGGTAAACTACTAAACAAATATCAAGCACATATTACTTAGTGGGGATAAGGGATAATCTTGGGTGCAATCAAGAGGAGTGGCTTCTATACTTGAAGTCTTTGGAGGATCATCCTATTACTCATCATAGCTCAAGAACAAGTGAAGGTAGAAGACCTTACTTGTGCCCATAAACCGAAAATATTCAATGTAAGGAACCGGTTTTCCTCTATACTTATTTATATGTTTTGCATGCATAAGATCCTTAAGTTTTTACGACTAAAACTTTAAACTAAAATATGTGATATTTAAAATATGATTTCCAACAAGTGGTATCAGAGCATTATGGTTGTTGCATGCAAGATCGGGATCGTTTTTCCGAGATAATACGATTAACGAATAAAACTTGAAATTTACGATTTATGAAGATAAATCACGAAATAATTTTGCATGTTAAAAGTTTCTCATCCTAAATGGATTTTAGGTCATATGGGACGATTTATGGATTTTTATTGTTCATTTTATATATTATTGGCATTAAAATATGATTTTTATGAGAAAAATGTCATTTTTAGACGAAAATAGCTAAACTTCGAATTTTCCAGTGGTTTTTGGATATGTTTTCACATGTAATACATACTGATTTCCAGTAAATTTTCATGTTAAAATAAGTTGTTTTGCTCGAAATATGAATTTTATAAGTTAAAATCGTATTTAAATGGGTAAATAGGTTAATATGAGTTATATTTCGAATCTAGTCATGGAAATTTAGTATGTTGTTAGATGCAGTTTTACAAAATGTGTGTAAACTTTATGGCTATAGTGAAGTATTTTTGCATGATTTATGAATTTTTGATGAAAAATCACATAAATAGTCACTATAATTAGTTATAATGCTAAAACATACTTCATGACTAAAGAAAAAACGTCACATGTTGCATTTTATCATATATTTCAGATCTTAAAGTGAAAAGTTGATGAAAATAAATTTTCTCATATTTTAATGGTCATATTTGTTAAAACCGATAAACCGCAACATTGCTTTTCTCAATAACTTTTCAATATTTTTAACCTAAGTTTTGAACATTATGAGGGTCATGGTATTTTTTTCCAGAATGTTCATGAGTTTAAATTTCAAATTTTGAAATTATTTGAAATTTTTATAATTTAATTTGAAGTTTATAGCATAATTTTGTATTTTAGGTCCATAATGAACAATATTAAGAAATCAAGTTGAATTATTGTCAAAATGTTAGTGAAGACTAAGTTTATTTTGAGTCCTAAGATGGTTAGGGTAATTAACTTGAACATATATATGAATTTATGTAACTTGTTGTGATCTTAACAAGTTTATAATCACGTAAATCCATAAAAACCGATAAAATATACGATATTGGCTCTTAAAAGGCGATTTAGCATAAAATTGAGCATGTTCATACATATTATAATGCTGCATTTTATTTATGATTGTCATATTTTAATTTTATGTAATTTTTTAATTATGTAATTTTACTTAGTATGGCGTTAGTTTTAATTGGTATTACCCGAAATGTATGGGAATATCGATTCGGTTGTAATTATTGTGATCTCGTATCACCGTTTTGTAATTTAATAGATTTAAATTTTTAATTACAAATGTATAATAGGAAATTATGTAATTCATTTTGTAATTTAATTATTCCGGAGTTCCTTCAATACGGTGCCATTCGAGAAGCCGGTCCATCAAAGAAAGTGTTGCCTTGAAGTGCGTACCAAGACCGAAGTTCAAGGGACCAAAGGAGTTGGTTTTCGAATTTGTAATAGTTTATTATATTTACTATTTTAGGAAGGCCATACTAGGATTTTATTTTTATGCTTTGCATTTTATTTATATGTTGCATGCATCGCTAAATCACCATAACTAAACATGCATTCTATTTTAATCGAGTTTATCGACTGTGTCAATTACAATTATCGTAGTTCACCGCTTTAGTTCACTTAAAACGTGATAGATAATAAATTGACATGACCTCTCGCTAAAATAAACAATTGAGACTTAGCATTATCAAAAAGTAGAAACCATGAAAACCTATTTCGTGAGGGAGTGCGCTCGGCCACACCGGGGTACAAACCTTGTTACGTAGGGGAAGTGGGTGATAAATGTCTATCCACCGGATTCATGTTGATGAGGGTTGTATCGCCAAAGCGTGCCCAAGTTAATGTGGATTTGGATCATGGACACATTTATTCGAAATTTGGGTTGAACTCAACAAAAGTATTCTCGACCATAGCCGGATGTGTTTTGGGCTAAAGATAAATATTAATGTAATTTTATCGACCAAGAGTTCTAAAAGTAGAATCGATTAAAGAGTTAATCCACCGAGTTATATTGATAAGGGATGAATCGGCTACACCGTGCCCAAGTTAATATGAATTTGGATCTTGGAATCATTTATCATAGTTGGGTAGAGGTCACTATGTAAATGCTTTACTTGTTAAATTATTTACAAGTATTGTTATAACGATAAATGTTAGTTTTTCATCATTCCGTTGTCGCATCGTTCGCATCGTTCTATTTTCTTTACCTCAATTTATACGATATCATTTCGATTATAGTACAAAATCTCCATTAAAACATCGTAACTTGAGACAAATATGAATTTTTCTTCTAAAACCTCGTGTTATCCATTGGAAGGATCTCTTGTGAAGAGTATAGATAAAAGTTATTCATGATCAAAAGGGTTTTTGATTCTTGACTAACATATCTACTTACAATGAATTGTTTCTCATATGCTTAATTGAGTTAAGTACTTTGAAACGTTAAATCATTTTGGTAACTAGAATTGTAGGAAATCAAAATTGACCAAAATACCACAACCACTTCAATGAAAGTTTTAAGACTAAACGAATGAATTGAAGAGTAGTCTTCATAAAATTCAATTTTGCTTTTCTAAGCAAAGACTCGTTGAAATGAGTGGGAGCATTCTTTTAACCGTTAAGAAAAGGACCAGGTTCAAAGAAGTAAAATTAGAATGGAATTGATACAAGGTAATGTTAAAAGTAAAGTTATTGAGAATAACGATGCTAAACCTATCAATCCCGACCGATAAAGTTTCCATTGTCTTAATTTTTAGACGCTAGAAAGCAAACTACCCCAAATTATTGAAGAATCAGCAAGTTAGTTGTGGGACATCTAATGAGACCTTCTTCTTTAAATGTTTATTTGATTGACATAAATTTTGCTAGTACTACTTCGTCAATATTAGAAACCGGTGGTGGTTTTTGTCATTGTATTTGATACATAGGATGATTAGAATATGACGACTAGCAACAAATGATGTTGAGAGATAGAGTCATTGTGTACTCAATCTAGTTCTGGGTTTAAAGTTGTACTTAATTATGACTATTAAGTGCATAAACTCTGAATAAGAATATAATCTTGTTAAGATACAATAGAGGTTTCACTTTTGTGACCCTATACACCACGATTTGATGTATGACTAGCCCATTATCAAGGTGAATATATTCTAAACCAAACTAGAATGATACATCATGTAGATGATGCAAGACTCAAATTGGTAACCCAAGATTAAACCTTAAATTCTGGAATAATGAACGCAAAGAGTTATCGTGTACTCTTGAAACCATTAGATTGTTAATCTTATGGTATATGCGTATCTTGTATTCAAAGCAAGATGTCTCGTGCCTTTTGGTTGAAAAGGAGATCGAGGTTGTAAATCATTGATCCAAAATAGGTTGATCATTTTCAAAGCAAATAGAGAAATCGTTAAAGAAGTTCAAAGAGTTCAAAGAATCACAATTTAGTCGTGATGGGATTATCAAAGTGAAGACTTTGATATAAGCCAAAGGAAATGTGATATAGTATCACAAATTAATCTCACTTAGCACGCATCATGGGATAATGTGTGGTCGGATAAAGAAATCAAACGCTATTCGATATGGTTTGGACTTCAATCAAGTTACTTTGAGTAACTTGATCCTTTTGGGGATTTTATCATTTTGTCCAAATAATTTTTCCACTAAATCTAAAACGAATCATATGAGATATGAAATGGTAGACTACCATGTTTGTAAGTTTTCAAAAGAAACAAATGCTCATTTTTCCTTACTATAATCACGAGTATAACGGGTTTGTGGCTCGTGAAGCTGCCTTTCTAGAATACAAGTTTAATTCTAGAAGACAGAGTGGGTGAAATCATTCAAGAGCCACAAAGAATTATTTCAAGAGCCACAAAGAATTATTCAAGAGCCACAAAGAATGTTATGTCGCAAGAACTGGTCTTTCTTGGCTACATGAGACGTTTTGTGGAAGGCGTTGTTTCTTCAAAACCTATGAGGTTAAAGTCATCACTTGTTGAAGATGATGAATTAGTGTTACTTTTAGAAAGTAAAGAGCTTGCAACTTACAAAGAAATTGTTTGATTCAAGTTAATTACTTCTGGAAAGTAATGAACATATGACTTACATAAGAGTGTTTAAGTCACAACTCAATACAAGGCTTAGAGCCATGAAAATCCGAAATAAATTCCAAGTGAATTGTTAGATATCAAAGCTTGATTGGTAGCAAAGGGTTTTGCACAAGTTGAAATGCTTAAGTCTATTTGGATCTTCTTAGGGATTGTGTTTCATTATGAGATATATAGCGAGTGAATCTAAAACCCACTTCTTCAATTAGAAGGAATGTATTCAATACATATCTCGAGTTTTGTAGATTCTTGCAATCCTAAGATAATGTGAAACTTAAGAGACGGTATTAAGTAGGACATCAATGAGTTGAAATCAATGTTTTGATCATGTTATAAAACTTTTCTCGATAAGTCGAGAAGTTGTGTTTATACATGGAGTTTAGTGGGAGTTACGGTAATTTTAATTAGTCTAATATATGGATGACATATTGATCATTGGGAATGATTTAAGACTTGGAGATATATAATACATCTTTAATATCCAGATTTATGGAGATAAATCCACATGATATTAGCGTCAAATAAGAAGTCTTATGTTGATAAGATTCATGACTAGTTCAATCAAGTTGAACATATTTGATTGATTCCATTTGCTTCCGCTGCCGGATCAATTAAATGAGTAATGATGTATAACACTTCATATACTTTGAGTATGATGAATTGTTTCAAATCGAATTTAAGTAATAGTTACCAAATAGCCATATTGATTATTCTTAAGTGCTTGAATAAGCATTAAAGATGCAAAGTTAAGTGTTTTTGCAATTCACAAATTTGTGTAAGGGCTTACACTAATGACTGTTGAGATTGTATAAGGTTTCAGACAAAAACCGTATTCGAAACACCTAAAGATGGTTAAGGAACCATTGTGGCTATGTTATTTAAGAAATGGATTCGCTAGAATTGTTCTAGGCAATTAAGAACAATGAGAGATGCTTACAACGGAAATTGAGTACACTTGCAATCATGAGATGTGCAAGAGGGATGGGTCCCGCACACTGTAAAAACAGTGGGAGCTGTTCTATGACTAAATAGCTTATGTCTAGATTGGATCGAGACACGTACTCAGAAAGTTTTGTAATGCAAATGTATACATTACAAAGGAAAACGAGTATGTAGTAAGGTTGAGTAAGGTACAAGAAGTTGATAAAACCTACTAACCAAAGCCTTCTTATAGACTTAACATGATGAGTCATGTCATATGTCATTTCAATTGCATTGAGATGAACAACTACATATAAGATGAAAATGGGTCATAAAAATATGAAGTAGTAATCAGGTATTGACTATTCATATGTGATAAATCACATTTGTCGTTCGAGTTTTTAAATCTAAAAACTCATTTTATACTTTGTTACATCCAAACGGGTTGTAGAGACAATATTGAACCCCGTTAAAGTGAACTCGGATTAACATAGTATTTGCCCATAGTCACTTGTATGAGGTGACGTCTAGAAGTGACTAGAGTGTGATTCGATTGATGGCAAGTTCAAGTGCCATAGAGTCATGTGAGATAACTAGTCGATCACATAGGCAGACTGTTAGGAACACTCTGTGGGCAATGACCGCTTATAGAGTTCTGGCAAATTTATAAAGCCTGGTCGTGGCGAGAGCTACTATAGTATTCTAATTAGTCGATTCTATTGACTAAAGACTGTTCGCCTAAGGTGGCACGGTTTCAGATTAAATTTGATTTATGTTACTACGACCTTCGTAAATGGGGCCAAATGGGCATATTTTGGGTTATGATGGTTGTGGCTAGTCGAAGGGAATAGTGCGATAGGAATTGTCCACCCCCTTGTCAAGGTTAAAACAATATCTCAGGGCCACTCGAGGAGTAATGAACTGGAAATGCGTGGCCACGCTCGGAAGGTATCTATGGTAGATAATTCCGGTCAAATCAGTTATTCTCCAGATCGAGGAAACCACTCTCGATATGATCACTTGCAAGTACGACCTGAAAGACACCTTGTATTGAGTGGGAGATAGTAATAGGACAAGAGAATTGGTGACGCACACTTGTCGAGGACAAGTGGGAGATTGTTGGAGTGTCCCCGACAATAATGCGATCACAATTGTCGATCATGATGATCACATGTTTAAATCTCATTTTTAAGAATACGTAAGGGATGATTCATTTTATAGTCAACTGATCAACATTAATCGGTAACGATTGGCTTGCTAGAGTTTGACGTTACTGTCGTGGGATGGTGGTGGTCAGTTGATCCCTTAAGGTCACACATAAAGGATAATGCCCTAATCTGTAAAGTTGATTAATTGTATGACGATGCAAGTTAATCAATTCCTTAAAATTGAACAATTCAATTTGTGTGAGAGAATATTGATATCTTATTGTAATGGGATTAAATAAGATTTATTTTAGTAATTGAAATACTTTATTACTAAAATTGTTTATTGTTTGAGAAACAATAGAGATAAGAATGAATGGTTGATTATAATTACAAGATGATGTGAATTATAATTAAATGACCCATTTTATTTATATGATCAAGTATCACTAGTCAATTTGTTGAATATAATTTAATTAATTTATAAAATGATATTTATGTGATAAATATGCATTAAATTAATTAATAACATGTAACATACTACATGTGACATATTGTGTGACAATTAACAAATTGACAAAATAAAATGGTAGTCCATTTTATGGAGGATGGACCGAAAAAAAAGGAGGGAGTATTAGTGTGTTTTGGTTGTTTTATTTTAATTGATAAAGTAGCATGATGATGCCTACCTACAACTAGCCTTACACCTACTCTTACACATCTTACACACCTAATTCTTGTGAAGACAAAAAGAGAAAAGTAAGATGCCCTATGTTGGATGTTCCAACCGTGAGCCCTCCTTTAATTTAAGGGAATTAGTTCTCTTATTATTCATTCTATTATATTACATAAAAAGGTTATCCTCTCTCACATATTCATCTTTTTCTTCATCAAAACATGAGATTTTTGATTCAAATTGTTCATAAAAGATTACTAATATTATTAGTGTAATATATGAATATTAGTAATCAATTTTAAGGTAAACTACTAAACAAATATCTAGCACATGGTATTTAGTGGGGATAAGGGATAATCTTGGGTGCAATCAAGAGGAGTTGCTTCTATACTTGAAGTCTTTGGAGGATCATCCTATTACTCATCATAGCTCAAGAACAAGTGAAGGTAGGAGACCTTACTTGTGCCCATAAACCAAAATATTCAATGTAAGGAACCGGTTTTCCTCGACACTTATTTATATGTTTTGCATGCATAAGATCCTTAAGTTTTTATGACTAAAACTTTAAACTGAAATATTTGATATTTAAAATATGATTTCCAACAGGAACAATAAAAATGAACACCTTAAAGAAGTCAAGGTGTTAGTCCTTCATGTTGCTAGGACTCTACAAAATGATCAAGAAAAATAAAAACAAGAAAAGTAGACAAACCATAAGGGAGGTGTAAGAATTTAGTGTTGGAATATGTGTCCTCCGACAATAATGCGATCTCAACTGTTGAACATGATGATCACATGTTTAAGTCTCATTATAAAGAATACAATTGGGAAGTAATATTTACTGTCAACTGGTCCACACATATCGGTAATGATTAGCTGACTAGAGTTTGACATTACTGTCGTGCGACGGTGGTGATCAGTTGATCCCCTAGGTCATACCTAAAGGACAACACTCTTAATTGATCAATTAATTGATCGTATAACGTTACGAGTCAATTAAATTATTTAAAATTGACGGACGATTTTGGAAGTAATATTTACATGTCTCATTGAAATTTGATTAAATGAGATACGGTCTGAATAATCGAATTGTTTCATTACTCAGATGAAATTATTGTTTAAGAAAACAATTGAAATTGAATGAATTATTATAAATACAAATTATTGTGATTTATAATGGGCAAAATATTTTGGTACAAGTAATTGCGAATTGCTAAGTCGATTTTTGTATATAACGTATTTTTAATAATACGTTGATTTTTAATATGTTAAAAATACATAACAAATTTATGTAACATATGACATGTGACATAAGACAAATTGACATTTTGACAAAGATAATATGGAGTCCATATTATCTATGTGTACCGAAATTAAGGGAGGATTTAGGATAATATTATGTTTATTATTTGAGTGGTAAGCATAATGATTACCCTAATTGTCTAGCCATGCACACCTAGTGTTCATTGTGAAGAACAACTCAAGCATGCATTGGCTCCCTCTAATCCCCTCTTCCACCCGGTTTTTTGAGAGAAAAAAACCACTTTGGTTTTTCCTCTTATTTTACCTAATATACACTAAAATGTAGTTGTTGTTTCATTCATTCATCAAAAAATAAGAATTTTTAGAGAGATAAAACTTCCTCTTCCTCCTCTCTTAAACCGGTTTTTAGGAAACCAAAAATCAATTAATTTTGGGTCATTTTTATGCTAAATTAATATTGTACTAGTATTCATAATATTAATTTTATTAAGAGTGTGCTTTGGGTATTAAACTTTGGGAGAGATCCTATACTTGGATCTTTGTTCATCCATTGAGGAAAGCACAAGAACAAGAGAGAAGGAGATCTCTCTTGTGCCCTAATAAACCAATATTCCAATGTAAGATAAAGATTTCTTCTTTATATTGTTTAATAGTTTGCATGCATAAGATTACCAATTAATTTTATGACAAATTAGCTTAAAACATATATGAATATGTTAGTATATAGATCTACTTTTCCTTCATGTAGAAGCCTCCAAAGTTTGCTAATGATCACCCATTGTATCATCATCATCATCATCTCTTGAGGCATCATCAACCTCCATAGATGTGGAATCATGTCCACTCTCACTTTCACTTGCTTGTTCCTCCTCACTTTTCTCTTCCTCTTCTTGAGCTTCTTCTTCTTGAACCTCTTCTTCTTCTCCTCCTTCTTGGTCACCACCCTCTTCAACAACCATCTCCTCTCCACCCGGTCTACCACCACTAGGAATGCTAGGAAAGAATACTTCCCTATCCGCCCAACTAGGCAAAGGACAAGATGGATCAAGAAGTCCTTGCCTAGCTAGATGTAAGAGGGGCGGATATTGGGCCTTGTAAGCATCCACTCTATCATTATAAGCTTGCTTGTGTATTTCCCTCATGAGTAGTGTCAAGTAATCATTTCCTACTTCGACATCCTTGGGTTTGAACTCATGATACTCAAATGGGTAAGGTGGGGTAATAATGGAGGAGGAGGGCTCGGCAATTTCGACCCTTTGTTGTTGAATGATATACTCGGTCTCTTCGGAGAGTGGGAGAAGGTAGTTTGGTCGGTGAACATTAAATTGGCAAATTTTGGAAGGCAAGGTGAAGGATCTAGCTTCATTGGTTAACCACCCATATTTGTTGTCAAGGGTGTCATTCTTGACCCATTTAAACTTGTGAATCATGATGTCCATATCAATAAGATGGCCTCCTTTAACTGCCACATAAGTGTTGTCTTTGTTGAAATTCGACTTAAAGTGCTTGGCCAAATGGGTAACTAGTCCTCCATTGACAATAAAAGCGGTGCCTTCTTTACCACAATCGACATTAAGCCATCGTTCAACCAAAAGTCTTAGAGCATTATATGGCTTGTTAAATTCCCTTTCTATGTTCAAGGCCGACTCAAGAAGAACACAATCGAGTTTGGTAAGATGATTTGTGCCATTTCTTGCTATCAAAGTATTCCCAATGACCTTATGCCACACTCTAATGCCCGGATGGTGGACTAAGAGAGCACGACAATCATGAAAGCGTACGAATTTCTTTCCGGAAATTGCCTCCCAAATAGGAGCGGGGTCATACTTAGTAGGAATCTTTGTGTATTTCGGGGTATCGCTAAGGCCTAATATCTTACTCAATTCACCATAAGTGATGCGTCTATCAACATTTGCAAGACGAAACTCGATGTGGGTTCGAGTCTCCACCCTTGTGACTTTCAAGGAACTCAAAAATTCCAAGGTAAGGGAGGGGTATGTCAATTATTTCATGGTAAACAATTTACCCAATCCCATAGACTCAAAGAAGGTTTTGGTTTGTTCAAGGACACCCAACTTTGACAATGCATCTTCACAAATAAACTTAGTAGGCATAATGGTCTTCTTAGCAAAGTGAATGAATTTTTCCCTAGGAGAGTCGAAAGTAAAAATTACCTCCGGATAATCGGATAATTGTGCAATGACCGGAGTTGTTGATGTTGTAGCTTCCATAGGGGGATCTTGTTTTTGAACCTCCAACCTTGAATTAGAGACTACCAAAGCCTTTGACAATTGTTTTTCTTGAAGAGCTAGTTGCCTTTTGGAAAGTGTCTTCTTTTGGGGTGCCTTGTTGCCTCCTTTAGTTTTTGCCATTCTCCTTTGCCTGATTACACCAATGAAAGATTGAAATCTTCAATTTTTAGTTATGCCCAAATCGATTTAGGATGAATCAATGTTGCTTGGTATCCTAAAAATCGACTCAAAAGTTGAAGACTTTGGTGTTTGAATCACTTGTTGTTGCAAAAGGAGTGATTAATTTTTGTTGTGAGGAAGTTTGGATATGATTTTGTTGAATTTGGTTGAGGAAATTTGTTTTTGTTGATGGAGGGGATGAGGGTTTTGGGGTTTTTGGGTTTTGGGTAGTGTTTGTATGTTGAAGAAATGAGAATGAATGAGGGAAGAGGGTTTAAATCAACCGTTTTATTTGAAAATGCAGTGGGGGACGAGCGGGCCAGGTGTCGGGACGCTCGGATTCCTCAATGTTTGGCTCAGGAAAAGACGCCACAGGACGAGCGGATTCCTGGAAAGACGAGCGGATTTTTCTATGTGAGACGAGCGTCTTTCTGGACGGATGCTCGGATTCTGTTACAGGGAAAAATCTTAAAATTTTGCAGCAAAAAGACGAGCGTCTTTGTTCAAGGACGACCGTCCAGTTTGAGACGAGCGGATTCTCAGCTGAGACGCTCGGATTTTGTGTCAGACCAGTTTTTTGAATTCTACAGCTCTACCAGACGAGCGTCTTTTGATTTTGGACGCTCGGGTTCTTCAGGACGAGCGGATTCTTCGTTTGGCCGCTCGGATTCTTCCTTGACCACACGGATTCAGGTCCATCCGTGGGTACTGCCTAACCCGTGTCATTTTCATTCTTCAACTCTCGTGTTCTTCATTGTAGGGGCACTACAAAGGCATGAATAGCCTAGGCAATTGCTATCCTCACACTAAGGTAAAGCACTACACATCAATAAAATCATAAATCCCTCCCTCACTTCTCTCAAAATGATGAATATCTTGATCAAGGCACAAAAATATAAATCCAAAAATGACAAAAATAATGCAATGTAATAATTGAAATGCAAGTTAGGGGGTTAGAATATTTACAAATGGTGGTTTAGGGAGGACTCCACCAAACTCTCATCCAATGTGAGATGTCAAGGGGGCATGTTCTAGGTGTTGTTGATGTTACTCAACACCTTGAAGAAGTAGTCGAAAGCTTGTTCATTATCATGATAAAGATCCTCAATAGACCTTTGCACTTGTTGTTCTCCACGATGGTCTTGGTTCATAGCATTACCAATATAGGGATTGAATATCCCTTCAAACTCATCATCCCAAAGACCGCAAACTTCGTCTACATGGTCACTAAAAATTTCTTGAGTTGTTAGAGACAACTCTCCTTCTTCCTTGTCTTGGCCAATGAGGCCATCCTCTTCATTTTTGGATTTGGGTGAGCTTTTCAAGCTCTCTTTGTTGCTATTCCCTTGCTCATTGAACGGAGCATCATCAACTTTCTTTTTCCATTGGAATCCCGACTTCTTCCTATCATCCTTCCGGCTATAGTGATCAACCATAAAACATGGCTCATGCAATCGGGGAGCTCTCATGGTCTTGTCAAGATTGAAAGTAATGGTTTCATCTCCCACTTCAAGAGCAAGCTCTCCATGCTTCACATCTATTACCGCTCCCGCGGTGTGCAAGAAAGGTCTTCCTAGGATAATCGGAATGTTGAAGTCTTCTTCCATATCAACAATGACAAAATCCACCGGGATGAAGAATTTCCCAATTCTCATGGGAACATCTTCCCATATCCCTAACGGTGTCTTTGTTGATCTATCCGCCATTTGAAGTGTGATGTTGGTACATTTAAGCTCTCCCATCCCTAGCCTCTTGCTAACCGAATATGGCATGCCACTCACACTTGCCCCAAGGTCACATAAGGCTTTGTTGATCATAGTGTCGCCAATGGTGCACGGTATTGAGAAGCTTCCCGGATCCTTGAGTTTTGGAGGTGAACTCCCTTGAAGGATGGCACTACTCACCTTAGTGAAGGCAATAGTCTCAAGCTTCCGGAATGATTTCTTTTTCGTAAGGATGTCCTTCATGTACTTTGCATAGGCCGGAACATGATTGATTAATTCCGTGAAGGGAATTGAGACATCTAAATTCTTCACAATCTCCATGAATTTTCAAAGTTGGTAATCAAACTTAGGTTTAGCTTGACGACTCGAGAATGGAAGTCTTATCACAATGGGCTCCTTCTCTTTGGCCTCTTCTTCACTTTTATTTGAAACTTCTTGATTTGTTGGTTCTTCTTCCTTAGAGTTTTGCACAACTCCTTCTTTGTCACTAGCTTCCACAACTTCATCCTCAACTTGCTTCTTTGGTCCTTCATATCTTGTACCACTCCTCAAGTGAATGACACTAACCGTTTCATGTCTTGGGGGATTACTTTGAGGTGGTAATTGCCCCTTTTGTTTTTGAGAGCTTGAAGATGCTAGTTGGGTCATTTGAGTTTACAACATTTTTGTGTGGGCTAGGATGTTGTTGATGGTGATGTATTTTGCTTGGCTATCTTTTTGCATTTGAGTGAAAAATTCTTGTTGATTCTTTTGCATTTGGAGGACCGCTTTTTGAACATCAAAACCTTGGTCATTTTGTTGATTGTATGGAGTTTGATTTTGATAACCTTGGTTTTGGTTGTAAAAGGGTCTTTGATTTTGGTTTCTCATGGGAGGTGGGGTGTATGTTGGTTGATGGTTTTGAACATTTTGGCTTTTGTATGAGAGATTTGGGTGGAATTTGGTGTTTTCATTGTAATAGTTGGAATAAGGGGTACCACTCTTGTATGCTTGAAAAGCATTCACTTGCTCACTTGTTCCCCTACATTCGCTTTGGTCATGTCCCAAAGTTCCACAATTCTCACATATCCCACTTGGGATTGATGAAGATGCCACCATGGCATTAACATGTTGCTTTCGTGATTTTGAGGCTTCTTCAAGTTTAGCCATAGCTTTCTCAAACTTCAAGTTGATGGTATCAATATGAGCACTAAGTTGAGTACCCAATTGAGTAATAGAGTCCACTTCATGCTTTTCTCCTCTAGTAACCTTGCGAGGTCTACTATATTGTGAATTATGGACCGCCATTTCCTTAATTTTGTTCCAAGTTTGATTGTCGTCAACTTCGGTGAACATACCATTTGATCCCATATTGAGAATTTTTCTTGAGTCTTCATAAAGACCATTCCAAAATTGTTGAACCAAGAACCACTCGCTAAGTCCATGATGAGGACATGAGCGACAAGTTCCTTTAAATCACTCCCAAGCTTCATACAAAGATTCTTCGTTCCTTTGCTTAAAACCCGTAATTTGAGCTCTTAGCATGTTAGTCTTTTCCGGAAGGTAGAACTTTTTGTAGAAAGCTAGAGCCAACTTCTTCCAAGAGTCAATTCCAAGAGTAGCCTTATCAAGGCTCTTCAACCATTGTTTTGCGGTACCAATTAGAGAAAAAGGAAATAAGACCTATCGAATTTGGTCTTGAGTCACACCGGTTTGTGAAATCGCATCACAATAGTCACAAAAAGTCTCCATGTGAGAGTGAGGGTCTTCACTAGGCATCCCCCCAAATTGGCTTATTTCGACTAATTGGATAAATGCGGATTTAGCAATGAAATTTCCGGTTAAGTGTTGTGGTGTGGGAGTTCCATTGGGTAGGTTCTCCTCGGTTGGTACGGAATGTGATGAAAACTTAGGCATTGTGGGTTGATTTTGTGGTTGATTTTGTGTTGGGTTCTCCTCACCTTCTCTTACAAAAGGGTTGATGAACTCAAGAGTATTTGAATGAATATCTACAACCTCACCAATACCACTCAAAGTGTTTCTAGCAAGTCTTCTATTGGTTGTCAAAGTCCTTTCAATTTCGTGATCAATGGGTAACAAGTTACCTTGTGATCTTCTAGACATGCAAAATATCAAACAACTTGAAAACAACTAGAACAAACCTTGAAGCGTTTTACTTCCCCATGGCAAAGAAAGACACAACTAATAACAATATAAGAAAGTCAAATCAAGTTAACACCGTCCCCGGCAACGGCGCCATTTTTGGTCGGACTCTCTTGGAGCTTAGATTTCGGTTACTTGTCGTTAGGAGCACCTAGAACAAAACAATATTTATATCTCCACAAACAACTCTACTATTAGTAAAGAGGTAAGTAAAGGTCGGATCCCAAGGGACGTGTATTGATGTAGGATTTTCGATTGCAAGTAGTGGTGTCTAGGGGTGTCACGATTTGGGTTGAGATAAGAAGATCACTAAACTATATAGCAATAAAATTAAACAAGTAAGATGATTAAAATGAGATGTAAACAATTGATTAAAAGCACTAGGGTGTCATGGGTTCATAGGGGATTCATTGGAATTGATCATACAAACATATTCTCAAATTATAACCAAGCAATTATTGTTGTGATAGGATCGAGTTGGTTTATATCTTACAATCCTAGGAAGGTTTGGGTCCCGGAGCCGAATCGATTAGATTGTACAACACCTACAAGTCGACTTAATCCGCCCTACTCAACTATATGCATGGTCTAATGAGACTCGAGTTGGTTTATATCTTACAAGTCTCATTGAAAAGGTAAGTGATGGGTAAAAAATGCAAGGATTCATAGGCTCGCATTTCATCAAACATAACACGTGCATAAGTTGGGATCACAACAAGCAAGCAAATAAATTATGAAAACATATTAAATTAAGCATGAATCATCCCCCATGTTGGTGTCCCCTAATTACCCATTAACCCTAGTTAAGGAAACTACTCACTCATTATCAAGTTTAACATGTTAACAAGGTTGTCAATCATATTAACAAAGCAAAACATGATGAATAAATGAAGATGATTAACAATAATTAAAAAGGGATTAAGAGAATTATACCTAATGATGATTCCAAAATAATAATGCAAAGAATAATAGAAGTACTTGATGATTGATGGAAGGTTTTCAATCTCCCAATAAACCTAAATAATCTTCAATTATCGAAAATAAAAGATGAACACGAGAGAAATTAAGGAAATGAGATTTGTATTAATACTTGATTAGAAGTTGATTACAAGATTAAAGAGATATTAGAATAATATAAACTATACTAAAGATTGATAAGAAGATGATGCTAATCTAATTAGACTAATGGGTTATTTATAGTGGGGATTAGGTGCACAAATTAGGGTTTACTAAGGGCTTAAATGACGATTAAGTCCTTGAGGAATCGCTCCTCTCAGAAAAGATGCAAGTCTCCTTTTAGATAGTCTTTCAAAAATATGCGCATCTTGAATGGAGGATGAAAGGGAAGTTTCACTCTGAAAGACAATTCGAGCGTCCAAAGGGTCGGGACGAGCGAATTCTTCAGTGGCTGGACGAGCGGCCTGGTAGCTTGGACGCTCGGATCCTGGTGGTTTTGGATGGGTGTCCCGAGGGGTGAGACGCTCGGATCTTGGCCCCGCCTTCCTCTTTCTTATTCCTTCTTCCAACAATCCTCCGGGATCTTGTCGGAGATGCAAGGATTTCTTCATCATTGCCCATCTACTACATTATGTACAAAGGCCTTCTAGTCTTGTCTTCACTTTGATGCTTGGTCATTGGATTCGATCAATTTAGCTCTATTTTGCCATGAAAATGCAAGGTTTGCACTCCTCTCCTACCAAGGAAACAAAACCTCAAAGAATATGCAAAACAAAAGGACTAAAGATAGTAAATGACCCAAATATGCACTAAAAAGCATAGGAACGAGGCTAATTCGGGGACTAAATATGCTCAAATAATGGTCACATCACCAGTTCACTTTAATGGGGTTCAATTTGTCTCTGCAACCCATTTGGATTTAACAAAGTAACGGGTGAGTTCAATAAAACTCAAACGATAAATGCGATTATCATATATGAATAGTCAATACCCTATTACTACTTCATATCTTATAATCTATAGTTTACCTTTTACACTAGTTGAATTGCAATAAAAGTTTGGCAAGTGGATATACTATATATCCATGTATTCCAACTTTATTATTGCAATTTCCTTCTATTCAATGTCATTTCTAATGATATGAATTTATCTAAGTTTATGTCTAGCCATCTTTTCAGACTTGGGCTCTTTAACTTGAAAGATGTTCCCCCTGTTATCACATAACTTGTGATAAATTCATTTATAGAGGGATTCACTCTTATACCCTATGTTGACCATTTTATCACAATTTACTTAGATTCCTTTTGTATAATTTGCAATGTACAAAACTAAAACAAATTTCTAGTTTCTCACTCCTTAGTCAATAAAATCAGGCCAGAATTTCAACAAATCCTTTTCAGTTTGGAAACTAAAGTTTGTGCAACCCTTCAACACATAACTTAGTTTATCATCCAAACAATCGATCAAATCCTCAATTGTTCTTTAAGGCTTTCACAAGACCATCTTATGAATTAACCTGTTATTGACTTGTTATGCTCCTAGCATATATTTCATTACAGTGTGTGCGTCTGTTGGCATACATGATCATTCTAATGGCGGAAACATTAGCAAATGACTCCATCACAGTAATTCCACTTTCATCACCATGAATAACCTATTCAACCTTGTTGATTTTAAACAGATTTAAAAGATTTTATCATCATAAGACACTCAACTCTAAGCCAATATTCTCTCACATAGACTCAGAAATCTAGAATATATCGCACCTTTTCCTAGTCTCCCAATCACTCTTTCACAGAAGAGAGCATTGGTACATTATTCTCAATAAGTAATATGTCATCAACATATAAGACAAGGGAAAAATAATTCTAGCTCCTACTTAACTTCATGTATAAACATGATTCTTCAATCATGTGAACGATACCATTCTCTATTATCACATGAACGAAAAGTATAATCCTTTAATGCTTGCTTAAGACCATTTTGGGATCACTTAAGAAAGCTCCGCATAATATGTTAAGGATTATTAAATCTTCATCTAAGGTTTTGTGTTTCAGACACCTCCTTCTCTAAATTCCCATTTTAGAAAAGCGAATGTGAGTAATATCATTTGCCATTCTTCATTAAAATGAAATGCGGCAATTCCTAACATCATTTATCTTGTTCAACATCTTCATGTTAATCTATGCATTTAGGTACTCTAAAGCTCTATTTACCTTTAAGGAGACTCTCGCCTTAAAGTAAATCTACTCTTGAATAACAATCTTTGGATTTGTAATGCTATGGCTCGTTTGTAACAAGGTCGATTTGGGATAAAGTCATTATACCATTACTTTCACAAAGCAACATTTTAACAACAAGACATGTGTGCTAAACTCCCACTGAACTATACTCCCACTCTATCTTTATAGATTATAGTTCCATTACTTTCACAAAGTAACACATTAACTATAAGACATGTTTGTTGTGTGCTAAACTCCCACTGAACAATACTCCCACTCTATCTTTATAGATTATAGTTCCATCACTTTCACAAAGTAACACATTAACTATAAGACATGTTTGTGACGATCTAATCTACTCCCACTCTATCTCTTAGAAATACCTCTATCTTCTTAAGAGATAGCTTTGTGAGTCACAAACATATATGGTGGAGTAATTGTAGTTTGTCTAGATTGACCTGTTAGCGCATAAAAGACCAGCTCTTTTATGGTAGTTTGAATCACGTAATATGTGAATCTGATCCACGTCATTTGTTAAATAGACTCTCTATTTTAGGTATCTCCAGGTTGACCCTCCAGATTAATATAAAAATCCCTAAAAGTGAGTTCAACAACTTAACCCAACTCATGTTAGTTAGATATTATGGGTAGTGACACAGGGTCATAAACCATATATAATAAATCAAATTCAGTACTTTGATCTTTGCCACCACGATCGGATCGTAATGCTTTAATTCCTTTTGTACAATTGGTTCTATACTTCATTTTTAGAAATTCTTTAAATTTCTCAAAAGCTTCACTTAATATATGATCAAGTAAATATGCCCATATCTACTTAAATCATCGGTAAAAGTGACGAAGTAGTCATAACTTCCCCTTGCGGTGATGCTCATTTGACCAAATACATCGGCATGTATTAGTCCTAACAAATCACTTGCTCGTGTTCATTTACCACTAAAGCGAGTACGAATCATTTTGCAAAGAAGACAAGATTCGCATATTCCATATAATTGTATAACAAATGGTCCAATAAATCTAGTCGACACTAGCATTTAAATGCGTTTCTCATTTATGTGACCTAATCGAAAAAGGCCAAATGTACAAATCATTTGAATCACTTGTTGTGAGTCTTTTGGTTTGTATGTTATAGATATCTTTAGTCGAGTTGTAAATGTCTAAAACATGAATACCATTGATAGAAGTGGCTTGGCTCACAGCCAAGTCATATTCAACAAAATACAACAATTGTTTTTGATCACAAAAGAAAGGAAAAATCCTTCTATGTCTAACATAGAAATGGTAATAATGTTTTTAAACAAAATGGGTACATAATCACTGTTTTGTATGGATTTTGCGCAAGGCAAAATCAGGTCAGGGTAGGTCTAGGCACGGTTAACTAGCTCGAATTAATCTGTGGGTACAATAAAAGAATAACAATAAGACAAGGAATTTGGTATGTGGAAAACCCTTAAATGGGAAAAAACCACGGGCACCAAGCCAGGAGAGGATTTCACTATAATATTGAATATTTAGCACAATTGATCGTAATTAGCTTAAGTGTTGTAAGAGAATGTCGTATGCTTGTATATGTCTTGTCCTCTTCTCAAATGATTTCGGAGTGCTCTTTATATAACAATGCTGAACGGCTGAATAATCTCGTCACTAATGCCAAATATTCTCTCTTAATTACCTGGAATAATGCTTATTATTTCGCCCTTAATTGCCGTCTTTAACTGCTAAATCTTTCCAATTAATGCTCTAATTATCGCGCATATATTCTTCTATAATATGACTTCTTGGTCAAATATCGTCCTGATATTTTGACCGTTGTCCTCTCCATGGCCTGGCGCCTGTCTTCATGTGTCCTGGTAGCTTGACGTCCTGACACCCTAATGGTCAGGTCGAGGTAGTATATCTTCCAGGGATGTCAGTGGATTTCCAGGCCTAACAATTGCCCCTTATCTTCTTATGTTCGCTGGGTCAGGCCAGAAATAAGGAGATAACTTCTAACTTTGGTAAACTACTCAACGGTTGAATTATGGCTGATTGGCTTCTGTAACGGCTAGTCGGCTGTTTAATGACGCGTGTTACAATTACTGCAACTCCCTTAATAATTACCTTTGCAAGTTGCGGTTGGAACCCTAATTTCACCGAGTATAAATACCCTTTAACTTCATTGATTTGATCTTCACCAAAATACACTTCCTTCTAATTTAATCTTCTTTTTGGAGTTCTCTTAATTCCTCGATTTAATTTTTAATAATTCTTCAATAATCTTCCAACAATGGCCGTAAAAAAGAAATCTTCCAGGGGAGTGATGTCTCCTGGAACTCCATTCGTTCAGAACCCTGAAGAAACCACCTCTGAAAATCTCCCTTCATCTTCTGCTGCTTAACCTCATGTGATTGAAAAACCGATTGACTCTCCTCTCGAGATGATTTCAATTTTCCATGGTGCATTTGAATTCAAACCCACAAAAGCTCTGAAAGATGATCAGTCTCGTTCAAATCGTCTAAAACCTGAATTTGAAAAGATGAATGTTGCCTTGTATCATAAAAATCGACTCAAAACTTGAAGATTTTGGTGTTTTAATCACTTGTTGTTGCTAAAGGAGTGATTTATTTTTGTTTTGAGGAAGTTTGGATTTGATTTGGTTGATTTTGGTTGAGAAATTTGGTTTTTGTTGATGGAGAGGATGAGGGTTTTGGCGTTTTGGGGTTTTGGGTAGTGTTTATGTTTGAATGAATGAAAATGAATGGGGAAAGAGGGTTTAAAGACCCGTTGGATTTTGAAAAGCACAGGGGAGACGAGCGGATAGGCCTCGGGACGCTCGGATTCTTTGATTTCTGGGTTCAGGAAAAGACGCTTGGGGATAAGCGTCTCGAAGGCAAGACGAGCGGATTCTTCAGCTGGGACGAGCGTCCTATGCTGGAGACGCTCAGATTCCTTTCCAGGGAGAAATCCCAAAAATTAACAGTGTAAAGACAAGCGTCTTTCCACTGAGACGACCGTTCTGGCTGAGACGAGCGGATTCCTTGCTGGGACGCTCGGATTCTCAGTCAGACCCAAAAATTATTTTTGGAGCTTCACAAGACGAGCGTTTTATGCCCTGGACGCTCGGGTTCACTTCAAGACGAGCGGATCCCCTTCTGGGACGCTCGGATTCTGCCTCTTCCACACGGATTTAGGTCCATCCGTGGGTGCTTCGTAACCCGTGTCATTCATCCTTCAATTCTTGTGTTCTTCATTGTAGGGGCACTACGAAGACATGAATAGCCTAGGCAATTGCTATCCCCAAACTAAGGCAAAACACTACACACCAATAAACTCATAAGTCCCTCCCTCACTTTTCTCGAAAATGATGAAAATCTTGATCAAGGCATAAAAATGTAAATCCAAAATTGACAAAAATGCAATACAATAATTAAAATGCAAGTTAGGGAGTTAGAATATTTAAAAGTGGTGGTTTAGGGAGGACTCCACCAAACTCTCATCCAATAATGAGATGTCAAGGGGGCATGTTCAAGGTGTTGTTGATGTTGCTCAACACCTTGAAGAAGTAATCGAAAGCTTGTTCATTGTCATGATAAAGATCTTCAATAGACCTTTCACTAGTAGAAAAAATACCTATTGCATCAAGCAATTTACGTCGGTTGTAAAAAAACTGACGCAAAAAACACTTACTTTTGGCGGGAGCACATTTTGGCCCTATAATCCAGCTTTTTGCGTCGCTTTTTATAAATAACAGACGTATTTCAGACGTATAAAATACGTCGGTTTTATTAAAAACTGACGTATTTCAGAAAATACATCAGTTATATAATATAACTGACTTATTTGACCTTAAGTTTTTGCGTCAGTTTATTTAAAAACAGATACAAATGATAATTAAAAAAAAAACCCCACGATACTTCCCTATTACGTATCATCACCCTTTCCAATTGTTTCAAACCTTAATTCCCAAATTACATCAAACCCTTAATCTTCCTCACATATTCAACCCCCACCACCACCACCACCGTGTTGCGCAGTCATCGTACCACCACCGCCGCGCTCTTGTCGCACCCCACCAACGCGATTCTGCCGTGTTGTATTCATGACGTTGCTGCGGTCTGTCGGGATTCAATAATTTATTGCCGCGTGCTTCTGTTGTCCCCGCCGTGGTCTGCCATCACCACCCTTCTTCGCCGCCCTTTAATACCAACATCGTGCTGCCCTCTTTCAAGTTTATATCGTTGATAATTGTTCGATTGTCTGTATTAGGGTATGCTCGCTATACTGTTCGTGTTACTGTCTTTTTATTTTGTTGTTCATTGAGTTTATCATTATTGATTGTCTTCTTTATGTGGTAAAAACTAGCTATTGTTATCTACATGCTTAAATAAATTGGAATTGGATCCTTAATTGACATCATCAGGCTGTTAGACTGATCACTTGAGTACAAAATCCTTAATCGTGTTTTGAATATGTCACGGTTGTAGGCATTAGGAAGAAAATAATGAGTAGTTTAATTTCTCCAACGTTTTTACTATGATGTTTTCCCAAATTTTGTTGATATCTAGGTAAAAAAAGAGTAGGGCTAGTACTCTCTGGTTTTACAGTCCACACAAAAAAAGAGTAGGGCTAGTAGCACTTTTGTTTCTTTCCTGAAATGGCAAGACAAATCAGGTCCCTTGAGGCTTGTGTTTGGCTTCCTTGATGCTTGTTTCCTGGCTTTATTAGGACTGCTATGACCCCTTAACAGCTTTATTTAGAGACTAGGATCGAATTACATAAAAGGAAGGAGATTAGTTATTGATAGAATAAGAACAATGCTGACAGTTTCTTCATAGCATCCTGGAATTAGGCCTTTCTTGCAGCATTCATAACTCTCTGCTCAAGATGAAATAAAATGCCTCGAAGGTACCAAAATAAAGCTTAAGGAGTTAGCTTTTATGACCAAAAAGAATCACCTGAAAATAAGGCCTAAAACTTGAGATATGAAATTTTGAGTGTTATCAGGTCACTAGTGACATGCTGCTGTAACAGTTCAGCAACTATGGCTTCTTGCAGGAGCCTTAACTTTCTTCTCAGGGTGAAACAAAATGCCTCACAGGTGCCAAATGAAAGCTAAAGGAGTTAGCTTTCATTTCAAAAAAGAATCATATGAAAATATGGCCTGGAACTTTAGATATTGAAGTTTGAGTAAGATCAGGTCAGAATGAGAGTTCTGCGGTTTTCCTGTGCAGCATCAGTAAATTGAAAAATTCATATCTCCCAACTCAGGTTGGCTAAAAATACCCATGATAGCTAAAATGAAACCTAAGAACGTTAGCTTTCACCTCCAAAAAGAATTATCCAAAAATATCCAGTAGATTTTGAGCTATTCAAGTTTGAACACTGACAGATCAATTTCAGAAACTGAATTGCATTCAATCGTGACAGGCTTTGAAGCTTCATTCTGAGAAATCTACACATTAACTTATGTTGATTCCAACTCCATATGAAAGTAGACTTCTTCAAGATTTTATCCATATAAAGAACTTAAATTTTAATCAAGTAGAACTCTAGATATGAGGAGTTGAATTCAGAACTGAAATTCTGAAACTGTTGGAGCATTTCAGATTTGCCTAGCTCATTTGGAAATGGCATTTCATTCAAAATAAAATAGCTTTTGGTCCTATTCCAAAGCTCATAGCTTGTTAACATTTTAGGCTTTCTAAACATATAAATACCATGACATTTGAGCAACCAAAATGGAATATATGCACTCTTGAACACAGCCCATATCCTGCTGCCTGCCATATAATTTAGTCCCCAGAAGAAGTGATCCCCATTATGCTTAATGTTAATTTTTACCCTAATTTAGTAATCGTGCAGTGACATAGGGTCGTGTCTTTAAAAATTTCAGTTTCGATGTTAATGTTTCTGTTTTAATATCGTCAGTTGTTAATTACGATTTTGCGTAAAAATTCATAAATGAGTAGCACCAAAAAAAATGAGTAGCACCAAAAAAAAGTCATTTATGTCCATGAAAGAGTAAAACCCGTCCATGAATGAGTAGCACCAAAAAAAATTACTCAAAAAATAATTTGAAAATAAAAACCGTTTAACAAAAATAAAAGGGGAACCGCCAAAAACAATAGTGAAAGAGGAAAAGAGTGGAATAGTTAGTTAAAAACTACTCAAAAGCTTCCAAGGAGTCTTGGCCTGGCCTGGCATGCACACCACTGTAATCCCATATTTTTATCCGCTGCACTCAACTACAATCAATTCTCATTGTTTCATGCAAATTATATACATACTTTTTCTCGGTGTTTATTTATAAAAAAAAATTCCAAAACCTGGTCCGCCACGCTGTCTAACCATTATTCTAATACAATCTTTTATTCTATTTTTAGTGGTGTGTTATGCTGGGTATGGATCGGAATTGGATGTATGGAAAACGAGATTTCTATTTTCTTCAACGGGTTGATGAATTTATCAGCCATGCTGTTGCACATAAAAAACAACACGGGGATGAGGAGCATCTCATTTTTCCATGTAGCATATTTAAGAACCGGGTAAAGGTAAGCTCTGCAAAGGAAATGAGGCGTCATTTGGTAACGAAGGGGTTTAAACCTGATTATCATGTGTGGATATGGCATGGAGAGAAAGAAAATGACATGCAAGGTACCTCAAACGCTGTAAATCAAGGGAACAAGTTTGATAATGTGGATGAATTTGAGATGCATGGTTTGGATTTTAATAACATTCCGATTAATTTGGACAATGATAACGATGATAGTCATGATAAGGACAACAACGTAGAGGGTGAGAATATTGATAGAATGATGGATGATTTAGAAAAAGATTTCATAGAATGTCCGGAAATTTTCCAGAGGCTAGTTGATGATTCTAAGAAACCGTTATATCCGGGTTCCAAATTCACCCGTTTATCAGCTGTGTTGAAATTGTATACCTTGAAAGCGGCGAATGGATGGAGTGATAAGAGTTTTACCGCTTTAGTGCAACTTTTATCAGAAATGTTGCCAAAAGGTAATGAGCTTCCACCTAATACTTATCGATGTAAGAAAGTGTTGTGTCCATTGGCTACGACTTACAAAAAAATTCATGCCTGCCCAAATGACTGCATTTTGTTCTGGAAAGATTATAGTGACTTAGATGAGTGTCCACGATGTAAAGCAGCGAGGTACAAGATCAAAGCAAGAGATAAGAAGAAAGGGAGCCCGATCAAGACCTTATGGTATTTGCCAATTATACCAAGGTTTATGCGGTTTTTCCCAAATCCTAAAGATGCAGAATATATGGCGTGGCATCACGAAGAGAGAAATAAAGATGGTAAACTACGGCATGTGGCCGATGCACCCCAATGGAGAACAATTGATAGAACCTTTCCTGACTTTGGTGGAGAGCCTAGGAATTTAAGACTAGGGCTTTGTACCGATGGAATTAATCCTTTTGTGACTCTTAGTACCCAACATAGCAGCTGGCCAGTAATGCTAATAATTTACAATCTGCCTCATTGGCTTATAACAAAGAGTAAATACATTTTACTTACACTCCTAATATCGGGTCCTAAACAACCTGGTAATGACATAGACGTTTATTTGGCGCCACTAATAGAAGACATGAAATTGTTATGGAATGTTGGTGTGCGGGTGTTTGATGCAGCTAGCGGCTCACACTTTCAAATGCGTGCTATGCTATATTGTACAATTAATGATTTTCCGGCTTATGAAAACCTTTCTGGTTATAGGCTGAAGACTGACAAGGGGTCCCCCGTATGTGGTGATGACACTGAATCTGAATGGTTGGAGAATTGCGGGAAATTTGTATACACAGGTAGTCGTCGATTTCTTGAAGAAAATCATCAATATAGTAAGAAGAAGAAGGCATTCTATGGAAAAACTGAGCACCGACCGGCTCCCTTATTTTTGAGTGGAAAAGAGTATCACAAACGAGTTATGAACATCACCACAAAATTTGGAAAACCGTACAGACCTCCACTGGACGGGGTGTACCACACAAAGAGGTCCATCTTTTAGGACCTACCATATTGGGAGCACTTGTCAGTTAGACATTGTATTGATGTCATGCACGTAGAGAAGAATGTGTTTGATAGTATCATTGGAACTTTGTTAAATATGCCTAATAAGACCAAGGATGGGGTCAAAGCTAGATATGACATGGTTGCTAGGGGGCGTTTTGAGGTAAAACCAGTTGAAAAGGGGAAACATACCTACTTACCCCCGACTTGCACAACTTTATCGAGGAAGGAGAAGATGGTTATTATATGGTCTTAACACCTCAAGTTGCATAGTTATTATATGGTCTTAACACCTCAAGTTGCATTATATTATGTTGTTGTAATATGCTCTCTGCCACCTTAACAGTCCATGTCAGCTCTCCCACATTATCGCTTCTTATTATGAGTCGGGTATAATGGAATTCTTATTATGTATCAACTAATACTTATTATTAATTGCATATTTTTTTTTAAACTTTAGTGTCCGCAATAACCTGAGGATTATGAGTGTGGTTATTATGTTATGCAATGGATGTATGACATAACCTTCTACTATTGTAAAGCTCCGGAGATAGAATTCGAACAGGTAATTGATTCTTACTTTAACTTTTCATTGTCAATTTCTTTCTTCATTTACATTTATTACTATCTAATACTGATACTGAAAATGCAGAATATTGCAACTTCACGCATGTCAATGATCGATATGAATGTGGCTAGAGAAGTTTGGGCGAATAAATGTTTAGATAACATACATTTAGTATAGATTACCTTAGTGACAATGACTTTCGTTGGTTATTTATGCATTGGATTGTATTTTGGAACCTTGTTGGTTGGAAACGTTGTTAGGTTGGATTATTGTATTTTGAAACGGCGTTGGTTGGATTGTATTTTGGCACGTTGTTGGTTGGATTGTATCTTGGAACGACGTTGGTTGGATTGAAATGTAATGTCCTTTGGTTGGACATCTTATTGCAGGTTTTAAATTGTTGACATTTTGATTATCAATTTTATGGGGAGATGCTGCCCAAATTTCGGTAACAATTTTTTATATTTTTTTTAAAAAAAATATTAATAAGTTGCGTCAGTTTTTACAATAAATGACGCAAAAAGTAAAAAGCAATTGTATCGGTTTTTCAAATAATAGACGCAAAAAGGTAACCAGATTGGCTCTAAAACCAAAAGGCAATAATATCAGTTACAAGAACAACTGACGCAAAAGATAAAAGCAAAAGCATTGGTTTCCCAAATAACAGACACAAATGCTGAATCATTTGCGTCAGTTGTTTGCCCATTTGCGTCTGTTATTTTATCAAGAAATGATGCAATTGTTAAGCATTTGCGTCGGTTTTGAAAGCACAACTGACGCAATTGTTAAGCATTTGCGTCAGTTTTAAAACTGACGCATATCAAATACGACCCCTCGATATACGTCAGGTCAAAACCGACGCAAAAGGCCATTTACAACTGACGCAATAGGGGATTTTTCCATTAGTGTTTGCACTTGTTGTTCTCCATGATGGCCTTGGATCATAGCATTACCGATATAGGGATTGAATATCCCTTCAAACTCATCATCCCAAAGACCGCATACTTCGTCTACTTGATCACTAAAAATGTCTTGAGTTAGTGAAGACAACTCTCCTTCTTTCTTATCTTGGCCAATGAGGCCTTCTTCTTCACTTCTCATGGGTGAGCTTTTTAACCTCTCTTTGTTGCAATTTGCTTGCTCTTTGGATGGAGCATCATCCACTTTCTTCTTCCATTGAAATGCCAACTTCTTTCTATCATCTTTTCGGCTATAATGATCAACCATAAAACATGGCTCATGTAATCAGGGAGCTCTCATTGTCTTGTCAAGATTGAAAGTGATGGTTTCATCTCCCACTTCAAGGGTGAGCTCTCCATGTTTCACATCGATCACCGCTCCC
This sequence comes from Silene latifolia, assembly GCF_048544455.1. Classification (NCBI taxonomy): domain Eukaryota; kingdom Viridiplantae; phylum Streptophyta; class Magnoliopsida; order Caryophyllales; family Caryophyllaceae; genus Silene; species Silene latifolia. Next base: position 90,480,958 of record NC_133528.1, read on the forward strand.
GTGGTGTGCAAGAAAGGTCTTCCTAAGATAATAGGAATGTTGGAATCTTCCTCCATATCAACAATAACGAAATCCACCGGGATGAAGAATTTGCCAATTCTTACGGTAACATCTTCCCATACCCCTAAAGGTGTCTTTGTTGATCTATCTGCCATTTGAAGCGTGATATTGGTGCATTTTAGCTCTCCCATTCCTAGCCTCTTGCTTACCGAATATGGCATGACACTAACACTTGCCCCAACGTCACATAAAGCTTTGTTGATTGTAGTGTCACCAATAGTGCATGGAATGGAGAAACTTCCCGGATCCTTGAGCTTTGGAGGTGAACTTCCTTGAAGGATGGCACTACTTACTTTAGTAAAAGCAATAGTCTTAAGCTTCCGGATGGATTTCTTCTTTGTAAGAATATCTTTCATATACCTTGCATAGGCCGGAACGTGATTGATTAATTCCGTGAATGGAATCGAGACTTCTAAATTCTTCACAATCTGCATGAATTTTCCAAGTTGGTCATCGAACTTAGGCTTAGCTTGACGACTTGGAAAAGGAAGTCTAATCACAATAGGCTCCTTCTCTTTGGCCTTTTCTTCATTCTTCTTTGAAACTTCTTGAATGGTGGGTTCTTCTTCCCTAGAGTTTTGCACAACTCTTTCCTTGTCACTAGTCTCCACAATGTCATCCTCAACTTGCTTCTTTGGCTCTTCATAGCTTGTACCACTCCTCAAGTGGATGGCACTCACCGATTCATGTCTTGGGGGATTACTTTGAGGTGGTAATTGCCCCTTTTGTCTTTGAGAGCTACTAGAAGATGCTAATTGAGTCATTTGGGTTTCCAACATTTTGGTGTGGGCTAGGATGTTGTTGATGGTGATGTCTTTTGCTTGGCTATCTTTTTGCATTTGAGTAAAAAATTCTTGTTGGTTCTTTTGCATTTGGAGGACCGCTTTTTGAACATCAAAACCTTGGTCATTTGATTGAGTGTATGGAGTTTGATTTTGATAACCTTGGTTTTGATTGTAAAAGGGTCTTTGATTTTGGTTTCACATTGGAGGTGGGGTGTATGTTGTTTGAGTGTTTTGAACATTTTGGCTTTTGTATGAGAGATTTGGATGGAATTTGGTGTTTTCATTGTAATAATTGGAATAAGGGGTACCACTCTTGTATGCTTGAAAGGCATTCACTTGTTCACTTGTTCCCTTACATTCACTTTGATCATGTCCCAAAGTTCCACAATTCTCACATATTCTACTTGGAATTGATGAAGATGCCACCATGGCATTAACATGTTGCTTTGGTGATTTGGAGGCTTCTTCAAGCTTAGCCATAGCCTTCTCAAACTTTAAGATGATGGTATCAATATGAGCACTAATAAGTTGGGCACCCAATTGAGTAATAGAGTCCACTTCATGCTTTCCTCTTCTAGTAGCCTTCCGAGGTCTACTATATTGTGAGTTATGGACCGCCATTTCCTCAATCTTGTTCCATGTTTGATTATCGTCAACTTCGGTGAACATACCATTTGATCCCATGTTGAGAATGTTTTGGGAGTCTTCATAAAGACCATTCCAAAATTGTTGTACCAAGAACCACTCGCTAAGTCCATAATGAGGATAAGAGCGACAAGTTCCTTTAAATCGCTCCCAAGCTTCATACAAAGATTCTTCGTCCCTTTGTTTAAATCCCGTGATTTTGGCTCTTAGCATGTTAGTCTTTTCCGGAGGGTAGAACTTTTTGTAGAAAGCAAGTTCCAATTTCTTCCAAGAGTCAATACCAAGAGTAGCTTTATCAAGGCTCTTTAACCATTGTTTCGCGGCACCAATTAAAGAAAAAGGAAATAAGACCCATCGGATTTGGTCTTAAGTCACTCCGATTTGTGAGATCGTATCACAATAGTCACAAAACGTCTCCATGTTGTGGTGTGGGAGTTCCATTGGGTAGGGAATGTGATGAAAACTTAGGCATTCTGGGTTGATTTTGGGGTCGATTTTGTGTTGGGTTCTCCTCTCCTTCTCTTGCAAAAGGGTTGATGAACTCAATAGTATTTGGTTGAATATCCACAACCTCACCAATACCTCTCAAACTAGTTCTAGCAAGTCTTCTATTGGTTGTGAAAGTTCTTTCAATTTCGTGATCAATGGGTAAAAAGTTACCTTGTGATCTTCTAGACATGCAAAATATCAAACAACTCAAAAATAATTAGAACAAACCTTGAGGAGTTTTACTTCCCCAAGGCAAAGAAAGACACAACTAATAACAGTCAAAGAAAATCAAATCAAGTTAACACCATCCCCAGCAACGGCGCCATTTTTGGTTGGACTTTATCATTTTCGGTTACTTGTCGTTAGGAGTACCTAGACCAAAACAATATTTATAACTTCACAAACTACTCTACTATTAGTAAAGAGGTAAGTAAAGGTCTGATCCCAAGGGACGAGTATTGATGTATGATTTTCGATTGCAAATGGTCGTGTCTAAGGGTGTCAAAATTTGGGTTGAGATAGAAGATCACTAAACTAAATAACAATATAAATAAACAAGCAAGATAATTAAAATGAGATGTAAACAATTGATTAAAAGCACTAGGGTGTCATGGGTTCATAGGAGATTCATGGGATTTGATCATACAAACATGTTTTCAACTAGATGCAAGCAATTATTGTTGTGATGGGATCGAGTTAGTGTATATCTTACAATCCCTAGGAAGGTTTGGGTCCCGGAGCGGAATCGATTAGATTGTAACAAGTCGACTTAATCCTCCCTATCCAACTATATGCATGGTCTAATGAGACTTGAGTTGGTTTATGTCTAACAAGTCTCATTGAAAAGATAAGTGATGGGTAAAAAATGCAAGGATTCATTGGCTCGCATTTCATCAAACATAACATGTGCATAAGTTGAAATCACAACAAGCAAGCAAATTAATTATGAAAGTATATTAGATTAAGCATGAATCAATCCCCATGTTGGTTTCCCCTAATTCCCCATTAACCCTAGTTAAGATGACTACTCACTCATTATCAAGTTTAACATGCTAACAAGGTTGTCAATCATACTAGCAAAGCAAAACATGATGAATAAATGAAGATGATTAACAATAATTAAAAAGGAATTAAGAGAATTATACCTAATGATGATTCCAAAATAATAAGCAAAGAATAATAGAAGTACTTGATGAATGATGGAAGGTTATGAATCCTCCAAATAAACCCAAATAATCTTTAATTACCCAAAATAAATGATGAACAACAGAGAAATTAAGGAAATGAGATTTGTATTAATGCTTAATTAAAAGTTGATTACAAGATTAAGATGAGATTAAGATTGCCTCCGATCCACTTCCATCTAATTAATACAATTGGGTATTTATACTAAGGATTAAGTACATAAATTAGGGTTACTAAGGGCTTAAATGACGATTAAGACCCATAAGAAAAGTTGAGGAAATGCTCCTCTCGAAGGAGATGCTCATCTCCGCTTCGCTAGTCTTCAATGAATATGCTCATCTCGAGCGGATTGAGGGGGAGACGTGCTGCACTGGGAAGGAATCCGAGTGGCCTGAGGGATGCGACGCTCGGATTTTAGAGCCAGGACGCTTGTCCCGTGGCTACGATGCCTTGATAGTAGAGGGTCGGGACGAGCGGACTCTTGAGCTGGGACGCTCGGATTGTAGAGCCAGGACACTCGTCCCGTGGCTGCGACGCCCGGATAGTAGCTCAGCAAGCTTCTATTCTTTTCTTCTTCCAACAATCCTCAAGGATCTTGTTGGGGATGCAAGGATCTTCTTATTATTGCCCATTTACTTCATTATTTACATAGGCCTTATAGTCTTGTCTTCACTTTGATGCTTGGTCATTAGATTCGATCAATTTAGCTCCATTTTGCCATGAAAATGCAAGGTTTGCACTCCTCTCCTACCAAGGGAATAAAACCTCAAAGAATATGTAAAACAAAAGACTAAAGATAGTAAATGACCCAATGATGCACTAAAAAGCATAGGAACAAGGCTAATTCGGGGACTAAATATGCTCAAATATTGGTCACATCAGAGAGCGGCTGCCATGTCGAAGCCTGTTGAAGCCAGGGCGAGTTGGAACCCTGAAGCTGAGATGGCCATTGATGCCTCTAAGTATCCTGACCTGCATAATATGGGCAATGAACAGGAGGTCGATTCTTCAGGGGACCAGGATGTTGGTGCTGAGGCTGATCAAGCCAAAAGTGGAAGTGCTGGCGTTGTCTCCAAAGGGGAGTAGTATTTATAAAATTTCTTTGATGGTATTGGCCCATTCAGGGGGGATGTCCCTGGACAAACAACTTTATTTTCTTTATTTCTGTGTGGATCAGGGAGATTATCCCCGGCCTTAATGAATATTTTGGTGCCTTTGCCACAGAGGATAAGGGTTTTATTAATATGATAGTAATGGCCTTCCTTGGCTTATTTTGCTTATTTCCCGATGCTTTGTTTGCTTTTGAATTTCTTTTAAACCTGTGAACTTTGTTTTTCCAATCCTGTAAACCTGTCAAAATCTTTACTTTGTTAATCTTGTTAGAATTTTTTTTTTTTTTTGAACCTGTCTTTGTGATTCAAACCATCGTGAGTAATTCAGCCATGTATGGTTTTTGCCATAGTGGTTGAAGGGGTGGGAAAACCGGCCTGACAGGAGGGCTTATGTCCCCTGCCTGACTGGAGGGCTTGGTACTCGGCCTGACATGAGCGCTTTTTAGACTCATGGTCGGGATAAAACACCCTTGCACCGTCTTGCTGCGTCCAGCCGGTTGTAAATATGTGCATTATATCTAGTCAGGTTAGGCAATTATTTAATGCCTGATTGGTCCGGACATTTACTGTATCCGGTGATGGTTACCAACTCGTTAGGCACGGTTAAGTGCAAAATTTTGTTTTAAAAACTAATGTACAGTAGAGTAGCCCTCAATCTTGAATATTTATGCATATAAACATTTATCAGGTATAATTGTTCAGGATTCAAAACTAACTGAAATTGGTTTAGTAACATATATAGACATGGATTGCACATAGAGCATATGAAACACATAATTTTTCAGATAGCAGGTCAGGTTGAATCACTGATAGTAAAAGCATGGTTTTTTACCTGATTTTGGCCTGAGATAGATTTTATATATGGAATAGTTTCAAATGTGTTACATTCCAAGATATTGGGATCATTTCTTCTTCTAATGTTTGGAGCTTGTATGCTCCTTGTCCGATGATTGAGTCAATTAAGTATGGGACTTCCCATGTAGGGGCAAGCTTGCCTGCTGATTTTTCTTTTTTTGTTTGGAAAAACTTTTCGTAGGACAAGGTCTCATTCCCTGAAGACTCTAATTTTAACATTTTTGTTGTAAGTCCTGGCTACTGCTTGTTGGTATGATGCCATCCTGATTTTGGCAGCATCTCTCAGTTCTTCTGCTAGGACCAGGTTGTCTTGCATCAGGTCTCTGTTTGCTTCGACGTTGTTCAGGCTATATCTTGATGTTGGCACCCGAACTTCTGCAGGGATGACAGCTTCGCAGCCATACACCAAAGAATACGGTGTTTGGCATGTTGATGTCTTTGGAGTCGCCCTGTCTGCCCATAGCACTAATGGAAGTTCCTCAGCACATCTGCCTCGTCTTGTCTTTAGTTTCTTCTTTAGGCAGCTTATGACCACCTTGTTGTTGGTTACAGCCTGGCCATTAGCTTTTGGATATCTAGGGGTTAATGTGACCAGGTTGATATTCCATTCTTGGCAAAATGCTTTAGTCTTTTTCCCCACAAATTGGGTTCCGTTGTCACATACTATTTCTGATGAGACTCCATATCTGCAGATAATATTCGTCCCGATGAAGGATATTACTTCTTTTTCAGTTACCTGCCTGAAAAAGTCAGCTTCGATCCATTTGGAGAAATAATCAATCATAGCTAACGTGAATACTTTCTGTCCTGGGGCTACAGGCAGCTTCCCTACAATATCCATGCCCCACTTCATAAATGGCCAGGGTGCAGAAATAGAGTGAAGAAGTTCAGATGGCCGATGTATTATTGGCGCATGAACTTGACAGGCTTCGCATTTTGAACAGTATTCCAAGTAGTCAGCCCTCGGTGTTGGTCAGTAGTAGCCTGTCCTGAGAACTTTACTTGCCAGGCTTTTTCCTCCTTTGTGGTTGCCACAGTGTTCATCGTGTATTTCCTGGAGTACTTGTTTAGCTTCTTCAGGCTCTAAACATCTCAAGTATGGTCCTGCCTGTGATCTCCTAAATAAAGTGTCATTGATAATAGCGTAGGTTGAAGCGCTGATTTTAAAAGCCCTTGCTTCATGTCTTACCTGAGGTAGTATTCCTCGGAGAAACCAATCATAATAAGGTTTGGTCCAAGAATTACTATCCTGATCGACAGGGTTGACTTGTTCAGTCTTGCTGATAGCCGGCTCTAATAAATGAACAACTGGTATTTTATCGAAAACTGCAGGGGTAAAATTTGAACCTAGGCTGGCCAAAGCATCAGCCTGCGTGTTCAGGTCTCTTAGTATTTGATCTATATCAAATAAAGTAAATTTAGCGGCAAAGGTTTTTGCATATTCTAAATACGAAATCTTTTTTGCATCCTTGGCCGTATAAATTCCCTTTATTTGATTAGCAATTAAAAGTGAATCAGTTTTTACCTTTAGGTTCTGAACACCAAGGTCTAGACATACCTTTAGGCCTGCTATAAGGGCTTCATATTCTGCTTCATTGTTAGTGGCCTTGAACTCACAGCTTACAGCAAGAGCTATCATATCTCCCTGTGGTGATTTAAGCACTAGTCTTAACCCTGTCCCCCTGGCATTAGATGCCCCATCTATGAACAGAGTCCATTCTTGGTCTGGGGTTTTATTTTCTAATTGATTAACCTCATTTTTCAAGTCAGGTTCTAGGTTAGGGCTGAAATCAGCCACAAAGTCTGCTAAGGCCTGCGATTTAATTGATGTCCTGGGTTCAAAGGAAATATCATACGTACTAAGTTGAACTGACCACTTGGCCATCCTACCTGATAATTCAGGCTTACGTAGGATAGATTTTATGGGTATGTTGGTCCTGACTATAATGGGGTGGCTTTCAAAATAGGACGTAGCTTAGTACATGACATAATTACAGCTAAAACATATTTTTCAAGTAATCCATACCTCATCTCGGCATCCAGCAGGCTCTTACTTACATAATAGACAGGATGTTGTTGGCCTTCCTGTTCTTTTACCAGGACTGCGCTGACTATTGTGTCACTGACGGATAAGTATACTGACAGAGGTTCCCCCTTCTCTGGTTTAGCCAGTAAGGGTGGAGATGATAGATACGTTTCTAAGTCTTGAAAGGCTGCTTCATGTTCATCCGTCCAATGGAGCTGTTTATTTTTTCTGAGCAGGTTGTAAAATGTTTTACACCTTTCAGGGGATCTTGATATGAATCGGTTCAGAGCAGCCACTCGGCCTGTGAATTTCTGAATATCTTTGACAGACTTGGGTGACTGAAGTTCCAGGATAGCTTTTATCTGTTCTGGGCTGGCTTCTATGCCTCTTTTTGTAACCATGTAACCAAGGAACTTACCTGCAGAGACTTGTTTAGGTATTTTTACCCAAATCGATTAATTATGGTCAATGTAGTCTATATTCGTTAGTTGGATGTATGTTTGTTCGTCATTGAGTAAATAGGAAAATAAAGTGCGTAATGTAAATTGACACGTAAGATTTTGGTGACGCGGAAAACCCAATGTGGGAACAACCGCGGGAGGGACGGTAACCTGCCAAGTATTGCACTATATGAATAGGAGGATGATTACAATTATGGTACGAAGCTAATCCTGCTGGTCCTAGGTGTCAGGCCTGCAAGATCTAGAATGAACTTATATTATATGCTGAGATGTGATCTTGAATGTTGGTGTTCAATGAATACGTTGTGTTGAATGTCTTCTTGATTTGCTTCCTTGGCTATTTATAGGGTAAGAACCCTAGATATGTCCTACCTTGAATATGGAAAGGGAATATAATTTCCATAAGGACTCTTTCCAAACCCCGACTCCCTTGCCAATTCTCCCCAATCTCCCTAACTTCTCACTAACTTCTCCCTGACACTCCTTTCCTTAACACGGGCACCTTCTATGACGGGCTCTTAATCCTTCTCAAGCCCGTTTCCTCTTTTCTTGACTGCGGGCTCCCTTCCTCCTCATCACTTCTTTCGTAATCTTTATTTTATCAAATGGGCCTTCTTTATTATGCTATTTTTAGCCCAAACAGTTTGCCCCAAATTTCTTGTGAAGTACGCTTTCCAGTATTGAGCAAGGAAATTTACGTAACCAAATGTTAAAAAACCTTACGCCGTCTTTTACTCCATCCCATGCAAGCCATCATTTCCAGCCGCCCTACTCCTCTTTCTTCGCACCCAACTCCCTCTCTCCTCTTTATAACTCCAACGTTCCTCCTCCACTTTCATTAATCACTTCAAATTATTTCAAAAATTCTTCTCTCTTAAACCCTCAACCTTCCTCCTCTTTCACTCCTTGCCGGTTTTCACTGTTCCCCTCATCGTCTTCATCATCAGGTAATCCATCTTCTCTTCTTCTTTTAATCTTTATTTTCTCTCTCCACCATGGGCAAAACTCGTCAATCCTCCAAACCCTCTGATCGTAATCTCGACCCATTTTCCCTTCTCGGGGGCTTTTTAAGCACCCCCACAACTGTGACTCTGCTTTAACGTCGGCCGACATCCCCACGATCAAGAATCTGCTTGGTCTTGGTGACGGGGTGGATATCGCCATCCCTGAACCGGGACAAAAAGCTGACGCCCTTCGTCCAGGGTGGGTTAGTTTCTACTTGTACCCGTTTAGTTATGGCCTCCGTTTTCCTTTCCCTAAACTCATTCAAGATTTTATCTTCACCAACAATTTCGCCATGGCACAAATCTCTGCCGCCATTTGGAGAGTTCTTCTCTATTCTCTGGCCGCTGGTCAGAGTACTGGCAAATCTGTCACTCTGGGCGATCTGGCCCATATGTACAACATCAGATCCCTTCAGACACGTGTCAAAATCTCGCGATGAGAAATGGTTTGAGGACTTCTTCTACGTAAGGAAGGACTCCATCCAGCCGCCTGCCGATTATATTTTCGAGAAATGGGTTCTGACTTCGAGTAAGTAGCCTTCCTGTCACCTGATTTGTTTTATCTCGCTGCTTACTAGCTTACTTCATCGTCTTCGTGCAGGCCCGTGTGACCTTACCCGTATCGGCGCCAAAATCCCTGCCTGCAGCAAGCTGTTCAGCATCTCTGAATCTGAGAGAAAGTTTCCAGACCTGCTTCCTGGTTTTTCACCTGCTTCTTCCTCCAATCCTCCTCAATCAGCCCACAGTATGTCTTCCGGTAAGGTTTCTGTAACCACTTTCGTTTGCATGCTGTTTCTGCTGATGTTTTAAGAATTCCGTCTTCTGAGACTGTGTATGCTTGCAGGTTCAAAAGTTGATCCATTAGAACTCATCCTCCAAAGTGCTAAAAGAAAGAGACCTTCTGCCAGCCCTGATGTGGCCTCTGCCTCCAAGAGGAGTGCTCCTGCTGCCTCTTTTCAGACTCCTCCTGCAGTTTCCAGTTCAGCTGCACCAGAGCCCTTGGAAGTTAGTCCGTTGTCTCGTCATCCGCCTACTCCTCCTGCTAGTCCTCGCGCTTCGTCCAGCGAAGGCATTACTGCTCATTTCCCAGAGGGCTTCGGGAATGTGGACAAGGTGCCGTACTGGCCTGAGATTGACCAGTTGCTCTTTCCTCCTGTTAAGGAGACGTTTTCGGAGTTCTCCCTAGAGGAGATGGCTGAGAACGATGTGCACAACGCCTTCATGGTAAATATTCTTCGTCTTCTACCTGTCTGTCCATCTGCTTCTTGCTTAAATTCTGCCTCTCAACTCTCTTGCTGTCTTCTGATTATTTATGCCCCAGACTCTTCAGTCTACACTCTACAACAGGAAGATGATCAACATAGTGCAGACCACCAGCCGTGCTACCAACGCCAAGAACCAGGAGCTGAAGAAGACTGTTGCAGATCTTGCACGGCAGCGGGTTGATCTGAAGGAGCGTGTGGTGGAGCTGAAGACTGAGCTTGCTGTCACCAAGAAGAAGTTGAAGGAGGGGGCTGATCAGCTGGCTCGAACCCAGGCGGTGTGCAGCACTTTTTCTGACTCTCTGAAGCAGTCTGAGGAGAAGATAAGTGAGCTGATCTCCCTGGCCACCAACGTTGTTGCCTATGCCACCTGGCGGAGAAAGATCAGCGGGATGCGTGCTGCCCTCGAGGAGGCTCCCACCCAGTAGGCCATAGAGGGAGAGGAGAAGCAGCTGTAGATGCTCTACCCCACCCAACCTGATCTGAGCGTGCTGATGCCTGAAGTTGGTGAGGTGAATTTTCCTGCGTTGGCTGAGCAGGCTGCTGGGGGTGATGCTGGAATGTCCCAGGATGCTGCTGACGGAGCTCAGGGAGCTATGGCGGGTGAGGATATGCAAGTTGGTGCAATACCTGAAATGAGCGGTCAGCAGGCAGAAGAGGTGCCAGAGGTGGAGGTCATTAATGTGACCGATAATTAAGTTTTTATGTTTTGATGAACTTTTTGGCAGTCTGGTCCAGAGGTGGCAGTCTTTGTAAGTTTTAAACTTGTTCTTTTGTGGTTGCCCTGCCAAGGTGGCGGTTAAACTTTTTGGGCCGTACTTTGGCCTATATTTTGAAATGCCCCTTGTCATGGTTTGGCAAGGTTTTAGCTTACATATCGTGTGTTCATTGTTTATCTTCCCTGTTTTTGGGAAGTTAGTGCCGTGTCAGTCTGCTTAACTGATTTAGGCGAGTCCTGTCACCCTAAAAAGGCTAACGTTCTGACTCAGCTAGCTGCCGTGTCAGCCTGATGGCTGATTTAGGCGTATGCCGCAATGTTAGGAGGAGTGGCCGTGTCAACCTAGGAGGCTAATTTAGACCAGCCTGGTCAGCCTGAAAAGACTGATCCAGACCAAGCTAGCTGTCGTGTCAGCCGGATGGCTGATTTAGGCATATGCCGCAGTTTTTTGGACTACTTAACCTTGTTCATGACGCAAGGTGTGTTCATCTCGTTTAATGCCAACATGGGCGTCATTGATGCAAGTTTATCGTCATTCTAGGACCAAATGGAGACGCTGCAGGATTCTGGTAGCGCAGATATCCCTACGTTCCATGTTCGTTTTTGCATGCATACTGGGGCCCTGATTAATTGCGATTAGTGCGAGCTACGTCCAGGGGGTGGTATCAGGGGTAGCTGGGTAAGCGTATTGGTGTCAACCAGGCTCCCTTTCGTATGTTCCATGATCCACTTTGGTGAGGGTGCTCCTTGTGGAGAAAATAGGTTGGGCATGTTGGAGTGTCGTGTGCCTTGTCACCCGCGTTGGCAATTGTGATCTGCTAGACATCCTTTCAAAGTACCATAGACACTAGAATTCAAAGTGATGTACTTAGAGAAGCCTAAAAATAAGAAAATCTATTAGAATGATGTGAAATATTGCCGCCATCTCATGGGGTACCGGAGCAATTGTGGTCCCGGACGCGCGCCCGACCACACCATCCAATAGTAGTTCAAAGCCTTAAAAACAACTAAAGACACCAGAAATAAGCGTGAAATTGGCAGTATGCCTACCACCGGATTTTATTTTATCTTTTAAAAACGATTTGGCTTCTCATAGTACATTATTCTGAAAGCTAAAGTCTACTTATTATTAAAAGTAATATCTCTTCAGGTGAAGTATGTTCCATGGGCGTTGTATGATTTGACCGTCCATAGTCATCATCCAGATGCACCATGGCCAACAACTCCTTCTACCTGGTATGGTCCTTCCCATTGGTAGGCGAATTTGCTCGCTTTTCGATTCTTGGTGTTCGAAACACCTCTCGAGAACAGGTCTCCTACCTCTAGGAGCCCGATTTTTACATTCTTGTTATAACTCCCGGCCACTTGATGTTTGTAGGCAGCCAGACGGATTTTTGCGCTTGCTCGCAGCTCGTCAATTGTGTCCAGGCTTCTGGTTATCTCTACATTGTTCAGTTCCCTCGTCATACTTTCATACCTGTGAGTGGGAACTAAAACTTCTGATGGAATGACTACTTCCGCGCCAAACACCAGGCTGAAGGGTGTTTGACCTGTTGCTATCTTTGGTGTCGTTCTGTCTGACCACAACACTAGTGGCAATTCATCTGCCCACTTTCCTCCTAACTCCTGTAACCTCCTTCTTAGATTGTCCATAATGATTTTATTGCTGGATTCAACTTGTCCATTGGACTTTGGAGTCCTAGGTGCTGACTTTTTTAAGGTGATATTCCACTTGCCACAGTATCCCTCGGTGTCGTTGGAGATGAATTGTGAGCCATTGTCACATATGATTTCTGATGGGATACCAAATCTGTAAGACCATGCAAAGCAATCCATGTCATTTACCTCCGTGAATGCTTCTGCCTCTATCCACTTGGAGAAGTAATCTATCATTGCTAGCATTCAGGTTCTGTTTCCTGTGGCCTGTGGTAGGGGGCCTACTATGTCCATGCCCCATGCCATGAATGGCCAGGGAGAGATGATAGGGTGCAGAGGCTCTGCTGGCTGGTGGATCATGGGCGCTGAGCGCTGACAGGCATCACATTTTCGTGCATACTCTGCTGCATCTGCTTTCATTGAAGGCCAATAATATCCCTGTCTGAGGGCTTTATTTGCCAGACTCTTGCCCCCTGCATGGTTTCCACATTCGCCACTGTAGAGAGCATGTAACACAGTCTGTGCTTCTTCCTTGTCCAGGCACCGTAGGTAGGGGCCTGCTAGCGATTTTATATGAATAATATATCATCAATAAGTATGAATCTGGAGGCCTTTATTCTAAAAGCTCTCACTTCCTTCTTATCATCTGGTAGCTTGTTATGGCGCAGCCAGTCTAGGTAAGGTGTGCGCCAGTCGTCTGCTGGATCGGCTACCTGGTCGGGCGTCTGCCTGTTTGGCCGAGAGCTCTCACCTTCCTCTGTAACTGCTTGGATTTCCTTTTCGCTTTGTGGATCCTCCAGTTCACCCCTGTCTATTTCGTCTGCCTTCTGGATAGAAGGTTCCAGCATATGTGCTATTGGAATGCTGGATAGCTCTGTTGGTTTGAATGTTGCCCCCATGGTTGCTAGGGCATCTGCTTCCACGTTCTGATCTCTGGGGACCTGTTTAAGCTTGCAAGTTTCGAATTTTTATTTTAATTCCTTTACTACTTTTAGGTATGCAATCATCTTTGAATCTCTGGCTATAAACTCATCATTTACGTGGTTGACTATTAACAGAGAGTCGCTGGATATGAGCAGGTGTCTGACCCCTAACTCCAGAGCTAGCTTCATTCCCAATATCAAGGCCTCGTACTCTGTTTCATTGTTGGTTGCCTTGAATTCACATCTTACAGCTTGCGCTATCAGGTCTCCCTGTGGTGATCGCAGAATTAATCCTACACCTGCCCCCCTTTGGTTGGAGGCTCCGTCGATATGCATCTGCCAGACTTCTGTCTGCTTGCTTCCTTCTAAAGTGAGGATCTCTGTATCTGCCAGATTCTGGATGGCTGGACTGAAGTCTGACACGAAGTCGGCCAGTGCTTGTGATTTGATTGCTGTTCTAGGGTCGTATTGGATGTCGTATCCACCGAGGTGTACAGACCATTTAGACATTCTTCCCGACGCGATTCGGGCTTCCTCATGATAGCTTTTAGCGGGTAGTTTGTCACAACATGTATGATGTGTGACTCAAAATAGGGACGCAGTTTGCGAGATGCTACTACCAATGCTAGTACTAACTTTTCAAGAGATGTGTACCTGGTCTCTGCCGGCAGCAGAGACTTGCTTACGTAGTATACTTCGCTTTCGCTCCTTTTCTCGCTCTCGACCAGGACAACACTCATCGCTACTTCGTGATGACTAGGTATAGGAATAATGGTTCTCCTGGCTTTGGCTTTGACAAAGACGGCGGTCGGGCTCTTGAGATAGTGCTTCGGTCTCTCGAAGGCTTGCTCGTGTTCAGCGGTCCATTCAAACTTCAGGCTTTTCCTTAGTACGTCGTAAAATAGCCTGCATTTGTCTGAAGATCTTGAAATGAACCTGTTTAGGGCTGCTACCTTTCCAGCTAGTCTTTGAACATCCTTAGGCTTCTCGGGTGATTCCAGCTGTAAGACAGCTTTGATCTGCTCGATGTTGGCTTTTATTCCTCTTTGAGTTACAATATAGCCTAAGAACTTGCCAAAAGATACCCCGAAGGTGCACTTAGATGGGTTTAATTTCATCTTGTATTCCCTGAGGGTGCTGAATGTTTCTACCAGATGCCGCATATGATCTTTGGTCTTTTCTGATTTCACCACCATGTCATCAATGTACACCTCCATGGTTCTTCCTATTTGCTCTTTGAACATGCGGTTAACCAGCCTTTGATATGTGGAGCCTGCGTTCTTTATGCCGAACAGCATGACGTTGTAGCAATATATTCCTCTCTCGGACATAAATGTTGTCTTCTCTTGTTCTGCAGGATCCATCTTGATCTGATTGTATCCACTCCATGCGTCCAGAAATGTTAACATCTCGTGTCCAGTTGTTGCGTCCACCATTGCATCAATATGAGGCAGCGGGAATGGATCTTTAGGACATGCTTTGTTGAGATCGGTGAAGTCCACACATACTCTCCACTTCCCATTCTTTTTAGGCACCACCACTACATTAGACAACCATTCTGGATATTTTACTTCCCTTATTTTCTTTGCTGCCAGCAGGCTATCTACTTCCTGGTTGATTACCTTATTTCTCTCCGCTGCAAACTTTCTCCTTCTCTGCTTAATGGGTTTACACTTTGGGTCCATGCTAAGCTTATGTGTTATGATCGATGGATCTATGCCTATCATATCATCGTGTGACCATGCAAAGCAATCCATGTTATCTTGCAAGAACTTGACTTGCTGCTGTCGTAAGCTTCATTTACATCCTGCTCCAATGAGCACGGTTCTTTTCGGGTGCAAACTTGTCCGGGTTGATCGATCCGGCTCTTCTTCTGCTGGGGTTCGATGTATTCGTCCTGGATAGGTCGCTTCGTAATTGCTATGCGGGAGGGCTGGCAGTGCACTTGAGTGCCTTCTTATAGCAGCCTCTAGCTTCCTCCTGATCTCCTCTTATCGTTTCTACTCCCCATGGGGTGGGGAACTTTATGCACTGGTGGTATGTTGAAGGGACTGCTTTCATCCGGTGCAACCATGATCTTCCCAAGATGACGTTGTAAGTAGAAGGGCCATCTATAACCAGGTACCTGACTTGTTTGTTTACTCCTCCCACATAGGTGGGGATGATTATCTCACCTAGCGAGCTGGCTGTTTCTCCACTAAAGCCTACTAGCGGAATAGTCTTCTTCTGTAAATCCTTCTCGCTGAATCCCATGTTCTCTATGGTTTTCAGCATGATTATGTTGACCGAACTTCCCGTATCTACCAAGACCTTTCTAACTGTGCAATTGGCCATTGATAAGGTGATAATAAGTGCGTCATGATGTTCTCGTTCATGTATGTATCTCCTTCATCAAAGCTTACTGCTGGCAGGTCACTATGAGAAATTCTGCAAGAATTAGCTGGCCTATCTCCTTTGATCTCGATGGCATGTCTCTTAGCTGCTGAGTATGTCAGGCCGCTTAAGTCTGAGCCGCCTGTTATCACGTTTATAATTTTAGTGCATGTGGGTGGGTCTACCGGTTTGGCGGAACCTACCTTATCCTGCTGCTTGCCCCCATATGGTAATAGGTGGCTCAGCTTTCCTTGTTCGTACAGGCGCCTGATCTCTCTTCTTAATGTGTAGCAATCCTCAGTGTTGTGTCCGATATCACGATGGAATTCACACTTCTTCTTGCTATCCTTTCTCCAAGCTTGCTCTCCATCGGTGGGTTGGGCCACCCGACTCCATCTCCCATCTCTCCGAGTGCCTTCAAGATTCCTCCGATACCCGTAGTGAACCCATATTCGCCGGGGTGGGGAGTAGCCGATTTTCCTCGATTCTCGTTGACTCCCGTCCCATATGGTCGTATCTCTCGTCCTTCTTCTTGGTGGTTTGCTTTCTTCCTGATTTCTCCACGGCTGAAGTACTAGAAATACTCGGTGTGCTCGTAAGTCGGCTCGGCTAGAATATCTTCCTCCGGTCCCGATCACGGCATGCCTTTTCCCGCACTGCTTCGAAACTATGGCAGGGATGCATAGTCAGCTGCTTGTATAGGTCGGAGTCGTGGTGGAGGCCTCTTCTGAAGGCTTCTCCTGCTGTTGAGACATCACACTCTCGCATCGCTACCTTCTCATTGTTAAAACGGTATTGTATTCTCCAATGCTCTCTCCCGCCCCCGGACGATTCTCGTACGGGTCTTTCGCGAGCTTCGTGGCTTTCTCGTCGCTTGCGAATCGTTGATTAAATGCGTTCACCAATTCAAAGCAAATGTAGATATCGACTGTTGGGTGCTTACAAACCATCGAAGTGTCGATCTTGTTAGGGTAGACTCGAATCCTTTGCACATGAAGGCCTCCTTAACTTGTCCTATAGTTGTTACCGTCATTATTTTCTACTTATACTGGCTGATATGATCAAAGGGGTCTGCTGTGTCGTCGAAGAGAGGCATATTTGGGTTCGTGAATCCCTTTGGCATGGCTGTGATGGATATGGTGTCCACGAATGGTGAGTCGGCATAACTGTCAGAGCCGCTTTCGAGTGGGGGTGGTAGCCCGGAACACCGCTCAAGTATCTCCTTTAGCTCCAAGTCTGGCGATTAGTTATACTTGGCCGAATCCGGTGTCCGCTTTGTGTTTGTCTCGCATATTTCCTCCTAATCCGGGTTCTTGAAGATTCGATAAGCTCGCGCCGGGGGGTTGTGGTAACGATTGTCCCCCTGCCGGTTCACTTTTGGTTTGACTCGGATCCGCTACGGGTGTCGATCGATTCTTTGCATCAGGATCGCCGACGGGGAGGCCACCTATTTGTATCCTACGCAGACTAGTCGGGCCGCGCCTATCTCGGTGTGAGGTATCCTAACCCTCGTGGGGTTATCCTTCCATCCGATGGTATCGTAGCCAGATCCAATCTTTTATTTATTTCAGCTGGTATCTGCCTGCTGCCTGATGCTCCTTGCGTCAGATCTACCAAGGGAGATCTCCCTTCACCTGTCCTGTTCGCTAGAGTGTTGGACTGCTGCTTTATGAGATCAATTTGTGCCCAGAGCTCTCTGTCTCTCCTTCTTACCTCAACATCTGCTCTCCTTTGGTCTTCTCTCATGTTTTCCATTGCTTTCTGAAGATTTTCCACGCCGGCGAGAAGGATTTGCGTGGGACTGGGCGGCGGAGTGACGCCTGAGCTTGATGTTTCTTTGTCTGATCTGATCTGAGTTGAGACAGCAGGGGTCTTAGGAGGTAAAGAAGCTTTTGCTGTCGGTATGACTCTTGAGGTATGTCCGAGAGCCTGCGTGGCCACTATTGATGTTGGATTTTGAGTGGATGGTGGTGGTGGCGATGGATGCCTGCTCCCTGACACGGCTTCAGATGCTTGCTTATCCATTGTGTATCTAGAATATCAATGATTGACGACCACAATACCCCACGGTGGGCGCCAAACTGTTTAGGTATTTTTACCCAAATCGATTAATTAGGGTCAATGTAGTCTATATTCGCTGGTTGGATGTATGTTTTTTCGTCGTTGAGTAAATAGGAAAATAAAGTGCGTAATGTAAATTGACACGTAAGATTTTGGTGACGCGGAAAACCCAATGTGGGAACAACCGCGGGAAGGACGGTACCCTGCCAAGTATTGCACTATATGAATAGGAGGATGATTACAATTATGGTACGAAGCTAATCCTGCTGGCCCTAGGTGTCAGGCCTGCAAGATCTAGAATGAACGTATATTATATGCTGAGATGTGATCTTGAATGTTGGTGTTCAATGAATACGTTGTATTGAATGTCTTCTTGATTTGCTTCCTTGGCTATTTATAGGGTAAGAACTCTAGATATGTCCTACCTTGAATATGGAAAGGGAATATAATTTCCATAAGGACTCTTTCCAAACCCGCACTCCCTTGCCAATTCTCCCCAATCTCCCTAACTTCTCCCTAACTTCTCCCTGACACTCCTTTCGTTAACACAGGCACCTTCTATGACGGGCTCTTAATCCTTCTCAAGCCCGTTTCCTCTTTTCCTGACTGCGGGCTCCCTTCCTCCTCATCACTTCTTTCGTAATCTTTATTTTATCAAATGGGCCTTCTTTATTATGCTATTTTTAGCCCAAACAAGACTCCAAAGTGGCATTTTGTAGGGTTGAGCTTTATGTTGTATTTTTCCAATATTTGGAATGCTACTTCCAAATGCTTCACACGATCTTCTGCATTTTTGGATTTTACTATCATGTCGTCTATGTAGACTTCCATGATATCACCTATTTGATCCTTGAACATCATGTTGACCAGGCGCTGGTACGTTGCCCCTGCATTCTTCAGGCCGAAAGGCATGGCTCTATAACAGTATATGCCTCGCTCTTTAATGAATGTAGTACTCTCCTGGTCAGCAGGGTGTATTTTTATTTGATTGAATCCACTGGAGGCATCCATGAATGTCAGCATCTCATGCCCTGCTATGGCGTCTACCATGGCATCAATATGTGGCAAGGGAAATAGATCCTTAGGGCAGGCTTTGTTCAGATTAGTGTAATCTACCCAAACTCTCCATTTTCCATTCTTTTTCTGCACAACAACCACGTTAGCCAGCCACTCACGGTACATTACTTCCCTGATCATTCCCATATCCAGAAGTTTTTCCACTTCCTCGTTGATTATTCTATTTCTTTCAGATGCAAATTTTCGTCTCTTCTGTTGTACAGGCTTAAAAGATTGATCAATATTAAGTTTTTGCATAATTATATCAACACTAATTCCGGTCATATCAAAATGAGACCAAGCAAACCAAGATGATTTATTTTTAAGGAATTTTACCAGTTTTGGCCTGACGTAATCTGGGGCGTCAGATCCTACTAGAACATACCTGCCAGGGTACTCAGGGTCTAGGATTACCTGATCCGTTTCCATTCTGGGAGGTGCTACATAAGTATTCCTGACAGGGTACGGTAATTGCTATGCAAGGGACTTACCTAACTTGGAAGGCTTTAAGGCTGTTGTATAACATTCTTGGGCTATCTTGTGCTCTCCTTTGATCGTGGCTATGCCCCAATCCGCTGGAACCTTGATGCACTGATGGTAAGTTGATGGCACGGCTTTAACATTATGGATCCAGGGTCTGTCCAAGATTGCATTGTAAGATGACAAGCAATCTAGGACTCCAAATTTCTCATAGGATGAGACTACTTCAACATAAGTTGGAAGATGAATTTCTCCTAATGTTCTTTTGGTTTCTCCACTGAATCCTACCAAAACGCTGGATTTTTTGGTGATTTGATCCTCATTGATTTTCATGGCTTTCAGCACGTCAAGCATGATCAAGTTCTTTGAGCTGCCTCCATCTACTAGGATCCTTCTTACTGCGGCGGTTCTAATCTGCATAGAAATTACCAGGCCATCATGATGAACATCAGGAATGCGTACCAGGTCACAATCATTGAAATTAATTGTTGGGAGGTGATTCGGTTTGCAGGGTGATGTAGTCCTTGGCGTCCTGGCTATCTTTTTCGCTGCTGAACTGGTCAGGCTGCCAATTTCTGATCCACCAGATATGAATTTTACATCGTAGATTGGGGGAAGTGGAGGAAGGCTGTGATCTTGTTTATGCTCTTGGTTCTCCTTGCCCTGGTCTGCATTTCTGCCTTTTGTCCTGATTAGATCCTTTAGAGATCCGGATTTCAACAGGTAGGCCACTTCTTTCCTCAGGGTAAAGCAATCATCCGTCGTGTGTCCAACGTCCATGTGGAATTCACACCATTTGGAGTTGTCTCTCCTAGGGTTAGGATTTTCTACCTTCCTAGGCCATCTGACTACTGGTCCTATATTGTCAAGCCTTTGGATCAATCCTGCAATATCAACACTGAAGTTATGATCAGAAATAGGCGGGAAAACTTTAGCCTTACCTTGATACTCATGTGCCAGATTGACTTCTGAATGGTCTGGCCTGGAATATGGAGTAGGTCTGTAATTGTTCCTTTGTTGCTTTTCCTATTGCTCTTTTCATAGTCCTTTGGTCAACTGGATGACCCGACTTTATAGCTCTTGTCTTCTTCCAGCCTGATAAAAGCAAGGGTTTTGGCCTGGACATCTTCGAAGGTATGGCAGGGATACATAGTGAGCTCATTGTACAAGTCACTATGAGGTAGTAACTCCTGCCTGAATGCCTCCACTGCTGTTCCAACGTCACGCTTGGGAATAGATACTTTCTCTTTGTTGAACCTGGCGAGGAACGCCTTAAGAGTATCCTCTGGCTTCTGTGTAATCCTGTAAAGATCACTAGACCGCTTCTCCAATTCCCTGCTACTTGCAAACTGCTAGTTGAAGTTGTTGATCAGGTTGGCAAAAGAATGGATGCTCCCAGTTGGCAGGTTGATGTACCACTGTAAAGAAGGTCCGGTCAGGGTTGTTCCAAATCCCTTACACATGCAAACTTGCCTGAACTCGCTGGGAATGGATGCAGCTAACATTTTCTGTTTATAGAGAGCCACATGATTCTGTGGATCCGTAGTTCCATCATAGATCTTTATTGACGGAATCACAAACTTTTTTGGCAAGTCCACTTTTGCTATTTCGTCTATAAAAGGCGAATCAGCATAGCTGTCAGGGGCAACTTCTTCTAAACTGGCAGGGACTCCAGGTATCTTCTCGAATTTTTCATTTAGCTTCTTGATTTCCTGGACCACTGCCATCATGATGGCTGCTGCAGAATCATCAGTTTCTTCATTGTTATTGTTAGGCTCACCATCGCAATCAACATTGATGAACTTAGGGCCACTCGGGCTCCCAAAACTGGAAAAATCAATGTTATTGATAATCGATGCAAATGGCGTTCTTGGCTGGAATCTAGAGCCTGCTCCCTGGGTTTTTTCCAGTTTTTGTTTCAGAGCTGACTCTAATTCTCTAAACTGAAGGATTTCAGCCTCAATTTGGGCTGCCTTTTCTTTCAAGCTTTCCAACTCAGCTATTTGTTGGAGGGCTGCATTCAATTGTTCTTCGACGGTAGGCTGGGCCATTTTTGTAGGTTATTTGGATTTTTGTGAGATAAGGAAAAAAAAATTTAAAGAGCTAGATGCCCCACGGTGGGCACCAATTGTTTTGTATGGATTTTGCGCAAGGCAAAATCAGGTCAGGGTAGGTCTAGGCAAGGTTAACTAGCTCAAATTAATCTGTGGGTAAGTATGACAGGGCATAAAACTTGAAGAACAAAGTACGATAAAAGAATAACAATAAGACAAGGAATTTTGTACGTGGAAAACCCTTAAATGGGAAAAAAACCACGGGCACCAAGCCAGGAGAGGATTTTACTATAATATTGAATATTTAGCACAATTGATCGTAATTAGCTTAAGTGTTGTAAGAGAATGTCGTATGCTTGTATATGTCTTGTCCTCTTCTCAAATGATTTCCGAGTGCTCTTTATATAACAATGTTGAACGGCTGAATAATCTCGTCACAAATGCCAAATATTCTGTCTTAATTACCCGGAATAATGCTCATTATTTCGCCCTTAATTGTCGTCTTTAACTGCAGGGGTAAAATTTGAACCTACGCTGGCCAAAGCATCAGCCTGCGTGTTCAGGTCTCCTAGTATTTGATCTATATCAAACAAAGTAAATTTAGCGGCAAGGGTTTTTGCATATTCTAAATACGAAATCATTTTTGCATCCTTGGCCGTATAAATTCCCTTTATTTGATTAGCAATTAAAAGTGAATCAGTTTTTACCTTCAGGTTCTGAACACCAAGGTCTAGACATACCTTTAGGCCTGCTATAAGGGCTTCATACTCTGCTTCATTGTTAGTGGCCTTGAACTCACAGCTTACAGCAAGAGCTATCATATCTCCCTGTGGTGATTTAAGCGCTAGTCCTAACCCTGTCCCCCTGGCATTAGATGCCCCATCTATGAACAGAGTCCATTCTTGGTCTGGGGTTTTATTTTCTAATTGATTAACCTCATTTTTCAGGTCAGGTTCTAGGTTAGGGCTGCAATCAGCCACAAAGTCTGCTAAGGCCTGCGATTTAATTGATGTCCTGGGTTCAAAGGAAATATCATACGTACTAAGTTGAACTGACCACTTGGCCATCCTACCTGATAATTCAGGCTTACGTAGGATAGATTTTATGGGTAAGTTGGTCCTGACTATAATGGGGTGGCTTTCAAAATAGGACGTAGCTTAGTACATGACATAATTAAAGCTAAAACATATTTTTCAAGTAATCCATACCTCATCTCGGCATCCAGCAGGCTCTTACTTACATAATAGACAGGATGTTGTTGGCCTTCCTGTTCTTTTACCAGGACTATGCTGACTGTTGTGTCACTGACGGATAAGTATACTGACAGAGGTTCCCCCTTCTCTGGTTTAGCCAGTAAGGGTGGAGATGATAGATACGTTTCTAAGTCTTGAAAGGCTGCTTCATGTTCATCCGTCCAATGGAACTGTTTATTTTTTCTGAGCAGGTTGTAAAATGTTTTACACCTTTCAGAGGATCTTGATATGAATCGGTTCAGGGCAGCCACTCGGCCTGTGAATTTCTGAATATCTTTGACAGACTTGGGTGACTGAAGTTCCAGGATAGCTTTTATCTATTCTGGGCTGGCTTCTATACCTCTTTTTGTAACCATGTAACCAAGGAACTTACCTGCAGAGACTTGTTTAGGTATTTTTACCCAAATCGATTAATTAGGGTCAATGTAGTCTATATTCGTTGGTTGGATGTATGTTTGTTCGTCGTTGAGTAAATAGGAAAATAAAGTGCGTAATGTAAATTGACACGTAAGATTTTGGTGACGCGGAAAACCCAATGTGGGAACAACCGCGGGAGGGACGGTACCCTGCCAAGTATTGCACTATATGAATAGGAGGATGATTACAATTACGGTACGAAGCTAATCCTGCTGGCCCTAGGTGTCAGGCCTGCAAGATCTAGAATGAACTTATATTATATGCTGAGATGTGATCTTGAATGTTGGTGTTCAATGAATACGTTGTGTTGAATGTCTTCTTGATTTGCTTCCTTGGCTATTTATAGGGTAAGAACCCTTGATATGTCCTACCTTTAATATGGAAAGGGAATATAATTTCCATAAGGACTCTTTCCAAACCCCGACTCCCTTGCCAATTCTCCCCAATCTCCCTAACTTCTCCCTAACTTCTCCCTGACACTCCTTTCCTTAACACGGGCACCTTCTATGACGGGCTCTTAAGCCTTCTCAAGCCCATTTCCTCTTTTCCTGACTGCGGCCTCCCTTCCTCCTCATCACTTCTTTCGTAATCTTTATTTTATCAAATGGGCCTTCTTTATTATGCTATTTTTAGCCCAAACAGTTTGCCCCAAATTTCTTGTGAAGTACGCTTTCCAGTATTGAGCAAGGAATTTTACGTAACCAAATGTTAAAAAACCCTACGCCGTCTTTTACTCCTTCCCATGCAAGCCATCATTTCCAGTCGCCCTACTCCTCTTTCTTCGCACCCAACTCCCTCTCTTCTCTTTATAACTCCAACGTTCCTCCTCCACTTTCATTAATCACTTCAAATTATTTCAAAAATTCTTCTCTCTTAAACCCTCAACCTTCCTCCTATTTCATTCCTTGCCGGTTTTCACTGTTCCCCTCATCGTCTTCATCATCAGGTAATCCATCTTCTCTTCTTCTTTTAATCTTTATTTTCTCTCTCCACCATGGGCAAAACTCGTCAATCCTCCAAACCCTCTGATCGTAATCTCGACCCCATTTTCCCTTCTCGGGGGCTTTTTAAGCACCCCCACAACTGTGACTCTGCTTTAACGCCGGCCGACATCCCCACGATCAAGAATCTGCTTGGTCTTGGTGACGGGGTGGATATCGCCATCCCTGAACCGGGACAAAAAGCTGACGCCCTTCGTCCAGGGTGGGTTAGTTTCTACTTGTACCCGTTTAGATATGGCCTCCGTTTTCCTTTCCCTAAACTCATTCAAGATTTTATCTTCACCAACAATTTCGCATGGCACAAATCTCTGCCGCCATTTGGAGAGTTCTTCTCTATTCTCTGGCCGCTGGTCAGAGTACAGGAAAATCTGTCACTCTGGGCGATCTGGCCCATATGTACAACATCAGATCCCTTCAGACACGTGTCAAAATCTCGCGATGAGAAATGGTTTGAGGACTTCTTCTACGTGAGGAAGGACTCCATCCAGCCTCCTGCCGATTATATTTTCGAGAAATGGGTTCTGACTTCGAGTAAGTAGCCTTCCTGTCACCTGATTTGTTTTATCTCGCTGCTTACTAGCTTACTTCATCGTTTTCGTGCAGGCCCCTGTGACCTTACCCGTATTGGCGCCAAGATCCCTGCCTGCAGCAAGCTGTTCAGCATCTCTGAATCTGAGAGAAAGTTTCCAGACCTGCTTCCTGGTTTTTCACCTGCTTCTTCCTCCAATCCTCCTCAATCAGCCCACAGTATGTCTTCCGGTAAGGTTTCTGTAACCACTTTCGTTTGCATGCTGTTTCTACTGATGTTTTAAGCATTCCGTCGTCTGAGACTGTGTATGCTTGCAGGTTCAAAAGTTGATCCATTGGAACTCATCCTCCAAAGTGCTAAAAGAAAGAGACCTTCTGCCAGCCCTGATGTGGCCTCTACCTCCAAGAGGAGTGCTCCTGCCGCCTCTTTTCAGACTCCTCCTGCAGTTTCCAGTTCAGCTGCACCAGAGCCCTTGGAAGTTAGTCCGTTGTCTCGTCATCCGCCTACTCCTCCTGCTAGTCCTCGCGCTTTGTCCAGCGGAGGCATTACTGCTCATTTCCCAGAGGGCTTCGGGAATGTGGACAACGTTCTGACTCAGCTAGCTGCCGTGTCAGCCTGATGGCTGATTTAGGCGTATGCCACAATGTTAGGAGGAGTGGCCGTGTTAACCTAGGAGGCTGATTTAGACCAGCCTGGTCAGCCTGAAAAGACTGATCCAGACCAAGCTAGCTGCCGTGTCAGCCGGATGGCTGATTTAGGCGTATGCCGCAGTTTTTTGGACTACTTAACCTTGTTCATGACGCAAGGTGTGTTCATCTCGTTTAATGCCAACAGGGGCGTCATTGAGGCAAGTTTATTGTCATTCTAGGACCAAATGGAGACGCTGCAGGATTCTGGTAGCGCAGATATCCCTACGTTCCATGTTCGTTTTTGCATGCATACTGGGGCCCTGATTAATTGCGATTAGTGCGAGCTACGTCCAGGGGGTGGTATCAGGGGTAGCTGGGTAAGCGTATTCAGCTGTCAACCAGGCTCCCTTTCGTATGTTCCATGATCCTTTGGTGAGGGTGCTCCTTGTGGAGAAAATAGGTTGGGCATGTTGGAGTGCCGTGTGCCTTGTCACCCCGCGTTGGCAATTGACAGTCCTGCTAGACATCCTTTCAAAGTACCATAGACACTAGAATTCAAAGTGATGTACTTAGAGAAGCCTAAAAATAAGAAAATCTATTAGAATGATGTGAAATACCTGTCGCCATCTCATGGGGTACCAGAGCAATTGTGGTCCCAGGACGCTGCCTGACCACACCATCCAATAGTAGTTCAAAGCCTTAAAAACAACTAAAGACACCAGAAATAAGCGTGAAATTGGCAGTATGCCTACCACCGGATTTTATTTTATCTTTTAAAAACGATTTGGCTTCTCATAGTACATTATTCTGAAAAGCTAAAGTCTACTTATTATTAAAAGTTATATCTCTTCAGGTGAAGTATGTTCCATGGGCGTTGTATGATTTGACCGTCCATAGTCATCAGTCTGTATGCACCATTGCCAACAACTCCTTCTACCTGGTATGGTCCTTCCCATTGGTAGGCGAATTTGCCTGTTTTTCGATTCTTGGTGTTCTGAAACACCTCTCAGAGAACCAGGTCTCCTACCTCCAGGAGCCTGATTTTTACATTCTTGTTATAACTCCTGGCCACTGACTGTTTGTAGGCAGCCAGACGGATTTTTGCGCTTGCTCGCAGCTCGTCAATTGTGTCCAGGCTTCTGGTTATCTCTTGCATTGTTCAGTTCCCTCATCATATTTTCATACCCGTGAGTGGGAACTAGAACTTCGATGGAATGATCGCTTCCGCGCCAAACACCAGGTGAAGGGTGTTTGACTGTTGCTATCTTTGGTGTCGTTCGTCTCGACCACAACACTAGTGGCAATTCATCCGCCCACTTTCCGTCTAACTCCCGTAACCTCCTTCTCGGATTGTCCATAATGATTTTATTCTTTGGATTCACTTGTCCATTGGACTTTGGAGTCCTAGGTCGACTTTTTTAAGGTGATATTCCACCTGGCACAGTATCCCTCGGTGTCGTTGGAGATGTATTGTGAGCTATTGTCACATATGATTTCTGATGGGATACCAAATCTGCAAATGATGTTTCGTTTTATGAACGAAATGACTTGTTTGTCTTTTACCTCCGTGAATGCTTCTGCCTCTATCCACTTGGAGAAGTAATCTATCATTGCTAGCATCCGGTTCTGCATTTCCTGTGGCCCGTGGTAGGGGCCTACTATGTCCATGCCCCATGCCATGAATGGCCAGGGAGAGATAATAGGGTGCGAGAGGCTCTGTTGGCCGGTGGATCATGGGCGCCGAGCGCGCCGGCAGCATCACATTTTCGTGCATACTCTGCGCATCTGCTTTCATTGAAGGCCAATAATATCCCGTCTCGAGGGCTTTATTTGCCGGACTCCCCCCGCATGGTTTCCACATTCGCCACTGTGGAGTGCATGTAACATAGTCTGTGCTTCTTCCTTGTCCAGGCACCGTAGGTAGGGGCCTTCTAGCGATTTTCTGAATAATATATCATCAATAAGTATGAATCTGGAGGCCTTTATTCTAAAAGCTCTCACTTCCTTCTTATCATCTGGTAGCTTGTTATGGTGCGGCCAGTCTAGGTAAGTGTGTGCGCCGTCGTCGCTTGGATCGGCTACAGTGGTCGGGCGTCGCTGTTTGGCCGAGAGCTCTCACCTTCCTCTCAGAATCGCTTGGATTTCCTTTTCGCTTTGTGGATCCTCCAGTTCACCACTGTCTATTTCGTCTGCCTTCTGGATAGAAGGTTCCAGCATATGTGCTATTGGAATGCTGAATAGCTCTGTTGGTTTGAATGTTGCCCCCAGGGTTGTTAGGGCATCTGCTTCCACGTTCTGATCTCTGGGGACCTGTTTAAGCTTGCAAGTTTCGAGATTTTGTTTTAATTCCTTTGCTACTTTTAGGTATGCAATCATCTTCGAATCTCTGGCTATAAACTCATCATTTACGTGGTTGACTATTAACAGAGAGTCGCTGGATATGAGCAGGTGTCTGACCCCTAACTCCAGAGCTAGCTTCATTCCCAATATCAAGGCCTCGTACTCTGTTTCATTGTTGGTTGCCTTGAATTCACATCTTACTACTTGCGCTATCAGGTCTCCCTGTGGTGATCGTGAGAATTAATCCTACACCTACCCCCTTTGGTTGGAGGCTCGTCGATATGCATCCGCGGACTTCGTCCGCTTGCTTCCTTCTAAAGTGAGGATCTCTGTATCCGCCGGATTCGGATGGCTGGATCTGAAGTCCGACACGAAGTCGGCCGAGTGCTTGTGATTTGATTCTTTGCTCTAGGGTCGTATTGGATGTCGTATCCACCGAGGTGTACAGACCATTTAGACATTCTTCCCGACGATTCGGGCTTCCTCATGATAGCTTTTAGCGGGTAGTTTGTCACAACATGTATGATGTGTGACTCAAAATAGGGACGCAGTTTGCGAGATGCTACTACCAATGCTAGTACTAACTTTTCAAGAGATGTGTACCTGGTCTCTGCCGGCAACAGAGACTTGCTTATGTAGTATACTGGCTTCTGCTCCTTTTCCCGCTCTCTCGACCAGACAGACTCACTTGCTACTTCGTGTGTGACTAGGTATAGGAATAATGGTTCTCCTGGCTTTGGCTTTGAATGGCAATGGCTCCGAGATAGTGCTTCAGATTCTCGAAGGCTTGCTCGTGTTCAGCGGTACATTCAAACTTCTCGCTTTTCCTTGGTACGTCGTAAAATAGCCTCGCATTTGTCGAAGATCTTGAAATGAACTGTTGTGGTCTGCTACCTTTCCAGCTAGTCTTTGAACATCCTTAGGCTTCTCGGGTGATTCAGTGTAAGATGACTTTGATCCGCTCGATCTTTGGCTTCTATTCCTCTTTGAGTTACAATATAGCCTAAGAACTTGCCAGAAGATACCCCGAAGGTTCACTTAGATTGGTTTAATTTCATCTTGTATTCCCGAGGGTGTCTTTGAATGTTTTCGCCGGATGCCGCATATGATCTTTGGTCTTTTCGATTTCACCACCATGTCATCAATGTACACCTCCATGGTTCTTCCTATTTGCTCTTTGAACATGCGGTTAACTTGACCTTTGATATGTGGAGCTCTGCGATCTTTAGGCCGAGCGGCATGACGTTGTAGCAATATATTCCTCTCTCGGACATAAATGCTGTCTTCTCTTGATCTGCAGGATCCATCTTGATCTGATTGTATCCACTCCATGCGTCCGAAATGTTAACATCTCGTGTCCATTTGTTGCATCCACCATTGCATCAATATGAGGCGGCGGGAATGGATCTTTAGGACATGCTTTGTTGAGATCGGTGAAGTCCACACATACTCTCCACTTCCCATTCTTTTTAGGCACCACCACTACATTAGACAACCATTATGGATATTTCACTTCCCTTATTTTCTTTCTTTGCCAAGAAAGCTATCTACTTCCTGGTTGATTACCTTATTTCTCTCCGCGGCAAACTTTCTCCTTCTCTCTTTGAATGGGTTTACACTTTGGGTCCACGCTAAGCTTATGTGTTATGATGGATGGATTTATGCCTATCATATCATCGTGTGACCATGCAAAGCAATCCATGTTATCTTGCAAGAACTTGGTCAGGCTTTGTCGTAAGCTTCTGTACATCCTGCTCCAATGAGCACGGTTCTTTCGGGTGCGGCTTGTCCAGGTTGATCCGATCCGGCTCTTCTTTGGGGTTCGATGTATTCGTCCTGGATAGGTCGTCAGTAATTGCTATGCGGGAGGGCTGGCAGTGCACTTGAGTGCCTTCTTATAGCAGCCTCTAGCTTCCTCCTAATCTTCTCTTATCGTTTCTACTCCCCATGGGGTGGGGAACTTTATGCACTGGTGGTATTTGAAGGGACTGCTTTCATCTGGTGCAACCATGGTCTTCTCAAGATGACGTTGTATGTAGAAGGGCCATCTATAACTAGGTACCTGACTTATTTTTTTACTCCTCCCACATAGGTGGGGATGATTATCTCACCTAGCGAGCTGGCTGTTTCTCCACTGAAGCCTACTAGCGGAATAGTCTTCTTCTGTAAATCCTTCTCGCTGAATCCCATGTTCTCTATGGTTTTCAGCATGATTATGTTGACCGAACTTCCCGTATCTACCAAGACCTTTCTAACTGTGCAATTGGCCATTGATAAGGTGATAATAAGTGCGTCATGATGTTCTCGTTCATCGTATGTATCTCCTTCATCAAAGCTTACTGCTGGCAGGTCACTATGAGAAATTATGCAAGAATTAGCTGCCCTATCTCCTTTGATCTCGGTGCCATGTCTCTTAGCTGCTGAGTATGTCAGGCCGCTTAAGTCTGAGCCGCCTGTTATCACGTTTATAATTCTAGTGCATATGGGTGGGTCTGCCGGTTTGGCGGAACCTACCTTATCCTGCTGCTTGCCCCCATGTGGTAATAGGTGGCTCAGCTTTCCTTGTTCGTACAGGCGCTTGATCTCTCTTCTTAATGTGTAGCAATCCTCAGTGTTGTGTCCGATATCACGATGGAATTCACACTTCTTCTTGATATCCTTTCTCCAAGCTTGCTCTCCTACTGGTGGGTTAGGCCACCTGACTCCATCTCCCATCTCATTGAGTGCCTTCAAGATTCCTCCGATACCTGTAGTGAACCCATATTCTGCCAGGGTGGGGAGTAGCTGATTTTCCTCGATTCTGTTGACTCCCCTCCCATATGGTCTGTATCTCTCGTCCTTCTTACTGGTGGTTTGCTTTCTTCCTGATTTCTCCACGGCTGAAGTACTAGAAATACTCGGTGTGCTCTTTAAGCTGGCTCTGGCTAGAATATCTTCCTCCAGTCTGATCACGGCTGCTGCCTTTTCCTGCACTGCTTCGAAACTATGGCAGGGATGCATAGTCAGCTGCTTGTATAGGTCGGAGTCGTGGTGGAGGCCTCTTCTGAATGCTTCTCCTGCTGTTGAGACATCACACTCTCGTACTGCTACCTTCTCATTGTTAAATCTGGTATTGTATTCTCCAATTCTCTCTCCTGCCCCCTGGACGATTCTGTACAGGTCTCCTGCGTGCTTTTGTGGCTTTCTGCTGCTTGCGAACTGTTGAGTAAATGCGTTCACCAATTCATCAAATGTAGATATCGACCTGTTGGGCAGGCTTACAAACCATCGAAGTGCCGGTCTTGTTAGGGTGGACCCGAATCCTTTGCACATGAAGGCCTCCTTAACTTGTCCTATAGTTGTTACCGTTATCATTTTCTGCTTATACTGGCTGATATGATCAAAGGGGTCTGCTGTGTCGTCGAAGAGAGGCATATTTGGGTTCGTGAATCTCTTTGGCATGGCTGTGATGGATATGGTGTCCACGAATGGTGAGTCGGCATAACTGTCTAGAGCTGCTTTCTCGAGTGCGGGTGGTAGCCCTGGAACCCTGCTCAGCATCTCCTTTAGCTCCAAGTACTGCTGATTAGTTATACTGGTTGAATCTGGGGTCCGCCTGTCAGCTGTCTGCATATTTCCTCCTAATTCGGGTTCTTGAAGATTCTGATAAGCTCCGGCAGCCAGGGGGGTTGTGGTAACGATTGTCCGTCTTGCGCCGTTCACTTTTGGTTTGACTCGGATCCCGCTCGGTGTCGATCGATTCTTTGCGGCAGATCGGCGACGGGGAGGCCACCTGTTTGTATCCCTACGCAGCTAGCTGGCTGCCAGCTATCTGGTGTGAGGTATCCTAACCCTCGTGGGGTTATCCTTCCATCTGATGGTATCGTAGCCAGATCCAATCTTGTAATTATTTCAGCTGGTATCTGCCTGCTGCCTGATGCTCCTTGCGTCAGATGTACCAAGGGAGATCTCCCTTCACCTGTCCTTTTTGCTAGAGTGTTGGACTGCTGCTTTTAAATTTTATTAAATGATTTTATATATTTTCTAAGCCGACGTATTTATTTAATACGTAATAAATAAAAGGATAGAAGGACTCGAGATCTTATTGATGTTTCAAACTTGGGTGATTATACATCTTTCTCAGAAGAGTGTAGTAGAGCGGACTTTCATGAAAGGAGACTTTGGGTTGGCATGTTACTACCTTGTTTTGAAATGAGAACCTTGTGGAATATTTGAGTAACCCTTTCTGGATTTAGAGATCGGAATTAGGACCCTTGATTGAGGATTTTACCATTTTGAGAAACCCATGGTTGACACTAGTTGGATATGAGTATAGCTTTGTTGGAAACCTTTACCTTGATCTTGTGGAAGTTGTTTGTGGATGTTTGAGGATTTGGAGTGATGAGATCACACTTGTAGTGAAGTACCTCGTTTCATGGAATAACTTAGGATGAAATAACATAAGTGTTTTGATGAAGTCTTCGGGAGTTATGCGGTTATAAGTTTTGTGGTTAGGAAGTTTTCGGAACCGTTTAGGATGATGTTGTTGTCTGAGATTTGAGTACCCGGCGTTTCCTTCTTGTCTAATCCCCTTTCTTCTTCGACCATAAGCGTTACCGTTTATACCTCCTCTCCTCGCTTCATCATGCTCCTCCTTATAATTTGATGTTGGTAACCTATGAAACTCTATCTTTGACATTCTTATTGTTTTGACTTCAATTCTTATCCTAGGAAGTTCATCATAGCTCTTTTGATTTGTTAAGTTTGAATCCTCTTAGCGTACCTTGTTTTTATGACATCTAAGTCCTTTTCATTTCATACAATTTCTAAACATTTCAAACTACCATTTTCGATTCGTTGTTGAAGGTTTATGTTACTTTTACAAAACTTTACCTATTTTAGGGGTTTGAAAATGAAAATTTGATTTAATTCTTCTTTTGTTCCTCGAGTATAGACTTCTTTATCATGATTTTAATTGCTAAACCCGAGATTTCTTTAAATTTTATCCAATTTCTGTTAAACTTTGATCCATTTACGACTTCCTTGTCAAAGTTTAATATTATATTTTCAGGAATTTGACTCCCTTTTTGAGTTTAAAAGTGAAATCTTCATTTCTATTTTGGCTTTCGCAAAAGAAAATTTGAGTGGATTATCTTTTCTTTTGATTTTGACGTTGATCGGATGATAGAACTCGTTATTGGAGACGTTTGATAACTTTTTCTACGCTTGTCGGCGAATTCATTTTGTTCTAAATCTGTCTTTGACTTGGAAAGTTACCGTTCTTGTGTGCACGACAAGAGCAATTTCGTTCCATGAATGAGACTTATACATGGAGAACTCTTCATAAATATTTTTGAAGACATTTTGATATTTGATTTATACAAATGATTTACCTTTCGACTTGGTTCTGTTGGAAAATTTTATTTGAAACTTTTGAAAGAATTTAATTCTTACGATAAGTAACCTTTTAACTGTTTTGGTTACCGATTCCAAAATCCCAGTTTTATTTTATATAGCCTTTCTTTTCTACTTTCAAGTTTCGAGGACGAACTTTTTAAAAGGTGGGGTGACTGTAACACCCGCCTTTTCCTGCCATAATATTAGTTAATGGCGAGTTTTAAATTTTATTAAATGATTTTATATATTTTCTAAGCCGACGTATTTATTTAATATGATAGTACGTCTTTTTATAATTCGTATTTATTTGAAATGTTAGTCCATTTTTTTATAATATATTTATTAACTATTTTGAACTTATATTTTAATATCAAAATGTGTGTGGTTTTAAATAGACCGCGTTATTTTATTAAACCGTCTTGGGACAGAGTTTAAACGCTAAGTTTTATTTAAACTGTAACCGATTAACCTAGCTAATCAACTCCCTAAGATATAGTTGTTACGGAAACAACCCATATCCCATGAAGTTAGGGATAAATCGCACTTTCAGTTTTAAAAAAAAAACTTATTATATACCACCTCGTGCTATTCTAGTCCTCGTGCTATCAAATTCCTTTCATTCTTCTTCGTCACCTTCTCCATCTCAAACACTCCTTTCGGCAATTCCGTTCTCTCTCGTTTCTCATCCGTTTTTATCGCTTTTTGCGCCATTCTCTTCATCTCACGGTAAGCTTTCCAGCCGTATCATTTTCGTTCTACTTCGCTTCATATTATATGTTTTACCAGTAGCTTTAAAACGTGTATGTATGACGCCGTTCCCGTTTCGGTTTCGACATAGGTTCAAATTCGGACGACCCAGACACCGACTCTTACGTTGTTGACGATTCCATTTCAGATTAAGCGCTAAAAAGGTAACGTCGACGACTGTCCTCGATATTACGCTGCGGTTTTGCGGTCTCGTATGCTAGAAGGGACGATAGATGTTCAAATGATTTAACTACTTGTTCATTTGCCTGTATAATGTATTATGACATTCCTGCTAGCTAGTCATTTGATTTTCGAGGCTACTTATGCGTTCCTGTTGGTGTGTAATACTGCATTGCATTCTAGAGTCGGTATGGTTCTCGTTGTTTAGTGCGAGAATTCGATCGAAGTCAGGTCTTACGTCGTCAGGCTATCTTGTTTTGTGTATGACTATGAGTCGTCGTGTATTTGATTATTTCATATAATAACCCATGTTTTTTCATCTGGTGGTTGTTGCATATTAATGATTCAATTGAACGACAGGGTAGTTAGGACTAGTCATGTTTTGTTTAAGACTGTGAAAACTACTTGTTCTTACTGTCAATTAGTGTGTCGTAAATCTTTAGCCTAGTGGCGAGTTTCTTTTATTTGGCTTAAATATACTCCAACAAAGCAGCATGGAATTTTGGTGAGGTGCGTTCCAATTTTCTGTACGTAGTATGTCATATATAATAGAACCACGTGACTCTTATTTGTTTGTCTATAGTGATTTCGAAGATGACACGAAATAAGATATCAAGTCAAAATGAGAATTGGTATTGGCTGAGAAGTAGCATGTTTTGCACCCTGAATTAATGGTTATTGACGTCCTTAGCTTTACACAACTTTGGTTCATAGTAATTAGTTAGCTGACTCGAGTAATAAGAATCGTCTTGTATATCTGCTTCACTTGTATCCTAGTAGCTGTGTGTATAGGCAGTCTAGGCAGGTCGGAGTCCTCCTATTAGCCCGGTTGTTTATAGGCTAATATGGAGTCTATGGGGTCATCAGCCCGGATGTTTATAGGCTTGGTGATTGTCGAATCGGGGTACGTTTATCCCGAGAGTGTGGCCATACTTAGACTAGGACCATATATTTATCGTAGTCCTACCGTAGGGATAGGGTAAGAG
The DNA here is from genome assembly GCF_048544455.1 of Silene latifolia. Lineage (NCBI taxonomy): Eukaryota > Viridiplantae > Streptophyta > Magnoliopsida > Caryophyllales > Caryophyllaceae > Silene > Silene latifolia. The sequence continues at coordinate 90,515,621 of NC_133528.1, forward strand.
TGATGGGTTGCCTGGACGTTTTGCCTAACTGAGTGGTAACTGATTTAATATGTTTGGTATAATAAGTTTACCTTTATTAAACGAGTCATTTGATTTATTTATTTTAAAGTGTGATTAATTATAATGAGTTTATAATTTTAATGGTATAATATGTTTATTGGTAAATCATTTGTTCATTATTGATCTATCTTAATTACTTGGTTGCTTTATCATGATTTAATATGGCTGGGAGGACGTCCGAGTTACTCCCCACTGACTGTGGCTGTCATTCTTATGACTGACAGGTGGTTGATGGTTGCTTATTATTATTATTATTATTATTATTATTATTATTTGCTGGGGTTGCATCGAGTGAGCTAGCGAGCGCCTTTGTTTAATGCACTCTATTAGTTTTTATTTGACTCCTGTTTTTTAGTCTTTATTTCATTTCGGATATAGGGGTATTTATTCCCCGTAGACCATGTATTTCCTTTTGGGAACTCTTTTTTTGTAGCTACCGCGGTGTCAGGGTGTTTCCGCCACCTTGAACTTAATTTATATTCTTGTTTTACCGTGGGTGTTACAGTTGGTATCAGAGCCTATGTTGCTCCCGACACACACGTGTACCCCATATTTAAATTTGAACTTGACCTTGAATAACGAATGAGAGATGGGTAGACATAAGGACCTAAGGTGGTAGTCTGTAGTGTGCTTGCTCTTTGTTAGGTTCTAACATGTTTGTTGATTGCCATTTAATAATTGTTGTGCCCTTGGATCAATGACCGTGAGCTTACCTACGTAAAGATCTAGATTTGGTGCCTATTGCCGGGAATTGAAGATTTGTTCAACCTTTGAAGAATGCTTCTACTTCCTCGATGATATTTCTCATTCTTTGTATACCTTGCCTTATTCTTTATCTCTTGGTGCTTATCCTTCTTCTAAACTCTCTTCTGTTTTACCTTGAAAGCCACTATTGTACCCCTAACTTGTCCTTGTTCCCTATTTATCCTCCCTTAACGCCTTTTGATAGTACTCTTTCTTTTGAGGAAGGTTGACCCTGGTTGGAAAATTTGGCTTTGTGGAGTTTGTTTGTGGTTAACCCATAACCCTGGTTTTGAGAGGTTGTGATGTTGGAAAGACTTAGGTAGGGTGATGAGACATATTTAATGATTCTTATACCTAGTTCCTTGATAAAGTGAGGGTGGTGGTTTGGTGGAATTAATTGTGTTGTTAAGTGTGAGTTGCATTTGTTACTAAGGTTGTAGAACTTGGCTTTGTTGTTTATGTTTGAGATTTGAAAGGCTCGGGAAGTGTAGTGAGACGTGTCTTGGGATACCCGTGCTTAGTACTTGACTTAAGATGGATGAAATTGAATGGTGGATTTGAGGATATAGGTTTGACTAAGTAAGTCGAGTTTGTGATGGGCATTCGTAGTCGCTTTGGATATGAAGTGGTAAAGCGTTGTTACAACTAATTACCTTGTTTCTTGGGAACTCGATGGTAAGTAAAGTTCTAGGATATCGGATTTGAAAGAATATACCTTGAGATTTTGATGACCGTAATGGATTAGTGAATGATTTGATATTAGTTGGCCCTGTAGAGTTCTTGAGTTGAGAGATACTTAGTATAAAGAAGCCTTTGTTAACCCTATGGTTTTAGAAACTTTGAGGTTGTATTGAGTACTTCGGATGATGGGATAATGTTGTAGTTGAGTGTAGTTCCGATTTTAGGAATCCGTAATAAATAAAAGGATAGAAGGACTCGAGATCTTATTGATGTTTCAAACTTGGGTGATTATACATCTTTCTCAGAAGAGTGTAGTAGAGCGGACTTTCATGAAAGGAGACTTTGGGTTGGCATGTTACTACCTTGTTTTGAAATGAGAACCTTGTGGAATATTTGAGTAACCCTTTCTGGATTTAGAGATCGGAATTAGGACCCTTGATTGAGGATTTTACCATTTTGAGAAACCCATGGTTGACACTAGTTGGATATGAGTATAGCTTTGTTGGAAACCTTGACCTTGATCTTGTGGAAGTTGTTTGTGGATGTTTGAGGATTTGGAGTGATGAGATCACACTTGTAGTGAAGTACCTCGTTTCATGGAATAACTTAGGATGAAATAACATAAGTGTTTTGATGAAGTCTTCGGGAGTTATGCGGTTATAAGTTTTGTGGTTAGGAAGTTTTCGGAACCGTTTAGGATGATGTTGTTGTCTGAGATTTGAGTACCCGGCGTTTCCTTCTTGTCTAATCCCCTTTCTTCTTCGACCATAAGCGTTACCGTTTATACCTCCTCTCCTCGCTTCATCATGATCCTCCTTAAAATTTGATGTTGGTAACCTATGAAACTCTATCTTTGACATTCTTATTGTTTTGACTTCAATTCTTATCCTAGGAAGTTCATCATAGCTCTTTTGATTTGTTAAGTTTGAATCCTCTTAGGGTACCTTGTTTTTATGACATCTAAGTCCTTTTCATTTCATACAATTTCTAAACATTTCAAACTACCATTTTCGATTCGTTGTTGAAGGTTTATGTTACTTTTACAAAACTTTACCTATTTTAGGGGTTTGAAAATGAAAATTTGATTTAATTCTTCTTTTGTTCCTCGAGTATAGACTTCTTTATCATGATTTTAATTGCTAAACCCGAGATTTCTTTAAATTTTATCCAATTTCTGTTAAACTTTGATCCATTTACGACTTCCTTGTCAAAGTTTAATATTATATTTTCAGGAATTTGACTCCCTTTTTGAGTTTAAAAGTGAAATCTTCATTTCTATTTTGGCTTTCGCAAAAGAAAATTTGAGTGGATTATCTTTTCTTTTGATTTTGACGTTGATCGGATGATAGAACTCGTTATTGGAGACGTTTGATAACTTGTTCTATGCTTGTCGGCGAATTCATTTTGTTCTAAATCTGTCTTTGACTTGAAAAGTTTGCGTTCTTGTGTGCACGACAAGAGCAATTTCGTTCCATGAATGAGACTTATACTTGGAGAACTCTTCATAAATATTTTTGAAGACATTTTGATATTTGATTTATACAAATGATTTACCTTTCGACTTCGTTCTGTCGGAAAATTTTATTTGAAACTTTTGAAAGAATTTAATTCTTACGATAAGTAACCTTTTAACTGTTTTGGTTACCGATTCCAAAATCCCAGTTTTATTTTATATAGCCTTTCTTTTCTACTTTCAAGTTTCGAGGACGAACTTTTTAAAAGGTGGGGTGACTGTAACACCCGCCTTTTCCTGCCATAATATTAGTTAATGGCGAGTTTTAAATTTTATTAAATGATTTTATATATTTTCTAAGCCGACGTATTTATTTAATATGATAGTACGTCTTTTTATAATTCGTATTTATTTGAAATGTTAGTCCATTTTTTTTATAATATATTTATTAACTATTTTGAACTTATATTTTAATATCAAAATGTGTGTGGTTTTAAATAGACCGCATTATTTTATTAAACCGTCTTGGGACAGAGTTAAACGCTAAGTTTTATTTAAACTGTAACCGATTAACCTAGCTAGTCAACTCCCTAAGATATAGTTGTTACGGAAACAACCCATATCCCATGAAGTTAGGGATAAATCGCACTTTCAGTTTTAAAAAAAAAAACTGATTATATACCACCTCATGCTATTCTAGTCTTCGTGCTATCAAATTCCTTTCATTCTTCTTCGTCACCTTCTCCATCTCAAACACTCCTTTCGGCAATTCCGTTCTCTCTCGTTTCTCATCCGTTTTTATCGCTTTTTGCGCCATTCTCTTCATCTCACGGTAAGCTTTCCAGCCGTATCATTTTCGTTCTACTTCGCTTCATATTATATGTTTTACCAGCAGCTTTAAAACGTGTATGTATGACGCCGTTCCCGTTTCGGTTTCGACATAGGTTCAAATTCGGACGACCCAGACACCGACTCTTACGTTGTTGACGATTCCATTTCAGATTAAGCGCTAAAAAGGTAACGTCGACGACTGTCCTCGATATTACGCTGCGGTTTTGCTGTCTCCTATGTTAGAAGGGACGATAGATGTTCAAATGATTTAACTACTTGTTCATTTGCCTGTATAATGTATTATGACATTCCTGCTAGCTAGTCATTTTATTTTCGAGGCTACTTATGCGTTCCTGTTGGTGTGTAATACTGCATTGCATTCTAGAGTCGGTATGGTTCTCGTTGTTTAGTGCGAGAATTCGATCGAAGTCAGGTCTTACGTCGTCGGGCTATCTTGTTTTGTGTATGACTATGAGTCGTCGTGTATTTGATTATTTCATATAATAACCCATGTTTTTTCATCTGGTGGTTGTTGCATATTAATGATTCAATTGAATGACAGGGTAGTTAGGACTATTCATGTTTTGTTTAAGACTGTGAAAACTACTTGTTCTTACTGTCAATTAGTGCGTCGTAAATCTTTAGCCTAGTGGCGAGTTTCTTTTATTTGGCTTAAATATACTCCAACAAAGCAGCAGCATGGAATTTTGGTGAGGTGCGTTCCAATTTTCTGTACGTAGTATGTCATATATAATAGAACCACGTGACTCTTATTTGTTTGTCTAAAGTGATTTCGAAGATGACACGAAATTAGATATCAAGTCGAAATGAGAATTGGTATTGGCTGAGAAGTAGCATGTTTTGCACCCTGAATTAATGGTTATTGACGTCCTTAGCTTTACACAACTTCGGTTCATAGTAATTAGTTAGCTGACTCGAGTAATAAGAATCGTCTTGTATATCCGCTTCACTTGTATCCTAGTAGCTGTGTGTATAGGCAGTCTAGGCAGGTCGGAGTCGTCCTATTAGCCCGGTTGTTTATAGGCTAATATGGAGTCTATGGGGTCATCAGCCCGGATGTTTATAGGCTTGGTGATTGTCGAATCGGGGTACGTTTATCCCGAGAGTGTGGCCATACTTAGACTAGGACCGTATATTTATCGTAGTCCTACCGTAGGGATAGGGTAACAGTGATGGGTTGCCTGGACGTTTTGCCTAACTGAGTGGTAACTGATTTAATATGTTTGGTATAATAAGTTTACCTTTATTAAACGAGTCATTTGATTTATTTAGTTTAAAGTGTGATTAATTATAATGAGTTTATAATTTTAATGGTATAATATGTTTATTGGTAAGTCATTTGTTCATTATTGATCTATCTTAATTACTTGGTTGCTTTATCATGATGTAATATGGCTGGGAGGACGTCCGAGTTACTCCCCACTGACTGTGGCTGTCATTCTTATGACTGACAGGTGGTTGATGGTTGCTTATTATTATTATTATTATTATTATTTGCTGGGGTTGCATCGAGTGAGCTAGCGAGCGCCTTTGTTTAACGCACTCTATTAGTTTTTATTTGACTCTTGTTTTTTAGTCTTTATTTCATTTCGGATATAGGGGTATTTATTCCCCGAAGACCATGTATTTCCTTTTGGGAACTCTTTTTTTGTAGCTACCGCGGTGTCAGGGTGTTTCCGCCACCTTGAACTTAATTTATATTCTTGTTTTACCGTGGGTGTTACAGCTTTAGGAGATCAATTTGTGCCCAGAGCTCTCTGTCTCTCCTTCTTACCTTAGCATCTGCTCTCCTTTGGTCTTCTCTCATGTTTTCCATAGCTTTCTGAAGATTTTCCACGCCGGCGAGCAGGATTTGCGTGGGACTGGGCGGCGGAGTGACGCCTGAGCTTGATGTTTCTTTGTCTGGTCTGATCTGAGTTGAGACAGCAGGTTCCAGCATATGTGCTTTGTGGATCCTCTAGTTCACCCCTGTCTATTTCATCTGCCTTCTGGGTAGAAGGTTCCAGCATATGTGCTATTGGAATGCTGGATAGCTCTGTTGGTTTGAATGTTGCCCCCAGGGTTGCTAGGGCATCTGCTTCCACGTTCTGATCTCTGGGGACCTGTTTAAGCTTGCAAGTTTCGAATTTTTGTTTTAATTCCTTTACTACTTTTAGGTATAACAATCATCTTCGAATCTCTGGCTATAAACTCATCATTTACGTGGTTGACTATTAAAAGAGAGTCATTTGGATATGAGCAGTGTCGACCCTAACTCCGAGCTAGCTTCATTCCCAATATCAAGGCCTCGTACTGTTTCATTGTTGGTTGCCTTGAATTCACATCTTACGACTTTGCGCTATCAGGTCTCCCTGTGGTGATCGTAGAATTAATCCTACACCGCCCCCTTTGGTTGGAGGCTCGTCGATATGCATCCGCGGACTTTGTCCGCTTGCTTCCTTCTAAAGTGAGGATCTCTCGTATCCGCCGGATTCTCGGATGGTGGATCAAGTCCGACACGAAGTCGGCGGTGCTTGTGATTTGATTCTTTGTTCTAGGGTCGTATTGGATGTCGTATCCACCGAGGTGTACAGACCATTTAGACATTCTTCCTGACAGTTCAGGCTTCCTCATGATAGCTTTTAGCGGGTAGTTTGTCACAACATGTATGATGTGTGACTCAAAATAGGGACGTTAGTGATTTGCGAGATGCTACTACCAATGCTAGTACTAACTTTTCAAGAGATGTGTAACTGGTCTCTGCCGGCAGCAGAGACTTGCTTACGTAGTATATCGGCTTCTCGCTCCTTTTCCGCTCTCGACCAGACAAGAGCACTCACTTGCTACTTCGTGATGACTAGGTATAGGAATAATGGTTCTCCTGGCTTTGGCTTTGACTTTGAAACGGCGGGTGCCGAGATAGTGCTTCAGTCTCTCGAAGGCTTGCTCGTGTTCGGCGGTCCATTCAAACTTCGGGCTTTTCCTTAGTACGTCGTAAAATAGCCTCGCATTTGTCTCAAGATCTTGAAATGAACTGTTTTGGTCGCTACCTTTCCGGCTAGTCTTTGAACATCCTTAGGCTTCTCGGGTGATTCCAACAAAGATGACTTTGATCCGCTCGATGTTGGCTTTTATTCCTCTTTGAGTTACAATATAGCCTAAGAACTTGCCAAAAGATACCCCGAAGGTGCACTTAGATGGGTTTAATTTCATCTTGTATTCCCGAGGGTGTCTTTGAATGTTTCGCCGGATGTCGCATATGATCTTTGGTCTTTTCGATTTCACCACCATGTCATCAATGTAAACCTCCATGGTTCTTCCTATTTGCTCTTTGAACATGCGGTTAACTTGACCTTTGATATGTGGAGCTGCGTTCTTTAGGCCGAACGGCATGACGTTGTAGCAATATATTCCTCTCTCGGACATAAATGTTGTCTTCTCTTGTTGTCAGTAGGATCCATCTTGATCCGATTGTATCCACTCCATGCGTCCGAAATGTTAACATCTCGTGTCCGGTTTTGCGTCCACCATTGCATCAATATGAGGCGGCGGGAATGGATCTTTAGGACATGCTTTGTTGAGATCGGTGAAGTCCACACATACTCTTCACTTCCCATTCTTTTTAGGCACCACCACTACATTAGACAACCATTCTGGATATTTTACTTCCCTTATTTTCTTTCTTTGCCCAGCAGATCTATCTACTCCCTGGTTGATTACCTTATTTCTCTCCGCCGCAAACTTTCTCCTTCTCTCTTTGAATGGGTTTACACTTTGGGTCCATGCTAAGCTTATGTGTTATGATCGATGGATCTATGCCTATCATATCATCGTGTGACCATGCAAAACAATCCATGTTATCTTGCAAGAACTTGACTTTGCTTTGTCGTAAGCTTCATGTACATCCCTGCTCCAATGAGCACGGTTCTTTTCTGGGTGCAGCTTGTCCAGGTTGATCTGATCCAGCTCTTCTGCTGGGGGTTCGATGTATTCATCCTGGATAGGCTGCTTCTGTAATTGCTATGCGGGAGGGCTGGCAGTGCACTTGAGTGCCTTCTTATAGCAGCCTCTAGCTTCCTCCTGATCTCCTCTTATCGTTTCTACTCCCCATGGGGTGGGGAACTTTATGCACTGGTGGTATGTTGAAGGGACTGCTTTCATCTGGTGCAACCATGGTCTTCCCAAGATGACGTTGTAAGTAGAAGGGCCATCTATAACCAGGTACCTGACTTGTTTGTTTACTCCTCCCACATAGGTGGGGATGATTATCTCACCTAGCGAGCTGGCTGTTTCTCCACTAAAGCCTACTAGCGGAATAGTCTTCTTCTGTAAATCCTTCTCGCTGAATCCCATGTTCTCTATGGTTTTCAGCATGATTATGTTGACCGAACTTCCCGTATCTACCAAGACCTTTCTAACTGTGCAATTTGCCATTGATAAGGTGATAATAAGTGCGTCATGATGTTCTCGTTCATGTATGTATCTCCTTCATCAAAGCTTACTGCTGGCAGGTCACTATGAGAAATTCTGCAAGAATTAGCTGGCCTATCTCCTTTGATCTCGGTGGCATATCTCTTAGCTGTTGAGTATGTCAGGTCGCTTAAGTCTGAGCCGCATGTTATCACGTTTATAATTTTAGTGCATGTGGGTGGGTCTACCGGTTTGGCGGAACCTACCTTATCCTGCTGCTTGCCCCCATGTGGTAATAGGTGGCTCAGCTTTCCTTGTTCGTACAGGCGCTTGATCTCTCTTCTTAATGTGTAGCAATCCTCAGTGTTGTGTCCGATATCACGATGGAATTCACACTTCTTCTTGCTATCCTTTCTCCAAGCTTGCTCTCCTGCGGTGGGTTGGGCCACCCGACTCCATCTCCCATCTCTCTCGAGTGCCTTCAAGATTCCTCGATACCGTAGTGAACCCATATTCGCCGGGGTGGGGAGTAGCCGATTTTCCTCGATTCTGTTGACTCCCCTCCCATATGGTCTGTATCTCTCGTCCTTCTTCTTGGTGGTTTGCTTTCTTCCTGATTTCTCCACGGTTGAAGTACTAGAAATACTGGGTGTGCTCTGTAAGTGGCTCGGCTAGAATATCTTCCTCCGTCGATCACGGCAGACCTTTCCCGCATCTGCTTCGAAACTATGGCAGGGATGCATAGTCAGCTGCTTGTATAGGTCGGAGTCGTGGTGGAGGCCTCTTCTGAAGGCTTCTCCTGCTGTTGAGACATCACACTCTCGTGCTGCTACCTTCTCATTGTTAAATCTGGTATTGTATTCTCCAATGCTCTCTTCTGCCCCCTGGACGATTCTGTACAAGTCTTCTGCGTGCTTCTGTGGCTTTCTGCTGCTTGCGAATTGTTGATTAAATGCGTTCACCAATTCAGCAAATGTAGATATCGACCTGTTGGGCAGGCTTACAAACCATCGAAGTGTCGATCTTGTTAGGGTGGACTCGAATCCTTTGCACATGAAGGCCTCCTTAACTTGTCCTATAGTTGTTACCGTCATTATTTTCTGCTTATATTGGCTGATATGATCAAAGGGGTCTACTGTGTCGTCGAAGAGAGGCATATTTGGGTTCGTGAATCCCTTTGGCATGGCTGTGATGGATATGGTGTCCACGAATGGTGAGTCGGCATAACTGTCTAGAGCTGCTTTCTCGAGTGGGGGTGGTAGCCCTGGAACACTGCTCAGCATCTCCTTTAGCTCCAATCTGGCGATTAGTTATCTTTGGCTGAACGGGGTCCTTTGTCATTTGTCTCGCATATTTCCTCCTAATCCAGGGTTCTTGAAGATTCGATAAGCTCCGACGAGCCGGGGGGTTGTGGTAACGATTGTCCCCCGCCGCCGGTTCACTTCTTTGGTTTGACTCGGATCCTGCTACGGGTGTCGATAGATTGCTTGCGGCAGATCTGGCGACGGGGAGGCCACCTGTTTGTATCCCTACGCAGCTAGCTGGCTGCCAGCTATCTAGTGTGAGGTATCCTAACCCTCGTGGGGTTATCCTTCCATCCGATGGTATCGTAGCTAGATCCAATCTTTTAATTATTTCAGCTGGTATCTGCCTGCTGCCTGATGCTCCTTGCGTCAGATATACCAAGGGAGATCTCCCTTCACCTGTCCTGTTCGCTAGAGTGTTGGACTGCTGCTTTATGAGATCAATTTGTGCCCAGAGCTCTTTGTCTCTCCTTCTTACCTCAACATCTGCTCTCCTTTGGTCTTCTCTCATGTTTTCCATAGCTTTCTGAAGATTTTCCACGCCGGCGAGCAGGATTTGCGTGGGACTGGGCGGCGGAGTGACGCCTGAGCTTGATGTTTCTTTGTCGATCGATCCGAGTTGAGACAGGCAGGGTCTTAGGGGTAAAGAAGCTTTTCTTTGTCGGTATGACTCTTGAGGTATGTCCGAGAGCCTGCGTGGCCACTGTTGATGTTGGATTTTGAGTGGATGGTGGTGGTGGCGATGGATGCCTGCTCCCTGACACGGCTTCAGATGCTTGCTTATCCATTGTGTATCTAGAATATCAATGATTGACGACCGCAATACCCCACGGTGGGCGCCAAACTGTTTAGGTATTTTTACCCAAATCGATTAATTAGGGTCAATGTAGTCTATATTCGTTGGTTGGATGTATGTTTGTTCGTCGTTGAGTAAATAGGAAAATAAAGTGCGTAATGTAAATTGACACGTAAGATTTTGGTGACGCGGAAAACCCAATGTGGGAACAACCGCGGGAGGGACGGTACCCTGCCAAGTATTGCACTATATGAATAGGAGGATGATTACAATTATGGTACGAAACTAATCCTGCTGGCCCTAGGTGTCAGGCCTGCAAGATCTAGAATGAACGTATATTATATGCTGAGATGTGATCTTGAATGTTGGTGTTCAATGAATACGTTGTGTTGAATGTCTTCTTGATTTTCTTCCTTGGCTATTTATAGGGTAAGAACTCTAGATATGTCCTACCTTGAATATGGAAAGGGAATATAATTTCCATAAGGACTCTTTCCAAACCCGGACTCCCTTGCCAATTCTCCCCAATCTCCCTAACTTCTCCCTGACACTTCTTTCGTTAACACAGGCACCTTCTATGACGGGCTCTTAATCCTTCTCAAGCCCGTTTCCCCTTTTCCTGATTGCGGGCTCCCTTCCTCCTCATCACTTCTTTCGTAATCTTTATTTTATCAAATGGGCCTTCTTTATTATGCTTTTTTTAGCCCAAACAAGACTCCAAAGTGGCATTTTGTAGGGTTGAGCTTTATGTTGTATTTTTCCAATATTTGGAATGCTACTTCCAAATGCTTCACACGATCTTCTGCATTTTTGGATTTTACTATCATGTCGTCTATGTAGACTTCCATGATATCACCTATTTGATCCTTGAACATCATGTTGACCAGGCGCTGGTACGTTGCCCCTGCATTCTTCAGGCCGAAAGGCATGGCTCTGTAACAGTATATGCCTCGCTCTTTAATGAATGTAGTACTCTCCTGGTCAGCAGGGTGTATTTTTATTTGATTGAATCCAATGGAGGCATCCATGAATGTCAGCATCTCATGCCCTGCTATGGCGTCTACCATGGCATCAATATGTGGCAAGGGAAATAGATCCTTAGGGCAGGCTTTGTTCAGATTAGTGTAATCTACCCAAACTCTCCATTTTCCATTCTTTTTCTGCACAACAACCACGTTAGCCAGCCACTCACGGTACATTACTTCCCTGATCATTCCCATATCCAGAAGTTTTTCCACTTCCTCGTTGATTATTCTATTTCTTTCAAATGCAAATTTTCGTCTCTTCTGTTGTACAGGCTTAAAAGATTGATCAATATTAAGTTTTTGCATAATTATATCAACACTAATTCCGGTCATATCCAAATGAGACCAAGCAAACCAAGATGATTTATTTTTAAGGAATTTTACCAGTTTTGGCCTGACGTAATCTGGGGCGTCAGATCCTACTAGAACATACCTGTCAGGGTACTCAGGGTCTAGGATTACCTGATCTGTTTCCATTCTGGGAGGAGCTACATAAGTATTCCTGACAGGGTACGGTAATTGCTATGCAAGGGACTTACCTACCTTGGAAGGCTTTAAGGCTGTTGTATAACATTCTTGGGCTATCTTGTGCTCTCCTTTGATCGTGGCTATGCCCCAATCCGCTGGAACCTTGATGCACTGATGGTAAGTTGATGGCACGGCTTTAACATTATGGATCCAGGGTCTGTCCAAGATTGCATTGTAGGATGACAAGCAATCTAGGACTCCAAATTTCTCATAGGATGAGACTACTTCAACATAAGTTGGAAGATGAATTTCTCCTAATGTTCTTTTGGTTTCTCCACTGAATCCTACCAAAACGCTGGATTTTTTGGTGATTTGATCCTCATTGATTTTCATGGCTTTCAGCACGTCAAGCATGATCAAGTTCTTTGAGCTGCCTCCATCTACTAGGATCCTTCTTACTGCGGCGGTTCTAATCTGCATAGAAATTACCAGGCCATCATGATGAACATCAGGAATGCTTACCAGGTCACAATCATTGAAAGTGATTGTTGGGAGGTGATTCGGTTTGCAGGGTGAGGTAGTCCTTGGCGTCCTGGCTATCTTTTTTGCTACTGAACTGGTCAGGCCGCAAATTTCTGATCCACCAGATATGAATTTTACTTCGTAGATTGGGGGAAGTGGAGGAAGGCTGCGAACTTGTTTATGCTCTTGGTTCTCCTTGCCCTGGTCTGCATTTCTGCCTTTTGTCCTGATTAGATCCTTTAGAGATCCGGATTTCAACAGGTAGGCCACTTCTTTCCTCAAAGTAAAGCAATCATCCGTCGTGTGTCCAACGTCCATGTGGAATTCACACCATTTGAAGTTGTCTTTCCTAGGGTTAGGATTTTCTACCTTCCTGGGCCATCTGACTACTGGTCCCATGTTGTCAAGCCTTTGGATCAATCCTGCAATATCAACACTGAAGTTATGATCAGAAATAGGCGGGAAAACTTTAGCCTTACCTTGATACTCATGTGCCAGGTTGACTTCTGAATGGTCTGGCCTGGAATATGGAGTAGGTCTGTAATTGTTCCTTTGTTGCTTTTCCTATTGCTCTTTTCATAGTCCTTTGGTCAACTGGATGACCCGACTTTATAGCTCTTGTCTTCTTCCAGCCTGATAAAAGCAAGGGTTTTGGCCTGGACATCTTCGAAGGTATGGCAGGGATACATAGTGAGCTCATTGGACATCTTCCTAGGGTTAGAATGCCTCCACTGCTGTTCCAACGTCACGCTTGGGAATAGATACTTTCTCTTTGTTGAACCTGGCGAGGAACGCCCTAAGAGTATCCTCTGGCTTCTGTGTAATCCTGTAAAGATCACTAGACCGCTTCTCCAATTCCCTGCTAATTGCAAACTGCTGGTTGAAGTTGTTGATCAGGTTGGCAAAAGAATGGATGCTCCCAGTTGGCAGGTTGATGTACCACTGTAAAGAAGGTCTGGTCAGGGTTGTTTCAAATCCCTTACGCATGCAAACTTGCCTGAACTCGCTGGGAATGGATGCAGCTAACATTTTCTGTTTATAGAGAGCCACATGATTCTGTGGATCCGTAGTTCCATCATAGATCTTTATTGACGGAATCACAAACTTTTTTGGCAAGTCCACTTTTGCTATTTCGTCTATAAAAGGCGAATCAGCATAGCTGTCAGGGGCAGCTTCTTCTAAACTGGCAGGGACTCCAGGTATCTTCTCGAATTTTTCATTTAGCTTCTTGATTTCCTGGACCACTGCCATCATGATGGCTGCTGCAGATTCATCAGTTTTTTCATTGTTATTGTTAGGCTCACCATTGCAATCAACATTGATGAACTTAGGGCCACTCGGGCTCCCAAAACTGGAAAAATCAATGTTATTGATAATCGATGCAAATGGCGTTCCTGGCTGGAATCTAGAGCCTGCTCCCTGGGTTTTTTCCAGTTTTTGTTTCAGAGCTGACTCTAATTCTCTAAACTGAAGGATTTCAGCCTCAGTTTGGGCTGCCTTTTCTTTCAAGCTTTCCAACTCAGCTATTTGTTGGAGGGCTGCATTCAATTGTTCTTCGACGGTAGGCTGGGCCATTTTTGTAGGTTATTTGGATTTTTGTGAGATAAGGAAAAAAGATTTTAAAGAGCTAGATGCCCCACGGTGGGCACCAATTGTTTTAGCAACCTAAAATAAGTTTCTCATGCCATGTTATTCGTTTTAGCTATTTATGCTAAAATAGTCACTATTTATGCCCTTTTTACTCTAAAAATTCATAAATCATGCAAAATGAAATCAATTCATCTCAAAATTTACTTACAGTGTGTAAATCATGCATGTGACAACATATTAAAAACTCATGGCCTGGTTCGAAGTTTAACTATATTTAACCATTTTACCTCTTTTAATCCATTTTTATCTCATAAAAATCATAAATCATGCAATATTAATCTAATTAACACGAGATTTTACACACAACTTGTAAAATATGCATGTGAGGTCATATAACATTTTCAAGGTCAGAAACTAAGCTTAACCAATTTTAGTCATTTAACCTCCATTTATGCCACTTTTATCTCATAAAAATCATAAATCATGAAATATTAATCACATTAATATAAAATTTTACATACAATACATAAAATATTCATGTGAGGTCATACTAAAAAAACACGACTATTAGTAAAGGTTAACTTATTTTAGTGAATAAAAGTTCATTTTACTCATAAAAATGTAATTATTTCACTAAAAATCATAAAAATGAACAATAAATTACCATAAATCATAAAAATGACCTAAAACATTTTAGGACCAGAATATATAACATGCATCATGATTTCGTGACTTACTCTTATAAATCACAAATTTTTAGTTTTAATTAAGTTACATTTAACTCGGAAAAACCAAACCGATTATGCATGCAATATCCTATGCTCTGATACCACTTGTTAGGTTCATATACCTCGTATTAAACTCCTCTAATAGTGAACTAATTAACTTCTTAATATATGTTTTTTAGATCTAGTGCATGCATAACAAAATAAGAGATTAATAAGAAAAACAATGTCCCTTACATTGTTATTTGGTTCGAAATATGGGCACAAATAAGGTCACCTTCCTTATTTGTTCTTGAGCTTAATATGGTGGATGATCCTCCAAAAATCTCAATGTAGCGATCCTCCTTAGATTGCACCCAAGACTAATCCCTTAAACTAGTGTATACTAATTAACTAGATTAATACACTAGTACCCTTAAAATTAATTCTAATATTATCACTATTACTATACTAGTAATCTAATATTATTATTAGAATTTATGAATAATTTCTTATTTTCTAAAAACTTGTTTTAGAGAGATTTTGAGAGAGTTTTGAGCAAGCATGCATGTGATGTAAAATGAATGAATGTGTGTAGGAAAATAAGAGAATAGTTCTCTTATAGAAAGAGAGGAAAAACGGTGGGGGTCAAGGAGTACATGCCAAAAATTGGAATCTCCTTTTCCTTTCACTCTTATCAACATTTTTGGTGTGTAAGGCTAGTATGTATAGGTATGATTGCATCTTACTTTATCTCATAAAATAAATTAACGACACTCTACCATAACTCCCTCCATTTCGGTCCAACACACATAAAAATGGACTACCATTTTATTTTGTCAATTTGTCATTTATCACACAATATGTCACATGTAGTATGTTACATGTTATTAATTAATTTAATGCATATTTATCAAATAAATATCATTTTATAAATTAATTAAATCACATACAACAAATTGACTAGTGATACTTGATCACATAAATAAAATGGGTCATATAATTATAATTCACAACATCTTCTAATTATAATTAGCCATTCATTCTTATCTCAATTGTTTCACAAACAATAATCAATTTTAGTAATAAAGTATTTCAATTACTAAAATAAATCTTATTTAATCTCATTACAATAAGATATAAATATTCTCTCTCACAAATGAATTGTTCAATTTTAAGGAATTGATTAACTTGTATCGTCATATAATTAATCAATTTATCTATTAAGGGAATTGTCCTTTAGGTGTGACCTTAAGGGATCAACTGATCACCACCGTCAAACGACAGTAATGTCAAACTCTAGTTAGCCAATCATTACCGATTATGATGATCAGTTGACTATATAAATGAATCATCCCTTACGTATTCTTAATATCAGATTTGAACATGTGATCGCACTATTGTTGAGGACACATACTCCAACAGTTAATACCTTTACCTTTCTCCTCAGCGATGCCAATGGCGTGTCAGTGTTGATACCTTTTATTCTCTTCAGCGACGCTAATGGCGCGTCATTGTTGATACCTTTACCTTTCTCCTTAGCGATGCTAATGGCGCCTCGTTGTCGATACGTTTACCTTTATTTCCTTCAACAGTGATAGTGGCGCTATTGTTGACCCCAACGAGAGTTTGCTTGAAGACGGAGACAAGTAGATTCCCAGAGTCATCGATATGTTCCCCAACGAGAGTTTGCTTGAGGACAGAGACAGGCAGATTCCCCGGGTATGATTTGTTCTTATTGCTGGCAAGCTTCCTTATGTAGTCTAATGGACTTTAAACGACCCTCCCCGATAGTCGACAGACTATAAAATGTTCCCGACGACAGGTCCTTGGCTCAGACCCCTTGAGCCGCCTCTCGTCGCCACAGTCGTCAGGTTATAATCTTTGATTGACCTGATGGATATAATTTGTCTTTCGCCTTATCTAAGCCTCAGTCAAAATGGGGGCTCTGTATATACCTCATTTCTGCACCTCCCGCCAGCCACCCACTGATGATTGGGCCGCATGTTTGATACGCGGAGCGATTTTATGACAGTTCATAAGTTCATCGACAAGTGATAGCTCAAACACTCGAGTCAACCTCATGGTCTTCATCTATATACCGATACGGTCGTTTTGACAATAATTAGAGTTCATTTGGAGTCAGGGTTAAAAATCGCTTCATTTTCTATAAACCGTTTAAATGCCAAGTCGGAATGTTCCGGAATGTTCTAGAAATTATCTGGATATTTATTCCTAATTTAATTTAATATCTTTAGGGAAATATCTTCCGTATATTATGTTTCACGAAATAAGAAAGTGTATAACTACCGAAATTCCATAAAAAAACGCGGTAATATTTCTTGCTGATGAGGAAACCTCCGGGGAAATGACGCAGCAGGAGCTGCGCCTCTTCCAAGAGTCGCAGTGGCTGCTGCGACTCTTCCCCAGCCCACTTTTCACGCTTTCCAGAATATTTCCGTGATTTGTTTCCGTATCCGTGCCATACCTAAACTCCTTCGTATGTTTAGTATAAATAGAGACCTTCGGTCTCCATATTTGGTACGCGACTGTCTGCCCTTCTCTTCTCTCTTTGCATTCTAGACCACACTTTTGCTTTCGACGCCTACGTGCTTGATCAATCGACCACGTACTAAGCTTAGATCATTCTGAGTCCCAGTCATGTTGCATAGACCGACCAATTTGACCAACTCCACTAAATCAATATAATAAATCTTTTAAATCCTTTAACAAGGTGCGGTGTCAAATCCCAGGCCTGACACAAAGACTGAGACTTTAACTTAGCCTGACTGACCTGATGTTCTCAGGAATGCAATGAACTTTCAGAATTTGAATTAAAAATATCAAATGACCTACTAAAATCATGAAATTTGGTGACAAGCTAGTTAAATGAATAAACTAACCCTGACTAGAATTTCAAGATATTTGGAGGACTCTAAGTATTTTTGGTAAATTAATTAAGACTGCCTGACAGAAGAAAACCAGACAACTTGACACAGGACTGATGTTTGAGACTGGTCAAGGACCCAGGGATATAATTATCAACTCAAATCCCACAGAATACTCACAGGGAAGCAAGCTAATAATTTGGACAACTTAAACTGGAATTTATCACAGCCAAGCACAGATAAAGACCAACTCAAGTTAACAGCAAGACCAAACAACCCACAGTCTGAGCACGGGATTGAATGAACCTCACTAACAGACTTTGTTTAACACCTACAGTCTAAGCACAAGATGTTAACATGCCTGACTCTTAACTACAGACTAAGAACAAGTTATAGAGATTTAAATTTGAGAGAAAACTCAGGTTTAATATTCATCAAAAGCTGCCTCAATACAGTTGGAGGAGAGGTCCTTATATATGCCTTCCTCTTGGAATTATGTTACAAACATTAACCTAAAAATATCATCCAAGGGCCAGGATTAGTTCTTAGGACATAAATAAAGTACTGGAAATATTTTATAATGATGATAAAATGATTTAAAGGAAACTACAATAAAACAACAGAAAGTCTGCACTGATAGTGACATGTTGCTTCCTAGGTTGCTGTGTTGATTTGGCTGGAAGTATAAGGACGAAAGGATGAAGTAGAAGCCTTGACTTTGGTTCTTAGGTGGTATCTGAATTATGGAGAGATAAGCAAAAGCATCCCAGCAGCAACTCCTTCTTTGTTTAGCCAGAAATGGCAATATGCTTTATGTCCCTTTCAGAAGCTTGACTTTCAGTTTGGTTTTCTTTTGATTGTAGGGTGAATTAGGCCTGGCTCCTTAGGAATTTCTGATCTTAGTTGGTCAATGTTTCAGCTGGCTAAGGTGGCAGCTGGCGGTTGAGCTTGTACTGATACTTGAGACCTCCCAAAGCACACCTGGCAAGGGTTGTTAACAGGATAGTGTGAGTGGAATTTTTGCCTGCTGCCTGATCAGTGTTGCCCTGGTCCTTGGCTCCTGCTACAGCCTCCCCTGGTTGAACAGGGCTTGTCCTCAAGCCTGTAGCCTCCTCATCATCTAAATCATAGTAAGGACTGATATCTCCCACATTGAAAGTACCATGTACTCCATAACACCTGGTAAATCCACCTTGTAGGCATTTGATCTAATCTTTTCAACAATTTCAAATGGGCCATCAGCTCTTGGCATTAACTTGTTCTTTCTCCTGGCTAGGAACCTTTCTTTCCTTGGATGAATCCAGACCAGATCATCTGGCATGAACTCCTTCTTCCGTTGAGGAACCTTAGACTGCTTCCTGTACCTTTCCTTGGCCTTTTCAATCTGCTTCTTGACTGATTCATAAAGTTTTAACATTTGTTCAGCTCTGGCCTTAGCATCAAAGTTCATCTCCCCTCTTGGAATACTGGACAAGTCTAAGGGCATGAGTGGATTAACCTCATAGACTATCTCAAATGGACTATAACCAGTTACAGTAGATAGTGCCCTGTTGAATGCAAACTCAGCTTGTGACAGTGTCAAATCCCAATCCTTTAAGGACTTGCTAACTATACACCCCAGTATCCTTCCCAATGTCTTGTTGGTGACTTCAGTTTGGCCATTAGTTTGAGGATGGTGAGATGTACTGAACAACAGTTTTGTTTTTAGAAGCCTCCACAGGGTTTTCCAGAAATAACTCATGAATTTGGTGTCCCTATCAGACACTATGGTCTTTGGTACCCCATGTAGCCTCACAATTTCCTGTAAATAGAGCTCAGCAATACTGGCAGCATCCTCAGTCTTCTTGCATGCCACAAAATGAGCCATCTTGCTGAACCTATCAACAACTACCATCACAGAATCCTTGCCCCTCTGAGTCTTGGGTAAGGTAACAATAAAATCAATTCTTACATCTTCCCATGGCTTATCAGGCATTGGTATAGCAGTATATAGACCTGCCTGGAAAGAACTCTTGGCCTGATGACACACTGAAACCTCCTGAGAATGATCTGGACATCTCCCATCATCCTAGGCCAATAGAACTAATCCTGAAGGATGTCTAATGTCTTTTGGACTCCAAAGTGACCTCATAAGCCTCCTGAGTGAACTTCCCTTATCAGTAGATCATTTTAAGATCCCTTGGGCACACACAGCTTGTTGCCCTGGAACAAGAACCCTTCCGGCAAGAGATACTTGCTTCCTGGAACCTTTTGTCCCTCAGTTTGAGCTATCCATTCTTCTGAAAAATCGGGATCTTTCTTGTACAATTCTTTCATAAATTCAAACCCAAGGACTTTGTTCCCCATGACTGACAGTAAGGAGTGCCTCCTTGACAATGCATCTGCCACTACATTTTGTTTTCCCTCCTTGTATTTGCTGGAAAAAATGAATGACTGCAAGAACTCTACCCACTTAGCATGCCTGTGACTCAACTTGTGCTGACCATTGAAATATTTTAGTGCCTCATGGTCTGAATGCAACACAAATGGTTTAGGCTTCAGATAATGATTCCAATGCATCAGGGCTCTGATAATGGCACAAAACTCCTTATCATAGGTAGAGTATTTCAGTTTAGCTCCATTTAGCTTCTCACTGAAATAGGCTACTGGTTTCTAAGCCCGAATTAAAACTGCTCCAATGCCAACTCCACTGGCATCACACTCTACTTCAAATAGCTGATCAAAATCTGGCAGCTTCAGGATAGGGGGTTTCACACATCAACTTCTTAATTCTTTCAAAGGACTGCTGAGCATTGTCAGTCTATTGAAACTCTCCTTTTTTCATGCACTCAGTGAATGGTGCTACAACTGAGCTGAAGTTTTTAATGAACCTTCTGTAAAAGGAAGCCAATCCATGGAATCCCCTAACTTCAGTGATTGTTTTAGGGATTGGCCAGGACTGGATTGCTGAGATTTTCTCCTGATCCACTGATATACCTCTTCCAGATACAATGTATCCTAGAAAGGTCACCTCTTCAACCATGAAGGTGCACTTTTCTAGCTTGCCAAACAGCTTCTGCTCCCTGAGAATATTAAAAACCACTTCAAGATACCTGATATGTTCTTCCCTACTGCTGCTGTACACCAGTATGTCATCAAAGTATACCACAGCAAACTGACCTAAGCATGGCCTCAACACTTTTGTCCCCAATCTCATGAAAGTGCTGGGTGCATTTGAGAGGCCAAATGGCATCACAAGCCACTCATATAACCCATGCTTTGTCTTGAAGGCAGTCTTCCATTCATCTCCTTCTCTTATTCTCACCTGATGGTACCCTTGCCTGAGATCAATCTTGGAAAAAAAACCTGGCACCACTCAGTTCATCAAGCACATCATCTAACCTTGGAATTGGGAATCTATACTTGACAGTAATATTGTTGATGGCTCTACTGTCAGTACACATCCTCCAGGTTCCATCTTTCTTAGGAACAAGTAATGCAGAGACTGCACAAGGACTTAGAGACTTCCTGACAAAGCCCCACTACTACAAATCCAGGCAATCACAACGGCCCTTTAACAACGCTTACTCACGAAAATCACCAAAAGACGTTGTAGAATGGATTGCGCGAAATTTTGCTAAACTTAATTACAACGGTTATGTGTTGTTAACCGTTGTTATTGGTTTTAACAATGGGTCAAACTTTCACAACCGTTGTTAATATAAAAACTAATAACAACAGTTTACTCTGTAATACATTATAACCGTTGTTAATAATTTGGCGCAAAATTAGTGAAACGTAATTACAACGGTTATATTAGTACCCGTTGTTATTAGGTTTTAACAAAGGTTGTAGACGCAATAACCGTTGTTATTGAAGTTATGAAGATCTAAAGAACAAACACCACGTACAGATCGCTTTATTCTGCTATACGCTACAAAACACAAACACAAGCTAATAGTGCTACACAAATATCATCTTCCATTCCTCCCTGGTCGTCTCTCTCTGACTTCATCTCCGTCACTGTTGTCACCGTCTTCTCTCCCTCATCGTGTTTATCAATCAGGTATATATGTTTCTTATTAACTATTTCTTATTAAGATTTTCAAGCTATATATATATATATATATATATATATATATATATATATATATATATATATATATATATATATATATATATATATATATATATATATATATATATATATATATATATATATATATATATATAGGATTGTTCAATTTCATGGCCTATGAATGTCGATTATTTTTGAATTTGTGAATTTGTTGGGTTATTATCTAATTTGTTGATAATTTAGCTTAATTCATTTCCTGAATTTCGTTAATTTGTTTGCCTATTATTGGATTTCTGAATTAGTTGCCTATATATTACGAATGTAGAAAAATGACTCGAACTTGGATGATTGCTGCAAATATGAGTGACCCAAACTATAAGAATGGTTTAGCAGAATTTTATGAAGTCGTTGCGAACAATTTGAAGGGTTCTTCTAGTATTCCATGTCCTTGTGAAAGATGTGGTAATATTAGGTATATCGCTTTTCCGGACATTAAAATACACATATAAAAGTGGAGATTTAGTCGATCCTATAACGTTGGATTTTTCATGGGGAACCATTAGAGGACGAGAATAGCTTTGAAGAAGATGATGTTGAGGTATACGAAAGGCTAACTGATGATCCTGAGTTTGCCGAGTTTTTTGAGTTGGAAGAGTTGGAAGCGGACAAGTTGAATGTTGGGTCTATAGATAATGAAGAAAATGATGATGAGTCGAATGCTTTTCAAGATATAGGTGATGACACTATTAATTGGGATGACCTTAACAACATGTATGAGAAGTTGTGTGAGTCTGAAGCACCTCTGTATCCTAGTTGTAAGTTCACAAAAATGTCGGCAGTGGTGAAGTTGTATAATATCAAGGGGGCAAATGGGGTGAGTGACACGTGTTTCACTAGTTTTTTAGCCTTGATAAAGGAGTTGCTTCCAGATGGTAATGTTCTACCTGTTAAGACATATGAGGGTAAAAAACCAATAAGAGGAGTGGGTATGAAATATGAGAAAATACATGCATGTCCAAATGATTGCATATTGTATCGGAAATTATATCAAAACTTAACCAATTGCCCTAAATATTTGGAGTGGCGTTATAAGGATAAGGAAGGGATTCCGGCTAAGGTGTTGTCGTATTTTCCAGTGATACCAAGATTCATAAGGATTTATGCAAATAGCGATGATTCAAAAATGTTAACTTGGCATGAAACTGGAAGAATAAATGATGGAAAGCTAAGACGCCATGCAGATGGTATGAAATGGCAATCGTTCGACGCTAAGTATCCCGAGTTCGACAATGAACCTAGAAACTTACGTCTAGCACTGTCCACTGATGGAATGAACCCACACGGAAACATGAGTAGCCAACATAGTACTTGGCCAGTAGTGTTGGTTATTTATAACTTACCTCCATATGTGTGGATGAAAAGAAAGTATTTGATGTTGTCGTTGTTAATTTCCGGCCCTAAACAACCTGAAAATGATATAGATGTCTATTTGGAACGTCTTCTAGATGATTTGCGAATGTTTTGGGATAGTGGGATAGAAGTATTTGATGCATATAAGAACGAAACTTTCAATTTGAGAGCCATGTTATTGTGTACAATATCTGACTATCCGGTTTATGGTGACCTTTCTGGGCACACAGTTCATGGGAAAGTGACTTGTCCATTGTGTGGGGAGGATATCGAGTCTGAATACTTGAAGTCTTCTCGTAAGTATGTGTATATGGGAAATAGGAGGTTCTTGTATCATGACCATTGTTATCGCAAGAAGCAGAAAGTATTCAATGGAAGTCAAGAACTTCGTCAACCTCCTAGAATTTTGAGTGGGCATGAAGTTTATTGATGTGACCATAATTAGCGCATATTTAGTCCCCGAATTAGCCTTGTTCCCATGCTTTTTAGTGCATATTTGGGTCATTTATTGTCTTTAGTTCTTTGTTTTGCATATTCTTTAAGATTTTGATCCCTTGGTAGGAAAGGAGTAAGAATCTTGCATTTTCATGGCAAAACGAGACTAAATTGATTGAATTCAATGACCAAGCATCAAGGAGTGACAAGATTAGAAGGCCTTTGTACATATTATAGTAGATGAGCAATGTTGAGGAAAGATCTATGCATCCCTGAGGAAATCCCCAAGGATTTTATGAAGGAAAGGAAGAAAAGAAGAAAGAAGTGAAGCTGTCCAGCAATCCGTGCGGATTGACTGGAAGACGCCCGTCCTCCACAGCACAATCTGTGCGTCTTCCTTAAAAGACGCCTGGGCAGCAAGCCCAGAAGACGCCCGGATTCCCTTGAAGACGCCCGAGCAGAGCTTCACAAATCCGGCCGTCCCGTGCCTAGGACGCACGAATTCCAAGACAACAAGATTTCTTTTCTTCAAGCCTCCGTGAAAGATGCCCTTCCTTCGAAAAATACCGGCGTTTCCCTGCTCAATTCTAAAAAGTGTAATTACTAGTTTAGCCCTTAGTTAACCCTAATGCATCCACCTAATTTCCACTATAAATACCCCATTAGTCTAATTAGAAGAGCATGTTCTTCTTATCAATTCTTAGAGTAGTTAATATCAATCAAATCTCTCTTTAGTTTTGTAATCAACAATTAATCAAGTTTTAATACAAGTTTTATTTCCTTAATCTTTCTTTTGTTCATCCTTTATTTTGGGTAATTGAAGATTATTTGGGTTATTATTGGAAGATTGACAACCTCTCAATCAAGCATCAAGTACTTATTTTATTCTTGCTTTATTATTGGAATCATTAGTAGGTATAATCCTCTTAATCCCTTTTTAATTATTGTTAATTACTTTCATTTATTCATCATGTTTTATTTTGTTGGTATGATCGACAACCTTGCTAGCATGATCAACATGATAATGAGTGAGTAGTCACCTAGCTAGGGTTAATGGGTAATTAGGGGAAACCAACATAGGGAATGATTCATGCTTAAATTAATATGCTTTCATGGTTTATTTGCTTGCTTGTTTTGATCTCAACTCATGCACATGTTATGTTTGATGAAATGCGAGCCTATGAATCCTTGCATTTTCTACCCATCACCTATCTTTTTAATGAGACTTGTAAGACATAAACCAACTCGAGTCTCATTAGACCATGCATGTTGTTGAGTAGGGAAGATTAAGTCGACTTGTAGGTGTTGTACAATCTAATCGATTCGGCTCCGGGACCCAAACTTTCCTAGGATTTTAAGATATAACCCAACTCAATCCATCACAACAATAATTGCTTGCTTATAATTTGAGAACATGTTTGTATGATCAATTCCCATGATTCCCCTATGACCCCATGACACCCTAGTGCTTTTTATCAATTGTTTACAACCCTTTTAATTCATCTTGCTTGTTTACTTTCATTGCTATTTAGTTTAGTGACCTTCTACATCAACCCAAATTGTGACACCCCTAAGACACCACTAGTTTCAATAGAAATCTCATCTCAATTCCCGTCCCTTGGGATCCGACTTTTACTGGCCTCTTTACTAATTGTAGAGTTGTTTGTGAAGTTATAAATTGTGTTTTGGTCTAGGTGCTTCCAATGACAATTGTTCCGAAAAATAGAATATAGCTCCGACACGACCAAAAATGGCGCCGTTGCCGGGGACGGTGTTATCTTGATTTAGATTTTCTTATATTGTTATTAGTTGTGTCTTTCTTTGCCTTGGGGAAATAAAACTCCTCAAGGTTTGTTCTAATTGTTTTTGAGTTGTTTGATATTTTGCATGTCTAGAAGGTCAGATGGTGATTTGTTACCTTTTGATCGTGAAATTGAAAGAACTTTGACAACCAATAAAAGACTTGCTAGGAGAAATTTGAGAGGTATTAGTGAGGTTGTAGATATTCAACCAACTATTGAGTTCATCAACCCTTTTGCAAGAGAAGGTGAGGAGAACCCAACACAAAATACAACACAAAATCAACCTACAATGCCTAAGTTTTCATCACATTCCGTACCCACCGAGGAGAACCTACCCAATGGTACTCCCACACCACAACATCTAACCGGAAATTTTATTGGCAAATCCGCCTTTATCCAATTAGTCGAAAGGAGCCAATTTGGGGGGATGCCTAGTGAAGACCCTCATTCTCATATGGAAACCTTGTGTGACTATTGTGATGCGATTTCTCAAACCGGTGTAACTCAAGACCAAATTCGATGGGTCTTATTTCCTTTTTCTCTAATTGGTACCGCGAAACAATGGTTGAAAGGCCTTGATAAGGCCACTCTCAAAATTGATTCTTGGAAGAAGTTGGCTCTAGCTTTCTACAAAAAATTCTACCCACCGGAAAAGACTAACATGCGAAGAGCTCAAATTACGGGTTTTAACCAAAGGGATGAAGAATCTTTGTATGAAGCTTGGGAGCGGTTCAAGGGAATTTGTCGCTCATGTCCTCATCATGGACTTAGCGAGTGGTTCTTGGTACAACAATTTTGGAACGGTCTATATGAAGATTCAAGGAACATTCTCAACATGGGATCAAATGGAATGTTCACCGAAGTTGATGACAATCAAACATGGAACAAAATTGAGGAAATGGCGGTCCATAACTCACAATATAGTAGACCTCGCAAGGCTACTAGAGGAGGAAAGCATGAAGTGGACTTCGTTACTCAATTGGGTGCTCAACTTAGTGCTCACATTGACACAATCAATTTGAAGTTTGAAAAAGTTATGGCTAGACTTGAAGAAGCCTCAAAATCACCAAAGCATCATGTTACTGCCATGACGGCATCTTCATCAATCCCAAGTAAGATATGTGAGAATTGTGGAACTTTGGGACATGACCAAAGTGAATGTAGGGGAACAAATGAACAAGTAAATACTTTCCATGCATACAAGAGCGGTACCCCTTATTCCAACTATTACAATGAAAACACCAAATTCCATCCAAATCTCTCATACAAAAGCCAAAATGTTCAAAACCCTCAAACAACATACACCCCACCACCCATGAGAAACCAAAATCAAAGACCCTTTTACAACCAAAACCAAGGGTACCAAAATCAAAATCCATACAATCACCAAAATGACCAAGGTTTTGATGTCTAAAAAGCGGTCCTCCAAATGCAAAAGAATCAACAAGAATTTTTCACTCAAATGCAAAAAGATAGTCAAGCAAAGGAAACCACCATCAACAACATCCTAGCTCACACCAAGATGTTGGAAACCCAATTGACTCAACTAGCATCTTCAAGCTCACAAAGACAAAAGGGGCAATTACCACCTCAAAGTAATCCCCCAAGACATGAAACGGTTAGTGCCATTCACTTGAGAAGTGGTACAAGGTATGAAGCACCGAAGAAGCAAGTTGAGGATGAAGTTGTGGAAGCTAGTGATAAGGAAGAAATTGTGCAAAACTCCAAGGATGGAGAACCATCAAAAGAAGAGATTTCAAAGAAAAATGAAGACAAGGTCAGGAGAAGGAGCCCATTGTGATTAGATTTCCTTTTCCAAGTCGTCAAGCCAAGCCCAAATTTGATGACCAACTTGGAAAATTTATGGAAATTGTGAAGAATTTGGAAGTCTCGATTCCCTTCACGGAATTAATCAATCACGTGCCGGCCTATGCAAAATACATGAAAAACATCCTCACAAAGAAGAAGTCGATCCGGAAGCTTGAGACTATCGCCTTCACTAAGGTGAGTAGTGCAATACTTCAAGGGAGTTCACCTCCAAAACTAAAGGATCCGGGAAGCTTCTCAATACCGTGTACCATTGGCGACACCACGATCAACAAAGCCTTATGTGATCTAGGGGCTAGTGTGAGTGTTATGCCGTACTCGGTGAGTAAAAGGTTGGGGATGGGAGAGCTTAAATGCACCAATATCACACTCCAAATGGCCGATAGATCGACAAAGACACCATTAGGGATATGGGAAGATGTTCCCGTACGAATTGGGAAGTTTTTCATCCCGGTGGACTTTGTCATTGTTGATATGGAAGAAGACTCCAACATTCCAATCATCCTAGGAAGACCTTTCTTACACACCGCGGGTGCGGTGATTGATGTGAAACATGGAGAGCTCACTCTAGAAGTGGGAGATGAAAGCATAACTTTTAATCTTGACAAGACTATGAGAGCTCCCCGTTTGCATGAAGCATGTTTTATGATTGATCATTATAGCCGGAATGATGATAGGAAGAAGTCGGAACTCCAATGGAAGAAGAAAATTGAAGATGCTCCATTCAAAGAGTAAGTGAATTGTGACAAAGAGAGCTTGCAAAGCTCATCAAAGTCAAGCAAAGAAGAAGAGGATGGCCTCATTGGCCAAGACAAGAAATTGGGAGAGTTGTCTCCATCAAATCAAGAGATCTTTAGTGATCAAGTGAATGAAGTTTGTGGTTTTTGGGACGACGAGTTCGAAGGGATTTTTAATCCTTACATTGGTAATGCCATCGATCAAGACCGACAACAAGGGCCAAGGTCTATTGAAGAACTTTATCACGATAATGAACAAGCTTTTGATTACTTTTTCAAGGTGTTGAGCAACATCAACAACACCTTGGACATGCCCCCTTGACATCTCATCAAGAATGAGAGTTTGGTGGAGTCCTCCCTAAACCACCATTTGTAAATATTTCTAACTCCCTAACTCGCATTTCAATTCTTATATTGTATTTTTGTTATTTTTGGATTTTTATACTTTGATCAAGATAATTTTCATGTTTGAGAGAAGTGAGGGAGGGACTAATAATTTCAATTGATGTGTAGTGCTTTAGCTTAGTGTGGGAATAGCAATTGCCTAGGCTATTCATGCCTTAGTAGTGCCCCCACAATGAAGAACACGAGATATGAAGAAGAATGAAAAATGACAAGGGATATGCATAGTACACGGATGGAACTGAATCCGGGTAAAAGGAGTCAAACCCGAGCGGATACAAAAGAATCCGCCCGTCTTCAGGCAATCCGGGCATATTGGGCAGAAGACGCCCATCCCTCTAAGCTGAACTTTTGAAATTTTGTGACTGACAGCAAATCCGAGCGTCCTGATACAGAATCCGCCCGTCTTCAAAAAGTCGCTCGTCTTCACTGAAAGACGCCCGTCTTTTTGGCTGAGGAAAACAAGAAAAATCCCTGTAAAGGAATCCGCCAGTCTCCTCTGAAAGACGCCCGTCCCGCATTTTCAAATCCGCCCGTCTTTAGGCGAGATTTCTGAAACCCAGAACAGGCAGAATCCGGGCATCCCGAAGGAAATCCGCCCGTCTTCCTCCTGCATTTCAAATTTTTCGGGTTTTTTATAAACCCCTCCCACATTCATTTATTCATTCATTCATTCAAAACACTACCAAAACCCTCAAAACCCTCATCCTCTCCATCACAAAAACAAGATTCCTCAACAACCTTCACCAAAATCAAACCAAAACATCCTTTTAACAACAAATCAATCACTTCTTTTTCAATAAAAATCAAAACCAAGCATAAAATCTTCAACCTTTGAGTCGATTTTTGAATTCATAAAGGCAAAGCCTTTCACCTTTAAATCGATTTGGGTACACTACAAATTGAAGATTTTTCACTCTTTTCTTGGTTTAATCATCAATGGCAAGAACAAAGGGAGCAACAAAAGCAACAAAGGCAAAGGCACCAAAGGCAAAGACACTTTCATCAAGGCAAAAGAGTCTTCAAGCAAAGAAAGCATTGGTTATGGTGGTAGCTAGCCCAAACTTGGAAGTGCAACAACAACAACCTCCCATGGGAGCAACAACATCTACTACTCCGGAAATTGATCAACTTTCGAACTATCCGGAGGTAATTTTCATTTCCAAACCCCATAGGGACACTTTTGCCAAGTTTGCTAGTAAATCATTTCTATCCACCAAGTTTATTTGTGAAGATGCCTTAGATAAGTTGGGTGTCCTTGAGCAAACTAGAGCCTTCTTTAAAGCCATGGGGTTGGAGAAATTGTTTGAATCAAAAGAATTGACATACCCCTCCTTTACCTTAGAATTTTTGAGTTCTTTGAAAGTTAACAAGGTTGAGACTATGGAAAGCATCGAGTTTCGCCTAGCTAATGTTAGTAGGCGCATCTCCTTTAAGGAAATGGGTGAAGCTTTGGGTCTTAGTGATTCACCGAGTTATTTTAAGAATGTTGGCAAGTATGACCCCGACCCTCTTTGGGAGGCGATTTCCGGAAGAAAATTTGAGAGCTTTCATGCTAGTCGTGCTCTTTTAGTCCACCATCCGGGCATTAGAGTATGGCACAAGGTCATAGGAAACACCATCATTGCAAGAAAAGACACCAACCATTTCACCAAACTCGATTTTGTTCTTCTTGAGTCGGCTTTGAACATTGGAAGGGAACACACCAAGCCTTTCAACTCTCTAAGGCTTTTGGTGGATAGATGGCTAAACATTGATTGTGGGAAGCAAGGCACTACCGTTATTGTGAATGGCGGTCTAGTCACTATTCTAGCTAAATACTTTGATCCTAACTTCAACAAAGATAACAAGTATGTAGCAAAGAAGGGTGGTCATCTCATTGATATTGATACGATGATGAACAAGTACAAGTGGGTCTCTCATAACCCTCTTGACACCAAGTATGGATGGCTCACTAGTGAGGCTAGATCTTTTACTTTGCCTTCGAAGATTTGTCGTTTAAGTGTCCACCGGACCAACTATCTACTTCCCCTTTCAAAAGAGGCCGAGTATATTATCCGACAACAACAGGGTGAACTTGAAATGCCCTCCTCTTCCATTGTCACACCACCCTATCCTTTCGAGTACCAAGAGTTCAAGCCCGAGGGTGTTGAAGAAAGAAATGATTATTTGACTCTTCTTATGCAAGAGATGCACAAGCAAGCCTTCGAGGACCGGAAAGATGCTTACTTAGCTCAATATCCACCCCTCCTACACTTAGCTAGGCAAGGACTACTAGATCCTTCATGTCCTTTGCCTAGTTGGGCGGATAGGGAGGTCTTCTTTCCGAGTGCATCTAGGGTTGTTCCGGGTGATAATGAGGTTGTCGGTAATGAAGAAGTTGATGATAACATTGATGAAGAAGCTTGTGAAGAAGGAGAAGAGGATGATGAGCAAGGTGAAGAAGAAAGTGAAGAGGAAAGTGGCAATGAGTCCACTTCTAGTGAGGAAGGTGATGATAGTGATGATATGATGGAAGATTAGCAAGCTTTGGAGGCTCCTACCCTCTCGAGGTTTGTTCTACTTCTTTCTTTGTTTTAATTATTTTTCTTGATCATTGTTGGAGTAGTCCTAGCACCATAGAGGACTCACACCTCGGTCCCATTGAGGTGTTCTCATTTTATCGTTCCCACCTTTTAAAATCCAAAATGACAAATTAGTTTCATGCATTGCATAGTGTGTGCATGAACTACACCCATCCTTAGGACATTAGCAATAATGTCTAACTCGGTTTGGGGAAGTCAATGCATACACAACGGGAGGTAATCTAAATTACCCTCTCCGTCATAAACAAAAAACCATGCATCATGTAGTGTAGATTAGTGTAGCTTGCATTTAGTGTAGAAATCATGCATCATGTTTGCATAATTTCCCATCATTTTGGCCATTGAGGACAATGACCATATTAGTGTGGGGATGGGGAATTCTAACTTAGCTTTTATTCAAAAATCCAAAAAAAAATTGAAAAATTTCGAAAATCCATAAAAATTTGAAATTTGAAAAACCAAAAAACAAGTTCTTTTGTAGTGTAATCTTGTATATGTTATTGTATATATTGTGTTTGTTCTATCCTTGTTCACATTGATCGACTACGCCACATCCGAGACATGAGGATCATGAAGACCGCATGGTATGATCTTTCCAATCTTCTTTTTCCTCTTTATGTTAATGACTATGTGGCTTTATTTTGATTGATGCGGTATAATAATGTGAACTTAGGACTTGCATTTAGTTTATATGTCATATTAGTTGGTAGAATCACTTGCATTAGAATGTATATAATAGTTGCATCATGGCATATAGTTGCATTTAGATAAAATGTTTTGAAAAGTGCCTAATTAGGAACTTTGACAAGAGCAACTAAGCCATTACAAATACTTTTTCAACTTAAGACTTTGCCTACTAGAATGGTTGTAAAACACCCTAGATTGTGTCATACTAGTGTCTTTTGACCCATGACCCAAAGCCTAGTCAAGGGTTTGCATGTGAGTCACCTATTCCAACCCCGTGATGCGATGTGGACTTGGTTAACTTGTCTAGGTGACCTTGATTGACCTTGTGGTAAGGCAACCAAAAAATACTTTCTATCAATAAGTTTGAAGTGCTCATTTTGAAAATTTGTCATGTGGAAGTAATTTAATGCCAAGGAAACCTCAATTGTTATGAAATGTTGAAATATTGAGAAATTTAGTTGTTTTGATGGAGGCGTACCACTTCGATGTGCTTTGGAGAGGGATCCATTGAATTGGGCCCCCACACGGTTGTGAATTCAACCGCCCAGTGACAGAGTGACTATCACCCCGAAAAGTTATTGTCTAGAGGTTAACCGGTTGCCTAATAAGCGATTGGCGAAAGCAAAGGACACTAGCCCGGAAGGGACAAACCCCATCTTAAATTTTTGAAATGTGAAAGTTGAATGAGGTCAATTTTTGAATACTAGTCATATCCACCCTTTGTTTATAACGATTTGAGCATTTTATTCCTAAAAAGCCTTTTTGTCAAGCCACTTTGTCGAGCTTGGGACGATCCATGACCTTTACTTTTGTAGATAATTCGAGACTTGTCATGTCATATGCTACTAGAATCATAGGGATCATCATTCCACCACCATCCGATCGCCCTTGACGAAAGCATTTGGAAATTGAGGACGAAAGTAGTCTAGTTTAACACCATTTGGAGGTGATTTAGTGCCATCCTCTTAGCCTTAGTAGTTTGTTTAACTAGTATTTGTGAAGGATTATATGCTCTTAAATTTATTCTTCTTTAGTGCCTCCGCCACTTGATGAGGAAGTGGCTATTCCTTTTGTAGATGCATCCATTATTTGATTTTGTGTGCTTAATGTTTGGATGTGTCGCCATTTTGGCAAGACCCACTTTGCCTTGCAAGAAGGCATCCTACCTCATGGTTGTCTTGTTGTGAGTTGAAGGGGCGGAGTGAGACCCGCTAATTGTCTCATATCGGCTATGTTATTAGGTTAGTTTAAATAATGGTCCTAGTATTTGTCACCTCTTTACTCGGGACGAGCAAAGGTTCGGTTTAGGGATATTTGATGTGACCATAATTAGCGCATATTTAGTCCCCGAATTAGCCTTGTTCTCATGCTTTTTAGTGCATATTTGGGTCATTTATTGTCTTTAGTTCTTTGTTTTGCATATTCTTTGAGTTTTTGATCCCTTGGTAGGAAAGGAGTAAGAATCTTGCATTTTCATGGCAAAACGAGACTAAATTGATTGAATTCAATGACCAAGCATCAAGGAGAGACAAGATTAGAAGGCCTTTTGTAGATACCCGTATCCGTCGATATTGGAATTTATAGAGAACCCGACAAACACCCGATGATGATAGGACACATGTATTCTATTAGTTGTCATTGTCATTATTTGGGTTCATTTTACGATGTAGAATGAGCGTTGTCGACGGAGTATTTTATTAATTTAAATGATATTTAAATTATAGCTTTTTTTAGGTGAATTCAATTTATTTTATTTTATTTTGAATTTATTTTCCCAAGTTTATTTTATTGAAAATAAAATAAATAATTGATTTGAAAAATCATTTTATGAGTGTATTTGATTTGAAAAGTCATTTATTTTAATGTGTTAATTGATTTGAAAAATCGATTTAAAAATCGAAAAAAACTCGTTTCAAACACGTGTTTTGGAGCTCGATTATAGCTCGGTTTTTGAGCCCGTTTTCTTTACGAGTTGGCACGAATCTCGAGTACACTAACCAACCTAAGCCTCTACCCATCCAACCCCAGTTCGAACCCCATAACCACGGCCCAAATCCCATCCCAAACACCCCCCCCCCCAACAGCCCGCAAAAACACGAGCAGCCCCCCTGTTTTGCGTGCCAAATCCCGAGCCCAAAACCCGCTCCAAACACCACCAAAACCCATTCCCATTAACCCTAACCCATACCCTAGTATCCTACCCATATTACCTTACCTTAACCACCAAGAAAACCCGTCACAAAGCCTCTCAAACCCTCACAAAAGCTGCTGGACAGCAGCTATGTGCAAACCGAGCCCGTCTGCCTCTCCCCCCTTTTAACCTACTTTAAATCCTTATAAATACCACCCCTTCACCATACATTCATTCCTATAAGTTCTCCATACATACTACCGTCACTTACAAGCTTTAAACTTCAGAAAAAAACCCTAATTGCCTCTCAAAAGCCCTCCACAAAACCGACTTACAAACCGAGAATCAGTTTGTGTGTCCTCTTTGAAACCATTCGTTCTCCCTTCAAACCTCCATCAAAATTCGAGTTTCTTGTTCCTAATTAACCATACAACATCCATCTACACATTAGACAAAGATTTACGAGCCAAATTGCCCTTGAGAGTACACGAATTCCCTCGAAAAACAGAGTGTTATACACTCTGTTTTCGCGGCTTTTCCTGTCTGTCCAGTTCTGTTTGTGCTCGTTTTTCGTGCCCTATAACTCAAAACAAGCAGGGATTGTTTTAAGATCTCTGTTCTCCTCTCTTTCTAGTTTTCAAAACATCTTTTAAATCGAATTTTCACCGTGAAACGAGAGAGAAATCGCTGTTTGAAAGTTGCTGTCCAGATTTGCAAAAAACGTGTTGTTTGCTTTGTTTCTTCGTCGACGACGGCCTCGAGATAAAATATACCATCGATTACGACCCAAGACGGTGTCAACGATATATGTAGGTTGAGGGTGCCTCAAATCCTCCTCTTTCTCCCTTTTATTTCGTTTTTTTATGATTGTTTTATAGTTCGTTTTTGTTTGTTCATCGTTTTTGTTTATCGATTGTTATCATTAACTACGAAACTAGTTTAGTCCGAGTATGAGTTAAAGTACCACCATGAACACCCGCGTTGACTTGAGATGGGAAAGAAACCGCTACATCAGTCGGTCGTACACCCCCGTCTCATTTACATATCCTCGTGTTCAAGGTAGGGCATTAATAAAACGAATTCTGACTTCGCTCTTCGCTTTTGACCCCTCTCTTCTCTCGTGTGATTCGACCTACCCCTGGACCACTTATATGTTAGTATGACCTCTGATTGTTAACATATAACTCGTTTAGATGACATTAGATCAATTTAATTACCTAATTAGACACTTTAGGGTACATCGACATAGCTTTTAAAACCGATCAACAATTCTGTAACTTAATTGAATGCATCTCTCTCTTTCACCTAATTTCTCGCTAGTATAAGAGTGCGTGATTAGCACCTTCTTATTAACACTCGATGAGTTAATTTAATTAGCGAATTTGACCTAATTTGACCCCTTTAGGCCGTGTAGAATACACATTTGCAAGACATCTTTTCAATCGATCGACGTCGTTTCTAACTTGTTTTCTAGCCCGCTTTCGAACTTGTTTCGCAATAAATTGATCTAACTAATGAACTTGACCTAGGACCTAGGGTAGCCGTGTCTAGAGTGGCCATGGTTTGGCCGTGTCCTTTGGTCTTTCTCGTTTCGTTTGTTTTACATCATTTGTTCTTTATTGTTTTGTCGCTTGTAATTTATCGTTTGTTCATCGAGTTGTAATTTTCAAGTTAGCTTTCTTTTATCGTGTCAAAACCTCTTCCAAAAACCTTAGTCTTGTTTGGTTAGATGGTTGTGCCCCAATGCATGTAAGAGCGTAGTAAATCGCATGTTGTTTAAAGCAACATGGCCCGATTTATGCTAATGCATGCTTTGGTGTGTGACCCAATGTCTAATTCGATAAGATTAAGTGAAAGCACACATTACGAGGAGTGACCCAAGGTCGTGAGTCATGTAAGCCGTGCCCCCCCCCCCCTTGTGCACGTTTTCCTAGGCCGAATTGGCCGTGTAATGTGTCATGTACGGTTTTGTGTATATCGTTGTATTTTAGATCGAGTTGTATCTCTAATTTCTCGTTGTGTCGGCATGAAATGCCTGGGTTGTAATAGGATAGATCCCAACGGCTCCCCTATTCCCATCAAGCCTTGTTTGCTTTATTTTGTATGTTGTTAGATCAATCAACCCACATGCTAAATTACAACTTTGACAAAGTTAGTTTAGTTGCATCTAAAACGACATAGAAATTGTTGTCACATGTTAGGGTTTTAAAACGATGTTTGCATATCATATATCGTAGTAGCTATGACCTTGTTTGAAATATGATACTTGACTTAGTAGAGGCCGTTATCGAAGGGCGGGGTTAGGTGTCCTTATGGGCTTCCTAACACGTACCCTCACCCCTTACTCAAGATCTATGGTTTGTGGATCCGTCTAAATACCATTGGATTACGAGAGTCATTCAAATCGAGTGATATAGGGTACAAGTCTTTATCTTTAATCACTCGTAGTCGATTGGCTTTATGCTTTTCGATGAAAGGTGTAAAGTTGACTTGAACGGTTCCAAGTTCCCAAAAAACTTGGTGGCGACTCTAATTTGTCTTAATTCGATTCGAAAGAACTCCGAGTCGATTATGCCTAGTGTGGATCCCGCGGACGCAGTTCCCGAGGGCCTTGTCCTGATTTGGCGACTCACTGGGAAAACAGGACTAGTTACACTTTGTTTCTAGGGTCTTTTCCTCCGAGGTGAAACTTGAAAAGAAAGTATTGGAAAGTAAAACATTACTCATAGTGCTACGATTCATGCATAAACCCTTAAGGATTTTCCCGGGCCGTCTCAGCGTTTCTTTGTGATGTGTGGGGGGCGACGTCCCACTATGCCAGGAACTCGCACATTGCTTGCTTCCGCTCCGCCTCGCGTGGTTCTTGATGGTGGGGATGCTCTTCTAGGTACTCTACCTAAAGGCCCTTGCTCTATAAGACCGCAAAAGGATGGAGGGCATAGACCTTCTTGTAGAAGACTTGCCGAGACTTAGAGATGTCTAAGAGCATACATCCTTATAACATGAGAATGACAATGTGCAAGGTGTTTTCCCGAGTCTTTTAAAAGTTTTCCATGTCAATTTCAAAACCGAACTTTTGAACAACTTACTTTCAAATAGCATGATTTTCAAAACGCAGAATGCTGCCCAAATAGGACTAGAATTTTCGGCCAAAATGAGCTTTTATAGCCGGCATGCTGCCCATTTCAAATCTCATTTTCAAATCAATTATTCGTTTTTTCCAAATTCAATCCAAAATGTTTCTCGAACCTCAACCAAGCATGAAATGCGTCGAGTCGTGTCCAGGTCATGGCCGTGTTAGGCCAGGCGTTTTTTCGTTCCAAGAGTCTAAGAACACGACCCTGTTGGGTCACCCAAGCTCACCTCTTGGGCTTTGAGTCATGTTGGTCGACCATTTGGTCTAGGATAGTCCACAGAAACGTCCAAGCTAGGCCCTTTAGGACGTTTCACTCGAACCTAAGGACTATGTTGGTCCAATCACGGGTTTAGTCACACCGAGTCCAGTTTAGAATCGAGCTATGACAACTTGAGTCATGTCGTCTTGTCGAGTCTGAAATGAATCGAGCTCTAAATCCAACCGTGAGTCGAACCTTTTGGTTAATCAGTCTCAAGTCGAGTCTTTGTTTGAGTCGTGTCCTTAAGTGTGCAGGGGCTCTTACATTCGAATATTGACTCAGTTCAGGGTTTTCTTGTAGAAAGGCCGCCAAAAACCCGACGTCAAGCAATGGAAGATGCTGTTAACAAACTCACTGAGGCCGTGAACCTCATGATGACTAGAATGGATGCGATCGAATCTAAGCTGGGTGAAGATTCCTCTTCATCTACCCCACCTTTGACTGATCTGGAGAAACGGTTCAAGTTCATTGAAGACCGTCTGAAGCTCTCCCAGGGGAAGAACATCCACTATGAAAATGCTAGGGTCTATGCCCCAGTTCAGGATAAGTTGCCCACAAACATGGCACTCACTGATATCCCAAAGTTTAAGGGCAGAGAAGATCCAGTCCACCATGTTAAGGCCTATAAGGGGTACTTAGCACTGAAGGGAGTACCTGCTGACATGCTCTCTGAAATTTTTGCCCAATCTCTGGATGAACACCCGAAGGCGTGGTTCTATAATCTTGACCTAAAGAACTTCCCTACTTTCGAAGATATCACGGTGGAGTTCTGCAAGCACTATGCTGATAATGTCGAGATTCAAACCAACATAAGAACATTGGAGGTGATGACACAGAAAGAAAAAGAAGGTTTTACTGAATTCCTTGCAAGATGGCGCGCTGAAAGCGTGAAGTTAGGTAAGAAGCCTGACGAAGTGGAAATGGTAGATAAGTTCGTAAAGAATCTACGACCTGTTTACCGCAATGCTCTAAAATACCAGAATTTCGGCTCTTTCAAAGAATTGATAAGAATCGGGATAAAGGTAGAAGATGATGTCATAAGGGCAGAGGCTGAAAAGCCGAAAGGGTACCAAGGGGCCTCATCGTCTAAGGGCAAGGCCCCAGCAACGGCCCATATTGATGAAGCCATCAATCTCTTAGAAGGGCAATCGAAGAAGTCGCAGCGCCAAACACCTAGGGCATTCACCGATATCGGATGCACTTATACATACGCTCTCCAAAGGCTCATAGCTCAAGGAAAGCTGAAGCCTATTGGTCCGACTCCGGACCCTCCCGCTGAACAACAAGGCAAATGGTACAAACCAAATGCCTACTGTGCTTTCCATCAAGGGAAGGGACACGATACTGAAAGGTGCTTTAGACTAAAGCACGAAATTCAAGACATGATTGAGAATGGAACACTCCCGATCCCAACTGTTAAACCCAATAACATCACCAATCCATTTGGCGATCACGCCAACTTTGTTTCTGTCGAAGACAATGTCGATTATTCCCATCTTATCCGCCCATGTCACTTGAAAAGGGTGTTTATCGGGAAAATATTTGTGGATTTCTCTGAATTCTTGCCAAACCCGAAGAATGAAATTCAAGTCGGGAGTCTTGCTCTAGAATGTACTCCTCTCATTAACGAAGTTAATAAAAGACAATTCGATTCACCAACCTTCATCACTGGTGTAGATCCTCAGAGGACTACCTCGGGATGGAGGCAGACCATCAAAGGGATCAAGGACCAGGGCCGAGCATCTAAGTTGAAAACTAAACAAGGGAAAGCTCAAGACCAGATTTGAAAATTATGAGTCGGGATCTGTTTTCTTATCTTAGTTGAGTCGAGTCTAGGATTTTCTTTTCTTGAATTCGAGTCGTTTTTTCCGCGATGACCTAGGGTATGTCCTAGGAGTCGTTCCTTCGAGTCTGTTAAGCATGTGTCATTCCAATAAAAGTTGCAGTTTCATTTCCAAATATGTCTTGTCTCAAATCCTCAATCATTTCGAAAGCATGATAAAATGCACAACACACTCAAAGGCATCCCTGGGGTAGAAATATGTCCCGTTTCAAAATGTAAGGTACACTAGGATCCCGTGTTTGATTCCTTTACCTATTCCATGTCTGGCGGTAGAAAACCTTCATCAAAACAAGGCTTATGACAGGCATTTAGACGATTCTAGGACGAACCCGGACTAGTTCCTTGTTTCCCCTATCGATGATGGAAGGCAAGCCTTTTCCCAAACAAAATCATCCCATCTCGAAGAGAGAAAATATCAACCCGTTCTAATAAGGAATTGTTAGTTCTAACCCAATTTAGTTGGCGAAGCCCAGTTTTCAAGGTGTATCCATTTATGACTAAGAGAATGAATAGA
The DNA here is from genome assembly GCF_048544455.1 of Silene latifolia. Lineage (NCBI taxonomy): Eukaryota > Viridiplantae > Streptophyta > Magnoliopsida > Caryophyllales > Caryophyllaceae > Silene > Silene latifolia. Next base: position 90,554,922 of record NC_133528.1, read on the forward strand.
AGATCATTTTCAAAGAGAGAAAAAAGATGAAAAAGAATGAAAAATGAGAAAAAGAGAAAAATTGGAAAAATGAACAAAAAAGAAAAAAAAAAGAAAAAAGAAAAATGATGAAAGAAAAAGAAAAAAGGAAAAAAGATGTTAAAGTTATTACGGAATGCTTTTTGGTTGAATGCCGAAGTTATGGAAGCCAGAATTCAAGTCAAGTACCCATAGTTGAGGTTCAATGGGCGAAGCCCAAAAGCGTAAGTAGTGACCTCTTTACCCTCTAAGTCCTTCCTGAGACGATTACAAGGGGATAGTCAGGAATTTTGAGAATCATTCCGCTTGTGTTGTTACACCCAGCCTTTAGGGTCCAGACATGGAAATTTGAAACCACATCATTTTTCAACCCATTTGCACTCGTGGTTCATCAAACCCGAGACACCCATTCCAACCACATCAACAGCCATAGCCCTTGACCTTAGCACCACAAAACAAACCTTGAGCATGATGGTTAACCATTCCAACTTGTTATTACCAAGCTCCACATCCCAAAAGATCCAAGCCTTTTACACCTAACCCCAAAGACGGGATTTAACGGTACCTTACAGGCTAGAATGGGATATGACATGATACCTTAGGTGAAACCTTCGAGTGTGTACACACAATCAAAATGCCAATTTAATGCACCTCGATCGAACTACGTCGGATTTGATTTCGCTTCACGCGAATACGTAGGCAGTCCTTCAGATTAAAGGATTCAATCCACTCATCAACCAAGTTGTCATCTTGTCGGTTTCTTACGGGTCTTAACCAAGTCCAAATGAAGCCACCTTTGTTTGAGTCGGTCTTAGCACTCGATGTAGGCTAGGATGAGGATATAGGTTCGGATGAATAGTATCGAGTCTCAGAATGAGCTTTATCTAATGGTTTAGGCAAAGATGCTGAGTCATATAGATGTGGGTTTGTGTTGGGAACAGAAAATATGAAAAACCCGCTGAAAAGAAAGAAGGCGTGGAAGAAAAATAGTAAAATCCCGCTGAAAAGAAAGAAGGCGGTGGCAAGAAATGATAAATACTCGCTGAAAAGAAAGGAGGCGAGGAGAAGAGTGGCAGAATGTTCCCGACAAAAGTCATGTGTGATGTCTAAGTGTTCTCATAAAATCAGTCTGTGTTTAGTGTCTGGGCGAAGCCAACGTTGTCGCTCCGTGAGTTTAATCCACCTTGTCAATGCCAAGTGATCTTGATTCCCATGTGCCCTCGGGAGCACGCCCATGACTTACGATATCTCTGTCTCAAGTCCGATGACCTTGTGATTCCCATTTGCCATCTTTTGGCGCCGGAACGGCCAATTTACATTTCTACCCCCAACAAGTCAATATTTGAATTAAAACCCGTGCACACTTACGGTTTTATTTTCCTTTTTTTGTTTTACGGTAGCGGGCTACGCCCACGTTGTTTACGGGTCATACGGAGTGTCTGGGTCGTATTTCATGCTCACCCATCAAGGTTCGATTTCAATTTCAATTTCAAAATTTCAAAATTCCAAAAACTTTTTGCGAATTATGGATAGATGATCCAAGTAGTGGAATCTTTTCGGGTCGATGACCCCAATCTTTCGAAATTCAAAATTTCAGATTCAATTTTTGAAGGGTCAATGGCCCAACATACCAAGTGATGTCAAATTTAAGCTTCGGGTCGATGGCCCAATTATTCAAAATTTTCAAATTCAATTTTCGGGTCGACGACCCAATCTTTCAAATAATCTAATTTTAAGATCGATGATCCAAATGTGCTTATGTGACGATTCTTGCTAGTACATTTTCTATGTTTTAAATATAGCAGGATATGCTTCAACTGGGGGCTCTAAAGTCTTCGACTTTAGAGCCATTCAGAAATGGGGGCTCTGGCCGTTGGCTTCAGAGACCATTATCAAGATGTAAAGGATGATATCCACCAAGAATTCAATTCAATACAAGAGTATGAAACGGAAGAATTCCGTAGCTGAAAGCAAATGATGAGAGTGGCGGCAACCTCCTCGGAAAGTCCCGTCCCATTCGGACAAGCGCCAGCAGATGATAAATTTTGGGCAAATGTCAACAGATGATGAATTTTGGACAAATGCCAGCAGATGATAAACTTTGGGCATGTGTCAGCAGTTGCCGAACTACGACGCGGGTTTGATTCCGTCAGAAACGGATACGTAGGCGCCTAAGGATAAGGCTCAATCCACCATATATGCAATTTGTGGGTCGACGACCAATGACGATAATTTGACACAACAGAAGCAAGAGTCAATCCCCAACGAAGTTTCAGGTATGATCTCTTCTTATGGCTGGCGAGCTTATATACGCAAGTCTAATGGACTATAAACGACTCGAAGAATCCTCAGGACGAGAGGGACCTGGGGTATACTTTGACTTTCGCCTTGTCCAACCTCAGTCAAAGTGGGGGCTCTGTAGATACCCGTATCCGTCGATATTGGAATTTATAGAAAACCCGACAAACACCCGATGATGATAGGACACATGTATTCTATTAGTTGTCATTGTCATTATTTGGGTTCGTTTTACGATGTAGAATGAGCGTTGTTGACGGAGTATTTTATTAATTTAATTGATATTTAAATTATAGCTTTTTTTAGGTGAATTCAATTTATTTTATTTTATTTTGAATTTATTTTCCCAAGTTTATTTTATTGAAAATAAAATAAATAATTGATTTGAAAAATCATTTTATGAGTGTATTTGATTTGAAAAGTCATTTATTTTAATGTGTTAATTGATTTGAAAAATCGATTTAAAAATCGAAAATAACTCGTTTCAAACACGTGTTTTGGAGCTCGATTATAGCTCGGTTTTTGAGCCCGTTTTCTTTACGAGTTGGCACGAATCTCGAGTACACTAACCAACCTAAGCCTCTACCCATCCAACCCCAGTTCGAACCCCATAACCACGGCCCAAATCCCATCCCAAACACCCCCCCAACAGCCCGCAAAAACACAGAGCCCCCTGTTTTGCGTGCCAAATCCCGAGCCCAAAACCCGCTCCAAACACCACCAAAACCCGTGCCCATTAACCCTAACCCATACCCTAGTATCCTACCCATATTACCTTACCTTAACCACCAAGAAAACCCGTCACAAAGCCTCTCAAACCCTCACAAAAGCTGCTGGACAGCAGCTATGTGCAAACCGAGCCCGTCTGCCTCTCCCCCCTTTTAACCTACTTTAACTCCTTATAAATACCACCCCTTCACCATACATTTATTCCTCTAAGTTCTCCATACATACTACCGTCACTTACAAGCTTTAAACTCCAGAAAAAAAACCCTAATTGCCTCTCAAAAACCCTCCACAAAACCGACTTACAAACCGAGAATCAGTTTGTGTGTCCTCTTTGAAACCATTCGTTCTCCCTTCAAAACTCCATCAAAATTCGAGTTTCTTGTTACTAATTAACCATACAACATCCATCTACACATTAGACAAAGATTTACGAGCCAAATTGCCCTTGAGAGTACACGAATTCCCTCGAAAAACAGAGTGTTATACACTCTGTTTTCGCGGCTTTTCCTGTCTGTCCAGTTCTGTTTGTGCTCGTTTTTCGTGCCCTATAACTCAAAACGAGCAGGGATTGTTTTAAGATCTCTGTTCTCCTCTCTTTCTAGTTTTCAAAACATCTTTTAAATCGAATTTTCACCGTGAAACGAGAGAGAAATCGCTGTTTGAAAGTTGCTGTCCAGATTTGCAAAAAACGTGTTGTTTGCTTTGTTTCTTCGTCGACGACGGCCTCTCGAGATAAAATATACCATCGATTACGACCCAAGACGGTGTCAACGATAAATTTAGGTTGAGGGTGCCTCAAATCCTCCTCTTTCTCCCTTTTATTTCGTTTTTTTTATGATTGTTTTATAGTTCGTTTTTGTTTGTTCATCGTTTTTGTTTATCGATTGTTATCATGAACTACGAAACTAGTTTAGTCCGAGTATGAGTTAAAGTACTACCATGAACACCCGCGTTGACTTGAGATGGGAAAGAAACCGCTACATCAGTCGGTCGTACACCCCCGTCTCATTTACATATCCTCGTGTTCAAGGTAGGGCATTAATAAAACGAATTCTGACTTCGCTCTTCGTTTTTGACCCCTCTCTTCTCTCGTGTGATTCGACCTACCCCTGGACCACTTATATGTTAGTATGACCTCTGATTGTTAACATATAACTCGTTTAGATGACATTAGATCAATTTAATAACCTAATTAGACACTTTAGGGTACATCGACATAGCTTTTAAAACCGATTAACAATTCTGTAACTTAATTGAATGCATCTCTCTCTTTCACCTAATTTCTCGCTAGTATAAGAGTGCGTGATTAGCACCTTCTTATTAACACTCGATGAGTTAATTTAATTAGCGAATTTGACCTAATTTGACCCCTTTAGGCCGTGTAGAATACACATTTGCAAGACATCTTTTCAATCGATCGACGTCGTTTCTAACTTGTTTTCTAGCCCGCTTTCGAACTTGTTTCGCAATCAATTGATCTAACTAATGAACTTGACCTAGGACCTAGGGTAGCCGTGTCTAGAGTGGCCATGGTTTGGCCGTGTCCTTTGGTCTTTCTCGTTTCGTTTGTTTTACATCGTTTGTTCTTTATTGTTTTGTCGCTTGTAATTTATCGTTTGTTCATCGAGTTGTAATTTTCAAGTTAGCTTTCTTTTATCGAGTCAAAACCTCTTCCAAAAACCTTAGTCTTGTTTGGTTAGATGGTTGTGCCCCAATGCATGTAAGAGCGTAGTAAATCGCATGTTGTTTAAAGCAACATGGCCCGATTTATGCTAATGCATGCTTTGGTGTGTGACCCAATGTCTAATTCGATAAGATTAAGTGAAAGCACACATTACGAGGAGTGACCCAAGGCCGTGAGTCATGTAAGCCGTGGGCCTCCCCCCCTTGTGCACGTTTTCCTAGGCCGAATTGGCCGTGTAATGTGTCATGTACGGTTTTGTGTATAGCGTTGTATTTTAGATCGAGTTGTATCTCTAATTTCTCGTTCTGTCGGCATGAAATGCCTGGGTTGTAATAGGATAGATCGCAATGGCTCCCCCATTCCCATCAAGCCTTGTTTGCTTTATTTTGTATGTTGTTAGATCAATCAACCCACATGCTAAATTACAACTTTGACAAAGTTAGTTTAGTTGCATCTAAAACGACATAGAAATTGTTGTCACATGTTAGGGTTTTAAAACGATGTTTGCATATCATATATCATAGTAGCTATGACCTTGTTTGAAATCTGATACTTGACTTAGTAGAGGCCGTTATCGACGGGCGGGGTTAGGTGTCCTTATGGGCTTCCTAACACGTACCCTCACCCCTTACTCAAGATCTATGGTTTGTGGATCCGTCTAAATACCATTGGATTACGAGAGTCATTCAAATCGAGTGATATAGGGTACAAGTCTTTATCTTTAATCACTCGTAGTCGATTGGCTTTATGCTTTTCGATGAAAGGTGTAAAGTTGACTTGAACGGTTCCAAGTTCCCAAAAAACTTGGTGGCGACTCTAATTTGTCTTAATTCGATTCGAAAGAACTCCGAGTCGATTATGCCTAGTGTGGATCCCGCGGACGCAGTTCCCGAGGGCCTTGTCCACACCTTTGTACATGTTATAGTAGATGAGCAATGTTGATGAAAGATCCATGCATCCCCGAGGAAATCCCCAAGGATTTTATGAAGGAAAGGAAGAAAAGAAGAAAGAAGTGAAGCTGTCCAGCAATCCGTGCGGATTGACTGGAAGACGCCCGTCCTCCACAGCACAATCGGTGCGTCTTCCTTCAAAGACGCCCGGGCAGCAAGCCCAGAAGACGTCCGGATTCCCTTGAAGACGCCCGAGCAGAGCTTCACAAATCCGGTCGTCCCGTGCCTAGGACGCACGGATTCCAAGACAGCAAGATTTCGTTTCTTCAAGCCTCCGTGAAAGATGCCCTTCCTTCGAAAAATACCGGCGTTTCCCTGCTCAATTCTAAAAAGTGTAATTACTAGTTTAGCCCTTAGTTAACCCTAATGCATCCACCTAATTTCCACTATAAATACCCCATTAGTCTAATTAGAAGAGCATGTTCTTCTTATTAATTCTTAGAGTAGTTAATATCAATCAAATCTCTCTTTAGTTTTGTAATCAATAATTAATCAAGTTTTAATACAAGTTTTATTTCCTTAATCTCTCTTTTGTTCATCCTTTATTTTGGGTAATTGAAGATTATTTGGGTTATTATTGGGAGATTGACAACCTCTCAATCAAGCATCAAGTACTTCTTTTATTCTTGCTTTATTATTGGAATCATTAGTAGGTATAATCCTATTAATCCCTTTTTAATTATTGTTAATTACTTTCATTTATTCATCATGTTTTATTTTGTTGGTATGATCGACAACCTTGCTAGCATGATCAACATGATAACGAGTGAGTAGTCACCTAGCTAGGGTTAATGGGTAATTAGGGGAAACCAACATGGAGAATGATTCATGCTTAAATTAATATGCTTTCATGGTTTATTTGCTTGCTTGTTTTGATCTCAACTCATGCACATGTTATGTTTGATGAAATGCGAGCCTATGAATCCTTGCATTTTTTACCCATCACCTATCTTTTCAATGAGACTTGTAAGACATAAACCAACTCGAGTCTTATTAGACGATGCATGTTGTTGAGTAGGGAAGATTAAGTCGACTTGTAGGTGTTGTACAATCTAATCGATTCGGCTCCAGGACCCAAACTTTCCTAGGATTGTAAGATATAACCCAACTCAATCCATCACAACAATAATTGCTTGCTTATAATTTGAGAACATGTTTGTATGATCAATTCCCATGATTCCCCTATGACCCCATGACACCCTAGTGCTTTTTATCAATTGTTTACAACCCTTTTAATTCATCTTGCTTGTTTACTTTCATTGCTATTTAGTTTAGTGACCTTCTACATCAACCCAAATTGTGACACCTCTAAGACACCACTAGTTTCAATAGAAATCTCATCTTAATTCCCGTCCCTTGGGATCCGACCTTTACTTGCCTCTTTACTAATTGTAGAGTTGTTTGTGAAGTTATAAATTGTGTTTTGGTCTAGGTGCTTCCACGACAATTGTTCCGAAAAATAGAATATAGCTCCGACACGACCATTTATCAGAAAGTAAAGCATATTGAGATAGATTTTGGGAAGAAGAGCGGCTCTAAATTGTCTACTCCTGGGTATAAGAAAAGATCCATATTTTTTTATAAACTTCCATATTGGCCTGACCTGGAGGTCAGGCATTGCCTCGATTTCATGCACATTGAGAAAAATGTCTGTGATAATATTATCAATACCCTTCTAAATGTTCCCGGTAAAACAAAGGATAACGCCGCAGCTAGGGAAGATATGAAAATGATGGGTATTAGGCTAGAGTTGGCACCACAGAAGAGAGGTAATCGGACATTTTTAGCGCCAGCAGCTTATACCTTTTCATGGAATGAGCAAAAAAAGAGTTTTGTGCATGCTTGAATGGAATTAAAGTGCCACATGGTTATTCGCAGAACATCAAAAGCCTAGTGTCGATGTAAGACCTAAAACTCACCGCGTTAAAGTCACATGATTGTCACACTTTGATGCAACAATTACTACCTGTGGCTATTCGTTCCATTTTACCTGAAAAGGTAAGATATGCTATAACTAGATTATGTCTCTTCTTCAAGACCATATGCGAGAAATTCATCGATCCCGATGACGCGGATTCATTGCAGGACCTCGTTGTAACCTCTCTTTGTCAGTTGAAAATGTATTTTCCACCCTCTTTCTTCACTATCATGATTCATCTGACCATTCACTTGGTTAGGGAGATTTTGTACCTTGGGCCCGTGTACTTGAGATACCAGTATCCTTTCGAATGATTGATGAAAGTTTATAAGGACTATACATCTAATCGGTATCGTCCGGAAGGTTGTATTGCTGAACGCGCTATTTTAGACGAAGCTCTTTCATATTGTTACGCTCATCTCTCCACTGAGGAGTTGATTGGCATTCCTAAGAATCGTCATAGTGACTGGATGACCGGAAAAGGTATTAGGGGCGGGGTTGAAAAAATTGTGACACGTGAAATGTTGCATTTAGCACATACGTATGTGCTAAACAACGAAGATGACGTGCAACCTTATATTCAACAACACAAAGATGAGCTCAAATACGATCACCCAAACAAGACCGAGAAGTGGATTGCAAACGAGCATACGAAGACGTTTGGAGAGTGGTTTAGGAATATTGTCTTAGAGTATAAGAATCAAACTGGTGATGACATCTCTCCTAGGTGACTACGTCTTGGTTTAGGTCCAAATGCCAGGGTCACCTTTTACAGCAATTTTGCCATTAATGGATATACTTTTTACACCCGCGAGCAAGATGAGTTGAGCACAATGCAAAATAGTGGTGTGAGTTCTGAATTTGAGGCAATGCACTTTGCTACTTCAAAAGATAAAAAGCCTATTTGGGGAAAATGCCTTTATTATGGTGTTATTCAAGAAATATTGGTATTAGATTACATTGATTTCACAATGCCTTTGTCTCGATGTAACTGGGTTGATAACAACATCCATTATGTTCGAAAGGATAATATGGGATTTACGTTGGTCAATCTGGGTAAGGTTGGCAATAATAAGGATGATCCTTTCATAATGGCATCCCAAGCTAAACAAGTGTTCTATGTCACCGATATTATGAATAAGAAGTGGTCTGTTATACTGTCTATAAGGAGTAGAAGGAGTAGTGCATCCGATAATGGTGATGATGATCAGGATGTCGTTTTTGAGGGAATGGATCACTCTACCACTGTATCTTATTTCGATGATGTTGACACTGATCATGAGGACACTGAAATCATCTATATGCGTGATGACCATGGTAAAGGTATTTGGGTTAACGAAGAAACTATGACATCCAAGAAACGTCCCCGATCCTGAGATGGTCTATAATGTAAGTTATTAGCTTTTATTTTTATTTTTATTTTTTAAATATATATATCTTCCTTTTAGTTTTTTTTTAAAATAACTATCTCCTCTGAACAGATTTGCATTTAGGAACTGCATATTTAATACAAACGTAAAGCACTGATACTCTCGACACTACTTATACAACTGTACTGGAAATCTTACAAGACCACAGGGTTACACATTACCTTTATTTAAGTTGCTTTTTCAGACAGGCCCACGACACTGCTTATGATAGGCGGATACAGACACACACAGTTTGACACTCAACAAATAACACACGACGTTGCTTGGAAGTTTCAGCCATAGACACAGGCACATTTTGTAGGGGTTTTAGAGGTACATTGCTTGGAAAACAGCCCCAACCTGGTTGTAGGCATCGACGCTTTTCGAATCTGGCGATCATTGCGCCCATCAAAGATGGTCGCATACGGCACTTGGACATAGTCCACGGTATTCTTGAGAAGCTCGGCATCCTCGTCTGTGGCTACCCAGAGGTATGGTTCGAGTGTTGATCTATTCGAAGCATTCCAGTCGTTCCTGCCATGGCCTTTGAGTTGAAACATCATGTAAAGCTTAAATGCTGATTCTGCATATGCAGGTGATGTTCCAAACTGAATGAGTAGCCTCCCTTTGAATCCCCATGGCCCCCATTGTGGCTTAATTCTGCTAACCGAGTATCCCAGCTCAATAAACTTATTCCTCAAAGGATTAAAGCTTTTGGCAGCAAATTTTCCATTGTATATATCTATGTGGCCTGGGGCATTCATCAGGATACAGTGATATGGACGACCAACATTTTGAGTCATTTTCAGACCCGTAATTTGATGGTTTATTTGTGAGTTGTGGGGAGCTAATGGTTACTAAGCTAATGGGATGCCTCTTTTCTGAATTTATAGCAAGTTTGAGATGTGTTGCTGGAGTGTATGTATGTTGTCTTTAGCTTTTGGTAGCTTTAAAAAGCCAATAGAAGCAATGGTCATTGTTAATGATTCCCAAATTTGGTATGGTAAATCCTATAAATATGCAGTATGCATGTTGTTGTTGTTGTCTTATTTTCTTGATCTTATTATTAGATGTGGATGCTGTTGTTGAAATTGCTGATTAATGTTGCAGTATATAGTGCTTCTGCTGTTACAGTTGTTATGCTGCTGTATTGTTACAGGTTTGGACTGTAATACAATTACAGTAATTTAAAAAAAAAAGAGTTAAACAATAACAACGGTTATATTGACATTACCCGTTGTTATTACTTTCAACAACGGTTGTTGTACTTCTACCCGTTGTCATTGCATTTTTTAGACATACATTTCATTTTGGCGCAAATTGGGTGAAAATATATTACAACGGGTATATTTTAACCGTTGTCATAACTTTGTTACAACGGTTGACGTTTATTGACCCGTTGTTATTAACATATCACAACGGTTTTGTTTTAAGGAACCGTTGTTAATAGTTTGTCTTAATAAAAAACTAATTTACAAATACATACAGGTATACAGCATACCACACAAACACACACAACAGCTCAACCGTTGGTATCCAGAGTTTATTCTCTCTCCCCCGCTTTCTACATTCTCGTTGTCGGCCGTCGCCCAGTTTCCGACGCCCAGATTCCGTCGCCTTCCCTTATCATCCTGCTCGTTCTCTTTATCATCATCATCATCATCATCATCATCATCAGGTATGTTCACTTTTGTGTTTCGTCGTTAGGGTTTTAAGATCATCTTTTTTTGTTTTTCATCTGTTTGTTTTTCGTCTTCTTTGTTAACTTTATCATCCCGCATCATCTACGTCATTCCTCTTATTAGAGTTTTAGGATTTTAGAAGCTCAAAATGTTGTTTTAAATTTTCATTCCTCTTTAGAGTTTTAGATACTCTGGATGTCTTTGTTCATTTCCTATTTCATTCATATTTAGGGTTTTAGGATTATCATGGGTGAAAAACGGAAAAGAAGTCAAAAGGATAATAATCCTGGGGATAATAAGCCTGGTGAGAGGGGTGCCTCGAAGTGCCCTGCAGACCTTGCAGCTATAGCGGCTAAACATCCGCTTAGTATAACATGGAACGGGAAGGGTTTGCCTACTGGTCCAAATGCGAATGATTTATCCACTTGGATTGGATGTGTAACAAGACAGTTTGTGCCTATCCATTTAGATGAAATGAGGAATTTGAATCCTGTATTGGAGAAGTTATTCTTGGATCGTATAAAGGTATGATAACTTATGTAGCGAAACAACATTTTATTTTGGAGGTAAATTGAATGCTATGTAAATTGAATGATGATATGATGATGCAGGAAGCATTTGATATTGTTGAATGCTATGATAAGTATTTAATAAAGAAGGCAGGATCTGTCTTAAGGCAGTGGAAGTGTTGTTAGTTATTTAGACCATGTTAATACTCATCTTATGATATTAAAATTATAAATTAATTTAATATGGTCTAAATCTACATGCATGCAAATAAAAGCAAGAAAAATGGTGTTAAACCATCTTAAGACAAGAAAATCCTTACATTGTATAAGGTAAGTTTTGGGCACAACTCAAGGACTCCTTCCTTGATGTTGTTCTTGAGCTATGAAAATGGATGATCCTCCAAGACAACTAACCACCAAAATAGATGGTCTCCTAAGGAAGCACCCAAGAATCAACCCAAATTACTACTAAAATACTAACTAGGTATATGTAGTAGTAAACCTTGTTTATTGTATATTTGATGTAATAGATAATATTATTACTTTGATAATATTATTAGTTTATTTTATATGTGTTTTAAATGTTTTAAGATGAACAAAATAAGAAGAAAAATGGTCTTTAAAAGCTTCAAGTGAGCCTTCCAAAACAACAAGAAAAGACCAATTTTTCTTCCAATTTTTCCAACAACAAAAAATGGTGGAGTTTGGTGGTATTTATAGGCAATTTGGGAGGGACAATTATGAGTGGAAAATGCCACCAAATGAACACTTGTAATGCCCTAAAAAATCAGTCCATATGGACCATTTTGGGTCCATTTCGATTTTCGACATTTGCCCCACAAATGCTTATAAGTCTTATATTTAATTATCTTACATAATTAAATATTAATTTTATTATTTAACACTTAAATAATACAAATTAACTACCAATGACTACTTAACTATTAAGTGGTCATAAGACTATTTTATCAACATACAATGTGTCAATATTATCCCACTTAGCTAATTTTACAACCTCTTGTAAAATTTAATAGCTAATTAATTCCACGTTAAAACATATACACATATCATATAAAATTAATTAATTAACTATTAATTAATAAATTTTAATTCATTTATTTATTATTTAATATCACATAATTAAATAATAAATCTCCTTTTCCCGAGTTCGTAACCCGTCATTAAATAATACATTTATGTGACTAACTAAAAGTCAAATAATACAAGGAATTAATTATCTCGTATCTCATACAAATAATTAATTTATTCTATTTGGGCGTCATCCTATAGGTGTGACCTAAAGGGATCAGCTGATCACCGCCGTCACATGACAGTCATGTCAAACTCTAGTCAGCCAATCATTACCGATTAACGATGACCAGCTGACGAATAAAAAGATAAATCCCTGATATTCCTTTTACGAGATTTAATATGTAAACGCACTCATTGTGGAGGACACTACTCCAACAATCTCCCACTTGTCTGACACAAGTGTGCATTACCAATTCTCTTGTCGAATAATATCTCCCACTCAATGAAAGATGTCTTTCAGGTCGTTCTTGCACGTGATCATATCATAAAGTGGTTTCCTCGATCAGGAGAATGACTGTCTGACCGGATAATCTACTATAGATCGCATCCGAGCGTGGCCACGCATTCACAGTCATCTCTCCTCGAGTGGCCTTGAGATAAAATATGACTTAAAAGGACAATCCCGTTGACCTATTTTCTTCATTCGATACAGATCACAATGACCCATTAAATGCTCATCGGCCTCCTTTTACGATGCGACCTAGAAAAAAAACCAAAGCCACCGGAAAACCGTACTAACTCAGACAAATAGTCACCAATCTAAAGAATTGACCCAAAGGAATAAATAGAAATACTTGCCACGACCTAGCAACAAAAGGACTATATAAACGGTCACTGTTCGACAAATTGTCTCACAATATGCCTATGTAATCGACCAGTCATCACTATGACCATATGACAGTCGAACCTGTCATCTATCGCCTTACAATCTAGTCACTCCAAGACGTCACCTCATTAAGTAACTAGGGACAAAATACAATGTTAATCCAGTTCACTTAATAGGGTTCGACATTGTCTTTACAACCTATTTGGAGAAAACAAAGTATATAAATTCAGACATAAAACTGAATATAACAATAAATGCAACTTATCATATATGAAATAATAAATACAATATTTTTATTATTACATATCATATAATTTACAACAGTTCTGGCATTCGTCTCAACCCCATCGAAACTACATGACTATCATGTTTAGCTTGAGACAAAGGTTTGGTTAAAGGATCAGCGATGTTGTCAGCTGTCCCAACCTTACAAACTGTAATTTCCTTCCTTTCTATTAAATCTCTAATTACATGAAATTTTCTAAGTACATGTCTAAATTTGTTACTAGACTTGGGCTCTTTTGCTTGAAAAATTGCCCCACTGTTATCACAATACAAAGTGATAGGATCCTCGGCGGTAGGAACTACCTTCAGTCCCTCTAAAAATTGCCTAATCACAACAGCTTCCTTTGCAGCCTTCAGGGCGCAATGTACTCAAACTTCCGTTGTAGAATCGCGATCACTGAGACTCCTTGAAACTTCTCCAGCAAACCGCCCCTCCGTTCAACAAAAAGACAAAACCAGCCTGGGATTTCAAATCATCCCTATCGGTTTGGAAACTGGCATCTGTATAACCTCGTATACGTAATTCAGATTCTCCTCCAAACACTAAGAATGAATCTTTAGTCCTTCTCAATTACTTTAGAATATTCTTGACGGCTATCCAGGGACGCTCACCTGGAGTTTTCTGAAAACGACTCGTCATACTCAAAGCATACGAGACGTCTGGACGAGAACACATCATAGCATACATGATCGATCCAACAGCGGAAGCATAGGGAATCGATTTCATGCGTTCAATATCCTTAGGCTCAGTAGGACACTGTGACTTACTCAAAGTGATCCCACTGCCCATAGGTAGAAAACCTCTCTTGGAGTTTTTCATATTGAATCGGTCAAGAATCTTATCGATATAGGCTTCTTGACTCAATGCTAATATCCTTTTGGATCTATCCCTATAGATCCGGATACCCAAGATACACTGAGCTTCTGCCAAATATTTCATTTGGAAGTGATTTCCCAACCACTTCTTGACAGAAGCAAGCATATCAATATCATTCTGAATGAGTAATATGTCGTCCACATAAAGAAGTAAGAAAACAACTCTACTCCCATTAAACTTCATGTATAAACATGGTTCCTCAACACTTCGAGAAAAACCATTCTGTTTAATAACATGATCAAAACGATGATTCCAACTCCTTGGCGCTTGCTTAAGACCATAAATGGATCTCTTAAGTTTGCATACTTTGTTAGGATTTTTAGGACCCACAAAACCCTCAGGTTGTGTCATGAACACTTCCTATTCCAGAAACCCTTTCAGGAAAGCGGTTTTGACATCCATTTGCCATATCTCATAATCATGAAATGCAGCAATCGCTAACATTATCCGAACAGATCTAAGCATAGCAACTGGTGTAAAAGTTTCATCATAGTGTAAACCATGAACCTGAATGAAACCTTTTGCCACCAATCTAGCTTTGTAGACATCCTTATGTCCATCCATGCCGATTTTAATCTTGAATATCCACTTACACTGAAGAGGTCGAATATCTTTAGGTAAGTCAACCAGGTCCCATACCTGATTATCGTACATGGAATCCATTTCGGATTGCATGGCCTCGAGCCATAGCTTAGAGTCAGAACTCGGAATAGCTGCTTTATAAGTCTTGGGTTCATCACTTTCTAAAAGTAAAACCTCATAGTCACCATCTTCCTCGATAATACCAAGGTATCTATGAGGCTGGCGACTAACCCTTTCTGACCTCCTAGGTTCAGCAGGAACAATAACCGATTCTGACGTTGAAGGAACATCTTCCTGCACTGTCACATCAGTTTGTGGCTTTTGAACTTCATGAAGTTCAAATTTTCTCCCACTCTGTCTTATAGAAATAAACTCCTTTTCTAGAAAGACAGCTTCACGAGCAACAAACACTTTATTCTCGTTACTATTGTAGAAGTAATATCCACAAGTTTCCTTAGGGTAGCCTACAAAAATACATTTTTCAGAACGAGGTGCAAGCTTATCGTCAGACTTGCTCTTGACATAAGCATCACAACCCCATACTTTCATGTATCGCAGATTCGGGACTTTCCCTTTCCATATCTCATATGGAGTTTTCTCAGTTGCTTTAGTGGGACTTTTATTAAGTGATTGTACCGCAGATAAAATGGCAAAACCCCAGAATGACTTAGATAACTCTGTTTGACTCATCATCGATCGAACCATATCTAATAAAGTTCGATTCCTCCTTTCAGCCACACCATTTAATTGTGGTGTGCTAGGAGGAGTTAACTGAGGTACAATACCGCAGTTCTTAAGGTGATCTCTAAAGTCATTGCTTAAATACTCCCCACCATGATCTGATCGTAATGCTTTAATCTTATTATTTAATTGGTTTTCTACTTCATTCTGAAACTCTTTGAACTTATCAAAAGCTTCACTTTTATACCTCATTAAGTAGATATACCCATATCTACTCATGTCATCGGTAAAAGTAATGAAATAGTCATAATTACCTCTAGCAGTGACTGTCATTGGACCACATACATCAGTGTGTATTAAACCCAACAACTCACTAGCTCGAGATCCTTTTCCTAGAAAAGGTGAACGAGTCATCTTGCCAAGAAGACAAGATTCGCATGTACCAAATGATTCGAAATCAAAAGGTTTCATTATACCATTCGACACTAGTCTTTTAATGTGTTTCTCGTTAATGTGTCCTAATCGACAATGCCATAAATAAGATTGATCGGGATCACCTGTTTTGAGTCTTTTATTATCTAAATGATAAACAGCGTTGCAAGTGTCTAGAATATAAATACCATTGATTGAAATAGCTTGACTATATACAATCCCATTAAGGGAGAAAGTACAACACTTGTCTTTAATTACAAAGAAAAACTCTTCTGTGTCTAACACAGATACAGATATTATATTTCTAGATAGCATTGGTACAAAATAACAATTATTAAGATGCAACTCCAACCCTGAAGCTAAACTAAGTACATAAGTTCCTACTGAGACGGCAGCTACTTTAGACTCGTTTCCCGTTCGGAGATCGACATCACCCTTGTTTAGCTTTCTTATGCTTTTTAGGCCCTGCAAATAATTGCACAAATGAGAACCACAACCAGTATCTAATACCCAAGTTGTATTTGAAGCATAATTTATGTCTATCATAAAAGATTCGGTTGAGAAATTACATGTTGGCTTCACAATGCCAGCTTTGATGTCATCCAAGTATTTCGTGCAATTACGACTCCAATGTCCCTTGTTATTACAATAATTACAAGTATCTTTAAGAGGATTACCCTTTATAGGTTTTGGCTTGGTAGAGCAATTCTCAATTGCTTTACCTTTGCCCTCCACCTGAACGGGCTTCTTACCTGCGTTCCTCTTAAACTGCTTCTTCCCCTTCACGTTAATCGCAAGCATATCTTTCCTTGTACTCCCACTCAATCCCATGTCCTTCTCTGCTTGCACAAGCAAAGAATGGAGCTCATGTAAACTCTTTCTCATGTTTGTCATATTATAATTTACCCTAAATTGGGTAAATCCTTTGACGTGAGAGAGAGAGAGAGAGAGTGGAGCACTCGGTCCACCACTAGTTCGTCGGGGATATTACATCCCAACCCCTCTAAAGTTTCCACGTACTCAATCATTTTAAGTACGTGTGAACTTAGAGGTTGACCATATTTGAGGTTAGCCTCAAAGAAACGAACTGCAGTGTCATATTGAATTATTCTCGGGGCTTGAGAAAACATAGTTGAAAGCCTCGAGAATACTTCATGTGCATCACAAAACTTGACACATTGCCTTTGTAAAGCAGGATCCATTGAAAAAATCAAAACATTTTTAATTGCAGCGAATTCTTTTTGATAATTTGAAAAAGCCTCCCTTACATCAGCAGTGGCCCTAGTACTAGGCAAAGGGGGAGAGGGATCGACAAGGTAGCGTAATTTGCCATCACCTGCGGCAACTAATCGAAGTTGTTCCTCCCAATCTTTAAAATTACAACCGTCGGCTTTTAATACATATTTGTCCATAAAAGAACGTAGCCATGAATCTCTAGCTATGGTGATGGTTTCACTAGTAGAAGTCATCGTGATTACTACAAAGGAAATAAAGGAAAGATTAACATTTATCGTCTAAAAATTTTTTAACTTGTGAAACTATTTTAACAAGTTCCCATTTATATAATGATCTCCCACTGAATTATATAAATGATTCCAAGATCCAATTTTATATAAACACGGGCACGGTGGACCGATTCAAACCATATTTATATAAATTTGGTGAGTCAACATTTTGACTGATTCTTCTATTAGAACTCTTGGTTGACGGATTTTCTTAAAATCTATCTTTTTGCCCCAGAATAAATATGGGCACGGTGGACCGACTCAACCCATATTTATCCCGTTGAGTCCAACCAATTTTCACGCGTAATAACTTTTATTACCCTACTTACCCAACGTAAAAAGAGTGTACCTCGGTGATCCGAACCTACCTCTAATGAAGAAGGGATTCATAGGTGCTATTATTTGGTAAGGCTTAATCTCAATTTTAAATAAATGTGAGAGATCTTATCAATTTAATTGTCTATCACCTTTAGGTGAACAAAATTAGTGAATGCTAGACGATTAAATCGATAACAACAAAATAAAAACATGTAGTGACGATTTGGCATGAATGCATATAAGAATTAAAACGAACAAGTCCTAATCTGGCCACGTAGTTAATCTAATTAACTAAAACTATTACACTTCGGAAACCAACTCCTTGGTCCCTTGAGTCTTCATAAATTGGCCTCCTTCTTTAGGATTTCGGAACGCCTTTCCGAAAACACCGTCTACATGAAAACTCCGTCTTTAGATGCTTCATCTAATTATTAATAATTAAATTACATAACAATACCCTATTATACAATTTGTAATAAAATTAAAATAAAAACTATTAATTAATTACGAATTAGGCGATACGAAATCGCAATTAATTACAAAACAAATCGATATTTCCTTACATTACGGGAAATACCAATTTCTACCTATGGCCATGTTAGGAAACAATTACATAATTATAATGCTAAAAAGAAATATTCATCTAAATGAATAAGAAAAAAATGCATTATGTAAATTATGACATGCCAAATCGTCTTACTTACCAACAACGATCAATTGAGCTTGTTTTGACGGAATTTTTACCAATAAAAATTCATAATCAATTCTTAAAACAATTTTAAGATATGCTAATGATACTAATATGGTCTAATATCAAAATAATCATTCTCAATAATTTTCTTGAAGTTTTATGGGATTTAAAGCATAAATTATGAGAAAAAGACATAATAATTCAAAATTATTATGGAAAATTTCTATTTAATTATAAAATTTATGGAAAAATAAATTAATTTTGTACATTCTGGTCTTTCACCAAAATGACATGCATGTGAAAATTTTTGATTTTAAAATTTATTTAAAACAATTTCATAATTTACTCGGTAAAACCACAATTTTTACGATTTAATTCTAAATCAAATCATAAAAATTGAAATGACTTAAAATAAAATTTCGTACATTTTGGAACAATTTCCAGGAGTTAAAATTTCAAAAATTTCGAGCCCAAAAATTAAATCAATATTTATTTACAAAATAACCATTATTTACAAATATTTATCAAATAAAAATCAATAAACTATCTAAATTAATTACATTAACTTAAAGTATATACTTATCTCATAAATAGAACATGCATGTGGTTATTTCTAAATAAATATGCATAAAATTAACATGCAACCCAATTTAATTAACTCTTAATTAATTTTAATACATTTTTACTCAATTTTATGCCATTTTAAGTTATAAAAAGTGGAAAAATTTAACAAAAATCAAATTTTTGTTCCATATCATCCTAAGACCAGATTATTTATATGCAAGACCATATTATGTGATAAAACTAATTTTAGTAACATAATATCAATTTTATTAATTTAGCTCATAAATTACTAAAATCGTCTTAAGTCAACATGCATGTATTTAACAATGCTCTGATACCATTTGTTAGTTATTTAGACCATGTAAATACTCATCTTATGATATTAAAATTACAAATTAATTTAATATGGTCTAAATCTACATGCATGCAAATAAAAGCAAGAAAAATGGTATTAAACCATCTTAAGACAAGAAAATCCTTACATTGTATAAGGTAAGTTTTGGGCACAACTCAAGGACTCCTTCCTTGATGTTGTTCTTGAGCTATGAAAATGGATCATCCTCCAAGACAACTAACCACCAAAATAGATGGTCTCCTAAGGAAGCACCCAAGAATCAACCCAAAATACTACTAAAATACTAACTAGGTATATGTAGTAGTAAACCTTGTTTATTGTATATTTGATGTAATAGATAATATTATTACTTTAATAATATTATTAGTTTATTTTATATGTGTTTTAAATGTTTTAAGATGAACAAAATAAGAAGAAAAATGTACTTTAAAAGCTCCAAGTGAGCCTTCCAAAACAACAAGAAAAGACCAATTGTTCTTCCAATTTTTCCAACAACAAAAAATTGTGGAGTTTGGTGGTATTTATAGGGAATTTGGGGGGACAATTATGAGTGGAAAATGCCACCAAATGAACACTTGTAATGCCCTCAAAAATCAGTCCATATGAACCATTTTGGGTCCATTTCGATTCGACATTTGCCCCACAAATGCTTATAAGTCTTATATTTAATTATCTTACATAATTAAATATTAATTTTATTATTTAACACTTAAATAATACAAATTAACTACCAATGACTACTTAACTATTAAGTGGTCATAAGACTATTTTATCAACATACAATGTGTCAATATTATCCCACTTAGCTAATTTTACAACCTCTTGTAAAATTTAATAGCTAATTAATTCCACGTTAAAACATATACACATATCGTATAAAATTAATTAATTAACTATTAATTAATAAATTTTAATTCATTTATTTATTATTTAATATCACATAATTAAATAATAAATCTCCTTTTCCCGAGTTCGTAACCCGTCATCAAATAATACATTTATGTGACTAACTAAAAGTCAAATAATACAAGGAATTAATTATCTCGTATCTCATACAAATAATTAATTTATTCTATTTGGGCGTCATCCTATAGGTGTGACCTAAAGAGATCAGCTGATTACCGCCGTCACCCGACAGTAATATCAAACTCTAGTCAGCCAATCATTACCGATTAACGATGACCAGCTGACAAATAAAAAGATAAATCCCTGATATTCCTTTTATGAGATTTAATATGTAAACGCACTCATTGCGGAGGACACTACTCCAACAAGTGTGACGTTGATAAGTATTGGTTTTATGTGGACAAGGAGACGGGGGAGATGCGTAAGAGCCCACCGTCAAACAAGTGTCCCACCATCACTCAGGAACAATGAGATCTTTTCAAAGCGATTCGAGCTAGTGAGAAGTTTGAGGTTAAGTATCCTCGCCTTTTAATGATTTATCTATCATTTTTTTAATTAATGAGTTCTCTATAATTTTTTTTATTATCTCATCTACTTGCGCTTTTATATAATTTGAAGGCCATTAGCAAAAGAACGCGTGCTAACATTTCATGCAACAAGGGGTTATGGTATGGTTCTCGAGGCGGTTACAGATTGATAGAAGACCAACTCGTAAGTAGCATCCTCCTGTTTATTTGATTTTTTTAATCACACTTGGACTTGATTCACATTTATATATATAACTGTTACCATGTTAATGTGTAGTTGGCAAAGGGAGTGACCGACTTGAATCGGCATGTAACTTATAAAGAAGGGCACACGCCTAAAGGATCCCGACCGTGTGACAAATATGATCAGGAAGTGTTGGCCAACATAGCAAGCATTATTTTATTAAGACGAGTTCATTACTAACTTTATTATTTTAGTCACAAATATAATTTGAAGTTTATTTAATATATTATAGGAGAAGGTATTGAAGGAGGTACAAGAAGGGAAATTCACTCCCAATGGTCGTGATGACGTTCTTGCTAGAGCGATTGGCCGACCCGAACATCCAGGTCGATTGAGGGGCGTCCCGTTACATGTTGGAGTCACGAAATATTATGGGACAACGCCCGAAAAAAAGAAGAAAAGGAAGGCTAAGGCTGAGAAGGCTGACATGGTACCATTTATTCTATTATTTTCATTTAAGTTCACATGTTATTGTTTTAAACAAATTGCTTAAACATTACATTTTTGGCACGCAGGTTCAGTTATTGGCATCCGTGATACTAAAGATGAATTCTGGAGGCAAGCCTTTCGAAGAAAAATTGAAGATGATGGAGGATGTCATTAAAGGGGGTAAGGTACAACAGATTGGTCAAGAGGCCGAGAAAACTACTACCTTGGCAATACATGAGGAGGAAGTATCTGTAATACCCCGTATTTTTTATATAATATAATTAATTAAACGGATATTATTTTATATTAATTATTATACATTTTATATTACCAATTAAGTCGGGTAAATTGTCGAGTCGATAATTATGATAAATTATTTTAATTAACTCGCATTGTATCGATATAAGTTAATTGTGACGGGTTTATATGAATTCGAATTTGTGAGCTAAACCAGTAGAGCTGGCCCAATAACAGTTTCATCCCAATTAACCCTAAAAACCCTAACCCTAATTAAACCTAAAGACTACCTACCCTAATCCCTCAAACCGCCTCCCTCTAACCTCAGCCGCCTCCCTCCTTTCCTCATCTCAAAACTTCACCCTCACGCAAAACGAGAGAGAGAGAGAGCATAGGTGTTGGCGGCGCAGCAAGGATGAGCTAGAGGTGTTTGTCGACGGCCGTGGGTGGCCATGGTGGCTGTTGTGGTGGCGGCAAGGTAAGGATTTAAACTCCCTTCTCTGTTTTTGTTTTATGTCGAGTTATTGGCGGTTGTTGTGTGTCTTAGGGAGGGGATAATGGTGGCTGGTGTCTGGGTATACGTAAAGGGTGGTTAGTGACGAGTGCTTTGGTGGTGGTTAGGGTGGTCTTAGGTGGTTGTAGGGGCAGAGAGAGACGGTGTCGATAAGGGGGTAGGAAACGGGTTTGGATACGGTTTTTCGGGGAGTTTAGACAGGGGGGTTTTGGGTGGCACCACCGTGGACTAGGGGGAGGTCGAAACGGTGGTGCTATGGTGTCTATGTTCGTGGGTTGACGGCGAGTAAGCCGGTGGTGGTTTGGGCAGGGGTTAGTTAATAGGTGCGGTGGTGGGGAGTTGAGAAAATGGTACATTTTGGTGAGCCGTGGTGGTGAACAGGCCAAATGGCGGCCTGGGTTTGACTCGCGGCGTGGGCGATCGACCCTAGTGGGGGTGGCCGTTGGTGGTGGGGCGAGTGGGTGTGTGAGTGGCGGTTGACACGGCCACGTGGTGGCCTGTGGTGGCGGGTGAGCGTGTGTGAAGGGACGGGGGTGATGACGGGTTATTCGAGTTGTTTTTTTTGAAACGGGTTTTCATAGTTAATCGTTATATTTCGTAATGGGTCGTATTCTTAATTAATTAATTAATCCCCGAGTGCATTAAAATAATTAAAGACGGGTTTTTGAGTCGGGTGTTGAGTTATTCAAATGTTGATTCGGGTTTTTATTAAATAATTGTTATAATTCGCTTAATCCTTTAATTAGCATTTGATTTTAGTTCCGAGTTGTTTAAAATAAAATAATAATTAACCATAATTAATTATCTTGAGTCGAGTTGTTAAAAGAGAAAAGTTACTATATCGGGAAAGTTTCCATTTTAAGAAATTCTACCTTGGCAACCTTCTATTTTGGGAAGTTGGGTCAAATACTAATCGGGTTATTTTAACTATCAATTGGGCATAAGTTGGTGTCGGGAATGTATTTCGGGAAAGCTTCTATTTTGGGAGACGTCTATATTTAGTAATTAGTAATTATAAATATTATAATTGTTTTAGGTGACGGATTCGTGAAGGATCGATAATCAAATTCATTGCTTTACTTTCTGGACTGCTTAACTGCTTGATTGGAATTGCTGGCACTTGAGGTAGGGAAATACACTTACTCTATTAACGTTGTTGAATTGTGTTGTCTGGATTCTTGGTTGTTGATTTACGTTATCATTTATATTCGGAAAGGTGATTGACTGATTTGATCGTATTGAGTATGATATCACAACATCGGGTAACTGGCATGACTTTATGATTTATCAGTTCAGTGATTTATATACATATTGCATTGCATTAATTACTGTTGAGCATTTCATATGCATTGGAGTTGGAGGAGGATGTGGTGGTGACGATGTTGAGATACGATGTGATGTTGTGATAAGGCCCAGGCGGGTTCTGCAGGACTTGCCCTGGTGTCCTCGGTTTGTTGGTGGCAGATCGACTTGGTCGATATTTATAGTCTACCGGGGATCGGTATGGTGGGCGTTCGGGGTATGAGATGTGTGTGATGAGTTGAGATGGAGATGGAGGTGACGGAGTATCATGCATATCATATTTTATTGTTTTATTGTTTTCCCTACTCAACCTCGTGGTTGACCTTGTGTATTCGTGAACACCTGTGATGAACCGTTTTATGGGGAGCAGACTTGACAGGTTTGAGAGATAGAACGGGAGCTGGATGGGCGTGAGACATTGGATCAGACGACTTAGTAGCTAGATCATCATCTAGAAGACTTTCACTTTTATTTATGTCAGTTCTTGTAAATTGAGTTGAAAAGAGGATTTGTAATAATTAAGTTAAAATATTATATAAATTGCCTTGGAGTTTAATTTGTTATTCACTACCTCGGGAAACCGAGATGGTAACAGTCCGTTTTATTAGAGAATGTCTTGACGAGGACTTCTTTTATAAACCGGGGTGTTACAGTATCGGTCAACGAGATTCAGAAAGATCAGGTACCTACTGCTTCTGAAGCTTTAACAACTAAAGCCGATAAGGTAAATATATGAATTCCTTATTTTTCTTTTCTTTTTATTGGGTAAGATCAGGGGGTGTGTTCCCTGCCAGCTCTAATGCTATAACTTCTGACATCGTGCCATTGGTTAATTTTATTAGGTAACTGAGTCTGAAAAGGGGATGCAACTTGAGTTATCCGCCACAACTGACAATAATCAGGGGATGCAACTTGAGAAGACGACTAATGAAAAACAGCAGCATACATCCCCTTCAAATCAGTTCCCAGTTTTCGGCAAGGTATGCATGAAGTCTTTATTAGTGAAATTTATATGAATTCTATTAAATTTTGGGATATAATATATAATGTATTTGTATTCTTCAGGCCATAAACAGGAAGGTAGTTATTCTTACTGGCCCTAAATCCGCGAACGTGTGCGTGTTGGCCGGGGTCTCATAGACTTGCCCACCAAATCAGCGGAAACTTTATTGATTCATGGCGAATCACTTTTGCCGAATCATAGAAAAGTGGAGATAACTCAAGTCTTTGAAGGCCATGAAAAATTTCAACTGCCCGTCCCAGTTCGTGACGACATTACCATTCTGGCAGATGCGGTTGGAAGTTTCATCCAATGGCCTATTTCTCACATCTTCCTGGCTCGTTCGTCTCCGCCTCAACCGAAAGCAGTTGGGGTTAGAAAAATATCTTTATATGTCAAATTTTTATATGTTAAATTTATATGTTATTTTTTTTGTAGGGAACAAAAAACACGGATAAGCCGGATAAGCCTAAGTCCCCAGACATGCCAACTACCTCGTCGAAACAACAACTTGATGAGGTATTTAATTAACTTCTCCATTTTTTTAAAAACCTGCCTTTATTTATATTTTTTATGTATTTCTAAAAAGCATGGAAATTTTGTGTAGGAGACAAAAAAGACGGATAAGCCTAAGTCCCCAGACATACCAACTACCTCGTCGAAACAACAACTTGATGAAGTATTTAATTAACTTCTCCATTTTTTTTAAAAACCTCCCTTTATTTATATTTTTTATGTATTTCTAAAAAGCATGGAAATTTTGTGTAGGGGACAAAAAAGACGGATAAGCCTAAGTCCCCAGACATGCCTACTACTGCCTCATCATTGAAAGAGCAGGTTGATAAGGTATTTAGTTAAGTACTCTTTTATTTTTATTACTCCAACTAGGATATGTTACCTTTAGATTTTTTATTATTTTATTTATCTACATGTATAGGCTGGTAGTAGCACAAAAAGAAAAAAGCATTATTTCCCCGAACTAAAAGATGTTAGGAGTATAACCTCCACTAATTTTTCTGGGAGCGAATACATGCAAAAAGTAAGAACGCTGACTATGAGGGAACTGTATATGGAGGCTAGCCGTCGCATAGCAAACGAGCAATTGATAATTATTTCGCTCGATGAGGATATTTTAGGGATTGAGCGCGAAACAATTCTGTCATGGGAGCTGCTAGCCATTTGGGCTGGCCTTCTCGAGATTGATGTCCAACACCTATTTGTTTGGATGAAGTAAGTTTCTTAATAACTCATTTCATATTCTAATATTCTGACTCGATAGTGTTTTAAATACCGGAATTAATACCGTAATAATGTAGGTTCTTGAAATAGAGAGTGATCCCCGAGAATAAGATTCCATGTGATCTATACGGATTCCTGTGCCCCTATCTTTTATCTATGCATATCACGTTGATTTCCTACGAAGATCGGGTAGATTATATTGCTCGGGAATTGGCGACAAACAAAAAGCTCATTTTTGCCCCTTATAATGAAATCGGGTAAGAAACAAATTAATATTACGATTCCACCTACAATTGCATTTTCATAACTAATATATGTACATGTTAATAATGATGATGTCTCTTGATGTAGGAGTCATTGGTTGCTAGCAGCCATCATGCCGACCAAGAAGAAAGTTTTTTGGTTGGACTCTTTGCATAGAGAACCAAGCGAGACCTTTAAGGGCTTGATTATTAAGTAAGTTTATAATACTGATTTATTTATAATAACATTAAGTTTCAACTTTTATTTATAGCAAAAAGCTCATTTTTACCCCAAAAATATGAGTTTCTGCCTCCTTTTTTTTTATAAAAAAAGGGCCTTTGAGAAGAAAAGAGCTAACGAGGATCAACCGATGAAAGATTCTGATGATGGCCCTACTTTTATTACGATAACAGGGGTACGTCTCAAATACAATACCTTAAGTGCAAAAATTTGTTTCAAGACAGTAACTTTAAAGGTCTTAACATCAGTGTAACCTTTATACTCAAAAATTTTCTCAATGTCTCTAATCCATTCTAATAAATCATCAGGATTTAGGGTACCAGAAAATTCAGGGATTTCTACCTTTAAATGCGTGTCTGTGTGCTCAGGAACCTCCTCTTGTGTTATGATGCTCTCCTCAGATTCTGATTCATACCCAGGTGGTGGTTGTCCTCTCCCTGCTCCCATAAGAAGCCTCTGCCTCTCCCTCTTCCTCTGGGAGGTGGTTGTTTTCTTGGATCATGGTCTGGAGACCTCTCCATCACTAAATAAACAACATTAAGTAGTGTATCAACATTTCCTGCAAGGGTTTCTATTCTGGTCTCAATACCAGCAAGTCTCTCTTCACTCATGGTTGTTTTTTTGTGTTTTTGTTGTAGGTAGGGATAATGAACTCACAATTTCTCTCAACCCAAGATTAACACAAAGGTGGAATTGTGTTAAACCTTGCTCTGATTCGATACATTTCCCTGATTTGTTTTCGTATAGGTAAGACTAGCAGTTTCTTCAATAGACTATAAGACAACCACGACATTTTATCTCCTTCAACGACGTTAATGGGGTGTTGTATTCGATACATTTAATCTCCTTCAACGACGCTAATGGTGTGTCGCTGTCGATACATTTTATTTCCTTCAACGACGCTAATGGCGTGTCGTTGTCGCTACCTTTTATATTCTCTTCAGCGATGCTAATGGCGCGTCATCGTTAATACCTTTACCTTTCTCCTCAGCGATGCTAATGGCGTGTCAGTGTTGATACCTTTTATTCTCTTCAACGACGCTAATGGCGCGTCATTGTTGTTACCTTTACCTTTCTCCTTAGCGATGCTAATGGCGCCTCGTTGTCGATACGTTTACCTTTATTTCCTTCAACAGTGCTAATGGCGCCGTTGTTGACCCCAGCGAGAGTTTGCTTGAAGACAGAGATAAGTAGATTCCCAGAGTCATCGATATGTTCCTCAGCGAGAGTTTACTTGAGGACAGAGATAACAAGATTCCCGGGGTATGATTTCTTCTTATTGCTGGCGAGCTTCCTTATGTAGTCTAATGGACTTTAAACGACCCTCCCCGATAGTCGACAGACTCTAAAATATTCCCGACGACAGGTCCTTGGCTCAGACCCCTTGAGCCGCCTCGCGTCGCCACAGTCGTCAGGTTGTAATCTTCGATTGACCAGATGGCTATACTTTGACTTTCGCCTTATCCAAGCCTCAGTCAAAGTGGGGGCTCTGTAGATACCTCATTTCTGCACCTCCCGTCAGCCACCTATTGATGATTGGGCCGTATGTTTGATACGCGGAGTGATTTTATGACAATTCATAAGTTCATCGACAAGTGATAGCTCAAACACTCGAGTCAACCTCATGGTCTTCATATACGCACCGATACGGTCGTTTTGACAGTAATTAGAGTTCAGTTGGAGTCCGGGTTAAAAATCGCTTCATTTTCTATAAACCGTTTAAAAACCGAGTCGGAATGTTCCGGAATGTTCTAGAAATTCTCTGGATATTTATTCCTAATTTAATTTAATATCTTGTTAGGTTCATATACCTATTATTAGACTCTATTAATAGTGAACTAATTAACATATTAATGTGAGTTCATTAGATCTAGTGCATGCATAACTAAATAAGTGATTAAATGAGAAAAACAATGTTCCTTACATTGTTATTTTCGGATTTTGGACACAAGTAAGGTCTCCTACCTTCACTTGTTCTTGAGCTATGATGAGTATTAGGATGATCCTCCAAAACTCCATATTAGGAGCCCTACTTTTGATTGCACCCAAGATTAGCCCTTATCACTACTAAATAATATTTGCTAGATATTCATTTAATAGTCTACCTTAAAAATGACTATTAATACTCATATATTACATTAATAATATTAGTATTATAGATGAACAATTTGGATTAAAACTTCTCAAGTTTTAGAGAAGGAAAGCTATGAACAAGAGAGAGGTTTTTGCATGTGGTTTTTAGAGAAAGATAGAGCAAAAATTAGAACAACAAAAGTGTCCTCTCATGCTCAAGTGGTCCGGCCACTTTGCTCTTGTTTGGAGCATTTTATCTTCTCAAAATTCACATGCTATGTAGAGTAGGTAGTAGGCTTGCTAGATAGAAGTTGTGTCATAAGTTGTTGGACCATCTTTCCAACAACTAAATGACAAAGCCAAAAAAACACAAGCATCCTACAATTTGGACGGTCCACATAAGCTATTTTGGTCCATTGTTTTTTTATAATATTTGTCCCATAAATGCTTATAAGTCTTATGTTTAATTATCTTTCATAATTAAATATTAATTTGATCATACAACAATTATGTAACAAATTAATAAACATATATTCACTCACTTATTGAGTAATATTTTATCATTATATCAACATATAATGGGTCCCATAATAGCTAGTTAGTTAAATTTACAACCTCGTGTAAATGTAAATAACTAATTACCTCTACCTCGAAATATTTATAAAACCTCAACATAATTTAGTGAATTAATATATTAATCCACTAAATTGAATCTTATTTAATCATATTACAATAAGATACATATTTCCTCTCATAAATATAAATTGTTCAATTTTAAAGAATTAATTAACTAGTATCAATATATAACTAATTAACTTTACTGATAAGGGCATCATCCTATAGGTGTGACCTTAAGGGATCAATTGACCACCACCGTCCTACGACAGCAACGTCAAACTCTAGCAAGCCAATCGTTACCAATTAATGTTGATAAGTTGACTATTTAATTTATCATCCCTTTCATATTCTTATTATGAGATTTATTTATGATTTTAAATCATGTGATCGCACTATTGTTGAGGACACATACTCCAACAATCTCTCACTTGTCCGAGACAAGTGTGCGTCACCAATTCTCTTGTCCTATTACAATCTCCCACTCAATGCAAGGTGTCTCGCAGGTCGTACTTGAATTTGATAATATCTTTAGTGGTTTCCTCGATCTGGAGAGTAACTGTCTGACCGGAATTATCTACCATAGATACCTTCCGAGCGTGGCCACGCATTTTCAGTTCACTACTCCTCGAGTGGCCTTGAGATTTCAAATAACCCTGACAAGGGGGTGGACAATTCCTATCGCACTATTCCCTTCGTATAGCCACAGTTCATCATAACCCAAAATGTACTCATTTGAATTCAGTTACGACAGTCGTAGATGGAGTAAAACTACTAGGACTTGATTTTGGGACAAATAAGACTCGAAAACAAGAACTAACTTGGACAGAATTAGACTCAACAAAGGACTCGATTTGGACACTTAGATGGACTGTTTTAAGGACTAACAAACTATATAAGGACAAATTTAGAAGCTAATAAACGATTCAACCAAAGCAAGGCACGAAACAGCCTGTTTTGGATGAATATAAGATCCTAATTAGCTTGATAACTTTGAAAGAAAGCAATGGAAATAAGATTGTAACTTAAATGCTTATGAACTAAACATTCAAATAACAATTCCCACAATGACTTAAGGCAACAAAACAGAAACTTTGGGACTGTTTTGACACGAAAACAAGAACAAGTAACCGAGATATGACTTAAACTAGATCACGAAGCAGGTTTAAGCCTTGGAATTAAACTCAAGATCACGAAGCAAGAGCTTAATCCCGCCTCAAACACTAAGTAATGAGGGGTTTTCTGCACTAAGCAAGAAGAAAATTGATTGAAAACTTCAGTTTCAAACTCATATTTTAATTCACTCAAATCTGATTTTTACAATGAGAAAAGAGCTCCTTAAATAGAGTCCTTGTTGCAATCCTAGCCATTCATCTAAAGTAGCATCTAAGGGCTCAAAAGAGCCTCCTAATACTCCAAGAAAAACGGCTCAAAGCCCTACACAAATCAGAAAACAAAAGGCTACAAGACAAATGAAAATAAAGAGGATTGTTGGTAATTGTACAAGCTTCCTTTGGCATGCTTCACTTATTTATCTTATAAAGACTTCTTGGGCAGCTGGTGGGGCTCGTCCATAAGGAGTATAAGACCCAAAATTGCAGCAAAAGGTCCCTTAAAGCTTGCCTAGACAAAAGAAGAAAGCTTGAAAGCGATGGTTGTGCTTCTCTCCAAAACCGTGCCCATTGGACCACCCGGCTGTTTGTTCTCTTTAGCACCAGATTTAATCCTCTTCAAGACTTAATATCCTAGGCAAAAAGGCTCTAAACTCATCATAGAAGAGTCTTAGGCCGGAAAATGGCATGTGTTCTTAGACGGAATCGGAATTGGACCTCATTTTAAGAGATGGCCCAAAACCGTAGAAAATGGAGCTTGGTGTTGTTGCTATTTTTGCTTCAATCTCTCCCTCTTCAAAAGGACTTGCCCTCAAGTCCTGGAAATCATCATCCTCATTCTCCACATAGCTTGGACTCAAGTCCCCAACATCAAATGTTACATGAATTCCCAAGAGATCAACTTTGTACTTGTTGAACCCAATTTGCTTGATGACTTTGAAAGGACCTTCTTCACTTGCTATGGACTTGTTTTTTCCTTTCTTAAGGACTCTTTGCTTGTTGATTTTAACCCACACAAGGTCCCCGGGCCTGAATATGCGAGCTTGCTCAGGAATCATAGATATTTCCTTGCATTTCATGGCCTTAGTATGGATGGGAGGATCTCTTTCAACTCGTTTCTTGACTCCTTTCCATTCCTCAACAATTGGTTCGAAATTTTGCACTTGGGCAGCCTCATTGTCGTGGCCATTACCATCACTAGCCTTGCACTTGAATTCAAATGAGTTAGTTAAACTTGGATTAGAAAATGAAGTAGGCTCACATTGCAAGCCTTCAAAGAAGCCCTCGGTTTGATCTTTCCATTTGAGTAATGCTTGGACCCTTGGCTCCTTGAATTCATCTTTGGCATGGACAACATGGACAGTCCCCACGCCATCCTCCCCTTGACTCACCTTGTCTTCATTGATCAATAATACTTTCTTGGGTGGTTCAAACATGGAATCGGGTGGTAGGGGTGCTAGCAAAACTTTCTTTGAACCAAGCTTGAAAGTGTAGGTGTTGTCTTGACCATTGTGCATTGAATCTTTATCAAACTCCCATGGCCTACCAAGTAGAAGATGGCAAGCATCCATAGGTAGAACATCACAAAGAACCTCATCAACATAGTTCTTGCCCATGGAGAAGGACACTAGGCATTGCTTATCCACCTTAATTTCAGCTCCTTTGTTAAGCCACCTCAACTTGTAAGGATTAGGATGGTCTTGTGTAGGTAAGGAGAGCTTCTCAATGAGAGTATTAGAAGCCACATTGGTACAGCTCCCACTATCAATGATAAGGTTACAAACTCTTCCCCCAATGGTGCATCTAGACCTAAAGAGTTGTTGTCTTTGGTCTAATTCCATAGGTTGGGTACTCAATGCTCTCCAAGTGACCAAACTCACTCCCTCATCCGGTTCTACAACCATGGCAGCCTCCTCTTGCACCGTTTCTTCCTTACCATCATCACAAACAAGGATCTCATCCTCACCCCAATGAACTACCTCAAATGTGCTAAGGGCTCTCTTGGTTGGACACTCTTTAGCATAGTGACCGAATCCTTGACATTGGTAACATTTTTTCAGAGATGTGGTGCTTTTGGTGGGAATCATGGGTGCCTTGCCTTTGTCAAGAGTAGGTGTTTTGTTTTGAGGGGTTGGTTCATCAACCTTGGTCTCGGTTTGGGTGGAGTAGGGGGCTGTTTTGGCGGCTGTTTTTGTGGTGGCAGCTCTCCCCTTTCCCAATTTCTCAACCCTCAAAGATAAGTTCACGACCTCCTCAAAGGACAACACTTGATGCATTCTTACCTTACTAGCAATCTTAAAATCCAAACCCTCAATAAACCTAGCAATCTTTTGTTCGGGTTGTTCATTGACTTCACATTGCAAGGTTAATTGTTCAAAGTCTCTAAGGTAAGACTCAATGGGTTGTTGGTCTTGTTTAAGCTGAGTAAGTCTAATAAACATGTCTTGAGTGTAGTCTCTAGGCACAAACTTATCCTTAAGTTTCTTTTTCAACTTAGACCATGACTTAATAGCCTCTTTACCATCTCTTCTTCTCTGATTTTTCAAGTTTTCATACCAAAGAGAAGCATAGCCTTTAAATTTCAAGATTGCAACTTTGAAAGATTTGTTATCCGAATAATCTTTAAACTCAAAAACTCTTTCAACGGTTCTAAGCCAATCTAACAAATCCTCGGGGTTTAGACTACCATAAAAATCAGGGATTTCTACCGTTACATCCTTGTTGTGCTCTTGTTGAAAAGCCTCGACCATGGAGTCCTCCGAATCTGAAAATGGCTCCTCTTCTTGGATACCCCGGCCTCCTCTTCCACCCATGTAAGCACGGCCTCTACCTCTGCCCCGTGGTGGTTCTCCTCTTCCTCTTGGTGGTTTTGGAATGTTAGCCATGATAGCATTGAAAGAATCCAACAACAAGTCACATTTTTCAGAAAGTTGAGTGACTTGTGTTTCAATTCCGGTAAGCCTCTCCTCACTCATGGTTGATTTTTGTGTTTTTGATGTGTTTAAGGTATAATGAACTCAAAAAGAAAGGCTTTTTGTTGTTAACCAAAGCTCTGATAACCAATTTGGAGTAAAACTACTAGGACTTGATTTTGGGACAAATAAGACTCGAAAACAAGAACTAACTTGGACAGAATTAGACTCAACAAAGGACTCGATTTGGACACTTAGATGGACTGTTTTAAGGACTAACAAACTATATAAGGACAGATTTAGAAGCTAATAAACGATTCAACCAAAGCAAGGCACGAAACAGCCTGTTTTGGATGAATATAAGATCCTAATTAGCTTGATAACTTTGAAAGAAAGCAATGGAAATAAGATTGTAACTTAAATGCTTATGAACTAAACATTCAAATAACAATTCCCACAATGACTTAAGGCAACAAAATAGAAACTTTGGGACTGTTTTGACACGAAAACAAGAACAAGTAACCGAGATATGACTTAAACTAGATCACGAAGCAGGTTTAAGCCTTGGAATTAAACTCAAGATCACGAAGCAAGAGCTTAATCCCGCCTCAAACACTAAGTAATGAGGGGTTTTCTGCACTAAGCAAGAAGAAAATTGATTGAAAACTTCAGTTTCAAACTCATATTTTAATTCACTCAAATCTGATTTTTACAATGAGAAAAGAGCTCCTTAAATAGAGTCCTTGTTGCAATCCTAGCCATTCATCTAAAGTAGCATCTAAGGGCTCAAAAGAGCCTCCTAATACTCCAAGAAAAACGGCTCAAAGCCCTACACAAATCAGAAAACAAAAGGCTACAAGACAAATGAAAATAAAGAGGATTGTTGGTAATTGTACAAGCTTCCTTTGGCATGCTTCACTTATTTATCTTATAAAGACTTCTTGGGCAGCTGGTGGGGCTCGTCCATAAGGAGTATAAGACCCAAAATTGCAGCAAAAGGTCCCTTAAAGCTTGCCTAGACAAAAGAAGAAAGCTTGAAAGCGATGGTTGTGCTTCTCTCCAAAACCGTGCCCATTGGAGCACCCGGCTGTTTGTTCTCTTTAGCACCAGATTTAATCCTCTTCAAGACTTAATATCCTAGGCAAAAAGGCTCTAAACTCATCATAGAAGATTCTTAGGCCGGAAAATGGCATGTGTTCTTAGACGGAATCGGAATTGGACCTCATTTTAAGAGATGGCCCAAAACCGTGGAAAATGGAGCTTGGTGTTGTTGCTATTTTTGCTTCAGTAGAGAATAAATCAAAGGCAATCAGAATTTGTGCCAACTAGGGCGAATAGTCTCTAGTCAAAAGAATTGACTCATAAGAATACTATAGTAGCTCTTGCCATGACCAGGCTTTATGAATTACCAGAACTCTATAAGCGGTCACTACCCGACAGAGTGTCCCATACAGTCTGCCTATGTGATCGACTAGTCATCCCATATGACTCTATGGCACTTGAACTTGCCATCAATCGCATCACACTCTAGTTACTTTGAGATGTCACCTCTTTTAAGTAACTAGGGGAGAATACTATGTCAATCCAATTCACTTCAATGGGGTTCAATTTGTCTCAACAACCCATTTGGATTTAACAAAGAAATGGATGAGTTTAAAGAAACTCAAGCGATAAATGCGATTATCATATATGAATAGTCAATACACTATTACTAATTCATATCTTATAATCTATAGTGTACCTTTTACACTAGTTTAAATGCAATAAAAGCTTGGTAACTGGATATACCATGTATCCATATATTCCAACTTTATTAATTGCTATTTCCTTCCATTCAATGTCATCTCTAATGACATGAATTTATCTAAGTAGATGTCCAGTCTTCTTACTAGACTTGTGCTCTTGTACTTGAAAGATGCTCCCACTGTTATCATTATAACTTCTGATAAAGTCATTTGTAGAGGGATTCACTCTTAGTCCCTTTGTTTACCATTTTATCACAATGAACTTAGATTCTGTTTGTAGAACTTGCAATGGTTGAAACTAAAACATTTCTTTAGTCTCTAACTCTTAAGTCAATAAAATCAGCCTAGGATTTCGAAAAATCCTTTTCGGTTTGGAAACTAAAGTTTGTGCAACCCTTCAACACATAACTTAGTATATCATCCAAACATAAGAACGAATCCTCAATTCTTCTCAAGAATCATAAAGGATGTTCTTTAAGGCTTTCACAAGACCATCTTATGAATTAACTTTTTATTGACTTATTATGCCCCAAGCATATGATTCATCACGGCGTGTGCATTTAATAGCATACATGATCGTTCTAATGGCGGAAACATTAGCAATCGATTTCATGTGATCAACAACTTATTTAGGTTCAGTGAATGACTATGACTCTATCAAAGTAATTCCACTTTCATCACCATGAACAACCTACTCAACCTTGTTGATGTTAAATAGATATGAAAGAACTTATCATCATAAGGCTCTCAACTCTATGCCAATATTCTCTCGAATTTAACACGTAGATTCGAAAATATAGAATACATTACACCTCTTCCTAGTCTCCCAATCACTCTTTCACAAAGGAGAGTATTGGTACATTATTTTCAATAAGTAATATGTCTTCAACATATAAGACATGGGAAAATAATTCTTACTCCCACTTAACTTCGTGTATAAACATGATTCTTCAATCATGTGAATGAAACCATTCTCAATTATCACATGAACGAAAAGTATAATCCTTTAATGCTTGCTTAAGACCATTCTAGGATTGCTTAAGTAAGCTTTGAATAATATGTTAGGATTCTTAGATCTTTATCCAAGGTTCTGTGTTCCATACACATCCTTCTCTAAATTCCCATTTTAGAAAAGCGAATTTTTAATATCATTTGCCATTCTTCATTAAAATTAAATGTGGCAATTCCTAACATGATTTATCTTGATCAACATCTTCATGTCAATCTATACATTTAAGTACTCTAAAGCTCTATTTACTTTAAAGAGGCCCTCGCCTTAAAGTAAATCTACTCTTGAGATTGTAATGCTATAGCTATTATGCAACAAAGTCGATATTGGGACTACTCACAATTGATCATTCAATAGGTCATAATTCCATTACTTTCGAAAAGCAACATATTAACAATAAGACATGTCTACTTTACTTCACTCTATCTCAATAGATTATAGTTCCATTACTTTTAAAAAGTAACACATTAACTATAAGACATGTTTGTGACGATCTAATCCCACTCTATCTCTTAGAAATACTTCTATCTTCTTAAGATATAGCTTTGTGAGTTACAAACACGTATGGTGAAGTAATAAAAGTTTGTGTAGACTGACATGTTAGCACATAAAAGACCAGCTCTTTTATGGCAGTTTGATTCACGTAATATGCGAGTCTGATCCTTGTAATTTGTTAAATAGACTCTCTATTTTAGGTATCTCCAGGTTGACCCTTTAGATTAATATAAATTCCCCAAAAGTGAGTTCAACAACTCAACCCGACTCATGTTAGTTTGATCTTATGGGTAGTGACTCAAGGTCATAATCCATATATAATAAATCAAATTCATTACTTATATCTTTGCCACCACGATCAGATCGTAATGCTTTAATTCCTTTTGTACAATTGGTTCTCTACTTCATTTTAGAAATTCTTTAAATTTCTCAAAAGCTTCACTTAATATTTGATCAAGTAAATATACCCATATCTACTTAAATCATCGGTAAAAGTGACGAAGTAGTCATAAATTCCTCTTGCGGTGATGCTTATTTGACCACATACATCAACATGTATTAGTCCTAACAAATCACTTGCTCGTGTTCCTTTACCACTAAAGGGAGTACGAATCATTTTGCGAATGAGACAAGATTCGCATATTCCATATGATTGAAAATCAAATGGTCCAATAATCTAGTCGACACTAGCCTTTTAATGCGTTTCTCATTTATGTGATCTAATCGAAAAAGGCCAAATGTACAAATCATTTGAATCACTAGTTATGAGTCTTTTGGATTGTATGTTATAGATATCTTTGCTTGAGTTTAAAGATTCAGAACATAAATGCCATTAATTGAAGTGCTGAAGTAAAACGAGAATGTGGTCCTTAATCAGCCCAAAATAGGCCGAAAAACGCAGCAAAAACGACAACAATTGCAAGGAAATTTAAGACCTTTGAAAATGATCCCAAAATTAACATAAAAATAGACCTAAAACCGGGCTAAGGATAGGACGGTCCCGGAAACCGTTTGGGTTATCATCACCCTCACATTAGCATGAGCAAATGAGAAAGGGATGAAGAGCCACGACCTAAAACAACAGACCCAACATACGACACAAAACAGGAACAAAATGTCAAAACGAACAGTCAGACGGACTGTTTAAACTTCATTGAAACATGCTGTTTTTGTGTATTTGTATTGTTTCGGTTTTGGGTTGTTTTGTGAGGATTTATTTGTGAGAAAGATAGAAAGATATGACTTAAACAAGATCACAAAGCATGTTTAAGCCTAGGATAGTACTCTTCCAAAGCACTAAGCAAATGGATAGAGTCATCTCCAAGCACTAAGAAAAGGAGGTTGTTCAAGCACTAAGCAAAGAACTAAACTAGGGTTTTTCAAAAACCTCTTAAATTCATTTTCATAATCTTCAAATCTGATTTTTACAATGGGATAGGAGCTCTTTAAATAGAGGCTCAAAATGCATCTAAACCATCCATCTAAAAAGTTAATCTAAAGGCTACAAATTAAAGAGGAACAAAACAAATTACAAAGTTGACAAATTACACCTAAAATAACTAGTCATATGAGTCCAAAATGGACAGCTCTTGGACTGAAAAACAAGGCTGATGGCAGCCACTTTATAGAGCATTGGAAGTGTAATTGCAAGCTTGTAATTTTGCCCATTGATCTTTAATTGTTTTGGCACCTTTAGGGGACACAAAAGGGGACCATATGAGGCCATTTTGTCCATGGAATCTTGCAATTGTGCTCTTCATTTCCCTTTAGGGGACACAAAAGGGGACCATATGAGGTCATTTTGTCCATGGAATCTTGCAATTGTGCTCTTCATTTCTCTAAAGAAAGCTGGCTGTTTTAACACAAAATGTCGGCCTACCATATTTGCTTCAAGTGCCTTGGCCCATGGCCAAGTTATTCTCAGAAATTTTACAACAATTATTCTTAATAGCAAAAGAAAGTCCTTGCATGTCTAACATGGCAACGAAAACGATGTTCTTTGATAAAGAAGGTACAAAATAACAATTATGTATGTACAACTCAAAGCTATTAACTAAAACAAATACATAAGTCCCTCTTGAAGTGGCGGCTACCCTAGCTCCATTTCCTTGTCGGAGATCTACATCACCCTGGTTTAGCTTTTCCACATTTCCAAGCCCCTGTAAACGATTACAAAGGTGAAAACCACAACCGGTATCCAATACCCACGTTGAGGTGGAGGTATAATTTATATCAATAACAAAGATTTCGGAAGAAATAGTACCAAGTGGAATGACAAGTCCAACATTGATATCTTCCAAATACTTGGGGCAATTACGCTTTCAATGGCCCATGACATTACAATAATGACATTCATGGTAGGATTGGGCACCCTTCTTGGTTTTGGTTGTGGTAGTCTCACTATCAACTTCCAATTCACTATCGGATTTGGGTTTCTTACCCTTCTTTGCCTTTCCTTTATTAACACCATTACCCCTTTCGGTTGCAAGGACATTCTTGCTAGAACTTCCACTCAATTTGATATTTCTCCTTGCTTCATCAAACAACAATACCTTGTAATTTGTGAGATTCCCCTCATATGATCCTCTTACCAAGGAGGTGGGCATGAGGATAGGAGTGGGAGGTGTAGAAGTGGTAAAATAGCAAAGATTTCCATCCTTACCAATGCCTAAGCGTAGTTCTCTAATCGGGTCATTGTCATACAAGGAGCATTTTTCATTGAATGATTGGAGCCACGAATTAATGGTGATCGGTGTAAGATTATTAGATGAATCCATTGCGGATAAATAACTACAAAAACGGAGATGAAGGAAACAATTAACATTTATCGTTTTAATAATACTTGTAAACGTTTTAAACAAGTTTTAAGCATTATATAGTGACCTCTACCCAAGTATTATAAATGATCCCAAGATCCAAATTCATATCAATTCGGGCATGGTGAGCCGATTCATCCCTTATCAATATAACTCGGTGGATTAACTCTTTAATCGATTATACTTCTAAAACTCTCGATCGATAAAATTACTTTAATATTTATCTTTAGCCCGGAACACATGGGGCTACGGTCACGAATACTTCCGTTGAGCTCAATCCAACTTTCAATGTAATAACAATTTACTACCCACTTACCCAACGTAACAAGTTTAGCACCCCGGTGAGCCGAGCCTACTTCCTTATGAAATTGGGATTCATGGTTTCTACTATTTGGTAAGGCTAATTCTCAATTATTATTTAGTGAGAGGTCTTGTCAATTTATTATCTATCACGTTTTAAGTGAACTAAAGCGGTGAACTATGATAATTATAATTGACACAGTCGATGACTCGATATGATATGCATGTGTTGTTATGGCGATTTGGCATGCATGCAACATATTAAAATAAATGCAAAGCAATAATAATAAATTTCTAGTATGGCCTTCCTAAAATAGAAAATCAAATAATCTATTACATATTCGGAAACCAACTCCTCTGGTCCCTTGAATCTTTAAGTGGCACGCTTCCCAAGAATACCGTCTTCGTCGGAACGCCTTTCCGAATGGCACCGTCTTGAAGAAACTCCATGCTTACAAATATTAATAAAAATACAAGGCTATTCCTATTATACATTTGTAAAATGAAAAACTAGTAAAATAAAAAGCGATACGAGATCACATTAAATTACAACCGAATCAATATTCCCTTTCATTACGGGTAATATCGATTAAAACTAAGGCCATACTAAGATAAAATTACATAATTAAAAATTATATAAATAAAATACATTCAACAATTGAAATATGCAGCATTATAATATGTGTCTATCATGCCAAATTATGTGCCAAATCGCCCTATATAACTTATATCGTTTATATAACCCAGTTTTATGGAAATGCGTGATAAAAAATAATTAAAATCACAATTCAATACTTAAATCAAATTTAAGCTCAAGTTAATTATCCTAACATTTTTAGGACTCAAAAATTAGCCATCACTCAATTTTTGACAATAATTCAACTTGATATAATTTTTATGCTCATTTTTTACCTTAAAATCATAACATTTACGAAATAATTTCAAATTTCAAATTTTAAATTTTTGAACATTATGGAATATTTCCATGACACTCATAATGTCAAAACTCATGGTTAAAATATTCGAATTTATTTCGAGAAAATATAGTTGCGATTTATCGGTTTTATCAAATAAAACATCTAAAGTATAACAAAAACTAATACAATCAACTTTACAACTTTAGATCTGATAATTGGGATATAAATGCAACCTAAAATAATTTTCTCATGCCATGCAATTCGTTTAAGCTATTTATGCTAAAATAGTCACTATTTATGCCATTTTTCTCTAAAAATTCATAAATCATGCTAAATGAATCAAGTTCATTTCAAATTTTACACACAATGAGTAAAACATGCATGTGACAACATATTAAAATTTCATGGTCCGATTCGAAGTTTAACTATATTTAACCATTTTACCTCCATTTAATCCATTTTTATCTCATAAAAATCATAAATCATGCAATATTAATCACATTAATACGAAATTTTACATAATAAAAGTAAAATATGCATGTGAGGTCATATAAAAATTTCAAGGTCAGAAACTTAGTTTAACTATTTTTAGCATTTTAATTTCCATTTTAGTCATAAAAATGTAATAAAATTACTAAAAATCATTAAAATGAGCAATAAATTACCATAAATCATAAAAATGAGCTAAAAACATTTTAAGACCATAATATATAACATCCATCATGATTTCGTGACTTACTCTAATAAATCACAAATTTCTAGTTTTAATTAACTTACATTTAACTCGGAAAAACCAAACCGATTATGCATGAAAGATCCTATGCTCTGATACCAATTGTTAGGTTCATATACCTGTTATTAGACTCTATTAATGGTGAACTAATTAACATATTAATGTGAGTTCATTAGATCTAGTGCATGCATAACTAAATAAGTGATTAAATGAGAAAAACAATGTTCCTTACATTGTTATTTTCGGATTTTGGACACAAGTAAGGTCTCCTACCTTCACTTGTTCTTGAGCTATGATGAGTATTAGGATGATCCTCCAAAACTCCATATTAGGAGCCCTCCTTTTGATTGCACCGAAGATTAGCCCTTATCACTACTAAATAATATTTGCTAGATATTCATTTAATAGTCTACCTTAAAAATGACTATTAATACTCATATATTACATTAATAATATTAGTAGTATAGATGAACAATTTGGATTAAAACTTCTCAAGTTTTAGAGAAGAAAAACTATGAACGAGAGGTTTTTGCATGTGGTTTTTAGAGAAAGATAGAGCAAAAATTAGAACAACAAGTGTCCTCTCATGCTCAAGTGGTTCGGCCACTTTGCTCTTGTTTGGAGCATTTTATCTTCTCAAAATTCACATGCTATGTAGAGTAGGTAGTAGGCTTGCTAGATAAAAGTTGTGTCATAAGTTGTTGGAGCATCTTTCCAACAATTAAATGACAAAGCCAAAAAAACACAAGCATCCTACAATTTGGACGGTCCACATAAGCTATTTTGGTCCATTTTTATCTTATAATATTTGTCCCATAAATGCTTATAAGTCTTATGTTTAATTATCTTTCATAATTAAATATTAATTTGATCATCCAACAATTATGTAACAAATTAATAAACATATGTTCACTCAACTTATTGAGTAATATTTTATCATTATATCAACATATAATGGGTTCCATAATAGCTAGTTAGTTAAATTTACAACCTCGTGTAAATGTAAATAACTAATTACCTCAACATCAAAATATTTATAAAACCTCAACATAATTTAGTGAATTAATATATTAATCCACTAAATTGAATCTTATTTAATCATATTACAATAAGATACATATTTCCTCTCATAAATATAAATTGTTCAATTTTAAGGAATTAATTAACTTGTATCAATATACAACTAATTAACTTTACTGATAAGGGCATCATCCTATAGGTGTGACCTTAAGGGATCAACTGACCACCACTGTCCTACGACAGCAACGTCAAACTCTAGCAAGCCAATCGTTACCGATTAATATTGATCAGTTGACTATTTAATTTATCATCCCTTTCATATTCTTATTATGAGATTTATTTATGATTTTAAATCATGTGATCGCACTATTGTTGAGGACACATACACCAACAAATCTTTAGGGAAATATCTTCCGTATATTGTGTTTCACGGAATAAGGAAGTGTATAACTACCGAAATTCCATAAAAGAACGCGGAAATATTTCTTGTTGAGGAAACCTCCGGGGAAATGACGCAGCAAGTGCTGCGCCTCTTCCAAGAGTCGTAGTGGCTGCTGCGATTCTTCCCCAACCCTCTTTTCATGCTTTCCAGAATATTTCCCTGATTTGTTTCCGTATCCGTGTCATACCTAAACTCCTTCGCATGTTTAGTATAAATAGAGACCTTCTCTTCTCTCTTTGCATTCTAGACCACGCTTTTGCTTTCGACGCCTACATGCTTGATCAATCGACCACATAAGCTCAGATCATTCTGAGTCCCAGTCACGTTGCATAGACCGACCAATTTGACCAACTCCACTTAATCAATCTAATCAGTCTTTTAAATCCTTTAACAAGGTGCAGTATCAAACCCCAGGCCTGACACAAAAACTGAGACTTTAACTTAGCCTGACTAACCTTACGTTCTCAGGAATGCAATGAACTTTCAGAATTTGAATTAAAAATATCAAATGACCTGCTAAAATCATGAAATTTGGTGACAATCTAGTAAACTGAATAAACTAACCCTGACTATAATTTCAAGAAATTTGGAGTATTCTAAGTATTTTTGGTAAATTAATTAAGACTGCCTGACAGAAGAAAACCAGACAACTTGACACAGGACTGATGTTTGAGACTGATCAAGGACCCAGGGATATAATTATCAACTCAAATCCTACAGAATACTCACAGGGAATCAAGCTAACAATTTGGACAACTTAAACTGGAATTTATCACAGCGAAGCACAGATAAAGACCAACTCAAGCTAACGGCAAGACCAAACAACCCACAGTCTGAGCACAAGATTGAATGAACCTCACTAACAGACTTTGTTCAACACCTACAGTCTAAGCACAAGATGTTAACAGGCCTGACTCTTAACTACAGACTAAGCACAAGTTATAGAGATTTAAATTTGAGATAAAACTCAGGTTTAATATTCATCAAAAGCTTCCTCAATGCAGTTGGAGGAGAGGTCCTTATATAGGCCTTCCTCTTGGAATTCTGTTAAAACATTTAACCTAGAAATCTCATCCAAGGGCCAGGATTCGTTCTTAGGACATAAATAAAGTACTGGAAATATTTTACAATGATGACAAAATGATTTAAAGCAAACTGCAATAAAATAACAGAAAGTCTGCATTGATAGTGACATGTTGCTTCCTACGCTGCTGTGTTGATTTGGCTGGAAGTATAAGGACGAATGGGTGCAGTAGAAGCCTTGACTTTGGCTCTTAGGTGGTATCTGAATTATGGAGAGACAAGAAAAAGCTTCCCAGCAGCTCATTCTTAGTTTAGCCAGAAATGACAATATGCTTTATGTCCCTTTCAGCAGCTTGACTTTCAGTTTGGTTTTCTTTTGATGGAAGTGTGAATTAGGCTTGGCTCCTTAGGACTTTTCTGATCTTAGTTGGTCAATGTTTCAGCTGGCCAAGGTGGCAGCTGGTGGTTGAGCTTGTACTGATACTTGAGACCTCCCAAAGCAGGCCTGGCAGGGGTTGTTAACCGGATAGTGTGAGTGGAATTTTTGCCTGCTGCCTAATCAGTGTTGCCCTGGTCTCTGGCTCCTGCTGCACAAGGGCACTTTCATATTCGCATATTCCAGTCGAGCAATCACTAAACGATAACTTTAGTCAATCTCGTTTCGTCAAACATGTAAGTCTGAGGGTGTAAAATCCTGTTTTATTTATTTATGTAAGGTTTATATCAGAAGCACGTTCAAAGCCGTCTTTAAAAGCTATCTTTTAAAACCGTATTTACAAAACAGCAAAGATCTGATGTCGAGAAGAAACGCCACAACAGCTGTG
Organism: Silene latifolia; assembly: GCF_048544455.1. Classification (NCBI taxonomy): domain Eukaryota; kingdom Viridiplantae; phylum Streptophyta; class Magnoliopsida; order Caryophyllales; family Caryophyllaceae; genus Silene; species Silene latifolia. Next base: position 90,599,244 of record NC_133528.1, read on the forward strand.
CTTCTTCGAAGAGTCGCAGTGCATGCTACGCCTCTTCCTGAGGCTGCCGCTATCCCATCATCATTCACTATAATAACTCCATTCACTATCTTGAGGAATAAGGCAGCTAAGTGGGAAACCCTAATAAATCCATTCGCTATAAATACAATGAGACAAGAGGAGAAAAAGGATCCATCATCCATCCACACAAAAACACAGGCAATGGCGTGCAACAAAGGGGAAGCAAGTTAGCAAGAAGCAGCATCTGAACCACATACGAGCCATTAAAGCAAACGAACCCCTTAAGAGCTATCCCATCATCATTATGAAATCATTACCCAATCATGAATTACCACAATTATAATCCCATGCATAAACCCACTAAATAGCCACTAAACATCCGATTAATACTCCGTCTGACTCGCTTACGCACTGGACAGATAATTCGTCATCTTGTACTCTAATTATCAAATAGTGGAATATTGGCGGGATACCGACTCCCCCCGTGGTTGTTTCCCACATCAGATTTTCCACGTCACCAAAATCTCTTGTGTCATTATTCCTTTATTTTGCCCTTTACATTAATTACTTCATTATTTCGCCATAAGTCACATATAATTTAACCCCCCGATACGAGGCTAAAAAGGGTATGTCACTTTAACCCCTAACGAGATAGAATATCGTGTTTTGACAGTTTTTACCCAAAACAGTTTGGCGCCCACCATGGGGCATGGTGATCGATTTCTATACCCAAGTTGTCATCAGATCAATCTCCGGCGCCATGTCTGCTAGCGAGCAAGATCTCAACACTATTTATGGAGTCAGTAGTAGATCTGGTCCTCGAAAGTTATCCGTAAGCAAGCGGCAGATCAGCTTCCTGTGATCCTCCAGAAGTCAGCAGTAGATCTGCTCCCCGGAAGTTATCCGGAAGCCAACAGCAGATCAGCTTCCGGGGATCTTCCATAAGTCATCAGTAGACCTGCTCCCCGGAACTTATCCGGAACCCAGCAGCATATTTGCTTACTAAGATCCTCCAGAAGTCTCGCAGTAGATCAGTTTCCTGGGATCCTCCAGAAGTCAGCAGTAGATCTGCTCCCCGGAAGATATCCGGAAGCTAGCAGCAGATCTGCTTCATGTGATCTTCCAGAAGTCCCGCAGCAGATCTGCTCCTGAAGTCCCACGAGAGACCTGCAGCAGACCTGATCCCCAGACTCAAGCCAGGGTCTAACAGCAGATCTGGTCCGTGAAATTCCTTCATACGCCTGAGTCCGGCAGCAGATCTGGTCCCCGAAATTCCTTCAGACGCCTGAGTCCGACAGTAGATCTGGTCCCCGAAATTCCTTCAGACGCCTGAGTCTGGCAGTAGATGTGGTCCCCGAAATTTCATCAGACGCCTGAGTCTGGCAGTAGATCTGGTCCCCGAAATTCCTTCAGAGGCTTGTGTCTGACAACATCTTTGGTCCCGGAATTCCTTCAGATGCCTGCAACAGAACTGCTCCCCAGAGTTCCTCTAAAGTCCTACAACAGATCTGGTTCCTAGAATTCCTCCAGCCTCTGTCAGAGCAGGAACGATCAATCCACCAGAAATGAGCAACAATGTACCAGCAGTTAGTGTACAGACATCAGGTGGACTAGCAGGAATGTTCAGTACAGGGTCGCAGACTCAAACATATCAGGTTGATAGGCAGATCAGGACCTCAAGAATCTCCGGCCCAGATAGATAGATCCCTGAGGAGCTAGTCACTAGACTATACCCTGGGGGGCCCAACATACAACCACCCTTCATGCTGATCAGACTGTAGGCTACGTCAGGTAACATCTTATCTTTTGATTCTATTGAAGCTAAAATTATCCTCATTGTAGGAATTTCAGCCATCAGGAATCAGAATGACAATCTGGAGCCATTGTCGCCCAACTCCAGTAATCAGTAACCCCAGAGAACATATCTCTACATGAATGTCATAGCGGAGGTAACATCTTTGGTATTGTTCCATCTGTTCTTAACCCTCTTGCAGGACTTGTAAACCTGGTGAAGTGACAACTCCAAAAACTAAGGAACATGATCAGCAGCACCGTAAGACAAATAAATGCTGTTAGAGAGTTTTCAATACGAACAGGGTAACCTGGACCACCTACTATCACGTGGAGGCAAGGTCCTGTAAAATTGGCTCCACAAATCAGGTTTTACCCTCTATACTTCCTATTTGTCCTAGAATAGTATACGTGATAACAGGTGGATCAGAACTGTGCGACCTAACATAGTAAGAAGCAAAAAAGGCATGACACAAAAACAAAAAAAAGATCTCCTAAAATCCTCCTGCAGAGTCAGCCATGGGAATATGCCACCTATCACATTCGACGAGGTAGATGCTCATGACACTCAGGAGCACCACCATGATGATCTCATCATAACATCGTACATAAAAACTACACCATGAGAAAAATCCTAGTGGTCATAGTAAACTCAGTCGACATGGGTAAGATGGACCCAGAACTAATAGTTCTTACAGGTTTAGAATATATAGGTAATCTTCTTCAATAAGTGATTAAATTTCATAAAACTAACATGGATTGTTTCGTTTGGTCCCATGATGATATGACAGGAACCAGACAAAATATAGCCAGCAGGCTGGACCAGCCAAGACAAAAATAATCATAATGCTGACCCCGGTAACTCCAGGCAACTATCAACTTCATAGGGTCGGCAGCCAACAGTAATCAGTTTGTACGACGAGTATCCTAGCCAGGTTAGAACACGAGAAACATCATAAAAATAAAACAAAGCAAAACAGAAAGGATCAAGCCCCGAAACTGACAAACAAAAGTCCGAATAAGTTAGGGGAGAGATCTATCTAAAAGGATTCTTTCCTCAGCAGCTGTAACACCAGCTCCACCATCCAGCTCTACTTGATCTCTTCTTGCAGGAACTAGCTCTGGCTCGGAGACATTAGCAGCCTCAGCAGTTGTTTTAGCAATGATTTTACTAAATGAAAACGTCCTGCCAGGGAAGTTTTGAGGGGGTGATCTAACTCAAACGAATTGCCTGACTAGTATTGCTAAATAAGTAAATGAACAGAAAATAATGACACAAAGATTTATACGTGGAAAAACCCTGGGAGTTGCAGCAGGAGCTAGGGGTATGGGTCACTCAATTTTTGTAAGCCAAGGACATGCCAAAGGATGGTGTCAGGCAATCCCTCAATTGGATGCACCTAATTTAGTCCAAACCAGCTCAGGGGTCATGAAATACTCCCAATCAGCATCAGATTTCCAGACCAAAGTTCAGATGGCCACATCTGGAGTTTTACTTCACTAAAATTCATTTTCTTTATATGGTTAGAATCTTGAGAGAGTCTACTTTCCAATAGAGTTGGAATCAAGAAGGTCTAATGTGTGAATTTTTCAGAAGCAAGCTTCAAAGACTGTCATGTTTCGAATGCAACCCATTTCTGAAAATGACCTACCAGTGTTCAAAAATAAATATCTCAAGATTCACTCACAATTTTTGGTTGATTCTTTTTTGAGATGAAAGCTAACTCCTCTAGCTTTCATTTGAGCCATCATTCATATTTTTAGTCCACCTGAGCAAGGAGATACAATTTTTACAAGAACAAGCTGCTGCACAGGAGAATGCTATGCCTTTCTGAAGTGACCTGTCCTCACTCAAAATTCAATAATTCAAGTTCCAGGGCATTATTTTGAGAAATTCCAGTTGCAGAAGATAGCTAAGTCATGTATCCTTCTTTTGGTACAGGAGAGGCAGGCTAATTCAACTTAATCAAGGAGTTAAGCCGTCTGCAAGAAGGGCTTGTTTCCTGCATGCTGTCAAAGGGCATGTTCTTAACATCTGTTCCTGGCAAAGATAATTAATCCTCTAAGGTGCCTTAAAATAATTCGTCCAAGTTGTCATATGATTTCAACATTATCCTCATATCAAGGATTAGGCAATGACAAACTTCTAGAGTACAAAAGCCCAGCTCACATGCTCATCAACAAACCGGAAAAAGGAAGAAAAGCAAACTTTCTTTTTATGGCAAAGCAGGAGCCTGTTTTACTAAAAGTACTTTAAAGGATGTTGGAGCTTTTAAACAAATGAACCTTGATATTTTGGGTGCATACTGAGGAAGAAGCCAATGGACAATTAATTCCTTTTTGTCCTCAAACTCCAAGCCAACACAAACTGTCCCAAGCAATGCAGGCTGTCACTATCATCTGAAATTATTGTTTGTTTTTCAGTTGCTTTTCCCTTATTATCTCGTACTCTCTTTGTAAGATAAGTCAAGGTAGTTTGTTTGCTTCCTAAGATTAATCTTGGCCTTAGATGATTGCTTTAGTTTAAGGGCCAAGATCTGATCAAAGGCCCTATATAAGGAGCCTCTTATGCATTGTATTATTCAGACTTTAATTAAAATGAAAAATCAGAGAAACTTTTCTCCAATTGAAATCTTCTTAACTTGTGCATTGCATTAGTTAAAAGTCAGGCTTAATAACATTCTGTGCTTGCTTGAATGTTGATTAATCTCCTGTTGGTAGAGCACAAACGATTCTGTGCATAGACTGTGAATTGTTTGTTCTTTGCTGTTCTTTTAGATTGATATTTACCTGTGCATAGACTGTGGTATTTGTCAACTAAATTCCCTAAATTATTGATCTAATTTCTGTGCTTGACTGTGGAAATTGAGTCTTTAATTATATCCTTTATTTGTTGCAAACTTAAACCAGAAAATCAACCACAAAAACATTTCTTTTATCCTTGTTCTGAACTGTAATAAGTTCATGTGCTGACTGCCTTGAGTAGTCTGTTTATCATAGCTTGAGTCCTTGTTTGATCTTGAAACTTTTATCAGTACCACATTAAGTCTCAATCTTAATTGTGACCAAGTTTCAGAATTTGTGAGGTTTATTTGCTATTTTATCCACAAATTAGAAGTTCATTGCATTCATCATAATTTCTGAATGTGTCCCATTTCTGCTGCAAACTTTGTTGAACTCTGAATATTGTGAACCCCTGGGTTTTACGCTGCAAATTGGTATCAGAGCCAAGGTTCTAACACAGTTCTTACTTGTGTTAGTCTTGGGGAGACATTAGCCAAACAAAAATCAAACTTTTGTCCAAACAAAACCTGTCCAGAAATAACTTTTCCAAACTGTTTGCGCTTGCATCTGTTCAGTGTCTTAGTTGATGCTCATACTGATTTGTCATGGAGAAATCAGTGGCCAAAGCATCTTACATTGATGCTTCTTACCAAAGAAAGAATCTTTATAGAAGTAAGCATGCCCTCACCATGAAGAAGCCAGGAACTACACCAAAGGAACATCTGGTTGACAGGAGCAGTATTGGGGTATCTGTTGTATATGGGGATCATTCAAACCCACCTCCTGTACTTAACACCAAAGGTATAACACCCATACTTCCTACTTTTGATGGTCAATCCAGTAGAAGTTTTGTTTTATGGTTGTGTGAAATCAAATGCTACTTTTTGAGCCAATACATACCTGAGTCAATGAAATGTGAACTGGTTGTGTCATGCTTGAAAGAAGCTGCTTTACTTTGGTATGCCACTCTTAATCTCAAAAGAAAAATGGAAGGGAAGGGAAAGATTAGATCTTGGCATAAGCTGGAATCCCACATGAGAAAGGAGTTTACTCTTTCTCCCACAATGAGTGAACTACAAACCAGGGGGGAGAGCTTAAAACAGCAACTCCTAAGCATCAACAAAATTGCCAAACCTTGTACCAAACCCATGCCTAACATGAACTCTAAATTGAAAAACATTCAAGCCTATCATGACCCAAAACCAGAAACCATTGAGCCATCCAGTTTGAAAATAATTTTTCCACACAGTGACATGAACCAACTTGTGAAAAAAAAGAACCTAGCCAGAGAGAAAATGAAATGCTTCCATTGTCAGGGATTTGGTCACCTTAGGAAGGACTGTCCTTCCACCAAAACTCCCTTGGAAATCACCTGTTCAAATGACAGAACACCTGAGCCAACTACTAGTGTTGAGGAGAGCATAGCCAACACCATAGAGAATGAGGAAACTGTTGAGTGTGGAAACATTGAGGATAAAGCCTTTATGGAGTCTTGTATTGATGCTGTAGTGAAGAGTAGTGAGTGTGTCATATTAGGAACTCTAACAAGCCTTGTTAAGAGTCCCTGCGATGCAGTGAGCCTGGAAAGTAGTGCTCACACAGATGAGGACTTGAACCTCACTGAAATTGTGCCTATGAGTGATGCTTGCACAGTTGAGCACTTACACACCATTGAATTTGAGTCAGTGAATGTTCCAAGCCTTGAAAGGAAGGGTATGAACCTCGTCCTTGTCCCTTCAATGGAAAAGGAGCATGGTCGCACCAGCATCATTCCAGTTGATGCAACACAAACTCTTCAAAACCCTATGTTGAGCACTTATGTCAGTCCATTGGACATTTACATCAACAAGAGACTACATAAATTTTTAAGACTTGATAGGAGTCAATTTCTGACCACACTTAATGGCAAGAAATGTTGGAGTCCAAGTAACAAGGAACAAAACAAACACTCCCATTTTAATTGTTCAAAAATTCCAAGTTTTATACCTCACATCAAACACTGCCCAAATTTCAGTCCTGGTTGCTTGAGAAGTCTGAAGTATATTCTTTCAATGCCCCACTTTCATTCTTCCATGCTAAAGAAAATGCAAACCATCTTAGTCCAATTGAGTACAATCCCATACACATTTAAAGACCTGAACTTTTATTCTTGGGATCAATCTGTGCTGCCAAGTAGGATTTACATTTCTGAAATGGGAATCCTTATTTATTTAAAGTTGAGATTATTCATTCCAACTGAAAGGGCTCCCTTTGAGATGTGTTGTCCAACTCTGGAACTGAAATATAATTGTTATATCTTGAGTAAGTTGGGAAATGGACTGGATACTCCTGAAATGTTTATACCCAGTAATTCAAGGTGTAAACCACCTGTTTATGGTGCAATGGGTAACATTAATCACCACTGCCCAGGAATGAATTCTCTGAATTCTGGGGTGAGAGATGTCCCATTTATTTGTGAGGAGTTGTGGGGAACATTAGGATCAGGTTCCACACCAAATACTGCTGGGAATTTTGCTCACTTGGTCATAAACCTGCTGAGAACACCACACCAAGGCAACAACAATATCTTGGTATTTGATCCAGGAAAAACAAAGGGTGCATGGGTGGATAGTGTTCCAAACACTTATGAAGAAATGTTGGGAACATCAAGTTCAGGGTCCTTACCTGATGAAGATGGGTTTTCAACTCATCTGGTAATGAGAAAGTTGAGGGACACACCTCAATGCAATGGCAGGCTAGCAATATTTGATCCAGGGATCTTAGGGAATGCTGGTTTTCTTTTAAACCAACAATCTGAAGCTAGAAATGCTGCTACATTTCAGGAAGGGCAATCCCATGGGTTGACTTGTGAGGAGCATTGATACGAAAATGATGCCAGAACAGGTCGAAATGAACAGTCTCCGTGACTGTTCAGTTATATGCGCAGAAGAAGCAGTCTTAGTAGTTGTTTACTCGGTTACATGGCGCCCAAGGAAGAGGTGTCGAGACTTCTTTCCTAAAAGAAGTCATATCTTAGTTAAATTAGTATAAGTTATTTATTTCCTATTTGTGTTAGAAGTTCTACTATCCTAATTAGTAGCTTATTCGGTTTTAGGAAAGTTTACTAGTTTCCTAAATTCAGTTTTCCTATTATGTTTTAGAGAAGTATTTCTTATATCTTTAAGGAGTGTGTAATAAGGCAATTATAATTGCCATAGAAGTCTTAATCTACACGAGTACATCTAGGAGATCGGTTTAAGGAAGCTTGTTTCCTTAATCGGTTTAGGAGTTTTTTAGTTAGTATAAATAGGAGTCATTGTATTCTTATTTTAAGCATGATATGATATATTGATTAAGAAAATTGAAGCTGTTGCTTTATTGTGTTTGCAAGTTTTGTAAACCCTAGGTTCGACGCGTTTCGTTCGAAAAATCGTTATTGTTTGACGCGTTTTCAAGCATTAACCCGAGTTATAATCAATAGGTCTTGATTATAGTTCACCATTGGTTGAGTTATAGGTCTAGCTCAAGCAAATATCCCATTGGTTCGATTTATTCACATATTTCGAAACAAATATCCTTTTATTTTCTTGTTCGTTTATATTACAAAAAAACACATAAAAATTACAAAGTCCACGTTCTGATTCAAACAGTTCAATAGACCGTTCAAATCTCATAAATCCGACAATCAGACAGTCTTCAGCACTGTCCAGTTAAGTTAATTCCGCTGCAACTCTAACGAATTTTATTCTTTTGAGTAATTTTCGTATCATTTAGCATCAGAGACAGATTTGTTGATCCAAGACGGTGATCATGGATTTTAATGATCCAAATTTTCTTCAAAATCTCCAAGAGGCTTTAAAGAACATCAACTTTACCCCAGGACAACGTATGCAACCACGGAGAGAATCGGTCAAGTACATGGATGAGTTCAAAATCAATGAACTTCCGGAGTTTGTTGGTGGCATGGATCCCGAGGAATATTTTGAATGGGAAAGACAGATGGAGAGGATGTTCGACTTCAAGGACATTGATGATGAGAAGCGTTGCAAATATGCTATCTTGAAGCTACGCAAGAACGCATCTTTATGGTATGAAAGTTTGAAGGCTGCTAGGGCACGTGAAGGGAAGGAAAAGCTAGCTTCATGGGAGTCTTTAAAACGTAAGCTACGAAAGAGGTTTCTTCCCAAAACTCATAAGATTGATTTATATCGTAAATTGGCTGAATTAATGCAAGGGAGCTTGAGTATTGCCGATTATATTGCTGAATTTGAAAGAATAACCCTTATGAGTGAAGTAAAGGAGATTGAGGAACAAAAGATGGCTCGTTTCTTTCGAGGGCTAAACCTTAATATTGCTCATGTGGTCGAGATGCATTCTTATTCCTCTTTCGATATGTTATGTGATCTATGTGTGAAAGCTGAAGGACAAATCAAGTCAGGTGGTGTTGCTTCTAGGTCAAGTCATTGGGAAATACCCAAGGTGATCGAATCCGAAGAAACTAGTTCGAGCACAAGTGCGAAATCTATGGTTACAAAGACAACCCGCTGTCGTTCAAACAGTTTCTAAGACTGTTCAGGAGCCTAAAGAGAAGAGCTTGACCAAAGTTCGATGTTTCAAGTGTCAAGGGTTAGGACATTATCAAAGTGAGTGCCCTAATCGACGAAGTATAACGCTATGTGAAGCAATTGCCATTCGAGACAAATTATATGATGAAGAATTGCAAGAAAGAGGGTTGTTTATTATCAATGGCGAAGAACGAGACGATGAAGAAATTGAAGATATGAAGCTCCAACCTATGATACGTTCTTAGACCTGAGGCATACCCTTCAAACAAGGAAGGAATCTATGGAGGATGAAATTGAACAAGTGTTAAACAATGAGGAAGTACATAATAACATTTATCCTTCCTTATGTGTAAATCATTCCCCAATATTTGATGATTATGAAGACGACGAGACGGTTGATGCTATTGATGGTGAAGTTACAAAGATTGTGAATTTTGATAAGGATGATTATCAACAAGAGGTGCAAAGAAAAATTGTTGAAGGACTGACAATGGAGTTAAGTTCGATTCATAACAATCTAATTCATGACAAACCGATGTTGACGAAGAGCGAAAATAAATCTACATTGGAATCGTACGTAGATGAGTTCTTATATGGTGATAGGGATTATGATCTTACTTACTTTACTTCGGTATTAATGGAGAAATTTAAAGACAAACGATACAAATGACGAGAATGAAATTTGTGTTTAATAATCTTGTGCATGGAGGGTGGTGGGGCGGAAAGCACAAGAAAAGAAGATTGGGAGGTCAAAAGCGTGAACATGGATGGCATGAACATGGAGAGCACAAGAAGATGAGGTTGAAGAATCGAAGGCACAAACTAAAAAGGCACGAGAGGAGTTTGGAAGCAAACAAGATAGATGAGCTTGAAGTTTTTATTGAAGATGATGAACTAAAAGATAATTCAAGTTTATTACTATTTCTTATAAATGAATTTGCATCCAGGTTTGTGAAGTTCATATTTGATCCCGGAGGATTGAAGCATCATGAATTGAGGACAATTCCTTTCGAAGGGGGAGGGGATGATACGAAAATGATGCGAACAGTCGAAATGAACAGTCTCCGTGACTGTTCGATTATATATGTGTAAGAAGCGATCTTAGTAGTTGTTTACTCGGTTACATGGCGCCCAAGGAAGAGGTGTCGAGACTTCTTTCCTAAAAGAAGTCATATCTTAGTTAAATTAGTATAAGTTATTTATTTCCTATTTGTGTTAGAAGTTCTACTATCCTAATTAGTAGCTTATTCGGTTTTAGGAAAGTTTACTAGTTTCCTAAATTCAGTTTTCCTATTATGTTTTAGAGAAGTATTTCTTATATCTTTAAGGAGTGTGTAATAAGGCAATTATAATTGCCATAGAAGTCTTAATCTACACGAGTACATCTAGGAGATCGGTTTAAGGAAGCTTGTTTCCTTAATCGGTTTAGGAGTTTTTTAGTTAGTATAAATAGGAGTCATTGTATTCTTATTTTAAGCATGATATGATATATTGATTAAGAAAATTGAAGCTGTTGCTTTATTGTGTTTGCAAGTTTTGTAAACCCTAGGTTCGACGCGTTTCGTTCCGAAACTGTTATTGTTTGACGCGTTTTCAAGCATTAACCCGAGTTATAATCAATAGGTCTTGATTATAGTTCACCATTGGTTGAGTTATAGGTCTAGCTCAAGCAAATATCCCATTGGTTCGATTTATTCACATATTTCGAAACAAATATCCTTTTATTTTCTTGTTCGTTTATATTACAAAAAAAACACATAAAAATTACAAAGTCCACGTTCTGATTCAAACAGTTCAATAGACCGTTCAAATCTCATAAATCCGACAATCAGACAGTCTTCAGCACTGTCCAGTTAAGTTAATTCCGCTGCAACTCTAACGAATTTTATTCTTTTGAGTAATTTTCGTATCAAGCATGAGGCTGCCATTTATGTCCCACCCAAGCAGCTCACATTAGTCTTTGATCCAGGGGGAAGGATGCAACATTTTATCCTTGAACTGAGGAAATTCTTTTTCAACCTCTACCCTCCAGATTTGAGGACAAATCTTTTTCAACCTGGGGTGGTTGCAGCAGGAGCTAGGGGTATGGGTCACTCAATTTTTGTAAGCCAAGGACATGCCAAAGGATGGTGTCAGGCAATCCCTCAATTGGATGCACCTAATTTAGTCCAAACCAGCTCAGGGGTCATGAAATACTCCCAATCAGCATCAGATTTCCAGACCAAAGTTCAGATGGCCACATCTGGAGTTTTACTTCACTAAAATTCATTTTCTTTATATGGTTAGAATCTTGAGAGAGTCTACTTTCCAATAGAGTTGGAATCAAGAAGGTCTAATGTGTGAATTTTTCAGAAGCAAGCTTCAAAGACTGTCATGTTTCGAATGCAACCCATTTCTGAAAATGACCTACCAGTGTTCAAAAATAAATATCTCAAGATTCACTCACAATTTTTGGTTGATTCTTTTTTGAGATGAAAGCTAACTCCTCTAGATTTCATTTGAGCCATCATTCATATTTTTAGTCCACCTGAGCAAGGAGATACAATTTTTACAAGAACAAGCTGCTGCACAGGAGAATGCTATGCCTTTCTGAAGTGACCTGTCCTCACTCAAAATTCAATAATTCAAGTTCCAGGGCATTATTTTGAGAAATTCCAGTTGCAGAGGATAGCTAAGTCATGTATCCTTCTTTTGGTACAGGAGAGGCAGGCTAATTCAACTTAATCAAGGAGTTAAGCCGTCTGCAAGAAGGGCTTGTTTCCTGCATGCTGTCAAAGGGCATGTTCTTAACATCTGTTCCTGGCAAAGATAATTAATCCTCTAAGGTGCCTTAAAATAATTCGTCCAAGTTGTCATATGATCTCAACATTATCCTCATATCAAGGATTAGGCAATGACAAACTTCTAGAGTACAAAAGCCCAGCTCACATGCTCATCAACAAACCGGAAAAAGGAAGAAAAGCAAACTTTCTTTTTATGGCAAAGCAGGAGCCTGTTTTACTAAAAGTACTTTAAAGGATGTTGGAGCTTTTAAACAAATGAACCTTGATATTTTGGGTGCATACTGAGGAAGAAGCCAATGGACAATTAATTCCTTTTTGTCCTCAAATTCCAAGCCAACACAAACTGTCCCAAGCAATGCAGGCTGTCACTATCATCTGAAATTATTGTTTGTTTTTCAGTTGCTTTTCCCTTATTATCTCGTACTCTCTTTGTAAGATAAGTCAAGGTAGTTTGTTTGCTTCCTAAGATTAATCTTGGCCTTAGATGATTGCTTTAGTTTAAGGGCCAAGATCTGATCAAAGGCCCTATATAAGGAGCCTCTTATGCATTGTATTATTCAGACTTTGATTAAAATGAAAAACCAGAGAAACTTTTCTCCAATTGAAATCTTCTTAACTTGTGCATTGCATTAGTTAAAAGTCAGGCTTAATAACATTCTGTGCTTGCTTGAATGTTGATTAATCTCCTGTTGGTAGAGCACAAACGATTCTGTGCATAGACTGTGAATTGTTTGTTCTTTGCTGTTCTTTTAGATTGATATTTACCTGTGCATAGACTGTGGTATTTGTCAACTAAATTCCCTAAATTATTGATCTAATTTCCTGTGCTTGGACTGTGGAAATTGAGTCTTTAATTATATCCTTTATTTGTTGCAAACTTAAACCAGAAAATCAACCACAAAAACATTTCTTTTATCCTTGTTCTGAACTGTAATAAGTTCATGTGCTGACTGCCTTGAGTAGTCTGTTTATCATAGCTTGAGTCCTTGTTTGATCTTGAAACTTTTATCAGTACCACATTAAGTCTCAATCTTAATTGTGACCAAGTTTCAGAATTTGTGAGGTTTATTTGCTATTTTATCCACAAATTAGAAGTTCATTGCATTCATCATAATTTCTGAATGTGTCCCATTTCTGCTGCAAACTTTGTTGAACTCTGAATATTGTGAACCCCTGGGTTTTACGCTGCAGGAATAAGGGAAAAAAACCACGGGCACCAAGCCAGGAGGGATTATCACTATGATTTTAGGTAACCTGACAGGGAATAAGTATGTCAGGCGTGGTATATAGTATGGAAGGCTAAGAACAATGCTAAATAAAGTGTTGATTACAAGTATGAGACTAAGAATATGAGTGAATGAGTGTGAGTAAGTATCCCTTCTTCTCTAGTCTTCTTTGTTATTTATAATAGCCTTGAAACGGTCTTCTGAAGTTGTTTTTAGGTTTTCCCAGTAAATAGGCCTCGTGCCCTATTTACCGGGGAATGGTTGGTTGACTCCTAGAGGTGGCCGCCATTATCTCTGCCAACTTGACTGTCTTTATTTGTTGTGGGTTTTGTTGAATGAGCCTTCCGTGTAAATAGGAACCATCTTTCTGAGCTTTAGTTATTGCCTAATACGTCTTGGTGGTGCTTTAGTATGTAGCTGGCTGAGATGTCCATTCAGGCCTGACATTGTAGATGCATGACCTGTTCTTTCGTCCTGGCTGGTGCCTGCTCAGGTGCCTTGTATAGAATGTTTTTTTATCCAGGCTTGGCTTTGGACACTGCCTGACTCTTATTAGGTCAGGCAGGGTAATTTTAGGCCCAACAATTGCCTCTTTTCTTCTTATTCCTAGTGGATCTGGCCAGGGATAAGGAGATAAAAAATTCACGCTAGGCAAAAAATGTATAAGGATATTTTACCGGAAAAGAGTTTGTGTTCCTTTCAACTTCTATAACGGCTAGTACTCATTAATGAGGTTGGTTCATCAAACCCTAGGAGAGTCGTGATTGGATTTGTCCACTTGTGCTACCCGTTTTGTTTTTGCGGCTATAAAACTCTTGCAACGGCTGTTTTGCTTTCACATTCTTATTCTTCAACTCTCTATAATTTCTCTCTCTTCAAAAATTCCCTTGTGAAATCAACCTTTCTTTGAAACCAAAAAATCAATTCTTCAATTAAATCTAAAACAATGGCTGGGGGGAGAAGAAAGACGGCTGCATCTAAAGCTGCTGCTGAGGTTGAGAAAACTCTTGTTGTTGTTGATGTCCCAGACATCATCCCTGAGGATGAAGTTGTGGAGATAACTGCTCCTTCGGAAATTCTGTCTATGTCATACAAGGGGGTTGAATATACCCATGTGAAGGCTTTGTCTGCCTCTTTTCCCGAGGCTAATTAGTTGAAGCCAACCTTTGAACATTATCTGAAGGGTAGGGGTCTTCTCCCTGCTGAAGCTGATGTTTGGATCCCTGAAGGTGGTCCAGTCAGTAGGGCTGAGCAAAAAATCCGATTATCCAAACTAATCCGATATCCGATCTGAATCTGATCCGAATTTTGGATATCTGATCCGAAAGTTAAGTTTGGTTTGGATATCTGATCCGAAATCTTTGGTTTTGGTTTGGATATGGATATTAGAATTAAAACATTTGGATATCCGATCTAATCCGAAACTATAGTTTTCTAGTATAATTTCGAGAAAATAAAATTTCATTTGATACAACAACTTAATTAATGTTTAAAATATTAGAGAAATATCTAGGTGGTACTTAAATTTTATAGCGAGAACATTGGAATAAGAATACGAAAGAAAATTATCATGTAAAACTATGAATATAATCGTGTTTCAAACTTAATTTTAAAGTAAATTCAAAAGTAAAGATATCCGATGGATATCCGCATCCGATCCGATTATTTTGGAAATCCGAACATTGGATATCCGAAACATTTGGTTTGGATATTGGATATCTATCTTCAGGATTTCTAATATGGATATCCGATCCGAACTAGCACTTTGGATCAAATACCCGATCCGTACTCTACCCTACCAGTCAGGGCTAATTGGAGTAGTCCAGGCTGGTTTTGTATCTTTGAGTGGGCATTCAAGGGAGGATGTATGCTTCAACTTTCTTCATTCATGGCTGAGGTTATTAGGGCTATCAGGGTCCCTCCATTTTAACTTATGCAAATGGATTGGAAGATCGTCCACTCAGTTGAGCAGTTGTGTGCTAAACATAAGTTGGTCATCACTCTGGAAGACTTCAAAAACGTTTATCATTTGAAGGGTCATTCTACTGGTCGCTTTAATCTTCGAGTCAGGTCGACGATGGCTCATTTGATCACCAACTTTGATTCAGGAGATGATAAAGGAAGGGCGCTGACTTATATGTTCATCAGGGCTGATTCTATTGCCCCTGATCTGGATTATCTTAATTACCCTGCTGTTGAAGGAGGTAATTTCTTCTGCACTGAATTTTAGTTAGGGATAATTTATTTTGTTCTTAAAGCATGCTTACTTGGTTTTGACTTCGTAGTGGCTGATTGGGCAAATGATCCTGATGTTGAGGGATCGGCTGACCGAATTGCTGCTTTCATGGCATTGCCTGAAGAGGAGAGGACATGGCCTGCCTGTCTAGGGCAGGCACATATGCCTCGTTTTAAGAAAGCTAAACTGGGCACCTACAAACCTGTGAAGGGTGCTAAAGCTTCAGGGGCTTCTTCATCAGGCAGTAAGTTTTGTTGCTTTTGCTTCGTGGGGTTTTTATTTGAACATATGTTTTTATTGCTGATGTAGTACCTCGTCGTTCAGCTATTAGGGCTTCTGCTAGGATATCTAGTTTTGGTTTGTCCCTGGTGAAGGCAGGCATTTCTCAGATTACAGGGGAGAAATCCAAGAGTAGTGAGGCTACAGGGAGGGATAGTACTCTACAGGTTCAGGCGCCTGTTCACGAGGTACCGATGGTGTCTCCTGAATAGGTTGTGGATGAGGTTGGTCAGGCTGAAGAGAGGAAGAGGGTTGATGAAACTTCAGATGGGGTCCATGAGGTTAGGGGGGTTAGAGCCCGGCTTGATGAAGTTCAGTTTGCCAAGGAACAGATCCAGGCTCACTCTTATATGGTTGATGACCCTGTTTATAAATATCAGGCTGAGGATTCTTCTGCCCGTGGGTTGGCTGCTATGTACCGTACCAGGGATTATGCTGCTAACCTTATGACTATGCTGCAGGAGGTAATTTTTTTTTTGTCAGTTTTTGTTTTGGTTGTTTTTTTGGTTATATTTTGGCTAACTGGTGATATTTTTGTAGAATGTGAATGATATGTTGAGGGGTGCCTGCCAGCTGGATTCTGTGACTGGCCTCAAAGATAACTTGGATTGGGAGGTGCAGTGTTTGAAGAAAGATGTTGCTACCCTGCAAACTGATTTGGAAGCAGCAAAAACTGAAAACCATTCTTTGAGAGAAGATAATGAGGCAGGGAAGGCACGGTTGGTGATGGAGACATCCAAACTGGGTTCTGCTCAAAATGCCCTGAAAGCTCTCCAGGCCAAATTTGACACTGTTCAGGAAGAGTTGAAGGCTGAGAAGCAGGCTATGCAGGAGCAATTAAAGGTAAATGAGGAGTTGGTTGTTAAGAGGGAGTTGGTGTAGGGTAGGTACAAGGATGCTGCTCTCTATTTCTTTGGTAGGGGTCGTGTGGATGCTATGAAGGAGCCTGTTGAAGTCTGGCCTTTCTGGGATCCTGACCAGGAGATAGCTAACCTAAACGCCACTTACCCTGAGCTTTGCAAGCTGCATGCTGATGAGGAGGTAGACTCTCTTTCATCCAAGGAAAAGAGTGGTGAGGCTGGTGATGCGGAGGATGATCAGGAAGAGGAGGAAGAGGAGGAGGTTGTTGATGAAGGGATCAGCTCTGCTACTGCTTTTAAGGCAGACTAGTTGTTTTTGGGTAGTTGTTTTCTTGTTTTGGCCCATCCAGGGGGGATGTTCCCTGGACAAACAATTTTTCTATCTTTCAGAATATTTTGCCCTGCCTGGGAGGGATGTTCCCTGGGCAGAATTTTTATCTTGGTATAATTTGAATCTTTTCTTCTGGTTTCTTTGAATAGCCTGATTTGAGCAATTTGTACCTGTACAAAATACATTTTGAAGTATTTTGTTAGGAAGATTCCTGTCAGGAGGGCTTATGGTCCTCAATCCTTATCAAGAAATGATGGCTTTTTCGCCTGTCAGGAGGGCTTTTTAGTAAGTAGGGTGGTTGCCAGTCAGGAGGGCTTATGGCCCTCAGCCTGTCAGGAGGGCTTTTAGACAAGTGGTCTGGTCTATTCCACCATTGTACTTGTCTTTTATTTTTTTGTACTGAGCTCAGTTTTTTGTATGTGTTTTTTGGGTCAGGCAGGCAAGTGCCAAGTTATTGTAGAGTATTTCTGGGATGCTATTCAGGTTGGGTGGAGTGGCCCTCAAGCCTGAATATTTGTATAAGCTTATGTGTAATGTATAATTAATGGAAAAAAGGCGTAAAACAAGTTTTCAGGATTCAACATAGTAGGATTTAAATAGACAGACATAGTGGGATTTAAATAGGCATACATGATAGAGTTTGTGTAAAATAATATAGGAAGATATTCAGGCAAGATAGCAGGTAGCATAAAACATAATTCGCTAAGGTCACATGATTTTATTTGGGGGTTTGCTATATAAAACTAGGTCAGGCACGTATAAAGTTAATAGTTTTACCTGGTTTTAGCTTAGACATGAAATAGCCTTAGGTGGGAAATGTTCCAAGATCTGGGGATCATTTCTCCGTCCAAGGTTTGTAGTCTGTAAGCTCCCTGTCCTACTATTGAATCAATCAGGTATGGTCCTTCCCATGTGGGAGCTAGTTTGCCAGCATTTTTATCCTTGGTGTTCTGGAAGACCTTTCGCAGGACCAAATCTCCTTCCCTGAACACCCTAATGTTAACATTTTTGTTGTAGCTTCTGGCTACTGTTTGCTGGTAGGAGGCTATTCTGATTTTGGCTGCATCTCTCAATTTTTCAGTCAAGGTCAGGCTGTCTTGTAATAGTGGTTTATTTTTCTCTATGGTATTCAGGCTACTTCTGCTGGTTGGTATATGGATTTCTGCTGGGATCATTGCTTCACAACCATAGACCAGGGAATACGGAGTTTAGCCTGTGGATGTCGTATGTGCTGTTCTGTGAGCCCAGAGGACTAGTGGGAGTTCTTCAGCCCATCTGCCTTTTCTTTTTTGTAGTTTTTTCTTCAGACAGCTGATTACTACTTTGTTGCTGGATTCTTCTCGGCCATTAGCTTTTGGATAGCCTGGTGTGGAGGTTACCAGGTTGATGTTCCATTGTGCACAAAAAGATTTTGTTCTTTTTCCCACGAACTGAGTACCATTGTCACAGATTATTTCTGAAGGGATGCCATATCTGCATATGATGTTGCGTTTGATGAATGATATGACATCCTTTTCCTTGACTTTCCTGTATGAGTCTGCTTCTATCCATTTTGAAAAATAGTCGGTCATGGCTAGGGATGCGTGTCATTTATATGATGTTTTACACCTTATTTTACACGCATTTCAGAGCTCAATTATGTAGTTTATGCTACTATTTTCCCTATTTCCGTCTACTTTCGTGTTTTTTGTGTAATATTGGAGAAATGTGAAGAATCCAGCGGAAATCGAGCCGAATCCGTCCCCGAGTACCTAACATTGCATTTGACATGGAGTAAAGACTCGGGAAGCAAACTTGGTGTGCGTATCGAGGCCTGAAAGACAACTTTACGAGGCTTTTGGAGCAAAGTACCAGCTAAAGCAGTCGATCGACTGACCTACATTGTCGATCGACCAGAGCGCGATTCCTGAAATAGATCAGAAGCTATTGTTCAGCGAGTCTTGGTCGATCGACTGGTCCTTGTGGTCGATATACCACACCGTGATTCTGGCGTGAATTAAAAGGACGAGAATTAGAAAGCCCAATGTAATTAGGTTTTAGGAATAAAAGTTACGTAAGACTATCTATATAACGTAACTTTAGGTTTCAGAAGAGGATCATCGAATTTTAGGGAAATAATTAGGGTTCAATATCGAGTTTAGCATTAGATTTCATAATCATTCAATACAATTAGTTTTATCTTCTTTAATAAAGTTCGTGCTTTGGGCTTCTTCCTCCTGTTTTCATTCGGTGATTCCGACTCTTTAATTTCAGTTTATCTTTATTCGTTCATATATTAGAATTGCATAGAGTAGTTTCCCAAGCCTTATTTCGTTTATGCATCTTATTTGTTTAGTCTATTTAATCATGCATCAAATTTCGTTAATTATTAATTTCATTGTTGTTATGAATTTTATCATGAATAGCTAAACCCTTTGTGCTAGGATGTAGGGGACCTGTAGTGTAGGCGGCGTAGATTTAGTAGATCTGAGTCGTGCAATGGTCGATCGACTGCCTACCCTGGTCGATCGACCGGCTCACGTAAGATCAGCTTCGCCTTAATTGATTTAATTGCTATATTTGACTAATCGAGTGCACGCGACTAGTTGAATGCTTAGGAATTGACCGACCCGATAGATCGAAAGATAGGGGAGGGAAATAGACTACTTAATTAAGACGACTAAATTAATAAGATCGAGAGATGAATTAATTTAGGCCTTTAAGAATCACTTTTCAGGGCGAGAGTCAGTACTAGTGATATTAGGGACCCGTAGCTAGATCGAAAGATGCTACCTGTTAAGAATGGACCGAGAGGACCTCTTATTTTCCCGTCTTACGTGATTATCTCAGACTTACCTAGGATATCGCCGTCGAAACTACAGTGAACCGACCATCTTAGCATTCTTTTAATATTTGATTTCTTCCATTTTCTCTAATCACTCGTTCATTTGTTTTAGTTTAGTTTTAAATTTTGTTACCTTTAGTTATAGAACTATTCAAATCAAACCCCCTCACAACTGTTACTTTAGACTAAAATTAGACAACTATTAATTGCATCGCCTCTCTGTGGTTCGACCCTGACTGCCACTAGCTATAGTAGTAGTTTGGATTTATAAATTTATCTTTGATACTCTACGACGGTATCAAATTTTGGCGCCGTTGCCGGGGAGGCAATTGTTTAATTTTTAGTTGTTTTTATTTTAGTCATTTTCTTGGTTTAAGGGACATCTGTTCCTTAAACTATTCTCATATTCTACTTGTAGTTTCCTCTTATGCGCAGGTCACAGGGTGGTGATTTACGACCATTAGATCCTGAGATCGAAAGGACTTTGCGTGAGTTGAGACGATCATCTAGAGTATTGCCGACGAGGAGGAAGAGCCGAGTACTTTGTCCGATTACTACGAAAACGAGCTATTTGAGGAGGATCCACCTTCGTCTCCTATTTCTACTTCTTCATTTGAGACCGTTACATCTCCGGATATGGTGAAGAAGCAAGTATAGCCAGTCACTCCGAGCCAAAAGTCGAGAATCTCTATAAGGGATTCGCGTTGCCAGCCGGGACGGAAAGAAAATTGAAGCAAAACGAGTCTTACATCAACTTGGTTGAGAGAAACCAATTTGGGGGAGCTGCAAATGAAGATGCAGCTAAACATATGGAGATATTCATTGACTACTGTTGTTCCATACTCCCACCAACAGGTGTGACCCAGGACAAGATAAAAGAGACGATTTTCATATTCTCGCTCTGTGATGCTGCTAGGGAGTGGTACCGAGATCTGGATCGAGCTGCCAATGGGATTACTGATTGAATTCGTTGGCCCTAGCATTTTATAAGAAATATTTCTCTGCATCGAAGACCAATGCGATTAGAGCACAGATCACAAGTTTTAAACAGGGTCCTGATGAAGATTTTCATGAGGCATGGGTCCGTTTCAAGAGGCTGGTGCGATCTATTCCGCACCATGGGTTCGAACAATGGTGCATGTGTAATCAATTCTACAATGGGCTTTATGATGATCAGAGAGCTATCCTGGATGCTACAGCTAATGACAGATTCCAGGAGAATGTTGGGGAAACTAAGGGGTGGAAGATTATTGAAGATATGGCCACCCATAAAGCTGAGCATGGGAATTCTAGAGGAAATCAGAGAAGGTCAGCTGAATCTCCTGCTGTAGCTGCAATAGAGGCCCTTACTGCGAGATTTGACAAGCTAGATTTTGGGGGATCCCAAAAACGCGGGATATATAAAGTTAAAGCAGTTTCAGACGGTCCCTTTACATGCAAAAGATGTGGAGGAGAGGGACATGTTTCGGAGTTTTGTACTAGTTCGAATGAAACATGTGCTGCCTTTCAACATTATAGGCAGACTGGTACTTATCCCGATCCCTCTAATGTCCACCCCAATTTGAGGTAGACTAACCAAAATGTCCTTAATCCGGGTCCACAGCAGCAGCAGCAAAGTTATGTGCCCCCTCATAAGCAGCAGCAGTATCAAAAGCCTCCTTATGTGCCTCAGCAGCAGCAATTTCAAGGTTCTGATATTTCGGAATTGAAAAACATGGTTCAGAACTTGTCGTGTTTGCTGCAAAAGGAGTCTCTAGCTAGAGAGACTTCTACAAAGATGTTGGAAAGTCAAATTGTCCAATTGGCAAGCAAAAGTGCAACTCGAGCTCCGGGGCATTTACCGTCGCAGCCGGATCAAAAAGAGACTCTAAATGCGATTACTTTGAGGAGTGGGTCTACCCTTGATGGGCCCGCTATGGTCGAAGATGTTACTGAAAAAGATGAGGCGGAACCGAATAAGGAAAAGGCTGGAATGAACAGTAGCAAGAAAAAGACGATCAGCAGGTACATCAGTCGATCGACTGACTCACCCGGTCGATCGACCTTCTCGCGTAACAGTGTAGCTTCTGGTCCTGAGGAAGCCAGTCGATCGACTGACCTAAATGGTCGATCGACTGAAGATACTGCTGATGTTGAACCTTTTCGTCCTCCAATGCCAGATAACTTGAGGGACCACTTATTTCGGCGTACGACGACTCCGAAATTATTGAGGCAAGAACCAAATGCTGATGGGTCAGTTCCGGTTCCAAAGTATGACCCATGACGGTTAATGGTTCATTCCTGAGACGGTCTGAAGAAGGTTCGAGCTACAACAAGGACAAAGTAGTGGATTTTCAGCCTAAATCCACTGATGCCGGTATGAGAGACCTAGAGGAGAGGGCTAAGTTGCTTCTTACAGCCCCTTATCCAGAGAGATTGGTGCCGACAAAGGAACAGGTATCGTTTAACAAGTTTGAAAATGTTATTTGTAGTTTAAATGTGCAAGTTCCTTTCTTAGAATTTGTTAATCAAGTGCCTGCTTATATGAAATTTATGAAGCAGCTGTTGTCTAAAAAGAAGTCACTTGATACTGTGCAATCTGTCGCACTAACTGAGGAGCCATATTCCTATTTGACTCATACTGCACCTCATAAGCTAGAAGACCCAGGTAGCTTTTCAGTCCCATGTAATATTGGCACCTTTTCTATTGAGAAGGCATTATGTGACCTAGGAGCTAGCATTAGTGTTATGCCTTTGAGTCTTGCTAAGAAATTGAAATTGACTAGGTTTGCAGTTACTAATATGACTGTACAGATGGTCGATCGTTCTGCGGTCCAACCTATAGGAGTCTTAGAGGACATTCCTGTACAAATAGGAAAGTTCTTTTTCCCAGTTGACTTCGTTTTGCTAGATATGCCCGAGGATGCTCACATTCCTATCATTTTGGGTAGACCATTTCTGCACACTGCTGGTGCAGTTATAGATGTTGGCTCAGGGACATTGACCTTCAAAGTAGGGAAACAGTCCATTATTTTTGCCCAGACCGCTAAGAAGAAAGACCCTATGTGGCCAGTTACTTGTAATGTGATTTCTGAAAAGAAATCTTATTTTGTGTTGCCTGATATGCCTACCCCTATGCCTATTTTTGCTATAACACCTCCGCCCTAGATTGGGAGCAAATTGGAGAAAGATCATTCTATTTTTACTGTTGCAGAAGCTGGTTTGGGGAAGTTAGAGCCGCATGTTGCTCCAGTTGTGAAGGAGCCAATCGTTCAAAGAGGCGGTCTAGGATGTCTTAGCTATGGCACAGATGAGGAGCCAGTCAAGGTGACGGAGTCCGATTTGGATTTTGACGAGCCTGATGAGGTCATTGATTGGGAAGATGTTAGATATGTTGATCCGTTGAGTTCTGCGGATATTGGAGTTGTTAGGAGCCCCGCTGAGGAGATGAGCACTCTAGAGGCTACCTCTTGTAGCCAGAAGCCGAGCAAGTGGGCCATTTCGTGGCCATTCTTGATCAGCTATTAGTTGATTAAGATTCTTTTTAAAAAAACAACATTTTATTGCTCTTGTTAGACTCTTTTTATTGCTTTGGTGTGCGCGAGACTTCGCTTTTATAAGTTTTCTTAGGATTTAAAGATTTTAGACTGTTACTTTGGGTTTTGCGCAATTTTGGGTGCGTTATTATGTGTATTTGCAGGTTCATATACCATATTAGCTCTATTTATTGAGCTAATTCGAAGAAATCGGAAACTTACAACAGGTATCTCAGTCGATCGACTGGCCTGTGTGGTCGATCGACTGACCGCCGCAGCTACAAGAGCTTCTATTTCAGATGTTCTGGTCGATCGACCATCGACCGCTTCCCGCTGCTGTACCTGTTTTTGACCATTCCCCTGCTGTGTTTAGTTGATTTGCGGAGTTGAGGGAGTCTTTTCTCCACTTTATTCTCCGATTCATTTCTGTTTTCTTCTGTTTTCTTATTTTGCACATAATTTTGCGTTTCGTAAATTGCTTTCTCGGAATTACGCGCGGTACTTTTGTTTCTTTTCAGGTACCTATGGTAGCATTGCTGGCTACTGAAACCTCCTAGCTCACGCTGGTTTGGGGAGGTTTCCTTTTGCGCTTAAAATCTTGTGAGTTTTCGAGTCCTTTTTCATGTCTTATTTAGTTTATATTATCGCAAAATCCCAATTTCCTTTGCTTATCTTTTTTATATGATTTCGCACAATGGGGACATTGTGTGATTTGGTTTGGGGAAGGGTTTTGCATTGCATTCACATGTTTTATTGCATTTCTGTTTCACGTTTATTGCATTTCAGTTTGCATTTGTTGTTTATTTTCCTCTTATATACAGAAAATTCAAAAAAAAAATTGAAAAATTTCAAAAATTCAAAAAATTTGCACGTTTATTTTTGCATGTAGGTCGAGTCGGAACGGTAGTATTTCAATGATGACATTGCATTTTCATCTGTTTATGCCTAAGCCGAGCTTAATTGACATGTTATTAGTAGAATCAAATATGCATATCTGCGAGTTTTCGTTAATTTATTTTGCTGAACCTTAGACTTGACTTAGATTTATGGCAAACTACATCACTTTTTGAGGTTTAGAGCCTATAACTGGTGTCATTCATGCCCAGTTCATTTAGGAATGTGAGTAGTTACATCAATATGCATAAATATGAACATTATCTGCTTAATACCTGTATGCATTCGGTCTGTGATATCTTGGAATATGTGGAAGAGGTCTCCTTTATTCGTTTTGCCCATAAGCTTCACATAGCCAAAAATAGCCTTTTGTCCCATAAGCTACATTCCATATTTAGCCTACCCTTGCTGAGCTAGTAGGGATAGTCGTTCGGGAATATTTTATTGTAATTTGGTTATTTTGCTCTTTATGAGAAGGTTGGTGGAATGTTGGAAAGGAAGAAAGAAAGAAAAGAAAAAAAACAGAATTGAAAAAAAAAAATGAAAAGCAAGTTCGACCGTGCACTGAAAAAATGATGAAAAAAGAAAAAAAATCACATGGTCGAAGTTTTGAGCAGATGGTGATTTTATTCCCATGCTTTATTATTATCATTTGGGGAATCACAGTTATTATTGGAGATTGTGATATTAGTGCTAATCATTAGCACCGGTTTTATTGTTGATCTTGAGCAAGAAATTGGATGTTGTTATAATTTGGATATGTAGTTACTAGCTTAGCTTTAACTCCTCATGTCCATATTTATCTTAGCCTCTTCTTACCCATTACCTCACATATCCATATTTACCTCGGCATGTGTCATGGTCATTTGTTTGGTTGGAATGCATATGTACGGTTGTAGAGATCATTTTCATATTAGACTGCAGGCGTGTTCTTATAGGTCGTAGTTAGGTGAGTGTCATTACAAAATTAATTCTTTCTATCTCTTACATATATTCACCTGTGCCTATGTGTGATATGAGCGACCCGTGAGAGTCCATAATGATAAGTCTTTATAATTGACGGTTCAGCAGTTTATAACGACTACATAACTCGTTTGCATGATTCATATTGCTAATTGATTGTTAGTTGTTGCATTAAACTGGTTTAGGCTTTATAGTCGCATTTCGCTCTGAGATTGAACTCGTTCCATTAGGTCCTAGGATTGAGTCTAGTTCTTGCTTGGGGACAAGCATGGGTTTGGTTTGGGGAAGTTTGATGCGTGTCATTTATATGATGTTTTACACCTTATTTTACACGCATTTCAGAGCTCAATTATGTAGTTTATGCTACTATTTTCCCTATTTCCGTCTACTTTCGTGTTTTTTGTGTAATATTGCAGAAATGTGAAGAATCCAGCGAAAATCGAGCTGAATCCGTCCCCGAGTACCTAACATTGCATTTGACATGGAGTAAAGACTCGGGAAGCAAACTTGGTGTGCGTATCGAGGCCTGAAAGACAACTTTACGAGGCTTTTGGAGCAAAGTACCAGCTAAAGCAGTCGATCGACTGACCTACATGGTCGATCGACCAGAGCGCGATTCCTGAAATAGATCAGAAGCTACTGTTCAGCGAGTCTTGGTCGATCGACTGGTCCTTGTGGTCGATCGACCACACCGTGATTCTGGCGTGAATTAAAAGGACGAGAATTAGAAAGCCCAATGTAATTAGGTTTTAGGAATAAAAGTTACGTAAGACTATCTATATAACGTAACTTTAGGTTTCAGAAGAGGATCATCGAATTTTAGGGAAATAATTAGGGTTCAATATCGAGTTTAGCATTAGATTTCATAATCATTCAATACAATTAGTTTTATCTTCTTTAATAAAGTTCGTGCTTTGGGATTCTTCCTCCTGTTTTAATTCGGTGATTCCGACTCTTTAATTTCAGTTTATCTTTATTCGTTCATAGATTAGAATTGCATAAAGTAGTTTCCCAAGCCTTATTTCGTTTATGCATCTTATTTGTTTAGTCTATTTAATCATGCATCAAATTTCGTTAATTATTAATTTCATTGTTGTTATGAATTTTATCATGAGTAGCTAAACCCTTTGTGCTAGGATGTAGGGGACCAGTAGTGTAGGCGGCGTAGATTTAGTAGATCTGAGTCGCGCCATGGTCGATCGACTACCTACCCTGGTCGATCGACCTGATCACGTGAGATCAGCTTCGCCTTGATTGATTTAATTGCTATATTTGACGAATCGAGTGCACGCGACTAGTTGAATGCTTAGGAATTGACCGACCCGATAGATCGAAAGATAGGGGAGGCAAATAGACTACTTAATTAAGACGACTAAATTAATAAGATCGAGAGATGAATTAATTTAGGCCTTTAAGAATCACTTTTCAGGGCGAGAGTCAGTACTAGTGATATTAGGGACCCGTAGCTAGATCAAAAGATGCTACCTGTTAAGAATGGACCGAGAGGACTTCTTATTTTCCCGTCTTACGTGATTATCTCAGACTTACCTAGGATATCGCCGTCGAAACTACAGTGAACCGACCATCTTAGCATTCTTTTAATATTTGATTTCATCCATTTTCTCTAATCACTCGTTCATTTGTTTTAGTTTAGTTTTAAATTTTGTTACCTTTAGTTATAGAACTATTCAAATCAAACCCCCTCACAACTGTTACTTTAGACTAAAATTAGACAACTATTAATTGCATCGCCTCTCTCTGGTTCGACCCTGACTGCCACTAGCTATAGTAGTAGTTTGGATTTATAAATTTATCTTTGATACTCTACGACGGTATCAGCTAGCATGAAGACTTTCTGTCCAGGTGCTTGTGGTAGCTTGCCTACAATGTCCATTCCCCACTTCATAAATGGCCAGGGAGCTGAAATAGAGTGAAGTAGCTCTGATGGTTGGTGGATGAAAGGGGAATGGATCTGGCAGGCTTTGCATTTGGAGCTGTAAGCTATGCAGTCAGCTCTGAGGGTTGGCCAAAAGTAGCCTGTCCTTAGAACTTTGCTAGCCAGGCTTCTGCCACCTTTGTGATTTCCATAGTATCCATCGTGTATATCCTCTATGACTTGTTTAGCTTCATGAGGTTCCAGGCAACGCAGGTAAGGTCCAGCTTGTGACTTTTTAAACAACATATAATTGATAATAGTATAGGTGGAGGCTTTGATATTTAGAGCCCTTGCCTCATTATTATCATTGGGAAGTGTCCCCTGTAAGAACCAATCATAGTATGGTTTGGTCCAAGAATTTGTGTCCTCATGGATGGGACCAGTTTGGTCAGGTCTTTCAATGATTGGTTCTAACAGGTGGACAATGGGTATTTTATCAAACACAGCAGGGCTGAAATTTGATCCCAGGCTGGCTAGGGCATCAGCCTGAGTATTCAAGTCCCTTGGTATTTGGTCAATGTCAAATGAACTAAATTTTTTGCAAAGGTTTTTGACGTAGTCTAAATAGAGAATCATTTTTGAATCCTTTGCAGCATATGTTCCTTTGACTTGATTGAAAATTAAAAGGGAGTTAGTTTTTACCTTGAGATTTGTCACACCAAGTTCTATGCATACCTTAAGTCCAACTATCAGGGCTTCATATTCAGCTTCATTGTTTGTTGCTTTGAACTCACAACTAATAGCCTGGGCAATTAGGTCTCCCTGTGGTGATTTTAATACTAATCCTAGGCCAGTTCCTCTCATATTTGTTGCTCCATCTACGTGTAAGGTCCATTCCTGGCCTGATTTACTGGTGTCTAGATGGTTGACTTCTTTTATGAGGTCTGGTTCTAGGTTGGGACTGAATTCAGCCACAAAGTCTGCTAATGCCTGAGATTTAATTGTTGTCCTAGGTTCAAAGGTTATGTCATAAGTGCTTAGTTGCACTGACCATTTTGCCATTCTGCCTGAAAGCTCAGGTTTTCTTAGGACAGATTTGATAGGCAGGTTAGTCCTGACAATTATTGGGTGACTTTCAAAGTAGGGTCTAAGTTTGGTGCAAGATATAATTAAAGCAAGTACATACTTTTCAAGTAAACCATACCTTGTTTCTACATCCAGGAGACTTTAACTTACATAGTAGACAGGGTGTTGTTGGCCCTCAATTTCTTTAGTTAGAACTCTACTCACTGCTGTGTCAGTGACAGATAGGTAAACCGTCAGGGGTTCTCCTTTGTTTGGTTTAGCCAACAGTGGAGGAGTGGTCAGGTACGCTTTTAAGTCCTGAAAGGCTGCTTCGTGTTCAGGCAACCATTTGAATGACTTGTTATTTTGAGGAGGTCATAGAAGGATCTGCATCTTTCTGATGATCTGGATATGAATCTGTTCAGGGCTGCAACTCTCCCTGTTAATCTTTAGATGTCTTTGACTGATTTGGGGGACTCCAAATCCAGGATGGCTTTTATCTGTTCTGGGATGGCTTCAATCCCTCTTTTGGTTACCATGTATCCCAGAAATTTGCCTGAAGAAACTCCAAAGTGGCATTTGGAAGGGTTGAGCTTCATATTGAATTCTTCCAGGATTTTGAAAGTTACTTCTAGATCCCTGACATGATCTTCAGCCTTTTTTTATTTGACCACCATGTCATCAATATAGATCTCCATTGTATCACCTATTTGATCTTTGAACATCATGTTAACCAGGAGTTGATATGTTGCCCCTGAAAGATCATAGATCCATATTAGACTCTCTAATAAAATTAATTTATCTCATAAATTGTTGTTTAGGTGATCTATGTAACATGCATGCTAATATAAAAGCATAAAAAGAAAGTATAAGGAAAAACAATTTCCTTACATTGATTTAGTGGTAAAAAGGGCACAAACTAGTTCACCTTACTAGCTTGTTCTTGAGCTTAAACCAAATGGAAGATCCTCCTTGCAAATCTTCAATAAGAAGATCTCCTTCTTGTTGCACCCAAGAACTAACCCAATAATAATAACAAGTTTTGAACTAGAACTTGTTAATATTGTACCCTTGATAATTATTAGTAATATTACTAACTACTCTTAGTAATATTATTTATGTATACTAACAACTTAGTAGTGATGAATTATTATTTTAGAAAGATGTACAAGAAATGTTCACATGCAAAGTGTAAAAATGAGGTAGTGTAGAAAAATGAACAATGGATGGAGTATAAGGAAGGGAAAAGTGGCGGGTGAGATGGAGTGTGGTAGTGGACAATTTTGTCTTATATTTTTCATCTTACATCACATGCAAAATCTTATATAAGATAAATTATGGTAGTATACAAAAATAAGGTGAAATTAATATATGAGTAATCATCCACTACTCTTATTTTACACGGTCCACTTGCCCATTTACGGGTCCATGTTGGTTCTTATATTTGTCACACAAATCTGTGTAATTTTATTTTAAACATCGTTTCATGTTTAAATACTTCCATAATTAATTCGTCCAATTCACTCCGTAAATATACGTGTACCGCTACACATATTATTTACGTACCAATATTAATCACATTAATCAATTAGTACAATTTTAGTGAATTAACAATTAATTAACTAAAACCCGTTTCCCAAAACTTATTATTCAATTATCGCATAATTAAATAATAACTGCCGCTCCTCGAGTTCGCAACTCGAAATCTCTCTAAAAATAATCGACTAACTTTTTAGTCTACAAATCAAGGGACTAAATAAATTGTATCTCATACAATTAATTAGTTGTCTATTGGGGTTCGTTCCTTTAGGTGTGACCGAAAGGGGTCAGTTGATCACCGCCGTCTCACGACAATAACGTCAAACTATAGTCAGCCAACCGTTATCGATTTACGTTAATCAACTGACGAGGATCAAATAACTAAATATCTGATGATATTCCATTAATGAGATTTATTATGTTAACGCACTATTGTGGAGGACACTAACTCCAACAATCTCCCACTTGTCCGACACAAGGTGTGCGCTACCAATTCTCTTGTCCGTTTTAATCTCCCACTCAATACAAGGTGTCTTTCGGGTCGCACTTGCACATGTACACATCACGAGTGGTTTTCTCGATCGGGAGTATGACTATCTGACCGGAAAAATCTCTCACAGATTACTTCCGAGCGTGGCCACGCATTTGTAGTCATTAACTCCTCGAGTGGCCTTGAGATATTGTTACCCAACGTGGGTGGACAATTCCTGTATGCCCTATCTATCCTATTGCACAATACAGCTCACCATGACCTAGTAAATGCCCTTTTGGCCTCCTTTCACGGCACGACCTAGGACAAAAACCAAAGTCACTCGGAAACTGCATCTGCTCAGATAATAGTCTCCAGTCAAAAGAATCGACTCACTAGAACATCTTAGAGATCCCGCCACGACCAGGCGTCTATAATAAAACTTAAGGACTCTCTAAATGGTCATTATCCGGCAAAGTGTCACACACTCTGCCTATGTAATCGACCAGTCATCACATATGACCTTATGGTGTTGAACAACCATCAATCGACTTACAATCTAGTCACTCCGAGACGTCACCTCATTAAGTGACTAGGGACAAAATACAATGTTCATCTTATTCACTTGAATAGTGTTCAACATTGTCCCCACAACTTATTCAGATAAACAAGGTATTAAAATTTAGTCACACTAAATAAATTAAAAGATTCATAAAGGAATGAATACGAAAACAATGAATGTGATTATCATATATATAATAAAAGATACACTATCAAATTATTACATATCCATAATCTAAAGAAAATCTGGTACTCGTCTCAATCCCATAGCGACGACATGACCATCATACTTAGCCTTTGATAAAGGCTTGGTTAAAGGATCAGCAATATTATCATCTGTCCCAACCTTACAAATGTCAATTTCCTTCCTTATCGCATCATGTGCAAAGAGATCAATTCGAATTGCATGGTGACACGCCATCACATAGAGTTCATACTATAGAAAAGCCTTTGATGAGGGTTTATGATTCGTCACTTTTCTCCTTATAACCACTGAGCCACAATAAAGAACGTCTTCTTGCATTGTACTCACCACTGAGCCTCAATAAATAACGTCTTCTTGCATTGTATTCAGTTTGTGGGTCTTGGACTTCCGCAAGTTCAAAATTTCTCCCACCCTGTCTTCCAGAAAATGAAAATATTTCTGGAAAGACAGCATTACGAGCCACAAACTTTTTGTTCTCGTTTTGGAGGAGTAAAAACCATGTGGTTTAATTTTGGATAACCCTCCCGAATACACAAATTAGTTCTG
This sequence comes from Silene latifolia, assembly GCF_048544455.1. Classification (NCBI taxonomy): domain Eukaryota; kingdom Viridiplantae; phylum Streptophyta; class Magnoliopsida; order Caryophyllales; family Caryophyllaceae; genus Silene; species Silene latifolia. The sequence continues at coordinate 90,630,535 of NC_133528.1, forward strand.
AACATAAACATTTATGGTCCCAAATGTATAAAAAGACAAGTTAGGGACTCTCCCTATCCATATCTCATATGGAGTCATTTAGGCTATTATAGTCGGTTTTAAACTTTTAGTGAGAAAATAGCTTACAAAATTGTGAAATACCTCAAACTATATCTCATAAAGTTCGGTTTATATACTTGACTACACCATACTCTATGGTGTCCCAAGGAGAAGGTATTATGTGAACTGGTTCACAACCTTCTTAGTGATTATCAAGATCATTACTTGATATTACCCATTTGATCTTCAAAGTCATTACTTTGAAACTTCCGATCAACATCTTGATCTTGACGTGCTTTTGGTTTACTACTTCATTTTGAAAATATTTTATGTTTCAAAAATCACTTTTATGTCTTATTAAATAGATACGAGATTTTCATATCTACTTAACAATACGGTAAAAGTAACCAAGTATATATATTACCAACTATCGGCCTTACACATCCGTATGTATATGGTCAATCACCTCACTATTTGTGTTTCTTTTCTACAAAAGAAAACATAATACATGCACACATACCATAAGACTCACAATCAAATGGTTGTTCGATGTGCTTATTGTTTATTCGTGTAAACGAATTTACTTGAGGTTTGATCAATTTGGGTTCACCGAATTACAGACAATAAAATCTACAAGATAGTATAATATTTAGTTTTCGTGAAGAATGTAAAATTCCTCTAACTTGAGTGGTCTAAACCAACCACCAAGTCATCATAGGAGTAGGTACAACATTTTGTTTTAAATCACATGAGTGATGCCTTCTATGTATTAACATAGATAATTACATTCTTTTAAAACCAAATTTAGGTACATTTGTCCCCATCGAAATCATTGCTAATCTAGCACCATTTCGATACAAAAATGTCCTATGCTAGACGTCTTACGTTTTATCAATTCATGTAAACTTCTTTACAAAGAAATGACCCGTACTTGGTATCTCATACCAAGATAGTTGAAGTAGCCTATCCATTGAGTAGATGTCTTTTTCAACTTTTGTTCTATCGCATACCTCTAGGGTTGATTCTTCTTAACTCCCACTCACTTTCACATTCGTCTTTGCTTCAATCAAGCAAAAATGAATTTTATGAAGACCTCTCTTCAAGTCATTCGTGATATTTTATACACTTAGTAAGAGTGAATTACTATAAAGTGAGTGAAACATGTGGCAAAATCTCAACTTCTTGCGAAATTGGACTACTTAACCGTTCAATTGTTATCATATGCCTAAATTCTTTAGCGCATAAACAATCGATTTGGCTTTTATTGAATTGAGCCATTTGACGGTATTATATTGGAGTATTATTTGTGTTTTTGAAAACTCTTTTCGCAAACTTTTGAATTACTCTTGAGTAATTAAAACTAATATGTCATCTTCATGACGGAGGTGTCACTTCCAAAATCAAGACTCTCTTGATAAAATATGACTTCCTTTTAAACTCGTAATATGAGTTTGCAACATATAACCCCTTTTTAATATGTATGGACGTTAAGTTGTATAATAATCGCAAAAATCGTTGTAAGCTTATGTAGGTGAATTGGTAAATCATGTTACCAATCATTAATTCCTTCAAGAAAACCGCTTTCTATGAAAGAATGAAACGAGTATAATAATGAATAGAGGATAAAAGGAGGATGAAGTGCGCGATGTCATAGTAAATTCATTAATGAAAAAGAACGAAAAATAGGAAAAATTAACATTCAATGTTTTAAAAATACTTGTGAAAACATGTTCAACAAGTTTTAACATTTATATAATGATCTCCCACTAAATTATATAAATGATTCCAAGATCCGTCTTTAGACAAAAATAAGCATCGCTTGGGCGAAACATCCCATAATTGTGTAAATTCGGTAAGTCACGTTTGACTAATTCTACCTCTAGAACTCTTGGTCGACGAATTTCCTTAAATCCATCTACTAGCCCCGGAACACAAGACCGTCTTATATCCCGTTGAGTCCAACCAATTTTGGCGTGTGATAACCGCTTACCACCCTACTTACTCAAGGTAAAAAGAGAACACCCTGCTTGGGCGAGCGTGGCTCTAATGAGCAAGAGATTCATAGGTGTTACTAATTGGTAAGGCTAATCTCAATTTTAGATATGTGAGAGATCTTGTCAATTTAGTCATAAATTCCTTATAAGTGAATTAATTCGGTAAATGTAAATGACGTGAATTGACAACCGTGAAAATAAAATGCATGTGAATGACGATTTTGGCATGCGAAAATAAAACAAGCAAACATGTAAGCATATGAATAAATCCTAGTATGGCCACCTAGTTAATAAAAACTAGTCTATTACATTTCGGAAACCAACTCCTTAGTCCCTTGCCTCTTCATTCCATAAGTGGATCTTCCTTGTGGGATTTTGAACACCTTCCAAAAATAGACTCCGTCTCGATGTAATCCGTCTTTTGGAAACGCCGGTAAAAATAACTATTACAATTGAATTACATAGCTATTCCTATTATACATTAATTAATAAAATAAATAAAACTATTAATTAATTACAAACCGACGATACGAGATCCTATTTAATTACAAACAAATCGATATTTCCATGCATTTCGGGTAATAACGATTAAAATTAAACTAGGCCATACTAGGTACAATAAGAAAAATACCTTAAATAAATGACAATCATTCATTCAACTTAAATAAATATGCTTAAAATGCTGCAAAAATGATGCCAAAATCGCCCTATCTATCATTCGTTGGTATCCATCTCGGTTTTTGTAGATTTAATCGAATTTTAACATGTAAAAATCAATAATCAACTCTTAAATCTCATTTAAGTCCAAACTAATTGTCCAAACTGTTTTGAACCTCAAAATTAGTTCTCACTAATTTTATGATAAATAATTAGTTTGATTTGGTGATATTTTGCTAATTTAATCGATAAAATCATAAAATTTAAGTAAAAATCCAAAATAATCGAAAAATTACCCAAAAATTGAAACAAAAATTTTTAGTATTCTATAACACTACCAAGAACACCAAAATATCAGAAAAATTGCCCAAAAATTCCGGATAAAGTTTATGAAGGAAAAGATCGATATTTATCGGTTTTTAACCACTAAAACCAATAATCATCAAAACAAAGTGAAAACACACATGCAAAATCAGTTTTAACATTTAAACAATATTCTTAAATGTACATAAATTTATCATGGGCAGAATCAAAAGTTTCGAAATTATGATTAATTAATTTGACTTTCATCGACTTTTATCTCATAAAATCAATAAACATGCAAAAAATTCGAACCAACCTTCAACTTTTTGTATACAAACAGTAGAAAACATGCATGAACTACCATAAATAATCCATGCACCGAATCAACTTTAACTATTTTTAGTCAATTTTTCACTAAAATGCGACATTTTGACTCGGTTTTCTACCAAAAATCATTAAAAATAGCAAAATTACTTCAAAAATCACCAAAAAATTCCACAAACCTTTTAAGATCAGTAGGTATGCATGTCCCAAAAATTTCGTGCTAAAACCTCTTCTAACACAATTTTTGAGTTTTTATAAATTATCTCATAATTCATTAAAATGCTTAAAATCAACATGCAAATTACAAGCCTAAGCTCTGATACCACTTGAAAGATCATAGATCCATATTAGACTCTCTAATAAAATTAATTTATCTCATAAATTGTTATTTAGGTGATCTATGTAACATGCATGCTAATATGAAAGCATAAAAAGAAAGTATAAGGAAAAACAATTTCCTTACATTGATTTAGTGGTAAAAAGGGCACAAACTAGTTCACCTTACTAGCTTGTTCTTGAGCTTAAACCAAATGGAAGATCCTCCTTGCAAATCTTTAATAAGAAGGTCTCCTTCTTGTTGCACCCAAGAACTAACCCAATAATAATAACAAGTTTTGAACTAAAACTTGTTAATATTGTACCCTTGATAATTATTAGTAATATTACTAACTAATCACAGTAATATTATTTATGTATACTAACAACTTAGTAGTGATGAATTATTATTTTAGAGAGATGTACAAGAAATGTTCACATGCAAAGTGTCAAAATGAGGTAGTTGTTTGGGCTAAAAATAGCACAACAAAGAAGGCCCACTTAATAAAATAAAAGCTATGGAAGGAGTGATAAGGAGGAAGGAAGCCCGCGGTTAGAGAAAGAGAAAACAGACTCAAGGGAGAACAGGAGCCCATCATGGAAGGCGCCCGGATTAAGGAAAGAGAAGTTAGGGAGAAGTTAGGGAGATCAGGGAGAATTGGGAAAGGCGTCCGAATTTGGAAAGAGTCCTTATGGAAATTATATTCACTTTCTATATTCGAGGTAGGATATATCTAGGGTTCTTACCCTATTAATAGCCAAAGGAGCAAATCAAGAAGGGATTCATTCAACACCTCGTATTCGTACATCCACATTCAAGACCACATCACGACGTATAATATACGTTCGGTCAAGATCTTGCAGGCCTGACATCAGGGGCCAGCAGGATTAGCTTCATACTATAATTGTAATCATCCTCCTATTCATATAGTGCAATACTTGGCAGAGTACCGTCCCTCCCGCGGTTGTTCCCACATTGGGTTTTCCGCGTCACCAAATCTTACGTGTCAACTTACATTACGCACTTTATCTTTACTTACAAACATACAATCAACCAACGAATAAAGACTACATTGACCCTAATTAATCGACTTGGGTAAAAATACCTAAACAGTTTGGCGCCGACCGTGGGGCATTGTGGTCGTCAATCGTTGATATTCTAGATATACAATGGAAAAGCAAGCATCTGAAGCCGTGTCAGGGAGCAGGCAACCATCGCCACCACCACCGTCTACCCAAAATCCAACATCAACAGTGGCCACGCAGGCTCCCGGACACGCCTCAAGAATCATATTAACAACAAAAACCTCTTGACCCCCCAGGACTCCTGCTGTCGTGGCCCAGGCCAGATCAGATAAGGGAACAACAAGTTCAGGCCTCACTCTGCCACCTAGTCCCACACAAATCTTACTCACTGGCGTAGAAAATCTTCAAAAAGCTATGGAAAACATGAGAGAAGACCAAAAGAGAGCAGATGCTGAAGCGAGAAGGAGAGACAGAGAGCTCTGGGTACAGATTGATATCCTAAAGCAGCAGTCTGTCACCCCAGTAAGTGGGACAGGTGAAGGAAGATCTCCTTTGGTAGATGTGACACAGGGAGCATCGGGCAGCAGGCAGATACCAGCTGAACTAATAACAAGATTAGATTTGGCTACAGTACCGTCAGATGGAAGAATAACCCCACGAGGGTTGGGATACCTCACACCAGATAGCTGGCAGCCGGCCAACTGCATAGGGACACAAGCAGGTGGCCTCCCCGTCAGCAGCCCCGCAACAATCGATCAGACACCTGTAGCAGGATCCGAGTCAAACCAGCAAATTAACTGGCAGCAGGGGACAATCGTTATTACAACCCCCCTGGCTGGCGGAGCCTATCAGAACCTTCAAGAACCCGGATCTGGAGGAAATATGTAGACAGATGACAGGCGGACCCCAGATTCAGCCAGTATAACCAATTAGCAGTACTTGGAACTAAAGGAGATCTTTGAGCGAGGGTCCCAGTGGCTACCACCCCACTCGAGAAGCGGCTACAGACGGTTATGCCGACTCACCATTCGTGGACACCATATCCATCACGGCCATGCCAAAGGGATTCACAAATCCAAATATGCCTCTCTTCGACGGACAAAGATCCCTTTGATCATATCGGCCAAAGTATAAACAGAAAATGATGACGGTAATGACTATAGGGCAAGTCAAGGAGGCTTGCATGTGCAAAGGATTCGGGTCCACCCTAACAGACCTAAGCACTTCGATGGTTTGTGAGCCTGCCCAGGTCGATATCTACATTTGCTGAATTGGTGAATGCATTTACTCAACAGTTCGCAAGCACCAGAAAACCACAGAAGCACGCAGGAGATCTGTATAGAATCGTCCAGGGGGCAGGAGAGAGCATTGGAGAATACAATACTAGGTTCAACAATGAGAAGGTGGCAGTACGAGAGTGTGACGTCTCAACAGCAGTAGAAGCCTTCAGAAGAGGCCTCCACCACGACTCCGACCTATATAAGTAGTTAACCATGCATCCATGCCATAGTTTCGAGGCGGTACAGGAGAAGGCAGCTGCCGCAATCAGGTTGGAGGAAGATGTCTTAGCCAGAGCCAGCTTACTAAGCGCGCCTAGTATCTCTAATACCTCAGCCGTGGAGAAATCAGGAAGAAAGCAAACCACCAGCAAGAAGGATGAGAGGTACAGACCATATGGGAGGAGAGTCAACAGAATCGAGGAAAATCAGCTACTCCCCACTCTTCCAGAATACGGATTCACTACAGGTATCGGAGGAATCTTGAATGCACTCAGGGAGATGGGAGATGGAGTCAGGTGGCCCAACCCACCAGTAGGAGAGCAAGCATGGAGAAAGGACAGCAAGAAGAAGTGCGAGTTCCACCGGGATATTGGGCACAAAACTGAGGATTGCTATACATTACGAAGAGAGATCAAGCGCATGTACGAACAAGGAAAGCTGAGCCACCTATTACCACGTGGGGGCAAGCAGCAAGATAAGGTAGGCTCCATGGCCGGCAGACCCACCCACATGCACCAAAATCATAAACGTGATAACAGCGGCTCGAGACTTAAGTGGGGCGACATATTCGGCAGACTAAGAGACGTGCTACGAGAGACCAAAGGAGATAGGCCACCAATTCGTGCAGAATTTCTCACGATGAATCGCCAAAGCAGATCGGCTTTGATGAAGGAGATACATACGATGAGCGAGAACATCATGACGCACTTATTATCACCTTATCAATGGCCAATTGCACAGTTAGAAAGGTCTTGGTAGATACAGGAAGCTCGGTCAACTTAATCATGCTGAAAACTATAGAAAACATGGGATTCAGCGAGAAGGATTTACAGAAGAAGACTATTCCGCTAGTAGGCTTCAGTGGAGAAACAGCCAGCTCGCTAGGGGAGATAGTCATCCCAACCTATGTGGGAGGAGTCAACAAGCAGGTCAGGTACCTAGTTATAGACGGCCCCTCTACTTACAACGTCATCTTGGGAAGACCATAGTTGCACCAGATGAAGGCAGTCCCCTCAACATACCACCAGTGCATAAAATTCCCCACACCATGGGGAGTAGAAACGATAATAGGAGATCAGGAGGAAGCTAGAGGCTGCTATAGGATGGCACTCAAGTGCACTGCCAGCTCCCCCGCATAGCAATTACAGAAGCAACCTATCCAGGACGAATACATCGAACCTCCAGTAGAAGAGCTGGATCAAATCAACCTGGATAAGCTGCACCCAGAACGAACCGTGCTCATTGGAGCAGGATGCACAGGAAGCTTAAGACAGCAACTAGTCAAGTTCTTACAGGATAACATGGATTTTTTTGCATGGTCACACGATGACATGATAGGAATAGATCCGTCCATCTAACACATAAGCTTAGTGTGGACCCAAAGTGTAAGCCCGTCCAACAGAGAAGAAGGAAGTTTGCAGCGGAGAGAAATAAGGTGATCAACCAGGAAGTAGATAGCCTCTTTGGCCGGGCAAAATGAAGAAAATAAGAGAAGTAAAATATCCAGAATGGCTGTCTAACGTAGTGGTGGTGCCTAAGAAGAATGGGAAGTGGAGAGTATGTGTGGACTTCACCGATCTCAACAAAGCATGCCCTAAAGATCCATTCCCGCTGCCTCATATTGATGCAATGGTGGACGCAACAGCTGGACACGAGATGTTAACATTCCTGGACGCATGGAGTGGATACAATCAGATCAAGATGGATCCCTCAGATCAAGAGAAGACGGCATTTATGTCTGAAAGAGGAATATATTGCTACAACGTCATGTCATTCGGCCTAAAGAATGCAGGCTCCACATATCAAAGGCTGGTTAACCGAATGTTCAAAGAACAGATAGGAAGAACAATGGAGGTGTATATTGATAACATAGTGGTGAAATCAGAGAAGGCCAAAGATCACATGCGACATCTGGCAGAAACATTCAGCACCCTCAGGGAATACAAAATGAAGCTAAACCCATCTAAATGCACCTTCGGAGTATCTTTTGGCAAATTCTTGGGCTATATCGTAACTCAAAGAGGGATAGAGGCCAGCATCGAGCAGATCAAAGCCGTCTTGCAGCTGGAGTCACCTGAGAAGCCTAAGGATGTTCAAAGACTAGCTGGGAAGGTAGCAGCCCTGAACAGGTTCATTTCAAGATCTTCAGATAAATGCAGGCTGTTTTACGACGTACTAAGGAAAAGCCAGAAGTTTGAATGGACCTCTGAGCACGAGCAAGCCTTCAGAGAGTTGAAGCTCTACCTCAGGAGCCCACCGCTGCTGTCAAAGCCAAAACCAGGAGAACCATTATTCCTATACCTAGCCGTCATAGAAGTGGCAGTGAGTGCTGTCCTGGTCAGAGAGCAAGAAAAGGAGCAGAAGCCAGTATACTACGTGACCAAGTCTGCTGCCAGCAGAGACCAGGTACACATCTCTTGAAAAGTTAGTACTAGCATTGGTAGTAGCATCTCGCAAACTGCGCCCCTATTTTGAGTCCAACATCATACATGTCGTGACCAACTACCCGCTGAAAGCTATCATAAGGAAGCCTGAACTGTCAGGCAGAATGTCCAAATGGTCTGTACACCTCAATAGGCACGACATTCAATATGACCCCAGAACAGCAATAAAATCACAAGCACTGGCCGACTTCGTATCAGACTTCAGTCCTGCCATCCAGAATCTGGCAGATACAGAGATCCTCACCTTAGAAGGAAGCAAGGAGATAGAAGTCTGGCAGATGCATATTGACGGAGCCTCCAACCAAAGGGGGGCAGGCGTAGGATTAATCCTGCGGTCACCACGGGAGAGACGATAGCGCATGCAGTAAGATGTGAATTCAAGGCAACCAACAATGAAACAGAGTATGAGGCCTTGATACTAGGAATGAAGCTAGCTTTGGAGTTAGGGGTCAGGCACCTGCTCATATCCAGTGACTCTCTATTAATAGTCAACCACGTGAATGATGAGTTTATAGCCAGAGATTCGAAGATGATTGCATACCTAAAAGTAGCAAAGGAATTAAAACAGAAATTCGAAACTTGCAAGCTTAAGCAGATCCCGAGAGATCAGAACGTGGAGGCAGACGCCTTAGCAACTTTGGGGGCAACATTTAAACCAACAGAGCTATCCAGCATTCCAATAGCACACATGCTGGAACCGTCTATTCAGAAGGCGGACGAAATAGACAGAGGTGAACTGGAGGATCCACAGAGCGAGAAAGAAATCCAAGCAGTTACAGAGGAAGGGGAGAACTCCCAGCCAAACAGGCAGACACCTAACCAAATAGCCGATCAAGCAGACTACTGGCGCACACCTTACCTAGACTGGCTGCGCCATAACAAGCTACCAGATGACAAGAAGGAGGTGAGAGCTTTCAGAGTAAAGGCCTCCAGATTCATACTTATTGATGATACATTGTTCAGAAAATCGCTAGCAGGCCCCTACCTACGGTGCCTGGACAAGGAAGAAGAACAGACTGTGTTGCATGCTCTCCACGATGGCGAATGTGGAAACCATGGGGGCAGGAGTCCGGCAAATAAAGCCCTCAGACAGGGATACTATTGGCCTACAATGAAGGCAGATGCAGCAGAATACGCACGAAAATGTGACGCCTGCCAGCACTCAGCACCAATGATCCATCAGCCAGCAGAGCCCCTACACCCTATTATTTCCCCCTGGTCATTCATGGCGTGAGGCATGGATATAGTAGGCCCTCTACCACGGGCCACATGAAATAGAACCTGGATGCTAGCAATGATAGATTACTTCTCCAAGTGGATAAAGGCAGAAGCATTCACGGAGGTAAAGGACAAACAGGTTATTTCGTTCATAAAACGAAACATCATTTGCAGATTTGGTATCCCATCAGAAATCATATGTGACAATGGCTCACAATTCATCTCAAACGATACCGAGGGATACTGTGCCAGGTGGAACATCACCTTAAAAAAGTCAGCACCTAGGACTCCAAAGTCTAACGGGCAAGCTGAATCCACCAAAAAAATCATCATGGACAATCTGAGAAGGAGGTTACAGGAGTTAGGAGGAAAGTGGGCAGATGAATTGCCACTAGTGTTATGGTCAGACAGAACGACACCAAAGATAACAACAGTCAAACACCCTTGATCTGGTGTTTGGCGCGAAGCGATCGATCATTCTGTCAGAAGTTCTAGTTCCCACTCACAGGTATGAAAATATGACAGGGGAACTAAACAATGCAGAGATGACCAGAAGCCTGGACACAATTGACGAGCTGCGAGCAAGCGCAAAAATCCGTCTAGCTGCCTACAAACAGTCTGTGGCCAGGAGTTATAACAAGAATGTGAAAGTCAGGCTCCTGGAGGTAGGAGACCTGGTTCTCCGAGAGGTGTTTCAGAACACCAAGAATCGAAAAGCAGGCAAATTTGCCTACAAATGAGAAGGACCATACCAGGTAGAAGGAGTTGTTGGCCATGGCGCATACAGACTGATGACTATGGACGGTCAAATCATACAACGCCCATGGAACATACTTCACCTGAAGAGATATCACTTTTAATAATAAGTAGACTCTAGCTTTCAGAATGATGTACGATGAAAAGCCAAACCATCTTTTAAAAATTAAAATAAAAATCCGGTAGTAGGCATACTGCCAATTCACTCTTATTTCTGGTGTCTCTAGTTATTTTTAAGACTTTAAACTACTATTAGATGGTGTGGTCTGGCAGCGTCCTTGGACCACAATTGCTCTGGTACCCCATGAGATGGCGACAGGTACTTCACATCATTTTAATAGATTCCCTTATTTTCAGGCTTCTCTAAATACACCACTTTGAATTCTGGTATCTATGGTACTTTGAAAGGATGTCTAGCAGGACTGTCAACTGCCAACGCAGGGTGACAAGGCACATGACACTCCAACATGCCTAACCTATTTTCTCCACAAGGAGCACCCTCACCAGGCGAACTGTGGAACATACGAAAGGGAGTCTGGTTGACAGCTGAATACGCTTACCCAGCTACCCGTGATACCTCCCCCTGGACGTAGCTCGCACTAATTGCAATTAATCAGGGCTCCAGCATGCATGCACACGAACATGGAACGTAGGGATATCTGCGCTACCAGAATCCTGCAGCGTCCCATCGGTCCTAGAATGACGATAAACTTGCCTCAATGACGCCCCCGTTGGGTTTGAACGAGATGAACACACCTTGCGTCATGAACAGGGTTAAGTAGTCCAAAACTGCGGCATACGCCTAAATCAGCCATCCGGCTGACATAGCAGCTAGCTTAGTCTGGATCAGCCTTTTCAGGCTGACCAGGCTGGTCTAAATCAGCATCCTAGGTTGACATGGCCACTCCTCCTTACATTGCGGCATATGCCTAAATCAGCCATCAAGCTGACACGACAGCTAGCTTAGTCAGAACGTCAGCCTTCTCAGGATGACAGGACTCGCAAAATCAGTCAAACAGGCTGACACGGCAAATTTCCTAAAAATAGGGAAAATAAACAACAAGCACACGATATGTAAGCTAAAGCCTTGCCAAACTATGACAAGGGGCATTTCAAATATGGCCAAAGTACGGCCCAAAGTTTAACCGCCGCCTTGGCGGAGCAACCACAGAAAGAGTTTTAAAAATTACAAAGTCTGCCACCTCTGGGCCAGACCGCCAAAAAGTTCATCAAAACATAAAAATATTTAATTATCGGTCACATTAATGACCTCCACCTCTGGCATCTCCTCTGCCTGCTGACCTCCCGTTTCAGGTACCGCACCAGCCTATGCATCCTCAGCCACCATAGCTCCCTGAGCTTCGTCAGCAGCATCATGGGATATTCCAGCTCCGTCCCCAGCAGCTTGCTCAGCCAGTGCAGGAGAATTCACCTCCCCAACTTCAGTCATCAGCACGCTCAGATCAGGTTGGGTAGGGTATAGCATCTCCAGCTGCTTCTCCTCTTCCTCTATAGCCTGCTGGGTAGGAGCCTCCTCGAGGGCAGCACGCATCCCGCTGATCTTTCCCCGCCAGGTAGCATAGGCAACAACATTGGTGGCCAGGGAGATCAGCTCACTGATTTTCTCATCAGAGTGCTTGAGGGAGTCAGAGAAAGTGTTGCATACCGCCTGAGTACGCGCTAGCTGATCAGCCCCCTCCTTCAGCTTCTTCTTGGTGACAGCAAGCTCAGTCTTCAGCTCCACCACTCGCTCCTTCAAATCAGCCCGCTGCTGCGCCAGATCAGTAATAGTCCCCTTCAGCTCCTGGTTCTTGGCGCTGGTAGTACGGCTAGTGGTCTGCACTATGTTGATCATCTTCCTATTATAGAGTGCAGACTGAAGAGTCTGGGGCAGGAAAATTCAGAAGTCAGCAAGGAAGTCGAGATATGGAATCTAAACAAGAAAAGATAAACGGATAGAGGACGAAGAATATTTACCATGAAGGCATTGTGCACGTCATTCTCAGCCATCTCCTCTGGGGAGAACTCTGAGAACGTCTCCTCAACAGGGGGGAAGAGTAGTTGGTCAATCTCCGGCCAATACGGCACCTTGTCCACATTCCCAAAGCCCTCTGGGAAATGAGCAATGATGCCTCCACTAGACGAAGCACGAGGACTAGCAGGAGGAGTAGGCGGATGGCGAGATAAAGGGTCGACCTCCAAGGGTTCACGTACAGCAGAACCGGAAACTATGGGAGGAGTCTGGAAGGAGGCAGCAGGAGCATTCCTCTTGGAGGCAGAGGCCACATCAGGGCTGGCAGAAGGTCTCTTTCTTTTGGCACTTTGGAGGATGATTTCCAACTGATCAACTTTTGAACCTACAAGCATATATAGCCTCAGACGACAGAATGCTTAAAACATCAAGCAGAAACAGCATGCAAATGAAAGCAGTTGTAGAAGCCTTACCAGAAGACATCCTGTGAGCTGACCGAGAAGGATTGGAGGAGGAAGCAGGTGAAAAACCAGGAAGCAGATCTGGAAACTTTCTCTCAGATTCAGAAATGCTGAACAATTTGCTACGGGCAGGGATCTTGGCACCAATACGGATAAGGTCACAGGGGCCTGCACGAAGACGGTGAAGTAAGCTAGTAAGCAGCAAGATAAAATAAATCAGGTGACAGGAAGCTACTTACTCGAAGTTAGAACCCATTTCTCGAAAATATAATCAGCAGGAGGCTGGATGGAGTCCTTCCTCACGTAGAAGAAGTCCTCAAACCATTTCTCATCACGGGATTTGGACGCGTGTTTGAAGGGAGCCTCTCCATGGCCCCGGAATGAGAACTGACCCCTGCCCAGGGATCTGATGCTGTACATATGGGCTAGATCACCCAGAGTGACATGTTTACCAGTGTTCTGACCAACGGCCAGAGAATAGAGAAGAACTCTCCAAATGGCAACAGAAATTTACGCCATGGCAAAATTATTAGTGAAGATAAAGTCTTGAATGAGTTTAGGGAAAGGAAAACGGAGGCCATATCTAAATGGGCACAGGTAAAAACTAACCCACCCTGGATGGACGGCGTCAGCTTTTTGCCCCAGTTCAGGGATGGCGATATCCACCCCGTCACGAAGACCAAGCTGATTCTTGATCGTGGGAATGTCGGTCGGAGTTAAAGCAGAATCACAGTCGTGGGGATGCTTAAAAAGTCCCCGAGAAGGGAAGGTTGGGTCAAGATTACGGTCGGAGGGTGTGGAGGTTGATGAAGATTGTCGAGTTTTACCCATGGTGGAGAGAGAAAACGAAAATTAAAGAAGGAAGGAGGAGGGATTACCTGATGAAGGAAACGGAGGAAGAGGAACAGTGAAGCCGGCGAAGAACAAAGGAAAAAGGAAGGTTGAGGGTTTAAGAGAGAGGAGTATTTTTTTAAATGAATTGGAAGATGGACGTTGGAGTTATAAAGAGGAGAGAGGGGGTTGGGTGCGAGGAAAGAGGAGTAGGGTAGCTGAAATGATGGATTGCATGGGAAGGAGTGTAAAAGACGGCTTAGGGTTTTAGCATTTGGTCACGTAAATTCCTTGCTCGATGCTTGAAAGCGTACTTCGCAAGAAATTTGGGGCAAACTGTTTGGGCTAAAAATAGCACAACAAAGAAGGCCCACTTAATAAAATAAAAGCTATGGAAGGAGTGATAAGGAGAAAGGAAGCCCGCGGTTAGAGAAAGAGGAAACGGACTCAAGGGAGAACAGGAGCCCATCATGGAAGGCGCCCGGATTAAGGAAAGAGGAGTTAGGGAGAAGTTAGGGAGAAGTTAGGGAGATCAGGGAGAATTGGGAAAGGCGTCCGAATTTGGAAAGAGTCCTTATGGAAATTATATTCACTTTCCATATTCGAGGTAGGATATATCTAGGGTTCTTACCCTATAAATAGCCAAAGGAGCAAATCAAGAAGGGATTCATTCAACACCCCGTATTCATACATCCACATTCAAGACCACATCACGACATATAATATACGTTCGGTCAAGATCTTGCAGGCCTGACATCAGGGGCCAGCGGGATTAGCTTCATACTATAATTGTAATCATCCTCCTATTCATATAGTGCAATACTTGGCAGGGTACCGTCCCTCTCGCGGTTGTTCCCACATTGGGTTTTCCGCGTCACCAAATCTTACGTGTCAACTTACATTACGCACTTTATCTTTACTTACAAACATACAATCAACCAAAGAATAAAGACTACATTAACCCTAATTAATCGACTTGGGTAAAAATACCTAAACAGTAGTGTAGAAAAATGAACAATGGATGGAGTATAAGGAAGGGAAAAGTGGCGGGTGAGATGGAGTGTGGTAGTGGACAATTGTGTCTTATATTTTTCATCTTACATCACATGCAAAATCTTATATAAGATAAATTATGGTAGTATACAAAAATAAGGTGAAATGATTATGTGAGTAATCATCCACTACTCTTATTTTACACGGTCCACTTGCCCATTTACGGGTCCATGTTGGTTCTTATATTTGTCGCACAAATCCGTATAATTTTATTTTAAACATCGTTTCATGTTTAAATACTTCCATAATTAATTCGTCCAATTCACTCCGTAAATATACGTGTACCGCTACACATATTATTTACGTACCAATATTAATCACATTAATCAATTAGTACAATTTTAGTGAATTAACAATTAATTAACTAAAACCCGTTTCCCAAAACTTATTATTCAATTATCGCATAATTAAATAATAACTGCCGCTCCTCGAGTTCGCAACTCGAAATCTCTCTAAAAATAATCGACTAACTTTTTAGTCTACAAATCAAGGGACTAAATAAATTGTATCTCATACAATTAATTAGTTGTCTATTGGGGTTCGTTCCTTTAGGTGTGACCGAAAGGGGTCAGTTGATCAACGCCGTCTCACGACAATAACGTCAAACTCTAGTCAGCCAACCGTTATCGATTTACGTTAATCATCTGACGAGGATCAAATAATTAAATATCTGTAGATATTCCATTAATGAGATTTATTATGTTAACGCACTATTGTGGAGGACACTAACTCCAACAGCCCCTGCATTTTTCAGGCCAAAGGGCATTGCTGTATAGCAATATATACCTCTTTCCGTGATCAATGCAGTGTTTTCCTGGTCAGATGGGTGCATCTTGATCTGGTTGAATCCACTTGAGGCATCCATAAATGTTAGGAGTTCATGTCCTGCTGTGGCGTCTACCATTGCATCTATATGAGGAAGTGGGAATGGGTCCTTTGTGCAGGCTTTGTTGAGGTCTGTATAGTCTACACAGACTCTCCACTTGCCATTCTTCTTTTGTACTACCACCACATTTGCTAGCCACTCAGGGTACATGACTTCTCTGATCATTCCCACATCTAGCAATTTGTCTACTTCTTCATTAATAATGGAATTGCGTTCAGGGGCAAACTTCCTTCTTTTCTGTTGCACAGGCTTAAAAGATTTGTCAATATTGAGTTTATGGGTGATGATGTTGGCATCTATACCAGTCATATCAAAATGAGACCAGGCAAAACATGAAGACTTATTCTTAAGAAAACTTACTAATTCTGGTCTGATATTGTCAGGGACATTAGATCCTACCAGTACATGCCTGTCAGGATACTCATGGTCTAAAATTACTTGGTCTGTTTCCGTTTTGATTTCTGCCACATAAGTGCTCCTGACAGGGTACTGTAATTGTTAGGCGAGAGATTTACCTGTCTTGGAAGGTTTTAATGATTCAGTGTAACATTCTTGGGCAGATTTTTGTTCACCTTTGATGGTTGTTATTCCCCACTCTATTGGTATCTTGACACATTGGTGGTAAGTGGATGGTATAGCTCTGACATTGTGGATCCATGGTCTTCCTAGGATAGCATTGTAGGATGACAGACAGTCCAGGACTCCAAATCTCCCATATGAGGAGACTCCTTCCACATATGTTGGCAGATATATTTCTCCTAGTGTGTTCTTTGTCTCTTCACTAAATCCTACTAGGACATTTGATATCTTTATGATCTGGCTTTCATCAATCTTCATTACTTTCAGGACATCAAGCATGATCAGGTTAACTGAGCTGCCTCCATCAACTAAAATTCTCAGGACACGTGCAGTTCCTATTTGCATGGTAATAACCAGGCCATCATGATGTAGGTTAGGGATTCCCTGCATGTCAGTATCATCAAAAGTAATCTGAGGTAAATTTTTAGGTTTAAACGGAGATTTCATTTTTGACTCCCTGGCAATTTTCTTTGCAGCAGAACTGGTCAGGCCACAGATCTTAGATCCTCCATTGATGAATTTGATCTCATATATGGGTGGTGCTGGGTGCAGGTCACGTTGTTGTCTTTCCGGATCTTTTCTTGCTCCATTGTCTTCCCTGCTTTTTGATGGCATCAGATCTTTTAAGTAGCCTTTCTTTAGTAGGTAGGCCACTTGCCTGCGCAGTCCCAGGCATTCTTCTGTTGTGTGCCCTATGTCCATGTGGAATTCACACCATCTTGTTGTGTCTTTCCTTGAGTTAGGGTTGTCCATCTTTTTTGGCCACTTGACAATATCTCCCATGTTGTCAAGTCTTTTGATTAGTCCTGCAGTATCAACAGAGAAGTTATACTCTTGAATAGGGGGATAAGTATAAGAATTACCTCGTTTTTCTTATGCATAGTTGACTTCTGATCTGTCAGGCCTTGTATAAGGGGATGGCCTGGAACTGCTTCCTCTGTGGTTGGAACTTTTCCTGTTGGATCTGTCATATCCTTGGTTGTTGTCAGTGGTGTCTGCTTTAAAACAATTATCTTCTTCCAGCCGAATATAGCCTATGGCTAATGCCTGAACATATTCAAAGGTATGGCAGGGCTTCATGGTCATCTCATCATAGAAATCACTGTCCAGGGGTAGCCCTTGCCTGAAAGCTTCCAAAGCTGTTCCAACATCACATCTGGGGATTGACACCTTTTCTTTGTTGAATCTGGTCATGAAGGCTCTGATTGATTCACCAGGCTTTTGCTTGATCCTGTACAAATCACTGGATCTCTTTTCAAGTTCCCTGCTGCTGGCGAATTGATGGTTGAAGGAGTTGATCAGGTCAGCAAAGGACTTAATGCTTCCATTTGGCAGATTTATGTACCATTGTAGGGCAGGCCCATTCAGGGTTGTTCCAAATCTCTTTCACATGCAGACTTGTCGTAGTTCACTGGGTATAAAGGTTGCCAACATCCTTTGTTTGTAGTAGGCTACATGATTTTGTGGATCTGTAGTCCCATCATAAATTCTCATTGAAGGGACCACAAATTTCTTTGGCAAATCTATCCTGGCTATCTCATCCACGAAGGGTGAGTCATCATAGCTCTCTGGATTTGCTTCTTCAATGGGGGTGGGTACTCCAGGGATCTTCTCAAATTTTTCATGGAGTTTCTGGATTTCCTGGAGCATGGCCATCATGATTAATGTGTTGGTCGATCAGTGCTGACCTCTTCATTTGGGATTTCTTCTGAATCTGTGTCACCTTCTCCTGCTCTGGACTTTGATGGAGTAGGAGTACCAAAGTTGGAGAAATCAATGTTCCTGATGATTGAGGAAAATGGCGTGCCAGGTTGAATCTTCAATTTTGATCCTGAAGCTTTGTCTCCTAGCCTCTGTTTCAGAGTGGATTCTGATTCTTTCAATTTCACAACTTCAGCTTCAGCCTGAGCCATCTTTTATTTCAGTTGTTCCATTTCTAACAATTGTTGTTTAGCAGCAGCCAGTTGTTGCTCAATGCTATCTCCGGCCATTTTTGAGATTGTTTTTGTGTTGTTTAGTTTTGGTTTTGATTATTTTTGAGCTAGATGACCCACGGTGGGCGCCAATTGTTTTAGCAGGGATTTTACTAAATGAAAACGTCCTGAGAGGGAAGTTTTGAGGGGGTGATCTAACACAATCGAATTGCCTGACTAGTATTGCTAAATAAGTAAATGAACAGAAAATAATGACACAAAGATTTATACGTGGAAAAACCCTGGGAATAAGGGAAAAAACCACGGGCACCAAGCCAGGAGGGATTATCACTATGATTTTAGGTAACCTGACAGGGAATAAGTATATCAGGCGTGGTATATAGTATGGCAGGCTAAGAACAATGCTAAATAAAGTGTTGATTCCAAGTATGAGACTAAGAATATGAGTGAATGAGTGTGAGTAAGTATCCCTTCTTCTCTAGTCTTCTTTGTTATTTATAATAGCCTTGAAACGGTCTTTTGAAGTTGTTTTTAGGTTTTCCCAGTAAATAGGCCTCATGCCCTATTTACCCGGGAGTGGTTGGTTGACTCCTAGAACTGGCCGCCATTATCTTTGCCAACCTGACGGTCTTTATTTGTTGTGGGTGTTGTTGAATGAGTCTTCCGTGTAAATAGGAACCATCTTTCTGAGCTTTAGTTGTTGCCTAATACGTCTTGGTGGTGCTTTAGTATGTAGCTGGCTGAGATGTCCATTCAGGCCTGGAATTGTAGATGTCTGACCTGTTCTTTCCTCATGGCTGGTGCCTTTTCAGGTGCCTTGTATAGAATGTTTCTTATCCAGGCTTGCCTTTGGACACTGCCTGACTTTTGTTAGGTCAGGCAGGGTAATTCTGGGCCCAACAGCAGCATTTTAGGGGAGCTGACCTCATCAACATCCAGAATAAGGTCCCCAGCACGCAGAGATCTAGCAGAATAAGGAATTCTTGTCCAACAACCTCCTCTCAAATTTAGGAAGCAGGAGGAGCCAAAATTAGAAATTCAGGAAGCAGAAAGCAGGAAGTAGGAAGCAGGATGCATGAGGGAGCAGAGTCGAAAATTGAGGAGGCAGGAAGCAGTCAGTAGACAACAGAACGACAACCTGGATTAGTTGTCGCAGCAGCCCTTTCAGCCAGCGACCCAGGCAACCATAATCTAGCAGCAGCTTGGATAGGGAGCATCACCTAGGAGCCAAAAGCGAAAGGGGGCGGATGCAGGTTATTTTACGGCATACTTGGGAGGCGCCAAAAGCTCGATTGGGCGGAGAAGCATGAAAGATATTCACAAAACTGAAACACTACCTGAGGGCACCACCTCTGCTGTCCAAACCAGAACTAGAAGAATCCTAGTCCTCATACCTATCAGTGGCTGAGACAATAGCCAATGTCATGCTGGAAGCAAGAATATTACTTCATTAAGTCTCTGCAACCTGCAGAGACCAGGTACACATCACTTGGAAAACTGGTTCTTGCACATGTTATAGCCTTCTATAAATTGCGTTCTTATTTTTAGTCTAGTAATGTCCATGTGCTAAGTGACTACCCCTTGAAAGCCATTATGAGTAAACCATAGATATCAGGAGGGATGACCAATTGAACGACACATCTAAGTGCTTACAACATGAAATCCGAACCTCAGACGACCATTAAGTCACAGACCATGGTAGACTCTGTACCTACTTTAGTCCAGCACCTCAGACCTAGGTGGATAAAAGCACCCCCAACCTAAAGGGAGACATAGGACCTATAGTTGGACATAGCACACTGGTAAGGCCACCAATATAAGGGGAACAGGAGAAGGTGTGGTGCCTATGAGGGAAGCAGGACAGGCCCCTGGGAAAGCCAGGCACCTGATCGTCCGAGCTTGCAGTGGTCCTGGAAATCAGGCACCTGAGAAAGTCAGGTACCTGGTCGTTCGAGCTTACAGCGGACCTGAAAGTCTGACGCCTGAAAGTCTGGACACCTGAAAGTCTGACGCCTAAAAGTCTGACACCTGAAAGTCTGAAGCCTGAAGTCAGACACCTGAAAGTCTGGCGCCTGACAATCTGACATCTGAAAAAGTCGGGCACCTAAAAAGATCAGAAACCAGGGAGGTTCCTGGTCTATAACCAGAACCTTGTCGCAGACGTCTTCATAACCCTGCGGGCAACATTCAAGCCAGGTATCTTATTAACCATACTCATCATTTTATATGCTACAATTAGCGATAAACAAAAGAAAGAAGATTCATATCCATAGGCACATGCATTGCTCCTAAGGTAGCTCATCAACTCATAATCTTATTATTTTATTTATATTCATTATAACTACTGCCTTGATCGTCGGAGGGTCGTTGGCTATGCCATATGCCAGCCCTAGCGGAAATATTTCTTGCAGGACCGTCGCAAGCTCTCCCTGCCAGCAGGACTGGTCACACGGGCTCCAGAACATGCCACTCTTCCCCAGATCAAATGGAGCGTCCTCCTGCGGAATGCAGGGCGCAGAACGCAGATAGCAGAGCGCAGAACGCTGCTTACGGCAAACTTTCTACCTGCAGAAATAGCTTTCTTGCATCAGATCAGGCCACCCAGCCAGCAGGACAGGTAGCTCTGCCAGTAGCTTGCAGGACATGAATCAATGGCTTGGGGGCAATTTAATCAACGTACCGCCAGTACATAAAAGCTCCTAGCACCATGAATATCCAGGAGACAGGCAGCAGCCAGAATGCTCCAAAACACATACTTACATCAGCTTCCTAAAGCGAAAAATCACAGCAATACATGCTACCATCAGCCAGGTCCCCTGAGAACCAGAACATGAAATAATAAATGACAAGCAGAAGTGCATGCCCTTCACACCCAAGCTGTGAAAACCATGCTGAGGCAGAGAATACATATTCCGCATAGCAGCTGGAAACAAGCAGTCCAATGGACAAGTCGGCTCAGTATTGAAAACCTGAAACGAAAGCTGAAAGAAACTAGGTGCAGAAACTCAAAAAACAGTTCAAAAACCCGTCAGCCTGGTGTTCGGAGGAGAGGCAGTAATACCACCAGAGGTTCTAGTTCCCACCTGTTGGAGTTAGTGTCCTCCACAATAGTGCGTTAACATCATAAATCTCATTAACGGAATATCATTAGGATATTTATTTTACGATCCTCGTCTGTTGATTAACGTAAATCGATAATGGTTGGCTGACTAGAGTTTGACGTTATTGTCGTGAGACGGCGGTGATCAACTGACCCCTTTCGGTCACACCTAAAGGAACAAACCCCAATTGATAACTAATTAATTGTATGAGATACAATTTATTTACTCCCTTGATTTATTGACTAAAAGGTTAGTCGATCTTTTAGAGAGATTTCGAGTTGCGAACTCGAGGCACGGCAGGTATTATTTAATTATGCGATAATTGAATAATAAATTTTATGAGACGGGTTTTAGTTAATTAATTGTTAATTCACTAAAATTATACTAATTGATTAATGTGATTAATATTAGTACGTAAATAATATGTGTAGCGGTACACGTATATTTACGGAGTGTTTTGAACAAATTAATAGGGAACCATTTAAACATAAAACGATGTTTAAAGTAAAATTACACGTATTTGTGCGACAAATATTAGAACCAAAATGGACCCGGAAATGGGACATTGGACCGTGTAAATAGAGTGTAAGTGGATGATTATAAACAGAATCATTTCACTTTTGCTTTATGCTCTTCCCTAAAATTACCTTTTGTTCTATTCTATGTGATATTATATTGGATAAAAAATAGAGCCAAAACACTCTACTCCCTCTCACCTCAACCGTCCACCCCCTCCTATACACTATTATTTTGTTCATTTTTACACACTTGAACATTTTGCATGTGATAGAAATTGTAAGAAAATTTCATCTCTCTAAAAATAATAAAATCATTTTTACTAAGATTGTTAGTAACAAAAGATTAAAAATACTAAGTGTATTAGTATTATTTACATATTATCAAGGGTTACATTTAACAAGTATCTAGTTAATATTTGTTAGATTATTGGGTATTTTGTTCTTGGGTACTTCTTGAAGGAGATTTCCTTATTTGGAGATTTGGTAAAGGAGGATCTTCCATCTTTCATTAGCACAAGAACAATCTAGGTAGGTGATCTAGATTGTGCCCATATTCACCATCAAATCAATGTAAGGAAATTGTATTTCCTTAATCTTTTATTAATATGCTTTTAAATTTGCATGCATGTTACACAGATCACCAAAATATAAAATTATGAGATAATTTATTTTTAATTAGAGAGTCTAATTAGGATCTATGATCTTTCAAGTGGTATCAGAGCTAGGCTTGTAATTTGCATGTTGATTTTTAGCATATTAAACAAATTATGAGATAATTTGGTAAATTCAAAAATTGTGTAAGAAGAGGTTTTAGAACGAAAATTTTTGGGCATGCATACCTACTGATCTTAAAAGGTTTGTGGTAAAATTTGGTGACTTGTGAAATTATTTTGCTATTTTTAATTATTTTTGTAGATAACCGAGTCAAAATGCCGTATTTTGGTTAAGAGTTAACTAAAAATAGTTAAATGTTGATTTGGGTCATGAAATTTTTTTATTATTTAATATATATTTTCTACAGATTTTATGTAAAATTTCGAAGGTTAGTTTTAAGTTTTGCATGTTTATTGATTTTATGAGATAAAAGTCGATAAAAGTGAATTAAATTAATCATAAATTTGAAACGGATGATTCTGCCCTTGATAAATTTATGTATATTCAAAAATATAATTTAAAATTTAAAATTGAAATTTAAAATGTTTTGATGTTTATTAGTTTTAATGGTCAAAAACCGATAAATATCTATCTATTTCTCCAAAAAATTTATCCGAAATTTTTGGGCAAAATTTTGACCTTTTGGTGTTTCAGAGAGTGTTCCAAAATACTCAAAATTTTTAGTTTCAATTTTTGGTGATATTTTCAATTATTTTGGATTTATTACCTAAAAGTTATGATTTTACCGATTAAATTAGCAAATAACACCAAATCAAACTAATTATTCATCATCAAATTAGTGAGGACTAATATTTGAGGTTAAAAACAGTTTGTACAATTAGTTTGGACTTAAATGAGATTTAAGTGTTAATTATTGATTTTTAACAAGTTAAAACTCGATTAAATCCACAAACCGAGCAAGATACCAACGATTGTTAGATAGGGCAATTTTGGCATCTTTTTACAGCATTTTTAAGCATATTTATTTATGTGAATGAATGAATGTCATTTATTTAAAATATTTATTTTGTTGTACCTAGTATGGCCTGGTTATTTTTAATCGTTATTACCCGAAATGAATGGGAATAGCGATTTGTTTATAATTTCAATACGATCTCGTATCGTCGGTTTGTAATTAATTAATAGTTTTACTTATTTTATTAATCAATGTATAATAGGAATAGCTATGTAATTTAATTGTAATAGTTATTTTAAACGGCGTTTCCAAAAGACGGATTTACATCGAGGCGGAGTCTATTTTGGAAAGGTGTTCCAAATCCCACTAGAAGAAGCCCCGTTGGAAGATGTTCCTATGAAGAGGCAAGGGACCAAGGAGTTGGTTTCCGATTTATAATAGTCTAGTTTTTATTAACTAGGAGGCCATACTAGGATTTTTCATATGCTTGCTTGCTTTTATTTTTCGCACATGCCAAAATCGCCATTCACAGGCATTTTATTTTCGCGGTTGTCAATTCACGTCATTTGCATTCGCTGACTTAGTTCACTTATAGAGAATTTATGACTAAATTGACAAGATCTCTCACATAACTAAAATTGAGATTATCCTTACCAATTAGTAACACCTATGAATCACTTGTTCATTAGAGCCACGCTCGCCTAAGCGGGGTGTTCTCTTTTTACCTCGGGTAAGTAGGGTGATAAAAAGTTATCACGCGCCAAACTTGGTTGGACTCAACGGGATATAAGACGGTATTGTGTTCCGAGGCTAGTAGATGGATTTAAGGAAATTCGTCGACCAAGAGTTCTAGAGGTAGAATAAGTCAAACGTTGACTTACCGAATTTACACGATTATGGGATGTTTCGCCCAAGCGATGCTCATTTTTGTTTAAAAACGGATCTTGGAATCATTTATATAATTTAGTGGGAGATCGTTATATAAATGTTAAAACTTGTTAAACATGTTTCACAAGTAATTTTTAAACAATGAATGTTAATATTGCCTTGTTTGTTGTAGCATTTTAATTCGCAATGGGAACTTCATCAACTCCATCGACTACTCCACTAGGCAAAGATTCATGGCTAAGGTCCGTAATGGACAAATGTACCTTAAAAGATGACGGTAGTAACTTACTTGAATGGGAATCCAACATCAAAAGCGTCGCGTTGTCCGACAACGTACTCCCTTACTTTACCAATGCTCCTCCCATCGAGCCCGATGCAAGGGCTTCATAGGCGGTGCGGACCGCCTATGATGAATACATGAGGATGTCCAATGATATCAAAAATGTGTTGATATGGTCGATGTCCCCAAATCTCAAGCTTTCATGCATTTCTTTGAATGCGTACGAGATATTCACTCCTATGACTACTATATTTTCACAAACACCTAAAGTCCACCAATACGAAGTGGCGGCAAGCTTCTTTGAAGCAAAGCTTGAGAGGGGCCAAAAAGTTGGTCCCCATGTACTAAAAATGGTCGAATATGTTGACATCCTAGAGCGTCTAGGGTGTAAAATTCCTAAAACTCTTGTGGTGGATCGCATCCTCCACTCACTTCCTACAAATTTTGCCCACTTTAGGGTAAACTATAACATGAATGGCATGGATAAGAGTTATCATGAAATTCATGCACTCCTCACCCAAGCGGAGAGGGATATGGAAGCTAGTGGGAGTGAGAAAGGGGATGTTCTAACCATGAAGTTAAAGAACATGTCCCTTGGAGTTAAGAAGGGAAAGGGGAAAGAGAAGTCCTAATTCAAGAAATCGTCAAAGAAAAAAGATAAGGGAAAGGGGAAAGCCGTTGAGAATGGCAAACCCAAGGCAAAGATTGTCAAACTCTCCGAGGCCGAATGTTTCCATTGTAATGGGAAAGGGCAATATAGGAGGATTTGCCCCAAATACTTGGAGGACCTCAAGGAAGGGCGTGTGACACCTATTGGTATGATTTCCTCTCTCTATGTGATAGAAGTTAATTATGCTTGCACTTCCACTTGGGTACTAGATACCTGATATGGCTCTCACCTTTGTAATCATTTGCAGGGTTTAAAGGACGTGCAAGCTCTAGCAAAAGGTGATGTGGATCTCTGCATGGGCAATGGAGCTAGAGTAGCGGCCATTTCCGTGGGGACATATGTGCTCACTTTAGCTAGTGGTTTTGAGTTGTTTTTAAATAAGTGTTATTTTGTACCAATTTTAACCAAAAACATCATCTCCATTTCTCCGTTAGACGCGGAAGGCTTTTGTTTTATGATTAAGAACAATAGTTATACTTTTTCATTGAATGATTTTGTTTATGGCAAGGCCATTTCAATTGGAGGTATTTATGTTTTAAATGATGTTAATGACGTTTATCATGTGGAAGCTAAAAAGCTCAAAACGGGTGATCCAAATGAATCCTACCTTTGGCATTGTCGTTTAGGTCACATAAACGAAAGACGCATTAAGAGACTTGCTTCATCAAAAGTGCTCAAACCATTTGATTTCAAATCTTATGGTATATGCGAGTCTTGCCTTTTAGGCAAGATGACTCGTGCACCTTTTGCGGGAAAAGGGACACGAGCAAGTGAGGTTTTGGCTCTCATACATACGGATGTGTGTGGCCCATTAACCATCACCGTTAGAGGAGGTTTTCACTACTTCATTACTTTTACTGATGACTTGAGTAGATATGGTTATATGTACTTGATGAAGAATAAGAGTGAAGCTTTTGACAAGTTCAAGGAGTTTCAGAATGAAGTAGAGAACCAATTGGATAAAAAGATTAAGACCCTACGATCCGATCGTGGTGGTGAATACCTAAATTCTGAATTTGATTCACACCTAAAAGATTTAGGTATAGTATCACAATGGACTCCTCCTGGCACACCACAATTAAATGGTGTTGCTGAAAGGAGAAACCGAACTTTCTTAGACATGGTTCGGTCTCTGATGAGTCTAACCGAGCTTGCTGATTCGTTTTGGGGTTTTGCCCTCTTGTCTGCAATATTTTCACTCAATCGAAGCCCGACTAAAGCGGCCGATAAGACTCCATATGAGATATGGACAGGGAAAGTCCCTCATTTGTCATTCATGCGAATTTGGGGTTGCGAAGCGTATGTCAAGATCAAGTCTGACAATAAACTTGCACCCAGGTCTGACAAATGTCTTTTTGTAGGTTATCCAAAGGGAACACGTGGCTATTACTTCTACAATAAAAACGAGAACAAAGCGTTTGTGGCTCGTGATGCTGTCTTCCTAGAAAAAGAGTTTATTTCTAGAAGACAGAGTGGGAGAAAATTAGAACTTGACGAAGTTCGAGAGCCACAAACCGAGAATGAGGTAGAGGAGAATGTGGAGAATAATGTTCCCTCTTCCTCTGCAACGGTGATCGTTCTTAGAAAGTCAAGTAGGATTTCTAATCCACCTGACCGCTACCTTGGTAACATTGAAGAGGATGATGTTTTGTTACTTTTGGAAAGTGACGAACCCACTACCTACAAATCGGCCATGTCTAGTCCCGACTCCTCGCTTTGGCTAGAAGCCACGCGGTGCGAAATGGATTCCATGTACGAGGACCAAGTATGGGACTTGGTGGATTTACCTGAGGGAGTGGCAAAAGGTTTCACCCAAGTTCATGGTCTACACTATGACGAAACCTTCGCTCCAGTCGCTATGCTTCGTTCCATTAGGATAATCTTAGCGGTTTCCGCGTTTCATGATTATGAGATTTGGCAAATGGATGTCAAAACCGCCTTCTTGAATGGGATTCTAGAAGAGGAAGTGTACATGACATAACCTGAAGGTTTTGTGGATACATATTACCCTAAAAAGGTGTGTAAGCTCAAGAAGTCCATCTATGGTTTTAAGCAAGCATCTTGAAGTTGGATTCATCGCTTTGATCATGTTAATAAACAATACGGTTTCACTAGAAGTGTTGAAGAACCGTGTTTATACATGAAGTTTAGTGGGAGTAAGGTTGTTTTCCTTGTCCTATATGTAGAGGACATATTGCTCATCGGGAATGACATTCCATCACTCACTTCCGTTAAGGAGTGGCTAGGGAATCACTTCCAGATGAAGGACTTGGGAGAGGCACAACGAATCTTGGGTATCCGGATCTATAGAGATAGGTCCAAGAGGATACTAGCATTGAGTCAAGAAGCTTATATTGACAGAGTTCTTGACCAGCTCAATATGAAAGACTCCAAGAGAGGATTTCTACCTATGGGACAAGGGATTACTTTGAGCAAGTCACAGTCTCCCTCTACCTCTAAGGATATTAAACACATGAAGACCGTCCCTTATGCTTCCGCTGTTGGGTCTATCATGTATGCTATGATTTGCACTCGTCTCGATGTTGCGTATGCCGTGAGCATGACAAGTCGTTATCAAGCCAAGCCTGGTGAGAATCACTGGATAACCGTAAAGAACATCCTTAAGTACTTGAGAAGGACTAAGGATTCATTCTTAATGTTTGGAGGAGAAACTGGGTTGCGTGTAAGAGGTTACACGGACGCAAGTTTCCAAACCGATCGGGATGATATGAAATCCCAATCCGGCTATGTGTTTATGCTAAATGGAGGAGTTGTTTGCTGGAAGAGCTTCAAGCAAAGCGTTGACGCGGATTCTACAACAGAGGCTGAGTACCTAGTAGCGTCTGAGGCTGCAAAGGAAGTTGTTTGGATTCGGCAATTCATGGAGGGACTAGGAGTAGTCCATTCCGCCAAAGATCCAATCACTCTGTATTGTGATAACAGTGGGGCTGTTTTTCAAGCCAAAGAGCCGAAGTCTAGTAATAATCTAGACATATTGAAAGGAAATACCGTGTAATTAGAGATTATGTGGAAAGGAAGGAAATATACATTTGTAGTGTTGGGACAGATGATAACATTGCTGATCCTTTAACCAAGCCTTTATCAAAGGCTAAGCATGATGGTCATGTCGTCGCAATGGGATTGAGACGAGCACCAGAATTTCTTTAGATTATGGATATGTAATAATTGGATATTGTATCACTTTTTATATCTATGATAATCGCATTCATTATTTAAGCATTCTTTTATGAATTCTTTTATTTAGTATGACTAAATTTATAATACCTTGTTTATATGAATAAGTTTTGGAGACAATGTTGAACATTATTCAAGTGAATAATATGACCATTGTATTTTGTCCCTAGTCACTTAATGAGGTGACGTCTCGGAGTGACTAGATTGTAAGTCGATTGATGGTTGTTCAACACCATGAGGTCATACGTGATGACTAGTCGATTACATAGACAGAGTGTGTGACACTTTGCCGGACAGTGACCATTTAGAGAGTCCCTTAGTTCTATTATAGACGCCTGGTCGTGGCAGGCATCTCTAAGATGTTCCTATGAGTTGATTCTTTTGACTGGAGACTATTATCCAAGTCAGTGCAGTTTCCGAGTGACTTTGGTTTTTGTCCTAGGTCGTACCGGTGAAAGGAGGCCAAAGGGCATCTTCTGAGTCATGATGATCTGTATTGACCAAAGATAGATAGGGCATACAGGAATTGTCCACCCATGTTGGGTTACTATATCTCAAGGCCACTCGATGAGTTGTGACTATAAATGCGTGGCCACGCTCAGAAGTAATCTGTGGGAGATTTTTCCGGTCTTGTAGTCACACTCCCGATCGAGAAAACCACTCGCGATATGTTAATGTGCAAGTGCGACCTGAAAGACACCTTGAATTGAGTGGGAGATTAAAACGGACAAGAGAATTTATAGCGCACACCTTGTGTCGGACAAGTGGGAGATTGTTGGAGTTAGTGTCCTCCACAATAGCGAGTTTACATCATAAATCTCATTAAAAGAATATCATAAGGATATTTATTTTATGATCCTCATCAGTTGATTAACGTAAATCGATAACGGTTGGCTGACTAGAGTTTGGCGTTATTGTCGTCAGACGGCGGTGATCAACTGACGCCTTTCGGTCACACCTAAAGGAACAAATCCCAATTGATAACTAATTAATTGTATAAGATACAATTTATTTAGTCCCTTGATTTCTTGACTAAAAGGTTAGTCGATCTTTTTAGAGAGATTTCGAGTTACAAACTCGAGACGCGACAGTAATTATTTAATTATGCGATAATTGAATAATAAATTTTATGAGACGGGTTTTAGTTAATTAATTGTTAATTCACTAAAATTGTACTAATTGATTAATGTGATTAATATTAGTACGTAAATAATATGTGTAGCGGTACACGTATATTTACGGAGTGTTTTGAACAAATTAATCGGGAAGCATTTAAACATAAAACGATGTTTAAAGTAAAATTACACGTATTTGTGCGACAAATATTAGAACCAAAATGGACCCGGAAATGGGACATTGGACCGTGTAAATAGAGTGTAAGTGGATGATTATAAACATAATCATTTCACTTTTGCTTTATGCTCTTCCCTAAAATTACTGTTGTTCTACTCTATGTGATATTATATTGGACCAAAAAAAAGAGCCAAAACACTCCACTCCCTCTCACCTAAACCGTCCACCCCCTCCTATACACTCTATTATTTTGTTCATTTTTACACACTTGAACATTTTGCATGTGATAGAAAGTGTAAAAAAATTTTGTCTCTCTAAAAATAATAAAATCATTTTTACTAAGATTGTTAGTAACAAAAGATTAAAAATACTAAGTGTATTAGTATTATTTACATATTATCAAGGGTTAAATTTAACAAGTATCTAGTTAATATTTGTTAGATTATTGGGTATTTTGTTCTTGGGTGCTTCTTGAAGGAGATTTCCTTATTTGGAGATTTGGTAAAGGAGGATCTTCCATCTTTTCATTAGCACAAGAACAATCTAGGTAGGTGATCTAGATTGTGCCCATATTCACCATCAAATCAATGTAAGGAAATTGTATTTTCTTAATCTTTTATTAATATGCTTTTATATTTGCATGCATGTTACATAGATCACCAAAACATAAAATTTTAAGATAATTTATTTTTAATTAGAGAGTCTAATTAGGATCTATGATCTTTCACCACCCACAGGTATTAATGTATGAAAGTGGGAACAGAACCAGGTGGAGATGACCACGCAGAACAAATCAGCAAAAGACAATACAGTTACCTTGAAGGTATACAACCACCTAGACAGGCATACAACCCCCTTGAAGGTGTACAACCACCTAAACAGGCTTACAATCCCCTTGAAGGTGTACGAAGTCTTGTATTCAAAAACCCACAAAAACATAAAAACAAAGACTGATTTACATCGAGGCGTAGTCTATTTTGGAAAGGTGTTCTAAATCCCACTAGAAGAAGCCCCTTTGGAAGATGTTCCTATGAAGAGGCAAGGGACCAAGGAGTTGGTTTCCGATTTATAATAGTCTAGTTTTTATTAACTAGGAGGCCATACTAGGATTTTTCATATGCTTGCTTGCTTTTATTTTTCGCGCATGCCAAAATCGCCATTCACATGCATTTTATTTTCGCGGTTGTCAATTCACGTCATTTGCATTCGCTGACTTAGTTCACTTATAGGGAATTTATGACTAAATTGATAAGATCTCTAACATAACTAAAATTGAGATTATCCTTTCCAATTAGTAACACCTATGAATCCCTTGTTCATTAGAGCCACGCTCGCCTAAGCGGGGTGTTCTCTTTTTACCTCGGGTAAGTAGGGTGATAAAAAGTTATCACGCGCCAAACTTGGTTGGACTCAACGGGATATAAGACGGTATTGTGTTCCGGGGCTAGTAGATGGATTTAAGGAAATTCGTCGACCAAGAGTTCTAGAGGTAGAATTAGTCAAATGTTGACTTACCGAATTTACACGATTATGGGATGTTTCGCCCAAGCGATGCTCATTTTTGTTTAAAAACGGATCTTGGAATCTTTTATATAATTTAGTGGGAGATCGTTATATAAATGTTAAAACTTGTTAAACATGTTTCACAAGTAATTTTTAAACAATGAATGTTAATATTTCCTTGTTTGTTGTAGCATTTTAATTCGCAATGGCAACTTCATCAACTCCATCGACTACTCCACTAGGCAAAGATTCATGGCTAAGGTCCGTAATTGACAAATGTACCTTAAAAGATGACGGTAGTAACTTACTTGAATGGGAATCCAACATCAAAAGCGCCGCGTTGTCCGACAACGTACTCCCTTACTTGACCAATGCTCCTCCCATCGAGCCCGATGCAAGGGCTTCATCGGCGGTGCGGACTGCCTATGATGAATACATGAGGATGTCCAATGATATCAAAAATGTGTTGATATGGTCGATGTCCCCAAATCTCAAGCTTTCATGCATTTCTTTGAATGCGTACGAGATATTAACTCCTATGACTACTATGTTTTCACAAACACCTAAAGTCCGCCAATACGAAGTGGCGGCAAGCTTCTTTGAAGCAAAGCTTGAGAGGGGCCAAAAGGTCGGTCCCCATGTACTAAAAATGGTCGAATATGTTGACATCCTAGAGCGTCTAGGGTGTAAAATTCCTAAAACTCTTGTGGTGGATCGCATCCTCCACTCACTTCCTACAAAGTTTGCCCACTTTAGGGTAAACTATAACATGAATGGCATGGATAAGAGTTATCATGAAATTCATGCACTCCTCACCCAAGCGGAGAGGGATATGGAAGCTAGTGGGAGTGAGAAAGGGGATGTTCTAACCATGAAGTTAAAGAACATGTCCCTTGGAGTTAAGAAGGGAAAGGGGAAAGAGAAGTCCCAATTCAAGAAATCGTCAAAGAAAAAAGATAAGGGAAAGGGGAAAGCCGTTGAGAATGGCAAACCCAAGGCAAAGAATGTCAAACTCTCCGAGGCCGAATGTTTCCATTGTATTGGGAAAGGGCAATATAGGAGGATTTGCCCCAAATACTTGGAGGACCTCAAGGAAGGGCGTGTGACGCCTATTGGTATGATTTCCTCTCTCTATGTGATAGAAGTTAATTATACTTGCACTTCCACTTGGGTACTAGATACCGGATATGGCTCTCACCTTTGTAATCATTTGCAGGGTTTAAAGGACGTGCAAGCTCTAGCAAAAGGTGATGTGGATCTCCGCATGGGCAATGGAGCTAGAGTAGCGGCCATTTCCGTGGGGACATATGTGCTCACTTTAGCTAGTGGTTTTGAGTTGTTTTTAAATAAGTGTTATTTTGTACCAATTTTAACCAAAAACATCATCTCCATTTCTCTGTTAGACGCGGAAGGCTTTTGTTTTATGATTAAGAACAATAGTTGTACTTTTTTATTGAATGATTTAGTTTATGGCAAGGCCATTTTAATTGGAGGTATTTATGTTTTAAATGATGTTAATGACGTTTATCATGTGGAAGCTAAAAAGCTCAAAACGGGTGATCCAAATGAATCCTACCTTTGGCATTGTCGTTTAGGTCACATAAACGAAAGACGCATTAAGAGACTTGCTTCATCAAAAGTGCTCAAACCATTTGATTTCAAATCTTATGGTATATGTGAGTCTTGCCTTTTAGGCAAGATGACTCGTGCACCTTTTGCGGGAAAAGGGACAAAAGCAAGTGAGGTTTTGGCTCTCATACATACGGATGTGTGTGGCCCATTAACCATCACCGCTAGAGGGGGTTTTCACTACTTCATTAATTTTACTGATGACTTGAGTAGATATGGTTATATGTACTTGATGAAGAATAAGAGTGAAGCTTTTGACAAGTTCAAGGAGTTTCATAATGAAGTAGAGAACCAATTGGATAAAAAGATTAAGACCCTACGATCCGATCGTGGTGGTGAATACCTAAATTCTGAATTTGATTCACACCTAAAAGATTGAGGTATAGTATCACAATGGACTCCTCCTGGCACACCACAATTAAATAGTGTAGCTGAAAGGAGAAACCGAACTTTCTTAGACATGGTTCGGTCTATGATGAGTCTAACCGAGCTTGCTGATTCGTTTTGAGGTTTTGCCCTCTTGTCTGCAATATTTTCACTCAATCGAAGCCCGACTAAAGCGGCCGATAAGACTCCATATGAGATATGGACAGGGAAAGTCCCTCATTTGTCATTCATGCGAATTTGGGGTTGCGAAGCGTATGTCAAGATCAAGTCTGACAATAAACTTGAACCCAGGTCTGACAAATGTCTTTTTGTAGGTTATCCAAAGGAAACACGTGGCTATTATTTCTACAATAAAAACGAGAACAAAGTGTTTGTGGCTCGTGATGTTGTCTTCCTAGAAAAAGAGTTTATTTCTAGAAGACAGAGTGGGAGAAAATTTGAACTTGACGAAGTTCGAGAGCCACAAACCGAGAATGAGGTAGAGGAGAACGTGGAGAATAACGTTCCCTCCTCCTCTACAACGGTGATCGTTCTTAGAAAGTCAAGTAGGATTTCTAATCCACCTGACCGCTACCTTGGTAACATTGAAGAGGATGGTGTTTTGTTACTTTTGGAAAGTGACGAACCCACTACCTACAAATCGGCCATGTCTAGTCCCGACTCCTCGCTTTGGCTAGAAGCCATGCGGTCCGAAATGGATTCCATGTATGAGGACCAAGTATGGGACTTGGTGGATTTACCTGAGGGAGTGCGACCCCTTCAGTGTAAATGGATATATAAAATTAAGCTCGGCGTGGATAAACATATAGATGTTTACAAAGCTAGATTGGTGGCAAAAGGTTTCACCCAAGTTCATGGTCTACACTATGACGAAACCTTCGCTCCAGTCGCTATGCTTCGGTCCATTAGGATAATCTTAGCGGTTGCCGCGTTTCATGATTATGAGATTTGGCAAATGGATGTCAAAACCGCCTTCTTGAATGGGATTCTAGAAGAGGAAGTGTACATGACACAACCTGAAGGTTTTGTTGATATATTTTACCCTAAAAAGGTGTGTAAGCTCAAGAAGTCCATCTATGGTTTTAAGCAAGCATCTCGAAGTTGGAATCATCGCTTTAATCATGTTATTAAACAATACGGCTTCACTAGAAGTGTTGAAGAACCGTGTTTATACATGAAGTTTAGTGGGAGTAAGGTTGTTTTCCTTGTCCTATATGTGGAGGACATATTGCTCATCGGGAATGACATTCCATCACTCACTTCCGTTAAGGAGTGGCTAGGGACTCACTTCTAGATGAAGGACTTGGGAGAGGCACAACGAATCTTGGGTATCCGGATCTATAGAGATAGGTCCAAGAGGATACTAGCATTGAGTCAAGAAGCTTATATTGACAGAGTTCTTGACCAGTTCAATATGAAAGACTCCAAGAGAGGATTTCTACCTATGGGCCAAGGGATTACTTTGAGCAAGTCACAGTCTCCCTCTACCCCTAAGGATATTGAACACATGAAGACCGTCTCTTATGCTTCCGCTGTTGGGTCTATCATGTATGGTATGATTTGCACTCGTCTCGATGTTGTGTATTCCTTGAGCATGACAAGTCGTTATCAAGCCAAGCCTGGTGAGAATCACTGGATAGTCGTAAAGAACATCCTTAAGTACTTGAGAAGGACTAAGGATTCATTCTTAATGTTTGGAGGAGAAACTGAGTTGCGTGTAAGAGGTTACACGGACGCAAGTTTCCAAACCGATCGGGATGATATGAAATCCCAATCCGGCTATGTATTTATGCTAAATGGAGGAGTTGTTTGCTGAAAGAGCTTCAAGCAAAGCGTTGCCGCGGATTCTACAACAGAGGCTGAGTACCTAGTAGCGTCCGAGGCTGCAAAGGAAGTTGTTTGGATTCGGCAATTCATGGAGGGACTAAGAGTAGTCCATTCCACCAAAGATCCGATCACTCTGTATTGTGATAACAGTGGGGCTGTTTTTCTAGCCAAAGAGCCGAAGCCTAGTAATAATCTAGACATATTGAAAGGGAATACCGCGTAATTAGAGATTATGTGGAAAGGAAGGAAATAGACATTTGTAAGGTTGGGACAGATGACAATATTGCTGATCCTTTAACCAAGCCTTTATCAAAGGCTAAGCATGATGGTCATGTCGTCGCAATGGGATTGAGACGAGCACCAGAATTTCTTTAGATTATGGATATGTAATAATTGGATATTGCATCACTTTTTATATCTATGATAATCGCATTCATTATTTAAGCATTCTTTTATGAATTCTCTTATTTAGTATGACTAAATTTATAATACCTTATTTATCTGAATAAGTTTTGGAGACAATGTTGAACACTATTCAAGTGAATAAGATGACCATTATATTTTGTCCCTAGTCACTTAATGAGGTGACGTCTCGGAGTGACTAGATTGTAAGTCGATTGATGGTTGTTCAACACCATGAGGTCATACGTGATGACTAGTCGATTACATAGACAGAGTGTGTGACACTTTACCGGACAGTGACCATTTAGAGAGTCCCTTAGTTCTATTATAGACGCCTGGTCGTGGCAGGCATCTCTAAGATGTTCCTATGAGTCGATTCTTTTGACTGGAGACTATTATCCAAGTCAGTGCAGTTTCCGAGTGACTTTGGTTTTTGTCCTAGGTCGTACCGGTGAAAGGAGGCCAAAGGGCATCTTCTGAGTCATGATGATCTGTATTGACCAAAGATAGATAGGGCATACAGGAATTGTGCACCCATATTGGGTTACTATATCTCAAGGCCACTCGATGAGTTGTGACTATAAATGCGTGGCCACGCTCGGAAGTAATCTGTGGGAGATTTTTCCGGTCTTGTAGTCACACTCCCGATCGAGAAAACCACTCGCGATATGTTAATGTGCAAGTGCGACCTGAAAGACACCTTGAATTGAGTGGGAGATTAAAACGGACAAGAGAATTTGTAGCGCACACCTTGTGTCGGACAAGTGGGAGATTGTTGGAGTTAGTGTCCTCCACAATAGCGAGTTTACATCATAAATCTCATTAAAGGAATATCATAAGGATATTTATTTTATGATCCTCGTCAGTTGATTAACGTAAATCGATAACGGTTGGCTGACTAGAGTTTGGCGTTATTGTCGTCAGACGGCGGTGATCAACTGACCCCTTTCGGTCACACCTAAAGGAACAAATCCCAATTGATAACTAATTAATTGTATAAGATACAATTTATTTAGTCCCTTGATTTCTTGACTAAAAGGATAGTCGATCTTTTTAGAGAGAGTTCGAGTTACGAACTCGAGACGCGACAGTTATTATTTAATTATGCGATAATTGAATAATAAATTTTATGAGACGGGTTTTAGTTAATTAATTGTTAATTCACTAAAATTGTACTAATTGATTAATGTGATTAATATTAGTACGTAAATAATATGTGTAGCGGTACACGTATATTTACGGAGTGTTTTGAACAAATTAATCGGGAAGCATTTAAACATAAAACGATGTTTAAAGTAAAATTACACGTATTTGTGCGACAAATATTAGAACCAAAATGGACCCGGAAATGGGACATTGGACCGTGTAAATAGAGTGTAAGTGGATGATTATAAACATAATCATTTCACTTTTGCTTTATGCTCTTCCCTAAAATTACCGTTGTTCTATTCTATGTGATATTATATTGGACCAAAAAAAAGAGCCAAAACACTCCACTCCCTCTCACCTCAACCGTCCACCCCCTCCTATACACTCTATTATTTTGTTCATTTTTACACACTTGAACATTTTGCATGTGATAGAAAGTGTAAGAAAATTTCATCTCTCTAAAAATAATAAAATCATTTTTACTAAGATTGTTAGTAACAAAAGATTAAAAATATTAAGTGTATTAGTATTATTTACATATTATCAAGGGTTAAATTTAATAAGTATCTAGTTAATATTTGTTAGATTATTGGGTATTTTGTTCTTGGGTGCTTCTTGAAGGAGATTTCCTTATTTGGAGATTTGGTAAAGGAGGATCTTCCATCTTTTCATTAGCACAAGAACAATCTAGGTAGGTGATCTAGATTGTGCCCATATTCACCATCAAATCAATGTAAGGAAATTGTATTTCCTTAATCTTTTATTAATATGCTTTTATATTTGCATGCATGTTACATAGATCACCAAAACATAAAATTATGAGATAATTTATTTTTAATTAGAGAGTCTAATTAGGATCTATGATCTTTCACCACCCACAGGTATTAATGTATGAAAGGGGGAACAGCACCAGGTGGAGATGACCACGCAGAACAAATCAGCAAAAGACAATACAGTTACCTTGAAGGTATACAACCACCTAGACAGGCATACAACCCCCTTGAAGGTGTACAACCACCTAAACAGGCGTACAATCCCCTTGAAGGTGTACAAAGTCTTGTATTCAAAAACCCACAAAAACATAAAAACAAAGACTGATAAAAAAAAGATAGTAGGCATACTATCAGTTTTCTACTTTACTTGTTTTTTATTCACATTTCTTTAAAATATGAAACTGCTATTGGAGCTATGTGGTCTGTAGCTTTCTGGGTCTATGGTTGCTATGGAACCCCATGAGATAGCGCCAGGTACTTCACATTGCTTTTATAGGATTTTGATTTTTCTATTTTGGGTTCTTTGAAATACCACTTTGTACTCTAACTTTTATGGTACGTTAAGAGTGTTGTCAGCAGGACTTTCAACTGTGAACGCGGGGTGACAAGGCACTTGGCACTCCAACATGCCTTGTCACACCCCACAATAAAGCGGAAAATTAAACTAATAAATTAAAGCAGAATTTGGGAAAATTTAAAAACTTTTATTACTAGTTAAATATTAAAATGCGGGAGCCACTAATGAAATGAAATAAATACAACAATTGGCAAACTTAGGTTATTACAACCCGAGTCTAGAAAGCGGGGAAACGATATCCCATGAATAAACATATAAGTGGTTTCTAAACTAGCAAACTAAGGTCCAAGGGTTTAGTTCTCGCTAGCCCACACGTCTTCCCCACGTAAGCATCTTCACCACCTGTCATTCATGTAAACATGAACGCCACAGTCAGTGGAGAGTAACTCAAGGTTCTCCCAGCCACAATATGTCGAAATGCAAGTAAACAAGCACTTAATTAAACACATTGATCATACAACATATCTGAACAATAAAGAACAAGGGGATATAATTGATAATCATGATGAGATAGGCATAATACTTTCTTAATGGAATAGGCATGATACATTAGAATAAATATGCATTCAAGGAAATAGAATAATCAAGTCAACCAACTCATATTGACACGACTCAACAAGTGTAAGACCGACACAAAGTGTAGACGGAGTATCCGACTCAGAGGCTACCTTTAAAGCATGTCCGAGATACCACACACAAGACTATGTCCTAGACTCCAATCTTGCTGGTAGGACGACGATAATAATACGGTCCTAGTCTAAACCTGGATCCAGACTCTCGGGATGGACGTCACCCGATTCGACATGCGGTGACCTATCCAAATCCAAGACTCGAAACATGGCACACAGACCGTAACCAAAGGTCGAATAACCCCAAATCAAAAACATGGCACACAGTCCGTAACCAAAGGTCCGAAGAGGCGAAAGGATAACTCAATCCGGAAACATGGCACACATATCCGTAACCAAAGGTCCGAAAGGGTAAATAAGGAATGTCAAGTCGTCAGACAATGTAAAACGTCACACTTGAGTCACAATAAGAGGAAGACTGATAACACAAATATAAACACGATAGAATGTCACATTTCACGGATAAACAAGATTACATCACAGAATTACTAATGTCACATTCATACTTATGGCTTGCATCTCACAATAAGTACAGATGGAAACATCAATTCTGACGATCATATCGCAACTAGAGGGCTTATTGCTCACCTCTGGTGTCCGATAGGACCAAGACTCTCACAACTTAGCAATACAAGATATTATCAAGAATATGACTCTTACAAGTACTTATTTATAGTGAATATCTCATACTTGTATTATATTGCTAAATATTCCACTTTACAATTTAACATGCCGGTTAAATAAAATATAATAAGCGATGATAAATAATTTATGTTATCTAAAACACGAACTAAAATATAAGTAAACGCAAACGGGTCATTCATGAGGCCACACTATCCTATAAATCCGGCCCAATAACCTAAAGTGTAAACCAGTCCAAAACACCACACCACAAAATACAACTTAATGTAGCCCAATCTAAAATAATGCAACATAACAAATTACAACAAAGAGTGGTTCAAGAGTATAAAATAAAAACAAGCCCAATTACCAAAACCAAATAAATCACTAAGTAATGAAAGGGGAAATAAGGTGGTTACCCACTACTCAACCTGTGCACACCCTAGCTGCGGCCAGGCCGTGGCCACGCTGCCAACCCACAGCCGACCACCACTACCACTCAGTCAGGTCCCCTGTCAGCCCCACCGTGGTCCATGAACTACAAAGTCGGTCCAACAAACCACTACGAGTGAACCATGAGACGGAAATATGAGCATGTTAAGACGGATACAAATATGTTTACGCTTACTTTACCATACACACCAACTCAGCCGCCCAAAAGCCACCAAAAGCAGGCCAAAACAGACCAAAATGCAGGCCATGACCGGTTACCCAACAAACACCATTTCGACAACTCCAAAACAGAGCCCAACCAGTCCCTTTCACGGTTCCAAACAGAGTCCCACAACCATCTATTCGGCTTAAAATTACGACGGAAATGAAAGCAAGGTTGAGATGGAAATAAACACGACTAAAAACGTGAATGACCACCGAAATTTATCACAACCATGCTCGACCAAGACCAGAAAAGCAGTCATAAACACCCGTCCTTTTGAGACGGAAACTGCACTCAGAATAACAACCCCAAACCCGTCTGTCACGATTCAAACACAACACCCAAACATTCCATTTCCGACACTAATATAAGACGAAAGTTTACCGTACACATGAGACAAGTAAAGAACCAATCTTTATCAGAAAAGAACGTACAAAACAACCCATAAGACGAAAATTTCGACATTTGTCGAGTAACCTATCATCGTTACCTTAACTCCTCGAATTTCAGAGCGAAAACGTCCATAAGTACGAGTTGCTCTCGGGTCTTCGACTAAAAAGAGGAAAAGCGAGTTATATGAGTCACAAAACCGAGTTGTCTTAAGACAGCATTTTTAAAACTTAACCAAAACCGAAACTTTCTTACCTTAAAAAAATGAGGAAGGAAAGAGGAAGAGAAGGGTGTAAAAATTAGAGGGAAAGGTGGAGAAATGAGGGAGAAAATGGAGGTTGAGGATGGCGGAAATGGTGTTGGACGGCTTTGTTGCTTTGTTGCTGCGGCTGCTGCTCTTTCAAAAATGAAGAAGGAGAAGTGAGGGGGAAAAAGGGGACGCGTCATCAAACAACAACAATAACATTATGTAATAATAATATATAATAATAATAATAATAATAATAATAATAATAATAATAATAATAATAATAATAATAATAATAATAATAATAATAATAATAATAATAATAATAATAATAATAATAATAATAATAATAATAATAATAATAATAATAATAATAATAATAATAATAATAATAATAATAATAATAATAATAATAATAATAATAATAATAATAATAATAATAATAATAATAATAATAATAATAATAATAATAATATATAAATGTAATGTGTAGGGGGGAGTGTAGGAGTGGACAATTATTAGACTAGTTAGGTGAAAAAGGTAAGTGGTGTGTTGTCGGTATGGGATAGGTCGAGAAAAGATTAGTCTCACATGTTAGGATTCACTAATTCTATTACTTAACATATTCATATATGTTCAAATTTATTTAGTCATAAAATAAATGCTAGATCTTATGCATGCAAACTAAAACAAGATAAGAGAAGAAATCGTCTTTCTTACTTTGGGATTTCGGATTAAAGGGCACCAACAAATTCACCTATTTGTTAGTTCTTGAGCTTTCCTTAAAATGGATAGACAAGGTTCAAATTAGAATCTCTTCCAAAAGCATATACCCAAAGAAACCTCTTAATAACTTATATATTTATGAACTAGTAAAAATATAAGTTTTACTTAAAATATGACACAAAATATTAATTTTGTTCTCTTGTAATTTTCGGCCAAGAGAGGAATGATTTGGGAGATTTTTATTTCTCTAAGATTTCACAAGGTTAGAGAGAATTTTTATATTTCTTACACTAGAAATTATATTGTGAAGTAGTAAATGATTAAGGGAAAAACCATTGGCATTTTCACCTTTAAAAACCGGTGGGAGGGGTGGTAGGGGAGCCAATGCATGGTGCTCATTTTCTTCCCAAGAAAATAGACTTGCATGGCTAAACAATAGGTGTGTAATCATTTTGTTTTCCACTTAAATAATTAACACAATTTAAACATTATACTCCCTTCTCTATTTCGGCACTTTTAACATAAAATGGATGGTCCATTTTATTTTGTCATTTGTCAATTGTGACATATGTGACATGTTACTTGACTTATGAAATTGTAATGTATTTTTAACATATTAAAAATCAACATACTCATAAAATATGTCATTTACAAAATCGACTAGTAATTCGTAATTACTTGTACCAAAACGGTTTATCAAATTATAAATTACAACGTCTTGTATTTATAATAAATTATTCATTCAATTTCAAATTCAAATTGTTTCGTAAATAATAATTTTATCTAAGTAATAAAACAATTCAATTACTTAGACCGTATCTAATTTAATCGAATTATAATAAGACACGCTAATCTCACTCACAAATCATCCGTCAATTTTAAGCAATTTAATTAACTCGTATCGGCATACGATTAATTAAATAATCAATTAAGAGTTTTTCCCTATAGGTATGACCTAAGGGGATCAACTGATCACCACCGTCGCACGACAGTAATGTCAAACTCTAGACAGCCAATCATTACCGATATATGTGGATCAGTTGACTGTAAAATATTACATCCCACATGTATTCTTAAAATGAGATTTAAACATGTGATCATCATGATCAACAGTTGTGATCGCATTATTGTCGGAGGACACATATTTCAAGAAGCTCCCACTTGTCCTCGACAAGTGTGCGTCACCAATTCTCTTGTCCTATTATTATCTCCCACTCAATGCAAGGTGTCTTTCAGGTCGTACTTGCAAGTGATCATATCGAGAGTGGTTTCCTCGATCTGGAGAATAACTGATTGACCGGAATTATCTACCATAGATACCTTCCGAGCGTGGCCACGCATTTCCAGTTCATTACTCCTCGAGTGGCCCTAAGATATTGTTATAACCCTGACAAGGGGTGGACAATTCCTATCGCACTTATTCCCTTCGACTAGCCACAGCCATCATAACCCAAAATATGCCCATTTGACCCCATTTACGAAGGTCGTAGTAACATAAATCAAAGTTAATCTGAAACTGCGCCACTTCAGGCGAACAGTCTTTAGTCAGAAGAATCGACTCATTAGAATACTATAGTAGCTCTCGCCACGACCAGGCTATATAAATTTGCCAGAACTCTATAAGTGGTTATTAGCCCGACAAAGTGTTCCTAACAGTCTGCCTATGTGATCGACTAGTCATCTCACATGACTCCATGGCACTTGAACTTCCCATCAATCGCATCACACTCTAGTCACTTCGAGACGTCACCTCATACAAGTGACTATGGGCAAATACTATGTTAATCCAGTTCACTTTAATGGGGTTCATGATTGTCTCCACAACCCATCGGATATAACAAGGTACAAAAGGAGTTTTTAGATTTAAAAACTCGAACGACAAATGTGATTATCATATGAGTAGTCAATACTTGATTACTACTTCATATTCTATAATCCAATTTAGATCTTGTATGTTGTTGTTCATCTCAATGCAATTGAAATGACATATGACATGACTCATCATGTTAAGCCTATGAGAAGGCTTTGGTTAGTAGGTTTTATCAACTTCTTGTACCTTACTCAACCTTAGTACATACTCGTTTTCCTTTGTAATGTATACATTTGCATTACAAAACTTTCTGAGTACGTGTCTAGATCCAATCTAGACATAGGCCCTCTAGCCTTAGAATAGCTCCCACTATTTTCACAGTGTGCGGGACCCATCCCTCTCGCACATCTCATGATTGCAAGTGTACTCA
This sequence comes from Silene latifolia, assembly GCF_048544455.1. Lineage (NCBI taxonomy): Eukaryota > Viridiplantae > Streptophyta > Magnoliopsida > Caryophyllales > Caryophyllaceae > Silene > Silene latifolia. Next base: position 90,674,096 of record NC_133528.1, read on the forward strand.
ATTTCCGTTGTAAGCATCTCTCATTGTTCTTTATTGCCTAGAACGATTCTAGCAAATCCATTTCATAAATAACATAGACACAATGGTTCCTTAACCATCTTTACGTGTTTTGAATATGGTTTTGTCGGAAACCATGCGCAATCTCAATTGTCAATTGTCATTTGTGTAACACCCTTACACAAATTAGTGAATTGCATCAAAAACACTTTACTTTACATCCTTATTGCTTCCTCAAGCACATAAGGATAATCTATATGGCTACTAGGTAACTATTACTTAAATTCGATTTGAACAATTCCAATTCATCATACTCAAAATATATGAAGTGTTATACATCATTACTCGTTTAATTGATCCGGCAGCAGAAGCAAATGGAATCAATCAAATATGTTCAACTCGATTGAACTAATCATGAATCTTATCAACATAAGACTTCTTATTTGACGCTAATATCATGTATATTTATCTCCATAAATCCGGATATTAAAGATGTATTATAATACTCCATAAGTGTCAAATCATTCCCAATGATCAATATGTCATCCACATATAAGACTAATTAAAATTTCCGTAACTCCCACTAAACTTCATGTATAACTTCTCAACCTATTGAGAAACGTTTTATCACATAATCAAAATGTTGATTCCAACTCATTGATGTCCTACTTAAGACCCTCTCTTAAGTTTCACATTATCTTAGGATGGCAAGAATCTACAAAACTCAAGACATGTATTGAATACATTTCTTCTAATTGAAGAAGTGGGTTTTAGATTCACTCGCTATATATATCTCATGATGAAACACAATCCCTAAGAAGATCCAAATAGACTTAAGCATTTCAACTAGTGCAAAACCCTTTGCTACCAATCAAGCTTTGATATCTAACAATTCACTTGGAATTTATTTCGGATTTTCATGGCTCTAAGCCTTGTATTGAGTTGTGACTTAAACACTCTCATGTAAGTCATATGTTCATTACTTTCCAGAAGTAATCAACTTGAATCAAACAATTTCTTTGTAAGTTGCAAGCTCTTTACTTACTAAAAGTAACACTAATTCATCATCTTCAACAAGTGATGACTTTAACCTCCTAGGTTTTGAAGAAATAACGTCTTACATAAAACGTCTCATGTAGCCAAGAAAGACCAGTTTCTTGCGACATAACATTCTTTGTGGCTCTAACATTCTTTGTGGCTCTTGAATAATTTCTACCACTCTGTCTTCTAGAAATAAACTTGTATTCTAGAAAGACAGCTTCACGAGCCACAAACCCGTTGTACTCGTGATTATAGTAAGGGAAAATAAACATTTGTTTCTTGTGTAAACTTACAACCATGGTACCTTACCATTTCATATCTCATATGATTCGTTTTAGATTTAGTGGAAAAATAATTTAGACAAAATGATAAAATCCTCAAAAGGATCAAGTAACTCAAAGTAACTTGATTGAAGTCCAAACCATATCGAATAGCGTTTGATTTCTTTATCCAACCACACATTATCCCATAATGCGTGCTAAGAGAGATTAACTTGTGATACTATATCACATTTCCTTTGGCTTATATCAAAGTCTTCACTTAGATAATCCCATCACGACTAAATCGTGATTCCTGGAATTCTTTGAACTCCTTCAAAGATTTCTCCATTTACCTTATTAAGTGAACACATTAGCGTCAACTTAAATCGTTGTGAAAGAAAATGATCAACCTATTCTGGATCAATGATTTACAACCTCGATCTCCTTTTCAACCAAAAGGCACGAGACATCTTGCTTTGAATACAAGATACGCATATACCATAAGATCTAATGGTTTCAAGAGTACTCGATAACTCTTTGCGTTCATCATTCCAGAATCTAAGGTTTAATCTTGGGTTACCAATTTGAGTCTTGCATCATCTTCATGATATATCATTCTAGTTTGGTTTAGAATATAATCACCTTGATAATGGGCTAGCCATACATCAAATCATGGTGTATAGGGTCACAAAAGTGAAACCTCTTTTGTATCTTAACAACACTACAAGAAAACACGACAAAGGCGACAGACATACTACAGTCGCCAAATTGGCGACAGAAAAAAAGACACGGGCGACCACTATCCGTCGCCAATTTGGCGACTATACCTTTTTATCCAAAAATCCGTATGAAATCCACGGGCGACGCAATATTATCAATTTGGCGATCGAAATCGATCGCCAAATTTGGCGACCATTACCGTCGCCAATTTGGCGACCAAAAAGCAATCGCCAATCGTCGTATATTTTTTTTTCGCGATTCTTCACCCCGTCCCCTTCATTCACTCTAACATCAACTTAAAAAAAAAAAAAAACGCCCGAGTAAATCCGACGACCGACGCCACCACCAACTACAACGACCACCGGACGCCACCACTCGCCGCCGCCATCCGCACACTACATCCCTACCGACCCTTTGTTTATAATAAAGGTTTGGGTTTTCGACTCAAATCGATTTAATTACTTCAATCCTTCATATTTTGTTTAAGTTGTGATGCTTATTTAGTATCTAGTTGTAATTTATACATTAGTGATGCTTATTATTGTATGTAGTTGTAATTTAATTAGCATTTTTGTTAATTAATTTGAGTTAGGGTTAGAAATTGGGGTTTTTGTTAAATTAGTAATGTGATTTGATTAGGGGATTGTATAAGGTAGTATAGTTTTATGAAGGTAGAAATTGGGGTTTTTGTTAAATTAGTAATGTGATTTGATTAGTGATGCTTAGTTTTAGTAATATTGAAGTAGTATTGTTGAAGGTAGTATAGTTTTATGAAGGTAGTATAATGTTAGGATTGTATAAATTTGCCTTATAATTAACCAAATTAAGTTAGAATGATTTAATTAGCATTTTTGTTAATTAATTTGAGTTAGGGTTAGAAATTAGCATTTTTGACAACTTGTATAATTAACCAAATTAATTAAGTTAGAATGATTTAATTAGCATTTTTGTTAATTAATTAGCATTTTTCTTGAATAGAATGAGCATGATGTATAAATTTGTTAAATTAGTAATGTCATTTGATTAGGGGATTGTATAAATTTGCCTTATAATTTTGACAACTTGTTTAATATATAATGACCTAGTACCCGTTCAAGAATTACTCATTAGGAGCAATTCTTGAATAGTCCCCATTTTGGGATTGTCTTGTAATGCGTTCAAGTCACTTAGGTAGTAAACACATAGTTGTGATTTTATTAATGAGAAAAGAATTTGGTTGCAAATTTCTCCAATGTTCTCTGAATACATATGTGGAATATGTATCTTTTCCACATTGTGTATTTGGAGAACTAAGGGGAATTGCCGAATTTTTTTCTCATTAATAATTCACAAATGTGTGTTTGCTAGTGACTTGAAACGTACATTGATGGGTTTAGGTTGGAGTGATAAGGACCCAATTGAAATCTTGAAATTAGCATAAAATGGAGGATGAGATAACCATTGCTTTTTTTGTTGAAATTAAATATTATTATTTAAAATGGTTAGTTTGCTATATATTGCTTATAGATTAAATGAAGAGAGATCGAACGTGAATTTGGATGTACGAAGAAAGAGTAGATAAGAAGAAACGTCCTATCGCTAGATTTGTAAAGGGAGTTCGTGGATTTATTGAATTTGCTAGATGTCAAGATTCATATGATTTGGAACAACATAAACTTAGGTGTCCTTGTACTAAATGTAAAAACTTAAAATATTTATTTGACATTGAAGTAGAAGAGCATCTTGTTACAAATGGTTTTTTTCCAAACTACTACAATTGGATCTCCCATGGAGAAAAATATTATCCCGAAGAGCCTCAAATCCAACAAAATGAGAACCCATATAGAGAAATGGTACTTGATGCCTTTCAGTCTAATGATTTCATTAATGACGACCGTGTACCAATGATTGATGAAGAACAACCAAACCCAAGAGCAAAAGCCTTTTTTGACATGCTAAGTGCTTCCGAAAAAACCTTATATGAGGGGAGTAGAATGACATTGTTACAAGTTGCATCCAGGATAGTTTCTTTAAAATGTGAGTATAATATGCCATTTAAAGCCGTTGATAGTATTGCTACGTTGGTTGAGGATGTTATACCCGATAATAATGTTATGACCAGAAATTTCTATAATACCAAGAAAGTGGTCAAAGGTCTTCAACTTCCACATGAAAAGATTGATGCATGTCCTAAAGGATGTATGCTTTTTGGAAAGATGATGCTTTGCTTGACAAATGTAAGAAATGTCAAAGGGATAGATATGAGACAAGTGAAGGAAATATTGTTTTGAAGGGGAAGAAGGGTAATAAAAGGAGTGGACAGAGAAAGAAACCAATATCAGAAAACACATTAATTTATTTTCCATTAGCTCCTAGACTTCAAAGAATGTATGCCACGAAAAGTCTTGCCAACCAAATGAGATGGCACAAAGAAAATCCTCGTACACCAGGAAAGATGTGTCATCCGAGTGACGGGGAGGAGTGGAAGCGTTTTGATAGGTTATATCCCGATTTTGCCGAGGAACCTCGCAATGTGAGGCTTGGCTTGTGTACGGATGGGTTTGACCCTTTTGGTCAGTTTGGTAGAAACTACTCGTGTTGGCCCGTAATGACCACGCCGTACAACTTACCTCCTTGGCTTTGTCTGAAAAGACAATTTATTTTCCTCTCTTTACTTATTCCCGGTCCTGATAACCCAAAAAACCATCTGGATGTTTATTTACAACCGTTGGTGGAGGAACTGAAGTATTTGTGGGAAGTTGGTGTAGAAACATTTGATGTGTCGAAGAAGCAAAATTTCCAACTAAGAGCTTCATTGTTATGGACTATAAATGATTTTCCCGCATATGGTATGCTATCGGGATGGGCAAACCGGGCGAAAGGCATGTCCTTATTGCATGGATAGGAGTAAAGCATTTTATCTTCCTAATTCCAAAAAAATTAGTTGGTTTGATTGTCATAGATGTTTCTTACCGGATGGACATATTCATAGAGAGAACAAGAAATCTTTCTTAAAAGGTAAGGAGGTGCGTGACAATGCTCCGGTTCGACTCCAAGGGGATGAGATATGGGAGGTTGTACGTGATTTGCCAACAACTGTCGATGGGGTGAAGAAGAGTTTAAAGAGTTGAAAAAGAAAAAAATGGTTGGTTTAAAAGAAGTATTTTTGGGAGCTTCCCTCTTTGGAAAACAATGTTGATCGGACACAATTTGGATGTGATGCACATAGAGAAGAACTTCTTTGAGTTACTTATTCATACGATTATGGATGTAAAAGGAAAGACACGTGATGATATTAATTCAAGAATAGAATTGAAGAAATTTTGTGATCGTCCTAAACTTCATATTCGTAAGGATGGGGCTAAACCAAAAGCCATATTTACTCTTGACAAAGCTCAAAGAAAGGTATTGTGCGATTGGATAGGAAACTTGAAGTTTCCAGATGGATATGCATCCGATTTGAGCCGTTGTGTTGATTTGAAGGAACTGAAGTTGAAAGGGTTGAAAAGTCATGATTGTCATGTTTTCATGGAGCGCTTATTACCCGTGGCTTTTAAAAATTTACTCCCGACTACGATTTGGAATGCGATTCTGAGAAATAAGTCAATTTTTTAGAGATTTATGTTCCTCCACGATATCGGTTGAGGACATGAGTCGTTTAGAAGACCAAATACCAGAAATTTTGTGTAAACTTGAGATGATATTTCCGCCTTCTTTTTCAATTCGATGGAGCATCTACCTATCCATTTGCCATATGAAGCTAAAGTTGGTGGACCCGTCCAATATAGGTGGATGTATCCTTTCGAAAGGTTTCTTAATCATGTGAAGAAAAAAATTGGTAATAAAGCTCGTGTGGAAGGTTCTATATGCAATGCCTACCTAACGGAAGAGATTGCCAATTTTTGCTCTTTTTATTTTGAAAAACATATTGAGACCAAAGCAAAATACTTGAATATTGATGAAGCGGATGAACTAGACACAAGTATACCCAAGTGTTTCCAAATGCAGGATGAAATAGGGTGTTCATCAGTTGGGGGAACAAGATTTCTAGATGACAAGGAGTATAACCGTGCCCACCTTTATGTGCTATCTAATTGTGAGGTTTTGGAGCCATATGAAGCTCAATTTGTGTGATTTCATTAAAGATCACCCTAATGTGAACAGAGAGGATGTTTGGCATAAGCATGAGGATCAATTTCCAGCCTGGTTTCGGAAGCATGTATGTAAGCTAAATATTCAAGATGATGTGATAAGAAGCTTGGCTTTGGGTCCTTCTCGAAAGGTTGTGACGTGGAATCGATATTCAATTAATGGGTTTAAGTTTCAAACATTTAACTATGGCAAAAGTAAGGCTAAATGCAACTACGGCGTTACTATTTCTTCTCTTGATGGCAATGATTATTATGGCATATTAGAGGATATCTTTGAGTTGTGCTACAATGGCCGGGATAGGAGTTATAAAACCGTCTTATTCAAGATTCAATGGAGGGATAATTCCGTAGCTGGAACGAGAGTCCATGATCGTTACAAACTCGTGGAAGTGAATCATACTCGAACCTACTCTCAATATGACCCATTTATACTTGCACAACAAGCTCATCAAGTTTATTTTGCATCTCTTCCGAGCACAAGCAATGATAGACAACAAAAGCAATGGTGGGCCGTTTTTAAAACAAAGGCACGATCAGAAGTTGATACATCTTTTTTCCAAGAAGAGGTTGTATCAGAAACAGTTTTGTCCCCAGTTGATCATGATGAAATTATTTATGCAAATGAGATAGAAGCGGAGGAGGAGTTAGAAGAGGAAGAAGAAGAGAATGATAAGGAGGGGGATGGGATAGAAGAGGGGGAAGAAGAAGAAGAGGAGGAGGAAGAAGAAGAAGAAGAAGAAGAAGAAGAAGAAGAAGAAGAAGAAGAAGAAGAAGAAGAAGAAGAAGAAGAAGAAGAAGAAGAAGAAGAAGAAGAAGATGATGAGGATGATGATGATGATGATGAGTAAGAGAAGGTATTAAAAGTATACATATCAAAATTTGGAAACAATTATTAGCGTTTTATTTTGTCTTTTATACTTGTTTATTAGGTTTTATTTTTTTGTATCTTATAATAATTATCCTGTAATATTTGCTAACACTTTTTATTCAATTGTAGTACACATGGCTCCTGGAGGAAGTAGGCAGCGCGGAGGCTATAGTGAGGGAGGTAGTAGCTCCCGAGAGCAGGAGGAGGACGTTGACCGTTCTACTACGGAGGTGAGTGAGGAGGAGGAGGAGGTTGCTATACCCCGACATACTGACAACAGGATGATCCTTGATCCGAATGGTCTTTGGTAATTTTTTATTCATTCTATTTTGTAATTTTGTTATTTAGTAATAAATGACTTTTTTTAGACATATGTTAATTATACATTATTTTTTTCCTATATAATTATGTTTTTAACATGTTTGATTTCAGGTTTAGAAGTCAAACAGTTGTTCGTGGTGTGACTAATAGCACCCAAGAGAACATGACACACGGCGTTACTTGTTGGAGTAACGCTAGTGATGAAGATAAGGAGATGTGGTTCAACAACTTCCGGGTATCTATTTATAAAATATATATTATTAAATATAATTTATTTATTCTTTTTACCTTATTATTAATTTGTTTCTCATCTATGTGTTTACTTTTTGTAGCGTGTGTTCTATTGGCCAACCAACCTTGAGCGCCTAGTTTGGCAAAGGTATAATGACATTGGCAAGAAGAGGCTAAGGGACAACATGTATAAGGTGTCTAAGAGGAAGAAGGCGCCATCTTTCATGAAAGGTATTTAGTTTCTTTTTATACCCGTAATTAGTTAAAATTCATTACATATTTTGAAAATATATTAATTAATAATTGTTATTTTATTGATTACGGGTTCGTCATATGAGGAATATACCAAGTACCGGAACAATCCTGAGTTCAAGGAAGCATCGGCCCGGAACAAGATCAACAGGAAAGGAGGAGATAAGGATGCGGAAGTTGAGCCTACTCATTATGGAGGGTCTCAATCTTTTCATGATCGTGTGGTGTTAGATGTAAGTTATTTGTCTTAGCTTTTAATTTAATATTCTTCTAATTTAATTAGTCTCATTAATTATCATGTTTGAGTAACAATTTCCTTGTTTTTTTTCCGGAAGACCAAGAAGAATAAGGGTAAGGTACCCACGATTGTTGATCTCTTTGTTGACACTCACGCAAAGAAGACAAGCAAGGGCAAGTTGATCTTCGCGAAGGAAAAAGATCAACAATTATATGTAAGTGTCAAAAAATAAAAATTTCTTAGCTTTTTAAAGTATATGTTTTATCAATTTTTAGATAAGTAACCTCTAACCATTAATGTTTTATCAATTTTTTAGGAACAATTCCTTGTCCGTAGGAAGAACAACCCGGAAATTGATGACAATGAGCTATGGTTTGATCTTGTTGAGGGGTTCCAAAGAGGAGATGTGTATGGAGCCGGGTCGGCAAAGGAGATTTTCTACCCTCCTACAAGAAGAAGAGAGTCAATTTCCTCCCAACAACAACCTTATACCCCAAGTGTCGTGAGTGTGCTCCAAGCTCAATTAGCCGCCAGGGAGAGGCAGGATGCCGAGAGGGAGAGGCGGGATGCCGAGAGAGATCTTTGAAATTCGGAGGATGAAGGAGGAAATGGAACGGATGAACTCCTTCTTCGCCAATTGCAACACGGGTGGCGCCGCAACCAAAGGATCCTAGAGATCCTAATTTTGGAGGTGGTAGTGGAGCGGGAGCAAGTTTCCCTGTTATGTAGTTTTTTAGAGAACATGTTATTCCCGGATAATGTTAGATGACCAAAACTCGTAGAACTCGTAGTTGTGTGTATGGAACATGATTTTCTTTATCAAGTTTGGTTGTGTTGGCTTCCCATGTGTTCTCTGCTGGAAGTGTTGGTTTATTTGCAGGTTTTTACGTATTTGGCTAGGTCAAAAACGATTTTTAGGCTAAAAAACATGTAAATTTGGCGATGGATACTGGGCATTTGGCGACGGGAAACCGTCGCTAACCTTCTGATCATGATTTAATTTTAGGGGCATTGGCGACGGGGAACAGTGGTTTTGGCGACCAAAATCTGTCGCCAAATTGGCGACCAACATCTGTCGCCAAAATGGCGACCAAAATCCGTCGCCCATTTTGAAGATATGGAGATGACGTGGATTTTAGGTAAGCGACTAATAGCAGTCGCCTTTTTAGCGACTAATGACAGTCGCCAATTTTGGCGACGAATTTCGGTCGCCCGCTTTAAAAAATTTAAGTCGCCAAAATTGGTTACGAACGCCTGTCGCCAAAAGCGACCAAACCTAGCTACGAAGTGCGGGCGACGGGTCTTAGTCGCTTTATTCTTAATGGCGACTGTTCTCAGTCGCCTTATATGGTCGCCAATTACCTTATTTGTTGTAGTGCAAGTTTATATTCTTATTTAGAGTTTATGCACTTAATAGTCACAATCAAGTACAACTCTAAATCCAAAACTAGATTGAGTACACAATGACTCTATCTCTCAACATCATTGTTGCTAGTCGTCATATTCTAATCATCCTATGTATCAAATACAATGATGAAAACCACCACCGGTTTCTAATATTGACGAAGTAGTACTAGCAAAATTTATGTCAATCAAATAAACATTTAAAGAAGAAGGTCCCATTAGATGTCCCACAACTAACTTGTTGATTCTTCAATAATTTCGGGTAGTTTCCTTTCTAGCGTCCAACAATTAAGACAATGGAAACTTTATCGGTCGGGATTGATAGGTTTAGTATCGTTATTCTCAATAACTTTACTTTTAACATTACCTTGTATCAATTCCATTCTAATTTTACTTCTTTGAACTTCGTCCTTTTCTTAACGGTTTAAGAGAATGCTCCCACTCATTTCAATGAGTCTTTGCTTAGAGAAGCAAAATTGAATTTCATGAAGACTACTCTTCAATTCATTTGTTTAGTCTTAAAACTTTCATTGAAGTGGTTGCGGTATTTTGGTCAATTTTGATTTCAAACAAATCTAGTTACCAAAATGATGTAACGTTTCAAAGTACTTAAGTCAATTAAGCATATGAGAAACAATTCATTGTAAGTAGATATGTTAGTCAAGAATCAAAAAACCCTTTTGATCACGAATAACTTTTATCTATACTCTTCACAAGAGATCCTTACAATGGATAATACTAGGTTTTTAGAAGAAAGATTCAAATTTTGTCTTTAGTTACGATGTTTTAATGGAGATTTGAACTAAAATCGAAATGATGTCGTATATAATTTGAGGTAAAGAAATAGAACAATATGATAACGGAATAATGAAAAAAGAAACATTTATCGTTATAATAATGCTTGTAAATATAATAACAAGTAAAGCATTTACATAGTGACATCTACCCAACTATGATAAATGATTCCAAGATCCAAATTCATATTAACTTGGGCATCGGTAAAGCCGAATACAACCCTCATCAATATAACTCGGTGGATTAACTCTTTAATCGATTCTAATTTTAGAACTCTTGGTCGATAAAATTACATTAATATTTATCTTTAGCCCGAAACACATCCGGCAACCGTCGAGAATACTTTCATTGAGTTCAACCCAAATTTCGAATAAATGTGTCCATGATCCAAATTTACATCAACTTGGGCATCGGTAAAGCCGAATACAACCCTTATCTTTATAAATTCGGTGGGTAGACATTTATCACCCACTTCCCCTACGTAGCAAGGTTTGTACCCCGGTAAGGCCGAGCGCACTCCCTCACGAAATAGGTTTTCATGGTTTCTAATTTTTGGTAAGGCTAACTCTCAATTGTTTATTTTTGCGAGAGGTCATGTCAATTTATTATCTATCACGTTTTAAGTGAACTAAAGCGGTGAACTAAGATAATTGTAATTGACACGGTCGATAAACTCGATTTAAAATGCATGTTTAGTTATGGCGATTTAGCGATGCATGCAACATATAAATAAAATGCAAAGCATAAAAATAAAATCCTAGTATGGCCTTCCTAAAAAAGTAAATCTAATAAACTATTACAAAATCAGAAACCAACTCCTTTGGTCCCTTGAACTTCGGTCTTGGCACGCACTTCAAGGCAACACTTTATTTGATGGACCGCCTTCTCAAATGGCACCGTCTTCAAGGAACTCCGGAATAAATAAATTACAAAATGAATTACATAATTGCCTATTATACATTTGTAATTAAAATTTAAATCTATTAAATTACAAAACGGTGATACGAGATCACAAAAATTACAACCGAATCGATATTCCCATACATTTCGGGTAATACCAATTAAAACTAAGGTCATACTAAGTAAAATTACATAATTCAAAAATTACATAAAATTAAAATATGACAATCATAAATAAAATGCAGCATTATAATATGTATGAACATGCTCAATTTTATGCTAAATCGCCTTTAAAGAGCCAATATCGTATATTAATCGGTTTTTACGGATTTGCGTGATTTAACCTTTTAAAATCACAATAATTACATAAATTCATATTTATATACAAGTTAATTACCCTAACCATCTTAGGACTCAAAATTAGTTTCCACTAAAATTTTGACAATAATTAAACTTCATTTCTTAATATTGTTCATAAATGGACCTAAAATTACAAAATTATGCTATAAACTTCAAATTAAATTATAAAAATTTCAAATAAATTCGAAATTTGAAATCTAAACTCATGAACATTCTGGAAAAATACCATGACACTCATAATATTCAAAACTTAGGTTAAAAAGTTCGAAAATTTATCGAGAAAAACAATGTTGCGGTTTATCGGTTTTAACAATTATGACCATAAAAATGTGAGAAAAATTATTTTCATCAACTTTTCACTTTTAGATCTGAAATATATGATAAAATGAAACATATGACGTTTTTTCTTTAGTCATGAAGTATGTTTTAGCATTATTACTAATTATAGTCACTATTTATGTGATTTTTGATCAAAAATTCATAAATCATGCATAAAGACTTAATTATAGCCAAATATTTTACACACATCTTGTAAAATTGCATGTGACAACATACTAAAGTTTCATGACCAGATTCGAAATATAACTCATATTAACCTATTTACCCATTTAAATACGATTTTATCTTGAAAAATCCATATTTCGAGCAATACAACTCATTTTATCATGAACATTTACAGGCCATCAGTAGATAATATATGTGAAAACATATCCAAAAACCACTGAAAAATTCGAAGTTTAGCTATTTTTCGTCCAAAAATGACATTTTTATCATAAAAATCACATTTTAAAGCCAATATTATATAAAATGAACAATAAAATCCATAAATAAACCAAAATGTCCTAAACATCACTTAGAACCAGAAACTTTTAACATGCAAAGTTATTTTAAGGTTTATCTTCATAAATCCAAACTAATTAGTTTTGTATGTTAATCATATAACTCGGAAAAACTATAAACCGATTTGCATGCAAACAACCTAAGGCTCTGATACCACTTGTTAGGATTCACTAATTCCATTACTTAACATATTCATATATGTTCAAATTTATTTAGTCGTAAAATAAATGCTAGATCTTATGCATGCAAACTAAAACAAGATAAGAGAAGAAATCGTCTTTCTTACTTTGGGATTTCGGATTAAAGGGCACCAACAAATTCACCTATTTGTTAGTTCTTGAGCTTTCCTTAAAATGGATGAACAAGGTTCAAATTAGAACCTCTCCCAAAAGCATATACCCAAAGAAACCTCTTAATAACTTATATATTTATGAACTAGTAAAAATATAAGTTTTACTTAAAATATGACACAAAATATTAATTTTATTCTCTAGTAATTTTCGGCCAAGAGAGAAATGATTTGGGAGATTTTTATTTCTCTAAGATTTCACAAGGTTAGAGAGAATTTTTATATTTCTTACACTAGAAATTATATTGTGAAGTAGTAAATGATTAAGGGAAAAACCATTGGCATTTTCACCTCTAAAAACCGGTGGGAGGGGTGGTAGGGGAGCCAATGCATGGTGCTCATTTTCTTCCCAAGAAAATAGACTTGCATGGCTACAAAATAGGTGTGTAATCATTTTGTTTTCCACTTAAATAATTAACACAATTTAAACATTATACTCCCTCCACTATTTCGGCACTTTTAACATAAAATGGATGGTCCATTTTATTTTGTCATTTGTCAATTGTGACATATGTGACATGTTATTTGACTTATGAAATTGTAATGTATTTTTAACATATTAAAAATCAATATACTCATAAAATATGTCATTTACAAAATCGACTAGTAATTCGTAATTACTTGTACCAAAACGGTTTATCAAATTATAAATTACAACGTCTTGTATTTATAATAAATTATTCATTCAATTTCAAATTCAAATTGTTTCATAAACAATAATTTTATCTAAGTAATAAAACAATTCAATTACTTAGACCGTATCTAATTTAATCGAATTATAATAAGACACGCTAATCTCACTCACAAATCATCCGTCAATTTTAAGCAATTTAATTAACTCGTATCGGCATACGATTAATTAAATAATCAATTAAGAGTTTTTCCCTATAGGTATGACCTAAGGGGATCAACTGATCACCACCGTCGCACGACAGTAATGTCAAACTCTAGACAGCCAATCATTACCGATATGTGTGGACCAGTTGACTGTAAAATATTAAATCCCACATGTATTCTTAAAATGAGATTTAAACATGTGATCATCATGATCAACAGTTGTGATCGCATTATTGTCGGAGGACACATATTCCAACATCACAAGTGGAAATGTGATGGTTTATATCTAGACGGAAATTAAGACGGGAATTATTATTACTGTCCGACCAAAAATATGTATACATACATTCTTATATAAATTATGCCGTAAGAATATAATTTAATAATACGTATTTTTATATAAATGAGCTTTTATATATTACTTTTATAAAAATCGTGTTTGACATAAAATTATTTAAATTGAATAATTCAGAAATATAAAATAAAGTAATCAAACGGTTTAATAAATTTTAAATGTCAAAATGGGAAATTCGCGGGTGTTACACGCCTAACCTAATTCTCCAGTAGGAGCACCCTCACCAGACGGCTTGTGGAACATACGAAGGGGGGCTTGGCCGACAGCTCAAAGCTCACACAGCTACCCCGGATACTACCCCCAAAGATAGCTATCGACACCGAGTACTCGATGTAGTCAGGGCCCCAGCATGCATGCAAAAACATAAGGAGCGCAGGGATTTCTGAGGAACCAATATCCAACAACGTTCCACTGGTCCTAGAATGACGATAAACTTGCCTATGATACGTCCATGTTGGCTTTAAAGATGATGAACACACCTTGCGTTATGAACAAGGTTAAGTAGTCAAATGCGGCGTTAAGTCTAAATCAGCCCCCAGGGTTGACACGACAGCTAGCTAAGTCAAAATCAACCATTGGGTTGACACCACAGGTCTAAATCAACCCCTTGGGTTGACACGGCCACCTCCAGTCTAAATTTGCTCCCTGGGCAGACACGACAAGCAATGTATTTGAAAACACTTACAAAGACTTGCATCTTACAAAGTCAAGTCCCCAAGACATTTCAACGGTCCTAGAACGACGATAAACTTACCTAAGGTACGTCCTAGAATGACCTAACACTTACTCCTACCCCTTTGCCAGGGGCAGGTATATTTATTATCCTTCAAAACATGCCTTGTCCCCACAGACAAAGACAAAACATATAGGGATGATTGACATTGCATTCACATGATACTATAGCCCCTATCATACATTAGAGGGTCCTCGCATGCATATGCATTGCAATACTAACATTTTGCAGGTATCACCTACATAACAAGTGCACAATAAACTTGTGCCAACTACCGGATTCACCCTTGGTGACCAGATAACAAGATGGTAAGGGCAGGTGGAAATTATACCTCCTGTGCAGCTGTCAGCAAGATTCCAGTGTCAGGCTTCTGCTCCCTAGCATCTGCCAGCAGGATCACGGCATATGCCACCTGGTCCCTAATGTCAGGCATCTGCTCCCTGGCATCCGCCAGCAGGATTCCAGCGCCAGCCGTCTGGTTCCTAGCATCAGCTGTCTGGTCTAGGGATGTCATTGGGGCGGGGCGGTGGTGGATATAGGCTCCCCCGTACCCGTACCCACCAAGAAAAACTTGTACCCATCCTCGCCCCACCACCCGTGGCGGGTACAAGTTTCCAAAACCATCGCCGCCCCAACGGATGGAAATATAAAACCGTACCCGCCCTGCTTACCCATTAACCCGCTACACCATAATTTTATTCGATAAATTTTTTCGTACAAGTTGATTTTACTCACTATTAATTTCCAATTTTTTTGAATTTATCTTTATAATTTTAGTTTTTCACCAAAGAAGTTAGTAAAAAACTTTATAAAATAGCTATTATTAACATTATATCTTAATTATAACTAAATAAGATTTAAAAAATTGTCATAATCATATTAATTTTTTTAATGATTGGCGGGTAGGCGGGTAAGATGCAAAATCCATCCCCGCCTCATTACCCATGGCGGGTATAATTTTCATACCCGCACCCTCCCCACCACCCGCCAAAGCTCTAACCATCCCCGCCCCAACTGGGGTGGGTGCGGGGCGGTACCCACTTGTACCCGCCCCGATGACATCCCTAGTCTGGTCCCCAGAGTCAGTCGTCTAGCCCCCACGCCCGGCCCGCCCTGGTTCCCAAAGATCGTTGTCCGGTCCCTAGAGACATTGTGTCGGTCCCTAGTGTCGATCGTCGGTCTCCCCTTGACCGTCCCCTGGTCCCTAGAGTGTTGTCCGGTTCCCAAGATCGCCCGTCGGTCCCCGTGAGTGAGCCGTCTGATCCCCAGCGCCAGCCGTCTGGTTCACATAGTCACCGTCGGTCCCGGTCCCTGGCGCCACTGCCGTCAGTTCCCAAAGATCGTCGTCTAGACCCCATAATCAACCGTCGGTCCCCCCGTCACCGTCTGTTCCCCCAAAGATTGCCGTCGGTCCCCAACACCACCGCCCGGTCCCCCAGTAGAGTCATCATCCGGTCCCCAACGCACTTGCGTCTAGTCCGCTGCGTCAGCCAGTGTAACACCCCGATTTATAAAGGAGCCTCTAGCAAGACATTCCCTAATAAACCGGACTGTTACCATCTCGGTTTCCCGAGGTAGTGAATAACAAATTAAACTCCAAGGCAAATTACATAATTTCTTTAACTTAACTTTTTACAAAACCTCATTTACATCAATTACAAAGAACTAACATAAATAAAAGTGAAAGTCTTCTAAATGATGATCTAGCTACTAAGTCTTCTGATCCAGTGTCTCACGCCCATCAAGCTCCCATCCTATCTCATAAACCTGTCAAGTCTGCTCCCCAATATTTGGATCGTCACAGGTGTTCACGAATACACAGGGTCAACCACGAGGTTGAGTAGGGAATACAATGAAACAACAAAATATGATATGCATGCTCCTCCGTCACCTCCACCTCCATCTCAACTCATATCTCATAACCCGAACGCCTTGACCATACTCCGATCCCCGGTAGACTATATATCGACCGTAGCCGATCTACCGACTCGCTTGTTGAGGACACCAGGGCAAGTCCTGCAGAACCCGCCTGGGCCTTATCACAACATCATCATCACCACACCACGTCACCACAACATCCTCCATCTCCAATGCATATGAATGCTCAAGAAATTAATGCAACACAATATGTATATCATTGAACTGGTAAATCATATAATCATGCCGGTTACCGAATGTTGTGATAATATACTCAATACGATCAATTCAGTCAAGCACATTCCAGGATATGAATCATAACATGAATCAACAACCATGAATCACGTCAACGTTCACAGTCTGGTCATATGTAACACAAACAAGTCAACACAATTCAACAACAACGATAATAAGTCAAGTGTATTTCCCTACCTTTTCGCAATCCAAGCACACAAGCAATCAATTATGATCCTTCACATATCCATCACCTACATAACATAATTATGTATAATTACCACCTACTCAATCAAATAATCATGCACATAACCTAGACTCATCATAGCTTAATAGGAATATCAACTTAAAGAACAAACACGATTTTTCCTGATTTTCCAGCACATGACAGACTCGGAATAAAATACATAACTAATTCCAGAAAAATCAAATTGATACAAGGCCAATTGGATTGGAACCCCATGAGTCTTAGCTACAAATTATATCTAACGTGTTTTTCTCAAATTCCAAACTTATCAAGAGTTTTCAGACTGATTTCCAAAAACTGACAGAAACTGTCGCATAAAAAGTATTGATTCATAAAACGAGTTTAAAACATTATTTTGCAGTAATTCCAAATCCTATTATCATCTAAACTATACAAAGATGATGTATGAAGAAGCCTCATAACTGAATCGACATAAAAATTAGGGTTTCAAATCATTTTCCACAACCAAATCAGATTCGCGGACTTTTCAGCGACATGTTCATAAATAAATCACCTAGGACAAACCATAAACAATTTGACTACGAGATTTTATATGCATAAACTAGACATCAAATAAACAGGACTCTATTTTCAAACTTTTTGAAGACGAACACTTTAAAACAGTATAAACAATGGAATGAAATCGACTTACAAACAGGGAAATCGAATTAGGTTGGAATCGATGAGAAATCTTCAATCAATTGAAAGGCTCGACCATTCTTCCTCCTCTCCCTTTCTCTAGGTTTAGAAATGGTTTTATGAATGATAAAATGAAAAGAGGGGAGAGGGAGAGCGGCTCTTAGATTAGGTTTAGGGTAAATGGTGGTTACATGTTCCGGGTAGAGCAAATGGGTTAAACGGGTATGGTCGTTGGGTAAATGTAGATGGGTAATTCTTGACCCAAAAGACAAAATGTGATGTAGCCCGACTCAACATATACGATATAAACCCGACTTAATAACATTCACGATATTACGATGCAACCAATATAAAATGTATAATACTAATATATAATAATATCCGTTTAATCGATTATATAAAATACGGGGTATTACAGTCTACCCTCCTTAAAAGAAACTTCGTCCCGAAGTTTACCCTCTCTACCAACCAACGCTGTGACACCCTCATTTTTAGCGTAAAATAAACACGTAACATTTTACAGAAAAACTGACAGGATATGTTTGTAATTGGTTCAACCAGATAAAACCTGTAATTTTAAAAACTTTTCTAAACCAACCACAAACACTTCCAAATGAAGAGTGTCAAAACCTGCAAATACTAACACCCTAATTTACATAACATGTTAAAGTCGTGAGAATAAAGTGATACAAACCGAAGTAAGAGAGGGAGACATATGTCCCTTCAAAATATAAACACAACCAAATGTTTAAAGGTTTACTACAAAATAACCAAACTAAGTCCAAGGTTATTTTGCTCACTAGCTCGTCTGTGACCCCATCTAATCATCATCAACCTGTCAATCGCATTTTATACAAACACGAAAGCCACAATTCAGTGGGGAGTAACTTCGAGTCCTCCCAGCCACGAGATGTCATATTTAATGTAACATGTAACGTAACATGTAAACCACATCACAAATAATCTAGATATCAAATATTCTAACAAGTGAACTCTAAACTGACCAAATTAAACTATCATGTGAAACATATAACAAGCAGTAATCCAAACTTTATCAATTGTAACCGGCTTGCATCTCACCTATTACAATTCATAAAATCACCATACAAGAAAGGACAATATATCAAAGACAGGCATAAGTTCTTAGTACGGTCAATAGTCACTCTGTAAACCGAGTCTATACCACGAGGTAGGGAAGGTAATCGAACCGGTATCATGGCTCAGAGGTTCTATCAAAACATGGCCAAGACACAACACAACCCTAGCCTAAAATCTGCGCAGACCTAGACATGCGGATACACACCACCGCACCCAAGACCCACAATTTTTCTAAAACAAAGTGGGTACCCTAAGGAGTCCACCAAAGGGTTGGCTAGTACTTAAGCTGACCACTTACTATCAAAATAAGTAACGAGGTCATGCCCCAACTTGGATATAATCCCACCAAGTCAGGAACACAAAGGCTATTAAGCAGTGAACATATACTCGTCAAAGATTATAAAGGCCTATCTATGACAAACACAACAACCTGCAAGAAGTATTCAATACCAATTCCATTTCCAGCAATATTAACAATATTAAAGGTTTCGGGGAATCTAAAGCCGATTCTACAACATAAGAACCCATTCAAATCAACCAACAATATATGTGAAATAAAAACATAGTCAATGGCCTAAAACAAGAATAAGGCCAATTACCCATTTTTCACAATAATTCATCCAACCGAATTTTTACCCGAAACCCCAGTCCTGCGACAGGTACGGGTTCAATCGCGGCTGACCAATCACACAATTGACTGACATCGATTCAGTCAAAGGGACTAAGGCTCAGTTTTCGGCATAATCATCCAATCATTACAATTATCGCTATAAAATTCATTTTGAGCCTATTCATTACAATTTCATTTTATAACCTATCCTAACATGTGCCAACTACCAAATAAGCATAATTTTACCATTAACAATATATTTACTACTAACATAATCCATTTCAAAAGATTGTGACATTAACATGTGAAATAAACCACTCAAATAACATACACAAAATCACACAAAAAGCAAAGAATGTGACATTAATTCGTCGAGTAACTCGAAATATGTTACCTTAAGCTAGAAAAAGGCAAATAACCCTTGAGAAAACCCTAAAAACAGTAGCTACCCATCATCCTCTACTATATAGGAGTCCCCTATATCATCCTCATAATCTTCACCTATTAAAAACAACAAAAACACAACAATAATCACTAAAACCGAAATTATGCCCCAAAATCATCTTAAATCAACATAATGAAAACTGAAATTAAAACATACTAGGATGTAGATCTTGAAGAGAGGATTCCGAAAATATAAATTTTGCGAAAATCGGACTAGAAACGAAGAAGTTATGATGAAATTACGATTGTAAGATTATTTGATTATTTTTCTTTGTGGATTTCGGTCAAGATGAACAAAACAAGAACAAAAGAAGTCCTAGGAAGAAATGGGAAGGAAGAAGAGGAGGAGGTGTGCCGTGGAAAGGAGGGAAGGAGCGGGGTATGTGGCGGAATTTCATTAGTCGGTTTTAGCTCGTTTCGACGATAATTAGAACCGTTCGTCAAATGCAAATTCCGACAATGCCAAAATTCTTAAACATGAGATTACAAGAAGATTGAGTACTCATATGACCCATTTCCAAAATCGTTTGCCCAAATTTTCAAAAGAATCGCCATTTTTCCTGATATGCCCTTATTTCGATATAAAAGGTTTTTACATGGTTTAAACTATTTTTAAACATTTCGAAACTATCAAATTAAATAATTTACTTCAAAATATAATAGAATTACATTTCATTGAATTATTATTACTTCAAATACATTAATTTTAAATTCAACTTGATTAATAAATTACTTTCGCAATATAATAACGGTCCGAAATTACGAGGTGTTACAATCACTCCTCCTTTTAAAAAGTTTCGTCCTCGAAACTTAGAAGGAGAAATTATATTAAACAACATCTTAATAATATCATCATAAGAAAATATAGGTATCTTTTCAATGAAACGGTGATACTCTTGTTGATCAGGCAGGAACATCCACATTTCATATCAAAGATAAGGTAAAAAGGCAAATCATTTGTAAAATTCGAAAACCAAAATACCTTCAAAACATTAATGAAGAGTTTTCAAGAATGTAAATCTCATTCATGGAATGGAATTGCTCTTGTCGTGCACACAAGAACGCTATCTTTCCAAATCAGAGACAAATTTTAAACAAAAACTATTCGCCGATAAGCGGTAGAACAAGTTTTCAAATGTCTCCAATAACTAGTTCTAACATCCGTTCAACGCTAAAATCAAAGTAAGAGAAAGGTAGTCTACTCAAATTTTCTTTTGCAAAAACCAAAATAGAAATGAAGGTTTCACTTTTAAACCCAATTGGGGTCAAATCCCTAAAAATATAACATTAAACCTTGACAAAGAAGTCATAAATGGATCAAAATTAACAGAAATTGGACAAATCTTAACGAAAACTCGGGTCTAGAAATTAAAATTACGATAAATGAGTTTATATTCAAGAAAGGAATAGGGAACTAAATCAAATTTTCATTTTCAAGTCTTCAAAAATAGGTTAGGTTTGCAGAAGTGACATAAACTTTCAAGAATGAAACGAAACTGGTAGCTTGAAATATTTAGAAATTCCTCGAAGTGAAAAGTAACTTAGACATCATAGGAGCAAGTATGCCAAGCGGATTCAAGCTTAACTAATCAAAAGAGCTGTATGAATTTCATGGGGTAAGAATTGAAGTCGAACCTAAAAGGGTGTCAAAGATGGAGTTTCATAGGTTACCAACATCAAACTTATGAGAGGAGTATGATGAAGTAAGGAAGAGAGGTATGAACGATAACGCTCATGATCAAGGAAGAAGGGAAATTAGTCAACAAGGAAACGCCAGACACTTTTATCACAAACAACAACACTCAAAACGGTTCCAAAAACTTCCTCACAACAAAACTCATAACCACATCACTCCCAAGGGTTTCCTCAATCGCTTATGTTACCTCATCCTAATCTGTTCCCTAAAACAAGGTACTCCACTATAAGTGTGATCTCATCGCTCCAAATCCTCAAACATCCAGAAACAACTTTCACAAGTCTAAGGTCAAGGCTTCCAACAAAGCTATAAACTCCAAGAGAAAGTTCTTCAAATATACCACAAGATTCTCATCATCTCAAGTACTCAATGCGACCTCAAGGTCTATAAGTCTATAGGGTTAACAAATTCTTCTCGACACTAAGTCTCTCTCAACTCAAGAACTCTCAAGAGCCAACTAATATCAAATCACATCACCAATCCATTATGGTCATCAACATCCCAAGGAGTATTCTTTCAAATTTGACATCCTAAAACTTACTTACCATCAAATTCCCAAGAAACAAGGTCTTAATTGTAACAACACTTTATCACCTCAGAGTTCCTAAAACCATAAATTGAAACTATGTTCTTTCACCTAGCAATTGGTGTCAACCATACCATTACCCTTTCTAGTTATTAAAACAAGTGCTAAAACTTCCCAATAATGTAGCTTACTCCCACTCTCATACCATAGCTCAAGTAGTAATCAATATCACTCACTAAAACCAACTAATAATCCCACATTTAACATTTCTCACACGGTAACATATACATTATCAAACCCTCATATCCAGAGTGATTATGGGAGCCAATCAAAAACTCGTCTACTTAGTCAATCCTATATCCTCAAATCCACCATTCAGTTTCATCCATTTTAAGTCAAGTACTAGGCACTAGTACCCAAACATAAACAACAATGCCATGTTCCATAACCTTAGTAACCAATGCAACTCACATTTGACACACAAAATCCACCAATCCAACGTACTCACTTTATCAAGGATCTATAGGTATAAGAACCATCAAGTATGTCTCATCACACTACCTAAGTCTTTCCAATATCAAATCCTCTCAAAATCAGGAAAGGGTCAAACACAACAATCCCTTCAAAGGTCATGATGTCCAACCAAGGCCAACATTTCTCAAAAGAGAGAGTATTACAAAAAGGCGTTAAGGAAGGATAAGCAAGGAACAAATGACATGTTAGGAAATAAGGAGTCGGACCGTAAAGATAACGGTTGACAAAAAAATAAGAGGTATTCGAGTTAAGAAGATATCTCAGGCAAGAAGAAGATACGTAAACTTTGGCATAAGAACAGGGTTCAACGAACGTTAAAGAGAAGGAAAGGAGAACAGAAGCGGCATAAAGAAAGGGTTACCGCTTAACCAAACACTCCCCAAAGCTTATGATCGCTATGATAAGGTTACATCACTAAGGTGCTCAACAAAGACTCAAAAGTCTACCAAATCGTAGGACTAACAAGGACTCCACATTGGTAGGTTTTCCTCAACTCAATTGGTTCCAAGAGCCAAAATCAATTCACCACACAAATTCATTTGTTACCATCCAAGTCCCAAAGTATCTCCTTTACAATTCTCGTCATCAAACTCCACTTGCTATGTCATCCCCAAGTACCATGGCTTGTTTACTCTATCATCTCACCACTTCGTACTCCTAGTCTCCGATACCATAGATTAGAATCGCATCTTTGAACTCACGAACTACATCAAACAACTTTCCACCAAAATTCCCAAATTCAGATATGATTAATAAGGTCAACCACGTGTTCTCAAATTTCAAAAGGTCAACAAGGGCTACTCTATACTAGATTTGGTCAACTCAAAAGGTTTAACAAACTAACTAATTCCAAGGTACGATACCAATCCATTAAGCAACGTCAATGTCCTATTGTATTCCTTTCAAGGCCTACAAAGATTGGGCTAACTATCATCCCTTTAATTCTCCACAAGAAACATCGAGACTCTCAAATGAAGTAGCTTAGGTTCATTCCAACTTATGTGCTAAGGTAGTACCCATGCTCAATCACCTATAACAAACAAGCTTTCAATAGACATAACTCCCAAGGTGTTTCTCAACTCACTAGGCCCTCACATCAAGCACAACTAACAAGACTAACCAAAGGATCTCAAGTTATCTTCTCATATACAACTCAAACCTTAAACAATCAATTTCTCAACTCGTTCACGCCCTCTAATGATACATTCCCTCAAAACCGAGTTCTCTGGAACAAGGGGACTATCCCGCGGAATAAAAAGAAGGTGTCCGCAAGGACTCTTATTATAAGAAGAAAACGAACCAAGGATGAATCGGGAGAAAGAATTGAAGAGTAGTTACCAAGGCGAGAGAAGAGGAATTTGAAAGACGAATAAACAACGAGATTGGAAGATTGAGGTAAGATACACTGAATACGGAAAGAAATATCGAGAAAGTGGAAGCATTCTTCATTTGGCATAACCAATCTTTAACAGCACCAAAATTAATAACTAAAAATCAACAAACCTAGCTTGTAAGATTGCATTATCTACATTTCTTGGAGAGCCATCTTGCAAAAGAGAATATTGGTTAGAACCTAACAATTAGCAATCACAAACAGACTACCACATAAAATCCTAAATCTACCCATCCTACCCATCTCTCAAGTTTATTATTTAAAGGTCAAGTGATTTATATTGGGGTGCACAAACGTGCGTCGGGAGCAAATATGCTCTGATACCAACTGTGACACCCTCATTTTTAGCGTAAAATAAACACGTAAAATTTTACAGAAAAACTGACAGGATATGTTTGTAATTGGTTCAACCAGATAAAACCTGTAATTTTAAAAACTTTTCTAAACCAACCACAAACACTTCCAAATGAAGAGTGTCAAAACCTGCAAATACTAACACCCTAATTTACATAACATGCTAAAGTCGTGAGAATAAAGTGATACAAACCGAAGTAAGAGAGGGAGACATATGTCCCTTCAAAATATAAACACAACCAAATGTTTAAAGGTTTACTACAAAATAACCAAACTAAGTCCAAGGTTATTTTGCTCACTAGCTCGTCTGTGACCCCATCTAATCATCATCAACCTGTCAATCGCATTTTATACAAACACGAAAGCCACAATTCAGTGGGGAGTAACTTCGAGTCCTCCCAGCCACGAGATGTCATATTTAATGTAACATGTAACGTAACATGTAAACCACATCACAAATAATCTAGATATCAAATATTCTAACAAGTGAACTCTAAACTGACCAAATTAAACTATCATGTGAAACATATAACAAGCAGTAATCCAAACTTTATCAATTGTAACCGGCTTGCATCTCACCTATTACAATTCATAAAATCACCATACAAGAAAGGACAATATATCAAAGACAGGCATAAGTTCTTAGTACGGTCAATAGTCACTCTGTAAACCGAGTCTATACCACGAGGTAGGGAAGGTAATCGAACCGGTATCATGGCTCAGAGGTTCTATCAAAACATGGCCAAGACACAACACAACCCTAGCCTAAAATTTACATGCAGACCTAGACATGCGGATACACACCACCGCACCCAAGACCCACAATTTTTCTAAAACAAAGTGGGTACCCTAAGGAGTCCACCAAAGGGTTGGCTAGTACTTAAGCTGACCACTTACTATCAAAATAAGTAACGAGGTCATGCCCCAACTTGGATATAATCCCACCAAGTCAGGAACACAAAGGCTATTAAGCAGTGAACATATACTCGTCAAAGATTATAAAGGCCTATCTATGACAAACACAACAACCTGCAAGAAGTATTCAATACCAATTCCATTTCCAGCAATATTAACAATATTAAAGGTTTCGGGGAATCTAAAGCCGATTCTACAACATAAGAACCCATTCAAATCAACCAACAATATATGTGAAATAAAAACATAGTCAATGGCCTAAAACAAGAATAAGGCCAATTACCCATTTTTCACAATAATTCATCCAACCGAATTTTTACCCGCAACCCCAGTCCCCGCAGTGTACGGGTTCAATCATGGTGACCAATCACACAATTGATCGACATCGATTCATCAAAGGGACTAAGGCTCAGTTTTCGGCATAATCATCCAATCATTACAATTATCGCTATAAAATTCATTTTGAGCCTATTCATTACAATTTCATTTTATAACCTATCCTAACATGTGCCAACTACCAAATAAGCATAATTTTACCATTAACAATATATTTACTACTAACATAATCCATTTCAAAAGATTACCCATATGTTACTTATACTAAATATAACATTAATGCACCCGAAATGACAAACAACGCATGAAAAACCACGAAACAAGCAACGGGCCGACCCGGGCCAACCCCAAGGCAGCCGTGGGCCTGCCTGGGCCTGCCGGGCCTGCTGGGCCTAGGGGGCCGCCACCCCAAACCCTCCATTTCTCCATTTTTGTTCAGTTTAACATCGTCTGAAGCATCAATTAGTCATTCCCAATTCATTCCCATACTAATATGTGAACTTAAACTAACAAAAGACATGAATTAGACATGAATTTAACCCATTTTAACATGTGAAATAAACCACTCAAATAACATACACAAAATCACACAAAAAGCAAAGAATGTGACATTAATTCGTCGAGTAACTCGAAATATGTTACCTTAAGCTAGAAAAAGGCAAATAACCCTTGAGAAAACCCTAAAAACAGTAGCTACCCATCATCCTCTACTATATAGGAGTCCCCTATATCATCCTCATAATCTTCACCTATTAAAAACAACAAAAACACAACAATAATCACTAAAACCGAAAGTATGCCCCAAAATCATCTTAAATCAACATAATGAAAACTGAAATTAAAACATACTAGGATGTAGATCTTGAAGAGAGGATTCCGAAAATATAAATTTTGCGAAAATCGGACTAGAAACGAAGAAGTTATGATGAAATTACGATTGTAAGATTATTTGATTATTTTTCTTTGTGGATTTCGGTCAAGATGAACAAAACAAGAACAAAAGAAGTCCTAGGAAGAAATGGGAAGGAGGAAGAGGAGGAGGTGTGCCGTGGAAAGGAGGGAAGGAGCGGGGTATGTGGCGGAATTTCATTAGTCGGTTTTAGCTCGTTTCGACGATAATTAGAACCGTTCGTCAAATGCAAATTCCGACAATGCCAAAATTCTTAAACACGAGATTACAAGAAGATTGAGTACTCATATGACCCATTTTCAAAATCGTTTGCCCAAATTTTCAAAAGAATCGCCATTTTTCCCGATATGCCCTTATTTCGATATAAAAGGTTTTTACATGATTTAAACTATTTTTAAACATTTCGAAACTATCAAATTAAATAATTTACTTCAAAATATAATAGAATTACATTTCATTGAATTATTATTACTTCAAATACATTAATTTTAAATTCAACTTGATTAATAAATTACTTTCGCAATATAATAACGGTCCGAAATTACGGGGTGTTACAAACGCAAACGAATTATGAAACACATATACAAAAGTATGTAAGGCACCCACCAAATTGAATATTAAACGCAGTATTACATTCCACCCTCCTTAAAATAAACTTCGTCCCCGAAGTTTAACCATAACAGAAACACATCATGTAACACTCGAACATAACCCACACAACGCATAACCAATATAGCCAAACTGAGAAATCACACATGAAAGTATAAAGATTTTACAATCCTACCCTCCTTAAACATGGTTACGTCCCCGTAACCTTCATTATTATAACAAAAGTTCTCAAACTATCGCTAACAATCGAAAGAGGATAAAAGATTCACAACTCACGCTCAAGTTACTAATCCCTACTAAAGACAATCAATATACAAGCTCTCTCAAGAAAGCTACAGTTACTGCTGCTACAGCACATCGCCACGGATCGGAGCAAAAGCCACGTTGAATAACTTAAGACACATTCAGTATTAATCTAGACACTCTTCATATCAATCAACATAAGAAAAGAATTAGGGTCAAAACTTAATAAATCGATTTATGAAAATTTGTAACCTAATAGGTCCAGTCTGACTTTCCTTTATATAACTGTATGATTTAGGTCAAGACATTTAATCACCCATAAAATGAAGACAACCAGTTTTCGCAAAGACTTATCATCCTAGAAATATTTTTAATCCTCATAACAAAGGGTTTGGGATTTATTCACGAATGACGAACGCACATTGATTGGCAAATTTTACAAACTTATTGGTCGAGTCAATCAAGCGAGTAAACAGCGATATTGGAAAGTTAACATACAAGACTATCATACATAAAATTTCGTTCTTGGTGTTAAATATATTTAAACTGCACCCAACACAATGACATAAAAGATTAAATGTATTTAACTACACCAATTTCAACATACCATGTTAACACATAACTCACTTAAATCACCACATTACATTTCCCGCTTTGACATTCGTAACTAACCACAACCCACCAATTCACTACATGAACGAACAACATGACCAAATTAGCCCACTAATTTGTGACTCCGTTCTAACTTCATTCCTCCAGACTAGCAAATATCATGAAACCATACAACCAGACACTGGCTGGAAATCTCATTCCGAATTTATACTCACACGACAAAATTTAACTTCATTTTCAAAACTTTTACTTTCATCTTTGACGGTGAATAACTTTCTTAACATAAATCTTATAACAGAGCCGTCCATAGAATCCATTTACTGACTTACTACGAAACTCAAAATCAGATAAACTTAATTCAATTCCTTCAAACAATACAAGCTTAGGTGTCGACTCATATTTCATAATTTACAGATTCATCTTATTCATTTCAGTCCTATCTTTACTAATGAACGACTATTACCTCAACATCAGGATTTTAGTTACACTTCTTTACTCAGTTATATTCACGGCTAACACGACTACAGCATTTAATCGGAGACCTTTTAGATAGTACACATTCCCTGGTGACGTCTCATCAAAGCATACGATTCGTACCATAAAGTAAAGCAAGTAACTACAAATTAACTGTGTTCAATCAAATTTTTACCTCTTTATTATAGATCTATTTATAACAGGTTGCATGGTCACACAAAGTATAAGTACCAACTCAATTACATGTTAAATTTTAAAACGATTTATCACGTCATAAGAACTAGACAAGAGTCTAACCATATAGTCAATATGAGAAGATTATTAGTTTAGATCGGAGGCACACTATAAAATTCCCAGTTAAGCTCCTTACGGAACCATCGACTGTGCGTCATGAGTAATTAACTTAATAATGTAGAAGTCAAACAACTGAAATTACAATTGAGTATTAATAGTTATATGATTCACAATAACAACAAAATTACTTCCATATCACACATATGTTTAACATTTTAGCAACCATACCATTCAATTGTATCCATCAACTCAGTATAATTCATTTTCAGCAAAAATAAAAGATATCGCATAAACAACTTAAACATGTACATATACCATCATATAACTTGTAAAACATTATCTATGACAAAAGATTAGTAAGGTGAACAAGTTCTCTGGTTTGCACGGTTTGAACAAATAGGCAACTCGCGGCTCAATTAAACGTAACTATAACGACTATCATTTAAACATACGCATGACATGTGAATCATCAAAGGGTTATCTCATTATAATTCGATGGTTCGAGAATATATTTCAAATATCGTAACTATATCAACTATATTTCAAATATCGTGACAATTGCAACAATCACCTTAGCATTTCATGACCATACAACTATGAACATATCCAATAAGGAACAACAACACTATTTTATTATCATATCATAAGTTTAGGTTCAACTGAAATAAATTAATGCAATGAAAGTAATAAGTATAACTATAGGCACACAGACTCACATAAAAGACATGAGAACTCAGATGACATCCTACATGTGTGAACATTTAGACATACTCATTACTACCATCCATGTGTAAACATTTAAACATAATTATTATAAATATTCACGCGAGTATATTAGAACAATCAAGTTAACATTTAACGCCACCAACTTTACCAAGATATGACAATATAGTTTTATATTTATATATATCCGACCACTATACAAATATGATGAACACACCAGAGATATTACAACATGCCAAACATATATAAAATATGCAACAACTGGACTCGTATAAAATATTTCACCCTCGATTAAGGATCAGATTAAGCTATTCAATTTCACTCATACTATCATGCCAACAATGTTATAAACTAAACTTTAATTTTTTATCACTTGTTAAGATACCTAACCAATGCATATGTGTGCTACTATCATCATATAAGGACACTATAATTTCACATTAATAAGGCTCATGAAATAATCGAACAACTGTATGAAAACTCAACATAGAATTCACATTTTAAAAGTTATGATTCACGTTGTAACTTCCAAAAATCACGAATAAATAACCGTTCAACGAAAACTTGAGTTATATTACTTTTATAACATATAGAGAGTTAATAATTCGTGAGAAAAAGAATGAGGTCCAAAGCTCAAGAATTCAATTTTTAAAGGATTTTACAACTCAGTTGGTCCAAACAAGTATGTGACAAAGAATTGGTCGAAACTGGGTCAGTTTGCAAAACTTACCATTTAATATAGAGACATCAAGAATTTTCGTGGCTTATCAATTTGAAAACATATGCGAATCTTCTGATCGATGGAGTTGGAATTATGCAAAAATTATTAATACAATTT
This sequence comes from Silene latifolia, assembly GCF_048544455.1. NCBI lineage: Eukaryota > Viridiplantae > Streptophyta > Magnoliopsida > Caryophyllales > Caryophyllaceae > Silene > Silene latifolia. The sequence continues at coordinate 90,704,373 of NC_133528.1, forward strand.
AAATGAGGATTTTTACAAAATCGTTGGTCAAAACATCACTGCACAGGAACTTCCTGACCACAGCCCACTAAAATATTTATTACTCCTAATCCGTATATCCTATAAGCATGAAACTAACGCCAAATGAACATAACTCACGAGGCTATCTCTCATAAAATTTTCATCCATATGCAATAAACAGAAAACAAATGGCAGTAAGATCAATTAAAGAGTAAAATCAAACAAAACGAGTTTCAACACTAGGTCATTCTTTACTATGTTACAAGCTCTTATGAGCATACTATGTATACTAACCCATCCCAACTTAAATCTCACACTTTGTACTTACGTAAACATCTATCCCATAGAATCCCTTCGCATCTCGATCTACTCCTTACATCTAAATCATGATTGCTATGACTAGAAACATGCAATTCAATAGCGTTTCTGATTACTATCACAATACTAGCATGGCTTGGGGATCACATAACCGCATATCGCTAGACATAATAGCACTATCAACACGTCATTCAACATCCATCCAGATAAATATCATCAATTCGCAATTATTTTCACGCTCACGATTACCACAATCCAACACTTCATTGATTATCAACCTGAACACGAAAATTTATTTCTCATCTCCACAACATCATATGATCACGTCATCATTCATACAAAATACTTACCGTAACGTTGTCCTGCAGAATGGTTAGAATATATGGGTTTCAAGAGTTACATCAACTCGATTATATCCAAGGTTTTCCTTCTAACTACCCCATTCACTCAATTTATCTCGGGTTACCTGGTTCAAAACTGAGAGGGCAAAAGAGCACGCATTAAGGGCGCCTTCTTAACCGCACTGTGAGCTCCTAACAGTTTATTCCCAGGGGTTCATTTTATTTAGACACATCCTACGTTCATTGGGTTCATTGGTTTAGGCTTGAGGATCGTTCGCTCTGATACCACTTTGTAACACCCCGATTTATAAAGGAGCCTCTAGCAAGACATTCCCTAATAAACCGGATTGTTACCACCATCTCGGTTTCCGAGGTAGTGAATAACAAATTAAACTCCAAGGCAAATTACATAATTTCTTTAACTTAACTTTTTACAAAACCTCATTTACATCAATTACAAAGAACTAACATAAATAAAAGTGAAAGTCTTCTAAATGATGATCTAGCTACTAAGTCTTCTGATCCAGTGTCTCACGCCCATCAAGCTCCCATCCTATCTCATAAACCTGTCAAGTCTGCTCCTCAATATTTGAATCGTCACAGGTGTTCACGAATACACAGGGTCAACCACGAGGTTGAGTAGGGAATACAATGAAACAACAACGATAATAAGTCAAGTGTATTTCCCTACCTTTTCGCAATCCAAGCACACAAGCAATCAATTATGATCCTTCACATATCCATCACCTACATAACATAATTATGTATAATTACCACCTACTCAATCAAATAATCATACACATAACCTAGACTCATCATAGCTTAATAGGAATATCAACTTAAAGAAAAAACACGATTTTTCCTGATTTTCCAGCACATGACAGACTCGGAATAAAATACATAACTAATTCCAGAAAAATCAAATTGATACAGGGCCAATTGAATTGGAACCCCATGAGTCTTAGTTACAAATTATATCTAACGTGTTTTCTCAAATTCCAAACTTATCAAGAGTTTTCAGACTGATTTCCAAAAACTGACAGAAACCGTCGCATATAAAGTATTGATTCATAAAACGAGTTTAAAACATTATTTTGCAGTAATTCCAAATCCTATTATCATCTAGACTATACAAAGATGATGTATGAAGAAGGCTCATAACTGAATCGACATAAAAATTAGGGTTTCAAATCATTTTCCACAACCAAATCAGATTCGCGGACTTTTCAGCGACATGTTCATAAATAAATCACCTAGGACAAACCATAAACAATTTGACTATGAGATTTTATATGCATAAACTAGACATCAAATAAACAGGACTTTCATTTCAAACTTTTTGAAGACGAACACTTTAAAACAGTATAAACAATGGAATGAAATCGACTTACAAACAGGGAAATCGAATTAGGTTGGAATCGATGAGAAATCTTCAATCAATTGAAAGGCTCGACCATTCTTCCTCCTCTCCCTTTCTCTAGGTTTAGAAATGGTTTTATGAATGATAAAATGAAAAGAGGGGAGAGGGAGAGCGGCTCTTAGATTAGGTTTAGGGTAAATGGTGGTTACATGTTCCGGGTAGAGCAAATGGGTTAAACGGGTATGGTCGTTGGGTAAATGTAGATGGGTAATTCTTGACCCAAATGACAAAATGTGATGTAGCCCGACTCAACATATACGATATAAACCCGACTTAATAACATTCACGATATTACGATGCAACCAATATAAAATGTATAATACTAATATATAATAATATCCGTTTAATCGATTATATAAAATACGGAGTATTACAGCCAGCAGGATCTCAATGTCAGCCATCTGGTTCCCAACGGCAGCTAACAGTGTCCGCCTTCAGGAACCCAATGTCCATCATCAGAATCCTGGCGCCCGCCAAGTTGAGTTGAGCATCCTTCAGTAAAAATCCGCCTGAAATCCGCTTGCTGGAAAAATATGATAGGAGAAATCTACAGGTCGGCATCTTCAGAACATCAGTTTGCAGATTTGTAGAGTCAAGGAGTGACAGAAATCAGTGTGCCAGAACAACGGAGTATGGTTCAGCAGAAACGAGTAGATCGGGGCACCAGAATTAGGGGTACAGAACAGGGATGCAGAATTATCTTAAATGTATCTACTAGGAGTCATGCCTAGCAGGCTAACAGCAAAGTGCTCCATCGCAGTTTCAGCAGTCTCCTCCAGGAGAAGTTCTAGCATCCTTCTCTAGCTGAGTTCCAGTGCCATCTTCCAGCAGGATGGCAGCATCTTGTTCCAACAAAGCCTCGGCTGCTGAATCTAAGAGGGTAGCAGTTGTTTGCTCCAGTAGCGGAATGACAATAGCAGGTAGAATTTGAAGAGTCAATTTCCCTCCTCAACGAAGCTTAGAAGCGAAATTGAGGGCAAACTGTTTGGGCCAAAATTTACTATTTGGCCTAAGCTACGTGGCACGAGACGAGTGGGTAATTAATTAAGCAAATGGACCCATGTCATACATGGGGGAGTTGGGCCCTTGGACCGAAAGGAAAGAAATACGGATAGAAGACCGAAGACGGGTATGGCCCGTGAAGACTAAACCCTATCTTGAGGAATAAGGCAGCTAAGTGGGAAACCCTAATAAACCCATTCACTATAAATACAAGGAGACAAGAGGAGAAAAAGAATCAATCATCCATCCACACAAAAACATACGTAATGGCGTGCAACAAAAGGGAAGTAAGCTAGCAAGAAGCATCTAAACCACATACGAGCCATTAAAGCAAACAAACCCCTTAAGAGTTATCCCATCATCATTATGCAATCATTAGCCAATCACAAATTACCACAATTATAATCTCACGCATAAACCCACAAAATACCCACTAAACATTTGATTAATACTTTGTCTGACTCGCTTACGCACTGGACATATAATTCGTCATCAGATCCGAATCCGTTGAATATTATACTTGTACTCTAATTATCAAATAGTGGAATATTGGCGGGATACCGACTCTGCCCGCGGTTGTTTCCCACATCATGTTTTCCGCGTCACCAAAATCTCTTGTGTCATTATTCCTTTATTTTGCCCTTTACATTAATTACTTCATTATTTCGCCCTAAGTCACATATAATTTAACCCCCTGATACGAGGCTAAAAAGAGTAGGTCACTTTAACTCCTAGCGAGATAGAATATCGTGTTTTGACAGTTTTTACCCAAAACAATGATGATATTAATAAAATCAGATATGATAAATGTATAAAATCATAATAGCCGTAAATTGAGTTTTTATTCAAAATAGATTTACATCTCATTAATTTCATTTTACCTCATTGCATGTTGATTTGAGAAAAAAAATGATTGGCAAAACGAATCAAAATAATTGGCTAATTTTATGAAGAGACATGTTAAACCTCACACACAATTTTACTGAATCCCGCACATTTTTCTGCTTTATTTCGAGTTTGCCCCCCTTATTTTTCACCACCACCAAGAGAGAGAGAGAGACAAATAAAAAAGAAGGAAAAATTACAAATAACCACCATGTATTTGCGTATTTTAATAAATAACCACCATGTATTTCTATTTTTACAAATAACCACCAGACTTTCATGTATACTCCCCCAATCACCACCGTATATTTGACCCGAGACTTGTTTTTCATAATTTCCGACTCTTTAATTAGCAATTTATTTGAAATACCCATATTACCCTCATTGACTTAAATCATACAACATATCCCCTATCCCTTTCTCAGTTTCTACTTTCTCCCCCAAATCATCCTCATTGTTTCCCATAAAGTTGAATATCACCAATACAGTCAATCTCGTAGTTTAGACGAACATTGCTAGCACTGCTCAAAAATAATGCCAGGTCGTGGAGGATATTGCAACCGAATTATAACCCTCAAATTCGTCGTTTTGCAGAATTATAAAGGTTAAGTTCTTAAGAAAATTGGGTTTATGTATGCAGAAGAATTAGATGAATGAGAAAAGTGGGAAAATGGAAGCACCCCAGTCAACTAGTATCCCTGCTAGAATGAATAAATATATATAAAGAAAAAAAACTCAAGTGTGAAGGGAAATATCCGTAAAATTCCCTTAATTTTAAGGATTATAACGTAAATATAACATGCGATTTTATGGTCATAAACGAAATACAATAGAAAACGATAAAGATTAAGAATCAACCTCGGGTCCTTTGATGTGCGGCGTAAAGAACAGAAATCAACAGAGATTTCCTCCTAATCGTTGCACCCAAGACCATCTGAGACTATGCCCTTGTGCTAGAAATGCTCTCTAATTGACTTGCAATATCGAGAGAGCTATTGTGAGGTTATTCGATGTGAGATCTAGAAATTTCAGAGAAGAATACTCTGAAACCCTAATAATTTTTTTTTTCAAAATGAATGATTGGGTTACAAAGAGGAGAAGCTCTCCTTTTTGTTTCTTTCATTCGGCCAGCCGAGCCCTACATGGGGAAGTGGGCTTCCACTTCCTCTTAATTTTAACTCGTGGTCCGGCTCGTAAAATGCTAAATGCATATGACGCGGTTTTATTATAAATCGTCCTCGGTTATCGGTTATTAAAACATCAACTAATAACTCGGGTTAGTTGAAATATTAATACATATCCGACAAAGACAATATTGTATAATTAATTCAATATACATTAATTAAATATAATTGTTTATATTTAATTTACGAATTAACTGTTTAATTCGCCTTAGCCCATTTTATTTAATCCGTATTAAATAAAATATCTCAACATCGCATTTTGACTAATTACTAGTCAAATGACTCGGACTAACTGCTTAGTCAATTTTGGCATCTACATGACTGTATTTTCATACCGTCACATCTCTCAAACGTATCCTATAGGTGTGACTTTTAGGGACCAGTTGATCACCGCCATCTGTATGACAATAACGTCAAACTTATCTAGCAAGCCAATCGTTATTGATAAACGTGGACCAACTGATTATAATACAAAAGTATACCCTTTGATCCTTTTAGAGATTTATAAGTCCTTGCACTAACTGTAAAGGACACCAGCCCCAACAAGCTCCCACTTGTCCGTACAAGTGTATGTGCAATGACGTTATCCGCACTAACTGGAGGACACAGCTCCAACAAACTCCCACTTGTCCGTACAAGTGTACGTGCGATAACCGATTCTCATATTCATTTAAAATTTCTCTCACTCAATGTAAAACAATTTGCAGATCCGGATCCGCAAAGGTCGTATTTTATAATCAATCTGTATCAAGAGTGGTTTCCCCGACTAGAGAGTAACTTAACTGATAAAACGAATCCGTATCCGAGCATGGCCATGCATTTCGATTCTGACTCCTCGAGTGGCCCCGAGAAATATCGAGTACCGATAAAGGCTGAATATTTCCTTCAACTCGACTCCTTCCGATCTAAGCACGCATGAAATGACCAGAAAAAATCTACTTGGCCCCTGTTACGGATGACCGTGAGAAAGAAACCAAAGTCACCCAAAATCTGCCTTAGTCTCAAGAGACAGTCGATAGTCAAAAGAATCGACTCTTAGGATCACCATGGAAGTCCTATCCACGACCGGGCACCGAATGTTATAAAACATTTAGGACTCCACGTCGATGTCACAATTGTGTCCTACGAAATATCCGTATAAATTGCCTCTGTGATTGGTCAGTCAACCTTTTGACTTATGGTTCGTTGAACCCACCATCAACCAACGTCACAAAATAATTACCTTGAGTTATCAGCTCACGTGGGCAATTAAGGACCAAAAATATAATGTTTGTTCAGTTCACTTTGTGGTGTTCAAAATTTGTCGTACAAATCCACATGAAAAACAAAATATATAAATATCAAAACGATGATGTTGTATAGAGTACAAAAGAGAATGAATCTAATCCATAAAAGAGTACTACAACTTAGGAACACGTTTAATTCCCATGGAATTAACGTGCCCTTCATGCTTATCTTGTCGTAATGGTTTAGTGAGAGGATCTGCTATGTTATCATCTGTAGCAATCTTTTCTATCACTACTTCCTTTTGCTCCACGTAATCTCGGATTAGATGAGCTTTCCGTTGTACATGTCTAGACTTGTTGCTAGACTTTGGCTCCTTAGCTTGGAAGATGGCACCACTATTGTCGCAATAGATGGTGATCGGGTCATTCGAACTAGGCACTACAGATAGTCCATGTAAGAATTGACGCATCCATATCGCTTCCTTTGTAGCTTCAGACGCGGCATAGTACTCGGACTCGTCGTAGAAATTGAAAGCAGTTTGTTTGGAACTCTTCCAAATTGATCGCAGCGCCATTAAGAGTAAAAACGAATCCAGATCGAGATTTCGAGTCATCTCGATCCGTTTGGAAGCTAGCATCTGCAGAATCGGTTGCGCATAGCTTTTGAGGGCCTCCATAAGTCAATGCCCAATCTTTAGTCCTCCGTAGGTACTTAAGAATGTTCTTGTGACCCACCAATGTGATTCACCCGGATGTCGTTGGAATCGACTTGTCATACTCAATGCATATGCCACGTCCGGACGTGTGCATATCATGGCATACATGATTGATCCTATAGCCGAGGCATAAGGAATCCGTGTCATGCGCTCTTTCTCTTCCGGTGTCTCTGGTGCCTAAGACTTGCTGAAATGCACCCCTGGAGCCATAGGAAGAAACCCCTTCTTGGAGTTAGTCATGCTGAATCTCTCTAGGATTTTGTCTATGTAAGACTCCTGACTGAGAGATAACATCCGACGTGATCTATCTCGATAGATACGGATGCCCAGAATTCTTTGTGCCTAACCCAGATCTTTCATCTGGAAATGGTTTTTCAACCATACTTTCACCGAAGTTAAGAGAGGTATGTCATTCCCAATCAGGAGTATGTCGTCAACATACAATATTAGGAAGACAATCTTGCTCCCACTCGACTTGATATATAGACATGGTTCCTCGACCGATCGAGTAAATCCATTGTCTTTTATCACTTGGTCGAAGCGATGATTCCAACTCCGAGATGCTTGCTTAAGTCCATAAATGGAACGCTTAAGCTTGCACACTTTCTTAGGATGTTCTGGATCGATGAAACCTTCGGGTTGTACCATGTACAACTCTTCCTCCAAAAAGCCGTTTAAGGAGGCGGTTTTCACGTCCATTTGCCAAATTTCATAGTCATGAAAAGCGGCAATCGCTAAGATAATCCGAATGGAACGCAGCATGACTACGGGTGCAAAAATCTCATCGTAGTGCAAATCTGGCACTTGGGTGAAACCTTTAGCAACTAGTCGTGCTTTATACATATCTTGTTGATCTTCCACAGAATGCTTTATCTTGTAAAGCCATTTGCATTGAAGGGGACGAACCTTAGCAGGTAAGTCAACAAGATCCCATACGTTGTTCTCATACATGGAGTCCATCTCGGATTGCATAGCCTCAAGCCATAGCTTTGAGTCAGAACTAGTCATGGCACCTTTATAGGTTGCGGGTTCACTACTCGTTAAGAGTAGAATGTCATCTATGTCATGTTCCTCGACCATACCAATGTATCTGTCCGGGGGAATAGAGACTCTTCCCGACCTCCTAGGTTCTCTCAGAATATTAACGGAGCGGGATTGAAGGAACCGGTTCCTCCAATGGTTGCTCGGTATTTGGTTCTGGAATCTCCGACAGGTCGAAGGTTCTATCACTCTTTGCATTCTCAAGAAATTCCTTCTCTAAGAATGTCGCACTAGCCGCAACAAAAACGCGTTGTTCGGTTGGCGAATAGAAGTAATGACCAAGTGTTCCTTTAGGATAACCTATAAAGTATGTCTTGACCGATCGCGGGCCGAGCTTATCCTCGTGTCTCCACTTGACATAAGCCTCGCAGCCCCAAACCCGTATAAAGGACAAGTTAGGGACCGTTCCCTTCCATAGTTCATATGGAGTCTTGTCAACAGCTTTAGACGGACTTCGGTTAAGTATTAGAGCGGTGACAAAGAGCATAACTCCACAATGAGTCAGGCAACACGGTGTGACTCATCATGGATCGAACCATATCAAGTAGAGTTCGATTTCTCCGTTCGGACACACCATTCAACTGAGGTGTTCCAGGTGGAGTTAACTGTAAGGCAATCCCACAGTCTTTAAGGTGTTGATCAAACTCGTGAGAAAGATACTCGCCACCACGATCTGAACGTAGTGTTTTAATCTTTCTACCCAGTAGGTTCTGTACCCTATTCTGGTATTCTTTGAATTTCTCAAAGGATTCACTTTTGTGCTTCATTAAGTAGACATAGCCATATCTACTTAAATCGTCCGTGAAAGTGATGAAATACCTATAGCCTTCTCGTGCGGTGATTGACATAGGCCCACATACATCCGTATGTATGAGTCCTAATAGGTCAGCAGCGCGCATTCCAACACCTTTGAAGGAAATACGAGTCATCTTACCGATGAGACATGATTCACACGTGCCAAATGATTGAAAATCAAAGGCCGAGATAGCTCCATTTTGGATGAGAACATTTGTTTTTACGCGTTTCTCATTAATGTGTCCCATACGGCAGTGCCATAGATACGTTTGATCTTTGTCACCAACCTTTAACTTTTTATTCATTACGTGTAATATTTCGGTGGTCTGATCTAAAACATAAATTCCGTTCATGGAGACTGCCTTGCCATAAATCATATCGTGTAATGAGAAAATGCAAGAATTATTCTCTATTACAAATGAAAAACCAAGTTTGTCAAGTGCGAGAAACAGAAAATGTTTTTAGAAAGACTCGGGTATATATAATAGCGATTATATAAAGATAACTCAAATCCGCTAGGAAGCTGGATCACATATGTTCCCCTCGAGACGGCAGCCACTCGTGCTCCATTCCCGACACGCAGGTCCACCTCACCCTTTACGAGGGGTTCGATGTTTCGGAGCCCCTGCACATGATTACACAGATGAGAACCACAACCAGTATCTAGTACCCAAGTTCCGTAACTTGCGTGGTTAATCTCAATCATATGAATAAAAGTAGAAGAGGAAGAAAACATACCAACAGGTTTAACGCGACCTGCCTTTATGTCCTCATGGTATACGGGACATGTACGCCTCCAATGCCCAGTCTTGTGGCAATGGTGACACTCCATGTTACCATCCTTGCTCTTTGTCGCGCCTGATGAGTTGCTCGACTCACCAGGACCACTCTTACCTGAACCCGACTTCTTGAACTTCGCCTTACCTCGCTAGGTCTCCGCTTTAGCTTTGCCCTTACCTTTGCCCTTGTTTGACACAATGAGAACATCCTGTTTCATGCTCCCACTGAACTTCATGTCCTTCTCAGTGCACGAGAAGGGAGTGCGATTCATGGGGACTTTTCTTCAAATCATTCATATAGTAATTCGCTCTAAAGAGCGCAAAACCATCGTGGAGTGAATGAAGCATGCGGTCAATCACAATGTTCTCGCCGATTTTACAATCAAGCGTCTCCAGCTTCTCGACATTCTCAATCATGCTGAGAATGTGTGGGCTAACTGGTTGGCCCTTCTGGAGTCTCGCATCAAAGAAGTGAGTGGTATGCTCATAGGTCACGATTCTCGGTGCTTTCGAGAATTCCTTAGTGAGCGTGGTGAAAATCTTGTTTGCACCATGGGCTATGAAACGTTTCTGCAAATTGGGTTCCATTGCAAAAATGAGTACGTTTTTAATCGCACCCGCTTCCATACAGAAATCGTTAAACTTGGCGATCTCATTAGCTCTAGCCGTGGGACCTGGGTTTGCGGGATGGGCTCTATTAGATATTTGAGCTTCCGTCGGCGGCAAAGCATTCCGTAATGCCGCCTCCCAGTCCGCGAAGTTTGATCCATCATTCTTCAGTCGAGTAGACTGATTCATCTGATTCATGAAGATCCGAAGCCAGGACTCACGGTCCAATGTGGCACTTGTCATTGGGTCGTTAGTGGGACCAGCCATTTCGTTATAGCAGTTTAATTGATCGTGTTTTACACTGAAAAAGGAAGAAAAACAAAAACGAAATAAGCAACTCATCGAGGTGATTTAAGTCTATTTAAAATTCATTTTAACGTGTAGACTCATTGCACTTGCATAATTGATCTCCCTCAAGAATGATACAAGTGATCCCAAGACTCAATTTCTGTAAATTGATAAGCCAACTGTTTAGCTAATTCTTCCGTAAGAACTCTTGGTCGATAAATTTCCGTAAATCCTATCTATAGTCCACCATAATCACAGGATCGTACGAGTGACCATAGTGTTGAGATAAAATAGGTCAATCGGTTCCAACTTACCCGACGTAGAAGGGGTCATATTATGCCTACCGACGAAGAAGGGACTCATTGGAGTTTGACCTATAAAGACCATTCTCAATTTTGGTTTATACAAGGAAGATCCCATCAACTTAATTTTAATTCATTTTAAGTGAACGAAAAACTAGCATTACGTGAATGAATTAATTTAGGTGATGGCTCAAAATGATCGTGTGACATGAGAATGTCATAGAAAACTAACGCGTGACCTCTATATGAGTCAGTTTTCATGCAATTATTAGGTGGTTTGGTTTTTAGGTGGAATATGATGCATATTATCGTAACGAAAAAATAAATAAAAGAATGCAATACGTAAATAAAATTCCTAGTGTGGCCTATCCTAGTAAAAAGAGCATAATACAACTTTGGAATCCACCGTTGGACCCGAAAAGCTTGTCTTGATGTTCCATCTATGTCCATGCAGCGGGAGTGAGCATCCGGTTCTCCGTCTTTGGTCTTCTCAAAAATTACAATTTAAAATTTACAAATATAAACCTATTTACATTCTAAATACAAAAACTGTAATTACAAGTGAAAAATCCAAAACGGAGATACGAGATCTCCAAATACAACCAAGACCGTGTTCCATCATTACGGTAACACGTTCTACTAAGGCCACACTAAGTTACAACTGTTTGTAAAAATGAATAAATACGTAATAAAAGGCATTCAAGGCATTCAACAAAAACGATAAATAAAATGCATCAACTAAAACAAATTTATTCGTGACATAATTCCGTAATTATGTTAAATTTATCCAAACCACCTTTTAACGATTAAAATTTATGTGATAAAACCGCTTCTATCAGTTTAATTTTAATCTAATACAATCCATTACTTTAAATACAATTTAAAATAACTATATGGTACGTGAGTGAACCGTTTCACTATCAAGCGAGTGTACAACATCCGTATGATGTACATTTTATGGCCAAAATAGAATTTAAAACAAAAGAGAATAAAATTCAAAGTCGCAAAACAAAATCCCTCGATCCAGGGACAAAAGTGCTCGATCGAGGAACAACAGGCTCGATCGATCAACTCGCTAGTCGATCGAGGGTATGCAAAAGAAAGTGCTCGATCGGCGTATTGGAGGTCGATCGAGAACTTTTATTAGCAAAGCTGTTCGATCGAGCACGAGGACTTCTCGATCGAACAGTTGGGGTTTTAAAAAGGTCGATCGAGTTAAGCAAGCACTCGATCGAGCAAAAACAAGACAGAAAACCTCTCGATCGAGTAGAAACATGCTCGATCGAGAACAAAAATTTCTGAAAAATCAAAACCCTCGTGAAACAGTTTGTCAACACAAACCAATTTCAATTTTTATCAAAAACGCATGAAATCAATTCTACAATTGACAAAACTTAACATATTGCTATAATCTCCGTATAAAATAACAATATGCAAAATACCAAAACGAAAACAGAAACAAAACAGCCGTGTAAAACATGTGACGGCACGGTTTTCAAGACAAAAATTCAGCCGTGTAAAAAAAATTACCAGCCGAGTAGATTTTGTACAATAACAAGATCGTTTCAAATCGATTTATGAAAAATCACAATGAAAATTTACGTGGCCTCGCTCTGATACCACTTGAAGGGAAATATCCGTAAAATTCCCTTAATTTTAAGGATTATAACGTAAATATAACATGCGATTTTATGGTCATAAACGAAATACAATAGAAAACGATAAAGATTAAGAATCAACCTCGGGTCCTTTGATGTGCGGCGTAAAGAACAGAAATCAACAGAGATTTCCTCCTAATCGTTGCACCCAAGACCGTCTGAGACTATGCCCTTGTGCTAGAAATGCTCTCTAATTGACTTGCAATATCGAGAGAGCTATTGTGAGGTTATTCGATGTGAGATCTAGAAATTTCAGAGAAGAATACTCTGAAACCCTAATAATTTTTTTTTTCAAAATGAATGATTGGGTTACAAAGAGGAGAAGCTCTCCTTTTTGTTTCTTTCATTCGGCCAGCCGAGCCCTACATGGGGAAGTGGGCTTCCACTTCCTCTTAATTTTAACTCGTGGTCCGGCTCGTAAAATGCTAAATGCATATGACGCGGTTTTATTATAAATCGTCCTCGGTTATCGGTTATTAAAACATCAACTAATAACTCGGGTTAGTTGAAATATTAATACATGTCCGACAAAGACAATATTGTATAATTAATTCAATATACATTAATTAAATATAATTGTTTATATTTAATTTACGAATTAACTGTTTAATTCGCCTTAGCCCATTTTATTTAATCCGTATTAAATAAAATATCTCAACATCGCATTTTGACTAATTACTAGTCAAATGACTCGGACTAACTGCTTAGTCAATTTTAGCATCTACATGACTGTATTTTCATATCGTCACATCTCTCAAACGTATCCTATAGGTGTGACTTTTAGGGACCAGTTGATCACCGCCATCTGTATGACAATAACGTCAAACTTATCTAGCAAGCCAATCGTTATTGATAAACGTGGACCAACTGATTATAATACAAAAGTATACCCTTTGATCCTTTTAGAGATTTATAAGTCCTTGCACTAACTGTAAAGGACACCAGCCCCAACAAAGTGTTCCTGCTAGCTTCCGCTGGGAGTCTGCATATCGACCTCCTAACACCATTCTTGTTCTCAGTAGTGTTCTGGATCTATCCATTCAATTTTATGTGAAATAATTTGGGGATTTAGGGTTTTTGGATTGATTTGGGGAAAAAGGAATAGGGATATGTTGTATGGTTTAAGTCAATGAGGGTAATATGGGTATTTCAGATAAATTGTTAACTAAAGGGTCGGAAATTCTGAAAAACAAGTCTCGGGTCAATTATACGGTGGTGATTGGGGAGTATACATGAAAGTCTGGTGGTTATCCTATTCATTAAAAGAACAACCACAGAGCTGAGTTGTCAGCCTGTGGTTAAAAGTTGATTATTCAAAGGATATATTTAGCGGGACCCACACTCTTGACCCACGTTTATTGAATGAATTAATTACCTGGATGCATTGCGTCATTGCTGGAAATACAAATCCCACTTTTTATGTGGTCATATCGTCTAATGTCATTAACTAAGATCCAATGTCATCTATGTTAATTTATATGATTAATTTATTAACATTATCGTATTCTATGTTCAAACTACTCCTGATATTGCAAGTGCCTTGATCTGTTCATGCAACTGAAACCGAAACCGCAAACGAATTTCTTAAACAATTAGTCCTTCAAATCAAGGAGACACTATCTTATTGGTCCAAATAGACGATTTGTGTAACTTAACTAATACGGAGTAATTAACATAATAAATGCACGAGAAAAAAATGTGAAAATATCCTATTCATTAAAAGAACAACCACAGAGCTGAGTTGTCAGCCTGTGGTTAAAAGTTGATTATTCAAAGGATATATTTAGCGGGACCCACACTCTTGACCCACGTTTATTGAATGAATTAATTACCTGGATGCATTGCGTCATTGCTGGAAATACAAATCCCACTTTTTATGTGGTCATATCGTCTAATGTCATTTACTAAGATCCAATGTCATCTATGTTAATTTATATGATTAATTTATTAACATTATCGTATTCTATGTTCAAACTACTCCTGATATTGCAAGTGCCTTAATCTGTTCATGCAACTGAAACCGAAACCGCAAACGAATTTCTTAAACAATTAGTCCTTCAAATCAAGGAGACACTATCTTATTGGTCCAAATAGACGATTTGTGTAACTTAACTAATACGGAGTAATTAACATAATAAATGCACGAGAAAAAAACGTGAAAATATGGTATTTAATAGGAGTAAAAAATAATCAAGTGAAATACCCCAAAAATTTAAAAACCCAGAAATTATAAAGAAAATAGCCATAAATTTAAAAGCTTTTAAAGTAATTAATACTCATAAGAAAATAGCCAAAAATTTAATTTACATTATAAATTACTGTAATATAAGACGTTTTAACGTTTAATTTACTCGACTTACACCAAAAGAATAATATCTCAACAGATAAAGAAGTTTTATCAGAAAAAAAGATTCAATTAACAGTATAATAACTATGAGCACAATATAAATAATTGCTCATGTTGTCAAATAATTAAAAACGAAAATACATATTGGAAAAATCTCAGAAATGGGGAGAAACCCAGAATCAATCGAAAAGCGGCAAAAGAAAAACAAATTTTTTCATAAAATCGACAAAAATGGCCAAAAACTTGGCGCACTACACTATAAACCCCAAATTAAACACCAAAAATTAAATGTCATTCAACCTTAAATCGACCTAGAAATTTAAATCTTTATGTCAAGATAGACAGAATGGAATAATTTACTCGATTTATACCAAAAAAAATAGCATCACGATTCACAATAGATCCAGATGTTTAATCAAACCACATATCTAATTATGACTTTCATAATTATTAAAAATAACAGGTGCAAGGTTCACTATAATTTTTAAGAGACCAATATAAATAATTATATGTGGTCAAAATAATTAAAAACAAAAAATTAATTGGAAAATCGTGGAAAATATTGAACTCGAAATAATTAAAGTTCATTATCCAAATGCATGATGAAAATTAATAAAAAAAAACCTAATGAAATCAAAATCGGAAATTAATCAAATAATTAGAGTTCATTTTCAAAACGAAATTGAAAACTTAATCCAAAATCGGAAATCAATATCAACATGCATGATGACTTTGAGAACAGATGTAAAGTATTTTCATTAGCAGATCCAATTATCAACAACATCCAGTGATCTATTATTGATGATTTTCGTAGTTTTAGATGAGAGAAAATAAGAGGATGAGCGAGAAGTAAAAAAACGTAGTGAAAAGTAAGAAAATAAGGTGATCGGAAATTGTGGAAATTGAGGGTTGATATGGTAATTTTAAGGAGAGAAATTGAGTGATGAGAGGACGATTAAGCCAAGTTTGAGAGGTCAAG
This sequence comes from Silene latifolia, assembly GCF_048544455.1. NCBI lineage: Eukaryota > Viridiplantae > Streptophyta > Magnoliopsida > Caryophyllales > Caryophyllaceae > Silene > Silene latifolia. Next base: position 90,720,263 of record NC_133528.1, read on the forward strand.
TGAGGGTGGGAGTGAGAGTGAGAGTGACAGTGACAGTGATACGAGTTTAGGGTTTACACAATATATAGTGATGCATTTATATATGTGACTGGTTAGGGTTTTAATGAAGGATTATTATGGGCCATTGTTAATTGTTTTCCGATTGGGCCAAGTTTTGATAACGAGGAGTTCTTACTTTTAGTGTTGGGATTTTGGACCATCTACAACGCCCTCTCAAAAATATTTTGTTTATCTTTATACATTTTAATTTTGATTCATCTACTATATTTGACCCGTTTTAAACTTGAGACAAATACTTTCGTTTTAAATGAGAATCTGTGTCATAAAAAAATAGTCGAAATAATTGTCAGTTACTTTAGTTATTTGTTTAGGTAGTGTATGCATATGGATTACGTATATAATTTTTAATACATAACGTTATTTACGACGTGTTATATTTTAGTAAAATTTATGAACGATATATTATTATCCTTTAATTTTTAGTTATTATATATTTATAAGATAGTATCACGGGTTTGAATATTTAAGTTTTCGACTGAATCATTCTAAACGTGTACGGGTCAGAGTTTTAAATTTTTTCCTATTTCACTATTTACTAGATAATAATACTCTTTCTCATCCATCATATATTCTTTACATTTGCTTTTGATGCGAATTTTTACAACCTCACATACATGTAACTTCTAAGGGTGCTTATATTGTAATAAATATACATATTAGCCCAAGAAAAGGAAATGTAAAATTTCGATTGAATATACAGAAAAAAGAAAAATGTAAAGAAACTAATGAATGCGAGAGAATATGTTATATGTATTAAACAAAAAAGGGGTTGAAATTGCCATTTTAAACGTGCACGGATTAAAATCTGCATGTTATCCGTGCATAAGTCCTACAACTGACTAAGAGTTGGACTGAATGAAAATTAGTTTTGACAATTGCACGGGCACCAATTTTATGACAAAATAGTTTTAACAATCGCACGGGCTTGCAACTTTATTAAGACCTGTTCAATTTTACAAACTTTGTGTTATTTTTTATCCGAATAATTTTGACTCATATATAAGTCGGGTTTGTATGAAGCCGCCTTATTAATAAAACAAAGAATAAACTTAATTTTGGTTAAGCAATACGACATATCGAACTACAATAACTACTCAACCAACTGACCCTAATGCATCATTTAAGCTGGTTGCAAATGAAATTTATGATGCAAATCTAACTTAAATATGTCTTTAATTTAAAATTGTTTGACAAAAAGTGGAAAATTTTTATTACTTTATTTTAAAATTTTATTTCTAAAGATAATTAACTTTAAAAGGAGATAATTAATTAATATAAATATTATCTGAACTGTAGTTGAGAATATTTCATAGTGCATTAGGGTCAGTTGGTAATTGCTTAACCAAAATTAGTTAAATATTCAGCTCTATGTCGCTATTTCAAGAGTCACAAGCAAAAAGGGATTGAAGATTCTGATTTGCGATAGTGATAAACGCGTGTCCAATAGAACATATAACGTAGTGTATAAAGAAGTTTTTGAGAAGCTATAGTTCAATTAATTAATGATTGTACCCCGTAACAACTTTTTGTTGTACTTATTTCTTTCCAATTTGTCTACTTTAATTTTGTTAAGTCTTATAATTTTGAGACTTTTTTTTTATGTATTTCGAGAATTCCGAAATTAATACTACCATGAAAGAGCATCCCTTATTAACAATCCTACTTCTCAACTCTAAACGACAATTCCGTGCAATTCGCACAGGCATAAAACTAGTTTGTAAAAATAGAAATATATGGTGATTATTTATAAAAATACGCAAATACATGATGGTTATTTGTAATTTTTCCTTAAAAAAATCCCAAAAAATAACCTGATGGGTGATGGCATTAACCTTTTAGCATATACACCCGTGGTAAATTTGCAAGAGCATTGACTTTTATCAGGAATACGTAATATTGTCAATCAAAATGAGAGGTTGATTTCATTTTATGTTCTTTATACTCCATATCGTCCACTTTTCCAGCGTCAATGGAGGTTGTTTTCATGTAATTCCTCAACTTTTTTTGTACAAATTCGACCACCACTCTTTTATGCGCCGGTCACCACGCCCTCTGACCACCCTACTCCGACCTATTCGACGACTCCACATTCCCACAACCACCCAACATACATTAATTGTAAATTGTAATCCATCGATCCAAACCCTAATTGCAAAAAAAAAAACCTTTTTAAACAAAAAAATATCAATTAAATCGGTTAAAAAACAAATAATAATAAAATTGTTGATAAGATGGAGAAATTACGTGTAATATGTGCGGATTAAGATCCATAATTGCCGATCTATTGACGAATTGGTTAGGTTTTTAGAGAGAAAAAGGGAGATAAGTCTTTTTTATGTCTTTTTTATGATGAAGAGTAGTTATGGAATATTAGGGCAAAGTGCGTGAGATTTAGTAATGGTGTGCGGAATTTAGCAATTGCGTTTCATGAAATGTGTATTTTAATGATTTTTTTTTTCTCATTCTCAAACCATCTTTTATTTCAGTTAAAAATATTATATTTTAGAGTTTAATGAAAACATTATAGTTTAAGGTAAGGATAATGGTTTAATGAAAGAAAAATTATTTGTTTCCTTATTTAGGTAAGTATACTTTGAAGGGAAAACTTTTTATAATTTTTATTCTCTCGGAAATTGATTGTTTCCATATCCTCTATTAATATTCATATTGAACCTAAGACCCTGCACTCGTTTAATATATTGAATGCATTTAATTTACATTCACCATTACTAACAATCAAAATAAAAGCTTTGTGATCCAATATAATCTAGAATTGATAATTTAGATAAATAATTGAATTCCCAACTCCTTGTGGTTCGACCCCCGACTTCAGTTCGCTATCTACATTAGTTAGTTACCTTAGGGGTTTTTTTGTGGGGATGAGCCTTAGTAACCTAATTATGCTCACTTGCAACATGTCACTCGCGTTGAATTTAATCTAAAAAATGAGCATTGGAAAGTACTAAAACAAAAGGTGGTTGAGTTTTTAACTAAGCCTGAAAGCGTATTAACTTTCCGGATTTTATTTTATTTATTGGTTTCTTTTCTACATGCGGAAGAAGAAAACTTACATTTAGCTGAAACGAGCACACTATGGAATCTCCGCTACGGGGGGACGCACTTTATTCATCCTCTCAGAATGGGAATGTTCCAAAAATGAGCCAATAACAATATCCTCAAACTATTTAAAGAATGGTGAATAAAAGAAAAGCTGAAAAAGTGCCAATGACAAACGGTGAAATTTGATGGCGTGAATGCTCTAAGGATTCGTATTTCATAAACACGTGTCATAAAAACTGCGTGTTCTAGCTATGTTGTCATGAAGTGAAAAGAGAGTAGAGTCGTCACGCTGTCGTACACCCGTTTAGTGAAATGTCCTTTATGTAGCTCACATATCCCAGGAGCTATTGGCATCTTTATTTCATCATTTTACACTACTATTATTGGAGCAAGGATCCTCTCCATTTTCTTATTTCCATTTTTTGTTCATTTCCTGTCACAATCCTATATTATATTATTATCTCATCTATCTCATCAATTACTTACCGTTAGATCGGTCTAAAATATAATCCGAACCGTTAAAAAGGAAATGGAAGGAAATGAAGAGAAGAAATGGAGAGGATCTAAATCGCATTATTGGTAAAATAGTACGCATACCAAATCATGGCACTAGAGGCCATGACACCCAAATGGTTTTTTTTACAGCAATAGACACTCCACATTTGACATTGTGTGCATAAAGAAAACTTCAGAGCTCATGGTTGTCCACCAGTATATCACACTGATTCCTCATTTATCTCTACACTATTCAAATACGGAGTATATCTTTATACACAAGTACACAATTGAACCCTACCTCAAGTTGCAAATTAAAGTGCGACTACTGATGCTGGGCTTGCAGCTTGTTTTCCGTCTTCATGAGTCATCACGTCATCAAAACCAGCAGACGTTTCTCTGATGGCATATGGAATTGGGTCACCAACCTGACTAACTTTAGCATCAACATTCAAGTAGTCCGTAAGCATCTTTTTCACTCCAAATCCTCGGTTCACAATCTTGCTACTGCTGCTTAAAAAAGGGGATCTTAAGGGTGATTTGTCTCGTTCTACTTTCCCTGGTGAAAGACTTGGGGAAGTTAAGGCCGTCTTGTATGGGGTTCCGGCTGGGAGATTCGTGTAAGGAATAGTCACAGTTTTATGAGCAATGACGCTGACTTTGGATATTGGTGATAATTCCCCGTGTTTTGCTACGTCATCAACATAAAGGAGGTCATCTATTCTTGCAACAATGTTAAAGGCAAGACTCTCTAGTACCCTTGAATAGCTCTCGAGAATTGACTTCCCGATATCCTGAACCACAACAAACAACAAATTTAGGCTTTGGAAGAAAATATAATTTTCAACATAAATAATACTCCCTCCTATATTCTTCCCATTTCATTTTGCAGAGTCTCCAGCACCCCCCGCCTTTTCTCCATAATGCATGCTAATATATTTACTTTTTTTGTCAAAAATATTACTTTTTGTAAGATTTTTGAATAATACATATGAATGGTTTAGTATCATTTATTAAATTTCTATATTTTTCAACATACTCCCAGTCAAATTTTTAACTATGACCACAAAATACGAAATGCAAAGAACATAGAAGGGAGCTTGAGATTGTGTAAAAAAGATCCAACCTTATTGTACTGGATTTTGGCCATGTCTAATGTCGTCTGAGGGAGACCAGGGAAGCGTTGTTTCAGGCTAAGCAGAAGGCTTTCTGCTCTTTCCGCAAGCAGTTCTCTCTTCTCTGCATCAATCATTAAATCCTTGACCATTTCCCATGATGATTTAGACATGGATCTCCTTGAGCTGTTCAGTTTTGAACTCGTTTTCTGCCTCCATGAATACATTGAGGCTTCCACTCGATTAGCTATCTCAATAGCTTGGTGTTCAGATGATAAATCAAGGCAGTCCAATAAACATTCTGAGGAAAATTGATCGGAGCTAATGTATCGATAGATAAGATCACCTAAACAGGCCCTTCCATTCTGTAATTAAAAAAACAAAAAAAGAAAAAAGAAAAAAAAGTTAAATGTATATACATGGTAATACACTATAGCATAATATTGATAGCATGTAAACTATACTATCTTCAATACTAGCTAATTACTCTCTATCTTTTTTCATACATGGGATTTATCATGTTAAGAAAAGACGCTCAGGCACGAATCATGACTAGGGTTCAAAAGCTGTCTTGAACAATATTTTGTGTGCCTCCTTTTAAACCCAAAAAAAAAAAAGAATGACATTCTGACTGCTTTTGGTAGGAGTTATGAAAACTAGATCTACCTTTGGCAGATTTTCCAAATACGTATCAGGAATCTTAATGTCAGCCAACATGATACTATTTATAGCCATAGCAGCCTTGAGGATCTGGTTGGTAGAATCTCGTTTATGCTGCAACTGTTTCCTTACGTCTTCCTGAAGACCACCAGGTGGCACATGAGGGACAGGCAACCACCATTTCTCCTCTTGGCGTTGGAGCTGTTTTCTAAAGGACATTGATCCATCAGTTTCCGTGGTAAGAATTCCTTGGTCAACATACCAAAATTCTGTGTTGCTAAAGCTATCCAACATTTCCTGAAACCAAAAAAAGTATCAAAACGCAGAATTTATTCTATGAGAAGTTATTCAAGATATCAGCGGCAGACATTTCTTACAATCAGCATATTATCGAGCTTTCTGAGAGCCGGAAGATTAACATAAAGATCTGCTCGCGGCCTGCAGGTCATCACCTGTTGAATTTAGACAAAATTTTATCAACAACCTCATGCAGTGCAGTTCTATAATTCGGAAAATTTATCTAACGAATAGTTGTTCATCTTGTTATGCGTTATACATGCAATTCTCGACGCAATATTCATTATGGATCATAAAGAAACACTCTCTGTTTTCCTGCGTACCTCAGAGGCTCAGACCAACTGACCTCCTTTCCCATCCATTTGTAAAAGCCCCATGAGAAACTGTGGTAATTATCATTTATGTTGTCTCTGACTATATTATTCTTTATTAGTAATTAAATGTGTAGTTATGATGAAACTCATGAAAAATTTTGACATAAAATTTAGTAATATTCTGAATCAGGTCCTACCGTAAATAACTAATTTTGGGATTAAGCCTTTATTTGGATACAAAAATTGGAGATTAGTGGAAGTGAGGGGGGAGGGGGGAGGGAATATAATTGTCATTTTTTTTCATAATCTTCCTTACATCGGAGGAGTGTTAATTTGGCTAGTAAGAATGAAAATGGAGCTCTCTATTTCCCTCTTCTTCAGCATGCTAACCAAAAAGAGGAAATTGTCCCCCTCTTTCCTTCAAATCCCTCCATCAAAACAAAGGGTAAGAGTCTGTTCTTACTTTGGAAAGGATTGGTCATTGGTGTAAGGGAGGGGATGGAAGCACGCAGTCAAAATCAGAATATCAAGAATTGTAAGAAGGATGTTGCAAAGAAGCAACCGCCTTGCCACCTACCAAGGCTCTACCTTCAACAATGAGCAACTTTAGACCCATGCAACTCCAGTAGTGTCAAGTTTAATCCATATTCGATAATCATGAGCTCATCACATATAAAGTAACATCCACACTATGATTACGACATTACACAAGTAGAATCTTTGAAGCCACAGCATACAGAAATTATTAACCTACTAAAATGTAAAGTTACCTCGAGTTTGTTTCCATCAGGAAATGTTTGCCAATTAGGGATTAATTCAACAATGTGATCACCAACACAAAGAAGCCAATCCATCTCTCTTCGCCACATGGCCTTCTTCTCGGATGCAAGAGGTTCTAGCCGCCATAGTTGCCCAAATAGTGTGGCTACAATCAGATATGAAACTCATCATCACAAACGAGCAACCCAAACCCCATTAGTGAAACAGGTAAATACCGAGTTCAGGAAATTAACCCATTAATCCCTCCTTTCCTACCCGTCCCAATCATTTATTTAAATCCAAAACCAACATAATCAGCAAGTTGTGGGTGAATATTGTGATTGATTAAGAGTTGAACATACCACACAAATTAGTAACAGCATTAGAAATAGCCAATGCTGTGGAAACCCCATTTCCACTACCAGACATATCTTCTCCAAGCAACAACTTTGCAAACCTTTCCTTCATCATCTCCATTTCATCTACAATTACAACATCCAAAAATCATAATAAAAAATGGCAAAGAATATAAACAAATAAATTAAATGAACAGAATGCAAAACCTGGCAATGAAGAGTGTAGGTTGTGGAAGATGCATTGCGCAGGCAATTGAGTAGTGGGGTTGACGGCGGCGGGTGAGGGAAAAGGGGAAGAAGTTGAGGGTGTTGAAGAAGTGTCTTCTCCATTAACAGTTGCTTCAGATGTCCCAAAATCAGTACTTGAACTACTCTCCCTTCTAACTTCCTCATATCTACACTCTTTATTTTCTGCATTGCTCTCCATTGTACAAAACCTTGTTTACTCTCCCAGAAAAATACCCATTTTATTTATATATGGATGAAGAGGGTTTTTTATGTGATAAAGTTGGGCATGTCTGCTAGTGAACTAGTGAAGAAGAGAAACAGCCAGAAATAGGGGAGACTTGTTAGTTGGAAAATGACTCAAATTTTGTTGGGTTTCGGAGCAAAGTAGAGAGAATGAAGTTTCAACAGTTTCAACTTAAGTAAGCTTCCAAATAGAAAACAACAAAGTCTATTTTATTTACATTTACATATACTTTTACTGTTAGGAGTATAAAAAGGTTGTTTAGGTTTAGGCTCTTCCAACTCCCACTATGTTATTTGTTTGTCTCATAAATCTATGTTTGGTGTTTCTGTTTGTGGTTTGCTTGGACAGGGTGCTTACTTGAGAAGTGTAATCATGTATTCATTTCAAGAAATGATGATAAACACGAAAAGTGGAAGGGAATCGTGTAATATACGAGACTTCCATTACTAACGTCAATTGTTCAACTTTCCTCATTGCTTCATTAGGAAACGCTTTTGCATCAAGCTACTACATACAAATAGGTATGGTAAAGGGTTAGGCTACTAATTTAGTTACTTCTAAGTTCTAAAGATGATTACAAATAACATTAGTCATTAGACCTAAACATTAGCAAAATAACTCGACAAAACATGACTCTAATTGACTCAAAAGACTTTACATGACTAATTTGAAATCACTATTATTGTTGTAACAGAAGCAAGAAAGAACAAATAAAAGAACAATAAAGAGACAAACACACAGATTTACGTGGTTCACTAACGGTGTGTTAGCTACGTCCACAGGGCAGAAGGGAGAGAGTTTTATTGATATGTGAGGAGTTTTCAGATTACAGATTCAGACGATATGACTGCTAGGTAGAGGCTTAGAATGTTTATATAATATTCTCTAAGATCTAATACAGAATGACCTAAGAAAGGCCCAAGACAGACCTAGCCCTCGCATAGTCGTTCGAACGACGACTAACAGAATCAAGGCACAAATCCAACAAATCTCCACCTTGACTTGAATTCTCTCACAAACAGACAGATGTATCTGATGCATTCCCATAAATGCCGGATATACCAGAAAGCTCTTCTCCCTTCCCCCTCAGATATTGCCCACAAGGGGACATTACAGACTGCGGATATTTAGCAAGTCCAAACAGTGTTGGAACTTGCTATGCGGAACTTGCTTGGTGAACATGTCAACTGGGTTATCAGCAGTACCCATTTTTGTTCACCTTAATCCTCTTCTCATTTCTCAGAAAGTGATATCTCACATCTATATGCTTAGTCCTCTCATGATGGACTTGATCTTTAGCCAAACATATTGCACTAAGACTGTCACAAAATACGATAGCTTGCTCCTGATGTAGACCCAGATCACTGACCAATCCTTTTAACCAGATACCCTCTTTAGCTGCTGCAGTCAAGGCCATATACTCTGCTTCAGTAGTAGACAAAGTAATCAGAGGGTCGCAATGTAGCCTTCCAATTGACGACTGAACCACCAAGAGTGAAAACATAACTAGTCATTGATCGTCTGCTGTCAACATCTCATGCATAATCAGAATCTGCGTATCCTGACACAAGGCACTCTCTATCACCTCCATAAATGAGACCAGCATCAGATGTACCCTTAAGATACCGGAAAATCCTCTTCACAGCTTGCCAGTGCTTTTTACCTGGATCACCCATAAACCGGCTCACCACACTGACTGACTGCGCTAGATCAGGTCTAGTGCAGACCATAGCATACATCAAGCTACCCACTACACTAGAGTACGGAACTCGGGACATGTACTCCCTTTCTTCAGCTGACTTGGGTGAGAAAGCAACAGACAGATGTGCATTCGATGCACTAGGAGTATCTATGGATTTAGCTGTAGACATGCCAAACCTTGCTAGCACCTTCTGAATATAGCCTTTATGAGATAAGAAAAGCTTCTTCTTGCTCCTATCCCTGTAGATCTCCATTCCCAGAATTTTTCTTGCTGCACCCAAATCTTTCATCTCAAATTCAGCACTGAGAAGACCCTTCAATTTCTGAACATCAGACTTGCTCTCTACAGCTATCAACATATCGTCTACATATAGAATCACATAGATGAAAGACCCGTTCTTCACCTTGTTGTAATAAACACAACAATCATACGGACTCCTATTGTAACCAATCTCCAACATATAGCTGTCGAACCTTTTATACCACTGCCTCGGAGACTGTTTTATCCCATATAAAGACTTCTTTAGCTTACAAACGTAGTCTTCTTTACCCGGAATCTGGAAACCGTCTGGCTGAGTCATGTATATCTCTTCTTCCAACTCTCCATGTAGGAAGCTGTCTTCACATCTAGCTATTCGAGTTCTATATCCTGATGTGCAACTATTGCTAGTAGCACTCTGATGGAAGTATGTCTGACCACTGGCGAAAATATTTCATTGTAGTCTACCCTCTCTTTCTGACTGAACCCACGAGCTACCAATCGAGCTTTATACCTTATACCCTCATCAGCAGTCTCTCCTTCTTTCTTCTTGAAGACTCATTTACAAGTAACAATCTTTCTCCCTTGAGGCTTCTTGGATAATTCCCAGGTCCGATTCTTTTGAAGTGACTTCATCTCATCTCCCATGGCAGCAAGCCATTGGGCAGATTCAGAACATGTAGCTACTTCTTTGAAAGTGGATGGCTCATGTAAGTCAGGATCCACCTCCTCAGCCACCTGAAGTGCATAACCCACCATATCTTTAAAACCAAGTCTATTCGGAGGCTTCCCAAAATTAGGCCTGATTGACCGCTCACAGGCCAAACTCTGCTGATTCGGAACTGGTAATGAAAAATCTGATGGTACAGATTCGGATTCGGACTGTAGTGGTTGATCTTCTTCCTGTGGTACACTCTCATCAAGAGTGTCTTGCTGCTCCACCTGTTTATCAACACTACTACTACTATCTGACAAAATATAAGACTTCACAGTAGGATTAACCATAGAATTTTCATCAAAGACAACATTTCTACTCAAAATAACCCTACCCTCAGATGGAGACCAGATGCGGTATCCCTTGACACCATCCCCATAGCCCATGAATACTCCCTTTTTAGCTCGTGGCTCAAGCTTACCTTCACTAACATGATAATAAGCAGTACTACCAAAAACTCTTAAAATAGAATAGTCAGCAGACTTACCAGACCACATCTCAAATGGAGTTTTGAGATTCAGACTTGTGTGAGGTCCCCGATTTATCAGATAGCATGTTGTACTAACTGCTTCTGCCCAGAATCTTCTTGTTAGTCTAGCATTAGAGAGCATGCACCTTGCCCTCTCCAGAAGTGTCTGGTTCATTCGCTCTGCTACACCATTTTGCTGAGGTGTATCTCGGACTATACGATGTCTAGAAATCCCTTCATTCTTGCAGAACTCGTCGACCTCAGAACAACAAAACTCTAGGCCGTTATCAGTTCGCAGCCTCTTAACCTTCTTCCCACTTTGATTCTCCATTAATGCCTTCTACTGCTTAAAGTGAGCGAAGGCTTTGTTTTTGTGCTTCATCAAATAAATCAAAGTCTTCCTTAAATAATCATCAATAATTGACACAAATACTTGTGACCTTCCAAAGACTCCACCTTAGAAGGACCCCAACAATCAGAATGGATGTAATCAAGTGTGCCCTTGGTCCTATGGACTGCTTTAGGAAACTTGCTGCGATGTAGCTTCCCAAATACACAATGCTCACAGAAATAATCCAGATTCTTGACCTTGTGACCACACAGAAGATCTTCTTTTGACAGAGTCTGCATCCCCCTTTCACTCATATGACCAAGCCTCATATGCCACAGCTTAGTCAAATCTTCTTTATCAACATCTGAGGATGCAACAACAACAGAACCCGACAGAGTAGATCCTTGAAGATAATATAGAGTACCATGCTTGATACCTCTCAGAACCACATTCGAACCCTTGCAGACGTTTAGAACTCCACCAACACCTTGAAAACTGAAACCCTTACTATCTAACGTACTTAAAGAGATCAAATTCTTTGTATCAGTGGAACATGTCTAACTTCGTTCAATGTGCAGAATTTACCATCATGTGTCCTTACCTTGACTGAGCCGATTCCAACTATCCTGCAAACAGCACTGTTGGCCATAGAAATAGTGCCTCCATCTATATATTCATAAGTTGTAAACCACTCTCTGCGCGGACATATATGGTAAGATGCTCCATAATCTAGAATCCACACATCAGTGTGATGCGTGACTCTATCGGTAACTAGAGCATAATCATCTTCCTCGGAATCTGCATTTGCTACACCAGCAGTAGCAGTACTAGACTTGTTCTATTTATCTTTCTTGGGGCAATCGAATTTCCAATGCCCCTTCCCTTTACAGTAGTTACAGACATCAGTAGGTTTATGACCCTTAGAAACAGAAGTACCAGAAGTACCAGCAGAACTAGAAGAACCCGAATAAGAAGGCTTCTTATACTTTTTCTTCCCCGAATTTCCCTGTCCATAAACCCCACTGGATACTAACCCTATAGCCTAATTGTCTGTACCTGTACCAGCCGCCTTATGGCGCAGTTCTCTAGTATGAAGAGACGACCTAACATCTTATAGAGTAACAGTATCTTTACCCACAATAAAAGACTGTACAAAATTCTCATACGATAATGATAAATAAACTAACAGAATTAATGCGGCATCCTCATCTTCTACCTTAACATCAATATTACGTAATTCTAATAAAATTGTGTTTAACTGATCTAAATGATCTCGAAGAGGCATACATTCCTGCATTCTCAGACTGAACGAATGTTGCTTCAGAAGCAACTTATTGGTCAAAGACTTGGTCATATAAAGACTCTCAAGCTTTTTCCACAGACCGGCGGTGGTAGTTTCCTCCGCGATTTCAGTGATGATATCATCAGCAAGGCACAACATAATCGTTGAATGTGCCTTCTCCTCCAGACTGGCCATCTTAGCGGTAGCAGCGGCAGTAGTAGCAGTTGCGCCTTCCGTCTTCTTATCTGAAAGCGGCGCCCACAACCATTGCTGCTTTAACAGAGCCCGCATCTTGATCTGCCACAGACTAAACCTATTCCTCCTGGTAAAGCGATTGATCTTTATGTTCATCGCCGACATCTTTCTCGCTGGTCAGGAACCCGAAGGCTCTGATACCAGTTTGATGTAACAGAAGCAAGAAATAACAAATAAAAGAACAATAAAGAGACAAACGCACAGATTTACGTGATTCACTAACGGTGTGTTAGCTACGTCCACAGGGCAGAAGGGAGAGAGTTTTATTGATATGTGAGGAGTTTTTAGATTACAGATTCAGACGTTATGACTGCTAGGTAGAGGCTTAGAGAGTTTATATAATACTCTAAGACCTAATACAGAATGACCTAATAAAGGCCCAAGACATACCTAGCCCAAGACAGACCTGGCCCCTGCATAGTCGTTCGAACGACGACTAACAGAATCAAGGCACAAACCCAACAATTATTATAACTATTATTTACTTTACCATAAAGATATCAATCATCATGACTAAACTATAAGTCGCTAATAATTCAAAACGTAGTTTTTTTTCTTAAACATTAACTTGAAAATGACACGACCAAAAATAACCTCGACCACTTTAGCCTGAAAATTACCCGACCAACATACCCAAAAAACACCTGAAAACCGCGATAACCCCAACTAACCCGATAATGTGACAGATCCGAACTAACTCAACCCGACCCCAACAGATTGACCCGTTTGCCAGGTCGACCAGAATGCATGTATTGTGCCTCATATACTCTTAGATAAGTAGGTAAAGGATTTCGTGATCAAGGCATACTAACCATTGTGAATAGTGTTTGGAACGCCCCTAATACTTTCTCTGTTCTCTATTAATTCTAGCGTTCACTTCTTGGAATCCATCATCCAACAACTTATACATAAATGCTCATTCAAGGTATTATGCTTATCAAGCAACGGTTCTAAATGGCTTATGACCTCTTGGGGCTACATCTTTTGATAAAGCCTTTTGAATAACGATTAAGAGATTTTTTATCACTTGTAAAATCCAAACTAACTCCCTTGATTAATTATCATCACGGTTGTCAGCAATTGATCTTACAATAATCGCGAAAACTCTAGCATTTTCTCGGGTTAAGAGTTTATAGCGCTCATAAAAATCCTACATATTTCTTATGTAATTTACGTAAATAGCATTTATTTAGATCATCTATGTCATCTGCCACATTTCTCATTTGTTCAGGTTCTCCATGTGAGTTAACATATTCATCATTAAGAGTAGACCTAGAACGAGGGCTGTTAAAGTTCCTTGTTGTAGACACCTCAGTTTTGCACCTCCCAAAAGCCATCCGATGATGATTAGACGCCATGTTTAGCATATGTATGTCGTGATTTTATGACAGTTCGTAAATCATTAATAAACGATAACTCAAATATTTGTGTCTACCCCATATTCGTTATCTATGTGCCAATACGGTCGTTTTGACATTAAGTAGAGTCAATTCAGAGTTCGGAGCAAAAACCGTCTCCATTTTCAGAACCCGTCTCAGCTCGAGTCGGAATATTATAGAAACCGTCACAAGACTATTTTTTTTACGAAGTTGAGTTCGAAACAAATACTCGGACTCTGCTAATAAAATAATCAAACAATATCATTTCCCTAGAAATCCCCGTCTACATGCTTTGTCTGGCAAGAAACTCCTCAAGAGAAAATACAGCAAGAGTTGCGCCTCTTGGAAGGGTCGCATCATCTATTGCGCCTGTTCTAAGGTGCTAGTCTTTTGCATAGTCATGCATGTCACTATTTCTCCTCCTATTCACTATAAATAGAGACCTAGGGTCTCCATATTTGGTACACGACTGTCCCACTTTCCTACTGCTCAATTGACATCTACGTGCTTGATCAATCGATCACGTAAACCCGATTCCTATCCCGATGCCCGTCACGTTTGCATAGACCGACTAATTTGACCAACTACACTCTCACCTAAATCAATTAATCAAGTTAGTCTAAAATCCTTGTTAATTCAAGGGCACTTTCACCTTCAGAGATGGAGCTATGCTTACGCCGAAGAGACCATGGCCTGGGCAAACTCTAAACGAATATTTATAAAGCGTATTAACAATTAGACCTTGTTCTGCCATTGGCACAAATGGTAAACGTAGTAATATGCTATGTTAGAGCTCTTGATATCATGTGTTCGATCACATGAGGTTGTATTTTATTTATTGTTGGGCTATTTCTTTTCAGTTTTGTGTATACTATACTCCATTCCTTCACCACTATTTTCGTCATCGTTGCGAGTGGTTGTTGTTTAGTAAATAAGTGTACGACTTTAATTTAACCGTCTCGCCTTAAATAAACTATTATAAAACCATTTAGTAATAGGCTTAGTTATTTGTTTCTAAATATTTTTCTTCACATATATTATTGTTAAAATGCTTTATAAAATACGGAGTAAATGTGCTAGAAAAAAAATATGTAGTCAGTATAATCCAAGTATTTACTTGTATGTTGAATATAATAATCCAAAAATCGTACTCTCTCCATTTCAATCATTTGTTTACTTTTGATTAGAAATATCTTTCAAAAAAAAAAATATATAATGTAAATAAACATTTGAGATAGAGGCAGTGATAAATATCAAAAATGTTAAATAATAGTGTAAGGTATACGATTATAGTATATAGATATCGACAAAATTGATAAAATTGGCCCCAGTCATTATATCGTCCTAGCTTCGTCCATGTTCACCTTGCAAAAGATCGAGTCAAGTTAATACTAAAAAGTCGATTTAGTTAAATCTCGCGATGCTAACATGTAAGTCTGAAAGTTTAAACAAATCATTTGTAGACACCCATGTCTGCACCTTCCAAAAAACAATCATTGATGATTGGACCGCATGTTTAGCATATGTCACCACTTTGAGGCAATTCATTAATCGGTTAATAAACGGTAACTCATACTATAATACCTGAATATTTTGGGACCCACAAAGGAATTTTGGGATGCGTGAGAGGACCCTCGAGTTTGATGAGTCTACTCAGGAGTGAAGTATAACTATAAAGTGGACCGAGTATAACCTAGACTAGACTTAGTGGAGTTGTTATAATGTCCGCCTATAGAAGGGTCGTTTTAAAAATATCATAACTTGAGATATAGATATGGTATTGATGTGATTGCAATGTGAGGTGATAGTTTGTTCTCTTACGATTCCAACAGTAGGTCACACGCCCAAAATGACCAAGAAACGAGTGAGATATGACTATTTTACGAAAACTGGCCATTGCTGAGAACTGTGTTGTACTCAATCGAGTGGATTGAACATTGACCGAGTGAGGGTCACTCGATCAATTAGACTCGGAACTCGATTAAGTGAGTGACACTCGATCGAGTTAGTGACACTCGATCGAGTGGGGCTAAGTTAGAATACGGGATAAGGAAATCTTAAACCCTTATCCTCATTCATTTTATCTTCTTCCTTCTCACTCCAAATCATCTCCCTTCTCTCTAAAACCACCATAAACACACTTCCACGGGATTCAATCTTGGTTTGGGAGATTTCTCACATTCCTCTTCATTTCTTCTACCGTGTAAGTTGAGATCTACCCTTTTATGTTTCGTATGAACCCTAACTTTTGGGAGTTTTGGTTTGGGTAATTAATTAGTAATTAGTGTATGTAAAATGGGTAATTAGTGGATAGTAATAAGGGGATTTGTGTTATATAATAATGTAGGATGAATTGCGATAGTTATTATGTGGTATTGTAGGATGAGACGGTCTTATGAGACGGATCTTGCATATGTTAAATTGCTTAAGTTGGATGGCTTATGGAGTATGCTAAAAGGTAGGTTAATCATTCTCGATTTCAATAAGAAGAGTCTTTGCATGTGTCATTATCGATCTGTTATATTTAATAAGATTAATGGGTAATTGATGTTGGTTTCATGACATTGGTGGGACTTTTTTGAAGCATGGTAATGGGTCATTAGCATTGGTCTTATGTTGTTAATCGAATTGCATAATAACATGGTAATGTGGAAATGGTATCATAAGGCATGTTGGTAATTGTAATTAATGATGAAGCTTTATGCTTGACATCTATGTGCATATTGTGATAGATGTGTTATTGTGGACATTGGAGACTGTTGGTGGTGTTACTATGGTTGTTGAGGAGACGTAAGTCGGTTGGGAGATCGTTTTACACTTAAGTCGCCGCTTAGAGCTTCCCACTCCAAGAGGCACGTGGTTACGAAGGGACTCACGTGGGTGAGACACGACGTCTGGCAAGGGATCCGGTTGGCTTCTGAACCAGGTACGCATGGGTGTGTCCCGGTACCTATTTGTTAGGTATGGTGTCGTGGGCATGTCCCTGCACCAGTGGTTGTGGTTACGTCTGGGCGTGTCCCGGTACTGGCGTGGTGATTGTATAATTGTATCTAATTCATTAATTTGCATGGTGCATATTTATTTATCATGTTGTGTCTTATATTTAATTATTGAAACCAACGTGTTGTGTGTCTGTGTAATTGTCACCTATTTTCGGGGTGGCCTATGTCAATCCATATGATATTTCCGATCATATGGGGAGCAGGTTAAGTACAAGTTGTTTTGATGTCACGTGGGAGACGGGACGAGCCTTTGACTTGGAGTCACGTACATGGATAGTTTTTAGATGACATAAATGGTAGTCAAGTTGTATAGTCCACATTTATTCATTTATGGTTATGTAATTCACTGAATACTTTATTTATATTTCATTGTTTATTAATTGGAACTTCGATTTCATCACCTCGGGAAACCGAGATGGTAACATCCTCCCATTACCTTGGCCGAGTAAGAAGGGGGTGTTACAAAGTGGTATCAGAGCGACGATTTTGGAACTTAAACCAATGAACCAAAATGAACTTAGGTGTGTCTAATAAAATAAACCCAACATGAGTACAATAGGAGGTCGGTTTTGGATGAGTAGGCGCTCTCATATCAAAACTAGAGCCTATTATCTCAGTTGGCCACTACGTGGGTGGTTATGAGTGTTGGAATATGTGTCCTCCGACAATAATGCGATCACGACTGTTGATCATGATGATCACATGTTTAAATCTCATTATAAAGAATACAATTGGGAAGTAATATTTTTACTGTCAACTGATCAACATATATCGGTAATGATTGGCTGACTAGAGTTTGACATTACTGTCGTGCGACGGTGGTGATCAGTTGATCCCCTAGGTCATACCTAAAGGATAACACTCTTAATTGATCATTTAATTAATCGTATAATGTTACGAGTTAATTAAATTACTTGAAAATTGACGGACGATTTTGGAAGTAAAATTTACGTATCACATTGAAATTGATTAAAATGAGATACAGTCTGAGTAATCGAATTGTATCATTACTCAGATGAAATTATTGTTTAAAGAAACAATTGAAATTGAATGAATTATTATAAATACAATTTATTGTGATTTATAATTGGTAAAATATTTTGGCACAAGTAATTATGAATTACTAAGTCGATTTTTGTATGTGACGTATTTTTAATAATAAGTTGATTTTTAATATGTTAAAAATGCACAACAAATTTATGCAACATATGACATGTGACATATTGACAATTGACAAAGATAAAATGAAATCCATTTTATCTCCATTTGGCCGAAATAGTGGGAGGATTTAACATATATTTTATGTTGATTAAAGTTAATGGAAAACATAATTATGTAAACCTATTGCTAGCCATGCACACCTACATATTCTTGTGAAGGTAACCATGAGCATGCATTGGCTCTATTTTCCTCCACTCCCACCGGTTTTGGGAAGAGAAATCCATGAGATTTTTCTTCTTATTTTTGCCTAATATTCACTTAGAAAACAACTAGTGTTATTATTCATTCATATCATCTAAAAACAAGAGTTTTAGAAAGAAAAAAAATTTCCTCTATCATTCCTCTCTCTCAACCGGTTTTGGGTGAGATAACCAAATATTTTTGGATCAATTTTTCCTTACAAAATTAATATTATCTAGTATACATTATATTAATTTTATTAAGAGTGTGTCTTGGGTATAAATCCTTGGGAGAGATCCTACACTTGGGTCTTTGTTCATCCAAAAGGAAAGCTCAAGAACAAAAGAGAAGGAGATCTCTTTTGTGCCCACATGAACCGAAATTCCAATGTAAGGATGAATTCTTCTTTATTTTGTTAAATAGTTTGCATGCATAAGATCACTTGTTAATTTTATGACAAATTAAATTATAACATATATGAATATGTAAGTATATAGATGTACTTTTCCTTCAATCGGTATCAAGAGCCATGGTTGTTTGCATGCAAATCGGTTAAAAGTTTTTCCGAGTTATAAGAATAACATATAAAACTTGAATAATTTGTGTTATTATGAGATATCATGAAATTAATTTATGCATGTTAAATTTCTGGTCCTAAAATGTTTTTAGGATATTTTGGTTAATTTACGGATTTTTATTGTTCATATTATACAATAATGGCATTTAAATATGATTTTATGAGTAAAAATGTCATTTTCGGTCTAAAATTAGCTATACTTCGAATTTTCCAGTGATTTTTGGATATGTTGTCACATATATTATTTTGAGATAACCTGTAAATTTTCATAATTTTTGGACTTCTTATGCTCGAAAAATGGATTTTTCATTATTAAACTCTGATTTAGGTGAAAAATAGGTTAATATGAGATAAATTTCGAATTTGGTCATAGAAATTTAGTATGTTATCACATGCAATTTTACAAGATGTGTGTAAAATAATGGGCTATAGTGAAGTCTATTTGCATGATTTATGGATTTTTGAAGAAAAATGGCATGAATAGTGACTTAATTAGTGAAAAATTAATAAAACATACTCTGTGACTAAAGAAAAACATTATATGTTGAATTTTATTATCTTTTTCAGATCTAAAATTGAAAAGTTAATGAATATAATTTTTCCCATGTTTTTATGATTATTTTGTTAAAAACCGATAAACCGCAACATTGTTTTTCCGGAAAAATTTCGAAATTTTTAACCTAAGTTTTTGAAAATTATGAGTGTCATGGTATTTTTCAAGAATGTTCATGAGTTTAAAATTTCAAATTTTGAATTTATTTGAAATTTTGTGATTTATTTGAAGTTTATAGCTTATTTTTGTATTTTTAAGTCCATTAATGAACAAAATTTATAAATATGAGTTAATTATAGTCAAATAATTAGTGAAGACTAATTTTTGAGTCCTAAGAGGTTAGGGTAATTAACTTATGCATAAATATGAATTTATGTAATTTTTGTGATTGTAAAATGTTGAAATCACGCAAATCCGTAAAAACCAAGTAATATACGATATTGGCTAATTAAAGGCGATTTAGCATAAAATTGGGCATGTTCATACATATTATAATGCTGCATTTTCTTTATGATTGTCATAATTTAATTTATGTAATTTTTGAATTATGTAATTTTTACTTAGTATGGCCTTAGTTTTAATTGGTATTACCCGGAATGTATGGGAATATCGATTCGGTTGTAATTTTATTCTGATCTCGTATCACCGTTTTGTAATTTAATAGATTTATTTTATTTTAGTTACAAATGTATAATAGGAAATTATGTAATTTGCTATGTAATTTAATTTATCTCGGAGTTCCCAAAGACGGATTTCTTCAAGATGGCGATACATAAAGACGGTGTTACCTCGAGATGCGTGCCACAACCGAAGTTCAAGGGACCAATGGAGTTGGTTTCCGAATATGTAATAGTTAAATAGTTTTTCTATTTTAGGAAGGCCATACTAGGATTTATTTTTATGTTTGCATTTTATTTATATGTTGCATGCATCGCTAAATCGCCATAACTAAAACATGCATCCTCATCTCATCGAGTTTATCGACCGTGTTAATTAGAATTATCGTAGTTCACCGCTTTAGTTCACTTAAAACGTGATAGATAATAAATTGACATGACCTCTCGCTAAAACAATTAATTGAGACATAGCCTTACCAAATAGTAGAAACCATGAAAACCTATTTCGCGAGGGAGTGCACTCGGCCCTACCGGGGTACAAACCTTGTTACGTAGGGGAAGTGGGTGATGAATGTTAATCCACCGAGTTCATGTTGATGAGGGTTTCATCGGCCATACCGTGCCCAAGTTGATGTGGATTTGGATCATGGACACATTTATTCGAAATTTGGATTGAACTCAACAAAAGTTTTTCGATAAGGATTTCATCGGCCATACCGTGCCTTTGTCGGATGTGTTTTGGGCTATAGATAATTATTAGAGTAATTTTATCGACCAAGAGTTCTAAAAGTAGAATCGATTAAAACGTTAATCCACCGAGTTATATTGATAAGGGTTTCATCGACCATACCGTGCCCAAGTTAATATGAATTTGGATCTTGGAATCATTTATGATAGTTGGGTAGAGGTCACTATATAAATGTTCATATCTTGTTAATATTTTACAAGTATGATTTAAAAAGACAAATGTTAATATTTCCTTTTCCTCCATATTTGTAGTTCTTTACAATGAATCCATCAAACGCTACCGCACCGATAACTATTGAGTCTTACCACAATGTTTTTGACGACGTTTGCTCCAACAATGATTTCGACACTACTAGAGAACTTCATTTTGGGATAGGTTCGGATGAAAACCTTAACTTCATCACTTCTTCTAAACCACCTACTACTACTAGACCTCGTGTGAGTCCGTCTAAGGAAGACTACCTCATACAATCTATAGGGTCTTTGTCTCTGGAAGATAAAGATGCCAAAACTAGTGGGAGCTCAAGCAATCAAGTTCTTGCTTCTAAGGGCAAAAGGTTCAAGAAGAAGGGAAAGAAAATCAAAAACTTCAAGCAAGTTAATGATGAATGCCATTATTGCTATGGCATGGGACATTGGCTTATGAATTGTCCCGTATATTTGCGAAATATAAGGGAAGGAATCATCACTCCAAAAGGTAAAATTCCTAAGGAAATTTATGTTATTGATATAAATTATACTTCCACTACGACATGGGTACTAGATACTGGTTGTGGTTCTCACCTTTGTAATCATTTACAGGGTTTAAGAGATGTGAAGAGGCTTAGCAAGGGAGATGTGGATCTACGCCTTGGAAATGGAGCTCGGGTAGCGGCCGAATCCAAAGGAACTTATGTTTTAGCTTTGCTTAATGGATTTGAGTTGTATTTACATAATTGTTTTTATGTGCCTACACTCTCTAAAAACATTATTTCAATCGCCATGCTAGACATGGACGATTTTTGTTTTGTCATTAAGAACAATCGTTGTACTATTTCTAGGAACGACTTGGTTATAGGCCAAGCTTCCTATATCAATGGCATTTACATTTTAGAGACCTCAAATCCGACTAATGATATCTATAACATTCAATCAAAGAAACTCAAATCAAGTGACCCAAGTGAAGCGTTCATTTGGCATTGTCGATTAGGTCACATAAACGAGAATCGCATCAAAAGATTAATTTCGACTAATGTGATTACACCATTTGATTATCAATCATATGGTACATGCGAATATTGCCTACTTGGCAAGATAACTCGTAATCCTTTTAGTGGTAAAGGTGCACGAGCTAGTGAACTATTGGGACTCATACACACCGATGTATGTGGACCAATGAGTATCACCGCTCGTGGTAATTATGACTACTTTATAACCTTCACCGATGACTTGAGTAGACATGGGTATGTATATTTAATGAAACATAAGAGTGAAGCGTTTGAGAAATTCAAGGAATTTCAAAACAAGGTAGAGAACCAATTAGACAAAAAGATAAAAGCACTACGTTCCGATCGTGGTGGAGAATATCTTAGCCTTGAATTCGATTCACACTTGAAAGGTTGTGGTATTATATCACAACTTTCTCCACCTGGAACACCACAACTCAATGGTGTTGCCGAAATGAGAAATCGAACTCTACTTGATATGGTTCGATCCATGATGAGTCAAACCGAGTTACCGAACTCGTTTTGGGGATTTGCGATTCAAACCGCAATTAGATCTTTGAACAATAGTCCCACTAAATCCACCGAGAAGACTCCATATGAAATGTGGACGGGAAAAGTTCCCAATATATCCTATATGAGGATTTGGGGATGTGATGCTTACGTCAAAACTAAGAATGACAACAAGCTTGCCCTAAGATCCGAAAAATGCACCTTTGTAGGTTACCCCTCGGATTCTCGAGGATACTACTTCTACAAACCTCAAGAAAACAAAGTGTTTGTGTCTTGCGAGGCTGTCTTCTTAGAAAGTCAATTTATTTTTAAGAGACAGAGTGGGAGAAATTTTGAACTTGACGAAGTTCAAGAGCCACAAACCGAGAAAGAGACGCAAGAAGATGTTCCTTCGTCGTCTAACACGGTTGTACCTCCTCCACTACGAAGAACGAGTCGAGTAATTCTCCATCCCGATCGATATGTGGGACTTATCGAGGAAGATGGAACACTCGATGTGTTGCTTATGGAAAGTGACGAGCCCGCCACCTACAAGGCCGCAATCTCTAGTCCGAATTCCTCCTTATGGCTTGAAGCCATGAAGTCCGAAATGGATTCTATGCATGAAAACTAAGTTTGGGACTTGGTAGATTTGCCTAAAGGGGCAAGACCCCTTCAATGCAAATGGATATTCAAAGTCAAAAATGGCATAGAAGGACATGATGATGTCTACAAAGCTAGGCTAGTGGCAAAAGAATTTACCCAAGTCCAAGGTCTCCATTATGATGAGACCTTCGCCCCCGTAGCCATGCTAAGATGCATATGGATTTTGTTAGCGATTGCCGCATTTCATGATTATGAAATATGGCAAATGGATGTCAAAACCGCTTTTCTAAATGGGCATTTAGAAGAGAAGGTGTTCATGATACAACCCGAAGGTTTTGTTGATTCTAAAAATCCTAACAAAGTGTGCAAGCTTAAGAGATCCATTTATGGTCTTAAGCAAGCATCTAGAAGTTGGAATCATCGATTCAATCATGTTATAAAGGAAAATGGTTTCACTCGAAGTGTTGAGGAACCATGTTTATACATGAAATTTAGTGGGAGCAATGTTGTGTTCCTAATCTTGTATGTCGATGACATACTACTCATTGGAAATGATATTCCAATGTTGTCTTCTGTTAAGAAGTGGTTAGGTAACCACTTCCAAATGAAGGATTTAGGAGAGGCACAACGCATATTAGGTATCCGGATCCATAGAGATAAATCCAAGAGGATATTGGCACTAAGTTAAGAGTCTTATGTTGATAAGATTCTTCGACGGTTCAGCATGGACAAATCCAAAAGGGGTTTGGTACCTATGGTAACCGGGACGATATTGAGCAAGACTCAATCTCCCTCCGAACTCCATGATGTTGAACACATGAAGTTGATCCCTTATGCTTCCGCTGTTGGATCAATCATGTATGCCATGATATGCACACGTCCTGATGTCTCGTATGCCTTGAGCATGACGAGTAGATATCAAGGAAATCCAGGTGAGAGTCACTGGATAGCCGTCAAGAACATCCTTAAGTACTTGAGAAGAACTAAGGATTCTATCCTAGTGTTTGGAGGAGACACTGAGTTGCGTGTTAATGGATACACGGACTCAAGTTTTCAAACAGATATAGATGACTTGAAATCACAAGTTGGTTTCGTTTTTATGCTCAATGGTGGTGCCGTAAGCTGGAGAAGCTTCAAGGAAGTCTGAATCCGCGGATTCTACAACGGAGGTGAGTACATTGCAAAGCATCGAAGAAGCTCGCTAAGAAAGTTTGGATCAGGCAATTCAGGGAAGGTCTAAAAGTAGTACCTACCGCCAATGATCCCATCACTCTCTATTGTGATAATAGTGGGACGATCTTCCAAGCTAAGGAGCCGAAGTCTAGTAATAGATCTAGACATGTACTTAGAAAATATCATGTAATAAGAGATTTCATTGAAAGAAAGGAAATTGCGATTTGTAAGGTTGGGACGGATGACAACATAGCCGATCCGCTCACCAAGCCTTTATCGCAGGCTAATCATGATGGACATGTTACGTCCATGGGACTTAAACGTGTACCAAGTTTTTGTTAGATTTTGAAATGAAATAAAAGTGTTGTTTTGTTCATGTTCACAATCACATTTGTCTTTTATCTTCAATTTATACATTGTTACATCCAAACGGGTTGTAATGACAATTGAACTCCGTTAAAGTGAACACGGATTAACATAGTATTTGCCCATAGTCACTTGTATGAGGTGACGTCTTGAAGTGACTAGAGTGTGATGCGATTGATGGCAAGTTCAAGTGCCATAGAGTCATGTGAGATGACTAGTCGATCACATAGGCGGATTATTAGGAACATTTTGTCGGGCCTTATGACCGCTTATAGAGTTCGGGCAATTTATATAGCCTGGTCGTGGCGAGAGCTACTATAGTATTCTAATGAGTCGATTCTTTTGACTAAAGACTATTCGCCTAAGATGGCACAGTTTCAGATTAACTTTGATTTGTGTTACTACGACCTTCGTAAATGGGGTCAAATGGGCACATTTTGGGTTATGATGGCTGTGGCTAGTTGAAGGGAATGAGTGCGATAGGAATTGTCTACCCCCTAGTCAGGGTTATAACAATATCTCAGGGCCACTCGAGGAGTAATGAACTGGAAATGCGTGGCCACGCTCGGAAGGTATCTATGATAGATAAATCCGGTCAATCAGTTATTCTCCAGATCGAGGAAACCACTCTCGATATGATCACTTGCAAGTACGACCTGAAAGACACCTTGCATTGAGTGGGAGATAGTAATAGGACAAGAGAATTGGTGACGCACACTTGTCGAGGACAAGTGGGAGATTGTTGGAATATGTGTCCTCCGACAATAATGCGATCACGACTGTTGATCATGATGATCACATGTTTAAATCTCATTATAAAGAGTACAATTGGGAAGTAATATTTTTACTGTCAACTGATCAACATATATCGGTAATGATTGGCTGACTAGAGTTTGACATTACTGTCGTGCGACGGTGGTGATCAGTTGATCCCCTAGGTCATACGTAAAGGATAACACTCTTAATTGATCATTTAATTAATCGTATAATGTTACGAGTTAATTAAATTACTTGAAAATTGACGGACGATTTTGGAAGTAAAATTTACGTATCACATTGAAATTGATTAAAATGAGATACGGTCTGAGTAATCGAATTGTATCATTACTCAGATGAAATTATTGTTTAAAGAAACAATTGAAATTGAATGAATTATTATAAAAACAATTTATTGTGATTTATAATTGGTAAAATATTTTGGCACAAGTAATTATGAATTACTAAGTCGATTTTTGTATGTGACGTATTTTTAATAATACGTTGATTTTTAATATGTTAAAAATGCACAACAAATTTATGCAACATATGACATGTGACATATTGACAATTGACAAAGATAAAATGGAATCCATTTTATCTCCATTTGGCCGAAATAGTGGGAGGATTTAACATATATTTTATGTTGATTAAAGTTAATGGAAAACATAATTATGTAAACCTATTGCTAGCCATGCACACCTACATATTCTTGTGAAGGTAACCATGAGCATGCATTGGCTCTATTTTCCTCCACTCCCACCGGTTTTGGGAAGAGAAATCCATGAGATTTTTCTTCTTATTTTTGCCTAATATTCACTTAGAAAATAAATAGTGATATTATTCATTCATATCATCTAAAAACAAGAGTTTTAGAAAGAAAAAAAATTTCCTCTATCATTCCTCTCTCTCAACCGGTTTTGGGTGAGATAACCAAATATTTTTGGGTCAATTTTTCCTTACAAAATTAATATTATCTAGTATACATTATATTAATTTTATTAAGAGTGTGTCTTGGGTATAAATCCTTGGGAGAGATCCTACACTTGGGTCTTTGTTCATCCAAAAGGAAAGCTCAAGAACAAAAGAGAAGGAGATCTCTTTTGTGCCCACATGAACCGAAATTCCAATGTAAGGATGAATTCTTCTTTATTTTGTTAAATAGTTTGCATGCATAAGATCACTTGTTAATTTTATGACAAATTAAATTATAACATATATGAATATGTAAGTATATAGATCTACTTTTCCTTCAATGAGTATGGGTAACGCTATGTGAAATGTGTCACGGTTGCATGTGTGTTATGGTAAAGGATGCATTCTTATAGTGTACGTTTTATATGACATGGGATATGATAACTTGTAAAAGTAGGGTGAAAGAACTTTATGTACAACATGTTTCGGGAAAGATTGTTGTATGTGTGTATGTATGAGAGACATTAGTCCTGAATTTTTGCATGTAGATATCGTATGCGTATTTGAACTTGTTAGTGCTATCATTAAAGCATGAATGATGATGATTATTGGTAGAGTAGTTATGAGTATGAAGGTAATGTGTCAAAGACGGTGAATATGATGTCGTACGATGCTAACTCGGGATGGGTCACCGATAGTAGGTGGACTTCCGAATCCTTCTTTGTGTTGCAGGGAAACCATAGTTCAATTTAATCAAGAATTAAAAGTCGTAGAGGATCACTCGAGTGATTACAGGGCCACACTCGACCAAGTAGGGTAGTACTTGACCGAGTGGACCAGTCACTCGACCGAGTGGGCAAATTCCAGAAACTGGTAAACTTCTGGAAAATGGTCACTCGATGGAGTAGCCATGTCACTCGATCGAGTAGAGTTGCACTCGACTGAGTACCCTCAGTACTCGACCGAGTGAGTCTGACGGGCTGAGAAACTCGTGTAAAATTTGCATTTTCCTCTATCTTATGTTCTTTATTTCTATCTCAAACCTCATAACTTCAACATCAAAATTTATCTAAAAATAATTTCAAAACTCCATTTTTGTGATTTGCTGTTTGGATTACACTTTTCTATTCCACTTTTCTTCATCCGTCTTCTCTAATTAGACCATGTAAGTGTGTTCATCTTCTCCAATTTTCCCCAAATTGATTTTGGTTAGATCTACGCATATTTCTTCAAGTTTTACGAATTAATTGCATGATTTTGTTCAATTCATTGTAGTAATTAACTTTCTACATCATTGATGTGGTCAAAAATCCAAATTTTTATGGTAAAATTTTGTCCACCATAGATGAGCTTGAAAGCTTGTGTTCTTGAGTCAATGCTTGAAATTTGGTGCTTGTTGTTGGATTTAGTTGATCAACAAAAGCCTAACCTTTATGGTTAGTGATAAATCTTGTCTTTCATGTAGAAATTTCATTTTAAAAGTTCATCTTAAATTTTCATAATATGGGGAAACCATGCACAAATTTTGATTTTTCATGTGTAAAACTTGGTTTAATTATGTTATAAGACAACCTTGTTTGTTAGTAAAGCTACGCACCGTCTTAAAACGAAAATTTCGTCTTAAAATTTTGACTAAGACTCTCGAAATTTCTGAGTCATGACTAAATTTGGATTCTTACATCTCAAACATGGTTTACTTGTTTCATGTGGTGTTAATGTTTCACTACAATGGATGGTGAAGCCGTAGGCTGAGAAACTTTTCCATCTTAAGACGCACAATTTTCAAAATTGGGTAACTAATGTACCCGGAATTTTATTTCCATGCTTAGTTATCACTTGGATTGCCTTTCTTCTTCCACTTGCTAATAATGTGTGGTGTTAACTTGAGTTAGAAAATTTATTTTAAGGTTTATCAAATTTCCGAAAATGTAGAAGTATGACAAATAATTTTGTCTCTTATGTTCATTCTTGAAGTACTGGTGTCGACGTTGTTAAATGTTTATCATCATCTTAATTGGAATTAGACTGTGGCATGATTTCACCAAGAATTCTTTTCCCGGAAAATGTGTCCTTAACAATAGTGCGATCACATGATTGACTCAAAACAATAGTCTCTAGTCAAAAGAATTGACTCAAAAGAATTGACTCAAAAGAATCGCGGAGTGGGCATGGAGAAATACACGGAGCATGGCACGGGAATCTAGAAGAATAAAGGAAGAGAAGTGAAGAAGACAACACGAAGAAAAGAGCTAAAACAGAGAGGATCTTTGATCATGTTAGAAAATGTGTCCTCAACAATAGTGCGATCACATGATTTAATATCATAATTAAAACTCATATTAAGAATACGTAAGGGATGATTCATTATATAGTCAACTGATCAACATTAATCGGTAACGATTGGCTTGCTAGAGTTTGACGTTACTGTCGTGGGACGGTGGTGGTCAGTTGATCCCTTAAGGTCACACCTAAAGGATGATGCCCTAATCTGTAAAGTTGATTAATTTTATGACGATACAAGTTGATCAATTCCTTAAAATTGAACAATTCAATTTGTGAGAGAGAATATTTATATCTTATTGTAATGGGATTAAATAAGATTTATTTTAGTAATAAAAATGCTTTATTACTAAAATTGTTTATTGTTTGAGAAACAATAGAGATAAGAATGAATGGTTGATTATAATTACAAGATGTTGTGAATTATAATTAAATGACCCATTTTATTTATGTGATCAAGTATCACTAGTCAATTTGTTGTATGTAATTTAATTAATTTGTAAAATGATATTTATGTGATAAATATGCATTTAATTAATTAATAACATGTAACATACTACATGTGACATATTGTGTGACAAATGACAAATTGACAAAATAAAATGGTAGTCCATTTTATGGTACATGGACCGAAATGGAGGGAGACATGGTAGTGTGTGTGGTTAATTATTTTATGTGATAAAATAGTGTAATCATACCCTACATACTAGCCTTCTTACCTATTGCATTGTGAAGACAAAAAGCAAAAGAAAAAGATGCCATTTTGGCCTCTTCCCACCGGTTACATGCTCTCCATAAGAGAACATTTTGTTCTCATTTTTACTTGTTCATTCATTCATATATCTCATGCATGCAAAATCTCTACAACACTCACAACTCTCTAAAATGTCTTAGAATCTTCATAAATTGTTCATTTTTAGATTTTTAATATTATTAGCGTAATATATGAGTATTAGTAATCAATTTTAAGGTAAACTACTAAACAAATATCTAGCACATATTATTTAGTAGAGATAAGGGATAATCTTGGGTGTAATCAAGAGGAGTGGCTTCTATACTTGAAGTCTTTGGAGGATCATCCTATTACTCATCATAGCTCAAGAACAAGTGAAGGTAGGAGACCTTACTTGTGCCCACAAAACCGAAATGAACAATGTAAGGGACATTGTTTTCTTATAAATCTTTTATTTTGTTATGCATGCACTAGATCTAAAGAACAAATAATTAAGAAGTTAATTAGTTCACTATTAGATGAGTCTAATAAGAGGTAAACAAACCTAAGAGATCAATCCCAAGCATACTTGATCAACTGTGCAGGTTCCTTGATCAACTGCAGCCAGGCTCGATCGAGGAACCAACCTAATCAATTAAGCTAATTAAAATATGCAATGTCGAGAGTTGGGGTTCCTGAACTTTGGTGCCTCCATCAACTAGAGCTGGGCTCGATCAAGGAACTTGGTGACTCGATCGAGTACATTGGGGCTCAATCGAGGAACCACTTGGTTCTAGAATATTCCGCAATTTTCCTTAAATCGGTTATGTTTTGCTATAAATACCTAAACTCGTACCCTAGTTTAGGTACGCTTTTAATTCCATAGTTTTGTATAGCTACCTTAGAAAACTCTCTCAAATACTTAGTTTAGTTTAATTATTGTTCTTATTTCCGGATCTAGCTATTTACTGTATCGTTCTTAATCTTTCCTCGTTAATTATTAATTCAATTCATGCTATTATTTCTTTGTTCTTATTTATTGTCTACAATTATGTCTTTCATTCATATTATTGTTGTTATTTCCTTTAATATGAGTAGCTAAATTCTTAATATAGGGTGAAAGGGGATCTAGGTTGTTAGAAAAGGGGTTTATTATTAATTGATTGTTAAATCGCTTTCTATTGTTGTTTAATTATCGTTTTACATCTAGTTAATTGATTACTGATCAGAATTGATTAATTTAGTCTTGCATAAACTAGGATTTTCACCGACCGGGTTAAAACTAGTATAGGCTACGATAATTGAATAAAGATAATTTAGTTATAGCAATCACATGTTAAATTAGATCTAAAAGAAATATTGAATCGGCTGATCTTATGACTTTCAACAATATAAATTGCTCAATCAATGAATTACATCTTACCCTTGGATGACGACCTGGTGAACCTGATCCCTAGACTCTTTAATATTATTGTTTATCATCTTTATTTAAATTGCTATTAGTTGTTAGAAAACAAACTCCATCAAACCCCGTAAAATTGTTACCTTTGAGACAGATTTAAATAAAAACAAACTAGATAATCACCGCCTCCCTGTGGATTCGACCCTGACTTACCACTAGCTATATTATTAGTAGTAGTATAGGAATTATTTTAATTAAGTCCAACGACTGAAAACAACCCTATCAAATTTGGCGCCGTTGCCGAGGAGGCAACAAGTTTTATAGTTGTTTTTGTTTATTTTTGTCTCTTTTGTCTCAGGGAGCATCAGTTTCTTGAGACGGTTTTATCTTTTCTTGTCGTTTTCATGTATGCCCAGGTCTAACAGGTTAGAGATTTTACCTTTTGATCCCGAGCCAGAAAAGACTTTTCGCTACAGACGAAAATTTCAAAGAGATGTAAGTTAAGCGGAAGACTTGAGTACACTTGACTACGAGCGGTTTACTTTTGCAGAAGATTCGTCCTTTGAAGGGGACACTCTTATTTCTGCACCTGTGATTTCTACAACACCAAAGATGCCTACATTAGCAAGTCACTTCCAACTCACGGTTGCTTCTATTCCTAAAAGGCTTCAAGCTCCCTACCACTGACAAGGGAAATTTTGAGATCAACCTTTCTTACATAAGCTTGGTAGAGAGGAATATGTTCAAGTTGGATTTACAAAAGGCATATGATCCCATTGAATGGAAATTCCTGGATCAAATGTTAATTGCTTTGAAGTTCCCTTAGCATTTCAGGAGAATGGTTATGACCTGTGTCACTACTACCTCTTATTCCCTTAACTTGAATGGCTCACAGTTTGGTTATTTTCAGGGGAGGAGGTTTTTAAGACAGGGAGACCCCATATCTCCACTTCTATTTTGTGTTTGCATGGAATATTTATCTAGAATAATGGATTTTGCAGTTGGGCATTGGTATTTCAAGTTCCATCTACTGTGTAAGAATCTGGGATTGATACACTTGTTGTTTGCTGATGATCTTTTGATGTTCTGCAGAGGAGATGTAAGGTCTATCATGTTGATTCTCAGGGCCTTGTCTACTTTTAGTGCTGCTTCAGGTCTTAAAGTTAATGTTGACAAGTCTGAGGTGGTCTTTAATAGGGTCCCTAACTGGCTAAGGAGTGATATCAAACACACATTTTAGGATTTCAGGAAGGTACCCTTCCTTTTAAGTACCTGGGTGTGCCAGTCCAGCCTGGGAGATTAACTAGACATGATTGTAACATTTTGATTGAGAAGATTGTTATGAAGATCAGAGGAATAGGAGCAAATAAATTGAGCTATGCTGGTAGGCTGGTCCTTATTAATTCCGTGCTCAATACTTTGCATAATTACTGGTCTTCTATATTCCTCATTCCAAAAGGTGTTGTTAAAAGAATTGAAGCTATCTGTCGAAATTTTTTATGGAGTAGTGATGAGGTATATCATAGGACACCTCTTGTAGCCTGGGACAAAGTCTGTTGCCTAAGCAAGAGGGTGGACTGGGAATTCATGAAGCAGGGGTGTGGAACATAGCAACTATTGGGAAATTGGTTAACTGGATATACACAAAAGCAGATCGTTTATGGGTTATGTGGATTGATCATATTTATCTAAAAGGAAGAGACTGGAATGCTTATCAACCTTCTCTGGATTCAAATTGGAACTGGAGAAATGTTTGTAGAGTGAAGGATGCTTTAGCAGGAGGGTTTCAGAATAACCAATGGGTGGTTGCCACTAGCGGTTATTCTGTCAGTTCTGGTTATCACTGGCTTAGGGGACCAAACCCCCTGTCCAGTGGTGTAAAGCTGTTTGGGATAAGTGGAACATTCCTAAGCAGGCTTTTATTGGCTGGTTGATTCAGAGGGAAGCTCTTAATATTAGAGCTAAATTGCTTCATATGGGATTGTGTACTTCTGATCAATGTGTGGTCTATGAGAGAGGAGTGGAAACTCATGCTCATCTTTTCTCAGAGTGTGATTATAGTTCTCAGATTATAGTAGCTGTGGAGCAGTGGCTGAATTTGAAGCTTGCAGGCCAGCATCACAGTTATTCTAAGGTATAACAGAAAACTTGCAGAATGGTTCTTTTGGCCTGTTGGTACCATATCTGGCATGAAAGGAATAGGTGTAGGTTGGAACTGAATTTACGCAGACCTATTCTAATTGTTAATGAATTAAAGCTACAGGTGTAGGGCAGATTGAAGCAAATGATTCCCCGGCCTGTTCTAAGTGGAGATCGATATTGGCTAAGTACTGTAGGAGTCCATATTGTTTGATGTTGATTTAGTCAATTTCTAAAGGATGTAAGCTGTAAAACTATGTACTGATTGCCTATTTGTTCTATGAATGCAAATGCTCACATTTTACCAAAAAAAAAGAGAGGAATATGTTTGGAGGAAAAGCTGGAGAGGACCCCGCAAGGCACATGGAGAAGTTTGTCACTTATTTTTGCTCTATTCCTTTAACAGTTGGAGTAACTCAAGATCAGGTGAAACAAACTTTATTCCCTTTCTCTTTGAGAGATGATGCAGCTGAGTGGTTAAGGGACTTAGACATGGAGACCGACGCAATTACCAATTGGACTTCTCTAGCTCGTGCATTCTACAAGAGGTATTTTCCACCACAGAAAACCAATGCATTGAGATGTCAGATTACAAGTTTTAAAGGGTCCTACTGAGTATTTTAATGAAACTTGGATACGGTTCAAACGATTAGTGCAGTCCGTCCCTCACCATGGATTTGAGATTTGGTTCCTTTGCAACCACTTTTACAACGGGTTGTATGATGATCATAAAGCCTTACTTGACTCAGCTGCTAATAGGATATTCCAAGATAACACTAATGACGGTAATGCTTGGAAATTGATTGATCAAATAGCTACTCACACAACTGAGTACGGTAATCCTAGAGGAAGTAAGAGAGGAAGTGGCTCAGATAGTGCGGTCGCGGAACAGTTGGAGGCTATACTTGCTTAAATAGCTAAATTGAAGACTACTCAGTCTTTAGGAAAGTAAGAAACAGTTCATATGGTTCAACAAGAAGTGTCCTGCGAGAGATGTGGGATAGATGGCCACTCTACGGCCAAGTGTATGAGTACCATTGAGCAAGTTCATGCCTTCCAATCTTTCAAACAAGTTACTCCATATTCTAACTTCTCCCCATAAAGGAGTCCGAATGCCTATGCTCAAGCTCCTCAACAAAATACTTATGTTATTCCTCCTAATCATGGTAACCAACCACAAGGAGGTTATCAAAGGCCAAATCAAGGAGGTTTTCAACAAGTGCAACCTCCTCCTCAAGCTCCTAGTAATGAAGTGTCGGAGTTAAAAGCTCTCTTACATCAAACGTTCATGATGCAACAAAAGCAAACGGCTCAAATCTCCGAACTCATGGCTCACAACAAGATGTTGGATACTCAAGTTGCTCAAATGGCAGCTCAAAATCCTTCAAAACAGTCTGGCCTTCCTCCTCAAGGTAAACAAGCTCATGAGCAAGTCAACGCTATTTCTTTAAGGAGCGGTACTTCTTATTAAGGTCTGGACATGCCTATTAATGAAGATGAGGTTCCCTACATGAATCCTAAGGGATTGGGGAATTTGGAGCTAAGCGATGACGAGAAAGAAAATTGCAAAGAACAAACACGGGATTTGACGAAAAGCGAAAAAATGAGGAATAACATGGTTCCTCGATCGAGTAAGCATTGGCTCGATCGAGGATCACCCGTACTCGATCGAGTATACCCCAGGCTCGATCGAGGAACTACCCCAGTGGATGGTTTTTCGCGTGTTTCCGCTACGGCATTGGATAAAAATAGGTTCCTCGATCGAGTGACTGCTGGCTCGATCGAGGCACTCCTGTAACTGATGATAATATTTCCAAACCGTCTCTTAATGCAAAAGGAGCCGAGCCAATCAAAATTAAACTACCTTTTCCCCAAAGATTACAGAAAACCAAACTTGAACAACAGTTTGGGAGGTTAATGGAGGTAGTGAAGAAGCTTCAAGTGACAGTACCATTTACTGAATTGGTAACTCAAGTGCCAGCTTACGCTAAGTTTTTAAGAGAAATCTTATCAAAGAATAAGTCTTTTAATGCAGTGGAGACAGTAGCATTTACTCAGGAGTGCGGGGCCGCATTACAAGCTAACTCACCACCAAAGCTTAAAGATCCAGGGAGTTTTTCTATTCCTTGTCATATTGGTAGTATAGCTATTGATATAGCCCTTTGTTATTTAGGGGCGAGTGTTAGTGTCATGCCGTGTTCAATATGTAAAAATTTAAATATGGGTCAACTCCGTATCACTAATATGACCTTACAAATGGCGACAGATCTTTAAAGAAGCCTATGGGTGTCTTAGAGGATGTGCCCGTTAGAGTACGGAAGTATTTCATTCCAGTTGACTTTATTGTTATGGATATGGCTGAGCACTCTCAAGTACCCATCATTCTTGGTAGACCATTCCTTGACACTGTAGGGGCACTCATAGATGTTAGGGATGGTAGTTTGATACTAAAAGTTGGGGATGACACTATTAGATTTGTTGTTGATAATACTTTAAAACGTCCTCCTGATTTAAAAGCTTCTTGTCATATGATTAATGTTTTTGATCCCACTTATGATTGCCTTGCTTTGTGTTCTTATAGGAATCCACGTGACGCCCTGTTGTTACGTCGTATCCATGGAGCAAGGAAGTGTATGAGATAGAGAAGTTTATTTGTGGAGATGATCCTCCTCCTGAGATGATTTACAGCTGTGATGAGAATGTTGACATAGAAGCTGAATTGGATGCTTTAGAAGCTGAAATTTATAGAGAGGAGCCAGTTTGAGTTTTTGATGAAGCTTCTATGACGGAAGAAGTGCCTTATCTCCTTCCTCAAGAGGATGACCTGAAGAATGATGAACATTGCTCATATTTTAGATTAGACTTTGAGTTTGATGAGCCAGGACATTTTTCATTGTTTTTATTCTTTGTTTGGACTATTTATTGGTGCTACTTATTGTGTGTAGCACATGCGCTACTTTTTGATTTACTGTTATGCGCTTTAACTTGTATTGATTATGATGTGTGTGCGCATTTATTTTAAATGCAGAAATCTGCTCGACCGGAAGGTTCCTCTATCGATTATCATGGGGCTCGATCGAGTAACCTCGTCTTTTGGTTCAGAAACGTAGCCTGGCGATGATAGGATTGTGCGGTTGATTATTTTCCCCTGTTTTGCAGCTGGTTTGGGGGAATCATAAGCGCTTACCCGGTATTCTCTTCCCTTGTAGCTTCTTTAATTGTATTATCTATTTCTTTTCCATTCCTCTTGTTAGTTGTGTCCTCTAGGTTGATGGATTTGTGCGTGATTGATATGTTGTAGGCATCACAATGAGGACACTATGACATTTAGGTTTGGGGGAGGAGTCTTTATTTATGTTGTGTGCTTTAATTATTGTTGTGTGCTTTTATATCAAAAATCCATAAAAATTAAAAAAATTTCAAAACACAAAAACATGTTTTTCTTTTGTTTTAGGTCGAGTCTTGGTGAATTAAATAACAATGATGTTAAAATTGCTTTGTTTTTGCATTTCAATCTCCAATAGTTGTCCATTTATATTGTTTTGACCTGTTATTCATGGAAACAAAGCTCATAATTCAAGTCTAAGCCGTATTGACATGCCTTATATTGATTAGATTTGACACAATTACGTTAGTAAACTACTTAAATTCTGAGGTCTATCGAGCTTCCTAGGCCAGGAACATCAATAAACTGGTCTCATTGTCAATTAGGCTTGAGTGTGGTTTCTCCTTGTGGAATATGTAATATCAAACTGCATAAGTGTGGCATTGATTTCTTGATACTTTTATTGCTTTCATTTGAGTAAGTACATGTGGATAGGCGATTCTTACTGTTCAAATAAGCCTTAAATTACCTTTTGTTAGCCCGTTTGAACCTTTGTAGCCAATCTTAAATTACATCATATGAGCTACAATCCAAGAACTTGCCTACCTTTTCGGGACAGTCACAGTTGCTTGTTTATCATGTTTATTTTACTACTATGGTTGGGATGGGACTATTATTGTCAATTGTGGGTGTAGTAGAATTATTTAGCAATTGTGTTGTATCCTTGTGTTGAAAAAAGGAAAAAATATGAAGCAAAAAAAAGAAAAAAGGAAAAAGGAAAAAAAACAGACAGACAGAAAAATCGAAAAAGAATTGAAAAGGAAAAGAAATTGATTGCTTCATTTGGTTTTGTCAAGGATCAAAAGGATGGTTGTTAGAGTCTAATGCATAATTGGAGAGTAGTTTGTTAGCTCTCACATGTGTAAAGTTGAGATCATTTCTCTAAGTTGGGTTCATTTGTTATTTTAAGATTTGGTTTTGGTTTTGGTTTTGGTTTTGGTTAGCGCTGCGACTACCGTCTTAGCTCCACATATCCATAACTTGCTTTGGCACAGACCATTTCTATCCCTTTAACCCATTGCCGCCCTTATTGTCCTTGATACATGTACTTTTGTCTACATATGGTGTCTGCATATTAGTTGGGGAAAATCCCTATCACAATAGATTGCATGCATGTTTCATAAGTCGAGTGAGTGCATGAGTGAAATCCGCGAGAATGCGACTAATTTGTCTTGAAAGATCAAAAGATATTTGGCATTTGTCTATAGTGCGGTGAAATGAGAGTTGAGCTACGTTTTCTATTTCCCGTAACTTTGAATTTGTTTTATTGGTACAAATTGGTCATTGATTTGTTATAAATACGGATAGCTTGGGATTTGTATATGCATCAACATTAGCTCTGAGTTATTTATTCGCCATTTGTATGATTGCCTATTGTATTGTGTGTTGCTTTGCTTGAGAACAAGCAAAGAGATGGTTTGAGGGAGTTTAATGAGTCATAATTATATACATATTTATGCCTCCCCTTAATTGCTTTTGATACGGTTTTCGTGCTAATTTATAATAATTACATGCCTTTTATGTTAGAACGTTGATACTTCCGCCATTTGATGTTTAATGAAGGAATGGGGCATTTGAGGAGCAAAGGAATGAAATGGGCATGGCGGAGTGGGCATGGAGGAATACACGAAGCATGGCACGGAAATCTAGAAGAATAAAGGAAGAGAAGTGAAGAAGACAACACGAAAAAAAGAGCTAAAACAGAGAGGATCCTTGATCAATCCCAAGCATACTTGATCAACTGTGCAGGCTCCTCGATCAACTGCAGCCAGGCTGGATCAAGGAACTTGTGTACTCGATCAACTGTAGCCACGCTCAATCGGGGAACCAAACTAATCAATTAAGCTAATTAAAATATGCAATGTCGAGAGTTGGGGTTCCTGAACTTTGGTGCCTCGATCAACTAGAGCTGGGCTCGATCGAGGAACTTGGTGACTCGATCGAATACATTGGGGCTCGATCGAGGAACCACTTGGTTCCTTAATATTCCACAATTTTCCTTAAGTCGGTTATGTTTTGCTATAAATACCTAAACTCGTACCCTAGTTTAGGTACGCTTTTAATTCTGTAGTTTCGTATAGCTACCTTAGAAAACTCTCTCAAATACTTAGTTTAGTTTAATTATTGTTCTTATTTCCGGATCTAGCTATTTACGGTATCGTTCTTAATCTTTCCTCGTTAATTATTAATTCAATTCATGCTATTATTTCTTTGTTCTTATTTATTGTCTTCAATTATGTCTTTCATTCAGATTATTGTTGTTATTTCCTTTAATATGAGTAGCTAAATTCTTAATCTAGGGTGAAAGGGGGTCTAGGTTGTTAGAAAAGGGGTTTATTATTAACTAATTATTAAATCGCTTTCTATTGTTGTTTAATTATCGTTTTACATCTAGTTAATTGATTACTGATTAAAATTGATTAATTTAGTCTTCCATAAACTAGGATTTTCACCGACCGGGTTAAGACTAGTATAGGCCACGATAATTGAATAGAGATAATTTAATTATAGCAATCGCATGTTAAATGATCTAATTGATTCATTAATTGGCTGATCATATGACTTTCAACAATATAAATTGCACAATCAATGAATTAAATCTTACCCTTGGATGACGACCTAGTGAACCCGATCCCTAGACTCTTTAATATTATTGTTTATCATCTTTATTTAAATTGCTATTAGTAGTTAGAAAACAAACTCAATCAAACCCCATAAAATTGTTACCTTTGAGACATATTTAAATATAAACAAACTAGAAAATCACCGTCTCCCTGTGAATTCGACCCTGACTTACCACTAGCTATATTGTTAGTAGTAGTATAGTAATTATTTTGATTAAGGCCAACGACTGAAAACAACCCTATCATAAAGTACAATAAGAAAATGCGGAATTTTAGGAAATTTTTTAAAACTTTTAAAGATTAAAATGCGGGTTCATTAAAATCTAAAACATAAATACAGAATGCGGAAATAAAGTTAAGTTTATACAAACATGATAGTCAAAGATGAGGGAAAATATATCCCTCGAATGACAATACAATAAAAGGTGAGTCTAAGCAATCCTAATAAACCGATTACTAGTCCAACGTGCTCGCTAGCTCACACGTCTAACCCCAAAAATGCATCTTCACAAACTTGTCATTCATGTAAACATGAAAGCCACAGTCAGTGGGGAGTCACTCAAAGTTCTCCCAGCCACAAATTGTCAAAATGAACATAACAAAGAACTAAAATAGGTAAATCATGTAAGATACTTACAAAAGATATGAACATCAAGTTTATATTTAAACATGACAATTAAATGAGATGGAACAAGATAGATTAACATTAGCATAATAAAGATTCAACTATTCATGTGAGATAATTAAATAATATGAAAGACAAGAATACGGTCATTTATACAAAAGCACGCATTTTAAGGAAATATGACATAGATATGAGATTTAGAATCCGAATCATATGAAGTAGATAAATAAGATATCAATCAATACAAAACATGAAAATGGAAACCATATCCATTACTTTTAAAACCTCTTAACAAACATTGCACGGTTAATGGCTACTAATGTCACATTCATACTTATAGCTTGCATCTCACCATAAGAACGGATGGGAACATCAATCCCGGCGATCATATCGCAACTAGAAGGCTTGCATCTCGTCTCTAGAATCCGATAGGACCAAGACTCTCACATCCAAACAATGACAATATCTATAACCAAGCAAGACCATTACTACTCATTAAATATTATTCCCCTGGTAGGACGACAATGATAATCACAAATACTCAGTCCTAGTCTAAATCTGGCCAGACTCTCGGGACAGTACAGTTCCCGATTCGACATGCGGCAGGACAGTCTGCATCCAAGACTCGAACAAAAGATCGAAAGTCGAGAACCCACAATCGGCAAGACAGTCCGAAAGAGGCGGAAGATATGAGCTAAACCCATACTTGGCAGATCGGCACAAGTAGGGCATAAAGATAAGTCAAGCAGAAAGGTATAGCATAAGGGCATTATCATAAGAAAACGACTCACTACAAGTAATTATTTGTAATAATTCTTTCATACTTGTATTATATTTATAAATATCTCATTTCATAAATAAACATGTCGGTTAAATAAAATATGACAAGCGGTAATGAATAATTTACATCATGTAAAGTTACGGGATAAAATGTAACTAACAACAATTGGGTCATTCGTAATTCTATACCATCCTATAGGATTGGCCCAATAACAAAGGAATATAAATCAGTCAAATTACAAGACAAAACTAACATGGCCCAATAACTTAGCATGTAAACTAGTCCAATTATAAAACATAACACACATGGCCTAATTTGCAAACACCATCACCATAAATAAAAACAAAGGGAAAAGAGGAACAAGGGGTGTACGCAGGCACCCCAGTCGAGTCCTAGCCCGCTGCCCAGGCCAACCCGTTCCCAGCCAAGGCTTGGCCAGGTTTGCCCAACCAGCCCTTGGTCAGTCACCGCCACAACCCAAAACAGCCCCTACAAAACCGTGTCCAACCACTCAAATCAGCCACCAAAACCGTCGCATAAAACCGAGCAAAAAACAATCCACTAAACTACATGAAACCGTGCCAAACACGCCTCCATCGAGACAACCTGCACAAGGCTGCCAAAGCAGGACCAACCAGGCCGCAATAGGCCACCCAACAACCACCAAAACAGAGTATATATCGTCCAATACAGCCACTTAAGACGCGCCAAAACAGCCATTTCAGCTGCATACAAACAGAGCCAACAACAGTCTCGAAAGGCACCGATTTCACGCCTAAAAATTGACCCGTAAAACTGCATAATAATGTCCCCAAAATACAGTCCGCTTTCCGTCTTAAAATAGTCCCAAAAACTTACGCAAGGTTATCCCAAAGCAGTCCAATTTACGAGCACATTGAGATGGAAATAAAGCACGACTAACAATATGAATAATAACCACTACATTTACCCCAACAATACTCCGGAAAACCGTGAAGACATGCCATTTTCACCCTTCATTTGAGACGGAAATGAACTCAGCTAAAACGTTACATTTCCCGACATTTCATGGAGAGACCAAGCCATGAAAACTACCTCAAACAAGCTCGTAAAATACAAATAAAATCACACATTCAACCTCACCTATGAGAGGGACATAAAGAATTAAAATTTAAGACAATTAAGGGAGTAAAACCGAGCTAAGGGATGAAATTTCGACACTTTATCGAGTAACCTATCACCGTTACCTCGAAAGCTCTTTAATCTTCAGATAAACGATCTAGAAGGTACGAGTCTTCCTCCGGGTCTTCAAATTCTTCACCTAGAACGAGAAAGACCGGATCTTTAAGCTCAAAACCGAAATTCCCATAAGACGGGTCATTTCGAAAACCAACAAAAGCGGAACTTTCTTACCTAGAAATTTGAAGGATGTAAAGGGGAAGCTAATGGCGCAAAAATAAATGGAAATGGTTGAAAAATGAGGGAGAAATCTGAGGTAGAAGGTTGGCTTTTAATGGAGGTGTTGATATTTGTTGCTACTGCATTGTCGTTGTTGTTCTGCTGCTGGTTTTTTCGAAAAAGAAAGGAAAGGGGTGGGGACGGGGTGGAGTGTGAGGATGAGAGTGAGGGAATAAATAATTAGTTTAGTGAGTTGTAAGAAAAAGTAGGTAGAAATGTGTTGTCGATATATGATAGGTCGAGATTAAACTAGTCTCACATGTGAAATGTGACGATCTCTTGCTAGACGGAAATGCATCTAAAATCTACTATAACTTAAGACGGAAACTATTATTATTATTATTATTATCACTATTATTACTATCCGATTAAAAATACACACACACACACACACACACACATATATATATATATATATATATATATATATATATATATATATATATATATATATATATATATATATATATTAAACCTTAAAAATATAATTTTTATGATTTTATAAATATTAGGCTTACAATATAATTTTTATAAAAGCTATGCTTAGAAATTTAATTAATTAAATTAGATAATTTAAAAATATAAATAAAATAATATAATGGTTAATTAAATTATAAATGTCGAAATGGAAAATTCGTGCGTGTTACAGGACGAGCCTTGGACTTGGAGTCGAGTACATGGATAGTTGTTAGATGACATAAATGGTAGTCAAATTGTATAGTCCACATTTATTCATTTATGGTTATGTAATTTACTAAGTACTTTATTTATATTTAATTATTTCTTAATTGCAACTCCGATTTCACTGCCTCGGGAAACCGAGATGGTAACATCTTCCCATTACCTTGGCCGGGTAAGAAGGGGTTGTTACACATACACTTGTTACCCCATGGTTGTCATCTAGGTGTCATTATGGTCATTTTAGCAGTAATTGGAGTCAATTTGGAGTCCGGGGGCAAAACCATCCTTTATAGTCCCGAAACCGTAAATCCCGAGTCATAAAGGATCGTGCTTGTTCACCTAAGGTGAGGATGTCGTAATATGTTGAGATTATATCTCATTTTGAGTCCCGTGTCACGTCCTTAGTCTAAACCTATGTTTACATTACAAAATATGCATTTTTGTTTAGCTAAATAAA
Organism: Silene latifolia; assembly: GCF_048544455.1. Lineage (NCBI taxonomy): Eukaryota > Viridiplantae > Streptophyta > Magnoliopsida > Caryophyllales > Caryophyllaceae > Silene > Silene latifolia. The sequence continues at coordinate 90,763,172 of NC_133528.1, forward strand.
CCAACCCAATCTTTAGTTTTATTTCACCGATATCGCCTTAATCAGAGTCTTGTAAAGAAAGTTATTCCCAAAACACGACAGGTTTTCAAAAGCGCTTTCTTGCGCAAGAGGAAACTACCCGTAAGTGGACGCTGTAGGTGATGCGCCTTTTCTGTGGGACGCAGAATTTACTGCGCCTCTTCCAGGGCTTCATTTTTGTCCATGTTTCCGATATTTAGCCGATGTCGGCTTGTTTATTCTATTTCTTTCCATTGCTTTCCCAAACTATACTCCTCGTTATTAGTATAAATAGAGGGTTTTGGCCTTCATATTATTCACACGCGAGTGTCCGCCTTTCTCCACTCTCTTTGCATTCTAGACCGCGTTATTACTACCGACATCTACATATTTAATCAATTCGACCACGTAAGCCCGACTCCTATCTCGGTACCCGTCTCATTTTGCTTGACCGACCAATTTGACCAACTACACACTCACCATAATCAATTAAATCAATCTTGTCTAAATTTTCCTTAAGAAATAAGGGCACTTTCACCTTGCATTAATGTTCCAGTCGAGTTACCACTAAAAGCCAATCAATACTATAGATATATATATTCCCGAAACCAAGGGACTTCAATGTAATTAAGGAAATTTATACAAATTAATTATATTATATAATTTTTAATCAATAGTGATGTGTGCTAGACCAGATCAAAGGACTTTAATATAAATATAATATAGTTTTGGACTTTTGGTTAAAGTATAATATAAAGATGCCTTGGCGAAGAAAATTTAAGGAAATTACATTAAACTAAAGTAATTATATTTAGAGAACACAATAATAGGGTGATTTTCCTTAAAATTAACATGCCTCACTTATGGTATTAATTAATATCATCAAATAATTATACATTAAATTAAAATTTAAATACCCTCCCTAAGAAAAATTTCCTTAAAGGTTTAGCTTATACTATATAATTTATTAGATGTCAAAGATGATAATTGTTTATAATAGATAAATATTATGTTTTGCAAGTAATAGTAAGAACAACGGATAATGAGATTAACATTAGTAAATGAGGGAGTTGTGAAAGAAACGATAATGACGGCGGGAGTAGTGAAAGTAACAATAGTCGCAACAAATGTATTAAAAGTAATAATAGGAATAACGGAAAAAGTATGAAAAATTAGCTTACAATTTGATTTAAGAAAAACATTTATTGATTTAAATATATATGAGTTTGATAAAATTAACGAGAATGGATATAACCGTAAAAATAGCGTGAGTATTCAAAGAAACACTAGTAACCACAGGAGTAGTCAATATATTAGTATTAACATGAGATGTCATGAAAATAATAATATTGACTCCGAGAGTAGTGAATATGTCTCATAATTTATTGATAAATTTTACATTTTAGTATAAATGGTAAACACATGATTTAAAAAAGTCTAGCATAAATTTGACGATAAATAAAGCTAATGAAAAATAAATTTGACGATAAGTAGAGGTAGCCCGGGCGAAGCCGAGCACTGAACCTAGTTTAGTTAAATCTCACGACGCTAACATGTAAGTCCGAGGGTGTAAACACCCAATTAATATTGTTTTCATAATTTTTGTACTTTTGTTTCTGTGTGTACTAATATAATGCCAAATCACATTTTAATCTTTCATAAAAATCAATTTTTAAAACCGTATTAATCAAAACTGCCTAGATCTGACGACAGGAGGAAACGCATCAGTTGATGCGCCTCCTGGAAGGATCGCAGCTCCTGCTGCGCTTCTTCTAAAGGTTGTTTTCAGTTACTGCCTTTCCTATTTCCCTCGGTTTGTGTATCTTTCTTCCGTCTTTCTTTCCTTCTTTATTTCTTTCATTCCTATTTTTTTTATTTTCCCAGAACTTGTTTTTCATTATTTTTCTAAAGTTTTCTTTTTATTTTTCCGACCTTTAATTCAATTTCCCTTTATTGGCTCGCCTCATAATCATTGATAATTAATATTAATGAGCTTTGCGATGGTTTTATATCACTAACTTGTTGTAATACCCCCATTTATTTAGGAGCCTTTAACAAGATATTCCCAAATAAATAGGACTGTTACCATCCAGTTTCCAGAGGTAGTGAATAACAAAGTATAACAAACCAAAGTACTTTAGATAAAATTTAGCGATTACATGTTCTTTACAAATTAACCAACTAAAAACTCAATATAAATTTAATTACAACTCGCAGCGAAAATAAATAAAGTGATTAATAAACTATATGATCTAGACTTCTAGGTAGACTGACCGAGTCCTCACGCATCCCCACAAGCTCCCAAGCCAGCTAATTTTAATTACCTGTAAGTCTGCTCCCCATTTATGGTTCTTCACAGGTGTTCACGAATACACAGTCAACCTCACTATTGAGTAGGATAATAATCTTAAGATAGATAATATAAATAGTATAAAGATTCAAACACAAATGCCAAGTCAAATGTTCTCACAATTCAGCCCTCAACCTCCCGTTGAGTCACAATTCAGCCCTCAACCTCCAATTGAGTAGACACACCAGAGACAGGTCTACAATTCAAACACAAATGCCAAGTAAACGGTGTCTGCCAGTAAGTTTATAATATATCACCCAAAGGCTCTTACCATAATGTCTACCTCAGCCAGTAAGTTTATAATACATCACCCGAAGGCTCTTACCATGATGTCTGCCTAGGATAAACCTGATTACCAATTCATAACCAAGCCAACAGATGCAACAACGATGATTATAATCCACAACAATCTCAAAGATACGCAACCAAACGCTATTAACCACAATGTGTTAGATATACAATAATCCAATCCAAGACAACACAATCCAATAATCACAACACCCAATTGAATGACAAGATACACAAATAAGAAAGTCCAGTAGAAACGTTATCCTACCTTTTCATCAAATACTCCCTGTGTACATGGCCCATCTGCGGGACGTAGCAGTGGTCTTTTGAAAGCCACGCTCGGTGGCGTAAAAATGCTTTCGACCGGATCGTTTTTGATCGATCGGTTTGGTCTCGGCAAGGGTCTCGAAACGATGCAAGAGATGTTCGGAGTCGCCACCAAGCATTTTTGGGATGCTTTGAACCCGTTCGAATCCACTTTATACCTAGGTCAACCAAGGCAAAAAGCGGTGCTTGACATAGGTACTAAAGATAAGGAATCGTCCTTTTTTAGCATCCTATCTCTAGAATGACTCTCGTATGCCCAGGATAAGGTCGTCCACTATCCAAAGTTTCTGAGTAAGTGGTGAAGGCACGTATTGGGAAGCCCTTTAATCGGACACCCAATCCAACCCGCGGTAGCGGCCTCTAATGATCGATCTTGGTTGGTTAAATGCAAATGTTGATAAAACGGGTAAATGCCTGAATGCGCATCCACAAGTTTAAACCTAATATCTGAGATTTCTATGTCGGTTTATTTAATCTAAGTATCAACTATTTGATGTCGAGTTGGATTTAACGTTGATTTGCATGCGAGACGGAAATTAAACATCCATTTACCGAGTTGGGTTCATGGTGCATAACGTGATCTATTTGTCTTAGTAAGGCGTTTTGCAAATACAATGTAAAATGGGCATAATTGTTATCTGATCCGTCCTATATTCGGGTTAACTGAAATCGGGATCGTCCTGGACAAGTGCTGGAAGGAAACATGGTCTGCATCAGGCAGCCTATATAGGCGCGAGCCATGAGGCGATGCAAACAGGCCTGTCCTAATTTGAAAATGGGAAAATGATTGGCCTGTTTAGGCGCGGGTCAACAGACGATTAAAGTGCGTCTTCTGACCACTGAAAAGCTGTGTAAAATGGTTTGAAAAGAGGGTGTTTGAACCCGTCTTGATTTGAAAAGGTCGTTTAGACCGCTTTTATGTTGATGTGAAGAACGAGACTTGAATAATCGTCATTGTATTGACAATATTCGATGTCGGGTTTGGTTTTGCACGCTTGACATGAATAGTTTTGGAAATGATTATGAACTAATTGTTTTTAGTTCATTTGTTTGTAATTAGTCAATGTTCATCATCGTACTCGGGTTAAAATCCGACATGGTATGTAGAACTAAGGATGATTTTGTATTTATGACTAATGCATTTGTTTTGAAACAACAACAACAACAACATCAGAGCCTTAATCCCAAAATGATTTGGGGTCGGCTGACATGAATCATCCTTTCGAACCGTCCATGGGTGAACGCACGCCTCAAAATGCGAATAAAAAAAAGGAAGATGAAAAACAAAAAGGGAGAACGAAAATGTAATGTAAAGTCAAGGTGAACTAAGGGGTTTTAAAATCGAATTTCATCTGTCTTTTATAAAAACTTAAAATTTAAATCGAGAGAAAAGATTAAAACGATTTTTAAAAACCGAAATAGAGTTAAGGATCCGGAATGAACCAGGTAAAATCTATAAGAAAGTGGTTGTTGAAAAAGTGTGTAATAAAAGAGAGAAAAATAAATAAATAAATTAATTTCTTTAAATCAAATAAATAAAAAAAAACACTAAATCTGTCAAAAAATATCAAATACTAAAAATCCACATGTATCCTTTTCCTCCATTGTGCCCTCTCTGTCACCATACTCTCCTCAAGACCCAGAACTCTCATATCGTGCTCTATCACTCTCAACCATGTCTTTCTCGGTCTACCTCTGCCTCTAGGGACCTTTTCTGTTCTCCAAGTCTCCAGCCTCCTAACTGGTGCGTCCATAGGTCTCCTTCTCACATGGCCAAATCATCTTAGTCGGTTTTCCATCATCTTGTCCTCTATTGGCGCCACTTTTACCTTTTCCCTAATCACCTCATTCCTTAACCGATCTTTCCTTGTATGTCCGCACATCCACCTCAACATGCGCATCTCCGCCACACTCATCTTTTGAATGTGACAATGTTTCACGGCCCAACACTCGGAGCCGTAAAGTAGGGCAGGCCTAATTGTCGTGCGATAAAATTTTCCCTTTAATCTTTGGGGCATATCTTTATCGCATAGAAACCCTGAAGCACTCTTCCATTTCAACCATCCCGCTTTAATTCTGTGAGCCACATCTCCGCCTAACTCCCCATCTTTTTGAATAATAGATCCTAGATATCTGAAGAAATCCGAACCCTCAACAACATTCCCATCGAAAATAATGAAATAAAGGGTTTTAAAATACCTTTTAAAATGTAATTAACCAAATATTATCACCGAAACACGGATTAAATCGTCATGGTATTAGGAACCAAGAGTGAAAAATGTTTTATGGTTAAAAGTTTATCATAAAAATGATTTGAAATATTTGAAATGGTAAAAACCGATTACAAATAAGAAATGAAAATAAAAGGGAAGAAGAGATCAGACCAAACACGGTTGGATTAAGGCCTGAGATGGGCTTTAGGCGCGAGCCTGTTTGTTATACAAGCAGCCCCTGTCTCGGCTAAAAATCCGGTTTTGGCTCATTTATCCCATATTTGGACCATGTTATGTATGTTTTAGCATTTTATAGTCATAAAACACATGAAATACATGATATAAGAGGCTTTTTACACCCTCATACTTATATGCTAGGCTTGAGATGAGAAATCGACGAAAGTGTATCAATTTGTTTAGTCGGAAAACTCAGTTTGAAAAACCGTTTTAGCAATGTAAAAGAGTGTTTTAAGTTTAGTGATGGTGTAGTTGGTCGAGATGGTCGGTCAAGTGATTTAATGCACGATGACGGTAACAATCAATGTGTAAGGCTTATGTTTTCGATTGGTAGGTCGAAAACACGTGTCGGTTTGTGACTTGAGAAGTCGAGTCTAGATTTTTAAGGGAGAAATGAGGAGGAGGACACTCGCGTAAGGTGTTATGGTGTATGAAGGTGGGTATTTATATAGATATATGGGTGGTTGTTTGAATTTTGAGCGACGTGGCCGCATGGGCTGCTCGAAGAGGCGCGAGCCAATTCGCGGGTCTTCGAGGTGTCTTGTCATTATCACGCAATTGTAATCATGATTTGTTCTATCTTATGTTTTGGATGAACTTGATTTGTACTTGACACATGAAGCATTTCGGGAAATACTTAACATGGAAGTCTTGAAAAGTTTTGTTTTTTGTGTTTGACTTGGTTTGACTCGTTGTTAGAGTCGGGATTTGAATTTTGAGTCAGTTTTTAGCCCGGTGTCGGTTTTGACTCTAGATAGTGTCATTGTGACCCCGTCGTCATGCATTAAACACTCCAGGTACTTTTGAAAAGTCTTGAAATATTTTATTTTCGAAATCGTTTTAAGTTTTCCGACGTATAGTTGTACGCAAACTGTCGATCAAACGCTGCGATTCCTAAGCATATTGTAGTCCAATAATCATCGGGTATTTATTGGAGACTCAACAGATACTGGGTATCTACAAAGCCCCCACTTTGACTGAGGCTTGGACAGGGCGAAAGTAAAAGTATAGCCCCCAGGTCAATCGAAGACTACAACCTGGAGACCGAAGCGACGTCGAGGTGGCTCGAAAAGGATTATGGCGAAGGACCTATCGTCGGGAAGGGCGACGCCAAGGCGACTCACGGATACGAGTCAAGGACCTATCGTTGGGAATAGTTTAGAGTGTGTCGACTGTCTGTGCATGTCGTTTAAAGTCCGTTAGACTACGTACAAAGGCTCACCAGCCATAAGAAGGAGTCATACCTGAGGCATCTTCAGGATATGTCCTTGAGTCATTTCTTGTTTGCGGACAAAGGCTCGCCAGCCGTGTCGCGGATATGAAGGGGCTTGCCAGCCGCTTTGCGGATATGGAGGGGCTCTCCAGCCGCATTGCGGATATGAAGGGGCTCGCCAGCCGCTGTTGAATGTGATGCGTTTTGAGGCTCGCTAGCCATGTTGAATGTGCGTTGTGAGGCTCGCCAGCCATATCGAATGTGCGTTGTGAGGCTCGCCAGCCATATTGAATGCCGATTGGTCGACTGTGGGTAATAGTCGCATTGGATGGGTCTATTTCGAGAAGTCGTTTGAATTAGCGACCTCCGTGAGGAAGCCTCTGATACCCTACTTGGATAATCTCGCTGAATGTTTGTGGCGTCGGGCGATGATGATTTTGAATCTCGAAGAGAGATAGCGGTTTTTATTGCCTTTTGTTTTGTAGAAAAAGGACAGATGTGTATTCTGTCGTCTGATGTGTGTTTGGGGAGGACGATTTTAATTTCGTCTTCCCATGATTTGAGATTCGTGAAGGGTAGTGAATTTCACTATCCATTTTTGAAGGTTTGACGGCTTTTAATTCCGCTTATTAAAATTTGTGAATGTTGTTGAAAATTTTGTGAGAATAGCAAATTCGAACTTCGCTATTGATTTTGTATTTGAAAGATGGCGGTTTTTATTGCCGTCGTTGAAATTTGTGAAAATAGCGGATTTGAATTTCGCTATTTTGTTTTTGTACTTGAATGATGACGGTTTTTTATGCCGTCGTTTGAAATTCATAAAAATAGCGGATTTGAATTTCGCTATTGTCTTTTTGTATTTGAATGATGACGGTTTTTAATGCCGTCGTTGAAAATGAGAAAATAGCGAATTTGAATTTCACCATTTTGTTTTTTGTATTGAAAATTGACGGTTTTTAATGCCGTCATTGAATTTTTTTGAGAAAATAGCGAATTTGAATTTCACTATTTATTTTTATTTTTTTGTAAAATGACGGTTTTTAATGTCGTCGTTGAAAATTTTGAGAAAATAGTGAATTTGAATTTCACTCTTTTGTTTTTTTTTTTGAAAAATGACGGTTTTTAATGCCGTTGTTGAAAATTTTGAGAAAATAGTGAATTTGAATTTCACTATTTTGTTTTTTTTTTTTTGAAAAATGACGGTTTTTAATGCCGTCGTTGAATAATTGAAGCTTGTCTAGGGGAATTGGACCAAAGCCCAAAATTCCGCTGAATGAACACAGAACACCCCATTGAGGCGCGAGCAGTCGTGCGAGGGAAGGGAGCTTCCCTATTTTATGTAAAAAGTCGCGAGAAGCCTAAGCTTCTCATTTCACTTCGTCTTCTTCCCTAAAACCGCGACAATCACAAAAATAGCCATTTTTTGATTTCTTTTCTTGCTCGACTTTGTGCCATTATCATCATGTCATCTCAAGGTATGTAAATCCTCTTGAATCCATTTGAATTTGTTTGTCTTTTTGTTAATTGAATTAGGGCGAAATCCTAACCTTTCAAAACTGATTTGGGCGTTTTTTATTAGCCCATTTTCGAGTGAAATTGGTGATTGCATTAGGTTAGAAACATGTTTAGGAGTATAGAGGTGCCTTTAGTTTGCATTTTGGTCCCCGTTCCCGCTCCCTATGCTTGAAAAACGTGAATGAGACGAAAAACCCGTCTTATTTCACAATGCCAAGTTTGTTTGCTTGAGTTGTGGGCCCCACTAGGTTGTATTGTAGTTGGGTAAGACCGTGTTTTCCATATTGAACCTTCATTGGGTGTTGTGGGCAAAATTTGAGTTTTTGCGTTTCGCGACGGTCTTATGTCTGATGAAATAAGCGTCTGTTTGAGCTTAAATTGAGCCAGTTTGTCTTGAAATGGACCTCAACGGTAGTTTAGGTCACTTTGAGACGTGATTAAATCACGTTGTTTTGTTGTGGTCGTATTTTGAATTTTTGACTTGTTTGCGCCCGAATTGGCGTAAAATTGCCTTTTTGAGCTGTGAAAAACACTCAGTTGTGTCGGGAATTTTTTGATTGTTTTGCGGACCTTGTGTGGGTCTTGAGGTGTTGGGTGGTTTTTGAAAATTTTGTTGTTGTTTTGACTCGTATTTTGCTTGAAAATAAGGGCGAGTCGTTTTTTTGTGCGGGTTTTTTTTGTGTGAAGTGTTTTAATGTTTTTGTTGGATGGGTTTGGGCGGGGTTGCCCTTGTTTTGTTTTGCATTTGCAGGGGTGTGTTTCTTTTGGATTTGTCCATTTTGTGCCGTCGTAATGCCGAAATTTCGGCTGACGTTTTCGTTTTTGTCCTGATTGCAGGGGGAGTGTTCTGGGCCCACTAGGTCCGTTGCTGAGACTCTAGAGGTCGTAATTGGGACCGGGCCGGCTAGTACTCCGGCGAGTGCACCTGAGGTGGTGGTAGAGGACGCTTCCGAGAAGGAGGAGCCTACTGAGGAGGCTGTTAGGGCTGAGGTAGCCGCAGAGGTTCGTGTGGAGCCCGTTGTTGGGGATGTTGGTGTTGAGGGAGCCACGGGGGCTCAGATTGAGCCTATGGTTAAGGTTGTTGGTGCTGAGAGGGCTCAGACGGGGTCTGAGGCCGGTACTTCTGGGAGGAGGGTTAGTACCGCTAGGAGGAGGGGTCCTCGGCCCACTAGACGAGAGCTCCAGAACGTCGTTAGGGTCGTTGAGAGGCCTCCTCCCCATCGTGTGGAGTCTCGCGGGCAGAAGAGACGAAGGGCGGAGATGGAAGCGGATGACGCTTTCGTCGCAGGCTGGGATGCCAGACGGGTTACAGCTTCGCGGGGGTTGAACCTGCGGGCGGCGCATGCTTAGGCTGAGGGTTTTGGAGGTAGCCAGCTGTTGCTGCGGCTAGACACTCACCTCTCTTACCGTGCATACGAGGGCTTGGCGAGTTCACTGCTTTGTCGAGCTTTTGTTGTTTTTGCTATTTCAGACCTGAATAGGTATTCTGAGGTTGTTTGTTTCCCAATATCTTTAGATGTTGAATATGAATGGAAACCTACTTTCTGCTCAAAGTGTAAGGGAATTGGTCATGAACAAGCTACTTGTAGAGCAGGGACACAGAATAGCACTAAGAAACAGATTGTTCAGAAGGTTTGGAAGACTATTGTGAAGGCACCAGTGGCCCCCATACTGGTAAACCAGTCCCCAGAGACACCTATTGAAGTGAAGAAGCCCCCATTAAATACTCCTGTGAAGTCTATCAGTAGTGCCTGTGTCACTCCTGATAAATCCTTCAAGGATGCTACTGTAAGTCCTGCAAGTCAACTGACTCCTAAAGCTGGTATTGTTTCAAATGGTCACCCTAACTCTCCTAGTTTAAATGAATAACATTGGATTCTGGAATGTTAGAGGCCTGAATAGTGTAAATAAACAGAATAATGTCAAATGATTTTTACACAATAAAGATGTTGGTTTGTTTGGTCTTGTTGAAACTAAAGTTAATAGTGATAATGTGAGTAATATTTCTTCCACTATGCTTGAAGGCTGTAGTGTCACAACTAATTCTCTATTTCATAGAGGAGGTAGGGTCTGGATCCTATTGAAGCCTAGTTTATTTGATGTCATGGTCCTTCAATATGATGCCCAGTTCATACACACTAGGGTTACCTCTAGAGTTACTCAGCAACAATTCTTCCTAACTATGATCTATGCTTTTAATGAGGGAATTGATCGAAGGGATTTATGGAGGAAACTGGAGGTAATTGGTAATCAATGCATGGGGTCTTGGGCACTGGCAGGGGATTTTAACACTGTTATTAATCCTGCTGAGAGATTGGTTGGTAACACAAAACAGTCTGATATGGATGAGTTTATTGATTGTCTTGCTAACTGTGGAATGATTGATGTACCTACCACTGGTTCTTACTACATCTGGAACAACAAGCAGGATCCTATGTCTAGAATTTACAGCAGAATTGACAGATTCTTGGCCAACCAGGAATGGCTCAACAACTTCCCTGATATGGTGGCCCATTTCTACCCTGCTGGACTGTTTGATCACAGTCCCTGTGTTGTGCATAACATCAAACTGGAAGCTACTCTAAGAGCTAGATTCAAATTCTTCAATATGTGGACTAAGGCTCCATCATTTATCAAAATAGTTCAGGTGGGATGGCAGGAGGTTTTTTATGGTCATAAAATGTTCATAGTGGTTAAAAAACTGAAGAATCTGAAGGCTAGACTAAAAGAGCTTAATAAGGAATGTTATTCTGATATTGAGAATACCGCCTGTATTGCTGAGAAGGAATTGAATGCCATTCAACTAAAAATAGAGAAAGATCCTCAAAATGAGGAGCTTATCAGGGAGGAAATTAAGATGGCAACAGAACTGAGGGGTTTAAATATGGCAAGGGACAGTTTTTTAAAACAGAAGGCTAAAACTCAATGGCTAGAGCAAGAGGATAGTAATACTGCTTATTTTCATGGTGTTATCAAAAAGAGATGCTCAATGAACAAAGTTACTCAGATTGAGGATCAATATGGACAGTTATGCAAAGATAGTCATAGTATCCAAGGGGCTTTCTTGGATTACTATCAGCAACTATTAGGTAGCAATAAACCTACTGAGGCAGTTAGACAGGAAGTTATTAGTACAGGAAAATGCTGCAGTCAGGAGCATCTCTTACTGCTGAACTCTCCTGTCACTAATGCAGAGATTAAAAGCATCTTCTTCTCCACGCCAGTGGATAAATCTCCTGGTCCAGATGGCTATACAAGTGGGTTCTTTAAAGAAAGTTGGGAGGTGGTGGGAGAGGATATATGTGCTGCTATAACTGATTTCTTTGCCACTGGTCAGTTGCTCAACCAGCTGAATGCCACAAATATCACTCTAATCCCTAAATGTGAGAGACCAACATCAGTTAAGCATTTCAGACCCATTGCTTGTTGTAACATGATTTACAAGGTTATTTCTAAGTTACTCTGCAACAGACTAGCATTGGTACTTCCAGATATTGTGGGTGAGAATCAAGGAAGATCTATCATTGAGAATGTTCTTATTTGTCAGGATATAGTGAGGTTGTACAATAAAAAAGCTGCCTCCCCTAGATGCTTATTCAAGATTGACCTGCAGAAGGCCTATGACACTGTGGAGTGGGCCTTTGTGGAATAATTATTCATGGCTTTGGGCTTTCTTGATAGCTTCACTTAGAAAGTAATGACATGTGTGAAGACTACATCTTTCTCCTTGTGCTTGAATGGGAGTAGCTTTGGTTACTTCAAAGAACAGAGAGGTCTAAGGCAGGGAGACCATATCTCCCCTCTTATCTTCACTCTTTGCATGGACTACCTCACAAGAATGACTAATTTTGCTACTGATAGATGGCCTTTCCAATACCATCCCCTCTGTAAGGGCTCTAAGCTAAACCATCTTATGTTTGCAGATGACCTGCTGATGTTTTGTAAAGGAAATGCAAATTCTATAATGCTTTTGATTAGGGCATTCTCTTCTTTTTCCAAAGCTTCTGGACTCACTATGAATACAACCAAATCTGAAGTTTATTATAATGGGTTGTCTACTGCATTGAAGCTTGATATCCAACAGGCAACTGGGTTTGTGGAGGGCTCCATGCCTTTTAGATACCTAGGTGTGCCCATACAATCAGGTAGGCTTACCAGGAAGGAATGTAATATCTTGGCTGAAAGAATGGTAAATAGAATTAGGAGTCTTGGAGCAAAAAAAACTCTCATATACTGGAAGACTTGTTCTCATTAATTCAGTGTTGAATACTTTATACTCATATTGGACAAGCATTTTCTTAATCCCTAAGGGTGTGATCAGAAGGGTGGAAGCCATCTGCAGAAACTACTTATGAGGTAGTAGTCCTGATTACCACAGAACTCCCTTGATTGCTTGGCATAAAGTGACTCTCCCAAAAGAAGAGGGTGGTTTGGGAATCAAAAAAGCTGAGATATGGAATACTGCCTATGTTGCTAAACTGGTTGATTGGATTTATAGAAAAGCTGATAGATTATGGATTCGATGGGTTAACCAAATTTACATCAAGAATAAGGACTGGCACCACTACACTCCTCCCCAAGATGCTTCCTGGGCATGGAAATGTATCTGCAAAGTGAAAGAAATCATGAAACCAGCATATGATGGTGACCAGTGGACTGTTGATGCCAGGGGTTACTCAATTAGGAATGGATATGAATGGCTTAGACCCAAACAAGCCAAGCAGGACTGGTACAAGATTGTTTGGAGCAAATGGAACTACCCCAAGTATGCTCTTATCAGCTGGATAGCAATGAATAATGGCCTGATGATCAAAGAGAGACTGTTTCAATTCAACTGTTGCACTGATGACAGATGTTGCATCTGTGACAGTGACACAGAAACTCAGTCTCACTTATTTTTTTACAGTCATTACAGTAAATAGGTATTGAGAATGACTGAGCAGTGGTGTGGATTCAGGATACTTGTTAGCACTTCTAGTTCAAGGATTGGTAGTAGTGCAGGGACAGGTCTAAAACAGGCAGTGCACAATCTCATTTGGACTGCTTACTATTATTACATTTGGAACTAGAGGAATAATGCAAGGGTTAATCTTCAGTTGCTGAAACCTGGTTATATTGCAGATACAATCAAGGAGGATGTCAGGAGAAAGATAAGAAGAAAACTGGACAAAGTCTGTACAAGAGCAGATAAAACTTGGCGTCAAAAATGGGGTATTGCAGTAGAATGAGTTGTAGTTCTGTGCTTCTAGTGATAGAATAACAGGACTGATATTAGATGGTGTGATATAGTTGTTTGCATAGTTGGAATACTTGGCTCCTATTGTAAATTCTTCTCTTGGTTTATAATATTACTCACATTTCACCAAAAAAAAATTCATTTAATATACGTTTTACCTTTGTTTTATAATCCGGGTTGTTACACAGGGAAGTAAGCTAATAATTTGGACGACTTAAATTGAGGATTACCACAGTCTAAGCACAGGTAACTCACAACTTAAATCAACAACAAAGATCAGACAACCCACAGTCAGTGCACATGATTGGATAAACTTTGCCACAGGTTATTGATCAACAACCACAACCTAGCACAGGTTGTCACCAAGCCTGACTCTTAACTACAGACTAAGCACAAGTTAAAGAGGTTTGAAATTGAGAGAAATCTCAGGTTTAATATTCATCAAAAGCTGTCTGGGGTAGAGGTCCTTATATAGGCCTCTCCCTTGGAATTCTGTTACAAGTTTACCCTAGAAATCTCATCTAAAGGCCTGGTCCCTGGCTCCTGCTGCAGTAACAAATTTCTTAGTGTTAATGTCACTACTTTGTGTCTTGACATGGCATGAAGTATTCAAACGGTTCCAATTTTCCATAAAAGTTGGTGACGACTCCACAAATGCAGGCTTGTTCAAACCATTCACTGGTTACAACGCCTTTCAAATCGGTAATGGCCCATGACGTGCTTTGGTTCACCAAGGTTCCGTGGAAGAAGTGCCGCCGCCTCGAATTTTCCAACGCACGTTGCGCGGATGGCCTAGTCCACACTACGGTAAGTCAGTATATTATAATATATTCCCCCATTCCATTCAATTGTATATGTTTACTTTTAGGGCACTATTCGTAAGTGAGGAGAATCTTCTATGCAATGTTTAATATATAGCATAAAAGATAGTCATGTGAGATCTTGTTTAAATTGTCTTACCGAGTACATTTTGAATATCCAATTTTTATAATTTCGGTTTTTCTATATGGTGACCCTCAACTTTTTCAGAATCCAAATGATAAACCTACAAATCATAAAAGCAAAATGGTAACCCCGAAGTCCATTAGTTGTTATAATTAGATCAAATTGGAACATTAAGTGTCCTATGTGGCTGATGTGACCATAATTAGCGCATATTTAGCCCCCGAATTAGCCTTGTTCCCATGCTTTTTAGTGCATATTTGGGTCATTTATTATCTTTAGTTCTTTGTTTTGCATATTCTTTGAGATTTTGATCCCTTGGTAGGAAAGGAGTAAGAATCTTGCATTTTCATGGCAAAACGAGACTAAATTGATCGAATCCAATGACCAAGCATCAAGGAGAGACAATATTAGAAGGCCTTTGTACATATTATAGTAGAAGATCAATGTTGAGAAAGGATCCTTGAGTCCCCAAGGAAATCCCCAAGGAATTTACGAAGAAAAGGGAAGAAAAGAAGAAGAAATGTTGCTGAGGAACAATCCGTGCGAATTGTCTACAATCCGGCCGTCCTCCACATGCACAATCCGTGCGGTTTCATCCCAAGACGCTCGGGTTTGCATCCACCACAATCCGCCCGGATTCACCAGAAGCCGCCCGTGTTCCACCACCAGAATCCGCCCGTCCCGACTCCAAAACGCACGGATTCCTCTACAGCGCGATTTCGTCTTCTCCAAGCTACAAAGAAAGAAGCCCTTCCTTCGAAAAATACCGGCTCCTCCCTGCTCAATCTAAAAAGTGTAATTACTAATTTAGCCCTTAGTTAACCCTAATGCATCCCCCTAATTTCCACTATAAATACCCCATTAGTCTAATTAGAAGAGCATGTTCTTCTTATCAATTCTTAGAGTAGTTAATATCAATCAAATCTCTCTTTAGTTTTGTAATCAACAATTAATCAAGTTTTAATACAAGTTTTATTTCCTTAATCTCTCTTTTGTTCATCCTTTATTTTGGGTAATTGAAGATTATTTGGGTTATTATTGGGAGATTGACAACTTCTCAATCAAGCATCGAGTACTTCTTTTATGTTTGCTTTATTATTGGAATCATTAGTAGGTATAATCCTCTTAATCCCTTTTTAATTATTGTTAATTACTTTCATTTATTCATCATGTTTCATTTTGTTGGTATGATTGACAACCTTGCTAGCATGATCAACATGATAATGAGTGAGTAGTCTCTTAGCTAGGGTTAATGGGTGATTAGGGGAAACCAACATGGGGAATGATTCATGCTTAAATTAATATGCTTTCATGTTTTATTTGCTTGCTTGTTTTGATCTCAACTCATGCACATGTTATGTTTGATGAAATGCGAGCCTATGAATCCTTGCATTTTTTACCCATCACCTATCTTTTCAATGAGACTTGTAAGACATAAACCAACTCGAGTCTCATTAGACCATGCATGTTGTTGAGTAGGGAAGATTAAGTCGACTTGTAGGTGTTGTACAATCTAATCGATTCGGCTCCGGGACCCAAACTTTCCTAGGATTGTAAGATATAACCCAACTCAATCCATCACAACAATAATTGCTTGCTTATAATTTGAGAACATGTTTGTATGATCAATTCCCATGATTCCCCTATGACCCCATGATACCCTAGTGCTTTTTATCAATTATTTAAAACCCTTTTAATTCATCTTGCTTGTTTATTTGCATTGCTATTTTAGTTAGTGACCTTCTACACAAACCCAAATTGTGACACCCCTAAGACACCACTAGTTTCAATAGAAATCTCATCTCAATTCCCGTCCCTTGGGATCCGACCTTTACTTGCCTCTTTACTAATTGTAGAGTTGTTTGTGAAGCTATAAATTGTGTTTTGATTCGGACGTGACCCAACGACCACATCTATTTAATTGTGAACACGAAACGGACCGATCAAAAATGGCGCCGTTGTCGGGGACGGTGTTAGCTTGATTTAGATTTTCTTACATTGTTATTAGTTGTGTCTTTCTTTGCCTTGGGGAAGTAAAACTCCTCAAGGTTTGTTCTAATTATTTTCAAGTTGTTTGATATTTTGCAAGATGGACTTTATAGATTGTTTTGTAGAGGACCACTTAAGTATACCCTTCTTCAAAGATCCCATGCAAGCATTGGAAGCCTTGGAAGCAAGTGAGGCTAAAAATATGTATTGGGAATTGGAGGTGGATCTTTTTGAGGCCGCTCTAGCTAACAAAGAACTTACTCATGCACAATCCGAATTAGTGCATAACATCCTTGTAGAAGCATGTCAACCCATAGAGGATGAGCAATCCATCCTAGAAGATATTTTACAAGCTCAAGAGCAAGAAGAACCCATCATGGAATTTGAATGTGATGAGGTTGATGAGAATGAAGAACAAGTTGAATATGCTATGAGAATGGAATGTCTAATGGAGATGGAGCAAATTCTCAATGAAACTCCAAAGGAGGAAAGTGAGGTACAAACTCCTACTTTAAAACCCCTTCCCCCAAATTTGAAATATGCTTACCTTGATGAATCAAAGACCAAACCCGTGATTGTTAATGATAGACTTGATGAGAACCAATTGGGAAAATTGCTTGATGTTTTGAAACAACATGAAAAGGCTATAGGTTATAGTCTAGATGACCTTAAGGGGATAAGTCCCAACTTTTGCATGCATAGAATTCATCTAGAGGAAGACCATAGACCTACCATTCAACCCCAAAGAAAATTGAACCCCCACATGCAAGAAGTTGTCAAAGGAGAAGTCATGAAATTACTTGATGCGGGAATCATATATCCCATATCGGATTCTTTGTGGGTTAGCCCCGTCCAAGTGGTACCTAAGAAAGGAGGTACCACGGTAGTGACAAATGAAAAAAATGAACTAATACCCACAAGAATGATCACCGGTTGGCGTATGTGCATTGACTATCGAAAATTAAACTCCGCAACAAGAAAGGATCACTTCCCCCTACCATTCATTGACCAAATGCTTGAGAGGTTAGCCTCCAACAAATTCTTTTGTTACCTTGACGGGTATTCGGGATTCTTCCAAATCCCTATACACCCGGATGACCAACATAAGACCACCTTCACATGCCCTTATGGTACTTTTGCATATAGGAGGATGCCTTTTGGTTTATGTAATGCCCCCGCCACTTTCCAATGATGCATGATGAGTGTCTTCTCCGATTACTTAGAGACCATAATGGAAGTTTTTATGGATGATTTTAGTGTTTATGGAAAGGACTTTGACTCATGTTTGCATAATCTTTCTCTTGTGTTGCAAAAATGTGAAGATGTTAGTCTTGTTTTAAATTGGGAAAAGTGTCACTTCATGGTCAATGAAGGAATTGTTTTGGGTCATTTGATTTCGGAAAAGGGCATCGAGGTCGATAAAGCTAAAGTTGAGGTGATAGAGAAACTCCCACCTCCCGTGAATGTTAGAGGGGTGAGAAGTTTTCTCGGTCACGCGGGTTTCTATCGCCGTTTCATAAAGGATTTTTCAAAAATAGCGAAACCCCTCACTCAACTTTTGCTTAAAGATGCACAATTCCTTTTCACTGATGAGTGTGTTGAAGCCTTTAATAGAATCAAGGAAGCACTAATCTCGGCACCGATCATCCAACCTCCAAATTGGGAATTACCTTTCGAGATTATGTGTGATGCTAGCAACTACGCCGTTGGAGCGGTTCTTGGCCAACGGGTAGGAAGAGCTCTTCATGCCATCTATTATATAAGCAAGACCCTCGACCCTTCCCAAGTGAATTATGATACAACCGAGAAGGAGCTTCTTGCCATTGTCTATGCTTTGGATAAATTCCGTTCCTACTTACTTGGATCCAAGGTGATTGTGTTTTCGGATCACCGTGCTCTCCGACACCTCTTGATAAAGAAGGAGGCAAAACCAAGATTGTTAAGATGGATTTTGCTTCTTCAAGAATTTGACTTGGAAATAAGAGACAAGAAAGGAACCGAGAATGTAGTGGCGGATCACTTGTCAAGGATCCGGTTTCATGATGAAAATGGAGAAACCCCGATCAATGACTCATTCCCCGACGATATTTTGATGGCCATTCAAACACAACTTGAAAGGCACATCACCCCATGGTTTGTCGATTATGCTAACTATATTGTTGGAAAAGTACTCCCTCCAAATTTGAACCACAACCAAAGGAAGAGATTCCTATTCGAAGTGAAGAGGTACTTTTGGGATGACCCAAACCTCTACAAGGAGTGTAGTGATGGGCTCTACCGGAGATGCATCCCTCAATGGGAAATCCAAGGAATCTTGGAAGGATGTCATTCATCACCCTACGGTGGGCACCATGGAGCAAGGAGGACCGTCGCAAAAATTCTCCAATCGGGCTTCTATTAGCCTACAATGTTTCAAGATACAAGAGAATTCATCATTCATTGCGATGCTTGTCAAAGAACGGGGAATATCTCTTGGAGGAACGAAATGCCACAAAGGGGCATTCTAGAGGTGGAGATCTTCGATGTTTGGGGAATCGACTACCAAGGGCCCTTTGTGACATCCAATGGGAATAAGTACATCCTTGTGGCCGTAGACTACGTCTCAAAGTGGGTGGAGGCAATTGCCACCCCAAATGATGATGCAAAAACGGTCACCAAGCTCTTCAAGAAGATAATCTTCCCAAGATTTGGAGTTCCTAGAGCAATTATAAGTGATGGAGGAACGCATTTCCATGAGAAGAAACTTGCATCTCTTTTGATCAAATATGGTGTTCAACATAGAACCGGCTTGAGATATCATCCTCAAACAAGCGGTCAAGTTGAGATTTCAAATAGAGAGATCAAGCAAATCCTTGAGAAAGTTGTGAACAAGACTCGGAAAGATTGGAGCACAAAGCTTGATGATGCTCTTTGGGCTTATAGAACGGCCTATAAGACTCCCATAGGAGCCTCCCCTTACAAGCTTGTCTATGGAAAAGCATGTCATTTGCCAATCGAATTGGAATACAAAGCTTATTGGGCAATCCGAGCACTTAATCTTGATCTCAAATTGAGTGGCAAAGGAGGATGATTCAAATTCAAGAGTTGGAGGAATTCCGACTACAATCCTATGAGAATGCAAAGATTTACAAAGAAAGAACGAAATTGCTTCATGATAAGAGAATTAGACAAAAGGCCTTGCACAAGGGAGACAAAGTCCTTCTATTCAATTCCCGCTACCGACTTTTTCCGGGAAAATTGAACTCTAGATGGATGGGTCCTTATGTGATAACCGAAGTTGGAAAATATGGAGATTTCGAACTCAAGGCGGAAGATGGAAGCAAGTTCAAGGTAAATGGTCAAAGGTTGAAGCCATACTATGAGGGAGCGTTTATTAGAGAGGTCGAGGTCACCTACCTCGGGCCTCCTCACCCTTGAAAGAACCATCAAAGGGAGAGTTTGGTGGAGTCCTCCCTAAACCACCACTTGTAAATATACTAACCCTTTAACGTGTATTTATTGTTTTATTGCATTTCTTTTAATAAATAGCATGAACTCTTTTCATGAGCGTAAGTGAGGGAGGGTTACTAATGAATTTTGAATGAAGGAAGGAACCAATTTTCAAGTGTGGGGACGCATCTAAGAGAGGAGAGAAAGTCAAAGGATGAATTCACAGCCTGAACACGTGCGTGTTCCCTGGAATCCGGCCGTCTTGCTGGAATCCGGGCGTTCTGAGGACAATCCGTCCGTCCTACTACGCTGAGAATCTGAAGATTTTTGGACTGAAGGTGAATCCGAGCGTCCCAAAAGGGAAAACGCCCGTCCTGAAGAATCCGGCCGGTTTTGCAGAAAGACGCCCGTCTTTCTACCTGTGCCTTTCAAGGAAAATCGCTGTAAAGGAATCCGTCCGTCTTCAAAAGAAGACGCCCGTCCCGATGAAAAGGAATCCGAGCGTCTCATGTTCGGGACGCCCGTCTTTGAGACGTCAAATTTTGGAAATTTCGCTGTGACAGAATCCGGGCGTATTACCCAGAATCCGCCCGTCCCGAGAAGCACGAATCCGAGCGTCTTCAGCTCGAATCCGCTCATCTTCCCACGGTGTTTTGACCCGACTTTTCCCTAATTAAATTACACCCCACCACACATATAGTGACACATCACTACTCCTTCCACTTGCATTATAAAACCCACCTCCTTATGACTCCCATACATATCCAAATCACTCTCTTAACCCACAAAATCAAAAAGCCCCAATTTTCTAGGGTTTCCAAAGACAACACTCAATCAACAAGGAGCATCCTTATCCTTTCACAAATCAAAAAAAAATCCAGCTCAATAATCAAGAATGGCACCAAGGAGATCCTCTTTTAGGAATGCAAGAAGACCAAGGATGAGGGGAAGTTCTTCTACCTCCCATGTCAACACATTAAGAAGGGAGCATGAAGAGATTGTAGATCTCACAAGACTTGATGACTTCTCAAATGTGGAATTTGTCAATGATGTGCAAAGATTAGTCTTCCACCGGCTTCTAAGTAAGAACATTCTTCCCACTAAGTTTTTATGTCATGATACTTTGAGGAAACTTGGGATTTATCACCAAGTGGAAGCTCTCTTTGAAGTTTTTGGTCTTTCAACCCTTTTTCGCATGTATGAACAAACTTATCGGTCACTTGTGCTTGAATTTTTGAGTTTTTTGAAGATTACAACCTTGAATAAAGTAATATACATAGAGTTTAGGTTGGAGAATGTTTCTAGGATGATGACCCTTGTAGAATTCGCAAATGTATTCGGGCTCGATGTTTCGCCTACCCGAACATCGAAACCCAAGAAGTATAGTGTTGAACCTTTGTGGAGAGCCATGACGGGCCGGGATTTCATTCATACCCAGGAATGTCTTGCTTTTCATATTCAAAATCCGATCTTGAGGCTTACATATCAATTTCTTTCGGGCACTCTACTTGCCCGCCGAGATCCGGCCATCGTGAACCAATTAGACCTTGTGTTTATGGAATCCTACCTCAACATTCAAGGAAGAAATGTGTATCACTTCAATGCACCTCTAGTATTGCTAGAGAAATGGGCAAAGTTTAGAAATGGGGACGATGATGGAATGAAGCACATAGTGAATGGAGGACTCATTACTAGGCTTGCAAAGCACTTCAACCCGAGATTTAATGAGAATAATGAGTATGCTCCTCTCTTGGGAAACACTAGGATAAACGAAGATCTTCTTCTTATTCACCACCATTGGATAACCCTTAAGGGGGTTGATAAGCGGATAAAGTGGTTAACAAAAGGAAGCGATCCGATTTATCTTCCAATGACCGACCTACCACGTATCTCCCCAAGAAGAGGAAACTTGTCTCCAATGCCATCCTACCTCATCCCAAGTCAAACAAGGCAAGCACCATCGCCTCCAAATCCACCATCACAACAACAAGAACAACAAACTCAAGATGAGAAGATCAAAGTGCCTCCCTACCCTTTTCCCTACCAACCGTATAACCATCCAAACCCCTTCATCCTCCCCCGTGACGACTTTGTCACGGGAATCTTACAAGATTTACACTACCGTCAATACGAAACCTCCGTGGACACTTACTATGCACTCTATCCTCAATATCACGAGATGGTTCGAAGAGGACGGGTTAGTAAGGAAGGATCATTCCCCTCATGGGCTCAAATGGATTTGTTCTTCCCCAATTCGGAGAGAGCTAATGAAGGGGCGAACGGGAGACAAGAGGAGGGGAGTGGCAATTCTTGTGGAGGAGACACGGTGGAGCTTGAGAGTGAAGAAGACGAATTCATGGACCCAAGTTTGAGTGATGCTTCAAAGGAGATTTGGGATAGCGATGTAGAGGGAGATGATGCCGATGTCTAAAAGACTACTTCATAGCTAGGTGGAGCGGGCGAGAGGCACCCACCTAAGTTTAAGTGAAGTTTTCTCACCTCTCCTCTTTATTTTTTAAAGTTTCATGAAAAGAAGTTTGTGTCTTGTTACCTTGTATTTTTATTAATCTTGATCATTGTTGGAGTAGTCCTAGCACCATAGAGGACTCACACCTCGGTACCATTGAGGTGTTCTCTTTTTATTGTTCCCACTTTCAAAATCCAAAATGACAAATTCGTTTCATGCATTGCATAGTGTGTGCATGAACTACACCCATCCTTGGGACATTAGCAATAGTGTCTAACTCGGTTTGGGGAAGTTAATGCATACACAACGGGAGGTAATCTAAATTATCCTCTCCGTCATAAACAAAAAACCATGCATCATGTAGTGTAGATTAGTGTAGATTGCATTTAGTATAAAAATCATGCATCATCTTTGCATAATTTCCCATCATTTTGGCCATTGAGGACAATGCCCATATTAGTGTGGGGATGGGAATTCTAACACTTAACTCTTATTCAAAAACCCAAAAAAATTGAAAAAATTTCGAAAATCATAAAAATTTGAAAAATCGAAAACCCAAAAACATGTTTATTTCCTTTTGTATATATTGTTCTATCCTTGTTCACATTGATCGACTACGCCACATCCGAGACATGAGGATATTGAAGACAGCATGGTATGATCTTTCCAATCTCCTTTTTCCTCTTTATGTTAATGACTATGTGGCTTTATTTTGATTGATGCGGTATAACAATGTGAACTTAGGACTTGCATTTAGTTTATATGTCATATTAGTTAGTAGAATCACTTGCATTAGGATGTTTATATTAGTTGCATCATAGCATGTAGTTGCATTTAGATAAAATGTTTTGAAAAATGCCTAATTAGGAACTTTGACAAGAGCAACTAAGCCATTACAAATACTTTTTCAACTTAAGACTTTGCCTACTAGAATGGTTGTAAAACACCCTAGATAGTGTCATACTAGTGTCTTTTGACCCATGACCCAAAGCCTAGTCAAGGGTTTGCATGTGAGTCACCTATATCCAACCCCGTGATGCGATGTGGACTTGGTTAACTTGTCTAGGTGACCTTGATTGACCTTGTGGTAAGGCAACCCAAAAATATTTTCTATCAATAAGTTTGAAGTGCTCATTTCTAAAGTTTTGTCATGTGGAAGTAATTTAATGCCAAGGAAACCTCAAGTGTTATGAATTGTTGAATGTTGAGAAATTTAAATTGTTTTGATGGAGGCGTACCACTTCGATGTGATTTGGAGCGGGATCCATTGAATTGGGCCCCCACACGGTTGTGAATTCGGCCGCCCAAAGACAGAGTGACTATCACCCCGAAAAGCTATTGTCTAGAGGTTAACTGGTTGCCTAATAAGCGATTGGCGAAAGCAAAGGACACTAGCCCGGAAGGGACAAACCCCATCTTAAATTTTTGAAATGTGAAAGTTGAATAAGGTCAATTTTTGAATACTAGTCATATCCACCCGTTATGTATAAAGATTTGAGCATTTCATACCCAAAAAGCCTTTTTGTCAAGCCACTTTGTCGAGCTTGGGACGATCCATGACCTTTACTTTTGTAGATAATTCGAGACTTGTCATGTCATATGCTACTAGCATCACAGGGATCTTCATTCCACCACCATCCGATCGCTCTTGACGAAAGCATTAGGAAATTGAGGACGAAAGTAGTCTAGTTTAACACCATTTGGAGGTGATTTAGTGCCATCCTCTTAGCCTTAGTAATTTGTTGAACTAGTATTTGTGAAGGATTACATGCTCTTAAATTTGTTCCTCTTTAGTGCCTCCGCCACTTGATGAGGAAGTGGCTATTCCTTTTATAGATGCATCCATTATGTGATTTTGTGTGCTTAATGTTTGGATGTGTCGCCATTTTGGCAAGACCCACCTTGTCTTGCAAGAAGGCATCCTACCTCATGGTTGTCTTGTTGTGAGTTGAAGGGGCGGAGTGAGACCCGGTAATTGTCTCATATCGGCTATGTTATTAGGTTAGTTTAAATAATGGTCCTAGTCTTTGTCACCTCTTTACTCGGGACGAGCAAAGGTTCGGTTTGGGGATATTTGATGTGACCATAATTAGCGCATATTTAGCCCCCGAATTAGCCTTGTTCCCATGCTTTTTAGTGCATATTTGGGTCATTTATTATCTTTAGTTCTATGTTTTGCATATTCTTTGAGATTTTGATCTCTTGGTAGGAAAGGAGTAAGAATCTTGCATTTTCATGGCAAAACGAGACTAAATTGATCGAATCCAATGACCAAGCATCAAGGAGAGACAAGATTAGAAGGCCTTTGTACATATTATAGTAGAAGAGCAATGTTTAGAAAGGATCCTTGAGTCCCCAAGGAAATCCCCAAGGAATTTACGAAGAAAAGGGAAGAAAAGAAGAAGAAATGTTGCTGAGGAACAATCCGTGCGGATTGTCTACAATCCGGCCGTCCTCCACATGCACAATCCGTGCGGTTTCATCCCAAGACGCTCGGGTTTGCATCCACCACAATCCGCCCGGATTCACCAGAAGCCGCCCGTGTTCCACCACCAAAATCCGCCCGTCCCGACTCCAAAACGCACGGATTCCTCTACAGCGCGATTTCGTCTTCTCTAAGCTACAAAGAAATAAGCCCTTCCTTCGAAAAATACCGGCTCCTCCCTGCTCAATCTAAAAAGTGTAATTACTAGTTTAGCCCTTAGTTAACCCTAATGCATCCCCCTAATTTCCACTATAAATACCCCATTAGTCTAATTAGAAGAGCATGTTCTTCTTATCAATTCTTAGAGTAGTTAATATCAATCAAATCTCTCTTTAGTTTTGTAATCAACAATTAATCAAGTTTTAATACAAGTTTTATTTCCTTAATCTCTCTTTTGTTCATCCTTTATTTTGGGTAATTGAAGATTATTTGGGTTATTATTGGGAGATTGACAACCTCTCAATCAAGCATCAAGTACTTCTTTTATCTTTGCTTTATTATTGGAATCATTAGTAGGTATAATCCTCTTAATCCCTTTTTAATTATTGTTAATTACTTTCATTTATTCATCATGTTTCATTTTGTTGGTATGATTGACAACCTTGCTAGCATGATCAACATGATAATGAGTGAGTAGTCTCTTAGCTAGGGTTAATGGGTGATTAGGGGAAACCAACATGGGGAATGATTCATGCTTAAATTAATATGCTTTCATGTTTTATTTGCTTGCTTGTTTTGATCTCAACTCATGCACATGTTATGTTTGATGAAATGCGAGCCTATGAATCTTTGCATTTTTTACCCATCACCTATCTTTTTAATGAGACTTGTAAGACATAAACCAACTCGAGTCTCATTAGACCATGCATGTTGTTGAGTAGGGAAGATTAAGTCGACTTGTAGGTGTTGTACAATCTAATCAATTCGGCTCCGGGACCCAAACTTTCCTAGGATTGTAAGTGATGTGACCATTAATTAGCGCACATTTAGTCCCCTAATTGAGCCTATTTTGCATACTATTATAACATTTCATGGCCATTTTATCCGTCAAAACCTTCCTATTTGCTTTTCTATCGCATTTCATATGTTTTGTAGAAAAGGAGATAATAAGGCGGAAATTCCCGTCTTTTCGTGCACATTTGGAAGCTTATTGATGATAATAGATGGACTAGTATGAAGAGGAAGCAAGGACTAAAGACCAATCTCGCAAGAATAAAAATGGAAATGAGCAAAAAGGGGAAGAAAAGAAGATGTACCACGGCTGAAGAACAATCCGAGCGGATTGTCTTAAATCCGCCCGTCTCCACAACACAATCCGAGCGTCCTGCTCCCTAATCCGCTCGGATTGCCCCACTAGAATCCGTCCGGATTCCCATGAATCCGCTCGGATTCCTTGACCAGAATCCGGCCGTCCCGACTCCAATCCGCCCGGATTCCTTCACAGCATGATTTCGTCTTCTCCAAACTTCAAAGAAAGAAGCCCTTCCTTCAAGAGATACCGGCTTCTCCTTGCTCAAAACTAAAAAGTGTAGTTACTAGTTTAGCCCTTAGTTAACCCTAATGCATCCACCTAATTTCTACTATAAATACCCCATTTGTAAATAATCAAAGGGGCATCCCTTTATGTTGTTTTAGAGTAGAAAATCCTTCTTTAGATTAGATTAGGAGTAGATTAGAATAGATTACTCTTTAATCTTTCCACAAATTACACATTAATCTCTCCTTAATTATTGTTCAAGTTTATTATTCAAGTTTATTATTGGGTAATTGAAGATTATTGGGTTATTATTGGGAGATTGACAACCTTCCATCAATCATCAAGTTTCTTCTATTATTCTTGCTTTATTGTTTGGATCATCTTAAGTTGGTATAATTCCTTTACTCTTTAATCTTTATTGTTCATTTCTTCATTCTATTATCATGTTTATACTTGTTGTGATGATTGACACCATTAATGACATGTTTCCCATGATAATGAGTGAGTAGTCTCTTAGCTAGGATTAATGGGTAATTAGGGGAAACCAACATGGGATTGATTCATGCTTAATCTAATATGTTCACATGATTAAATTGCTTGCTTGTTGTGATGTCAACTTTATGCACATGTTATGTTTGATGAAATGCTAAGCCTATGAATCCTTGCATTTACAACCATCTCTTATCTTTTCAACTTGACTTGTAAGACATAAACCAACTCGAGTCTTGTTAGACCATACATAGAAGTTGATTAGGAGGAAAGTAAGTCGACTTGTAGGTGTTGTACAATCTAATCGATTCGGCTCCGGGACCCAACTCTTCCTAAGAACCGTAAGATATAACCCAACTCGGTTCCTCCACAACATTAATTGCTTGCAACCTTGTAAACATGTTTGTATGATCAAAACCATGAATCCCCTATGACCCCATGATATCCTAGCACTTTTAATCAATTGTTTACATTTCTTAGTTCATTGTTTGCTCTACTTTGTTACTTTCATTAGTTTAGACACAACTACAAACCCAACCAAATTGTGACACTAGCATAAATTGAGATAGATAGACTTAGAACCCAAAGCACACCGTCCCATGGATCGACCTCGACTTACCGCTAGCTAGTTGTATGTTGAGTATTATAAATGTGTTTGATTGGATGAGTGACGACATCAACCGGATCAAAATGGCGCCGTTGCCGGGGACGGTGCTATGTGATTAAGTTCTTACTTGTTTGTCTATTTTTATTTTTGCTTTCACCTTGAGGAACTTGTTCCTCGAGGCTTGTTCTTACCATTTTCGTGTAGTTTCCATGTTTGTAGTTATCTCCTTGTCTTAGTTATGATGACTCAAGACTTGGTTTATGGAGTATGTGGTGGATCTTTTGAGTATGACTATGGGTATGGGGAGTTTGAGAAGCAAGTCAACACAAACCTACCTTATTATTTGTACAACGAAAATCCTAACCACTACCCCAATTTTTCCCACCAAAAGCACCACACCCAATATCAACAACAACCACCCACCCAATACCCATTTCACAATGAACTTCAATTGCCACAATACAACCACTTTCACACCCACCCACAACAAGAAGATAAACCCATTGAAAATATGATTCTTCAAATGATGGGAGATCAACAAAACTTCTTCAAACAAATGCTAGAGGAGAGCCAAAAGAGGGACAATGTCCTTCAAAGCATTGTTTCCCAAAGTGAGGAGTTGGAGATTCAAATTGACCAATTAAAAGAATTCCAAGCAATCACTCACCACCATTCTTTGGATATTGAGCATAAATGCGAGTTTGAAGTAGTGACTTTTGACATGGAAGATGAGAAGTGGGAGGAGCCAAATTCCTTGAGCTCTTGTGACTATGAGAGTGTTGTGTTTAATGAGGAAGACATGAGATTGAGCAAACCAAATGTTCTTAGCCTTTGTGAGTATGAGGGTGTGTCCTTTGATGTGAACATTGAGGTGTTGGAAAAAGAGCTAAAAGAAGCCCCCATTCATGATTTACGTAAAGATAGCAACAATGATGATGAACCTAGAGGAGGGATTCACAATATTACCTTGCTTGAGGAGCCTATCCTTGAAACATTTGAGATACCTTATCATGAAGAAGAACGTCCTTCCTTTATCCTTCATGAAGACCACTTGGCACCTATCATGGAGCCAATGATCATTGAAGAGGATATGTTAGATCTTCTTCAAAAAGCCAAAGTGTCTTACAAGAGTTATTTGGTGAAAAAGCTCAAAGAGAAAATTGCTCGTGAGGCTACTTGTGAAGATTTGGCACCCATAATCTCAACTCCTATGGTATCCAATCATCAAAGTCATGAAAACTCTCCTTCCACCTTGGAAGGATTGAAGAATCAAAATGCTATCATCATCACCAAAATTGAAGGAGAAGTTGGTAAGTGGAGTCCACGGATGGAAATGAACCACACTTCATGCTTAATCTTAACAAGAATCATGGATGTATTTACTTGAAGCATCGGGAAAGCTCTAGTGCCAAGGACAAGGTGAAAGAAAGGATGTATGACAAACTTCCTTGGCCAAATTTCATCTTCAAGTGGAGCAACCCATACTTATGCTTGTTTGGAGCTTGCTCACAAGCTTTTGATCTTCTACTAAGAGCCTTAAGCTCTATGGATAAAAACTTCTACAAATTGAACTAGTTTGGTGGAGTCCTACCTCAAACCACCATTTGTAAGATATTTCTTGAACCTCTTTATTTTGTATAATATTGTACATTTTATTTTTGCATTTAATTTCTTGCATAAGAGAGAAGAGAGAGAGAGTCATCTTACATGATTTATGAGCAAATTTCAGAAAAAGATAAGGAAAAAGGAGAAAATCAGTGAAAAGGGGTTTATCATTTCACGAAAGAAGGAAGAAGAAAGAGAAAGAAGCAGAGACGCTCGGATCCAAGCAAATCCGCCCGTCCAGGGCCCACGGAAGAGAAAAGCTGAAACTGCTGAAGAATCCGTGCGGATTCGAAGAAATCCGCCCGTCCCCTACAATCCGTCCGTCCTCTTCACGGGACGCCCGTCCCAAATGACGTCCAGAAGCAAAATTTTATTCTGCGCTAGAATCCGTGCGGATTATCAAGAATCCGCCCGTCCTGAACAATCCGTCCGTCCCGAACGAAATCCGCCCGTCTTGTCCCTGCTTCTCAACCGACAGATTTCTCTGTTCTAGAATCCGTGCGGATTCTACAGAAGACGCCCGTCTTGCCCATCGAGAATCCGTCCGTCCCGTCTGCAATCCGCTCGGATTGTACTGTTCATGCGAGAAAAAACGGGTCAGGTCCAACCCTATCCGTTCGGATTCCCTTCTTCTTCTATATAAACACCCCCCTTCTCCCTCATTTCCTCATCTTATCAAACCCTAAAACACTCTCTTCAATCCTCAAAATCACCTTCATATCCTCAAAATCACCCACATCACCCACATCACCCCCATCACCAACATGAGTTCCAAGGGAAAGGCCAAGAAATTGTTTGATTCGATCGGAAAGAAGCGTGAGGGATCATCCTCTTCAACACCACGAGATGTGATAATGAGGGGAGGTATTGAACAACTCAACAACTTCCAAGAAGTGATCTTCATATCCGACGACCACCGCGAAAATTTCGTCGAGCTTCTAGGTAAGAAATACGAACCTACTCAATTTGTTGACACTAGGGTGTTGGAAATCCTTAAGATAAGGTACCCTACCGAGGCGTTCTTTAATGGCCTTGGCATTGGGGACCTTTTCCATGCTCATGAAGAGACTTACCTTAGTCTCACCCTTGAGTTCTTGAGTAGCCTTCGCATTGTGGCGGATGCCCGCAACAATTTAGGCATGGAGTTTAGGTTATGCAACCGAGACCATGTTCTTTCTCTTGAGGAATTTGCCTATGTTTTCGGTCTTCAAATACCCACCGCCTATACCGACAAGCCCGATAATTTTAGTGTGGATCTTCTTTGGAAAGCTATTTCCGGGAGGAACTTTACCCATATAAAGCGTTGCTATACATTTGCTATTCAACACCCGGTGATTCGATTCACCGAACGCTTCGTAGCCGGATGCATCAATGGGAGGTACGAGCAAGATCGGTGTACTCTCATCGACTTAACTTTTCTTGAGTCTCATTTGAATGTTCGAGCGGTGAGGCGTTATAACTTCAATACGCCACTTGAGATACTCAATAGGTTCAATGACTTTGCTCAAGGAATATCTCAACTTAAAACCTTCGTGATGGGAGGTCTAATTACAATGTTGGCTAAACACCTTTGCCCCGGGTTCAATGCCCGAGGAACCTATGTTCCTCTTGAAGGGAGGACTTTGATTGATGAGCACACCATCTTCTATAGTCACCGGTGGTGCAACTACACTCAAGATGAGAGCGTGGAATGGTACACCAAGGGTTGCACTTCGATGATCCTTGAAGGATGGAAGATACCGGGCATCGAACCACGATTGAGTCCATACTCCCCTCCACCAAGCTACCTCCTTGATATCCAAATTCTTGATAATCCCCCTCAAAGGGAAGAGCCACGCCGTCAACCACCTCGTGGAGGGCCGGGCATACAAATGCGCCCACCTTCCTACGTCCCTATCCCACCTTACCCTATTCCGCATACCCCTTTCCAACCGGCAATCCCCAATACCCCGGATATTAATGATTTGATGGCACTCATGAATAGAGTGGACCTTGGGGTGCACAAAGGGAGGGAAGACAACTACCTAGCCCTCTACCCCCAATACTATAACATGGCTCAACAAGGGTATATTGACCCCAATGGTCCTAAACCCTCTTGGGCACAACCGGAGCTCTTGTTCCCAAATTATGGGAACCAAGCTTGGGGTCGCGGCGATGGAGGGCATTCTAGCCAAGGTGGAGGGTACTCGGGTCAAGAAGGAGCTTTTGACCAAGGAGGATATTGGGGCCAAGCACCCGGACATGATCAAGCCGGAAGCTCTCATGGTTATGGCTATGACCAAGATGGGGATGACGAGTGAAAGAGGCCTACTTCACCACTTCCACTTGTATGATATCCATCTCTCCCTCTCTCTTTTATATTTACATTGCATTTAGTATAGCATTTAGGTTGCATTTGTATTATATTTCATATTGCATTTGCATTAGTTAGTCCATTTACATTAGTTTGCATTGTAATATATTTCATAAGATTCATGTAGATAGTTTCATATAGATTAGAACTCATGCATAGTTACTAATGGCCAAACCTATTCATTTCTACACTAGAAATAGTGTTTAAATCGGTTTGGGGAGGTTTGATCATAGGTGACCATAGTTTACTAGAAATCATGCATCATATAGTATAGTTTAGATTGCATTCATTTGTTATATATGTCATATAGAATTGCATTTAGTTAGAGCATGCATTCATTCATATCATATCATTGCATTTGTACTTCAATTTCCATAAAATCAAAAATCCAAAAACATGTACTTTCTTTTTTATTCCTACTCCTACATGTACATTGAGGACAATGTCCAAAATAAAGTGGGGGATGGGAATTTATATTCCAAAATGCATAAAAATTGAAAAATTTCGAAAAATCCCAAAAAATATGTCTTTTAATTTCATAAAAACAAAAACCATAAAAATTTGAAAAATTGAAAAACCAAAAACAAGTTCATTTCCTTTGTAGTGTAGTCTTGTATATATTGTTTGTATATATTGT
This sequence comes from Silene latifolia, assembly GCF_048544455.1. Classification (NCBI taxonomy): domain Eukaryota; kingdom Viridiplantae; phylum Streptophyta; class Magnoliopsida; order Caryophyllales; family Caryophyllaceae; genus Silene; species Silene latifolia. The sequence continues at coordinate 90,795,031 of NC_133528.1, forward strand.
GTTTGTTCATCCTTGTTCACATTGATTGACTACGCCACATCCGAGACATGAGGATATTGAAGACCGCATGGTATGATCTTTCCAATCTCCTTTTTCCTCTTTATGTTAATGACTATGTGGCTTTATTTTGATTGATGCGGTAAAAACAATGTGAACTTAGGACTTGCATTTAGTTTATATGTCATATTAGTTGGTAGAATCATTTGCATTAGTATGTTTATATGTTAGTTGCATCATGGCATGTAGTTGCATGTTAGAAAAATTTTGCGAAACCGTCTACTTGGGAAGCTTGACAAGTGTATATAGGCCCTAGTAGATGCTTTTTCTTCTTAAGACTTTGCTTGTTAGAATACTTGTAAAACACCCTAGGATGTGTCATGCTAGTATCCTTTGACCCATGGATTAAGGCCTAGTCAAGAGTACCTTGTGGTGTGATAACTCCTTGGCTACCGTTTATTCCAAGGTGACCCTTGAAACCATGCATACTTCTATCATTCATCCATGTTCTACCACATTTTTGTCATCAAAGGGAATGGGCACAAAAAGAAATCAATTTGAGTTCAATGAAGTGAAAAGTAAAAGAAAGTTTGCAAAAAAATGCATCAAAAGAAAAGAGGAGCAAAAATAGAACTCCTAAAGCTTCAAATATAAGGCACCCTCGTTACTAATTGGGGTGACTTTGAAAATGTTCAAAAAGAAATGCAAAAAGTTGTCAAGTATTGAAATGCCAAAAATCAAAAAGAAATGGCAAAGAAAGTGTTCTCAAATGTCAAATGCCACAAGAAATTGGGGGGAAAAACAAAAACAAAGCAAACTCCCAAAGTGAAACTCAAATATCTATTGATCCCTTTATCCATCATATCCATTTTTGTGCATGGTAGAGAGGGGACGACCCTTCTTCTTGTCTAGGCAAGAGGGGGAATTCCGCGATCCTCCAGTGTTTCTAACGCCATAGGGAGTCTACTCTTGACAAAAGCATTTAACGATTGAGGACAAAGGTACCCTAGCTTGACACATTTTGGAGGTGATTTATTGGTATCCTTCTAGGCTTAGTAGTTTGAACAAATTGCATCTATGAAGGATTGTGTACCCTTGAATTGCTTCCCTTGTAGGTAATTTCCGCCACTTAGATGAGGAAAGTGGCTATTCTTTTGTAGATGCATCCATTACTTGATTTTGTGTGCTTAATGCTTGGATGTGTCGCCATTTTGGCAAGCCCCACCTTGCCTTGCAAGAAGGCATCCTACCTCATGGTTGTCTTGTTGTGAGTTGAAGGGGCGGAGTGAGACCCGCTAATTGTCTCATATCGGTTATGTTATTAGGTTAGTTTAAATAAAGGTCTAGTTTTAGTCACCTCTTTACTCGGGACGAGTAAAGGTTCGGTTTGGGGATATTTGATGTGACCATTAATTAGCGCACATTTAGTCCCCTAATTGAGCCTATTTTGCATACTATTATAACATTTCATGGCCATTTTATCCGTCAAAACCTTCCTATTTGCTTTTCTATCGCATTTCATATGTTTTGTAGAAAAGGAGATAATAAGGCGGAAATTCCCGTCTTTTCGTGCACATTTGGAAGCTTATTGATGATAATAGATGGACTAGTATGAAGAGGAAGCAAGGACTAAAGACCAATCTCGCAAGAATAAAAATGGAAATGAGCAAAAAGGGGAAGAAAAGAAGATGTACCACGGCTGAAGAACAATCCGAGCGGATTGTCTTAAATCCGCCCGTCTCCACAACACAATCCGAGCGTCCTGCTCCCTAATCCGCTCGGATTGCCCCACTAGAATCCGTCCGGATTCCCATGAATCCGCTCGGATTCCTTGACCAGAATCCGGCCGTCCCGACTCCAATCCGCCCGGATTCCTTCACAGCATGATTTCGTCTTCTCCAAACTTCAAAGAAAGAAGCCCTTCCTTCAAGAGATACCGGCTTCTCCTTGCTCAAAACTAAAAAGTGTAATTACTAGTTTAGCCCTTAGTTAACCCTAATGCATCCACCTAATTTCTACTATAAATACCCCATTTGTAAATAATCAAAGGGGCATCCCTTTATGTTGTTTTAGAGTAGAAAATCCTTCTTTAGATTAGATTAGGAGTAGATTAGAATAGATTACTCTTTAATCTTTCCACAAATTACACATTAATCTCTCCTTAATTATTGTTCAAGTTTATTATTCAAGTTTATTATTGGGTAATTGAAGATTATTGGGTTATTATTGGGAGATTGACAACCTTCCATCAATCATCAAGTTTCTTCTATTATTCTTGCTTTATTGTTTGGATCATCTTAAGTTGGTATAATTCCTTTACTCTTTAATCTTTATTGTTCATTTCTTCATTCTATTATCATGTTTATACTTGTTGTGATGATTGACACCATTAATGACATGTTTCCCATGATAATGAGTGAGTAGTCTCTTAGCTAGGATTAATGGGTAATTAGGGGAAACCAACATGGGATTGATTCATGCTTAATCTAATATGTTCACATGATTAAATTGCTTGCTTGTTGTGATGTCAACTTTATGCACATGTTATGTTTGATGAAATGCTAAGCCTATGAATCCTTGCATTTACAACCATCTCTTATCTTTTCAACTTGACTTGTAAGACATAAACCAACTCGAGTCTTGTTAGACCATGCATAGAAGTTGATTAGGAGGAAAGTAAGTCGACTTGTAGGTGTTGTACAATCTAATCGATTCGGCTCCGGGACCCAACTCTTCCTAAGAACCGTAAGATATAACCCAACTCGGTTCCTCCACAACATTAATTGCTTGCAACCTTGTAAACATGTTTGTATGATCAAAACCATGAATCCCCTATGACCCCATGATATCCTAGCACTTTTAATCAATTGTTTACATTTCTTAGTTCATTGTTTGCTCTACTTTGTTACTTTCATTAGTTTAGACACAACTACAAACCCAACCAAATTGTGACACTAGCATAAATTGAGATAGATAGACTTAGAACCCAAAGCACACCGTCCCATGGATCGACCTCGACTTACCGCTAGCTAGTTGTATGTTGAGTATTATAAATGTGTTTGATTGGATGAGTGACGACATCAACCGGATCAGTAAGATATAACCCAACTCAATCCATCACAACAATAATTGCTTGCTTATAATTTGAGAACATGTTTGTATGATCAATTCCCATGATTCCCCTATGACCCCATGACACCCTAGTGCTTTTTATCAATTATTTACAACCCTTTTAATTCATCTTGCTTGTTTAATTGCATTGCTATTTTAGTTAGTGACCTTCTACACAAACCCAAATTGTGACACCCCTAAGACACCACTAGTTTCAATAGAAATCTCATCTCAATTCCCGTCCCTTGGGATCCGACCTTTACTTGCCTCTTTACTAATTGTAGAGTTGTTTGTGAAGCTATAAATTGTGTTTTGATTCGGACGTGACCCAACGACCACATCTATTTAATTGTGAACACGAAACGGACCGATCAGTGGCATATGAAATGGCTTATGCGTGGGTTATGACTTGGCTCTTATTACCTTGACGTTTTTTACCCTGAAAGTCTCCCTCCAATTCCCCCTTCTTCTTTCTTTTCTTCTTCTTCTTCTTCTTCTTCCCTTTTCTTGTTCTTCCTTTTATTAATTGTTGTATTTATTCCTAAATCTTAATCAAACCACCCAAATTTATGTCTTCCTCAAATTTAAAAAGCGAGCCAATAGAGAAACAGCCAACATAAATAGAGTGCACAACATAAACTGCGTGTTAAAATGCTCGGAGATGAATTAAATGAACGATAACAAGGAGAAATGCGAAGAGAGAATTAAAAGAAAGGCCATTACGATTGAGGTACACTTTAGCAACGGTTAAAGCAGTATGCAATTGACAGTGATAATTGGCTCAAGACCATGTGATTATGACAGGGATGCAAAAAGATTTAGTAAAATTAGCAACAGACCTTGAATCGTCATCAAATAGGAACGAATTACTACTTACATTGTTTGAATCTTCCGTCATTAGTGCCCCGTGTTAGCAATAACCTAGCCACAAACACTCCTCCGGTAATGGTGTACCAGGTTCTTTTCAATAGGTATTTTGGTAGATCTTTGGAGAGGTGGGAGTACTAACGGGAAGAAGGAGAAAAAGGAAGAAAATGAAAATGAAGAACAAGTAAAAAAAGGGGTTGAATAAGGGTGATAAATAAAGGAGAATAATGAGGGAATAATTGGGGGAATTGGACGGACATGTAAAGGGTAAAAAAAGTCAAGGCTATGAGCCAACTCATAGGCCACATAAGACACTTAATATTCCAATTTGACGGAATTATAGTTATGGGTCACGTTAAATGCAAATTAATGGACTTCCGAGTTAACATTTTGCTTTTCTGATTTGCAGGGTTACCATATGAAATATGAAAAAATTGAGTATCATCATATAGAAAAACCCTTATAATTTTTTATTAATATGTAACTAAAGATATGAAAAAAGAAAACGAGCATTGATATACGTGTATAAAGCAAATGTATAGAATTGATTGAAATGGAGGAAATAATTATTATAATTAATGAATGAAAAAAACTTTCGTGTTCAAGATATTCTTCAGGATCGTACCACCAACAAACTCTGAAAGTTTGTTGATCTTGAACTCATCCATGTATTTGATACATTCTCCTCGTAGTTGGAAACGTGGTCCTCCTGTGGGGATGTTCCTTAGAGCATCTCAAAGATTTTTGTAAGAAGTTTGGATTGTCAAAATCCATGGTCACCGTCCTGGATCAAGAGCCGAAACTTTGATACCACTTATGATACAAAAATGACTAGAAAGAATAAGATTCGTGCATTTGCAGCGGAAACTATCTAAACAGGATACCACATAGATTTGAGGATTCTCTTGCAATGCAACAATCATTGTAAGAACACCAATATTGTTGATTGTACCATTTCAGTACAATATTATGCTCATGTGCGCCTGCTGCCAGAAACCAGTGAGGTCGGTTACACAACGTAATAGATGAAAACCTAATAGATTTATAAAGGACTACAGAGTAGCTTAAAATTCTAAACAGGCTGACAACTTTGTAGTGGGTGCAATGCTGCAAAAATTAAAGATCCACACAAAAAAAAAGCCACCCACAGAAATGATCCAAATACTAGTGTTAATGCTAATGATGCTTAATAGCAGCTACGGAGTAGTATAAACACTAGCTATCATCCGAATTCTAGGCTATACAACAGCTATATTGACTTGCCCTAAACAAGATAGAAGAAAATGGCAAAACTATGAACATTTGCTTTTCCACCATGGCCAAAGCAATAAGTTGTTCATCATCGATTAGGCAAACAAAACCAATATACAAAATTTGGGAGCTGCAGCATTTTTATCATCGATGCCATGGACACGTCAGCGGCCTGTTCGTCAAATGAAACATTGAGAATCTTAGAAATTACATTAGTAATATGAGCTTAATTAGTTAAAATGAATGTGAGAAAGGTACCAGTCACAGGTATCACAGCATTCAGAACTGTCGGAGTTCTCATAGTCTTCAAATTGCTGATATAAAAGACAGTGTTAGAAGTAACCTTAAATAACACTTCGTATAAGTTTGAATCGTAAAATTGAGTCTAACTGAGATGGCCGGATGGTTACCAGAGCAACCTTCCCAACTAATGCTGAATCTGCCTCGTCATCTTCCTCCTGCACAGTTGAATCTGCGTTTAAAAAGTCGTACAGAAATCGTGTTCCACTGAATTTTTAGTATGTCCGTTAAATCATAGTTTAAGGATGCTTACTTGAGACATTTCATTCATTTCCTGATGTAAGAGTTTTAGATAAACATTCTCTACTTTCTGAGCATGAAGAATAAAAGGCCATTGCTCCTGTATAAGTTAAAACAGCTTGTAATCTATATAGCTAGACCACGCGTGAAAAACGTAAATGGACGACATAGTTCTCATCAGGAATCTGTTTTATATAAATCACGTGTCACAACACTAATGTAAACATCAAACAAATATACCTTGGTCGACATATTCTTCCATTTCTCGAAAGCTTCGCGGTTAATCTCAACCAAATCATGAGCTTTACAGGTTTCCGCATAGCTCTCCCTGAAAACCCAACAACCAAATCACAAATGTCCTATCAAGTACAAAGTATACAAGTATAAAATCTCACGAATACTCTATATAGAAATGGCAGTCAAATTGAAAATGGGGACTTTGTTAAAATTGATTCTTTCCCCAGAATCCGGAGTATGAAATCCCAAATAGAATAATTGCATTAAAAACTAATCACTCCGTCCCGGTTATTTGTTTAACTTTGTTTTTGAGCATCCGCAATGGTGAGGTGCCCCATATTTTATCTTTCCTTTTCTTATTCGTCCACCTTATTTTCCACTAATTTTTCCATTTACTCTCCCCATTTTATAATTACATCTCCGCAATAATGAGGTTCCCCAACAATTCCAATATACATGTAATATTTTGGGAACCTCCCTAAAAGAACACATATTTTGCCTTGTATTTTGTTGAGGACCTTCCCTAAAAGTAGTGGAACCCCATATTAGGAGAGAGGAGGTATGGGGAGCTAAAATACCACCTTTGCGGATGCTCTTAACTTTGTTTTTGGTACAAAGACCAAAGAAAGAGAGAGGCGTCAATTATAAGATGACAAGTGTGTACCAAATTGGGTGGGGTGGATCAACTTGTCAATTAAAGGCATTTCCTAATATGAAAAGGAAAAACAATTGACTCAGAAACTCAAAATGAAACAGTAAACAAATGACTAGGATGGAGGCAATAATTAGCACACCAGTAATCAACTCAATGAATAGTATCGGAGAATTGAAGATAGTACATGAAGAAGAGAAATGGCGATCTGGGTTCCTCATACACTAATTTCTCCTTACAAAAGATGTTGTTGGTCTTCCTCTTTAATCTTTTCAAATCCCTCTTCGCTTTGCAATTATGCATGTCCATTAATGCTACTGGGACCGAAACTCCACATTCATCACTGTGACCACCCAAAAACACAACACAGCGGTTTCATACAAGAACGATAGTACTATCAATGTGAAACAATAACAATGAAATCCAATACAGGTATTGTCTAAGGAGGGGCAACATTACCAATTCTGAAAACCGCTCCCGTCGGGGGCGCGGCGAAGAGCTCGAACCCTTTTCTGAGTTCTTACCATTGAAGCAAAACAAGTTATGTTTTTCTTTAAACAATTAAACTAACATATTTCCAGAAAAAAAACATGGAATTTAATCAAAATGAACTACAGAAGGAAAAGATGTATCGCTTTTTGTTTCCCACTTTCGTTTTCAATTATAACATGTGAGCGGTATATTAAAAATGAAAATTAGTTCATTGGCGCCAAAATAGTTACGGTGTATTTCGTTTTTCAATTAGTCTCTCACTACAGAGAACCCGCTTTAAAAATAAAGCTTAAAAATAAATCATTTATCGTTTTTGGTTGTTTTTGAAAATATTTGTCAAAATAATGTTCAGCTCAGCAACCTGAAACACAAAAGTAGGAAAAAAAAACTTCTATAAAATGGACTGAAGCAAACACGTCATGGGAATGACGGGTTTTGGGAAGGAAACACGCCAGTCCCACTCGTGTGTCTATGTATAATTTTTTTTTTTTTTTTTTAAGTTAATAAGAGTCTATCAGTTGGAGAAAAAACTACTTTAAAGACACGTCATTGGTAATAGCGTGTTTGTTCCGTATTTTAGGTTTTGAAAACCAAGTTTACGTGGACGCCATTTTGGCAAATATTTTCAAAAACGACAAATACTTTATTTTTGAGGATTATTTCAAAAAAGGATTCCACTAAAGTGAAAGACGGGTCAAATATGCTAAAATGGTGACATTTTTTGGCCTCACCACGCAATTTGTTGCTTGTCTTATGCTTAAAGTGGATGGATATTTGACCCGTCTATAACTATAGACGGATATCTCCCGTCTATAATGAGAATTTGTGTTCAGTTTGTCACGGAGTAATTAAATATGAGTGCTGAAATATATCGTCCACGTTTTATAACGAATGGTCGGCATTTTTTAGGAAAAAGACGAACACTACCCTTCACACTCTCTCTCTCTCTCTCTTAACTCATCTCTCTCCAATTCTCCCAAAAATCAACTTAAACTATTTTTTTTTTTTAAAAAAGTACATTTTCAAGATCAAAATCAATGTCGAACGGCCATCGGTAAATTAACTAACTTATAATCTACCGAATTGTAATTCTTGTTAACCTTCGAGTCCGCATGACATTGCATAATTATATACTTTCCTCTTTCTTGCATCTGAATAAACAGAATTAATATGCTTAAAACATCGAAAAACAATTTAAAACACAAAAAAAAAAAAAAATTAATTACCCATTTAAATATGAAAATCACAGTGAAACTTAAATTTAAAAATCCGAACCAACGGATAGACATTGAAATTCAAAGTTCGAACCTTGGTCGGACATTCAAATCCAACGTCCACCATAATGTTGGACGTTGATATTCAACATCTACCATGGTCTGGACGATGATATTCAAAGTCCAAGTCGAAGCCCAATGACCCACGTCGAAGCGCAACATTCCAATCCAAACCCACGTTGAAGCCCAACCTTCCATCCCCTCACCAACATTGATATTCAATGTTCACAGCAAAAACAACACCACCATTCGTTTGGCAACAATTAATAGCAACAACATCATTTAAGCAGTGTTTGGCAACAATCTATTAATTTAAAAGAGGCAATTGTCACAATTAATAGCAAAAACAACATCACCATTTCAACATCCAAACAATATTTTTCCTTTCAATTTCCTCACAACAACATCTTCGCAATTCTTTTAATTTTCTCATGCCTTATAGATTATGTAAATTGCATAAGCTTCCTATTGGTTTGCCCACTTCAATCGAGCTTTTTCAATGGTCTAGTACCCACAAAGGCTATCCGCATTCGTTCGACGTCAGTTATGCTTTGATTCATAAGTATGGTGCTGCGCCGGTGGTGCGGTTGTCCGATTGTAATACCCGATATTTTATAATTATATAAATAATATTATATTTTATTTTATACGAATTATGTATGAAACAAAATAATATAATAATAATGATAATAATAATAACAATAACAATATTGGTAATAATAATATGCGATAATAATTAACTCGAGACGGTAGTAATTGTGACGGTTTTTAGAAACTTCCACCCACCTTATATACTTCACCCTACCTTATCCACCCCACCCTTATCCTGACATAATCTCATAATATCCACCAAAGTCCACACAATGAGAGGAATAGAGAAAAAGGAAGAGAAAGAAGGAGATTTCGTCCCTCCGCCTCAGAACCGTAAGGTAAAACCGTCTTGCACTAATTTATATATTATTTTAATTAAATTGCCTCGACCTTGACCCGCCATAGACTGTCGTTGACCACCCCCTTGACCCCGTTGACCACCCAAATTGGGTTTGGCCGTGGATAAATTAGGCGTTTTGTTGTTGTTATGCGATCATCTTAAGACGGATTTTTAACTTACCTTTCGTGGTTGCTTTGGGCTGACCTTGGGTGGGTTGTGTCAAGGGGAGTGAGGAGGTAACAGTGGTGGTCTTGGGTGGTGGGTTAGGTGGTTGTAGGTGGCGGGAATCATGGGTAAAGAGGGGCTGGCGAGTTGGGTTGTGTCTTGTTGTATTTGTTTTTGTTGTATGTTGATGTTGTCGTTGGTGTTGCTGTGGTTGTGGTTGTCGGGTATGGTGGTGGTCGTGTGTGGTGACCACCGTGTCTAGATGGGGCGATGGTAGTGATATTGGTGGTGGCCGGTCTAGTGGTGGTTTGTGTGAGCGTTGTTGTACGATATTGGTGTTGGTTGGATTGTGTTGTTATTGTTGGTCGTTGTTGTTGCCGCCACTATTTGGTGGTCGTGAGCTACTGGTCGTGGTCCACCACGGCTGGGGGTTGTGGTCCACAGCGGCAGCGGAGGTGGTGGTTTTCGGGCTAGGAGGGAGTAAGAGTATGAGTCGGGATTTAATTATTAAATAATGGGAACGAGTCGGGATTTGAATTTAATTATATTAAATTATATAATTTTATTTTAATTAGTTTAGTTAGTAATTATATTTAATTATCATAATTAGGTGCCGACTTTATGGAGGAGCATATTTGTATCAGGTTTTGCTTTATTTTTTAGCGGGATTTGCTAAAAGGTAGGTTAATCCTACCCAATTTTTATATGTTTGAATGGTCATGTGAGTCGTATTTTAACGGTCTTTGCATTATAACATGCTATTGGTTAAGATGACTTGGTGAGTCGGTAATTGGCATATTGTGCGGTATCTTGCATTTATTGTACTGTCTTGTATGTCTAAGGACTTGGTGGACTACTTGTTGTTATGGAGACGTAAGGCGGTTGGGACACCGTCTTACGCTTAAGTAGCTTCTTGGAGCTTCCCACTCCAAGAGGGATGTGCACATTAATGGCTTGAGTTACGGAGGGACTCGTGTGGTTGAGACACGACGTCTAACAGGGGATCCAGTTGGCTTCCGGACCCGATACGTCTGGGCGTGTCCCGGTACCTATTTGTGGTTGTTGGTATGTCTAGGAGTGTCCCGGTACCAGTGTGGTTGCCGGTATGTCTGGGTGTGTCCCGATACCGTGGTGGTTGTGGGTACGTCTGAGCGTGTCCCAGTACCGCAGGGGTTGTTGTTTGATAGCGTCTCATTCATATTATAGTTATGTTGCATACTGACACATTTGAGTTGTGTCACACTTTATCTATTGAAACTGACGTTTGTGGGTCTGTGTAATTGTCACCTATTTCCAAGGTGGCCTTGTGACACCTCCACATACCAAGGTGCCTTACCAGGACCACCCTAGCATGAGAGACCATCACCATCTCGGTTGCCCGAGGTTAGTATATTAAAGTTATCAATCCAAAAACAACATTTATTAAAGTATAAATAGTTAATGATTACATGTTCCAAAACCAAATCCAAAATAAAGGTTACTAATGTTCAAAAACTACAATTGAAAGATAAATCTCATGACAGCGGAAGCTAGACTCGAGTGATGACTCCCCATCTCGTCCCCATAGCTAATAATCATCATGACATGTCACAATCTGCTCACCATCCCCAAATGGATCACCACAAATTTTACAAAACAATAACAGGGTCAGTTTACTGTATAATCAACATAAGACGAGTGTAAAAAGATATACAGCTGATCATCATCCACCTCCAACTCCCAATCACAACATGTAACTGACTACACACTAAAGTGTGTAACCCTGCCAGTGGGAGACCGCAGCCGTACCCACCTAAGCCCCACTCATCAACGAGCGATAACCTTGTTCATTAATGTGCACATCTCCTCCTATGGTGGGTTCCACGGAGGGCAAAACTAAGGCGTGAAGCCACTCCCACAAGTGACTCCACTCAGCCGAGGACGCACCTCGCGAACATCACCAACAGCCATCTCAACACCTCCACCGAACTCCAATCCAACAACAGCAGATAATCGCTATATCAATCGTACAATCAAATACAACACATATCTTAAAACCAATTAAACAGTAAACCGAGTAGGGAAACCCTACCTTAGCACAAACTGCAATGAGATACAGAAGCAAGCTAGAATGGCTCCTCTACGAAGTGTTCACCTAACAACAATCACATAATACCAATTACCATATGCCAAAACCCCTTTTCCCCAAATCACAAATTCGGGCAAACCCTAAAACATAAATCAATGGAACTTATGAAATCAAAGGCTTACCGACACAATCGACGCAACGAAAGATGAACTAGTCTCACGAACGATCCGCATACTTGAGAGAGATTTGGAGAGGATTAGAGTTACGTTGTTTGCTTAGGTTTTGTTAAAATGATTAGAAACTGTAAATCACGTCTTAAATAACTCTAATCCTTTCTAAATCAAACCGCGTAATTAATACCCGTCAGACCGGATACTCAGTCGAGTATAGAGTATACTCGACCGAGTATCCTCTATCAGTCGAGTATTCCCATACTCGGCCGAGTATTCTTGGGCAGTAAACTGTCCAGAAACACACGACACACGTACTCGGCCGAGTAAGCCATATTCGACCGAGTAACAGACTTAGAAACCCGTGGTATTACAGGCCTGTGTCGATCCATATGATATTTTCGATCATATGGGGAGCAGGTTAAGTACAAGTTTTGGCTTGTTGACGTGATCGGGATTTGGGCCGCGCCTTGGACTCGGAGTCGAGTAGCATAGCATAGATTACATAGATGATTGTCGACTTGTAATTTGTATTGTTTACTATCGTTAGTTTATGGTTTGTAATCACTATAATTGTTATTTATAATAAATGTTTCTTGATTGTATCTCCAATTTACCGCCTCGGGAAACCGAGATGATAATAATCCCTAATTACCTTGGCCGGGTAAGAAGGGGGTGTTACAAAGTGGTAACAGAGCGACGATTTTGGAACTTAAACCAATGAACCAAAATGAATCTAGAAGTTTCTAATAAAATGAACCCAGCAAGAGTACAATAGGAGGCCGGTTTTGGGTGAGTAGGATCCCTCATTTCAAAACTAGATCCAATTTTTTGGTTGGTCACTACGTGGGTTGTCACGAGTCGGGAAACATGAAGTGAAATGTTGGATGATTACATGTGTGTTAGAGTTTTGCTAAATTTCTTGCATGATATCTTTGTTCATTTGGTGTATAGTGATGTGTGGAAGTTGAATGAAATAGTTGATGAGCATACATGTTGTAGGAGTGGTTGCTATTTGTCGGTGTGAAGGCTATGTGAAATGTGGTGTGATTACATGTGTTTTATACAAGTTGATAGGATTCTTACATGATGTAGTTATTTATTTGGTACATGTTAGTTAATATGTGAAAATTGGATGAAATGAGTAATGTGTATAACATGTTTTGAAAATGGTTGTTACATGTTTGTGTGTGAGGGGCAATAGCCCCATCTTTTAGCATTTCAATACCGCGTATATGTTCGGATTTCATTAATGTAATGGTAGGATGTGATTAGTAGTAATTGTTAGTTAAACAGCCGCTAGTATAAGAAAAGTAATCCTTGGCCGGAAATTGCAAACCATAGAGAGGCACCCAACTGAGTGCGAGCTAGTACTCGACCGAGTGAACCCTACCACTCGCCCAAGTGGACCAATTTCCAGAAACTTGAAAATTTCTGGAAGTGAGTCCCTCGACCGAGTGGAGAGGGAATTCGACCGAGTGCCAATTTTTGGGTTGTAAATTTCGCAAAAATTGTGTAATTACCTTATTTTAATTTTTTTTTTTTTTGTGAAATGTGAGAAATATTTTAAGCTCAAAAAATATTTACAAGGGTATTTGAGTAATAAACAAGCCTATTACTCAAAACAGAAAAACCATCAAAATACAAACAAGCTATATGAAACAAACTACCAAAAGAAGAGAAGTATAAGTCACACTCCCCATTTGGTTAGCCAAATTCGATCACTACTATTCACTGGTATCTTAATCTTCGATCTAATCTTTCTCTTTACTTCATCAATAATCTAATCAGCCACCTTGAAGGGTCTTAGCAGCATATTATTAATCCTAGCATTGTTCCTCTGAGTCCAGACCTGGTAGTAGCAAGCATACCATACCAGATAATGGACCTTCTATTTCAGACACGACTTTGCTGGTAGTCCATTCCCTGACAGGATGCTAACTGATATGGGGAAGCCACACCATATTTCCACCAGCTTGATGATCTGTTGACTGTAGCTGCACCTGAAAAACAGATGATCCTGTGTTTCAGTGACACTGTCACAGATGGTGCATCTGTCATAACTGCAATATCCAATTTTGAAGAGCTTATCCTTCACATTCAGACCATTATGCATAATAATCCACACAATAAGAGCATGTTGGGGATGTTCCAATTATTCCAAACCAAGGCAGCCCAGTCTTGCTTAGGTTGGTGTGTCCTAAGCCATTCATAACCATTTTTGATGGAGTATCCTTTATGATCAGTTGTCCATTGTCCATATGTATATCCATTCTTCATCAATTCTTTCACCTTGCATATTTTTTTCCAAGAACATGTAACATCAGTAGGGGGCAGTAATTATGCCAGTCCTCACCTTTTAAATAGATTTGATTCACCCATCTAATCCATAATATATCAGCTTTCCCATATATCCAGTCAACTAATTTTGCAATTGTAGCACAGTTCCATGTCTAAGCCCTTTTAATTCTCAACCTACCCTCATCTTTAGGAAGAGTAACCTTATTTTAATTTATCTCTTTATTTTTTCGTCATTTAAAATTATTTCTAAAATTTCGTTGTAGATGTCTGTTGTCTGAAATCAAGTTCTGTGCTTCATTATTTCCCTTAACTTGGCTAATTTCATCGTAGAAGTGATGTTTTCTTTCCCATTGATTATTCACAATTTGATTTTTATTCAAATCTACGCTAATTTTTTCAAATTTTGTCAACTAATTGTATGTTTTGTTTGAATCATAATGTTAATCGCTTTTTATAACATTTGCGATGTCAAATATAGAATATTTATGTTGAATTTTGCTCAAATTTTTTTATGAATCCGAAAATATGTATTCTCGAGTCAATAATTTAATTTGGTGTTTGTTGCATGGTTAATTGTTTAACAAGAACTAAAGTTTGGGTGTGATTGCTTACTCGTATCACATGTTTGAAATCTTGTCTTGAAAATTTTATTCCAAAAATTTTGAAACCTTAATGTTCAAGCGTAAGTTTTGATTTTCCGTGTCTAAAAACCTTGTTTAGTTGGACTAATTGGGGCTCAAGAATCTTCTCACGCCTAAGTTTTATTTTTCTTTGTTGGTTAATGGCATGTATCACTTGAATCAAAATTTCACCTTAAAATGTTGTCCAAATCTTTTGAATTTTCATTTCTAAAAAACGAATGATTTTGATCTTTGCACTCGAGACTTGATCCAATTGTTTCTTATTACGTAATTCTTGTTGATGTTGTATTGTGTCACATTAATCTAGCAGTTTTGATTTACAAATCGCCTCAAGTTTTGACATGTATGTTAGTTATACCGACAAATCCGATTTTTATACTCCATTTTGTCCAATTATGTCATAAAGATTCAAATGTTGTTTAATGAAGTTAGGCATGGTCTCAAAATTTGAAAATCTTGTCTTAGTGCTTTTCTTGATTTAGTTTAATTTAGTAATAAAACTTCAATTTTGCTAGTAAGTACTATGTATTGTCTTAAGTTGGGAATTTTGCCTTAAAATCTTGACCAAATCTTTGATTTGTTCTTTTATGTTAAACTTAGCTTAACGGTATTTTAGGGCAATAATCCTTATGAGTATCACTGTAATAACATAGTTTAAATCGAAATTTCCGTTTTAAAATTCTTTTTTGAGTATTCATGTGTACATCCATAAATGTTGATCTTTATATTTGAAACATAGCTTAATTGTCTCATAGTGCCCCAACCTTGTCAATGTTGACATATGTGGAAATTATAGTGTTGATGCTCAAATTTTGGTTTGTGCTTAATACTTGGTTTTATTGTGCCGCAAGCTTACAATTTTCTTAATAATTCTATGTATGGTCTTAAGTCGAGAATCTCACCTTAAAATTTTGCCCAACATTTTTTTTATACCATGGTGTATAAGATTAAGTTTTAAATTTTGTATTTGAACATAGTTTTATTGTTTCCTAATGTTGCAATGTTTGTTAATAATGTGTTGTTTCGCTTATATATGGATCAATGCTTTATTTACCTTTTGGGTCCTATAGTTTTGATGAGTAAAGACGTGTAGATAATTTTTTGAGTGGTAGTTTTAATGTTGGTAGTTGGGCAAATGCTAATAATTTGTGATGAGTGGTGTTGTATTTGAGAGTTATGAGTGTGAAACATGTGTTTTATTGGGATTAATCTAGGTTTCGTTTGAGTTGAATTTGAACCATATAAGTAGGTAGGTGTATGATTCATGTTTGGAAAGTAGGGGTAGTAGGAAGTGACTTTAGCTTGCGTAAGATGTTTTGGAATTGTGTAAGATAATTGTATGAGGTAATTGTGAATAACGAGTGATGTGTGATCTAGGTTGAGTATTTGTTGAGTGTTTGAACTTATGGATAGCGAATAGGTTTGAGTTGCATATTAAGGAATATTATTGTTGAATATTACTTGGAAATTTTGGTGGGACAATGAGAAAGTAATTGAGGTACCTAAGGGTGAAATAAGATGATAACTTGGGTTGACTGATAATTGAGATATATGATGGTGGATTTAGTATTACCAAATTGGTTTTCGCGGTCTTGAAAGTAAGAGTGTGGCATGGCATATTGTTGAGGTATTTGATCATTCGTGTTACAGAGTATAACCGTTAATTTAAGTGTATACGCATGAAGTGTGAAAGTGGTTGTGTGGGAATCCGACCTCATGAGTGGTAGTATAGATGTTGTTGTAAAGTTGCCTCCCAATCGTCAAGTAAAGCGTCCGTGGTATACATAGTGATCTTGTGGTAGTGTCCATTTGGGGGGTGATGTTGTTATTATTCCTTGAGAAGAATGAGTGATTAGGGCCGTGTCCATGATATAGTATGTGGTGTTGGTAGGATGTCTAGGATACTTCATCTTAATTGTGTAATAATGATGGCTATAAGGCCAAGAGTTCGTGTTTAAATTTGGTTATTTGCTGTTGTATTAGTCACCATCGGAGTCTATAGCATTTGTGTGATGAAATAGGGAAGTTTGGAACCGAGTTGATTGAAAACATTCTGCCTAGGAGACACTCGACCGAGTGCATCATGCACTCGACCGAGTGCATCATGCACTCGACCGAGTGATCGCCTACTCGATGGAGTGGCCTCATACACTCGACCGAGTGGACTGCTTTGACCCTTGTTTTATTGATAGTTGACCGAATATTGAGCATGTATCCTTATTTCGCGGTTTACATTAGTTGACTTGTGTTTGGATGAGCATGTTGACCTTGTATGGGTGATATTTTATGAATTGTTTACGTTTGATTATATGGTGTGGCATTTTGCAAGTAAATGGAAATTGTTGACTCAACATGAGTTGGGTTGATGACAGAAATGATATGATAATCTTGTTTGATGTGTGTTAATCAACGTGAGTTTATTTCGTTGTGTAAAAGTAAGATGAATAATGCAAAGTATATGTTGCATAGTGGTCGTTTCCATGATTGTGATTGTGGTCTTCCGTTTGAGCGGAAGTGTTGATGATAGATGGGAACGGATATGGAAACACATGTGTGATCATGTGGTGGATTTGACGCGTGGCATGCGTGGCATGGTTGTGTGGAAATGGAAGTGTTGTTCATGGTTGAGTCACATTACGAGTAATTTTGGCATTGTATAATTGTTGCATGAAGTCCGCATATTCGTGATTGATGTGCATACATGTGAATGTATGAGATTTGACGTGATATAGATACGTAATAATAATTGAGTTATACCCCATGATAGATATGTATACGTAACCAACATGAATGAGAGTTAGTTATGGGATTATAGATTGGAACCGTGGGTTTGACCTGACACTTGACCTTTAGGAGGCTTATAGATGGGGGATTAGATCATTGAAATTAACCAGCTAAAAATAAGCAAAAGCGAATAAAAAGTAGGCAGGACAAGGACCAGTCACGCCCCCCGAGAAGGACCGAACTGTCTCACGACGTTCTGAACTCAGCTCACATACCGCTTTAATGGGCTCCAACGGTGGCAGCTACGGAATTTGCTATTGGGTTAGCGTGGGTTTGAAGGAAAGTAGATCTATATACTTACATATTCATATATGTTTTAATTTAATTTGTCATAAAATTAATAAATGATCTTATGCATGCAAACAAATAAACAAGATAAAGAAGAAACATTCATCCTTACAATGGATTTTCGGTTAATATGGGCACAAGAGAGATCACCTTTCTCTCTTGTTCTTGTGCTTTCCTTTAATGGAAGAACTAAGATCCAAGTGTAGGATCTCTCCCAAAGCTAAATACCCAAAGCTCACTCTTAATAAAAATTAATATTATAAATACTAGTACAATATTAATCTTGTAAAAATTGACCCAAAAATATTATAGGACACTTAATATTTTCGGTTTTTGGGAGGAGGAAGAAGGAAGCTTTTTTATCTCTCTAAAACTCAAATTTTAGAATAATGAAGAATGAATAATACCACAAAAACATTTTGTGTATATTAGGTAAAATAAGAGGAAAAACCAAGTGGTTTTTCCTCTCTCAAAACCGGGTGGAAGGGGGGCATGGGAGGGAGCCAATGCATGCTCTAGTTGTTCTTCACAATGAGCAATAGGTATGCAAGGCTAGATTAGTAGGTAATCATCATTCCCTCCACTAATATAATCAACATAATATTTGCTTAATCTTCCTCTAATTTTCGGTACATATAGTTAATATGGATTCCATATTATTTTGTCAATTTGTCAATATGTCACATGTCACATGTCACATAAAATTGCTATGTATTTTTAACATATTAAAAATCAACGTATTAATAAAAATACGTCATATACAAAAACCGACTTAGTAATTCATAATTACTTGTACCAAAATATTTTATCAATTATAAATCACAATGAATTGTATTTATAATAATTCATTCAATTTCAATTGTTTCTTTAAACAATAATTTCATCTGAGTAATAATACAATTCGATTACTCAGACCGTATCTCATTTAATCAAATTTCAATGCGATACGTAAATTTTACTTCCAAAATCGTCCGTCAATTTTCAAGTAATTTAATTAACTCGTAACGTTATACGATTAATTAAATGATCAATTAAGAGTGTTGCCCTATAGGTATGACTCAGGGGATCAACTGATTACCACCGTCGCACGATAGTAATGTCAAACTCTAGTCAGCCAATCATTACCGATATATGTTGATCAGTTGACAGTAAAAATATTACTTCCCAATTGTATTCTTTATAATGAGACTTAAACATGTGATCATCATGATCAACAGTCGTGATCGCATTATTGTCGGAGGACACATATTCCAACAATCTCCCACTTGTCCTCGACAAGTGTGCGTCACCAATTCTCTTGTCCTATTACTATCTCCCACTCAATGCAAGGTGTCTTTCAGGTCGTACTTGCAAGTGATCATATCGAGAGTGGTTTCCTCGATCTGGAGAATAACTGATTGACCGGATTTATCCACCATGGATACATTCCGAGCGTGACCACGCATTTCCAGTTCATTACTCCTCGAGTGGCCTTGAGATATTGTTATAACCCTGACTAGGGGTGGAGAATTCCTATCGCACTTGGAGCGTATACGTAGCGGAAGACTTAATTGTGAATTCAAGTGAAGCGAGAGATCCGAATGCACTAGGTGCAACCCGACCAGATCGTGCCACTTGAGGCGTTTTGGGCGAAACGGAAGACTTTTTGTTTTGTTTTTGTGTTTTCTTTGTGGAGAAATGAAAGGATATTTGTTTCGATTCCTTGAGAAGAGATCGAAAACAATGGGATATTTGGTATCACTAGACCTATAGTGATAACAATGGGGAATTACTCGAAACGCGTCAAGCAATTCAATCTCAAACTGCGGAGCACGTCCTTAGTTTAAGGCAAGATTCGAAAGCCTCGACTCTTTGGAAAAAGATTGAAACCAACAAGTTTCTCTCTCTAAAATGTTTTTTCTTCAACTTTGGATGATTTACAAATGAGGAGGTTAGGTCCTTATATAGGATAAAAAACCTTGGCCTCCAAGCAAGCATTAAATGCTAGTTGTAAGTTCTAGGATGATTAGATGCATAGAACTTACAACCTAGACCTTTTGTCAAATCTTATTCAAACTATGTTGAAAAATGCAAAAATATAAACTAGGATTCTTCTCCCCTTGGTGCCGCCACATTTCGGCTCCTCCAATTGTTTCCACACGGCATCCTCTTGTTCCCACACGGCATCAAGGTTCTTGCGGGTCTTGAGCTTTAATCGCACATATTCCCATTCTTTTATTTGAGCCCATCCAATTTCGTGTGTGAATAATGCATTATTTGGGCTTGGTTTTGCTTGGTCCTCTAAATTAAGCACAACCTCTTCCATGTGGTCGTTATTCGCATCAGGTAGTTTATTAATCGTCCCGCCATACGCATCAAATTCTCTCCCTTAAAAAAAGAATTGTCCTCAATTCTTGCCTCAGTATGCCGGGATCAAAGATGAATATTATAAACCCGAACAACCCCGAACACGTAGTCGAATCTTTGATGCCACCGGGATCAAAACAAATCTGGAAGTTAGATTCAAACTTGATTAAGAACATGAAGCAGTTTACGCACCCCGTTGATCTTTCCTTCAGCTCATCATCTTCAATGTAGTCTTCACGTTTATCCATCTCCGGTGATTTGAATTTGTAATGAGTATTGTAAATCACAACCATTTTGTGCCATCTTTGCTTGTGCTTTACTTTCTTGGGATTTCCTTCCCACCACCTTCCATGCACAGTTCTACCAAAATCCAAATAATGGTTGCTCGAAGCAACAAGATCATCATGAGCTTCCATGAAAATTGACCTCAATAAGAATTTATAGTTCCCACCATGTAGCTTCTCATCAATGTATTTGTCAATTGGTGATTGATACGGTTCTTTGACTTGATATGGTTCCCACCTCCGTATCACATCCTGAATGACTCTTTGCAGTTTGAGCCAATGAAAATGCTCTTCGGGAATATCTACAGTTTTGTTTCCCCCGAAATGTCCTCCAAGTCCACCTTCATGAGCTTCTCGAATAAGGAGTTCCCGAGTTGGAAGTTTTGGAACATAAAGTCTATTACCTTTGAAGAGGAAACCATCTGGAATATTAAACTCATCATGATTTCTGGATTTGCAAATCTCGAAGGTTTCTCCAAAGTCGGGATCATGCTCGTAGTAATCCTTCAATGCCTCAAATCCAAGTAATCGGACATCGAGCACGTTCAATAATGAGTACCATCGTGAGAGAGCATCGGCCACCACATTACTTTTGCCACGTTTACACTTTGATGAAAGGTGAAAGGATTGTAGGAACTCCACCCACTTGGCATGCCGTGGATTTAACTTTTGTTGTCCATTGATGTGCTTGATGATTCGTGGTCCGAGTGGAGGATGAAATGACTCGGCCAAAGGTAGTGACTCCAACGTTGAAGAGCTCTCACGATAGCATAAAATTCTTTGTCGTACGTCGAGTAATTGAGCCGGGCTCCATTCAATTTCTCGGAGAAATAAGCGATGGGTCGCTTTCCTTGTATTAGTACGGCTCCAATTCTAACACCGCTTGCGTCACATTCCATCTCAAATGGTTGAGTGAAATCCGGGAGTGCCAATAACGGTGCCTCGCAAAGTTTCGGAATAATGGTTTCGAACTCCTTTTGAGCGGCTGGGGTCCATACGAAGGTTCCCCTTTTCGTACACTCGGTGATAGGACTAGTAATGGTACTAAAGTCCCGAATGAACCTCCGATAGAATGATGCGAGTCCATGAAATGATCGGACCTCCGTGGTGGTCTCAGGAGTAGGCCATGACTTGATTGCTTCAAGTTTGATTTGATCCGCCGAAACCCCGTCTTTAGATACCATATAGTCGAGAAAGATGTCTTTCTCGACCCACAACGACCACTTCTCCTTCTTTTCATAGAGTTTCTGCCCTCGAAGTATGTCGGACACCTCTCGAAGGTGTAGGGAATGTTCTTTCTCAGTTCGATTGTACCCCAAAATGTCATCCAAATAGACGACAACAAATCTGCTCAAGAAAGGTTTGAGTACCTCGTTCATGAGTCGCATAAAAGTACTCGGAGCATTGGTTAATCCGAATGGCATGACGGCCCACTCGTATAACCCATGTCTATTCTTGAACGCGGTTTTCCACCTATCCCTTTCTCTCATTCGCATCTGGTGATAACCACTCCTCAAGTCGATCTTAGAAAAGATCTCGGACCCATGTAACTCATCAAGCATGTCGTTAAGCCTTGGGGTAGGAAAACGATACTTGATAGTTATGTTGGTCATGGCTTGACTATCAATGCACATTCGCCACGTCCCATCCTTCTTTGGGACAAGTAGAGTAGGGACGGCACATGGAATCAGGTTTTCACGAACATAGCCTCGATCCATTAGCTCCTCCATTTGCCGTTGCAACTCTTTTGTTTCCATTGGGTTGCATTGATAGGCCGCTTTGTTCGGTAACGAAGCTTCGGGAACGAGATCAATTTGGCGTTCGATCCCTCTAATAGATGGTAAACCAGCGAGTAGTTCCTTGGGGAAAACATCCTTGATTTCCTCATCCGAGATTGGCACAAGATTAGGATTGTCTTGAGTTGCATCGTCATAACTTGTACGATCACCTTCTTCCATGTGAGTTTCGTCATAAACGTCTTCCAATTCTTCATCAAAAACAATTGGTAGATTTGGATCAAATAAAGAAGTACCTCCCGCATGAGGTTCATCCAAGTTGACAAATATGTCATCTTCAATCACATCTTTAATTTGATCATCGTCACTCAATGGCTCTATAATCTCGTCCTTTTCTCTTTCTTCGAAATTGAACGCATCACTCAATCGTTCCTCCTCATCAAACAACTCGTCATAAATTGTTGGCAATTTAGCTTTTCCTTGTGCTTCAACCATCTTTAATTGTTCACTCTCTTCCAATTCCCTCATTAGAGTGAGATTATCAAACTCGTCGATGTATTCAGAGACACGAAGGCTCCCTTGGTTAAGATTGGCGATCTTACGATAAGTCGCGGGCCTATAAGTTGCTGGAACATATCTCTTGCGCAATTTGTGTTTAAGAGATTCCCAAGATGATAATTTCTTTTTTCTAGCGCGAGCACGCCTTGCTTTCAAACTCTCGTACCATAGTGAAGCCTCTCCACTAAGTCTTTGAATAGCGTACTTAAGCATTTCGCGTCATCCGGACCCTTGAAATCAAACACTCGTTCAATTTGTCTCTCCCATTCGAGATAAGCCTCGGGATCCGTTCCTCCTGTGAACTCGGGTAGTTCACTTACGTTGAACTCGTCAATGACTCGTTCTCGTCTAGGATGCCATTTGGGATCGTGTTCTTGTAAATTCTTTAAGGCCTTTTGAAGATCCTTGAGAAAGTTTGGATCGTCGAAGTTCATGTTTGGTGATTGGGGTTTTGAGTTTTCGAAAAGAAGGAAGTGTTTTTTTTTTTTTTTTTTTTTTTTTTGGTCAGTGAACAGTACCGTGAACAGTGATTTTCGTTTTTTTTTTTTTTTTTTTTTGTTCAATTCGTGCCTTCAAGATCCAACCGATTAAACCTCAACTACCTTGCCGAGTTTAATCTTTGAATACCAAGCGCGTTGGATATTCAACTATCAAGCGATTGGGACCTCCTTAGGACCGTCTTGATTTTTTTGGGGTGATCAAGAGCCAAGCTCGATACCATTTGGAGCGTATACGTAGCGGAAGACTTAATTGTGAATTCAAGTGAAGCGAGAGATCCGAATGCACTAGGTGCAATCCGACCAGATCGTGCCACTTGAGGCGTTTTGGGCGAAACGGAAGACTTTTTGTTTTGTTTTTGTGTTTTCTTTGTGGAGAAATGAAAGGATATTTGTTTCGATTCCTTGAGAAGAGATCGAAAACAATGGGATATTTGGTATCACTAGACCTATAGTGATAACAATGGGGTACTCGAAACGCGTCAAGCAATTCAATCTCAAACTGCGGAGCACGTCCTTAGTTTAAGGCAAGATTCGAAAGCCTCGACTCTTTGGAAAAAGATTGAAACCAACAAGTTTCTCTCTCTAAAATGTTTTTACTTCAACTTTGGATGATTTACAAATGAGGAGGTTAGGTCCTTATATAGGATAAAAAACCTTGGCCTCCAAGCAAGCATTAAATGCTAGTTGTAAGTTCTAGGATGATTAGATGCATAGAACTTACAACCTAGACCTTTTGTCAAATCTTATTCAAACTATGTTGAAAAATGCAAAAATATAAACTAGGATTCTTCTCCCCTTGGTGCCGCCACATTTCGGCTCCTCCAATTGTTTCCACACGGCATCCTCTTGTTCCCACACGGCATCAAGGTTCTTGCGGGTCTTGAGCTTTAATCGCACATATTCCCATTCTTTTATTTGAGCCCATCCAATTTCGTGTGTGAATAATGCATTATTTGGGCTTGGTTTTGCTTGGTCCTCTAAATTAAGCACAACCTCTTCCATGTGGTCGTTATTCGCATCAGGTAGTTTATTAATCGTCCCGCCATACGCATCAAATTCTCTCCCTTAAAAAAAGAATTGTCCTCAATTCTTGCCTCAGTATGCCGGGATCAAAGATGAATATTATAAACCCGAACAACCCCGAACACGTAGTCGAATCTTTGATGCCACCGGGATCAAAACAAATCTGGAAGTTAGATTCAAACTTGATTAAGAACATGAAGCGGTTTCGCACCCCGTTGATCTTTCCTTCACTCATCATCTTCAATGTAGTCTTCACGTTTATCCATCTCCGGTGATTTGAATTTGTAATGAGTATTGTAAATCACAACCATTTTGTGCCATCTTTGCTTGTGCTTTACTTTCTTGGGATTTCCTTCCCACCACCTTCCATGCACAGTTCTACCAAAATCCAAATAATGGTTGCTCGAAGCAACAAGATCATCATGAGCTTCCATGAAAATTGACCTCAATAAGAATTTATAGTTCCCACCATGTAGCTTCTCATCAATGTATTTGTCAATTGGTGATTGATACGGTTCTTTGACTTGATATGGTTCCCACCTCCGTATCACATCCTGAATGACTCTTTGCAGTTTGAGCCAATGAAAATGCTCTTCGGGAATATCTACAGTTTTGTTTCCCCCGAAATGTCCTCCAAGTCCACCTTCATGAGCTTCTCGAATAAGGAGTTCCCGAGTTGGAAGTTTTGGAACATAAAGTCTATTACCTTTGAAGAGGAAACCATCTGGAATATTAAACTCATCATGATTTCTGGATTTGCAAATCTCGAAGGTTTCTCCAAAGTCGGGATCATGCTCGTAGTAATCCTTCAATGCCTCAAATCCAAGTAATCGGACATCGAGCACGTTCAATAATGAGTACCATCGTGAGAGAGCATCGGCCACCACATTACTTTTGCCACGTTTACACTTTGATGAAAGGTGAAAGGATTGTAGGAACTCCACCCACTTGGCATGCCGTGGATTTAACTTTTGTTGTCCATTGATGTGCTTCAGTGATTCGTGGTCCGAGTGGAGGATGAAATGACTCGGCCAAAGGTAGTGACTCCAACGTTGAAGAGCTCTCACGATAGCATAAAATTCTTTGTCGTACGTCGAGTAATTGAGCCGGGCTCCATTCAATTTCTCGGAGAAATAAGCGATGGGTCGCTTTCCTTGTATTAGTACGGCTCCAATTCTAACACCGCTTGCGTCACATTCCATCTCAAATGGTTGAGTGAAATCCGGGAGTGCCAATAACGGTGCCTCGCAAAGTTTCGGAATAATGGTTTCGAACTCCTTTTGAGCGGCTGGGGTCCATACGAAGGTTCCCCTTTTCGTACACTCGGTGATAGGACTAGTAATGGTACTAAAGTCCCGAATGAACCTCCGATAGAATGATGCGAGTCCATGAAATGATCGGACCTCCGTGGTGGTCTCAGGAGTAGGCCATGACTTGATTGCTTCAAGTTTGATTTGATCCGCCGAAACCCCGTCTTTAGATACCATATAGTCGAGAAAGATGTCTTTCTCGACCCACAACGACCACTTCTCCTTCTTTTCATAGAGTTTCTGCCCTCGAAGTATGTCGGACACCTCTCGAAGGTGTAGGGAATGTTCTTTCTCAGTTCGATTGTACCCCAAAATGTCATCCAAATAGACGACAACAAATCTGCTCAAGAAAGGTTTGAGTACCTCGTTCATGAGTCGCATAAAAGTACTCGGAGCATTGGTTAATCCGAATGGCATGACGGCCCACTCGTATAACCCATGTCTATTCTTGAACGCGGTTTTCCACCTATCCCTTTCTCTCATTCGCATCTGGTGATAACCACTCCTCAAGTCGATCTTAGAAAAGATCTCGGACCCATGTAACTCATCAAGCATGTCGTTAAGCCTTGGGGTAGGAAAACGATACTTGATAGTTATGTTGGTCATGGCTTGACTATCAATGCACATTCGCCACGTCCCATCCTTCTTTGGGACAAGTAGAGTAGGGACGGCACATGGAATCAGGTTTTCACGAACATAGCCTCGATCCATTAGCTCCTCCATTTGCCGTTGCAACTCTTTTGTTTCCATTGGGTTGCATTGATAGGCCGCTTTGTTCGGTAACGAAGCTTCGGGAACGAGATCAATTTGGCGTTCGATCCCTCTAATAGATGGTAAACCAGCGAGTAGTTCCTTGGGGAAAACATCCTTGATTTCCTCATCCGAGATTGGCACAAGATTAGGATTGTCTTGAGTTGCATCGTCATAACTTGTACGATCACCTTCTTCCATGTGAGTTTCGTCATAAACGTCTTCCAATTCTTCATCAAAAACAATTGGTAGATTTGGATCAAATAAAGAAGTACCTCCCGCATGAGGTTCATCCAAGTTGACAAATATGTCATCTTCAATCACATCTTTAATTTGATCATCGTCACTCAATGGCTCTATAATCTCGTCCTTTTCTCTTTCTTCGAAATTGAACGCATCACTCAATCGTTCCTCCTCATCAAACAACTCGTCATAAATTGTTGGCAATTTAGCTTTTCCTTGTGCTTCAACCATCTTTAATTGTTCACTCTCTTCCAATTCCCTCATTAGAGTGAGATTATCAAACTCGTCGATGTATTCAGAGACACGAAGGCTCCCTTGGTTAAGATTGGCGATCTTACGATAAGTCGCGGGCCTATAAGTTGCTGGAACATATCTCTTGCGCAATTTGTGTTTAAGAGATTCCCAAGATGATAATTTCTTTTTTCTAGCGCGAGCACGCCTTGCTTTCAAACTCTCGTACCATAGTGAAGCCTCTCCACTAAGTCTTCGAATAGCGTACTTGCAGCATTTCGCGTCATCCAGACCCTTGAAATCAAACACTCGTTCAATTTGTCTCTCCCATTCGAGATAAGCCTCGGGATCCGTTCCTCCTGTGAACTCGGGTAGTTCACTTACGTTGAACTCGTCAATGACTCGTTCTCGTCTAGGATGCCATTTGGGATCGTGTTCTTGTAAATTCTTTAAGGCCTTTTGAAGATCCTTGAGAAAGTTTGGATCGTCGAAGTTCATGTTTGGTGATTGGGGTTTTGAGTTTTCGAAAAGAAGGAAGTGTTTTTTTTTTTTTTTTTTTTTTTTTTTGTCAGTGAACAGTACCGTGAACAGTGATTTTCGTTTTTTTTTTTTTTTTTTTTTTTTTTTTTTTTTTGTTCAATTCGTGCCTTCAAGATCCAACCGATTAAACCTCAACTACCTTGCCGAGTTTAATCTTTGAATACCAAGCGCGTTGGATATTCAACTATCAACTGATTGGGACCTCCTTAGGACCGTCTTGATTTTTTTGGGGTGATCAAGAGCCGAAGCTCTGATACCATTTGGAGCGTATACGTAGCGGAAGACTTAATTGTGAATTCAAGTGAAGCGAGAGATCCGAATGCACTAGGTGCAATCCGACCAGATCGTGCCACTTGAGGCGTTTTGGGCGAAACGGAAGACTTTTTGTTTTGTTTTTGTGTTTTCTTTGTGGAGAAATGAAAGGATATTTGTTTCGATTCCTTGAGAAGAGATCGAAAACAATGGGATATTTGGTATCACTAGACCTATAGTGATAACAATGGGGTACTCGAAACGCGTCAAGCAATTCAATCTCAAACTGCGGAGCACGTCCTTAGTTTAAGGCAAGATTCGAAAGCCTCGACTCTTTGGAAAAAGATTGAAACCAACAAGTTTCTCTCTCTAAAATGTTTTTTCTTCAACTTTGGATGATTTACAAATGAGGAGGTTAGGTCCTTATATAGGATAAAAAACCTTGGCCTCCAAGCAAGCATTAAATGCTAGTTGTAAGTTCTAGGATGATTAGATGCATAGAACTTACAACCTAGACCTTTTGTCAAATCTTATTCAAACTATGTTGAAAAATGCAAAAATATAAACTAGGATTCTTCTCCCCTTGGTGCCGCCACATTTCGGCTCCTCCAATTGTTTCCACACGGCATCCTCTTGTTCCCACACGGCATCAAGGTTCTTGCGGGTCTTGAGCTTTAATCGCACATATTCCCATTCTTTTATTTGAGCCCATCCAATTTCGTGTGTGAATAATGCATTATTTGGGCTTGGTTTTGCTTGGTCCTCTAAATTAAGCACAACCTCTTCCATGTGGTCGTTATTCGCATCAGGTAGTTTATTAATCGTCCCGCCATACGCATCAGCACTCATTCCCTTCAACTAGCCACAGCCATCATAACCCAAAATATGCCCATTTGACCTCATTTACGAAGGTCGTAGTAACACAAATCAAAGTTAATCTGAAACTGTGCCATCTTAGGCGAATAGTCTTTAGTCAAAAGAATCGACTCATTTGAATACTATAGCAGCTCTCGCCACGACCAGGCTATATAAATTTGCCAAAACTCTATAAGCGGTCATAAGGCCCGACAAAATGTTCCTAACAGTCCGCCTATGTGATCGACTAGTCATTCTCATATGACTCTATGGTACTTGAACTTGCCATCAATCGCATCACACTGTAGTCACTTCGAGACGTCACCTCATGTAAGTAACTATGGGCAAATACAATGTTAATCCATGTTCACTTAAACGGGGTTCAATTGTCTCTACAACCCGTTGGATGTAACAAAGTATAAAGTGAGTTAATAACAACTCAAACGACAAATGTCAACATCACACTCGGGTAGTCAATATCATATTACAACCTTGTGATGCACATTGTAAGTGTGTAAACACTTGTTGATTGCAATAGAAGTTTAACATGTCATGTGTCCATGTGTTCAAACTTCTTAATCGTATTGTCCTTTACATTCATGTTATCAATCATAGCATGAACCTTACCAAGTACACATCAAGGTTCCCGACCTTGGTTTCGGTTCTTTAACTTGAAAGAACTTCCTTATCGATTATCACATAACGAACGAATTTGTGATGAATGATATAACTTGTACTGATCAAGTACTCCATCCACACACATTGCACTAGGTATATGTTTTGCAGAGTCTTACAACAATTTGTCAAGATGATTGACCTAGCACTTCTCACAAGTCCTAGCATATTAGGAAAGATTAGTTTTGAGTAACTTCTTATTCAACTAAGTATCTTTCCAAAACTTCTTATTTCTCTTTCTAGCTTGAAAGGTTTAGGATTCTCGTAAATCCTTGCATATGCTCGGATTTTCTATAATATGTGCAACCTCTTGACACACAATAGAGCATTCCGTCAAACACCGAAATCGCTTATCGGATTCTACTCGAGAATTCATGACGTTTCTATTATGGCTTACCAATGAATCATCATGTTCTTATGCATATGATTCATAATTGGACATGTGCATGATTATTCTAATGGCGGAAACATTAGTAACTTTTAATCATGTCATCAACTATATTTAGGTTCAAGGAACGACCATGACTGCTAATGGCAATTCCATTTTCATTTACATGAATAACCTATGTGTATGTTGATACGATGTGTATTTCTTAATACTTATCCAACATCTCTTGATATAATTAGATTCATCATAGTCCATTTTCATCCAGAATTGAAAACTCAAATCTTCCTCTATGAAGGAAGGTATTAGCTCGTCATTCTTCAATGAGTGATGAGTTATAACCTTCAAAGGATGATAGCTCCCACTAAATTCCATGTCTTCACATGATAATTTCTAAACTCTCACTAAATTCCACATGTTTCGAAATTTATTACTTAATCGAAAACATTTCAAAATTGGAATGTATGTTGCTTTGCAAAGTTATTAAGATGAAGCCATATATGTTCCCATCATATCCTTTCAAAATTCCTATTTCGAAGAGGTCTCATCTTAACCTTATGGAAAGAGATTTTAAATCTCTAACACATTCATGTCATAATGATGTGTGGCAATGTCATTTATTAAATATGAGTAATATCTAATACACATCCTTCAAAATATCCCCTTTTAGAAGGAGGTTTAACCAATTCATTTTCATAATGAGGTTAAGTAATGACATCTGCGTGGTTTAAAACTTGGCTATTGAAGATATCGGTATATCAATCCTTGCAACCTCTAGTCATAAATATCGCTTATCACTAGGATGTTATATTGATTCATTTAGGCTCTTAAGTAAATCTCAAGGTTGAAACTATTGGTCAAAATTTTTCATAAACTAGTCAAAACTCTTGTTAAGACTTAACTTTAGTCATTTTGTTCCAAAACTTTCTTTTGGTCTCCTCGTGTAGTTATCTTGAGAACATTCTCTTACGATTACTTCACTTGGTCTCTTTAGTCATATAGAACTTACTTGAGACCATAGATCTCATCTATTGGGTATACTATATAAATAGATATACCTTTATTCAAATCATTCTCTCTTGCGTATATCTCATTTACACAATCTTATCTTGGTGTGAGTTGTGTCCTCATTTTTCTCCCACTCTATCTTTAGAATAAATACACTAGAGATTCAAAGATAGCATATGAGACACAAATAATGATGTTGAAGTATAAGGAGAACTACCTCATAGGTTGACTAATAGTTTTAGATTTCGTAAGTGTACTTGGTGATTGACATTCCTTTAAGAGAGTTCATAGACTCAAAATTACTTTATAAGTGATCATACACAAGCCTTAAGCATGTGGACATATAATGAATCCCGTCATTATATTTGTCTATTAGATCACTTTAAGTGAATAATCATATGTTTCTAAGAGCAAGCATTTAAATATGGATTTTAGAACAAAGGATAAAATGATAAAACGGGTGACTTGGGTTGCAAACCAAGCCACCATTATCCAAAATACAACCAATTATCCAAAATACCTTTCCATGTCAAACACGGAAACTTAAGGTTCTAAAAATCCAAAACATAATTTAAAATAAGACAATAAAAAGCGAAGCTCCATGAAAGCTATTCCTAGCTCCTTGATGGTTTCTTAAGCTTGCTTTTCCTTTCCTTTGTCTTTGCTTGGTGGAGGCCCTATTTACAATAAAAAGGGAGATACATTATCACAACTTTGTATCAT
Source organism: Silene latifolia (assembly GCF_048544455.1). Classification (NCBI taxonomy): domain Eukaryota; kingdom Viridiplantae; phylum Streptophyta; class Magnoliopsida; order Caryophyllales; family Caryophyllaceae; genus Silene; species Silene latifolia. Next base: position 90,826,219 of record NC_133528.1, read on the forward strand.
AATACCATAGTTGAATTAAAAAACATAAAAGAAGGGATAGTCAATTACCTACTGGAGTGATCTTTCCAGCCTTAATATCACCAAGGTATTTGGAACAATTTCTTTTCCAATGTCCCATACCATTACAATAATGGCATTTATCAAGAGGACCCTTCTTGATTTTCGAAGTGCTAGCATCATTAGCTTTAGCTTTGGTGAAAGTGGGAGCTTGCTTCTTACCCTTCCTTGCATTCTTTTTGAACTTCCCCTTACTCTTAGTGCTTATGTTAAGCACATCCTTTGGTGGGTTCACATTTAACCCCATGTCCCTCTCGGCTTGCACAAGTAACTTGTGCAATTCTTCAAGAGACACATCCTTGTCTTGCATGTTAAAATTCACCCGAAATTGAACATATGCTTTGACTTTGGACAAGGAGTGTAGAATCCTATCTACAATGAGTTCTTTGGGGATTTCAACTTTTTGAATTTTCAAGGTCTCGACAAGCTCCATAAGTTTGAGCACATGAGGGCTAACCTTTTGGCCCTCTTTGAAGTCGAGATCAAAGAATGCCGCGGCCGCCTCATATTGGACGATCCGCGGAGTTTGTGAAAACATTGTCACAAGCTTAGAGTAAATCTCATTAGCATTGCCCATTTTAAAGGCTCTCCTTTGGAGATCCGCCTCCATTGCAAATATCAAGACATTTTTCATTGCGGCGGACTCCTTTTGGTAAGCCTCATATGCTTCCCTAGTGGCGGCGGTCGACCTAGTAGTAGGTTCGGGAGGAGAGGCCTCGGTAAGGTAACGAAGCTTGTCGTCACCTTGGGCAGCTAATTTGAGTTGGGCATCCCAATCGGAGAAATTTGACCCATTCTTTTCAAGTTTACATCGATCCATGAAGGATCGGAGCCATGATGTATTAGCGAGAGGCGTGGCGTTAGGGGTTGGTGTTGCCATTTGTTATGAGAAAAAGAAGTGGTCTACAAAACAAAATAGGAGTAAAACAAATGTCGTTTTAATAATAATACTCGTAAAAATTATAATTTAAACAAGTTTTATGCATTTTCTAGTGACCTCTACCCAACTAGATAAATGATTCCAAGACCCAAATTCATATTAACTTGGGCACGGTGTGGCCGATACATCCCTTATTAATATAACTCGGTGGATTAACGCTTTAATAGATTCTACTTTTAGAACTCTTGGTCGATAACATTACATTAACATTTATCTTTAGCCCAAAACACATTCAACAAGGGGACGGTGTGGCCGATAAAACCCTTATCGAAAAACTTTTGTTGAGTTCAATCCAAATTTCGAATAAATGTGTCCATTATCCAAACGCATATTAACTTAGGCACGGTGTGGCCGATTCATCCCTTATCAACATGAATTCAGTGGATAGACATTTATCACCCACTTCCCCTACGTAACAAGGTTTGTACCCCGGTGTGGCCGAGTGCACTCCCTCGCGAAATAGGTTTTCATGGTTTCTACTATTTGGTAAGGCTATGTCTCAATTAATTGTTTTAGCGAGAGGTCATGTCAATTTATTATCTATCACGTTTTAAGTGAACTAAAGCGGTGAACTACGATAATTCTAATTGACACGGTCGATAAACTCGATGAAAGAAGATGCATGTTTTAGTTATGGCGATTTAGCGATGCATGTGACATATAAATAAAATGCAAACATAAAATAAATCCTAGTATGACCTTCCTAAAATAGAAAAACTATTTAACTATTACATATTCGGAAACCTGCTCCATTGGTCCCTTGAACTTCGGTTGTGGCACGCATCTCGAGGTAACACCGTCTTTATGTATCGCCATCTTGAAGAAATCCGTCTTGGGGAACTCCGAGATAAATTAAATTACATAGCAAATTACATAATTTCCTATTATACATTTGTAACTAAAATAAAATAAATCTATTAAATTACAAAACGGTGATACGAGATCACAATAAATTACAACCGAATCGATATTCCCATACATTTCGGGAAATACCAATTAAAACTAAGGCCATACTAAGTAAAAATTACATAATTCAAAAATTACATAAATTAAATTATGACAATCATAAAGAAAATGCGGCATTATAATATGTATGAACATGCCCAATTTTATGCTAAAACGCCTTTAATTAGCCAATATCGTATATTACTCGGTTTTTACGGATTTGCGTGATTTCAACATTTTATAATCACAAAAATTACATAAATTCATATTTATGCATAAGTTAATTACCCTAACCTCTTAGGACTCAAAATTTAGTCTTCACTAATAATTTGACCATAATTAACTCATATTCTAAAATTTGTTCATTAATGGACTAAAAATTACAAAAATAAGCTATAAACTTCAAATAAATCACAAAATTTCAAATAAATTCAAAATTTGAAATTTAAACTCATGAACATTCTGGAAAAATACCATGACACTCATAATGTTCAAAACTTAGGCTAAAAATTTCGAAATTTTTCCGGAAAAATAATGTTGCGGTTTATCGGTTTTTAAACAAAATAATCATAAAAAACATGAGAAAAATTATATTCATTAACTTTTCAATTTTAGATCTGAAAATGATAATAAAATGCAACATTTGACGTTTTTCCTTAGTCATGGAGTATGTTTTATTAATTTTTCACTAATAATGTCACTATTTATGCTATTTTTCTTCAAAAAATCATAAATCATGCACAAAGACTTCAATATAGCCTATTATTTTAAACACATCTTGTAAAATTGCATGTGACAACATACTAAATTTCTATGACCAGATTCGAAATTTATCTCATATTAACCTATTTTTCACTCAAATCCGATTTTAATAATGAAAAATCCATTTTTCGAGCATAAGAAGTCCACAAAATATGAAAATTTACAGGTCATCTCAAAATAAAATATGTGACAACATATCCAAAAATCACTGGAAAATTCGAAGTATAGCTATTTTTAGTCCGAAAATGACATTTTATTCATAAAATCATATTTTTAATGTCATTATAATGTAATATGAACAATAAAAATCCATAAGATAACCAAAATATCCTAAAACATTTTAGGACCAAAAATTTTAACATGCATAAATTAATTTCGTGATATATCATAATAACACAAATTATACAAGTTTTATATGTTAATCTTTATAACTCGGAAAAACTTTTAACCGATTTGCATGCAAACAACCATGGCTCATGATACCGATTGAAGGAAAGTAGATCTATATACTTATATATTCATATATGTTTTAATTTAATTTGTCATAAAATTAATAAATGATCTTATGCATGCAAACAAATAAACAAGATAAAGAAGAAACATTCATCCTTACAATGGATTTTCGGTTAATATGGGCACAAGAGAGATCACCTTTCTCTCTTGTTCTTGTGCTTTCCTTTAATGGAAGAACTAAGATCCAAGTGTAGGATCTCTCCCAAAGCTAAATACCCAAAGCTCACTCTTAATAAAAATTAATATTATAAATACTAGTACAATATTAATCTTGCAAAAATTGACCCAAAAATATTATAGGACACTTAATATTTTCGGTTTTTGGGAGGAGGAAGAAGGAAGCTTTTTTATCTCTCTAAAACTCAAATTTTAGAATAATGAAGAATGAATAATACCACAAAAACATTTTGTGTATATTAGGTAAAATAAGAGGAAAAACCAAGTGGTTTTTCCTCTCTCAAAACCGGGTGGAAGGGGGGCATGGGAGGGAGCCAATGCATGCTCTAGTTGTTCTTCACAATGAGCAATAGGTATGCAAGGCTAGATTAGTAGGTAATCATCATGCCCTCCACTAATATAATCAACATAATATTTACTTAATCTTCCTCTAATTTTCGGTACATATAGTTAATATGGATTCTATATTATTTTGTCAATTTGTCAATATGTCACATGTCACATAAAATTGCTATGTATTTTTAACATATTAAAAATCAACGTATTAATAAAAATACGTCATATACAAAAACCGACTTAGTAATTCATAATTACTTGTACCAAAATATTTTATCAATTATAAATCACAATGAATTGTATTTATAATAATTCATTCAATTTCAATTGTTTCTTTAAACAATAATTTCATCTGAGTAATAATACAATTCGATTACTCGGACCGTATCTCATTTAATCAAATTTCAATGCGATACGTAAATTTTACTTCCAAAATCGTCCGTCAATTTTCAAGTAATTTAATTAACTCGTAACGTTATACGATTAATTAAATGATAAATTAAGAGTGTTGCCCTATAGGTATGACCCAGGGGATCAACTGATCACCACCGTCGCACGATAGTAATGTCAAACTCTAGTCAGCCAATCATTACCGATATATGTTGATCAGTTGACAGTAAAAATATTACTTCCCAATTGTATTCTTTATAATGAGACTTAAACATGTGATCATCATGATCAACAGTCGTGATCGCATTATTGTCGGAGGACACATATTCCAACAGGGTTCTCATCCTTCGGAGACTATGAGTGTAATAGGAGCATCCGCCTTCTTGTCATCACGACGTTTCACAGGACGCCTAAGTGGTGCTCCTGGCAGTGGCCTTGCCCGAAGGACGACTTCCCTTTACCTCATATCGACAGACAACACTGCAAATCACGTCCCGACGTATACGAAGGAGTGCGATTCGTTCGGGAAATTCCTACCCTACATGAGGTTTGATTACGGATTTGCAATGAGTAAGAGAGAATGTTGAACCTGGAACATAATCATTTGTGGAATTTAGTAATGATCGTATAAGAGCACACTATGAGGCTTGATAGTTGAACTTCGGGACGAAGTTCTCTTTTCGGGGGAGTGAATGTAAAAATTCAGAAATTAAGGAAAGAGGAAGTACGGAATGAGAGGAAGTAATGAGAGTTGAGAAAAGAACTTTGGCATGAGGGCGTGTTGGAGTTTTGTCCTCCACAATAGTGCGTGATAATATTATTAAATCTCATTAAGGAATATGCATGGGATATTCATTGGCAATACTAGTCAGCTGATCAACGTATATTGGAAACGGTTGGCCAACTAGGGTTTGAAGTTACTGTCATGAGACGGCGGTGTTCAGCCGATCCCTTTCAGTCACACCTAAAGGAACGAACCCCAACACGAAAACTAATCAATTGTATGAGATACAGTTTAATTAGTCCCTTGATAAATTGACTAAGAGTTACTCGATTAATTAATTTAGAGAGAGATTGAGTTCTGAACTCGAGGCGCGGAAATTATTATTTAATTATGCGATAATTAAATAATAAATTAATTGAGACGGGAGTTAATGATTAAGCAGTTAGTTATTAAATTTGTACTAATTGACTAATGTGATTAGTATTGGACTATTGGTACGTAAAATATGTGTAGCTGTACACGTATATTTACGGAGTATTTTAGACAAAATTAATTGGGAAGCATTTAAACATAAAACGATGTTTAAATAAAATCTACACGTATTTGTGCGACAAATATAAGAACTAAAATGGACCCGTAAATAGGTCATTTTGGACCGTGTAAGTGCATGTGGTAGTGTGTATGTTGCTTTAAACAACATCATTTCTCTTACACATTTGTCTTCCCATAATTACTTTTGTTCTAACCCATTCACATGAGCATTGAGTGGAATAAAATAAGAAAGAAAAACACTCCACTTTCTCCTCTACCAACCATCCTCCCTTCTTAAATACAACACTTTGGTGTTGTTCATTTTTACACTTCACTCAATCTTTTGCATGTGGAGAAAATAAATGTGTTCATCTCTCTAAAAACCAAAATATTAGAAATCGCATACTAAGAGTTAGTATTATAAATCTAATATTTTTACTAAGTGTTAGTATTATTTTCAAGGGTAATCTTACATAATATCTAGTTAATATTTGTAAGGTTTTGGGTAAGTTCTTGGGTGCAATTTGAGAGGAGGCTTTTTCTTTGGAAGCTTGAGTTTATGGAGGATCTTGCGATTGATAAATAGCTCAAGAACAACCAAGATGGTGATCTTGGTTGTGCCCAAATATTACCATTTCTCAATGTAAGGAAAATTATTTTCCTCATCCTTTATTTTAATATGCTTTTATATTGCATGCATGTTACATAGATAACATAAATACAAATTATGAGATAATTTGATTTTTAATTAGAGAGTCTAATTAGGATCTATGATCTTTCAAGTGGTATCAGAGCTTAGGCTTGTAATTTGCATGTTGATTTTAAGCATATTAAACAAATTATGAGATAATTTGGAAAAATCAAAAATGGTGTTAAAAGAGGTTTTAGCATGAAAATTTGGTAAAATTTGGTGATTTGGTGATTTTGCTAATTTAATTGGTAAAATCATAACTTGGACATGCATACCTACTGATCTCAAAAGGTTTGTGGTAAAATTTGGTGATTTGTGAAGTTATTTTGCTATTTTTAATGATTTTTGGTAGAAAACTGCAGCAGGAGCCACTGACCAGGACACCTCACATCAGCAAGCAAGCCAAGGCAACACCACACCCATCTCAGGAACCAGCCAAACTGAGCCAAGTTTAGTGGCCAATAAATATGAGTACAAGCCCAACCACCAACTGCCACCATGGCCAGCTGGTTGGTCACTAAATTAGGCTCAGAAAAGTCCTAGGGGTCCAAGGAAAAATCACAATGCAAGTCCCGAAACCAAGCTGGACAGATCTGCAAAGAAATGACAAACAACAAAAGCAACCTTTCCATTTCTGGCTAAATCATGAGGAAAAAGCACTCAAAGAACTTTTGGCTTGTCTCCCCATCTACCAGATACAACCTAGAGCCAATTTTAATGCCAAGGGCTCAATCATTTCGTCCTCAAGTGCCTACATTCAACAGAAAAGCCAGCAATGCAACAAAGGACCACAACCTGTCACTGTCACCTGCATTTCTTTTTGTTTTTATTCCAGTTTACAATTAAGAGCTTTTAAAACCGTTGTAATATTGTATTTGGACTCTTGCCAGCATGTGAGGAAGGATCCTGACCCTTGGATGTAGTTTCTTTTCAAGTTTGTAACCTAAAAAGGCCTATATAAGGACCTCAACTCAGACTGTTGTACACTACAAGAAAAACTGAAACAGGCGACCGAAATTTGGCGACTGATAGAAGTAGTCGCCAAATTGGCGACTGATTTTCAAATTGGCGATCGAAATCGATCGCCAATCAGCGATCGACTTTTTAAAAGGGAATCAAACGTGGCGACCGAAATTTTAAATTTGGCGACTGATTTATGGGTAGTCGCCAATTTGGCGACTGAAATTCAGTCGCCAAAATGAATTTCAGTCGCCAAATTTTTTAATACAAACCAGCGCTCCTCTCTCCTACTTTACTCTTTACGAAAAAAAGGAAAGAGCGACGAAACAGCGGCGACGACACCAACGAACAACACCACACAACCACCCTTCCACCGCCATTTCCACCGCCACATCCACCCTCTTTAATTAGGTTAGTTTTTTTTGTTTAATTTCAGTTTAATTAGTTTAATTTGTTAGATTAATTTGTAGTTAGTTTGATTACTTTGTGGTTAGTTGGTTAGATTTATTTGTAGTTAGTATGTTAGATTAATTTGTAGTTAGATTTAGTTTAATTTGTAGTTAGATTTAGTTTAATTTGTGTTTTAATTAAAAGGGAATGATTAAGGGTTTTTTTTGTCTTGGTTTAGGGTTATGGGTGGGGGTGGTTCGGTGGGTGGCGGTTCGGCCGTGGGTGGGCCGTGGTGGGCGTGGGTGGGGTGGGTCGTGGGGTGGTGTTTGGTGTTGGTAGCTAAGTGAAACCGTCTCATTATCATTAGTATTAAGCTAAGTGGAACCATCTTAATTAATATTATTATTATTATTATTACTAAGTTAAGTGAAACCGTCGTATTATTATTAATATTAAGCTAAGTGAAACCGTCTTTTGCATTAATGGAATTAGCTAAGTGGAACCGTCTTTTGGATTAAGAGAAATTAGCTATTAGCTAAGTGGAACCTTCTTTAGGACTTGATTTTGATAAATTTAGTTTGATAATTCATGTTATTGATGAATTGAGGTTGAATAACTTTGTTTTTTTTGTTTTTCTTTTCTCTTTTCAGGGTTGTCACCGCGCTGCTAGGCACCACCGTACGTGGTAGCTGTTGCTTCTTGTTTTCTTTTCATTTTTGCTTTTACTTGATTAGGTAACCTCCTCTTATTAGTTACTTTTTAAATTTACTAATTTTAGTTCAAATTATGCTACAGACTTTAGGATAAAAACCTTTATTATGTGGTTGAATTGTGCTATTGATTGACTTAATTAATTTAGTACTTGATTGTGTTGTTGTTTGATTTGATGTTGACTTAGTACCCGTTCAAGAATTACTCATTAGGAGTAATTCTTGAATAGTCCCCATTTTGGGACTGTCTTTGTACGTTTCAAGTCATTTAGGTAGTAAACACGTACTTGTGATTTATTAATGAGGAATGAGATTGGTGGCGATTCCTTTAATGTTCTCCGAATACATGTATATGTGGAGTAATTAGTTATTCTACATAGATGTGTATTTGGAGAACTGAAGGGAATTGCTGCCGAATTTTTTCCTCATTAATAAATTACAAGTGTGTTTGCTAGTGACTTAAAACATACATCGACTTCAACAATTCCCAGCACCACGTATCAACCGGGAATTATTAGTCAACTTCAAGCTCAAGTAAGAGAGCGTGATGAACGTGAAGCCAAACGTGATGAAGAATTCCGCCAAATGAAGGAAAGAATGGCAATGTTTGAGAATTGGTGGCAAGGTTGTAACCCCGGACCTAGACCCAACTACGATCCAAATGATCCGCATGGTCCACAAGTGGGGAGTGGAGCCGGTGTTGGCTTCCAAGTAAGATGATTTTAGCATGTAAGCTTGTAAAACTTGAACTTTAGACTTGAACTTTAGAATAGCTTAGCTTGTAAAACTTTCATTTTCAATATATGAAATGAAGTTTGAGAAAATGGGTGGTGTTGGGTTGAAATGTATGGTGTTGTGTGTGTTGAAATTTGGGATGTATGGCGTTGTGGAACATCGGTTTGTATGTAGGTTGTAAATATTTGGCTAGCAATGAAAACGAAAAAAACCACCAAAACATACAGTGGCTTTGGCGACTGAAAAAGGGATTTGGCGACTGAAATTCAGTCTGGGCACGTGTGAATCATGTCTTATCGGCAAAATGACTCGAATTTCCTTCAAAGGTGTTGGAATGCTCGCTAATGACCTATTAGGACTCATACATACTGATGTATGTGGACCTATGTCAATCACCGCAAGAGACGGCTATAGATATTTTATCACTTTCACGGATGATTTGAGTAGATACGGATATGTCCACTTAATGAAGCATAAAAGTGAGTCTTTTGAAAAATTCAAGGAATACCAAAATAAGGTTGAGAACCAACTGGGAAGAAAGGTTAAAGCACTCCGTTCACATCGTGGTGGCGAATATCTTTCAAATGAGTTTGATCAACAACTTAAAGACCGTGGAATAGTTTTACAGTTAACTCCACCTGGAACACCTCAATTAAATGGTGTGTCCGAACGGAGAAATCGAACACTACTTGATATGGTTCGATCCATGATGAGTCACACGGTAGTACCTGATTCATTATGGGGTTTTGCTCTTTTGTCAGCTGCTCTTATACTTAACCGAAGTCCGTCTAAAGTTGTCGACAAGACTCCGTATGAGATATGGAAGGGAACGGTCCCTAACTTGTCCTTTATTCGGGTTTGGGGCTGCGAGGCTTATGTCAAGTGGAGACACGAGGATAAGCTCGGCCCGCGATCGGTCAAGACATACTTTATTGGTTATCCAAAAGGAATGTTTGGTCATTACTTCTATTCGCCTACCGAACATCGAGTTTTTGTTGCGGCTAGTGCAAAGTTCTTAGCCATGCAATCCGAGATGGACTCCATGTATGAGAATGACGTATGGGATCTTGTTGATTTACCTAACAAGGTACGACCTCTTCAGTGCAAATGGCTTTACAAAATAAAGCATTCTGCAGCAGAAGGGCAAACGAGATACCTATAAGGCACGACTAGTGGCAAAAGGTTTCACTCAAGTGCACAGATTGCATTATGATGAAATCTTTGCACCCGTAGTTATGCTGCGTTCCATTCGGATAATCTTAGCGATTGTCGCTTTTCATGACTATGAAATTTGTCAGATGGATGTGAAAACCGCCTTCTTAAACGGTTATTTGGAGGAGGAATTGTACATGGTACAACCCGAAGGTTTCATAGATCCTGAAAATCCTAAGAAAGTATGCAAGCTTAAACGTTCCATTTATGAACTTAAGCAAGCTTCTCGGAGTTGGAATCATCGTTTCGACCAGGTCATAAAAGAGTATGGTTTCACTCGATCGGTCGAGGAACCATGCTTATATGTCAAGTCAAGTGGGAGCAAGATTGTTTTCTTGATATTGTATGTCGATGACATACTCTTGATTGGGAATGGTATTCCTCTCTTATCTTCGGTAAAAGGATGGTTGAAGAACCATTTCCAGATGAAAGATCTGGGTGAGGCACAACGCATATTGGGAATCCGTATCTATCGAGATAGATCACGACGGATGTTATCACTGAGTCATGAGTCTTATTTAGATAAGATTCTTGAAAGGTTCAGCATGACCAACTCCAAGAAGGGGAACCTTCCAATGACTTCTGGGATGCATTTGAGCAAGTCTCAGTCACCCAAGACACCCAAGACACCGGAAGGGGTCGAACGCATGAGTCGCGTTTCTTATGCATCAGCCATAGGATCAATCATGTATGCCATGATATGCACACGTCCAGACGTGGCATATGCATTGAGTATGACGAGTCGATACCAAAGCAATCCAGGTGAAACACACTGGTTGGCTGTTAAAAACATCCTTAAGGTTTAACATCCTTAAGTACCTACGAAGAACTAAGGATTGGGCATTGACTTATGGAGGAGATACTAAGCTATGTGCAATCGGTTACGCAGATGCTAGCTTCCAAACGGATCGAGATGATTCGAAAACTCAGTCTGGATTCATCTTTACTCTTAATGGTGCTGCGGTCAGCTGGAAAAGTTCCAAACAGGAAGTTGTAGCAAATTCTACTACTGAATCCGAGTACTATGCCGCTTCAGAAGCAGCAAAGGAAGCTATATGAATGCGTCAATTCTTACAAGGACTAACCATAGTTCCTAGTTCGAATGACCCAATCACCATCTATTGTGATAATAGAGATGCCATTTTCCAGGCCAAGGAGCCTAAGTCTAGCAACAAGTCTAGACATGTACATCGGAAGGCTCACCTGATCCGTGATTACGTGGAGCAAGAGGAGATAGTGATTGACAAGATTGCTTCGGATGACAACATCGCGGATCCTCTCACTAAACCATTGAAATATGATAAGCATGAAGGGCACGTTATTTCCATGGGAATTAAACGTGTTCCTGAGTTGTAGTAGTTGCTTATGGATTCGATACATTTTCTTTTCATATGCTATTTATAACTTCATCGTATTATTTCATATTTTGTTTTTCATGTGGATTGTACGACAACATTGAACGCCACAAAGTGAACTGAATTACATTATATTTATTTTGGCCCGTAATCGCCTACATGAGCTGATAACTCTGGCTATTATATTGTGAAGTTGATTGATGGTGGGTTCAACGAGCCATAAGTCAAACGGTTAGCTGATCGATCACAGATGCGAGTTACAACGATACCTCGTAGGACATTGTGACAACGTAATGGAGTCCTAAATGTTTAAAAACATTCGGTGCCAGGTCGTGGATTGGACGTCCATTGTGTTCCTAGAGTCGATTCTTTTGACTATCGACTGTCTCTTGAGATTAAGGCAGTTTTTGGGTGACTTTGGTTTCTTTCTCATGGTCAACCGTAACAGGAGGCTAAGCAGATTTTTACTGGGTCATTTCATACTGTGCTTGTATCTGCAGGATTCGAGTTGAAGAAAATATCCATCCTTTATAAGGTTTAGTCATTTCTCAGGGCCACTCGAGGAGTTGTAACTGAAATGCATGGCCATGCTCGAATGATGATTCGTTTATCAGTTAAGTTACTCTCTAATCGGGAAAACCACTCTTGATATTGATCACTTGTAAAATACGACCTTTGTGAATACGGATTTTGCAAATTGTTTTACATTGAGTGGGAGATATTAAGGATATGAGAATCGGTTATCGCACATACACTTGTGAGGACAAGTGGGAGATTGTTGGAGCTAGGGATGGCAATGGGTAGGGTCTGGCTAGGGTCCGCCTAAACCCAGACCCGACCCGATATTTTCCCTTTGGACCCATACCCGACCCAAACCCGCAAGGGTCTAAAATTTGAGGACCCATACCCGGACCCTATGGGTAAGGGTAGAGTCTGGGTCTACCCGCGGGTCCGAGTTTCAGCCACTTTAATAACAAGATTAACAGCTATAGGGTCTATAATATTAAAAAAATCATACTACTTTAACATTATGAGTTTATTAATCTGCCGTTAATGGTGGTTGTCGGTCGCCGGCTATTATAGAGGTGGTTGCCAGTCGTGTATTAGTGCTGTGGTGGTGGTTTTCTTGTGTCAGTGGTGGAGTGGTGGTATTGTCAGAAGAGTTTGGTTGGGTTTTATCACTTTATGGGATGAGGGAAGAGAAAAAGACTTTAGTTGGCTTTCTACAGTCTGCCAGTATGAATTCAGAAAAGTTGTAATTTTGATTTTTTTTCTTTAATAAAGGGTCCAAGGGTCGGGTATGGGTCTCATAACTTAGACCCGGACCCGGAGCCGAAATATTTTCTTAAGACCCATACCCGACCCATACCCATTGGGTCTGAAAAAATGATACCCATACCCGACCCATTAGGGTCCGACCCTCAGGGTCTGGATCGGGTCCCCGACCCATTGCCATCCCTAGTTGGAGCTAGTGTCCTCCACAGTTAGTGTGATAACGTGTATAAATCTCTTATAGGTTCACAGGGTATACTTAGTATTTTATCAGTTGATTAACGTTTACTAATAACGGTTGGCTTGCTAGAAGTTTGAAGTTATTATCATATTGATGGCGGTGATCAACTGGTCCCTAAAAGTCACACCTAAAGGATGTGTTTGAGAGATGTGATTATATGAAAATATAATCACATTGATGCCTTATATGACTAAAAGGTTAGTCCATGTATTTGACTAAAAGGTTAGTCAATGTGATGATGAGTCGATTATGTAATACAATTAAATAATATCAGCCGAGACGAATTAATTGTTAATTCGTAAATTGAATATAAACTGTTATATTTAATTAATGTATATAATGTTAGCTTAAACGAATTAAGATGTTAATTCGTAATTAAACATAAACGGATATATTTAATTAGCAAATTATAAATATGCGATATTTATAGTTAATGTATATATTATACGAAATTGTCATAATAAATGATGACAGACCGGTATTAATAAATCGACTACAAACTGTTGTGTGTGGACTTATTAATACGTGACGACATAAATGACAATTGATAATGATACACATTTTATACAATATGATAACAACCTAAAATAAGAAGATTTTCTCCTTATTTGTTTGGTTGTTACACATTTAAAGGGGAGAAAAATAAGAAAAAGATCTTCCCCTCTTTTCTCCTTTTGGACGATTAAATAGGAGAGAGGGTATGATCATTTTCTCTCTTGATTTTTCATATACTCTCATCACAAAACCCTAAAAATTATTAGGAATTAGGGTTCTCTTTCTAGCAAGAAAAAGGCATTTCTCGGAGCATTTTGGGTGCAACGATTAGGAGAATATCGATCTCGATATTTGTTCTTAGGCCAAATTGCTAGGACCGGAGGTTAATTCTAATCTCTATTCTTTTGTTTATGCATTTCGTTTATGACTCCTAATTTCATATTTCATAATTCGTTATAATCCGAATTTTCTTGATGATATATACCGATATTTCTAACAGTAGGAAGGAAAGGGAAGGGAGGGGGATAGAGGAAAAGGAAAGGGAGGGAAGAGAAGGGGAGGGGGAATAGAATATGGGTGATTGGATACAATTCCCCTCCAAACAAGGGATTTTGTATCCCTCTCTCCTCCCCCCCTTCCTTTCCCTCCATACCCCCCATCCAAACAACACCTTAGACTCGTAATGTTTTAGATGTTTAAAACAGCAGTTCACCATCATTTTAAACTATGGAGTGAATAGCTTTCTAGCCAGTAACATATATAATGATCCACATTTGACTCAAATAGTAAATAATCTTATGTCAGTCTAAAATGGCTGTGCTAAACAAGAGCAATATTAAGACCTCCTTTTCTTCGTTTCAAATAGGTCATAATGTATATTTGAACAACAAACTCTGTCACACTAACCCTCCATAGAAAAAAAAAATGATTATGGTGCAGTCAGACTTTCCGGACATATACAAGATGTATAGTATTAAGGTAAAAAGAAAACAACCTCCCAACTGAAGAATGCAACAGTAGCCTTATGCTCCCGAGTCCCGAGAGTGATGCTTAGTATCTTTCTCGGTCACTTTAGCAAGCTTCGCTAAGTTACTCAAGAAGGTTTTTGTATCATGAAGATTGAGAAGATCACCATGAATAATTTTAAACTCCTTGTATCTGGGTTACGATAAGGAAATCGTAAACAACATCAAACGAACAATATACAAGTTGAGATGAGCTACTCCAGCTGTCATAAACAGAACATATACTAAGGATTTTAGAGGCTCACAAGTTCTCACAATCTTCAAGTGCTCCATCATCACCAAGCTTAGGAGAGCTACAACGTTGACCAAGTTCATTTTGAGCGCTAGCATACCATTCCGGAATACTGAGATCTGGATCTTTGCAGGAAATTCTCTGAAGTTGATATCCAAGAACAATTGCATCTTGCAATCTTCTTGCACCACTTAACTATGTTGAAGAGACCACCACACACAACATAAGAATGGGAATGAAGAGAGAAAACGTCACATAATTTCCAGGAATGTTAATGAGGAATACAAGGGAAAGGGTGATCCATATGGTAAAGTCTAGAAGTTTTACAGATTATTTATGGGTGGCATATACATCCTATATTCCTAAAATAATAGCTTCATATTCTCCACTCTCACCTTATCTGAGACATTGTGTTTCCCAACTGCAGCATCTTGCAAAATGCTTGCAGCAACCTGCAATTCACAAATAGTATTCCCTCTGTCAGAAACACTAATGACTATAAACCTTCAATACAACAACTATATTGCCCCAGTGCCTCAATGGCTCCCGCAAATTGCGGGGTAAGGGGGGTCGGATGTACGCAGTCTTATCCTTGTGTTAGCAACACAAAGAGGCTGTTTCCGAATGACTATAAACCTTCAATATTCTCAATTATTCCCTCTGTCAAAAACACTCTCAAATGAATACTCTACATGATTTCATTTGTCAAAAAGGGGGTGCCATTTCAATTAAATCCACCTAATGACTATCCAACTAACCGTTATACTTATTTGGCAAGTCAGAAGCGAATTTACTATTTAGGCAATTATTCAACTATGTTAAGAAACTACTCATAGTCCTCTACAAGGAAATATCACTCGGAAACATTACAGATAGGTAAATACATTAATGACACGAAAGAGAACATGACATCAATAGAAACCAAATCAGCTCTATATTGCAATTAAGAAAAGCATGCCAACTAGGTTTTATACTGCTGATGCTAGCCAATTATGCTTTAAACCACTAAGAGATCTGCCAAAAGCAACTCCATAGAAAAGCACGGCAGGGAAATCAGGTAAATCACTCCATCCCACACAGGTTTACTCTTGAACGAGACAATCCTCGAGGGTAGCAGATAATAAAATAAAAAATAGATAAACTGACAGATTCATGAAAACACTTTTCTGCAGCTAGGCAAGCTGCAAATGAGTGAGACAGGTTTCTAACTAAACAGGTTATTGAGGCACTTTATCGATCAATTATCGGCTTAGTATACCCTCATAAATGAGATATAATACAACAACAACATTAGAACCTTAATCCCAAAATGATTTGGGATATAAATGAGTAAATTTAAAAAAAAAAATCAAATTCCATTAGCTCATTTTTACAGAAGAATTTAATTGCTATACCGCATTTCCGAATTGAATGAGGTATGGGTTTTCTCATGTTCTACGCAGGTGTTAAGGTAATCAGACAGCAGGCAAGGGCATTTAAATAAGGTCGTTGGGTAGGTGTTCAATGTATGGCCAGAAAATTCCCATATGTATCTTTTTATGAAGAAATTTCTTGAATAAGAAGAATTAAGAACGGGAAGGAAGACAGGTAGTTTCAGTTGCCACTCATCGCTCACCACAACAGCAATCACCAAATTTTAACATCACAAACAAGCTGTAAACTTACCTCCCCACCATTTAAACCACCAGTGTAACAAGGTTTCAAACTCATAGCACGATCAATGTACGGCTTCCAGTTCCCAGTTAGTAAATCTCTCCTTATCATTTCAACACCACACTGATAGTACTGGATTGTACAACAGAAATTGACATAATTTAGTTAATAAACGCCAAAAAAAAACAGTAATGCTTCAGAATCAGAACATATTATTTACTTCCTCCATTCAACTCCACTCTACCACTTTACTTTATCACGTTTGCCAACGCGTGTTTTACGCGGTAAATATTATTAGCTACGTATTTGCAAAAATTATAAAAGTTAGATATTTTTAATGTATTCGTAAAGACGAATCAAACAAGATCCCACATGAATATATTTTCACTTATATATTAAGAGAAAATTGGAATTAAATGTTTATTTGTGAATAGTGTAGAAATTTGAAAGTGGTAGAGTTGAGTTGAATGAAGGAAGTAGTTAATAAACCCATGAGTGAAGAGAGATTTACTGGCATTGAGACCAGGGTGGAGCAGATAGCAGGAAGGATTAATGACTTGGTAAATGTTGTTAACACTCTTGCAGAAGGGATTCCTAACCATGATCCAAGGAGGCCACCCCACGAGGCGAGGCGGGGGTAGAGGCTTTGTTGGAGCGGGGAAGAGGAAAACAATACCACCAGGAACAAGAGGAAGATATCTCGATCATCGATGAATCTATGGCGGAGGGCATCTACATGGAAAGAGATAAAGATATAAAGGTAGAAATCCCTGATTTCCATGGTAGTTTAAACCACGAAGATTTATTAGATCGGATTAGAACTGTTGAGAGAGTCTTTGAATTTAAAGGATATCTTGACAGAAAGCTTTCAAAGTTTCTATCCTTAAATTCAAAGGTTATGCCTCACTTTGGTATGAAACCCTGAAAAACCAGATAATGAGAGAAGGCAAGGAACCCATTAAATCTTGGCTAAAACTTAAAAAGAAGCTGAAGGATAAGT
This sequence comes from Silene latifolia, assembly GCF_048544455.1. Lineage (NCBI taxonomy): Eukaryota > Viridiplantae > Streptophyta > Magnoliopsida > Caryophyllales > Caryophyllaceae > Silene > Silene latifolia. The sequence goes on from NC_133528.1 coordinate 90,843,565, forward strand.
TTATAGCTAAAGATTACACACAGGACATGTTTATTAAGTTAACCACCAAGCAAGACCAACAATCTGTTGAGTCTTATCTTAGGAGCTTTGAACAACTTACCCTACAATGTGAGATCACCGAAAAGCCCGAATGAAGATTGCTAGGTTTGTTGAGGGCTTAGATCCTAAAATTGCTTTAAGGGTTAGAATGCAACAAGTTTGGTCCTTTGATGAGGCAGTCAACCTGGCATTGAGGATTGAAAAGATGGGAAAAGCCAAGGTCACTGCTTCCAAACCCCTTACCAGACCCACTTTCAAACCTTTTTCTGGAGTTAGGATTGGAGAAATCCCAAAACTTACAACCCAACCAACACCAGACAAGGGAAAGAGTCATGTGAGCCCTAAAACCAACCCACCTGTGACTGATGGAAAAATTAAATGCTTCCAGTGCCAAGGGTATGGCCATTTTAGGAAGGACTGTCCTTCTAAGAGAACCTTGACAGCAATGGAAGTAGAACAGTGGGAGATGGAAGGTTTGGTTCAGTATGAGGAAGTCGAGACCCTGATAATGGAGGAAAATGAGACTGAAGAAGAACTAGAACAGGAGCAAGTTGTGGTCCATCCTGACACAGGTCACAGCTTAGTCTTATGGAGGGTCATGCATTCCCAACACTCACCTTTGGAAGCTGATCAAAGTTCCCTGATATTCAGAACGGATGCACGATCCGAGGGGGGGTTTGTAAACTGATCATAGATGGGGGAAGTTGTACGAATGTGGCATCAAATGCCATGGTTAACAAGCTCAACCTGACAACTCAAGAGCACCCAAACCCTTACAAGTTGAGATGGTTGAACAAGGGAGCAGAAGTAAGGGTGGACAAACAATGCTTGGTTCCATTTTCTATTGGGAAGGTGTATAAAGATGAAGTCTTGTGTGATATTGTCCCAATGGATGCCTGCCACCTACTCTTGGGGAGGCCATGGAAGTATGACAGGAATACCACTCACCATGGGAAGGATAACATCTATAGTTTCAGGAATGAAGGCAAGAAGGTCACCCTGACCCCATTACCACCTAACCAGAGGAACTATGGAAGTCCAAGTATGCCAGAGGAGGGCATGGTGTGCTATTCCTTTCTGAGGCAGCCATGATCAAAGAAATGAAGCAAGAACAGCCTATCTCGGTGTTACTATCTAAAGAAGTAAGCAAGGAAGGGAGCCCTGAGATGCCTGCTGAAGTTAGGCCATTAATTCAAAGGTATAAGGAGGTGTTTCCAAGAGAGCTGCCTAGTGGGTTGCCACCATTGAGAGGCATTGAGCACCACATAGACCTTGTTCTAGGCTCAGTGCTTCCTAACAGGCCAGCTTATAGAAGTGATCCAGCTGCTACCAAAGAATTACAAAGCCAAATTGAGGAACTTATGAGCAAAGGATTTGTCAGGGAATCTCTCTGTCCTTGTGCAGTCCCTGCTCTACTTGTTCCAAAGAAAGATGGGACATGGAGGATGTGTACTGACAGCAGGGCCATTAACAACATTACTGTCAAGTACAGGTTCCCAATCCCAAGGTTGGATGACATGTTAGATGAGCTCAGTGGTGCCATGATTTTTTCTAAGATTGATCTCAGGCAGGGGTACCACCAAGTCGGGATAAGAGAAGGAGATGAGTGGAAAACTGCCTTCAAAACTAAACATGGACTGTATGAATGGCTTGTGATGCCATTTGGTCTTTCTAATGCACCAAGCACCTTTATGAGACTGATGACTGAGGTGATGAGGCCATGTCTAGGCAGATTTGCAGTGGTCTACTTTGATGACATCCTGGTTTATAGCAGCAGTAAAAGTGAACACCTGAAACATCTTGAAGCCGTGTTCAAGATCCTCAAGGAACAAAAACTATTTGGCAAACTGGAAAAATGCACTTTCATGGTTGAAGAAGTGGCATTCCTAGGGTACATTGTCTCTGGGAGGGGGATTACAGTTGATCAGGACAAAGTTGCAGCCATTCAATCATGGCCAACTCCTAAAACAATCACTGAGGTGAGGGGGTTCCTGAAGGAAATGTAGATTCATATACATATAAACATACTCATATATGTCAAAACTAATTTGTCATAAAATTAAAACGGATTTTATGCATGCAAACAACAATATAAATAGAGGAGAAATCATATCCTTACATAGATGTTTCGGTTTTATGGGGCACAAAAGAAATCTCCTTTTCTTTTGTTCTTGAGCTTTCCTTATGGATGAACAAGATCTAAGTTTAAGATCTCTCCCCAAGCTTTATACCCAAGGCTAACTCTTAATCTAATTAATATTATTTGATCTAGTATAATATTAATCTTATGAAAAATTGAACCAAAATATTTGGTATTTTAGCTCTCAAAACCGGTTGAGAGAAGAGGAGAGGAAGAGAAATTATTTTTATCTCTCTAAAAATAATTATGTTTAGTGAATGAATCATTATCTTACACCCACTATGCATATAGTGAAAGATAAAATAAAAATGAAAAAGAACCCTTGTTCTTTCCAAGGAGAACTTAGGGTAGGGTGAGGGAATTGGCTTATGCATGGCCTTTGTGCTCTTACACAAAAGGCACTAGGTGTGCATGCCTACATTAGATAAATGATGATTAATCCCACTAATCTAAATTAACATAATATGTTAATAATTCCCAATATTTCGGTCCACATTATATTATGGATTCCATATTATTTTTGTCAAATGTCAATATGTCACATGTCATATGTAACATAAATTGTTTATGTATTTTTAACATATTAAAAATCAACGTATTAATAAAATACGTCATATACAAAATTGACTTAGTAATTCATAATTACTCGTACCAAAATATTTTACCGTTTATAAATCGCATTTATAATAATTCATTCAAATTCAATTGTTTCTTTAAACAATAATTTCATCCGAGTAATAATTTGATTACTCAGACCGTATCTCATTTAATCATATTTCAATTTGATACGTAAATTTTACTTCCAAAATCGTCCGTCAATTTTTCAAGTAATTTAATTAACTCGTAACATTATACGATTAATTAAATGATCAATTAAGAGTATCGCCCTATAGGTATGACCTAGGGGGTCAACTGATCACCACCGTCACACGACAGTAATGTCAAACTCTAGTCAGCCAATCATTACCGATATATGTTGACCAGTTGACAGTAACAATATTACTTCCCAATTGTATTCTTTAAAATGAGATTTAATAATGATATTTAAATCATGTGATCGCACTATTGTTGAGGACACATTTCCCAACAATCTCCCACTTGTCCTCGACAAGTGTGCGTCACCAATTCTCTTGTCCTATTACTATCTCCCACTCAATGCAAGGTGTCTTTCGGTCGTACTTGCAAGTGATCATATCGAGAGTGGTTTCCTCGATCCGGAGAATAAGCGATTGACCAGGACTTATCTATCATAGATACTTTCCGAGCGTGGCCACGCATTTCAGTTCATTACTCCTCGAGTGGCCCTGAGATATTGTTTTAACCCTGACAAGGGGGTGGACAATTCCTATCGCACTCATTCCTTCGACTAGCCACAGCCATCATAACCCAAAATATGCCCATTTGACCCCATTTACGAAGGTCGTAGTAACACAAATCAAAGTTAATCAAGTCGTGCCATCTTAGGTGAATAGTCTTTAGTCAAAAGAATCGACTCATTAGAATACTATAGTAGCTCTCGCCACGACCAGGCTATATAAATTTGCAGAACTCTATAAGCGGTCATTAGGCCCGACAAAATGTTCTTAACGATCGCCTATGTGATCGACTAGTCATCTCACATGACTCTATGACACTTGAACTTGCCATCAATCGCCTCACACTCTAGTCACTTCGAGACGTCACCTCATACAAGTGACTATGGGCAAATACAATGCTAATCCGTGTTCACTTTAACGGGGTTCAATTGTCTCTACAACCCGTTTGGATGTAACAAAGTATAATAAAAGAGTTTTAAAGTAAAACTCGAACGACAAATGCGATTATCACATATGAATAGTCAATGCCTGATTACTATTTCATGTTCTATAATCTAATTTGATCTTGTACGTAGTTGTTCATTTCAATTCAATTGAAATGACATGACTCATCATGTTTAGCCTTTGAGAAGGCTTTGGTTAGTAGGTTTTATCAATTTCTTGTACCTTACTCAACCTCACTACATACTCGTTTTCCTTTGTAATGTATACATTTGCATCACAAAACTTTCTGAGTACGTGTCGAGATCCAATCAAGACATAGGCCTTCTATCCTTAGAACAGCTCCCACTGTTTTCGCAGTGTGCGGGACTCTTCCTTCTTGCACATCCCATGATTGCAAGTGTACTCAATTTCCGTTATAAATATTTCTCATTGTTCTTTATTTCCTAGAACGATTCTAGAAAATCTACTTCTTAATTAATATAGCCACAATGGTATCTTAACCATCTTAATGTGTTTTGATTATGGTTTTGTCGGAAACCATGCGCAATCTCAATTGTCAATTGTCACTTGTGTAACACCCTTACACAATATTGCATCATAAACACTTTGCTTTACTTCTTTAATGCTTCTGCAAGCACTTAAGGGTAATTTTTATAGCTTACTTGGTAAAGATTACTTAAATTCGATTTTGAAAACAATTCATCATACTCAAAGCATATGAAGTGTTATACATCATTTCCTTTTAATTGATTCGGCAGCGGAAGCAAATGAAATCAATCAAATATGTTCAATTTAATTGAACTAGTCATGAATCTTATCAACATAAGACTTCTTGCTGACGCTAATATCATGTGGATTTATCTTCATAAATCCGGATATTCAAGATGTATTATAATACTCCAAAAGTCTTGAATCATTCTTAATGATCAATATGTCATCCACATATCGGACTAATTAAAAATTCCGTAACTCCCACTAAACTCCATGTATAAACACAACTTCTCGACTTATCGAGAAATGTTTTATCACATGATCAAAATGTTGATTCTAACTCATTGATGTCCTACTTAAGACTCTCTCTTAAGTTTCACATTATCTTAGGATTGCAAGAATCTTCAAAACTCAAGACATGTATTGAATACATTCCTTCTAATTGAAGAAGTGAGTTTTAGATTCACTTGCTATGTATTTCATAATAATGAAATACAATCCCAAAGAAGATCCAAATAGACTTAAGCATTTCAATTAGTGCAAAACCCTTTGCAACCAATCTTGCTTTGAAATATCTCTTTATTAGTGCAAAACCCTTTGTCACTAATCAAGCCTTTTATTTTGGATTCTCATGGCTCTAAGCCTTGTATTGAGTTGTGACTTAAAAACTCTTATTGAAAGTCATTTGTTCATTACTTACCAGAAGTAATCAACTTGAATCAAACAATTTCTTTTGTAAGTTATAAGCTCTTTACTTTCTTAAAAGTATCATGAATTCATCATTTTCAACAAGTGACGAATTTAACCTCCTAGGTTTTAAAGAAACAACATCTTACACCTCTTATTGAAAGTCATTTGTTCATTACTTACCAGAAGTAATCAACTTGAATCAAACAATTTCTTTTGTAAGTTATAAGCTCTTTACTTTCTTAAAAGTATCATGAATTCATCATTTTCAACAAGTGACGAATTTAACCTCCTAGGTTTTAAAGAAACAACATCTTACACAAAACGTCTCATGTAGCCAAGAAAGACCAGTTTCTTGCGACATAACATTCTTTGTGGCTCTTGAATAATTTCTCCCACTCTGTCTTCTAGAAATAAACTTGTATTTTAGAAAGACAGATTCACGAGCCGCAAAACCCGTTGTACTCGTGATAATTGAAAGGGAAAAATGAGCATTTGTTTCTTTGTGAAAACTTACAAATATGGCACATTACCATTTCATATCTCATATGATTTAGTGGAAAATAAATTAGACAAAAATGATAAATTCCCCAAAAGGATCAAGTAACTCAAAGTTACTTGATTGAAGTCCAAACCATATCGAATGGCGTTTGAATTCATATCCAACCACACATTATTCAATAATGCGTGTTAAGAGAGATTAACTTGTGATACTATATCACATTTCCTTTGGCTTATATCAAAGTCTTCACTTTGATAATCCCATCACGACTTAAATCGTGATTCCTTGAACTCTTTGAAATTCTTCAAAGATTTCTCTATTTACCTTATTAAGTGAACACATTAGCGTCAACCTAAATCGTTGGTAAAAGAAAATGATCAACCTATTTTGGATCAATGATTTAAAACCTCGATCTCCTTTTCAACCAAAAAGCACGAGACATCTTGCTTTGAATACAAGATACGCATATACCATTAACAATCTAATGGTTTCAAGAGTACTCGTTAACTCTTTGCGTTCATCATTCCAGAATTTAAGATTTAATCTTGGGTTACCAATTTGAGTCTTGCATCATCTTCATGATATATCATTCTAGTTTGGTTTAGAATATAATCACCTTGATGATGGGCTAGCCATTCATCAAATCGTGGTGTATAGGGTCACAAAAGTGAAAACTTCTTTTGTATCTTAACAAATTTGTATTCTTATTTAGAGTTTATGTACTTAATAGTCACAATTAAGTACAACTCCAAACCCGAAAACTAGATTGAGTACACAATGACTCTATCTCTCGACATCATTGATGCTAGTCGTCATATTCTAATCATCCTATGTATCAAGTACAATGATGAAAACCTCCATTGGTTTCTAATATTGATGAAGTAGTACTAGCAAAATTTATGTTTAATCAAATAAACATTTAAAGAAGAAGGTCCCATTAGATGTCCCACAACTAACTTGTTGATTCTTTAATAATTTGGGGTAGTTTCCTTTCTCGTGTCTAACATTTAAGACAACGGAAACTTTATCGGTCGGGATTGATAGGTTTAGTATCGTCATTCTCAACAACTTTACTTTTAACATTACCTTGTATCAATTCCATTATAATCCTTACTTCTTGAACCTCGTTCTCATCTTAACGGTTTAAGAGAATGCTCCCACTCATTTCAATGAGTCTTTGCTTTGAGAAGCAAAATTGAATTCATGAAGAACACTCTTCATTTGTTCGTTTTAGTCTTAAAAACTTTCATTGAGTTGGTTGCGTTATTTTGGTCAATTACGAATTCTTGACAAAACTAATTACCAAAATAATTTATCGCTTCAAGGTACTTAATTCAATTAAGTATATGAATAACAATCCATTGTAAGTAGAAGTGTTAGTCAAGAATCAAAACCTGTTTGATAATGAATAACTTTAATCTATACTCTTTACAAGAGATCCTTAGCAATGGTTCATACGAGGTCTTTAGAAGAAAATTCATATTTTGTCTTTAGTTACGATGTTTTAATGGAGTTTTGAATCAAAATCGAAATGATATCGTATATGAATAGTGGTAAAGAAATAGAACAATATGATAACGGAATAGGGGAAAACAAAACATTCATCGTTATATTAATACTTGTAAACAAGTATAGCATTTACATAGTGACCTCTACCCAACTATGATAAATGATTCCAAGATCCAAATTCATATTAACTTGGGCACGGGGTAGCCGATGAAACCCTTATCAATATAACTCGGTGGATTAACTCTTTAATCGATTCTACTTTTAGAACTCTTGGTCGATAAAATTACTCTAATATTTATCTATAGCCCAAAACACATCAACAAGGGCACGGGGTAGCCGATGAAACCCTTATCAATTACTTTTGTTGAGTTCAATCCAAATTTCGAATAAATGTGTCCATTATCCAAACCCATATTAATTTAGGCACGGGGTAGCCGATGAAACCCTCATCAACATGAATTCGGTGGATTAGACATTTATCACCCACTTCCCCTACGTAACAAGGTTTGTACCCCGGGGTAGCCGAGTGCACTCCCTCGCGAAATAGGTTTTCATGGTTTCTACTATTTGGTAAGGCTATGTCTCAATTAGTTGTTTTTAGCGAGAGGTCATGTCAATTTATTATCTATCACGTTTTAAGTGAACTAAAGCGGTGAACTACGATAATTCGAATTGACACGGTCGATAAACTCGATAAAATAACAATGCATGTTTAGTTATGGCGATTTAGCGATGCATGTGACATAAAATAAAATGCAAGCATAAAATAAATAAATCCTAGTATGGCCTTTCCTAAAATAGAAAAACTATTTAACTATTACATATTCGGAAACCAACTCCATTGGTCCCTTGAACTTCGGTTGTGGCACACATCTCGAGGTAACACCGTCTTTATGAATCGCCATTCTTGAAGTAATCCGTCTTTTGGAACTCCGGAATGAATAAAATTACATAATAAATTACATAATTTCCTATTATACATTTGTAATTAAAATAAAATAAATCTATTAAATTACAAAACGGTGATACGAGATCACAATAAAAATTACAACCGAATCGATATTCCCATACATTTCGGGAAATATCAATTAAAATCTAAGGCCATACTAAGTAAAATTACATAATTCAAAATTACATAAATTAAAATTATGACAATCATAAAGGAAAAATGCAGCATTATAATATGTATGAACATGCTCAATTTTTTTTATGCTAAATCGCCTTTAATTAGCCAATATCATATATTACTCGGTTTTTACGGATTTGCGTGATTTCAACATTTTATAATCACAAAAATACATAAACTCATATTTATGCATAAGTTAATTACCCTAACCTCTTAGGACTCAAAATATAGTCTTCACTAATAATTTTGACCATAAATAACTTTTATTTACAAAATTGTTCATAAATGGACCAAAATTACAAAAATAAGCTATTAAGCTTCAAATAAATCCAAAAATTTCAAATAAATTCAAAATTTGAAATTTAAATTCATGAACATTCTGGAAAAATTCCATGACACTCATAATGTTCAAAATCTTAGGTTAAAAATTTCGAAAAATTTCCGGAAAAACAATGTTGCGGTTTATCGATATTTAATAAAATAATCATAAAAACATGGAAAAAATTATTTTCATTAACTTTTCAATTTTAGATCTGAAAAATACAATAAAATGCAACATTAGACGTTTTTCCTAAATCATAGATTATGTTTTATTAATTTTACACTAATAATGTCACTATTTATGCTAATATTTCTTCAAAAATTCATAAATCATGCTAAAAGACTTCTTTATAGCCAATTATTTTACACACATTTTGTAAAATTGCATGTGACAACATATTAATTTTATATGACCAGATTCGAAATTTAACTCATATTAACCTATTTTTCTCTTAAATCCGAATTTAATGATGAAAAAATCATTTTTCGAGCATAACAAGTCCAAAAATTATGAAAATTTACAGGTTATCTCAAAATAATATATGTAACAACATATCCAAAAACCAAGTGAAAATTCGAAGTATAGCTATTTTTAGACCAAAAATGACATTTTTATTCATAAAATCACATTTAAATGTCATTATTGTAAATTATGAACAATAAAAAACCGAAAAATTAACCAAAATATCCTAAAACATTTTAGGACCAGAAATATTAACATGCATGTAATAATTTCGTGATATATCATAATAACACAAATTTTACAAGTTTTATTTTGTTATTCATATAACTCGGAAAAACTTTTAACCAATTTGCATGCAAACAACCGTGGCTCTGATACCAATTGAAGGAAATGTAGATTCATATACATATAAACATACTCGTATATGTCAAAACTAATTTGTCATAAAATTAAAACGGATTTTATGCATGCAAACAACAATATAAATAGAGGAGAAATCATATCCTTACATAGATGTTTCGGTTTTATGGGGCACAAAAGAAATCTCCTTTTCTTTTGTTCTTGAGCTTTCCTTATGGATGAACAAGATCTAAGTTTAAGATCTCTCCCCAAGCTTTATACCCAAGGCTAACTCTTAATCTAATTAATATTATTTGATCTAGTATAATATTAATCTTATGAAAAATTGAACCAAAATATTTGGTATTTTAGCTCTCAAAACCGGTTGAGAGAAGAGGAGAGGAAGAGAAATTATTTTTATCTCTCTAAAAATAATTATGTTTAGTGAATGAATCATTATCTTACACCCACTATGCATATAGTGAAAGATAAAATAAAAATGAAAAAGAACCCTTGTTCTTTCCAAGGGAGAACCGGGTAGGGTGAGGGAATTGGCTTATGCATGGCCTTTGTGCTCTTACACAAAAGGCACTAGGTGTGCATGCCTACATTAGATAAATGATGATTAATCCCACTAATCTAAATTAACATAATATGTTAATAATTCCCAATATTTCGGTCCACATTATATTATGGATTCCATATTATTTTTGTCAAATGTCAATATGTCACATGTCATATGTAACATAAATTGTTTATGTATTTTTAACATATTAAAAATCAACGTATTAATAAAATACGTCATATACAAAATTGACTTAGTAATTCATAATTACTCGTACCAAAATATTTTACCGTTTATAAATCGCATTTATAATAATTCATTCAAATTCAATTGTTTCTTTAAACAATAATTTCATCCGAGTAATAATTTGATTACTCAGACCGTATCTCATTTAATCATATTTCAATTTGATACGTAAATTTTACTTCCAAAATCGTCCGTCAATTTTTCAAGTAATTTAATTAACTCGTAACATTATACGATTAATTAAATGATCAATTAAGAGTATCGCCCTATAGGTATGACCTAGGGGTCAATCGATCACCACCGTCACACGACAAGTAATGTCAAACTCTAGTCACCAATCATTACCGATATATGTTGACGATTGTGAACAATATTACTTCCCAATTGTATTCTTTAAAATGAGATTTAATAATGATATTTAAATCATGTGATCGCACTATTGTTGAGGACACATTTCCCAACAGTTCCATGGATTGGCCTCCTTTTATAGGAGATTTATCAAGAACTTCAGTTCAGTTGTTGCTCCAATTACTAAGTGTATGAAGAAGGGGGAGTTCCAATGGACTGAGAGTGCTTAGCAGTCCTTTGAGAAGATTAAGAAATGGATGTGTGAGACTCCTATTCCGAAATTGCCTGACTTTGATCAACTCTTTGAAGTAGAGTGTGATGCCAGTGGTGTAGGCATTGGTGCAGTCCTGATCCAAGCTCAGAAACCTGTAGCTTATTTCAGTGAGAAATTGAATGGGGCTAAATTGAAGTATTATACCTATGACAAAGAATTTTATGCAATTATCAGGGCAGTCATGCATTGGAGTCATTATTTGAAACCAAAGCCATTTGTGTTGCATTCTGACCATGAAGCTTTGAAGTATATAAATGGTCAACACAAATTGAGTCACAGGCATGCTAAGTGGGTGGAGTATTTGCAATAATTCACTTTTTCCAGCAAGTATAAGGAAGGGAAACAAAATGTAGTGGCAGATGCTCTATCAAGGAGGCACTCCTTGCTGTCAGCTATGGAAAGCAAGGTCCTTGGTTTTGAGTTCATGAAAGAAATGTACAAGGAAGACCCTGACTTCTCTGAAGAGTGGATCACACAAGTTGAGGGGCATATGGTTCCAGGGAACAAGTACTTGCTACAAAATGGGTTTCTATTCCAAGGGAACAAGCTCTGTGTTCCAAGGGGTTCCTACAGGGACCTCCTAATCAAGGAAGTCCATTCAGGAGGCTTGGGAGGGTATTTTGGTGTTCAAAAGACACTGGACATACTACAGGAACAATTCTATTGGCCAAAAATGATGGGAGATGTCCAAAATGTTCTCAGGAGATGTTCAGCATGTCAAATGGCTAAGAGTTCCTTCCAAACTGGTCCATATATCCCATTACCAGTGCCAAGCAAGCCATGGGAGGATGTGAGCATGAATTTTATTATTGCATTGCCAAGGACACAGAGAGGAAAAGATTCAATCATGGTTGTTGTTGACAGGTTCAATAAAATGGCCCATTTTATAGCTTGCAAGAAAACAGAAGATGCTGCCAGTGTTGCTGAGCTTTACCTGAAGGAAATTGTGAGGCTTCATGGAGTTCCAAAGACAATTGTTTCAGATAGAGATACAAAGTTCATGAGTTACTTTTGGAAATCCCTATGGAAGCTGCTCAAGACCAAACTGTTGTTCAGTACATCTCACCACCCCCAAACAGATGGCCAAACTGAGGTCACCTACAAAACCTTGGGTAGAATTCTGAGATGTCTTGTAAACAAGAGTCTAAAAGATTGGGACATCAAGTTAGCAGCAGCAGAATTTGCCTTCAACAGATCACCATCAATGCACATCGGTCACAGTCCTTTTGAGGTTGTCTATGGGATTAACCCCCTAATGCCTATAGACTTGTCCTCTGTGCCAAGGAATGAAATGAATCATGATGCTAAGGCCAGGGCAGAACAGCTGCTGAAACTCCATCAAACCGTGAAAAGGGAAATTGAGAAAACCAATGAGAAATACATGAAACAGTCCAGGGTGCATCAGAAGAAGAAGGAATTTGTCCCAGGGGATTTGGTCTGGGTTCACTTGAGAAAAGAGAGATTTCCAACAAGAAGAAGGAACAAGTTAATGCCAAGAGCTGATGGCCCCTTTGAAATTGTTGAGAAAATTGGTCCAAATGCCTACAAAGTGGATCTACCAGGAGAGTATGAGGTGCATGGTACTTTCAATATAGGTGACCTAAGTCCATATTATGATGATGCTGAGGGGGAGGAGTCACCAGGCTTGAGGACCAGGGGAGGTTGCAGCAGGAGCCACTGACCAGGACACCTCACATCAGCAAGCAAGCCAAGGCAACACCACACCCATCTCAGGAACCAGCCAAACTGAGCCAAGTTTAATGGCCAATAAATATGAGTACAAGCCCAACCACCAGCTGCCACCATGGCCAGCTGGTTGGTCACTAAATTAGGCTCAAAAAAGTCCTAGGGGTCCAAGGAAAAATCACAATGCAAGTCCTAGAAACCAAGTGGGACAGATCTCAAACAAATGACAAACAACAAAAGCAACCTTTCCATTTCTGGCTAAACCATGAGGAAAAAGCACTCAAAGAACTTTTGGCTTGTCTCCCCATCTACCAGATACAACCTAGAGCCAATTTTAATGCCAAGGACTCAATCATTTCGTCCTCAAGTGCCTACATTCAACAGAAAAGCCAGCAATGCAACAAAGGACCACAGCCTGTCACTGTCACCTGCATTTCTTTTTGTTTTCATTCCAGTTGACAATTAAGAGCTTTTAAAACCGTTGTAATATTGTATTTGGACTCTTGCCAGCATGTGAGGAAGGATCCTGACCCTTGGATGTAGTTTCTTTTCAAGTTTGTAACCTAAAAAGGCCTATATAAGGACCTCAACTCGATTGTTGTAAACACGGTGATTTATGAATGAAACCTGAGAATTCTCTCAAATTTAAACCTCTTAATCTTGTGCTTAGTCTGTAGATTAGAGTCAGGCTTGATAATAACCTGTGCTTAGGTTGTGGTTATTGATTAAGTACCTGTTAGTAGAGTCTAAACTTTCCTGTGCTAAGACTGTGGCTAGTTTAGCTTTGCTGTTTGTTTCAGTTGAGTCTTTCCTGTGTTAATCTGTGGAATTTATTTACTCAAGTATCCCAAATTGTTAGCTTAATTCCCTGTGAGTATTCTGTGGGATTTCAGCTGATAATTATATCCAAAGTTCCCTCCTTTCAGTCAATATTCCAGAACTGCCTCATTCACAGTCCATTGTGTCTGTTAGACAGTTCAGTTGAGTCTTAAAAATACTTCGAGTCCTATAAAAATCCTGGAGTTTTGCTCAGAGTTAGTTCTCATATTAAAGTTAAATACTGCCAAGTTTCATGATTCTAGGAGGTCATTTGATAATTTTAATAATTAGCACAAGTTTATTGCATTCCTGATAAACTGTCTTTGGTTTGCTGGTTTGGTTGTTGTATTTGTCTAAACCCTTGGACATTACACTGCAAAAACCTAGTCAAAAATGTCGTATTTTGGTTAAGAGTTAACTAAAAATAGTTAAAAGTTGATTCGGGTCATGAAATTTTTATGGTGTTTCATGCATATTTTCTACAGATTGTATGTAAAATTTTAAAGGTTGGTTTGAAGTTTTGCATGTTTATTGATTTTATGAGATAAAAGTCGATAAAAGTGATATAAATTAATCATAATCTTGAAACGGATGTTCCTGCCCTTGATATTTTTATCTACATTTAAAAATATGTTTTAAAAGTTAAAAGTGAAATTTAAAATGTGATTTCACCTTGTTTTGATGTTTATTGGTTTTAGTGGTTAAAAACCAACAAATCGATCTTTTTCTTCATAAAACTTAATCCGAATTTTTCGGCATTTTTTCTGACATTTTGGTGTTCTTGGGAGTATTCTAAAATACTCAAAATTTTCAGTTTCAATTTTTGGGTAATTTTTCAATTATTTTGGATTTAGTACTTAAAAGTTATGATTTTACCAATTAAATTAGCAAAATCACCAAATCAAACTAATTATTCATCATCAAATTAGTGAGGACTAATTTTGAGGTCCAAAACGGTTTGGACAATTAGTTTGGACTTAAATAAGATTTAAGAGTTGATTATTGATTTTTACAAGTTAAAAATCGATTAAATCCACAAAACCGAGATGGATACCAACGATTGTAAGATAGGGCGATTTTGGCATCATTTTAAAGCATTTTAAGCATATTTATTTATGTTGAATGAATGATTGTCATTTATTTAAAATATTTATTTTGTTGTACCTAGTATGGCCTAGTTTATTTTAATCATTATTACCCGAAATACATGGGAATAGCGATTTGTTTGTAATTTAAATACGATCTCATATAGTCGGTTTATAATTAATTAAAAATTTTATTTATTTTATTAATTAATGTATAATAGGAATAGCTATGTAATTCAATTGTAATAGTTATTCTTACCGGCGTTTCCAAAAGACAGATTTACATCGAGACGGAGTCTATTTTTGGAAAGGTGTTCCAAATCCCACAAGAAGGAGCCACTTTTGGAAGATGTGATGTGAATACGAATCACCTTGATGAAATAATTCTCGAAACAAGCGACCAAGACAACCCGAGTCACCAAACATGGATCGGTTCGAATAATAGTCGAGAAAAGTGCATGATCACCCGCCAATGGGAGCAAGGAGAACCGTGTGGAGCAAGGTCCAACCTCGAAAATGGGCTAGTCCAAGGGCATTGAATAAAGCTCACCTAGTTTTTGTCATAGCCTAGTTTTTTACAAAAGTCTTACCTAGTTTTTGGCTTAGTCTTACCTAGTTCTTCCACATAGCCTAGAACTCACCACAAAGCATTAAAGGCTAGCCTTGGGCACCAAGGAATTTCGGCCTATATAAAGGCTTGTAGCCCTCATTTGTTCATCATCCAATTTTGAAGTAAAAACTTGAGAGTATTCTCTAAAACTTGTCTTGTCTTCTTGTGTTGTTACACGAGTGATTTGGCTTAAGAGGTCGAAACGCGATTTCGCACCTTGCTTGAACGAGGGACGTGATCCTAAGTTTAAGTCGGATTGTTTGACGAGTATCAAACAATTCACCCATTGGCGTAGCTATAGGTCTAGCTACGACAAATATCCCATTGTTTTCGAGGTCTTCATTGATCTTGAAACAAATATCCCCTTTATTTCAAAACACAAAAATAACCCTACAAAAATGTCTTCCGCTTCCGCCAAAATTCACATCAAAAGTGGTATCAGAGCTTCGGCTCTTGATTTCCATTAATCAAGACGATCCAGGGGTCTTGATTTCTTCACACAAAAAAAAAAAAAAAAAACAAAAAAACAAAAAAAAAAAATCACTGTTCACGGTACTGTTCACCATCAAAAAAAAAAAAAAAAAAAAGTTTCGAAATTTCAAGCAACCAACATCAAAAATGAATTTCGACGATCCGAACTTTCTCAAGAATCTTCAAAGGGCTTTAAAGAATTTACAAGAAAACGATCCCAAGTGGATGCCGAGACGAGAACGAGCCGCTGAAGAGTTCAAGGTCAATGAACTACCCGAGTTCACGGGAGGCACGGACCCCGAGGATTATCTCGATTGGGAGAGACAAATCGAACGAGTGTTTGATTTCAAAAGATCGGATGACGCGAAATCGCAAGTACGCTATTCGAAGACTTAGTGGAGGGGCTTCACTATGGTACGAGAGTTTGAAAGCAAGGCGTGCTCGCGCTGGAGAAAAGAAATTATCATCTTGGGATTCTCTTAAACACAAATTGCGCAAGAGATATGTTCCAGCAACTTATAGGCTCCCGACTTATCGTAAGATCGCCAACCTTAACCAAGGAAGGCTTCGTGTCTCTGAATACATCGACGAATTTGATAATCTCACTCTGATGAGAGAATTTGAAAAGAGTGAAGAATTAAAGATGGTTGAAGCACAAGGAAAAGCTAAATTGCCAACAATTTATGATGAGATGTTTGATGAGAAGGAACGATTGGGTGATGTGTTCAAGTTCGAAGAAAGAGAAAAGGACGAGATTATAGAGCCATTGAGTGACGATGATCAAATTAAAGATGCGATTGAAGATGACATATTTGCCAACCTGGATGAACCTCATATGGGAGTCGCTTCTTTATTTGATCCAAATCTACCAATTGTCTTTGATGAAGAATTGGAAGAAGCTTATGACGAAACTCTTATGGAAGAAAGTGATCATACAAGTTATGACGATGCAACTCAAGACAATCCTACTCTTGTGCCAATCTCGGACGAGGAATTCAATGATGTTTTCTTCGAGGAACTACCCGCTGGTTTACCACCTATTCGAGGGATTGAACACCAAATCGATATCCTACCTATAGCTCCCTTACCAAACAAAGCCGCCTATAGATGCAATCCAATGGAGACAAAGGAATTGCAAATCGAGGAATTGATGGAACGAGGTTATGTGCGCGAGAGCATAAGTCCATGTGCTGTCCCTACTCTATTTTCTCCAAAGAAGGATGGGACGTGGCGAATGTGCGTTGATAGTCGAGCCATGAACAATATAACTATCAAGTATCGTTTTCCTACCCCAAGACTTGACGACATGCTTGATGAGTTACATGGGTCCAAAACCTTTTCTAAAATTGATTTGAGGAGTGGTTATCACCAAATGCGAATGAGAGAAAGGGATAAGTGGAAAACCGCGTTCAAGACTAGACATGGGTTATACGAGTGGACCGTCATGCCATTCGGATTAACCAATGCTCCGAGTACTTTTATGCGACTCATGAACATGATACTCAAACCTTTCTTGAGCAGATATGTTGCCGTCTACTTGGATGACATTTTGATCTACAGCCGGAGCAAGGATGGTCATTTCAAACACTTTCGCGAGGTGTTCAATATGCCCCAAGAGCAACAACTCCATGGTAGAAAGGAGAAGTGTTCAGTCTGGGTCGAGAGCGTTATCCTTCTTGGCTACAGGGTTTCAAAAGACGGAGTTTCGGTCGATCAATCTAAAATTGAAGCAATCAAGTCGCGGCCTACTCCTAAGACCATCACGGAGATCCAATCATTTCATGGACTCGCCTCATTCTATCGGAGGTTCATTCGAGACTTTAGTACCATTACTAGTCCTGTCACCGAGGGTACGAAGAAGGGAACCTTCGTATGGACCACAGCCGCTCAAAAGGAGTTCGAAAACATTATTCAGAAACTTTGCGAGGCACCGTTATGGGCACTCCCGGATTTCACTCAACCATTTGAGGTGGAATGTGACGCAAGTGCTGTTGGAATTGGAGCCGTACAAATACAAGGAAAGCGACCCATCGCTTATTTCTCCGAGAAATTGAATGGAGCCAGGCTCAACTACCCTCCGTACGACAAAGAATTTTATGCTATCGTGAGAGCTCTTCAACATTGGCGTCACTACCTTTGGCCGAGTCATTTCATCCTGCACTCGGACCCCGAATCACTGAAGCACATCAATGGACAACAAAAGTTAAACCCACGGCATGCCAAGTGGGTGGAGTTCCTACAATCCTTTCACTTTTCATCAAAGTATAAACATGGCATAAGTAATGTGGTGGTCGATGCTCTCTCACGACGGTACTCATTATTTAACGTGCTCGATGTCCGATTACTTGGATTTGAGGCATTGAAGGATTACTACGAGCATGATCCCGACTTTGGAGAAACCTTCGAGATTTGCAAGTCCGAAACTCATCATGAGTTAATGCAGTGTAATGTCCAAGGGTTTAGACAAAAACAACAAACAAACCAGCAGAAACAAGACAAGTTCTCAGGAATGCAATAAACTTGTGCTATTTAATAAAATTATGAATTGACCTCCTAAAATCATGAAACTTGGCAGTAAATTACTTTGATATGAGAACTAACTCTGAGTTAATTTCCAGGATTTTTAGAGGACTCAAAGTATTTTTAAGACTCAACGAACCGATCGACAGACACAAAGGACCGTAATTGAGACAGTTCGGGATTTGATGAAAGGAGGGAACTTTGGATATAATTATCAACTATAAAACCCACAGAATTCTCACAGGGAATTAAGCTAACAATTTGGGGTGTTAGAGTTAAGAAATTCCACAGTTAACACGGGAAAGACTCAATGAAACAAACAAAGAAAGCTAAACTAACCACAGTCTCAAAGACACAAAGACAGAAAGTTTATACTCTACTAACAGGTACTTAATCAATAACCACAGTCTAAGCACAGGTTATTATCAAGCCTGACTCTAATCTACAGACTAAGCACAAGATTAAGAGGTTTAAATTTGAGAGAATTCTCGGGTTTCATTCATAAATCATTTGTGTTACAACGATCCGAGTTGAGGTCCTTATATAGGCCTTTTAGGTTACAAACTTGAAAGAAAACTACATCCAAGGGTCAGGATCCCTCCTCACATGCTGGTAAGAGTCCAAGTACAATATTACAACGGTTTAAAAGCTCTTAATTGTAAATTGGAATGAAAACAAAAGAGAAATGCGGTGACAAAGTGTGACGGAGTTGTGGTCCTTTGCCGCATTGCTGGCTTTTCTGTTGAATGTAGGCACTTGAGGACGAAATGATTGAGTCCTTGGCATTAAAATTGGCTCTAGGTTGTATCTGGTATATGGGAAGACAAGCCAAAAGTTCTTTGTGTGCTTTTTCCTCATGGTTTAGCCAGAAATGGAAAGTTTGCTTTTGTTGTTTGTCATTTTTCAGATTCTGTCGACTTGGTTTTCTAGGACTTGCATTGTGATTTTCCCTTGGACCCCTAGGACTTTTCTGAGCCTAGTTTAGTGACCAACCAGCTGGCCATGGTGGCAGCTGGTGGTTGGGCTTGTACTCGTACCTATTAGCCTCTAAACTTAGCCCAGTTTGGTTGCTTCCTGGAATGGGTGTGGTGTTGTTTTGGCTCGCTTGCATTTGTGGGGTGTCCTGGTCTGTGGCTCCCGCCGCAACCTCCCCTGGTTGAACAGGGCTTGTCCTCAAGCCTGATGATTCCTCCCCTCAAGCATCCTCATAATAGGGACTTAGGTCACCTACATTAAAAGTGCCATGCACCTCATACTCTCCTGGCAGATCCACTTTGTAGGCATTTGGACCAATCCTCTCAATAATTTCAAAGGGGCCATCAGCTCTTGGCATTAACTTGTTCTTTCTTCTTGCTGGAAATCTCTCCTTTCTTAAGTGAACCCAGACCAAATCCCCTGGAACAAATTCTTTCCTTTTTCGATGTACCATGGACTGTTTCATGTACTTCTCATTGGTCTTCTCAATTTCCCTTTTCACAGTGTCATGGAGTTTCAGAAAGCTGTTCTGCCCTGGCCTTAGCATCATGATTCATCTCTTTTCTTGGTACAGATGACAAGTTTACAGGCATTAGTGGATTAATCCCATAGACAACCTCAAAAGGACTATGACCGAGCAGTTGATGGTGATCTGTTGAAGGCAAATTCTGCTGCTTCTAACTTGATGTCCCAATCTTTTAGACTCTTGTTTACAAGACATCTCAGAATCCTACCCAAGGTTTTGTTGGTGACCTCTGTTTGGCCATCTGTTTGGGGGTGGTGAGGAAGTACTTGAACAACAGTCTTGTCTTGAGCAGCTTCCATAGAGTTTTCCAAAAGTAACTCATGAACTTTGTATCTCTATCTGAGACAATTGTCTTTGGAACTCCAAGAAGCCTTACAATTTCTTTTAGGTATAGCTCAAAGCAACACTGGCAAAGCATCTTCTGTTTTCTTGCAAGCTATAAAATGGGCCATCTTATCGAACCTGTCAACAACAACCATGATTGAATCCTTTCTCTCTGTGTCCTTGGTAATGCAACAATAAAATCCATGCTCACATCCTCCCATGGTTTACTTGGTACTGGTAATGGGATATATGGGCCAGTTTGGAAGGAACTCTTAGCCATTTGACACACTGAACATCTTCTGAGAACATTTTGGACATCCCCCATCATTTTTGGCCAATGGAACTGTTCCTGTAGTATGTCCATTGTTTTTCGAACACCAAAATGCCCTCCCAAACCTCCTGAATGGACTTCCCTGATTAGGAGGTCCCTGTATGAACCCCTTGGAACACAGAGCTTGTTCCCTTGGAATAGAAACCCATCTTGCAGCAAGTATTTGTTCCCTGGAACCCTATGCCCTTCAAACTGTGTGACCCACTCCTCGGAGAAGTCGGGTCTTCCTTGTACATCTCTTTCATGAACTCAAAACCAAGGACCCTGGTTCCCATAGTTGTGAAGGAGTGCCTCCTTGATAGTGCATCTGCCACTACATTTTGTTTTCCTTCTTTATACTTGCTGGAAAAGGTGAATGATTGCAAGTACTCCACCCATTTAGCATGTCTGTGACTCAATTTGTGTTGACCATTGATATATTTCAAAGCTTCATGATCAGAGTGTAACACAAATGGCTTTGGCTTCAAGTAGTGACTCCAATGCATGACTGCCCTGATAATTGCATAAAATTCTTTGTCATAGGTAGAATACTTTAATTTAGCTCCATTCAGTTTCTCATCAAGTAAGCTACAGGTTTCGAGCTTGGATCAGGATCGCACCAATGCCTACCCCACTGGCATCACACTCTACTTCAAAGAGTTGATCAAAGTCTGGCAATTTCAGAATAGGGGTCTCACACATCAACTTCTTAATCCTCTCAAAGGACTGTTGAGCACTCTCAGTCCAGTGGAACTCTCCTTTCTTCATACACTCAGTAATTGGAGCAACAACTGAACTGAAGTTCTTGATAAATCTCCTATAAAAGGAGGCCAATCCATGGAACCCCCTCACCTTAGTGATTGTTTTAGGAGTTGGCCATGATTGAATGGCCGCAACTTTGTCCCGATCAATGTAATTCCCCTTCCAGAGACAATGTACCCTAGGAATGCCACTTCTTCAACCATAAAAGTGCATTTTTCCAGTTTGCCAAATAGCTTTTGTTCCCGAGGATCCTGAACACGTTTCAAGATGTTTCAGGTGCTCTCTTTGTTTCTTCTTTGTAAACCAAGATATCATCAAAGTAGACCACGCAAATTTGCCTAAACATGGCCTTAGCACCTCGGTCATCAGTCTCATAAAGGTGCTTGGTGCATTAGAAAGACCAAATGGCATCACAAGCCACTCATATAGCCCATGTTTAGTTTTGAAGGCAGTCTTCCACTCATCTCCTTCCCTTATCCTGACTTGATGGTACCCTTTCCTGAGATCAATCTTAGAAAATATCATGGCACCACTGAGTTCATCTAACATGTCATCCAACCTTGGTATTGGGAACCTGTACTTGACAGTGATGTTGTTAATGGCTCTGCTGTCAGTACACATCCTCCATGTTCCATCTTTCTTTGGAACAAGTAGAGCAGGGACGCACAAGGATCGAGAGATTCCCCGACAAATCCTTTGCTCATAAGTTCCTCAATTTGGCTTTGCAATTCTTTGGTAGCAGTGGGATCACTCCTATAAGCTGGCCTGTTGGGAAGCACCGAGCCCGGAACAAGGTCTATGTGGTGCTCAATGCCCCTCAATGGTGGCAACCCACTAGGCAGCTCTCTTGGAAACACTTCCTTATACCTCTGAATTAATGGCCTAACTTCAGCAGGCATCTCAGGGCTCCCTTCCTTGCTTACTTCTTTGGATAGTAACACCCAGACAGGTTGTTCTTGCTTCATTTCTTTGATCATGGTGCTTCAGTAAAGAAATAGCACACCATTGTTCTCCTCTGGCATACTTGGACCTCCATAGTTTCTCTGGTTGGGTGGTAATGGGGTCAGAGTGACCTTCTTGCCTTCATGTTTGAAACTATAGATGTTATCCTTCCCATGGTGAGTGGTATTCCTGTCATACTCCCATGGCCTTCCCAGGAGTAGGTGGCAGGCATCCATTGGGACAATATCACACAAGACTTCATCTTTATACACCTTCCCAATAGAAAATGGAACCAAGCATTGTTTGTCCACCCTCACTTCTGCTCCCTTGTTCAACCATCTCAACTTGTAAGGGTTTGGGTGCTCTTGAGTTGTCAGGTTGAGTTTACTAACCATGGCATTTGATGCCACATTTGTACAACTTCCCCCATCTATGATTAGGTTACAAACCCTCCCCTGGACTGTGCATCTGGTTCTGAATATCGGGATCTTTGATCGGCTTCCAGAGAGGTGAGTGTTGGGAATGCATAACCCTCCACAAGACTAAGTTGTGACCTGTATCAGGGGGGGCCACAACTGCATCTTGTTCTGGTTCTCCTTCAGTCTCCACTTCCTCCATTATCAGGGTCTCATCTTCCTCATACTGAACCAAACCTTCCCTCTCCCACTGTTCTACTTCCATTGCTGTTAAGGTTCTCTTAGAAGGACAGTCCTTCCTAAAATGGCCATACCCTTGGCACTGGAAGCATTTAATTTTCCCATCAATCACAGGTGTGTTGGTTCTAGGATTCACATGACTCTTCCCCCTGTCTGGTGTTGGTTGGGTTGCAAGTTTTGGAGTTTCTCCAATCCTAACCCCAGAAAAAGGTTTGAAAGTGGATCTGGTAAGGGGTTTGGAAGCAGTGACCTTGGCTTTTCCCATCTTTTCAATCCTCAATGCAAGGTTGACTGCCTCATCAAAGGACCAGACTTGTTGCATTCTGACTCTTATAGCAATCTTAGGATCTAAGCCCTCAACAAACCTAGCAATTTTTCTGTTCGGGCTTTTCAGTAATCTCACATTGCGGGGTAAGTTGTTCAAAGCTTCTAAGATAAGACTCAACAGATTGTTGGTCTTGTTTCAATTTGGGTTAACTTGATAAACATATCCTGTGTGTAATCTTTAGCTATAAACTTATCCTTCAATTTCTTTTTAAGTTTTAGCCAAGATTTAATGGGTTCCTTGCCTTCTCTCATTCTATGGCTTTTCAGGGTTTCATACCAAAGTGAGGCATAACCTTTGAATTTAAGGATAGAAACTTTGAAAGCTTTCTGTCAAGATATCCCTTAAATTCAAAGACTCTCTCAACAGTTCTAATCCAGTCTAACAAATCTTGTGGTTTAAACTACCATGGAAATCAGGAATTTCTACCTTTATATCTTTGTCTCTTTCCATGTAGATGCCCTCTGCCATAGATTCATCGATTCGACATGTCTTCTCCATGTTCCTGGTGGTATGGTTGTCCTCTTCCTGCTCCAACAAAGCCTCTACCCCCGCCTCTGCCTCTGTAGGGTGGCCTGTTAGGAACTCCTTCTGCAAGAGTGTTGACAATATTTACCAGTTCATTGATTCTTCCCGCTATCTCGATCCACCCCGGTCTCAATACCAGTAAATCTCTCTTCACTCATGGGTTATTTTTTGTAGTTTTGTTGTAGTTAGGGTAAAAATGAACTCACTTTCCTTCCCAAGACTAACACAAGATGGAATCGTGTTAAAACCTTGCTCTGATATACCAATTTGCAGTGTAATGTCCAAGGGTTTAGACAAAAACAACAAACAAACCAAAGAAACAAGACAAGTTCTCGGGAATGCAATAAACTTGTGCTATTTAATAAAATTATGAATTGACCTCCTAAAATCATGAAACTTGGCAGTAAATTACTTTGATATGAGAACTAACTCTGAGTAAATTTCCAGGATTTTTAGAGGACTCAAAGTATTTTTAAGACTCAATCAACGACCGACAGACACAAAGGACTGTAATTGAGACAGTTCGGGATTTGACTGAAAGGAGGGAACTTTGGATATAATTATCAACTATAAAACCCACAGAATTCTCACAGGGAATTAAGCTAACAATTTGGGGTGTTAGAGTTAAGAAATTCCACAGGTTAACACAGGAAAGACTCAATGAAACAAACAAAGAAAGCTAAACTAACCACGAGTCTCAAAGACAGAAAGTTTATACTCTACTAACAGGTACTTAATCAATAACCACAGTCTAAGCACGGGTTATTATCAAGCCTGACTCTAATCTACAGACTAAGCACAAGATTAAGAGGTTTAAATTTGAGAGAATTCTCAGGTTTCATTCATAAATCAGCTGTGTGTTACAACGATCGAGTTGAGGTCCTTATATAGGCCTTTTTAGGTTACAAACTTGAAAGAAAACTACATCCAAGGGTCAGGATCCCTCCTCACATGCTGGTAAGAGTCCAAGTACAATATTACAACGGTTTAAAAGCTCTTAATTGTAAATTGGAATGAAAACAAAAGAGAAATGCGGTGACAAAGTGACAGTTGTGGTCCTTTTTTCGCATTCTGGCTTTTCTGTTGAATGTAGGCACTTGAGGACGAAATGATTGAGTCCTTGGCATTAAAATTGGCTCTAGGTTGTATCTGGTATATGGGAAGACAAGCCAAAAGTTCTTTGTGTGCTTTTTCCTCATGGTTTAGCCAGAAATGGAAAGTTTGCTTTTGTTGTTTGTCATTTTCTTTGCGATTCTGTCCGACTTGGTTTTCTAGGACTTGCATTGTGATTTTCCCTTGGACCCCTAGGACTTTTCTGAGCCTAGTTTAGTGACCAACCAGCTGGCCATGGTGGCAGCTGGTGGTTGGGCTTGTACTCGTACCTATTAGCCTCTAAACTTAGCCCAGTTTGGTTGCTTCCTGGAATGGGTGTGGTGTTGTTTTGGCCTGCTTGCATTTGTGGGGTGTCCTGGTCTGTGGCTCCTGCTGCAGTTAATTATTCCAGATGATTTCCTCTTCAAAGGTAATAGACTTTGTGTTCCAAAACTTCCAACTCGGGAACTCCTTATTCGAAAAGCTCATAGAGGTGGACTTGGAGTACATTTCGGGGTAAACAAAACTGTAGATATTCTCAAAGAGCATTTTTATTGGCCCCAACTGCAAAGAGACGTGCAGGATGTGATACGAAGGTGGGAACCGTATCAAGTCAAAGAACCGTATCAAGTGAGAAAACCGTATCAATCACCAATTGATAAATACATTGATGAGAAGCTATATGGTGGGAACTCTAATTCCTTATTGAAATCAATTTTCATGGAAGCTCATGATGATCTTGTTGCTTCGAGCAACCATTATTTGGATTTTGGTAGAATTGTGCATGGAAGATGGTGGGAAGGAAATCACAAGAAAGTAAAGTACAAGCAAAGATGGCACAAAATGGTTGTGATTGACAGTACTCATTACAAATTCAAATCACCGGAGAGGGATAAACATGAAGACTACATTGAAGATGATGAGCTAAAGAAGAGATCAACGGGATGCGTAAACTGCTTCATGTTCTTAATCAAGTTTGAATCTAACTTTCAGATTTATTTTGATCCCGGTGGCATCAAAGATGATTCGACTACGTGTTCAGGCTTTTTCGGGTTTATAATATTCATCTTTGATCCCGGCATACCGAGGCAAGAATTGAGGACAATTCCTTTCAAAAGGGGAGGAATTGATGTGAATACGAATCACCTTGATAAAATAATTCTCGAAACAAGCGACCAAGACAACCCGAGTCACCAAACATGGATCGGTTCGAATAATAGTCGAGAAAAGTGCATGATCACCCGCCAATGGGAGCAAGGAGAACCGTGTGGAGCAAGGTCCAACCTCGAAAATGGGCTAGTCCAAGGGCATTTAATAAAGCTCACCTAGTTTTTGTCATAGCCTAGTTTTTTACAAAAGTCTTACCTAGTTTTTGGCTTAGTCTTACCTAGTTCTTCCACATAGCCTAGAACTCACCACAAAGCATTAAAGGCTAGCCTTGGGCACCAAGGAATTTCGGCCTATATAAAGGCTTGTAGCCCTCATTTGTTCATCATCCAATTTTGAAGTAAAAACTTGAGAGTATTCTCTAAAACTTGTCTTGTCTTCTTGTGTTGTTACACGAGGGATTTGGCTTAAGAGGTCGAAACGCGATTTCGCACCTTGCTTGAACGAGGGACGTGATCCTAAGTTTAAGTCGGATTGTTTGACGAGTATCAAACAATTCACCCATTGGCGTAGCTATAGGTCTAGCTACGACAAATATCCCATTGTTTTCGAGGTCTTCATTGATCTTGAAACAAATATCCCCTTTATTTCAAAACACAAAAATAACCCTACAAAAATGTCTTCCGCTTCCGCCAAAATTCACATCAAGATGTTCCCATGAAGAGGCAAGGGACCAAGGAGTTGGTTTCCGAAATGTAATAGACTAGTTTTTATTAACTAGGCGGCCATATTAAGATTATTCATATGCTTGCTTGCTTTTATTTTCGCGCATGCCAAAATCGCCATTCACATGCATTTTATTTTTGCGGTTGTCAATTCACGTCATTTACATTCACCGACTTAGTTCACTTATAGAGAATTTATGACTAAATTGACAAGATCTCTCACATAACTAAAATTGAGATTAGCCTTATCAATTAGTAACACCTATGAATCCCTTGTTCATTAGAGCCACGCTCGCCCTAGCGAGGTGTTCTATTTTTACCTCGGGTAAGTAGGGTGATAAACGGTTATCACACGCCAAAGTTGGTTGGACTCAACGGGGTATAAGACGGTCTTGTATTCTGGGGTTAGTAGATGGATTTGTAGAAATCCGTCGACCAAGAGTTCTCATGGTAGAATTAGTCAAGCGTTGACTTACCGAATTTAGATAATTATGGGATGTTTCGCCCGAGCGATGCTTATTTTTGTTTAAAGACGGATCTTGGAATCATTTATATTATTAGTGAGAGGTCATTATATAAACGGACTTGTTAAAAATATTTATCAAGTTTTTATAACATTGAATGTTAATTTTTCCTATTTTTCGTTCATTCTCATAAATGTATGACATCGCGCATTTCATCCTATTCATCCTCTATTTGTTGTTATATTCGTTTTCGTTCTTTCATAGAAGCAGTTTCTTTGAAGGAATTCGGTAACAATGATTGGTAACATGATTTACTAAATCACCTACATAAGCTTACAAGGATTTTTGCGATTATTTTACAACTTAATGTCCATACATATTAAAAGGGGGTTTCATGTTGCGAACTCTTTTTACGAGTTTAAAAGGGAGTCACATTTTATCAAGAGAGTCTTGATTTCGGAAGTGACACCTCCGTCATGAAGATGACATATTAGTTTTAATTACTCAAGAGTAATTCAAAAGTTTGCGAAAAGAGTTTTCAAAAACACAAATAATACTCCAATATGATACCGTCAAATGGCTCACTTCGAGAAAGGCCAAATCAATTATTTATGCGCTAAAGTGTTTAGGCATATGAAGACAATTGAACGGTAAGGTAGTCCAATTTCGCAGGAAGTTGAGATATTGCCACATGTTGCACTCACTTTATAGTATTTTACTCTTACTAAGTGTATAAAATATCACGAATGACATGAAGAGAAGTCTTCATGAGATTCATTTTTGACTTGTTGAAGCAAAAAGGAATGTGAAAGTGAGTGGGAGTTAAGAAGAAGTAACCCTAGATGTATGCGATAGGACAAAGTTGAAAGAGACATCTACTCAAAGGATAGGCTAGTTCCACTATCTTGGTATGAGATATCAAGTATGGGTCATTTCTTTGTAAAGAAGTTTACATGAATTGATAAAACGTAAGACGTCTAGCATAGGACAATTTTGTATCGAAATGGTGCTAGAGTAGCAATGATTTTGATAGGGACAAATGTACCTAAATTTGGTTTTAAAAGAATATAATCATCTATGTTTATACATAGAAGGCATCATTCATGTGATTTAAAACAAAAGATTGTACCTACTCCTATGATAACTTGGTGGTTGGTTTAGACCACTCAAGTTAGAGGAATTTTACATTCTTCACGAAAACTAAATATTATACTATCTTGTAGATTTTAAGGTCTCTAATACGGTGAACCCAATTGATCAAACCTCAAGTAAATTCGTTTAAACAAATAAACGATAAGCACATCGAACAACCATTTGATTGAGAATCTTATGGTGTGTGTGCATAAATTATGTTTTCTTTTGCAGAAAAGAAACACAATAGTGAGGTGATTGACCATATACATACGGATGTGTAAGGCCAATAGTTGGTTATATATATACTTCGTTACTTTTACCGTAATGTTAAGTAGATATGAAAACCTCGTATCTATTTAATAATACATAAAAGTGACTTTTGAAACGTGGAATATTTTCAAAATGAAGTAGTAAACCAAAAATACGACAAGTTCAAAAATGTTGATCGGAAATTTCAAAGTAATGACTTTGAAGATCAAATGGGTAATATCAAGTAATGACCTTGATGATCACTAAGAAGATTGTGAACCATAGAGTATGGTGTATTCAAGAAGATAAACCAAACTTTATGAGATATAGTTTGAGGTTTTTCGCAATTTTGTAAGCTATTTTCTCACTAAAAGTTTAAAACCCGATTATAATAGCCTAAATGACTCCACGTGAGATATGGATATAGAGGGTTTCTAACTTGTCATTTTTATACATTTGGGACCATAAATGTTTATGTTCAGAACCAATTTGTGTATTTGTGAGGGTTATCCAAAATTGAATCACTTGGTTTTTACTCCTCCAAAATGAGAACAAAGAGTTTGTGGCTCGTAATGCTGTCTTTCTAGAAAGATTTTCATTTTCTGAAAGACTGAGTGGGAGAAATTTTGAACTTGCGGAAGTCCAAGACCCACAAACTGAGTACAGTGCAAGAAGACGTTCTTTATTGAGGCTCAGTGGTTATAAGGAGATAATTTTGCGATAATATTGCGTTACTTTTTGAAAGTGACGAATCTTCAACCCTCATCAAAGGCTTTTCTATAGTATGAACTCTATGTGATGGCGTGTCACCATGCAATTCGAATTGGTCTTCTTGCACAAGATGCGATAAGAAGGGAAACATGAGATGTTTTTGAGACTTGATTTGGGGCGAATACCTTGATCTTATCATAAGGTTACATAAGATGTTTCAATTTTGAGTTGGTTACAGAGAGTCTGCAACAACCCAAAATGCCTTTATCAATTCGTATGTTCTTAGCAATATAGCCTCTCATGAGGATGAGATTCGGCAAAAAGATAACGAAACTTTCTCCTTGAATGTATCTCATGAAGGAGAAGTTTTGTTGATCTTGTCAATGCTAAGAAGCCTAGCATGCTTGAAAGATCCCTTTTGTGATCTTATATACGTCAATGAGTTGGAACCTTGGGTTCAATCATGTCGTTAATCAGAATGGTATTACTCAAGTTGTCGAGGTATCATGATGATACATGGAGTTTAGTGGGAGCTAAGGTGATATTTCTTAGTCTAAATATGTGTTTGGCATATTAGTGACTAGAAATATTCTCGGGTGAATTTTTGAGAGTAGCATGGCACATCTTAAACATCCGGATCTAATGAGATAGATCTCCATGGATATTAGCATTATAGTCAAGAGACTTATGTGATAAGATTCTTGACTCGTTCAATTTGTTGAACAATTAATATGATCTCTTGTGCTTCCGCTGCAGGATCTATTAAATATGCTAAAAGTTTCCCTCGTCGGGACTTATCATGTTGAGAATATGAGAAGTCATTACCAATCATTTTCTAGCTAGTGAGTATCACTAGATGATTATCAAGAGCATCCTTAAGTACTTGAGAAGCACTAAGGATTTAGTCTTGTAGTTTGGAGGAATTTATGAATTTCGTGTAAAAGGATTACACGAAAACATTCTTATGCTTATAAGTTGTTATGGGCCTAGTTAAGGAATGATTAGCATGTAAAAGAGTTATGTGCATAAAGAATAATATGTATAAGAAGTTATACATATATGTATGAGGAGTCATACATAAAATATGTCATATGAAGGATTTGTATAAGAGTTATACGTATAAATCATGAACGAAAGCTAAGTACATTACAACATCCGATGTATGAGAGACAGTTGATATCCGGAATTTAATGGAACTAGAGTAGTTCTGTTAGCCGAATATCGTTGATGTGACTCATAATTGCGCACATTTAGTCCCCTAATTGAGCCTATTTTGCATACTATTATAACATTCCATAGCCATTTTATCCGTTAAATGCTTTGTATTTTGGTTTCCTAGTTCATTTCGTATGTTTTGAAGGAAAGAAGACAATTAGGCGGAAATTCCCGCCTCCCGTGCATGTTTGGAAGCTTATTAATGATAATGGGTGAACTAGTGTGAAAGAGAAGGCAAGAACGAAGACCTACAACATAAGAATAAAGAGCATGCAAGAGAAGGAACAGCAAGGACCATTCTGAGGAACAATCCGAGCGGATTACAAAGAAGACGCTCGTCTCCCCTGCCAAGAATCCGAGCGTCCCGAGCAGGCGACGCTCGTCTTCCCGTCTCTTCATCCGAGCGTCCTGACCATCAACCGCTCGTCGCCGCAACCCACAGTCCGAGCGTCTCCTTCCTTGGGCCGAGCGGATAATGACGACTTTAGCACGATATGCTCATCTCCTTGAAGAGACTTGCATTTCCTTAATTTAGAACTTGGCATTGTTAGTTACTACTAATTTATCCTTACTTAACCTAGTAATGCACTACTATAAATACCCCATTTTGTAAGGGGATTATGAAAGAGGTTCCCATAGTAGGAAATTCTATTAGATTAGATTAGGAGTAGATTAGAATAAACCAATCTTAATCATTTCACAAAATTACACATTAATCTTTCCTTAATTATTGTTCAAGTTTATTATTATTGGGTAATTGAAGATTATTGGAGAATTGACAACTCTTCATCAATCAGTCAAGTTTTCTTCTTTTATTCTTTGCTTTATTATTTGGAATCATCTTCATAGGTATAATCTCTTTTGCTCTTGCTTTAATTATTGTTAATCTTTCTTACTTGTTCATCATGTTTGGCTTTGTTAGTATGATTGACAACCTTAGTAACATGTTAAACTTGATCATGAGTGAGTAGTTTCTTTAGCTAGGATTAATGGGTAATTAAGGGAAATCAACATGGGGAATGATTCATGCTTAATCTAATATATTTTTTTTCATAATTAATTTGCTTGCTTGGCATGATTTCAACTTATGCACATGTTATGTTTGATGAAATACTAAGCCTATGAATCCTTGTATTTTTACCCATCACTTATCTTTTCAATAAGATTTGTAAGACATAAACCGACTCGAGTCTCATTAGACCATGCATATAGTTGAATAGGAAGGACCAAGTCGACTTGTAGGTGTTGTACAATCTAATCGATTCGGCTCCGAGACCCAAACCTTCTTAAGGATTGTAAGATATACACCAACTCGATCTCATCACAACAATAAATGCTTGCTAAATAATTGAGAACATGTTTGTATGGTCAACTCCCATGAATCCCCTATGATCCCATGACATCCTAGTATCCTTTATTATTTGTCTATACCTTTATTGCTTGTTTTACTTTATTGCTTATATTAGTCTAGACTCACTAACTACAAACCCAAATCAATTGTGACACTAGCATAAATTGAGATAGATAGACTTAGAACCCAAAACACACCGTCCCATGGATCGACCTCGACTTAACCACTAACTAGTTGTTTGTTGAGAATATAAATGTGTTTGATTGGGAGACACGATGACACCCCCCCCATCAAAATGGCGCCGTTGCCGGGGACGGTGTTAAGTTCTTACTTGTTTGTCTATTTTTATTTGTGCTTTAACCTTGAGGAACTTGTTCCTCAAGGTTCGTTTTTACCGTTTTATTGTAGTTTCCATGTTTGTAGTTGTATCTTTATTATAATGATGACCCAAGACTTGGTACATGGAGTATGTGTTGGATCTTTTGGGTATGACTACTATGGGTATGGGGAGTTTGAGGAGCAAGTCAACACAAACCTACCTTACGATTCATACAATGAAAATCCTAACTACTACCCCAAAATTTCCCACCAAAATCACCACATCCAATATCCACTTCATAATGAATTTCAATTGCCGCAATACAATCACCTTTTCACCTACCCACAACAATAAGATGAACCCATTCAAAGCATGATCCTCCAATTGATGGGAGATCAACAAAACTTTTTCAAGCAAGTGCTAGAAGAGAGCCAAAATAGAGACAATATTCTTCAAAGTATTGTTACCCATGGTGAGGAGTTGGCAAATAAAATTGCCCAAATGAAGGAAGCCCAAGTGGCTACTCCCCACCAATCTTTCAACATTGTCCATGAATGCGAGTTTGAAGGGGTGACCTTTGATATAGAAGATGAGAAGTGGAAAGAGCCAAATCCTTTGAGCTCTTGTGAGTATGAAAGTGTTGTATTTGATGAAGAAGATATGAGGTTGAGTACGCCAAATACTCTTAGCCTTTGTGAGTATGAGGGTGTGTCTTTTGATGTGAATATTGAGATGGTGGAGGGAGAATTATTAAAGAAAATGAAGCCCCCATTTATGATTCCTATGAAGATAGCCATGATGATAAGATCGTGTTTTGCAAGAACTCATTGGACAAGGAAGCGAAAGGTTGTGAGATCACTCTACTTGAGGAACCTATCCTTGAGAAATTTGAGATACCTTATTATGAATGCCCCTTCCCTATTGCCTATGAAGACTATTTTACACCCACCATGGAACCTATAATTGTCAGAGATGATATAGTGGACTTTCTCCAAAAGGTCAAAACATCATATAAAGGGTACTTGGTGAAAAAGCTCAAGAAGAAACTTGCAAATGAACTTGCTTGTGGAAATTTGGCATCCACAATTTCAACTTCTAAAGAACCCGATCATCAATGCCATAAGAATTCTCCTTCTACCTTGGAAGGATTGAATAATCAAAGTGCTATCATCATTACCAAAATTGAAGAAGAAGTTGGTGAGTGGAAGTCTCCGGACGAATATGAACCATACTTCACTTTGTGTTGACAAGAATCATGGGCTTGTTGGTTTGAAGCATCGCAAATACTCAAACGCTAAGAAAAAGTTGAAAAAGAAAATGAATGACAAATTCCTTTGGCCAAGCTTTGTTTTGAAGTTAAGCAAATCATACCTATACTTATTTGAGGCTTTTTCACAAGCTTTTGATCTCCTTCTAAGAGCCTTGAGCTCTATGGACAAAGAATCTCGACAATTTGAACTAGTTTGGTGGAGTCCTATCTTAAACCACGAATTGTAAGATATCCTTTCCCATAATATTTGCATTGTATAAAATTGTATAATATTGCATATAATTTCGCATTTCTTGCATGAGAGTAGTGAGAGAGGGTTTCTTATCCATTTATTGAGCATAATTTCAGAAAAAGATAAGGAGGAATCACAAAAGGGTGCAAGGGAATGATTTTTGGAAGAAAAGAATAAAGAAGTGAGAAAGACGGCACGAGACGCTCGTCCCTAGGGAAAGACGCTCGTCCAGAGCGTCTTTATGGGTACTGTTTGGTCCTGACCTGAAATCCGAGCGGATTACAAGAAAGACGCTCGTCCTAAAAGAAGACGCTCGTACCAGAGAAGAGACGCTCGTCCCGTGTAGCAGCATGAAAATAATTTTGGACGGGAAAAGAATCCGAGCGGATTCTATTTAAGACGCTCGTCCTGCACAAGACGATCGTCTCAACAACAAGACGCTCGTCCCGAGCCATTCTCAAAAGAGCCAAGATCACTGACTCACAATCCGCTCGGATTCCCCCTGCGAGACGCTCGTCCCGACATCAGGACGATCGGATTCCTTTGACACCTCGTAAAATCCGCCTGAGCCCGACCCTCAGCCGCTCGTCCCTCACCCCTTTTTCTATATAAACACCCCCACCATCCCTCATTTCCTTACCTTATCAACCCTAAAACTCACATCTTCATCTCCCAAACACTCCCATCCCAAAAATCAACCCCATTCACTTCAAAAATGATGAACCTAAAGGGAAAAGTCAAGAAAATCGTTGAGGCCCCACCAAGAAACGCAAGGGCTCTTCTTCATCCGCCCAAGGGGGGATGCCGGTAAGAGGCCATCGCAATGTGATGACAGGAGGGGTGGAGCAACTTGATTACTTCCAGGAAGTGATCTTCACATCCAATGAGGACCGCAAAAAGTTCGTCACATTGCTAGGTAAGCATTTTGAGCCAACTCAATTCATTGATACCAAAGTGTTAGAAGTCCTAGGCATAAGGTACCAAACTGAAATGTTCTTTGATGGTTTGGGGCTTGGAAAGCTATTCTATGCCCATGAAGAGAACTACCTTAGCCTTACCCTAGAATTCTTGAGTAGCCTCCGCATCGTCACAAACACGCAGAGAACCGTTTATATGGAATTCCGATTGTGCAATCACGACCATAGACTAACCCTCGACCAATTTGCGAATATTTTTGCTCTTATTGTGCCAACGGAAAACACCGACAAACCCGCCGACTTTGATGTTGACCGTATTTGGAGGGCTATCTCTGGGAGGGACTTCATACATTTGAAACAATGTTATACCTTTGCAATTCAACATCCGGTGATTCGAATTACCGAATGCTTCATTGCTGGCACTATTAATGGGAGATTTGAGCAAGATAGGTGCACCCTCCTTGATTTGACCTTTTTAGAGTCCTATCTAAATGTTCGAGGGACGAGGCCTTATAATTTCAACATCCCCCTTGAGATGCTCACAAGGTTCTTCGACTTTGCTCAAGGGAGCTCCCAAATCAAGACCTTCGTGATGGGAGGTCTAATTACAATGTTGGCTAATGATCTTTGTCCCGGGTTTAACCTTCATGGGGCTTATGTGAAACTTGAGGGTAGCACTTTAATTGATGAGGATGCCATCTTCAACCACCACCGGTGGTGTACCTACACTCAAACCGGGAGTGTGGAGTGGTTTACAAAAGGGTGTTCTTGTATTGTTCTTACGGGGTGGAATGTACCCGCTACCGATCCGAGGTTGAGTCGGTACTCACCTGCTCTGAGCTACCTCCTCGACATTGAGATCTACCCCAACTCGCCTCAAAGAGAAGAAGCACCCCGCCAACCTCAACAACCTCGTGGGATGCCGGTAATGGGTAATGCCCCACCATCTTATGTACCCATCCCACCATACCCCACTCCCTCTGTGCCATTTAAACCACAAGTCCCCAATGCTCCGCATGTGAATGATTTGATGAGCCTTATGCAACAGGTCGATCTCGGGGTACACCGAGGGCAAGAAGACAACTATTTTACCCTCTACCCTCAATACTACCAAATGGCACAACAAGGGTGTGTCGACCCTAATGGCCCTCGTCCATTGTGGGCTCAACCGCACCTTTTGTTCCCTAATCAAGGGAACCAAGACGGGAACTTTGGCGGTCAAGGTGGAGGATTCTACGGTCAAGGTGGAGGATCCTATGGTCAAGGAGGAGGGTATGACGAAGGAGGTTCTAGCGGGTATGGATACCGCGATGATGGTGATGATGACAAGTGAGATATGCCTACCACACCATCTCCAATTGTATGATACCCTTCTCTCCCTACCTCTTATGTATAGTTGCATTTCATTTTAAATTACCTTGCATTTAGTTTACACCTCACTTGCATTTGTATTATAATTCATATTGCATTTACATTAGTTAGTTTATTTAGTATAGTTTGCATTGTAATATATCTCACATGATTCATATAGTTAGTTACATATAGTTAGTTGCATTCATACATAGTCATTAATGACCCAACTTCATTTCTCCTACACTAGAAATAGTGCTTAAATCGGTTTGGGGAGGTTTGATCATAGGTGAAAACATGCATCATATAGTATAGTGTAGATTGCATTCATCTGTTATATATGTCATATAAAATCGCATTTAGTTAGAGCATGCATTCATATCATACCATTGCACTTGTACTTTAATTCCATAAATTCAAAAATCTAAAAAACATGTACTTTCTTTTTCATTCCTACTCCTACATGTACATTGAGGATAATGTCCAAAATAAAGTGGGGGATGGGAATTTATATTCCAAAAATGCATAAAAATCGAAAAATTTCGAAAAATCCCAAAAACATGTCTTTTTATTTCATAAAATCAAAAACCATAAAAATTTGAAAAATTGAAAAAACCAAAAACATGTTCATTTCCTTTATAGTGTAGTATTGTATATATTGTATATATTGTATATACTTGTTTAATTGTTTATCCTTTTTCACATTGATCGACTACACCACATCCGAGACATGAGGATATTGAAAACCGCATGGTATGATCTTTTCAATCTACTTTTTCCTCTTTATGTTAATGAGACTATGTGGCTCTATTTTGATGCGGTATAAACAATGTGAATTTAGGAGTTGTATTATTTGGCATACTAGTTGGTAGAAACATA
Source organism: Silene latifolia (assembly GCF_048544455.1). Taxonomy (NCBI): domain Eukaryota; kingdom Viridiplantae; phylum Streptophyta; class Magnoliopsida; order Caryophyllales; family Caryophyllaceae; genus Silene; species Silene latifolia. Next base: position 90,880,149 of record NC_133528.1, read on the forward strand.
TGCATTAGGTTGTACAAATGATAGTTGCATCATGGCATGTAGTTTGTATGGTTAGAAATTTTTTTGTGAAAGCATCTATTTGGGAAACTTGACAAGTGTATATAAGGCCCTTATAAATACTTTCTCTTCTTAAGACTTTGCTTGTTAGAATACTTGTAAAACACCCTAGGATGTGTCATGCTAGTATCCATTGACCCATGGATTAATGCCTAGTCAAGAGTACCTTGTGGTGTGATAACTCCTTGGCTACCGTTTATTCCAAGGTGACCCTTGAAACCATGCAACCATCATCCATATTCTACCTCATTTTGTCATCAAAGGGAATGGGCACAAAAATTGTTCAAATTTGAGTTCAAGAATTGAAATGAAAATAAAAAAGTTTACAATTGCATCAAAAGAAAAGAGGAGTAACAAAAATAAAAACTCCTATACTTCAAATATAAGCACCCTCACTACAAATGGGGTGACTTTGAAAATGTTCAAAAAAAAAATGAAAGAAAAAGTTGAAATTATCAAGTGTTGAAAATGCCAAACATCAAAGAAATGGCAAAAAGAAAGTGTTCTCAAATGTCAAATGCCACAAGAAATTGGGGGGAAAAACAACAACAAAAGCAAACTCCCATATGAAACTCAAATACTATCGATCTCTTTTCCATTGAATCCACTTTTGTGCATGGTAGAGAGGGGACGACCCTTCTTCTTGCCTAGGCAAGAAGGGGAATTCCGCGATCCTCTAGTATTTCTAACACCATAGGGAGTCTACTCTTGACGAAACCATTTAACAATTGAGGACAAAGGTACCCTAGCTTGACACAACTTGGAGGTAATTTATTGGTATCCTTCTAGGCTTAGTAGTTTGAAGAAACCATATCTATAATGGAATGTGTACCTTTAGATTGCTTCCCCTTTAGATAGTTTCTGCCACTTAGATGAGGAAAGTGGCTATTCATTTTTGTAGATGCATCCATTACTTGTTTTGTGTGCTTAATGCTTGGATGTATTGCCATTTTGGAAAGCCCCACCTTGCCTTGCAAGAAGGCATCCTACCTCATGGTTGTTTTGTTGTGAGTTGAAGGGGCGCAGTGAGACCCGCTAATTGTCTCACGTCGGTTATATTATTATGATAGTTTAAATAAAGGTCTAGTTCTAGTCACCTCTTTACTCGAGACGAGTAAAGGTTTGGTTTGAGGATATTTGATGTGACTCATAATTGCGCACATTTAGTCCCCTAATTGAGCCTATTTTGCATACTATTATAACAGTCTATAGCCATTTTATCCGTCAAATGCTTTCTATTTTGCTTTCCTAGTGCATTTCGTATGTTTTGTAGGAAAGAAGACAATTAGGCGGAAATTCCCGCCTCCCGTGCATGTTTGGAAGCTTATTAATGATAATGGGTGAACTAGTGTGAAAGAGGAGGCAAGAACGAAGACCGACAACACAAAAATAAAGAGCATGCAAGAGAAGGAAAAGCAAGGACCATTCTGAGGAACAATCCGAGCGGACTACAAAGAAGACGCTCGTCTCCCCTGCCCAGAATCCGAGCGTCCCGAGCAGGCGACGCTCGTCTTCCCATCTCTTCATCCGAGCGTCCCGACCATCAACCGCTCATCGCCGCTACCCACAGTCCGAGCGTCTCCCTCCTTGGTCCGAGCGGATAATGATGACTCTAGCACGATATGCTCATCTCCTTGAAGAGACTTGCATTTTCCTAATTTAAAACTTGGCATTGTTAATTACTAATTTATCCTTACTTAACCTAGTAATGTACTACTATAAATACCCCATTTTGTAATAATGAAAGGGGATTATGAAAGAGGTTCCCATAGTAGGAAATTCTATTAGATTAGATTAGGAGTAAATTAGAATAAACCAGTCTTAATCATTCCACAAAGTTACACATTAATCTTTTCTTAATTATTGTTCAAGTTTATTATTATTGGGTAATTGAAGATTATTGGGTTATTATTGGAGAATTGACAACTCTTCATCAATCAATCAAGTTTTCTTCTTTTATTCTTTGCTTTATTATTTGGAATCATCTTCATAGGTATAATCTCTTTTGCTCTTGCTTTAATTATTGTTAATCTTTCTTACTTGTTCATCATGTTTGGCTTTGTTAGTATGATTGACAACCTTATTAACATGTTAAACTTGATCATGAGTGAGTAGTTTCTTTAGCTAGGATTAATGGGTAATTAAGGGAAATCAACATGGGGAATGATTCATGCTTAATCTAATATGTTTTTTTCATAATTAATTTGCTAGCTTGGCGTGACTTCAACTTATGCACATGTTATGTTTGATGAAATGCTAAGCCTATGAATCCTTGTATTTTTACCCATCACTTATCTTTTCATTGAGACTTGTAAGACATAAACCAACTCGAGTCTCATTAGACCATGCATATAGTTGAATAGGAAGGACTAAGTCGACTTGTAGGTGTTGTACAATCTAATCGATTCGGCTCCGGGACCCAAACCTTCTTAGGGATTGTAAGATATACACCAACCCGATCTCATCACAACAATAAATGCTAACTATATAATTGAGAACATGTTTTTATGATCAACTCCCATGAATCCCCTATGATCCCATGACATCCTAGTATCCTTTATTATTTGTCTATACCTTTATTGCTTATTTTACTTTATTGCTTACATTAGTCTAGACTCACCAACTACAAACCCAAATCAATTGTGATACTAGCATAAATTGAGATAGATAGACTTAGAACCCAAAACACACCGTCCCATGGATCGACCTCGACTTAACCACTAACTAGTTGTTTGTTGAGAATATAAGTGTGTTTGATTGGGAGACACGACGACACCCCTCATCAATCGTCTCCCGAGAGACTGTGAAAACAGTGGGAGTGTTTGACTGGCTTTAGAACCAGAGTCTAAAAACTTGTTTAGACATGTACTTAGAAAGGCTCTATGTGATGAAAAGATTGCATAGAACAAAGGAAAAAGCAATGGAAATTAGAGTGATGTAATTGTTGCTAATCCTCTAACCAAAGCCGTTAGCATAAGGTAGACTTGATGGTTATGTCATCTCAATGTGATTGAGGAGTATACCTTAATTGCTAAAGATCGTTACGTAAATATTGGATAGAGTATTAATATTTATGTAAGTCATGATCGCATTCATTGTTTGAGTCTCTTTAAGAACTCAATTATTCAGTTTGACTGAAAACAAGAATACCTTGTTTATCGAATTGGTTGTGGAGACAATGTTGAACCCCAATTTAAGTGAATAGGATGAACATTGTATTAGCCCTTAGTCACTTAATGAGGTGACATCTCGGAGTGACTAGATTGTAAGACGATTGATGGTAGGTTCAGCACAATAAGGTCATAAGGATGACTAGTCGTTTACATAGGCAGACTGTGGGACACTTTGCCGGGCAGTGACATTTATAGAGTCCCTTAGATCTATTACAGACGCCTGGTCGTGGCAGGGACTTCTATGATATTCCTATGAGTCGATTCTTTAAACTGGAGACTATTATCTGAGCCTGTGCAGTTTCCGAGTGACTTTGGTTTTTGTCCTAGGTCGTGCCGTGAAAGGAGGCCAAAGGACATCTACTGGGTCATGGTGATCTGTATTGTGCAAAAGGATAGATAGGGCAGACAGGAATTATCCACCCACCTTGGGTTTAAACATCTCTAGGCCACTCGAGGAGTTGTGACTGAGAAATGCGTGGCCACGCTCGGAAGTAATCTGTGGGAGATTTTTCCGGTCAAGTAGTCACACTCCCGATCGAGAAAACCACTAACGATATGTTCATGTGCAAGTACGACCTGAAAGACACCTTGCATTGAGTGGGAGATTGTTATTAAAAAGGACAAGAGAATCGGTAACACACCCTTGTATGGTACAAGCAGGATATTGTTGGGATAATGAGTTATCCACAATTGTGTGTTATAATCATCGCACAACTTGTCTCGGACAAGTGGGAGATTGTTGGAGTTTTGTCCTCCACAATAGTGCGTGATAACATTATTAAATCTCATTAAGGAATATGATTCATTGGCAATACTAGTCAGCTGATCAACGTATATCGGTAACGGTTGGCCAACTAGGGTTTGACGTTACTGTCGTGAGACGGCGGTGTTGAGCTGATCCCTTTCAGTCACACCTAAAGGAACGAACCCCAATACGAAAACTAATTAATTGTATGAGATACAGTTTAATTAGTCCCTTGATAAATTGACTAAGAGTTAGTCGATTAATTAATTTAGAGAGATACTGAGTTGTGAACTCGAGGCGCGGAAATTATTATTTAATTATGCGATAATTAAATAATAAATTAATTGAGACGAGAATTAATGATTAAGCTGTTAATTATTAAATTTGTACTAATTGAATAATGTGATTAGTATTGGTACATAAAATATATGTGTAGCTGTACACGTATATTTACGGAGTGTTTTAGACAAAATTAGTTGTTAAGCATTTAAACATAAAACGATGTTTAAATAAAATCTAAACGTATTTGTGCGACAAATATAAGAACCAAAATGGAACCGTAAATAGGTCATTTTAAACCGTGTAAGTGCATGTGGTAGTGTGTGTGTGTTGCTTTAGACACCATCATTTCTCTTACACATTTGTCTTCCCATAATTACTTTTGTTCTAACCCATTCGCATGAGCATTGGGTGGAATAAAATAAGAAAGAAAAACACTCCACTTTTTCCTCTAGCAACCGTCCTCCCTTCTTACATACAACACTTTTGTGTTGTTCATTTTTACACTTCACTCAATCTTTTGCATGTGGAGAAAATAAATGTGTTCATCTCTCTAAAAACCAAAATATTAGAAATCACATACTAAGAGTTAGTATTATAAATCTAATATTTTTACTAAGTGTTAGTATTATTTTCAAGGGTAATCTTACATAATATCTAGTTAATATTTGTAAGGTTTTGGGTAAGTTCTTGGGTGCAATTTGAGAGGAGGCTTTCTCTTTGGAAGCTTGGGTTTATGGAGGATCTTGCCATTGATAAATAGCTCAAGAACAACCAAGATGGTGATCTTGGTTGTGTCCAAATATTACCATTTCTCAATGTAAGGAAAATAATTTTCCTTATCCTTTATATTAATATGCTTTTATATTGCATGCATGTTACATAGATCACATAAATACAAATTATGAGATAATTTTATTTTTAATTAGAGAGTCTAATTAGGATCTATGATCTTTCAGGGTGGTATTTAGAAAGAACGGTTGATAGACAGACATGTAAGGCAAGAGAGAGCGAATGAGAATCAGTGATGAGACTTGAGGAATAATTGGGAAAAGAGAGAGTGAGGTAAACTTTGGGGACGAAGTTCGTTTTAAGGGGGAAGACTGTAATACCCTGTATTTTATAATTATATAAATAATATTATTGTAACACCCCAAGAGTTTGAGAGGAAAAGTTGTCCCAGATTGGGAAAATAAGGAGCTTGTGATATGTTTATAAAGGATTCCATCCACCACTTAGTAACAAGGCCTTGTGCTTTTGGGCTTAAGCGAGGACAAATTATGGGGTTAAAGGTACACATCCATCTTATTTGGGTTGTGTTACGACGGTGGCGGGTCAGGTTGTTATAAATGGTATTAGAGCAACTCGGCGACCGTGGGGTGAGCCTGTAGCCAGGAGTACTCGGGTCACCCACCTAGCGGGGGAGAATTCTGGGCTTAGCTGCGGTCAGCTCTGGGCACAACGAGGACGTTGTGTTATTTAAGTGGGGGAGTTTGTAACACCCCAAGAGTTTGAGAGGAAAAGTTGTCCCATATCGGGAAAATAAGAAGTTTTTGATATGTTTATAAAGGATTCCACCCACCACTGTATTTTATACGAATTATGTATGAGACGGAATAATATAATAATAATGATAATAATAATAATAATAATAATAATGGTAATAATAATATGCGATAATAATTAACTCGAGACGGTAGTAATTGTGACGGTTGCTAGAAACTTCCACCCACCTTATATACTCGACCCTACCTTATCCACCCCACCCTTATCCTAACATAATCTCATAATATCCACCAAAATCCACACAGTGAGAGGAAGAGAGAAAAAGGAAGAGAAAGAAGGAGATTTCGTCCCTCCGCCTCGGAATCGTAAGGTAAAACCGTCTCACACTAGTTTATATATTATTTTAATTAAACTGCCTCGATCTTGACCCGCCATAGACTACCATTGACCACCCCCTTGACCCGTTGACCACCCAAATTGGGTTTGACCGTGGATAAATAAGGCATTTTGTTGTTGTTATGCGACCGTCTTAAGACGGATTTTTGACCCACCGTTCATGGTTGCTTTGGGCTGATCTTGGGTGGCTTGTGTTGAGGGGAGTGAGGAGGTCACAGTGGTGGTCTTGGGTGGTGGGTTAGGTGGTTGTAGATGGCCAGAATCGTGGGTAAAAAAGGGGGTGGCGAGTTGGGTTGCGTCGTGTTGTATTTGTTGTTGTTGTTGTTGTTGTTGTTGTTGTTGTTTTTGTTGTTGTTATTGTTGTATGTTGATGTTGTTGTTGGTGTTGCTGTGGTTGTCGGGTATGGTGGTGGTGGTGGTGGTGTGTGGCGACCACCGTGTCTAGGTGGGGCGACGGTGGTGAGTGTGGTGGTGGTCGGTCTAGTGGTGGTTTGTGTGAGTGTTGTTGTACGGTGTTGGTGTTGGTTGGATTGCGTTGTTGTTCTTATTGTTCCCGCCACTGTTTGGTGGTCGTGAGCTTTTGGTCGTGGTCCACCACGGATGGTGGCGGTGGTCCATGGAGGCGGCTGGTTCGGTATTATTGTGTGTTATGCTTAGTCGTTGTCACTACCAACTAAAACAATATTTATAACTTCACAAACTACTCTTAATAAAGAGGTAAGTAAAGGTCGGATCCCAAGGGACGGGTATCGATTTAAGATTTCAATTGCAAGTAGTTATGTCTTAAGGTGTCAGAAATTGGGTTGAGATGAGATGTAATCTAAACTAATCAATAAGATGAATATAAATTAATGAAAACAATGTAAAGCAATAAAAGGAGTTTGTAAACAATTGATTAAATGCACTAGGGTGTCATGGGTTCATAGGGGATTCATGGAAATAGATCATACAAGCATGTTCTCAATTAGAAGCAAGCACTTATTGTGGTGATGGGATCGAGTTAATGTATATCTTACAATCCCTAGGAAGATTTAGGTCTCGGAGCTGAGTCGATCAAGACTTTACAATACCTACAAGTCGACTCAGTCTCTTCCTATTCAACTCTATGCATGGTCTAACTAGGCTCAAGTTGGTTTATTTCTTACAAGCCTCATTGAAAATAAGAGATGGGTAAAAAATGCAAGGTTTCATAGTCTAGCATTTTATCAAACATAACATGTGCATAGGTTGAAATCACAACAAGCAAGCAATTAATTATGAGAACATATTAGATTAAGCATAGATCAATTTCCATGATTGTTTTCCCTAATTCTCATTAACCCTAACTAAAGGACTACTCACTCATGATCAAGTTTAGCATGCTAATAAGGTTGTCAATCATACTAACAAAGCAAAACATGATGAATAAATTATGGGATTAACAATAATTAAGCAAGGGTAAAAGAGATTATACCTACTTGAGATGATCCAAATAATAAAGCAAAGAATAATAGAAGTAAACATGATGATTGATGAAAGGTTGTCAATCCTCCAATAAACCCAAATAATCTTCTAATTACCCAACTAAAACTAAGAACAATTGAGAGATTAAGGAAAGATTAAGATGTGATTAATATTAAAATGTGTATTACAACTTTGATTAAGACTAAATTAAGAGAATGATTATGATACGATCACTCTAAGATTGTACAATAGGGTATTTATACTAAAATTAAGTACAAGGATTAGGGTTACTAAGGGCTTAAATGACGATTAAGACCCTAAGAGAAGCTTGACAATTTTGCTAATCCCGAGGGACATGCGTGGATTATGCTGCAACTCCCAAATGAATTCGCGCATCCTTCCCTGAAGCACGGTTGGTCCTGTAAGAAGATTCGCTCAGGCTGGCTTGGAGACGCTCGGATCCTGGCTCTGGGATGCTCGTCCTGAGCTCAGGACGCTCGGATCCTGGTACAGGGTTCTTCTCTTGTTCTTGGCTTCCTAACAATTCGTGGGGATTGTCTTGGGGATGCACGAATCTTTTATCATTGCCCATTTCACTTTATTTATTTGCTTAGGCTTCTAGTGTCGGTCTCCTCTTCGATGCTTGGTCATTAGATGCGATCCATTTAGCTCCATTTTGCTCCATAAATGCAAGGTTAGCAATCCTCTCCTACCAAGGACACAAAACCACAAAGAATATGCAAAATGGGAAACTAAAGATAGGAAATGACCTTAATATATGCTAGAAAGCATGGAAACGAGGTTAATTCGGGGACTAAATGAGCTCAAATATGAGTCACATCAAACATCCCCAAACCGAATCTTTGCTCGTCCCGAGTAAAGAGGTGGCTAAAACTATGACCTTTATTTAAACTAGCCTACTAATATAGCCGATATAAGGCAATTAGCGGGTCTCACTCCGCCCCTTCAACTCATAACAAGACATCCATGAGGTAAGGTTCCTTCTTGCAAGGCAAGGTGGAGCTTGCCAAAATGGCGATACATCCAAGCATTAAGCACACAAAACAAGTAATGGATGCATCTACAAAAAAAAAGGAATAGTCACTTTCCTCATCTAAGTGGCGGAAATTATCTAGATGGGAAGCAATCTATGGGTACTTACTCCATTATAGATATGGTTTCTTCAAGTCACTAAGCCTAGGAGGATACCAACAAATCACCTCCAAGTTGTGTCAAGCTAAGGTATCTTTGTCCTCAATCGCTAAATGCTTTCGTCAAGAGTAGACTCCTTATGGTGTTAGAAACACTATAGGATTGCGGAATTCCCCTTCTTGTCTAGACAAGAAAAAGGGTCGTCCCCTCTCCACCATGCACAAAAGTGGGATCAATGGAAAAAGGGATCAATATGATTTTGAATTTCATAATGGGAGTTTGCATTTGATTTTGTTATTCCCCCCAATTCTTTTGTGGCATTTGACATTTTTGAGAACAATTTCTTTGCCATTTCTTTGATGTTTGGCATTTTGATACTTGACAATTTTCAACTTTCGCATTTTTTTGAACATTTTCAAAGTCACCCTAATTTATAACGAGGGTGCTTTTATTTGAAGCATAGGAGTTCTTATTTTTGTATTCCTCTTTTCTTTGATGCAATTTGTGCAAACTTCTTGTTTTTTATTTTGATGCTTGAACTCAAATTGATAATTTTTGTGCCCATTCCCTTTTTATTGACAAAATATGATAGAAGTGGAAGATGGTTGCATGGTTTCAAGGATCACCTTGGAATAACGATAGCCAAGGAGTTATCACACCACAAGGTACTCTTGACTAGGCCTTAGTCCATTGGTCAAAGGATACTAGAATGACACATCTTAGGGTGTTTTAGAGGTATTCTAATGAGCAAAGTCTCAAGAAGAAAAAGTATCTACAAGGGCCTTACACTTGTCAAGCTTCCCAAATAGATGTTTTCACAAAATGTTTCCTAAAATGCAACTACATGCCATGATGCAACTAACATATATACAAATCTAATGCATATGCTTCTATCAACTAGTATGCCATATAAACTAAATTCAACTCCTAGAATCACATTGGTTTGTACCGCATCAAACAAAAAGACGCCACATAGTCATTAACATAGAGAGGAAAAAGGAAATTTGGAAAGATCATACCATGTGGTCTTCATATTCCTCATGCCTCGGATGTGGCGTAGTCGATCCAATGTGATAAGAGTGACAAACAAACACAAGTACATACATAATATACATTTCTACACTACAAAGGAATGAACATGTTTGTGGATTTTTAAATTTTCAAATTTTTATGGTTTTTGTTTTTATCAAATGAAAGAACATATTTTTGTGTTTTTCGAAAATTTTCAATTTTTATCATTTTTGATTTTAAATGTTAAGTTAGAATTTCCCATCCCCACACTAGTATGGGCATTGTCCTCAATGGCCAATACGATAGGAAATTATGCAATGCAAGCTATATGAGAATGCGTGATTTCTACATTAGTATGCAAACTATATGACATATATACAAGTGATGCAATCTAATCTATCCTATATGATGCATTCTTTCTATTAATTGGACAACCAATTTGAATTTACTCGCATTCCTTGTGTGTGAACTTCCCCAAACCAATCAAAACACTATTTCTAGTGTCAAAATAGGGAAGTTCATGCACAAGCCAAGGATGCAATGCATGAGTTCTAATCGTCATTTTGGATTTTGGAAACGGCAACAATAAATGAGACACCTCAATGGAACCGAGGTGGGAGTCCTTTAAGTGGTGCTAGGACTCAAAACTACCAAAGCCAAGATTGACTCTACAAATGATCAAGATTAAAATTTAAAACAAGAGACAAAAACAAAGCTAAAGGAGGTGTAGGAAACTCACAATGGAATGGGTTGAAGTCGAGTAATCAACCCCGCACTTGTGGCATCCTCCAATAGGCCTTGTTAACTCTCAATTTTCGCTCATTACGACATCATTATAACCGGCCTCATCGCCGCCGTCATCGTCATCACTTTCATCATCAACTTCTTCATCATCTTCTTCATCATCCACCTCCATTGACCCGGAGGATTCGCCACTTTCTTCATTATCATCGGAACTTGAACCTTGCTCTTCTTCTTCTTGGCATGAATCAATACCTTCCCCGTCTTCAACAACAACTGTTAGGTTCATAAACCTCTTATTAAACTCTTCTAATAGTGAACTAATTGACATTTTAATATGAGTTCTTTAGATCTAGTGCATGCATAACTAAATAAGGGATAAAATGAGAAAACAATGATTCTTACATTGTTATTTTTGGACTTATGGGCACAAGTAAGGTCTCCTACCTTCACTTGTTCTTGAGCTATGATGAGTATTAGGATGATCCTCCAAGACTCCATATTAGGAGCCCTCCTTTTGATTGCACCTAAGATTAGCCCTGATCACTACTAAACAATATTTGCTAGATATTTATTTTGTAGTCTACCTTAAAATTGATTACTAATACTCATATATTACATTAATAATATTAGTAATATCATTGAACAATTTAGATTATCATTTCTCAAGTTTTAGGGAAAGAAAAACTATGTAAGAGAGTTGTATGCATGTGAATGAATGAATGTGCATAAGTTGAATGAATAGAGAACAAAATTCTCTAATGTAGAGGGGGTGTACCGGTTTTGGGGGGGATAGAGGACCAATATATGGTCCTTCTCTTTTTCCTTTTGTTGTTATCTAAACCTTAGGCATGTAAGGCTAGGTAAGTAGAGTCATTATGATGTTACTTTAGCTTATTAAAATAAATCATCCACCATCCTCTAAACCCTCTTCGTTTCGGTCCATATACATAAAATGGACTACCATTTTATTTTATCAATTTGTCATTTGTCACACAATATGTCACATGTAGTATGTTACATGTTATTAATTAATTTAATGCATATTTATCAAATAAATATCATTTTATAAATTAATTAAATTACATACAACAAATTGACTAGTGATTCTTGATCACATAAATAAAATGGATCATATAATTATAATTCACAACATATTGTAATTATAATTAATCATTCATTATTATCTCAATTATTTCATAAACAATAATCAATATTAGTAATGAAATATTTTAATTACTAAAATAAATCTTATTTAATCAAATTACAATAAGATATAAATATTCTCTCTCACAAATGAATTGTTCAATTTTAAGGAATTGATTAACTTGTATCGTCATACAATTAATCAACGTTACTAATAAGGGCATCATCCTATAGGTGTGACCTTAAGGGATCAACTGACCACCACCGTCCTACGACAGTAACGTCAAACTCTAGCAAGCCTATCGTTACCGATTAATGTTGATCAGTAGACTATTTAATTTATCATCCCTTTTGTATTCTTATTATGAGATTTAATTATGATTTTAAATCATGTGATCGAACTATTGTTGAGGACACATACTCCAACAACAACAACCTTCTTTCCATTAGCCACCCGACTATCCATTTCGGCATCTTGAGAAGCACTAGGGAAGAATACCTCCTTATCCGCTCAACTAGGCAAAGGACATAAAGGATCAAGAAGTCCTTGCGTAGCTAGATGTAGTAGGGGTGGATATTGGGCATGGTAAGCATTCACCCTGTCATCGTGAGCTTATTTATGCATTTGTTGCATTAATTGGGTCAAATAGTCATTGCCTACCATGACATTAGAGCCACTCAGTTTGAATTCTTTTTAGGCAAAAGGATATGGTGGAGTCACAATGGTAGAGGAGGAGGGCTTTGCAATTGGATCCCTATGTTGATTAATTATCACTTAGGCTTCTTCGAAGACAGGTAATAGTTAGTTTAGTCTACGGACGGAGATACGGCAAATCTTGTTGGGCAAGACAATGAACTTGGCTTCCTTGATGAGCCACTCATATTTTTTGTCAATATTGTCATTCTTGACCCAATGAAATTTGTTGATCATAGGGCTCATGTCAAGAAGGTTGCTCCCCTTAACCAGTTTGTTGGTGTTATCCTTGTTAAACTCCGGGTTAAAGTGCTTAGCTAACCTCGTTACCAAGCCTCCGTTTACAATGAAGGCCGCTCCATCTTTCCCATTATCAATCTTGAGCCACCGATCAAGCAATAGTTGAAGAATGTTTTACTTTTTGGTGAACTTCCCATTGATATTCATGAAGGACTCAAGGTAGACAAAATCAAGTTCGGTGAAGTGGTTGGTGCCTTTCCTAGCAATCAAGGTATTGGCCACAAACTTGTGCCAAACTCTGATGCCCGGATGGTGAACATATAAAGCATGGCACTCCCGGAAAGAATCAAATTTTCGACCGGTAATAGCTTTCCAAAGGGGTGCGGCATCATACTTCAAAGGCTTCTTCTCAAAATGACCATATCGCATAAGACCAAACACTTTACCAAAATCGCTCTTAGTCATTCTTCTACTCTGGTTCTCAAGACGGAACTCAACATAATTTCGAGTCTCTATCTTATATACCCTTAAGGAGCTTATGAACTCCATGGTCAATGAGGGGTAAGTCAATTCATCAATTTCAAAGAGGGTTATCAAGCTCATGGACTCGAAAAATGCTCTAGTTCGCTCAAGTACACCCAATTTTCGCAAAGTGTCTTGACAAATAAACTTGGTAGCCACAATAGTCTTTTTGGCAAGGGATAAAAATGCAATCCTATGCTTATCGGTTAAGAAAGTTACCTCCGGAAAATTTGACAATTGTTCTATAACCTGAGTAGATGTGGTAGCTTCCTCAATAGGATTAACGGTTACTTAGACTTCCTCCCTTGGTTGAGTTACTACCAAAGCCTTAGATTCAAGAAGAGCTTGTTGCCTCTTTGATAAATTTTGAGTTTTGGGTGCCTTGGTTCCGCCTTTGGTCCTTGCCATTGTATTCTCCTTCTCAAATTGGTATCAACAAACCAAGATTTTGCTTGAATGTTCCTTGCTTCTTCAAACTTCAATCAATTCCTCAATCACTTTAGGATTTTTAAAATTTTGCCCAAACCCTAGAAAATTGATTCAATTTGTGAGAAAATTGATGTTTAGATGGTCTTTTGTTGATGAAGGAGTGATTTAATCTTGTTTTGGGCATGTTTTGTTTGGATTGTGGTGAATTTTGTTGAGAAATTGATGTTTTTAAATGAGGGGATTGAGGGTTGAAGTGGGGGAAAATGTATGTGTTTGTGTTTTTTGAAAGATGAAAATGAATTGGGAAGAAGGGTGTCTCGTGTTTTGTTTGAGTATCAGGCCTGGGACGCTCGAATTTTAGACGGGATGCGCGGATTGTCTTACAAGGCATTCTGAAATAACAAAGCAGTGCTGGGATGCGCGGATTTGTTTCCGCTCGAGCGGATTTCTGCTGAGACGCTCGGATTGTGCCTGGGACGTGCAGATTTTCTTACAGCAAAATTTTATAAGTTTGGAACTTCTCAGGACCCGCGGATTGATTTTAAGACGAGCGTCCTGGTGTTGGGGACGAGCGTCCTGATGTTGGCTTGCGCAGATTTTCTTACAGAACGTCTCCTTCAAAGTGAACTTTCCCAGCTCCCACGTCCTAAGGCTAGGACGCGCGAATTGAGCATGGGGACGCTCGAATTGTATTCAGCTCCCCCGGGCTCAGGTCTGCTCGTGGGGATTCTTCTTCCCGTGCCATTCCTTCTTCCTTTCCTTGTTAAATGTTGTGGGTTGTACTACAAAGGCTTGGTTAGCCTAGGAATTTACCATCCATACACTTGATCAAACACTACACATAAAAACATATTAAAATACCTCCCTCACTTGCTCTCATGTCAAAAATCTTGATCAAAGCACAAAAATGCAAATCCAAAAATGACAAAGATGCAATAAAGGAAATGAAATGCTAGTTAAGGGGTTAGAATATTTACAAATGGTGGTTTAGGGAGGACTCCACCAAATTCTCCTTCTTGGATGAGATGTCAAGGAGGCAAAGCCAAGGTGTTGTTGATGTTGCTCAACACCTTGTAGAAGTAGTCGAAGGCTTGCTCATTTTCATGATAAAGATCTTGCATAGATCTTTGCACATTGTTTTCTTCATTGTTATATCCCGAGTCAAAGTGATGATAAGGATCAACAAAGCCTTAGTCTAAGGTCATAGCATTTCCAATATAAGGATTGACTAATCCTTCAAATTCATCGTCCCATAGACCACAAACTTCACTAGCTTGTTCCCCAATGATGTCATAAGTTAAAGAGAGCAACTCTCCTTTCTTGTTATGATGGCCAATGAGGCCTTCTTCATTACTTGTCATGATGGGTGAGCTATTCAAGCTCTCATTGTTGTTGAAAATTGCATGCTCTCCGAATAGAGTTACTTGAAGGTCATCCACTTTCTTCTTCAATATGGGTGATGTTTCTTTACCCATGGCTTGATCTTTGCATAGAGATTCTAACTTATTTCTATCACTTTCTCGGCTATAGTGATCGACCATGAAGCGTGACTCATGTAATTGGGGAGCTCTCATTGTTTTGTCAAGATTGAAAGTAATACTTCAAGTATGAGCTCTTCATGTTTCACATTGATTACCGCTACCGCGGTATGCAAGAAAGGTTTTCCTAAGATGATAGGAATATTGGAATCCTCCTTCATGTCTACAATGACAAAGTCTACCGGGATGAAGAATTTGCCAATTCTCACAGGCACATTGTAATACTCCGTATTTTATATTACTATTTAAGTCGGGTTAATTGTTTAGTCGATAATTACGTTATGTTATTTTACTTGACTCGTGTTGTATCGTAAGATCGAGTTGTTTCGTAAGTTAATTGAGACGGGTTTACATGGAATTCGAGATGTGAGCTAACCCATTTACCCTCGACCCATTGGAGTTTACCCAATAACATGTTTAACCCAACACCCAACATCATGTTTTAACCTAATTCTTAACCTAATTTTTACCCTAACACTACACAACCCTCATCTCACCCGCCTCCCTCTTTTCGACGCACACCAACACACACACACACGATCCTTTCATTTGATTGAAGATTGCTCATCGATTCCAACCTAATTCGATTCCCTGTTTGTAAGTCGATTTCATTCCATTGTTTATACTGTTTTAAAGTCGTCTTTTTCGAAAAGTTTGAAAAGAGAGTCCTGTTTATTTGATGTCTAGTTTATGCATATAAAAGCTCATAGTCAAATTCTTTGTGGTTTGTCCTAGGTGATTTATTTATGAACATGTCGCTGAAAAGTCCGCGAATCTGATTTGGTTGTGGAAAATGATTTGAAACCTTAATTTTTATGTCGATTCAGTTATGAGGCTTCTTCATACATAATCTTTGTATAGTCTAGATGATAATAGGATTTGGAATTTCTGAACAATAATGTTTTAAACTCGTTTTATGAATCAATATTTTTTATGCGACGGTTTCTGTCAGTTTTTGGAAATCAGTCTGGAAACCCTTGATAAGTATGGAATTTGGGAAAAACACGTTAGATATAATTTGTAGCTAAGACTCATGGGGTTCCAATTCAATTGGCCTTGTATCAATTTGATTTTTCTGGAATTAGTTATGTATTTTATTCCGAGTCTGTCATGTGCTGGAAAATCAGGAAAAATTGTGTTTGTTCTTTAAGTTGATATTCCTATTAAGTTATGATGAGCCTAAGTTATGTGCATGATTATTTGATTGAGTAGGTGGTAATTATATATAATTATGTTATGTAGGTGATGGATATGTGAAGGTTCATAATTGATTGCTTGTGTGAGCTTGGATTGCGAAAAGGTAGGGAAATACACTTGACTTCTTATCGTGTTGTTGAATTGTCTTGACTTGTTGTGTTTCATATGACCAAATTGTGAGCGTGACTTGATTCGTGGTTGTTGATTACGCTATGATATGGTTGACTGAATTGTTCGTGTTGAGTGTGTTATCACAACATTTGTTAGCTGGCATGATTTCATTCATTGATATACATATTGTATTGCATTGTTCACTGTTGAGCATTCATATGCATTGGAGATGGAGGATGTTGTGGTGATGTGGTGTGGTGATGTTGATGTTGTGATAAGGCCCAGGCGGGTTCTGCAGAACTTGCCCTGGTGTCCTCAACAAGTGAAGTCGCGCAGATCGACTACGGTCGATATATATAGTCTACCGGGGATCGGTATGGCTGGGTTGTCCGGGTTTTGAGTTATGAGATATGAGTTATGAGATATGAGTTGAGATGGAGATGGAGGTGACGGAGGAGCATACATATCATATTTTGTTGTTTCATTGTTTTCCCTACTCAACCTCGTGGTTGACCCTGTGTATTCGTGAACACCTGTTATGACCCAAATATTGGCGAGCAGACTTGACAGGTTTAAGAGATAGAACGGGAGCTTGGTGGGCGTGAGACACTGGATCAGAAGACTTAGTAGCTAGATCATCATCTAGAAGACTTTCACTTTTATTTATGTTAGTTCTTTGTAATTTGACGTAAAAGAGGTTTTGTAATAATTAAGTTAAAGACATTATATAATTTTTGCCTTGGAGTTTAATTTGTTATTCACTACCTCGGGAAACCGAGATGGTAACAGTCCGGTTTATTAGGGAATGACTTGCTAAAGGCTCCTTCATAAACCGGGGTGTTACAAAGTGGTATCAGAGCGAGCGATCCTCAGGCCTAAACCAATGAACCCAATGAACATAGGAGGTGTCTAAATAAAATGAACCCCTGGAAATAAACTGTTAGGAGCTCACAGTGCGGTTAAGAAGGCGCCCTTAATACGTGCTCTTTTGCCCTCTCAGTTTTGAACCAGGTAACCCGAGAGAAATTGAGTGAATGGGGTAGTTAGAAGGAAAACCTTGGATATAATCGAGTGGATGTACACCTTGAGACCCATATATTTTAACCATGCTGCAGGACAACGTTACGGTAAGTATTTTGTATGAATGATGGCGTGATCATGTGATGTTGTGGAGATGAGAATTAAAATTTTCGTGTTCAGGTTGATAATTGTTGGATTGTGGTAATCGTGAGCGTGAAAATGATTGCGAATTGATTATATTTATTTGGATGGATGTTGTATGACGTGTTGATAGAGCTAATATGTCTAGCGATATGCGGTTATGTGATCCCGAAGCCATGCTAGTATAGTATTGTGATAGTAATCTGAAACACTATTGAATTGCATGTTTCTAGTCATAGCAATCGTGATTTAGATGTAAGGAGTAGATCGAGATACGAAGGGATTCTATGGGATAGATGTTTACGTAAGCACCAAGTACGAGATTTAAGTTGGGGATGGGTTAGTATGCATAGTATGTTCAAAAGAGCTTGTAACATAGTAAAGAATGACCTAGTGCTGAAACTCGTTTTGTTTGATTTAACTCTTTAATTGCCCTCACTGCCATTTCTTTTCTGTTTATTGCCTATGGATGAAAAGTTTATGGGAGATAGCCTCGTGAATTAGTGTTCATTTGGCGTTAGTTTCATGCTTATAGGATATACGGATTAGGAGTAATAAATATTTTAGTGGGCTGTGGTCAGGAAGTTCCTGTGCAGTGATGTTTTGACCAACGATTTTGTAAAAATCCTCATTTAAATTGTATTAATAATTTTTGCATAATTCCAACTCCATCGATCAGAAGATTCGCATATGTTTTCAAATTGATAAGCCACGTAAATTCTTGATGTCTCTATATTAAATGGTAAGTTTTGCAAACTGACCCAAGTTTCGGGCCAATTGTTGTCACATACTTGTTTGGACCAACTGAGTTGCAAAATCCTTTAAAAATTGAATTCTTGAGCTTTGGACCTCACTCTTTTTCTCACGAATTATTAACTCTCTGTATGTTATAAAAAGTAATATAACTCAAGTTTTCGTTGAACGGTTATTTATTCGTGATTTTTGGAAGTTACGACGTGAATCATAACTTTTAAAATGTGTGTTCTATGTTGAGTTTTCATACAATTGTTTGGTTAATTCATGAGCCTTATTAATGCGACCTTATAATGTTTTTATATAATGATCGTAGCACGCATGTTCAGTAGTTATGTATCTTAACAAGTGAAAAAAAAAAAAAAAAAAAAATTAAAGTTTAGTTTATAACATTGCTGGCATGATAGTATGTGTGAAATTGAATAACTTAATCTGATCCTTATTCGAGGGTGAAATATTTTATACGAGTCCAGTTGTTGCATATTTTATATATGTTTGGCATGTTGTAGTATCTCTGGTGTGTTCATCATACTTGTATAGTGGTCGGATATATATAAATATAAAACTATATTGTCAAATCTTGGTAAAGTTGGTGGCGTTAAACGTTAACTTGATTGTTCTAATATACTCGCGTGAATAATTATAATAATTATGTTTAAATGTTTACACATGGATGGTAGTAATGAGTATGTCTAAATGTTCACACATGTAGGATGTCATCCGAGTTCTCATGTCTTTTATATGAGTCTGTGTGCCTATAGTTATACTTATTACTCTCATTGCATTAATTTATTTCAGTCCAACCTAAACTTATGATATGATAATAAAATAGTGTTGTTGTTCCTTATTGGATATGTTCATAGTTGTATTGTCATGAAATGCTAAGGTGATTGTTGCAATTGTCACGATATTTGAAATATATTCTCGAACCGTCGAATGACAATGAGATAACCCTTTGATGATTCACATGTCATGCGTACGTTTAAATGATAGTCGTTATAGTTACGTTTAATCGAACCGCGAGTTGCCTATTTGTTCAAACCGTGCAAACCATAGAAGTTGTTCAAGTTGCTAAACTTTTATCATAGATAATGTTCTACAAGGTATATGATGGCAAATGTATATGTTAAGCTATTTATGCGATATCTCTTGTTTTGCTGAAAATGAGTTATACTAAGTTGCTGGACACAACTGAACGATATGGTTGCTAAAATGTTAAACACATGTGTGATATGGAAGTAATGTTGTTGTTGTCATGGGTCATATGTTGTTACGTTATTGAGAAATACGTTTTCAGAATTTATATCATACAAACTGACTAACTCATGTTGCGTGTCTAATGAGTCAAATGGTTTTGATTACATGTTATGTTTTCTGTGGTTTCGAAGTGTTTAAGTAGTGCATATGTGCAACATGTTTTAATACTCCTGGTGATTGTTTAGTAGTAGGGCGGAATGAATGCGCATATGGTTCAATTGTTCGGAATTAGTAATAATTTTGACTTGGGAGAGGAATTTGGTGGGGTCAACGTTAGATTGTATGCTGATATACGTGTATCCTTGTGGTTGATCTTTCTAAGGTTGTTGTTCTCTGGTAGATAATGTGAACTGTGATAATCTTGAGTTGACCAAAACCCTGGTATTACAACAGCTACTCTGAAAACTTGTTATATAACTTCCGCACCCTTAAGCCTCGTGAATGAATCCTTTATATTAACACCCTTCTACGGTAGCACCCTTGTGTTTTAATTTGTTTAACTTTCCACTCTGTAGGATGGATCCCTACAATGTACACCCGCGAGACTGTTGCATGTCACTTGATGCTGACTTCAATGAGCATTGTGAGAAACTTTGTCTTTGCCATGGACAAGTATGGCCATAATGGGCACCCCGAGTACTTAACTAATATTCGATTAAGAGCGTATACCCTTATCGATACTATCCCGACTCGGCATAATAAAGGACAAAGCAAACACTTCTATATGAGAGAGTTGTCCACCCATTGCATGAGGTTATGCCGTGACCCCAATTCTTTGCGGCGGAGCGATTACCCGCCCGAGCATACCTTTGACTTTATATCAGGCGACCTGAGATACGAATTTTATGCTAATGTACCTGATGCCGAAACTACGACTGATCCGCCCAAACCAGACTTTGGGGAAGAGGTGAACCAGGTAGGGAATGACATAGAAGTCACCAGAATCGAGTAAACGCGGCCTAAGGACCGTTATGTTAGAACTAGTAACACCATGATCGGTTCGTTATGAAACCGTGTAAACCTTTGGTTCTTTTCTTGTTGTTCTTTTACTTAATGTTGTGTTTTAAGTTAAGAATGAGCTAAGTAATAAGTGTTGCTTGTTGACAATCAGCTAACTCCATAATGAAACCTTGTTTTCGACCTTAATGTTAATGCGAAATTTCTTACCATGTGTTCTTCTCCGTTACATGTTGTTGACAGTGATTTTGTTGCATACGTATATGAAAGTTGAGAAGAGGTTACGAGGACGTAACCATGTTTTTAGTTGGGTAGGATTGTAAAATCTTAATGTTATGTTGCACTTGTTTATAGATTGTGGTTTTGATCAAGTTGATGTTTCGTTGTGTGGTACCCATGCAAATGAGTTCTCTATATTGTGTTCTTACTTCTGTTAGTTGGTTGATGTTTAAGAGAAGCGTGTAGTTAAACTACTGGTATGGCGCTCTGATAGTTTGAGGTGAACGACGGTAGTAGGATGATGGAATGATTCGTGGTGATATGTCTGCATGAAGTAAGTTCCGGGACGTAACTTTCCTTTTAGGAGGGTAGAATGTAACATTTTGATTTATGGGCCTAAGTTCTTGAGTTCTTATACTAGAAAATCTGTTTTGGAACCCACGGTGATGCTTGGAGGTTTGATAGATGAGCGAACTTCGGGACGAAGTTCATTTTAAGGGGGGAAGACTGTAATACTCCGTATTTTATATTACTATTTAAGTCGGGTTAATTGTTTAGTCGATAATTACGTTATGTTATTTTACTTGACTCGTGTTGTATCGTAAGATCGAGTTGTTTCGTAAGTTAATTGAGACGGGTTTACATGGAATTCGAGATGTGAGCTAACCCATTTACCCTCGACCCATTGGAGTTTACCCAATAACATGTTTAACCCAACACCCAACATCATGTTTTAACCTAATTCTTAACCTAATTTTTACCCTAACACTACACAACCCTCATCTCACCCGCCTCCCTCTTTTCGACGCACACAAACACACACACACACGATCCTTTCATTTGATTGAAGATTGCTCATCGATTCCAACCTAATTCGATTCCCTGTTTGTAAGTCGATTTCATTCCATTGTTTATACTGTTTTAAAGTCGTCTTTTTCGAAAAGTTTGAAAAGAGAGTCCTGTTTATTTGATGTCTAGTTTATGCATATAAAAGCTCATAGTCAAATTCTTTGTGGTTTGTCCTAGGTGATTTATTTATGAACATGTCGCTGAAAAGTCCGCGAATCTGATTTGGTTGTGGAAAATGATTTGAAACCTTAATTTTTATGTCGATTCAGTTATGAGGCTTCTTCATACATAATCTTTGTATAGTCTAGATGATAATAGGATTTGGAATTTCTGAACAATAATGTTTTAAACTCGTTTTATGAATCAATATTTTTTATGCGACGGTTTCTGTCAGTTTTTGGAAATCAGTCTGGAAACCCTTGATAAGTATGGAATTTGGGAAAAACACGTTAGATATAATTTGTAGCTAAGACTCATGGGGTTCCAATTCAATTGGCCTTGTATCAATTTGATTTTTCTGGAATTAGTTATGTATTTTATTCCGAGTCTGTCATGTGCTGGAAAATCAGGAAAAATCGTGTTTGTTCTTTAAGTTGATATTCCTATTAAGTTATGATGAGCCTAAGTTATGTGCATGATTATTTGATTGAGTAGGTGGTAATTATATATAATTATGTTATGTAGGTGATGGATATGTGAAGGTTCATAATTGATTGCTTGTGTGAGCTTGGATTGCGAAAAGGTAGGGAAATACACTTGACTTCTTATCGTGTTGTTGAATTGTCTTGACTTGTTGTGTTTCATATGACCAAATTGTGAGCGTGACTTGATTCGTGGTTGTTGATTACGCTATGATATGGTTGATTGAATTGTTCGTGTTGAGTGTGTTATCACAACATTTGTTAGCTGGCATGATTTCATTCATTGATATACATATTGTATTGCATTGTTCACTGTTGAGCATTCATATGCATTGGAGATGGAGGATGTTGTGGTGATGTGGTGTGGTGATGTTGATGTTGTGATAAGGCCCAGGCGGTTCTGCGAGAACTTGCCCTGGTGTCCTCAACAAGGTTTGCGAGATCGACTACGGTCGATATATATAGTCTACCAGGGGATCGGTATGCATTTGGGTTGTCCGGGTTTTGAGTTATGAGATATGAGTTATGAGATATGAGTTGAGATGGAGATGGAGGTGACGGAGGAGCATACATATCATATTTTGTTGTTTCATTGTTTTCCCTACTCAACCTCGTGGTTGACCCTGTGTATTCGTGAACACCTGTTATGACCCAAATATTGGCGAGCAGACTTGACAGGTTTAAGAGATAGAACGGGAGCTTGGTGGGCGTGAGACACTGGATCAGAAGACTTAGTAGTTAGATCATCATCTAGAAGACTTTCACTTTTATTTATGTTAGTTCTTTGTAATTTGACGTAAAAGAGGTTTTGTAATAATTAAGTTAAAGACATTATATAATTTTTGCCTTGGAGTTTAATTTGTTATTCACTACCTCGGGAAACCGAGATGGTAACAGTCCGGTTTATTAGGGAATGACTTGCTAAAGGCTCCTTCATAAACCGGGGTGTTACACACATCCTCCCATTCCCCTAGAGGTATCTTTATTGATCGATCTGCCATTTGAAGAGTAATGTTGGTGCATTTGAGCTCTCCCATTCCTAGCCTCTTACATACCGAGTATGGCATGACACTTAAACTTGCTCCAAGATCACATAATGCTTTGTTGATTGTAGTGTCGCCAATGGTACATGGAATAGAAAAACTTCCCGGATCTTTGAGCTTTGGAGGGGAACTCCCTTGAAGAATAGCACTACTCACTTTGGTAAAGGCAATAGTCTCTAACTTTCGGATGGATTTCTTCTTGGTAAGAATATCTTTCATGTTCTTTGCATAAGCCGGAACATGATTGATCAGTTCCGTGAATGGGATTGAGACTTCTAAGTTCTTCACAATTTCCATGAACTTTCCAAGTTGCTCATTAAACTTAGGCTTAGCTTGGCGACTTGGGAATGGAAGTCTAATCACAATAGGCTTAGTCGTTCATTCTTATTTTTTGAAGGTTCATTGGTAGTAAGATCTACCTCCTTAGAGTTCTCCACAACTCTTTGCTTATCACTAGCATCCACAATATCTTCATCAATTGACCTCTTCGGCCCCTCATATCTTGTACCACTCCTCAAATGGATGGCACTAACCGTTTCATGTCTTGGGGGGTTACCTTGAGGCGGTAGTTGCCCTTTTTGTCTTTGAGAGCTAGAAGATGCTAATTGAGTCATTTGAGTTTCTAGCATTTTGGTGTGGGCAAGTATGTTGTTGATGGTGATTTCCTTTGCTTGAATATCTTTTTGCATTTGGGTGAAGAATTCTTGTTGGTTCTTTTGCATTTGGAGGACCGCTTTTTGAACATCAAGGCTTTGGTCATTGGATTGGTTGTAGGAAGGTTGATTTTGATATCCCTGGCTTTGGTTTAAAAAGGGTCTTTGACCTTGATTTCTCATTGGAGGTGTGGTGTATATTGGTTGGGGGTTTTGGACATTTTGACTCTTGTATGAAAGATTTGGATGAAATTTGGTATTCTCATTATAGTAGTTGGAATAAGGGGTGCCATTCTTGTATGTTTGGAAAGCATTCACTTGGTTATTTGTTCCCCTACATTCATTTTCTTCATGTCCCAAAGTTCCACAACTTTCACATACTCCACTTGGAATTGAGGATGATGCCACAATAGTATTGACATGTTGTTTGGGTGATTTGGAAGCTTCATCAAGCTTAGCCATGGCCTTCTCAAACTTCAAATTGATGGTGTCGATATGAGCACTTAGTCGAGCACCCAATTGTGTGATGGAATCTACCTCATGCTTTCCTCCTCTAGTGGCCTTTCGAGGCCTACTATATTGGGAATTATGAACCGCCATCTCTTCGATTTTGGCCCATGTTTGATTGTCATCAACTTCGGTAAACATCCCATTAGATCCCATATTAAGCACATTACTTCAAGGTCATCTACTTTCTTATTCCATATGGGTGGTGTTTCTTTACCCATAGATTGATCTTTGCATAGAGATTCTAACTTCTTCCTATCACTTTCTCGGCTATAGTGATCGACTATGAAGCATGGCTCATGTAGTCGGGGACTCTCATTGTTTTGTCAAGATTAAAAGTGATTGTCTCATCCCCTACGTCAAGTGTGAGCTCTCCATGTTTCACATCGATTACCGCTCCCGCTGTGTGTAAGAAAGGTCTTCCTAAAATGATAGGAATGTTGGAATCCTCCTCCATGTCTATAATAACAAAGTCTACCGGGATGAAGAATTTGCCAATTCTCACGTGCACATCCTCCCATACTCCTAAATGTATCTTTGTTGATCGATCCGCCATTTGAAGAGTAATGTTGGTGCATTTGAGTTCCCCCATTCCTAGCCTTTTACACACCGAGTATGGCATGACACTTACACTTGCTCCAAGGTCACATAATGCTTTGTTGATTGTAGTGTCGCTAATGGTGCGTGGAATAGAAAAAAATTCCTGGAATTTTGAGTTTTGGAGGGGAACTCCCTTGTAGAATAGCACTACTCACTTTGGTAAAGGCAATAGTCTCTAGCTTTCGGATGGATTTCTTCTTGGTAAAATTGTCCTTCATGTATTTTGCATAAGCCGGAACTTGATTGATCAATTCCGTGAATGGGATTGAGACTTCTAAGTTCTTCACAATTTCCATGAACTTTTAAAGTTGCTCATCAAACTTAGGCTTAGCTTTATGACTTGGGAATGGAAGTCTAATCACAATAGGTTCTTTTTCCTTAGCCTTCTCTTCATTCTTCTTCGAAACTTCATTGGTAGGAGGATCTACCTCCTTAGAGTTTTCCACAACTCTTTGTTTGTCACTAGCATCCACAACATCTTCATCAATTGACCTCTTCCGCCCTTCATATCTTGTACCACTACTTAAATGGATAGCACTAACCGTCTCATGTCTTGGGGGATTACCTTGAGGAGGTAATTGCTCCTTTTGTCTTTGAGAGCTAGAAGATGCTAATTGAGTCATTTGGGTTTCCAACATCTTGGTGTGGGCAAGTATGTTGTTGATGGTTATTTCTTTGGCTTGGCTATCTTTTAACATTTGTGTGAAAAACTCTTGTTGGTTCTTTTGCATTTGGAGGACCGCTTTTTGAACATCAAAGCCTTGGTCATTGGATTGCTTGTATGAAGGTTGATTTTGATAACCTTGGCTTTGGTTGTAAAAGGGTCTTTGAGCTTGATTTCTCATTGGAGGTGGGGTGTATGTTGGTTGGGGGTTTTGAACATTTGGCTTTTGTATGAGAGATTTGGATGAAATTTGGTATTCTCATTATAGTAGTTGGAATAAGAGGTACCACTCTTGTTTGCTTGGAAAGAATTAACTTGTTCATTTGTTCCCCTACATTCACTTTGGTCATGTCCCAAAGTTCCACAACTTTCACATACTCCACTTGGAATTAAGGATGATGCCACCATAGCATTGGCATGTTGTTTGGGTGATTTGGAAGCTTCATCAAGCTTAGCCATGGCCTTTTCAAACTTCAAATTGATGGTGTCGATATGAGCACTTAGTCGAGCACCCAATTATGTGATGAAATCTACCTCATGCTTTACTCCTCTAATGGCCTTTCGAGGCCTACTATATTGGGAATTATGATTTGCCATCTCTTCGATTTTGGCCCATGTTTGATTGTCATCAACTTCGGTAAACATCCTATTGGATCCCATATTAAGCACATTACGTGTGTCTTCATATAAGCCGTTCCAAAATTGTTGAACAAGGAACCACTCACTAAGCCCATGGTGTGGACAAGAACGACAAGTGTCCTTAAATCTCTCCCATGCTTCATATAATGATTCCTCATCCCTTTGCTTGAACCCGATGATTTGGGCTCCCAACATATTAGTCTTCTCCGGAGGATAGAATTTCTTGTAGAAGGCAAGTGCTAGCTTCTTCCATGAATCAATACCGAGGGTAGCCCTGTCTAGGCTCTTCAACCATTGCTTTGCGGTACCGATTAAAGAAAAAGGAAACAATACCTATTGGATTTGGTCTTGAGTAACTCCGGTTTGAGAAAATGCATCACAATAGTGGCAAAAAGTCTCCACATGTGAATGAAAATATTCACTAGGCATCCCTCCCAATTGACTTCTCTCAACTAATTGTATGAATGCGGATTTGGCAATGAAATTACCGGTTAAATGTGGTGGTGTAGGAGTACCGTTTGGTAGGTTCTCCTCGGTTGGTACGGAATGAGATGAAAACTTAGGCATTGTGGGTTGATTTTGTGGTTGTTTTGGAAGTGGGTTATCCTATCCTTCTCTTGCAAAATGGTTGACAAACTCAATGTTATTTGGTTGAATGTCCACAATCTCTCCAATACATACAACTCTTGAAGTACCTCTAGCAACTCTTCTATTGTTGGTTAAGGTCCTTTCAATCTCGAAATCCATAGGTAATAAATTACCTTGTGATCTCCTAGTCATGCAAAATATCAAACAACTAGAAAACAATTAGAACAACCTTGAGGAGATTGACTTCCCCAAGGTAAAAAAAGACACAACTAAAAACAATTAACGAAAATCAAATCAATTGAACACCGTCCCCGGCAATGACAACATTTTTGGTATTGTATTATTGTGTGTTATGCTTAGTGGTTTTCACTACCAACCAAAACAATATTTATAACTTCACAAACTACTCTTAGTAAAGAGGTAAGTAAAGGTCGGATTCCAAGGGACGGTTATCGATTTAAGATTTCAATTACAAGTAGTTATATCTTAAGGTTTCACAAATTAGGCTGAGATGAGATGTAATCTAAACTAATCAACAAGCTGAATGTAAATTAATGAAAATAAAGTAAAGCAATAAAAGGAGTTTGTAAACAATTGATTAAAGGCACTAGGGTGTCATGGGTTCATATGGGATTCATGGAAATAGATCATACAAACATGTTCTCAATTAGAATCAAGCACTTATTATTGTGATGAGATCGAGTTAGTGTATATCTTACAATCCCTAGGAAGATTTAGGTCCCGGAGCCGAGTCGATCAAGACTTTACAGCACCTACAAGTCGACTTAGTCTCTTCCTATTCAACTCTATGCATGGTCTAACAAGGCTCGAGTTGGTTTATGTCTTACAAGCCTCATTAAAAATATAAGAGATGGGTAAAAAATACAAGATTTCATAGTCTAGCATTTCATCAAACATAACATGTGGATAGGTTGAAATCACAACAAGCAAGCAATTAATTATGAGAACATATTAGATTAAGCATAGATCAATTTCCATGATTGTTTTCCCTAATTCCAAAACCAAAAACGAATTTCCTCCCAACTCTAATACAAGAGGACAAAGAGCCATCAGTTTACTTGCATCACAATTCCTGATAAACCAAGAACAACTATACAAAAGAACACCCTAAGGGGTTCTTCTCCTGTGCATTGACTATCACAAAGCCAAAAACGTCATGGGAGAGGTCCACGACGGAGAATGCGGCCCTCACATGAGCGCAATAATGCTAGCCCGAAAAATCATGCGGTTAGGCTACTACTGGACCACCATGGAAGCCGATTGCAGAAACTACGTCAAACATTGCCACAACTGCCAAATCTTCACGAACATACAACACATACCACCATCCCTCTTATACACTACAACATCACCCTGGCCTTTCTCGACCTGGGGCATCGACATCATCGGGAAAGTCAACCCGATAGGCACTAAAGGGCATTACTTCGTCCTCGTCGCCATCGACTACTTCACCAAATGGGTAGAAGCGCAGTCCTATGCAGTCTTGACCGACAAACAAGGGGTCAAGTTCATCCAGGACAACATCATCTGCAGATATGGGGTACCCATGAAATCATCAGCGACCAAAGCTCTCACTTCCGGGCGGAAACATAAGCCTTGTTGGACAAATACAAAATCAAGCGACATCGATCATCCCCCTATCATCCCCAAACCAACGGAGTGGTAGAGGCGGCAAACAAAACTCTTGTCACCATCATCAGGAAGATGCAAGATAATTACCGTGATTAGCCGAGCAAACTCCCATTCGCACTCTGGGGATATCGAACCTCTATTCGAACACCAACGGGAGCAACACCCTTCTACCTAGCATACGGCATGGAGGCGGTTCAACCAGTAGAGTTGGAGGTCCCATCTCTACGCATCATACTTGAGAGTCAAGTTTCTGAGACGGAATGGACCCGTTGAAGATTCGAACAGCTCACGCTTGTAGACGAACGATGACTCAACGCTTTTGAAGAGAATTCAACCGAGGAGGCTAATTTAGAACCCGGTTTTGGACCTTGCACTAGATTGAGGTCTAACATGAAATCCGTCTAAGAAGTCATGCCTTTTTCCAGCTTGGGACTATTCCTTGGTGAGTTTAGGACATTTTATTGTCGGAACTTGTATCCCAAAGAGTTTCCTATCAAGAGTTGAAGAGCTAAACAAAACCGGGTGCAATAAGGACCACGACTGGGGCATGCTCAGGCTTTTGTGCATAATGTCGCTATCAACATTCCTCTTTTGATCAAACATAGTTCAAGGGCCCTTAGAAGAGTTGTTGCAGCCTTGCCAAAGTCTTCTAAGTGAGTCCAAGTGTGCATAAACAAGACTTGAGCTAGTAAACAAGGGATTGTTGTACTATTAGTTTACTTTCTATCTTTTATGCTTTATGTCCTTTTCTTTTCTGTTTTCTTGTAGGGCCTTGGCTGCCGTGTTTGGTCCTATTAGCAGCTCTTTTTGTGGCCATAGGATGCAATCTTAGATGAAGGGAGGGGATTGTCTTGCTTGTCCTATAAAAGCAAGCACAACCCTTAGCAAAAATCAGATTATTTTGAATGACAAAACCCTAAGAAGCAGCTTGCTTTCTTTCTTATTTATCTTTGCTTTGTGCTTGATAAACTCCCTTGCTTAGTGCTAGGAGGTTGGATAAGTCCTTTTCTAAGTGCTTGGACGAGTCCTAGGATTAATTCATTGCTTTGTGTTCGAATTAAGTCATACCTTGAGTCCTAAACAAGCTGAGTTTTCTTTGTTTGTCACTTGAGTGTTTTCGTGTCAAATCTTGCTCCAAATCTGATAGTTTGACTTCAAATTGGTATCAGAGCTTTGGTTAACAAAACAAAGTCTTTCATTGTGAGTTCATTATACCCTAACCACATTAAAAACACAAAAAACAACCATGAGTGAAGAAAGGCTTGCTGGAATTGAAACACAAGTTACTCAACTTTCTGAAAAATGTGATTTGTTGCTAGATTCTTTCAATGTTATCATGGCTAATATTCCAACACCACCACCAAGAGGAAGAGGACAACCACCTAGAGGCAGGGGTAGAGGTTGTGGCCTCATGGGAGGAGGAGGACGAGCTCATGGTGGCCGTGAGGAAGAGGAGTTTTCAGATTTAGAGGACTCCATGGCCGAGGCATTTCAAGGAGAGCCCAACAAAGACTTAAAGGTAGAGATTCCTGATTTTCATGGTAGTTTAAACCCCGAGGATTTGTTAGATTGGTTTAGGACCATTGAAAGAGTCTTTGAGTTTAAAGGTTATTCCGATAGAAAAGCTTTTAAAGTGGCGATCTTGAAACTCAAAGGCTATGCTTCCCTTTGGTATGGGAACTTAAAAAATCAGAGAAGAAGGGATGGTAAGGAACCTATTAAGTCTTGGTTAAAACTGAAAAAGAAGCTTAATGAGAAGTTTATACCTAAAGAGTACACTCAAGACATTTTCATTAAGCTCACACAACTTTAACAAGACCAACAACCACTTGAGTCATATCTTAGAGACTTTGAACAACTTACCTTGCAATGTGAACTCAATGAAAAGCCCGAACAAAAGATTGCTAGATTTGTTGAAGGTTTAGATACCAAGATTTCTCATAGGGTTAGAATGCAACAAGTATGGTCCTTTGATGAAGCCGTTAATTTGGCTTTAAGGGTTGAGAAAATGGGTAAAGAGAAGGCTACAACCACCAAACCAACCACCAAAACAGCCACCTTTAAACCCCCAACCGGTTTCAAAATTAATGAACCACCCTCTCAAAACAAAACCCCCATACTTGACAAAGGAAAAGCAGCCGAAACCTCACAAAAAAAGACCATGCCTCTCAAAAAATGTTACCAATGCCAAGGTTATGGTCACTTTGCCAAATAATGCCCAACCAAGAGAGCCCTTAGTAGCTTTGAAGTGGTTCATTGGGGTGATGATGAGATCCTTGTGTGTGATGAGGATAGGGAGGGGACGGACCATGAAGAGGATGATGTGGTTATGCCGGATGCGGGTCTTAGCTTGGTTACTTAGAGAGTGATGCATACCCAACCCCAACCCTTGGAAATGGACCAAAGACAACAAATTTTTAGGTCTAGGTGCACCATTAAAGGAAGGTTTGAAATCTTATCATTGATGGAGGGAGTTGTACCAATGTCGCCTCTAGTACTCTCATTGACAAGCTATCATTGCCTACACAAGACCATCCTAGTCCTTATAAGCTAAGGTGGCTCAACAAAGGGGCTGAAGTAAGGGTTGATAAGCAATGCTTGGTTACATTTTCCATTGGTAAGAACTATGTAGATGAAGCTCTTTGTGATGTTCTTCCAATGGATGCTTGTCACTTGCTACTTGGGAGACCTTGGGAGTTTGATAGGGACTCGGTTCATCATGGTAAAGACAACACCTACACCTTCAAATTTGGCTCAAGAAAGGTCATCATATCACCTTTACCACCTGTTCTCATGCATATCCCAACACCTTCCATGCTTGAACCATCAAAGGAGGTGTTACTAATCAATGGGGCAGAAATATTGCAAGAGTTAAAGGAGGATAGAGATGTGTACGTGCTTATAGCCAAGACAGTGGTGGGAGAACAAGAGATGAGGCTGCCTAGTGAGGTCCAACGTCTACTCAAGACCTATGGTGATGTGTTTCCAAGTGAGCTTCCTAGTGGCTTGCCTCCTCTTAGAGGAATTGAACACCAAATTGATTTCATTCCGGGAGCTACTCTACCCAACAAGGCAGCCTATAGAAGTGATCCTAAAGCTACTCAAGAATTGCAACAACAAATTGGAGAGCTTATGAACAAGGGTTTTGTGAGGGAGAGCCTTAGCCTTTGTGCCGTTCCAGCTTTGCTTGTGCCCAAGAAAGATGGGTCATGGAGGATGTGCACCGATAGTAGAGCCATCAACAACATAACAATTAAGTATAGGTTTCCTATACCAAGGCTTGATGACATCCTAGATGAGCTTAGTGGAGCCAAACTGTTTTCAAAGATTGATTTAAGGCAAGGTTATCATCAAGTAAGAATCAAAGAAGGAGATGAGTGGAAAACCGCATTCAAAACAAAGCATGGGTTGTATGAATGGCTTGTCATGCCATTTGGTCTTTCTAATGCACCAAGCACTTTCATGAGGCTTATGAATGAAGTGCTTAGGCCTCACTTGGGCAGCTTTGTTGTTGTATACTTTGATGACATCTTGGTGTATAGTCCTAACAAAGCGGAGCACCTCAATCATTTGCAAATATTGTTTGACACTCTTAGGGAACACAAGTTGTATGGGAAGCTTGAGAAGTGTTCTTTTATGCAAAATGAAGTCTAATTCTTGGGTTTCATCATTTCTGACCGGGGCATATTGGTTGATCAAGAGAAGATTAAAGCAATCAAGTCATGGCCTATTCCTAGGAATATCACGGATGTGAGGAGCTTTCATGGGTTAGCATCATTTTATAGGAGGTTTATCAAGGACTTTAGCACTCTCATGGCTCTTATAACTGAATGTATGAAGAAGGGGGAGTTCAAATGGGGAGATAAGGCCGAAACTTTCTTCAACACCATCAAGGAAAAGCTATGTGAGTCTCCTATTCTTGCTTTACCAAATTTTGATAAGTTGTTTGAAGTTGAGTGTGATGCTAGTGGCATTGGCATTGGGGCTATCCTTGTTTAAGAGCATAAGCCAATTGCTTACTTTAGTGAGAAATTGAGCGGTGCCAAGCTTAATTACTCAACTTATGACAAAGAGTTCTATGCCATTGTAAGAGCCTTAACTCATTGGAGCCATTATCTCAAGCCAAGGCCCTTTGTTCTTCATTCGGATCATGAGGCTCTTAAGTACATCAATGGGTAGCATAAGCTCAATCATAGACATGCCAAATGGGTTGAGTTCTTACAATCATTCAACTTTGCAAGCAAGTACATAGAAGGGAAGGATAACGTGGTTGCGGATGCTCTATCAAGGAGGTTCATTATGTTGAGTTACATGGAACAAAGAGTGCTTGGATTTGAGCACATGAAGGAGTTTTACAAGGAGGATCCAGATTTCAAAGAGGAGTGGGGGTCATTGCAAAATGAGCGAGCAAAAGGGGGTCATTACTTGGTCCAAGAGGGGTTCTTGTTTCGTGAAAACCGGTTGTGTGTGCCCAAGAGTCCTTATAGAAGCTTGTTAGTAAGAGAGGCACACTCCAATGGTCTTGCCGGGCACTTTGGCATTCAAAAGACCTATGACATACTCCAAGAGCATTTCTATTGGCCTAAGATACTTGGGGATGTCCAAGACGTCATCAAGAGGTGTGTTCCATGTCAACAATCCAAGTCCTACTTCAAAACAGGCTCCTACACTCCTTTACCCGTCCAAATCAGCCATGGGAGGACATTAGCATGGATTTCATAATTGCTTTGCCAAGAAATCAAAGAGGCAAGGACTCCATGATGCGTATAGAGGGGGGGCAAAATTTTTAATAAAACTAACGGGAATCATGGATAAAATAATCCCGGAATAAAATACATTGACTAATAAATTACGGGTCGACAAGTTGAAACAAGCACGCAAAACGAGGATGGACGGAGCAACAACTACAGGTAGGGCAGCCGTGTGAAGTCCTTGAACATGAATATCGACTCCATAAAAGAGGTTGTGCTCATTTAGAAGACCAAGTGCAATCAAGCCCAAGTATTACATTATTTACACACAAAATTGGATGGGCTCAATTAAAAGAAAGGAAATCTGCGCAATTGAAACCCGAGACCCGTGGGAACCGTGAGAACCGTGTGGGAATGGGGAGAATGGCGGCATCAAGAAGGGGGGAGGAATTCCTATTTAGTTTTTAGTATTTTCAAACTAGGTTGAATAAATAGTTAACAAAAGAGTCTAAGTTGTAAGTTCTATGCATCTAATCATCCTAGAACTTGCAAACTAGCATTTAATGTTTACTTGGAGGCCAAGGCTTTTTGTCCTATATAAGGACCTAGCCTCCCTCATTTGTAATCATCCAATTTTGAAGTAAAAACTTGAGAGTATTCTCTAAACTTGTCTTGTCTTCTTGTGTTGTTACACGAGTAGTTTGGCTTAAGAGGTCGAAACTAATATTTCGCACCTTGCTTGAACTAAGGACGCGCTCCGCAGTTTAAGTTGAATTACTTGACGCGTTCTCGAGTAATTCCCCATTGTTATCACTATAGGTCTAGTGATCGCAAATATCCCATTGATTCGATCTCTTCCCAAAGAATCGAAGCAAATATCCTTTATTTCTCGCACAACATAAACCCAAAAACCAAACAAAAAGACTTCCGTTTCGCCAATAACGCATTAAGTGACACGATCTGGTCGGGTTGCACCTAGTGCATTCGGATCTTTCGCCTCACTTGATTTCACAATTAAGTCTTCCGCTCCGCATACGCTTCAAATGGTATCAGAGCTTCGGCTCTTGATCACCCCAAAAATCAAGACGGTCCTAAGGAGGTCCCAATCAGTTGATAGTTGAATATCCAACGCGCTTGGTATTCAAAGATTAAACTCGGCGAGGTAGTTGAGGTTTAATCGATTGGATCTTGAAGGCACGAATTGAACAAAAAAAAAAAAAAAAAAACACAAAATCACTGTTCACGGTACTGTTCATTCGCAAAAAAAAAAAAAAAAAAAAAAAAAAACCGAAACTTCAAAACAAAATTCCCAAAAAAACTAGACGGTCCTTGGCGTGTCAAAACCAAGTTGATAGGTTGAATTTCCGATTGCGATTGGAGTTCAAAGGTTAAACTTGAACAGGTCGTTCAAGGGTTAATCGGTTTTGATCACTCAACTCTAGAGAGTGTTCTAGACAAAAAAAAGGGAAAAAAAAAATGGAGTTTTTGAGAGTTGTCGGAGGGCATTCGTGCTTTTCTGAAGAAAATTCGATGGAGGTTTATTCCGCCCTAAATCTTGATTTACCTCCAATATTTGACAAATATGAAGAGGAGGAGGTTTGTGTTGCTTATGTAGAAAGGGGGTGTTAGTTGTTCAATTCTAGTCACGGACTTGAATTATTTGCTAAGTCCATCATGATTGCAAATGATTCTTGTGAGTTTCAAGATCAGCCCCATCGTTGTTTGGTTGAGTTTCAAGCAAAAGGGATTGCCGTACCTATGAAGGATTCATCTTATTTGCATCATTTGTTCGACAATGGATTTCATGATTCGGTGGCTGACCATCATTGGCAGAAAATAATTTGGGGATGTGGTAATTTTGTGTTTAGCACCGCAACAATATCTCAAGAAATGCAAATATGTGTTTGGAACCAGCGGCAAATGTCCTAGGTATTTGATCCGGGCATTGGGTAGCAAAGGATGAACGCACGGCAGCATCTCCTCTCGACACTTGAAGGCATAAGAATCGGGACGATTCTTTTTGAAGAAGGAGAGAGTTGATGCGTATAGAGGGGGGGCAAAATTTTTAATAAAACTAACGGGAATCACGGATAAAATAATCCCGGAATAAAATACATTGACTAATAAATTACGGGTCGACAAGTTGAAACAAGCACGCAAAACGAGGATGGACGGAGCAACAACTACAGGTAGGGCAGCCGTGTGAAGTCCTTGAACATGAATATCGACTCCATAAAAGAGGTTGTGCTCATTTAGAAGACCAAGTGCAATCAAGCCCAAGTATTACATTATTTACACACAAAATTGGATGGGCTCAATTAAAAGAAAGGAAATATGCGCAATTGAAACCCGAGACCCGTGGGAACCGTGAGAACCGTGTGGGAATGGGGAGAATGGCGGCATCAAGAAGGGGGGAGGAATTCCTATTTAGTTTTTAGTATTTTCAAACTAGGTTGAATAAATAGTTGACAAAAGAGTCTAAGTTGTAAGTTCTATGCATCTAATCATCCTAGAACTTGCAAACTAGCATTTAATGTTTACTTGGAGGCCAAGGCTTTTTGTCCTATATAAGGACCTAGCCTCCCTCATTTGTAATCATCCAATTTTGAAGTAAAAACTTGAGAGTATTCTCTAAACTTGTCTTGTCTTCTTGTGTTGTTACACGAGTAGTTTGGCTTAAGAGGTCGAAACGAGTATTTCGCACCTTGCTTGAACTAAGGACGCGCTCCGCAGTTTAAGTTGAATTACTTGACGCGTTCTCGAGTAATTCCCCATTGTTATCACTATAGGTCTAGTGATCGAAAATATCCCATTGATTCGATCTCTT
Organism: Silene latifolia; assembly: GCF_048544455.1. NCBI lineage: Eukaryota > Viridiplantae > Streptophyta > Magnoliopsida > Caryophyllales > Caryophyllaceae > Silene > Silene latifolia. The sequence goes on from NC_133528.1 coordinate 90,916,231, forward strand.
CCCAAAGAATCGAAGCAAATATCCTTTATTTCTCGCACAACATAAACCCAAAAACCAAACAAAAAGACTTCCGTTTCGCCAATAACGCATCAAGTGACACGATCTGGTCGGGTTGCACCTAGTGCATTCGGATCTTTCGCCTCACTTGATTTCACAATTAAGTCTTCCGCTCCGCATACGCTTCACTCCATCATGGTTGTTGTGGATAAGTTTAGCAAGATGGCTTACTTCATTGCTTGTAAGAAAACGGAGGATGCATCTAGTGTGGCTGACTTATACTTCAAAGAGGTGGTTAAGCTCCATGGAGTCCCTAAGTCTATAGTCTCGGATAGGGATTCAAAGTTCATGAGCCACTTTTGGAGGTCATTATGGAAACTACTCAAGACTAGGCTCTTATTTAGCACCTCCCATCACCCCCAAACTGATGGACAAACGGAGGTGACTAACAAGACTCTAGGGAGGATCCTAAGGTGCACGGTTTCTAAGTCATTGAAGGATTGGGACCTCAAACTAGCTCAAGCCGAGTTTGCCTTCAATAGGGCTCCTTCTACAAGCACGGGCAAGTCTCCATTTTAAGTTGTTTATGGCGCCAACCCCCTCATGCCAACTGATTTGGCACCTATTCAAAGGAAAAAATTCGATTTCGATGCCAAGAAGAGGGTTGAACAAATGCTACAAATCCATGCTCAAGTTAAGAAGCAAATTGAGAAAACAAATAAAGCATACAAAGCAAGGGCCAAGGGTCCTAAGCAAGCCACGAACTTTGAAGTAGGGGATCTTGTTTGGATAAACGTAAGAAAAGAAAGATTTCCAGCCAAAAGGAAGAACAAGCTCATGCCAAGAGTGGATGGTCCATTCAAAGTCCTTGAAAAGATTGTGTCCAATGCCTACAAGATTAACTTGCCCGGAGATTATGAGGTCCATGGCACATTCAATGTTGGGGATTTAAGTCCTTATTATGAAGAGAATGAAGATGATAATGGCCAGGATTTGAGGGCAAATCCTTTTCAAGAAGGGGAGATTGAAGAGAATTCAACCGAGGAGGCTAATTTAGAACCCGGTTTTGGACCTTGCACTAGATTGAGGTCTAACATGAAATCCGTCTAAGAAGTCATGCCTTTTTCCAGCTTGGGACTATTCCTTGGTGAGTTTAGGACATCTTATTGTAGGAACTTGTATCCCAAAGAGTTTCCTATCAAGAGTTGAAGAGCTAAACAAAACCGGGTGCAATAAGGACCACGGCTGGGGCATGCTTAGGCTTTTGTGCATTATGTCGCTATCAACATTCCTCTTTTGATCAAACATAGTTCAAGGGCCCTTAGAAGAGTTGTTGCAGCCTTGCCAAAGTCTTCCAAGTGAGTCCAAGTGTGCATAAACAAGACTTGAGCTAGTAAACAAGGGATTGTTGTACTATTAGTTTACTTTCTATCTTTTATGCTTTATGTCCTTTTCTTTTCTGTTTTCTTGTAAGGCCTTGGCTGCCGTGTTTGGTCCTATTAGCAGCTCTTTTTGTGGCCATAGAATGCAATCTTAGATGAAGGGAGGGGATTGTCTTGCTTATCCTATAAAAGCAAGCACAACCCTTAGCAAAAATCAGATTATTTTGAATGACAAAAACCCTAAGAAGCAGCCTGCTTTCTTTCTTATTTATCTTTGCTTTGTGCTTGATAAACTCCCTTGCTTAGTGCTAGGAGGTTGGATAAGTCCTTTGCTAAGTGCTTGGACGAGTCCTAGGCTTAATTCATTGCTTTGTGTTCGAATTAAGTCATACCTTGAGTCCTAAACAAGTTGAGTTTTCTTTGTTTGTCACTTGAGTGTTTTCGTGTCAAATCTTGCTCCAAATCTGATAGTTTTACTTCAGCTTTGCACATCGTCCAACTATACCAAACGACGTATACAACGGGCATTCAACAAAATGGTAAAACCTAGGAACATTAAAGAAGGCAACTTGGTCCTCATGTCGATTCGAGCACCATTACCCGTCGATCCGAGGGGGAAATTCAAACCCGATTGGGCCGGGCCATACCTGGTCAACAAAATACTTTCGGGGGGCGCAGTGAGACTGAGTGACCTAGACGGGGAAGATTTCACAAACCCGAATAACCTAGACCAACTCAAGAAATACCACCCTTGAACTCTAGTAACCAACAAACATCACCCTAGTTTTACAACTAGCGACCACTGTACCCTTTTCAAGTCAAGTTCCTCAACGCGTTCTGATTTGAAATTGCATGTTTTATCAAGTCTAAGTTGCGGCACTTTGCCACGTTTCAAACGCCCTTTGATCTGTCAAAGGCAACATCCATTTTCACCCAAACAAAACACCTGAACTACGAGCATGGTTTGATTTTACCTTTTCAGGTGGATACGTAGGCAATCCTTTCTCACACAAGAAGGATACAACCACAAAACCCAAATAAAATTTGCAAACTTTTCGAACTACGAGCATGGTTTGATTTCACCTTTTCAGGTGGATACGTAGGCAGTCCTTTCTTACGCAAGAAGGATACAACCATCCACACAAATCAATCAAAAAATCAACCCCATATCAACATCAAAAAACAAGAAAGGGACAAACATTCCCTTTTCCACAAAATACAAAAGAAGCTTTCTCCCTTCTCACAAAAATCTCATTTCCCAAGTGCGGTGTTTAGGATAATTTAAACCGAATTGCCTTTACAAAATGGATGGAAGAAACAAGCGTTCACAATTCCTTTTAACACAAGCAATCCTCTTATTTAATTAATAATGAGAAGGATTACAAATTTGACAACAAATAAAGCTAAGCAATTCTACAACTTGTCAAAGCTAAGATGTCGACTGGGACATCACACATAGTAAAACTAGCACAAAACACACAATACATAGCTAGTACAACATAATAAAAACTCACAACACTAATACAACATAATAATAGGGTAATGGAGGTTTTCATTCTTCCATTCTACCCTTGCCTTTTCCCTCGGGATACATCTTCCCCTTGCTCTTCTTGTTGGCCCGCCTAGCATGAAATTCCTCTTCAAAACGGATCCTCAACGGATCTACAACGGCAACGGCCTCCGGTCTCTTGGATGACCCCAAACTCAGCCCAAGACGAGCTCATACACGACCCACTACCTCTTTGGGACCCGAACTTCTCCTCTTTGGTGGCCTCATTACATCCGGGCTAGCTCCATCAACAAAGTCGTCAAAGAAGGCACGGTTGGCCTTGCCGACCTCTCTATACTTCAAGTCGACGACCTTGTCTTTATGAGATTTGGACCTTTCCTCCAAGGTTTGAGCTCTTGACCAATTGACATAAGCGGGGGTCACCCATGTCGTGGCAATGGGGTTTGGTACCTCCCAAATCGGCCGAGTGGCCCACCACCTTTCAAAGACCTCAAGCTCGGAGTTCCGGAAAAGACTCTCTTGAACGAGAGTATCTTAAGCAGACACCTTTTGTTGATGCCTCATTTGCCTCATGAGCCTTTCGGGATAAATGAAGGAAGCAACCTTCAAGCCCACCACCATCAAAGAACAAGAACTAGCCACCGAAGTGGGCAACCCCGTGAAGGACCTCAAATGCCACCATGACACCACCCAACGGATATGAGGACCACTCTCCTCCGCCAACCTCGAGGTCCAATAAGCCTTGGTAGATGCAAAACTATCCGAGTACAATTTCTTCCTCATGGTAAGATGCCGGAAGGAGTTAGAAGAAGAATTAACCGGAGGCACTACATACCTTAGCCTCTCCAATAACCACACTTGGAGGATCCTTGGAGATCCGAACGAAAGAGGTTCTCCACAACAGCCCTTCTTGTCCAAAGCTTGAATGATCTCGCCAAGCACCAACCATGATGGATCCCTACCATGCTCCATTTGCTCAACCACATGCACAAATGTTATACTACCATAACATTTGGACCCCTCCTTCTTCAAGGCATCGACAAGGAGGTATGCATGCACTAAGCAAAAGGCAAGAGCCCTTCTCCTAGCCACCTCAGAAACATTGACATCCAACCGGTTTGAGAAAATGTTGATAAGAGCCAGCATATCCACACCATGGGGAGTAAGGAGAAAGTTCACTTGGCTCGTCGACAAGCCTAACATTGAACGAAACTTATCTGTGTAACACAACTGATTCGGGGGAAGCACCGGAGTACAACCTGACCATCCACCAATGGCGCCTACTTCTTCGACAAGAGGACACACTTCACCTTTCGGAAAAACGAAAACATGATGTTTCGAATCCCAAAACCGAGAGCATGCTTCAAGAAACGAGGGTTGCACCTTGACTTGACGAGCACTAACAAATGACCAACTCCCATTACAACGAGTTGATACTTTTCGGGAGGTGACAAATCGCGACAACAATGTCGCAACCTATTTTCGAAAGCATCCATGAATAATTTTTGTGGAAGAAGAAGAAAGGTTTTGTGGAGATGTTTTTCGTGTTTCGGATGATGAAACAATGAAGCACAAACGTCCCTATTTATACAAAACAATCATCGCTTTTTTCCGAAAGAAAGGGAAGCTCCCTTCCACCGCCCTTGGTCTCGCGCCTCTTTGGGCTGGTCCTCAGGATCCGCACCTTGATTTGTCGCTTTCAAGTTGTGTTTCTTCCTGACACCTAAATTCTTCCGCCGTAGGACTCGCGCCTCTTCGAGCCTAGGATTTTTTGTGTTTTCTCACACTTACATTTCCTTGTTTTCGCGTTTTGCGAAATCCAACACGGCTTCCATGACGCAGCTTTAAACATATGGGTTCTTTTCTCCTTTTTTTTAAGGGGGAAGGGCTAGTCGCCCCGATCCGCGACGGATCGTTTTCATGTCAGTCCAAAATTCCGAAAATTTTTCGCTTTTTCACATTTCCCACAAAATTCAAAAATTGATAACACGACGTCAATTTTCTTCAAGAATTCAAGCTCTTACAAACTCAAGTCTCGATCTCACAAAAAAATCGAATCAAATACACTCGCAAAAATCTTTTTTAAAACTTACCCATTACGGTTTCAGTTTTAGTTTTCTCGAGTCACAAATCAATTTTAGCGAAGGTCGATGTAATTTAATTCAAATACGAGTTAATTGTTGGAGTATGTGTCCTCAACAATAGTGCGATCACATGATTTAAAATCATAATTAAATCTCAAATTAAGAATACGTAAGGGATGATTCAATTATATAGTCAACTGATCAACATTAATCAATAATGATTGGCTAACTAGAGTTTGACATTACTGTCGTTTGACGGTGGTGATCAGTTGATCCCTTAAGGTCACACCTACAAGATGAGACCCAAATTAATAATTAATAAATTGTATTCGATACGGATTAATTAATCCCTTATTTATATGAGTTGGATTTTGTATCTTATTGTAATGTGATTAAATAAAATTCGATTTAATGGATTAATATATTAATTTACTAAATTATGTTGAGGTTTTATAAATATTTCGAGGTAGAGGTAATTAGTTATTTACATTTACAAGAGGTTGTAAATTTAACTAACTAGCTATTATGGGACCCACTATATGTTGATATAATGGTAAAATATTACTCAATAAGTTGAGTGGATATATGTTTATTAATTTGTCACATAATTGTTGTATGATCAAATTAATATTTAATTATTTAGGATAATTAAACATAAGACTATTAAGCATTTGTGGGACAAATATTATAAGTAAAAAATGGACCCATATATGCTCAAGTGCCGTCCAAAATGGTGAGCATGCTTGAGTTTTTGATTTTGTCATTTTGTTGTTGGAAGATGCTTCAACATCTTATGACATGCTTTATTCATGCTAGCCTACCACCTACACATATAGAATATTGCATAAGACAAAATGAGAAAACCAAAAATGCTCTACATAAGAGCATTTTGACGGCACAAGTGATGCAAGGAGAAGAACAATTGTTGTTCTCAATATTTCTCATTTTTCTCTCTAGATGCTCACCTCTTCCTTACATGCAAAAACCTTAAAAATCACTCAAATACTAATATTTGATATATATTACTAGTATAGTAGTATTAGTAATATTAGTAATAATTAAGGGTACATTACTACAAAATATCTAGTTAATATTAGTAGTAATTTTTGGGTTAAATCTTGGGTGTAATCAAAAGGAGGGCTCCTAATATAGAGTCTTGGAGGATCATCCTAATACTTATCATAGCTCAAGAACAAGTGAAGGTAAGAGACGTTACTTGTGCCCATTTCGTGCTATACAACAATGTAAGGAATATTGTTTTTCTTCCTTATTCTTTTATTTTGTTATGCATGCACTACATCTATATGAACTTAAGTTAATATGTTAATTAGTTCACTATTAGAAGAGTCTAATAATAGGTATATGAACCTAACAATTGGTATCAGAGCATAGGATGTTGAGTGCATAACCGATTTATAGTTTTTTCGAGTTATTAGTAACTTAATTAAAACTAAAAATTTGTGATTTATTAGATAAAGCCACAAAATCTTAATGTATATTTTATATTCTGGTCCTAAAATGTTTTTATGTCATTGTTATGATTTATGGTATTTTATTGCTCATTTTAATGTTTTTTAGCTATTTTATTACATTTTAATGACTAAAATGGTATTTAAAATGCTAAAAATAGTTATACTTAGTTTCTGACCTTGAAATTTTTATATGACCTCACATGTATATTTTAATTATTGTATGTAAAACTTGATTTATTTTACATGATTTATGATTTTTATGAGATAAAAATGGATTAGAAGGAAGTAAAATGGTTAAAAATAGTTAAAATTCGAAATAGGCCATAAAATTTTAATATGTTGTCACATGCATATTTTACTTACTGTGTGTTAAATTTAAGATGAACTTGATTCATTTAGCATGATTTATGAATTTTTAGTGTAAAAATAACATAAATAGTGACTATTTTAGCATAAATAGCTAAAATAAATTACGTGGCATGAGAAAATTGTTTTAGGTTGCATTAATATCCCAAGTAACATATCTAAAGTTTTAAAATTAATTAGATTAATTTATTTGATAAAACCGATAAATCGCAACTTATTTTTCTCGAAATAAATTCGAACATTTTAACCATGATTTTTGACATTATGAGTGTCATGTATATATTTCAGAATGTTCAAAAATTTAAAATTCAAAATTCAAAATTATTGTAATTAAATTTGGATTTATTTTATAAATATTATGATTTTTGGGTCAAAATGAGCATGAAATTACATCAAGTTGAATTATTGTCAAAAATTGATTAATGACTAATTTTTGATTCCTAATAGTGTTTAGATAATTAACTTGGACTAAAATTAGATTTTAGTATTGTTTAGCGATTTTAATAAGTTAAAATCATGAATTTCCATAAAACCGAGTTATATAATCGATATAAGTTAAATAGGGCGATTTTAGCACATAATTTGGCATGATGGACACATATTATAATGTTGAATATTTCATTTTTGAATGTCATTTTTTATTTATGTAATTTTGAATTATGTAATTTTATCTTAGTATGGCCTTAGTTTTAATCGATATTACCCATAATGTAAGAGGATATTGATTCGGTTGTAATATAATGTGATCTCGTATCACTTTTATTTTTACTATTTTTTCATATTAAAAATGTATAATAGGAATAGCTTTGTATTTTATTATAATTTGTAATTCCGGAGTTTCTTCAAGACAATGCCATTCGGAAAGGCGTTCCGACAAAGACGGTGTTCTAGGGAGGCGTGCCACTTGAAGATTCAAGGGACCAAATGAGTTGGTTTCCGATTATGTAATAGATTATTTGATTTTCTATTTTAGGAAGGCCATACTAGGAATTTATTATTTGCTTTGCATTTCTATTAATATGTTGCATGCATTGCCAAATCGACATAACAACACATGCATATCATATCGAGTCATCGACCGTGTCAATTATAATTATCGAAAATTCGTCTTTTAGTTCACTTAAAATTGATAGATAATAAATTGACAAGACCTTTACTTTTAAAAAATTGACATGGGACCTTTTCCAGCCTAGAAATCTTCCATGAGGAGTTTAGAGTATTTTTGTCCAAGAGCTCTTATGTCTTGGGAAGGTGATAATCATAGAGAAAGGCAAAGAACAAAATCGGTGGACCTATGGTTACACGGTTTGCAATGTCAAGTACAAGGGTCGCTTTCAAGTCCCTTTCACCCTTCCTAATTTAACCAAGACATCTACAAGGCTCTTTTTGTTGCTCTACTACTCTTGCATAGGCTTGGCCGGACCCCCTTGAAGCTTCCAAAAGAGTTTACTCCATGTTTAATTAATCATTGTCCTTATTAGTTTACTTTCTTGTTTTCTTTTAAGATTTTTAACTTGTGTAAGAATTTTGTGTAAGGCTTAGGGCCACCTTTTGAAACCTGTATTCTAGGGTCTTTTGGACCTTTAGATGCTAGGTTAGATGGATGGATAGGATTGCTTGGCTTGGCCTATAAAAGCAAGGCATTCCCTAGTGTAAAAATCAGATTTGATGAATGAAAAACACAAGTTAGAAACATTGATTTCTACTAATCTCCTTTGCTTAGTGCTGGAAAATCCTCTATTGCTTAGTGCTTAGAGTCGGGTAGTTTCTTTGCTTAGTGCTTGAAATTATCCTTAGGCTTAGTCTAGTGGCTTGGTGCTTGGATTAAGTCATATCCCAATCACGTCCGTTACTCTATTCGATTGTAGAGTTCAGGAAATCGTGGTTATAAACAGTTCTGTCGACTGTTCGATTGCAGTCCTCGGAGTCTCTGTTTAGTTTTTAGTCGTTTTTATCACAATTAAACAGTTCCTTTCGCTGTCCAAATCGAGTCAGTTTCAATCAAAATCCGAGTCTTGAGCGTTTTACTTCAAGAATGCATGATTTCTATACTAAATGCAAACTATATGATATATAAACAAGTGAATGCATTCTAAGCTACGCTATATGATGCATGAATTTTTGTTTGGTTGATGAGCATAATTTGAATTAACTCCCAATGCGTATGCTTGAACTTCTCCAAACCAAATGAGACACTATTGCTAGTGTAAAAATTTGGGGGAGTTCATGCATAAAAATGCTATGCATGAAACTAAACTTGTCATTTTGGATTTTACATGGTGGGAACAATATAAGACACCTCAATGAAACCATGGTGGGAGTCCTCTAGGTGGTGCTAGGACTCAAAACTCATGATCAAGAATAAATTAAAATGAAGCAAAGACAAAGCTAAAAGGAGGTGTAGGAAACTCACAATGGGTCGTGGTATCCTCCAAAAGCTTGTCTAACCTCAATTGTCGCTCATGGCGACATCACTATCATCATCATCTTCATTATCATCATCCTCATTGTCATCATCATCTACCTCCATGGATCCGGAGGCTTCAACATCATCACTTGAGCTTTGAACCTCTTCTTCCTCATCTTCCTCTTCTTCTTCTTTTTCACTCTCAACAACAACCTCCTTCCCCTTGGTAACCTCACCACCCATGCTAGCATCTCTAGGAGCATTAGGAAAGAACACTTCCCTATCCGCCCAACTAGGCAAAGGACATGATTGATCAAGGAGTCCTTGCCTAGCTAGGTGTAGGAGGGGCGGATATTGAGCCCGATAAGCATTAACCCTGTCCTTATAAGCTTCCTTATGCATGTGTTGCATCAATTGAGTCAAATAATCGTTACCTACCTCAACATCTTTGGGTCGGAATTATTGGTAGGTAAATGGGTAGGGTGGAGTCACAATAGAGGAGGAGGAGGGCTCGGTAATGGCTTCCCTATGTTGTTGCATGATCATCTCTGCTTCACCGGAGAGTGGAAGAAGATAGTTTGTGCTTCGAACATTGAGTCGGCAAATCTTGCTTGGTAGAATGAAGGATTTAATATCTTTGGTGAGCCACTCAAATTTGTCGTCAAGATTATCATTCTTGACCCAATGAAATTTGCTGAACATAGTGGCTAGATCAATAAGGTTGCCACCTCTAACCGGTTTGTAAGTCTTTTCCTTGTTAAACTCCGGGTTGGAAGTGTTTTGCTAACCATGTAACCAAGCCTCCATTAACGATAAAAGCCGCTCCTTCTTTACCATGGTCAATTGTAAGCCACCTTTCAAGTAAGAGTTAAAGTATATAGTATTCATTGGTGAACTTCTTCTCGACATTCATGGTTGATTCAAGGTAGATGAAATCGAGTTCGATGAAATGATTTGTGCCCTTCCTTGCAATTAGAGTATTTTCCACAACCTTATGCCATACCCTTATACCCGGATGGTGGACATAAAGGGCATGACACTCATGGAAGGATTCAAATTTTCTTCCGGAGATAGCTTTCCACAAAGAGGCGGGGTCATATTTTGAGGGCTTCTTCACATAAGGAGAATGGTCCTTAAGACCAAACACTTTCCCAAACTCTTCCAAAGTCATCTTCCTATCCTTATTTTCTAGGCGAAATTCAACACTTTTCAAGTTCAAGACATTAGTTACCATCAATGAGCTTAAAAACTCCATAGCAAGGGAGGGGTATGTCAATTCTTGCATCTCAAAGATGGTACCCAACTTCATAGACTCGAAAAAGTTCTTGGTCCTCTCAAGAACACCCAACTTTTCTAAGGCATCTTGACAAATAAATTTGGTAGGCAAAATGGTTTTCTTAGCAAGAGATATAAAAGCTTTCCTATGAGAATCGGTTATGAAAGTTACCTCCGGATATTCTTGTAATTGCTCAATAACCGGAATAGGAGTAGTAGCTTCCACCATAGGAATAGGAACCTCTTGAATTTACACTCTTGCTTGTTGTACCACCTGATGCGTATGGCGGGACGATTAATAAACGACCTGATGCGAATATCGACCCCATGAAAGAGGTTGTGCTCAATTTAGAGGACCAAGAAAAACCACGCCCAAGTAATGCATATTCGCACACAAAAATTGGATGGGCTCAAATAAAAGAAAGGAAATATGTGCGATTAAAGCTCAAGACCCGCGAGAACCTTGATGCCGCGTGGGAACAAGAGAAATGCCGTGTGGGAACAATTGGAGGAGCCGAAATGTGGCGGCACCAAGGGGGGAAGAATCCAAATTTTATATTTTTGCATTTTCAACCTAGTTTGAATAAAAGTTGACAAAAAGGTCTAGGTTGTAAGTTCTATGTATTCATTCATCCTAGAACTTACAAACTAGCATTAAATGCTTGCTTGGAGGCCAAGGCTTTTGTCCTATATAAAGGACCTAGCCTCCTCATTTGTAATCCATCAAAGAATTAAGAAAAACCTTTTAGAGAGATGATACGTGCCTAATGTATAGTCTTTTTGGCCTATTTCAGCACGTATTTCTATGCATTTCTATACTGTTTTTATAGTATTTTGCCCCGAATTGGCTACTTTGGTGTATTTTGTCCTTTTTGTAGGAATGATCGCAAAAGTAGTGGAACCATGTTCCTTTTTGCCCTTTTGCATGCATTTAGAGGAGACGGGATTGTCCCAGAGTGAGATGTTGCACTTGGAAGCGTCGTGGCACGCATTACGAGGCACTTGGGTGAGGACGTGAGCTGAATTGAAGATACAAGTACTCGATCGAGTTGTTTGCTGGTCGATCGAGTGGTTTCTAGCCTCCCTGTTGGTCGATCGAGAGGTTCCTTCCTCGATCGAGTTAGCTGAACATGACCAAGTCCTCGATCGAGTAACCTGCTGGTCGATCGAGGGACTTCTGCTGAGATGATGGTCGATCGAGTGGTTTAATCCACTCGATCGAGAGGTTTTCACGGGCATGGGCTTTGATTCAGTCCGTGTGTTTAATTTTCGCTAAACATTGTTTGTTTCCTATTTAACCTATGTTTACTAGGTTAATTAGGCATCTTTTTACTTATCTTTTCAGCTATTATTCATTAGACTCTCTAAGCTTTTACAGTAGAACATTTCCTACGTTGCTCTTACTTTCGACTGCTACTCTTGCTTCCGGGATTGCTTCATTGAATTTCGTGTTCTTTACGCCGGAATTTGCTTGGATTGTAATCTCTTCTCTTCTCTTAATAATAATTAACCTTCTTGTGTTTTTAATTCTTGTTTATGTTATCGTTCTTTCTTGCCCTAATTTCCGTTATTGAATTCTTCTATTATTTCATTATGTCATCTCTTTGGAAATTTATATCTTCGTTAGTTTTATTAAGAATATGAGTAGCTAAACCCTTTCATGTTGGGATTAGGGGATCTGCATGCGGTGAAATGACGACGTAGTGAATGAATTAGACGAATTGACTAAGAGACCTTGTCACTATAGCAATATAACCGTAATTCTCGACCTAGTTGAGTGCACGCTTCTATGTCACACATTAATCTGGCTACAATTAATCCTGGATCGAAAGATTGGACTAAATAGGCCTGCTATAAACAGTAGACTACCCTAATGAGGACGAAAGTTAAGTTAGTGGTATTTTAGGGTGGGAAGTGGACCGAAAGGACCTTCTAATATCCGTCTCGCATTAGTTAAATCTCGAGTCATTTCTTCGCTAAGTTGTTGAACTACCGTAGTGAACCGAAGTCCCGACATGTCCCCCTCTTATTGATAGTTTTAAATTCACTTCCTGCTTACTGCTCTCTGCTTTATTTCTCTTTCCCTTCAACTCCGTAGTTTAGAACCAAAAATTCAATCAAACCCAATTGTTACTATAGGATTAGAAATAGATAGCTGTAGTTGCATTACCTCCCTGAGGATTCGACACTCGACTGCCTCTAGTACATTTTTAGTTGAGACCGTTAGGTTTTATTTTTGACAGGTACGCGACAGACGTGTCAAATTTTGGCGCCGTTGCCGGGGAGGCAATTGCTCAATTTACTAGCTGTTTTATTTTTAATTCTTCTTTTAGTTTAAGGAACATCGTTCCTTAGACTACTCTTATATCTTGTCTGTAGTTTCTTCTTATGCGCAGGTCGCAAGGTTGGCCACTACTACCTTTTGATCCCGAGATTGAGAGATCTCTGCACGTAAAAAGGAGACTATTTCAAGAGCAACAGCTGGAAGAAGAGTCTAGTTCTCGTTCCAACTTCTACGAGAACGAACTGTTCGAAGACAATCCACCGTCTTCTCCAGTTTCCAATTCGTCGGTTGAATCCGTTATTTTTCCAGACATTCCCGAAATGGCCGAAGAAGCGACCATTGCTAGTCACTCCGAGCCCACGGCTGACAATCTCTATAAAGGGTTCGAATTACCGGGAGATGCTAGGAAGTTCGAGCCCAAGCCTGCATACATCAATATGGTCGAGAAAAATCAGTTCGGGAGCTGCAATCAAGATGCTCAACATATGGAGACCTTCATTGATTATCTTTGCTCCATACCTCCTCCCACCGGCGTGATGACGGTGATCGAGATCAAAGAAACTATGTTCATCTTCTCACTCCGCGATGCTGCAAGGGAGTGGTATAGGGATTTGGACCGAGCTGCTCACGGCATAACGGATTGGAATACGCTAGCATTAGCGTTCTATAAAAAGTACTTCTCTGCTTCGAGAACCATCGCCATTAGAGCTCAGATAACAAGTTTCAAACAAGGGCCTGACGAGAACTTCCACGAGGCATGGCTTCGATTCAAGAAACTGGTGCGGACCATACCGCACCACGGTTTCGAGAAGTGGAGCTTGTGTAACCATTTTTACAATGGTTTATATGATGATCAGAGGGCTATCTTAGATGCAGCAGCCAATGGTCGATTTGCTGACAACTTGGGAGCGACCAAGGGATGGAAGATTATAGATGATTTAGCCACTCACAGGGCTGAATATGGGAATTCAAGAGGAAACCAAAGGAGAGCCGTGGAATCCTCTTCAGTGGCCGCATTAGAAGCCCTTACCGCGAGGTTTGATAAGTATGAATTAGGGGGAGCTCTCAAAGGAGGGATGTACCAGGTTAATGCTATGACAGACGGTCCTTTCGTCTGTACGAGGTGTGGGGTAGATGGACATGTCTCTGATTATTGTCCTAGTCCTTATGAGCAATGTGCTGCCTTCCAACATTACAGGCAAAACAACACTCATTACGAGCCGAATATCCACCCCAATTTGAGGTGGAGCAACCAGAACGTACTCAACCCCACCGCTCCTCCGAATCAGCAGCAGCAGCCGTATATTCCACCCCATAAGACTCAACAGGGCTATCAGAAGCCTCCATCTTTTAACCCTCCTAACCACGGTTCATCTTCAAGTGGGGTGAGTGAAATGGGCGAGTTAAAGTCTATGATGGAAGCCATTACAAAGCAGCTTCATGCGAGTGATCAACAAAGAAGCACAAGTGATCAACAGAGAGACGCGTCCATAAAGGCACTTGAGACTCAAGTTGCCCAACTCGCCGCGAATCAATCCTCGAGGAAGCCGGGTCATTTACCGACTCAAAACGAGAAGAACCCAAATGAGACGGTACATTTGATAGAGTTGAGAAGCGGTCTTTCTTATGAGGGACCGAAGTACGGAAATCGACCGAGGAAGTCTGTCGGCGATGATGAACAGTGTTCTGTTAAGAGAAAAGGACTCACGACACAGGAGTTACTCGATCGACTGAAGTCTGATGCTCGATCGAGTGGAAATGGTGAAGAACCTGGTCGATCGAGTAGAGTTCCTGCTCGATCGAGTGAAGATGAAGATGAGGTTGGTCGATCGAGTGGTAAGTTTGCTCGATCGACTGACGCTGATGAAGAAACTGCTCGATCGAGTGAGCACAGTTCTCGATCGAGTGATACTGATGACGGGAAGCTTATTCGAGAGCCTGCTAGTGCTCGTTCAAGCGAGGAATTACCAGAAAGGCCTCGTTCGAGAGGTAAGAAGCGTCCGAAGGATACTGAACTTGCTCCGGAAGACACCTTGGAAGCGAGGAACAAGGGGCTCGAGATTCCAATTACGGTTCCCTTCCCGAGGCGGCTGCAGAATACCAAGATTAATCAACAGTTTAGCAAATTTGTTGAACTTTTGAAGAGTTTGGAAGTTTCCGTGCCGTTCATTGAATTTTGACTAAGGTACCCTCTTATTTAAAATTTATGAAAGAAATTTTAGCACGTAAGAGGACTATAAATGATAATGAGACCGTAGCTTTGACCGAGGTGGGGTCAGCCCTATCCCAAAATAAGCTACCTCCTAAGCAATCAGACCCGGGTAGTTTTTCGATCCCTTGTCACATCGGTATGCGATTGATTGATAATGCGCTATGCGATTTAGGCGCTAGCGTAAGTGTTCTACCTTTATCTCTAGCTAAGAGACTTGGTGTGACAAAGCTGAGTTGCACCAACATGATGTCCGGATGGCCGACCGTAGTTTATCACGGCCACTAGGTGTAGCGGAAGACGTACTTGTTCGGATCGGGAAGTTCTTTATTCCCGTTGATTTTGTCGTCTTAGATATCCCCGAAGATGTGCACACCCCTATCATTTTAGGGAGACCATTTTTGTCCACCGCCCGCGCGAGTAATAGACGTCGGGGAAGACTTTGACCTTTCGGGTAGGGGACGAGGAGCCGACTTTCCATCCAAGTTCGGAGGGCTCCCATGCAAGCTCGGCCTTGCAATGCCCTCTCTTCTGTTGACCCTATTATTGACACTCCGGATGAAAATTTGGAGGATATTTTTGTTATCGCTAACCCTCCGCCTCATACCGAGAGCAAAAAGGAGGAAAATTCGTCATTTTCTTTCGCAGTGCAGGATAAAGGCAAGAAAGGAGTTGTCAAGGGACAGGGTGCAACCACCATCAATCAAACTGGAGCCAAGGATGCCAAAGAAGATGACAGAGGGGCGAGAACGAAGACAGTTCGAACCTATATAGATTGGAACTATGTTCCTCCTCCTCTTGCAAACAGTAATTCAAGCTCATGGAAATCAAAGAGGACGGTTAGTATCGCTGAAGTGACGTCCTCCAGTCAGAAGCCCACCAAGGGGCTGCTGAAAGCTGATGGGAATTAAACGGGGAAATGCCCCGTGTAACAAATTGTAATAGATATTTGTTTGAATTTCTTTTGAATTTCTTTATTACGTTTTTAATTAGGACAATTAGTTTAGACAATCCTTTAGCTTAGACTAAGACTATAGACTGTGTTTTCTGCGTTTTTGGTATTTTTGGGATATGTTTGGATATGTTTTACGCAGGTTTGGGGAAGTGTCACGCATTTCGAGGAAGTAAAGACGGAATTTCAAAGAGTCTACACGAGGAAGTCCTCGATCGAGTACCTTTTGTACTCGATCGAGTGAAAAAAGGGTCGATCGAGCCGTCTGGTTACTCGATCGAGGAAGGCCACAGAGGAAATCATCGATCGAGAGGATGCTTACTCGATCGAGCAAGGGGAACATCAAAAGTCCTCGATCGAGTGATTAAAACCACTCGATCGAGTGAAATGAACAGTGGACACGGGAGTTTTCTTTCTTAAAACTCTTTACTTTCCTAATTCTATTTCATTTAACCCCTAAATTCCGTCTAACTCCCCCTTAATTGCGATTCCCATTTCCCCCAAATCCCCAATTTTTGCCCAAAATCTCCAAATCCGCCACCTACATTCTATTGCTAGCTAATTAATCTTCAATAACCCCTTATTTTCCCCCTCTTTTGTGCTCGTTTTCGCGGTTTTTAAAGGGGATTAGGGTTTGCGGTTTTTCAATCGAAAATCCGCCTTTGTTGATTGTTTTTTGAAGTTTAATTACTTGTATAGGATCATCATCATCAAGTAAGTGTTTCTTTCACACTCTCTGCAATTTCTCTTCATTTAATTCGAATTTCTTGAGGTGATTTGAATTAGGGTTCGAAAATCCATGTCTAGTCGATTTTGTTTCGACTTAATTGTGTTTATATGCCCTTAATTAGCTTGTTGATGATCTTTTCGCAATTCCTCGCTGTTTCTACATGTTTAATTCGAATTTTGCGCGATTTCCGCGATTAGGGTTCCTGTAAGTCGAATTTTATCGACTGTCTGACGGTCTTTCTGTTGCCTTGCTTGCTTAACTTTAGTCCATGCTTACTTATCACTGTTGTTAACTGCCGTTACCATCCCCTATCGCCATTACTTGATGTGAATTATTGGGAAGTCCCATGCTGTGAGTGGAAATCTTCGACTGTTAGGAGTCATACATGCTCCCATATTCGGTTTTTATGCTGTATTAGCCCTTTTGCAGTCACTATTTTATCATATTATCACCACTCACATGCTGCTCTTCGAAACTCTTGAGGAATTGTTTGGTTTTGATTGCTGTACGTCGATTTTTTCGACTAATAGGGCCATTCTTTTTGCTGTCACATGCTGGTTAACGCTTCATTTTAGCCACGGTTAGCAGCTATCTCCTCTTATCGTGCCCTTTGATACTTTGCAGGATGGACGCGAGTTCCTTGCCTTCTACTAGTACGTCCTCCAGCTCATCCGTGAGCGAGTTAGTGGCCCCTGCTGTTGCCACTAGCTCCGCCTTGGTCACCACTGCAGCACCAGTTCTCCTTGTTTCAGCTGCAGGGACAGTTTACTCCGCGGCTAGCTCAGCCGGGAGCTCGGTTCAGGCTACACCAGTCACTACTCCTACCGGGCCTTTCTCCTTGCTGGACTGCGGACGCACCCCTCGTCTCCCGCAGCCTGGTATGGTGCCACCGAGGCCACATCGCAGCCGCGCGTTAGCCATCACTTCCAAAGACTTCGAGGTCATTACGGGAGAGGGCACTCTCACACCTTTACCGAAGCTGCCCACGGTACGTTTCACTTCAGAGGCTCACCGGAAACGGTTAGCTGCTTTACTTCGTTGCCCTCTTTCCCCCACCCGTTTCCTTGCCCGGACTGACCTAGAGACCCTAGGAATTTATGAGGAGGTCTGTAGTTTATTGAACGGAACGGGTATGTCGGGTCTGATCACCACGCAGGAAGCTACTATTCGTACCCTTACATACGAGTTCTTTAGCTCCTATTCCTTTGACACCGAGTCTTATGATGCTGACCACTCCAGTTCTTGCATTTACTTTCGACTCCGCAACGAGTCGCACCACTGGACTTTGGCCAAGTTTGGGCAGGTTTTAGGCCTAGTTAGTGACGGTCCCACCTCCCCACCTCGAGACCTCCTTCAGCCACTTTGGGCTGCGCTTACTCACACTCCCTTCCCCTCACGGAAGGGAGCCCATGTTCACTTACCTGCGCCCCGTTACTACTTGCGTCTGTTAGGAGAGACCATTTTTGGGCGCCCTGAGTCCAATAACGTTACCAACACCGAGCTAGCGATTCTCGCGGGGTACCTCAACATTGACTACGGCACCCCGTTTGTTCTAAACATTGCCTATCCGGTAGCTCAAAGATTGAACGGAATTGGGACTCGGGTCAAGACCGCTGTTGTCTGTGGCGGGCTAGTGACTAGGATTGCCCGCCACCTTTACCCCACTGACCCTTCACTTGCTGCACCCGATAGGGAGGCTTCTTACCTTGACGTGGGTGCCATGGCTGACTTCGCCTGGTTCCCAAAGGCGAAGGGGAGTGCGAGGACGTGGAAGATTTGTGGTTCCACGTCTGTTACCTTGCCGTGCTCTACCCTTCCGCCACTTTTACCGCTCCCTCCCTACCGCCGCCGAGGGAGCGAGGCCACCTCCACCTACCTACCACCTTACCTTCACCCCTCCTTCTTCTTCTAGGAAGAGGAAGCGGGAGGCCGGAGCATCTTCTAGCTCCCAGACTCCGGCCCAGACTGGACCGACCCCCACGCCTCAGCCTACACCCACACAGCCTACACCTCCACCTTCACTCACTCCACCTCCTTCTGATCCGGCCTTTCCGGCCAACTTTGTCTGCCCTCCTGTTTTAGAGGCGCCCGAGGTCATGGACCAAGGGCGTCGTGATGCCGTGCTTTCGGATATGTGCGGGTACATTATCGAGATGAGACGGGATATGGCTTTGGTCGTATTCCCGCTCTACGAGTTCCATATCCGAGCCCGGCGACCGATTCCGGAGGGGTGGCCGCATCCTTCCTTTCTACCGATACCCGCGGACGGGTACCCTCCACTTTCTTCGACTCGGAGGAGGAGCCGGAGGAGACAGCGGTAGCACGAGAGGTGCGGTTACGGGCAGAGCAGCGGCACGAGCCGCCGAGAGAGGAGGAGAGTGACCCTCCGTTCACTCCGGTCAGGAGGATCACTGGAGATGACGACCGAGTCTCCCCCTTGTTTGTTGCTGGTTTGGGGAGACCGTTTTGTTGAGTCAGAGTACCTGGGAGACGGCGGTGCCGACGACGAGTAGCTACTGGTCTACTCACTTCCCCAGTTTTTTGGCTGGTTTGGGGAAGTTCGCTTTTGTATGTACATTACTCTTTTCATTTTTGTCTCCTTTATTTATTTTTCTTTTGTTGGTTGTATACCCCCATCCCCATATTTCTCATTTTGGTGTATCTTTGGAGGACAACGAGGGCGTTGTCCGTTTTGGTTTGGGGAGGGTATTGCATCCTTTTGAGTCTGCATATGCATTTGTTTTGCATTCACGTTTAATTTTTCAGTTTGCACTTGTTGTTTATTTTCAAAAAAAAAAATCCAAAAAAAAATAGAAAAATTCAAAAAAAAATTCACGTTTATTTTAGCATATAGGTTGAGTCGGAACGGTAGATTCCCGTGATGAAATTGCACTATAGCTTGTCATATTACTTGAGCCTTGCACTTGTATTGATAGTTTTTAGCCTTGTCATACGCATAATCTACGAATTTCTGTTCAAATAATAGCCGACTGTCTAGAGTTGACCTATAAACTGGCAAACTACTTAAAAATTCTGAGTTTTAGAGCCATAACTGGTGACATTCATGACCAGTTCATTAGGAATTTTGAGAGTAGTACTCCTTGCATAGCATGTTTGTCTCATTTGCACATTTATGACATTCAATTTCTCGTCAAATGCACATATTCGGGTTTGTGGTTGGTGTCACATGCAGGGAGGGTCTTGCAATTTCCCCTTTCTTACATCTTTCACCCATTTAGCTCCACTTTAGCCAAACTTGCCTCTTTGACCCATTAGCTACATTCCAAACTAAGCCTGCCTAGTCAAGCTAGTTAGTTTGTCCTCTTGTGGTATGTTTCCATTGCAGTTTGGTCTGTCATTCTTGTTGGAGTTGGTGTCTGTATTAAGGAAGGAGAAAAAAGAAAAAAAGAGTATTGAAAAAAAAAAAGAAGGAAAACGTGAAAGTAAAGAAAAAAAAAAAGAAAGAAAGAAAAAAAAATGAGAAACAGAAAAAGAGCTGATAAGCAAAAGAAAGAAATAGAGATTGTGTAAAAAGTTGTCCCCTCTTGTCAGAGTTGAGAAGATGTTCGAAGATGTACAATCGACAAGAGGGTTGGTTGTTTCGATTAATGTTTGAGACGATGTGTTTAAAAAGGGAACTTTGTGATCGTCGACTCCTCCACTCTTATTCTATATTTTTGAGGAGATTATGCTTTGAGTCTAGTGAGTTTTGTGCCAAGTGAAGGGCACCTGTGTTTAGTCTTTCGGTCGGTTTGAGATCCGGATGGTTTATTATGGTCTGTTAGGAACTAGCTTGACGCTTCTACCTCCACATTTCCATAACTTGTTTTGCCTTTTCTCACCCGAACCTCACTATTCCCATATTATTTGCAAATCCTCATTTGTGACGGACATTATTGGTTGGAGTGTGTGCATTAGTACTTGAATTGTCTTTCATTTTTGTTGCATGCATGCTATGTAGGTCGCAGTTAGGTGAGTGACTGTCTTTTCTTCTCTCTTTTACATATTACATTTGCCCTTTGCTTCATGAGAGAAGAGTGACCACGTGAGAGTCCAGTTTTGTTGGTCTTGCAAGGTCGATAGGTCAGTTTTATTTATGAACAGCTTATAATTCGTTTGCGTATTGACTGCTTGGCTTAACTGTTGATTTTTGTTGCATTAAATTGGTTCAAGTAGACAAGTTAAGCTAGCTCTGAGTTATCATTTCCGTTCCATTAGTTTAGTTTTGAGTTTACTCGAGGGCGAGTAAAGGTTTGGTTTGGGGAGATTTGATACGTGCCTAATGTATAATCTTTTTGGCCTATTTCAGCACGTATTTCTATGCATTTCTATACTGTTTTTATAGTATTTTGCCCCGAATTGGCTACTTTGGTGTATTTTGTCCTTTTTGTAGGAATGATCGCGAAAGTAGTGGAACCATGTTCCTTTTTGCCCTTTTGCATGCATTTAGAGGAGACGGGATTGTCCCAGAGTGAGATGTTGCACTTGGAAGCGTCGTGGCACGCATTACGAGGCACTTGGGTGAGGACGTGAGCTGAATCCGAAACTTCAAACCAAGATACGTGCATTTTATATAGTCTTTTTAGGCCTTTTCATGCACGTATTTCCATGCTTTTATCGTAGTTTATGCTACGAAATGCCCCGAATATGCTACTTTGGTTTGTTTTGTCTTATTTGCAGGAATGAACCAGAAAGTAGTGAAATCAAGCCTTTTACCGTCCATTTAGCATGCATTTGTAGGAAGAGTGAGTTTGGAGCGGGAATGTAGCTATTTTGAGATGCGCAAAGAAGAAAGATAGCTAGGCGAGCAAAGGAAGAACTTCAAATTGCTAGTGCCTACTTTGAAGAGCCATATCTCGAGTTCTAGAACTGATATTCAGGTGATTCCAATTGGCGATGAAAGCTTGTCCTCTTAACTTTCCAACGCCACTGGAATCGCCCTGTTTGCCCAAGTAACGAAGAAATGGAAGCCGTTTGAAGTTCAGTGCGCAAAGCAGGAAATTGTTGCTGGAAAGTACTCGATCGAGTCCTTTTTCTACTCGATCGAGTAGTTGCCTTTTTTGAATTACTCGTTCGAGTAGATTTTCTACTCGATCGAGTGGTTTAAGCTCTAGTTTACTCGATCGAGTAGTTTAAAACCACTCGATCGAGTGGATTCGCTATGGGCTTGGGCTTTTTAGCTTATTTTCGTCATTAGGTTAATTAATAATCCTATTTTGATAATAAATAGGATGGAGGACGTGAGTTTTTGAGGGGCTTCTCCTCTGGAATTTTATCATACACTATTACTTTGCCACTGTTACTTTTTTCCGGATTTATTTCAGTAATTACTTCTTTCCCTTTCTTTTCCTCTTTAATTTATGTTTATGTTTATTGTTCTTTCTCTATTTCTTGTTCTCTATTTAATTATGTCTAGCTAAGTTCCTTTAATATGTTAGGATTAGGGAAGCCGTGGTAGCAATATGTTAGGATCGACTTGATTAGATTAGTTTTGCGACGAGAATTGTATTAGGCAATATAACTGTGGTTAGGTTGAATGTATGCATGCAGGAGACCGATTTATTTAGTTACCCCCGACCTGGATCGAAAGATTGGAAGGGAAGGCTTGCTTAATTACAATAGGTGATACCTAATTAGGGCGAAAGCTAAGTTAGGGAGACCCTAGGGCGATTAGAGACCGAAAGGGTATAATCGTAGGTTTAACGACCGAAAGGTGACGACCTCGCTCTTCTTATCAATAATTTAATCGACTCAGTTGACCCGATAGTGTAGCTGCCACGGTAGACCGATTCCTAGCATATTTCTCTCCTTTATCTGATTTACCCCCGTTTTTCTTCATTATTTTCTCTTGCCTTAATCTATTTAGTTTTGTTAACACAAATCAAAACCCCACACTGTGACATTAGACAGACCGAAATAGACAAGTAAATAGTGACCGCCTCCCTGTGGAGATCGACCCTACTTACCGCTGACTTCTATTAGTAGTATCTAGGTATTTTATTTTTGGTACATAACGACCGTATCAAATTTTGGCGCCGTTGCCGGGGAGGCAACTATTTATTTATTTGTTTAATTAATGCATGTTTTTAGCCTCGGGGATTTTTCCTTGAGGCCGTTCTAATCTTTTTCTTTAGTGCTGTTTTGATAGGCCTTACAGGTACTACCTAGACAGTTCTAGGTGAAAGATCGTCAAAGGGAAGGCTTGAGTACCTTTGACCCATCACCTATGTCCCATTATATGGAACAGCAGGTGATTTGCTGCGGGAGATGTGGTTCTGCTGAGCACAATGCCGTCCTTTGCATGGCAGGAACTGACGAGCTCCTCGAGTTCAGGCTTTGGGGACGAGTTAGTCAAGCAGCTGTAGTTGCACCGCCACATCCACCCTATCAATGGCCACCGCAACAAGATCCTCTTGATATACAGAAAGAAGAGATTGCGGAGCTGAAATCTCTGTTGGAGACACTTGCATCTCAAGTGCAAGAATATGATAGACGCACTTTTTCGCGATTTGATAAGCTCGAGTCTGAAATGGCTCAGTTAGCAGCTGAGTTGGATAGTTGGCAACCAGAAGAGGTGTACTTTACTGAGAGCGGTTTTTCCCATGAAGAAACCGTGTTGCCCAATGCTGAGGATGACTTTTATGACTCGGACGACGAGTTTCTATCATATTTCACTGCCCCACACGAGGATTTCAGCGCTGTACAGGAGGAATCACTCGATCGAGTGACTAATATTAGTCGATCGAGTGAATTTCCAGGAGAAAGTGCTCGATCGAGTGATATTTTTACTCGATCGAGTGAAACGCAGGAGGAAAGTGGTCGATGGAGTAATAAAACTGCTCGATCGACTGAATTGGCCATTGGGAGCATTGATTCGTCATTTGGGTTTGTTTTGGATGACGATTTTGACGATGATAACGGATACGGTGAATCTCCCCTATTCAAAGCCGAGTTGGATGCACTTGAGGCTGAGATTTACGGGATGAAATCCACTGAGGAGGTTGATGAAAAAGCAGCTGAGTCGGTATTTGCTCCTAGCACGGAAGAGGTAATAAATTCTTTTATCTATGATTCCGTCATTGAGAGCGACCAACCTGAGGTAGTAAATGATAATCTTATTATTGTTTGTTTTAATAATATTTTGCCTCATTTGACTCGTGCTATTTCTTTTAATGCTATACCCCCTCCTCATATGTGGACGCATAATTTAACGATTTTTCACCATCCTTGTCGTTTTAATCTCGTTAATCTGAAACGATACCCTACTTTATTGACAGTTGCTCTCGCGCTCCTTTATTTGGTGGATAAATTTAGGAGCTCGCATAGGAAATTTGTAAGACTTAAACGGTTGTTTAATTTTATTTCCTATTTCTCTATTCCACTATGGTGCTACTTACATTTTTGTGTAGCGCATGCGCAGATTTATGATTTAATGCTGCGCGCTTTGAGCTGTTTTGATTATGACTAATTAGAGGGCCTCGAAGAAAAAGAAGGTCGAGCTGGGACCTGACTGAAGCTAGCACTACCCGGGAGGCAACCCAGAGTTTTTATTTTGTTTTTTTTTTTATTTCATTTCAGTTGTAATAAATGGTTTTCATACCATAGACGATCTCAGTTAAGCTTGTTTTTGTTAGTTTGCAGGCTATTTTTATTTGCGTTTTGCAGGAATTACTGAGGTTCACTCGATCGAGTACTTTTTGTACTCGATCGAGCACTTTTGCTGATAAATCCTCTCGATCGAGCAGTTTTTCTACTCGATCGAGTACCTGCATAAAGAGAAACTACTCGATCGACCTAAAATCCTTTCGATCGAGCAGTTTTTGGATGCCCATTCACTCGTTTGACTTGGATTAGCTTCCTGGACGGTTTTCCGGGCCTTTAGCAACCTCCCATGTTCATGGTCGGTTTGGGGAGATCCCTTTTTCGCGTATCTTGTGAGTTTTTCCGTATTTACTCTCTTTCTCTTCTAGTTTGCATTTCCTTTCCATGTTTTTGGTACAATGGGGGCATTGTACGGTTTGGTTTGGGGAGGTTATGCATCCATATCTGTGTCTGCATATTGTTTTTATTGCATTTCTGTTATCATATTTAATTTATGTATGCATTGTCTGTTATTTTTATAAAATTCAAAAAAAATTCCAAAAAAATTGAAAAATTCAAAAAATTCATGTTTATTTTTAGCATATAGGTTGAGTCGGAACGGTAGATTTCAGTGATGAAATTGCACTGCATTTGTCTTTTTGCTTAAGCCTTGCAATAAACTGTTATCTTTTTAGCATTGTCTTATTGCATATCTACGAGTTAATGTTTAATTTAGCTGAACGAATAGACTTGACCTGAAATTTTGGCAACCTACTTATAAATTCTAAGGATTAGAGCCTTATAAACTGGTGTCATTTGTGACCAGTTTCATGTAGGATTGTGAGTAGTTACTCCTTGCATAACATGTATCATTAATTTGCACGTATATAACATTCAATTGCTTTTTGCCTGCATACATTCGGGTTAGTGGTTGGTGTCACATGCAGGGAGGTGCTTACAATTTCCCTTTCTTTCATTTTTACCCGTTTAACTCCACATTAGCCAAATTTGCCTGTTGACCCTTAACCACATTCCAAATTTAGCCTGCCTTGTCAAGCTAGTTTAGATTGTTCTGCGGTATATTGTTTATTGTATCAAGTTTGGCTTGTATCTATTGATTCGGAGTTGGTAATCTAAGAAGAAAGGGAGGATGATGAAAAAAGACGTGAAAAAGAAAGAAAAAAAGAGAATGAAAAACCGAAAAAAAAACGTGAAAGAAAAAAAAAGAAGAAAAATTCGAAAGAGAAACCGTAGAAAAAACGTGAAAGAAAAAAAAAAGATGTTGTTTGATGAGACGGTTTCACTCCTATGTTCTATCTTATATTAATTGAGGAGTAAGTTCAGTTCGGTTTGGTGAGTTTTATGCCAAATGAAGGGCATTGTGCTTATTTCATAATTGAGTTGGAAACGGATGTTGTTATATGGTTTTGTTTAGGTACTAGCTTGATTACCTATACCTCCACATTCCCATAAATGTTTTGCCTTTTCTTACCCATTGCCTCACTTCACCATACTTTTGTAAGCCCTCGGCTGTGACATGACCTTGTTTGGTTGGAATGTGTGTACGGTAGCTAGAATTGTCTATCATATTAGTTGCATGCATGTTTATGTGGGTCGTAGTCTAGGTGAGCGACTATTTTTCTTTCTCTCTTACATATATATGTTCACCCTTTGCTTCATGAGAGAAGAGTGATCCGTGAGAGTCCATTATTAAAGGTCTTGCAAGGTCGACGGTTCAGCTTTATTATAAACATCTTACAACTCGTTTGCATTTGACTGTTTGCTATAAGTTTTAGTTGCTTGCATTAAATTGGTTTAAGCGGGCATTTGTAGCTAGCTCTGAGTTATCTTTTCCGTTCCATTAGTTGTATTTAGTTTACTCGAGGACGAGTAAAGGGTTGGTTTGGGGAGATTTGATACGTGCATTTTATATAGTCTTTTTAGGCCTTTTCATGCACGTATTTCCATGCTTTTGTCGTAGTTTATGCTACGAAATGCCCCGAATATGCTACTTTGGTTTGTTTTGTCTTATTTGCAGGAATGAACCAGAAAGTAGTGAAATCAAGCCTTTTACCGTCCATTTAGCATGCATTTGGAGGAAGAGTGAGTTTGGAGCGGGAATGTAGCTATTTTGAGATGCGCAAAGAAGAAAGATAGCTAGGCGAGCAAAGGAAGAACTTCAAATTGCTAGTGCCTATTTTGAAGAGCCATATCTTGACTTCTACAACTGATATTCAGGTGATTCCAATTGGCGATGAAAGCTTGTCCTCTTAACTTTCCAACGCCACCAGAATCGCCCTGTTTGCCCAAGTAACGAAGAAATGGCAGCCGTTTGAAGTTCAGTGCGCAAAGCAGGAAATTGTTGCTGGAAAGTACTCGATCGAGTACAATTTTACTCGATCGAGTCCTTTTTCTACTCGATCGAGTAGTTGCCTTTTTTGAATTACACGATCGAGTAGATTTTCTACTCGATCGAGTGGTTTAAGCTCTAGTTTACTCGATCGAGTAGTTTAAAACCACTCGATCGAGTGGATTCGCTATGGGCTTGGGCTTTTTAGCTTATTTCCGTCATTAGGTTAATTAATAATCCTATTTTGATAATAAATAGGAGGGAGGACGTGAGTTTTTGAGGGGCTTCTCCTCTGGAATTTTATCATACACTGTTACTTTGCTACTGTTACTTTTTTCCGGATTTATTTCAGTAAGTACTTCTTTCCCTTTCTTTTCCTCTTTAATTTATGTTTATGTTTATTGTTCTTTCTCTATTTCTTGTTCTCTATTTAATTATGTCTAGCTAAGTTCCTTTAATATGTTAGGATTAGGGAAGCCGTGGTAGCAATATGTTAGGATCGACTTGATTAGATTAGTTTTGCGACGAGAATTGTATTAGGCAATATAACTGTGGTTAGGTTGAATGTATGCATGCAGGAGACCGATTTATTTAGTTACCCCTGACCTAGATCGAAAGATTGGAAGGGAAGGCTTGCTTAATTACAATAGGTGATACCTAATTAGGGCGAAAGCTAAGTTAGGGAGACCCTAGAGCGATTAGAGACCGAAAGGGTATAATCGTAGGTTTAAGGACCGAAAGGTGACGACCTCGCTCTTCTTATCAATAATTTAATCGACTCAGTTGACCCGATAGTGTAGCTGCCACGGTAGACCGATTCCTAGCATATTTCTCTCCTTTATCTGATTTACCCCCGTTTTTCTTCATTATTTTCTCTTGCCTTAATCTATTTAGTTTAGTTAACACAAATCAAAACCCCACACTGTGACATTAGACAGACCGAAATAGACAAGTGAATAATGACCGCCTCCCTGTGGAGATCGACCCTACTTACCGCTGACTTCTGTTAGTAGTATCTAGGTATTTTATTTTTGGTACATAACGACCGTATCACACCCCGACCTCACGAGGAGTCGCGGGCAAAGCAGACACCCCCTCCTGCTCGGGCCCTCTCTCCGAAGAACTCTCCAACGTCTCGTACTCCATCGTGATGCGAAGCTCCTCAACCGCAACAAGTTGAGCCCTAAGGGAGGCAATCTCTGCATCTCGGCTCCCAACCCGTCCTCGCGACGCCTCAACTCCTGGTCCCGACCGATGATCCCCAACCCGTGGGCCTCCATCGTCGACCTCGCTGTGTCCAACTCAGCACGGATCCGAGCAAGCTCCGCCGGATCCGCAGTACCCTGCAAAACACAATACAGGTCATTAAGATCTAAACGTGGAAGACAACAAAAAAAAAAACTCACAAAAACAACCATAAAAAAGCACCTGCGCAAGCCGAGACTCCTTCGCAGCCAGGTCACCAGCAAGTACCCTCCACCGGTTAACCATCCGCCACAAAGCCTGATGACTAGCGGTCAACACCTACAACCAGGAAGGTCCTTTAATACAATGCAAGGCAAACACAAATGAGGAGGAGTATTCAGATCAGGAACTCAACCAAAGAACTGTCAATATCCACTCCATGCCAGCGTCGGTAACCTCAGCGACCGCAGGCTTTGGCAGGTGTAGCTGTAGCTCCTCACCACCCGGCCCCTGAAAGGTGGCATGTGTCGGGAAAACTGGGGGCTAGGTCCTCATCAACGCATTGACCTCCTATAATATGGATCCACATCGAAGGTAACAAACCCTTCTATCAAGAAAGGGGCAATGAAAACAAAGAACGGAGGAAAACATACCTCAATCGGGTACCAGACAAGCCTCGACAAACGGAAGGTGTCGTAGTCGGCCTCTCGTAACAACAGCTCCTCACCTCCGTGACCGTGCAGGTGCTCCTCGAACCAGTCGGGTGTTGACTCCTGGAACAACACCCTAAGCGGATTGACCGGTACCACAAAAGTGTCACTAAAGCACTGACGAGCCAAACGCTCGCCCAGGTACCAAACTGGTTCGATCGCAGTCTCAAGTTACAAACGATGGGAGCTGCGGGGTCGCAGGCGCTCCCTGAAAGCGGCCGACACGCCTGTGTAGTGCTCCCAAGACAACCTGACAAACTGTACTCAAGGCAAAGCTAATCAACTAACTGAGGGGATTTCTAGGCTTTTTTTCCTAGTCATCCTATCTCTTTCCGTTTTTATAAAAATAAAAGAGGTAAGAAGCAACAACTTACGTCAGCAACTCGGAGGGCGTTCACCCGACGCCTGCAGTCCTCGTAAGTTGACTTGGCTGACTTCTTCCGAGTCACCGTCCAAGCCCTCACGCCAGGGTAAGCCGAAGGATCGCCGCCAGTCGTTCCCGGATGCAGAGGGACAAAGTAAGCGTACAACCAAGCCTGTAACAAAACACAACAATGACAAATCAACCAATTTTCCAAAAATTATCAAAAAAAATCAAACCACAAATCAAAATCAAAATCAAATTCAACAAAAAAAAAACGCTCGTACCTCCAAGATGAGGCCGGGACCAACCAAAGCGAAAGAACACCCATCCCCCATAACCTCCGGACTCACCGCAGCGTGCAAGTACCGGGTAAAACTCGCCAAAGCCGGCGTCACCCTGTCAAACTGACCCAAAGCGTCCAGGTTAGCAAGCAAAGGAAGTACCTTGGTCGACAAGCGCTCACCCTTGTCACCAAAGTACGTGGTAACCAAGAAGTACCACAATCACAACCGTGCCTCCTGCGCGTCGGCTCTAGCCTCAGCCTCTGGACTCGCCAACGACACCAGAACAAAACCCACCGCTCTCCCCCTAAAGTGATCCCTCACATACGAGTTCGCGATCAAGTAAGGAGTGATGTCAGATAGTGCAGGCAAAACATTGCCGATCAAACCTGTGACCACAGGGGAAGACACCATCTCCGGCGTCTCCGGGAACCCAACAGACATATCGCCACAGGGGAGGTCCGATATCATGGCAAAGTCCTCTAAGGTCACACCGACCTCCCAAAACGCCATGTGGAACGACGACGTCGTGTCCTAGTGACGATCAAACATGGGGCGGATCAGACATAGGTTCGACCTAATCGAAGCCTTGTGAAGATCGCGTCAATCAGCCACCAACGGCCCCATAGCCGACCGCTCTATCAACGCCCTCGTACCGGCCTGGAGAACGTCGTAGAAACCCAGACAAGTAGAGAAGCCTGAGAAAGTCAACATGGTAGCAATCTCCTGAAATTGGGAAACAAACAACATCATAATACATATTCAGGTCTGAAACAGCAAAAACAGCAAAAGCTCGACAAAGCAATAAACTTACCAGGCCCTCGTGTGCACGGTAGGAGAGGTGGGTGTCAAGACACAGCAACAGCTGGCTACCATCAAAACCCTCAGCCCAAGCAGGCGCCGCCCGCAGGTTCAACCCCCGCGGAGCTGTAGCCCATCTGGCCTCCCAGCCTGCGACGTAAGGGTTGTCTGCTTCCTTCTCTACTTTCCATCTCTTCAACTTGCGAGACTCCACACGATTGGGAGGAGGCCTCTCAACGACCCTAACGACGTTCTGAAGCTCTTGTCTAGTGGGCTGAGGACCCCTCCTCCTAACGGTACTAGTCCTCCTCCCGGAGGTACCAGTCTCAGACCCTGTCTGAGTGCTCCTAGCACCATCAGCCTCAACAACAGGCTCCTCCCGAGCCCTAGTGGCTCCCTCAGCACCAATAACCCCGACAACGGGCTCCTCGCGAACCTCAGAGGCTCCCTCAGCCCTAACAACCCCCTCGGTGGGCTCCTCCTCCTCGGAAGCGTCCTCTACCACCACCTCAGGTACACTAGCCGGAGTACTAACCGGCCCAGCCCCAAACAAGACCTCCAAGGTCTCAGCAACGGACCCGGTAGGCCCAGAACAGTCCCCTGCAATCGGGACGAAACAAAAACGTCAGCCGGAATTTCGGCATTACGACGGCACAAAATGGACAAATCCAAAAAAACACACCTGCAAAACAAGGGCAAACCCGCCCAAACCCAGCCAACGAAAACAACATAACAACGAAAACACTTCACAAAAATGCAAAAAAAAAAACGTCTCGCCCCTCTTTTCACGCAAAAGAAGAGTCAAAACAACAACAAAATTTTCAAAAAAAAACACCCAACGCCTCAAGGCCCACAAAAGAACCAAAAAACATTCCCGACGCAATTGGGTACTTTCCACAGCACCAAAAGGCTATTTTACGCCAATATGGGCAGAAACAGGTAAAAATATATTTTTTATTTCAACACTCGACCATAAAAAAACAACGTGATTTAATCACGTCTCTAAGCGACCTAAACTACCATTAAGGTCCATTTCAAGACAAGCTGACTAAATTTGAGCTCAAACAGACGCTTATTTTGTTAGACATAAGACCACTGAAAAAGGCAAAACCTCGAAATTTTGCCCACAATACCCAATGAAGGTTCCATGTGGCAAACACGATCTTCTTCGACTACAATACAACCTAGTGGGGCACACAACTCAAGCAAACAAACTTGACATTGTGAAATAAGACGGTTTTATCGTCTTATTCACGTTTTTCGAGCATAGGGAGCGGGAACGGGGACCAAAATACAAACTAAAAGCACCCCTATACTCCTAAAAAGGTTTCTAACCTAATTTAATCATCAATTTCACTCGAAAATGGACTAATAAAAAATGTCCAATTCGATTTTCGAAAGTTTATGGTTTCGCCCTAATCCAATCAACAAAAAGACAAACAAATTCAAGTGGATTCAAGAAGATTTACATACCTTGAGATGACATGATGATAAGAGCACAAAGACAAGCAAGGGACGAGATCAAAAAATGGCGATTTATCGGTTTTTTGGTGTTTATCGAAGAAGACGAAGTGAAGAGGAGTCGTCCTGATTCTCGCATTTTTCTACAAAAATAGAGGAGCTCCCTTCCTTCGCAAGTATGCTCGCATCTCAATGTGGCATTCCCTATTTCATTTATCGAGATTTTGGGCTTTAGCCCAATTTTCCGCACAAATTCCAATAATTTCAACGACGGTAATAAAAACCGTCATTTCAAACACAAAAACGAAATAGTGAAATTCAAATTCGCTATTTTCTCAAAATTTGAACGACGGTTATAAAAATCGTTATTTCAAATACAAAAACGAAAGTGAAATTAAAAATTCGCTATTTTCACAAAATTTCAACAACGGTAATAAAAACCGTCATTTCAAATACGAAAACAAAATGGTGAAATTCAAGTTCACTATTTTTACAATATTTTCAACAACGGCAATAAAAGCCGTCATTGTACAAAAACAGTGAAATTCAAGGCTATTTTCTTAAATTTTCAACGATGGCAATAAAAACCATCACTTTTCATAAATAATAGCGAAATTCAACATTCGGTATATCCACGAATTTCACAAAATTTCAACGACGGCATTAAGAACCGTCGTTTCTCAAATACAAAAGCATGATAGCAAAATTCAAATCCGCTATTTTCACAAATTTCAACGACGGCATTAAAAGCCGTCATCTTTCAAAAACAAAATCAATAGCGGAATTCAAATCCTCTATTCTCACAAAATTTCAACAACATTCACAAATCTCAAACGAACGTCATTAAAACCCGTCAAACCTTCAAAAAGGGATGGTAAAATTCGCTACCCTTCACGAATCTCAAATCATGGGAAGGTAAAATTAAAATCATCCTCCCTAAGCATCCACCAGACGACAGAGTACTCATCTGCCCTTTCCCTACAAAACAAACGGCAATAAAAACCGCTCTCTCTCTTAGAAACTCAAAATCACCGCCGACCACAGGGGCCAGGCTCACAAACCTATCCCTTTTCGGCACCACAAACATTCAATACAAACGCCGAAATTCCCCAAGAGGATATCAGAGGCCCCCTCGCGGAGCCCGCTAACTCGAACAACTTCTCGAAATTCGCCCAACCTCAATGCGGCTATTTCCCACAGTCGATCAATCGACATTCAATATGCTGGCGAGCCTCACAAAGCACATTCAATATAGACGGGGAGCCTCACAAAGCACATCCAATATGGCTGGCGAGCCTCACAATGCACATTCAATATGGCTAGCGAGCCTCACAAGGCACATTCAATATGGCTGGCGAGCCTCACAACGCACATCCACTATGGCTGGCGAGCCTCACAACGCATATTCAATATGGCTGGCAAGCCTCACAACGCACTTTCGATATGGCTGGCGAGCCCCTTCAT
Source organism: Silene latifolia (assembly GCF_048544455.1). Taxonomy (NCBI): domain Eukaryota; kingdom Viridiplantae; phylum Streptophyta; class Magnoliopsida; order Caryophyllales; family Caryophyllaceae; genus Silene; species Silene latifolia. The sequence continues at coordinate 90,949,096 of NC_133528.1, forward strand.
GTACGCACCGCGGCTGGCGAGCCGTATCATATACGCACCACGGCTGGCGAGCCCCTTCATATACGCATTGTGACAGGCTAAAGTCGTATGCCTCAACTTAATAATTTATATCACTTAAATACTTGATACTAAACAAGTAGTAAAGAAGAAATAAGGGTCGAACCACAATGAATTGGATGAATTGTAAAAGTAAATAAAGTGTAGGAAAAAGCAATTCTTAACTAAATTAAGAATCATAGTAACTGTCTAGGGGGGGAGGGGGGAATTTAGTTTCGTTTAAAGATTAAACTAGTAACGAAATCAGAATAAATAAATAGAATTATAAGTAATCAAATATGGAGAAGAATCTTGACCCAAACTAGTATCCACTTCCAAATAAAGACTCGATCATCGACTACAACCAACTACCTACCTTGAGCAATCTATTGTGATATCTAATAAAGTTCAAATTTATCAAATATCAATTTCTCATCTAAATTCAGTGAAGAAAGTCAAATCGGTTGCCTTTAATCACCCTTTCTATTACTAACCCAAATTACGCAATTCAAGTTCAAGTAATGAGAAGCATTCACTTAATTGAGAAAAAAGCAATAGAAATAATTAATACCAACAAACGTTGTCGATATTCAAATCACAAGTTTAATTTCTTTTATGAGTAAATTACGACAAACCGAGTACGAGAATTTAGTCACAATTGCTACTGCGATCTGATTAATATAGCAAACTGAGCATTTAATCGAATCTTAGCATAAGAATTAATATAAACCCTAATTAGTTTTACACCTAATTAAGATGAATATGAAAACGAATATTAAAACAAGGAATTAAACGATACTCAAGATAAAGCAAAAGATTAATAATCTCACAAGAAATTACCGGAGCTTCAACTTGTTTGAATCAAGAAGAAGAGAATTAGCCTTGCATAATGGTTGCTAAAACAATATTAGGTTCTTTTTGAGTAAATTGCATAAGTCTCCCTAAAACTGAAAAACAAACTTAAGTACTCTCTAAACAAAGTCAACTAATAAAAAGTCAAAGCAAGTCTGGGAACAAACCGAGTAAAATAAAACAATAAACACGAGTCTCATAAAACCAATTGGTGCGACACATGAGTAAGCAGCGCGAATGTCAGTCGCGTGTAAATCACGCACAGGTCGCGCGCAGGTCATGAATCTTGTTTTTGCCGTCTAACAGTTTGTCATATGCGCGCCTTATGAGTGCAACATATGACCAATACTTGCGCACATATCTCACGACATCTTCATAGGTCGTTGGGCCCACTTATCTTCGGACTTGTATTCCGTCTCAAACATGCTAAACCGATCCAATAGCTAATCTAAACTCACGAACAAGTAACCTGCAATTAAGCTCTATAACACCACTTCTAACTGTCAAAAACATACTAATTATCCTCAATTAACTACGACTAAATGAGCCGTATCAAATTCCCCATGCTTGAACTTCTACTCGCCCTCGATGTAGAACCGAAGGACTAAATAGAATGTAAATAAATGGCGGCTCATACATGGAAACCAACATGTTCAAAAACTTTCACACCTCACACACCCTCCAGAACTCCCTCCAAATTAAAGTATACGGTCATTTTGCAATCTAAATACTTCCACCAAAAAGTAATGACCATCATAAATCCCATCTCACAGTACTCAAAACACAAGACAAAAGGTTAACAAAGTGTCATGGTTAACAAGTCATTAACAGCTACGCCCCTTATCTCTCCAGCCTAGACACAAATTCACATGGCTTACCCAAAAACAAGGACAAATGAACACTCAAAGACTAATGAACAAGGACAAATGGTTCACACAACGACTCACATTTACTAATAAACAGGGACAATTGGTTCACACAATGAGTCACATTCACTAATAAACAAGGACAAATGATTCACACAACGACTCATAAGGGCTAATGAACAAGGACTAATGGTTCACACAACGAGTCACATTCACTAATGAAGAAGGACAATGGTTCACACAACGAGTCACATTTAAAATAAACAACGACAAATGGTTCACACAACGAGTCACAAGGGCTAATGAACAAGAACAAATGGTTCACACAACGAGTCACATGGACTAATGAACAATTACAATTGTTTAACACAACTTGTCACAAAGACTAATGAACAAGGACAAATGGTTTACAAAACGAGTCACATTCACTAATAAACAAGGACAAATGGTTCACACAACGAGTCACCTGGACTAATGAACAATTACAATTGTTTAACACAACGAGTCACAAACACTAATAAACAAGGACATATGGTTCACACAACGAGTCACAAGGGCTAATGAACAAAGACAAATGGTTCACACAACGAGTCACATTCACTAATGAACCACGACACACAACGAGTCACATCACTAATAAACAAGGACAAATGGCTTACACAACGAGTCAAAAGGACTAATGAACAAGGACAAATGGTTAACACAACGAGTCACATTTACTAATAAACAAGGACAAATGGTTCACACAATGAGTCACAAGGGCTAATGAACAAGGACAAAAAGTTCACACAACGAGTCACAAGGACTAATGAACAAGGACAAATGGTTTACACAACGAGTTACAATTACAAATGAACAAGGACAAATGGTTCATACAACGAGTCACATGGACTAATGAACAATTACAATTGTTTAAAAAAACAAGTCACAAAGACAAATGAACAAAGACAAATGGTTCACACAACGAGTCACAAGGGCTAATGAACAACGACAATCGGTTCACACAACGAGTCACATTCACTAATGAACAAGGACAAATGATCTACACAACGACTCACAATCACTAATAAACAAGGACAAATGGTTTACACAACGAATCACAAGGACTAATGAACAAGGAAAAATGGTTCACACAACGAGTCACATTTAAAATAAACAAGGACACATGGTTCACACAATGAGTCACAAGGGCTAATGAACATGGACAAATGGTTCACACAACGCGTCACATGGACTAATGAACAAGTACAATTATCTTAACACAACGAGTCACAAGGACTAATGAACAAGGGCAAATGGTTTACAAAACGAGTCACAAGGACTAATGAACAAGGACAAATTGTCCACACAACGAGTCAAATGGACTAATGAACAAGTACAATTGTTTAACACAACGAGTCACAAAGACTAATGAACAAGGACAAATGGTTTACACAACGAGTCACAAAGACTAATGAACAAGGACAAATGGTTCACACAACGAGTCACATTTACTAAAAAAAAGGACAAATAGTTCACACAACGAGTCACATGGACTAATGAACAATTACAATTGTTTAACACAACATGTCAGAAAAACTAATGAACAAGGACAAATGGTTCACACAACGAGTCACAAGGGCTAATGAACAAGGACAAATGGTTCACACAATGAGTCATATGGACTAATGAACAATTACAATTGTTTAACACAACGAGTAACAAAGACTAATGAACAAGGACAAATGGTTTACACAACGAGTCACAAGGGCTAATGAACAAAGATAAATGGTTCACACAACGACTCACGTTCACTAATAAACAAGGAAAAATGGTTTACACAACGAGTCACAAGGACTAATGAACAAGGACAAATGATTCACACAACGAGTCACAAGGGTTAATGAACAAGAACAAATGGTTCACACAACGAGTCACATGGACTAAGGAACAATTACAATTGTTTAACACAACTTGTCACAAAGACTAATGAACAAGGACAAATGTATCACACAACGAGTCACATTCACTAATAAACTAGGACAAGGACAAATGATTCACAAAACGAGTCACATGGACTAATAAACAAGGACAATGGTTCACATAAAAAGTCACAAGGGCTAATAAACAAGGACAAATGGTTCACACAACGAGTCACATGGTCTAATGAACAATTACAATTTTTTAACACAATAAGTCACAAGAACTAATGAACATGGACAAATAGTTCACACAACGTGTCACAAGGGCTAATGAACAAGGACAAATAGTTCACACAACGAGTCACATTCACTAATGAACAAGGACAAATGGTTCACACAACGACTCACATTCACTAATAAACAAGGACAAATGGTTTACACAACGAGTCACAAGGACTAATGAACAAGAACAAATGGTTCACACAATGAGTCACATTTAAAATAAACAAGGACAAATGGTTCACACAACGAGTCACAAGGGCCAATGAACAAGAACAAATGGTTCACACAACGAGTCACATGGACTAATGAAAAATTACAATTGTTTAACACAACTTGTCACAAAGACTAATGAACAAGGACAAATGGTTCACACAACGAGTCACATTCACTAATAAACAAGGACAAATGGTTCACACAACGAGTCACATGGACTAATGAACAATTAAAATTGTTGAACACCACGACTCACAAAGACCAATGAACAAGGACATATGGTTCACACAGCGAGTCACAAGGGCTAATGAACAAGGACAAATGGTTCACACAATGAGTCACATGGACTAATGAACAATTAGTATTGTTTAACACACCGAGTAACAAAGACTAATGAACAAGGACAAATGGTTTACACAACGAGTCACATTCACTAATAAACAAGAACAAATGGTTCACACAACGAGTCACAAGGGCTAATGAACAAAGACAAATGGTTCACACCACGAGTCATATTCACTAATGAACAAGGACACACAACGAGTCACATTCACTAATAAACAAGGACAAATGGCTTACACAACGAGTCAAAAGGACTAATGAACAAGGACAAATGGTTCAAACAACGAGTCACATTTACTAATAAACAAGGACAAATGGTTCACACAATGAGTCACAAGGGCTAATGAACAAGGGCAAATAGTTCACACAACGAGTCAGAAGGACTAATGAACAAGGACAAATGGTTTACACAACGAGTTACAATTACTAATGAACAAGGACAAATGGTTCATACAACGAGTCACATGGACTAATGAACAATTACAATTGTTTAACACAATGAGTCACAAAAACTAATGAACAAGGACAAATGGTTCACACAACGAGTCACATGGACTAATGAACAATTACAATTGTTTAACACAATGATTCACAAAAACTAATAAACAAGGACAAATGGTTCACACAACGAGTCACAAGGGCTAATGAACAAGGACAAATGGTTCACACAACGAGTCACATTCACTAATGAACAAGGACAAGTGGTTCACACAACGAGTCACATTCACTAATGAACAATGACAAGTGGTTCACACAACGACTCATATTCACTAATAAACAAGGACAAATGGTTTACACAACGAGTCACAAGGACTAATGAACACTTACAATTGTTTAACACAACTTGTCACAAAGACTAATGAACAAGGACAAATGGTTCACACAACGAGTCACATTCACTAATAAAAAAGGACAAAGACAAATGGTTCAAACAACGAGTCACATTTACTAATAAACAGGGACAAATGGTTCACACAACGAGTCACGTGGACTAATGAACAATTACAATTGTTTAACACAACGAGTCACAAAGACTAATGAACAAGGACAAATGGTTCACACAACGAGTCACATTTACTAATAAACAGGGACAATTGATTTACACAACGAGTCACATTCACTTATAAACAAGGACAAATGGTTCACACAACGAGTCATAACGGCTAATGAACAAGGACTAATGGTTCACACAACGAGTCACACTCACTAATGAAGAAGGAAAATGGTTCACACAACGAGTCACAAGGGCTGATAAACAAGGACAAATGGTTCACACAACGAGTCACATGGACTAATAAACAATTACAATTGTTTAACACAATAAGTCACAAGAACTAAAGAACAAGGACAAATGGTTAACACAACGTGTCACAAAAGCTAATGTACAAGGACAAATAGTTCACACAACGAGTCACATTCACTAATGAACAAGGATAAATGGTTCACACAACGACTCACATTCACTAATAAACAAGGACAAATGGTTTACACAACGAGTCACAAGGACTAATGAACCCAAATGGTTCACACAACGAGTCACATTTAAAATAAACAAGGACAAATGGTTCACACAACGAGTCACAAGGGCTAATGAACAAGAACAAATGGTTCACACAACGAGTCACAATGGTTGGAATCCTCGTAACGCGACAAGGAAGTTCCCCTTAAACTTTGGAGCGCGTCCGCGGTTTAAGTCGAGAATTGAAATGCGTCGATCTCAATTTTTGTCTCTACACTCGTATAGGTTACCCCAAGACCGACAACAAACTTGCCCCAAGATCCGAAAAATGCATCTTTGTAGGTTACCCCTCGACCTCTCGAGGATACTACTTCTACAAACCTCAAGAAAACAAAGTGTTTGTGTCTTGCGAGGCTGTCTTCTTAGAAAGAGAATTTATTTCTAAGAGACGGAGTGGGAGAAATTTTGAACTTGATGAAGTTCAAGAGCCACAAACCGAGTTAGAGACGCCAGAAGATGTTCCTTCGTCGTCTAGCGCGGTTGTCCCTCCTCCACTTAGAAGAACGGGCCGAGTTACTCGCCATCCCGATCGATATGTGGGACTTATCGAAGAAGATGGAACACTCGATGTGTTGCTTTTAGAAAGTGACGAGCCCGCTACCTACAAAGCCGCAATCTCTAGTCCAAATTCCTCCTTATGGCTTGAAGCCATGAAGTCCGAGATGGATTCTATGCTTGAAAACCAAGTTTGGAACTTGGTGGATTTGCCTAAAGGGGCAAGACCTCTTCAATGCAAATGGATTTTCAAGGTCAAGAATGGCATAGAAGGACATGATGATGTCTACAAAGCTAGGCTAGTGGCAAAAGGATTTACCCAAGTCCAAGGTCTTCATTATGATGAAACCTTCGCCCCCGTAGCCATGCTAAGATCCATACGGATTTTGTTAGCGATTGCCGCATTTCATGATTATGAAATATGGCAAATGGATGTCAAAACCGCTTTTCTAAATGGGCATTTAGAAGAGGAGGTGTACATGATACAACCCGAAGGTTTTGTTGATTCTAAAAATCCTAACAAAGTATGCAAACTTAAGAGATCCATTTATGGACTTAAGCAAGCATCAAGAAGTTGGAATCATCGATTCGATCATGTGATAAAAGAGAATGGTTTCACTCGAAGTGTTGAGGAACCATGTTTATACAAGAAATTTAGTGGGAGCAATGTTGTGTTCCTAATCTTGTATGTCGATGACATACTACTCATTGGAAATGATATTCCGATGTTGTCTTCGGTTAACAAGTGGTTAGGTAACCACTTCCAAATGAAGGATTTAGGAGAGGCACAACGCATATTAGGTATCCGGATCCATAGAGATAGATCCAAGAGGATATTGGCACTAGGTCAAGAATCTTATGTTGATAAGATTCTTCGACGTTTCAGCATGGACAAATCCAAAAGGGGATTGGTACCTATGGTAAGTGGGACAATATTGAGCAAGTCTCAATCGCCCTCCGAACCCCATGATGTTGAACGCATGAAGTTGATCCCTTATGCTTCCGCTGTTGGATCAATCATGTACGCCATGATATGCACACGTCCTGATGTCTCGTATGCCTTGATCATGACGAGTAGATACCAAGGAAATCCAGGTGAGAGTCACTGGATAGCCGTCAAGAACATCCTTAAGTACATGAGAAGAACTAAGGATTCTATCTTAGTGTTTATGAGGTGACACCGAGCTCCGTGTTAATGGTTACACAGACTCAAGTTTTCAAACGGATAGAAAAGACATGAAATCACAAGCTGGTTTTATTTTCATGCTCAATGGTGGTGTTGTTAGCTGGAGAAGCTTCAAGGAAGCTGTGACTGCGGATTCAACAACGGAGGCTGAGTACATTGCAGCATCAGAAGCTGCCAAGGAAGTTGTGTGGATCAGGCAATTCACGGAAGGTCTAAGAGTAGTACCTACTGCCAATGATCCTATCACTCTCTATTGTGATAATAGTGGGACGATCTTCCAAGCCAAAGAGCCAAAGTCTAGTAATAGATCTAGACATGTACTTAGAAAATATCATGTAATTAGAGATTTCATTGAAAGAAAGGAAATTGCGATATGTAAGGTTGGGACGGATGATAACATAGCTGATCCGCTCACCAAGCCTTTATCCCAGGCTAAGCATGATGGACATATTGCGTCCATGGGACTTAAACGCATGCCAGTTTTATGTTAGATTTTGATATGAAATAAAAGAGTTGTTGTATTTGCTCATATGCATAATCACATTTGTCTTTTATTTTTTCATTACTTTGTCATATTCAAATGGGTTGTGGAGACATGATTGAACCCCATTAAAGTGAACTAAATTGACATAGTAATCGCCCATAGTCACTTGTATGAGGTGACGTCTCGAAGTGACTAGAGTGTGATGCGATTGATGGCAAGTTCAAGTGCCATAGAGTCATATGAGAATGACTAGTCGATCACATAGGCAGACTGTTAGGAACACTTTGTAGGGCTAATGACCGCCTATAGAGTTCTGGCAAATTTATATAGCCTGGCCGTGGCGAGAGCTACTATAGTATTCTAATGAGTCGATTCTTTTGACTAAAGACTATTCACCTAAAGTATATGAAAGGTTACGCAAGAGCATATTCAGCTGACAATCCAACAAAATCTCCAATATCAATAATAATCCAAATTCCAGCTAACCGTTAATCTCATAATTCATGAGAATAAGCTAAAATGGCAAAGAGGCAACAAGACTCAAGCATAAGGCATCCAAAGCATCCAACAACCAACATGTGAAATGATAATTACAAATATCAAGGCATAACATAAAACCTCCAATAACAACCAATCTCACCTCAAAGACAAACCCTCGACCCGAGTCCCGCGACGGGTCATCGGTCAAATCGAGGCTGACTGGTTTAAACCTAGTTTGACCAAACTCGTTCGGTCAACGCCCACTCGTAGTCTTGGCCTACTTTGGCCCAAATCACAAAATTTATCGCAATATTATTCTCATGCTATTTCCAATTTCTATCATGTGAAAAACGAAAATAACACATTATCAATCACCTAAATACTTAACAAACAACCAGCACAACATTTATGTGACATTAAATCGTCGAGTAACTCGGAATAGTTACCTTACGCTAGAAAAAGGCAAATAACCCTTGAGAAAGCTCCTAAAACCCAAAATTACTCTTCATCTTCAACCACATATGAGCCACCTAAAATAATTATGTGAAAAGACGATATTAACGAATTATCGTTATATAAAATATGAGACGGAAATTAATTTAATTATATTTTAAATAAACCAAACTAGCGTCAAAACAATTTATGGACACGGCTCAAAAGTTATTATGACAACCTCAAACTCGGCCTAACCACCAACTACACATGGCCTCAAACTCGTGACTTAGCTAGGCCACCGCCAGGCCACGGCCATGCCATCGTTGCTACGCTAAGCCCAAAGGCACGCTGTGCCATCGACTCGCCTAAAAGCAAGCCACAAGGAGTCCGACACGACCACCACCCGACTACCCATAGCCACCCTTCACCCTACTTCATAACCTGACCCAAAAATCAGTCCAAAACAGAACCCAAAAGATGCCTAAGTTCGACCCCAACTCCAGTCCTCAAATGCAAAGTGAAAACCCACGATGACAGCTCTCGTCCCTGCCCAAAACAGAGTACCAATCGTCCCCTTAAGACTCCATTCTCGCGCCTAAAAAAAACAGTCCTAGCCGAGCCAACTAAGTCAAAGCATTTAAAACGGTTTTAGAGCGGAAATCCACAAGTATAAAGCAACTCAAAAACAGTCCCTAAAGACTACAAAAATCGCCCCAACACAGAGTCCAAATCAGTCCAAAACAATCCCTACATGTCAGTATACACCGTCTCAACTATAAAACACACCAATTATCACCCAAAACAATCCATACATGTCAAAGATACACCGTCTTAAATATACCACTTACTAGCTAGCATCCCAAATGATCCCTAGAGGTCAGTATACACCGTCTCAATCATCTCCACATATCAGTATACACCGTCTCAACTATACAACCGACTAATTAACATCCATAAGGATCCCTATATATAATTATACACCGTCTCAATTATAAAACAGACTAACCAAAGATTCGAAATAAACATATTTTACAAGTAATATTGAGTAACCTATCATTGTTACTTTTGATTGAACTAATCATTTATGACTAACAAATCTTCTACAAGACCGTCTATCTTAGCATCTACAACCGTCTTATAATAAATAAAGCTGAAAGTATAAATTGGGTTTGTAAAAATACATGACGAAAATGAATTTTACTTACAACGGATTGACGGAAACGACGAGAGGAATGCTATGGAACGAAAATCGTCGAAAACGGATGACAAACGGAGTGGCAGGATCAATTTAAAATCGATAAAAATTAAAAACAGAAGCTAAAAGAAGAAAAAGGAAGGGAGAAGAAAGAATCTTTGCGTGAGAAATGAGGGAGCAACCAGCTAGCTAGCTATTTATTATACGTACGTTTCTTCATCGTTAAGAAATTTCGCTCGTTTTTAAAACCGTCTCGAGTTAATAAAATCGGTTTTAGTAAAAGTTTGATAATAAAACGGAATCAATAATAAATAAATTTAATGAGTGAAAATAAAATAAACTCAGCTAGTTAACGTAAATAATACAATATCAGCTTGAATCGGAATTATTAGCGATTTTTACAAAACTAACGGATATTAATAAAAATTGCTAATTTAGTGAAATAAGCTCAAAATAGCTAATTGGACGGTTTTGTTCCCAAAATCCATCTCGGGTTCACTTAAAACAACTTTCATAAGGACTCGTAAAGAAACGGAAATTATTAAATAAATAAACTCGAACTAACTTCAATAAACTCGAACTAACTTTAAATAAACTTATTAATGATTATTAAAATTAACGTATCGAATTATGATGAAATTAATTAATTAGGTAAGCATATATATATAAATCGTTAAATGATGTAATTAAATTCAAAATAGCAATTAAAAGAATTTTATCCAACTTAATAAAATACGGGTGTTACAATCACCCCATCTTTTAAAAAGTTTCGTCCTCGAAACTTGAAAGTATAAATGAAAGGTTATAAAAATAAACTGGAATGGGAATCGGTAACCAAAACATTTAAAAGGTCACTTATCGTAAGAATCAAAATTCTTTCAAGAACTTCAACTAAAATTTTCCGACGTAACGGACTCTCATCGAGGAACGGAAGTGTTCTCGTTGCGCATTCAAGAACATCACATTCCAAATCCAAGATAAGGTCAAAGGCAAATCATTTGTATAAATCAAAAATCAAAATACTTTCAAAAACATTAATGAAGAGTTTTCAAAAGTATAAGTCTCATTCATGGAACGAAATTGCTCTTGTCGTGCACACAAGAACGCTAACTTTCCAAGTCAGAGACAAATTTAAAACAAAGACTATTCGCCGACAAGCGTAGAACAAGTTATCAAACGTTTCCAATAACTAGTTCTATCATCCGATCAACGTCAAAATCAAAGAAAAAGGCAATCCACTCAAATTTTCTTTTGCGAAAGACAAAATAGAAATGAAGGTTTCATCTTTAAACTAAAAGGGGAGTTAAATTCCTGAAATATAATATTAAACTTTGACAAAGGCATCATGATTAGATCAAAATGAATAGAAATTGGATAAAATTTACAAAAATCTCATGTTTAGCAACTCAAAACCATGATAAAGAAGTCTATACTCAAAGAACAATTAGAGAATTAAATCGAATTTTCATTTTTCCAAATCTTTACAAGTAGGGAAAATTTTGTAATAGTAACATAAATTTTTAACAACGAACCAAAAATGGTAGCTTGAAATATTTAGAAATTGTGCGAAAAGAAAAGTAAGTTAGACATCATAGATACAAGTATGCTAAGAGGGTTCAAGCTTAACCAACAAAAGAGGTATGATGAACTTCCTAGGGATAAGAATTGAAGTCAAATTTACAAGGATGTCAAGGATATAGTTTCACAAGATACAAGTGTCAAACTTAAAGGAGGAGCAAGATGAAGCGAGGAAATGAGGTATGAACGGTAACGCTTATGATCAAGGAGAAAGGAAAATTAGACAACAAGGAAACGCCAGATACTCAAATCTTAAACAACAATGTCATCACTCCACTAAGGAAACAAAGGGTAATAACCAGGTCAAGAAATGATAGAAAATTTAAAAAGGGATATATGAACATGTCAAGATGTGAGACTAAAAGAGTCGAATCATAAAGATAACTAGTTAGCAACCAGAAAGAGATATTAGAATTAGGAAGGTATTCAAGACAAGGAAATAACGAGTAAACTTTTATACTTAAGAATCAAATCCAGCCAATGTATGAACGAAAGGGAGGAAAACGAATAATGGTACGAAAGAGGATTTTTAAGGCTTAATCCATACGCTTCCTAAAACTTAAGGTTCTCTCTAACAAGGTCACGCCTATTAGGGTATTGTACCTTCATGACAAAACGACCAAATCCCAAACAATAGTCAAGGTAAAATAAACGCTCGCTTAAGGGGTGATAGACCGGTTAGATACTTCTTCCACCTATCTTATCACATATTAGGATTTCCCTAAAGCAAATCTACCACTCAAGTATAAAAGCATCTCTTTATCTCAAGCACTCGACACAACCTCAATGTTTTAAAAACCAAAGAATGAATTGACAAAGACTTCTCAACAAAGTTCTCAAGGAACAACTAACATCAAATCACATCACCAATCTATACGGGATTGTTAACATCTGAAAATGGGTTTTCTTCCAAATTCATATTCTAAACGTATCTCATGTTTACTCCTAAGGTGACGACGCTCAACCTACTAAGCTTTCAAATCCCAAACATAAACAACAAAGCCAAGTTCTATAACTTTAATCACATAGGCAACTCATTCCTTACACAAATAATCCACCAATCAATTATACTCACTTTGTCAAGGAACTAGGTATAAGAATCACTAAGTATGTCTCATCACATTACCTAAGTCTTTCTAACATCACGACTTCTCAAAGCCAGGGTTAAGGGTCAGACACAAACAATCTCCTCAAAAGTCGAATTTTCCAACCAAGGTCAACATTCCTCACAAGAAAGAGTACTATCTAATGGCGTTAAGGGAGGATAAGCAAAGAACAAAGGACAAGTTAGGAGTACAAGCGTAGCTTTTAAAGTAAAACAGAAGGGAGTTTAGAAGGAGGATAAGCACCAAGAGATTAAGAATAAGGCGAGATACAAAAAGAACGAGAAACATCTTCAAGGAAGTAGAAGCATTCTTCAAAGGTTGAACAAATCTTCAATCCTCAACAATAGGCACTAAATCTTGATCTTCTTAAAATATAAGTGTCCTTTCAATGGAACGGAGATACTCTTGGCGATCACGCAAGAACATCAATATTCCAATTCAAAGACATAAAAATACATTTTTACACCAACAAATGATAAAACTAATTATCAGACGTCTCCAATAACAAGCTTTAACATTAATTGACGTTAAAACCAGTGAAAAACATTAAAATATTTTCAAAACCTTTAGTTCAATTTTTTTTTTATAATTAGGGTAATAACTCCATTAGCTATAGATAAGCTCACGGTCATTGATCCAAGAACGCAACAATTATTAAATGACAATCAACAAACAGGTTAGTACCTAACAAAGAGCAAACACAAAGAGACTACAACATAAGGTCCTAAGTCTACCCATCTTACCCATCTCTCGAGTTTATTATTTCAAGGTCAAGTTATTTATATTGGGGTGCACAAACGTGCGTCGGGAGCAAATATGCTCTGATACCAACTGTGACACCCTCATTTATCGCGGAAAAGTAAACACGTAATTCTAGAATAAAACTGCATGGATATGTTTGTAATAGGTTCATTTGGGTAAAAAGCTGTAATTTTTAAAACCTGAACCTGTTATAAAGATATCCAAATTGGAAGGTGTCAAACATACAAGGTCTAACTAGAAGTTTCACAACATAACCATCGCTAAAGTCGCGAATAGCAAATTATACAACCAAATGTAAAGAGGGAGACATATGTCCCTAAAATGTATGTGACATAAAAAGTGTTTAAGGTCACAATAAAATAAAGCCAATCTAGGTTCCAGGGTTACTTTACTCGCTAGCTCGTCCGTGTACCCCATATATGCATCACCAACCTGTCAATCGCATTTTATACAAATACGAAAGCCACAGTCAGTGGGGAGTAACTCCGAGTTCTCCCAGCCACGAAATGTCATAATTTTGTAAACATAAGAATATGAATATGAATAACACATAGCCTTAGCATATAAATGCTAGACAATCGTGCTTATCATGTGAACAACAATATAACAACACATAGTCCTAGCATGTGAATACTAGACCGACTCATACTACACTATCATGTGAATCACATAACATCCAGGAATTCAAACTCTATCAACCATAGCCGGCTTCCATCTCACCTTCTATGATTCATAGAATCATCAAACAAGAAAGGACAATATATCTAGAGACAGGCATAAGTTCCTAGTACAGTCAATAGTCACTTTGTAACTCGAGTCTATACCACGAGGTAGGGAAGCTAGTATTTTGGCTCAGAGGTTAATATGAATAAAACATGGCCAAAACACCTAGTATCTTGGCTCAGAGGTTACATTTAAAACATGGCCAAGATACGACTCAACCCTAATCCTAGATCTGAGACCTAGAGAAATGCGGATAAAAACCACCGCACCCAAGACTCATGATAAAACCACATGAGTACCCTAAGGAGTCCACCAAAGGGTTGGCTAGTACTTAAGCCGACCATCTACTCACAAAATAGGCAGAAAGGTCATGCCCCAACTTGGATATAAACCCACCAAGCCAGGAACACAAAGGCTATTAAGCCGCAAACATATACTCGTCAAAGACTATATTGGCCTATCTATGATGAAGGCCGAAATACTCACCTAGGACCTAGTCCCAGCCTAGTCCCAGACTTGAATATTTTAGCCCACACCACACAAGACAAGTAGGACACCCAATTAACCATAAAAGGGACAAAGAGTCCAAACTTGTACACACAAAAGATCATACACACCCTAGTATATGAAAGGTTACGCAAGAGCATATTCAGCTGACAATCCAACAAAATCTCCAATATCAATAATAATCCAAATTCCAGCTAACCGTTAATCTCATAATTCATGAGAATAAGCTAAAATGGCAACGAGGCAACAAGACTCAAGCATAAGGCATCCAAAGCATCCAACAACCAACATGTGAAATGATAATTACAAATATCAAGGCATAACATAAAACCTCCAATAACAACCAATCTCACCTCAAAGACAAACCCTCGACCCGAGTCCCGCGACGGGTCATCGGTCAAATCGAGGCTGACTGGTTTAAACCTAGTTTGACCAAACTCGTTCGGTCAATCTGGCCCAGCTCAGAGTCTTGGCCTACTTTGGCCCAAATCACAAAATTTATCGCAATATTATTCTCATGCTATTTCCAATTTCTATCATGTGAAAAACGAAAATAACACATTATCAATCACCTAAATACTTAACAAACAACCAGCACAACATTTATGTGACATTAAATCGTCGAGTAACTCGGAATAGTTACCTTACGCTAGAAAAAGGCAAATAACCCTTGAGAAAGCTCCTAAAACCCAAAATTACTCTTCATCTTCAACCACATATGAGCCACCTAAAATAATTATGTGAAAGGACGATATTAACGAATTATCGTTATATAAAATATGAGACGGAAATTAATTTAATTATATTTTAAATAAACCAAACTAGCGTCAAAACAATTTATGGACACGGCTCAAAAGTTATTATGACAACCTCAAACTCGGCCTAACCACCAACTACACATGGCCTCAAACTCGTGACTTAGCTAGGCCACTGCCTAGGCCACGGCCGGCCAGGCCGTTGCTAAGCTACAGCCAAAGCACGCCAGGCCATCAGACTCGCCTAAAAGCAAGCCACAAGGAGTCCGACACGACCACCACCCGACTACCCATAGCCACCCTTCACCCTACTTCATAACCTGACCCAAAAATCAGTCCAAAACAGAACCCAAAAGATGCCTAAGTTCGACCCCAACTCCAGTCCTCAAATGCAAAGTGAAAACCCACGATGACGGCTCTCGTCCCCGCCCAAAACAGTACCAATCATCATCCCCTTAAGACTCCATTCTCGCGCCTAAAAACAGTCCTAGCTGAGCCAACTAAGTCAGCATTTAAAACGGTTTTAGAGCGGAAATCC
Source organism: Silene latifolia (assembly GCF_048544455.1). Taxonomy (NCBI): domain Eukaryota; kingdom Viridiplantae; phylum Streptophyta; class Magnoliopsida; order Caryophyllales; family Caryophyllaceae; genus Silene; species Silene latifolia. Next base: position 90,965,351 of record NC_133528.1, read on the forward strand.
ACAAGTATAAAGCAACTCAAAAACAGTCCCTAAAGACTACAAAAATCGCCCCAACACAGAGTCCAAATCAGTCCAAAACAATCCCTACATGTCAGTATACACCGTCTCAACTATAAAACACACCAATTATCACCCAAAACAATCCATACATGTCAGCATACACCGTCTTAAATATACCACTTACTAGCTAGCATCCCAAATGATCCCTAGAGGTCAGTATACACCGTCTCAATCATCTCCACATATCAGTATACACCGTCTCAACTATACAACTGAGTAATTAACATCCATAAGGATCCCTATATATAATTATACACCGTCTCAATTATAAAACAGACTAACGAGCATTCGAAATAAACATATTTTACAAGTAATATTGAGTAACCTATCATTGTTACCTTTTTCCGATTGAACTAATCATTTATGACTAACAAATCTTCTACAAGACCGTCTATCTTAGCATCTACAACCGTCTTATAATAAATAAAGCTGAAAGTATAAATTGGGTTTGTAAAAATACATGACGAAAATGAATTTTACTTACAACGGATTGACGGAAACGACGAGAGGAATGCTATGGAACGAAAATCGTCGAAAACGGATGACAAACGGAGTGGCAGGATCAATTTAAAATCTGATAAAAATTAAAACAGAACGAAAAGAAGAAAAAGGAAGGGAGAAGAAAGAATGCTGCGTGAGAAATGAGGGAGCAACCAGCTAGCTAGCTATTTATTATACGTACGTTTCTTCATCGTTAAGAAATTTCGCTCGTTTTTAAAACCGTCTCGAGTTAATAAAATCGGTTTTAGTAAAAGTTTCAGTAATAAAACGGAATCAATAATAAATAAATTTAATGAGTGAAAATAAAATAAACTCAGCTAGTTAACGTAAATAATACAATATCAGCTTGAATCGGAATTATTAGCGATTTTTACAAAACTAACGGATATTAATAAAAATTGCTAATTTAGTGAAATAAGCTCAAAATAGCTAATTGGACGGTTTTGTTCCCAAAATCCATCTCGGGTTCACTTAAAACAACTTTCATAAGGACTCGTAAAGAAACGGAAATTATTAAATAAATAAACTCGAACTAACTTCAATAAACTCGAACTAACTTTAAATAAACTTATTAATGATTATTAAAATTAACGTATCGAATTATGATGAAATTAATTAATTAGCTAAGCATATATATATAAATCGTTAAATGATGTAATTAAATTCAAAATAGCAATTAAAAGAATTTTATCCAACTTAATAAAATACGGGGTGTTACATTGAGTCTGGCTCCGTTCAGTTTCTCGGAGAAGTAAGCGATGGGTCGCTTTCCTTGTATCAGCACGGCTCCAATTCCAACACCGCTTACGTCACATTCCACCTCAAACGGTTGGGTGAAATCCGGGAGTGCTAATAGCGATGCCTCACAAAGTTTTTGAATAATCGTTTCAAACGCCCTTTGAGCAGCCGGGGTCCACACGAAAGTTCCCTTCTTCGTACACTCGGTGATAGGACTAGTAATGGTGCTAAAGTCCCGAATGAACCTTAGATAGAATGATGCGAGTCCATGAAAGGATCGGACCTCCGTGACAGTCTTAGGAATAGGCCATGAATTGATCGCTTCAATTTTGAATTGATCGACTGAAACTCCGTCTTTAGAAACCTTGTAGCTAAGGAAGATAAAGCTTTCGACCAAGAACGAACACTTCTCCTTTTTGCCATAGAGTTGTTGTTCTCGAAGCGTGTTGAACACCTCGCGAAGGTGTTTGAAATGATCATCCTTGTTCCGGCTGTAGATCAAAATATTGTCCAAGTAAACGACCACGAATTTGCCTAAGAAAGGCTTGAGTATTTCGTTCATGAGTCATATAAAGGTACTTGGAGCATTCGTTAAGCCCGATGGCATAACCGTCCACTCGTATAATCCATGCTTAGTCTTGAACGCGGTTTTCCACTCGTCCCCTTCTCTCATCCGAATTTGGTGATAGCCACTCCTCAAATCAACTTTCAAGAAGATCTCGGATCCATGCAATTCATCGAGCATGTCATCAAGCCTTGGGATTGGAAATCGATATTTGATAGTGATGTTGTTCACAGCTCGATTGTCAATGCACATTCGCCACGTTCCATCCTTTTTTGGAACAAGTAGCGTAGGGACGGCACATGGACTTATGCTCTCGCGCACATAGCCTCGTTCCATTAACTCCTCGATTTTTCGCTGCAATTCCTTGGTTTCCATTGTATTGCACCGATAGGCGGCTTTGTTTGGCAAGGGAGCTCCGGGTAGAAGATCGATTTGGTGTTCGATCCCACGAATAGGTGGTAGTCTAGCGGTTAGTTCTTCGGGGAAGATATCCTGGAACTCCTCCAAGAGCGAGGTCAATCGTTCATCCTTGTCCCCATTGCTAGGAGTCTCATTGACCACCATAAAGTAAACTTGGCTGCCGTTGACAATGGCCTCGTCCACTTCTTTCTCACCAGCAAGCATGGTCATGCTAGAGGCCTTTCCACGCTTGGCACTCATGGAACGCACTTCACTAGGCGCCATTGGTTTAAAGATAATCCTTTTACCCATACTCACCAACTCGTATTCGTTGCTTCGACCGCGATGCACCACATCCCGGTCATACTGCCAAGGTCATCCTAATAGGACATGGCAAGCATCCATGGGTACGACGTCGCACAAAATGTCGTCGTTATAAGATCCCATCGTTAGTGCCAATCTTACTTGCTTGGTGATTTTCACCTTGTTTTCATCATCAAGCCAATGCAAGGCATATGGTTTTGGGTGAGGCGTTGTGGGTAGTTTTAATTTCTCCACCATTTTCTTGGAGGCGCCGTTAGTGCAACTGCCTCCGTCAATGATTAGGCTGCACCATTTGTCTTTTACTTGGCACTTGGTGTGAAATATCTGACTTCTTTGTTCCGTCTCAACGGGCGTAGATTGGACTTGCAAGGTTTGGAGAACCAAAGCATAATCAAAGCTAGGAGCGACGTAATCCTCGGCATTCTCGACTCTTACCTCTTCCTCTTCTCCTTCTAGGTTGAAAATGTCTCTCGTTCTCTCTTCCTCCTCAAACAATTCGTCACGACAATCCACGGCCTCTCTTAGCGTGATTGTTCGCTGATTTGGGCACGCATTTTTAAAATGTCCAAACCCTTGGCATTTAAAACACCGAATTTGTGTGTAGCTATTTTCCTTTGGGGCGGGTGGTTTAGTAGAAGAGCTAGAGGTGGTAGTTGTTTTGAGCTCAGCGATATTGCCCGTTGGGCTTGCCTTTGAGTTGTTCTCGTTCTTCCAATTCCGACTACTCCCACCATAGGTGGAAGTTACCTTTGTCTTTCCTTGTGCCTCCACCTTGAGGCACATATTACACAAGGTGTCGAAATCTGAGTAATTCTGTAACTCGACGATGTGGGCGATGCTACGGTTTAGACCGCGTAGGAACCGCGCCATTCTTATGTTCTCATCCTCCACCAAGTCTCCCTTAAAGGCTAGATTTTCAAATTTGTTGATGTATTGTAGGACACTTAGCCTTCCTTGGGTAAGATCGGTGATCTTACGATAGGTTATGAGCCTATGTGTTGCGGGGACATATCTTTTCCGTAATTTGAGTTTAAGCACGTGCCATGATGTTATCTTTGCTTTTCCGGCTCGAACTCTCCGGGTCTTAAAGCTTTCATACCAAAATGAAGCCCCATTTCTTAATTTCAAAATGGCGTACTTCCAGCATTGCTCATCATCGAGATCCTTAAATTCAAACATCCGATCTATTTGCCTCTCCCATTCGAGATAAGCCTCGGGGTCTGTGCCTCTCGTGAACTCGGATAATTCACTTACTTTGAACTCTTCCACGGTTCGTTCTCGTCTAGGCACCCACTTTGGATCGACTTCTTGTAAATTCTTCTAGGCTTTTTGAAGATTCTTAAGAAAGTTGGGATCATCGAAGTTCATGTTGTTAATTTTGTTTTGAAGTTTCGGACTTGTCTTTTTTTTGTTTTGTTTTGAGATGAACAGTACCGTGAACAGTGATTTCTTTTTTTTCTTTTATTTGGATTTTCTCAGGACCGTCTTGATTTTTGTGGGTGATCAAGAGCCGAAGCTCTGATACCACTTGTGCAGTGTAATGTCCAAGGGTTTAGACAATTACAACAATCAAACCAGCAAACCAAAGACAATTTCTCAGGAATGCTACAAACTTGTGCTAATTACTAAAATTATGAATTGACCTCCTAAAATCATGAAACTTGGCAGTAATTTACTTTGATATAAGAACTAAATCTGAGCAAAACTCCAGGATTTTTAGAGGACTCAAAGTATTTTTAAGACTCAATCTGAATCGATGATGGAGACACAAGGACCGTAATTGAGACAGTTCGGGATTTGACTGAAAGGAGGGAACTTTGGATATAATTATCAACTATAAAACCCACAGAATTCTCACAGGGAATTAAGCTAACAATTTGGGGTGTTAGAGTTAAGAGATTCCATAGATTAACACAGGAAAGACTCAATCTGAAACAAACAAAGAAAGCTAAACTAACCACAGTCTCAAAGACAGGAAAGTTTATACTCTACTAACAGGTACTTAATCAATAACCACAGTCTAAGCACAGGTTATTATCAAGCCCGACTCTAATCTACAGACTAAGCACAAGATTAAGAGGTTTAAATTTGAGAGAAATCTCAGGTTTCATTCATAAATCAGTTGTGTTACAACAAATCGAGTTGAGGTCCTTATATAGGCCTTTTTAGGTTACAAACTTGAAAGAAAACTACATCCAAGGGTCAGGATCCCTCCTCACATGCTGGTAAGAGTCCAAGTACAATATTACAACGGTTTAAAAGCTCTTAATTGTAAACTGGAATGAAAACAAAAGAGAAATGCGGGTGACAAGTGTGAGTTGTGGTCCTTTTCCGCATTGCTGGCTTTTTCGTTGAATGTAGGCACTTGAGGACGAAATGATTGAGTCCTTGGCATTAAAATTGGCTCTAGGTTGTATCTGGTATATGGGAAGACAAGCCAAAAGTTCTTTGTGTGCTTTTTCCTCACGGTTTAGCCAGAAATGGAAAGTTTGCTTTTGTTGTTTGTCATTTTTGATTCTGTCCGACTTGGTTTTCTAGGACTTGCATTGTGATTTTCCCTTGGACCCCTAGGACTTTTCTGAGCCTAGTTTAGTGACCAACCAGCTGGCCATGGTGGCAGCTGGTGGTTGGGCTTGTACTCGTACCTATTGGCCACTAAACTTAGCCCAGTTTGGTTGCTTCCTGAAATGGGTGTGGTGCTGTTTTGGCCTGCTTGCATTTGTGGGGTGTCCTGGTCGGTGGCTCCGCCTGCAACCTCCCTGGTTGAACAGGGCTTGTCCTCAAGCCCGATGACTCCTCCCCTCAAAGCATCCTCATAATATGGACTTAGGTCACCTACATTAAAAGTGCCATGCACCTCATACTCTCCTGGTAGATCCACTTTGTAGGCATTTGGACCAATCCTCTCAATAATTTCAAAGGGGCCATCAGCTCTTGGCATTAACTTGTTCTTTCTTCTTGCTGGAAATCTCTCCTTTCTTAAGTGAACCCAGACCAAATCCCCTGGAACAAATTCTTTCCTTTTTCGATGCACCTTGACTGTTTCATGTACTTTTCATTGGTCTTCTCAATTTCCCTTTTCACAGTTTCATGGAGTTTCAGCAGTTGTTCTGCCCTGGCCTTAGCATCATGATTCATCTCATTTCTTGGTACAGATGACAAGTCTACAGGCATTAGGGGATTAATCCCATAGACAACCTCAAAAGGACTATGACCAGTAGCAGTTGATGGTGATCTGTTGAAGGCAAATTCTGCTGCTGCTAATTTGATGTCCCAATCCTTTAGACTTTTGTTTACAAGACATCTCAGAATCCTACCCAAGGTTTTGTTGGTGACCTCAGTTTGGCCATCTGTTTGGGGGTGGTGAGAAGTACTGAACAACAGTCTTGTTTTGAGGAGCTTCCATAGAGTTTTCCAGAAGTAACTCATGAACTTTGTATCTCTATCTGAAACAATTGTCTTTGGGACTCCATGAAGCCTCACAATTTCCTTTAGGTATAGCTCAGCAACACTGGCAGCATCTTCTGTTTTCTTGCAAGCTATGAAATGGGCCATCTTGCTGAACCTGTCAACAACAACCATGATTGAATCCTTTCCTCTCTGTGTCCTTGGCAATGCAACAATAAAATCCATGCTCACATCCTCCCATGGTTTCGGGTACGGTAATGGGGTATATGGACCAGTTTGGAAGGAACTCTTAGCCATTTGACACACGAACATCTCCCGAGAACATTTTGGACATCCCCCATCATTTTTGGCCAATAGAACTGTTCCTGTAGTATGTCCATTGTTTTCTGAACACCAAAATGTCCTCCCAAACCTCCTGAATGGACTTCCCTGATTAGGAGGTCCCTGTATGAACCCCTTGGAACACAGAGCTTGTTCCCTTGGAATAGAAACCCATCTTGCAGCAAGTATTTGTTCCCTGGAACCCTATGCCCTTCAAACTTTGTGATCCACTCCTCAGAGAAGTCAGGGTCTTCCTTGTACATCTCTTTCATGAACTCAAAACCAAGGACCCTGGTTCCCATAGTTGACAGTAAGGAGTGCCTCCTTGATAGTGCATCTGCCACTACATTTTGTTTTCCTTCTTTATACTTGCTGGAAAAGGTGAATGATTGCAAGTACTCCACCCATTTAGCATGCCTGTGACTCAATTTGTGTTGACCATTTATATACTTCAAAGCTTCATGATCAGAGTGTAACACAAATGGCTTTGGCTTCAAATAGTGACTCCAATGCATGACTGCCCTGATAATTGCATAAAATTCCTTGTCATAGGTAGAATACTTTAATTTAGCTCCATTCAATTTCTCACTGAAGTAAGCTACAGGTTTCTGAGCTTGGATCAGGACTGCACCAATGCCTACCCCACTGGCATCACACTCTACTTCAAAGAGTTGATCAAAGTCTGGCAATTTCAGAATAGGAGTCTCACACATCAATTTCTTAATCCTCTCAAAGGATCTTTGAGCACTCTCAGTCCAGTGGAATTCTCCTTTCTTCATACACTCAGTAATTGGAGCAACAACTGAACTGAAGCTCTTGATAAATCTCCTATAAAAGGAGGCCAATCCATGGAACCCCCTCACCTCAGTGATTGTTTTAGGAGTAGGCCATGATTGAATGGCCGCAACTTTGTCCCGATCAACTGTAATTCCCCTCCCAGAGACAATGTACCCTAGGAATGCCACTTCTTCAACCATAAAAGTGCATTTTTCCAGTTTGCCAAATAGCTTTTGTTCCCGGAGGATCCCGAATACGACTTCAAGATGCTTCAGGTGCTCTCTTTTTTCTTCTTTGTAAACCAAGATATCATCAAAATAGACCACGCAAATTTGCCTAAACATGGCCTTAGCACCTCAGTCATCAGCCTCATAAAGGTGCTTGGTGCATTAGAGAGACCAAATGGCATCACAAGCCACTCATATAGTCCATGTTTAGTTTTGAAGGCAGTCTTCCACTCATCTCCTTCCCTTATCCTGACTTGATGGTACCCTTGCCCGAGATCAATCTTAGAAAATATCATGGCACCACTGAGCTCATCTAGCATGTCATCCAACCTTGGTATTGGGAACCTGTACTTGATAGTGATGTTGTTAATGGCCCCCTTTGTCAAGTACACATCCTCCATGTCCCATCTTTCTTTGGAACAAGTAGAGCAGGGACGCACAAGGATCGAGTGATTCCCTGACAAATCCTTTGCTCATAAGTTCCTCAATTTGGCTTTGCAATTCCTTGGTAGCAGCTGGATCACTTCTATAAGCTGGCCTGTTGGGAAGCACTGAGCCTGGAACAAGGTCAATGTGGTGCTCAATGCCCCTCAAGGGTGGCAACCCACTAGGCAGCTCCTTTGGAAACACTTCCTTATACCTCTGAATTAATGGTCTAACTTCAGCAGGCATCTCAGGGCTCCCTTCCTTGCTTACTTCTTTGGATAGTAACACCCAGACAGGTTGTTCTTGCTTCATTTCTTTGATCATGGCTGCTTCAGAAAGAAATAGCACACCATTGCCCTCCTCTGGCATACTTGGACCTCCATAGTTTCTCTGGTTGGGTGGTAATGGGGTCAGAGTGACCTTCTTGCCTTCATGCTTGAAACTATAGATGTTATCCTTCCCATGGTGAGTGGTATTCCTATCATACTCCCATGGCCTCCCAGTGAGTAGGTGGCAGGCATCCATTGGGACAATATCACACAAGACTTCATCTTTATACACCTTCCCAATAGAAAATGGAACCAAGCATTGTTTGTCCACCCTTACTTCTGCTCCCTTGTTCAACCATCTCAACTTGTAAGGGTTTGGGTGCTCTTGAGTTGTCAAGTTGAGTTTGCTAACCATGGCATTTGATGCCACATTTGTACAACTTCCCCCATCTATGATTAGGTTACAAACCCTCCCCTGGACTGTGCATCTGGTTCTGAATATCGGGATCTTTGATCGCTTCCGAGGTGAGTGTTGGGAATGCATGACCCTCCACAAGACTAAGTTGTGACTGTATCGGGGGGCCACAAGTGCATCTTGTTCTGGTTCTCCCTCAGTCTCCACTTCCTCCATTATCAGGGTCTCATCTTCCTCATACTGAACCAAGCCTTCTCTCTCCCACTGTTCTACTTCCATTGCTGTCAAGGTTCTCTTAGAAGGACAGTCCTTCCTAAAATGGCCATACCCTTGGCACTGGAAGCATTTAATTTTCCCATCAGTCACAGGTGTGTTGGTTCTAGGATTCACATGACTCTTCCCCTTGTCTGGTGTTGGTTGGGTTGCAAGTTTTGGAGTTTCTCCAATCCTAACCCCAGAAAAAGGTTTGAAAGTGGATCTGGTAAGGGGTTTGGAAGCAGTGACCTTGGCTTTTCCCATCTTTTCAATCCTCAATGCCAGGTTGACTGCCTTATCAAAGGACCAGACTTATTGCATCCTAACTCTTATAGCAATCTTAGGATCTAAGCCCTCAACAAACCTAGCAATTTTCTGTTCAGGCTTTTCAGTAATCTCACATTGCAGGGTAAGTTGTTCAAAGCTTCTAAGATAAGACTCAACAGATTGTTGGTCTTGTTTCAGCTGGGTTAACTTGATAAACATATCCTGTGTGTAATCTTTAGCTATAAACTTATCCTTCAATTTCTTTTTAAGTTTTAGCCAAGATTTAATGGGTTCCTTGCCTTCTCTCATTCTCTGGCTTTTCAGGGTTTCATACCAAAGTGAAGCATAACCTTTGAATTTAAGGATAGAAACTTTGAAAGCTTTCCTGTCAGTATATCCTTTAAATTCAAAGACTCTCTCAACAGTTCTAATCCAGTCTAACAGATCTTCAGGGTTTAAACTACCATGGAAATCAGGAATTTCTACCTTTATATCTTTGTCTCTTTCCATGTAGATGCCCCTCCGCCATAGATTCATCAAGATTCGACATGTCTTCTCCATGTTCCTGGTGGTATGGTTGTCCTCTTCCTGCTCCAACAAAGCCTCTACCCCTGCCTCTGCCTCTGTAGGGTGGCCTGTTAGGAACTCCTTCTGCAAGAGTGTTGACAATATTTACCAGTTCATTGATTCTTCCTGCTATCTGATCCACCCTGGTCTCAATACCAGTAAATCTCTCTTCACTCATGGGTTATTTTTGTAGTTTTGTTGTAGTTAGGGTAAAAATGAACTCACTTTCCTTCCCAAGACTAACACAAGATAGAATCGTGTTAAAACCTTGCTCTGATATACCAATTTGCAGTGTAATGTCCAAGGGTTTAGACAATTACAACAATCAAACCAGCAAACCAAAGACAATTTCTCAGGAATGCTACAAACTTGTGCTAATTACTAAAATTATGAATTGACCTCCTAAAATCATGAAACTTGGCAGTAATTTACTTTGATATAAGAACTAAATCTGAGCAAAACTCCAGGATTTTTAGAGGACTCAAAGTATTTTTAAGACTCAACTGAACTGACTGACAGACACAAGGACTGTAATTGAGACAGTTCTGGGATTTGACTGAAAGGAGGGAACTTTGGATATAATTATCAACTATAAAACCCACAGAATTCTCACATGGAATTAAGCTAACAATTTGGGGTGTTAGAGTTAAGAGATTCCTGATTAACACGGGAAAGACTCAATGAAACAAACAGCAAAGCTAAACTAACCACAGTCTCAAAGACGGGAAAGTTTATACTCTACTAACAGGTACTTAATCAATAACCACAGTCTAAGCACAGGTTATTATCAAGCCCGACTCTAATCTACAGACTAAGCACAAGATTAAGAGGTTTAAATTTGAGAGAAATCTCAGGTTTCATTCATAAATCATTTGTGTTACAAATCTGAGTTGAGGTCCTTATATAGGCCTTTTTAGGTTACAAACTTGAAAGAAAACTACATCCAAGGGTCAGGATCCCTCCTCACATGCTGGTAAGAGTCCAAGTACAATATTACAACGGTTTAAAAGCTCTTAATTGTAAATTGGAATGAAAACAAAAGAGAAATGCAGTGTGTGATGTGAGTTGTGGTCCTTTCGCATTTCTGGCTTTTCTGTTGAATGTAGGCACTTGAGGACGAAATGATTGAGTCCTTGGCATTAAAATTGGCTCTAGGTTGTATCTGGTATATGGGAAGACAAGCCAAAAGTTCTTTGTGTGCTTTTTCCTCACGGTTTAGCGTAAATGGAAAGTTTGCTTTTGTTGTTTGTCATTTTTTGCAGATTCTGTCCGACTTGGTTTTCTAGGACTTGCATTGTGATTTTCCCTTGGACCCCTAGGACTTTTCTGAGCCTAGTTTAGTGACCAACCAGCTGGCCATGGTGGCAGGTGGTGGTTGGGCTTGTACTCGTACCTATTGGCCACTAAACTTACCGGTTTGGTTGCTTCTGAAATGGGTGTGGTCTTTGTTTTTGCTGCTTGCATTTGTGGGGTGTCCTGGTCAGTGGCTCCTGCTGCAACTTGATGCGTATACGGAGCGGAAGATTTAATTGTGGATTCAAGTGAGACAGAAGATTCGAATGCACTAGGTGCAACCCGACTTGATCGTTCCACTTGAGGCTTTTTTGGGCGAAGCATAAGTCTTTTTTGTTTGTTTTTGTTTTTCTTTGGTGCAAGAATGGAAAGGATATTTGTTTCGATTTCTTATGAAGAGATCGAACCGATGGGATATTTGCTATCGCTAGCCTATAACGATAACAATGAAGGAATTACTCGAAAATGCGTCAAGTAATCCAACTCAAACTTCGGAGCACGTCCTTAGTTCAAGGCAAGACTCGAAATCATCGATCTTTGAAAAGATTGAAACAACAAGTTTCTCTCTCTAAAGGCGTTTTTCTTAAACTTTGCTGATTACAAATGAGGAGACTAGGTCCTTTATATAGGACAAAAGCCTTGGCCTCCAAGAAAGCATTTAATGCTAATTTGTGAGTTCTAAGATGAATGAAACATAGAACTCACAAACTAGACTATTTTGTCAACTTTTATTCAACCTAGTTTGAAAATGCAAAAAACTAAAATGGAATTCTCCTCCCCTTGTTGGTGCCGCCACATCCCTCTCCCCTTGTCGCCACTTCCCTTGTTTCCACACGGTTTCAAGGTTCAAACGGGTCTTGAGTCTCGATTGCACATATTTCCATCCCTTTACTTGAGCCCATCCAATTTTTGTGCATAAATAATGTATTACTTGGGCTTGGTCTTGCTTGGTCCTCTAAATTGAGCACAACCTCTACCATTGGGTCGATATTCGCATCAAGAAGTCCTCCTTTAGGTAGCATCCAAGATTTCACCCAAAATCTCCATAATTATTAACTAGATAATTATAGAAACTAGCCCTTAATATTATAAATATTAATACCTTAATAATATATGGTGAATATTAGTGTATGTGAGAATATTTGAGAGGTTTTCATGTCGATTTAAAAGTGTGGCAAAAACAGAATACCAATTTCTCTATTAAGAGCAATCACACGACGGCCCCTCCTCAAGTGGGTATTTTTGTTGCTTATTTTAATCTCATGCAAATAGGTAAAGTATGCTAGAAATTGTAATGATTAAAGCATGTAGGAGTTGTCACTATCACTAGGTAGAGTGTGCATTTAGAAAAGAACAATTATCATTACCCTTATGCACACTTGCATGTCCAACATATGACTATTTTGGTCCATCTTGATTTTTGATATTTGTCCCACAAATACTTATAAATCATATGCCTAATTAGTTTATATAAATTAAGTATTAATTTGACCATTTAACAATTATATGATACAAATTAATAAATAATATACACTTAATTTTTAAGTGATATTTTCCCATTATATCAATATATAAGGGTGACTATAATGCTCAATTTAATTAATTTACAACTTCTTGTAAATATAATTGACTAATTAACACTACCTCAAAATATATACAAAACCTTAACCAATTTAGTGAATTAGAATTTAATTACTAAATTAAATCTTATTTAATCATATTAACATAAGATATAAAATTTATTAGTCAATTATCATATAATTGAATAATAAACTTAATTAACTTGATTTCTAAAGTCAATATATAGTTATCCATTTGGATTTCATCAAATACAATTAATTAGTTATCCATTTGGATTTCATCCTATAGGTGGGACCGAAAGGGATCAGCTGATCACCATCGTCAAACGACACTAACGTCAAATTTCAGCAAGCCAACCGTTATCGATATACATTGATCAGCTGACTAATATTGCCATAAAATATCCCAGATTAATTCCATTAATGAGATTTATTCTGTAGACGCAATATTGTGGAGGACACCTACTCCAACATCGATTCCATAGAGGCTTTAATTCCCCTATTTTCAATCAAGATTTGATTTAATATGTTGTGTCTGGTTTGGGTCGTGATTATGAGACTTTGGTTATTGTCATTACTCACTTTCATGTCAACGTTAATATTGTGGAGGACACCTACTCCAACAATCTTCCACTTGTCAGATACAAGTTGTGCATTAGTAATTAACTTGTCTGTTTTTTATCTCCCACTCAATGCAAGGTGTCTTTCAGGTCGCACTTACACTTGATCATATCATGAGTGGTCGTTTGCTCGATCAGGAGAGCAACTGTTAGACCATAAAATCTACCATAGATCACTTCCGAGCGTGACCCAAAGATATTTAAAAACCTAACGTGGGTGGACAACTCCTATTCACCATGACCCAGAAAATGCCCTTCGGCCTCGTTCTACGGCGCAACCTCAGACAAAAATCAAAGCCAATCAGAAACTGCATTGACTTAGAAAAAAAACCCCAGTCAAAAGAATCGAGTCATAGGAATAATATAGAAGTCCCTGCCATGACTAAACATCAACAATTGATTACGGGACTCTACCAATGGTCACTGCCCGAAAGAGTGTCATACAGTCGGTTTATGTGATCGACTAGTCATCTCCATGACACCATAGCCGTCGAACCTGCCATCAATCGACTCACAATCTAGTCACTACGAGACATCACCTCATTAAGCAACTAGGAGCCAAATTGTTCATCCTATTCACTTGAATAGGGTTCAACGTTGTCCTACCAACCCATTCAGATAAACAGAGTATTAAAAGTTCAGTCATAATTGAATAGAGGAGTTCATAATAAAACTCAAACAATGAATGCAATTATCATATATGTAAAAAATTGATACAATATCTAATTATTACACATCACATAATCTAAAGGAACTCAGGTACTCGTCTCAATCCCATAGAGACGACGTGACCATCATGCTTAGCCTTCGATAAAGGCTTGGTTAAAGGATCAGAAACATTATTGTCTGTCCTAACCTTACAAACATCCGTTTCTTTTTTATCCACGTAATTATTAATTACATGATATTTTATGAGTATATGTCTAGACTTGTGACTAGACTTGGGCTATTTAGATTGAAAAATAACCCCACTGTTATCACAATATAGGGTGATAGGGTCTTTGGCGGTAGAAACTACTCCTAGTCCTTCCATAAACTGCCGAATGCACACAGCTTCTTTCGCTGCTTTTGATGCTGCGAGGTACTCTGCTTCTGTCGTAGAATCTGCTGCGACACTCTACTTGGAACTCTTCCAGCAGAGGGCTCCTCCATTCAACATAAAGACATAGCCGGACTAGAATTTTAAATCATCCTCATCGGTCTGAAAACTAGCGTCCATATAACCCCTTACACGCAACTCAGTATCACCTCCAAACACTGCGAACGAATACCTTCTCAAGTATTTAAGGATGTTCTTCACAGCTATCCAGTGAATTTCACCTGGATTCTTTTGGAAACGACTCGTCATACTCAAAGCATATGATACGTCAGGGCGAGTACACATCATAACATATATACCAACAACGGAAGCATAAGGGATCAACTTCATCCGTTCAATGTCCTTGGCTTTAGTAGGATAATGTGACTTGCTCAAAGTGATCCCATGACCCATAAGAAGGAAGCCTCTCTTAGAGTTTTTCATATTGAACCAATCAAGAATCTTATCAATATATGCTTCTTGATTCAATGCTAGTATCCTCTTCGATATATTTCTATAGATTCGGATACCCAAGATGCATTGTGCCTCTCCCAAGCCTTTAATCTGGAAATGATTCCCTAGCCACTCCTTCATAGAAGTGAGCATTGGTATGTCATTCCCGATAAGCAATATGTCATCCACATATAAGACTAGGAAAGCAACTTTACTCCCAAAACTTCATGTATAAACATGGTTCCTCAAAACTTCGATTGAAACCATTTTGTTTAATAACATGATCGAAACGATGGTTCCAACTCTTAGATGATTGCTTAAGACCATACATGGATCTCTTAAGCTTTCACACCTACTTAGGTATAGATGGATTCCCAAAACCCTCAGGTTGAGTCATATACACTTCCTCTTCCAGAATTCCATTCAGGAAGGCGATTTTGACGTCCATTTACCAAATCTCATATTTATGACACGCGACAACTGCTAAGATATTCCTAATGGAACTAAGCATAGCAACTGGGACAAAGGTCTCGTCATAGT
The DNA here is from genome assembly GCF_048544455.1 of Silene latifolia. NCBI lineage: Eukaryota > Viridiplantae > Streptophyta > Magnoliopsida > Caryophyllales > Caryophyllaceae > Silene > Silene latifolia. The sequence goes on from NC_133528.1 coordinate 90,980,434, forward strand.
GTAGGTCATGAACTTGATTGAATCCTTTAGTCACCAATCTACCTTTGTAGACATCTTTATGTCCATCTATGCCGACTTTGATCTTAAAGATCTATTTACACTGAAGAGGTCTAACCTTCTCACGTAAATCCACTAGGTCCCATACCTGGTTGTCGTACCTAGAATCCATTTTGGATTTTATGGCCTCAAGCCAATGCATGGGATAGGGACTAGAAATGACCGATTTGTAGATAGCAGGTTCACCACTTTCCAAAAGTAATACATTATAGTCACCATATTCCTCGATAATGTCAAGGTATATTAGGTTGATGACTAATTCTACCTAACCTCTTAGGTTTCGAAGGAACTATCACCGTGTCAGACGAAGAGGGAACATTTTCCTCCATTTGATTTTCGGTTTGTGGCTCTTAAACTTCATCAAGTTCAAATTTCCTTCCACTCTGTCTTCTAAAAGTGAACTTCTTTTCTAGAAAGACAGCATCACTACCACAAACACTTTGTTCTCCTGACTATTGTCGAAGTAATAACCACGTTTTTCTTTCGTATAACCTATAAAGAGACATTTGCCCGATCTGTGTTCTAGTTTATCGTCATACTTGTTCTTGACGTAAGCTTCACAAACCTAAATACGCAGAAATGATAGATTATGGGCCTTCCATGTCCATATCTAATATTGCAGACAATATGGCAAAACCCCAAAATGAATTAGGAAGTTCAGTTAGACTCATCATAGACCGAGCCATATCTAATAAAGTTCGGTTTCTCCTTTCGGCCACACCATTTAATTGTGGTGTGCTAGGAGGAGTCTATTGTGATACTATACCATAATCTTTCAGGTGTGAATCAAATTCATTGTTTAAGTATTCACCTCCACGATCGGATCGTAGTGTTTTGATCTTTTTATCCAATTGGTTCTCTAATTCATGTTGAAACTCTTTGAATTTTACAAAGGCTTCATTTTAATGCTTCATTAATTAGACATACCCATATCTACTAAAATCATCTGTAAAAGTGATGAAGTAGTTGTAACCACCTCTAGATCGGAGAATCATTGGACCGCACACATCCATATGTATAAGCCCAATACTTCACTTCCTCATGTCCCTTTTCCCGTAAAAGGAGCACGAATCATCTTGCCTAAAAGACAAGACTAGCATGTTCCATAAGATTCATAATCAAATGGTTCGAGAACTTTATATGTAGCAAGTCTCTTTATGCGTCTTTCGTTTATATGACCTAAGCAACAATGCCAAAGGTAGGATAGAACAGGATCACCCGTTTTGAGTTTCTAATTCTCTACATGATAGACTTGTTTAGCAATATTTAGAACATAAATACCTCCAATTGAAATGGCTTCACCATAAACCAATTCATTAAAAGAAAAATCACAACGATTGTTCTTAATCATAAAAGAAAAACCTTCCATGTCTAACACGAAAATAGAGATAATGTTCTTGGTAAGAGTCGGTATATAATAACAACTATTCAAATATAACTCTAAACCATTAGGCACAAAAAGTACGTAGGTGCCTAAGGAAACGACAACTACTCTAGCTCTATTTCCCATTCGGAGGTCCATATCAACCTTGGCTAGTGCTCGCGCGTCCCTTAGCCACTGTTCATGTACAAATGTGAGAGCCACATCTGGTATCAAATATCCAACTAGATGTACTAGCATAATTAATATCTATCATATAGCAAATTGAAGAGATTATACCTGTAGGCATCACACGCCCAGCTTTATTGTCCTCAAGGTACTTTGAACAGTTTCGCCTCCAATGTCCCATTCCATTGCAATAAAAGCATTGAGCTTCGGTATGCTTGCTTACCTTAGGCTTAGTTTTGCCATTCATAATGGCTTTGCCTATTCCTTTGACATGCCCCCCTTACCCTTGCCCTTTCCTTTTTTCTTGGTGCCCTTGGTTTTTCTCTTCAATCCCATTGAAAGAACATCTTTTCTAGCGCTCACTATAGGCATGTCCTTCTTTACTTGTACAAGCAAAGAGTGAAGTTCATGAAGATTTGCCTCCAATGTCCCATTCCATTGCAATAAAAGCATTGAGCTTCGGGATGCTTGCCTACCTTAGGCTTAGTTTTACCATTCATAATGGCTTTACCTTTTCCTTTGCCATGCCCCTTACCCTTGCCCTTGTCTTTTTTCTTGGTGCCCTTGCTTTTTCCCTTCAATCCCATTAAAAGAACATCTTTTCTAGCGCTCGCTCTAGGCATGTCCTTCTCTACTTGTACAAGCAAAGAGTGAAGTTCACCCTAAAATGGCAAAACCCATCATGCAAAGAGTGGAGCACACGATCCGCCGTCAATTCTGATGGAATCTTGCAATCAAGTGTAGACACGGGGCCAAAGGGGGCGCTTGGGACAAGCGTTTGCATTTGAGGAGTCGCCACCCATTTTTATGGGAAATTGGAACCGTTCGAATACATCGTGTCATGTCAAGACACAAAGTAGTAACATGAACACTAAGAACTCGTTACCCTTAGCATTCTATGTCTAGAATGACTCTCGTGGATGCCAATGAACACGGATGTTCACAGAGATATGGAGTAAGGGGCGAGGGTACGTATTAGGAAGTCCTTTTACTGAACACCTAATCCCGCCCGCCTCTATAGCTGCCTCTACTAATGATTAGGGAAATCGTTCGTATTTGATATGTTGTCGATTATATGCATGTAATGCAATAAACACAAATTAAACCTAGCATGTGAATTAAACTATGCCAGTGGACAAATAATTAGGCAATTAATAATGTCGAATCGGGATTTAGAATTAAGGGTTATTTCATGAGAATAATCCAACCTATGGCTCCCCTTCCTATATTAATCCAACCTTTATTTTAACTCATATTAATCTTATCTATACACTCATTTATCTTTTAGTGAACTTGGCCAAATTGTTACCTGTTACAACATGTAAAGTTTCAGGTCACAAGGCTATGACCCCTATTTTGTTGTTCTTCTTCACTAAATTGAGTTAATTCATCTTCTTCATTCAACTTTTTCCAAATTAAAAACAAAATCCAGAAAATCACATTCCTAAAATCCCTCAATCAATCACTCATACAACCCAGAAAAACCCACTAATCAAATAACCTAATTAAAGGGATCCATGAGCAAATGAGAGTGGAGTTTTTGAGGAGGGTGGTCTGCTAAAGAAAGTTTCTCCATGATTTCTGCGGGCGCAAAATATGACAGGTCATCAGTCATGTTGTCCTTATGATTTCGAGGAAAGGAACTTGGCGATTTTCTGTTCATTTTGAGTAGGTGAAAAATTCATCAAATCGACTAACTGAATGCACTCTTTAGTCGGAGCAATGGGCACATGAACCTATAATCCTTCTGTTTTGAGCTTAATAATGTGTCATGCGGATGTTCGTCGAAACACTACTAAAGCCTAGAGCATGTTCTTGCTCAATTGACCATAAGCAATCTTTTACAATCTAAAGACAAAATACACGATATAATGCCAACCTTGAGTTAGCAGTACAAAATACAAAAATCCCATAATTTCCTTAGACATGAACTCCAATTTTATTTATTGAACTACAATAATCATTGCAAACTAACTTGCCCATTTTACTACTCATGACCACCGCCATCATCCTTTCTCTCTCCTCCGCCATCCGCCCCAACACCCCACATATTGAACCATCTATTTATCCATTCGAGTTTCGCAGCGTACTCCATGACAAGTTGACGACCACACATAACACCCGCATCTCGAATGGTGGAGGAGAGAAGCTTCGAAAATGGTGGTCGACCAGATCTGGTATATCTTGTACGCCGGCGGGAGGAGGCTCAGGTCGTGGCGAGAGTTGTAGGAGGTTAGTGGTGAGTGGGAAAAGGTGGGTGGTCGTAGGCGAAACTGGTGGCGTTGATGGTGGAATCTGGTAGTGGTGATGGTGGTGGGGTGTTTGGCGATTGGTGATTGGTGATTGGTGATGAGAATGAAGGGGTTTAAGGGAAGGAGTTAAAAAAGTTGTTGTATTATTGTTGTTAATGATTTTTTTTTGTTCGAAGTGACCTGATAAACAAGTAGTCGGTTATCTAGTCTATTATGAGAAAAATAAGTGTATAGGTTGGATTAATATGAGTTAAAACATAGGTTGGATTAATATAGGAAGGAAGGGCATAGGTTGGATTATTCTCATGAAATAACCCTAGAATTAATTACATGTGGAAAATAAATAAATAAATCACAATAAACACAATAAATAACGATGATGGAAATTACAATGAATTACAATGATTTGATGATTTACGTCAAAAATATACTTAAGACGGACGATTTGAAGAAAAGAAAGGAAAATAAATAAAGTTGGAAAATATGGACAGATTAAGGGTGATATTACGATTAATAGCCAACTAATTACATAATTAAAGGATTAAGTCAAAGCAAGAACGGACATTCAGAGACAGAATTCACCCCAGAACAGGCTCAGCACTGCTGCGTCCCTTGGAAGAGGCGCAACTTTCACTGCGTCTGTTCCTGAGGTGAGTTCTGGCAGTGAAGTCAGAACTGCGGATTGTTTATATTCGTTGGTGTGTTTAAGGATTGATTATTGATATTTGACTCGGATGAAAGTGATTTAGCATATTATTAGCATATGAGACCGTCATGAAAGCGATAAACACAGATAAAAACGATTTGAAAATGAATTAAAGACGAATTATAAACGAGTTAGAACGAATTAGGTTTACATACGAAGACAGAAACGAGTTAAAAGACGTGACAAACTGGAAATAAGCGGTGAAAACATGTACAAAAGACGAATTTCCAGAAACGTGATATGGACAAATCGAGTCTCTAAAATCCGGGTTTGATTTAATGGCGAAAACCCGCAAATATTTATTATAACGGATTTAAACCGTAAATAAAATATGATATTTATTAAGAATGAATTAAAATTATTATGTGCGAAAAAGAGAAGAAAACAAGGAAAGAAAGCAAAAAAAGAACGAAAGTAACGGGAACCGAGGAAGAAGAAGAAGAGTAGGAACTACGGCAGCCCCTGGAAGAGGCGCAACAGATGCTGCGACTCTTCGAACAGGCGCAGCAGTTGCTGCGTTTCTTCTCGACGTCTGCCCACTGTTAATCCGTAAAAATAATTTAATGAAAGTGTTTTAGAAATCGGTTTTAAGCATACTTTTGACGTAAATCTTACATTTATTGGTACAAAAATAAAATACAATAAAAAAGATGGGATTTACACCCTCAGACTTACATGTTTGACGAAACGAGATTAACTAAGTTAACGTTTAGTGATTGCTCGACTCGAATTATGTAGAAAGTGCCCTCGTTAGAGGATTTAGATTAAATTGATTGATGTGTAGTGGTCAAATTGGTCGGTCATGCAACATGAGTGGAACTCAGAATAATCTGAGCTTACGTGGTCGATTGATCAAGCAAGTAGGCGTCGAATGCTTAGAGCACGGTCTTAGAATGCAAAGGGAGAAGAGAAGGGGGGACACTCGCGTGAAAAATATGTGGAACGAAGGTCCCTATTTATACTAAAAAATATGGAGAGTTATGGAATGACTCAAACTTTGGAAATAAATCACGGAAAAATCTGAAAACTGGCAGAAAAGAGCTGAGGAAGAGGCGCAGCAGCTGTTGCGATCCTTCGAAGAGGCGCAGCATCTGCTGCGTCATTTCCCCAGAGGTTTCCTCCTGCGGAAGAAAGAATTCCGCTTTTCTTTTATGGAATTGCGGTGGATCTCTACTTCCTTATTTCGTAAAATATGATTTATAGGATATATTTTACCAAAATATATAATTTTAATTTATGGAATAAATATCCGAAATATTCTAGGATATTCCGACTCGGCATTTTAAACGGTTTCTTAGAAAATGAAGCGGTTTTTTGACCCGGACTCCAAATGAACTCTAATTACTGTCAAAACGACCGTATCGGCGCGTAGATGACGACCAAGGGGTAGACACAAGTATTTGAGCTATCACTTGACGATAAACTTACGGACTGTCATAAATCGTTCCGCGTACCAAACATGCGGCCCAATCATCACTGGGTGGCTGGCGGGAGGTGTAGAAAGGAGGTATATACAGGGCCCCCACTTTGACAAGGACCTGTCGTGGGGAACATTTTAGAGTCAGTCAACTTCCGGGGAGGGTCGTTTAAAGTCCATCAGACTACGTAAGGAAGCTCGCCAGCCATAAGAAGAAACCATACCTGAGACTTCTTTCTCGAGATGTAGATAGTATTGAGGATAGTAGGGCGTGAGTAGAGACTGCTGGGGGGTTTGCTGATGATTCCGTCCGGATGGAATCATGTCTGGGAATCTGCTTGTGTCGGCTTCTAAGCGAACTCTCGTCGGGGAATTGATGGTGAGCGTGTCGTTGTACGCCCAATCAAACACATTTATATTTCTCAACAAACAACTAGTTAGTGGTTAAGTCGAGGTTGATCCACGGGACGGTGTGCTTTGGGTTCTAAGTCTATCTGTCTCAATTTATGCAAGTGTCACAATTGATTTGGGTTTGTAGTTGTTAAGTCTAAACTAATAGAAGGAATAAAATAAAGCAAGCAATGAATCAAAAGATGTGAACAAATAACTACAAGTGCTAGGATATCATGGGTTCATAGGGTATTCATGGGAGTAGATCATATAAACATATTCTCAATTATATAGCAAGCACTAATTGTTGTGATGGGATCAAGTTGGTGTATAAGCTTACAACCTCTAAGAAGGTTTGGGTCCCGGAGCCAAATCGATTAGATTGTACAACACCTACAAGTCGACTTAGTCCTTCCTATCCAACTATGTGCATGGTCTAATGAGGCTCGAGTTAGTTTATATGCTTACAAGCCTCATTGAAGAGGTAGGTGATGGGTAAAAATGCAAGGACTCATAGGCTCACATTTCATCAAACATAACATGTGCATAAGTTGAAATTACAAGAAGTAAGCAAATTAATTATGAAGACATATTAGATTAACCATGAATCAATCCCCATGTTGGTTTCCCTTAATTCCCCATTAATCCTAGCTAGGAAACTACTCACTCATTATCATAGGAAACTTGTCATTAATAGTGTCAATCATCACGATAAGTATAAACATGATAAGAGAATGAGGAAATAAGCAATAGAGAGTAAAGAGTAAAGGAATTGTACCAAACTTAAGATGAACAAATGGAAAGGAAAGAATAATAGAAGAGAACTTGATTGATTGATGAAGAGTTGTCAATTCTCCAATAATAACCCAATAATCTGCAATTACCCAATAATAATAAACTTGAACAATAATTAAGGAAAGATTAATGTGCAATTTAAGGAAAGATTAAAGGATAATCTATTCTAATCTACTCCTAATCTAATCTAAGAGAGAGGGATTTTATCTCAGGGATCCCCCTTTGATTATTACAAAGTGGAATATATATAGTAGTACATCATTAGGTTAAGCAATGATAGATTAGTAAATAACAATGCTAAGTTTTAAATAGGGAATTGCAAGTCCCGAAAGAGATGCGCATATCACGTAGCTACTCCCACCACGATCCGCTCGGATCAGAATGAAGCATGTCAAGTCTGCCTGGGAATCCGCTCGGACAAAGAGGGGAGACGCTCGGATCAAGAGTCAATGATCCGCTCGTCTCGTTGTCGGGCCACTCGGATCTGGTCTTTGCACCCCCCTCGTTTTGTGTGCAGGACGCTCGAATTTCAGCACAATCTTCTATCCTCTTGCTTCAATGCGTATGATCTATGTATACTCTTTATTTTTACTTCGTCAGTCATCGTTCTTGCCTCCTCTTCATACTATTCCATCTAGGATCGTCATTAAGCTTCCGAATATGCGCGAGAGATGGGAATTCCGCCTCATTATCTCCTTTCCTATAAGACATATAAAATGCACTAGGAAAGCAAAATAGGAAGGAATTGACAGATAAAATGGTCATGAAATGCTATATTAGTATGCAAAATGGGTTCAATTAGGGGACTAAATATGCGCAATTAAGAGTCACATCAAACATCCCCAAACCGAACCTTTACTCGTCCCGAGTAAAGAGGTGACTAGAACTAGACCTTTATTTAAACTATCCTAATAATATAACCGATGTGAGACAATTAGCGGGTCTCACTCTGCCCCTTTAACTCACAACAAGACATCTATGAGGTAAGATGCCTTCTTACAAGGCAAGGTGGGGCTTGCTAAAATGGCGATACATCCAAGCATTAAGTACACAAAACAAGTAATGGATGCATCTACAAAAGAATAGCCACTTTTCTCATCTAAGTGGCGGAAATCATCTACAAGGGAAGCAATTTAAGGGTACACACTCCATTATAGATATTGTTTCTTCAAGCTACTAAGTCTAAAAGAATACCAACAAATCACCTCCAAGTTGTGTCAAACTAGGGTACTTTTATCCTTAATCGCTAAATGCTTTCGTCAAGAGTAGACTCCCTATGGTGTTAGAAACACTGTAGGATCGCAGAATTCCCCTTCTTGCCTAGACAAGAATAAGGGTCGTCCCCTCTCCACCATGCAATAAAATAGGATCAATGGATAAAAGGGATCAAGATGTATGAGTTTCACATTTGTAGTTTGCTTTTTGATTTGTTTTCCCCCCAATTTCTTGTGGTATTTGACTTTTGAGAGCATTTCTTTGATGTTTGGCATTTTTTATACTTGGCAAAATTTTCAATATTTGCATTTTTGAACATTTTTCAAAGTAACCCCATTTTGTAGCAAGGGTACTTTTATTAAAGCATAGGAGTCTATTTTTGCTCCTCTTTTCATTGATGCAATTTGCAAACTTTTTGTTTTTCATTTTCGTACATGAACTCAATTTGGAGATTTTTGTGCCCATTCCCTTTTTTTTTTACAAAATATGATGAAAAAAGTGTAAGAGCGGTTGCATGGCTTCAAAGGTCACCTTGGAATAAACGGTAGCCAAGGAGTTATCACACCACAAGGTACTCCTGACTAGCCCTTAGTCCATTGGTCAAAAGATACTAGTATGATACATCCTAGGGTGTCTTGAGGGTATTCTAGCAAACAAAGTCCCAAGGAGAAAAATTATCTACAAGGCCCTTATATACTCTTCTCAAGCTTCCCAAATAGGCATTTTCACAAAATTTTCTAACCATGCAACTACATGCAATGATGCAACTAACATATATACAACTCTAATGCATATGCTTCTATCAATTATTATGCGATATAATCCAGATGCAAACTCCTAACAACACATAGATACACAAACCGCAACAACAAAATACACCATAACCTCCTTGACATGTAAGCTCATCCTCCTCATATGAATAATGAAAATAAATGGAAGGGAAATGGAGATTAGAGCGATCATACCACGCGGTCTTCATATTCCCTTGACAATGCCTCAAATGTAGTGTTGTATCTATGTGAGAAGAGAATAAAAACACAAGTATATACAATTCTACACTACTAAATTAAAGAACATGTTTTTGGTTTTTGAAATTTTGAATTTTTTTTTTGTTTTTTTTTTATGGATTTTGTTTTTGTAAAATTAAAGAACATATTTTTGGGATTTTTCAAAAATTTTCAATTTTTATGTATTTTGGAATATAAATTCACATCCCCCACTTTATTTTGGACATTGTCCTCAATGTACATGTAGGAGTATTGATGTGACCATAATTAGCGCATATTTAGTCCCCGAATTAGCCTTGTTCCCATGCTTTTTAGTTCATATTTGGGTCATTTATTATCTTTAGTTCTTTGTTTTGCATATTCTTTGAGATTTTGATCCCTTGGTAGGAAAGGAGTAAGAATCTTGCATTTTCATGGCAAAACGAGACTAAATTGATTGAATTCAATGACCAAGCATCAAGGAGAGACAAGATTTGAAGGCCTTTGTACATATTATAGTAGTTGGGCAATGACGCGAAAGGATCCTTGCATCCCCGAGGAAATCCCCAAGGATTTTATGAAGGAAAGGAAGAAAAGAAGAAAGAAATGAAGTTGTCCAGCAATCCGTGCGGATTGACTGGAAGACGCCCGTCGTCCACCTCCACAATCCGGCCGTCTTCTCCCAAAGACGCCCGGATTCCCTTGAAGACGCCCGGGCAGAGCCTCACTAATCCGGCCGTCCCGTCCCTAAGACGCACGGATTCCAGTCCAGCACAAATCCGTTTCTTCAAGCTTCAAAGAAAGATGCCCTTCCTTCGAAAAATACCGGTGTTTCCCTGCTCAATTCTAAAAAGTGTAATTACTAGTTTAGCCCTTAGTTAACCCTAATGCATCCACCTAATTTCCACTATAAATACCCCATTAGTCTAATTAGAAGAGCATGTTCTTCTTATCAATTCTTAGAGTAGTTAATATCAATCAAATCTCTCTTTAGTTTTGTAATCAACAATTAATCAAGTTTTAATACAAGTTTTATTTCCTTAATCTCTCTTTTGTTCATCCTTATTTTGGGTAATTGAAGATTATTTGGGTTATTATTGGGAGATTGACAACCTCTCAATCAAGCATCAAGTACTTCTTTTATTCTTGCTTTATTATTGGAATCATTAGTAGGTATAATCCTCTTAATCCCTTTTTAATTATTGTTAATTACTTTCATTTATTCATCATGTTTTACTTTGTTGGTATGATTGACAACCTTGCTAGCATGATCAACATGATAATGAGTGAGTAGTCACCTAGCTAGGGTTAATGGGTAATTAGGGGAAACCAACATGGGGAATGATTCATGCTTAAATTAATATGCTTTCATGGTTTATTTGTTTGCTTGTTTTGATCTCAACTCATGCACATGTTATGTTTGATGAAATGCGAGCCTATGAATCCTTGCATTTTTTACCCATCACCTATCTTTTCAATGAGACTTGTAAGACATAAACCAACTCGAGTCTCATTAGACCATGCATGTTGTTGAGTAGGGAAGATTAAGTCGACTTGTAGGTGTTGTACAATCTAATCGATTCGGCTCCGGGACCCAAACTTTCCTAGGATTGTAAGATATAACCCAACTCAATCCATCACAACAATAATTGCTTGCTTATAATTTGAGAACATGTTTGTATGATCAATTCCCATGATTCCCCTATGACCCCATGACACCCTAGTGCTTTTTATCAATTATTTACAATCCTTTTAATTCATCTTGCTTGTTTACTTTCATTGCTATTTAGTTTAGTGACCTTCTACATCAACCCAAATTGTGACACCCCTAAGACACCACTAGTTTCAATAGAAATCTCATCTTAATTCCCGTCCCTTGGGATCCGACCTTTACTTGCCACTTTACTAATTGTAGAGTTGTTTGTGAAGTTATAAATTGTGTTTTGGTCTAGGTACTTCCAACGACAATTGTTCCGAAAAATAGAATATAGTTCCGACCGACCAAAAATGGCGCCGTTGCCGGGGACGGTGTTATCTTGATTTAGATTTTCTTATATTGTTATTAGTTGTGTCTTTCTTTGCCTTGGGGAAGTAAAACTCCTCAAGGTTTGTTCTAATTGTTTTCAAGTTGTTTGATATTTTGCATGTCTAGAAGGTCACAAGGTGATTTGTTACCTTTTGATCGTGAAATTGAAAGAACTTTGACAACCAATAGAAGACTTGCTAGGAGAAATTTGAGAGGTATTGGTGAGGTTGTAGATATTCAACCAACTATTGAGTTCATCAACCCTTTTGCAAGAGAAGGTGAGGAGAACCCAACACAAAATACCACACAAAATCAACCCACAATGCCTAAGTTTTCATCACATTCCGTACCCACCGAGGAGAACTGATACGAAAATTTGCGCGGAAGCGGTTTCAAAGAATAATGAACAATAATTAAAAGGGATATTTGCTTCGAAATCTGTCTTGAAATCGAAACAATGGGATATTTGCGCGATCTAGACCTATAGATCGAACAATGGTGATTGAATCGCAAGACCTATTGCTATCAATCGGGTTAGAGTTTGAAACGCGTCAAACAATAACAGTTTCGGAACGAAAACGCGTCGATCCTATGTTTACAGAACTTGCAAACACGAAAAAAAGCTTCTGCTTCAATTTTTATTAATTCTCAATCTATATGATAAACAATACATTAGACCTCCTTATATAGGAGTTAGAAACCAACCTAGCTAACCTAAAACACAATCTGAAACTTACCTAAAACCGTCTTGCCTTATTCTGTTAACTAGGAAATAAAATAAACTAATAATAATCTCTAATTAGGAAATAAACTAGTCCTAATGATTTATGGAAAACTTTTATTTTGTATCATACTCCCTTTCTTCAAAAGAATCGTCCCGATTCTTAGAACCATGAAATCCACCGGGATCGAATACAATCCTAGCAAATTCAGATGCAAAATTGACTAAGAACAAAATCATTGCTCTCCTTTTCAGCTCGTCATCTTCAATGCAGCCTTCAAGCTTATCCATCTTTTCCCATATGAGCTCGTGCCTTCCACTTAATTTCAACGTGCCATCCACCCCTCCTCCCTCCATGCACAAGTCTTGAAAATTCTCTATCAGCCTGATTGTTATGAATCGTTTTGATAACAGATTCAACTTGAAAGAATAGCTTCTCAACACTTCTATCATGCTCCTCTATTTGAAAATTAATCATCTTAAAATTCAACAAGTCCTTAATCTCAATAAAGTACCACGCCTCCTCATGATCATATTCATCAAAGATAGAAGGTGATGTCGGATCAAACTTAACATTCTCCTCGTAGGTGCTTTGACTTGAGAATACTCCCGACATGTCTTCTTCTTTTTGCCCCTTTTTTTTCAGTTTGTTTTTTTTTTTTTTTCGCGGATGAACAGTACCGCGTCGTGAACAGTAACTTTTTTTTTTTTTTTTTTTTTTTTTTTTTTTGCAACCTTCACGCCTTGAGCTCCTGAGATGCAAAACCGATTAACCCTCAAACTACCTGCTTGAGTTTAACCCTTGAACTCCAATCGCAATCAGAAATTCAACTAATAACTTGGCTTTGACACGCCTAGGACCGTCTAGATTTGAGGAAATCAAGAGCCGAAGCTCTGATACCACTTATGATACGAAAATTTGCGCGGAAGCGGTTTCAAAGAATAATGAACAATAATTAAAAGGGATATTTGCTTCGAAATCTGTCTTGAAATCGAAACAATGGGATATTTGCGCGATCTAGACCTATAGATCGAACAATGGTGATTGAATCGCAAGACCTATTGCTATCAATCGGGTTAGAGTTTGAAACGCGTCAAACAATAACAGTTTCGGAACGAAAACGCGTCGATCCTATGTTTACAGAACTTGCAAACACGAAAAAAAGCTTCTGCTTCAATTTTTATTAATTCTCAATCTATATGATAAACAATACATTAGACCTCCTTATATAGGAGTTAGAAACCAACCTAGCTAACCTAAAACACAATCTGAAACTTACCTAAAACCGTCTTGCCTTATTCTGTTAACTAGGAAATAAAATAAACTAATAATAATCTCTAATTAGGAAATAAACTAGTCCTAATGATTTATGGAAAACTTTTATTTTGTATCAAGAACCTACCCAACGGTACTCCCACACCACAACATCTAACCGGAAATTTTATTGCCAAATCCGCCTTTATCCAATTAGTCGAAAGGAGCCAATTTGGGGGGATGCCTAGTGAAGACCCTCATTCTCATATGGAAACCTTTTGTGACTATTGTGATGCGATTTCTCAAACCGGTGTAACTCAAGACCAAATTCGATGGGTCTTATTTCCTTTTTCTCTAATTGGCACCGCGAAACATTGGTTGAAGGGCCTTGATAAGGCCACTTTCGGAATTGATTCTTGGAAGAAGTTGGCTCTAGATTTCTACAAAAAATTCTACCCACCGGAAAAGACTAACATGCTAAGAGCTCAAATTACGGGTTTTAAGCAAAGGGATGAAGAATCTTTGTATGAAGCTTGGGAGCGGTTCAAGGGAATTTGTCGCTCATGTCCTCATCATGGACTTAGCGAGTGGTTCTTGGTACAACAATTTTGGAACGGTCTATATGAAGATTCAAGGAACATTCTCAACATGGGATCAAATGGAATGTTCACCGAAGTTGATGACAATCAAACATGGAACAAAATTGAGGAAATGGCGGTCCATAACTCACAATATAGTAGACCTCGCAAGGCTACTAGAGGAGGAAAGCATGAAGTGGACTCCGTTACTCAATTGGGTGCGCAACTTAGTGCTCACATTGACACAATCAATTTGAAGTTTGAAAAAGCTATGGCTAGACTTGAAGAAGCCTCAAAATCACCAAAGCATCATGTTAATGCCATGACGGCATCTTCATCAATCCCAAGTGGGATATGTGAGAATTGTGGAACTTTGGGACATGACCAAAGTGAATGTAGGGGAACAAATGAACAAGTGAATGCTTTCCAAGCATACAAGAGTGGTACCCCTTATTCCAACTATTACAATGAAAACACCAAATTCCATCCAAATCTCTCATACAAAAGCCAAAATGTTCAAAACCCTCAAACAACATACACCCCACCTCCCATAAGAAACCAAAATCAAAGACCCTTTTACAACCAAAACCAAGGTTACCAAAATCAAAATCCATACAATCACCAAAATGACCAAGGTTTTGATGTCCAAAAAGCGGTCCTCCAAATGCAAAAGAATCAACAAGAATTTTTCACTCAAATGCAAAAAGATAGTCAAGCAAAGGAAACCACCATCAACAACATCCTAGCTCACACCAAGATGTTGGAAACCCAATTAACTCAACTAGCATCTTCAAGCTCACAAAGACAAAAGGGGCAATTACCACCTCAAAGTAATCCCCCAAGACATGAAACGGTTAGTGCCATTCACTTTAGAAGTGGTACAAGGTATGAAGCACCGAAGAAGCAAGTTGAGGATGAAGTTGTGGAAGCTAGTGATAAGGAAGAAATTGTGCAAAACTCCAAGGATGGAGAACCATCAAAAGAAGAGATTTCAAAGAAAAATGAAGACAAGGTCAAGGAGAAGGAGCCCATTGTGATTAGACTTCCTTTTCCAAGTCATCAAGCCAAGCCCAAATTTGATGACCAACTTGGAAAGTTTATGGAAATTGTGAAGAATTTGGAAGTCTCGATTCCTTTTACAGAATTAATCAATCACGTGCCGGCCTATGCGAAATACATGAAAGACATCCTCACAAAGAAGAAGTCGATCCGGAAGCTTAGACTATCGCCTTCACTAAGGTGAGTAGTGCAATACTTCAAGGGAGTTCACCTCCAAAACTAAAGGATCCGGGAAGCTTCTCAATACCGTGTACCATTGGCGACACCACGATCAACAAAGCCTTATTTAATCTAGGGGCTAGTGTGAGTGTTATGCCGTACTCGGTGGGTAAAAGGTTGGGGATGGAAGAGCTTAAATGCACCAATATCACACTCCAAATGGCCGATAGATCGAGAAGACACCATTAGGGATATGGGAAGATGTTCCCGTACGAATTGGGAAGTTTTTCATCCCGGTGGACTTTGTCATTGTTGATATGGAAGAAGACTCCAACATTCCAATCATCCTAGGAAGACCTTTCTTACACACCGCGGGTGCGGTGATTGATGTGAAACATGGAGAGCTCACTCTAGAGGTGGGAGATGAAAGCATAACTTTTAATCTTGACAAGACTATGAGAGCTCCACGTTTGCATGAACCGTGTTTCATGATTGATCATTATAGCCGGAAGGATGATAGGAAGAAGTCGGAACTCCAATGGAAGAAGAAAATTGAAGATGCTCCATTCAAAGAGCAAGTGAATTGTGACAAAGAGAGCTTGCAAAGCTCATCAAAGTCAAGTAAAGAAGGAGAGGATGGCCTTATTGGCCAAGAAAAGAAAATGGGAGAGTTGTCTCCATCAAATCAGGAGATTTTTAATGATCAACTTAATGAAGTTTGTGGTCTTTGGGACGACGAATTCGAAGGAATTTTCAATCCTTACATTGGTAATGCCATCGATCAAGACCGACATCAAGGGCCAAAGTCTATTGAAGAACTTTATCACGATAATGAACAAGCTTTTGATTACTTTTTCAAGGTGTTGAGCAACATCAACACACCTTGGACATTCCCCCTTGACATCTCATCAAGAATGAGAGTTTGGTGGAGTCCTCCCTAAACCACCATTTGTAAATATTTCTAACTCCCTAACTCGCATTTCAATTCTTGTATTGCATTTTTGTTATTTTTGGATTTTTATACTTTGATCAAGATAATTATCATGTTTGAGAGAAGTGAGGGAGGGACTAATAATTTCAATTAATGTGTAGTGCTTTAGCTTAGTGTGGGGATAGCAATTGCCTAGGCTATCCATGCCTTAGTAGTGCCCCCGCAATGAAGAACACGAGATCTTGAAGAATGAAAAATGACAAGGGATATGCATAGTACACGGATGGAACTGAATCCGGGTAGAAGGGGTCGAACCCGAGCGGATTCAGGAGAATCCGCCATCTTCAGGCAATCCGGGCATATTGGGCAGAAGACGCCCGTCCCTCTAAGCTTAACTTTTGAAATTTTGTGACTGACAGCAAATCCGAGCGTCCTGATACAGAATCCGCCCGTCTTCAAAAAGCCGCCCGTCTTTTTGGCTGAGGAAAACAAGAAAAATCCCCGTAAAGGAATCCGCCCATCTCCTCTAAAAGACGCCCGTCCCGCATTTTCAAATCCGTCCGTCTTTGTTCAAATCCGCCCGTCTTTAGGCGAGAATTTTGAAACCCAGAGCAGGCAGAATCCGGGCGTCCCGAAGGAAATCCGCCCGTCTTCCCCCTGCATTTCAAATTTTTCGGGGTCTTTATAAACCCCTCCCACATTCATTACTTCATTTCTTCATTCATAACAAAACCCTCAAAACCCTCATCCTCTCTATCACAAAAACTAGATTCCTCAACAACATTCACCAAAATCAAATCAAAACATCCTTTTAACAACAAATCAATCACTCCTTTTTCAATAAAAATCAAAACCAAGCATAAAATCTTCAACCTTTGAGTCGATTTTTGAATTCATAAAGGCCAAGCCTTTCATCTTTAAATCAATTTGGGTACACTACAAATTGAAGATTTTTCACTCTTTTCTTGGTTTATTCATCAATGGCAAGAACTAAGGGAGCAACAAAAGCAACAAAGGTAAAGGCACCAAAGGCAAAGACACTTTCATCAAGGCAAAAGAGTCTTCAAGCAAAGAAAGCATTGGCTATGGTGGTAGCTAGCCCAAACTTGGAAGTGCAACAACAACAACCTCCCATGGGAGCAACAACATCTACTACTCCGGAAATTGATCAACTTTCGAACTATCCGGAGGTAATTTTCATTTCCAAATCCCATAGGGACACTTTTGCCAAGTTTGCTAGTAAATCATTTCTATCCACCAAGTTTATTTGTGAAGATGCCTTAGATAAGTTGGGTGTCCTTGAGCAAACTAGAGCCTTCTTTAAAGCCATGGGGTTGGAGAAATTGTTTGAATCAAAAGAATTGACATACCCCTCCCTTACCTTAGAATTTTTGAGTTCTTTGAAAGTTAACAAGGTTGAGACTATGGAAAGCATCGAGTTCCGCCTAGCTAATGTTAGTAGACGCATCTCCTTTAAGGAAATGGGTGAAGCTTTGGGTCTTAGTGATTCACCGAGTTATTTTAAGAATGTTGGCAAGTATGACCCCGACCCTCTTTGGGAGGCGATTTCCGGAAGGAAATTTGAGAGCTTTCATGCTAGTCGTGCTCTTTTAGTCCACCATCCGGGCATTAGAGTATGGCACAAGGTCATAGGAAACACCATCATTGCAAGAAAAGACACCAACCATTTCACCAAACTCGATTTTGTCCTTCTTGAGTCGGCTTTGAACATTGGAAGGGAACACACCAAGCCTTTCAACTCTCTAAGGCTTTTGGTGGATAGATGGCTAAACATTGATTGTGGGAAGCAAGGCACTACCGTTATTGTGAATGGCGGTCTAGTCACTATTCTAGCTAAATACTTTGATCCTAACTTCAACAAAGATAACAAGTATGTAGCAAAGAAGGGTGGTCATCTCATTGATATTGATACTATGATGAACAAGTACAAGTGGGTCTCTCATAACCCTCTTGACACCAAGTATGGATGGCTCACTAGTGAGGCTAGATATCTTTACTTTACCTTCGAAGATTTGTCGTTTAAGCGTCCACCGGACCAACTATCTACTTCCCCTTTCAAAAGAGGCCGAGTATATTATCCGACAACAAAAGGGTGAACTTGAAATGCCCTCCTCTTCCATTGTCACCCCACCCTATCCTTTCGAGTACCAAGAGTTCAAGCCCGAAGGTGTTGAAGCAAGAAATGATTATTTGACTCTTCTTATGCAAGAGATGCACAAGCAAGCCTTCGAGGACCGGAAAGATGCTTACTTAGCTCAATATCCACCCCTCCTACACTTAGCTAGGCAAGGACTAGTTGATCCTTCATGTCCTTTGCCTAGTTGGGCGGATAGGGAAGTCTTCTTTCCGAGTGCATCTAGGGTTGTTCCGGGTGATAATGAGGTTGTCGGTAATGAAGAAGTTGATGATAACATTGATGAGGAAGCTAATGAAGAAGGAGAAGAGGATGATGAGCAAGGTGAAGAAGAAAGTGAAGAAGAATGTGGTGATGAGACCACTTCTAGTGAGGAAAATGATGATAGTGATGATATGATGGAAGATTAGCAAGCTTTGGAGGCTCCTACCCTCTCGAGGTTTGTTCTACTTCTTTCTTTGTTTTAATTATTTATCTTGATCATTGTTGGATTAGGCCTAGCACCATAGAGGACTCACACCTCGGTCCCATTGAGGTGTTCTCATTTTATTGTTCCCACCTTTCAAAATCCAAAATGACAAATTAGTTTCATGCATTGCATAGTGTGTGCATGAACTACACCCATCCTTGGGAAATTAGCAATAATGTCTAACTCGGTTTGGGGAAGTCAATGCATACACAACGGGAGGTAATCTAAATTATCCTCTCCGTCATAAACAAAAAAAAACCATGCATCATGTAGTGTAGATTAGTGTAGCTTGCATTTAGTGTAGAAATCATGCATCATGTTTACATAATTTCCCATCATTTTGGCCATTGAGGACAATGCCCATATTAGTGTGGGGATGGGGAATTCTAACTTAACTTTTATTCAAAAATCCAAAAAAAATTGAAAAAATCCGAAAAATCATAAAAATTTGAAAATTGAAAAACCAAAAACAAGTTCTTTTCCTTTGTAGTGTAGTCTTGTATATATATTGTATATATTGTGTTTGTTCTATCCTTGTTCACATTGATCGACTACGCCACATCCGAGACATGAGGATCATGAAGACCGCATGGTATGATCTTTCCAATCTCCTTTTTCCTCTTTATGTTAATGACTATGTGGCTTTATTTTGATTGATGCGGTATAACAATGTGAACTTAGGACTTGCATTTAGATTATATGGCATATTAGTCGGTAGAATCACTTGTATTAGGATGTATATAATAGTTGCATCATGGCATATAGTTGCATTTAGATAAAATATTTTGAAAAATGCCTAATTGAGAACTTTGACAAGAGCAACTAAACCATTACAAATACTTTGTCAACTTAAGACTTTGCCTACTAGAATGGTTGTAAAACACCCTAGATTGTGTCATACTAGTGTCTTTTGACCCATGACCCAAAGCCTAGTCAAGGGTTTGCATGTGAGTCACCTATTCCAACCCCGTGATGCGATGTGGACTTGGTTAACTTGTCTAGGTGACCTTGATTGACCTTGTGGTAAGGCAACCCAAAAATACTTTCTATCAATAAGTTTGAAGTGCTCATTTCGAAAATTTTGTTATGTGGAAGTAATTTATTGCTAAGGAAACCTCAAATGTTATGAAATGTTGAAATATTAAGAAATTTAGTTGTTTTGATGGAGGCGTACCACTTCGATGTGCTTTGGAGAGGGATCCATTGAATTGGACCCCCACACGGTTGTGAATTCAACCGCCCAGAGATAGAGTGACTATCTGGAATAAAACTCTTAGGACTTGATTTTTGGACAAATAAGACTCGAAAACAAAAACTAACTTGGACAGAATTAGACGCAACAAAGGACTCGATTTGGACACTTAGATGGACTGTTTTAAGGACCAACAAACTATATAAGGACAGATTTAGGAGCTACTAAACGATTCAACCAAAGCAAGGCATGAAACAGCCTGTTTTGGACGAATATAAGATCCTAATTAGCTTGATAACTTTGAAAGAAAGCAATGGAAAAAAGATTGTAACTTAAATGCTTATGAACTAAACATTCAAATAACAATTCCCACAATGACTTAAGGCAACAAAACAGAAACTTTGGGACTGTTTTGACACGAAAACAAGAACAAGTAACCGAGATATGACTTGAGAAGATCACAAAGCAATCTCAAGACTCGGGATGTTGTTCAAGATCACAAAGCAAGAACTAATCCCCTTATGCACTTGGCCAGATCACAAAGCAAGCCAAGATACACGACCCCAAACACTAAGTAATGGAGTTGTTCTAGCACTAAGCAAAGAACTAATCAAGGGTTTTGAGAAACCTCATAAAACTCATAAATTTCATTAACTCAAATCTGATTTTCTCATGTGCCTAGCTTGGTTTATATAGACCAAGGCTTACAATCTTGACCCTTGATCACAAGTTACATCTAAGGGTCACAAAAAGAGCAGCAAAAGAGCACAAAAAACGGCAGCCTAGGTCTCTTACAATGCTGAAATTGAAAATGACATAAAGCAAAGAAATGATAAAGTAAACTAATAGTCCAATCTTCCTTGTTTGTAGCTCAACTTCTTATTTATGATTATATGGACTGATTGGAGGCTTGTGGAATCGTGTATGACTCCTATTCAGCTCCCAAAAAGTCTCTTGAGCATTGTTGGATCAAAAGAGGAAAGATTGATAGCGACATTTAGCTCATTGTTCAAAACCGGGTCCCCTTGGTACCTTTGCATTGATTCTTCAATAATTTCTGAATGGTAGCCTTTGGAGATAAAATATCCTACACAAAAACGTCCCAAACTCACCCAAGATAAGAATTAGGACGGTTGGAGCCATGACTTCTTAGACGGTTTTTGAGTTAGACCTCAAATTAGGACAAGGTCCAAAACCATGGAAAATGGAGCTTGGTGTTGTTTCCAGTTTCACTTCAATCCCTCCCTCTTCAAAAGGACTTGTCCTCAAGTCCTGGAAATCATCATCCTCAATCTCCACATAGCTCGGACTCAAGTCCCTAACATCAAATGTAACATGAATTCCCAAGAGATCAACCTTGTACTTGTTGAACCCAATTTGCTTGATGACTTTGAAAGGACCTTCTTCACTTGCTATGGACTTGTTTTTCCCTTTCTTAAGGACTCTTTGCTTGTTGATTCGAACCCACACAAGGTCCCCAGGCCTGAATATGCGAGCTTGCTTAGGGATCATAGATATTTCTTTGCATTTCATGGCCTTAGTATGGATGGGAGGATCTCTTTCAACTCGTTTCTTGACTCCTTTCCATTCCTCAACAATTGGTTCGAAATTTTGCACTTGGGCAGCCTCATTGCCGTGGCCATTGCCATCACTAGCCTTGCACTTGAATTCAAATGAGTTAGTTAAACTTGGATTAGAAAAAGAAGTAGGCTCACATTGCAAGCCTTCAAAGAAACCCTCGGTTTGATCTTTCCATTTGAGTAATGCTTGAACCCTTGGCTCCTTGAACTCATCTTTGGCATGGACAACATGGACAGTCCCCACGCCATCCTCACTTTGACTCACCTTGTCTTCATTGATCAATAATACTTTCTTGGGTGGTTCAAACATGGAATCGGGTGGTAGGGGTGCTAGCACAACTTTATTTGAACCAAGCTTGAAAGTGTAGGTGTTGTCTTGACCATTGTGCATTGAATCTTTATCAAACTCCCATGGCCTACCAAGTAGAAGATGGCAAGCATCCATAGGTAGAACATCACAAAGAACCTCATCAACATAGTTCTTGCCCATGGAAAAGGACACTAGGCATTGCTTATCCACCTTAATTTCAGCTCCTTTGTTAAGCCACCTTAACTTGTAAGGATTAGGATGGTCTTGTGTAGGTAAGGAGAGCTTCTCAATGAGAGTATTAGAAGCCACATTGGTACAGCTCCCACTTTCAATGATAAGGTTACAAACTCTTCCCCCAATGGTGCATCTAGACCTAAAGAGTTGTTGTCTTTGGTCTAATTCCATAGGTTGGGTACTCAATGCTCTCCAAATGACCAAACTCACTCCCTCATTCGGTTCTACAACCATGGCAGCCTCCTTTTGCACCGTTTCTTCCTTACCATCATCACAAACAAGGATCTCATCCTCACCCCAATGAACTACCTCAAATGTGCTAAGGGCTCTCTTGGTTGGACACTCATTAGCATAGTGACCGAATCCTTGAAATTGGTAACATTTTTTCAGAGATGTGGTGCTTTTGGTTGGAATCATGGGTGCCTTGCCTTTGTCAAGAGTAGGTGTTTTGTTTTGAGGGGTTGGTTCATCAACCTTGGTCTCGGTTTGGGTGGAGTAGGGGGCTGTTTTGGCGGCTGTTTTTGTGGTGGCAATTAACGGTTTCATCAAAGGACCATACTTGTTGCATTCTAACCCTATGAGCAATCTTAGTATCTAAACCTTCAACAAATCTAGCAATCTTTTGTTCGGGCTTTTCATTGAGTTCACATTGCAAGGTAAGTTGTTCAAAGTCTCTAAGATATGACTCAAGTGGTTGTTGGTCTTGTTTAAGTTGTGTGAGCATAATGAAAATGTCTTGAGTGTACTCTTTAGGTATAAACTTCTCATTAAGCTTCTTTTTCAGTTTTAACCAAGACTTAATAGGTTCCTTACCATCCCTTCTTCTCTGATTTTTTAAGTTCTCATACCAAAGGGAGGCATAGCCTTTGAGTTTCAAGATTGCAACTTTAAAAGCTTTGCTATCGGAATAACCTTTAAACTCAAAGACTCTTTCAATGGTCCTAAACCAATCTAACAAATCCTCGGGGTTTAAACTACCATGAAAATCAGGAATCTATACCTTTAAGTCTTTGTTGGGCTCTCCATGAAAGGCCTCGGCCATGGATTCCTCCGAATCTGAAAGCCCCTCTTCCTCACGGCCACCATGAGCTCGTCCTCCTCCCATGAGGCCACGGTCTCTACCCCTGCCTCTAGGTGGTTGTCTTCTTCTTGGTGGTGGTGTTGGAATATTAGCCATGATAACATTGAAAGAATCTAGCAATAAATCACATTTTTCAGAAAGTTGAGTAACTTGTGTTTCAATTCCAGCAAGCCTTTCCTCACTCATGGTTGTTTTTTGTGTTTTTAATGTGGTTAGGGTATAATGAACTCTCAAAGAAAGGCTTTTGTGTTGTTAACCAAAGCTCTGATAACCAATTTGGAATAAAACTCTTAGGACTTGATTTTTGGACAAATAAGACTCGAAAACAAAAACTAACTTGGACAGAATTAGACGCAACAAAGGACTCGATTTGGACACTTAGATGGACTGTTTTAAGGACCAACAAACTATATAAGGACAGATTTAGGAGCTACTAAACGATTCAACCAAAGCAAGGCATGAAACAGCCTGTTTTGGACGAATATAAGATCCTAATTAGCTTGATAACTTTGAAAGAAAGCAATGGAAAAAAGATTGTAACTTAAATGCTTATGAACTAAACATTCAAATAACAATTCCCACAATGACTTAAGGCAACAAAACAGAAACTTTGGGACTGTTTTGACACGAAAACAAGAACAAGTAACCGAGATATGACTTGAGAAGATCACAAAGCAATCTCAAGACTCGGGATGTTGTTCAAGATCACAAAGCAAGAACTAATCCCCTTATGCACTTGGCCAGATCACAAAGCAAGCCAAGATACACGACCCCAAACACTAAGTAATGGAGTTGTTCTAGCACTAAGCAAAGAACTAATCAAGGGTTTTGAGAAACCTCATAAAACTCATAAATTTCATTAACTCAAATCTGATTTTCTCATGTGCCTAGCTTGGTTTATATAGACCAAGGCTTACAATCTTGACCCTTGATCACAAGTTACATCTAAGGGTCACAAAAAGAGCAGCAAAAGGGCACAAAAAACGGCAGCCTAGGTCTCTTACAATGCTGAAATTGAAAATGACATAAAGCAAAGAAATGATAAAGTAAACTAATAGTCCAATCTTCCTTGTTTGTAGCTCAACTTCTTATTTATGATTATATGGACTGATTGGAGGCTTGTGGAACCGTGTATGACTCCTATTCAGCTCTCAAAAAGTCTCTTGAGCTTTGTTGGATCAAAAGAGGAAAGATTGATAGCGACATTTAGCTCATTGTTCAAAACCGGGTCCCCTTGGTACCTTTCCATTGATTCTTCAATAATTTCTGAATGGTAGCCTTTGGAGATAAAATATCCTACACAAAAACGTCCCAAGCTCACCCAAGATAAGAATTAGGACGGTTGGAGCCATGACTTCTTAGACGGTTTTTGAGTTAGACCTCAAATTAGGACAAGGTCCAAAACCGTGGAAAATGGGGCTTGGTGTTGTTTCCAGTTTCACTTCACTATCACCCCGAAAAGCTATTGTCTAGAGGTTAACCGGTTGCCTAATAAGCGATTGGCGAAGGCAAAGGACACTTGCCCGGAAGGGACAAACCCCATCTTAAATTTTTGAAATGTGAAAGTTGAATGAGGTCAATTTTTGAGTACTAGTCATATCCACCCTTTGTTTTTAATGATTTGAGCATTTCATTCCCAAAAAGCCTTTTTGTCAAGCCACTTTGTCGAGTTTGGGACGATCCATGACCTTTACTTTTGTAGAGAATTCGAGACTTGTCATGTCATATGCTACTAGCATCATAGGGATCATCATTCCATAACCATCCGATCGCCCTTTGACGAAAGCATTTGGAAATTGAGGATGAAAGTAGTCTAGTTTAACACCATTTGGAGGTAATTTAGTGCCATCCTCTTAGCCTTAGTAATTTGTTGAACTAGTATTTGTGAAGGATTATATGCTCTTAAATTTGTTCCTCTTTAGTGCCTCCGCCACTTGATGAGGAAGTGGCTATTCCTTTTGTAGATGCATCCATTATTTGATTTTGTGTGCTTAATGTTTGGATGTGTCGCCATTTTGGCAAGACCCACCTTGCCTTGCAAGAAGGCATCCAACCTCATGGTTGTCTTGTTGTGAGTTGAAGGGGCGGAGTGAGACCCGCTAATTGTCTCATATCGGCTATGTTATTAGGATAGTTTAAATAATGGTCCTAGTCTTTGTCACCTCTTTACTCGGGACGAGCAAAGGTTCGGTTTGGGGATATTTGATGTGACCATAATTAGCGCATATTTAGTCCCCGAATTAGCCTTGTTCCCATGCTTTTTAGTGCATATTTGGGTCATTTATTATCTTTAGTTCTTTGTTTTGCATATTCTTTGAGATTTTGATCCCTTGGTAGGAAAGGAGTAAGAATCTTGCATTTTCATGGCAACACGAGACTAACTTGATTGAATTCATTGACCAAGCATCAAGGAGAGACAAGATTAGAAGGCCTTTGTACATATTATAGTAGTTGGGCAATGACGCGAAAGGATCCTTGCATCCCCGAGAAAATCCCCAAGGATTTTATGAAGGAAAGGAAGAAAAGAAGAAAGAAATGAAGCTGTCCAGCAATCCGTGCGGATTGACTGGAAGACGCCCGTCCTCCACCTCCACAATCCGGTCGTCTGCTCCCAAAGACGCCCGGGCAGCAAGCCCAGAAGACGCCCAGATTCCCTTGAAGACGCCCGGGCAGAGCCTCACTAATCCGGCCGTCCCGTCCCTAAGACGCACGGATTCTAGGCCAGCACAAATCCGTTTCTTCAAGCTTCAAAGAAAGATGCCCTTCCTTCGAAAAATACCGGCGTTTCCCTGCTTAATTCTAAAAAGTGTAATTACTAGTTTAGCCCTTAGTTAACCCTAATGCATCCACCTAATTTCCACTATAAATACTCCATTAGTCTAATTAGAAGAGCATGTTCTTCTTATCAATTCTTAGAGTAGTTAATATCAATCAAATCTCTCTTTAGTTTTGTAATCAACAATTAATCAAGTTTTAATACAAGTTTTATTTCCTTAATCTCTCTTTTGTTCATCCTTATTTTGGGTAATTGAAGATTATTTGGGTTATTATTGGGAGATTGACAACCTCTCAATCAAGCATCAAGTACTTCTTTTATTCTTGCTTTATTATTGGAATCATTAGTAGGTATAATCCTCTTAATCCCTTTTTAATTATTGTTAATTACTTTCATTTATTCATCATGTTTTACTTTGTTGGTATGATTGACAACCTTGCTAGCATGATCAACATGATAATGAGTGAGTAGTCACCTAGCTAGGGTTAATGGGTAATTAGGGGGAAACCAACATGGGGAATGATTCATGCTTAAATTAATATGCTTTCATGGTTTATTTGCTTGCTTGTTTTGATCTCAACTCATGCACATGTTATGTTTGATGAAATGTGAGCCTATGAATCCTTGCATTTTTTACCCATCACCTATCTTTTCAATGAGACTTGTAAGACATAAACCAACTCGAGTCTCATTAGACCATGCATGTTGTTGAGTAGGGAAGATTAAGTCGACTTGTAGGTGTTGTACAATCTAATCGATTCGGCTCCGGGACCCAAACTTTCCTAGGATTGTAAGATATAACCCAACTCAATCCATCACAATAATAATTGCTTGCTTATAATTTGAGAACATGTTTGTATGATCAATTCCCATGATTCCCCTATGACCTCATGACACCCTAGTGCTTTTTATCAATTGTTTACAATCCTTTTAATTCATCTTGCTTGTTTACTTTCATTGCTATTTAGTTTAGTGACCTTCTACATCAACCCAAATTGTGACACCCCTAAGACACCACTAGTTTCAATAGAAATCTCATCTCAATTCCCGTCCCTTGGGATCCGACCTTTACTTGCCTCTTTACTAATTGTAGAGTTGTTTGTGAAGTTATAAATTGTGTTTTGGTCTAGGTACTTCCAACGACAATTGTTCCGAAAAATAGAATATAGTTCCGACCGACCAAGTATGCATGAAAAAGAAAGTACATGTTTTTTGGATTTTTGAATTTATGGAAATAAAGTATAAATGCAATGATATGAATGAATGCATGCTCTAACTAAATACAATTCTATATGACATATATAACAACTGAGTGCAATCTAAACTACACTATATGATGCATGTTATATGTAGATGCCTGGGTCACTTATGATCAAACCTCCCCGAACCGATTTAAGCACTATTTCTAGTATAGAAATGAATAGGTTTGGTCATTTGTGAATACAACTAACTATATGAAATATATCACAATGCAAACTAATCTATTTATATTATATGCAATTATACTATATGAACTAACTAATGCAATATGGAATATAATACAAATACAACTAAATGCAAGATAATTGAAAATGCAATACAGCTATACATGAGAGAAAGGAAAAGAAAGAGTATCATACAATTGGAGGTGGTGTGGTAAACACCTCTTGCCTTTTCACTCGTCATCATCATCATCATCATTGCGGTATCCACGCCCGCTAGAGCCTCCTTGGTCATACCCTCCTCCTTGGCCAAAGAATCCTCCACCTTGGTTGCCAAAGTTCCCGTCTTGGTTCCCTTGATTAGGGAATAAGGTGCGGTTGAACCCAAGATGGGTGAGGGCCTCCAGGGTCGATATACCCTTGTTGAACCATGTTTTAGTAGGAGGGGTATTGAGCCAAGTAGTTGTCGACCCTCCCATCGTAAACTCCAAGATTGACATGTTACATGAGCTTTATTAAATCGTTCATGTTTGGAGCTCTTGGATCTTAGGGAGTGAATTGCACATGTGGTGTCGGGTAGGGTGGAATGGGCACATATGATGGTGGTGCATTACCCCGTTCTGGCAACTCACGAGGTTGACGAGTTGACGAGGTGCCTCTTCTCTTTGTTGTGGGTTGGGGTAAATCTCAATGGGGAGGAGGTAGTTCGGTGTAGGTGAGTACCGACTCAACCTTGGCTCGGTAGGTGGTACGTTCCACCCTATGAGGACAATTGAAGCGCATCCCTTTGTAAACCACTCCACACTTCCGGCTTGATTGTAAGTGCACCACCGGTGGTGGTTGAAGATAGCATCTTCGTCAATCAAAGTGCTCCCTTGGAGCTTCTCATAGGCCTCATGAAGGTTAAACCTGGGGCAAAGATCATTTGCCAACATTGTGATTAGGCCTCCCATCACAAAGGACTTAAAATTAGAATTCCCTTGAGCATAATCAAAGAGCCTTGTAAGCATCTCAAGGGGCGTGTTGAAATTGTAAGCCCTTGTCCCTTTAACATTTAAGTAGGACTCTAAGAAGGTCAAGTCAAGAAGGGTGCACCTATCTTATTCTAGCCTCCTATTGATGGTTCCGGCTATAAAACGCTCGGTGATCCGAATCACCGGATGTTGGATGGCAAAGGTATAGCATTGTTTTAAGGCATAGAGTTCCCTCCCGGAGATGGCTCTCCAAATGTTGTTAACGGTGAAGTCGGAGGGCTTGTTGGTGTTTTCCCTCGGCGCTTCAAGACCAAAAATATTTGCAAATTGGTCAAGGGTTAACCTATGGTCTTGATTACAAAGTCGGAACTCCAAACAAACATTTCTCTGAGTATTAGTGACGATGCGGAGACTAGACAAAAACTCGAGAGTAAGACTTAGGTAGGTATCCTCATGAGCATAGAATAACTTCCCGAGATCCAAACCATCGAAGAACATTTCGGTTTGATACCTTATACCGAGAACTTCTAAAACAGCGGTATCAATAAATTGAGTAGGCTCGTAATGCTTACCTAGCAAATGTACGAATTTTTGGCGGTGTTCATTGCAAGTGAAGATTACCTCGGGGAAGTATTCGAGTTGTTCAACACCTTGTATCACCACATTGTGATGGCCCGTTGCCTCCCTTGGGGTGGATGAAGAAGTACCCTTGCGCTTTTTAGGTGCGGCCTCGGCGGATTTCTTACCCTTGCCTCTTAGGTTCATCATTTTTGGTTGAAAAGTTAGGGTTTTGGGTTGGTTTTTGTGCTGGGAATTTTTGAGAGATGATGATGTGAGATTTTTAGAAGATAAGATAAGGAAAATGAGGGATGGTGGGGGTGTCGTTATAAAGGAAACGGGGTGGGAGACGAGCGGTCCAGGGCCGGGCTCGGGCAGATAGTTCGAGGATTTAGCAAAAAGTCGTGCCAGTCCTGTTAGTGATTTTGATCACATTACATTTAAGTGTATTCGGGTTTCTTATGTCAAATTGGTTTGAACTCGGAATCGATATAATGTGAGTAGGGGAGTACGGAGTGTACGCTCATATAATCGGAATTGTCGAGTTTATGGTTAAAGTGGATACGAGACACTACTTAAAAGTGTGGTCGTATTATATTATGTCCCCTATCGGGGTTATATACTCGGGGTTAAAGTATTTCACATAATTAACGAAAATTGAGAATCACAAATTTGACAATTATCAAATTTGGTACGACCCCGATCGGGGTTCATATCCCCGACAGGGGTTGCAGGTTCTCTGTTTTATTCGTATGTTTCTAAACTTTGGTAGTTATCATGATTCAGTTATCATTGCTAATGATTGGTTGGATTTCAACCAACATACCTATCCAGAATATGTGTGTATTTTACGTACACATATATATAAAGAAGTGCAAAAACTTTGATACATTGATTTGCATATTTTTTACGTTTGACATTAAAACAAAGCAAATAAAAAGACTCTCATTGTTCATTTGTTAAGGAATCGTCTTATCCTACAGAGATTTCGTGTAACCCAAAGGCAATAGGGTCGAAATACTCTAAGGAAAGTGTGTTCAACACGATTCGATTGGGTGTAATAAACCGTCTTATATTGTTTTCATTTCTGTTTTAGTGCCTTTGTTTGTATAAGTTACTTGTTTGTAATCTTTGTAATACAAAATTTACAACATTCTTAGAGTATTTTCTGCATTTGGAAATGGATTCAATCAAGGACATGACTACTAAGTTTGGAAAGTTGGAGAAATTCGAGGGTGTCGATTTCCGTCGTTGGCAAAAGAAGATGCACTTCCTTCTCACCACTTTGAAGGTTGTGTATGTGTTGAGTACTCCTATGTCGGAGATTGTGGAGGATGAAACTCTTGCGGAAATTCAATGAAAGAGAAACAAGTGGGAGAATGATGACTACATATGTCGCGGTCACATCTTGAATGGTATGTCCGACTCCCTTTTTGACATTTATCAAAATGTTGAGTCCGCTAAAGAATTATGGGATCAACTTGAGTCTAAATATATAGATGAGGATGCTTCTAGTAAGAAGTTCCTTGTTGGAAATTTCATGAATTATAAAATGGTTGATTCTAGACCGGTAATGGAACAATACAATGAATTGCTCCGGATTTTGGGACAATTTGCACAACATAAGATGGAGATGGATGAATCTATCTCGGTGTCTAGTATAATAGACAAATTGCCTCCCTCTTGGAAGGATTTTAAACATATGCTTAAACACAAAAAGGAAGAGTTGAGTCTTGTTCAACTTGGTAGCCACTTGCGCATAGAGGAATCTCTAAGGGCGCAAGATGGTGGTAAAGGAAAAGGTAAAAATGTTATGGGATCCTCTTCCGTCAATATGATGGAAAAAAAGAGAGGGTTTCAAGAACAAATTTAAGGAAAAGAAACGCCCTTTTAACAACACCAATGATGAGTCTAACAAGACACCGAAAGGTGCTTGTTGGATTTGTGGAAAGACCGGGCATTTGAAAGCAAACTGCAAGGTTGGAAAGCACAAAAAGAAAAAGGGTGCAAGTACTAGCCAAGGAGGACAAGGGTCTAATGACCAAGGTCCGCCCACTAATCAAGGTCAGATTTTAGACATTGGTTTTAATTCGGTTGTGAATTATGTACCACTAATTTCTGAAGCATTTTATGTGCAGGATGATGTAGTGGCATGGTGGATAGACTCAGGTGCAACCAATCATGTTTGCAAGGATCGACATTGGTTCAAGGATTATGAACTAGTGAATGATGGATCCGTTCTATATATGGGCAATGAGTCTACCGCTCCTATTATAGGTCGTGGCATGGTGGTGTTGGAATTTAGTTCCGGAAATATTGTAAAATTAAATAATGTATTACATGTACCCGGAATTAGAAAGAACCTTGTATCCGGTAGTTGTTTAAGTAAACTTGGTTATAAACAAGTGTATGAATCTAATAAGTATGTTTTATCTAAACATGGTGTATTTATTGGATTTGGTTATTATTGTAATGGAATGTTTATGTTGAATGTTGTTCCAAATGAAAGTTCCATATTTATTGTTTCCTCTATGAATGATACTTCATATCTTTGGCATGTGAGATTAGGACATGTACATTATAAAAGATTGGAAACTATGTCTAAAGATGGTCTAATTCCATCATTTAACATGAACATAAATAAGTGTAATACTTGTATGTTGACAAAAATCACAAGGCAATCATTTGGTAATGTGTCTAGGATCTCACATGTGCTTGAACTTATTCATAGTGATTTATGTGATTTTCGCAATTATCCGTCTTTAGGTGGTAAAAAATATGTAGTGACTTTTATTGATGATTTTAGTCGGTTTTGTTACATATATTTACTGCACTCTAAAGATGAGGCAATTGATAAGTTTAAGGTCTTTAAAAATGAAGTGGAATTACAACAATCGGTTTTGATTAAAAGGTTGCGTTCCGATAGAGGTGGTGAATATTATGATCCTTTGTATTTTGAGTCAAGTGGTATCATTCATGAAGTAACTCCTCCCTATACACCACAATTAAATGGTGTAGCGAAAAGGAAAAATAGAGTCCTAAAAGAAATGGTTAATTCCATGTTGTCTTACTCGGGTTTGAGTGACGGATTTTGGGGTGAAGCTATGTTAACGGCTTGCTATTTATTAAATAGGATTCCTAACAAAAGGAATAAAGACACTCCATATGAACTTTGGTACAAAAAGAAACCTAGCTTGAATTATCTTCGAGTTTGGGGTTGTCGGGCTGTTGTAAGACTACCCGATCCCAAGATTAAAACCTTGGGGGAAAGGGGCATTGATTGCATATTCATTGGATATGCTGCGCATTCAAAGGCTTATAGGTTCTATGTAATTGAACCTAATGATTCTGTTTCGGTCCACACCGTAACTGAGTCATGGGATGCGATATTTGATGAGAGTCGTTTCTCATCAATGCCGAAGCCTAAGGATCTAGTACCTAGTTCTAGTGGAGCTATTGAGGGAAGTGACGATGTCACAACTCAAGAAGCAACACCTGAAATTCGTAGGAGTAAGATAAAAAGGATTGCTAAATCCTTTGGTCCCGATTTTTATACCTATTTGGTTGAAGGTTCAAGGGATGGATGTGAAAACTATTATCCATATTGTTTTCACATTGATGAGGACCCTAAGACATTTGATGAGGCGATGAGGTCTCATGACTCTTCCTTTTGGAAAGAGGCGGTGAATGATGAGATGGATTCCATAATGGGCAATAACACTTAGGTGCTTGCGGATTTACCTCGTGGTTGTAAACCATTGGGTTGCAAGTGGATCTTCAAAAAGAAGATGAAAGTTGATGGTTCTATCGACAAGTTTAAAGCTAGATTGGTTATCCAAGGCTTTAGACAAAAGGAAGGGATTGATTATTTCGATACCTATGCTCCCGTAGCTCGCATTACTACTATTAGATTGTTGATTGCACTAGCTGCAATTAATAATTTAGTGATCCATCAAATAGATGTTAAGACGGCGTTCTTGAATAGTGAGCTCAAAGAGGAGGTGTATATGAAACAACCGGAAGGATTTATTATGCCCGGAAATGAGCATAAGGTTTGTAAGTTAATTAAATCATTGTATGGACTTAAACAGGCTCCTAAACAATGGCATCATAAGTTTGATGAGGTTGTTTTATCTAATAGGTATAGACTAAATCAGTCGGATAAATGTGTGTATATCAAATTTGATGACAACTGTAATGGAGTCATTATTTGTCTATATGTTGATGACATGTTAATTTTTGGTACCGACCAAAATCAAGTAGACCTTACTAAGGCCTTTTTGTCATCAAGCTTTGCCATGAAAGACATGGGTGAGGTGGATGTGATACTTTGTATAAAGATCAAGCGTGAGAACAAGGGATTTTCTTTGACACTATCTCATTACATTGAGAAAGTGTTAAAGAAGTTTAATTATGGAAATTGTTCTCCGGTTAACACTCCAATAGATCCTAGTGTTAAGCTTATGCCTAATAAAGGTGAAGCTATTTCACAACTTGAGTACTCTTAAGTGATTGGGTGTTTGATGTATGCCATGACAAGCACAAGACCGAATATCGCCTTTGCCGTTGGCAAGTTGAGTAGATACACAAGTAATCCTAGTCTTGAACATTGGGTTGCGGTAAAACGTGTATTGAGATACTTGAAGCAAACCATGGATTATGGTTTGAACTATGTTGGATTTCCTTCGATCTTAAAAGGGTATTCTGATGCTAGTTGGATAACCAACATGGAGGATCATTCATCTACTAGTGGATGGGTGTTCTTGCTTGGTGGAGGAGCTATCTCATGGGCTTCTAAGAAGCAAACTTGTATAATAAGTTCGACTATGGAGTCGGAATTCATTGCTTTAGCTGTTGCCGGTAAAGAGGCGGAATGGTTAAGGAATTTGGTTTATGAAATTCCGGTTTGGCCAAAACCTATTCCTCCTATTTCTATCCATTGTGATAGTTCGGCGACTTTAGCTAGGGCTTATAGTGAAGTTTACAACGGAAAGTCTAGACACCTTGGTGTTAGACATAGCGCGGTTCGTGAGTTGATTACTCAAGGAGTTATTTCCGTTGATTTCGTGAGGACACATCATAATTTGGCTGATCACTTGACGAAGGGATTAGCTAAAGACTTGGTTATAAAGTCGGTAATCGGGATGGGTTTAAAGTCCGTTTAGATCTTTATGATAAGATACCCAACTTCCCTCTAACAAATTTTAGAGGCTAAGTTCAATGTGGAAGGCTTATTGTGGAAGATTGAGGCACATGTTATAATCCCGAAAGGTATGTGCATGACCTGCATGACAAGAGGTTGAAGTTTAATACTTCTTAATGAAATCTTTGAAAAAGTTTATTTCGCAGGTGCACGATGAAAGATTCACCTATGTGAGTGTGAAGTGTAGCCGCTTCAAGAGGCTTGCACTTGGCTTCCTATACTCTCATGAAAGGATATGGACACAAGACGGTCAATAGTGTCAAGTTTGTAACTTTAAGAGTTTATTGAGTTTATGTGTATGTTATCTTCATGTATTCAATATGGGTTGAAAGGTTCAATCCGTGGGACACCTTGATTCTCGAATATTTGGAATGTGTAATATAATAATGTGGAAGTTCAATCCTTGGGACACTTTCATTTATGCATAGATTTGTTGCTTTGTTGTTTTATTTGGAAACAAGGAATACACTTAAATGGGGGAGGAATGTTAGTGATTTTGATCACATTACATTTAAGTGTATTCGGGTTTCTTATGTCAAATTGGTTTGAACTCGGAATCGATATAATGTGAGTAGGGGAGTACGGAGTGTACGCTCATATAATCGGAATTGTCGAGTTTATGGTTAAAGTGGATAAGGGACACTACTTAAAAGTGTGGTCGTAGTATATTATGTCCCCTATCGAGGTTATATACTCAGGGTTAAAGTATT
The DNA here is from genome assembly GCF_048544455.1 of Silene latifolia. NCBI lineage: Eukaryota > Viridiplantae > Streptophyta > Magnoliopsida > Caryophyllales > Caryophyllaceae > Silene > Silene latifolia. The sequence goes on from NC_133528.1 coordinate 91,015,193, forward strand.
TCACATACTTAACGAAAATTGAGAATCACAAATTTGACAATTATCAAATTTGGTACGACCCCGATCGGGGTTCATATCCCCGACAGGGGTTGCAGGTTCTCTGTTTTATTCGTATGTTTCTAAACTTTGGCAGTTATCATGATTCAGTTATCATTGCTAATGATTGGTTGGATTTCAACCAACATACCTATCCAGAATATGTGTGTATTTTACGTACACATATATATAAAGAAGTGCAAAAACTTTGATACATTGATTTGCATAATTTTTATGTTTGACATTAAAACAAAGCAAATAAAAAGACTCTCATTGTTCATTTGTTCTTTGTTCTTGCCTTAAGACAAAGGAATCGTCTTTTCCTACAGAGATTTCGTGTAACCCAAAGGCAATAGGGTCGAAATACTTTAAGGAAAGTGTGTTCAACACGATTCGATTGGGTGTAATAAACCGTCTTATATTGTTTTCATTTCTGTTTTACTGCCTTTTTTGTATAAGTTACTTGTTTGTAATCTTTGTAATACAAAAAATACAACAAATCCGAGCACCCCGTGCATGAGGCGAGCGTTTTGAAGCTGCAATCCGAGCGTCTTGCTGGGAGGACGCGCGGATTCAAAGTCAGTGAGCCTGGGTGTTTTAAATCCAATTGGGGACGAGCGGATCATAGGAGAGACGAGCGTCTCTGCTTGGACGAGCTGATTGTTGAGAATCCGAGCGGATTCTCATCCAGTACAGAAATGTTCCCAAAGCACTTCCCAGGACGAGCGTTCCAAGGCCAAACCGAGCGGATTCTTTTGAGACGAGCGTCTCCTCCACAATCCGGGCGGATTCTTACATAGTGCTGATTTTTGCTTGAAGCAAGGCTCGGAACGAGCGTCTTGCTGTCGGGACGAGCGTCTCGTGCCGTCCTTCGTCAATCCCTCTTTTCTTTCATTCGAATTCTTTCCTTTGCACCCTTTTGTGATTCCTTCTTATCTTTTTCTGAAAATATGCTCAATAAATGGGTAAGCAACCCTCTCTCACTACTCTCATATAGGAAAATGCAAGAAAAATAAGGGTATATACAATATTATACAATGTAAAGATTATGGGAAGGAATATATTACAAATGGTGGTTTGAGATAGGACTCCACCAAACTAGTTTGAAATGTCGAAATTCTTTGTTCATAGAGCTCAAGGCTCTTAGAAGAAGATCAAAAGCTTGTGAACAAGCTCCGAATAAGCCTAAGTATGGTTTGCTCCAATTCAAAATAAAGCTTGGCCAAGGGAACTTGTCGTTCATTCTTTCTTTCACTTTGCCCTTGGCACTTGAATCTTTGCAATGCTTCAAACCGACATGCCCATGATTCTTGTCAGCATAAGGAATGAAGTATGGCTCATTTTTGTCCGGAGACTTCCACTTACCAACTTCTCTTCTAGTTTTGGAGATGACGATAGCTCTTTGATTATTCAATCCTTCCAATGTAGAAGGAGAATTCTCATAACTTTGATGACCGGACACTTTAAGAGTTGAAATTGTGGATGCCAAACCTCCACAAGTAAGTTCATTAGCAAGTTTGTTCTTGAGCTTTTCCACCAAGTACCCTTTATATGATGATTTGACTTTTTGGAGGAGATCCACCATATCATCTCCAACAATCATAGGCTCCATGGTGGGTGTAAGATGGTCTTCATAGGCAATAGGGAAGAGACATTTATTTTCTTCAAGATAGGATATCTTAAATTTCTCAAGGATGGGTTCCTCAAGTAAGGTGATTCCACAAGTCCATTCTCCCCCTATTCAAAAGGTCCTTGCAAAACACATATACTTCATAAGCTTCCTTCACGATTTTGTCATCATGGCTATCTTCATAAGAATCATAAATGAGGGCATCATATTTCTTCAATAATTCATCCTCCACAACCTCAATGTTCACATCAAATGATACACTCTCATACTCACAAAGGCTAAGAGTATTTGGCTTACTCAACCTCATGTCTTTTTCATCAAATACCACACTTTCATACTCACAAGAGCTCAAGGAGATTGACACTTCCCATTTCTCATCAAAGGTAAATTCTTCAAACTCGCATTCATAATCAATGTTTAAGGAATGGTGAAGAGTAGTTACTTGGGCTTCTTTCTTTTGGGCAGTTTGAATTGTCAATTCCTCACCATGGGTAACAATGCTTTGAAGAACATTGTCCCTATTTTGGCTCTCCTCTAGCACTTCTTTGAAGAAATTTTGTTGATCTCCCATCATTTGGAGAACCATACTTTGAATGTCAAATTCATGCTCATCTTCTTGTTGTGGGTGGGTGTGAAAGTGGTTGTATTGTGGTATTTGGAATTGGTTGCAAAGTGGGTATTGGGAGGGTGATTGTTGTGGATATTGGATGTGGTGATTTTGGTGGGAAAATTTGGGGTAGTAGTTAGGGTTTTTATTGTATGAGTTGTAAGGTAGGTTCATGTTGATTTGTTCCTCAAACTCCCCATACCCAAAGTCATACTTAAAAGATCCACCACATAGTCCATGTACCAAGTCTTGGGTCATCATTATAGCCAAGATAAAGATACAACTATAATCATGGAAACTACAATATAATGGTAAAAACGACCTTGAGAACAAGTTCCTCAAGGGTAAAGGAAAATTAAAATAGACAAACAAGAAAGAACATAATCACATAACACCGTTCCCGGCAACGGCGCCATTTTGATGGTGAGCGTGTCATTGTACGCCCAATCAAACACATTTATATTTCTCAACAAACAACAAGTTAGGGGTTAAGTCGAGGTCGATCCACGGGATAGTGTGCTTTGGGTTCTAAGTCTATCTATCTCAATTTATGCAAGTGTAACAATTGATTTGGGTTTGTAGTTGTTAAGTCTAAACTAATAGAAGCAATAAAGTAAAGCAAGCAATGAATAAAAAGATGTGAACAAATAACTAAAAGTGCTAGGATATCATGGGTTCATAGGGTATTCATGGGAGTAGATCATACAAACATGTTCTCAATTATATAGCAAGCACTTATTGTTGTGATGGGATCGAGTTGGTGTATAAGCTTACAATCCCTAAGAAGGTTTGGGTCCTGGAGCCGAATCGATTAGATTGTACAACACCTACAAGTCGACTTAGTCCTTCCTATCCAACTATGTGCATGGTCTAATGAGACTCAAGTTGGTTTATATGGTTACAAGCCTCATTGAAGAGGTAGGTGATGGGTAAAAATGCAAGCATTCATAGGCTCGCATTTCATCAAACATAACATGTGCATAAGTTGAAATCACAACAAGCAAGCAAATTAATTATGAAGACATATTAGATTAAGCATGAATCAATCCCCATGTTGGTTTTCCTTAATTCCCAATTAATCCTAGCTAGGAAACTACTCACTCATTATCATGGGAAACATGTCATTAATGGTGTCAATCATCACAACAAGTATAAACATGATAAGAGAATGAGGAAATAAGCAATAAATAGTAAAGAGTAAAAGAATTGTACCAAATTTAAGATGAACAAATGGAAAGGAAAGAATAATTGAAGAGAACTTGATTGATTGATGAAGAGTTGTCAATTCTCCAATAATAACTCAATAATCTTCAATTACCCAATAATAATAAACTTGAACAATAATTAAGGAAAGATTAATGTGCAATTTGTGGAAAGATTCAAGGATAATCTATTCCAATCTACTCCTAATCTAATCTAAGAGAGATTGATTTTATCTCAGAGAGCCCCATTTGATTATTACAAAGTGGAGTATATATAGTAGTACATCATTAGGTTAAGCAAGGATAGATTAGTAAATAACAATGCTATGTTTTAAATAGGGAATTGCAAGTCCCGAAAGAGATGCGCACATCACGTAGCTACTCCCACCACGATCCGTTCGAATCAGAATGAAGCATGTCAAGTTTGCCTGGGACTCCGCTCGGACGAAGAGGGGAGACGCTCGGATCAAGAGTCAATGATCCGCTCGTCTCGTTGTCGGGCCGCTCGGATCTGGTCTTTGCAACCGCTCGTTTTGTGTGCAGGATGCTCGGATTTCAGCACAGTCTTCTATCCTCTTGCTTCAAGGCCTATGATCTATGTATATTCTTTATTTTTACTTCGTCGGTCACCGTTCTTGCCTTCTCTTCATACTAGTCCATCTAGGATCGTCATTAAGATTCCGAATATGCGCGAGAGACGGGAATACCGCCTCATTATCTCCTTTCCTATAAGACATATAAAATGCACTAGGAAAGCAAAATAGGAAGAAATTGACGGATAAAATGGCCATGAAATGCTATTTAGTATGCAAAATGGGTTCAATTAGGGGACTAAATGTGCGCAATTAAGAGTCACATCAGGAATATATTGATGATTCCGTCTGGATTGAATCATTTCTGGGAATCTGCTTGTGTTGGCTTCCAAGCGAACTCCGTCTCTCGAGAAGTGCAATCGGTCGTCATGAACTCTCGTTGGATAAAAAAAGATATCGAAATGTTGATAAAGGCGTCTATAAAACCGCCGCCGGAAATCCCCTCGTTGTTGCAAGTAAAATCTTGATACAAAGGTCTTTGCCGGGGGATAAAAATATATCGCAACGATTTGCAGTCTGTCTTGACGAAATATACGGTCTCGGACAAAAATAAATGTCCAAAAAACCAAATATATGATATAAGGTGTCGGAGAAGAGGCGCACCAAAGATGAGCCCACAAATAACCAACTTATAACGAACTTTTGAAAATTGAGCTGGAGGGAAGCTGGGGAAGAGGCGCAGCAGGTGTTGCGTCCTTTCCCAAGCTCGTCCCTGTCTGAGTAAAAACTTGAGAAAAAAACCGTGTTTTATTTCATAATAACAAAACACAAATTCTATTAAAACTCTCACAAATTCCAACCATTTTCGTCAAAATTTAATCAATCTACTCCATCAATCATGACTAATAGAGGTATGCATCTTATTCTTGCTTTTAATTCTCGTTCTTGATCAATTAGAGCCGAAAAATTAGGGTTTCCCCTCCCCTTTATTTTGAAAATTTGGGGGTTTTGCCCTTAATGGATTTGTTTGATAAAATTGACATTAGAAATGGATAATTGGCAATGTTAGGAACATAACCATGTATTCTTTTTAAATTTTCGTCAAGTATTGAACATTTGAGCGATTTTGAAACGGTTTCTCAGCTGTTTCGAAAATTGCTTCGAAAATGCCTTTAGGATTGTCCATTTTTGATGAAATTTGGTTTTCTAGAACCCTTGTATAATGGGTAAACTTCCTACCATGTCAGATTTTTGATTTGTGACGACTTTTTTAGGACACTTTTCTAGGGCATAATCGCTATTATAGCGAAATGCTGCGAATTTTCGACTCGAACCCATGACTAGGCTTGGACTTAGACTTAACTTGACCCACTATTCCACATGAGTGGTCGGGTTTCGAAAGAAATGGCCAAAGATGGCGAGAAAAGGCCATTTTTATGGCTCGAAAACGCTTGAAATGACCTTCTCAAGGCTCGTCGTGGTTTAACGCGGCCTATTTTACCTTAATCTTGCAGGTGATGTTCCTTCTACGTCAGGGAGGGCTCCCCTGGACGTCGACTTTGAACCTTCTCTCGCTCTTGTAGGGGGAGAGAGAGAGGAGGTGTAACACCCCTATTTATTCTGGAGCCTTTAGCTAGACATTCCCAAATAAATAGAACTGTTACCATCTCGGTTTTCCGAGGTAGTGAATAACAAAGTACAACAATTCCAGAGTACTTTAAATTAAAACTTAGCGATTACATGTTTATTACAAATTTTACTAACTAAAACTTAATATAAAATAATTACAACTCGCAGCGGAAATAAATAAAGTGATATAATTGTTCTATGTGATTTAGACTCCCACTCCAAGTCGAGCTCTCATTCCAATTCTCCCGAGTCAGCTATTCTTTAGTACCTGTCAAATTTGCTCCCCATAAAACGGTTCACCGCAGGTGTTCACGAATACACAGTCAACCGCGAGGTTGAGTAGGAATAAATACTAACAACAAAAACATACGATAACAATCTAATTTCCTTTTTACATTGCACAATGCAACCCCCTGACAACGTGCTCCTTCCTTTTACTTAGCACACTTAAGCCAAGTTCTACTCGTTACATTAATTTTCCCGACAATCCCTGGCCGGGGCAGCCTTAACCCGCAGGTGAGTAAACACACACTACATTACCAAAAGGTAATGTCTGCCTCAACATATAGTTAAGTAATATCCACCAGATGGCCTGCAGACCAATCTGAGGCCTGCCTCGAGTAAACACGATAAATATCGTCCGCCAGAATAAATCTATTCAACCACTCCACATTAATATAAGTAATGTCTGCCAGAATAAATCTGTTACTACTACAACAATACTCCACCACAATTTAACCAACATATACAATATAATTCTCCCTTCCAACAGTTAAGATATTATTAACCACCATATGCAATATAAATCTTCCTTCCAACAATTACGATTATATCAACCAACACAATTCACATACGATCAATTCACTTTAATACAAACCATCCAAAAAACATTATCGAGTAAAAGTTGAGTAGGATTTATCCCTACCCGATAAGCAATTCCAATTAAGCAGCTCAAGCAACCCAATAAATAAAGCAATCCGATCCGATTATAATTCTTCACAACCGTCACCTAATCAAAATATTATAATTTATTATATTATTATATTAATTATTCAATTATGTTTTAATTATATTAATTATTTCCCGTTTAAATTATTATTACTTAAAACCCCGTTTATTAAAGTCAAGACCCGATTACTTATTAATACCTGAGTTACAATCACCCAACTAATTATTTTTTTAATTGTAAATTAATTATAAAACTAATATGAAATCATTATATTAAAAACCCGACTTCCCAAACCCGAGTCAACACCCAAATAAACGCGACTCAATAAATAAAACCCGAACCCATAACCAACCCATGTACCTCGTAAAACACAACAACCCACAATCCCATGTAATACGTGAAACAACCTTCAAAACACCCCCGTATACAAAACCGTATATAACACATACTCACACCCCTTTTGCAGCCACTGTATACTCCCTACCAGCCACCTATAAGTACCACCCCATCAACCACCACTAGCCTGCACCACCAAGACCCCCGACGACCTCCAACCACCAGCCCAACCGCCACAAGCACTCCAAAAACTCGCGCCCTAACACTACCATGACACAACTAATACCGAAAACCCGACACCATCCTCTATACAACACTACACCACCTACGGCCACCACCGTCTCCACCACTGACCCACAGTGGCTCCAGGGGTTGTCCCGCCTTCCACTCGTCCCATACATACCACCACCACCTCCTCCCAAAACCGACAGCAGCACTAACAGTACCCTCCTCCTCTGTTTCGCGCTTTACGAGCCACCCTTCCACGAACCTGTTAGAAATATTAATCTCATTATTTAACATATTCATATATGTGACATTTTAATTTAGTCATAAAATTAAAACTAGATCTTATGCATGAAAACTTGAATAAGAATAGAGAAGAAATCGTCTTTCTTACTATGGAAGTTTCGGATTTTTGGGCACAAATGAGTTCTCCTTCTCACTTGTTCTTGAGCTTTCCTTATATGGATGAACAAAGGATCCAAAGAAGAATCCCTCCCAAAAGTTTATACCCATGGTAACCTCTTAAAAGACTAATATTATTAGATCTAGAACAATATTAATCTTACTAAAATGACCCAAAATATTTGTTTTGGTCTCTTGTAATTTCGGCCAAGAGAGGAAGATTTTGGAGATTTTATTTTTCTAATTTTTCATAAGATGTAGAGAGAATATTGATAATTTCTTACACTAAAAATTATATTGTGAAGTAGTGAATAATTAAGAGAAAAACCATTTGCCTTTTACACCTCCAAAGCCGGTTGGCATAGGGAGAGTAAAGCCAATGTATGAGCTTGTTATTCTACCCAAGAAAGAATAGGTATGCATGGCTATATTAGCTTGCAATCATCATGTTTTCCACTGAAAAATAATTAACACAATTTAAACCTAATACTCCCTCCATTTTCGGCACTTATATAAAATGGGAGGTCCATTTTATATTTGTCATTTGTCAATTGTCACATGTTACTAGTCATGTGTAATTGTAATGTATTTTAATCATATTAAAAATCAACGTATTGATAAAAATACGTCATGTACAAAATCGACTTAGTAATTCATAATTACTTGTACCAAAACGGTTTATCAATTATAAATCACAACGTCTTGTATTTATAATAAATTATTCATTCAGTTTCAATTGTTTCGTAAACAATAATTTTATCTAAGTAATAAAACAATTTGATTACTTAGACCGTATCTTATTTAATCGAATTACAATAAGACACGTCAATAATACTCACAAAATCGTCCGTCAATTTTAAGCAATTTAATTAACCCGTATCGACATACGATTAATTAAATAATCAATTAAGAGTGTCACCCTTTAGGTATGACCTAAGGGGATCAACTGATCACCACCGTCGCACGACAGTAATGTCAAACTCTAGTTAGCCAATCATTACCGATATGTGTGGACCAGTTGACTGTAAAATATTACATCCCACATGTATTCTTAAAATGAGATTTAAACATGTGATCATCATGATCAACAGTTGTGATCGCATTATTGTCGGAGGACACATATTCCAACAGAACCTCCATCTTCGGCCACCACAACGCCACCCTAAGGGTCGACCTAGCCACCATAAACCATCCCAACCATGCCCAGGTCAAGTCGGGTCCAATTGGTGGTTCGAATCAGGGTCGAATCCCCTACTTTAACCCGCAACAACACCCAGCAACAACCACGACCCAACACCCTCCTGCCACCACGTCAGCACCACTTCCATGGTCGACTAACTACCCCCGTCATAACCCCACCTTACCCAGGTCAAGTCTCGGCCATTAGAGGGTTCAATTACCCATCCCAAACCCCACGACCAAGTCGCAACACCTCCCTAACCAGCCATCTTTAGTCGCCTGCCACCGCCACCCTAGGCCTTCCCAGACACCACCACCACACCCATTCCAACCCTTTCAATCCCACGTAACACTCCCCCAAAGTTTGGTCTGATTCCGTCAAGATTTGGGTAAGTTTCTAAGCGTCTTAAGATCGTCTCAATTTCAGGTGTATAAGAAAATAAAACGAGATTAGAAATTGTTACCTATTAATTACCGCTTGCTAAATTCCGTCTCCAAAAGCTCCTCCTCTTAATTTGTGATTTATTCTCAGATTTAATAGGGTATTTATAGTGTAGGATTATAGAGAATGCGAGGTCAATTAGGAAACTACATAATTTACCTTATTCTAATTAGTATAGGAATTACCATTACTATTATATTATTATTATTATCATATATTATTAATCTTACCATAATTAGGATTTCTTCATACAATATTTACTAATTTATTATTGCCATAACTTATTATTATTATTATTATTATTATTATTATTATTATTATTATTATTATTATTATTATTATTATTATTATTATTATTATTATTATTATTATTATTATTATTATTATTATTATTATTATTATTGATATAATTATTATTACTTTTATGTATTATTATTTCCGTATTATATTATTATTAATTCCCGATACAAATCCCGATTACACTCATACCAATTAATAGATTTCGGCCCAACTAATCAATAGCACACGACCCATATTATATTAGCTAAACCCAATTCCCGACTTATACACTTAATTTACTATTTTATTAATGTCTTACTTGTATTTATTATTAGAAATGTCATTTAACTAATTATTAAATTACATAAATTATTCTTATAAATTATTATTAATATACGGGGTATTACAGGAGGTGGTAGAGGAGGAGGCTGAGGAGGTCCCGAGGCGGGCCAACATTGGACGAGGTGATCGCCAGGCCAGCTAATGAGGGCACCCGAGTGGGCTGAGAAATAAGATGGCAAACATCTCATTTAGGCAGCTGAGAGTCACCTATCGTACAGGACGGCGAGGAGTTTGGTAACTCTCGAACTTGTCACTTCTTATTTGCCTTCTTTATTCATTTAACGTTTTGTTTCTCATTCGTCTCGTGCTAAAGATAGCATTTTCCTTCAAATTGACACAGGACGCCGGGAACATGAGGTCTTTTTCAGGCTAAACTACGATGATGGACGCCTACGAGAGACTATCAGAGGAGGAGAAGGCCATCATCGAGTTGGGAGCCTTCGGAGCCTTGGTGGGAGCGTGGAGGGCGATCAGGGAGAGGAAGATTCGAGCTAACCTTTGCCTGATTCGAGTCTTCCTTGATCGGTACTGGGACACGACCTCGACTTTCTATATGCCTTTTGGAGAGGTCGGGGTCACTCTTGAGGACTACGGCATGATCTCAGGTCTGCCGTATGGAGATGAGGTGTTTGTGTGGCCGTTGACGGCTATGAGAGTGGACTTAGCCGAGGCGAGGAGTCTGATCGGATGGAACCTGGCGGAGGGTGCTGCTACCGTTCCGGGTTTAGTGCCGAGTTCTTACGTCATAGACTACTTTGCGGGTAGGACCCCGGCGACCGTGCTGATGGATGGGAGGAGGATGGCTCTTTCTTCTTGTACTGCGGAGCAGAGGGCTCGTCTTTGGCTCTGGTGGTTCTTGTCTTTGATCTACCTCGAAGACAAGGGGGAGAGGTTGTCGACAAAGATTCTTCCGTTCCTTTCTGGCTTGAGTGACCTAGGTCGGTGGGACTGGGTTACTCCTGGCTTTGCGTTCCTCACTCGCTATATGAGGGACATGGTACGTCCCGAGCTGATAAAGAAGGGGACTTATCCTGCTATTGTCGGTCCTGGACTGTTGTTAGAGGTATAAACCTTTACTTATGCATTATGAAAGATCATTATTTCTTCATATATGTCCACTTTCATTAAATTGTGAAAGATCATCATCGATTATCATTGTTTGCAGGCGTGGGTGTACTCCTACTTTCCCAGCTTCGCGCCCAAGAGGACGGAGCCTGAGCCGAGGGCATACCCGATGGTGAGGGACTGGGTAATGTGTCACAGGAAGAGCCAGCGCTCTTCTTATGATGTTTGTCGACGGGGAGTGAATGCCCTGAAGTTGAACGACGTAAGTATCTTTGATTACTTTTTCTTTATTTAATTATTTTAGAGGTGATCATAGGAATGACCCCCCTTTCTGCTTAGAGCCGATCATAGGAATGACCCCTCGTTTTCTTGTCTTTAGTGGGTGCCCAGGCCTTGGGTGGACTACCCTGACGCTCCAGCTTTCGTGGCTGAGGCCCTTCGGCCCAGGAGCTCGAGTCGGTTGTTGTTGATGACGTCCATGGGACCTGTGTGGTATCTGGGCGAGCGTCTGACCCGTCAGTGCTCGCGTGAAACCTTCGCGGTTCCCATCGATCCTCCGCGAATGATTTTTTGGGAGCCTTCTGACGCTGAGAGAGAGGCTGACCTGGCGGACGCTGGCGGTGATGCCCTTCTCCTTCCTGGCGAGGACTACTCTCAGTTTGTTCGCCAGAGGCCGGCGTTCTGGCCGATCGTGGTAAGTATTTTACTTTCCTATTTTTATTTGATTTGACAAATGATGAATGATCGTCAAATAAAGAACTATTTGCAACTCGCAGGAGATCGCGGTGGTAGGCGTCGAGCCCCCAGCGTACCCAGAGACACTTGAGTGCACTGACGCGGTGGGGATGATGACGATCTCGGAGATCCGTGACTCCTGCGAGGACGTGACGGACGCTGGCCTGAAGAAATGGCAGAACTTAGTGAGGAGGGTAAGCCCCCAGCTTCGGCTTGTCTTTTGTTGTCTTTATTGCATAAGAATGCATTCGTTCTTTTCTGAAAACCCTTTATTATTCAAATGCAGGTGGCGCCGTCTCAGCACGTGGCGTTGTGGAGGATGGCCAACCGGCTGCAGGCCATGGCCGTCGAGGCACTTGTAGGCAGTCGAGGACGACAGGTATGAACCTCTCATTCTCTTTATTTCATTTTCATTTTTATTGCCATTTCCCGCATTTTGTTTTGAAATAGTTGAATGAAGTGATTTGAAATGAGGCATTTCTTCATCATTTGCAGAGAGAGCCTGACCTGGAGTGCGAGCTGGCGCAGTCCCGAGAGGAGACAGCTCGCCTGTTGAGGGAGTTGGAGGTCAGGGACGCTGACATCGCTGCCCTTGAGACGACAGTGGCTAAGCTGAGCGGTGACCAGGAGTAGCTGCTTTTCCCTTTGTTGTTGCCTTGTATATATCTTGTACATTTGGACTTCATTTTGTACTTCTTGGACCTGTTTTGGGTGAGAGCCCCCAGTTGGTTGTACATGTTGCAATTTGGTTGTATATTTAAAGGCCTGAGTGCCTTCGTTGCTAGATGTTTGTTGTTCCTGCAGGTTAGCTTAAAATAGGTTTGGTAGGTGACGGTTTGTGCCGTCATGCTGCCGAAATTTAAACAGAATTTACACGTAAAATAAACGACATGTAAGTGGCTTAAATTAGCGCAAAAATGAGAAAAGAGTAAAAAAAAGTGCCCGAAAATGTGCGAAAACTTGACTCGAAATGTGCAGAAATCACCGGACAGTAGGGAGGGCTACCCCCTAAAAAAAACTTAAAAAAAGAAATGTATAAGTTTGGAAAAGTATTAAAAAAATGAGGAGTGAAATGATTCCCACTAAAAAAAGAAATAAAAAAGAAAGGAATAAGTGTGCTCGATTGGCGAAATGTCGAGTTTGTCTCGAAAAGCGAGCCCGAAAAAATAGGAAATATACATATGGTAATTTGGCGGAATTACCAAAATAAAATCCAATAGGAATAGGAAACTATAGCCAAAAACAAATAAGGAAATATCCAAATCTGAAATTTCACGGAAAATAGCATGGGGAAGAGGCGCAGCAAGAGCTGCGCCATTTCCCCATTTGATCAAACCTTGACAGAAATTAGGAAACAGCGTTTAGTATAAATAGAGAATTCGAGGAAGCTTTCATTCACATAATTCTCTCATCCTTATTCCGTCTATCTCACAAAACTCCCATATTTTCTAAAAAAATTCAAAATCATGGATGCCTTTGAAAACCGTCTCAAGGAGTGGACAAATGAGTTCACGAACGTTGAGAAACATGACATGGGTACTTTTAATTTGGGATCAATTTTGAGTCTCAAATTAGTGAAAATTGTGAAGCCTTTTTGGATGCTTGTCTTGAATATTGGCACCCAAATTTCCATGTATTTGTCTTTCTTGAAGGCGATATCTGTCCTTTCCCAGAAGAAATAGCTGCTATTGGAGGATGGGATCTGGAGAGTCTACCTGCTATACCCTTTAGCTCTCAAGGATATAAAAGTAAATTTAGAGACTTGCTCGGATTGACCAAGGCTGAGGTGGATCGTCTTGTGACCTCGAAAGGGGTCCATATGCTTGACTTTATTCATCTATTTATAAACAGGGAGGACCCTTTTATTTCTTATGTTGCAAGACGCAGAGCCTTCGGGTTTTGTGTACTTCATGGCTATGTCCTTTATTGGCATGTTGACAAGGAGATGAGAGCAGATCCCCGTTTCTTGAGCATAGTTGAACAAATGGAGCTGCACAAGAGCCCAGCATGCCTAGTTTTAGGAGAGACCATTCTTGGTTTAGATAACAGAAAGGCCAACCGCGAGCTTCCTTATTTGGGAAGTCCCATCATTCTACAGGAAAGAACCCGTTTTCATCTTATATCAACCGTTTTTTTTCGGTTTTTTTTTTGTTTTTTTGAAAGGGACATTAATTCACGTCTTCTTTTGTAGGTTTGGCTGATGGAGAGGCTGCGATTGATTGAGCCCCCAGTTAATGTGACAGGATATCATGCTCGATTGATTGCAATGAGAACTAGGCTCTATATGGTGGACTTCACTCGGGTTTGCAATTACTGGGAAAACAAACTCAAGAGTGAAGGAGGTCCCTTGATCCGGTGGATTGTGCCTTGGTGGCATCTCAGGTCAGTCACTGGAGTCTCTTCTTTGGACCCAATACGGTCGATTTGCGTCCCTGACTTGGAATTTATGATTTGTATCTATCCCGAGAGGTTGATGAGGCAAGTGGGCCTTAAACAGAAGATTCAGAAGCTTGATACCGTCCCTCAAACTGCATCGGCGCATACTACAGACACTTGTCGGGAGTGGGCAATTAGATGAGCTCAGAGGAACATGTGGTTCATACCATTTCCTACTGGTTCTTTATGGGTATCTGACTCATACTTGCAATGGAGGAAGGCTGGCACTCCTAAAGAATGTGAGAAATTGAGGAAGCATGAGCCTGTTAATTATAAGATTCGCGAGGTGGCCAAGGAGAATCAGAAGCACTTGACTGAGGAGGAAGAAGAGGTCGGATTCTGAGTCGTTCATCCGTCGAAGAAACCGAAGACCACTCCTGCCGTGGGGATGGTGGTGGATCGGAATGGCAAGTCTAGATCGCGAGAGAGACCTTTGGTGATTAGGGCGGAGATAGCGCAAAAGCGCCCGGCTCATGGTCGAGACAAGATGTATGATAAGGGTGACAAAGGCAAAGGGAAGATGGAAGAATAGCCTTAGTCGTATTATTATTTATTATTATTATTTAGGTTTGTAATAAACGGCGAGGCTTTTAGAATCCTAGCCTAGCATTTATTTTCGGCATTTTTATATTATTTGGCATATTATTATTATTGTGGAACAAATGAATAAAAGATTTATTAGTTAAGAAACTATTATGATTTCCTTTTATTATTCTTGTCGAATTTCAAATGCAAATGCAAATGTCCTTCTATTTACATTTTAAAGTAATGGGTTGTATCCTGTGAAGGATTGCCTACGTATTCATTAAAAATAAAATCAAACTCTGTGCGTAGTTCGAATAAATGTAAAAGAATAATTGTTCGAAGCAAGAGCCTGTAATGAACTTTAGAAAATAAGCATGAGCTTTACTTACTCCTAAAATACAATTCAATTTATTTGATGACGTGAGGATGTCGAAATGTCAAAACGCAATAGCATAGTGACATAAGCTTTCTTTCAGCGGGCCAGGGGCCATTTTTATTTCGTGTCGCATGAGCAGCACGTGGGTGCTACGCGAGGTGCGTTTCCTATCCTATACTAAGGGTAATATCGTTTGAGTTGGTCGAGGTTCGATGGGTTATCAAATTCATTCCCATCTAGGTCTGTAATCCTAACCTCACCCCCAGAGAGTATGGACTTGACTAAGAAAGGTCCGACCCAGTTGGGTTTAAACTTTGCACGTGGATCGACAGGTAGGAGAGCTTTGACTGATTTGACCACCAAGTCTCCTTCTTTGATGATCCTGGGCTTAACCCATTTATTGAAGGCTCATTTGATACGTGCCTGATAGGTTTGCACATTGTGTAATGCGCCCAATCTTCGTTCATCCAAGAGGATGAGTTCTTCATAACGATCCCTGTTCCATTCAGCTTCTGGAATTTGACTTTCGAGCAAAATGAGTAAGGATGGTACTTGTAATTTAACAGGTTGCACAGCTTCCATGCCATAGGTCAGAAAGAAAGGAGTAGCCCCAGTGGGTGTCGTAACTGATGTGTGATAACCCCATAGTACGAAGGGTATTTTACTAGGCCAATCTCGATAATTGTCGATCATTTTCTGGAGGATCATGACGACTTTCTTGTTAGCTGCCTCTACTGCGCCATTAGTTTGAGGTCTATAAGGCGAGGAATGGTGGTGCTTGATTTTGTATTTTACTAGAAATTGTGCAGCTTCAGCTTGGAAATGTGACCCATTGTCACTGATGATGTCATGCGGGCAACCGTATCGACAGATGATATAGGTTTGTATGAACTTTATCACATGTTTAGCTGTAAGAGTAGTATAGGATGCTGCTTTGAAGCATTTTGTAAAATAGTCGATAGCTACCAAAATGAAACAGTGACCTCCTGTCCCAGGTGGAGTGATCTTCCCAATGATTTCGATTCCCCAAGCAGAAAATGGCCAAGGAGAGGTCATGGTGTAAAGCAACGAGGGAGGAACATGTTGCACATTCCCGAAGATTTGGCAATTATGGCAATGTCTGACGTATATGATACAGTCTGACTCTAATGCCGTCCAGTAATATCCTAGACGCGTTATTTTCTTTGCCATCATGGGTCCACTCACATGAGGACCGCATTCTCCATCGTGAACTTCTTCCTTCACTTTTTGTGCCTGTGAATGATCAAGGCAACGCAAAACTACACCAGGAGGTGTTCTTCTATATAACTTTCCCTGTATGAGGAGGTATTGAGAGGCTAGTAAACGTATGGCACGTTATCCCCTCTTATCCATAACTGGTGGATAAGTACCATTTAGTTTGAAGTTTAGAATGGCTTGAAACTAAGGTTCCCCTGAGCTTTCTTCTTCATCTGTAATCTGGTGTACATAGGCTGGTTCTGACCGTCGTTCGATGCATAAAGGCATTTCTACCATGTTATCTGGCATATTAATCAAAGATGCAAGTTTTGCAAGAGCGTCTGCAAACTGATTCTCTTCACGAGGTAGGTGTAGATAAGTGACTTGATCGAAGAATTGGGCAACTTGATCTATCCTAGCCTGATAGGGTGCTGGACTTTCACTGCGAATTTTCCAAGATCCCGTAATTTGGTTGATGATGAAGGATGAGTCTCCGTGAACTCGAAGGTTCTTGATGCCTAAACTTACTGCTGCTTGTAGACCAATGAGACAGGCCTCATATTCTGCTGCATTATTTTTCACCTCGAAGTCAAGTTTGACAGAAAGTAGTGTATGCTCACCTTCAGGAGAAATGAGCAACACTCCTATTCCAAATCCCCTTAAATTTGATGCTCCATCGAAATAAAGGTCCCTGGAGTCTACACTAGTTTGTAAGATGTCCTCGTTTGGGAATGACCACGTGTCTATTATTTGGGTGTCGTTGATAGGATTATCTACGACGAACTCGGCAACGGCGCGTCCTTTTATGACCTTCAGAGGTACGTATTTGAGATCGAACTCTGAGAGCATTAGGGTCCATCTTGCCAACTGATGTGACCATTATTTGAGCATATTTTGTCCCCTAATTGAGCCTATTTTGCATACTATTATAACACTCCATAGCCATTTTATCCTTCAAATACTTTCTATTTTGCTTTCCTAGTGCATCTCCTGTATTTTGTAGGAAAGAAGAGAATAAGACGGAAATTCCTATCTTTCGTGCATGTTTAGAAGCTATTTGGCGATATTTGATGAGCTAAGATTAAAGAGGAAACAAGAACTAAAGACCAAATCCCACAAGAATAAAATGGAAGTGAAGGAAAGGGAAGAATGGAAGTGAAAACGAGACTACACTCCAATCCGTGCGGCTTCTCTAGAAGCCCGCCGTCCCCAAACTACAGAAGACGTGCGTCTTCACCCAAATCCGCCCGTCTTCCCCTGCTACAATCCGCCCGTCCCGACACCAATACGCCCGGATTCCAGTCCAGCACAAATCCGTTTCTTCAAGCTTCAAAGAAAGATGCCCTTCCTTCAAAAAATACCGGCGTTTCCCTGCTCTAAACTCAAAAGTGTAATTACTAATTTAGCCTTAGTTAACCTAATGAAGCTCTACTATAAATACCCCACTTGTAAGTAATCAAAAGGGGGGATCTCATGAAGTTTTTAGAGTAGAAAAGTTTCCTTAGATTAAATCAAGCTTTCTTAGATTAGATTAGGAGTAGATTAGAATAGATTGCTCTTTAATCTTTCCACAAATCTCACATTAATCTCTCCTTAATTATTGTTCAAGTTTATTATTCAAGTTTATTATTGGGTAATTGAAGATTATTGGGTTTATTGGGAGATTGACAACCTTCCATCAATCATCAAGTTCTTCTATTATTCTTTGCTTTATTGTTTGGATCATCTTAAGTTGGTATAATTCCTTTACTCTTTATTGTTCATTTCTTCATTCCATTATCATGTTTATACTTGTTGTGATGATTGACACCATTAATAACATGTTTCCCATGATAATGAGTGAGTAGTTATTTAGCTAGGATTAATGGGTAATTAGGGGAAACCAACATGGGATTAATTAATGCTTAATCTAATATGTTCACATAATTAAATTGCTTGCTTGTTGTGATGTCAACTTTATGCAC
Organism: Silene latifolia; assembly: GCF_048544455.1. Taxonomy (NCBI): domain Eukaryota; kingdom Viridiplantae; phylum Streptophyta; class Magnoliopsida; order Caryophyllales; family Caryophyllaceae; genus Silene; species Silene latifolia. Next base: position 91,033,303 of record NC_133528.1, read on the forward strand.
ATGTTATGTTTGATGAAATGCCAAGCCAATGAATCCTTGCATTTACAACCATCTCTTATCTACTCAACAAGACTTGTAAGACATAAACCAACTCGAGTCTTGTTAGACCATGCATAGAAGTTGATTAGGAGGAAAGTAAGTCGACTTGTAGGTGTTGTACAATCTAATCGATTCGGCTCCGGGACCCAAGTCTTCCTAAGAACCGTAAGATATAAACCAACTCGGTTTCTCCACAACATTAATTGCTTGCAAACTTTGTGAACATGTTTGTATGATCAACACCATGAATCCCCTATGACCCCATGATATCCTAGCACTTTTAATCATTTGTTTACATCCTTTATTTCATTACTTGTTATACTTTATTGCTTGCATTAGCCTAGAACACAACTACAAACCCAAACAAATCGTGACACTAGCATAAATTGAGATAGATAGACCTAGAACCTAAAGCACACCATCCCATGGATCGACCTCGACTTACCACTAACTAGTTGTTTGTTGAGTATTATAAATGTGTTTTGATTGGGTGTACAACGACACGCCCACGTCAAAAATGGCGCCGTTGCCGGGGATGGTGCTATATGATTAAGTTCTTACTTGTTTGTCTATTTTGATTTTGCTTTCACCTTGAGGAACTTGTTCCTCAAGGATTGTTCTTACGGTTTTTGTGTAGTTTCCATGCTTGTAGTTGTTTCTTTGTCTTAGCTATGATGGCTCAAGACTTGACTTATGGAGTATGTGGTGGATTCTTTGAGTATGACTATGGGTATGGGGAGTTTGAGGAGCAAGTCAACACAAACCTACTTTACTATTTGTACAATGAAAATCATAACCTGATGTGAATCGCAAGCGGAAGTCTTAACTTGTACTAGCAAATAGACGAAGGATCCGAATGCACTAGGTGCAACCCGATCAATCCGTATATTCGTAGCGAGATTTGAATGAAAAAGAAAGGATATTTGTCGTAGCTAGACCTATAGCTACGCCAATGGGTGAATTGTTTGATACTCGTCAAACAATCCGACTTAAACTTAGGATCACGTCCCTCATTCAAGCAAGGTGCGAAATCGCGTTTCGACCTCTTAAGCCAAACCACTCGTGTTACAACACAAGAAGATAAGACAAGTTTTAGAGAATACTCTCAAGTTTTTACTTCAAAATTGGATGATAAACAAATGAGGACTACAAGCCTTATATAGGCCGAAATCCTTGGTGCCCAAGGCTAGTCTTTAATGCCTTGTTGTGAATTCTAGGCTATGTGGAAGAACTAGGCAAGACTAAACCAAAAACTAGGTAAGACCTTTGTAAAAACTAGGCTATGACAAAAACTAGGTGAGCTTACTCAATGCATTTGGTCTAGCCCATTTTCGAGGTTCATCCTTGCTCCACACGGTTCTCCACACGATTCTACCCGTCCCATTGGCGGGTGATCATGCACTTTCCTCGACTCTTATTTGAACCGATCCATGCTTGGTAACTCGGGTTGTCTTGGTCGCTTGTTTCGAGAATTATTTCATCAAGATGATTCATATTCACATCAATTCCTCCCCCTTTGAAAGGAATTGTCCTCAATTCTTGCCTCAGTATGCCGGGATCAAAGATGAATATTGTAAACCCGAACAAGCCCGAACACGTAGTCGAATCATCTTTGATGCCACCGGGATCAAAACAAATTTGGAAGTTAGATTCAAAATTGATTAAGAACACGAAGCAGTTTACGCACCCCGTTGATCTCTTCTTCTGCTCAACTTCTTCAATGTAGTCTTTATGTTTATCCCTCTGCGGTGATTTGAATTTGTAATGAGTATTGTCAATCACAACCATTTTGTGCCATCTTTGCTTGTGCCTTACTTTCTTGTGATTTCCTTCCCACCACCTTCCATGCACAATTCTACCAAAATCCAAATAATGGTTGCTCGAAGCAACAAGATCATCATGAACTCCCATGAAAATTGACTTCAATAAGAAATTAGAGTTCCCATCATGTAGCTTCTTATCAATGTATTTATCTATTGGTGATTGATACGGTTCTTTGACTTGATACGGTTCTTTGACTTGATACGGTTCCCACCTTCGTATCACATCCTGCACGTCTCTTTGCAGTTGGGGCCAATGAAAATGCTCTTTGAGAATATCTACGATTTTGTTTACCCGAAATGTACTCCAAGTCCACCTCCATGAGCTTTTCGAATAAGGAGTTCCCGAGTTGGAAGTTTTGGAACACAAAGTCTATTACCTTTGAAGAGGAAATCATCTGGAATAATGAACTCATCATGAGTTCCGGACTTGCAAATCTCGAAGGTTTCTCCAAAGTCGGGATCATGCTCGTAGTAATCCTTCAATGCCTCAAATCCAAGTAACCGTACATCGAGCACGTTCAATAATGAGTACCGTCGTGAAAGAGCATCGGCCACCACATTACTCTTGCTACGTTTATACTTTGATGAAAAGTGAAAGGATTGTAGGAACTCCACCCACTTAGCATGCCGTGGGTTTAACTTTTGTTGTCCATTGATGTGCTTCAGTGATTCGTGGTCCGAGTGCAGGATGAAATGACTCGGCCAAAGGTAGTGACTCCAATGTTGAAGAGCTCTCACGATAGCATAAAATTCTTTGTCGTACGTCGAGTAATTGAGCCTGGCTCCATTCAATTTCTCGGAGAAATAAGCGATGGATCGCTTTCCTTGTATTAGTATGGTTCCAATTCCAACACCGCTCGTGTCACATTCCATCTCGAATGGTTGAGTGAAATCTGGGAGTGCCAATATGATGCGTATGGCGGGACGATTAATAAACGACCTGATGCGAATATCGACCACATGGAAGAGGTTGTGCTTAATTTAGAGGACCAAGCAAAACCAAGCCCAAATAATGCATTATTCACACACAAAATTGGATGGGCTCAAATAAAAGAATGGAAATATGTGCGATTAAAGCTCAAGACCCGCAAGAACCTTGATGCCGTGTGGAAACAATTGGAGGAGCCAAAATGTGGCGGCACCAAGGGGGGGAGAATCCTATTCTTAGTTTTTGCATTTTCAAACTAGGTAGAATAAAAGTTGACAAAATAGTCTAGTTTGTGAGTTCTATGTTCATTCATCCTAGAAACTTACAAACTAGCATTAAATGCTTGCTTGGAGGCCAAGGTTTTTTATCCTATATAAGGACCTAACCTCCTCATTTGTAAATCAAAAGTTGAAGAAAAAACCTTTTAGAGAGAGAAACTTGTTGTTTCAATCTTTTCAAAGAGTCGATGATTTCGAGTCTTGCTTGAACTAAGGACGCGCTCCGCAGTTTAAGTTGAATTACTTGACGCGTTTTCGAGTAATTCCCCATTGTTATCGCTATAGGTCTAGTGATAGCAAATATCCCATTGGTTCGATCTCTTCACAAGAAATCGAAACAAATATCCTTTTTATTCTTGCACAACATAAACACAAAAACCAAACAAAAAGACTTCCGCTTCGCCAAAATCACGCCAAGTGACACGAACTGGTCGGGTTGCACCTAGTGCATTCGGATCTTCCGTCTCACTTGAATCCACAATTAAGTCTTCCGCTCCGTATACGCTTCAAATGGTATCAGAGCTTCGGCTCTTGATCACCCCAAAAAAAAAAAAATCAAGACGGTCCTAAGGAGGTCCCAATCAGTTGATAGTTGAATATCCAACGCGCTTGGTATTCAAAGATTAAACTCGGCGAGGTAGTTGAGGTTTAATCGATTGGATCTTGAAGGCACGAATTGAACAAAAAAAAAAAAAAAAAAAAATCACTGTTCACGGTACTGTTCACGGTACTGTTCACCATCAAAAAAAAAAAAAAAAAAAGAGAGCTTCGAAATTTCAGACAACCAACATCAAAATGAACTTCGACGATCCCAACTTTCTTGAGAATCTTCAAAGAGCCTTGAAAAAGTTACAAGAAAACGATTCCAAGTGGTTGCCTAGACGAGAACGAACCGTTGAAGAGTTCGAAGTGAGTGAACTACCCGAGTTCACGGGAGGCACGGACCCAAAGGACTACCTGGAATGGGAACGGAAAATCGAACGAATGTTTGATTTTGAAGTTCTGGATGACGCGAAACGCTGCAAGTACGCTACTCAAAGACTTAGTGGAGGGGCTTCACTATGGTACGAGAGTTTGAAAGCAAGGCGTGCTCGCGCTGGAAAAAGGAAATTATCATCTTGGGATTCTCTTAAACGCAAGTTGCGTAAGAAATATGTTCCAGCAACTTATACGCTTTACGACTTATCGTAAGATCGCCAACCTCAAACAAGGGAGTACGGCGAATAGTGTTGGCGAACCCAAGTCGGCTGCCACCCCAAGTTTCGAGGCAAGAACGCCCGATTCCAAGGAAACAAGTCTCTCCAAAGTACGATGTTTAAAGTGTCCGAGGTGTGGGCACTATCAAAGCGCGTGTCCAAATGAACGATTGAACACCTTGAGAGACACTGTTGCTTATCAGGATGAGTTGTTTGATGAGGAGGAACGAATGAGTGATGTGTTCAATCTCGAAGAAGGAGAAAAGGACGAGATTATTACAATAGAGCCATTGAGTGATGATGATCAACTTAAAGATGTGATTGAAGAGGACTTATTTTCTTTTGAGGATGAACCTCATACAAAAGGTACTTCTTTATTTGATCCAAATCAACCAATTGTTTTTGATGAAGAATTGGAAGGAGTTTATGATGAAACTCACATCGAAGAAAGTGATCACACAAGTTATGACGATGCAACTCAAGACAATCCTAATCTTGTGCCAATCTCGGATGAGGAATTCAAGGATGTCTTTCCCAAGAGCCTACCCGTTGGTTTACCAACTATTAGAGGGATCGAACGCCAAATTAATCTCATTCCCGAAGCATCGTTACCGAACAATGCGGCCTATCGATGCAACCCGTTGGAAACAAAAGAGTTGCAACGACAAATGGAGGAGCTAATGGATCGAGGCTATGTTCGTGAAAACCTGATTCCATGTGCCGTCCCTACTCTACTTGTCCCAAAGAAGGATGGGACGTGGCGAATGTACATTGATAGTCAAGCCATGACCAACATAACTATCAAATATCGTTTTCCTACCCCAAGGCTTAACGATATGCTTGATGAGTTATATGGGTCCGAGATCTTTTCTAAGATCGACTTGAGGAGTGGTTATCACCAGATGCGAATGAGAGAAAGGGATAGGTGGAAAACCGCGTTCAAGAATAGACATGGGTTATACGAGTGGGCCGTCATGCCATTCGGATTAACCAATGCTCCGAGTACTTTTATGCGACTCATGAACGAGGTACTCAAACCTTTCTTGAGCAGATTTGTTGTCGTCTATTTGGATGACATTTTGGGGTACAATCGAACTGAGAAAGAACATTCCCTACACCTTCGAGAGGTGTCCGACATACTTCGAGGGCAGAAACTCTATGAAAAGAAGGAGAAGTGGTCGTTGTGGGTCGAGAGTGTCATCTTTCTCGACTATATGGTATCTAAAGACAGGGTTTCGGCGGATCAAATCAAACTTGAAGCAATCAAGTCATGGCCTACTCCTGAGACCACCACGGAGGTCCGATCATTTCATGGACTCGCATCATTCTATCGGAGGTTCATTCGGGACTTTAGTACCATTACTAGTCCTATCACCAAGTGTACGAAAAGGGGAATCTTCGTATGGACCCCGACTGCTCAAAAGGCATGTGAGACGTTTATTCAAAAACTTTGCGAAGCACTCCCAGATTTCACTCAACCATTCGAGGTGGAATGTGACGCAAGCGGTGTTAGAATTGGAGCCGTACTAATACAAGGAAAGCGACCCATCGTTTATTTCCCCGAGAAATTTAATGGAGCCCGACTCAATTACTCGACGTACGACAAAGAATTTTGTGCTATCGTGAGAGCTCTTCAACATTGGAGTCACTACCTTTGGCCGAGTCATTTCATCCTGCACTCGGACCACGAATCACTAAAGCACATCAATGGACAACAAAAGTTAAACCCACGGCATGCCAAGTGGGTGAAGTTCCTACAATCCTTTCACTTTTCATCAAAGTATAAACGTGGCAAGAGTAATGTGGTGACCGATGCTCTCTCACGACGGTACTCATTATTTAACGTGCTCGATGTCCGATTACTTGGATTTGAGGCATTGAAGGATTACTACGAGCGTGATCCCGACTTTGGAGAAACCTTCGAGATTTGCAAGTCCGAAACTCATGATGAGTTCATTATTCCAGATGGTTTCCTCTTCAAAGGTAATAAACTTGGTGTTCCAAAACTTCCAACTCGGGAACTCCTTATTCGAGAAGCTCATGAAGGTGGACTTGGAGGACATTTCGGGGTAAACAAAACTGTAGATATTCTCAAAGAGCATTTTCATTGGCCCCAACTGCAAAGAGTCATGCAGGATGTGATACGAAGGTGGGAACCGTATCAAGTCAAAGAACCGTATCAATCACCAATTGACAAATACATTGATGAGAAGCTACATGGTGGGAACACTAATTTCTTATTGAGGTCAATTTTCATGGAAGCTCATGATGATCTTGTTGCTTCGAGCAACCATTATTTGGATTTTGGTAGAATTGTGCATAGAAGGTGGTGGGAAGGAAATCCCAAGAAAGTAAAGCACAAGCAAAGATGGCACAAAATGGTTGTGATTGACAATACTCATTACAAATTCAAATCACCGGAGAGGGATAAATATGAAGACTACATTGAAGATGATGAGCTGAAGAAGAGATCAACGGGGTGCGTAAACTGCTTCATGTTCTTAATCAAGTTTGAATCTAACTTCCAGATTTGTTTTGATCCCGGTGGCATCAAAGATTCGACTACGTGTTCGGGTTTGTTCGGTTTTATAATATTCATCTTTGATCCCTAAGATATCGAGGCAAGAATTGAGGACAATTCTTTTTTAAGGGAGAGAATTTGATGCGTATGGCGGGACGATTAATAAACGACCTGATGCGAATATCGACCACATGGAAGAGGTTGTGCTTAATTTAGAGGACCAAGCAAAACCAAGCCCAAATAATGCATTATTCACACACAAAATTGGATGGGCTCAAATAAAAGAATGGAAATATGTGCGATTAAAGCTCAAGACCCGCAAGAACCTTGATGCCGTGTGGAAACAATTGGAGGAGCCAAAATGTGGCGGCACCAAGGGGGGGAGAATCCTATTCTTAGTTTTTGCATTTTCAAACTAGGTAGAATAAAAGTTGACAAAATAGTCTAGTTTGTGAGTTCTATGTTCATTCATCCTAGAAACTTACAAACTAGCATTAAATGCTTGCTTGGAGGCCAAGGTTTTTTATCCTATATAAGGACCTAACCTCCTCATTTGTAAATCAAAAGTTGAAGAAAAAACCTTTTAGAGAGAGAAACTTGTTGTTTCAATCTTTTCAAAGAGTCGATGATTTCGAGTCTTGCTTGAACTAAGGACGCGCTCCGCAGTTTAAGTTGAATTACTTGACGCGTTTTCGAGTAATTCCCCATTGTTATCGCTATAGGTCTAGTGATAGCAAATATCCCATTGGTTCGATCTCTTCACAAGAAATCGAAACAAATATCCTTTTTATTCTTGCACAACATAAACACAAAAACCAAACAAAAAGACTTCCGCTTCGCCAAAATCACGCCAAGTGACACGAACTGGTCGGGTTGCATCTAGTGCATTCGGATCTTCCGTCTCACTTGAATCCACAATTAAGTCTTCCGCTCCGTATACGCTTCACAATAAAAGTGCCTTGCAAAGTTTTTGAATAATCGTCTCGAAAGTCTTTTGAGCAGCCTCGGTCCATACAAATGTTCCCTTTTTTAAACACTCGGTGATGGGACTTGTGATGGTGCTGAAATCTTTTATGAATCTTCGATAGAACGAAGCAAGTCCTTGGAAAGACCGAACCTCTGTGACGGACTTAAGCGTAGGCCATGACTTAATGGCCTCGATCTTTGATTGGTCCACTGAAACTCCATCTTTAGAAACCACATAGCCGAGAAATATGACACTCTCGACCAAGAATGAACATTTCTCCTTCTTTCCATATAGCTTTTGTCCTCGGAGAGTTTCGAACACTTTGCGAAGGTGTTTGAAGCGATCTCCTTTGCTTTGACTGTAAACCAAGATATCATCCAAATAAACAACCACAAATTTTCCCAAGAATGGTTTGAGTACCTCGGTCATGAGTCGCATAAAGGTACTCGGAGCATTGGTTAATCCGAATGGTATGACAGTCCACTTGTATAACCCATGTCTAGTCTTGAACGCGGTTTTCCACTTATCCCTTTCTCTCATTCGCATTTGGTGATAACCACTCCTCAAGTCGATCTTAGAAAAGGTTTTGGATCCATGTAACTCATCAAGCATGTCGTCAAGCCTTAGAATAGGAAAACGATACTTGATAGTTATGTTGTTCTTGGCTTGACTATCAGCGCACATTCGCCACGTCCCATCCTTCCTTTGAGCAAATAGAGTAGGGACGGCACATGGAATTAGGTTTTCATGAACATAGCCTCGATCCATTAGCTCCTCCATTTGTCGTTGCAACTCTTTTGTTTCCAATGGGTTGCATCGATAGGCCGCTTTGTTCGGTAACGAGGCTTCGGGAATGAGATCAATTTGGCGTTCGATCCCTCTAATAGTTGGTAAACCAGCGGGTAGGTTCTTGGGAAAGACATCCCCGAATTCCTCATCCGAGTTTGGCACAAGATTAGGATTGTCTTGAGTTGCAACGTCATAACTTGTTTGATCACTTTCTTCCATGTGAGTTTCGTCATAAACTTCTTCCAATTCTTCATCAAAAACAATTGGTAGATTTGGATCAAATAAAGAAGTACCTCTTGTATGAGGTTCATACAAGTTGGAAAATATGTTATCTTTGATCACATCTTTAATTTGATCATCATCACTCAATGGCTCCATAATCTCGCCTTTTTCTCTTTCTTCGAGTTTGAACACATCACCCAATCGTTCCTCCTCATCAAACAACTCATCCCGACAAGCAACAACATCTCTCGAGGTAATCAATCGTTTACTTGGACACGTGCTTTGATAATGCCTAAACCCCGGACACTTTAAACATCGTACTTTGGAGAGACTTATTTCCTTAGAATCGGGCGTTCTTGCCGTGGAACTAGGGGTGGCAGCCGACTTGGGTTCACTAACACTACTTGTCGGACTCCCTTGTTTGAGATTGGCGATCTTACGATAAGTCGTAAGCGTATAAGTTGCTGGAACATATTTCTTACGCAACTTGCGTTTAAGAGAATCCCAAGATGATAATTTCTTTTTTCCAGCGCGAGCATGCCTTGCTTTCAATAGCGTACTTGCATCGTTTCGCGTCCTCCAGAACTTTGAAATCAAACATTCGTTCGATTTGTCTCTCCCAATCGAGAAAATCCTCGGGGTCCGTGCCTCCCGTGAACTCGGGTAGTTCACTGACCTTGAACTCTTCAGCGGCTCGTTCTCGTCTCGGCATCCACTTGGGATCGTTTTCTTGTAAATTCTTTAAAGCCCTTTGAAGATTCTTGAGAAAGTTGGGATCGTCGAAATTCATTTTTGATGTTGGTTGCTTGAAATTTCGAAACTTCCTTTTTTTTTTTTTTTTTTTTTGGTGAACAGTACCGTGAACAGTGACTTTTTTTTTTGTGTGTGAAGAAATCAAGACCCATGGATCGTCTCGATTAATGGAAATTAAGAGCCGAAGCTCTGATACCACAATTGATGTGAATCGCAAGCGGAAGTCTTAACTTGTACTAGCAAATAGACGAAGGATCCGAATGCACTAGGTGCAACCCGATCAATCCGTATATTCGTAGCGAGATTTGAATGAAAAAGAAAGGATATTTGTCGTAGCTAGACCTATAGCTACGCCAATGGGTGAATTGTTTGATACTCGTCAAACAATTCGACTTAAACTTAGGATCGCGTCCCTCGTTCAAGCAAGGTGCGAAATCGCGTTTCGACCTCTTAAGCCAAACTACTCGTGTTACAACACAAGAAGATAAGACAAGTTTTAGAGAATACTCTCAAGTTTTTACTTCAAAATTGGATGATAAACAAATGAGGACTACAAGCCTTATATAGGCCGAAATCCTTGGTGCCCAAGGCTAGTCTTTAATGCCTTGTTGTGAATTCTAGGCTATGTGGAAGAACTAGGCAAGACTAAACCAAAAACTAGGTAAGACCTTTGTAAAAACTAGGCTATGACAAAAACTAGGTGAGCTTATTCAATGCATTTGGTCTAGCCCATTTTCGAGGTTCATCCTTGCTCCACACGGTTCTCCACACGGTTCTACCCGTCCCATTGGCGGGTGATCATGCACTTTCCTTGACTCTTATTCGAACCGATCCATGCTTGGTAACTCGGGTTGTCTTGGTCGCTTGTTTCGAGAATTATTTCATCAAGATGATTCGTATTCACATCATAACCACTACCTCAACTTTTCCCACCAAAATCACCACATCCAATATCAACAACAACCACCCATCCAATACCCACTTCATAATGAGTTTCAATTGCCACAATACAACCACTTTCACATATATCCACAACAAGAAGATGAACCCATTCAAAATGTGATTCTCCAAATGATAGGAGATCAACAAAACTTCTTCAAACAAATGCTAGAGGAGAGTCAAAAGAGGGATAATGTTCTCCAACGCATTGTTGCCCAAGGTGAGGAATTGGAGATTCTAATTGCCCAATTGAAAGAATCCCAAGCAATCACTCCTCACCACCCTTTGGACTTTGAGCATGAATGCGAATTTGAAGTAGTAACTTTTGATATGGAAAATGACAAATGGGAAGAGCCAATCTCCTTGAGCTCTTGTGACTATGAAAGTGTTGTGTTTGATGAGGAAGACATAAGGTTGAGTAAGCCAAACACTCTTAACCTTTGTGAGTATGAGGGTGGGTCTTTTGAAGTGAATGTTGAGACATTGGAGAAAGAGTTAAATGAAGCCCCCATCTATGATTCGTATGAAGATAGCAACAATGATGATGAGCCTAACGGATGGACTCATAATATCACCTTGCTTGAGGAGCCTATCCTTGAGACATTTGAGATACCCTATCATGATGAAGAACGTCCTTCCCCTATTCCTCATGAAGACCACTTGACACCTATCATGGAGCCAATGATCGTTGAAGAGGATATGGTAGATCTTCTTCAAAAGGCCAAAGTATCGTACAAAAGCTACTTGGTGAAAAAGCTCAAAGAGAAAATTGCTCGTGAGGCCACTTGTGAAGATTTGGCACCCACGATGACAACTTCTAAGGAATTCGATCATCAATGCCATGAAAATTCTCCTTCCACCTTGAAAGGATTGAAAAATCAAAATGCTATTATCATCACCAAAATTAGAGGACAAGGTGGCAAGTGGAAATTTCCGGATGAAAATAAGCCATACTTCATACCTAGTGTTGACAAGAATCATGGGCTTGTTTGTTTGAAGCATCGGGAAAGCTCTAACGCTAAGGACAAAGCAAGAGAAAGAACATTTTACAAGCTTCCTTGGCCAAACTTCATATTCAAATTGAGCAACCCATACTTATGCTTATTTGGAGCTTGTTCACAAGCTTTTGATATCTTATTAAGAGCCTTGAGCTCTATGGATAAGAACTTCTACGATTTGAACTAGTTTGGTGGAGTCCTATCTCAAACCACCATTTGTAAGATATTTCTTGGACCCTTTACTTTGTATAATATTGTACTTATTGCATTTGCATTTAATTTCTTGCATGAGAGTGGTGAGAGAGAGAGTCATCTTACATTTTTAATGAGCAAATTTCAGAAAAAGATAAGGAGGAATAGTAAATCGGTGAAAGGGTATGTTATTGCACGAAAAAGAAAGAAAAAGAAGAAAAGGGAGCTGAAGACGCCCGGATTTAGAGGAAGACACCCGTCCAGGACCCACGTCAAAGGAATGGTTGGCGCTGTAGCAGAAGACGGGCGGATTCAACACAAGTCGCCCGTCTTGGAAAAGACGTCTGTATTCTTCACGGGACGCACGTCCCGTATGTCATCTAAAAATAAGATCTTGCGCTGCACCAGAAGACGGGCGGATTTAATCCAAGACGCCCGTCCCGACCAAGACGCCCGTCCCGACCAAGACGCCCGTCTTCTATTCTCACAAGCCGCCCGTCCCGAAGAGAATCCGCCCGGATTGTCCCATTTTTCTCGGATAAACCCGACAGGGGCCACCCTTATCCGCCCGGATTCCCCCTTTCCTCTATATAACCACCCCCTTTCTCCCTCATTTCTTCACCTTATCAAACCCTAAAACACTCATCTCCATCCTCAAAATCACACCCCCCATCAAAAACACTCCACTCACCCACATCAAAATGGCGCCATTGATGAACCTTAAGAGAAAGGCTAAGAAATTGGTTGAAACCGCCGGAAAGAAACGCAAGGGATCATCCTCTTCAATTCCGCGGGAGGTAGCGCTACCAAGGAATTCCCACCCCATAATGAGGGGAGGAATTGAACAACTTGACTACTTCCAAGAGGTGCTATTTGAATCCGATGACCACCGCAAGAACTTCGTCAAATTACTAGGTAAGAACTACGAACCCACTCAATTCGTAGATACTAGGGTGTTGGAAATCCTTAAGATAAGGTACCCTACCGAGACGTTCTTTGATGGTCTTCGCATTGGGAAACTTTTCCATGCCCATGAGGAGACGTACCTTAGTCTCACCCTTGAATTCTTGAGTAGCCTTCGCATTGTAACGAATACCCACACCAATGTGGGCATGGAGTTTAGGTTGTGCAACCTAGACCATCATCTTTTACTTGAGGAATTCGCCTGCATTTTCGGTCTTGAAGTGCCCGCCAACTATACCGAAAAACCCGATAATTTCGGTGTGGACCTTCTTTGGAAGGCTATCTCCGGGAGGGATTTCACCCATCCAAAGCAATGCTATACCTTCGCCATCCAACATCCGGTGATTCGATTCACCGAGCGCTTTGTGGCCGGTACCATCAATGGGAGGTACGAACAAGATAAGTGTACTCTCATCGATTTAACTTTTCTTGAATCCTATTTGAATGTTCGAGGGGTGACGCGTTATAACTTCAATACGCCACTTGAGATACTTACTAGGTTTCATGATTTTGCTCAAGGGACCACCCAACTCAAGACCTTCGTGATGGGAGGTCTAATTACTATTTTGGCCCACCACCTTTGTCCCGGGTTCAACGCCCGAGGGACCTATACTCCTCTTGAGGGGAGGACTTTGATTGATGAGCACACCATCTTCAACCATCACCGGTGGTGTAACTACACTCAAGACGGGAGTGTAGAGTGGTACACCAAAGGATGCACTTCAATCATCCTTGAAGGTTGGAAGATACCGGGCATTGACCCAAGATTGAGCCCGTATTCGCCTCCACCAAGCTACCTCCTTGATATCCAAATTCTTGGCAATCCCTCTCAAAGGGAAGAGCCGCCCCGCCAAATACCTCGTGGAGCACCGGGAAGGCCTATTCGCCAACCCTCCTATGTACCTATCCCACCATACCCTACCCCATATACCGAATTTAGGCCGGCAATCCCCAATACCCCGGGTATTAATGATTTGATGGCATTCATGAATAGAGTGGACCTCAGGGTACATGAAGGGAGAGTCGACAACTACTTGGCCCTTTATCCCCAATACTATAACATGGCTCAACAAGGGTATGTCGACCCCAATGGTCCTAAGCCCTCTTGGGCACAACCGGAACATTTGTTCCCCAATCAAGGGAACCAAGCTTGGGATCGCGACGGCGGAGGGCATTCTAGCCAAGGAGGAGGGTACTCGGGTCAAGGAGGAGAATTTGACCAAGGAGGGTATTGGGGACAAGCAAGCGGGTATGACCAAGCCGGGAGTTCTCATCGTTATGGCTATGATGAGGATGACGAGTGAAAGAGGCCTACCTCACCACCTCCATTTGTATGATACCCATCTCTCCCTCTCTCTTTTGTATATACATTGCATTTAGTGTAGTCTTCGCATGCATTTGTATTATATTTCATATTCCATTTACATTAGCTAGTTCATATAGTATAGTTGCATTGTAATATATCTCACGTGATTCATGTAGATAGTTTCATATAGACTAAAATTCATGCATAGTCACTAATGACCAATCCTATTCTTTTCTACACTAGGAATAGTGTTTAAATCGGTTTGGGGAGGTTTGATCATAAGTGACCATAGTTTACTAGAAATCATGCATCATATAGTATAGTTTAGATTGCATTCATTTGTTATATATGTCATATAGAATTGCATTTAGTTAGAGCATGCATTAATTCATATCATATCATTGCATTTGTACTTTATTTCAAAAAAATCAAAAATCCAAAAAACATGTATTTCCTTTTCATTCCTACTCCTACATGTACATTGAGGACAATGTCCAAAATAAAGTGGGGGATGGGAATTTATATTCCAAAAAATGATAAAAATTGAAATTTTTTGAAAAATACAAAAATATGTCCTTTAATTTCATAAAATCAAAATCCCTAAAAATTTGAAAAATTGAAAAACCAAAAACATGTTCATTTCCTTTGTAGTGTAGTCTTGTATATATTGTTTTGTATATATTGTATTTGTTCATCCTTGTTCACATTGATCGACTACGCCACATCCGAGACATGAGGATCATGAAGACCGCATGGTACGATCTTTCCAATCTCCTTTTTCCTCTTTATGTTAATGACTATGTGGCTTTATTTTGATTGATGCGGTATAACAATGTGAACTTAGGATTTGCATTTAGTCTATATGTCATATTAGTTGGTAGAATCACTTGCATTAGGATGTATATAATAGTTGCATCATGGCATATAGTTGCATTTAGATAAAATGTTTTGGAAAGTGCCTAATTAGGAACTTTGACAAGAGCAACTAACCCATTACAAATACTTTTTCAACTTAAGACTTTGCCTACTAGAATGGTTGTAAAACACCCTAGATTGTGTCATACTAGTATCTTTTGACCCATGATCCAAAGCCTAGTCAAGGGTTTGCATGTGAGTCACCTATCCAACCCCGTGATGCGATGTGGACTTGGTTAACTTGTCTAGGTGACCTTGATTGACCTTGTGGTAAGGCAACCCAAAAATACTTTCTATCAATAAGTTTGAAGTGCTCATTTCAAAAATTTTGTCGTGGAAGTAATTTAATGCCAAAGAAACCTCAATTGTTATGAAATGTTGAAATATTGAGAAATTTAGTTGTTTTGATGGATGCGTACCACTTCGATGTGCTTTGGAGAAGGATCCATTGAATTGGGCCCCCACACGGTTGTGAATTCAACCGCCCAGAGACAGAGTGACTATCACCCCGAAAAGCTATTGTCTAGAGGTTAACCGGTTGCCTAATAAGCGATTGGCGAAAGCAAAGGACACTAGCCCGGAAGGGACAAACCCCATCTTAAATTTTTGAAATGTGAAAGTTGAATGAGGTCAATTTTTGAATACTAGTCATATCCACCCTTTGTTTATAACGATTTGAGCATTTCATTCCCAAAAAGCCTTTTTGTCAAGCCACTTTGTCGAGCTTGGGACGATCCATGACCTTTACTTTTGTAGAGAATTCGAGACTTGTCATGTCATATGCTACTAGCATCATAGGGATCATCATTCCATCACCATCCGATCGCCCTTGACGAAGGCATTTGGAAATTGAGGACGAAAGTAGTCTAGTTTAACACCATTTGGAGGTGATTTAGTGCCATCCTCTTAGCCTTAGTAATTTGTTGAACTAGTATTTGTGAAGGATTATATGCTCTTAAATTTGTTCCTCTTTAGTGCCTCCGCCACTTGATGAGGAAGTGGCTATTCCTTTTATAGATGCATCCATTATTTGATTTTGTGTGCTTAATGTTTGGATGTGTCGCCATTTTGGCAAGACCCACCTTGCCTTGCAAGAAGGCATCCTACCTCATGGTTGTCTTGTTGTGAGTTGAAGGGGCGGAGTGAAACCCCCTAATTGTCTCATATCGGTTATATTATTAGGATAGTTTAAATAAAGGTCTAGTTTTTGTCACCTCTTTACTCGGGACGAGTAAAGGTTCGGTTTGGGGATAGTTGATGTGACCATTATTTGAGCATATTTTGTCCCCTAATTGAGCCTATTTTGCATACTATTATAACACTCCATAGCCATTTTATCTGTCAAATACTTTCTATTTTGCTTTCCTAGTGCATCTCCTGTATTTTGCAGGAAAGAAGAGAATAAGGCGGAAATTCCTGTCTTTCGTGCATGTTTAGAAGCTATTTGGCGATATTTGATGAGCTAAGATTAAAGAGGAAACAAGAACTAAAGACCAAATTCCACAAGAATAAAATGGAAGTGAAGGAAAGGGAAGAATGGAAGAGAAAACGAGACTGCACTCCAATCAGTGCGGCTTCTCTAGAAGTCGGCCGTCCCCAAACTACAGAAGACGTGCGTCTTCACCCAAATCCGCCCGTCTTCCCCTGCTACAATCCGCCCGTCCCGACACCAATACGCCCGGATTCCAGTCCAGCACAAATCCGTTTCTTCAAGCTTCAAAGAAAGATGCCCTTCCTTCGAAAAATACCGGCGTTTCCCTGCTCTAAACTCAAAAGTGTAATTACTAATTTAGCCTTAGTTAACCTAATGAAGCTCAACTATAAATACCCCACTTGTAAGTAATAAAAAGGGGGGATCTCATGAAGTTTTTAGAGTAGAAAAGTTTCCTTAGATTAAATCAAGCTTTCTTAGATTAGATTAAGAGTAGATTAGAATAGATTGCTCTTTAATCTTTCCACAAATCTCACATTAATCTCTCCTTAATTATTGTTCAAGTTTATTATTTGGTAATTGAAGATTATTGGGTTTATTGGGAGATTGACAGCCTTCCATCAATCATCAAGTTCTTCTATTATTCTTTGCTTTATTGTTTGGATCATCTTAAGTTGGTATAATTCCTTTACTCTTTACTCATTATTGTTCATTTCTTCATTTCATTATCATGTTTATACTTGTTGTGATGATTGACACCATTAATGACATGTTTCCCATGATAATGAGTGAGTAGTTATTTAGCTAGGATTAATGGGTAATTAGGGGAAACCAACATGGGATTAATTAATGCTTAATCTAATATGTTCACATAATTAAATTGCTTGCTTGTTGTGATGTCAACTTTATGCACATGTTATGTTTGATGAAATGCCAAGCCTATGAATCCTTGCATTTACAACCATCTCTTATCTACTCAACAAGACTTGTAAGACATAAACCAACTCGAGTCTTGTTAGACCATGCATAGAAGTTGATTAGGAGGAAAGTAAGTCGACTTATAGGTGTTGTACAATCTAATCGATTCGGCTCCGGGACCCAACTCTTCCTAAGAACCGTAAGATATAAACCAACTCGGTTTCTCCACAACATTAATTGCTTGCAAACTTTGTGAACATGTTTGTATGATCAACACCATGAATCCCCTATGACCCCATGATATCCTAGCACTTTTAATCATTTGCTTACATCCTTTATTTCATTGCTTGTTATACTTTATTGCTTGCATTAGCCTAGAACACAACTACAAACCCAAACAAATCGTGACACTAGCATAAATTGAGATAGATAGACTTAGAACCTAAAGCACACCATCCCATGGATCGACCTCGACTTACCACTAACTAGTTGTTTGTTGAGTATTATAAATGTGTTTTGATTGGGTGTACAACGACACGCCCACGTCACCAACCGACCGTTGAGAACGGGTTTCTCGAAGAGGTATTTGACGGGATCCATTTTAGAATATACTTTGACAGAGTAGCTAAGCATGTAGTGGCGTAGCTTCTTTGTTGCCCACACAAGAGCGAGGCATGTCTTTTCGAGAGGTCTGTACTTACACTCGTATTCTATGAACTTCTTCCTAAGGTAGTAGATAGCACTTTCTTCTTTTCCAATAGTTTGTGCGAGCATAGCCCCCATAGCTGTTTCGGTGACAGTGAGATATAAACCAAGAGGTTGATCTCGCTGAGGAGGCATTAGCACTGGTGGTTTGGCTAGTATCTCCTTGATTTTGTCAAACGCCTTCTAACAGTCGTCGTCCCATATGGTGTGATCTGTTTTCTTGAGCTTTTTGAAAATGGGTTGGCAAATCATAGTAAGCTTCGATATGAATTGGCTTATAAACTGTACTTTGCCTAGAAATCCTCTAACCTCCTTCTCTGTCTGGGGTTGTGGCATTTCGAGTAAAGCTTTAATCTTGGATAGATCAATTTTTATTCTTCTTTGGCTGACAACGTATTCCAAAAGCTTGCCTGTGAAGGAAAAGTAGATCTAAATACTTAACATATTCATATATGTTTTTAAATTAATTTGTCATAAAATTAATAAAGGTCTTATGCATGCAAACTAATTAGCAAAATAAAGAAGAAATCACCCTTACATTGTAATTTCGGTTCAAATGGGCACAAAAGAGATCTCCTTCTCTTTTGTTCTTGAGCTTTCCTTTTCGATGAACAAAGACCCAAGTGTAGGATCTCTCCCAAGGAATTATACCCAAAGCTTACTCTTAATAAAATTAATATTATGTATACTAGATAATATTAATTTAGTGAAGAAAATTGACCCAAAAATGTTTGATTTTTGCTCTCAAAACCGGTTGAGAGAGAGGAGAATGGAAGGTGATTTTCTCTTTCTAAAAACTCTTGTTTTTGTTGTGTTGAATGAATAATAATCACTAGTCAATATCTAAGTGAATATTAAGCAAAATAAAAGAAAAACCACAAGGGTTTTCTTCCCAAAAACCGGTTGGGAGAGGAGGTGCAAAAGAGCCAATGCATGCCCTAGTTGTTCTTCACAATGAGCAATAGGCATGCAAGGCTAGTTTTAGTAGGTAATTATGTTGTTTACCACTAATAACAACACAATTTCTAGCCTAATTCCCTCTTAATTTCGGTACACTTATAATATGGGAACCATATTATTTTTGTCAATTTTGACTTATGTCACATGTCATATGTTACATAAATTTGTTGTGCATTTTTAACATATTAAAAATCAACGTATTATTAAAAATACGTCACATACAAAAATCGACTTAGTAATTCATAATTACTTGTACCAAAATATTTTACCGTTTATAAATCACAACAGTTTGTATTTATAATAATTCATTCAAATCAATTGTTTCCTTAAACAATAATTTCATCTGAGCAATGATACAATTCGATTACTAAGACCGTATCTCATTTAATCACATTACAATGTGATACGTAAATTTTACTTCCAAAATCGTCAGTCAATTTTTCAAGTAATTTAATTAACTCGTAACATTATACAATTTAATTAAATGATCAATTAAGAGTGTTGCCCTATAGGTATGACCTAGGGGTCAATCGATCACTACCGTCGCACGACAAGTAATGTCAAACTCTAGTCACCAATCATTACCGATATATGTTGACCGATTGACGGTAAAAATTACTTCCCAATTGTATTCTTTAAAACGAGACTTAAACATGTGATCATCATGATCAACAGTCGTGATCGCATTATTGTCGGAGGACACATATTCCAACAATCTCCCACTTGTCCTCGACAAGTGTGCGTCACCAATTCTCTTGTCCTATTACTATCTCCCACTCAATGCAAGGTGTCTTTCAGGTCGTACTTGCAAGTGATCATATCGAGAGTGGTTTCCTCGATCTGGAGAATAACTGATTGACCGGACTTATCTATCATAGATACTTTCCGAGCGTGGCCACGCATTTCCAGTTCATTACTCCTCGAGTGGCCCTGAGATATTGTTATAACTCTGACTAGGGGTGGACAATTCCTATCGCACTCATTCCCTTCGACTAGCCACAGCCATCATAAGCCAAAATATGCCCATTTGACCCCATTTACGAAGGTCGTAGTAACACAAACCAAAGTTAATCTGAAACTGTGCTATCTTAGGAGAATAGTCTTTAGTCAAAAGAATCGACTCATTCGAATACTATAGTAGCTCTCGCCACGACCAGGCTATATAAATTTGCCAGAACTCTATAAGCGGTCATAAGGCCCGACAAAATGTTCCTAACAGTCTGCCTATGTGATCGACTAGTCATCTCACATGACTCTATGGCACTTAAACTTGCCATCAATCGCATCACACTCTAGTCACTTCGAGACGTCACCTCATACAAGTAACTATGGGCAAATACAATGTTAATCCGTGTTCACTTTAACGGGGTTCAATTATCACTACAACCCGTTTGGATGTAACAATGTATAAATTAAAGATAAAAGACAAATGTGATTATGAACATGAACAAAAACAACACTTTTATTTCATTTCAAAATCTAACATAGACTTGGTACACGTTTAAGTCCCATGGACGTAACATGTCCATCATGCTTAGCCTGCGATAAAGGCCTGGTGAGCGGATCGGCTATGTTGTCATCCGTCCCAACCTTACAAATCGCAATTTCCTTTCTTTCAATGAAATCTCTTATTACATGATATTTTCTAAGTACATGTCTAGGTCTATTACTAGACTTCGGCTCTTTAGCTTGGAAGATCGTCCCACTATTATCACAATAGAGAGTGATGGGATCATTGGCGGTAGGTACTACTTTTAGACCTTCCGTGAATTGCCTGATCCAAACAGCTTCCTTAGCAGCTTCGATCTGCAATGTACTCAGCCTCCGTTGTTGAATCCATGATTCTGACTTCCTGAAGCTTCTCCACTTACGGCACCACCATTGAGCATGAAAACGAAACCAACTTGTGATTTCAAGTCATCTCTATCTGTTTGGAAACTTGAGTCCGTGTATCCATTAACACGCAACTCAGTGTCTCCTCCAAACACTAGGATAGAATCCTTAGTTCTTCTCAAGTACTTAAGGATGTTCTTGACAGCAATCCAGTGACTCTCACCTGGATTTCCTTGATATCTACTCGTCATGCTCAAGGCATACGAGACATCGGGACGTGTGCATATCATGGCATACATGATTGATCCAACAGCAGAAGCATAAGGGGTCAACTTCATGCGTTCAACATCATGGGGTTCGGAGGGAGATTGAGTCTTGCTCAATATCGTCCCTGTTACCATAGGTACCAAACCCCTTTTGGATTTGTCCATGCTGAACCGTCGAAGAATCTTATCAACATAAGACTCTTGACTTAGTGCCAATATCCTCTTGGATCTATCTCTATGGATCCGGATACCTAATATGCGTTGTGCCTCTCCTAAATCCTTCATTTGGAAGTGGTTACCTAACCACTTCTTAACAGAAGACAACATTGGAATATCATTTCCAATGAGTAGTATGTCATCGACATACAAGATTAGGAACACAACATTGCTCCCACTGAATTTCATGTATAAACATGGTTCCTCAACACTTCGAGTGAAACCATTTTCCTTTATAACATGATTGAATCGATGATTCCAACTTCTAGATGCTTGCTTAAGACCATAAATGGATCTCTTAAGCTTGCACACTTTGTTAGGATTTTTAGAATCAACAAAATCTTCGGGTCGTATCATGTACACCTCCTCTTCTAAATGCCCATTTAGAAAAGCGGTTTTGACATCCATTTGCCATATTTCATAATCATGAAATGCGGCAATCCCTAACAAAATCCGTATGGATCTTAGCATGGCTACGGGGGCGAAGGTCTCATCATAATGGAGACCTTGGACTTGGGTAAATCCCTTTGCCACTAGCCTAGCTTTGTAGACATCATCATGTCCTTCTATGCCATTTTTGACTTTGAATATCCATTTGCATTGAAGGGGTCTTGCCCCTTTAGGCAAATCTACCAAGTCCCAAACTTGGTTTTCATGCATAGAATCCATTTCGGACTTCATGGCTTCAAGCCATAAGGAGGAATTTGGACTAGAGATTGCAGCCTTGTAGGTGGCGGGCTCGTCACTTTCCATAAGCAACACATCGAGTGTTCCATCTTCCTCGATAAGTCCCACATATCGATCGGGAAGGCGAAATACTCGACTCGTTCTTCTAAGTGGAGGAGGGACAACCGCGTTAGACGACGAAGGAACATCTTCTTGCGTCTCTACCTCGGTTTGTGGCTCTTGAACTTCGTCAAGTTCAAAATTTCTCCCACTCTATCTCTTAGAAATAAATTCTCTTTCTAAGAAGACAGCCTCGCAAGACACAAACACTTTGTTATCTTGAGGTTTGTAGAAGTAATATCCTCGAGAGGTCGAGGGGTAACCTACAAAGATGCATTTTTCGGATCTTGGGGCAAGCTTGTTGTCGTTCTTAGTTTTGACGTAAGCATCATATCCCCAAATCTTCATATAGGATATATTGGGGATCTTTCCCGTCCACATCTCACATGGAGTCTTCTCTGTGGACTTTGTGGGACTATTGTTCAAAGATCGAATTGCGGTTTGTATCGCAAATCCCCAAAATGAGTTCGGTAACTCGGTTTGACTCATCATGGATCGAACCATATCAAGTAGGGTTCGATTCCTCCTTTCGGAAACACCATTGAGTTGTGATATAATACCACAACCTTTCAAGTGTGAATCAAATTCAAGGCTAAGATATTCTCCACCACGATCGGATCGTAGTGCCTTAATCCTTTTGTTCAATTGGTTCTCTACTTCGTTTTGAAATTCTTTGAATTTCCCAAACGCTTCACTCTTATGCTTCATCAAATAGATATACCCATATCTACTCAAGTCATCCGTGAAGGTTATAAAGTAGTCATAATTACCACGAGCGGTGATACTCATTGGTCCACATACATCGGTGTGTATGAGTCCCAATAGTTCACTAGCTCGTGTCCCTTTACCACTAAAAGGATTACGAGTCATCTTGCCAAGTAGGCAATATTCGCATGTGCCATATGATTGATAATCAAATGGTGTAATCACATTAGTCGAAATTAATCTTTTGATGCAATTCTCGTTTATGTGACCTAATCGACAATGCCAAATGAACGCTTCACTTGGGTCACTTGATTTGAGTTTCTTTGATTGAATGTTATAGATATCATTAGTCGGATTTGAGGTCTCTAAAATGTAAATGCCATTGATAGAGGAAGCTTGGCCTATAACCAAGTCGTTCCTAGAAATAGTACAACGATTGTTCTTAATGACAAAACAAAAACCATCCATGTCTAGCATGGCGATTGAAATAATGTTTTTAGAGAGTGTAGGCACATAAAAACAATTATGTAAATACAACTCAAATCCATTAGGCAAAGCTAGAACATAAGTTCCTTTTGATTCGGCCGCTACTCGAGCTCCATTTCCAAGGCGTAGATCCACATCTCCCTTGCTAAGCCTCTCCACATCTCTTAAACCCTGTAAATGATTACAAAGGTGAGAACCACAACCGGTATCTAGTACCCATGTCGTAGTGGAAGTATAATTTGTATCAATAACATAAATTTCCTTAGGAATTTTACCTTTCGGAGTGATGATTCCTTCCCTTGTATTTCATAAATATACGGGACAATTCCTAAGCCAATGTCCCATGCCATAGCAATAATGGCACTCATCATTAACTTGCTTGAATTTTTTTATTTTCTTTCCCTTCTTCTTGAACCTTTTGCCCTTTGAAGCAAGAACTTGATTGCTTGAGCTCCCACTAGTTTTGGCATCTTTATCTTCAAGAGACAAAGACCCTATAGATTGTATGAGGTAGTCTTCCTGAGACGGACTCACACGTGGTCTAGTAGTAGTAGGTGGTTTAGAAGAGGTGATGAAGTTAAGGTTTCCATCCGAACCTATCCCAAAATGAAGTTCTCTAGTAGTGTCGAAATCATTGTTGGAGCATACGTCGTCAAAAATATTGTGGTAAGACTCAATAGTTATTGGTGCGGTAGCATTTGATGGATTCATTGTAATGAACTACAAATATGGAGGAAAAGGAAATATTAACATTTGTCTTTTTTAAATCATGCTTGCAAATTAACAAGATATGAACATTTATATAGTGACCTCTACCCAACTATAATAAATGATTCCAAGACCCAAATTCATATCGACTTAGGCACGGTGGGGCCGATACATCCTTTATCAATATAACTCGGTGGATTAATGTTTAATCGATTCTACTTTTAGACCTCTTGGTTGATAATATTACATTAACATTTATCTTTAGCCCAAAACACATCCGACAAGGGCACGGTGGGGCCGATACATCCCTTATCAAAAACTTTTGTTGAGTTCAATCCAAATTTCGAATAAATGTTTCCATGATCCAAACCCACATTAACTTGGGCACGGTGTGGCCGATACATCCCTTATCAACATGAATTCGGTGGATAGACATTTATCACCCACTTCCCCTACGTAACAAGGTTTGTACCCCGGTGGGGCCGAGCGCACTCCCTCGCGAAATAGGTTTTCATGGTTTCTACTATTTGGTAAGGCTATGTCTCAATTAATTGTTTTAGCGAGAGGTCATGTCAATTTATTATCTATCACGTTTTAAGTGAACTAAAGCGGTGAACTACGATAATTCTAATTGACACGGTCGATAAACTCGATAAAAGAAGATGCATGCTTTAGTTATGGCGATTTAGCGATGCATGTGACATAAAATAAAATGCAAGCATAAAAAATGAATAAATCCTCGTATGGCCTTTCCTAAAATAGAAAAACTATTTAACTATTACATATTCGGAAACCAACTCCATTGGTCCCTTGAACTTCGGTTGTGGCACGCATCTCGAGGTAACACCGTCTTTATGTATCGCCATTCTTGAAGAAATCCGTCTTTTGGAACTCCGGAATGAATAAAATTACATAATAAATTACATAATTTCCTATTATACATTTGTAACTAAAATAAAATAAATCTATTAAATTACAAAACGGTGATACGAGATCACAATAAAATTACAAACGAATCGATATTCCCATACATTTCGGGAAATACCAATTAAAATCTAAGGCCATACTAAGTAAAATTACATAATTCAAAAATTACATAAATTAAAATTATGACAATCATAAAGAAAATGCAGCATTATAATATGTATGAACATGCCCAATTTTATGCTAAATCGCCTTTAATTAGCCAATATCGTATATTACTCGGTTTTTACGGATTTGCGTGATTTCAACATTTTACAATCACAAAAATTACATAAATTCATATTTATGCATAAGGTAATTACCCTAACCTCTTAGGACTCAAAATTTAGTCTTCACTAATTATTTGACCATAATTAACTCATATTTATAAAATTGTTCATTAATGGACTAAAAAATTACAAAAATAAGCTATAAACTTCAAATAAATCACAAAATTTCAAATAAATTCAAAATTTAAAATTTGAACTCATGAACATTCTGGAAAAATACCATGACACTCATAATGTTCAAAAACTTAGGTTAAAAATTTCGAAATTTTTCCGGAAAAAAAAAAACAATGTTGCGGTTTATCGGTTTTGACTAAAATAATCATAAAAACATGAGAAGAATTTTATTCATCAACTTTTCAATTTTAGATCTGAAAAAGATAATAAAATGCAACATATAACGTTTTTCCTTAGTCATAGATTATGTTTTATTAATTTTTCACTAATAATGTCACTATTTATGCTATTTTTCTTCAAAAATTCATAAATCATGCAAAAAGACTTCACTATAGTCCATTATTTTACACACATCTTGTAAAATTGCATGTGATAACATATTAAATTTCTATGACCAGATTCGAAATTTAACTCATATTAACCTATTTTTCACCTAAATCCGAATTTAATAATGAAAAATCCATTTTTCGAGCATAACAAGTCCACAAAATTATGAAAATTTACAGGTTATCTAAAAATAATATATGTGACAACATATCCAAAAATCACTGGAAAATTCGAAGTACAACTAATTTTAGACCGAAAATGACATTTTTACTCATAAAATCATATTTAAATGCCATTATTGTATAATATGAACAATAAAAATCCGTAAATATAACCAAAATATCCTAAAACATGTTAGGACCAGAAATTTTAACATGCATGAATTAATTTCGTGATATATCATAATAACACAAATTTTACAAGTTTTATATGTTATTCTTATAACTCGGAAAAACTTTTAACCGATTTGCATGCAAACAACCATGGCTCTTGATACCGATTGAAGGAAAAGTAGATCTAAATACTTAACATATTCATATATGTTTTTAAATTAATTTGTCATAAAATTAATAAAGGTCTTATGCATGCAAACTAATTAGCAAAATAAAGAAGAAATCACCCTTACATTGTAATTTCGGTTCAAATGGGCACAAAAGAGATCTCCTTCTCTTTTGTTCTTGAGCTTTCCTTTTGGATGAACAAAGACCCAAGTGTAGGATCTCTCCCAAGAAATTATACCCAAAGCTTACTCTTAATAAAATTAATATTATGTATACTAGATAATATTAATTTAGTGAAGAAAATTGACCCAAAAATGTTTGATTTTTGCTCTCAAAACCGGTTGAGAGAGAGGAGAATGGAAGGTGATTTTCTCTCTCTAAAAACTCTTGTTTTTGTTGTGTTGAATGAATAATAATCACTAGTCAATATCTAAGTGAATATTAAGCAAAATAAAAGAAAAACCACAAGGGTTTTCTTCCCAAAAACCGGTTGGGAGAGGAGGTGCAAAAGAGCCAATGCATGCCCTAGTTGTTCTTCACAATGAGCAATAGGCATGCAAGGCTAGTTTTAGTAGGTAATTATGTTGTTTACCACTAATAACAACACAATTTCTAGCCTAATTCCCTCTTAATTTCGGTACACTTATAATATGGGAACCATATTATTTTTGTCAATTTTGACTTATGTCACATGTCATATGTTACATAAATTTGTTGTGCATTTTTAACATATTAAAAATCAACGTATTATTAAAAATACGTCACATACAAAAATCGACTTAGTAATTCATAATTACTTGTACCAAAATATTTTACCGTTTATAAATCACAACAGTTTGTATTTATAATAATTCATTCAAATCAATTGTTTCCTTAAACAATAATTTCATCTGAGCAATGATACAATTCGATTACTAAGACCGTATCTCATTTAATCACATTACAATGTGATACGTAAATTTTACTTCCAAAATCGTCCGTCAATTTTCAAGTAATTTAATTAACTCGTAACATTATACAATTTAATTAAATGATCAATTAAGAGTGTTGCCTTATAGGTATGACCTAGGGGGTCAACTGATCACTACCGTCGCACGACAGTAATGTCAAACTCTAGTCAGCCAATCATTACCGATATATGTTGACCAGTTGACAGTAAAAATTACTTCCCAATTGTATTCTTTAAAACGAGACTTAAACATCTGATCATCATGATCAACAGTCGTGATCGCATTATTGTCGGAGGACACATATTCCAACAATCTCCCACTTGTCCTCGACAAGTGTGCGTCACCAATTCTCTTGTCCTATTACTATCTCCCACTCAATGCAAGGTGTCTTTCAGACTCAAAGTTTCTGAATTGGACTCTAAATTGAGAAAATAAAACAACAATTAGGACTCAACCAAGGACTTGAAATAAACTTATTTTTTGTGTTGCAATTTTCTGGTTTAATAAGAAACAAGAACAAGGATATATCTTCACCAAAGCACACAGTCAATTGGTTAAGATTGGTGTGACCTTATCAAAGCACAAAGCCAATGATAAAAGCCTTGTTAGCTGCCCAAGCACACAGCAAAGGACACACACAACTTCCAGCACTAAGCAAGAAAGGTTTTCTCAAGCACACAACCAAGAGAATCATAGAGAAACAAAGGTTTCACTCTTAATATTAAACTCAAAATCTGAATATTACAAGGATTAAAAGGCTCTTTATATAGAGCTTACATGTTCAGCAAAAATAAAACCTAAGAACAAATCCAACCATTGATATAAATCTACTTTAATCTAAGGGTTGAGTTCAAAAGAGAAAATAGGACAAATACAATAAAGGGGGTGATTTGTAGTGACTTGGAGACAAGTAGAGCTGTGCCTTGTACATTTCGGGGATCAAAACTGTGCTGGTAACAAGGGTCAGTAAAAGGAGGAGACAAGAAGCACACAAAAACAAGCTGTCACTTTCAATGGACCACTTCATGTTCTCAACATCTTTTGGTTGTATCCCTTTGCTCAAAAGGTCTCCTCTTCTTGGCTTATGAAGCTCACACCCTTGGGACAACTTAAGGATCATATTAAACCCTTGGACGTGCCATTTAAGACTTAAAAATTAGACTGGACAGCCGTTGTTGCACATATATATGAAACAGACATTGCCATAGTATTCCAAAAATCAGTTCTATCTTGCAGAGTTCATAACTTCCTGCTCAGGATGAAATAAAAGGCCTCACAGGTGCCAAATGAAAGCTAAAGAAGTTAGCTTTCATTTCCAAAAAGAATCACCTGAAAATATGGCCTAGAACTTGAGATATAGGACCTTGAGTAAGTTCAGGTCAGAATCTGATGTTCAGCATTCTTCCTGTGCAGTAGCAGCAACTTGTAAAAATCATATCTCCTTGATTAGATGGTCTAAAAATACCCATGATAGCTCAAATGAAAGCTAAGGGAGTTATCTTTCACCTCCAAAAAGAATCAACCAATAATAACCAGTAGATTTTGATTTATTGAAGTTTGAACACTGACAGGTCATTTCCGAAAACTGAATTGTATTCCTGCGTGACAGTCTTTGAAGCTTGATTGTGAAAAATATGCTCGATGAATATTGCTGATTCCAAAGCCATTGGAAAGTAGACTTCTTCAATATTTTATACATATAAAGAACATGAATATTCACCAAGCGAAACTCCAGATATGATCCTTTGAAGTTGGACCTGAAATTGTTGAACTGCTGCATTAGATTTTAGAACTCAGCACATTTTCTTCTTGAATTTGCATCTGAAAAAGATGAATGCTTGGACTCTTATTTGACTTGTTTTCTTGGTAAATAAAATGAGGGACTTATAGCCTTAGCTTCTGCTCCAAACTCCCATTGTTGAAAAAAAATTTGTCCTCAAATTTTGTCAGAACAAAATCACCAACTCACCCAAAACTCTTCTGCTCTTACTAAAAACAAAAATCAGTCCTACTTGGAATTCAAGCATTTTTATGAAGACGATCTTAGTTCTCCCCACCTGGATCAAACACCATACAGAACTTTCTTTGACTTAAATGAGAAACAGGTTCATGTGCCCAAGGGGATGCATTCAGTTCAGTTTGTAGGTGAGACCATTCTCCACCTAGCTTAATATGATCATGAAGCCATAATGTACCTCTTGCTCCTCTTGGATCAAACAATATGATAGGACAGTGCAAAGATACCTGACCATAAGAGTGACTCCCAATTTGAGCAGCCTCACTGCTTTCAGAGCACAACTCAGAATGCTCTACCTCAATCATGTATATAAAAACTTTTAATCCAAAAAGCTTAATGCCTATCAATACCCAAGGAGGCTTCTGCTTGATCTTAACCTCCAAGATGTAATAGGGTAGCTTGTAGAGTAAATGAGCATTATTCTTCAAATTCAAATGAGAGTTATCAACACTTGAAGACCTTACTAATGCAATAAAAGGGCTGCTTCTGTTTTGGTGCTCTAACCTCAATATAACCATCGCCAAATGAGCAAAAATTTCATCAACAGTATGTAAGGAATTTGAAGTTGACATGGTAAAAAAATTTAGACAAGATTTGCCAATCCCTTTAATGTCATAGCTCCATATAAACATAATGCTCAAATCTGGACAGCAGGTTTTAAATTGATCCTTTTCACCATCTTTCCTTTCTAATTTACATGAATTTGCATTTAAATGCACAAGACTAACTTGTAGCCTCACCAACATGTAAAAATGAAAGTGGAGAGATGATTTGTGACAAGTTATACCTTCCAAGATGTTGGCTTTGAAGCAAAAACCAAAACTGGTGCATGAGATCAGATTTGGTGCACTTAAGTATGGGACAACCCAAGGTCCTCCTCTTGCTTTACCCTTGCTTGAATCCCAACATACCTCACCCTCAAAGGAACTTAGTAACCTATCCATATTAAGGCTTAGAGGTTGCTGCAACTTCTTGTTTATGGACAGCTCTAATGGACTCAAGTAAATGAGTGAGCAAGCTCCAAGTTCAGCCTCATTCTCAATAAGGGCTTGTGTAGAGTGTGTAGGTACCGATTCTTCCTCCTTGTGGGGTGCAAGGACATCACCTACATCCTCCCTTAGAACCTCCTTGGCCTTAGACTCAATAGAGTCCAAGTATGGCACAACATCTCTTTGGTTTAACCCTTCTTTCTCCCAACTGTTCTTATCGCTTCTAAACCGTTCTCTTTAGCCAAGGAATTAGAAATTTCAGCCCTTGCTAAGTTATATTCAATACCCATAGCCATGATGAGTATTTTACCAAATGAACATTTCACATCCAAATCAATTTGCTTAGCAATTTCAGAATTCAAGCCAAGGTAGAATCTAATCCCCTTTTGAAAAGAACTTATTTCATTGTCATACACAATGTATAATTCCTCAAACAACTCAGCATATTCATGAACACTTAAGGAATTCTGTCGTAGAGCTTTGAGCTCATCTTTTAGATTAATCATGACAGAATAAGGGAGAAATTTCATTCTCATGTATGAGTCAAGTTTAATCCAAGAAATTATCCTACCTTTCCCTTTCATTCTCCTTGAAAAATTGAGAGTATTATACCACAATAAAGCAGCATCCTTTAAACAAGAAACAACCATTTCACACTTCTTTGCATCAGAAAAACACTTGCCTTTAAAATAGCATTCAACTTCATATAACCAAGAAACAAATCTTCTACTGCTACCACCATCAAAATCAGAAAGTAGTGAGGTTTTACCTATGTTTTCAAGGGCAGGAAAGGAGTTTAAACACTCATGGTTCAGTTGGAGTTCACCTTGAAACAAACCAAGTGGTTTGGCATGGTTCAGGCCTTCATAATTGGTTGTTGCACCATTGCTGCCTTTTTCAACCTTAGCTCCCCATGTTTGTGTCTCTAACTTCTTCATGGCAGCCTCCAAGGACTTGGAAGCAGAACCAAGTTTATGTTGCTTCATTTTTGAGCATGGAACATAAGGTATAGCACCACTAGCTGCTGATTTACCCATAGAGAAATCAGAATGATTTTTGGAGAGACTTAACCCAAGACTAACACAAGGATGGAACTTGTGTTATAACCTTGCTCTGATTACCACTTTGGACTGTAATTCTTAGGGGCTCGAATTTGAGAGGTTATTTGGAGAATAAACAAGACTCAAAGTTTCTGAATTGGACTCTAAATTGAGAAAATAAAACAGCAATTAGGACTCAACCAAGGACTTGAAATAAACTTATTTTTTGTGTTGCAATTTTCTGGTTTAATAAGAAACAAGAACAAGGATATATCTTCACCAAAGCACATAGCCAATTGGTTAAGATTGGGGTGACCTTATCAAAGCACAAAGCCAATGATAAAAGCCTTGTGAGCTGCCCAAGCACACAGCAAAGG
This sequence comes from Silene latifolia, assembly GCF_048544455.1. Classification (NCBI taxonomy): domain Eukaryota; kingdom Viridiplantae; phylum Streptophyta; class Magnoliopsida; order Caryophyllales; family Caryophyllaceae; genus Silene; species Silene latifolia. The sequence continues at coordinate 91,064,774 of NC_133528.1, forward strand.
ACACACACAACTTCCAGCACTAAGCAAGAAAGGTTTTCTCAAGCACACAACCAAGAGAATCATAGAGAAACAAAGGTTTCACTCTTAATAGTAAACTCAAAATTTGAATATTACAAGGATTAAAAGGCTCTTTATATAGAGCTTACATGTTCAGCAAAAATAAAACCTAAGAACAAATCCAACCATTGATATAAATCTACTTTAATCTAAGGGTTGAGTTCAATAGAGAAAATAGGACAAATACAATAAAGGGGGTGATTTGTAGTGACTTAGAGACAAGTAAAGCTGTGCCTTGTACATTTCGGGGCTCAAAACTGTGCTGGTAACAAGGGTCAGTAAAAGGAGGAGACAAGAAGCACACAAGGACAAGCTGTCACTTTCAATGGACCACTTCATGTTCTCAACATCTTTTGGTTGTATCCCTTTGCTCAAAAGGTCTCCTCTTCTTGGCTTATGAAGCTCACACCCTTGGGACAACTTAAGGATCATATTAAACCCTTGGACGTGCCATTTAAGACTTAAAAATTAGACTGGACAGCCGTTGTTGCACATATATATGAAACAGACATTGCCATAGTATTCCAGAAATCAGTTCTATCTTGCAGAGTTCATAACTTCCTGCTCAGGATGAAATAAAAGGCCTCACAGGTGCCAAATGAAATCTAAAGAAGTTAGCTTTCATTTCCAAAAAGAATCACCTGAAAATATGGCTTAGAACTTGAGATATAGGACCTTGAGTAAGTTCATGTCAGAATCTGATGTTCAGCATTCTTCCTGTGCAGTAGCAGCAACTTGTAAAAATCATATCTCCTTGATTAGATGGTCTAAAAATACCCATGATAGCTCAAATGAAATCTAAGGGAGTTATCTTTCACCTCCAAAAAGAATCAATCAAGAATAACCAGTAGATTTTGATTTATTAAAGTTTGAACACTGACAGGTCATTTCAGAAAACTGAATTGCATTCCTGCGTGACAGTCTTTGAAGCTTGATTATGAAAAATATGCTCAATGAATATTGCTGATTCCAAAGCCATTGAAAAGTAGACTTCTTCAAGATTTTATACATATAAAGAACATGAATATTCACCAAGTGAAACTCCAGATATGATCCTTTGAAGTTGGACCTGAAATTGTTGAACTGCTGCATTAGATTTTAGAACTCAGCACATTTTCTTCTTGAATTTGCATCTGAAAAAGATGAATGCTTGGACTCTTATTTGACTTGTTTTCTTGGTAAATAAAATGAGGGACTTATAGCCTTAGCTCCTGCTCCATGTTGTACTTGCACAATCTTAGGAAGAACATGCGAAGGTTATCAATATGCCCTTTCATATCCTTGGATTTGATGATCATATCATCGACGTACACTTCTACTTCTTTATACATCATGTCGTGAAGCAAGGTGGTTGCAGTTCATTGATATGTAGCTCCCGCATTGATTAACCCGAATGGCATAACAGTATAACAATAAGTGCCCCATTGAGTAACGAACGATGTCTTATGCATGTCTTCTATGGCCATTTTGATTTTATTATACCCTGCATACCCGTCTATGAAGCATAACAGCGCGTGATCTGTTGTATTATCTACCAATATGTCGATGTGTGGTAGAAGGAAGTCGTCTTTGGGACTTACTTTGTTTAAGTCTCTAAAATCAACACAAACTCGGATTCGCCCATCCTTTTTTGGTACAGGGACTATGTTAGCCACCCAGTCTGAATACTCGCAAACTTTGATGAACCCGGCTTTGAATTGTTTGTCTACTTCTTCTTTGATTTTAAGGGCCCATTTGGTCCTCATCCGACGAAGGTTCTGTTTTACGGGTTTGAAACCTGGTCTGATTGGAATTCGATGTTCTGCAATATCCCTGTCGATTCCCGGCATGTCCTTGTAAGACCAAGCGAAAACGTCCTTGAACTCGTGTAGGATGTCGATGAAACTGGCCCTTTCAGTGGGGTTTAAGGTCATCCCTATCCTAAGTTCTTGGGGTTCTAGTTCGGTTCCTACATTGATGGGTTCGGTGTTCTCTATAACTGGTGCCCCTTCCCCCTCTTGTAATATTTCTTTGATTATGTTGGGAGGTAAGTCGATTGATTCTGAGTCAGGATCATCCTCATTATCATCGAAATAGAATTGGATTTAGAATAACACAAAGAGTAAGCAGAATCTGATTTATTCATATTAAATTTTGAAAAGAGTTGAAACAAAGAAGCCATATGTTCAGTAGTCAGTGGCGGTAAAGGGACAGCTGCCAGGATATTTCCCAAGCTACTGTTACTACTCGATGCTATGCTAGGAGAAACAAGGGGATGAGGAGTGACGACAGAAGAAGACTTTCCAGCGACTTCTCTAGAATCGGACTCTGGTTCCGACTCCGGCTCTGGCTCCAACTCCGACTCATATTCGTTGTCTTCAGGTTCTCCCTTGAACATCTTTCCTTCTCTAGTGGTGACTTTGAAGAGTTTTCCTTGGTTGTTAGTCCACTTGATCGACTTTCTCCATCCTTTCTGCTGATTTGGATTAGTTTCAGTAATTAGGGCTGTCGGGTTGAAATGGTCATCCTGAAGTATCATGGTAATGATCTCATCCTGTGCTGCCTTGACGAATCGGTCTTCTCCAAATAGAAGGCTAACAGCCTGTTCGTCTAAACAAGGTATTTGACGAGTTTTGACGGTAAGAACCGTTTCCGAAGGGATGAAGTAGCAATCGTGGAAGACCTCGATTCCAGCTAGTTGCATTCCCTTATAGTGCCAAGGTTCGGTAAACCCGTGAAATTACTCCTGATTTCCTTCTCTGACGAAGTATCCATTTCGGGTAGGGAGGTAGGATCGCATTTGGATTCCTTTGTTCTTACGGTTTTGAAACTGAGTGAGCATCTCCAAAGCTTCTTCTTTCGTGGGTTTGTATCCCAATCCTAATGGTATCCTCTGAGAGTTCCCTTCTTTGTAAGGTGCGAAGGTATTTTTCTTGGCAGGATTCAACGGCATTCCCGGGAAGTATCCCTGGGACTTGAGTATGTGGTTGACCACTAAATTGGAGTATGGGTTGAAGTATAGAGGTGCCAGTTCGCTCTCTACAAGGTTTATGCTCTAGAAGCCCCCAAGCTCATATACTGGATCTGTGACTACTTGGTTGCTTGATAGTTTCTCTATTACAGCCTTGATAGGTGACGAAGTGATCGTCACTATCTTGCCATCTAGAGGAATCTTGATCTTTTGGTGCCAGGTGGATGTTACCGCTTTAGAAGCGTGAATCCAAGGCCTTCTCAGAAGTATATTTAATGATGCTTCGATATCCACTATTTGAAAATTAATCTTTCGCTCAATTGGCCCTGTGGCTATAGTGAGGTTGATTAGCCCTACTACTTTACATCGTGTTCCATCGTATGCTCGAACACCTTGGTTGGTAGGAGTCCAATCTGATTCTTTCATGCCTAGCTTGTATGCTGTCTTTAGTGGTATGACGTTGACTGTAGAGCCATCATCCACCAAAGTCATTGGTACGTTCTTCTTTAAGTATGTGACTGTAATGTATAGAGCGAACTTATGACTGGCGCCAAAGGGAGGTAAATCTTCATCTGAAAAAGTAATTGGGTTACTTAGTCTAACTGAATCTTGGAAGACCAAGTTGACTACGTCGTCAGGCGTAGAATTGTGCGCTACGTTCAATTTAGCCAATGCTTGCAGTAAAGCTTGACAGTGGGGAAATGAGCTAGCAACTAGTTGCCAGACTGAATATCAGCCATTGTCTACTGTAGTTATTTCCGCAAGTGATCAGTAGATGTATCTTCGCCATCATTTGGGGTGATGACGTTGGTGTTAGTAACTGGACCATTGGTCGTAGGACCGTTCTGAGAAACATTTTGATATGGACGCCCCGAACGAGTAAGGTGGTCTACATCTTGATCTTCACTAGCTTTGACTATATCTTCACTAGCTTTGACAGGTAGTGTTCTGTGAGGTATTCATCTTCATCGTCGTCGACCCATATTCCATTGACGATATTAAGCTCCCTCAATCTGATGATTTCAGCCTCTAGACTGACTATTTGCTCAACTAGGTCGTTGACTACCGCGATCACCTCATGCATTATGGACTCTCGAGATAGACTTGGGGTTAGTGACATATTTTCCTTAGGTATGGTCTCGGGATTGCGTAGAGATGCCACTACAGCTTCCAACTCTGAAACTTGCCTACTCACACTCCTTGTCCATGTGATGAAATCGGCAATGGTAGGAGAAATGGTGGAATATCTCTCTTCTTCTTCTAGAGCATGAATCTCATCTTCGATTGGAGAAATGAGGTGTGAATAATCCAAGTTGGATTCTTCATCTGTAATCATCAGAACTCCAAGAGGATTCTGAGTATTGTTAGGCTTACCTCTAGGAGGTATGGGTAAGCGACCATCTTCGATCATATCCTGAAGGACATGTTTCAGTTTAAAACATTTCTCTGTATCGTGTCCCTTGCCTCTATGATATTCGCAATATGCATTTTCATCCCAGAACTTAGACCTCTTTTCTAGGTCAGGTGTAGGACCTATGGGTTGGAGCTTACCTTGTTTCATCAATCTTTTCAGAGCGTTGGGGTATGAATCACCAATATTTGTGAACGTCCTTTGTGGGATATTCTTCATAGATGATTCGAGAAGGTTAACCTCATCAGTCTTTGAAGAGAATTCAGCCGAGCATTCCCCTTTTGAACCCGGTTTTGGACCTTGCACAAGATTGAGGTCTAACATGAATTCCGTCTAAGAAGCCGTGCCTTTTTCCAGCATGGGACTATTCCTTGGTGTGTTTAGGACGTTTTTGTGTAGGAACTTGTATCCCAAAGCTTTTCCTATCAAGGAGTTTGCCAAGCTTTAAAAACCGTGCGCAATCAGGACCATGGCTGGAGCATGCTTAGTTTTTTGTGCATTATGTCGCTATCAACATTCCTCTTTTGATCAAACATAGCTCAAGGGCCCTTAGGAGAGTATTTGCAGCATTGCCAAAGTCTTCCAAGTGAGTCCAAGTGTGCATAAACAAGACTTGAGCTAGTAAACAAGGGATTGTTGTACTATTAGTTTACTTTCTATCTTTTATGCTTTATGTCCTTTTCTTTTCTGAATTCTTGTAAGGCATGGGCTGCCGTGTTTTGTGGCTATTAGCAGCTCTTTTTGTGGCCTTAGGATGCTATCTTAGATGAAGGGAGGGGATTGTCTTGCTTGTCCTATAAAAGCAAACACAACCCTTAGACAAAATCAGATTATTTTGAATGAAAAAACCCTAAGAAGCAACCTGCTTTCTTTCTTCTTTATCTTTGCTTTGTGCTTGATAAAACTCCCTTGCTTAGTGCTAGGAGGTTGGATAAGTCCTTTGCTAAGTGCTTGGACGAGTCCTAGGCTTAATTCATTGCTTTGTGTTCGAATTAAGTCATACCTTGAGTCCTAAACAAGCCGAGTTTTCTTTGTTTGTCATTTGGGAATTTCGTGTCTAATATCATTCCAAATCTGATAGTTTTAGTTCAAATTGGTATCAGAGCTTTGGTTAACAACAAAATCCTTTCTTTGTGAGTTCATTATACCCTAACCACATTAAAAACACAAAAAACAACCATGAGTGAAGAAAGGATTGCTGGAATTGAAACACAAGTTACTCAACTTTCTGAAAAATGTGATTTGTTGCTAGAATCTCTCAATGTTATCATGGCTAATATTCCAACACCACCACCAAGAGGAGGACAACCACCTAGAGGCAGGGGTAGAGGCCGTGGCTTCATGGGAAGAGGACGAGCTCATGGTGGCCGTGAGGAAGAGGAGCTTTCTGATTCGGAGGAGTCCATGGCCGAGGCCTTTCATGGAGAGCCCAACAAAGACTTAAAGGTAGAGATTCCTGATTTTCATGGTAGTTTAAACCCCGAGGATTTGTTAGATTGGTTTAGGACCATTGAAAGAGTCTTTGAGTTTAAAGGTTATTCTGATAGCAAAGCATTTAAAGTTGCAATCTTGAAACTCAAAGGCTATGCTTCCCTTTGGTATGAGAACTTAAAAAATCAGAGAAGAAGGGATGGTAAGGAACCTATTAAGTCTTGGTTAAAACTGAAAAAGAAGCTTAATGAGAAGTTTATACCAAAAGAGTACACTCAAGACATTTTCATTAAGCTCACACAACTTAAACAAGACCAACAACCACTTGAGTCATATCTTAGGGACTTTGAACAACTTACTTTGCAATGTGAACTCAATGAGAAGCCCGAACATAAAATTGCTAGATTTGTTGAAGGTTTAGATACCAAGATTGCTCATAGGGTTAGAATGCAACAAGTATGGTCCTTTGATGAGGCCGTTAATTTGGCTTTAAGGGTTGAGAAAATGGGTAAAGGGAAGGTTACAACCACCAAACCAACCACCAAAACAGCCACCTTTAAACCCCCAACCAGTTTCAAAATTAATGAACCACCCTCTCAAAACAAAACCTCCATGCTTGACAAGGGGAAAACAGCCGAGACCTCACAAAAAAAGACCATGCCTCTCAAAAAATGTTATCAATGCCAAGGTTATGGTCACTTTGCCAAAGAATGCCCAACCAAGAGAGCCCTTACTAGCTTTGAAGTGGTTCATTGGGGTCATGATGAGATCCTTGTGTGTGATGAGGAAAGGGAGGGAACTGACCATGAAGAGGATGATGTGGTTATGCCGAATGCGGGTCTTAGCTTGGTTACTTGGAGAGTGATGCATACCCAACCCCAACCCTTGGAAATGGACCAAAGACAACAAATTTTCAGGTCTAGGTGCACCATTAAAGGAAGGGTTTGTAATCTTATCATTGATGGAGGGAGTTGTACCAATGTTGCCTCTAGTACTCTCATTGACAAACTATCATTACCTACACAAGACCATCCTAGTCCTTATAAGCTAAGGTGGCTCAACAAAGGGGCTGAAGTGAGGGTTGATAAGCAATGCTTGGTTCCTTTTTCCATTGGCAAAAACTATGTAGATGAAGCTCTTTGTGATGTTCTTCCAATGGATGCTTGTCACTTGCTACTTGGGAGACCGTGGGAGTTTGATAGGGACTCGGTTCATCATGGTAAAGACAACACCTACACCTTCAAATTTGGCTCAAGAAAGGTCATCCTAGCACCTTTACCACCTGTTCTCAAGCATATTCCAACACCCTCCATGCTTGAACCATCTAAGGAAGTGTTGCTAATCAATGGGGCAGAAATGTTGCAAGAGTTAAAGGAGGATAGGGATGTGTATGTGCTTATAGCCAAGGAAGTGGTGGGAGAGCAAGAGAAGGGGCTGCCTAGTGAGGTCCAACGCCTACTCAAAACCTATGGTGATGTGTTTCCAAATGAGCTCCCTAGTGGCTAGCCTCCTCTTAGAGGAATTGAACACCAAATTGATTTCATTCCGGGAGCTACTCTACCCAACAAGGCAGCCTATAGAAGTGATCCTAAAGCTAGCCAAGAATTGCAACAACAAATTGGAGAGCTTATGAGCAAGGGTTTTGTGAGGGAGAGCCTTAGCCCTTGTGCCGTTCCAGCCTTGCTTGTGCCCAAGAAAGATGGGTCATGGAGGATGTGCACCGATAGTAGAGCCATCAACAACATAACAATCAAGTATAGGTTTCCTATACCAAGGCTTAATGACATCCTAGATGAGCTAAGTGGAGCCAAACTGTTTTCAAAGATTGATTTAAGGCAAGGTTATCATCAAGTAAGAATCAAAGAAGGAGATGAGTGGAAAACCGCATTCAAGACAAAGCATGGGTTGTATGAATGGCTTGTCATGCCATTTGGTCTTTCCAATGCACCAAGCACCTTCATGAGGCTTATGAATGAAGTGCTTAGGCCTCACTTGGGCAGCTTTGTTGTTGTATACTTCGATGACATCTTGGTGTATAGTCCTAACAAAGAAGAGCACCTCAACCATTTGCAAATATTGTTTGACACTCTTAGGGAACACAAGTTGTATGGGAAGCTTGAGAAGTGTTCTTTTATGCAAAGTGAAGTCCAATTCTTGGGTTTCATCATTTCTGACCGTGGCATATTAGTTGATCAAGAGAAGGTTAAAGCAATCAAGTCATGGCCTATTCCTAGGAATATCACGGATGTGAGGAGCTTTCATGGGTTAGCATCATTCTATAGGAGGTTTATCAAGGATTTTAGCACTCTCATGGCTCCTATAACTGAATGTATGAAGAAGGGGGAGTTCAAATGGGGAGATAAGGCTGAAACTTCCTTCAACACCATCAAGGAAAAGCTATGTGAGTCTCCTATTCTTGCTTTACCAAATTTTGATAAGTTGCTTGAAGTTGAGTGTGATGCTAGTGGCATTGGCATTGGGGCTGTCCTTGTTCAAGAGCACAAGCCAATTGCTTACTTTAGTGAGAAATTGAGTGGTGCCAAGCTAAATTACTCAACTTATGACAAAGAGTTCTATGCCATTGTGAGAGCCTTAACTCATTGGAGTCATTACCTCAAGCCAAGGCCCTTTGTTCTTCATTCGGATCATGAGGCTCTTAAGTACATACACGGGCAGCATAAGCTCAACCATAGACATGCCAAATGGGTTGAGTTCTTACAATCATTCAACTTTGCAAGCAAGTACATAGAAGGGAAGGATAACGTGGTTGCGGATGCTCTATCAAGAAGGTTCATTATGTTGAGTTACATGGAACAAAGAGTGCTTGGATTTGAGCACATGAAAGAGTTTTACCAAGAGGATCCAAATTTCAAGGAGGAGTGGGGGTCATTGCAAAATGGACGAGCTAAAGGGGGTCATTACTTGGTCCAAGAGGGGTTCTTGTTTCGTGGAAACCGTTTGTGTGTGCCAAGGAGTCCCTATAGAAGCTTGTTGGTAAGAGAGGCACACTCCAACGGTCTTGTCGGGCACTTTGGCATTCAAAAGACCTATGACATACTCCAAGAGCATTTCTATTGGCCTAAGATGCTTGGGGATGTCCAAGATGTTATCAAGAGGTGTGCTCCATGTCAACAATCCAAGTCCTACTTCAAAACAGGCCCCTATACTCCTTTACCCGTCCCAAACCAGCCATGGGAGGACATTAGTATGGATTTCATAGTTGCTTTGCCAAGAACTCAAAGAGGCAAGGACTCCATCATGGTTATTGTGGATAGGTTTAGCAAGATGGCTCACTTCATTGCTTGTAAGAAAACGGAGGATGCATCTAGTGTGGCTGATTTATACTTCAAAGAGGTGGTTAAGCTCCATGGAGTTCCCAAGTCTATTGTCTCGGATAGGGATTCAAAGTTCATGAGCCATTTTTGGAGGTCCTTGTGGAAGCTACTCAAGACTAGGCTCTTATTTAGCACCTCCCATCACCCCCAAACTGATGGACAAACGGAGGTGACTAACAAGACTCTAAGGAGGATCCTAAGGTGCACGGTTTCTAAGTCATTGAAGGATTGGGATCTCAAACTAGCTCAAGCCGAGTTTGCCTTCAATAGGGCTCCTTCTACAAGCACGGGCAATTCTCCATTTGAAGTTGTTTATGGCGCCAACCCCCTCATGCCCACTGATTTGGCACCCATCCAAAGGAAAAAGATTGATTTCGATGCTAAGAAAAGAGTTGAGCAAATGCTACAAATCCATGCTCAAGTTAAGAAGCAAATTGAGAAAACAAATGAAGCATACAAAGCAAGGGCCAAGGGTCCTAAACAAGCCACAAACTTTGAAGTAGGGGATCTTGTTTGGATTAACCTAAGAAAAGAAAGATTTCCAGCCAAAAGGAAGAACAAGCTCATGCCAAGAGCGGATGGTCCATTCGAAGTCCTTGAAAAGATTGGGTCCAATGCCTACAAGATTAACTTGCCCGGAGATTATGAGGTCCATGGCACATTAAATGTTGGGGATTTAAGTCCTTATTATGAAGAGATTGAAGATGATAATGGCCAGGATTTGAGGACAAATCCTTTTCAAGAAGGGGAGATTGAAGAGAATTCAGCCGAGCATTCCCCTTTTGAACCCGGTTTTGGACCTTGCACAAGATTGAGGTCTAACATGAATTCCGTCTAAGAAGTCGTGCCTTTTTCCAGCATGGGACTATTCCTTGGTGAGTTTAGGACGTTTTTGTGTGGAACTTGTATCCCAAAGCTTTTCCTATCAAGGAGTTTGCCAAGCTTTAAAAACCGTGCGCAATCAGGACCATGGCTGGAGCATGCTTAGTTTTTTGTGCATTATTTCGCTATCAACATTCCTCTTTTGATCAAACATAGCTCAAGGGCCCTTAGGAGAGTATTTGCAGCATTGCCAAAGTCTTCCAAGTGAGTCCAAGTGTGCATAAACAAGACTTGAGCTAGTAAACAAGGGATTGTTGTACTATTAGTTTACTTTCTATCTTTTATGCTTTATGTCCTTTTCTTTTCTGAATTCTTGTAAGGCATGGGCTGCCGTGTTTTGTGGCTATTAGCAGCTCTTTTTGTGGCCTTAGGATGCTATCTTAGATGAAGGGAGGGGATTGTCTTGCTTGTCCTATAAAAGCAAACACAACCCTTAGACAAAATCAGATTATTTTGAATGAAAAAACCCTAAGAAGCAACCTGCTTTCTTTCTTCTTTATCTTTGCTTTGTGCTTGATAAAACTCCCTTGCTTAGTGCTAGGAGGTTGGATAAGTCCTTTGCTAAGTGCTTGGACGAGTCCTAGGCTTAATTCATTGCTTTGTGTTCGAATTAAGTCATACCTTGAGTCCTAAACAAGCTGAGTTTTCTTTGTTTGTCATTTGGGAATTTCGTGTCTAATATCATTCCAAATCTGATAGTTTTAGTTCAGTCTTACTAGTAGAGCAATAAGAACGACTCGTCAAGACTTGATATCCATGACCTACCGTTTTGGACAAGAGTCCTTTACGGATGTTATCTTCAATCCTTGTCCCTAGCACAGTCAAATCTTTGAAAGACTTTATGTTTTGGTATCTCAAGTGGTTTGCATAAATGGGTCTCAGATTATCCACGAACTTTTCCACAAGAGTGGCCTCGTCCGGATGTTCAACTAGCCGTGTGCTAGTCTTCCTCCACCTACTTAGGAAGACGGTGAAGCCTTCTTTTTCATTTTGGGTAAGAACCTCTAAAGTGCGCATGTTGACTTAGATCTCAGCATTATCTGCGTATTGTTTAGTGAACTCTGTTGCAGCATCGTCCCAAGTAGCAATCTTCTTATGCTCCAAAGAGTAAAACCATTGATTAGGAATGGTGACAAGAGATGAAGGAAAGATCCTTAAGAACATCTCGAGTTTGATGCCTTTGATAGACATGTAGTCTTTGAAAGCACGAATGTGGTTCAAAGGGTTATATGCCCCTTGAATTTTGGGATGTCAGTCATGTTGAAGTTGGTTGGAAATTGAGCATTCACGGCCTCATACTTGCGATTATTCTCCTAAGTCTTGGAGTCGCTTTTCAGCTTCAGTAGGACCTATTAGAGGGTTGGTTTCTTATTGTCCAACAAAGGGTGGAAGGTTATCATGCACGATCTCGTTAGGAATATCATTCTCTGCAGGAGGAAGCCTAGTTTCTACAGCAACAATTCGGCCTTCAATAGCGTTGAGGCGAGTATAGGCTTGGTCTTGGCTTGTTTGGAGACGGACGAGCGCAGCTAGGATTAGATCATTACCATTTCCGGGTTGGAGTTGATCATTAACACTTTCGTGACTAGTTCCAGGCATCTTGAAAACTGAATAAGAGATCGACGATGAATCAAAACATGATCGACCATTCTAGCACACTTACTCAAAAAGACTCAACTTGTGAAGTGGGAGTGTGCCACTGTGTTAAGTGAGGTTTGAAAATGACAAAGTTTTGAAATGTTTGTCCTAAGCAACTATAGTGTAGTTGTAGGAGTGCTGACTCGAAGTGAGGTTTTGAAATGGGTTTTGAGGCCCGAATTTTGACTGAAGATTTGGACAGAGTTTCGATTCATTTTGCGCTAATTTGGACAGAATTTTACAAAATTTCGTCATGGTTTTATTTACAAAATGGTGATCAGATATGATATAAGCATTCATACAGGCATTATAACGGTATGCTGAGTGCATTTATAAGGGTTTTGGCTTAAAAGGTGGGTTGCCCATACCAAGCAAATCAAACCCTGGTCTGTGGAGAGGTCCATGCCAAACATGAGTAAGGTCGGTTCCTAGTCCATTTCCTCGAGTAGTGAAAGCCCTTGATACAAACATGAGTATGCATCACGGTAAGGTTGATGTCAATCGCTACCTATCCTTAGGCCCAGATAAGTATTTGGACCGTCAAGACGGGACGATTGGTCGAATGAGTTGGGTTGGGCCTAAGAAGGCCGAATAAACGACCTAAGAAGGTCGAGTAATGAAAACCGACAACTGTCTCATATAAACTATTCCCTAACCTGTAAGATTCATTAATCTCTTATTAGACATTTCTAATAACTATATAAATTTACTTTAGTCATAAACTAACTAGATCTTATGCATGCATAACAAAATAACATAAAATAAGAAGAAACCGATTAACTTACATAAAGGGCCGAATGGTTATACTAATTGGGCACCTTCCAAAATTAGTCTTCTTAAGAAAATCCTAGTGCTTTAAGGATGAACTTAGATTCAATATTGGAATCTACTCCTCAAGGATTTGTACCAAGATAATCACCCTTAATACATATACTAATTTAAATACTAGAGTTAGTATATGACCCTTTAAAATTAATAACTAATATTATTGATTACTACTACTAGTAATGGTGGAATAATATTAGAGATTTTGTATTAATTCTCTTTTGCTTATTCCTTCATTATGTTTGTTCTTGCTTCTTCCTTTTATTTTGCTTTATTCATTATTATGGTTAGTTAATTCTTCTGCTAGGATTTAGGGGATTCAATGAATTGATATTAGTTGCTAATTAGGTTTGCAGATCTGTTGCTTAAATCATGTCTTTGTTGTTAATCACTACATATAATTGTTCTTGTCTACTTGAGTTGACACAACTAGATAATTAATCTTGGTAAGCCTTGACCTAGACCGGAAGGTTGGAAGGGGTGAGACCAGCAGTGAACATTAGGATGCTTTAGTGAGGGCGGAAGCTAAGCTAATAGTATTTTAGGGCGAATTGAGACCGGAAGGAGATATTCGTTGCCCCTCAGACCGATACAAGCGACCGATTTATGACCTTAGCTGCAATTATCTGACATTCATTGATGACCCGACAATCCTAGTTCTCTCTCTTTATTGTTAATCCCTTTATTTTTATCGCTCAATTTCTCTTGTCTCCTCTCTTAGTTTAGAAATCATACTCAAACCCCCGTTACTCTTAGACTAACTTAAAACAAATAAATCTCATTTTTGCCTCCCTGTGGAGATCGACCCGACTTCTCTAGCTATATTAGTTAGAGGCAGTTGGTTATTTTTGATAGGTATACGACTGCCCTGTCAAATTTTAGCGCCGTTGCCGGAGAGGCAGCGTAGTTTTATCTGTTTTTATTTAGTCTATTTCTTGTCTCAAAGAACCTCGGTTCCTTGAGACCATTCTCATGTCTTTCGTTCTTGAGTTGCCGCAGAGAGAGAACGAAAGTTTTGGTTCATATATAGACAGGTGGGAGGAGTGGCTCGAACCAAGACGAGGAATGCTTTCGGGACTCCAAATATGCCAGTCTATCATCCGGGGAATTAATGCCCCTACGCGAGCATACCTCGAGGCTAATGGTAAGTGGGATTTCGAAGGAATCGCCGTAGAGGTATTAGAATTTTTTGAATGGTTTGCTACTGAAACTCTTAAACCCAATTTCTCTCTTCATGTTGACTCAGATGAGGGAGTGGGTGAGACCATAGAAACCGTTTTAGGAAATACTGACGGAAAAATAGAGGAGACCATTAGCGTGGTTGATAATCCCTTTTATAAGGATAATTTAGAACCCCTCTATGATTCTTGTACAGATAGTGAGGACAACTAGGAAGGTCTCTTTGAGAACTTCCCTACTGACGAGTCCGACCCTAAGGAGAGTGAGGAGAAAATTTTTGACAGTCTTGAGGTTAAATGGGATAGTTATGACGATATTATGGATGAACCTATTGTTGAGGACCCAATTGACCCAATTGACTTTACTGTCCCTTGCATTTGGGATGAATACCCACCTTCTCCTTTAGAAGACCAGATTCCTCCACCTCACAATATAAACCCGTCAGTGCATCTGGATTATACTCGCGTTATTTTTGAGTCAAATGCTCATGAGCTCTCTTATTTTCCACTCGCGGTTAATTTAAGCTTCTATTATCCGCCCTTACCTGGAGGGAGGAATAATTTTGTGGATGTTTTTAGGAGCAGTCATAGGAAATTTGTTAGACTTAAATGCTATTTCATTTTAATTTCCGATGCTATTGCTATTTTATGGTGCTACTTACATTTTTGTGTAGCACATGCGCAGTTATTTGATCGATTGCTGCGTGCTTTGAGCTGTTTTGAATGGGCTCAATCGGAATAATAGTGATCAGAAAGAAAGAAAAGAAGGACGAGTGGGACACATCTCGAAACTAGCTATTGTCGGGAGGCAACCCGGAGTTTAAATTTTTAGTTGATTTGCTTTTAAGTTTCTGTTGCGTGTGTAATAATTGGTTTTTAAACCATAGACTGGAACATTTAGCTTGTTTTGTTAGTTTCGCGGGGTGTTTATTGCATCTTTGCAGGAATCTAACGTGGATGGCTCGATCGAGTGTTTTTTATACTCGATCGTACCCTTTTGCTGCTGATTTCACTTGATCGAACATACCTTCTCCTCGATCAAGTGCCTGCAAAAGAAGGTCTTTCGATCGAGAGCCCTATTTCCCCGACCGAACTGCTTAGATGCCCAGTTCACTCGATCGATCATTGTGCCCTTTCGATCGAGTACTTCCGTTTTGATTCGCTTCCTGTGACGCCACTGTGAAGCTGTTTGTGACCTCCCATGTTGCTGGCTGGTTTGGGGAGGTCCCTTCTTTGCGTATTCTTGTGAGTTTCCCGCATCTCCACTCTCTCCTTTTTAGTTTGCATTTCCTTTCCTTATTTTTGGGTACAATGAGGGCATTGTACGATTTGGTTTGGGGAGGTTATGCATCCATATCTGTGTCTGCATTTATGTTTTTATTGCATTTCTGTTATCACGTTTAATTTCTGTATGCATTGTTGTTCATTTTCATAAAATTCAAAAATCTCATAAAAAAACAAAAAATTTGAAAAAATTAAAAAAATTTCACATTTATTTTCGCATATAGGTTGAGTTGGAACAGTAGATTTCAATGATGAAATTGCACTGCAATTGTCTTTTTGCTTAAACCTTGCATTAAATCATTTTAGCTTTGTCATTTTGCACATCTACGAGTTAATGTTAAAATTAAGCTGAACGAATAGACTTGACCTGAAAATTTTGGCAAGCTACTTATAATTTCTAAGATTTAGAGCAGTATAAACTGGTGACATTCATGACCAGTTTACATAGGAATTAAGAGTAGTACTACTTGCAAAACATGTTTATCATTTTTGCACATTTATGAAATTCGATTTCTTGTCAATTGCATACATTCGGGTTTGTGGTCAGTGTCACATGCAGGGAGGTGCTTACAATTTCCCTTTCTTTCATTTTCACCCATTTAGCTCCACTTTAGCCAAATTTAGCCTTTTTGACCCATTTGCTACACCCAAAATTTAGCCTGCCAGTCAAGCTAGTTTAGTGTGCTATTGTGGTATATTGGTCATCGTTGTGAGTTTGGCTCATTTTCATTGTGCAGAGTTGGTAGAAAAAGAAAGAATGAGGAAAAGAAGAGACGTGAAAAAGAAAAAAAAAAAGAGAAAAAAAATTTGAAAAAAAAAAGAAAGAAAACGTGAACAGGTAAAAAAAATGAAAAAATGAAAAAAAAGATGTTGAGTTAGTTTGAGAAATAGAAGATCGTATGCGCTTATTTCTATCTTGTGGCGGTCTTAATCCTCTGTTTTATTCATATCTTTTTGTATTGGGTACTGAGATGAGTGCCAATGAAGGGCACTTGAGCTTTGTTTTCTAGACAGTTGAGATTCGGATGGTTTTATATGGTCTTGTTTAGGTGCTAGCTTGACGCTTTACCTCCACATTTCCATAATTTATTTTGCCTATTCTCGCCTGTAGCCTCACTTTCCCATATCTTTTTTAAGCCCTTGGCTGTGACAGACATTGTTGGTTGGAATGTATGTATGGTACTAGAATCGTCTATCATTTTTGTTGCATGCATGTTATATATGTCGCAGTTTAGGTGAGTGACTGTTTTTCTCTTCTTCTCTTACACATAAACTTTCACCCTTTGCTTCATGAGAGAAGAGTGACCCGTGAGAGTCCGATTTTGATGGTCTTGCAAGGTCGATAGTTCAGCTTTATTATAAACATCCTACAACTCGTTTGCATTTGACATTTTTGCTATAAGTGTTAGTTTGTTGCATTAAGTTGGTTTAAGTGGACAATTGTAGCTAGCTCTGAGTTTTCTTTTCTGTTCCAATACTTTTGCGTATAGTTTGCTTGGGGACAAGCAAAGGTTTGGTTTGGGGAGATTTGATGCGTGTATTTTATATAAGTATTTTGTACTGCATTTGCACGCATTTCTATGCATTTTGTGTAGTGTTTAGCTACAAATGTCCCCCGAATTGTCTACTTTGGTTTCTCTTGTATTATTTACAGGTATGAACCGGAAAGGACCATAATCAAGCCTAAAACACGTCCCTATGCATGCATTTAGGAGATGAGTTGAGTCGGAGCTTGGAAACTACTAATTGTGATGCGCAAAGAAGTAAGATAGCTAGGCGAGCAAAGAAAGAACTTCAAATTACTAGTGCCTACTTTGAAGGGCCATATCTCGAGTTCTACAACTGATTTTATGGGTTTAAACAGTACGTTGGCCTGTTCGATTTGTGTTGTATAATACGCAGCGGAATATTAAACTTTTTATTTGATTTTTATATGTTTTTAAACGAAAATTAAAAGGATATGACGTGAATAAACTCTCCTCCCTCGCAAGGAACTCGAACTCACACACGACTGGGTTTTTGTGACTCTCACCTGATGCAGGAGCACTTGAAGAAAATGAAAATGAAGTCTTAATTAGTCGAAATGTAACTCACATTTCTGAAGGTTTCAAAATGAGCTCAAGTATCGTGAATATGATAGCATGGAGAAGCCAAGGTGACGGGTTGGAGTCCGTCTAAGTCAACACGCCAACCAAGGAGGGTCAAGGTCGGTGCTGATGGAAGTGTTTAAGATTATTAGTTTCCTTATTTTTGCTTTCCTAATTCTAGTCAATAAATTTAAGGTAGTATTGTTATTTCCTTATAGTTTCTTTCCTAATCTTAGTAAGATTGTAATAAGGCAATTTGCCATAATATGGGTATTGTTATTTCCTTATAGTTTCTTTCCTAATCTTAGCAAGATTGTAATAAGGCAATTTGCCATAATATGGGTCGGATTTCCTAATCAGTTTAGGACAAGTTAAGGAAGTTTAGGGAAGGGAGGTCGGTTTCCTTATAGTATAAATAGGGTCTTTTGTATTCAGTTTTATTCAATTCAAGTTTAGAGATTAATACAAGTTTTCTTGTTGCTTATTGCTTGCGAGCTTTGAGTGTCTTATTTCTTTCTTGCGAGGGAGAGACTAGAGTGTGGTTGATCCTTGCGAGGTGAGAGTCACAAAAACCCAGTCGTGTGTGAGTTCGAGTTCCTTGCGAGGGAGGAGAGTTTATTCACGTCATATCCTTTTAATTTTCGTTCAAAAACATATAAAAATCAAATAAAAAGTTTAATATTCCGCTGCGTATTATACAACACAAATCGAACAGGCCAACGTACTGTTTAAACCCATAAAATCGACCTGATTTTACATCAATTTGGTATCAGAGCAAGGTTATTAATTTGTTTCTTAACAAGTTAATCTCGGGAAGTAAGGATGCCGGGAGAGGACGATTCCAGCAAGATAACCGGTGATGGTTCAGGCACACTTCAAGAACAACTAGATGAGATGAAACAAGCTATGGCCGAGCTAAAGTATATGGTGAAGAACCTTCCAATTGGACGAGGTAGAGAACGAAGTCCAAGTCGTAGTAGGTCTCGTGGATCATATTCTGATGATGCAGTTTCGAAATCCAAAAAGGAGAACAAAAACGATGATGATCGAGGTCTAAAACTTGACATACCTGATTTCAATGGAGATTTGGATCCCGAAAAGTTTTTGGATTGGATTAGGCAAGCTGAACGAGTTTTCGAGTACAAGGAATACGATGAGCATAAACAATTCAAGGTAGCTATTCTAAAACTCACTAAATATGCATCATTGTGGTATGAAAACTTGAAAAAACAGAGGAATCGAGATAAGAAGAGCAAGATTGATACTTGGGAGAAACTTAAGAAGCACCTTATGAGGAGATTCTTACCAAGAGACTATGAGTAAGAAAATTACCTAAAATTGCAATCTTTATCACAAGAAAATCTGTCCGTGGCCGAGTACATTAAAGAATTCGAAAGGATGATGATTGTTTGTGATCTTGAAGAGAAGGAAGAGCTTAGAGTTGCAAGATTCATCAAGGGTCTAATACCGTCACTTGCATCAAAAGTTGAGGTTCAAATTTACAATGGGTTTGATGATGTGTGTCGTTTGGCTCTAAAATTCGAAAAGCAAGACAAAACAAAGAAATCCTATACCTATTCGAAAGGAGCAAGTTCTGGCTCGAGTTCTTATTCTAAACCAACAACGAGCAAGCAAAAGGAAGTTGTGACAGAAGAAGTAAAGGACAAAGGTAAGGGTGTCGTGGAACCTAAGGGTAGCTCATTAAGACGCTGTTTTAAATGCCAAGGCTATGGTCACATAGCTAATGAATGTCAGCAAAAGAGAGCACTTACCGCTCAAGAATTGCGCAACATAGTTCCAGAATTCGTTCAAACCGAACGATCCAACAGAAGTCATCGATATGGAAGAGGACGAAGAAGAAGGTGTCGCCTATGATGTTGATCCATTGAGTGAAGAGGAGTGTTTGGTAATTCGTAATCTTCATGTGGAAACAACTCCGGTTAAAGCTGAACAAAGGGAGCAAATATTTCACACTCGTTGCAAGGTACATTCTAAAATTTGCAATCTAATCATTGATAGTGGATCATGTACCAATGTTGTGTCAAAGGAGTTAGTTGATGAGCTGAAATTACAAACCAAGAATCATAATAAGCCATATAAATTGCATTGGTTGAATGGGGACAATGGATACAAGTAAGGAAGCAAGCATTAGTTTCTTTGAGCTTGGGACCTTATAATGATGATATTTGGTGCGACGTGATTCCTATGAGTGCGTGCCATATTCTATTGGGACGACCATGGCAGTTTGATCGAAAGGTTGAACATGATGGAAGAACTAACATATATAGCGTGACCAAGGGCAAAACAACATTCAATCTGAAGCCTTTATCACTTAATAAAATCAAGGAGCTGAAATCAAAGAAGGGGAGCTTATTTATGGAAGCTCGTGAGGTTGAAGAGGTTCTAGCTCGTGGAGAACAAGCCTATGTTCTTATGGTTCGTGAATTAGAAGCCAATGGTGAAGGAAGTAGCCGTGAAGTTCAAGGACTATTAAAGGAGTTTTGCGATGTATTTCCCGAAGAATTACCGGTTGGATTACCTCCTTTAAGAGGTATTGAACATCAAATTGACTTAATTCCAGGAGCTCAATTACCAAATAAACCAGCCTATCGTTGCAATCCCGAAGAAGCGGAAGAATTACAAAGGCAAGTACAAGAATTAATTGATAGGGGTTATGTTCAAGAAAGTTTGAGTCCTTGTGCCGTACCAGCTCTATTGGTTCCAAAGAAAGACGGGACTTGGAGGATGTGTATTGATAGTAGGGCTGTTAACAATATCACAGTAAAATATCGATTTCCTATGCCGAGGTTGGATGATATGTTAGACGAGTTGAGTGGGTCACGAGTATTTTCGAAGCTTGATTTACGAAGTGGCTATCATCAAATGAGAATTCGTGAAGGTGACGAATGGAAAACAACGTCCAAGACTAAGCAAGGGTTGTATAAGTGGCTCGTTATGCCATTTGGTCTTTGCAATGCTCCTAGTTCGTTTATGAGATTGATGAATCAAGTATTAAGGCCGATCTTAAACAAATTTGTGGTGGTGTATCTCGATGATATTCTTATTTATAGCAAGAGCAAGGAGGAACATATTGAACATCTCCGTGAAGTGTTTAAAATGATACGAAAACAGAAACTATATGGCAAAATGGAGAAGTGCACGTTCATGGTGTCAAACGTGGTGTTCCTAGGTTATATTGTTGGTGAGAATGGTGTGAGCATGGATCCGTCCAAGGTGGAGGCAATCAAGGCATGGCCGGTTCCTAAATCAACAACTGAGGTTCGTAGTTTCCATGGTTTGGCTTCATTTTATCGAAGGTTTATCCAAAATAACAGTATAATCATGGCGCCTATAACCGAGTTGACGAAGAAGGGTGAATTTGTATGGACTCCTAGTGCAAAGAAGGCATTCGAAGAGGTAAAATCTAAATTAAGCTCCGCACCTGTTTTAACACTTCCTAATTTTGATAAATTATTCGAAGTTGAGTGTGATGCGAGTGGAGTTGGGATTGGGGCTGTTTTGGTGCAAGATAAACGGCCAGTAGCTTACTTTAGTGAAAAGTTGGGTGGTGCGTGATTGAATTACTCGACTTATGATAAGGAGTTCTATGCAATTGTGAGAGAATTGGATCATTTGGGTCATTATTTTTTGACCTAAACCATTTGTGTTACATTCGGATCATGAAGCATTGGAGCATATACATGGACAACATAAGTTAAATCAAAGACATGCCAAGTGGGTTGAGTTTCTACAATCGTTTACTTTCTCATCAAAGTATAAGACGGGAGCTTCTAATATTGTTGCTGATGCGTTGTCTCGAAGACATACTTTATTGATCGAGTTAGATGCGAGAATGCTTGGGTTTGAACACATCAAAGAACTATACAAATCTGATCCAGAGTTTGCTAAGGAGATTATTGAGCCAATGGGGTTATATACCGTTCAAGACGGTTATCTATTCAAAGGCAATCGATTATGTATTCCCAACGGATCAATTCGAGAGCTTTTGATTCGTGAAGTTCATGGTGGTGCAATAGCATGACACTTTGGAGTAAACAAGACTAATGATATTTTGAATGAGCATTTTTATTGGCCAAAGATGAGCAAAAATGTGCAAGAGATCGTGGCTAAGTGTGTGGTGTGTCAAAAGGCAAAGAGTACATTCAATAAGTGACTTTATACGCCCCTGCCCGTACCTACACAACCGTGGAATGAGGTAAGTATGGACTTTATACTTGGTTTACCTAAAACTCAAAGAGGAAAGGATTCAATTATGGTTGTTGTGGATCGATTTTCAAAGATGGCGCATTTCATCCCATGTCATAAAACCAATGACGCTACCAATATTGCTGAACTTTATTACAAAGAGAATGTTCGATTACATGGTATTCCATTTACTATTGTGTCGGATCGAGATGTTAAGTTCTTAAACTACTTTTGGAAGACATTATGGAGATTGGTTGGAACGAAGTTGTTATTTAGTACGTCTCATCATCCACAAACAGATGGACAAACCGAGGTGACTAATAGAACTTTGGGAAGCTTGTTACGAGGTTTGGTTAGCAAGAGTACGAAATATTGGGATGTTAAGTTAACTCATGCTGAGTTTGCATACAACCAAATGCCATCAATGACTACGGGAAGATCACCATTCGAAATTGGTTATGGGGTGAATCCGTATCTTCCTATTGATTTGGTTCCTATACCAAAGAAGGATGTGATGAGTTTCGAAGCAAAGGAAAGACAAGATGCATTTCTTCGAGTTTGTGAACAAGTTAAAGCACAAATCGAGAAAGCCAATGCTAGATACAAGGAGAAAGCAAATAAACATCAAAAGCAACCTGTTTTCAAAGTTGGAGACTTAGTATGGTTACACTTAAGGAAGGAACGTTTTCCATCCAAGAGGAAGAATAAATTGATGCCAAGAGCCGATGGACCATTCAAGATACTTGAAAGCTATGGGACTAATGCCTACAAGTTATAATTGCCAAGTGAGTATGGAGGTGTAAGTGCGACATTCAATGTTGGAGATTTGTCACCGTACTTAGATGACGAAAATTTGAGGTCAAATTCTCAAAAAGAAGGGGAGAATGATGCAGGAGCACTTGAAGAAAATGAAAATGAAGTCTTAATTAGTCGAAATGTAACTCACATTTCTGAAGGTTTCAAAATGGGCTCAAGTATCGTGAATATGATAGCATGGAGAGGCCAAGCTGACGGGTTGGAATCCGTGTAAGTCAACACGCCAACCAAGGAGGGTCAAGGTCGGTGCTGATGGAAGTGTTTAAGATTATTAGTTTCCTTATTTTTGATTTCCTAATTCTAGTCAATAAATTTAAGTTAGTATTGTTATTTACTTATAGTTTCTTTCCTAATCTTAGCAAGATTGTAATAAGGCAATTTGCCATAATATGGGTATTGTTATTTCCTTATAGTTTCTTTCCTAATCTTAGCAAGATTGTAATAAGGTAATTTGCCATAATATGGGTCGGATTTCCTAATCAGTTTAGGACAAGTTAAGGAAGTTTAGGGAAGGGAGGTCGGTTTCCTTATAGTATAAATAGGGTCTTTTGTATTCAGTTTTATTCAATTCAAGTTTAGAGATTAATACAAGTTTTCTTGTTGCTTATTACTTGCGAGCTTTGAGTCTCTTATTTCTTTCTTGCGAGGGAGAGATTAGAGTGTGGTTGATCCTTGCGAGGTGAGAGTCACAAAAACCCAGTCGTGTGTGAGTTCGAGTTCCTTGCGAGGGAGGAGAGTTTATTCACTACATATCCTTTTAATTTTCGTTCAAAAACATATAAAAATCAAATAAAAAGTTTAATATTCCGCTGTGTATTATACAACACAAATCGATCAGGCCAACGTACTGTTTAAACCCATAAAATCGACCTGATTTTACATCATCACCTTGCAAGGATCAATCACACTCTAATCTCTCCCTCGCAAGAAAGAAATAAGACTCTCAAAGCTCACAAGCAATAAGCAACAAGAAAACTTGTATTAATTTCTAACTTGAATAAATAAAACTGAATACAAAAGTCCCTATTTATACTATAAGGAAACCGACCTCCCTTCCCTAAACTTCCTTAACTTGTCCTAAACTGATTAGGAAATCCGACCCATATTATGGCAAATTCCCTTATTACAATCTTGCTAAGATTAACTATAAGGAAATAATAATACTACCTTAAATTTATTGACTAGAATTAGGAAAGCAAAAATAAGGAAACTAATAATCTTAAACACCTCCATCAGCACCGACCTTGATCCTCCTTGGTTGGCGTGTTGACTTAGACGGACTCCAACCCGTCACCTTGGCCTCTCCATGCTATCATATTCACGATACGTGAGCCCATTTTGAAACCTTCAGAAATGTGAGTTACATTTCGTCTAATTAAGACTTCATTTTCATTTTCTTCAAGTGCTCCTGCATCATGTCCTCTTAGCTTTCCAACGCCACCGGAAACGCCCTGTTTGCTAAGTAACGAAGAAATGGAAGCCGTTTGAAGTTCAGTGCGCGAAGCAGGAATTGTGCGTTGTAAAGTACTCGATCGAGTACAATGTGATCGATCGACTCCTTTTTCTACTCGATCGAGTACAATGTGATCGATCGACTCCTTTTTCTACTCGATCGAGTAGTGCCTATTTAATAAGTGTTCGATCGAGTACCTAAAGTACTCGATCGAGAGGTTTTAGCTTTTATTTGCTCGATCGAGTGATATAAAAGTCCTCGATCGAGTATTTAGCTATTATACTCGGGATTTTTAATCCGTGTTTAGGTTATCTTTTGTTTATTTTTACTTCCCTATATAAGGAAGTCGTCATTAGGTTAATAAAAATCACTTATCACATCTCATATACTCTTAATCACTGTTTTTACTCTTAATCACTGCTGCTACCTTGTTCTTTTGCCGGATTCTAAACATCTGTAACCTTTCTTCTCTGTTTTATATTAATTCTCTTTTGCTTATTCCTTCATTATGTTTGTTCTTGCTTCTTCCTTTTCTTTTGCTTTATTCATTATTATGTTTAGCTAATTCTTCTGCTAGGATTTAGGGGATTCAATGAATTGATATTAGTTGCTAATTACTTTGCAGATCTGTTGCTTAAATCATGTCTTTGTTGTTAATCACTGCATATAAGTGTTCTTGTCTACTTGAGTCGTCACAACTAGATAATTAATCTTGGTAAGCCTTGACCTAGACCGGAAGGTTGGAAGGGGTGAGACCAGCAGTGAACATTAGGATGCTTTAGTGAGGGCGGAAGCTAAGCTAATAGTATTTTAGGGCGAATTGAGACCGGAAGGAGATATTCGTTGCCCCTTAGACCGATACAAGCGACCGATTTGTGACCTTAGCTGCAATTATCTGACATTCATTGATGACCCGACAATCCTAGTTCTCTCTCTTTATTGTTAATTCCTTTATTTTTATCGCTCAATTTCTCTTGTCTCCTCTCTTAGTTTAGAAATCGTACTCAAACCCCCATTACTGTTAGACTAACTTAAAACAGATAAATCTCATTTTTGCCTCCCTGTGGAGATCGACCCGACTTCCCTAGCTATATTAGTTAGAGCCAGTTGGTTATTTTTGATATGTATATGACTGCCCTGTCACTCCATCCAAAGAGAAAGGAAATTTCAACAACAATGAGAGCTTGAATAGCTCACCACCAATCATGAAAAGAGAAGAAGAAGGCCTCATTGGCCATGACAACAAGAAAGGGGAGTTGTTTCCATCAACTCATGATACCATTGGGAAGCAAGCTAGTGAAGTATGTGGTCTATAGGATGATAAATTTGAAGGATTAGTCAATCCTTATATTGGTAATGCTATGACTCTAGACCAAGGCTTTGGTGACCATCTTGACTCAAGTCACCACAATGAAAAACACAATGTGCAAAGGTCTATTGAAGCTCTTTATAATGAAAATGAACAAGCCTTCGATTACTTCTACAAGGTGTTGAGCAACATCAACAACACCTTGGCTATGCCCCCTTGACATCTCATCCAAGAATGGGAGTTTGGTGGAGTCCTCCCTAAACCACCATTTGTAAATATTCTAACCCTTAACTTGCATTTTACTTTTTGTATTGCATTTTTGTCGATATTGGATTTACATTTTTATCAAGATTTCCATCAAAGAGAGAAAGTGAGGGAGGTACTTTAATGTTTCTTGGTGTCTAGTGTTTGGAGTAGTGTGGGGATAGCAAATGCCTAGGCTATCCGAGCCTTCGTAGTGCACCCACAATGATGAACAAAGGAATGAAGAAGAAATGACATGGGAAATGAAGAATCCTCGCGGGTGGAACTGAACCCGTGGGTACAGGACAAGATCCGAGCGTCCCAGAGGAAACCCGCTCGTCTTGAAAGTGACCCGAGCGTCCTGGCACCTACCCGCTCGTCTTGGAAGAACTAGAAATTGAAGAATCCATACTGACTATGAATCCGAGCGTCCCCAGGAGAAGACGCTCATCTCAGCCTAGAAGACGCTCATCTCAGTGGAAATTTGCGCGTCCTGGCTACTTCAAAATTTAAAGTTTCACACTGTCTTACAATCCGAGCGTCCCAAGGGAAAGACGCTCGTCTCCAGCTGAAAGACGCTCGTCTCCTGCAGAATTCGCGCGTCTCAGCACGGGTTAGAAACTTCAAAGCTGACTGTCTTATGATCTGAGCGTCTCCTGAAGAATCCGCTCGTCTCTTGCTGCTGAAAGGCTATAACACGGGGTTTAAAACCCCTCTTCCCCAATTCATTTCATTCTTTCAAAACACAAACACACATTCAAAACCCTCAAAACCCTCAATCCCCTCATCAACAAAACTCAATTTCCTCAACCAAATTCACCCAAATCAAACCCAAACTTTCTCAAAACACAATCAAATTACTCCTTTATCAACAAAACACCAACCAAACATCAAAATCCTCAAAAATTGAATCGATTTTCTAGGGTTTCAAGGCAAATTCGAAAAACCCAAAATCGATTAGGAATTCATTGAAGCTTGAGGATACTAGGAGCATTCAAGCAAAACTTTGGTTTGTTGATACATTCTTAACAAGGAGAAGCATTATGGCAAGGACTAAAGGTGGAAACAAGGCACCCACAAAATCAAATCTTTCAAAAAGACAACAAGCTCTTCAAGCCTCAAAGGCTATGGTGGTACAACAAGCAAGAGTGGAAATTCAAGAGGTTCCTACTCCTATGGTGGAAGCTACTCCTATCCCGGTTATTGAGCAATTACAAGAAGATCAGGAGGTAACTTTCACAACCGATTCTCATAGGAAAGCTTTTATATCTCTTGCTAAGAAAACAATTTTACCCACCAAGTTTATATGTCAAGATGCTTTAGCCAAATTGGGTTTTATTGAGAGGACCAAGAACTTCTTCGAGTCTATGGGGTTACTTACACTATTTGACATGCAAGAATTGACTTACCCCTCCCTTACCATGGACTTAAGTTCTTTGAAAATAAGTAGAGACTCGAAAAAGTGTTGAATTCCGCCTAGAAAATAAGGATAGAAAGATGTCTTTGAATGAGTTTGGCGAGGTGTTTGGTCTTTAGGACCATTCTCCTTATGTGAAAAAGCCCTCGAAATATGACCCCGCCCCACTATGGAAAGCAATCACCGGAAGAAAATTTGAATCCTTCCATGAGTGTTGTGCCCTTTATGTCCACCATCTGGGTATAAGGGTATGGCATAAGGTTGTGGGAAATACTCTAATTGCAAGGAAGGGCACTAATCATTTCACAGAACTCGACTTTGTCTACTTGGAATCAACCATGAATGTCGATAGGAAGTTCACCAATAAATACAACATACTTCAACTCCTAATTGAACGGTGGCGTATAATTGACCATTGTAAAGAAGGAGCGGCTTTTATCGTTAATGGAGGCTTGGTGACATAGTTAGCAAAACACTTCAACCCAGAGTTTAACAAGGAAAAGACATACAAACCGGTTAGAGGTGGCAACCTTCTTGATTTGGCCACTATGATTAACAAGTTTAATTGGGTCAAGAGCGATAATCTTGACAATAAATTTGAGTGGCTCACCAAAGATGCTAAGTCCTTCATCTTGCCAAGCAAGATTTGCCGACTCAATGTCCGAAGCACAAACTATCTTCTTCCACTCTCCGGTGAAGCCGAGATGATCATGCAACAACATACGAAAACCATTACCGAGCCCTCCTCCTCCTCTATTGTGACTCCACCCTACCCATTTATCTACCAAGAATTCCGACCCAAAGATGTTGAGGTAGGTAACGATTATTTAACCCAATTGATACAACACATGCATAGGGAAGCTTATGAGCACCGGGTCAATGCTTACCGGGCCCAATATCCGCCCCTCCTACACTTAGCAAGGCAAGGACTCCTTGATCCATCTTTGCCTAGTTGGACGGATAGGGAAGTTTTCTTTCCTAATGCTCCTAGAGATGCTAGCATGGGTGGTGAGGTTACCAAGGGGAAGCAGATTGTTGTTGAGAGTGAGGAAGAAGAAGAAGAGGAAGAAGAGGAAGACGTTCAAAGCTCAAGTGATGATGGTGAAGCCTCCGGGTCCATGGAGGTAGATGATGATGATGATAGTGGGGAAGTTGATGATGATGCCGATGATAGTGATGTCGACATGAGCGACAATTGAGGTTTGACAAGCTTTTTGGAGGATGCCACAACCCATTGTGAGTTTCCTACACCTCTTTTTAGCTTTGTCTTTATATCATTTTAATTTATTCTTGATCATGAGTATTGAGTCCTAGCAACACCTAGAGGACTCCCACCTCGGTTTCATTGAGGTGTTTTTTATTGTTCCCACCTTGAAAAATCCAAAATGACAAACTAGTTTCATGCATAGCATTCTTGTTCATGAACTCCCCCAATTTTACACTAGCCATAGTGTCTTATTTAGTTTGGGGAAGTTCAAGCACAAGCATTGGTAGTCAATTCAAATTGTGCGCTCTAACCAACAAAATTCATGCATCATATAGTATAGTTTAGAATGCATTCACTTGTTTATATGTCATATAGTTTGCATTTAGTGTAGAAATTATGCATTCTCATATTAGCTTGCATAATTTCCTATCGTATTGGCCATTGAGGACAATGCCCATACTAGTGTGGGGTTGGGAAATTATAACTTGACTTTTAAAACAAAAATGATAACAATTGAAATTTTTTGAAAAATACAAAAACATGTCTTTTTATTTCATAAACACAAAAACCCATAAAAATTTGAAAAATTGAAAAAACCAAAAAACATGTTCATTCCTTTATAGTGTAGAATTGTAAATTTTGTATATATTGTTTGTTTGTCTATCCTTTTTCACATTGATCGACTACGCCACATCCGAGACATGAGGATTATGAAGACCGCATGATATGATCTTTCTAATCTCCTTTATCCTCTTTATGTTAATGACTATGTGGCTTTATTTTGATTGATGCGGTATGAAACAATGTGATTATAGGATTGCATTTAGCTTATATGGCATACTAGTTGGTAGAAGCATATGCATTAGGATGTATATATGATAGTTGCATCATGGCATGTAGTTGCATTATAGGAAAAACTTTGTGAAAACATCTATTTGGGAAACTTGACAAGTGTATATAGGCCCTTGTAGATACTTTTTCTTCTTGAGACTTTGCTTGCTAGAATGCTTGTAAAACACCCTAGGATGTGTCATGCTAGTATCCTTTGACCCATGGATTAAGGCCAAGTCAAGAGTACCTTGTGGTGTGATAACTCCTTGACTACCGTTTATTCCAAGGTGACCTTTGAAGCCATGCAACCATCTTCCATATTCTACCACATTTTTGTCAACAAAAGGGAATGGGCACAAAAATTGTTCAAATTTGAGTTCAAGAAATGAAAAGAAATGAAAAAAGTTTGCAATTTGCATAAAAGAAAAGAGGAGTACAAAAATAAGAACTCCTATACTTCAAATAAAAGGCACTCTCGTTACTAATTGGGGTGACTTTGAAAATGTTCAAAAGAAAATGCAAAAAGTTGAAATTGTCAAGTATTGAAATGCCAAACATCAAAGAAATGGCAAAAAGAAAATGTTCTCAAATGATAAATGCCACAAGAAATTGGGGGGAAAAACAACAACAAAAGCAAACTCCCATATGAAACTCAAATACAAATGATCCCTTTTATCCATTAAATCCACTTTTATGCATGGTAGAGAAGGGACGGCCCTTCTTCTTGTCTAGGCAATAAGGGGAATTTCACGATCCTCTAGTGTTTCTAACACCATAAGGAGCCTACTCTTGACGAAAGCATTTAACGATTGAGGATAAATGTACCCTAGCTTGACACAACTTGGAGGTGATTTATTGGTATCCTCCTAGGCTTAGAACTTGAATAAACCGTATCTATAATGGAGTGTGTACCCTTAGATTATTTCCCTTGTATATAACTTCCGCCACTTAGATGAGGAGAGTGGCTATTCATTTTTGTAGATGCATCCATTACTTGCTTTTGTGTGCTTAATGCTTGGATGTATCGCCATTTTGGCAAGACCCACCTTGCCTTGCAAGAAGGCATCCTACCTCATGGTTGTCTTGTTGTGAGTTGAAGGGGCGGAGTGAGACCCGCTAATTGTCTCATACCGGCTATATTAGTAGGTTAGTTTAAATAAAAGGTCCTAGTATTTGTCACCTCTTTACTTGGGACGAGCAAAGGTTTGGTTTGGGGATGTTTGATGTGACTCATATTTGAGCACATTTTGTTCCCGAATTAACCTCGTTTCCATGCTTTATAGTGCATAATAGGGTCATTTACTATCTTTAGTTTCCCATTTTGCATATTCTCTGAGGTTTTGTCCCCTTTGGTAGGAAAGGAGTGCTAACCTTGCATTTATATGGCGAAATGGAGCTAAATGGATCGCATCTAATGACCAAGCATCAAGGAGAAGACAATACTAGAAGGCCTATGAGATAATAAAGTGAAATGGGCAATGATGAAAGGATCCTTACATCCCCGAAATGATCCTTGCGGATTGTGAAGGAGGAAAAGAAGAGAAGCTGTCTGTCCTAGGATCCGAGCGGATTATGCACAATCCGGGCGTCTCTGAGTAGCAAGATCCGAGCATCTTGTGCCCAAGACGAGCGTCCCCCAACACCCTGATCCGAGCGTCTCCCCAGTGATCCGAGCGGATCATAAGGCAGTACCAACCGTGCCTCAGCACGGGACGAGCAGATTGACACGGGACCAGCAAGAGGGATATGCTCATTTCCTTCGAGAGGAGCATTTCTTCAACTTTTCTTAGGGACTTAATAGTCATTTAAGCCCTTAGTAACCCTAATCCTTGTACCTAATATTTAGTATAAATACCCCATTGTACTACTTAGGTTAGCATCATCTCTTGATCAATTCCTAATCAATTTTTAGTACCTCTTAATTACTTCTTAATACTCTCTAATTATTTCTAAATTAGTTGTAATACAATTTATCAATATTAATCATATCTTAATCTTTTCTTAATTTCTCTATTGTTCATCATTTATTTTGGGTAATTAGAAGATCATTTGGGTTTATTGGGAGATTTACAACCTTCCATTAATCATCAAGTACTTCTATTATTCTTTGCATTATTATTTTGAAATCTCCATAGGTATAATTCTCTTTACCCTTGTTTTAATTATTGTTAATCATTTTCATTTATTCATGATGTTTAGTCTTGTTAGTTTGATTGACAACCTTCTTGGCATGCTAAACTTGATAATGAGTGAGTAGTTTCCTTAGCTAGGGTTAATAGAGAATTAGGGGAAACCAACATGGGGAATGATTCATGCTTAATCTAAAATGTTTTCATAATTTATTTGTTTGCTTGTTGTGATTTCAACTTATGCTCATGTTATGTTTGATGAAATGCGAGCCTATGAATCCTTGCATTTTTTAATCCATCACCTATCTTTTCAATGAGGCTTGTAAGCTTATACACCAACTCGAGCCTCATTAGACCATGGATATAGTTGGATAGGAAGGATTAAGTCGACTTGTAGGTGTTGTACAATCTAATCGATTCGGCTCCGGGACCCAAACCTTCCTAGGGATTGTAAGCTTATACACCAACTCGTTCCCATCACAACAATAAGTGCTTGCTTATAATTGATAACAAGTTTATTTACTTGTTGCTAAAGAAAATTCGAGTGCTAATGTTGTTTTGCAGGAACATAACCCAATTGACGATTTGCTTGAAAAGTTTGGGGATGTGTTTCTCCATGAATTACCTGCTGGTTTGCCTCCTATTCGAGGCATTGAACATCAAATCGACCTTGTTCCGGGCTCAACTCTCCCAAACAAGGCTGCTTATCGATGTAATCCGGAAGAAACAAAAGAACTCCAAAAGCAAAATGATGAGTTGATGGAGAGGGGTTATGTGCGTGAAAGTATAAGTCCTTGTGCTGTTCCGGTGTTACTCGTGCCAAAGAAAGATGGTCCATGGCGTATGTGTGTTGATAGCCGTGCTGTAAACAACATAACCATCAAATATCGCTTTCCAATCCCGAGACTTGATGATATGCTCGATGAACTTCATGGCTCGGTGATTTTCTCAAAGATTGACTTAAGGAGTGGGTACCATCAGATTCAGATGCGTGAGGGTGATGAATGGAAGACGGCTTTTAAAACGAAGCATGGATTGTATGAATGGACCGTCATGCCATTCTGTCTTACTAATGCTCCAAGTACCTTCATGAGATTGATAAATGAGGTACTTAAATCTTTCTTTGGCAGATTTGTTGTTGTTTATCTTGATGATATATTGGTGTATAGCAGGAGCATAGATGATCATTTTGAACATTTGAGGCAAGTGTTCGAAACATTGCGAAATCAGAAACTTTATGGAAAGTGAGAGAAGTGCTCTTTTCATGTGGAGAGCATGGTTTTCTTGGGATATGTGGTGTCTAAGGATGATGTCTCGGTTGATCAATCAAAAATCGAAGCAATTCAATCATGGCCGAAACCTAAAACAGTTAGTGAGGTACGATCTTTTCATGGGCTTGCATCTTTTTTATCGACGATTCATTCATGATTTTAGCACCATAACCAGTCCTATTACGAAGTGTTTAAAGAAGGTCGGGTTTGAATGGGGCGTGGCAGCTAAACAGGCCTTTGAACTAATTAAGGAACGGTTGTGTACTGCTCCTATTTTTGCGTTACCTGATTTTTCTCAACCATTCGAGGTCGAGTGTGATGCTATTGGCGTGGGTATAGGTGCTGTTTTGATCCAAGGGAAAAGACCTATTGTTCGGGCTCTTGATCATTGGAGAAATTGGGTGGAGCGCGATTGAATTATTGCATTTATGATAAGGAATTTTATGCTATTGTTCGGGCTCTTGATCATTGGAGTCACTATCTCCGTCCTAACCATTTTATTTTGCATTCCGATCACGAATCCTTGAAGTATATTAATGGGCCGCAGACGTTGAATCTGAGACACGTAAAATGGGTTGAATTTTTACAATCATTTAACTTTTCATCCAAATATAAAGATGGGAAGAGTAATGTTGTAGCCGATGCTTTATCTCGTCGTTATACCTTGCTGTCCACACTCGATGTTCGTCTTTTGGGCTTTGAAACTTTGAAGGATTACTATGGTGAAGATGGAGACTTTGGTGCAATATATTTTGAGTGTAAATCAGGAGCTAAGGGGGAGTATTTAATTCAAGACGGTTTTCTTTTTAAAGGGAACCGGCTTTGTGTTCCTAAGCATCCTATTCGGGAACTACTTGTAAGAGAGGCTCACAGTGGAGGACTAGCTTGTCATTTCGGGGTGACTAAGACCGTGGAGATCTTGAAAGAGCATTTCTTATGGCCACGGTTGCAAAAAGATGTTCACAATATCGTGGGTAAGTGTGTTACTTATCAAGTTTCGAAAAGCAAGTTCAAACCCGGCGAATATACTCCTTTACCAATTCCGGTCAGATCTTGGGACGATGTTTCAATGGATTTCATTGTTGCTTTGCCGCGCACTCAACGTGGTAAGGATGCTATCATGGTGGTGGTTGATCGTTTTTCCAAGATGGCTCATTTTGTTGCTTGCCATAAAACCGATGATTCTCCTAATGTGGCTGATTTGTACTATCGGAAAATTGTGAGGTTACATGGCATTCCAAAGACTAGTGTGTCGGATCGGGATTCTAAATTCTTGAGCTACTTTTGGAATACATTGTAGAGGAAAGTGGGTACAAAGTTGATGTTTAGTACCTCTCACCATCCCCAAACGGATTGACAAACCGAAGTCACAAATCGAACTTTGGGTACTTTGTTGCGTGGGCTTGTGAGCAAGACACAAAAGGATTGGGATCTCAAGCTTTCCCATGCCGAATTTGCTTATAACAGGTCGCCTACTCAAGCTACGGGTCATTCACCGTTTGAAATTGTGTATGGTATTAATCCTTACCTTCCTTTGGATTTCATTCCATTGCCTAAAGATGAATTGGTGCATAAAGATGCCGAGTCCAAGCTGAAAGCGATGTTGAAACTCCATGAGCAAGTCCGGGCTAGAATTGAGGCCGTGAATGCAGACTATAAACGTAAGTCAAGTAAAAATAAGAAGCCGAGGGTGTTCGAGGTTGGAGACTTGGTTTGGGTGCATTTGAGAAAGGAGCGATTTCCAAGCAAGCGTAAGAACAAACTCATGCCTAGAGCGAAAGGTCCTTACAAGATTGTGGGTCGAGTCAACAACAATGCTTACAAGGTTGAACTTCCCGGTGATTATGATGTTCACACCACTTTTAATGTTGGTGATCTCTCTCCTTACTTGGATGATGATGGCCTAGCTGAATTGAGGTCAATTCCTTTTCAAGGGGGAGGGGATGATGCGAACCAAGCAAATGACTCGGAGTTGGTTAATGAGCTGGACGAGCTAGTTGTGGACACTCACGGAGACAGTCTGATGGTGGCTCGTAATTTTCAGCCTTTATGTTTCAATTATCCTTCCTTTGTGAATTTGCTAAGTATGGAATAAGGGAGCTGATGGTGAACACGCATTCCAAGGGAGGACGGTCCAATATTACGTTTTTATTAGCCTTTTTCAGATTATGTTATTACAATAAAATCTTAAGCTTAATTAGTAGTTGTCTAAGTTCATTGAACTTGTAGCTTAAGTGTTGTAATTAAGTGAAGAGTAATTGCTCAACTCTTTACCTTGCTTGGTTGTTTGGACGGCATCCTTGAGGCTATATAATGCCTTCAAACTTATGAATAAAATCATCCAGAAATTTGCATAAACTTGTGTTTACAAAAATCGTTTCTTGCTTAGAAACAAAACTGATTTTGATTGGAACGCAATTCGGATTAAAATTCCCGAGTTGTTGATCAATAGGTCTTGGTCTCACTCACTTTGTTCAAGTAATAGGTCTTGCTTGTTCAAACATTATCCCCTTATACACAAAAATCAGAACTGGTCGTACCTAGTACGTTCGGTTCACCAAAAAAACAGTCCGATAATTTAAAAGCTTTCGTTTTCTAAATCCATCAGTTTCAGGGCTGCGCGTACCTAGTACAAACAGTCCTCTGCACTGTCCAATTCGTTCTTAATTCCGCTGCTCAGTTCGTATCATTTGATCTAACCACGAGGTTGAGGAGGCTACATGGGAGGCGGAAGAGGCTATGAGGGAACGGTATCCGTCTCTTTTTGATCAGGTATGTATGGTTACGGGGACGTAACCTTGTTTCTTTTCGGGGGGCAGGAGATGGTCGCATGGAGTTTTTACATATTTTATGTTAGTTTTGTTATAGTTAGTAGTTATTTTGAGTCGGGTTGAGTTTGGTTTGGGAAGTGTGTTTTGGAGTTTTGTGTTGAGTTTTGTTTATGTTGTGTCGGCGAGGTGTTAGTATGTTTGTTTTTGTTTGAGGTTTGAACTTCGGGGATGAAGTTCTTTTTAAGGAGGAAGACTGTAATACTACGGTTTTATGTGTCTTGGGGTACTCTATCGAGTAGGGCCTACTCTGTCGAGTAAGTATGTTTTTACGCAAAACAGTAGACTTCCTGTAGGGTACTCGATCGAGTAAGGGTCACTCGATCGAGTAAGTGACTTACTCGATCGAGTAATTCGGTTATCGGGTGATTTACGACGGGTTTGTTAATAATGCGGATTAATATATAATGTTTCATTGTCTTTTTCCTAAAACACTTTTCATAACCTAAATCACACAAAGAGAAGATTAAAATTACGTTGCATCATCCCCATCGCATTATTAGCAAATCCCGGAGCTAGGAGTGTCGGTTTTAGTCATTGTTTACATATTCGTGATCCTTGTGTCGAGGGTAAGTCTTACATATAATTTTTATATCGTTTGTGATGGGGCATATTCTGCACCCGCTGACCGAGTCAACATATTGAGTAAGGTCAAAGATATCCAAAGCAAGTCAACACCTTGGACAGTCTAGCCGACGCAGCCTGTCGGCCTGTCACTTGGGTCTCGGCTGGGACAACTAGCTAGCCGGGGCACATATCCGCGTACTCATATCCAAGACCCCTCGGCATGGAGTCAACAGGGCCCGCCGGCCTGCCATGGGTCCCTCGGCCGAGGGTAGATCAGTCTTTCCACCTGCTAGCCACTTGGCCACTTGGCCACTACGTGACAAAAGGTGAAAGTCTATAAATACTCCTCAACCCTCATTGAGGAAAGGATCCGAAATATAACCTAAACACCTCATAATCTGGTAATATCTTCCTTATCTCTCTACAATATATACTTCGCCAAGTAACACACAACTTAATCCTTTTAAGTTTACTGACTTGAGAGTCGGAGTGAGTTCGCTCGGTACAAAGCCGAGCCCTCGGTTTGTTCATTGTTTCAGGAGACCGAAAGGAGGATTCAATCAAGGACGTCATTCTACAAGCCACGAGTGGTAACAAATAACTGCTTCGGAATTACACCCGGAACAATTGGCGCCGTCTGTGGGGATAGATACTAGAAGCTAGTCACATTCATTTCCAAACAAAAAAAAAAAAAAACAAAACCCACCCAACAAGCTAAGAAGATGTCAAAACAGCCAGAGGTAATTGTGACTGACGAAACCGAATTCTGCCAAGATGATACCGTCGACAATTCTGGGATTGTGCAGTCCCCCACCGGCCGAGTAATTCAACCGGCGTACGGGATGCCAATAATACCAGATACACCGCTGCCCGCCGACCAAGTCACCATCATGGGACATGTGGTTGATGCAGCTAAACTGAAGCTACTCCTGGACCTAATGGGTAGCACGCTGACTCACACTGTCACAACGACAAGAGCGGCGGCACCCCCACAGGAGACCAGGGCCCAAAATGTGACTCCGAGAAACTTGAACGGAGCATTGGAGAAAGCTGACCATGTCAAGACGCCGTGGGAGCCCAGAGTGCTAGTGGTAGACCTGAGTCCTTCCCGCACTCGCGGGAGGACGGCGTCGCCGCAGCACCAACGAGGCCTGCCCCAGAGGAGTGAAAGAAGTCCGACTCACCAGAGTCGGAGAAGAAGTCCGACTCACCAGAGTCGGAGAAGAAGTCCGACTCACCAGAGTCGGAGAAGAAACCCTTCCCGCCACGGGGAGAGGAGCCGGACTAAGGATGCGAGGAGCCGATCGCCGCGTGTCATTCGACACGTGGTCAGACAGCCCCTCAATGCCTATGTCCTAGAGGTCCCGGTGCCGACTAAGCTAAAGCTGCCGCCCATATCATACAAAGGAGAAAGCGACCCAACCGACCATGCCGAGGCTTTCGAGTCTTACATGTCGGTATGGGAGCAGCCTGATGAGGTTTGGTGCCGAGTCTTCCCAACGACCCGCATGGGATGGCACAAAGTTGGTACAAGGGGCTACCCAATGGGTCGATATACTGTTATGGTGACCTAAGGGACATATTTTTGGCCCAGTATTCTTGCAATAAGAGAAGGGCCGTCGAGACATCGGATCTCCTGACTATCAAACAGGAGGGAGGCGAGTCTCTCCGAAGTTATGTGAAGAGGTTCGACGCCAAGGTTCAGCAGATTCGTGAGCTGAACAGCGAACTGGCAGCCTTCGCACTGATGAAAGGCCTCCCAAGAGGGGACCAAGCCATCAAGTGCGGAGGCCTGAACGTAGACTCCGCCAGGAAGATGGCCGACCAAGCCATAAAGGTGGAGGACTATCACAAAACCTGGGTAGGCCACAGCGAGGCTGGGCACTCAGAGAGTAAGAGCCGCCGGGAGGACAACCCGGATGAAAGACGCCGCGACAATAATAGGTCACGGTCTGACAAGTCCGCCAGGAAACAGAACTCGGCGGGCGCCGGGGGGAGTTCGGGACCGTACTACCAAAAGCGGTACAATGGTCACACCCCCCTGGTCGTGTCTGCTGCCGAGGTCTTCACCCTGAGCAAGAACGAGGGTCAGAAGTGGGAAAGGCCTCCCAAGGCGAGGGGGGACGGTGACACGAGCGCGATCGTGAGTACCACGGCCACACCGGTCACTTAATCGACAACCGCCGGCATCTCGAAGAATGCCATTGAAGAGCGATCCGGAAGGGGAGCCTCAAAGCAAATATGTCGCCGGAGGCCAAAAGACTAATACTGGCGGCTCAAATAAAAAATCCGTCTTTGAACGGATAGGAGTAATCCATGTTGTCATCGGGGGCAACGAGAACGGTGGGTCCGCTCATGGGCACAAACGGCACCTGAACGAGCTATATCAGGCCATCAACTTTGTGCCCAAAACAGCGATCCCCGCTTCCAACATCCCCGATATGACTATTGGAAAGAAGGACTACGAGGGAGTCATCGCCCCGCACAGCGACCCACTTGTAGTCCACTTGGACATAGCCAATCACTGGTCAAGAGGTGCCCGATTGACACGGGCGCCTACACGAACATCATGTTCGGGAGTGCTTTCTCAACCTCGGTCGAAGGTCGAGGACTTGAGCCCCTACACCAATCCGTTGTACGAGTTTTTCGGGGCCGGCCTGGTACCCCCGGGGTCAATCGGGATCCTAGGTGATGTTCGGCGAGGGAATGCGGCTAAGAATGTCCTATCCGAGTTCGTGGTCATTGACGGCTCGTCCGCCTACAACGTTCTCATAGGCCGAGTCACTCTGAGCGAGGCCGATGCATAGAATGTCCATCCGGGCCCTAACACTGATGTATGTCTCGGACCGGGGGAAGCGCATAAGCTCGTCTCAAAGGACGAAAAAGACGAAGTAGTCAACGCCCGGATATCCGCGAGGGTGCAACATGCAATCCCTCAAAGTGGCGAGGAAGTCAGAGAAGGGGAAAAGCCCATCCTTACAACAGGAGGGCGACCTCATGGATGCCACCGTCGGCATGGTCGAAGGAGCCGAGACCGAAGAAGTGGAAATTGACCCGGGCGCACCGAATCGCGGTGTCAACCTGAAGCCAAAATTCAGGGCCGCTCTCCTAGACTGCCGAGGAAGAATAAAGACGTCTTCGCTTACTCGGCCGAGATGCCAGGCGTGAGCGGGAGGTAATTGTTCACAAGATGAACGTACTCTCCACCGCTCGCCTGTCAGCGAGAAGATGAGGAACTCCTCCGAGAAGGATAAAGCCATCAAAGCCGAGGTAGATAAATTACTAGCGGCAGGCTTTATCATGCCTTGTACTTATCCTGAGTGGTTAGCTAATGTTGTAATGGTGACGAAATCATCGGGGGCGTGGAGAATGTGTGTAGATTTTACCAATATTAATAAAGCGTGCCCCAAAGATTGCTATCCCTTGCCTCGAATAGATAGTTTAATCGACGCCACAGCAGGCTACACAATGCTGAGCCTGCTGGACGCCTTCTCAGGGTATCACCAGGTATTCATGGCCGAAGAAGACATGCCTAAATGCGCATTCATCACCGGTAACGGCACATACATGTATAAAATGATGCCGTTCGGTTTGAAGAACGCCGGCGCAACTTACACAAGACTGGTAGACAAAGTGTTCCAAAATCAAAAAGGGCGAAACATCGAGGCTTACGTCGACGATGCTATTGTAAAAAGCAAGTCCGACAGCGAGCACTTAGCCGATTTACACGAGACATTTTGTTCGCTAAGGAAATACAAGATGAAACTTAACCCAATGAAATGCAACTTCGGTGTCCGGGCAGGAAAGTTCCTCGGCGTACTTGTCGGCGCCGGGGGAATTGATGCCAATCCGATAAAGTCCAAGCAATCCTGGACCTGCCGGAGCCGAGGAATCGAAAAGAGGTTATGATGTTGACCGGGAGGATGGCGGCTCTAGCCCGTTTTATCTCTCGGTCAGCCGACAAGAGCACCCCATTCTTCAAAGTGTTAAA
This sequence comes from Silene latifolia, assembly GCF_048544455.1. Taxonomy (NCBI): domain Eukaryota; kingdom Viridiplantae; phylum Streptophyta; class Magnoliopsida; order Caryophyllales; family Caryophyllaceae; genus Silene; species Silene latifolia. The sequence goes on from NC_133528.1 coordinate 91,104,120, forward strand.
GGGGAATAAAGACTTTTGCTGGGGGGGAGGAACAGAGCACAGCTTTCGTGCAATCGAAAGCTCATCTTCAAACTCTCCCAACCCCGTCGGCCGATCTTTGATGGGGAGACGCTATATCGTACATAGCGATTACCTCGGCCACGGTCGATCCGTGATCATCGAGAAGAAGACAAACAAGCAACACCCAATCTACTTTGTCACCATACATTGTTGCCCGCCGAAAGAAATTACCCACTCGATTGAAAAAGCGAGCCTTTCTTTGTCGTCGTTGCCGCAAGGAAAGCGAAACCTTACTTCGACGCACATCCTGTGACGGTCTTAACCGACCAACCATTGGAGAAAGCATTGGAAAAATTTGAGCAATCCGCAGGCTCAACAAATGGGCGAAGAGAGCTATCCGGCCGGCATTCAATACAAGCCGAGGCCCTCGATAAAGGGACAGGCACTTGCGAGACTTCTGGCCGAGTGCACATATCAAGAAGAGCCAAACCCGGAGTATGGGAAGTATACACCGACGGGTCCTCCACGGCGAACAGCTCAGGAGCCGGCATCCTTATCATCAGCCCAAACGGGGACGAGTTTGAGTACGCCTTGAAATTTACCTTCTCGGCTTCAAACAACGAATCCGAATACGAGGCGGTGATAACTGGAGTCGAGTTAGCTAGAGCTGCCGGTGCGGAACACATCATTTTGAAAACAGATTCACTTTTAGTGGCTAATCAAATCAGGGGAGAGTACGAGACTCGAGACGACGGGATGGTAAGATACCTGGAAAGGGTAAAAGCTGACACTTCAAAGTTGAAATCTTTTCAGATACAATGCATTCCCAGGTCTGAGAACAACCGAGCCGACGCTCTCTCAAAGCTTGCCAACTCAACCATCAAGAATGTCCGAACCGTCTTTGGCGGACATCAGGAATGCCAAGAGCATTACTGAGACCGTCGGCATGGTGGGCGACATAGAGGCCGAGACGACGTGGATGACTCCGATAATGAAGTACAAACTGACAAGTGAGTTACCGGAGGATCGCAGTCTCTCGCAGAAGATAAAGAGGATCGCAGCAAGGTACTTCGTGTTTGAAGGGGAATTGTACAGGAGGTCCGTGATAAGGCCACTCTTGAAATGTGTCGGCCCAGCCGACGCGGAGCTAATACTGACAGAAATTCACGAAGGCATCAGCGGTCATCACATGGGGGCAAGAACACTAGCCCACAAAGCTCTCCGAGCCGGCTACTTCTCGCCCACCATGCTTGAGGATTCCAGAGCCAAAACCAAAAAGTGCAACAACTGTCAAATGCATGCTCCGGTGATACATGCACCTTCCCGAGACCTGCAGCCGGTACTTAGTCCCCTTCCTTTTGCACAGTGGGGGATGGATCTTCTAAGGCCATTTCCAACGGCATCCGGAGGAAGAAAGTACTTGATTGTCGCCATTGACTACTTCACCAAATGGATTGAAGCTGTAGCGGTACCTGCGAAAGACGACGGCGGCCGTAAGAAAGGTAATGCGGGAAAATGTCATAACTCGTTTTGGGTTACCCCAAGTCATGGTATTTGACCACGGCCGAGAGTTTTGGAGTGACACAATAATGAACTGGTTGGAAGAACTTGGTATCAAATTTGCATACTCCTCCGTCCGCCACCCACGAGTAAACGGACAAAGCGGAGGGCCAATAAAACAATCCTCAACGGTTTGAAGAAGAAAGTTGAAGACCTAAAGGGAAGATGGGCCGATGAACTACCCGGCGTCTTGTGGTCCCTTCGAACCACGGAGAAAGAAGCAACGGGGTACAGTCCATTCCACTTAGTCTACGGGTCCGAAGCGATCCCGCAATTGAAGCAACGGTGCCCACATTCACAACGGCCACCTTTAACCCGGTTGAAAATGAGGAAGGTCCGAGAACCTCCCGGACACTGGTCGAAGAAAGCCGAGATACAAAGACGCCTCAACTTGGCAAAGTATACCAAAACCGAATGAGAAGAGCCTACAACCGAAGAGTCCACAAAAGGGACTTAAAAGTAGGGGATCTAGTCTTAAGAAAGTCGGCCGCCACCAACAAAGGAAACATTCATGGTAAATTGACGGCCAAATGGGAGGGTCCTTACAAAGTGGTTGAAGAAATGAGGCCGGTACATACCGGGTGACGGACATGGAGGGTGTGCCTTTGATGAGCCATTGGAACACTGACAATCTCAGGAAATACTTTGTATAGCGGCGGAGGTGTCCAAAACAATTGTTGGCACCCCAACGCGTGTTTATATCTAATAAAGAATCATCCAAGTTTTTCATCAAAGTGTTTATCCCCTCCGTAGTCATATCGAGGTAGACGCCACGGCCCAAGCCGGACAGTCACCCCAAGAAGTAGACGCCACGGCAGTCACTACCAGCGCAGTTGATACTCGCGAAAGCGACCAACATGCCTTAGGAACATATAAGTACAGTTGAGACGCAACTCTAGCCGCCTCGGCCAACCGAAGGCCTGGCAGAGGAAGCGATCAATATGTCTACAGATACGAACGCTGTCAAGCCGTAACCTCTAGTCGCCTCGGCCAACCGGAGGCCTGGCAGGGGACACAACGGTCGATACGCTAACATGTTCACAGCGGCCGTTGGGAAGCGCAAATCGGACGCCTCGGCCAGACCGAGAGTGAAAGAGGAAGCGACCAACATGCCAACATGTTTAAAAAACGTTAAACACAGTTGAAATACGCATTCTAACTGCCTCGGCCAGGCCGAAGGTAAAAACGAAAAAAGCGCTCAATTAATAACGTAAGAAGACAAGTGAAGGATTGTGATCAAAGCCCCGGCCAAGCCGAGGGCCAATAAACAAACTTTGTTGAAATTGATTACAAGTAAGGAGAATACAGACGACGGCCGTCCCCATAGGGATAAGCCAAAACACAACCTACCAAAGTTTTACAAAAAACAAGGAAAAGAAGAACAAAAGGTTACAGACATATCATTTGAAGCGCCAAAAGATGGCAGGGAGGAAAGGCTTAATAATTGGCCCCCGAACAGCTGAAACTATCCGAGATGCCGGGTGAACCTGGTGACGACCGCCCGTCTCCCTATGCCTGTTGCTGCTCGCCATCGGCGACGTCAGCGGCATCATCTTTGGTAGGCGACCCAGAAACTGTCTCGGCAGCTTCAGCCTCAGCAGCCTCAGCTGCCCTTGCCCTCTCAGCTTCCTCCTTGGCCGCCTTCGCCTTCTCAGCAAGGGCCGCCTTCTCCGCGGCCTCCTCTTCCTCCTTCTTCACCCTTGCCTCCTACGCAGCCTTCTCCTCCGCGGCCTTCTCCTTAGCTTCGAGCTTATTATCCAACAGCTCGTCAAATTTCTGCCACGGAAAGGAGCCATCAAGAAAGAGCTCCCCTATCACTTCCCTGGCAGCTTCTTCGGCCAGGTCCCGGTATTGGGCGCACATGTTAGGAAGAATGACGCTTTGGAGCTTCTCAATGTCCAGCTCCCTCTGGGCGATGATAGCCTTCATATTCCGAAGCACCTTCCCCTGGGCCTGGAACATGGATTTCCATTCGTCCCTCTTTCCAGCGGTGAAGTCGACGACAGCCTGAAGCTTCTCACGCTCCTCCAGCAGCTTAGCAGCTTCAGCCCCCACAGCCTCAACCTTGGCTCTTTCGGCAAGGACCGCCTTTTCAGCGTCCTCCCTAAGTTTTCGCTCAGCAAGGACCGCTTTTTCAGCCTCAGCCTTGGCCCTCTCGGCTTTCTTCTTCGCAGCAGCGACCTCAAGCCTGAGCCGCTCAAGCTGTGGGGCAACTTCATCCATGACCTTTTCCTGCTCCATAATATGAGCACCGGCCACATCAGCCCACTTCGCCAGCATCCAGGCCAAACTTATGCCCTCCGACCTAATCTGGGCGGGGGTAGGCTTCGGAAAGGAAGAAACGACGGTGGCATCTTTACCACCCGTCTGCACAGGTCGCTTCTCAAAGCACGCCGTTCAGTAGGACCGGTAGAAGGCGGCGGTTGATCTACAAAAATTCAATCAAGGCATCGTGTCAACATTCATGAACATACCAGAGAGCCTGTCATCAGGAACGCCTAATGAACCGGCTAAGTCTGAGCCACAGGATAGATCTGTACCAGGCTTGGCCTTCTTGGCCGGAGGACCCATTTCTTTGCCGGCCTCGGCAGCAGCAGCAGCAGTCTCTTTTCTCTTGCGTAAGAGAGGAGATTCCACTGCCACGGTGAACTCCTCCTCGGCGGTAATATCGACGATCTCCACAGTCTCCTTTTGGACTGCGGGGATTGCAGGTGGAATTGAAGTTGACGCCGTCGCCACCGAAGACATTGCTTTTCGCTTCCGGCGCGGAATGTTACCGGCAACCTTCGCCTGGGCCGCCGTCGTATCCAAGCCTTTCAGCTGCTGATCCATGAGATCATTTGGCGCCGGTCTGCGATCACGGGCATGGGCCTTAGGATGCAAATTAACAACTGTCTTGTCCTTGGCAAGCCCCATTCTCTCGAGGATATCCTCAGACAGGTCCGGGCCAAAACGGTCTGCAAATGAAACGAAGCAAGAGTTAAGTGAAAGAATCAAATCAAAGTTCAAAAAACAGAAACATTAAAAGCAGAGATGGGCCTCACACCGACCCCACTCACCCCGTTCGAGGGCCGGTATGAGGCCGACGTGGCGTGAGCGGCTCATCCTCGAAGAATGATCTGCGTCGGGGCATCCATCCCTTCGGCATCCCATTCTTCTCGGCCTCAAATGACCTCATCGCCCGCTTCTCATCTGCGTTAATAGGGACCCTTTGGCGTCCATCTTAAGCTTACTCCGGAGACCCATTTGTCATGCTCCCCCTTACTCTCGCACCGCAAATTGACGCGGTCTTTGGAAGGACCGGGCGATGGATAATCCTTCGGAACCTCAACGTACACCCACCGCGCCTTCCAGTCCTTGCAGGAAGAAAGCTTATCAACGGAGACGTAACCCGGCTCCGTGCGCACGCCGTACCACCCAACGCGACCGGGGCCGACGGCCGAAGGTGATGAAGCCGGCGGAATAAGTTAACCGTTGGGACCTCCCCCTTGAAAAGACAGAGCCACACAAAGCCGACTATAGTCCTAATGGCCAACGGGTGCAGTTGGGCCACGGCGACGTTCATGGCTTTAATTATGGCCATAACGTATTCATTCAGAGGAAACCGGAGCCCATACTCCAGGTGTCTGATGTATACGCCGATGCAGCCCTTGGGAGGGCAACAGACCACCTGATCTTCCCCAGGAATAACAATCCTATACTCCCTGCCGAAGGAGAAGTGATGTTCGAAAAAGTCAGGACCAGAACAACTGGCGAACTTGTTGGTCCAAACACGATCAGGGCCAATCTTACAGGCGTCGCCGTGGTCCAAGAGATACGGCCTCTCCTCATTAGGATGAGTCCCTCCAACATCATCACCGTCATCATCAACATCATCATCCTCATCCTCCCATTCCTCCAAAACTTTTGGATCAACCTCAGGAGGAGGAGACCTAGGACCCCCGGACCTTAGCGGGATGGCGGCTAGTGCCTCCTCTTCATCAAGACGCAACGGGGAACCTCCCCCGCGCAGCAGGTTACTATGTCCGTGTATCGTGAGAAGACATGTTCACAACAAAAACTTAACAATTAAAAGTTGGTAAATTTGTTTGTTTACCTTGAAGAAAAAGTGCTACGCCGAAGTAACGATTCTGAAGATTAGAAGAGAAAGAAACCCTTGAAAATCTAAGAAAGAAAAATTTTTGAGAAGATGAACTTTGTGCGGAAAATTAAGGGGCATACTGCTCTATTTATAGAGCAAAGCCCACGAAGACGGACCAATCAGGGCAAAGCCCATGAAGCGTCAACCAATCAACGCCGAGCCACGTGTCAAGCATGCAGCCATGAAATGTCAATCGACAAACAGTTACAAAACTTCTTCAACACGCTCCTTGACAGAATGCCAATCGACGTATCTTCTTCAACACGCCCCTTGGTATCTACTTGCCAAACGGCCCGCTGATTCAACCAAGCTTGGCAGCACCGGCTGGGGGCAATAAAAAGCACACGGCACTCACAACCCCTGTCTCGGCCAGCGGCACTTACTTTTCCACATTTGATGCCCTTTACACATCCATGTGGAGGGGGGATACGGTACGGCCTAAGCAGAACCAAGCCGAGGTAGAAGAAGCCGGGGCAGAAATTTTTACTTGCACAGAATACGCTCAAACACTCATCGAAGGTCCATACCACGGCATAGACTACGCTGGGGGCAAATTGATGGGGCATATTCTGCACCCGCTGACCGAGTCAACATATTGAGTAAGGTCAAAGATATCCAAAGCAAGTCAACACCTTGGACAGTCTAGCCGCGCGCACTGTCGGCCTATCACTGGGTCTCTACTGGGACAACTAGCGGTAGGGGCACATATCCGCGTACTCATATCCAAGACCCCTCGGCATAGAGTCAACGGGGCCCGCCGCCTGCCATGGGTCCCTCGGCCGAGGGTAGAACGATCTTTCCACCTGCTAGCCACTTGGCCACTTGGCCACTACGTGACAAAAGGTGAAAGTCTATAAATACTCCTCAACCCTCATTGAGGAAAGGATCCGAAATATAACCTAAACACCTCATAATCTGGTAATATCTTCCTTATCTCTCTACAATATATACTTCGCCAAGTAACACACAACTTAATCCTTTTAAGTTTACTGACTTGAGCGTCGGAGTGAGTTCGCTCGGTACAAAGCCGAGCCCTCAGTTTGTTCATTGTTTCAGGAGATCGAAAGGAGGATTCAATCAAAGACGTCATTCTACAAGCCACGAGTGGTAACAAATAACTGCTTCGGAATTTCAACCGGAACAGTTTGGTTAATGTTGGTTAAACCCTAATTGGGGAATTTGGGGGTTTTTGGTGGTTATGTGGTTATGGTAGTAATAATATGTACGTATGTATAGGAGGAGGGTTCGTTGAGGAGAGATTCTGAGTCAGCTGCTTGATCGTCTGATTTCGTGTTGCTTTCCAGGTAGGGTTTCCCTACTCAGTATTAGTTACATAATGTGTGATGATGGTTGTTGTGATTAAAGATTGATTGTATTGTTGATTTGTTAGACGGTTATTGTTTTCATGTTGTTGATTGGTTTGTATCTGGCTGTGATCTTCGGGGCGCGTCCCTGGCTAAGTGGAGTCACTTGCGGAAATGGCTTCACGCCCTTGGTTCGCCCTGTGTGGAACCCGCCACAGGAGGGGATGTGCACATTAAGGAAACTTGGGTTTATCGCTCAGTGGTTGATGAGCGGGGATTTGGTGGGTACGGCTGCGGTCCCCCACTGGCGGTGTGGAGTACTTGTTGCGATGGGTAATCTGGCGGGACTACACACTTTAGTGTGTAGTCAGTTGTGTGGAGATTGATTATGGAGTTTGGAGGATTGCTGTGTTGTTGAGCTATTTGTGTACTTGTTTTCGTTCTGGATTGGTTGTGTGTAATTAGTACTGACCCCGTTTTAATGTTTTAAAAACTGTGGTGATCCATTCGGGGATGGTGAGCAGTTGTTGAGCAGGTATGATATGACGCGTATGGGATAGCTGGGATGAGTCATCACGTGGCAGTTAGAAGTCTTCCGGTTGTGTCGACGATGTTTTAGAGTTTTGATAGTTTTATTCAGTAGACCGTTTTGAGAACCTTGTATTTCAGTTTATCAGTTTTGGAGTTGACATGTAATTACTTTAAACCGTATTTACTTTTAAGTATGTTTCATTATTGTCTTATGATTATCATTGCCTCGGGTAACCGAGATGGTGACGTTTCCATACCTTAAGTGGTCCTGGTAAGGCACTTGGAGTATGGGGGTGTCACACCTGCGACATTCTACAACCACAAACAGGCCACACTACTAGTGGCCACCACCGTGGTTTCCCTTGACCCACGGTGGTCCCACCACCAGCCACAACCCCTCACGACAACCCCCAATCACCTAGAAACAACCCACGACCTCTCTAAAGGACAAACACCCAAACCGCCACCTCCCTTAACAGCCACCACACCAGCCACATCGACTAACCACCCTAACACCACCAGTAGGACCGCCTACTTCGGACCAAACCAACCACCCAAACCCTAGGTCACGTCGACAACCGTACAAGATACAAACTCCGTCTTTAAACTCACGGTACACCCTTCTTTAGACGTCAATTCCGCCTCTCACGGTGGTCAACGACGGTCAATCATGGTCCTACTATTATCACGACGGTCAAGGGAAACTACTAAGGTCATCGATACTATTTACGGTGGTTCATACGGTGTTTAATTGATAACTTAATTGAATAAGACGATATAAATATAAATTAAGACGGTCTTACCTTTTATCGCTTTATTCGCTCTTTCCGTCTCTTAAAACTCCTTCTTCTATTTTTATGAATTATGTTTCAGCTATCATGGTATTTATAGTCTAGAATTAGAAAGTATATGAGGCCAATTAGGAAACTATTGCCTTATTCCGCTTATTATTAGGAATTACCATATTATTATACTTATTATTTTATAATTAAATCCCGCTTCAAGTCCCGACTACTACCCATACTAGGCATAATCAGCCCATAACTATTTTACAAGGTCCAACGCTCATTTGACTTTAAATTAAATTCCCGACTCACTTACTTGCTTTATTATTTAATTAATGTCTTATTTACAATTATTATCAGAAATGTCATTAGTTAATAAATTAAATTACAAAAATTATTCTCATAAATTACTACTAATTTACGGGGTATTACAAAGACTTATATTCATACAAATTCCTAGTGAATCCTTTACAAGGATGAACTCTATTGTGGTATTTGGTTAATCAAAATTTCTAACAAATTAATTTACCAATTTTACATTGTCATGTGCTTAACAACTTAAGTACTTTGATGACAAGTATTTAGTTTGATCAATAAGACTTTGAACAATGGATGCATAGAAGATATTATCAAAACATATTATGATCAAGTACTACTTCTATTCATATTCTTCACAAGAGAATATAGGTATGTAAGGAATTTTAAGATGTTAATCTTATAGTTTCATAGGACAATTCCTATCGAGTTCTATGAAATAGAAGGATTCCTATGGATCTAGTCCACAACCTATGATATGGTTGATTTTAGAAAGAGATTCTATTTGTCGTAAGTAATAGTGGTTTGGCGGAGACTCGTGTTACAATCGAATTGATATCATATATGTTTAGTAGCGATAATAAAGAACATAAAATAACGAAATAGTGGGAAAATCAAACATTCATCGTTATATAAAAACATTTAAGAATGTTTTCGCATTTATATAGTGACCTCTACCCAACTATTATAAGTGATCCCGAGATCCAAATTCATATCAACTCGGGCATGGTGAGCCGATTCATCCCTAATCAATATAACTCGGTGGATTACCTCTTTAATCGATTCTACTTCTAGAACTCTCGGTCGATAAAATTACTTTAATATTTATCTTAAGCCCGGAACACATGCGGCTACGGTCGCGAATACTTCCGTTGAGCTCAATCCAAATTTCGATGTAGTAACAATTTACCACCCATTTACCCAACGTAACAAGTTTAGCACCCCGGTGAGCCGAGCCTACTTCGTTATGAAATTGGGATTCATGGTTCTACTATTTGGTAAGGCTAATTCTCAATTATTATTTTAGTGAGAGGTCTTGTCAATATATTATCTATCTCGTTTTAAGTGAACAAAAGCGGTGAACTACAATAATCATAATTGACACGGTCGATGACTCGATAAAATAATATGCATGTGAAGTTATGGCGATTTGGCTATGCATGCAAACATATAAAACAAATGCAAAGAAAAAAGATAAAATCCTAGTACGGCCTTCCTAAAATAGTAAATCTAATAAACTATTTTACAAATTCGAAAACCAACTCCTTTGGTCCCTTGAACTTCATTTGGCACGCACTCCAAGGCTACACCGTTTTTGTCGGAACGCCTTTTCGAATGGTACCGTCTTCAAGGAACCCCGGGATAAATAAATTACATAGCTTTTCTACTTTATACATTATAAAAATAAAAACAAAATTAAAATAAAAGTGATACAAGATCACATTAATTAGAACCGAATCGATATCCCCATTCATTTCCGGAAATACCAATTAAGACTAAGGCCATACTAAGTACAAATTACATAATTCAAAATTATATAAAATAAAATATGACATTCATACTAAAATTGCAGCATTAATATATGTATAAAACATGCCATGTGATGTGCGAAATCGCCCTATTTAAGCTAATATCATATATTCGGTCCGGTTTTATGGATAATTGTGACTATTAACTTATTAAAATCACACAATATTACATAAATCAAATCTATGTCCAAGTTAATTACCCCAACCTATTTAGGACTCAAAAATTTTGTCTTCACTAAATATTTGGCAATAATTCAACTTGATATTTTTATTATTGCTCTTTAAACACTTTTATTCATAATAATAAAGAAATAATTCCCAATAAGTCATAAAAATTCGAAGATTTTAAAATCATAATTTTGTATATTCTGGAAGATTCTCAACATTCCAAAATTTTTAATAACAATTTGCCCATAGAATATATTTAATTTATTTCACAAATAAATCGCATAATACATAACTTTAACCTTTTAATTCCAAATTAAACATAAAATTATGAAAAAATCAAAATTAAAAATTTGAATATTCGAGATAAATTTCCAGATCCTGGAAATGACAAATTTTCAACCCCAAAAATCGAATTTACAATTATGACTATTTAAAGTTGCTATTTATCAATTTTATAATATAAAAATCAATAATCATCCAAATCAAACAAAATTTGACATGCAACTTTAGATCTGATGTTCATATCATATATACAACATTGGAAAAAAATTTCATGCTATAAAATTCATTTTAGCTTTTTTTTGCTAAAATAGTCACTATTTAAATGATTTTTACATCTAAAAATCATAAATCATGCAAAATAAAACCATTGTATCTCAAAATTTACATACAATGTGTAAATATTGCATGTGACAACATACTAAAATTTCATGGGCAGAAACGAAGTCTAACTAATTTTAACCAAAATACCTCCATTTATCCATTTTTATCATATAAAAATCATAAATCATGCAATATAAAACACTTTTATACGAAATTTTACATACAATAAGTAAAATATGCATGTGAGATCGTGTAAAAATTTCAAGGTCAGAATCATAGTCTAACGTATTTTAGTATTTAAAAGTCATTTTACCAAATAAAATGTAATAAAAATACTAAAAATAAATTAAAGAGCAATATTTATACCATTAATCATCAAAATGACCTAAAATCAATTTAGGACCAGAATGTTATTCATGCAAAAAATTTTGTGGCCTTTATCATCATAAATCACAAAATATTAGTTTTATTTGTTAACACTTTAACTCGAAAAACAATAACCGATTATGCATGCAACAACCATTGCCCTGATACCAATTGTAAGATTCATTAATATCTTATTAGACATTTCTAATAACTATATAAATTTAGTTTAGTTATAAACTAACTAGATCTGATGCATGCATAACAAAATAACATAAAGTAAGAAGAAATCGATCAACTTACATAAAGGGCCGAATGGTTATACTAATTGTACACCGTCCAAAATTAGTCTTCTTAAGAAAATCCTAGTGCTTCAAGGATGAATTTAGATTCAATATTGGAATCTACTCCTCAAGGATTTGTATCAAGATAATCACCCTTAATACATATACTAACTTAAATACTAGAATTAGTATATGACCCCTTATAATTAATAACTAATATTATTGATTACTACTACTAGTAATGGTGGAATAATATTAGAGATTTTGTGAGATTTAAAACTATTTTAGAGAGAATGAGGAGAAAAATGAGTATGCAAAAATTGCATAAGGTAAGAGTGTAAAATTAGAGACATGCTCCTCTTATTGAAAGGGGAAAACCGATTGGGAGGGGTAAAAAGGAGACCCAATGCATGCTCTCCCTTTTGAATTGTTCTTACCCATACGACTAGGCTTGCATGGCTAGTAATATTAGAGTAATCATGATGTTTATTTTACAATAAAATAAACCACCCACTAACTTATTAGTCCCTCCAATTTTCGGCCCCTTAGAGATAAAATGGACTCCATTTTATAACTTGTAACTTGTCAATTGTAATTATGTGTGACACATGACCCATAACATGTTATTAGTCATGTGTATGCATATTTAACAAATTAAACATCATTACACATTAAATAAATTACATGTGACAATTTTACTAGTAGTACATAACTACAAGTATTAAAATGGGTCATACAAATATAATTCACAACATTTTGTAATTATAATTAATCAATCATTCTTATTTTAATTGTTTCATAAACAATAATAAATCCTAAGTAACAAAACAATTAATTACTTAGTACGAATCTTATTTAATCGAATTACAATAAGATACGTATTCTTACTCACAAAATCATTTGTTTAATTTTAAGGAATTAATTAACTTGTATCAACATACAATTAATTAGTTAATCAATTAAGAGTGTTAGCGTAGAGGTATGACCTTAAGGGATCAACTGATCACCACCGTCAAACGACAGTAATGTCAAACTCTAGTCAGCCAATCATTACCGATTAATATGGATCAGTTAACAATAAAATATTATTTTCCCTCATGCATTCTTATTATGAGATTTAAACATGTGATCGCATTATTGTCGAGGACACATACTCCAACATAACCTTGTTCAAGTTTCACCCTGGGTAACACTTAAGTGTATGATCCCCAGCGGAGTCGCCAAACTGTGGACACTGGACCACGGGGGCGCTTCGGACAAGCGTTTGCATTTGTGGAGTCGCCACCAATTTTAATGGGAAATTGGAACCGTTCGAATACCTCGTGTCATGTCAATACACAAAGTAGTGACATGAACACTAAGAACTTGTTACCCTTAGCATTCTATATCTAGAATGACTCTCGTGGATGCCAATGAACACGGATGTTCACAGAGATCTGGAGTAAGGGGTGAGGGTACGTATTAGGAAGTCCTTTTACTGAACACCTAATCCCGTCCGCCTCGATAGCGGCCTCTACTAATGATTAGGGAAATCGTTCGTATTTGATATGTTATCGATTATATGCATGTAATGCAACAAACACAGATTAAACCTAGCATGTGAATTAAACTATGTCGGTGGACAAATAATTAGGCAATTAATAATGTCGAATCGGGATTTAGAATTAATTACATGTAAAAAACAAATAAATAAATCACAATAAACACAATAAATAACGATAATGGAAATTACAATGAATTACAATGATTTGATGATTTACGTCAAAAATATACTTAAGACGGACGATTTGAAGAAAAGAAAGAAAAATAAATAAATTTGGAAAATATGGACAGATTAAGGGTGATATTACGATTAATAGCCAATTAATTATATAATTAAAGGATTAAGTCAAAGCAAGAACGGAAATTCTGAGACATAATTCACCCGAACAGCGCAAAGATCTTCTGCTGCGTCCCTTGGAAAAAGGCGCGACTTTCACTGCGTCATTTCGAGGTGAGTTAAATTTGTGAGGTCGAAGCTCGGATTGTTTATATTCGTTGGTGTGTTTAAGGATTGATTATTGATATTTGACTCGGATGAAAGTGATTTAACATATTATTAGCATATGAGACCGTCATGAAAGCAATAAACACAGATAAAAACGATTTTAAAACGGATTAAAGACGAATTATGAACGAGTTAGAACGAATTAGGTTTACATACGAAGACAGAAACGAGTTGAAAGACGTGACACACTGGAAATAAGCGGTGAAAACATTTACAAAAGAGGAATTTCCAGAAACTTGAACAAGGACAACTGGTTCACACAAGGAGTCACATTTACTAATAAACAAGGACAAATGGTTCACACAACTAATCACAATGGCTAATGAACAAAGACAAATGGTTCACACAACGAGTCACATGGACTAATGAACAAGTACAATTGTTTAACACAACGAGTCACAAGGAATAATGAACAGGGGCAAATGGTTCACGCAACGAGTCACACGGACTAATGAACAATTACAATTGTTTAACACAACGAGTCACATGGACTAATGAACAAGTACAATTGTTTTAACACAACGAGTCAAAAAGACTAATGAACAAGGACAAATGGTTTACACAACGAGTCGCACGAACTGCTGAACAAGGACAAATGGTTCACACAAAAAGTCACAAAGACAAATGAACAAGTACAATTGTTTAACACAACGAGTCACAGGGACTAATGAACAAGAACAATTGTTTTAACACAACGAGTCACAAAGACTAATGAACAAGGACAAATGGTTTACACAACGAGTCACAAGGACAAATGAACAACGACAAATGGTTCACACAACGAGTCACATGGACTAATGAACAATTACAATTGTTTAACACAACGAGTCACAAGGACTAATGAACAAGGACAAATGGTTCACACAACGAGTCACATGGACTAATGAACAATTACAATTGTTTAACACAACGAGTCACATGGACTAATGAACAAGTACAATTGTTTTAACACAACGAGTCACAAGGACTAATGATTTACACAAAGAGTCTAAAGGACTAATGAATAAGGACAAATGGTTCACACAACGAGTCACATAGACTAATGAACAAGTAAAATTATTTAACATAACGAGTCACAGGGACTAATGAACAAGGACAAATGGTTCACACAACGAGTCACATTGACTAATGAACAATTACAATTGTTTAACACAACGAGTCACATAGACAAATGAAATAGAACAATTGTTTTAACACGGCGAGTCACAAGGACTAATGAACAAGGACGAAAGGTTTACACAACGAGTCACAAAGACTAATGAACAAGGAAAAATGGTTCACACAGCGAGTCACATAGACTAATGAACAAGTACAATTGTTTAACACAACGAGTCGCAAGGACTAATGAATAAGGACAAATGGTTAACACAACGAGTCACATGGACTAATGAACAATTACAATTGTTTAACACAATGAGTCACAAAGACTAATGAACAAGGACAAATGGTTTACACAACGAGTCACATTTACTAATAAACAAGTATAATTGTTTAACATAACGAGTCACAAGGACTAATGAACAGGGACAAATGGTTCACACAACGAGTCACATAGACTAATGAACAAAGACAAATGGTTCACACAACGAGTCACATTTACTAATAAAGAAGGACAAATGGTTCACACAACGAGTCACAAGGGTTAATGAATAAGGACAAATGGTTCACACAACGAGTCACATGGACTAATGAACAAGTCCAATTGTTTTAACGCAACGAGTCACAAGGACTAATGAACAAGGACAAATGGTTTACACAACGAGTCACAAGGACTATATGGCTCACACTACGAGTCACATGGATTAATGAACAAGTACAATTGCTTAACACAACGAGTCACAAGGACTAATGAACAAGGACAAATGGTTCACGCAACGAGTCACATGGACTAATGAACAATTACAATTGTTTAACACAATGAGTCACATGGACTAATAAAAAAGTACAATTGTTTGAAGACAACGTGTCACAAGGACTAATGAACAAGTACTAATGGTTTACACAACGAATCACAAGGACTAATGAATAAGGACAAATGGTTCACACAACGAGTCACATAGACTAATGAACAAGAACAATTGCTTAAAAGAACGAGTCACAAGGACTAATGAACAAGGACAAATGGTTCACACTACGAGTTACATGGACTCATGAACAATTGCAATTGTTTAACACAACGAGTCACATGGACTAATGAACAAGAACAATAATTTTATCACGACTAGTCAGAAGGACTAATGAACAAGGACAAATGGTTTACACGTCGAGTCACAAGGACTAATGAACAAGAACAAATGGTTCACACAACGAGTCACATAGACTAATGAACAAGTACAATTGCTTAACACAACGAGTCACAGGGACTAATGAACAAGGACAAATGGTTCACACAACGAGTCACATGGACTCATGAACAATTACAATTGTTTAACACAACGAGTCTCATGGACTAATGAACAAGAACAATAATTTTATCACAACGAGTCAGAAGGACTAATGAACAAGGAAAAATGGTTCACACAACGAGTCACATAGACTAATGAACAAGTACAATTATTTAACATAACGAGTCACAAGGACTAATGAACAAGGACAAATGGTTCATAAACGAGTCACATGGACTAATGAACAATTACAATTGTTTAACACAACGAGTCACATGGACAAATAAACTAGAACAATTGTTTTAACACGGCGAGTCACAAGGACTAATGAACAAGGACGAATGGTTTACACAACGAGTCACAAGGACTAATGAACAAGGAAAAATGGTTCACACAACGAGTCACATAGACTAATGAACAAGTACAATTGTTTAACACAACGAGTCGCCAGGACTAATGAATAAGGACAAATGCTTCACACAACGAGTCACATGGACTAATGAACAATTACAATTGTTTAACACAATGAGTCACAAAGACTAATGAACAAGGACAAATGGTTTACACAACGAGTCACATTTACTAATAAACAAGGATAAATGGTTCACACAACGAGTCATAAGGGCTAATGAAAAGGACAAATGGTTCACACAACGAGTCACATGGACTAATGAACAAGTACAAATGGTTTACACAACGAGTCACAAGGACTAATGAACAAGGACAAATGGTTCACATAATGAGTCACATAGACTAATGAACAAGTATAATTGTTTAACACAACGAGTCACAAGGACTAATGAATAAGGACAAATGGTTCACACAACGAGTCACATGGACTAATGAACAAAGACAAATGGTTCACACAACGAGTCACATTTACTAATAAACAAGGACAAATGGTTCACACAACGAGTCACAAGGGCTAATGAATAAGGACAAATGGTTCACACAACGAGTTACATGGACTAATGAACAAGTCCAATTGTTTTAACGCAACGAGTCACAAGGACTAAAGAACAAGGACAAATGGTTTACACAACGAGTCACAAGGACAAATGGCTCACACTACGAGTCACATGGATTAATGAACAAGTACAATTGCTTAACACAACGAGTAACAAGGACTAATGAACAAGGACAAATGGTTCACGCAACGAGTCACATGGACTAAAGAACAATTACAATTGTTTAACACAATGAGTCACATGGACTAATAAACAAGTACAATTGTTTTAAGACAACGAGTCACAAGGACTAATGAACAAGGACTAATGAACAAGGACAAATGGTTCACACAACGAGTCACATAGACTAATGAACAAGTACAATTGCTTAACACAACGAGTCACAGGGGCTAATGAACAAGGACAAATGGTTCACACAACGAGTTAAATGGACTCATGAACAATTACAATTGTTTAACACAACCAGTCACATGAACTAATGAACAAGAACAATAATTTTATCACAACGAGTCAGAAGGACTAATGAACAAGGACAAATGGTTTACACAACGAGTCACAAGGACTAATGAACAAGGACAAATGGTTCACACAACGAGTCACATTTACTAATAAAACAAGGATAAATTGTTCACACAACGAGTCATAAGGGCTAATGAAAAGGACAAATGGTTCACACAACGAGTCACATGGACTAATGAACAAGTACAAATGGTTTACACAACGAGTCACAAGGACTAATGAACAAGGACAAATGGTTCACATAATGAGTCACATAGACTAATGAACAAGTATAATTGTTTAACACAACGAGTCACAAGGACTAATGAATAAGGACAAATGGTTCACACAACGAGTCACATGGACTAATGAACAAAGACAAATGGTTCACACAACGAGTCACATTTACTAATAAACAAGGACAAATGGTTCACACAACGAGTCACAAGGGCTAATGAATAAGGACAAATGGTTCACACAACGAGTTACATGGACTAATGAACAAGTCCAATTGTTTTAACGCAACGAGTCACAAGGACTAAAGAACAAGGACAAATGGTTTACACAACGAGTCACAAGGACAAATGGCTCACACTACGAGTCACATGGATTAATGAACAAGTACAATTGCTTAACACAACGAGTAACAAGGACTAATGAACAAGGACAAATGGTTCACGCAACGAGTCACATGGACTAAAGAACAATTACAATTGTTTAACACAATGAGTCACATAGACTAATGAACAAGAACAATTGCTTAAAAGAACGAGTCACAAGGACTAATGAACAAGGACAAATGGTTCACACTACGAGTTACATGGACTCATGAACAATTGCAATTGTTTAACACAACGAGTCACATGGACTAATGAACAAGAACAATAATTTTATCACGACTAGTCAGAAGGACTAATGAACAAGGACAAATGGTTTACACGTCGAGTCACAAGGACTAATGAACAAGAACAAATGGTTCACACAACGAGTCACATAGACTAATGAACAAGTACAATTGCTTAACACAACGAGTCACAGGGACTAATGAACAAGGACAAATGGTTCACACAACGAGTCACATGGACTCATGAACAATTACAATTGTTTAACACAACGAGTCTCATGGACTAATGAACAAGAACAATAATTTTATCACAACGAGTCAGAAGGACTAATGAACAAGGAAAAATGGTTCACACAACGAGTCACATAGACTAATGAACAAGTACAATTATTTAACATAACGAGTCACAAGGACTAATGAACAAGGACAAATGGTTCATAAACGAGTCACATGGACTAATGAACAATTACAATTGTTTAACACAACGAGTCACATGGACAAATAAACTAGAACAATTGTTTTAACACGGCGAGTCACAAGGACTAATGAACAAGGACGAATGGTTTACACAACGAGTCACAAGGACTAATGAACAAGGAAAAATGGTTCACACAACGAGTCACATAGACTAATGAACAAGTACAATTGTTTAACACAACGAGTCGCCAGGACTAATGAATAAGGACAAATGCTTCACACAACGAGTCACATGGACTAATGAACAATTACAATTGTTTAACACAATGAGTCACAAAGACTAATGAACAAGGACAAATGGTTTACACAACGAGTCACATTTACTAATAAACAAGGATAAATGGTTCACACAACGAGTCATAAGGGCTAATGAAAAGGACAAATGGTTCACACAACGAGTCACATGGACTAATGAACAAGTACAAATGGTTTACACAACGAGTCACAAGGACTAATGAACAAGGACAAATGGTTCACATAATGAGTCACATAGACTAATGAACAAGTATAATTGTTTAACACAACGAGTCACAAGGACTAATGAATAAGGACAAATGGTTCACACAACGAGTCACATGGACTAATGAACAAAGACAAATGGTTCACACAACGAGTCACATTTACTAATAAACAAGGACAAATGGTTCACACAACGAGTCACAAGGGCTAATGAATAAGGACAAATGGTTCACACAACGAGTTACATGGACTAATGAACAAGTCCAATTGTTTTAACGCAACGAGTCACAAGGACTAAAGAACAAGGACAAATGGTTTACACAACGAGTCACAAGGACAAATGGCTCACACTACGAGTCACATGGATTAATGAACAAGTACAATTGCTTAACACAACGAGTAACAAGGACTAATGAACAAGGACAAATGGTTCACGCAACGAGTCACATGGACTAAAGAACAATTACAATTGTTTAACACAATGAGTCACATGGACTAATAAACAAGTACAATTGTTTTAAGACAACGAGTCACAAGGACTAATGAACAAGGACTAATGAACAAGGACAAATGGTTCACACAACGAGTCACATAGACTAATGAACAAGTACAATTGCTTAACACAACGAGTCACAGGGGCTAATGAACAAGGACAAATGGTTCACACAACGAGTTAAATGGACTCATGAACAATTACAATTGTTTAACACAACCAGTCACATGAACTAATGAACAAGAACAATAATTTTATCACAACGAGTCAGAAGGACTAATGAACAAGGACAAATGGTTTACACAACGAGTCACAAGGACTAATGAACAAGGACAAATGGTTCACACAACGAGTCACATTTACTAATAAACAAGGATAAATGGTTCACACAACGAGTCATAAGGGCTAATGAAAAGGACAAATGGTTCACACAACGAGTCACATGGACTAATGAACAAGTACAAATGGTTTACACAACGAGTCACAAGGACTAATGAACAAGGACAAATGGTTCACATAATGAGTCACATAGACTAATGAACAAGTATAATTGTTTAACACAACGAGTCACAAGGACTAATGAATAAGGACAAATGGTTCACACAACGAGTCACATGGACTAATGAACAAAGACAAATGGTTCACACAACGAGTCACATTTACTAATAAACAAGGACAAATGGTTCACACAACGAGTCACAAGGGCTAATGAATAAGGACAAATGGTTCACACAACGAGTTACATGGACTAATGAACAAGTCCAATTGTTTTAACGCAACGAGTCACAAGGACTAAAGAACAAGGACAAATGGTTTACACAACGAGTCACAAGGACAAATGGCTCACACTACGAGTCACATGGATTAATGAACAAGTACAATTGCTTAACACAACGAGTAACAAGGACTAATGAACAAGGACAAATGGTTCACGCAACGAGTCACATGGACTAAAGAACAATTACAATTGTTTAACACAATGAGTCACATGGACTAATAAACAAGTACAATTGTTTTAAGACAACGAGTCACAAGGACTAATGAACAAGGACTAATGAACAAGGACAAATGGTTCACACAACGAGTCACATAGACTAATGAACAAGTACAATTGCTTAACACAACGAGTCACAGGGGCTAATGAACAAGGACAAATGGTTCACACAACGAGTTAAATGGACTCATGAACAATTACAATTGTTTAACACAACCAGTCACATGAACTAATGAACAAGAACAATAATTTTATCACAACGAGTCAGAAGGACTAATGAACAAGGACAAATGGTTTACACAACGAGTCACAAGGACTAATGAACAAGGACAAATGGTTCACACAACGAGTCACATAGACTAATGAACAAGTACAATTGCTTAACACAACGAGTCGCAGGGACTAATGAATAAGGACAAATGGTTCACACAACGAGTCACATGGAATCATGAACAATTACAATTGTTTAACATAATGAGTCACAAAGACTAATGAACAAGGACAAATGGTTTACACAACGAGTCACATTTACTAATAAACAAGGACAAATGGTTCACACAACGAGTCATAAGGGCTAATGAAAAGGACAAATGGTTTACACAACGAGTCACATGGACTAATGAACAAGCACAAATGGTTTACACAATGAGTCACAAGGACTAATGAACAAGGACAAATGGTTCACATAACGAGTCACATAGACTAATGAACAAGTATAATTGTTTAACACAACGAGTCACAAGGACTAATGAACAAGGACAAATGGTTCACACAACGAGTCACATGGACTAATGAACAAAGACAAATGGTTCACACAACGAGTCACATTTACTAATAAACAAGAACAAATGGTTCACACAACGAGTCACAAGGGCTAATGAATAAGGACAAATGGTTCACACAACGAATCACATGGACTAATGAACAAGTCCAATTGTTTTAACGCAACGAGTCACAAGGACTAATGAACAAGGACAAATAGTTTACACAACGAGTCACAAGGATAAATGGCTTACACTACGAGTCACATAGATTAATGAACAAGTACAATTGCTTAACACAACGAGTAACAAGGACTAATGAACAAGGACAAATGGTTCACGCAACGAGTCACATGGACTAATGAACAATTACAATTGTTTAACACAATGAGTCACATGGACTAATAAACAAGTACAATTGTTTTAAGACAATGAGTCACAAGGACTAATGAACAAGGACTAATGGTTTACACAACGAATCACAAGGACTAATGAACAAGGACAAATGGTTCACACAACGAGTCACATAGACTAATGAACAAGTACAATTGCTTAACACAACGAGTCACAGGGACTAATGAACAAGGAAAAATGGTTCACACAACGAGTCACATGGACTCATGAACAATTACAATTGTTTAACACAATGAGTCACATGGACTAATGAACAAGAACAATAATTTTATCACAACGAGTCAGAAGGACTAATGAACAAGGACAAATGGTTTACACAACGAGTCAAAGGACTAATGAACAAGGACAAATGGTTTACACAACGAGTTACATAGACTAATGAACAAGTACAATTGTTTAACACAACGAGTCACAAGGACTAATGAACAAGGATAAATGGTTCACACAACGAGTCACATGGACTAATGAACAATTTCAATTCTTTAACACAACGAGTCACAAAGACTAATGAACAAGGACAAATGGTTCACAAAACGAGTCACATTCACTGATAAACAAGGACCAAAGGTTCACACGACGAGTCACAAGGGCTAATTTTGACACCCTCATTTATTGCGGAAAAGTAAACACGTAATTCTACAGAAAAACTGGTAGGATATGTTTGTAATTGGTTCAACTAGCCAAAAACCTGTAATTTCAAAAACTTTTCTAAACCAATCACAACATTTCCAACATTCCCAGAAGCGGGTGCCAAAACCTGCAATGCTAATGAACTACTTTACATACATAGCTAATGATAAGAAAAAGTAAAGATACAAACCCAAAATAGAAAAGGGAGACATATGTCCCTAAAATGTATGTGACATAAAAAGGGTTTAAGGGTCACAATGAAATAAAACCAGTCTAGGTCCCAAGGTTACTTTGCTCGCTAGCTCGTCCATGTACCCCATATATGCATCACCTACCTGTCATTCGCATTTTATACAAATACGAAAGCCACAGTCAGTGGGGAGTAACTCCGAGTTCTCCCAGCCACGAAATGTCATAATTAATATAACATGTAAACATGAGAAAATGAATATGAATAACACATAGCCTTAGCATATAGATGCTAGACAATCGTGCTTATCATGTGAACAACAATATAACAACACATAGTCCTAGCATGTGAATACTAGACCGACTCATACTACACTATCAAGTGAATCACATAACATCCAGGAATCCAAACTCTATCAACCATAGCCGGCTTGCATCTCACCTTCTATGATTCATAGAATCACCATACAAGAAAGGGCAATATATCAAAGACAGGCATAAGTTCTTAGTCCCGTCAATAGTCACTTTGTAACTCAAGTCTATACCACGAGGTAGGGAAGGTAATCGAACCGGTATCTTGGCTCAGCGGTTACTATTAAGAAAACATGGCCAAGAGACAACACAACCCTAGCCTAAAATCTGCCTTGAGACCTAGACATGCGGATACACACCACCGCACCCAAGACTCACAACTTTTTTTAAAACAAAGTGAAGTGAGTACCCTAAGGACACCACCGAAGGGTCGGCTAGTACTTAAGCTGACCCCATACTATCAAAATTAGTACCTGAGGTCATGCCCCAACTTGGATAAACATCCACTAGTCAGGAACACAAAGGCTATCAAGCAGTGAACATATACTCGTCAGAGACTATAAAGACCTATCTATGATGAAGGCCGAAATACTCACCTAGGACCTAGTCACAGCTAGTCCCAGCTTGAATATTTTAGCACACACCACCCAAGACTCACCACACAAGTCAAGTAAGACACCCACTTAACCTTAAGAGGGCAAAAAGTCCTACTTACCGACCTAAATGCTAACATTCTATCATGTGAAAGGCTATATAAATGTCTATTTA
This sequence comes from Silene latifolia, assembly GCF_048544455.1. NCBI lineage: Eukaryota > Viridiplantae > Streptophyta > Magnoliopsida > Caryophyllales > Caryophyllaceae > Silene > Silene latifolia. The sequence continues at coordinate 91,127,941 of NC_133528.1, forward strand.
CAGCATACAATCCAACAGTTCCTCAATAAGAATTCAATACTAATTTCTAGTTCTAACGATAGTAACCATATTAAAGGCTTCAGGGGAAACTAGGGCCATTTCTACAATATAAGATACTATTAAATACAATCAACTATACATGTGAACCTAAGATATAATAAATGGCCTAAAACAAGAAAAAGGCCGATTATCTAATTCATTCAACCGAATTTTTACCCGCAACCCCAGCCCTGCGACAGGTACGGGTTAAATTGCGGCTGACCAATCACTCAATTAACTGACATCGCATCAGTCAAAGGGACTAAGGCTCGATTTGCAGACAATCAACAAAACATTACAATTATCACTATAAAATTCATTTTGCTATTTCCAATTTCTATCATGTGAGAAATGAAAGTAAATCATTATCAATCACTTAAACACTTAACAATCAACCGGCACACATTAACTACTAATGTGACATTTATTCGTCGAGTAACTCGGAATAGTTACCTTTCGCTAGCAAAGAGACAAGTAAAAACTTGAGAAAGCTTCTAAAACCCAAAATTACTCTTCATCTTCAACCCCATATGAGCCACCTAAAATAATTATGTGAAAGGACGATATTAACGAACTATCTTTATATAAAATATGAGACGTAAATTAATTTAATTATATTTTAAATAAACCATACTCGCGACTTAGCCAGGCCACTGCCTAGGCCACGGCCAAGTTACGGCCGGGCCACTAGCTCTTTCGCTAGGTGCCGCGAGCTACACCCTCTGTCGGCCTCTTCGGACGGTTTCCTAGGCCAAACCACGACGGATACCACCCAAACAAAAGACCCAAACCCAACATGTACATGTACTTGAGACGTTAGCTAAGAGGTTGGTTCAAATTAACATAAAGAAACCCGTCAAAACAGCCCGCTAAAACTGCTCGACAAAACCCATTTTCACTATTAAAGAAGCTCATTTGTGACCGTCTTAAGACGAAATTTTAAGCATTAAAATGATAGTATCCATTCAATTAAATTATCCAACATGATTCCCCACTCCACCAAGAATCCAAAGGTACCAACTTTTCTCAAAACGGATAAGTAAAACTCGTATAAAACCGTCTCAAACAAACACCACATGAACCGATAATCCTAAATCCATTAGCCGCTAATTGCAAACTAACCAACAAAAGGCCTCGTTAATTCATGGAGCACTAACTTGCACTTCACTAATTCACTTAATGATTGACCACAAGATGACAACATCCCAAAGCTATAATCTCGCCTAATTGACAATATCAATAACACTCATAATTAGTAATCCCATAATTGGTACCACCTGATCCTTTATCGCATGATTAAATTCAACTAACCAAAGTTTTAATCAACTGAATACCCATTATACACTATCGTGAAAGGCTCAGACTATCATTCGTCTCATCGTCACTAACAATTCAAAGTCTCAAAGTACCAAATCTCAACCCGTCTCACCAATAATAAAATTAACTTACCAATAGAAAATATAATAACCAAGAATATAAATAAGGTGACTAATAATATTAGGATCGGTAGAATCGTGTTACCTTAAACGCCCCTTATTCTTCGAATAAATGGTCCACAAGGCACGAGCCTCACCCGGGTCTTCGAATCCTTCATAAAAGGGCAAGAAAACGGAATAAAGAAGCTAAAAGACGACACTTTTATAAGACGGCGAAAGACGAAACCACTACGAAAAGGAGACTTTCTTACCTTAAAAGGAGGAGGAAGGAAAGGGGAAGAGAATGGTACAAAAATTATCGAATTTGGTTGAGAATGGAGGCGGGATCTGGGGTTTGAATGATCGGAAAATAGGTGATGGAGTCGTTGATTGTTGTTGTTCTTTGTTGAGCGAATGACAGAAAAAAATAAAGAAAATGGAAGGGGGAAAAGTGACGGTACATCATCAACAACAACAATAATAATAATAATAATAATAATAATAATAATAATAATAATAATAATAATAATAATAATAATAATAATAATGATACACCAGCTAGCTTGCTAGCTTCTAATTATACGTACGTTTCTTCATCGTTAAGTAACTTCGTTCGTTTTTAAAACCGTTTCGAGTTAATAAAATCGGTTTTTAATAAAAGTTTCAGTAATAAAACGAAATTAATAATAAATAGATTTAATGAGTGAAAATAAAATAAACTCAGCTAGTTAACGGAAATAATACGATATTAGCTTGAATCGGAATTATTAGCGATTTTTACAAAACCAACGGATATTAATAAAAATTGCTAATTTAGTGAAATAAGCTCAAAATAGCTAATTGGACGGTTTTGTTCCCAAACTCCATCTCGGGTTCACTTAAAACAACTTTCATAAGGACTCGTAAAGAAACGGAAATTATTAAATAAATAAACCCGAACTAACTTCAATAAATTCGAACTAACTTTAAATAAACTTATTAATGATTATTAAAATTAACGTATCGAATTATGATGAAATTAATTAATTAGCTAAGCATATATATATAAATCGTTAAACGATGTAATTAAATTCAAAATAGCAATTAAAAGAATTTTATTCAACTTAATAAAATACGGGGTGTTACACTAATGAACAAGGACAAATGGTTCACACAACGAGTCACATGGACTAATGAACAAAGACAAATGGTTCACACAACGAGTCACATTTACTAATAAACAAGGACAAATGGTTCACACAACAAGTCACAAGGACTAATGAACAAAGACAAATGGTTCACACAACGAGTCACATTTACTAATAAACAAGGACAAATGGTTCACACAACGAGTCACAAGGGCTAATGAATAAGGATAAATGGTTCACACAACGAGTCACATAGACTAATGAACAAGTCCAATTGTTTTAACGCAACGAGTCACAAGGACTAATGAACAAGGACAAATGGTTTACACAACGAGTCACAAGGACAAATGGCTCACACTACGAGTCATAAAGATTAATGAACAAGTACAAATGCTTAACACAACGAGTAACAAGGACTAATGAACAAGGACAAATGGTTCACGCAACGAGTCACACGGACTAATGAACAATTACAATTGTTTAACACAATTTGTCACATAGACTAATAAACAAGTACAATTGTTTTAAGACAACGAGTCACAAGGACTAATGAACAAGGACTAATGGTTTACATAACGAATCACAAGGATTAATGTACAAGGACAAATGGTTCACATAACGAGTCACGTAGACTAATGAACAAGTACAGTTGCTTAACACAACGAGTCACAGGGACTTATGAACAAGGACAAATGGTTCACACAACGAGTCACATGGACTCATGAACAATTACAATTGTTTAACACAACGAGTCACATGGACTAATGAACAAGAACAATAATTTTATCACAAAGAGTCAGAAGGACTAATGAACAAGGACAAATGGTTTACACAACGAGTCACAAGGACTAATAAACTAGGACAAATGGTTCACACAACGACTTACATAGACTAATGAACAAGTACAATTGTTTAACACAACGAGTCACAAGGATTAATGAACAAGAATAAATGGTTCACACAACGAGTCACATGGACTAATGAACAATTTCAATTCTTTAACACAACGAGTCACAAAGACTAATGAACAAGGACAACTGGTTCACACAACGTGTCACATTTAGTAATAAACAAAGACAAATGGTTCACACAACGTGTCACAAGGGCTAATGAAGAAGGACAAATGGTTCACTCAACGAGTCACATGGACTAATGAACAATTACATTTGTTTAACACAACGAGTCACAAAGACTAATGAACAAGGACAAATGGTTCACACAACGAGTCACATTCACTGATAAACAAGGACCAAAGGTTCACACAACGAGTCACAAGGGCAAATGAACAAGGAAAAATGGTTCACACAACGAGTCACATGGACTAATGAACAAAGACAAATGGTTCACACAACGAGTCACATTTACTAATAAACAAGAACAAATGGTTCACACAACGAGTCACAAGGACTAATGAACAAAGACAAATGGTTCACACAACGAGTCACATTTACTAATAAACAAGGACAAATGGTTCCCACAACGAGTCACAAGGGCTAATGAATAAGGACAAATGGTTCACACAACGAGTCACATGGACTAATGAACAAGTCCAATTGTTTTAACGCAACGAGTCACAAGGACTAATGAACAAGGACAAATGGTTTACACAACGAGTCACAAGGACAAATGGCTCACACTACGAGTCACATAGATTAATGAACAAGTACAATTGCTTAACACAACGAGTAACAAGGACTAATGAACAAGGACAAATGGTTCACGCAACGAGTCACATTGACTAATGAACAATTACAATTGTTTAACACAATGTGTGACATGGACTAATAAACAAGTACAATTGTTTTAAGACAACGAGTCACAAGGACTAATGAACAAGGACTAATGGTTTACACAACGAATCACAAGGACTAATGAACAAGGACAAATGGTTCACACAACGAGTCACATAGACTAATGAACAAGTACAATTGCTTAACACAACGAGTCACATGGACTAATGAACAAGGACAAATGGTTCACACAACGAGTCACATGGACTCATGAACAATTACAATTGTTTAACACAACGAGTCACATGGACTAATGAACAAGAACAATAATTTAATTCACAACGAGTCAGAAGGACTAATGAACAAGGACAAATGGTTTACACAACGAGTCACAAGGACTAATGAACAAGGACAAATGGTTCACACAACGAGTTACATAGAATAATGAACAAGTACAATTGTTTAACACAACGAGTCACAAGGACTAATGAACAAGGATAAATGGTTCACTCAACGAGTCACATGGACTAATGAACAATTTCAATTCTTTAACACAACGAGTCACAAAGACTAATGAACAAGGACAACTGGTTCACACAACGAGTCACATTTAGTAATAAACAAGGACAAATGGTTCACACAACGTGTCACAAGGGCTAATGAAGAAGGACAAATGGTTCACTCAACGAGTCACATGGACTAATGAACAATTACATTTGTTTAACACAACGAGTCACAAAGACTAATGAACAAGGACAAATGCTTCACACAACGAGTCACATTCACTAATAAACAAGGACCAAAGGTTCACACAACGAGTCACAAGGGCTAATGAACAAGGACAAATGGTTCACACAACGAGTCACAAGGACTAATGAACAAAGACAAATGGTTCACACAACGAGTCACATTTACTAATAAACAAGGACAAATGGTTCACACAACGAGTCACAAGGGCTAATGAATAAGGATAAATGGTTCACACAACGAGTCACATGGACTAATGAACAAGTCCAATTGTTTTAACGCAACGAGTCACAAGGACTAATGAACAAGGACAAATGGTTTACACAACGAGTCACAAGGACAAATGGCTCACACTACGAGTCATATAGATTAATGAACAAGTACAAATGCTTAACACAACGAGTAACAAGGACTAATGAACAAGGACAAATGGTTCACGCAACGAGTCACACAGACTAATGAACAATTACAATTGTTTAACACAATGAGTCACATAGAGTAATAAACAAGTAAAATTGTTTTAAGACAACGAGTCACAAGAAATAATGAACAAGGACTAATGGTTTACACAACGAATCACAAGGATTAATGAACAAGGACAAATGGTTCACATAACGAGTCACATAGACTAATGAACAAGTACAATTGCTTAACACAACGAGTCACAGGGACTAATGAACAAGGACAAATGGTTCACACAACGAGTCACATGGACTCATGAACAATTACAATTGTTTAACACAACGAGTCACATGGACTAATGAACAAGAACAATAATTTTATCACAAAGAGTCAGAAGGACTAATGAACAAGGACAAATAGTTTACACAACGAGTCACAAGAACTAATAAACAAGGACAAATGCTTCACACAACGAGTTACATAGACTAATGAACAAATACAATTGTTTAACACAACGAGTCACAAGGACTAATGAACAAGGATAAATGGTTCACACAACGAGTCACTTGGACTAATGAACAATTTCAATTCTTTAACACAACGAGTCACAAAGACTAATGAACAAGGACAACTGGTTCACACAACGTGTCACATTTAGTAATAAACAAGGACAAATGGTTCACACAACGTGTCACAAGGGCTAATGAACAAGGACAAATGGTTCACTCAACGAGTCACATGGACTAATGAACAATTACATTTGTTTAACACAACGAGTCACAAAGACTAATGAACAAGGACAAATGGTTCACACAACGAGTCACATGGACTAATGAACAAAGACAAATGGTTCACACAACGAGTCACATTTACTAATAAACAAGGACAAATGGTTCACACAACGAGTCACAAGGACTAATGAACAAAGACAAATGGTTCACACAACGAGTCACATTTACTAATAAACAAGGACAAATGGTTCACACAACGAGTCACAAGGGCGAATGAATAAGGACAAATGGTTCACACAACGAGTCACATGGACTAATGAACAAGTCCAATTGTTTTAACGCAACGAGTCACAAGGACTAATGAACAAGGACAAATGGTTTACACAACGAGTCACAAGGACAAATGGCTCACACTACGAGTCACATAGATTAATGAACAAGTACAATTGCTTAACACAACGAGTAACAAGGACTAATGAACAAGGACAAATGGTTCACGCAACGAGTCACATTGACTAATGAACAATTACAATTGTTTAACACAATGTGTGACATGGACTAATAAACAAGTACAATTGTTTTAAGACAACGAGTCACAAGGACTAATGAACAAGGACTAATGGTTTACACAACGAATCACAAGGACTAATGAACAAGGACAAATGGTTCACACAACGAGTCACATAGACTAATGAACAAGTACAATTGCTTAACACAACGAGTCACATGGACTAATGAACAAGGACAAATGGTTCACACAACGAGTCACATGGACTCATGAACAATTACAATTGTTTAACACAACGAGTCACATGGACTAATGAACAAGAACAATAATTTAATTCACAACGAGTCAGAAGGACTAATGAACAAGGACAAATGGTTTACACAACGAGTCGCAAGGACAAATGAACAAGGACAAATGGTTCACACAACGAGTTACATAGACTAATGAACAAGTACAATTGTTTAACACAACGAGTCACAAGGACTAATGAACAAGGATAAATGGTTCACACAACGAGTCACATGGACTAATGAACAATTTTAATTCTTTAACACAACGAGTCACAAAGACTAATGAACAAGGACAACTGGTTCACACAACGAGTCACATTTAGTAATAAACAAGGACAAATGGTTCACACAACGTGTCATAAGGGCTAATGAAGAAGGGCAAATGGTTCACTCAACGAGTCACATGGACTAATGAACAATTACATTTGTTTAACACAACGAGTCACAAAGACTAATGAACAAGGACAAATGGTTCACACAACGAGTCACATTCACTGATAAACAAGGACCAAAGGTTCACACAACGAGTCACAAGGGCTAATGAACAAGGACAAATGGTTCACACAACGAGTCACATGGACTAATGAACAAAGACAAATGGTTCACACAAAGAGTCACATTTACTAATAAACAAGAACAAATGGTTCACACAACGAGTCACAAGGACTAATGAACAAAGACAAATGGTTCACACAACGAGTCACATTTACTAATAAACAAGGACAAATGGTTCACACAACGAGTCACAAGGGCTAATGAATAAAGACAAATGGTTCACACAACGAGTCAAATGGACTAATGAACAAGTCCAATTGTTTTAACGCAACGAGTCACAAGGACTAACGAACAAGGACAAATGGTTTACACAACGAGTCACAAGGACAAATGGCTCACACTACGAGTCATATAGATTAATGAACAAGTACAATTGCTTAACACAACGAGTAACAAGGACTAATGAACAAGGACAAATGGTTCACGCAACGAGTCACATGGACTAATGAACAATTACAATTGTTTAACACAATGAGTCACATAGACTAATAAACAAGTACAATTGTTTTAAGACAACGAGTCACAAGGACTAATGGTTTACACAACGAATCACAAGGACTAATGAACAAGGACAAATGGTTCACACAACGAGTCACATAGACTAATGAACAAGTACAATTGCTTAACACAACGAGTCACAGGGACTAATGAACAAGGACAAATGGTTCACACAACGAGTCACATGGACTCAGGAACAATTACAATTGTTTAACACAACGAGTCACATGGACTAATGAACAAGAACAATATTTTTATCACAACGAGTCAGAAGGACTAATGAACAAGGATAAATGGTTTACAGAACGAGTCACAAGGACTAATAAACAAGGACAAATGGTTCACACAACGAGTTACATAGACTAATGAACAAGTACAATTGTTTAACACAACGAGTCACAAGGACTAATGAACAAGGATAAATGGTTCACACAACGAGTCACATGGATTAATAAACAATTTCAATTCTTTAACACAACGAGTCACAAAGACTAATGAACAAGGACAACTGGGTCACACAACGTGTCACATTTAGTAATAAACAAGGACAAATGGTTCACACAACGTGTCACAAGGGCTAATGAACAAGGACAAATGGTTCACTCAACGAGTCACATGGACTAATGAACAATTACATTTGTTTAACACAACGAGTCACAAAGACTAATGAACAAGGACAAATGGTTCACACAACGAGTCACATTCACTGATAAACAAGGACCAAAGGTTCACACAACGAGTCACAAGGGCTAATGAACAAGGACAAATGGTTCACACAACGAGTCACATGGACTAATGAACAAAGACAAATGGTTCACACAACGAGTCACATTTACTAATAAACAAGGACAAATGGTTCACACAACGAGTCACAAGGACTAATGAACAAAGACAAATGGTTCACACAACGAGTCACATTTACTAATAAACAAGGACAAATGGTTCACACAACGAGTCACAAGGGCTAATGAATAAGGACAAATGGTTCACACAACGAGTCACATGGACTAATGAACTAGTCCAATTGTTTTAACGCAACGAGTCACAAGGACTAATGAACAAGGACAAATGGTTTACACTCTTCATATCAATCAATACATGCAATAACATTCACAGGATCTGCTTGTCAATCTAATTTATACATTACTACTCAGGTTACAAAGATGAAGATGCTTAGGTGCTCACATATGGTTCATGTCAAATAACATCGTTTCATCAAGGTTACTAAGCAAGATCACTAACGTAACATACCACGATAATCCTATCCGGCATATTCTCGTGGCAGCATATTTTCCAAGAAATATTGGTAACATTTATTCATGTGAATAATCAAATTATGAATGGAACAATGCTTTACAAGGTTACCAGTAAAAATCATTAGTAATTATTCATTTCACTAATCATTGTAATCTCATACCTTAGAAACATAGGGAATCAATCAACATAAGAAAAGAATTAGGGTCAAAACTTAATAAATCGATTTATGAAAATTTGTAACCTAATAGGTCCATCGACTTTCCTTTACATAACCGCTGATTTGATTTAGGTCAAGACACAGAATCACCCATAAAATGAAGACAACCAGTTTCGCAGCACTTATCGTCCTAGAAATATCTTTAATCCTCATAACAAAGGGTTTGGGATTTATTCACGAATGACGAACGCACATTGATTGGCAAATTTTACAAACTTATTGGTCGAGTCAATCAAGCGAGTAAACAGCGATATTGGAGAGTTAACATACAAGACTATCATACATAAAATTTTGTTCTTGGTGTTAAGTATATTTAAACTGCACCCAACACAATGACATAAAAGATTAAATGTATTTAACTACACCAATTTTACAAATATTCATTACATATCATGCTAATATCAACATACCATGTTAACACACAACTCACTTAAATCACCACATTACATTTCCCTTTTTGACATCCGTAACTAACCACAACCCACCAATTCACTACATGAACGAACAACATGACTAAATTAATCCACTATTTGTGACTCCGTTCTAGCTTCATTCCTCTAGACTAGCAAATATCATGAAACCATACAACGGGCATAATTTGGAAATCTCATTCGAATTTATATTCACACGACAAAATTTAACTTCATTTTCAAAACTTTTACTTTCATCTTTGGACGGTGAATAACTTTCTTAACATAAATCTTATAACAGAGCCGTCCATAGAATCCATTTAACTCAATATCAGATAAACTTAACTCAATTCCTTCAAACAATACAAGCTTAGGTGTCGACTCATATATCGTAATTTACAGGTTCATCTTATTCATTTCAGTCCTATCTTTACTAATGAACGACTATTACCTCAACATCAGGATTTTAGTTGCACTTCTTTACTCAGTTATATTCACGGCTAACACGACTACAGCATTTAATCGGAGACCTTTTAGATAGTACACATTCCCTGGTGACGTCTCATCAAATCATACGATTCGTACCATAATGTAAAGCAAGTAACTACAAATTAACTGTGTTCAATCAAAATTTTACCTCTTTATTACAGATCTATTTATCACAGGTTGCATGGTCACACAAAAGTATAAGTACCAACTCAATTACATATTAAATTTTAAAACGATTTATCACGCCATAAGAACTAGACAAGAGTCTAACCATATAGTCAATATAAGAAGATTATTAGTTTAGATCGGAGGCACACTATAAAATTCCCAGTTAAACTCCTTACGGAACCATCGATCGTAAGCGTCATGAGTAATTGACTTAATAATGTAGAAGTCAAACAACTGAAATTACAATTGAGTATTAATAGTTATATGATTCACAATAACAACAAAATTACTTCCATATCACACATATGTTTAACATTTTAGCAACCATACCATTCAATTGTATCCATCAACTCAAAGTATAATTCGTTTTCAAAGAAAAATAAAAGATATCGCATAAACAACTTAAACATGTACATATACCATCATATAACTTGTAAACATTATCTATGACAAAAGATTAGTAAGGTGAACAAGTTCTCCGGTTTGCACGGTTTGAACAAATAGGCAACTCGCGGCTCAATTAAACGTAACTATAACGACTATCATTTAAACATACGCATGACATGTGAATCATCAAAGGGTTATCTCATTATAATTCGACGGTTCGAGAATATATTTCAAATATCGTAACTATATCGTAACTATATCAACTATATTTCAAATATCGTGACAATTGCAACAATCACCTTAGCATTTCATGACAATACAACTATGAACATATCCAATAAGGAACAACAACACTATTTTATTATCATATCATAAGTTTAGGTTCAACTGAAATAAATTAATGCAATGAAAGTAATAAGTATAACTATAGGCACACAGACTCACATAAAAGACATGAGAACTCAGATGACATCCTACATGTGTGAACATTTAGACATACTCATTACTACCATCCATATGTAAACATTTAAACATAATTATTATAAATATTCACGCGAGTATATTAGAACAATCAAGTTAACATTTAACGCCACCAACTTTACCAAGATATGACAATATAGTTTTATATTTATATATATCCGACCACTATACAAATATGATGAACACACCAGAGATATTACAACATGCCAAACATATATAAAATATGCAACAACTGGACTCGTATAAAATATTTCACCCTCGATAAAGGATCAGATTAAGTTATTCAATTCCACTCATACTATCATGCCAACAATGTTATAAACTAAACTTTAATTTTTTTATCACTTGTTAAGATACATAACCAATGAATATGTATGCTACTATCATCATATAAGGACACTATAATTTCACATTAATAAGGCTCATGAAATAATCGAACAACTGTATGAAAACTCAACATAGAATTCACATTTTAAAAGTTATGATTCACGTTGTAACTTCCAAAAATCACGAATAAATAACCGTTCAACGAAAACTTGAGTTATATTACATTTTATAACATATAGAGAGTTAATAATTCGTGAGAAAAAGAATGAGGTCCAAAGCTCAAGAATTCAATTTTTAAAGGATTTTACAACTCAGTTGGTCCAAACAAGTATGTGACAGCAATTGGTCCGAAACTTGGGTCAGTTTGTAAAACTTACCATTTAATATAGAGACATCAAAAATTTTCGTGGCTTATCAATTTGAAAACATATGCAAATCTTCTGATCGATGGAGTTGGAATTATGCAAAAATTATTAATACAATTTAAATGAGGATTTTTACAAAATCGTTGGTCAAAACATCACTGCACAGGAACTTCCTGACCACAGCCCACTAAAATATTTATTACTCCTAATCCGTATATCCTATCAGCATGAAACCAACGCCAAATGAACACTAACACACGAGGATATCTCTCATAAAATTTTCATCCATAGGCAATAAACAGAAAAGAAATGGCAGTAAGGTCAATTAAAGAGTAAAATCAAACAAAACGAGTTTCAGCACTAGGTCATTCTTTACTATGTTACAAGCTCTTATGAGCATACTATGTATACTAACCCATCCCAACTTAAATCTCACACTTTGTACTTACGTAAACATCTATCCCATAGAATCCCTTCGCATCTCGATCTACTCCTTACATCTAAATCACGATTGCTATGACTAGAAACATGCAATTCAATAGTGTTTCTGATTACTATCACAATACTATACTAGCATGGCTTCGGGATCACATAACCGCATATCGCTAGACATAATAGCACTATCAGCACGTCATTCAACATCCATCCAGATAAATATCATCAATTCGCAATTATTTTCACGCTCACGATTACCACAATCCAACACTTCATTGATTATCAACCTGAACACGAAAATTTATTTCTCATCTCCACAACATCATATGATCACGTCATCATTCATACAAAATACTTACCGTAACGTTGTCCTGCAGAATGGTTAGAATATATGGGTCTCAAGGTATACATCAACTCGATTATATCCAAGGTTTTCCTTCTAACTACCCCATTCACTCAATTTATCTCGGGTTACCTGGTTCAAAACTGAGAGGGCAAAAGAGCACGCATTAAGGGCGCCTTCTTAACCGCACTGTGAGCTCCTAACAGTTTATTCCCAGGGGTTCATTTTATTTAGACACATCCTACGTTCATTGGGTTCATTGGTTTAAGCCTGAGGATCGTTCTCTCTGATACCACTTTGTAACACCCCGATTTATAAAGGAGCCTCTAGCAAGACATTCCCTAATAAACCGGACTGTTACCATCTCGGTTTCCCGAGGTAGTGAATAAAAAATTAAACTCCAAGGCAAACTACATAATTTATTTAACTTAACTTTTTACAAAACCTCATTTACATCAAATTACAAAGAACTAACATAAATAAAAGTGAAAGTCTTCTAAATGATGATCTAGCTACTAAGTCTTTCGATCCAGTGTCTCACGCCCATCAAGCTCCCATTCTATCTCATAAACCCGTCATGTCCGCTGCTCCCAATATTTGGATCGTCACGGTGTTCACGAATACACGGTGGTCAACCACGAGGTTGAGTAGGGAATACAATGAAACAACAAAATATGATATGCATGCTCCTCCGTCACCTCCACCTCCATCTCAACTCATATCTCATAACCCGAACGCCCACCATACCGATCCCGGTAGAGACTATATATCGACCGTAGCCGATCGATCGCCACCGCTTTGAGGACACCAGGGCAAGTCTGCAGAACCCGCCCGGGCCTTATCACAACATCATCATCACCACACCACGTCACCACAACATCCTCCATCTCCAATGCATATGAATGCTCAAGAAATTAATGCAACACAATATGTATGTCATTGAACGGTTAAATCATAGAATCATGCGTTTCGAATGTTGTGATAATATACTCAATACGATCAATTGATCAAGCACATTCCAGGATATGAATCATAACATGAATCAACAACCACGAATCACGTCAACGTTCACAGTTTGGTCATATGAAACACAAACAAGTCAACACAATTCAACAACAACGATAATAAGTCAAGTGTATTTCCCTACCTTTTCGCAATCCAAGCACACAAGCAATCAATTATGATCCTTCACATATCCATCACCTACATAACATAATTATGTATAATTACCACCTACTCAATCAAATAATCATGCACATAACCTAGACTCATCATAACTTAATAGGAATATCAACTTAAAGAACAAACACGATTTTTCCGATTTTCCAAAGACATGATGGACTCGGAATAAAATACATAACTAATTCCAGAAAAATCAAATTGATACAAGGCCAATTTGGATTGGAACCCCATGAGTCTTAGCTACAAATTATATCTAACGTGTTTTTCTCAAATTCCAAACTTATCAAGAGGTTTCAGACTGATTTCCAAAACTGACGATTAAACCGTCGCATATAAAACGTATTGATTCATAAAACGAGTTTAAAACATTATTTTGCAGTAATTCCAAATCCTATTATCATCTAGACTCTACAAAGATGATGTATAAAGAAGCCTCATAACTGAATCAACATAAAAATTAGGGTTTCAAATCATTTTTCACAACCAAATCAGATTCGCAGACGTTTCAGCGACATGTTCATAAATAAATCACCTAGGACAAACCATAAAGAATTTGACTACGAGATTTTATATGCATAAACTAGACATCAAATAAATAGGACTCTCATTTCAAACTTTTTGAAGACGAACATTTTAAAACAGTATAAACAATGGGATGAAATCGACTTACAAACAGGGAAATCGAATTAGGTTGGAATCGATGAGAAATCTTCAATCAAATGAAAGGCTCGACAATTCTTCTTCCTCTCCCTTTCTCTAGGTTTAGAAATGGTTTTATGAATGATAAAATGAAAAGAGGGGAGAGGGAGAGCGGCTCTTAGATTAGGTTTAGGGTAAATGGTGGTTACATGTTCCGGGTAGGGCAAATGGGTTAAATGGGTATGGTCGTTGGGTAAATGTAGATGGGTAATTCTTTACCCAAAAGACAAAATGTGATGTAGCCCGACTCAACATATACGATATAAACCCGACTTAATAACATTCACGATATTACGATGCAACCAATATAAAATGTATAATACTAATATATAATAATATCCGTTTAATCGATTATATAAAATACGGGGTATTACAGTCACATAGATTAATGAACAAGTACAATTGCTTAACACAACGAGTAACAAGGACTAATGAACAAGGACAAATGGTTCACGCAACGAGTCACATGGACTAATGAACAATTACAATTGTTTAACACAATGAGTCACATAGACTAATAAACAAGTACAATTGTTTTAAGACAACGAGTCACAAGGACTAATGAACAAGGACTAATGGTTTACACAACGAATCACAAGGACTAATGAACAAGGATAAATGGTTCACACAACGAGTCACATAGACTAATGAACAAGTACAATTGCTTAACACAACGAGTGACAGGGACTAATGAACAAGGACAAATGGTTCACACAACGAGTCACATGGACTCATGAACAATTACAATTGTTTAACACAACGAGTCACATGGACTAATGACCAAGAACAATAATTTTATCACAACGAGTCAGAAGGGCTAATGAACAAGGACAAATGGTTTACACAACGAGTCACAAGGACTAATGAACAAGGACAAATGGTTCACACAACGAGTTACATAGACTAATGAACAAAAACAATTGTTTAACACAACGAGTCACAAGGACTAATGAACAAGGATAAATGGTTCACACAACGAGTCACATGGACTAAAGAAAAATTTCAATTCTTTAACACAACGAGTCACAAAGACTAATGAACAAGGACAACTGGTTCACACAACGAGTCACATTTAGTAATAAACAAGGACAAATGGTTCACACAACGTGTCACAAGGGCTAATGAACAAGGAAAAATGGTTCACTCAACGAGTCACATGGACTAATGAACAATTACATTTGTTTAACACAATGAGTCACAAAGACTAATGAACAAGGACAAATGGTTCACACAACGAGTCACATTCACTGATAAACAAGGACCTAAGGTTCACACAACGAGTCACAAGGGCTAATGAACAAGGACAAATGGTTCACATAACGAGTCACATGGACTAATGAACAAAGACAAATGGTTCCCACAACGAGTCACATTTACTAATAAACAAGGACAAATGGTTCACACAACGAGTCATAAGGACTAATGAACAAAGACAAATGGTTCACACAACGAGTCACATTTACTAATAAACAAGGACAAATGGTTCACACAACGAGTCACAAGGGCTAATGAATAAGGACAAATGGTTCACACAACGAGTCACATGGACTAATGAACAAGTCCAATTATTTTAACGCAACGAGTCACAAAGACTAATGAACAAGGACAAATGGTTCACGCAACGAGTCACATGGACTAATGAACAATTAAAATTGTTTAACACAATGAGTCACATGGACTAATAAACAAGTACAATTGTTTTAAGACAACGAGTCACAAGGACTAATGAACAAGGACTAATGGTTTACACAACGAATCACAAGGACTAATGAACAAGGACAAATGGTTCACACAACGAGTCACATAGACTAATGAACAAGTACAATTGCTTAACACAACGAGTCACAGGGACTAATGAACAAGGACAAATGGTTCACACAACGAGTCACAAGGGCTAATGAATAAGGACAAATGGTTCACACAACGAGTCACATGGACTAATGAACAAGTCCAATTGTTTTAACGCAACGAGTCACAAAGACTAATGAACAAGGACAAATGGTTTACACAACGAGTCACAAGGACAAATGGCTCACACTACGAGTCACAGAGATTAATGAACAAGTACAATTGCTTAACACAACGAGTAACAAGGACTAATGAACAAGGACAAATGGTTCACGCAACGAGTCACATGGACTAATGAACAATTAAAATTGTTTAACACAATGAGTCACATGGACTAATAAACAAGTACAATTGTTTTAAGACAACGAGTCACAAGGACTAATGAACAAGGACTAATGGTTTACACAACGAATCACAAGGACTAATGAACAAGGACAAATGGTTCACACAACGAGTCACATAGACTAATGAACAAGGACAAATGGTTCACACAACGAGTCACAGGGACTAATGAACAAGGACAAATGGTTCACACAACGAGTCACATGGACTCATGAACAATTACAATTGTTTAACATAACGAGTCACATGGACTAATGAACAAGAACAATAATTTTATCACAACGAGTCAGAAGGACTAATGAACAAGGACAAATGGTTTACACAACGAGTCACAAGGACTATTGAACAAGGACAAATGGTTCACACAACGAGTTACATAGACTAATGAACATGTACAATTGTTTAACACAACGAGTCACAAGGACTAATTAACAAGGATAAATGGTTCACACAACGAGTCACATGGACTAATGAACAATTTCAATTCTTTAACACAACGAGTCACAAAGACTAATGAACAAGGACAACTAGTTCACACAACAAGTCACATTTAGTAATAAACAAGGACAAATGGTTCACACAACGTGTCACAAGGGATAATGAACAAGGACAAATGGTTCACTCAACGAGTCACATGGACTAATGAACAATTACATTTGTTTAACACAACGAGTCACAAAGACTAATGAACAAGGACAAATGGTTCTCACAACGAGTCACATTCACTGATAAACAAGGACCAAAGGTTCACACAACGAGTCACAAGGGCTAATGAACAAGGACAAATGGTTCACACAACGAGTCATATGGACTAATGAACAAAGACAAATGGTTCCCACAACTAGTCACATGGACTAATGAACAAGTCCAATTGTTTTAACGCAACGAGTCACAAGGACTAATGAACAAGGACAAATGGTTTACACAACGAGTCACAAGGATAAATGGCTCACACTACGAGTCACATAGATTAATGAACAAGTACAATTGCTTAACACAACGAGTAACAAGGACTAATGAACAAGGACAAATGGTTCACGCAACGAGTCACATGGACTAATGAACAATTACAATTGTTTAACACAATGAGTCACATAGACTAATAAACAAGTACAATTGTTTTAAGACAACGAGTCACAAGGACTAATGAACAAGGACTAATGGTTTACACAACGAATCACAAGGACTAATGAACAAGGATAAATGGTTCACACAACGAGTCACATAGACTAATGAACAAGTACAATTGCTTAACACAACGAGTGACAGGGACTAATGAACAAGGACAAATGGTTCACACAACGAGTCACATGGACTCATGAACAATTACAATTGTTTAACACAACGAGTCACATGGACTAATGACCAAGAACAATAATTTTATCACAACGAGTCAGAAGGGCTAATGAACAAGGACAAATGGTTTACACAACGAGTCACAAGGACTAATGAACAAGGACAAATGGTTCACACAACGAGTTACATAGACTAATGAACAAAAACAATTGTTTAACACAACGAGTCACAAGGACTAATGAACAAGGATAAATGGTTCACACAACGAGTCACATGGACTAAAGAAAAATTTCAATTCTTTAACACAACGAGTCACAAAGACTAATGAACAAGGACAACTGGTTCACACAACGAGTCACATTTAGTAATAAACAAGGACAAATGGTTCACACAACGTGTCACAAGGGCTAATGAACAAGGAAAAATGGTTCACTCAACGAGTCACATGGACTAATGAACAATTACATTTGTTTAACACAATGAGTCACAAAGACTAATGAACAAGGACAAATGGTTCACACAACGAGTCACATTCACTGATAAACAAGGACCTAAGGTTCACACAACGAGTCACAAGGGCTAATGAACAAGGACAAATGGTTCACATAACGAGTCACATGGACTAATGAACAAAGACAAATGGTTCCCACAACGAGTCACATTTACTAATAAACAAGGACAAATGGTTCACACAACGAGTCATAAGGACTAATGAACAAAGACAAATGGTTCACACAACGAGTCACATTTACTAATAAACAAGGACAAATGGTTCACACAACGAGTCACAAGGGCTAATGAATAAGGACAAATGGTTCACACAACGAGTCACATGGACTAATGAACAAGTCCAATTGTTTTAACGCAACGAGTCACAAAGACTAATGAACAAGGACAAATGGTTCACGCAACGAGTCACATGGACTAATGAACAATTAAAATTGTTTAACACAATGAGTCACATGGACTAATAAACAAGTACAATTATTTTAAGACAACGAGTCACAAGGACTAATGAACAAGGACTAATGGTTTACACAACGAATCACAAGGACTAATGAACAAGGACAAATGGTTCACACAACGAGTCACATAGACTAATGAACAAGTACAATTGCTTAACACAACGAGTCACAGGGACTAATGAACAAGGACAAATGGTTCACACAACGAGTCACAAGGGCTAATGAATAAGGACAAATGGTTCACACAACGAGTCACATGGACTAATGAACAAGTCCAATTGTTTTAACGCAACGAGTCACAAAGACTAATGAACAAGGACAAATGGTTTACACAACGAGTCACAAGGACAAATGGCTCACACTACGAGTCACAGAGATTAATGAACAAGTACAATTGCTTAACACAACGAGTAACAAGGACTAATGAACAAGGACAAATGGTTCACGCAACGAGTCACATGGACTAATGAACAATTAAAATTGTTTAACACAATGAGTCACATGGACTAATAAACAAGTACAATTGTTTTAAGACAACGAGTCACAAGGACTAATGAACAAGGACTAATGGTTTACACAACGAATCACAAGGACTAATGAACAAGGACAAATGGTTCACACAACGAGTCACATAGACTAATGAACAAGGACAAATGGTTCACACAACGAGTCACAGGGACTAATGAACAAGGACAAATGGTTCACACAACGAGTCACATGGACTCATGAACAATTACAATTGTTTAACACAACGAGTCACATGGACTAATGAACAAGAACAATAATTTTATCACAACGAGTCAGAAGGACTAATGAACAAGGACAAATGGTTTACACAACGAGTCACAAGGACTATTGAACAAGGACAAATGGTTCACACAACGAGTTACATAGACTAATGAACATGTACAATTGTTTAACACAACGAGTCACAAGGACTAATTAACAAGGATAAATGGTTCACACAACGAGTCACATGGACTAATGAACAATTTCAATTCTTTAACACAACGAGTCACAAAGACTAATGAACAAGGACAACTAGTTCACACAACAAGTCACATTTAGTAATAAACAAGGACAAATGGTTCACACAACGTGTCACAAGGGATAATGAACAAGGACAAATGGTTCACTCAACGAGTCACATGGACTAATGAACAATTACATTTGTTTAACACAACGAGTCACAAAGACTAATGAACAAGGACAAATGGTTCTCACAACGAGTCACATTCACTGATAAACAAGGACCAAAGGTTCACACAACGAGTCACAAGGGCTAATGAACAAGGACAAATGGTTCACACAACGAGTCACATTTACTAATAAACAAGGACAAATGGTTCACACAACGAGTCACAAGGGCTAATGAATAAGGACAAATGGTTCACACAACGAGTCACATGGACTAATGAACAAGTCCAATTGTTTTAACGCAACGAGTCACAAAGACTAATGAACAAGGACAAATGGTTCACGCAACGAGTCACATGGACTAATGAACAATTAAAATTGTTTAACACAATGAGTCACATGGACTAATAAACAAGTACAATTATTTTAAGACAACGAGTCACAAGGACTAATGAACAAGGACTAATGGTTTACACAACGAATCACAAGGACTAATGAACAAGGACAAATGGTTCACACAACGAGTCACATAGACTAATGAACAAGTACAATTGCTTAACACAACGAGTCACAGGGACTAATGAACAAGGACAAATGGTTCACACAACGAGTCACAAGGGCTAATGAATAAGGACAAATGGTTCACACAACGAGTCACATGGACTAATGAACAAGTCCAATTGTTTTAACGCAACGAGTCACAAAGACTAATGAACAAGGACAAATGGTTTACACAACGAGTCACAAGGACAAATGGCTCACACTACGAGTCACAGAGATTAATGAACAAGTACAATTGCTTAACACAACGAGTAACAAGGACTAATGAACAAGGACAAATGGTTCACGCAACGAGTCACATGGACTAATGAACAATTAAAATTGTTTAACACAATGAGTCACATGGACTAATAAACAAGTACAATTGTTTTAAGACAACGAGTCACAAGGACTAATGAACAAGGACTAATGGTTTACACAACGAATCACAAGGACTAATGAACAAGGACAAATGGTTCACACAACGAGTCACATAGACTAATGAACAAGGACAAATGGTTCACACAACGAGTCACAGGGACTAATGAACAAGGACAAATGGTTCACACAACGAGTCACATGGACTCATGAACAATTACAATTGTTTAACACAACGAGTCACATGGACTAATGAACAAGAACAATAATTTTATCACAACGAGTCAGAAGGACTAATGAACAAGGACAAATGGTTTACACAACGAGTCACAAGGACTATTGAACAAGGACAAATGGTTCACACAACGAGTTACATAGACTAATGAACATGTACAATTGTTTAACACAACGAGTCACAAGGACTAATTAACAAGGATAAATGGTTCACACAACGAGTCACATGGACTAATGAACAATTTCAATTCTTTAACACAACGAGTCACAAAGACTAATGAACAAGGACAACTAGTTCACACAACAAGTCACATTTAGTAATAAACAAGGACAAATGGTTCACACAACGTGTCACAAGGGATAATGAACAAGGACAAATGGTTCACTCAACGAGTCACATGGACTAATGAACAATTACATTTGTTTAACACAACGAGTCACAAAGACTAATGAACAAGGACAAATGGTTCTCACAACGAGTCACATTCACTGATAAACAAGGACCAAAGGTTCACACAACGAGTCACAAGGGCTAATGAACAAGGACAAATGGTTCACACAACGAGTCATATGGACTAATGAACAAAGACAAATGGTTCCCACAACGAGTCACATGGACTAATGAACAAGTCCAATTGTTTTAACGCAACGAGTCACAAGGACTAATGAACAAGGACAAATGGTTTACACAACGAGTCACAAGGACAAATGGCTCACACTACGAGTCACATAGATTAATGAACAAGTACAATTGCTTAACACAACGAGTAACAAGGACTAATGAACAAGGACAAATGGTTCACGCAACGAGTCACGTGGACTAATGAACAATTAAAATTGTTTAACACAATGAGTCACATGGACTAATAAACAAGTACAATTGTTTTAAGACAACGAGTCACAAGGACTAATGAACAAGGACTAATGGTTTACACAACGAATCACAAGGACTAATGAACAAGGACAAATGGTTCACACAACGAGTCACATAGACTAATGAACAAGTACAATTGCTTAAAACAACGAGTCACATGAACTAATGAACAAGGACAAATGGTTCACACAACGAGTCACATGGACTCCTGAACAATTACAATTGTTTAACACAACGAGTCACATGGACTAATGAACAAGAACAATAATTTTATCACAACGAGTCAGAAGGACTAATGAACAAGGACAAATGGTTTACACAACGAGTCACAAGGACTATTGAACAAGGACAAATGGTTCACACAACGAGTTACATAGACTAATGAACATGTACAATTGTTTAACACAACGAGTCACAAGGACTAATGAACAAGGATAAATGGTTCACACAACGAGTCACATGGACTAATGAACAATTTCAATTCTTTAACACAACGAGTCGTCACATTTAGTAATAAACAAGGACAAATGGTTCACACAACGTGTTACAAGGGATAATGAACAAGGACAAATGGTTCACTCAACGAGTCACATGGACTAATGAACAATTACATTTGTTTAACACAACGAGTCACAAAGACTAATGAACAAGGACAAATGGTTCACACAACGAGTCACATTCACTGATAAACAAGGACCAAAGGTTCACACAACGAGTCACAAGGGCTAATGAACAAGGACAAATGGTTCACACAACGAGTCACATGGACTTATGAACAAAGACAAATGGTTCCCACAACGAGTCACATTTACTAATAAACAAGGACAAATGGTTCACAAAACGAGTCACAAGGACTAATGAACAAAGACAAATGGTTCACACAACGAGTCACATTTACTAATAAACAAGGACAAATGGTTCACACAACGAGTCACAAGGGCTAATGAATAAGGACAAATGGTTCACACAACGAGTCACATGGACTAATGAACAAGTCCAATTATTTTAGCGCAATGAGTCACAAGGACTAACGAACAAGGACAAATGGTTTACACAACGAGTCACAAGGACAAATGGCTCACACTACGAGTCATATAGATTAATGAATAAGTACAATTGCTTAACACAACGAGTAACAAGGACTAATGAACAAGGACAAATGGTTCACGCAACGAGTCACATGGACTAATGAACAATTACAATTGTTTAACCCAATGAGTCACATAGACTAATAAACAAGTACAATTGTTTTAAGACAACGAGTCACAAGGACTAATGAACATGGACTAATGGATTACACAACGAATCACAAGGACTAATGAACAAGGACAAATGGTTCACACAACGAATCACATAGACTAATGAACAAGTACAATTGCTTAACACAACGAGTCACAGGGACTAATGAACAAGGACAAATGGTTCACACAACGAGTCACATGGACTCATGAACAATTACAATTTTTTAACACAACGAGTCACATGGACTAATGAACAAGAATAATAATTTTATCACAACGAGTCAGAAGGACTAATGAACAAGGACAAATGGTTTACACAACGAGTCACAAGGACTAATAAACAAGGACAAATGGTTCACACAACGATTTACGTAGACTAATGAACAAGTACAATTGTTTAACACAACGAGTCACAAGGACTAATGAACAAGGATAAATGGTTCACACAACGAGTCACATGGATTAATAAACAATTTTAATTCTTTAACACAACGAGTCACAAAGACTAATGAACAAGGACAACTGGTTCACACAACGTGTCACATTTAGTAATAAACAAGGACAAATGGTTCACACAACGTGTCATAAGGGCTAATGAACAAGGACAAATGGTTCACACAACGAGTCACAAGGGCTAATGAACAAGAACAAATGGTTCACACAACGAGTCACATGGACTAATGAACAATTACAATTGTTTAACACAACTTGTCACAAAGACTAATGAACAAGGACAAATGGTGCACACAACGAGTAACATTCACTAATAAACAAGGACAAATGGTTCACACAACGAGTCACAAGGGCTAATGAATAAGGACAAATGGTTCACACAACGAGTCACATGGACTAATGAACAAGTCCAATTGTTTTAACGCAACGAGTCACAAGGACTAATGAACAAGGACAAATGGTTTACACAACGAGTCACAAGGACAAATGGCTCACACTACGAGTCACATAGATTAATGATCAAGTACAATTGCTTAACACAACGAGTAACAAGGACTAATGAACAAGGACAAATGGTTCACGCAACGAGTCACATGGACTAATGAACAATTACAATTGTTTAACACAATGAGTCACATAGACTAATAAACAAGTACAATTGTTTTAAGACAACGAGTCACAAGGACTAATGAACATGGACTAATGGTTTACACAACGAATCACAAGGACTAATGAACAAGGACAAATAGTTCACACAACGAGTCACATAGACTAATGAACAAGTACAATTGCTTAAAACAACGAGCCACATGGACTAATGAACAAGGACAAATGGTTCACACAACGAGTCACATGGACTCATGAACAATTACAATTGTTTAACACAATGAGTCACATGGACTAATGAACAAGAACAATAATTTTATCACAACGAGTCAGAAAGACTAATGAACAAGGACAAATGGTTTACACAACGAGTCACAAGGACTATTGAACAAGGACAAATGGTTCACACAACGAGTTACATAGACTAATGAACATGTACAATTGTTTAACACAACGAGTCACAAGGACTAATGAACAAGGATAAATGGTTCACACAACGAGTCACATGGACTAATGAACAATTTCAATTCTTTAACACAACGAGTCACAAAGACTAATGAACAAGGACAACTAGTTCACACAACGAGTCACATTTAGTAATAAACAAGGACAAATGGTTCACACAACGTGTCACAAGGGATAATGAACAAGGACAAATGGTTCACTCAACGAGTCACATGGACTAATGAACAATTACATTTGTTTAACACAACGAGTCACAAAGACTAATGAACAAGGACAAATGGTTCACACAACGAGTCACATTCACTGATAAACAAGGACCAAAGGTTCACACAACGAGTCACAAGGGCTAATGAACAAGGACAAATGGTTCACACAACGAGTCACATGGACTAATGAACAAAGACAAATGGTTCCCACAACGAGTCACATTTACTAATAAACAAGGACAAATGGTTCACAAAACGAGTCACAAGGACTAATGAACAAAGACAAATGGTTCACACAACGAGTCACATTTACTAATAAACAAGGACAAATGGTTCACACAACGAGTCACAAGGGCTAATGAATAAGGACAAATGGTTCACACAACGAGTCACATGGACTAATGAACAAGTCCAATTATTTTAGCGCAACGAGTCACAAGTACTAACGAACAAGGACAAATGGTTTACACAATGAGTCACAAGGACAAATGGCTCACACTACGAGTCATATAGATTAATGAACAAGTACAATTGCTTAACACAACGAGTAACAAGGACTAATGAACAAGGACAAATGGTTCACGCAACGAGTCACATGGACTAATGAACAATTACAATTGTTTAACACAATGAGTCACATAGACTAATAAACAAGTACAATTGTTTTAAGACAACGAGTCACAAGGACTAATGAACATGGACTAATGGATTACACAACGAATCACAAGGACTAATGAACAAGGACAAATGGTTCACACAACGAATCACATAGACTAATGAACAAGTACAATTGCTTAACACAACGAGTCACAGGGACTAATGAACAAGGACAAATGGTTCACACAACGAGTCACATGGACTCATGAACAATTACAATTGTTTAACACAACGAGTCACATGGACTAATGAACAAGAACAATAATTTTATCACAACGAGTCAGAAGGACTAATGAACAAGGACAAATGGTTTACACAACGAGTCACAAGAACTATTGAACAAGGACAAATGGTTCACACAACGAGTTACATAGACTAATGAACATGTACAATTGTTTAACACAACGAGTCACAAGGACTAATGAACAAGGATAAATGGTTCACACAACGAGTCACATGGACTAATGAACAATTTCAATTCTTTAACACAACGAGTCACAAAGACTAATGAACAAGGACAACTAGTTCACACAACGAGTCACATTTAGTAATAAACAAGGACAAATGGTTCACAAAACGTGTCACAAGGGATAATGAACAAGGACAAATGGTTCACTCAACGAGTCACATGGACTAATGAACAATTACATTTGTTTAACACAACGAGTCACAAAGACTAATGAACAAGGACAAATGGTTCACACAACGAGTCACATTCACTGATAAACAAGGACCAAAAGTTCACACAACGAGTCACAAGGGCTAATGAACAAGGACAAATGGTTCACACAACGAGTCACATGGACTAATGAACAAAGACAAATGGTTCCCACAACGAGTCACATTTACTAATAAACAAGGACAAATGGTTCACAAAACGAGTCACAAGGACTAATGAACAAAGACAAATGGTTCACACAACGAGTCACATTTACTAATAAACAAGGACAAATGGTTCACACAACGAGTCACAAGGGCTAATGAATAAGGACAAATGGTTCACACAACGAGTCACATGGACTAATGAACAAGTCCAATTATTTTAGCGCAACGAGTCACAAGGACTAACGAATAAGGACAAATGGTTTACACAACGAGTCACAAGGACAAATGGCTCACACTACGAGTCATATAGATTAATGAACAAGTACAATTGCTTAACACAACGAGTAACAAGGACTAATGAACAAGGACAAATGGTTCACGCAACGAGTCACATGGACTAATGAACAATTACAATTGTTTAACACAATGAGTCACATAGACTAATAAACAAGTACAATTGTTTTAAGACAACGAGTCACAAGGACTAATGAACATGGACTAATGGATTACACAACGAATCACAAGGACTAATGAACAAGGACAAATGGTTCACACAACGAATCACATAGACTAATGAACAAGTACAATTGCTTAACACAACGAGTCACAGGGACTAATGAACAAGGACAAATGGTTCACACAACGAGTCACATGGACTCATGAACAATTACAATTGTTTAACACAACGAGTCACATGGACTAATGAACAAGAACAATAATTTTATCACAACGAGTCAGAAGGACTAATGAACAAGGACAAATGGTTTACACAACGAGTCACAAGGACTAATAAACAAGGACAAATGGTTCACACAACGATTTACATAGACTAATGAACAAGTACAATTGTTTAACACAACGAGTCACAAGGACTAATGAACAAGGATAAATGGTTCACACAACGAGTCACATGGATTAATAAACAATTTTAATTCTTTAACACAACGAGTCACAAAGACTAATGAACAAGGACAACTGGTTCACACAACGTGTCACATTTAGTAATAAACAAGGACAAATGGTTCACACAACGTGTCATAAGGGCTAATGAACAAGGACAAATGGTTCACACAACGAGTCACAAGGGCTAATGAACAAGAACAAATGGTTCACACAACGAGTCACATGCACTAATGAACAATTACAATTGTTTAACACAACTTGTCACAAAGACTAATGAACAAGGACAAATGGTGCACACAACGAGTCACATTTACTAATAAACAAGGACAAATGGTTCACACAACGAGTCACAAGGGCTAATGAATAAGGACAAATGGTTCACACAACGAGTCACATGGACTAATGAACAAGTCCAATTGTTTTAACGCAACGAGTCACAAGGACTAATGAACAAGGACAAATGGTTTACACAACGAGTCAAAAGGACAAATGGCTCACACTACGAGTCACATAGATTAATGATCAAGTACAATTGCTTAACACAACGAGTAACAAGGACTAATGAACAAGGACAAATGGTTCACGCAACGAGTCACATGGACTAATGAACAATTACAATTGTTTAACACAATGAGTCACATAGACTAATAAACAAGTACAATTCTTTTAAGACAAAGAGTCACAAGGACTAATGAACATGGACTAATGGTTTACACAACGAATCACAAGGACTAATGAACAAGGACAAATGGTTCACACAACGAGTCACATAGACTAATGAACAAGTACAATTGCTTAAAACAACGAGTCACATGGACTAATGAACAAGGACAAATGGTTCACACAACGAGTCACATGGACTCATGAATAATTACAATTGTTTAACACAACGAGTCACATGGACTAATGAACAAGAACAATAATTTTATCACAACGAGTCAGAAGGACTAATGAACAAGGACAAATGGTTTACACAACGAGTCACAAGGACTATTGAACAAGGACAAATGGTTCACACAACGAGTTACATAGACTAATGAACATGTACAATTGTTTAACACAACGAGTCACAAGGACTAATGAACAAGGATAAATGGTTCACACAACGAGTCACATGGACTAATGAACAATTTCAATTCTTTAACACAACGAGTCACAAAGACTAATGAACAAGGACAACTAGTTCACACAACGAGTCACATTTAGTAATAAACAAGGACAAATGGTTCACACAACGTGTCACAAGGGATAATGAACAAGGACAAATGGTTCACTCAACGAGTCACATGGACTAATGAACAATTACATTTGTTTAACACAACGAGTCACAAAGACTAATGAACAAGGACAAATGGTTCACACAACGAGTCACATTCAGCGATAAACAAGGACCAAAGGTTCACACAACGAGTCACAAGGGCTAATGAACAAGGACAAATGGTTCACACAACGAGTCACATGGACTAATGAACAAAGACAAATGGTTCCCACAACGAGTCACATTTACTAATAAACAAGGACAAATGGTTCACAAAACGAGTCACAAGGACTAATGAACAAAGACAAATGGTTCACACAACGAGTCACATTTACTAATAAACAAGGACAAATGGTTCACACAACGAGTCACAAGGGCTAATGAATAAGGACAAATGGTTCACACAACGAGTCACATGGACTAATGAACAAGTCCAATTATTTTAGCGCAACGAGTCACAAGGACTAACGAACAAGGACAAATGGTTTACACAACGAGTCACAAGGACAAATGGCTCACACTACGAGTCATATAGATTAATGAACAAGTACAATTGCTTAACACAACGAGTAACAAGGACTAATGAACAAGGACAAATGGTTCACGCAACGAGTCACATGGACTAATGAACAATTACAATTGTTTAACACAATGAGTCACATAGACTAATAAACAAGTACAATTGTTTTAAGACAACGAGTCACAAGGACTAATGAACATGGACTAATGGATTACACAACGAATCACAAGGACTAATGAACAAGGACAAATGGTTCACACAACGAATCACATAGACTAATGAACAAGTACAATTGCTTAACACAACGAGTCACAGGGACTAATGAACAAGGACAAATGGTTCACACAACGAGTCACATGGACTCATGAACAATTACAATTGTTTAACACAACGAGTCACATGGACTAATGAACAAGAACAATAATTTTATCACAACGAGTCAGAAGGACTAATGAACAAGGACAAATGGTTTACACAACGAGTCACAAGGACTAATAAACAAGGACAAATGGTTCACACAACGATTTACATAGACTAATGAACAAGTACAATTGTTTAACACAACGAGTCACAAGGACTAATGAACAAGGATAAATGGTTCACACAACGAGTCACATGGATTAATAAACAATTTTAATTCTTTAACACAACGAGTCACAAAGACTAATGAACAAGGACAACTGGTTCACACAACGTGTCACATTTAGTAATAAACAAGGACAAATGGTTCACACAACGTGTCATAAGGGCTAATGAACAAGGACAAATGGTTCACACAACGAGTCACAAGGGCTAATGAACAAGAACAAATGGTTCACACAACGAGTCACATAAACTAATGAACAATTACAATTGTTTAACACAACTTGTCACAAAGACTAATGAACAAGGACAAATGGTGCACACAACGAGTCACATTTACTAATAAACAAGGACAAATGGTTCACACAACGAGTCACAAGGGCTAATGAATAAGGACAAATGGTTCACACAACGAGTCACATGGACTAATGAACAAGTCCAATTATTTTAGCGCAACGAGTCACAAGGACTAACGAACAAGGACAAATGGTTTACACAACGAGTCACAAGGACAAATGGCTCACACTACGAGTCATATAGATTAATGAACAAGTACAATTGCTTAACACAACGAGTAACAAGGACTAATGAACAAGGACAAATGGTTCACGCAACGAGTCACATGGACTAATGAACAATTACAATTGTTTAACACAAAGAGTCACATAGACTAATAAACAAGTACAATTGTTTTAAGACAACGAGTCACAAGGACTAATGAACATGGACTAATGGATTACACAACGAATCACAAGGACTAATGAACAAGGACAAATGGTTCACACAACGAATCACATAGACTAATGAACAAGTACAATTGCTTACCACAACGAGTCACAGGGACTAATGAACAAGGACAAATGGTTCACACAACGAGTCACATGGATTAATAAACAATTTTAATTCTTTAACACAACGAGTCACAAAGACTAATGAACAAGGACAACTGGTTCACACAACGTGTCACATTTAGTAATAAACAAGGACAAATGGTTCACACAACGTGTCATAAGGGCTAATGAACAAGGACAAATGGTTCACACAACGAGTCACAAGGGCTAATGAACAAGAACAAATGGTTCACACAACGAGTCACATGCACTAATGAACAATTACAATTGTTTAACACAACTTGTCACAAAGACTAATGAACAAGGACAAATGGTGCACACAACGAGTCACATTTACTAATAAACAAGGACAAATGGTTCACACAACGAGTCACAAGGGCTAATGAATAAGGACAAATGGTTCACACAACGAGTCACATGGACTAATGAACAAGTCCAATTATTTTAGCGCAACGAGTCACAAGGACTAACGAACAAGGACAAATGGTTTACACAACGAGTCACAAGGACAAATGGCTCACACTACGAGTCATATAGATTAATGAACAAGTATAATTGCTTAACACAACGAGTAACAAGGACTAATGAACAAGGACAAATGGTTCACGCAACGAGTCACATGGACTAATGAACAATTACAATTGTTTAACACAAAGAGTCACATAGACTAATAAACAAGTACAATTGTTTTAAGACAACGAGTCACAAGGACTAATGAACATGGACTAATGGATTACACAACGAATCACAAGGACTAATGAACAAGGACAAATGGTTCACACAACGAATCACATAGACTAATGAACAAGTACAATTGCTTACCACAACGAGTCACAGGGACTAATGAACAAGGACAAATGGTTCACACAACGAGTCACATGGACTCATGAACAATTACAATTGTTTAACACAACGAGTCACATGGACTAATGAACAAGAACAATAATTTTATCACAACGACTCAGAAGGACTAATGAACAAGGACAAATGGTTTACACAACGAGTCACAAGGACTAATAAACAAGGACAAATGGTTCACACAACGATTTACATAGACTAATGAACAAGTACAATTGTTTAACACAACGAGTCACAAGGACTAATGAACAAGGATAAATGGTTCACACAACGAGTCACATGGATTAATAAACAATTTTAATTCTTTAACACAACGAGTCACAAAGACTAATGAACAAGAACAACTGGTTCACACAACGTGTCACATTTAGTAATAAACAAGGACAAATGGTTCACACAACGTGTCATAAGGGCTAATGAACAAGGACAAATGGTTCACACAACGAGTCACAAGGGCTAATGAACAAGAACAAATGGTTCACACAACGAGTCACATTCACTGATAAACAAGGACCAAAGGTTCACACAACGAGTCACAAGGGCTAATGAACAAGGACAAATGGTTCACACAACGAGTCACATGGACTAATGAACAAGTCCAATTGTTTTAACGCAACGAGTCACAAGGACTAATGAACAAGGACAAATGGTTTACACAACGAGTCACAAGGACAAATGGCTCACACTACGAGTCACATAGATTAATGAACAAGTACAATTGCTTAACACAACGAGTAACAAGGACTAATGAACAAGGACAAATGGTTCACGCAACGAGTCACATGGACTAATGAACAATTACAATTGTTTTAACGCAACGAGTCACAAGGACTAATGAACAAGGACAAATGGTTTACACAACGAGTCACAAGGACAAATGGCTCACACTACGAGTCACATAGATTAATGATCAAGTACAATTGCTTAACACAACGAGTAACAAGGACTAATGAACAAGGACAAATGGTTCACGCAACGAGTCACATGGACTAATGAACAATTACAATTGTTTAACACAATGAGTCACATAGACTAATAAACAAGTACAATTGTTTTAAGACAACGAGTCACAAGGACTAATGAACATGGACTAATGGTTTACACAACGAATCAAAAGGACTAATGAACAAGGACAAATGGTTCACACAACGAGTCACATAGACTAATGAACAAGTACAATTGCTTAACACAACGAGTCACAGGGACTAATGAACAAGGACAAATGGTTCACACAACGAGTCACATGGACTCATGAACAATTACAATTGTTTAACACAACGAGTCACAAAGACTAATGAACAAGGACAAATGGTTCACACAACGAGTCACATTCACTGATAAACAAGGACCAAAGGTTCACACAACGAGTCACAAGGGCTAATGAACAAGGACAACTAGTTCACACAACGAGTCACATTTAGTAATAAACAAGGACAAATGGTTCACACAACGTGTCACAAGGGATAATGAACAAGGACAAATGGTTCACTCAACGAGTCACATGGACTAATGAACAATTACATTTGTTTAACACAACGAGTCACAAAGACTAATGAACAAGGACAAATGGTTCACACAACGAGTCACATTCACTGATAAACAAGGACCAAAGGTTCACACAACGAGTCACAAGGGCTAATGAACAAGGACAAATGGTTCACACAACGAGTCACATGGACTAATGAACAAAGACAAATGGTTCCCACAACGAGTCACATTTACTAATAAACAAGGACAAATGGTTCACAAAACGAGTCACAAGGACTAATGAACAAAGACAAATGGTTCACACAACGAGTCACATTTACTAATAAACAAGGACAAATGGTTCACACAACGAGTCACAAGGGCTAATGAATAAGGACAAATGGTTCACACAACGAGTCACATGGACTAATGAACAAGTCCAATTATTTTAGCGCAACGAGTCACAAGGACTAACGAACAAGGACAAATGGTTTACACAACGAGTCACAAGGACAAATGGCTCACACTACGAGTCATATAGATTAATGAACAAGTACAATTGCTTAACACAACGAGTAACAAGGACTAATGAACAAGGACAAATGGTTCACGCAACGAGTCACATGGACTAATGAACAATTACAATTGTTTAACACAATGAGTCACATAGACTAATAAACAAGTACAATTGTTTTTAGACAACGAGTCACAAGGACTAATGAACATGGACTAATGGATTACACAACGAATCACAAGGACTAATGAACAAGGACAAATGGTTCACACAACGAATCACATAGACTAATGAACAAGTACAATTGCTTAACACAACGAGTCACAGGGACTAATGAACAAGGACAAATGGTTCACACAACGAGTCACATGGACTCATGAACAATTACAATTGTTTAACACAACGAGTCACATGGACTAATGAACAAGAACAATAATTTTATCACAACGAGTCAGAAGGACTAATGAACAAGGACAAATGGTTTACACAACGAGTCACAAGGACTAATAAACAAGGACAAATGGTTCACACAACGATTTACATAGACTAATGAACAAGTACAATTGTTTAACACAACGAGTCACAAGGACTAATGAACAAGGATAAATGGTTCACACAACGAGTCACATGGATTAATAAACAATTTTAATTCTTTAACACAACGAGTCACAAAGACTAATGAACAAGGACAACTGGTTCACACAACGTGTCACATTTAGTAATAAACAAGGACAAATGGTTCACACAACGTGTCATAAGGGCTAATGAACAAGGACAAATGGTTCACACAACGAGTCACAAGGGCTAATGAACAAGAACAAATGGTTCACACAACGAGTCACATGCACTAATGAACAATTACAATTGTTTAACACAACTTGTCACAAAGACTAATGAACAAGGACAAATGGTGCACACAACGAGTCACATTTACTAATAAACAAGGACAAATGGTTCACACAACGAGTCACAAGGGCTAATGAATAAGGACAAATGGTTCACACAACGAGTCACATGGACTAATGAACAAGTCCAATTATTTTAGCGCAACGAGTCACAAGGACTAACGAACAAGGACAAATGGTTTACACAACGAGTCACAAGGACAAATGGCTCACACTACGAGTCATATAGATTAATGAACAAGTACAATTGCTTAACACAACGAGTAACAAGGACTAATGAACAAGGACAAATGGTTCACGCAACGAGTCACATGGACTAATGAACAATTACAATTGTTTAACACAAAGAGTCACATAGGCTAATAAACAAGTACAATTGTTTTAAGACAACGAGTCACAAGGACTAATGAACATGGACTAATGGATTACACAACGAATCACAAGGACTAATGAACAAGGACAAATGGTTCACACAACGAATCACATAGACTAATGAACAAGTACAATTGCTTACCACAACGAGTCACAGGGACAAATGGTTCACACAACGAGTCACATGGATTAATAAACAATTTTAATTCTTTAACACAACGAGTCACAAAGACTAATGAACAAGGACAACTGGTTCACACAACGTGTCACATTTAGTAATAAACAAGGACAAATGGTTCACACAACGTGTCATAAGGGCTAATGAACAAGGACAAATGGTTCACACAACGAGTCACAAGGGCTAATGAACAAGAACAAATGGTTCACACAACGAGTCACATGCACTAATGAACAATTACAATTGTTTAACACAACTTGTCACAAAGACTAATGAACAAGGACAAATGGTGCACACAACGAGTCACATTTACTAATAAACAAGGACAAATGGTTCACACAACGAGTCACAAGGGCTAATGAATAAGGACAAATGGTTCACACAACGAGTCACATGGACTAATGAACAAGTCCAATTATTTTAGCGCAACGAGTCACAAGGACTAACGAACAAGGACAAATGGTTTACACAACGAGTCACAAGGACAAATGGCTCACACTACGAGTCATATAGATTAATGAACAAGTACAATTGCTTAACACAACGAGTAACAAGGACTAATGAACAAGGACAAATGGTTCACGCAACGAGTCACATGGACTAATGAACAATTACAATTGTTTAACACAAAGAGTCACATAGACTAATAAACAAGTACAATTGTTTTAAGACAACGAGTCACAAGGACTAATGAACATGGACTAATGGATTACACAACGAATCACAAGGACTAATGAACAAGGACAAATGGTTCAGCGAATCACATAGACTAATGAACAAGTACAATTGCTTACCACAACGAGTCACAGGGACTAATGAACAAGGACAAATGGTTCACACAACGAGTCACATGGACTCATGAACAATTACAATTGTTTAACACAACGAGTCACATGGACTAATGAACAAGAACAATAATTTTATCACAACGACTCAGAAGGACTAATGAACAAGGACAAATGGTTTACACAACGAGTCACAAGGACTAATAAACAAGGACAAATGGTTCACACAACGATTTACATAGACTAATGAACAAGTACAATTGTTTAACACAACGAGTCACAAGGACTAATGAACAAGGATAAATGGTTCACACAACGAGTCACATGGATTAATAAACAATTTTAATTCTTTAACACAACGAGTCACAAAGACTAATGAACAAGAACAACTGGTTCACACAACGTGTCACATTTAGTAATAAACAAGGACAAATGGTTCACACAACGTGTCATAAGGGCTAATGAACAAGGACAAATGGTTCACACAACGAGTCACAAGGGCTAATGAACAAGAACAAATGGTTCACACAACGAGTCACATTCACTGATAAACAAGGACCAAAGGTTCACACAACGAGTCACAAGGGCTAATGAACAAGGACAAATGGTTCACACAACGAGTCACATGGACTAATGAACAAGTCCAATTGTTTTAACGCAACGAGTCACAAGGACTAATGAACAAGGACAAATGGTTTACACAACGAGTCACAAGGACAAATGGCTCACACTATGAGTCACATAGATTAATGAACAAGTACAATTGCTTAACACAACGAGTAACAAGGACTAATGAACAAGGACAAATGGTTCACGCAACGAGTCACATGGACTAATGAACAATTACAATTGTTTTAACGCAACGAGTCACAAGGACTAATGAACAAGGACAAATGGTTTACACAACGAGTCACAAGGACAAATGGCTCACACTACGAGTCACATAGATTAATGATCAAGTACAATTGCTTAACACAACGAGTAACAAGGACTAATGAACAAGGACAAATGGTTCACGCAACGAGTCACATGGACTAATGAACAATTACAATTGTTTAACACAATGAGTCACATAGACTAATAAACAAGTACAATTGTTTTAAGACAACGAGTCACAAGGACTAATGAACATGGACTAATGGTTTACACAACGAATCACAAGGACTAATGAACAAGGACAAATGGTTCACACAACGAGTCACATAGACTAATGAACAAGTACAATTGCTTAACACAACGAGTCACAGGGACTAATGAACAAGGACAAATGGTTCACACAACGAGTCACATGGACTCATGAACAATTACAATTGTTTAACACAACGAGTCACATGGACTAATGAACAAGAACAATAATTTTATCACAACGAGTCAGAAGGACTAATGAACAAGGACAAATGGTTTACACAACGAGTCACAAGGACTAATAAACAAGGACAAATGGTTCACACAACGAGTTACATAGACTAATGAACAAGTACAATTGTTTAACACAACGAGTCACAAGGACTAATGAACAAGGATAAATGGTTCACACAATGAGTCACATGGATTAATAAACAATTTTAATTCTTTAACACAACGAGTCACAAAGACTAATGAACAAGGACAACTGGTTCACACAACGTGTCACATTTAGTAATAAACAAGGACAAATGGTTCACACAACGTGTCATAAGGGCTAATGAACAAGGACAAATGGTTCACACAACGAGTCACAAGGGCTAATGAACAAGAACAAATGGTTCACACAACGAGTCACATGGACTAATGAACAATTACAATTGTTTAACACAACTTGTCACAAAGACTAATGAACAAGGACAAATGGTGCACACAACGAGTAACATTCACTAATAAACAAGGACAAATGGTTCACACAACGAGTCACAAGGGCTAATGAATAAGGACAAATGGTTCACACAACGAGTCACATGGACTAATGAACAAGTCCAATTATTTTAGCGCAACGAGTCACAAGGACTAACGAACAAGGACAAATGGTTTACACAACGAGTCACAAGGACAAATGGCTCACACTACGAGTCATATAGATTAATGAACAAGTACAATTGCTTAACACAACGAGTAACAAGGACTAATGAACAAGGACAAATGGTTCACGCAACGAGTCACATGGACTAATGAACAATTACAATTGTTTAACACAATGAGTCACATAGACTAATAAACAAGTACAATTGTTTTAAGACAACGAGTCACAAGGACTAATGAACATGGACTAATGGATTACACAACGAATCACAAGGACTAATGAACAAGGACAAATGGTTCACACAACGAATCACATAGACTAATGAACAAGTACAATTGCTTAACACAACGAGTCACAGGGACTAATGAACAAGGACAAATGGTTCACACAACGAGTCACATGGACTCATGAACAATTACAATTGTTTAACACAACGAGTCACATGGACTAATGAACAAGAACAATAATTTTATCACAACGAGTCAGAAGGACTAATGAACAAGGACAAATGGTTTACACAACGAGTCACAAGGACTAATAAACAAGGACAAATGGTTCACCCAACGATTTACATAGACTAATGAACAAGTACAATTGTTTAACACAACGAGTCACAAGGACTAATGAACAAGGATAAATGGTTCACACAACGAGTCACATGGATTCATAAACAATTTTAATTCTTTAACACAACGAGTCACAAAGACTAATGAACAAGGACAACTGGTTCACACAACGTGTCACATTTAGTAATAAACAAGGACAAATGGTTCACACAACGTGTCATAAGGGCTAATGAACAAGGACAAATGGTTCACACAACGAGTCACAAGGGCTAATGAACAAGAACAAGTGGTTCACACAACGAGTCACATGGACTAATGAACAATTACAATTGTTTAACACAACTTGTCACAAAGACTAATGAACAAGGACAAATGGTGCACACAACGAGTAACATTCACTAATAAACAAGGACAAATGGTTCACACAACGAGTCACAAGGGCTAATGAATAAGGACAAATGGTTCACACAACGAGTCACATGGACTAATGAACAAGTCCAATTGTTTTAACGCAACGAGTCACAAGGACTAATGAACAAGGACAAATGGTTTACACAACGAGTCACAAGGACAAATGGCTCACACGACGAGTCACATAGATTAATGATCAAGTACAATTGCTTAACACAACGAGTAACAAGGACTAATGAACAAGGACAAATGGTTCACGCAACGAGTCACATGGACTAATGAACAATTACAATTGTTTAACACAATGAGTCACATAGACTAATAAACAAGTACAATTGTTTTAAGACAACGAGTCACAAGGACTAATGAACATGGACTAATGGTTTACACAACGAATCACAAGGACTAATGAACAAGGACAAATGGTTCACAAAACGAGTCACATAGACTAATGAACAAGTACAATTGCTTAACACAACGAGTCACAGGGACTAATGAACAAGGACAAATGGTTCACACAACGAGTCACATGGACTCATAAACAATTACAATTGTTTAACACAACGAGTCACATGGACTAATGAACAAGAACAATAATTTTATCACAACGAGTCAGAAGGACTAATGAACAAGGACAAATGGTTTACACAACGAGTCACAAGGACTAATAAACAAGGACAAATGGTTCACACAACGAGTTACATAGACTAATGAACAAGTACAATTGTTTAACACAACGAGTCACAAGGACTAATGAACAAGGATAAATGGTTCACACAACGAGTCACATGGATTAATAAACAATTTTAATTCTTTAACACAACGAGTCACAAAGACTAATGAACAAGGACAACTGGTTCACACAACGTGTCATATTTAGTAATAAACAAGGACAAATGGTTCACACAACGTGTCATAAGGGCTAATGAACAAGGACAAATGGTTCACACAACGAGTCACAAGGGCTAATGAACAAGAACAAATGGTTCACACAACGAGTCACATGGACTAATGAACAATTACAATTGTTTAACACAACGAGTCACAAAGACTAATGAACAAGGACAAATGGTTCACACAACGAGTCACATTCACTGATAAACAAGGACCAAAGGTTCACACAACGAGTCACAAGGGCTAATGAACAAGGACAAATGGTTCACACAACGAGTCACATGGACTAATGAACAAGTCCAATTGTTTTAACGCAACGAGTCACAAGGACTAATGAACAAGGACAAATGGTTTACACAACGAGTCACAAGGACAAATGGCTCACACTACGAGTCACATAGATTAATGAACAAGTACAATTGCTTAACACAACGAGTAACAAGGACTAATGAACAAGGACAAATGGTTCACACAACGAGTCACATGGACTAATGAACAAGTCCAATTGTTTTAACGCAACGAGTCACAAGGACTAATGAACAAGGACAAATGGTTTACACAACGAGTCACAAGGACAAATGGCACACACTACGAGTCACATAGATTAATGATCAAGTACAACTGCTTAACACAACGAGTAACAAGGACTAATGAACAAGGACAAATGGTTCACGCAACGAGTCACATGGACTAATGAACAATTACAATTGTTTAACACAATGAGTCACATAGACTAATAAACAAGTACAATTGTTTTAAGACAACGAGTCACAAGGACTAATGAACATGGACTAATGGTTTACACAAC
Organism: Silene latifolia; assembly: GCF_048544455.1. Taxonomy (NCBI): domain Eukaryota; kingdom Viridiplantae; phylum Streptophyta; class Magnoliopsida; order Caryophyllales; family Caryophyllaceae; genus Silene; species Silene latifolia. The sequence continues at coordinate 91,168,677 of NC_133528.1, forward strand.
GAATCACAAGGACTAATGAACAAGGACGAATGGTTCACACAACGAGTCACATAGACTAATGAACAAGTACAATTGCTTAACACAACGAGTCACAGGGACTAATGAACAAGGACAAATGGTTCACACAACGAGTCACATGGACTCATGAACAATTACAATTGTTTAACACAACGAGTCACATGGACTAATGAACAAGAACAATAATTTTATCACAACGAGTCAGAAGGACTAATGAACAAGGACAAATGGTTTACACAACGAGTCACAAGGAGTAATAAACAAGGACAAATGGTTCACACAACGAGTTACATAGACTAATGAACAAGTACAATTGTTTAACACAACGAGTCACAAGGACTAATGAACAAGGATAAATGGTTCACACAACGAGTCACATGGATTAATAAACAATTTTAATTCTTTAACACAACGAGTCACAAAGACTAATGAACAAGGACAACTGGTTCACACAACGTGTCACATTTAGTAATAAACAAGGACAAATGGTTCACACAACGTGTCATAAGGGCTAATGAACAAGGACAAATGGTTCACACAACGAGTCACAAGGGCTAATGAACAAGAACAAATGGTTCACACAATGAGTCACATGGACTAATGAACAATTACAATTGTTTAACACAACTTGTCACAAAGACTAATGAACAAGGACAAATGGTGCACACAACGAGTAACATTCACTAATAAACAAGGACAAATGGTTCACACAACGAGTCACAAGGGCTAATGAATAAGGACAAATGGTTCACACAACGAGTCACATGGACTAATGAACAAGTCCAATTGTTTTAACGCAACGAGTCACAAGGACAAATGAACAAGGACAAATGGTTTACACAACGAGTCACAAGGACAAATGGCTCACACTACGAGTCACATAGATTAATGATCAAGTACAATTGCTTAACACAACGAGTAACAAGGACTAATAAACAAGGACAAATGGTTCACGCAACGAGTCACATGGACTAATGAACAATTACAATTGTTTAACACAATGAGTCACATAGACTAATAAACAAGTACAATTGTTTTAAGACAACGAGTCACAAGGACTAATGAACATGGACTAATGGTTTACACAACGAATCACAAGGACTAATGAACAAGGACAAATGGTTCACACAACGAGTCACATAGACTAATGAACAAGTACAATTGCTTAACACAACGAGTCACAGGGACTAATGAACAAGGACAAATGGTTCACACAACGAGTCACATGGACTAATGAACAAGTCCAATTGTTTTAACGCAACGAGTCACAAGGACTAATGAACAAGGACAAATGGTTTACACAACGAGTCACAAGGACAAATGGCTCACACTACGAGTCACATAGATTAATGAACAAGTACAATTGCTTAACACAACGAGTAACAAGGACTAATGAACAAGGACAAATGGTTCACGCAACGAGTCACATGGACTAATGAACAATTACAATTGTTTTAACGCAACGAGTCACAAGGACTAATGAACAAGGACAAATGGTTTACACAACGAGTCACAAGGACAAATGGCTCACACTACGAGTCACATAGATTAATGATCAAGTACAATTGCTTAACACAACGAGTAACAAGGACTAATGAACAAGGACAAATGGTTCACGCAACGAGTCACATGGACTAATGAACAATTACAATTGTTTAACACAATGAGTCACATAGACTAATAAACAAGTACAATTGTTTTAAGACAACGAGTCACAAGGACTAATGAACATGGACTAATGGTTTACACAACGAATCACAAGGACTAATGAACAAGGACAAATGGTTCACACAACGAGTCACATAGACTAATGAACAAGTACAATTGCTTAACACAACGAGTCACAGGGACTAATGAACAAGGACAAATGGTTCACACAACGAGTCACATGGACTCATGAACAATTACAATTGTTTAACACAACGAGTCACATGGACTAATGAACAAGAACAATAATTTTATCACAACGAGTCAGAAGGACTAATGAACAAGGACAAATGGTTTACACAACGAGTCACAAGGACTAATAAACAAGGACAAATGGTTCACACAACGAGTTACATAGACTAATGAACAAGTACAATTGTTTAACACAACGAGTCACAAGCACTAATGAACAAGGATAAATGGTTCACACAATGAGTCACATGGATTAATAAACAATTTTAATTCTTTAACACAACGAGTCACAAAGACTAATGAACAAGGACAACTGGTTCACACAACGTGTCACATTTAGTAATAAACAAGGACAAATGGTTCACACAACGTGTCATAAGGGCTAATGAACAAGGACAAATGGTTCACACAACGAGTCACAAGGGCTAATGAACAAGAACAAATGGTTCACACAACGAGTCACATGGACTAATGAACAATTACAATTGTTTAACACAACTTGTCACAAAGACTAATGAACAAGGACAAATGGTGCACACAACGAGTAACATTCACTAATAAACAAGGACAAATGGTTCACACAACGAGTCACAAGGGCTAATGAATAAGGACAAATGGTTCACACAACGAGTCACATGGACTAATGAACAAGTCCAATTATTTTAGCGCAACGAGTCACAAGGACTAACGAACAAGGACAAATGGTTTACACAACGAGTCACAAGGACAAATGGCTCACACTACGAGTCATATAGATTAATGAACAAGTACAATTGCTTAACACAACGAGTAACAAGGACTAATGAGCAAGGACAAATGGTTCACGCAACGAGTCACATGGACTAATGAACAATTACAATTGTTTAACACAATGAGTCACATAGACTAATAAACAAGTACAATTATTTTAAGACAACGAGTCACAAGCACTAATGAACATGGACTAATGGATTACACAACGAATCACAAGGACTAATGAACAAGGACAAATGGTTCACACAACGAATCACATAGACTAATGAACAAGTACAATTGCTTAACACAACGAGTCACAGGGACTAATGAACAAGGACAAATGGTTCACACAACGAGTCACATGGACTCATGAACAATTACAATTGTTTAACACAACGAGTCACATGGACTAATGAACAAGAACAATAATTTTATCACAACGAGTCAGAAGGACTAATGAACAAGGACAAATGGTTTACACAACGAGTCACAAGGACTAATAAACAAGGACAAATGGTTCACACAACGATTTACATAGACTAATGAACAAATACAATTGTTTAACACAACGAGTCACAAGGACTAATGAACAAGGATAAATGGTTCACACAACGAGTCACATGGATTCATAAACAATTTTAATTCTTTAACACAACGAGTCACAAAGACTAATGAACAAGGACAACTGGTTCACACAACGTGTCACATTTAGTAATAAACAAGGATAAATGGTTCACACAACGTGTCATAAGGGCTAATGAACAAGGACAAATGGTTCACACAACGAGTCACAAGGGCTAATGAACAAGAACAAATGGTTCACACAACGAGTCACATGGACTAATGAACAATTACAATTGTTTAACACAACTTGTCACAAAGACTAATGAACAAGGACAAATGGTGCACACAACGAGTAACATTCACTAATAAACAAGGACAAATGGTTCACACAACGAGTCACAAGGGCTAATGAATAAGGACAAATGGTTCACACAACGAGTCACATGGACTAATGAACAAGTCCAATTATTTTAGCGCAACGAGTCACAAGGACTAACGAACAAGGACAAATGGTTTACACAACGAGTCACAAGGACAAATGGCTCACACTACGAGTCATATAGATTAATGAACAAGTACAATTGCTTAACACAACGAGTAACAAGGACTAATGAACAAGGACAAATGGTTCACGCAACGAGTCACATGGACTAATGAACAATTACAATTGTTTAACACAATGAGTCACATAGACTAATAAACAAGTACAATTGTTTTAAGACAACGAGTCACAAGCACTAATGAACATGGACTAATGGATTACACAACGAATCACAAGGACTAATGAACAAGGACAAATGGTTCACACAACGAATCACATAGACTAATGAACAAGTACAATTGCTTAACACAACGAGTCACAGGGACTAATGAACAAGGACAAATGGTTCACACAACGAGTCACATGGACTCATGAACAATTACAATTGTTTAACACAACGAGTCACATGGACTAATGAACAAGAACAATAATTTTATCACAACGAGTCAGAAGGACTAATGAACAAGGACAAATGGTTTACACAATGAGTCACAAGGACTAATAAACAAGGACAAATGGTTCACACAACGATTTACATAGACTAATGAACAAGTACAATTGTTTAACACAACGAGTCACAAGGACTAATGAACAAGGATAAATGGTTCACACAACGAGTCACATGGATTCATAAACAATTTTAATTCTTTAACACAACGAGTCACAAAGACTAATGAACAAGGACAACTGGTTCACACAACGTGTCACATTTAGTAATAAACAAGGACAAATGGTTCACACAACGTGTCATAAGGGCTAATGAACAAGGACAAATGGTTCACACAACGAGTCACAAGGGCTAATGAACAAGAACAAATGGTTCACACAACGAGTCACATGGACTAATGAACAATTACAATTGTTTAACACAACTTGTCACAAAGACTAATGAACAAGGACAAATGGTGCACACAACGAGTAACATTCACTAATAAACAAGGACAAATGGTTCACACAACGAGTCACAAGGGCTAATGAATAAGGACAAATGGTTCACACAACGAGTCACATGGACTAATGAACAAGTCCAATTGTTTTAACGCAACGAGTCACAAGGACTAATGAACAAGGACAAATGGTTTACACAACGAGTCACAAGGACAAATGGCTCACACTACGAGTCACATAGATTAATGATCAAGTACAATTGCTTAACACAACGAGTAACAAGGACTAATGAACAAGGACAAATGGTTCACGCAACGAGTCACATGGACTAATGAACAATTACAATTGTTTAACACAATGAGTCACATAGACTAATAAACAAGTACAATTGTTTTAAGACAACGAGTCACAAGGACTAATGAACATGGACTAATGGTTTACACAACGAATCACAAGGACTAATGAACAAGGACAAATGGTTCACACAACGAGTCACATAGACTAATGAACAAGTACAATTGCTTAACACAACGAGTCACAGGGACTAATGAACAAGGACAAATGGTTCACACAACGAGTCACATGGACTCATAAACAATTACAATTGTTTAACACAACGAGTCACATGGACTAATGAACAAGAACAATAATTTTATCACAACGAGTCAGAAGGATTAATGAACAAGGACAAATGGTTTACACAACGAGTCACAAGGACTAATAAACAAGGACAAATGGTTCACACAACGAGTTACATAGACTAATGAACAAGTACAATTGTTTAACACAACGAGTCACAAGGACTAATGAACAAGGATAAATGGTTCACACAACGAGTCACATGGATTCATAAACAATTTTAATTCTTTAACACAACGAGTCACAAAGACTAATGAACAAGGACAACTGGTTCACACAACGTGTCACATTTAGTAATAAACAAGGACAAATGGTTCACACAACGTGTCATAAGGGCTAATGAACAAGGACAAATGGTTCACACAACGAGTCACAAGGGCTAATGAACAAGAACAAATGGTTCACACAACGAGTCACATGGACTAATGAACAATTACAATTGTTTAACACAACTTGTCACAAAGACTAATGAACAAGGACAAATGGTGCACACAACGAGTAACATTCACTAATAAACAAGGACAAATGGTTCACACAACGAGTCACAAGGGCTAATGAATAAGGACAAATGGTTCACACAACGAGTCACATGGACTAATGAACAAGTCCAATTGTTTTAACGCAACGAGTCACAAGGACTAATGAACAAGGACAAATGGTTTACACAACGAGTCACAAGGACAAATGGCTCACACTACGAGTCACATAGATTAATGATCAAGTACAATTGCTTAACACAACGAGTAACAAGGACTAATGAACAAGGACAAATGGTTCACGCAACGAGTCACATGGACTAATGAACAATTACAATTGTTTAACACAATGAGTCACATAGACTAATAAACAAGTACAATTGTTTTAAGACAACGAGTCACAAGGACTAATGAACATGGACTAATGGTTTACACAACGAATCACAAGGACTAATGAACAAGGACAAATGGTTCACACAACGAGTCACATAGACTAATGAACAAGTACAATTGCTTAACACAACGAGTCACAGGGACTAATGAACAAGGACAAATGGTTCACACAACGAGTCACATGGACTCATAAACAATTACAATTGTTTAACACAACGAGTCACATGGACTAATGAACAAGAACAATAATTTTATCACAACGAGTCAGAAGGATTAATGAACAAGGACAAATGGTTTACACAACGAGTCACAAGGACTAATAAACAAGGACAAATGGTTCACACAACGAGTTACATAGACTAATGAACAAGTACAATTGTTTAACACAACGAGTCACAAGGACTAATGAACAAGGATAAATGGTGCACACAACGAGTCACATGGATTAATAAACAATTTTAATTCTTTAACACAACGAGTCACAAAGACTAATGAACAAGGACAACTGGTTCACACAACGTGTCATATTTAGTAATAAACAAGGACAAATGGTTCACACAACGTGTCATAAGGGCTAATGAACAAGGACAAATGGTTCACACAACGAGTCACAAGGGCTAATGAACAAGAACAAATGGTTCACACAACGAGTCACATGGACTAATGAACAATTACAATTGTTTAACACAACGAGTCACAAAGACTAATGAACAAGGACAAATGGTTCACACAACGAGTCACATTCAGCGATAAACAAGGACCAAAGGTTCACACAACGAGTCACAAGGGCTAATGAACAAGGACAAATGGTTCACACAACGAGTCACATGGACTAATGAACAAGTCCAATTGTTTTAACGCAACGAGTCACAAGGACTAATGAACAAGGACAAATGGTTTACACAACGAGTCACAAGGACAAATGGCTCACACTACGAGTCACATAGATTAATGAACAAGTACAATTGCTTAACACAACGAGTAACAAGGACTAATGAACAAGGACAAATGGTTCACACAACGAGTCACATGGACTAATGAACAAGTCCAATTGTTTTAACGCAACGAGTCACAAGGACTAATGAACAAGGACAAATGGTTTACACAACGAGTCACAAGGACAAATGGCTCACACTACGAGTCACATAGATTAATGATCAAGTACAACTGCTTAACACAACGAGTAACAAGGACTAATGAACAAGGACAAATGGTTCACGCAACGAGTCACATGGACTAATGAACAATTACAATTGTTTAACACAATGAGTCACATAGACTAATAAACAAGTACAATTGTTTTAAGACAACGAGTCACAAGGACTAATGAACATGGACTAATGGTTTACACAACGAATCACAAGGACTAATGAACAAGGACAAATGGTTCACACAACGAGTCACATGGACTAATGAACAAGTCCAATTGTTTTAACGCAACGAGTCACAAGGACTAATGAACAAGGACAAATGGTTTACACAACGAGTCACAAGGACAAATGGCTCACACTACGAGTCACATAGATTAATGATCAAGTACAATTGCTTAACACAACGAGTAACAAGGACTAATGAACAAGGACAAATGGTTCACACAACGTGTCATAAGGGCTAATGAACAAGGACAAATGGTTCACACAACGAGTCACAAGGGCTAATGAACAAGAACAAATGGTTCACACAACGAGTCACATGGACTAATGAACAATTACAATTGTTTAACACAACTTGTCACAAAGACTAATGAACAAGGACAAATGGTGCACACAACGAGTAACATTCACTAATAAACAAGGACAAATGGTTCACACAACGAGTCACAAGGGCTAATGAATAAGGACAAATGGTTCACACAACGAGTCACATGGACTAATGAACAAGTCCAATTATTTTAGCGCAACGAGTCACAAGGACTAACGAACAAGGACAAATGGTTTACACAACGAGTCACATGGACAAATGGCTCACACTACGAGTCATATAGATTAATGAACAAGTACAATTGCTTAACACAACGAGTAACAAGGACTAATGAACAAGGACAAATGGTTCACGCAACGAGTCACATGGACTAATGAACAATTACAATTGTTTAATACAATGAGTCACATAGACTAATAAACAAGTACAATTGTTTTAAGACAACGAGTCACAAGGACTAATGAACATGGACTAATGGATTACACAACGAATCACAAGGACTAATGAACAAGGACAAATGGTTCACACAACGAATCACATAGACTAATGAACAAGTACAATTGCTTAACACAACGAGTCACAGGGACTAATGAACAAGGACAAATGGTTCACACAACGAGTCACATGGACTCATGAACAATTACAATTGTTTAACACAACGAGTCACATGGACTAATGAACAAGAACAATAATTTTATCACAACGAGTCAGAAGGACTAATGAACAAGGACAAATGGTTTACACAACGAGTCACAAGGACTAATAAACAAGGACAAATGGTTCACACAACGATTTACATAGACTAATGAACAAGTACAATTGTTTAACACAACGAGTCACAAGGACTAATGAACAAGGATAAATGGTTCACACAACGAGTCACATGGATTCATAAACAATTTTAATTCTTTAACACAACGAGTCACAAAGACTAATGAACAAGGACAACTGGTTCACACAACGTGTCACATTTAGTAATAAACAAGGACAAATGGTTCACACAACGTGTCATAAGGGCTAATGAACAAGGACAAATGGTTCACACAACGAGTCACAAGGGCTAATGAACAAGAACAAATGGTTCACACAACGAGTCACATGGACTAATGAACAATTACAATTGTTTAACACAACTTGTCACAAAGACTAATGAACAAGGACAAATGGTGCACACAACGAGTAACATTCACTAATAAACAAGGACAAATGGTTCACACAACGAGTCACAAGGGCTAATGAATAAGGACAAATGGTTCACACAACGAGTCACATGGACTAATGAACAAGTCCAATTGTTTTAACGCAACGAGTCACAAGGACTAATGAACAAGGACAAATGGTTTACACAACGAGTCACAAGGACAAATGGCTCACACTACGAGTCACATAGATTAATGATCAAGTACAATTGCTTAACACAACGAGTAACAAGGACTAATGAACAAGGACAAATGGTTCACGCAACGAGTCACATGGACTAATGAACAATTACAATTGTTTAACACAATGAGTCACATAGACTAATAAACAAGTACAATTGTTTTAAGACAACGAGTCACAAGGACTAATGAACATGGACTAATGGTTTACACAACGAATCACAAGGACTAATGAACAAGGACAAATGGTTCACACAACGAGTCACATAGACTAATGAACAAGTACAATTGCTTAACACAACGAGTCACAGGGACTAATGAACAAGGACAAATGGTTCACACAACGAGTCACATGGACTCATAAACAATTACAATTGTTTAACACAACGAGTCACATGGACTAATGAACAAGAACAATAATTTTATCACAACGAGTCAGAAGGATTAATGAACAAGGACAAATGGTTTACACAACGAGTCACAAGGACTAATAAACAAGGACAAATGGTTCACACAACGAGTTACATAGACTAATGAACAAGTACAATTGTTTAACACAACGAGTCACAAGGACTAATGAACAAGGATAAATGGTTCACACAACGAGTCACATGGATTAATAAACAATTTTAATTCTTTAACACAACGAGTCACAAAGACTAATGAACAAGGACAACTGGTTCACACAACGTGTCATATTTAGTAATAAACAAGGACAAATGGTTCACACAACGTGTCATAAGGGCTAATGAACAAGGACAAATGGTTCACACAACGAGTCACAAGGGCTAATGAACAAGAACAAATGGTTCACACAACGAGTCACATGGACTAATGAACAATTACAATTGTTTAACACAACGAGTCACAAAGACTAATGAACAAGGACAAATGGTTCACACAACGAGTCACATTCACTGATAAACAAGGACCAAAGGTTCACACAACGAGTCACAAGGGCTAATGAACAAGGACAAATGGTTCACACAACGAGTCACAAGGACTAATAAACAAGGACAAATGGTTCACACAACGATTTACATAGACTAATGAACAAGTACAATTGTTTAACACAACGAGTCACAAGGACTAATGAACAAGGATAAATGGTTCACACAACGAGTCACATGGATTCATAAACAATTTTAATTCTTTAACACAACGAGTCACAAAGACTAATGAACAAGGACAACTGGTTCACACAACGTGTCACATTTAGTAATAAACAAGGACAAATGGTTCACACAACGTGTCATAAGGGCTAATGAACAAGGACAAATGGTTCACACAACGAGTCACAAGGGCTAATGAACAAGAACAAATGGTTCACACAACGAGTCACATGGACTAATGAACAATTACAATTGTTTAACACAACTTGTCACAAAGACTAATGAACAAGGACAAATGGTGCACACAACGAGTAACATTCACTAATAAACAAGGACAAATGGTTCACACAACGAGTCACAAGGGCTAATGAATAAGGACAAATGGTTCACACAACGAGTCACATGGACTAATGAACAAGTCCAATTGTTTTAACGCAACGAGTCACAAGGACTAATGAACAAGGACAAATGGTTTACACAACGAGTCACAAGGACAAATGGCTCACACTACGAGTCACATAGATTAATGATCAAGTACAATTGCTTAACACAACGAGTAACAAGGACTAATGAACAAGGACAAATGGTTCACGCAACGAGTCACATGGACTAATGAACAATTACAATTGTTTAACACAATGAGTCACATAGACTAATAAACAAGTACAATTGTTTTAAGACAACGAGTCACAAGGACTAATGAACATGGACTAATGGTTTACACAACGAATCACAAGGACTAATGAACAAGGACAAATGGTTCACACAACGAGTCACATAGACTAATGAACAAGTACAATTGCTTAACACAACGAGTCACATGGACTAATGAACAAGGACAAATGGTTCACACAACGAGTCACATGGACTCATAAACAATTACAATTGTTTAACACAACGAGTCACATGGACTAATGAACAAGAACAATAATTTTATCACAACGAGTCAGAAGGATTAATGAACAAGGACAAATGGTTTACACAACGAGTCACAAGGACTAATAAACAAGGACAAATGGTTCACACAACGAGTTACATAGACTAATGAACAAGTACAATTGTTTAACACAACGAGTCACAAGGACTAATGAACAAGGATAAATGGTTCACACAACGAGTCACATGGATTAATAAACAATTTTAATTCTTTAACACAACGAGTCACAAAGACTAATGAACAAGGACAACTGGTTCACACAACGTGTCATATTTAGTAATAAACAAGGACAAATGGTTCACACAACGTGTCATAAGGGCTAATGAACAAGGACAAATGGTTCACACAACGAGTCACAAGGGCTAATGAACAAGAACAAATGGTTCACACAACGAGTCACATGGACTAATGAACAATTACAATTGTTTAACACAACGAGTCACAAAGACTAATGAACAAGGACAAATGGTTCACACAACGAGTCACATTCACTGATAAACAAGGACCAAAGGTTCACACAACGAGTCACAAGGGCTAATGAACAAGGACAAATGGTTCACACAACGAGTCACATGGACTAATGAACAAGTCCAATTATTTTAACGCAACGAGTCACAAGGACTAATGAACAAGGACAAATGGTTTACACAACGAGTCACAAGGACAAATGGCTCACACTACGAGTCACATAGATTAATGAACAAGTACAATTGCTTAACACAACGAGTAACAAGGACTAATGAACAAGGACAAATGGTTCACACAACGAGTCACATGGACTAATGAACAAGTCCAATTGTTTTAACGCAACGAGTCACAAGGACTAATGAACAAGGACAAATGGTTTACACAACGAGTCACAAGGACAAATGGCTCACACTACGAGTCACATAGATTAATGATCAAGTACAACTGCTTAACACAACGAGTAACAAGGACTAATGAACAAGGACAAATGGTTCACGCAACGAGTCACATGGACTAATGAACAATTACAATTGTTTAACACAATGAGTCACATAGACTAATAAACAAGTACAATTGTTTTAAGACAACGAGTCACAAGGACTAATGAACATGGACTAATGGTTTACACAACGAATCACAAGGACTAATGAACAAGGACAAATGGTTCACACAACGAGTCACATAGACTAATGAACAAGTACAATTGCTTAACACAACGAGTCACAGGGACTAATGAACAAGGACAAATGGTTCACACAACGAGTCACATGGACTCATGAACAATTACAATTGTTTAACACAACGAGTCACATGGACTAATGAACAAGAACAATAATTTTATCACAACGAGTCAGAAGGACTAATGAACAAGGACAAATGGTTTACACAACGAGTCACAAGGACTAATAAACAAGGACAAATGGTTCACACAACGAGTTACATAGACTAATGAACAAGTACAATTGTTTAACACAACGAGTCACAAGGACTAATGAACAAGGATAAATGGTTCACACAACGAGTCACATGGATTAATAAACAATTTTAATTCTTTAACACAACGAGTCACAAAGACTAATGAACAAGGACAACTGGTTCACACAACGTGTCACATTTAGTAATAAACAAGGACAAATGGTTCACACAACGTGTCATAAGGGCTAATGAACAAGGACAAATGGTTCACACAACGAGTCACAAGGGCTAATGAACAAGAACAAATGGTTCACACAATGAGTCACATGGACTAATGAACAATTACAATTGTTTAACACAACTTGTCACAAAGACTAATGAACAAGGACAAATGGTGCACACAACGAGTAACATTCACTAATAAACAAGGACAAATGGTTCACACAACGAGTCACAAGGGCTAATGAATAAGGACAAATGTTCACACAACGAGTCACATGGACTAATGAACAAGTCCAATTGTTTTAACGCAACGAGTCACAAGGACCAATGAACAAGGACAAATGGTTTACACAACGAGTCACAAGGACAAATGGCTCACACTACGAGTCACATAGATTAATGATCAAGTACAATTGCTTAACACAACGAGTAACAAGGACTAATAAACAAGGACAAATGGTTCACGCAACGAGTCACATGGACTAATGAACAATTACAATTGTTTAACACAATGAGTCACATAGACTAATAAACAAGTACAATTGTTTTAAGACAACGAGTCACAAGGACTAATGAACATGGACTAATGGTTTACACAACGAATCACAAGGACTAATGAACAAGGACAAATGGTTCACACAACGAGTCACATAGACTAATGAACAAGTACAATTGCTTAACACAACGAGTCACATGGACTAATGAACAAGGACAAATGGTTCACACAACGAGTCACATGGACTCATGAACAATTACAATTGTTTAACACAACGAGTCACATGGACTAATGAACAAGAACAATAATTTTATCACAACGAGTCAGAAGGACTAATGAACAAGGACAAATGGTTTACACAAGGAGTCACAAGGACTAATAAACAAGGACAAATGGTTCACACAACGAGTTACATAGACTAATGAACAAGTACAATTGTTTAACACAACGAGTCACAAGGACTAATGAACAAGGATAAATGGTTCACACAACGAGTCACATGGATTAATAAACAATTTTAATTCTTTAACACAACGAGTCACAAAGACTAATGAACAAGGACAACTGGTTCACACAACGTGTCACATTTAGTAATAAACAAGGACAAATGGTTCACACAACGTGTCATAAGGGCTAATGAACAAGGACAAATGGTTCACACAACGAGTCACAAGGGCTAATGAACAAGAACAAATGGTTCACACAACGAGTCACATGGACTAATGAACAATTACAATTGTTTAACACAACGAGTCACAAAGACTAATGAACAAGGACAAATGGTTCACACAACGAGTCACATTCACTAATAAACAAGGACCAAAGGTTCACACAACGAGTCACAAGGGCTAATGAACAAGGACAAATGGTTCACGCAACGAGTCACATGGACTAATGAACAAGTCCAATTGTTTTAACGCAACGAGTCACAAGGACTAATGAACAAGGACAAATGGTTTACACAACGAGTCACAAGGACAAATGGCTCACACTACGAGTCACATAGATTAATGAACAAGTACAATTGCTTAACACAACGAGTAACAAGGACTAATGAACAAGGACAAATGGTTCACGCAACGAGTCACATGGACTAATGAACAATTACAATTGTTTAACACAATGAGTCACATGGACTAATAAACAAGTACAATTGTTTTAAGACAACAAGTTACAAGGACTAATGAACAAGGACTAATGATTTACACAACGAATCACAAGGACTAATGAACAAGGATAAATGGTTCACACAACGAGTCACATAGACTAATGAACAAGTACAATTGCTTAACACAACGAGTGACAGGGACTAATGAACAAGGATAAATGGTTCACACAACGAGTCACATGGACTCATGAACAATTACAATTGTTTAACACATCGAGTCACATGGACTAATGAACAAGAACAATAATTTTATCACAACGAGTCAGAAGGGCTAATGAACAAGGACAAATGGTTTACACAACGAGTCACAAGGACTAATGAACAAGGACAAATGGTTTACACAACGAGTTACATAGACTAATGAACAAGTACAATTTTTTAACACAACGAGTCACAAGGACTAATGAACAAGGATAAATGGTTCACACAACGAGTCACATGGACTAATGAACAATTTCAATTCTTTAACACAACGAGTCACAAAAACTAATGAACAAGGACAACTGGTTCACACAACGAGTCACATTTAGTAATAAACAAGGACAAATGGTTCACACAACGTGTCACAAGGGCTAATGAACAAGGACAAATGGTTCACTCAACGAGTCACATGGACTAATGAACAATTACATTTGTTTAACACAACGAGTCACAAAGACTAATGAACAAGGACAAATGGTTCACACAACGAGTCACATTCACTGATAAACAAGGACCAAAGGTTCACACAACGAGTCACAAGGGCTAATGAACAAGGACAAATGGTTCACACAACGAGTCACATGGACTAATGAACAAAGACAAATGGTTCCCACAACGAGTCACATTTACTAATAAACAAGGACAAATGGTTCACACAACGAGTCACAAGGACTAATGAACAAAGACAAATGGTTCACACAACGACTCACATTTACTAATAAACAAGGACAAGCGGTTCACACAACGAGTCACAAGGGATAATGAATAAGGACAAATGGTTCACACAACGAGTCACATGGACTAATGAACAAGTCCAATTGTTTTAATGCAACGAGTCACAAGGACTAATGAACAAGGACAAATGGTTTACACAACGAGTCACAAGGACAAATGGCTCACACTACGAGTCACATAGATTAATGAACAAGTACAATTGCTTAACACAACGAGTAACAAGGACTAATGAACAAGGACAAATGCTTCACGCAACGAGTCACATGGACTAATGAACAATTAAAATTGTTTAACACAATGAGTCACATGGACTAATAAACAAGTACAATTGTTTTAAGACAACGAGTCACAAGGACTAATGAACAAGGACTAATGGTTTACACAACGAATCACAAGGACTAATGAACAAGGACAAATGGTTCACAAAACGAGTCACATAGACTAATGAACAAGTACAATTGCTTAACACAACGAGTCACAGGGACTAATGAACAAGGACAAATGGTTCACACAACGAGTCACATGGACTCATGAACAATTACAATTGTTTAACACAACGAGTCACATGGACTAATGAACAAGAACAATAGATTTATCACAACGAGTCAGAAGGACTAATGAACAAGGACAAATGGTTTACACAACGAGTCACAAGGACTAATGAACAAGGACAAATGGTTCAGACAACGAGTTACATAGCCTAATGAACATGTACAATTGTTTAACACAACGAGTCACAAGGACTAATGAACAAGGATAAATGGTTCACACAACGAGTCACATGGACTAATGAACAATTTCAATTCTTTAACACAACGAGTCACAAAGACTAATGAACAAGGACAACTAGTTCACACAACGAGTCACATTTAGTAATAAACAAGGACAAATGGTTCACACAACGTGTCACAAGGGCTAATGAACAAGGACAAATGGTTCACTCAACGTGTCACATGGACTAATGAACAATTACATTTGTTTAACACAACGAGTCACAAACACTAATGAACAAGGACAAATGGTTCACACAACGAGTCACATTCACTGATAAAAAAGGACCAAAGGTTCACACAACGAGTCACAAGGGCTAATGAACAAGGACAAATGGTTCACACAACGAGTCACATGGACTAATGAACAAAGACAAATGGTTCCCACAACGAGTCACATTTACTAATAAACAAGGACAAATGGTTCACACAACGAGTCACAAGGACTAATGAACAAAGACAAATGGTTCACACAACGAGTCACATTTACTAATAAACAAGGACAAATGGTTCACACAACGAGTCACAAGGGCTAATGAATAAGGACAAATGGTTCACACAACGAGTCACATGGACTAATGAACAAGTCCAATTATTTTAACGCAACGAGTCACAAGGACTAATGAACAAGGACAAATGGTTTACACAACGAGTCACAAGGACAAATGGCTCACACTACGAGTCACATGGATTAATGAACAAGTATAATTGCTTAACACAACGAGTAACAAGGACTAATGAACAAGGACAAATGGTTTACGCAACGAGTCACATGGACTAATGAACAATTACAATTGGTTAACACGATGAGTCACATGGACTAATAAACAAGTACAATTGTTTTAAGACAACGAGTCACAAGGACTAATGGTTTACACAACGAATCACAAGGACTAATGAACAAGGACAAATGGTACATACAACGAGTCACATAGACTAATGAACAAGTACAATTGCTTAACACAACTAGTCACAGGGACTAATGAATAAGGACAAATGGTTCACACAACGAGTTATATGGACTCATGAACAATTACATTTGTTTAACACAACAAGTCACATGGACTAATGAACAAGAACAATAATTTTATCACAACGAGTCAGAAGGACTAATGAACAAGGACAAATGGTTTACACAACGAGTCACAAGGACTAATGAACAAGGACAAATGGTTCACACAACGAGTTACATAGCCTAATGAACATGTACAATTGTTTAACACAACGAGTCACAAGGACTAATGAACAAGGATAAATGGTTCACACAACGAGTCACATGGACTAATGAACAATTTCAATTCTTTAACACAACGAGTCACAAAGACTAATGAACAAGGACAACTAGTTCACACAAAGAGTCACATTTAGTAATAAACAAGGACAAATGGTTCACACAACGTGTCACAAGGGCTAATGAACAAGGACAAATGGTTCACTCAACGTGTCACATGGACTAATGAACAATTACATTTGTTTAACACAACGAGTCACAAAGACTAATGAACAAGGACAAATGGTTCACACAACGAGTCACATTCACTGATAAACAAGGACCAAAGGTTCACACAACGAGTCACAAGGGCTAATGAACAAGGACAAATGGTTCACACAACGAGTCACATGGACTAATGAACAAAGACAAATGGTTCCCACAACGATTCACATTTACTAATAAACAAGGACAAATGGTTCACACAACGAGTCACAAGGACTAATGAACAAAGACAAATGGTTCACACAACGAGTCACATTTACTAATAAACAAGGACAAATGGTTCACACAACGAGTCACAAGGGCTAATGAATAAGGACAAATGGTTCACACAACGAGTCACATGGACTAATGAACAAGTCCAATTATTTTAACGCAACGAGTCACAAGGACTAATGAACAAGGACAAATGGTTTACACAACGAGTCACAAGGACAAATGGCTCACACTACGAGTCACATGGATTAATGAACAAGTATAATTGCTTAACACAACGAGTAACAAGGACTAATGAACAAGGACAAATGGTTTACGCAACGAGTCACATGGACTAATGAACAATTACAATTGGTTAACACAATGAGTCACATGGACTAATAAACAAGTACAATTGTTTTAAGACAACGAGTCACAAGGACTAATGGTTTACACAACGAATCACAAGGACTAATGAACAAGGACAAATGGTACATACAACGAGTCACATAGACTAATGAACAAGTACAATTGCTTAACACAACTAGTCACAGGGACTAATGAACAAGGACAAATGGTTCACACAACGAGTTATATGGACTCATGAACAATTACATTTGTTTAACACAACAAGTCACATGGACTAATGAACAAGAACAATAATTTTATCACAACGAGTCAGAAGGACTAATGAACAAGGACAAATGGTTTACACAACGAGTCACAAGGACTAATGAACAAGGACAAATGGTTCACACAACGAGTTACATAGCCTAATGAACATGTACAATTGTTTAACACAACGAGTCACAAGGACTAATGAAGAAGGATAAATGGTTCACACAACGAGTCACATGGACTAATGAACAATTTCAATTCTTTAACACAACGAGTCACAAAGTCTAATGAACAAGGACAACTAGTTCACACAACGAGTCACATTTAATAATAAACAAGGACAAATGGTTCACACAACGTGTCACAAGGGCTAATGAACAAGGACAAATGGTTCACTCAACGTGTCACATGGACTAATGAACAATTACATTTGTTTAACACAACGAGTCACAAAGACTAATGAACAAGGACAAATGGTTCACACAACGAGTCACATTCACTAATAAACAAGGACCAAAGGTGCACACAACGAGTCACAAGGGCTAATGAACAAGGATAAATGGTTCACACAACGAGTCACATGGACTAATGAACAAAGACAAATGGTTCCCACAACGAGTCACATTTACTAATAAACAAGGACAAATGGTTCACACAACGAGTCAAAAGGACTAATGAACAAAGACAAATGGTTCACACAACGAGTCACATTTACTAATAAACAAGGACAAATGGTTCACACAACGAGTCACAAGGGCTAATGAATAAGGACAAATGGTTCACACAACGAGTCACATGGACTAATGAACAAGTCCAATTATTTTAACGCAACGAGTCACAAGGACTAATGAACAAGGACAAATGGTTTACACAACGAGTCACAAGGACAAATGGCTCACACTACGAGTCACATGGATTAATGAACAAGTATAATTGCTTAACACAACGAGTAACAAGGACTAATGAACAAGGACAAATGGTTTACGCAACGAGTCACATGGACTAATGAACAATTACAATTGGTTAACACAATGAGTCACATGGCCTAATAAACAAGTACAATTGTTTTAAGACAACGAGTCACAAGGACTAATGAACAAGGACTAATGGTTTACACAACGAATCACAAGGACTAATGAACAAGGACAAATGGTTCATACAACGAGTCACATAGACTAATGAACAAGTACAATTGCTTAACACAACTAGTCATAGGGACTAATGAACAAGGACAAATGGTTCACACAACGAGTTATATGGACTCATGAACAATTACATTTGTTTAACACAACAAGTCACATGGACTAATGAACAAGAACAATAATTTTATCACAACGAGTCAGAAGGACTAATGAACAAGGACAAATGGTTTACACAACGAGTCACAAAGACTAATGAACAACAAATGGTTCACACAACGAGTCACATAGACTAATGAACAAGTACAATTGCTTAACACAACGAGTCACAGGGACTAATGAACAAGGACAAATGGTTCACACAACGAGTCACATGGACTCATGAACAATTACAATTGTTTAACACAACGAGTCACATGGACTAATGAACAAGAACAATAATTTTATCACAACGAGTCAAAAGGACTAATGAACAAGGACAAATGGTTTACACAACGAGTCACAAGGACTAATGAACAATGACAAATGGTTCACACAACGAGTTACATAGACTAATGAACAAGTACAATTGTTTAACACAACGAGTCACAAGGACTAATGAACAAGGATAAATGGTTCACACAACAAGTCACATGGACTGATGAACAATTACAATTCATTAACACAACAAGTCACAAAGACTAATGAACAAGGACAACTGGTTCACACAACGAGTCACATTTAGTAATAAACAAGGACAAATGGTTCACACAACGTGTCACAAGAGCTAATGAACAAGGACAAATGGTTCACTCAACGAGTCACAAAGACTAATGAACAATTACATTTGTTTAACACAACGAGTCACAAAGACTAATGAACAAGGACTAAAGGTTCACACAACGAGTCACATTCACTGATAAACAAGGACAAATGGTTCACACAACGAGTCACATTCACTAATAAACAAGGACAAATGGATTAGACAACGAGTCACAAGGACTAATAAACAAGGACAAATGGTTCACACAACGAGTCACAAGGGCTAAAGAAAAGGACAAATGTTTTCACACAACGAGTCACATGGACGAATGAACAAGTATAAGTTTTTAACCCAACGAGTCAAAAGGACAAATGAACAAGGACTAATGGTTCACACAATGAGTCACAGGGACTAATGAACAAGGACAAATGGTTCACACAACGACTTACATAGACTAATGAACAAGTACAATTGTTTAACACAACGAGTCACAAGGACTAATGAACAAGGATAAATGGTTCACACAACGAGTCACATGGAATAATGAACAATTTCAATTCTTTAACACAACGAGTCACAAAGACTAATGAACAAGGACAACTGGTTCACACAACGAGTCACATTTAGTAATAAACAAGGACAAATGGTTCACACAACGTGTCACAAGGGCTAATGAACAAGGACAAATGGTTCACTCAACGAGTCACATGGACTAATGAACAATTACATTTGTTTAACACAACGAGTCACAAAGACTAATGAACAAGGACAAATGGTTCACACAACGAGTCACATTCACTGATAAACAAGGACCAAAGGTTCACACAACGAGTCACAAGGGCTAATGAACAAGGACAAATGGTTCACATAACGAGTCACATGGACTAATGAACAAGGACAAATGGTTCACACAACGAGTTACATAGACTAATGAACAAGTACAATTGTTTAACACAACGAGTCACAAGGACTAATGAACAAGGATAAATGGTTCACACAACGAGTCACATGGACTAATGAACAATTTCAATTCTTTAACACAACGAGTCACAAAGACTGATGAACAAGGACAACTGGTTCACACAACGAGTCACATTTAGTAATAAACAAGGACAAATGGTTCACATAACGTGTCACAAGGGCTAATGAACAAGGACAAATGGTTCACTCAACGAGTCACATGGACTAATGAACAATTACATTTGTTTAACACAACGAGTCACAAAGACTAATGAACAAGGACAAATGGTTCACACAACGAGTCACATTCACTGATAAACAAGGACCAAAGGTTCACACAACGAGTCACATTTAGTAATAAACAAGGACAAATGGTTCACACAACGTGTCACAAGGGCTAATGAACAAGGAAAATGGTTCACTCAACGAGTCACATGGACTAATGAACAATTACATTTGTTTAACACAACGAGTCACAAAGACTAATGAACAAGGACAAATGGTTCACACAACGAGTCACATTCACTGATAAACAAGGACTAAAGGTTCACACAACGAGTCAGAAGGACTAATGAACAAGGACAAATGGTTTACACAACGAGTCACAAGGACTAATGAACAATGACAAATGGTTCACACAACGAGTTACATAGACTAATGAACAAGTACAATTGTTTAACACAACGAGTCACAAGGACTAATGAACAAGGATAAATGGTTTACACAACAAGTCACATGGACTGATGAACAATTACAATTCATTAACACAACAAGTCACAAAGACTAATGAACAAGGACAACTGGTTCACACAACGAGTCACATTTAGTAATAAACAAGGACAAATGGTTCACACAACGTGTCACAAGAGCTAATGAACAAGGACAAATGGTTCACTCAACGAGTCACATGGACTAATGAACAATTACATTTGTTTAACACAACGAGTCACAAAGACTAATGAACAAGGACAAATGGTTCACACAACGAGTCACATTCACTGATAAACAAGGACTAAAGGTTCACACAACGAGTCACAAGGGCTAATGAACAAGGACAAATGGTTCACACAACGAGTCACATTCACTAATAAACAAGGACAAATGGATTAGACAACGAGTCACAAGGACTAATATACAAGGACAAATGGTTCACACAACGAGTCACAAGGGCTAAAGAAAAGGACAAATGTTTTCACACAACGAGTCACATGGACGAATGAACAAGTATAAGTTTTTAACCCAACGAGTCAAAAGGACAAATGAACAAGGACTAATGGTTTACACAATGAGTCACATGGACTAATGAACAAGGACAAATGGTTCACACAACGAGTTACATAGACTAATGAACAAGTACAATTGTTTAACATAACGAGTCACAAGGACTAATGAACAAGGATAAATGGTTCACACAACGAGTCACATGGAATAATGAATAATTTCAATTCTTTAACACAACGAGTCACAAAGACTAATGAACAAGGACAACTGGTTCACACAACGAGTCACATTTAGTAATAAACAAGGACAAATGGTTCACACAACGTGTCACAAGGGCTAATGAACAAGGACAAATGGTTCACTCAACGAGTCACATGGACTAATGAACAATTACATTTGTTTAACACAACGAGTCACAAAGACTAATGAACAAGGACAAATGGTTCACACAACGAGTCACATTCACTGATAAACAAGGACCAAAGGTTCACACAACGAGTCACAAGGGCTAATGAACAAGGACAAATGGTTCACATAACGAGTCACATGGACTAATGAACAAGGACAAATGGTTCACACAACGAGTTACATAGACTAATGAACAAGTACAATTGTTTAACACAACGAGTCACAAGGACTAATGAACAAGGATAAATGGTTCACACAACGAGTCACATGGACTAATGAACAATTTCAATTCTTTAACACAACGAGTCACAAAGACTGATGAACAAGGACAACTGGTTCACACAACGAGTCACATTTAGTAATAAACAAGGACAAATGGTTCACATAACGTGTCACAAGGGCTAATGAACAAGGACAAATGGTTCACTCAACGAGTCACATGGACTAATGAACAATTACATTTGTTTAACACAACGAGTCACAAAGACTAATGAACAAGGACAAATGGTTCACACAACGAGTCACATTCACTGATAAACAAGGACCAAAGGTTCACACAACGAGTCACAAGGGCTAATGAACAAGGACAAATGGTTCACATAACGAGTCACAAAGACTAATGAACAAGGACAAATGGTTCACACAACGAGTCACATTCACTGATAAACAAGGACTAAAGGTTCACACAACGAGTCACAAGGGCTAATGAACAAGGACAAATGGTTCACACAACGAGTCACATTCACTAATAAACAAGGACA
Source organism: Silene latifolia (assembly GCF_048544455.1). NCBI lineage: Eukaryota > Viridiplantae > Streptophyta > Magnoliopsida > Caryophyllales > Caryophyllaceae > Silene > Silene latifolia. Next base: position 91,192,470 of record NC_133528.1, read on the forward strand.
AATGGATTAGACAACGAGTCACAAGGACTAATATACAAGGACAAATGGTTCACACAACGAGTCACAAGGGCTAAAGAAAAGGACAAATGTTTTCACACAACGAGTCACATGGACGAATGAACAAGTATAAGTTTTTAACCCAACGAGTCAAAAGGACAAATGAACAAGGACTAATGGTTCACACAATGAGTCACATGGACTAATGAACAAGGACAAATGGTTCACACAACGAGTTACATAGACTAATGAACAAGTACAATTGTTTAACATAACGAGTCACAAGGACTAATGAACAAGGATAAATGGTTCACACAACGAGTCACATGGAATAATGAATAATTTCAATTCTTTAACACAACGAGTCACAAAGACTAATGAACAAGGACAACTGGTTCACACAACGAGTCACATTTAGTAATAAACAAGGACAAATGGTTCACACAACGTGTCACAAGGGCTAATGAACAAGGACAAATGGTTCACTCAACGAGTCACATGGACTAATGAACAATTACATTTGTTTAACACAACGAGTCACAAAGACTAATGAACAAGGACAAATGGTTCACACAACGAGTCACATTCACTGATAAACAAGGACCAAAGGTTCACACAACGAGTCACAAGGGCTAATGAACAAGGACAAATGGTTCACATAACGAGTCACATGGACTAATGAACAAGGACAAATGGTTCACACAACGAGTTACATAGACTAATGAACAAGTACAATTGTTTAACACAACGAGTCACAAGGACTAATGAACAAGGATAAATGGTTCACACAACGAGTCACATGGACTAATGAACAATTTCAATTCTTTAACACAACGAGTCACAAAGACTGATGAACAAGGACAACTGGTTCACACAACGAGTCACATTTAGTAATAAACAAGGACAAATGGTTCACATAACGTGTCACAAGGGCTAATGAACAAGGACAAATGGTTCACTCAACGAGTCACATGGACTAATGAACAATTACATTTGTTTAACACAACGAGTCACAAAGACTAATGAACAAGGACAAATGGTTCACACAACGAGTCACATTCACTGATAAACAAGGACCAAAGGTTCACACAACGAGTCACATTTAGTAATAAACAAGGACAAATGGTTCACACAACGTGTCACAAGGGCTAATGAACAAGGAAAATGGTTCACTCAACGAGTCACATGGACTAATGAACAATTACATTTGTTTAACACATTCGAGTCACAAAGACTAATGAACAAGGACAAATGGTTCACACAACGAGTCACATTCACTGATAAACAAGGACTAAAGGTTCACACAACGAGTCACAAGGGCTAATGAACAAGGACAAATGGTTCACACAACGAGTCACATTCACTAATAAACAAGGACAAATGGATTAGACAACGAGTCACAAGGACTAATATACAAGGACAAATGGTTCACAAAATGAGTCACAAGGACTAATGAACAAGGATAAATGGTTCACACAACGAGTCACATGGAATAATGAACAATTTCAATTCTTTAACACAACGAGTCACAAAGACTAATGAACAAGGACAACTGGTTCACACAACGAGTCACATTTAGTAATAAACAAGGACAAATGGTTCACACAACGTGTCACAAGGGCTAATGAACAAGGACAAATGGTTCACTCAACGAGTCACATGGACTAATGAACAATTACATTTGTTTAACACAACGAGTCACAAAGACTAATGAAAAAGGACAAATGGTTCACACAACGAGTCACAAAGACTAATGAACAAGGACAAATGGTTCACACAACGAGTCACATTCACTGATAAACAAGGACTAAAGGTTCACACAACGAGTCACAAGGGCTAATGAACAAGGACAAATGGTTCACACAACGAGTCACATTCACTAATAAACAAGGACAAATGGATTAGACAACGAGTCACAAGGACTAATATACAAGGACAAATGGTTCACACAACGAGTCACAAGGGCTAAAGAAAAGAACAAATGTTTTCACACAACGAGTCACATGGACGAATGAACCAAGTATAAGTTTTTAACCCAACGAGTCAAAATGACAAATGAACAAGGACTAATGGTTCACACAATGAGTCACATGGACTAATGAACAAGGACAAATGGTTCACACAATGAGTTACATAGACTAATGAACAAGTACAATTGTTTAACACAACGAGTCACAAGGACTAATGAACAAGGATAAATGGTTCACACAATGAGTCACATGGAATAATGAACAATTTCAATTCTTTAACACAACGAGTCACAAAGACTAATGAACAAGGACAACTGGTTCACACAACGAGTCACATTTAGTAATAAACAAGGACAAATGGTTCACACAACGTGTCACAAGGGCTAATGAACAAGGACAAATGGTTCACTCAACGAGTCACATGGACTAATGAAGAATTACATTTGTTTAACACAACGAGTCACAAAGACTAATGAACAAGGACAAATGGTTCACACAACGAGTCACATTCACTGATAAACAAGGACCAAAGGTTCACACAACGAGTCACAAGGGCTAATGAACAAGGACAAATGGTTCACACAACGAGTCACATGGACTAATGAACAAGGACAAATGGTTCACACAACGAGTTACATAGACTAATGAACAAGTACAATTGTTTAACACAACGAGTCACAAGGACTAATGAACAAGGATAAATGGTTCACACAACGAGTCACATGGACTAATGAACAATTTCAATTCTTTAACACAACGAGTCACAAAGACTGATGAACAAGGACAACTGGTTCACACAACGAGTCACATTTAGTAATAAACAAGGACAAATGGTTCAAATAACGTGTCACAAGGGCTAATGAACAAGGACAAATGGTTCACTCAACGAGTCACATGGACTAATGAACAATTACATTTGTTTAACACAACGAGTCACAAAGACTAATGAACAAGGACAAATGGTTCACACAACGAGTCACATTCACTGATAAACAAGGACCAAAGGTTCACACAACGAGTCACATTTAGTAATAAACAAGGACAAATGGTTCACACAACGTGTCACAAGGGCTAATGAACAAGGAAAATGGTTCACTCAACGAGTCACGTGGACTAATGAACAATTACATTTGTTTAACACAACGAGTCACAAAGACTAATGAACAAGGACAAATGGTTCACACAACGAGTCACATTCACTGATAAACAAGGACTAAAGGTTCACACAACGAGTCACAAGGGCTAATGAACAAGGACAAATGGTTCACACAACGAGTCACATTCACTAATAAACAAGGACAAATGGATTAGACAACGAGTCACAAGGACTAATATACAAGGACAAATGGTTCACAGAACGAGTCACAAGGACTAATGAACAAGGATAAATGGTTCACACAACGAGTCACATGGAATAATGAACAATTTCAATTCTTTAACACAACGAGTCACAAAGACTAATGAACAAGGACAACTGGTTCACACAACGAGTCACATTTAGTAATAAACAAGGACAAATGGTTCACACAACGTGTCACAAGGGCTAATGAACAAGGACAAATGGTTCACTCAACGAGTCACATGGACTAATGAACAATTACATTTGTTTAACACAACGAGTCACAAAGACTAATGAAAAAGGACAAATGGTTCACACAACGAGTCACATTCACTGATAAACAAGGACCAAAGGTTCACACAACGAGTCACAAGGACTAATGAACAAAGACAAATGGTTCACACAGCGAGTCACATGGACTAATGAACACGGACAAATGGTTTACACAACGAGTTACAAGGACTAATGAACAAGGATAAATGGTTCACACAACGAGTCACATGTACTAATGAACAATTTCAATTCTTTAACACAACGAGTCACAAAGACTGATGAACAAGGACAACTGGTCCACACAACGAGTCACATTTAGTAATAAACAAGGACAAATGGTTCACATAACGTGTCACAAGGGCTAATGAACAAGGACAAATGGTTCACTCAACGAGTCACATGGACTAATGAACAATTACATTTGTTTAACACAACGAGTCACAAAGATTAATGAACAAGGACAAATGGTTCACACAACGAGTCACATTCACTGATAAGCAAGGACCAAAGGTTCACACAACGAGTCACAAGGGCTAATGAACAAGGACAAATGGTTCACACAACGAGTCACATGGACTAATGAACAAAGATAAATGGTTCACAAAACGAGTCGCATTTACTAATAAACAAGGACAAATGGTTCACACAACGAGTCACAAGGACTAATGAACAAAGACAAATGGTTCACACAACGAGTCACATTTACTAATAAACAAAGACAAATGGTTCACACAACGAGTCACATGGACTAATGAACAAGTCCAATTGTTTTAACGCAACGAGTTACAAGGACTAATGAACAAGGACAAATGGTTTACACAACGAGTCACAAGGACAAATGGCTCACACTACGAGTCACATGGATTAATGAACAAGTACAATTGCTTAACACAACGAGTAACAAGGACTAATGAAAAAGGACAAATGGTTCACGCAACGAGTCACATGGACTAATGAACAATTACAATTGGTTAACACAATAAGTCACATGGACTAATAAACAAGTACAATTGTTTTAAGACAACGAGTCACAAGGACTAATGAACAAGGACTAATGGTTTACACAACGAGTCACAAGGACTAATGAACAAGGACAACTGGTTCATACAACAAGTCACATAGACTAATGAACAAGTACAATTGTTTAACACAACGAGTCACAGGGACTAATGAACAAGGCCAAATGGTTCAGACAACGAGTTACATGGACTCATGAACAATTACAATTGTTTAACACAACGAGTCACATGGACTAATAAACAAGAACAATAATTTTATCACAACGAGTCAGAAGGACTAATGAAAAAGGACAAATGGTTTACACAACGAGTCACAAGGACTAATGAACAAGGACAAATGGTTCACACAACGAGTCACATAGACTAATGAACAAGTACAATTGCTTAACACAACGAGTCACAGGGACTAATGAACAAGGACAAATGGTTCACACAACGAGTCACATGGACTCATGAACAATTACAATTGTTTAACACAACGAGTCACATGGACTAATGAACAAGAACAATAATTTTATCACAACGAGTCAGAAGGACTAATGAACAAGGACAAATGGTTTACACAACGAGTCACAAGGACTAATGAACAAAGTTAAATAGTTCACACAACGAGTTACATAGACTAATTAACAAGTACAATTGTTTAACACAACGAGTCACAAGGACTAATGAACAAGGATAAATGGTTCACACAACAAGTCACATGGACTAATGAACAATTACAATTCTTTAACACAACAAGTCACAAAGACTAATGAACAAGGACAACTGGTTCACACAACGAGTCACATTTAGTAATAAATAAGGACAAATGGTTCACACAACGTGTCACAAGGGCTAATGAACAAGGAAAATGGTTCACTCAACGAGTCACATGGACTAATGAACAATTACATTTGTTTAACACAACGAGTCACAAAGACTAATGAACAAGGACAAATGGTTCACACAACGAGTCACATTCACTGATAAACAAGGACTAAAGGTTCACACAACGAGTCACAAGGGCTAATGAACAAGGACAAATGGTTCACACAACGAGTCACATTCACTAATAAACAAGGACAAATGGATTAGACAACGAGTCACAAGGACTAATATACAAGGACAAATGGTTCACACAACGAATCACATTTACTAATAAACAAGGACAAATGGTTCACACAACGAGTCACAAGGGCTAAAGAAAAGGACAAATGTTTTCACACAACGAGTCACATGGACGAATAAACAAGTATAAGTTTTTAACACAACGAGTCAAAAGGACAAATGAACAAGGACTAATGGTTCACACAACGAGTTACATAGACTAATGAACAAGGATAAATGGTTCACACAACGAGTCACATGGACTAATGAACAATTTCAATTCTTTAACACAACGAGTCACAAAGACTAATGAACAAGGACAACTGGTTCACACAACGAGTCACATTTAGTAATAAACAAGGACAAATGGTTCACACAACGTGTCACAAGGGCTAATGAACAAGGACAAATGGTTCACTCAACGAGTCACATGGACTAATGAACAATTACATTTGTTTAACACAATGAGTCACAAAGACTAATGAACAAGGACAAATGGTTCAAACAACGAGTCACATTCACTGATAAACAAGGACTAAAGGTTCACACAACGAGTCACAAGGGCTAATGAACAAGGACAAATGGTTCACACAACGAGTCACATTCACTAATAAACAAGGACAAATGGATTAGACAACGAGTCACAAGGACTAATATACAAGGACAAATGGGTCACACAACGAGTCACAAGGGCTAAAGAAAAGGACAAATGTTTTCACACAACGAGTCACATGGACGAATGAACAAGTATAAGTTTTTAACCCAACGAGTCAAAAGGACAAATGAACAAGGACTAATGGTTCACACAATGAGTCACATGGACTAATGAACAAGGACAAATGGTTCACACAACGAGTTACATAGACTAATGAACAAGTACAATTGTTTAACACAACGAGTCACAAGGACTAATGAACAAGGATAAATGGTTCACACAACGAGTCACATGGAATAATGAACAATTTCAATTCTTTAACACAACGAGTCACAAAGACTAATGAACAAGGACAACTGGTTCACACAACGAGTCACATTTAGTAATAAACAAGGACAAATGGTTCACACAACGTGTCACAAGGGCTAATGAACAAGGACAAATGGTTCACTCAACGAGTCACATGGACTAATGAACAATTACATTTGTTTAACACAACGAGTCACAAAGACTAATGAACAAGGACAAATGGTTCACACAACGAGTCACATTCACTGATAAACATGGACCAAAGGTTCACACAACGAGTCATAAGGGCTAATGAACAAGGACAAATGGTTCACATAACGAGTCACATGGACTAATGAACAAGGACAAATGGTTCACACAACGAGTCACATAGACTAATGAACAAGTACAATTGTTTAACACAACGAGTCACAAGGACTAATGAACAAGGATAAATGGTTCACACAACGAGTCACATGGACTAATGAACAATTTCAATTCTTTAACACAACGAGTCACAAAGACTGATGAACAAGGACAACTGGTTCACACAACGAGTCACATTTAGTAATAAACAAGGACAAATGGTTCACATAACGTGTCACAAGGGCTAATGAACAAGGACAAATGGTTCACTCAACGAGTCACATGGACTAATGAACAATTACATTTGTTTAACACAACGAGTCACAAAGACTAATGAACAAGGACAAATGGTTCACACAACGAGTCACATTCACTGATAAACAAGGACCAAAGGTTCACACAACGAGTCACATTTAGTAATAAACAAGGACAAATGGTTCACACAACGTGTCACAAGGGCTAATGAACAAGGAAAATGGTTCACTCAACGAGTCACATGGACTAATGAACAATTACATTTGTTTAACAGAACGAGTCACAAGGACTAATGAACAAGGATAAATGGTTCACACAACGAGTCACATGGAATAATGAACAATTTCAATTCTTTAACACAACGAGTCACAAAGACTAATGAACAAGGACAACTGGTTCACACAACGAGTCACATTTAGTAATAAACAAGGACAAATGGTTCACACAACGTGTCACAAGGGCTAATGAACAAGGACAAATGGTTCACTCAACGAGTCACATGGACTAATGAACAATTACATTTGTTTAACACAACGAGTCACAAGGACTAATGAAAAAGGACAAATGGTTCACACAACGAGTCACAAAGACTAATGAACAAGGACAAATGGTTCACACAACGAGTCACATTCACTAATAAACAAGGACTAAAGGTTCACACAACGAGTCACAAGGGCTAATGAACAAGGACAAATGGTTCACACAACGAGTCACATTCACTAATAAACAAGGACAAATGGATTAGACAACGAGTCACAAGGACTAATATACAAGGACAAATGGTTCACACCACGAGTCACAAGGGCTAAAGAAAAGGACAAATGTTTTCACACAACGAGTCAGATGGACGAATGAACAAGTATAAGTTTTTAACCCAACGAGTCAAAATGACAAATGAACAAGGACTAATGGTTCACACAATGAGTCACATGGACTAATGAACAAGGACAAATGGTTCACACAACGAGTTACATAGACTAATGAACAAGTACAATTGTTTAACACAACGAGCCACAAGGACTAATGAACAAGGATAAATGGTTCACACAATGAGTCACATGGAATAATGAACAATTTCAATTCTTTAACACAACGAGTCACAAAGACTAATGAACAAGGACAACTGGTTCACACAACGAGTCACATTTAGTAATAAACAAGGACAAATGGTTCACACAACGTGTCACAAGGGCTAATGAACAAGGACAAATGGTTCACTCAACGAGTCACATGGACTAATGAAGAATTACATTTGTTTAACACAACGAGTCACAAAGACTAATGAACAAGGACAAATGGTTCACACAACGAGTCACATTCACTGATAAACAAGGACCAAAGGTTCACACAACGAGTCACAAGGGCTAATGAACAAGGACAAATGGTTCACACAACGAGTCACATGGACTAATGAACAATTTCAATTCTTTAACACAACGAGTCACAAAGACTAATGAACAAGGACAACTGGTTCACACAACGAGTTACATAGACTAATGAACAAGTACAATTGTTTAACACAACGAGTCACAAGGACTAATGAACAAGGATAAATGGTTCACACAACGAGTCACATGGACTAATGAACAATTTCAATTCTTTAACACAACGAGTCACAAAGACTGATGAACAAGGACAACTGGTTCACACAACGAGTCACATTTAGTAATAAACAAGGACAAATGGTTCAAATAACGTGTCACAAGGGCTAATGAACAAGGACAAATGGTTCACTCAACGAGTCACATGGACTAATGAACAATTACATTTGTTTAACACAACGAGTCACAAAGACTAATGAACAAGGACAAATGGTTCACACAACAAGTCACATTCACTGATAAACAAGGACCAAAGGTTCACACAACGAGTCACATTTAGTAATAAACAAGGACAAATGGTTCACACAACGTGTCACAAGGGCTAATGAACAAGGAAAATGGTTCACTCAACGAGTCACATCGACTAATGAACAATTACATTTGTTTAACACAACGAGTCACAAAGACTAATGAACAAGGACAAATGGTTCACACAACGAGTCACATTCACTGATAAACAAGGACTAAAGGTTCACACAACGAGTCACAAGGGCTAATGAACAAGGACAAATGGTTCACACAACGAGTCACATTCACTAATAAACAAGGACAAATGGATTAGACAATGAGTCACAAGGACTAATATACAAGGACAAATGGTTCACAGAACGAGTCACAAGGACTAATGAACAAGGATAAATGGTTCACACAACGAGTCACATGGAATAATGAACAATTTCAATTCTTTAACACAACGAGTCACAAAGACTAATGAACAAGGACAACTGGTTCACACAACGAGTCACATTTAGTAATAAACAAGGACAAATGGTTCGCACAACGTGTCACAAGGGCTAATGAACAAGGACAAATGGTTCACTCAACGAGTCACATGGACTAATGAACAATTACATTTGTTTAACACAACGAGTCACAAAGACTAATGAAAAAGGACAAATGGTTCACACAACGAGTCACATTCACTGATAAACAAGGACCAAAGGTTCACACAACGAGTCACAAGGACTAATGAACAAAGACAAATGGTTCACACAGCGAGTCACATGGACTAATGAACAAGGACAAATGGTTTACACAACGAGTTACATAGACTAATGAACAAGTACAATTGTTTAACACAACGAGTCACAAGGACTAATGAACAAGGATAAATGGTTCACACAACGAGTCACATGGACTAATGAACAATTTCAATTCTTTAACACAACGAGTCACAAAGACTGATGAACAAGGACAACTGGTCCACACAACGAGTCACATTTAGTAATAAACAAGGACAAATGGTTCACATAACGTGTCACAAGGGCTAATGAACAAGGACAAATGGTTCACTCAACGAGTCACATGGACTAATGAACAATTACATTTGTTTAACACAACGAGTCACAAAGATTAATGAACAAGGACAAATGGTTCACACAACGAGTCACATTCACTGATAAGCAAGGACCAAAGGTTCACACAACGAGTCACAAGGGCTAATGAACAAGGACAAATGGTTCACACAACGAGTCACATGGACTAATGAACAAAGATAAATGGTTCACAAAACGAGTCGCATTTACTAATAAACAAGGACAAATGGTTCACACAACGAGTCACAAGGACTAATGAACAAAGACAAATGGTTCACACAACGAGTCACATTTACTAATAAACAAAGACAAATGGTTCACACAACGAGTCACATGGACTAATGAACAAGTCCAATTGTTTTAACGCAACGAGTTACAAGGACTAATGAACAAGGACAAATGGTTTACACAACGAGTCACAAGGACAAATGGCTCACACTACGAGTCACATGGATTAATGAACAAGTACAATTGCTTAACACAACGAGTAACAAGGACTAATGAAAAAGGACAAATGGTTCACGCAACGAGTCACATGGACTAATGAACAATTACAATTGGTTAACACAATGAGTCACATGGACTAATAAACAAGTACAATTGTTTTAAGACAACGAGTCACAAGGACTAATGAACAAGGACTAATGGTTTACACAACGAGTCACAAGGACTAATGAACAAGGACAACTGGTTCATACAACAAGTCACATAGACTAATGAACAAGTACAATTGTTTAACACAACGAGTCACAGGGACTAATGAACAAGGCCAAATGGTTCACACAACGAGTTACATGGACTCATGAACAATTACAATTGTTTAACACAACGAGTCACATGGACTAATAAACAAGAACAATAATTTTATCACAACGAGTCAGAAGGACTAATGAAAAAGGACAAATGGTTTACACAACGAGTCACAAGGACTAATGAACAAGGACAAATGGTTCACACAACGAGTCACATAGACTAATGAACAAGTACAATTGCTTAACACAACGAGTCACAGGGACTAATGAACAAGGACAAATGGTTCACACAACGAGTCACATGGACTCATGAACAATTACAATTGTTTAACACAACGAGTCACATGGACTAATGAACAAGAACAATAATTTTATCACAACGAGTCAGAAGGACTAATGAACAAGGACAAATGGTTTACACAACGAGTCACAAGGACTAATGAACAAGGTTAAATAGTTCACACAACGAGTTACATAGACTAATTAACAAGTACAATTGTTTAACACAACGAGTCACAAGGACTAATGAACAAGGATAAATGGTTCACACAACAAGTCACATGGACTAATGAACAATTACAATTCTTTAACACAACAAGTCACAAAGACTAATGAACAAGGACAACTGGTTCACACAACGAGTCACATTTAGTAATAAATAAGGACAAATGGTTCACACAACGTGTCACAAGGGCTAATGAACAAGGAAAATGGTTCACTCAACGAGTCACATGGACTAATGAACAATTACATTTGTTTAACACAACGAGTCACAAAGACTAATGAACAAGGACAAATGGTTCACACAACGAGTCACATTCACTCGATAAACAAGGACTAAAGGTTCACACAACGAGTCACAAGGGCTAATGAACAAGGACAAATGGTTCACACAACGAGTCACATTCACTAATAAACAAGGACAAATGGATTAGACAACGAGTCACAAGGACTAATATACAAGGACAAATGGTTCACACAACGAATCACATTTACTAATAAACAAGGACAAATGGTTCACACAACGAGTCACAAGGGCTAAAGAAAAGGACAAATGTTTTCACACAACGAGTCACGTGGACGAATAAACAAGTATAAGTTTTTAACACAACGAGTCAAAAGGACAAATGAACAAGGACTAATGGTTCACAGAACGAGTTACATAGACTAATGAACAAGGATAAATGGTTCACACAACGAGTCACATGGACTAATGAACAATTTCAATTCTTTAACACAACGAGTCACAAAGACTAATGAACAAGGACAACTGGTTCACACAACGAGTCACATTTAGTAATAAACAAGGACAAATGGTTCACACAACGTGTCACAAGGGCTAATGAACAAGGACAAATGGTTCACTCAACGAGTCACATGGACTAATGAACAATTACATTTGTTTAACACAACGAGTCACAAAGACTAATGAACAAGGACAAATGGTTCACACAACGAGTCATAAGGACTAATGAACAAGGACAAATGGTTCACACAACGAGTCACATTTACTAATAAACAAGGACCAAAGGTTCACACAACGAGTCACAATGGCTAATGAACAAGGACAAATGGTTCACACAACGAGTCACATGGACTAATGAACAAAGACAAATGGTTCCCACAAGGAGTCACATTTACTAATAAACAAGGACAAATGGTTCACACAACGAGTCACAAGGACTAATGAACAAAGACAAATGGTTCACACAACGAGTCACATTTACTTATAAACAAGGACAAATGGTTCACACAACGAGTCACAAGGGCTAATGAATAAGGACAAATGGTTCACACAACGAGTCACATGGACTAATGAACAAGTCCAATTGTTTTAACGCAACGAGTTACAAGGACTAATGAACGAGGACAAATGGTTTACACAACGAGTCACAAGGACAAATGGCTCACACTACGAGTCACATGGATTAGTGAACAAGTACAATTGCTTAACACAACGAGTAACAAGGACTAATGAACAAGGACAAATGGTTCACGCAACGAGTCACATGGACTAATGAACAATTACAATTGGTTAACACAATGAGTCACATGGACTAATAAACAAGTACAATTGTTTTAAGACAACGAGTCACAAGGACTAATGAACAAGGACTAATGGTTTACCCAACGAGTCACAAGGACTAATGAACAAGGACAAATGGTTCATACAACGAGTCACATAGACTAATGAACAAGTACAATTGCTTAACACAACGAGTGACAGGGACTAATGAACAAGGACAAATGGTTCACACAACGAGTCCCACGGACTCATGAACAATTACAATTGTTTAACACAACGAGTCACATGGACTAATAAATAAAAACAATAATTTTATCACAACGAGTCAGAAGGACTAATGAACAAGGACAAATGGTTTACACAACGAGTCATAAGGACTAATGAACAAGGACAAATGGTTCAAACAACGAGTCACATAGACTAATGAACAAGTACAATTGCTTAACACAACGAGTCACAGGGACTAATGAACAAGGACAAATGGTTCACACAACGAGTCACATGGACTTATGAACAATTACAATTGTTTAACACAACGAGTCGCGTGGACTAATGAACAAGAACAATAATTTTATCACAACGAGTCAGAAGGACTAATGAACAAGGACAAATGGTTTACACCACGAGTCACAAGGACTAATGAACAAGGACAAATGGTTCACACAACGAGTTACATAGACTAATAAACTGTTTAACACAACGAGTCACAAGGACTAATGAACAAGGATAAATGGTTCACACAACAAGTCACATGGACTAATGAACAATTACAATTCTTTAACACAACAAGTCACAAAGACTAATGAACAAGGACAACTGGTTCACACAACGAGTCACATTTAGTAATAAACAAGGACAAATGGTTCACACAACGTGTCACAAGGGCTAATGAACAAGGACAAATGGTTCACTCAACGAGTCACAGGGACTAATGAACAATTACATTTGTTTAACACAACGAGTCACAAAGACTAATGAACAAGGACAAATGGTTCACACAACGAGTCACATTCACTGATAAACAAGGACTAAAGGTTCACACAACGAGTCACAAGGGCTAATGAACACGGACAGATGGTTCACACAACGAGTCACATTCACTAATAAACAAGGACAAATGGATTAGACAACGAGTCACAAGGACTAATATACAAGGACAAATGGTTCACACAACGAGTCACATTTACTAATAAACAAGGACAAATGGTTCACACAACGAGTCACAAGGGCTAAAGAAAAGGACAAATGTTTTCACACAACGAGTCACATGAACGAATGAATAAGTATAAGTTTTTAACACAACGAGTCAAAAGGACAAATGAACAAGGACTAATGGTTCACACAACGAGTTACATAGACTAATGAACAAGGATAAATGGTTCACACAACGAGTCACATGGACTAATGAACAATTTCAATTCTTTAACACAACGAGTCACAAAGACTAATGAACAAGGACAACTGGTTCACACAACGAGTCACATTTAGTAATAAACAAGGACAAATGGTTCACACAACGTGTCACAAGGGCTAATGAACAAGGACAAATGGTTCACTCAACGAGTCACATGGACTAATGAACAATTACATTTGTTTAACACAACGAGTCACAAAGACTAATGAACAAGGACAAATGGTTCACACAACGAGTCACATTCACTGATAAACAAGGACCAGAGGTTCACACAACGAGTCACAAGGGCTAATGAACAAGGACAAATGGTTCACACAACGAGTCACATGGACTAATGAACAAAGACAAATCGTTCCCACAACGAGTCACATTTACTAATAAACAAGGACAAATGGTTCACACAACAAGTCACAAGGACTAATGAACAAAGACAAATGGTTCACACAACGAGTGACATTTACTAATAAACAAGGACAAATGGTTCACACAACGAGTCACAAGGACTAATGAACAAAGAAATGGTTCACACAACGAGTCACATTTACTAATAAACAAGGACAAATGGTTCACACAACGAGTCATAAGGGCTAATGAATAAGGACAAATGGTCCACACAACGAGTCACATGGACTAATGAACAAGTCCAATTGTTTTAACGCAATGAGTCACAAGGACTAATGAACAAGGACAAATGGTTTACACAACGAGTCACAAGGACAAATGGCTCACACTACGAGTCACATAGATTAATGAACAAGTACAATTGCTTAACACAACGAGTAACAAGGACTAATGAACAAGGACAAATGGTTCACGCAACGAGTCACGTGGACTAATGAACAATTACAATTGTTTAACACAATGAGTCACATGGACTAATAAACAAGTACAATTGTTTTAAGACAACGAGTCACAAGGACTAAAGAACAAGGACTAATGGTTTACACAACGAATCACAAGGACTAATGAACAAGGACAAATGGTTCACACAACGAGTCACATAGACTAATGAACAAGTACAATTGCTTAACACAACGAGTCACAGGGACTAATGAACAAGGACAAATGGTTCACACAACGAGTCACATGGACTCAAGAACAATTACAATTGTTTAACACAACGAGTCACATGGACTAATGAACAAGTCCAATTGTTTTAACGCAACGAGTCACAAGGACTAATGAACAAGGACAAATGGTTTACACAACGAGTCACAAGGACAAATGGCTCACACTACGAGTCACATAGATTAATGAACAAGTACAATTGCTTAACACAACGAGTAACAAGGACTAATAAACAAGGACAAATGGTTCAAGCAACGAGTCACATGGACTAATGAACAATTACAATTGTTTAACAGAATGAGTCACATGGACTAATAAACAAGTACAATTGTTTTAAGACAACGAGTCACAAGGACTAATGAACAAGGACTAATTGTTTACACAACGAATCACAAGGACTAATGAACAAGGACAAATAGTTCACACAACGAGTCACATAGACTAATGAACAAGTACAATTGCTTAACACAACGAGTCACAGGGACTAATGAACAAGGACAAATGGTTCACACAACGAGTCACATGGACTCATGAACAATTACAATTGTTTAACACAACGAGTCACATGGACTAATGAACAAGAACAATATTTTTATCACAACGAGTCAGAAGGACTAATGAACAAGGACAAATGGTTTACACAACGAGTCACAAGGACTAATGAACAAGGACAAATGGTTCACACAACGAGTTACATAGACTAATGAACAAGTACAATTGTTTAACACAACGAGTCACAAGGACTAATGAACAAGGATAAATGGTTCACACAACGAGTCACATGGACTAATGAACAATTTTAATTCTTTAACACAACGAGTCACAAAGACTAATGAACAAGGACAACTGGTTCACACAACGAGTCACATTCACTGATAAACAAGGACCAAAGGTTCACACAACGAGTCACAAGGGCTAATGAACAAGGACAAATGGTTCACACAACGAGTCACATGGACTAATGAACAAAGACAAATGGTTCCCACAAGGAGTCACATTTACTAATAAACAAGGACAAATGGTTCACACAACGAGTCACAAGGACTAATGAACAAAGACAAATGGTTCACACAACGAGTCACATTTACTAATAAACAAGGACAAATGGTTCACACAACGAGTCACAAGGGCTAATGAATAAGGACAAATGGTTCACACAACGAGTCACATGGACTAATGAACAAGTCCAATTGTTTTAACGCAACGAGTTACAAGGACTAATGAACGAGGACAAATGGTTTACACAACGAGTCACAAGGACAAATGGCTCACACTACGAGTCACATGGATTAGTGAACAAGTACAATTGCTTAACACAACGAGTAACAAGGACTAATGAACAAGGACAAATGGTTCACGCAACGAGTCACATGGACTAATGAACAATTACAATTGGTTAACACAATGAGTCACATGGACTAATAAACAAGTACAATTGTTTTAAGACAACGAGTCACAAGGACTAATGAACAAGGACTAATGGTTTACACAACGAGTCACAAGGACTAATGAACAAGGACAAATGGTTCATACAACGAGTCACATAGACTAATGAACTAGTACAATTGCTTAACACAACGAGTCACAGGGACTAATGAACAAGGACAAATGGTTCACACAACGAGTCCCATGGACTCATGAACAATTACAATTGTTTAACACAACGAGTCACATGGACTAATAAAAAAGAACAATAATTTTATCACAACGAGTCAGAAGGACTAATGAACAAGGACAAATGGTTTACACAACGAGTCATAAGGACTCATGAACAAGGACAAATGGTTCACACAACGAGTCACATAGACTAATGAACAAGTACAATTGCTTAACACAACGAGTCACAGGGACTAATGAACAAGGACAAATTGGTCACACAACGAGTCACATGGACTCATGAACAATTACAATTGTTTAACACAACGAGTCGCATGGACTAATGAACAAGAACAATAATTTTATCACAACGAGTCAGAAGGACTAATGAACAAGGACAAATGGTTTACACCACGAGTCACAAGGACTAATGAACAAGGACAAATGGTTCACACAACGAGTTACATTCACTGATAAACAAGGACTAAAGGTTCACACAACGAGTCACAAGGGCTAATGAACAAGGACAAATGGTTCACACAACGAGTCACATTCACTAATAAACAAGGACAAATGGATTAGACAACGAGTCACAAGGACTAATATACAAGGACAAATGGTTCACACAACGAGTCACAAGGGCTAAAGAAAAGGACAAATCTTTTCACACAACGAGTCACATGGACGAATGAACAAGTATAAGTTTTTAACCCAACGAGTCAAAAGGACAAATGAACAAGGACTAATGGTTCACACAATGAGTCACATGGACTAATGAACAAGGACAAATGGTTCACACAACGACTTACATAGACTAATGAACAAGTACAATTGTTTAACACAACGAGTCACAAGGACTAATGAACAAGGATAAATGGTTCACACAACAAGTCACATGGACTAATGAACAATTACAATTCTTTAACACAACAAGTCACAAAGACTAATGAACAAGGACAACTGGTTCACACAACGAGTCACATTTAGTAATAAACAAGGACAAATGGTTCACACAACGTGTCACAAGGGCTAATGAACAAGGACAAATGGTTCACTCAACGAGTCACATGGACTAATGAACAATTACATTTGTTTAACACAACGAGTCACAAAGACTAATGAACAAGGACAAATGGTTCACACAACGAGTCACATTCACTGATATTACAAGGACTAAAGGTTCACACAACGAGTCACAAGGGCTAATGAACACGGACAGATGGTTCACACAACGAGTCACATTCACTAATAAACAAGGACAAATGGATTAGACAACGAGTCACAAGGACTAATATACAAGGACAAATGGTACACACAACGAGTCACATTTACTAATAAACAAGGACAAATGGTTCACACAACGAGTCACAAGGGCTAAAGAAAAGGACAAATGTTTTCACACAACGAGTCACATGGACGAATGAACAAGTATAAGTTTTTAACACAATGAGTCAAAAGGACAAATGAACAAGGACTAATGGTTCACACAATGAGTCACATGGACTAATGAACAAGGACAAATGATTCACACAACGAGTTACATAGACTAATGAACAAGTACAATTGTTTAACACAACGAGTCACAAGGACTAATGAACAAGGATAAATGGTTCACACAACGAGTCACATGGACTAATGAACAATTTCAATTCTTTAACACAACGAGTCACAAAGACTAATGATCAAGGACAACTGGTTCACACAACGAGTCACATTTAGTAATAAACAAGGATAAATGGTTCACACAACGTGTCACAAGGGCTAATGAACAAGGACAAATGGTTCACTCAACGAGTCACATGGACAAATGAACAATTACATTTGTTTAACACAACGAGTCACAAAGACTAATGAGCAAGGACAAATGGTTCACACAACGAGTCACATTTCGATAAACAAGGACCAAAGGTTCACACAACGAGTCACAAGGGCTAATGAACAAGGACAAATGGTTCACACAACGAGTCACATGGACTAATGAACAAAGACAAATGGTTCCCACAACAAGTCACATTTACTAATAAACAAGGACAAATGGTTCACACAACGAGTCACAAGGACTAATGAACAAAGACAAATGGTTCACACAACGAGTCACATTTACTAATAAACAAGGACAAATGGTTCACATAACGAGTCACAAGGACTAATGAACAAAGACAAATGGTTCACACAACGAGTCACATTTACTAATAAACAAGGACAAATGGTTCACACAACGAGTCACAAGGGCTAATGAATAAGGACAAATGGTTCACACAACGAGTCACATGGACTAATGAACAAGTCCAATTGTTTTAACGCAACAAGTCACAAGGACTAATGAACAAGGACAAATGGTTTACACAACGAGTCACAAGGACAAATGGCTCACACTACGAGTCACATAGATTAATGAACAAGTACAATTGCTTAACCCAACGAGTAACAAGGACTAATGAACAGGAACAAATGGTTCACGCAATGACATGGACTAATGAACAATTACAATTGTTTAACACAATGAGTCACATGGACTAATAAACAAGTACAATTGTTTTAAGACAACGAGTCACAAGGACTAATGAACAAGGACTAATAGTTTACACAACGAATCACAAGGACTAATGAACAAGGACAAATGGTTCACACAACGAGTCACATAGACTAATGAACAAGTACAATTGCTTAACACAACGAGTCACAGGGACTTATGAACAAGGACAAATGGTTCACACAACGAGTCACATGGACTCATGAACAATTACAATTGTTTAACACAACGAGTTACATGGACTAATGAACAAGTCCAATTGTTTTAACGCAATAAGTCACAAGGACTAATGAACAAGGACAAATGGTTTACACAACGAGTCACAAGGACAAATGGCTCACACTACGAGTCACATAGATTAATGAACAAGTACAATTGCTTAACACAACGAGTAACAAGGACTAATGAACAAGGACAAATGGTTCACGCAACGAGTCACATGGACTAATGAACAATTACAATTGTTTAACACAATGAGTCACATGGACTAATAAACAAGTACAATTGTTTTAAGACAACGAGTCACAAGGACTAATGAACAAGGACTAATGGTTTACACAACGAATCACAAGGACTAATGAACAAGGACAGATGGTTCACACAACGAGTCACATAGACTAATGAACAAGTACAATTGCTTAACACAACGAGTCACAGGGACTAATGAACAAGGACAAATGGTTCACACAACGAGTCACATGGACTCATGAACAATTACAATTGTTTAACACAACGAGTCACATGGACTAATGAACAAGAACAATAATTTTATCACAACGAGTCAGAAGGACTAATGAACAAGGACAAATGGTTTACACAACGAGTCACAAGGACTAATGAACAAGGACAAATGGTTCACACAACGAGTTACATTCACTGATAAACAAGGACTAAAGGTTCACACAACGAGTCACAAGGGCTAATGAACAAGGACAAATGGTTCACACAACGAGTCACATTCACTAATAAACAAGGACAAATGGATTAGACAACGAGTCACAAGGACTAATATACAAGGACAAATGGTTCACACAACGAGTCACAAGGGCTAAAGAAAAGGACAAATGTTTTCACACAACGAGTCACATGGACGAATGAACAAGTATAAGTTTTTAACCCAACGAGTCAAAAGGACAAATGAACAAGGACTAATGGTTCACACAATGAGTCACATGGACTAATGAACAAGGACAAATGGTTCACACAACGACTTACATAGACTAATGAACAAGTACAATTGTTTAACACAACGAGTCACAAGGACTAATGAACAAGGATAAATGGTTCACACAACAAGTCACATGGACTAATGAACAATTACAATTCTATAACACAACAAGTCACAAAGACTAATGAACAAGGACAACTGGTTCACACAACGAGTCACATTTAGTAATAAACAAGGACAAATGGTTCACACAACGTGTCACAAGGGCTAATGAACAAGGACAAATGGTTCACTCAACGAGTCACATGGACTAATGAACAATTACATTTGTTTAACACAACGAGTCACAAAGACTAATGAACAAGGACAAATGGTTCACACAATGAGTCACATTCACTGATATTACAAGGACTAAAGGTTCACACAACGAGTCACAAGGGCTAATGAACACGGACAGATGGTTCACACAACGAGTCACATTCACTAATAAACAAGGACAAATGGATTAGAAAACGAGTCACAAGGACTAATATACAAGGACAAATGGTACACACAACGAGTCACATTTACTAATAAACAAGGACAAATGGTTCACACAACGAGTCACAAGGGCTAAAGAAAAGGACAAATGTTTTCACACAACGAGTCACATGGACGAATGAACAAGTATAAGTTTTTAACACAACGAGTCAAAAGGACAAATGAACAAGGACTAATGGTTCACACAATGAGTCACATGGACTAATGAACAAGGACAAATGATTCACACAACGAGTTACATAGACTAATGAACAAGTACAATTGTTTAACACAACGAGTCACAAGGACTAATGAACAAGGATAAATGGTTCACACAACGAGTCACATGGACTAATGAACAATTTCAATTCTTTAACACAACGAGTCACAAAGACTAATGAACAAGGACAACTGGTTCACACAACGAGTCACATTTAGTAATAAACAAGGATAAATGGTTCACACAACGTGTCACAAGGGCTAATGAACAAGGACAAATGGTTCACTCAACGAGTCACATGGACAAATGAACAATTACATTTGTTTAACACAACGAGTCACAAAGACTAATGAGCAAGGACAAATGGTTCACACAACGAGTCACATTCACTGATAAACAAGGACCAAAGGTTCACACAACGAGTCACAAGGGCTAATGAACAAGGACAAATGGTTCACACAACGAGTCACATGGACTAATGAACAAAGACAAATGGTTCCCACAACAAGTCACATTTACTAATAAACAAGGACAAATGGTTCACACAACGAGTCACAAGGACTAATGAACAAAGACAAATGGTTCACACAACGAGTCACATTTACTAATAAACAAGGACAAATGGTTCACATAACGAGTCACAAGGACTAATGAACAAAGACAAATGGTTCACACAACGAGTCACATTTACTAATAAACAAGGACAAATGGTTCACACAACGAGTCACAAGGGCTAATGAATAAGGACAAATGGTTCACACAACGAGTCACATGGACTAATGAACAAGTCCAATTGTTTTAACGCAACAAGTCACAAGGACTAATGAACAAGGACAAATGGTTTACACAACGAGTCACAAGGACAAATGGCTCACACTACGAGTCACATAGATTAATGAACAAGTACAATTGCTTAACACAACGAGTAACAAGGACTAATGAACAAGAACAAATGGTTCACGCAATGACATGGACTAATGAACAATTACAATTGTTTAACACAATGAGTCACATGGACTAATAAACAAGTACAATTGTTTTAAGACAACGAGTCACAAGGACTAATGAACAAGGACTAATGGTTTACACAACGAATCACAAGGACTAATGAACAAGGACAAATGGTTCACACAACGAGTCACATAGACTAATGAACAAGTACAACTGGTTCACACAATGAGTCACATTTAGTAATAAACAAGGACAAATGGTTTACACAACGTGTCACAAGGGCTAATGAACAAGGATAATGGTTCACTCAACGAGTCACATGGACTAATGAACAATTACATTTGTTTAACACAACGAGTCACAAAGACTAATGAACAAGGATAAATGGTTCACATAACGAGTCACATTCACTGATAAACAAGGACCAAAGGTTCACACAATGAGTCACAAGGGCTAATGAACAAGGACAAATGGTTCACACAACGAGTCACATGGACTAATGAACAAAGACAAATGGTTCCCACAACGAGTCACATTTACTAATAAACAAGGACAAACGGTTCACACAACGAGTCACAAGGACTAATGAACAAAGACAAATGGTTCACACAACGAGTCACATTTACTAATAAACAAGGACAAATGGTTCACACAACGAGTCACAAGGACTAATGAACAAAGACAAATGGTTCACACAACGAGTCACATTTACTAATAAACAAGGACAAATGGTTTACACAACGAGTCACAAGGACTAATGAACAAGGACAAATGGTTCACACAACGAGTTACATAGACTAATGAACAAATACAATTGTTTAACACAACGAGTCACAAGGACTAACGAACAAGGATGAGTCACATGGACTAATGAACAATTTCAATTCTTTAACACAACGAGTCACAAGGGCTAATGGACAAGGACAAATGGTTCACACAATGAGTCACATTCACTAATAAACAAGGACAAATGGATTAGACAACGAGTCACAAGGACTAATATACAAGGACAAATGGTTCACACAACGAGTCACATTTACTAATAAACAAGGATAAATGGTTCACACAACGAGTCACAAGGGCTAATGAATAAGGACAAATGGTTCACACAACGAGTCACATGGACAAATGAACAAGTCCAATTGTTTTAACGCAACGAGTCACAAGGACTAATGAACAAGGACAAATGGTTTACGCAACGAGTCACATGGACTAATGAACAATTACAATTGGTTAACACAATGAGCCACATGGACTAATAAACAAGTACAATTGTTTTAAGACAACGAGTCACAAGGACTAATGATCAAGGACTAATGGTTTACACAACGAATCACAAGGACTAATGAACAAGGACAAATGGTTCATACAACGAGTCACATAGACTAATGAACAAGTACAATTGTTTAACACAACGAGTCACAGGGACTAATGAACAAGGACAAATGGTTCACACAACGAGTTACATGGACTCATGAACAATTACAATTGTTTAATACAACGAGTCACATGGACTAATGAACAAGAACAATATTTTTATCACAACGAGTCAGAAGGACTAATGAACAAGGACAAATGGTTTACACAACGAGTCACAAGGACTAATAAACAAGGACAAATGGTTCACACAACGAGTCACATAGACTAATGAACAAGTACAATTGCTTAACACAACGAGTCACAGGGACTAATGAACAAGGACAAATGGTTCACACAACGAGTTACATGGACTCATGAACAATTACAATTGTTTAATACAACGAGTCACATGGACTAATCAACAAGAACAATATTTTTATCACAACGAGTCAGAAGGACTAATGAACAAGGACAAATGGTTTACACAACGAGTCACAAGGACTAATGAACAAGGACAAATGGTTCACACAACGAGTTACATTGACTAATGAACAAGTACAATTGTTTAACACAACGTGTCACAAGGACTAATGAACAAGGATAAATGGTTCACACAACGAGTCACATGGACTAATGAACAATTTCAATTCTTTAACACAACGAGTCACAAAGACTAATGAACAAGGACAACTGGTTCACACAACGAGTCACATTTAGTAATAAACAAGGACAAATGGTTCACACAACGTGTCACAAGGGCTAATGAACAAGGACAAATGGTTCACTCAACGAGTCACATGGACTAATGAACAATTACATTTGTTTAACACAACGAGTCACAAAGACTAATGAACAAGGACAAATGGTTCACACAACGAGTCACATTCACTGATAAACAAGGACCAAAGGTTCACACAACGAGTCACAAGGGCTAATGAACAAGGACAAATGGTTCACACAACGAGTCACATGGACTAATGAACAAAGACAAATGGTTCACACAACGAGTCACATTTACTAATAAACAAGGACAAATGGTTCACACAACGAGTCACAAGGACTAATGAACAAAGACAAATGGTTCACACAACGAGTCACATTTACTAATAAACAAGGACAAATGGTTCACACAACGAGTCACAAGGGCTAATGAATAAGGACAAATGGTTCACACAATGAGTCACATGGACTAATGAACAAGTCCAATTGTTTTAACGCAACGCGTCACAAGGACTAATGAACAAGGACAAATGGTTTACACCACGAGTCATAAGGACAAATGGCTCACACTACGAGTCACATGGATTAATGAACAAGTTCAATTGCTTAACACAACGAGTAACAAGGACTAATGAACAAGGACAAATGGTTCACACAACGAGTCACATGGACTAATAAACAAGTACAATTGTTTTAAGACAACGAGTCACAAGGACTAATGAACAAGGACTAATGGTTTACACAACGAGTCACAAGGACTAATGAACAAGGACAACTGGTTCATACAACGAGTCACATAGACTAATGAACAAGTATAATTGCTTAACACAACGAGTCACAGGGACTAATGAACAAGGACAAATGGTTCACACAACGAGTTACATGGACTCATGAACAATTACAATTGTTTAACACAACGAGTCACATGGACTAATGAACAAGAACAATAATTTTATCACAACGAGTCAGGACTAATGAACAAGGACAAATGGTTCACACAACGAGTCACATAGACTAATGAACAAGTACAATTGCTTAACACAACGAGTCACAGGGACTAATGAACAAGGACAAATGGTTCACACAACGAGTCACATGGACTCATGAACAATTACAATTGTTTAACACAACGAGTCACATGGACTAATGAACAAGAACAATAATTTTATCACAACGAGTCAGAAGGACTAATGAACAAGGACAAATGGTTTACACAACGAGTCACAAGGACTAATGAACAAGGACAAATGGTTCACACAACAAGTCACATGGACTAATGAATAATTACAATTCTTTAACACAACGAGTCACAAAGACTAATGAACAAGGACATCTGGTTCACACAACGAGTCACATTTAGTAATAAACAAGGACAAATGGTTCACACAATGTGTCACAAGGGCTAATGAACAAGGACAAATGGTTCACTCAACGAGTCACATGGACTAATGAACAATTACATTTGTTTAACACAACGAGTCATAAAGACTAATAAACAAGGACAAATGGTTCACACAACGAGTCACATTCACTGATAAACAAGGACTAAAGGTTCACACAACGAGTCACAAGGGCTAATGGACAAGGACAAATGGTTCACACAACGAGTCACATTCACTAATAAACAAGGACAAATGGATTAGACAACGAGTCACAAGGACTAATATACAAGGACAAATGGTTCACACAACGAGTCACATTTACTAATAATCAAGGACAAATGGTTCACACAACGAGTCACAAGGGCTAATGAATAAGGACAAATGGTTCACACAACGAGTCACATGGACTAATGAACAAGTCCAATTGTTTTAACGAAACGAGTCACAAGGACTAATGAACTAGGACAAATGGTTTACACAACGAGTCACAAGGACAAATGGCTCACACTACGAGTCACATGGATTAATGAACAAGTACAATTGCTTAACACAACGAGTAACAAGGACTAATGAACAAGGACAAATGGTTCACGCAACGAGTCACATGGACTAATGAACAATTACAATTGGTTAACACAATGAGTCACATGGACTAATAAACAAGTACAATTGTTTTAAGACAACGAGTCACAAGGACTAATGAACAAGGACTAATGAACAAGGACAAATGGTTCATACAACTAGTCACATAGACTAATGAACAAGTACAATTGCTTAACACAACGAGTCACAGGGACTAATGAACAACGACAAATGGTTCACACAACGAGTTACATGGACTCATGAACAATTACAATTGTTTAACACAACGAGTCACATGGACTAATGAACAAGAACAATAATTTTATCACAACGAGTCAGAAGGACTAATGAACAAGGACAAATGGTTTACACAACGAGTCACAAGTACTAATGAACAAGGACAAATGGTTCACACAACGAGTCACATAGACTAATGAACAAGTACAATTGCTTAACACAACGAGACACAGGGACTAATGAACAAGGACAAATGGTTCACACAACGAGTCACGTGGACTCATGAACAATTACAATTGTTTAACACAACGAGTCACATGGACTAATGAACAAGAACAATAATTTTATCACAACGAGTCAGAAGGACTAATGAACAAGGACAAATGGTTTACACAACGAGTCACAAGGACGAATGAACAAGGACAAATGGTTCACACAACGAGTTACATAGACTAATGAACAAGTACAATTGTTTAACACAACGAGTCACAAGGACTAATGAACAAGGACAAATGGTTCACACAACGAGTCACATAGACTAATGAACAATTTCAATTCTTTAACACAACGAGTCACAAAGACTAATGAACAAGGACAACTGGTTCACACAACGAGTCACATTTAGTAATAAACAAGGACAAATGGTTCACACAACGTGTCACAAGGGCTAATGAACAAGGACAAATGGTTCACTCAACGAGTCACATGGACTAATGAACAATTACATTTGTTTAAAACAACGAGTCACAAAGACTAATGAAGAAGGACAAATGGTTCACACAACGAGTCACATTCACTGATAAACAAGGACCAAAGGTTCACACAACGAGTCACAAGGGCTAATGAACAAGGACAAATGGTTCACACAACGAGTCATATGGACTAATGAACAAAGACAAATGGTTCACACAACGAGTCACATTTACTAATAAACAAGGACAAATGGTTCACATAACGAGTCACAAGGACTAATGAACAAAGACAAATGGTTCACACAACGAGTCACATTTACTAATAAACAAGGACAAATGGTTCACACAACGAGTCACAAGGGCTAATGAATAAGGACAAATGGTTCACACAACGAGTCACATGGACTAATGAATAAGTCCAATTGTTTTAACGCAACGAGTCACAAGGACTAATGAACAAGGACAAATGGTTTACACAACGAGTCATAAGGACAAATGGCTCACACTACGAGTCACATGGATTAATGAACAAGTACAATTGCTTAACACAACGAGTAACAAGGACTAATGAACAAGGACAAATGGTTCACGCAACGAGTCACATGGACTAATGAACAATTACAATTGGTTAACACAATGAGTCACATGGACTAATAACCAAGTACAATTGTTTTAAGACAACGAGTCACAAGGACTAATGAACAAGGACTAATGGTTTACACAACGAGTCACAAGGACTAAGGAACAAGGACAACTGGTTCATACAACGAGTCACATAGACTAATGAACAAGTACAATTGCTTAACACAACGAGTCACAGGGACTAATGAACAAGGACAAATGGTTCACACAACGAGTTACATGGACTCATGAACAATTATAATTGTTTAACACAACGAGTCACATGGACTAATGAACAAGAACAATAATTTTATCACAACGAGTCAGAAGGACTAATGAACAAGGACAAATGGTTTACACAACGAGTCACATGGACTCATGAACAATTACAATTGTTTAACACAACGAGTCACATGGACTAATGAACAAGAACAATAATTTTATCACAACGAGTCAGAAGGACTAATGAACAAGGACAAATGGTTTACACAACGGGTCACAAGGACTAATGAACAAGGACAAATGGTTCACACAACGAGTTACATAGACTAATGAACAAGTACAATTGTTTAACACAACGAGTCACAAGGACTAATGAACCCAATGGTTCACACAACAAGTCACATGGACTAATGAACAATTACAATTCTTTAACACAACGAGTCACAAAGACTAATGAACAAGGACAACTGGTTCACACAACGAGTCACATTTAGTAATAAACAAGGACAAATGGTTCACACAACGTGTCACAAGGGCTAATGAACAAGGACAAATGGTTCACTCAACGAGTCACATGGACTAATGAACAATTACATTTGTTTAACACAACGAGTCATACAGACTAATAAACAAGGACAAATGGTTCACACAACGAGTCATATTCAGCGATAAACAAGGACTAAAGGTTCACACAACGAGTCACAAGGGCTAATGGACAAGGACAAATGGTTCACACAACGAGTCACATTCACTAATAAACAAGGACAAATGGATTAGACAACGAGTCACAAGGGACTAATATACAAGGACAAATGGTTCACACAACGAGTCACATTTACTAATAAACAAGGACAAATGGTTCACACTGAGTCACAAGGGCTAATGAATAAGGACAAATGGTTCACACAACGAGTCACATGGACTAATGAACAAGTCCAATTGTTTTAACGCAACGAGTCACAAGGACTAATGAACAATGACAAATGGTTTACACAACGAGTCACAAGGACAAATGGCTCACACTACGAGTCACATGGATTAATGAACAAGTACAATTGCTTAACACAACGAGTAACAAGGACTAATGAACAAGGACAAATGGTTCACGCAACGAGTCACATGGACTAATGAACAATTACAATTGGTTAACACAATGAGTCACATGGACTAATAAACACGTACAATTGTTTTAAGACACAACGAGTCACAAGGACTAATGAACAAGGACTAATGGTTTACACAACGAGTCACAAGGACTAATGAACAAGGACAAATGGTTTACACAACGAGTCACAAGGACTAATGAACAAGGACAAATGGTTCATACAACGAGTCACATAGACTAATGAACAAGTACAATTGCTTAACACAACGAGTCACAGGGACTAATGACCAAGGGCAAATGGTTCACACAACGAGTTACATGGACTCATGAACAATTACAATTGTTTAACACAACGAGTCACATGTACTAATGAACAAGAACAATAATTTTATCACAACGAGTCAGAAGGACTAATGAACAAGGACAAATGGTTTACACAACGAGTCACAAGGACTAATGAACAAGGATAAATGGTTCACACAACAAGTCACATAGACTAATGAACAAGTACAATTGCTTAACACTACGAGTCACAGGGACTAATGAACAAGGACAAATGGTTCACACAACGAGTCACATGGACTCATGAACAATTACAATTGTTTAACACAACGAGCCACATGGACTAATGAACAAGAACAATAATTTTATCACAACGAGTCAGAAGGACTAATGAACAAGGACAAATGGTTTACACAACGAGTCACAAGGACTAATGAACAAGGACAAATGGTTCACACAACGAGTTACATAGACTAATGAACAAGTACAATTGTTTAACACAACGAGTCACAAGGACTAATGAACAAGGATAAATGGTTCACACAATAAGTCACATGGACTAATGAACAATTATAATTCTTTAACAGAACGAGTCACAAAGACTAATGAACAAGGACAACTTGTTCATACTACGAGTCACATTTAGTAATAAACAAGGACAAATGGTTCACACAACGTGTCACAAGGGCTAATGAACAAGGACAAATGGTTCACTCAACGAGTCACATGGACTAATGAACAATTACATTTGTTTAACACAACGAGTCACAAAGACTAATGAACAAGGACAAATGGTTCACACAACGAGTCACATAGACTAATGAACAAGTACAATTGCTTAACACAACGAGACACAGGGACTAATGAACAAGGACAAATGGTTCACACAACGAGTCACGTGGATTCATGAACAATTACAATTGTTTAACACAACGAGTCACATGGACTAATGAACAAGAACAATAATTTTATCACAACGAGTCAGAAGGACTAATGAACAAGGACAAATGGTTTACACAACGAGTCACAAGGACTAATGAACAAGGACAAATGGTTCACACAACGAGTTACATAGACTAATGAACAAGTACAATTGTTTAACACAACGAGTCACAGGGACTAATGAACAAGGACAAATAGTTCACACAACGAGTTACATGGACTCATGAACAATTACAATTGTTTAATACAACGAGTCACATGGACTAATGAACAAGAACAATATTTTTATCACAACTAGTCAGAAGGACTAATGATCAAGGACAAATGGTTTACACAACGAGTCACAAGGACTAATAAACAAGGACAAATGGTTCACACAACGAGTCACATAGACTAATGAACAAGTACAATTGCTTAACACAACGAGTCACAGGGACTAATGAACAAGGACAAATGGTTCACACAACGAGTTACATGGACTCATGAACAATTACAATTGTTTAATACAACGAGTCACATGGACTAATGAACAAGAACAATATTTTTATCACAACGAGTCAGAAGGACTAATGAACAAGGACAAATGGTTTACACAACGAGTCACAAGGACTAATGAACAAGGACAAATGGTTCACACAACGAGTTACATAGACTAATGAACAAGTACAATTGTTTAACACAACGTGTCACAAGGACTAATGAACAAGGATAAATGGTTCACACAACGAGTCACATGGACTAATGAATGAAGGAAATGTAGATTCATATACATGTTAACATATTCTTATATGTCTAAATAATTTGTCATAAAATAAATTACGGATCTTATGCATGCAAACAATAATATAAATAGAGAAGAAATCATGTCCATACATTGTAAATTTCGGCTATTAGGGCACAAGAGAGATCTCCTTTCTCTTCTTGTTCTTGAGCTTTTCCAATGGAAGAACAAAGATCTAAGTGTAAGATCTCTCCCTATGTATAATACCCAAGGCTCCTCTTAATAAAAATTAATATTACAAGCACTAGTTATAATATTAATCAAGGTAGAAAATGGAACCAAAAAATTTATAAACTTCTTATGTATTTCGGTTTTTAGAGAGATAATTAGGAGGATTTTTCTTCTCTCTAAAACAATATTTTGGATGATGGAATGAGAATGAAAATAATACACTACCTTTAGTATATTATTAGGCAAAATAAAAGAAAAACAATGATCACATTTTTCTTCCCAAAACCGTGTAAGAGGAGAAGGAAAGGGAAGCCAATGCATGGACTTGTTGCTCTTAACAATGTTCATAGGCTTGCATGGCTAGACCTCTAGTTAATCATTATGTTTTCTTATTAAAATACAAACACAATATTAAGTCTATTCCTCCCCTTTATTTTCGGCACTTTACATAATATGGTGTCCATATTATTTTTGTCAATTGTCTATATGTTACATGTCACATGTCACATATATTTGTTATGTATTTTTAACTTATTAAAAATCAACGTATTAATAAAAACACGTCATATACAAAATCGACTTAGTAATATCATAATTACTTGTACCAAAAATATTTTACCATTTATAAATCACAACAGATTGTATTTATAACAATTCATTCAAATTTAATTGTTACATTAAACAATTTATTTCATCCGAGTAATTATACAATTTAATCACTCAGACCGTATCTTATTTAATCACATTTCAATATGATACGTAAATTTTACTTCCAAAATCGTCCGTCAATTTTCTAGTAATTTAATTAACTCGTAACATTATACGATTAATTAAATAATCAATTAAGAGTATTGCCCTTTAGGTATGACCTAGGGGGTCAACTGATCACCACCGTCACACGACAGTAATGTCAAACTCTAGTCAGCCAATCATTACCGATATATGTTGACCAGTTGACAGTAACAAAATTACTTCCCAATTGTATTCATTTTAATGAGACTTAAACATGTGATCATCATGATCAACAGTCGTGATCGCATTATTGTCGGAGGACACATATTCCAACAATGAACAATTTCAATTCTTTAACACAACGAGTCACAAAGACTAATGAACAAGGACAACTGGTTCACACAACGAGTCACATTTAGTAATAAACAAGGACAAATGGTTCACACAACGTGTCACAAGGGCTAATGAACAAGGACAAATGGTTCACTCAACGAGTCACATGGACTAATGAACAATTACATTTGTTTAACACAACGAGTCACAAAGACTAATGAACAAGGACAAATGGTTCACACAACGAGTCACATTCACTGATAAACAAGGACCAAAGGTTCACACAACGAGTCACAAGGGCTAATGAACAAGGACAAATGGTTCACACAACGAGTCACATGGACTAATGAACAAAGACAAATGGTTCACACAACGAGTCACATTTACTAATAAACAAGGACAAATGGTTCACACAACGAGTCACAAGGACTAATGAACAAAGACAAATGGTTCACACAACGAGTCACATTTACTAATAAACAAGGACAAATGGTTCACACAACGAGTCACAAGGGCTAATGAATAAGGACAAATGGTTCACACAATGAGTCACATGGACTAATGAACAAGTCCAATTGTTTTAACGCAACGCGTCACAAGGACTAATGAACAAGGACAAATGGTTTACACCACGAGTCATAAGGACAAATGGCTCACACTACGAGTCACATGGATTAATGAACAAGTTCAATTGCTTAACACAACGAGTAACAAGGACTAATGAACAAGGACAAATGGTTCACGCAACGAGTCACATGGACTAATAAACAAGTACAATTGTTTTAAGACAACGAGTCACAAGGACTAATGAACAAGGACTAATGGTTTACACAACGAGTCACAAGGACTAATGAACAAGGACAACTGGTTCATACAACGAGTCACATAGACTAATGAACAAGTATAATTGCTTAACACAACGAGTCACAGGGACTAATGAACAAGGACAAATGGTTCACACAACGAGTTACATGGACTCATGAACAATTACAATTGTTTAACACAACGAGTCACATGGACTAATGAACAAGAACAATAATTTTATCACAACGAGTCAGGACTAATGAACAAGGACAAATGGTTCACACAACGAGTCACATAGACTAATGAACAAGTACAATTGCTTAACACAACGAGTCACAGGGACTAATGAACAAGGACAAATGGTTCACACAACGAGTCACATGGACTCATGAACAATTACAATTGTTTAACACAACGAGTCACATGGACTAATGAACAAGAACAATAATTTTATCACAACGAGTCAGAAGGACTAATGAACAAGGACAAATGGTTTACACAACGAGTCACAAGGACTAATGAACAAGGACAAATGGTTCACACAACAAGTCACATGGACTAATGAACAATTACAATTCTTTAACACAACGAGTCACAAAGACTAATGAACAAGGACATCTGGTTCACACAACGAGTCACATTTAGTAATAAACAAGGACAAATGGTTCACACAACGTGTCACAAGGGCTAATGAACAAGGACAAATGGTTCACTCAACGAGTCACATGGACTAATGAACAATTACATTTGTTTAACACAACGAGTCATAAAGACTAATAAACAAGGACAAATGGTTCACACAACGAGTCACATTCACTGATAAACAAGGACTAAAGGTTCACACAACGAGTCACAAGGGCTAATGGACAAGGACAAATGGTTCACACAACGAGTCACATTCACTAATAAACAAGGACAAATGGATTAGACAACGAGTCACAAGGACTAATATACAAGGACAAATGGTTCACACAACGAGTCACATTTACTAATAATCAAGGACAAATGGTTCACACAACGAGTCACAAGGGCTAATGAATAAGGACAAATGGTTCACACAACGAGTCACATGGACTAATGAACAAGTCCAATTGTTTTAACGAAACGAGTCACAAGGACTAATGAACTAGGACAAATGGTTTACACAACGAGTCACAAGGACAAATGGCTCACACTACGAGTCACATGGATTAATGAACAAGTACAATTGCTTAACACAACGAGTAACAAGGACTAATGAACAAGGACAAATGGTTCACGCAACGAGTCACATGGACTAATGAACAATTACAATTGGTTAACACAATGAGTCACATGGACTAATAAACAAGTACAATTGTTTTAAGACAACGAGTCACAAGGACTAATGAACAAGGACTAATGAACAAGGACAAATGGTTCATACAACTAGTCACATAGACTAATGAACAAGTACAATTGCTTAACACAACGAGTCACAGGGACTAATGAACAACGACAAATGGTTCACACAACGAGTTACATGGACTCATGAACAATTACAATTGTTTAACACAACGAGTCACATGGACTAATGAACAAGAACAATAATTTTATCACAACGAGTCAGAAGGACTAATGAACAAGGACAAATGGTTTACACAACGAGTCACAAGTACTAATGAACAAGGACAAATGGTTCACACAACGAGTCACATAGACTAATGAACAAGTACAATTGCTTAACACAACGAGACACAGGGACTAATGAACAAGGACAAATGGTTCACACAACGAGTCACGTGGACTCATGAACAATTACAATTGTTTAACACAACGAGTCACATGGACTAATGAACAAGAACAATAATTTTATCACAACGAGTCAGAAGGACTAATGAACAAGGACAAATGGTTTACACAACGAGTCACAAGGACTAATGAACAAGGACAAATGGTTCACACAACGAGTTACATAGACTAATGAACAAGTACAATTGTTTAACACAACGAGTCACAAGGACTAATGAACAAGGACAAATGGTTCACACAACGAGTCACATAGACTAATGAACAATTTCAATTCTTTAACACAACGAGTCACAAAGACTAATGAACAAGGACAAATGGTTCACACAACGAGTCACATTTAGTAATAAACAAGGACAAATGGTTCACACAACGTGTCACAAGGGCTAATGAACAAGGACAAATGGTTCACTCAACGAGTCACATGGACTAATGAACAATTACATTTGTTTAAAACAACGAGTCACAAAGACTAATGAAGAAGGACAAATGGTTCACACAACGAGTCACATTCACTGATAAACAAGGACCAAAGGTTCACACAACGAGTCACAAGGGCTAATGAACAAGGACAAATGGTTCACACAACGAGTCATATGGACTAATGAACAAAGACAAATGGTTCACACAACGAGTCACATTTACTAATAAACAAGGACAAATGGTTCACACAACGAGTCACAAGGACTAATGAACAAAGACAAATGGTTCACACAACGAGTCACATTTACTAATAAACAAGGACAAATGGTTCACACAACGAGTCACAAGGGCTAATGAATAAGGACAAATGGTTCACACAACGAGTCACATGGACTAATGAATAAGTCCAATTGTTTTAACGCAACGAGTCACAAGGACTAATGAACAAGGACAAATGGTTTACACAACGAGTCATAAGGACAAATGGCTCACACTACGAGTCACATGGATTAATGAACAAGTACAATTGCTTAACACAACGAGTAACAAGGACTAATGAACAAGGACAAATGGTTCACGCAACGAGTCACATGGACTAATGAACAATTACAATTGGTTAACACAATGAGTCACATGGACTAATAAACAAGTACAATTGTTTTAAGACAACGAGTCACAAGGACTAATGAACAAGGACTAATGGTTTACACAACGAGTCACAAGGACTAATGAACAAGGACAACTGGTTCATACAACGAGTCACATAGACTAATGAACAAGTACAATTGCTTAACACAACGAGTCACAGGGACTAATGAACAAGGACAAATGGTTCACACAACGAGTTACATGGACTCATGAACAATTATAATTGTTTAACACAACGAGTCACATGGACTAATGAACAAGAACAATAATTTTATCACAACGAGTCAGAAGGACTAATGAACAAGGACAAATGGTTTACACAACGAGTCACATGGACTCATGAACAATTACAATTGTTTAACACAACGAGTCACATGGACGAATGAACAAGAACAATAATTTTATCACAACGAGTCAGAAGGACTAATGAACAAGGACAAATGGTTTACACAACGGGTCACAAGGACTAATGAACAAGGACAAATGGTTCACACAACGAGTTACATAGACTAATGAACAAGTACAATTGTTTAACACAACGAGTCACAAGGACTAATGAACCCAATGGTTCACACAACAAGTCACATGGACTAATGAACAATTACAATTCTTTAACACAACGAGTCACAAAGACTAATGAACAAGGACAAATGGTTCACACAACGAGTCACATTTAGTAATAAACAAGGACAAATGGTTCACACAACGTGTCACAAGGGCTAATGAACAAGGACAAATGGTTCACTCAACGAGTCACATGGACTAATGAACAATTACATTTGTTTAACACAACGAGTCATAAAGACTAATAAACAAGGACAAATGGTTCACACAACGAGTCATATTCACTGATAAACAAGGACTAAAGGTTCACACAACGAGTCACAAGGGCTAATGGACAAGGACAAATGGTTCACACAACGAGTCACATTCACTAATAAACAAGGACAAATGGATTAGACAACGAGTCACAAGGGACTAATATACAAGGACAAATGGTTCACACAACGAGTCACATTTACTAATAAACAAGGACAAATGGTTCACACTGAGTCACAAGGGCTAATGAATAAGGACAAATGGTTCACACAACGAGTCACATGGACTAATGAACAAGTCCAATTGTTTTAACGCAACGAGTCACAAGGACTAATGAACAAGGACAAATGGTTTACACAACGAGTCACAAGGACAAATGGCTCACACTACGAGTCACATGGATTAATGAACAAGTACAATTGCTTAACACAACGAGTAACAAGGACTAATGAACAAGGACAAATGGTTCACGCAACGAGTCACATGGACTAATGAACAATTACAATTGGTTAACACAATGAGTCACATGGACTAATAAACACGTACAATTGTTTTAAGACACAACGAGTCACAAGGACTAATGAACAAGGACTAATGGTTTACACAACGAGTCACAAGGACTAATGAACAAGGACAAATGGTTTACACAACGAGTCACATTTACTAATAAACAAGGACAAATGGTTCACACAACGAGTCACAAGGACTAATGAACAAAGACAAATGGTTCACACAACGAGTCACATTTACTAATAAACAAGGACAAATGGTTCACACAACGAGTCACAAGGGCTAATGAATAAGGACAAATGGTTCACACAACGAGTCACATGGACTAATGAATAAGTCCAATTGTTTTAACGCAACGAGTCACAAGGACTAATGAACAAGGACAAATGGTTTACACAACGAGTCATAAGGACAAATGGCTCACACTACGAGTCACATGGATTAATGAACAAGTACAATTGCTTAACACAACGAGTAACAAGGACTAATGAACAAGGACAAATGGTTCACGCAACGAGTCACATGGACTAATGAACAATTACAATTGGTTAACACAATGAGTCACATGGACTAATAAACAAGTACAATTGTTTTAAGACAACGAGTCACAAGGACTAATGAACAAGGACTAATGGTTTACACAACGAGTCACAAGGACT
This sequence comes from Silene latifolia, assembly GCF_048544455.1. Classification (NCBI taxonomy): domain Eukaryota; kingdom Viridiplantae; phylum Streptophyta; class Magnoliopsida; order Caryophyllales; family Caryophyllaceae; genus Silene; species Silene latifolia. The sequence continues at coordinate 91,230,676 of NC_133528.1, forward strand.
AATGAACAAGGACAACTGGTTCATACAACGAGTCACATAGACTAATGAACAAGTACAATTGCTTAACACAACGAGTCACAGGGACTAATGAACAAGGACAAATGGTTCACACAACGAGTTACATGGACTCATGAACAATTATAATTGTTTAACACAACGAGTCACATGGACTAATGAACAAGAACAATAATTTTATCACAACGAGTCAGAAGGACTAATGAACAAGGACAAATGGTTTACACAACGAGTCACATGGACTCATGAACAATTACAATTGTTTAACACAACGAGTCACATGGACGAATGAACAAGAACAATAATTTTATCACAACGAGTCAGAAGGACTAATGAACAAGGACAAATGGTTTACACAACGGGTCACAAGGACTAATGAACAAGGACAAATGGTTCACACAACGAGTTACATAGACTAATGAACAAGTACAATTGTTTAACACAACGAGTCACAAGGACTAATGAACCCAATGGTTCACACAACAAGTCACATGGACTAATGAACAATTACAATTCTTTAACACAACGAGTCACAAAGACTAATGAACAAGGACAACTGGTTCACACAACGAGTCACATTTAGTAATAAACAAGGACAAATGGTTCACACAACGTGTCACAAGGGCTAATGAACAAGGACAAATGGTTCACTCAACGAGTCACATGGACTAATGAACAATTACATTTGTTTAACACAACGAGTCATAAAGACTAATAAACAAGGACAAATGGTTCACACAACGAGTCATATTCACTGATAAACAAGGACTAAAGGTTCACACAACGAGTCACAAGGGCTAATGGACAAGGACAAATGGTTCACACAACGAGTCACATTCACTAATAAACAAGGACAAATGGATTAGACAACGAGTCACAAGGGACTAATATACAAGGACAAATGGTTCACACAACGAGTCACATTTACTAATAAACAAGGACAAATGGTTCACACCACGAGTCACAAGGGCTAATGAATAAGGACAAATGGTTCACACAACGAGTCACATGGACTAATGAACAAGTCCAATTGTTTTAACGCAACGAGTCACAAGGACTAATGAACAAGGACAAATGGTTTACACAACGAGTCACAAGGACAAATGGCTCACACTACGAGTCACATGGATTAATGAACAAGTACAATTGCTTAACACAACGAGTAACAAGGACTAATGAACAAGGACAAATGGTTCACGCAACGAGTCACATGGACTAATGAACAATTACAATTGGTTAACACAATGAGTCACATGGACTAATAAACACGTACAATTGTTTTAAGACACAACGAGTCACAAGGACTAATGAACAAGGACTAATGGTTTACACAACGAGTCACAAGGACTAATGAACAAGGACAAATGGTTTACACAACGAGTCACAAGGACTAATGAACAAGGACAAATGGTTCATACAACGAGTCACATAGACTAATGAACAAGTACAATTGCTTAACACAACGAGTCACAGGGACTAATGACCAAGGGCAAATGGTTCACACAACGAGTTACATGGACTCATGAACAATTACAATTGTTTAACACAACGAGTCACATGTACTAATGAACAAGAACAATAATTTTATCACAACGAGTCAGAAGGATTAATGAACAAGGACAAATGGTTTACACAACGAGTCACAAGGACTAATGAACAAGGATAAATGGTTCACACAACAAGTCACATAGACTAATGAACAAGTACAATTGCTTAACACAACGAGTCACAGGGACTAATGAACAAGGACAAATGGTTCACACAACGAGTCACATGGACTCATGAACAATTACAATTGTTTAACACAACGAGCCACATGGACTAATGAACAAGAACAATAATTTTATCACAACGAGTCAGAAGGACTAATGAACAAGGACAAATGGTTTACACAACGAGTCACAAGGACTAATGAACAAGGACAAATGGTTCACACAACGAGTTACATAGACTAATGAACAAGTACAATTGTTTAACACAACGAGTCACAAGGACTAATGAACAAGGATAAATGGTTCACACAATAAGTCACATGGACTAATGAACAATTATAATTCTTTAACAGAACGAGTCACAAAGACTAATGAACAAGGACAACTGGTTCACACTACGAGTCACATTTAGTAATAAACAAGGACAAATGGTTCACACAACGTGTCACAAGGGCTAATGAACAAGGACAAATGGTTCACTCAACGAGTCACATGGACTAATGAACAATTACATTTGTTTAACACAACGAGTCACAAAGACTAATGAACAAGGACAAATGGTTCACACAACGAGTCACATAGACTAATGAACAAGTACAATTGCTTAACACAACGAGACACAGGGACTAATGAACAAGGACAAATGGTTCACACAACGAGTCACGTGGATTCATGAACAATTACAATTGTTTAACACAACGAGTCACATGGACTAATGAACAAGAACAATAATTTTATCACAACGAGTCAGAAGGACTAATGAACAAGGACAAATGGTTTACACAACGAGTCACAAGGACTAATGAACAAGGACAAATGGTTCACACAACGAGTTACATAGACTAATGAACAAGTACAATTGTTTAACACAACGAGTCACAAGGACTAATGAACAAGGACAAATGGTTCACACAACGAGTCACATAGACTAATGAACAATTTCAATTCTTTAACACAACGAGTCACAAAGACTAATGAACAAGGACAACTGGTTCACACAACGAGTCACATTTAGTAATAAACAAGGACAAATGGTTCACACAACGTGTCACAAGGGCTAATGAACAAGGACAAATGGTTCACTCAACGAGTCACATGGACTAATGAACAATTACATTTGTTTAAAACAACGAGTCACAAAGACTAATGAAGAAGGACAAATGGTTCACACAACGAGTCACATTCACTGATAAACAAGGACCAAAGGTTCACACAACGAGTCACAAGGGCTAATGAACAAGGACAAATGGTTCACACAACGAGTCATATGGACTAATGAACAAAGACAAATGGTTCACACAACGAGTCACATTTACTAATAAACAAGGACAAATGGTTCACACAACGAGTCACAAGGACTAATGAACAAAGACAAATGGTTCACACAACGAGTCACATTTACTAATAAACAAGGACAAATGGTTCACACAACGAGTCACAAGGGCTAATGAATAAGGACAAATGGTTCACACAACGAGTCACATGGACTAATGAACAAGTCCAATTGTTTTAACGCAACGAGTCACAAGGACTAATGAACAAGGACAAATGGTTTACACAACGAGTCATAAGGACAAATCACACTACGAGTCACATGGATTAATGAACAAGTACAATTGCTTAACACAACGAGTAACAAGGACTAATGAACAATGACAAATGGTTCACGCAACGAGTCACATGGGCTAATGAACAATTACAATTGGTTAACACAATGAGTCACATGGACTAATAAACAACTACAATTGTTTTAAGACAACGAGTCACAAGGACTAATGAACAAGGACTAATGGTTTACACAACGAGTCACAAGGACTAATGAACAAGGACAACTGGTTCATACAACGAGTCACATAGACTAATGAACAAGTACAATTGCTTAACACAACGAGTCACAGGGACTAATGAACAAGGACAAATGGTTCACACAACGAGTTACATGGACTCATGAACAATTATAATTGTTTAACACAACGAGTCACATGGACTAATGAATAAGAACAATAATTTTATCACAACGAGTCAGAAGGACTAATGAACAAGGACAAATGGTTTACACAACGAGTCACATGGACTCATGAACAATTACAATTGTTTAACACAACGAGTCACATGGACTAATGAACAAGAACAATAATTTTATCACAACGAGTCAGAAGGACTAATGAACAAGGACAAATGGTTTACACAACGGGTCACAAGGACTAATGAACAAGGACAAATGGTTCACACAACGAGTTACATAGATTAATGAACAAGTACAATTGTTTAACACAACGAGTCACAAGGACTAATGAACCCAATGGTTCACACAACAAGTCACATGGACTAATGAACAATTACAATTCTTTAACACAACGAGTCACAAAGACTAATGAACAAGGACAACTGGTTCACACAACGAGTCACATTTAGTAATAAACAAGGACAAATGGTTCACACAACGTGTCACAAGGGCTAATGAACAAGGACAAATGGTTCACTCAACGAGTCACATGGACTAATGAACAATTACATTTGTTTAACACAACGAGTCATAAAGACTAATAAACAAGGACAAATGGTTCACACAACGAGTCATATTCAGCGATAAACAAGGACTAAAGGTTCACACAACGAGTCACAAGGGCTAATGGACAAGGACAAATGGTTCACACAACGAGTCACATTCACTAATAAACAAGGATAAATGGATTAGACAACGAGTCACAAGGGACTAATATACAAGGACAAATGGTTCACACAACGAGTCACATTTACTAATAAACAAGGACAAATGGTTCACACAACGAGTCACAAGGGCTAATGAATAAGGACAAATGGTTCACACAACGAGTCACATGGACTAATGAACAAGTCCAATTGTTTTAACGCAACGAGTCACAAGGACTAATGAACAAGGACAAATGGTTTACACAACGAGTCACAAGGACAAATGGCTCACACTACGAGTCACATGGATTAATGAACAAGTACAATTGCTTAACACAACGAGTAACAAGGACTAATGAACAAGGACAAATGGTTCACGCAACGAGTCACATGGACTAATGAACAATTACAATTGGTTAACACAATGATTCACATGGACTAATAAACACGTACAATTGTTTTAAGACACAACGAGTCACAAGGACTAATGAACAAGGACTAATGGTTTACACAACGAGTCACAAGGACTAATGAACAAGGACAAATGGTTTACACAACGAGTCACAAGGACTAATGAACAAGGACAAATGGTACATACAACGAGTCACATAGACTAATGAACAAGTACAATTGCTTAACACAACGAGTCACAGGGACTAATGACCAAGGGCAAATGGTTCACAAACGAGTTACATGGACTCATGAACAATTACAATTGTTTAACACAACGAGTCACATGTACTAATGAACAAGAACAATAATTTTATCACAACGAGTCAGAAGGACTAATGAACAAGGACAAATGGTTTACACAACGAGTCACAAGGACTAATGAACAAGGATAAATGGTTCACACAACGAGTCACATAGACTAATGAACAAGTACAATTGCTTAACACAACGAGTCACAGGGACTAATGAACAAGGACAAATAGTTCACACAACGAGTCACATGGACTCATGAACAATTACAATTGTTTAACACAACTAGGCACATGGACTAATGAACAAGAACAATAATTTTATCACAACGAGTCAGAAGGACTAATGAACAAGGACAAATGGTTTACACAACGAGTCACAAGGACTAATGAACAAGGACAAATGGTTCACACAACGAGTTACATAGACTAATGAACAAGTACAATTGTTTAACACAACGAGTCACAAGGACTAATGAACAAGGACAAATGGTTCACACAACGAGTCACATAGACTAATGAACAATTTCAATTCTTTAACACAACGAGTCACAAAGATTAATGAACAAGGACAACTGGTTCACACAACGAGTCACATTTAGTAATAAACAAGGACAAATGGTTCACACAACGTGTCACAAGGGCTAATGAACAAGGACAAATGGTTCACTCAACGAGTCACATGGACTAATGAACAATTACATTTGTTTAAAACAACGAGTCACAAAGACTAATGAAGAAGGACAAATGGTTCACACAACGAGTCACATTCAGCGATAAACAAGGACCAAAGGTTCACACAACGAGTCACAAGGGCTAATGAACAAGGACAAATGGTTCACACAACGAGTCATATGGACTAATGAACAAAGACAAATGGTTCACACAACGAGTCACATTTACTAATAAACAAGGACAAATGGTTCACACAACAAGTCACAAGGACTAATGAACAAAGACAAATGGTTCACACAACGAGTCACATTTACTAATAAACAAGGACAAATGGTTCACACAATGAGTCACAAGGGCTAATGAATAAGGACAAATGGTTCACACAACGAGTCACATGGACTAATGAACAAGTCCAATTGTTTTAACGCAACGAGTCACAAGGACTAATGAACAAGGACAAATGGTTTACACAACGAGTCATAAGGACAAATGGCTCACACTACGAGTCACATGGATTAATGAACAAGTACAATTGCTTAACACAACGAGTAACAAGGACTAATGTACAAGGACAAATGGTTCACGCAACGAGTCACATGGACTAATGAACAATTACAATTGGTTAACACAATGAGTCACATGGACTAATAAACAAGTACAATTGTTTTAAGACAACGAGTCACAAGGACTAATGAACAAGGACTAATGGTTTACACAACGAGTCACAAGGACTAATGAACAAGGACAACTGGTTCATACAACGAGTCACATAGACTAATGAACAAGTACAATTGCTTAACACAACGAGTCACAGGGACTAATGAACAAGGACAAATGGTTCACACAACGAGTTACATGGACTCATGAACAATTATAATTGTTTAACACAACGAGTCACATGGACTAATGAACAAGAACAATAATTTTATCACAACGAGTCAGAAGGACTAATGAACAAGGACAAATGGTTTACACAACGAGTCACATGGACTCATGAACAATTACAATTGTTTAACACAACGAGTCACATGGACTAATGAACAAGAACAATAATTTTATCACAACGAGTCAGAAGGACTAATGAACAAGGACAAATGGTTTACACAACGGGTCACAAGGACTAATGAACAAGGACAAATGGTTCACACAACGAGTTACATAGACTAATGAACAAGTACAATTGTTTAACACAACGAGTCACAAGGACTAATGAACCCAATGGTTCACACAACAAGTCACATGGACTAATGAACAATTACAATTCTTTAACACAACGAGTCACAAAGACTAATGAACAAGGACAACTGGTTCACACAACGAGTCACATTTAGTAATAAACAAGGACAAATGGTTCACACAACGTGTCACAAGGGCTAATGAACAAGGACAAATGGTTCACTCAACGAGTCACATGGACTAATGAACAATTACATTTGTTTAACACAACGAGTCATAAAGACTAATAAACAAGGACAAATGGTTCACACAACGAGTCATATTCACTGATAAACAAGGACTAAAGGTTCACACAACGAGTCACAAGGGCTAATGGACAAGGACAAATGGTTCACACAACGAGTCACATTCACTAATAAACAAGGACAAATGGATTAGACAACGAGTCACAAGGGACTAATATACAAGGACAAATGGTTCACACAACGAGTCACATTTACTAATAAACAAGGACAAATGGTTCACACAACGAGTCACAAGGGCTAATGAATAAGGACAAATGGTTCACACAACGAGTCACATGGACTAATGAACAAGTCCAATTGTTTTAACGCAACGAGTCACAAGGACTAATGAACAAGGACAAATGGTTTACACAACGAGTCACAAGGACAAATGGCTCACACTACGAGTCACATGGATTAATGAACAAGTACAATTGCTTAACACAACGAGTAACAAGGACTAATGAACAAGGACAAATGGTTCACGCAACGAGTCACATGGACTAATGAACAATTACAATTGGTTAACACAATGAGTCACATGGACTAATAAACACGTACAATTGTTTTAAGACACAACGAGTCACAAGGACTAATGAACAAGGACTAATGGTTTACACAACGAGTCACAAGGACTAATGAACAAGGACAAATGGTTTACACAACGAGTCACAAGGACTAATGAACAAGGACAAATGGTTCATACAACGAGTCACATAGACTAATGAACAAGTACAATTGCTTAACACATAGAGTCACAGGGACTAATGACCAAGGGCAAATGGTTCACACAACGAGTTACATGGACTCATGAACAATTACAATTGTTTAACACAACGAGTCACATGTACTAATGAAAAAGAACAATAATTTTATCACAACGAGTCAGAAGGACTAATGAACAAGGACAAATGGTTTACACAACGAGTCACAAGGACTAATGAACAAGGATAAATGGTTCACACAACGAGTCACATAGACTAATGAACAAGTACAATTGCTTAACACAACGAGTCACAGGGACTAATGAACAAGGACAAATGGTTCACACAACGAGTCACATGGACTCATGAACAATTACAATTGTTTAACACAACGAGCCACATGGACTAATGAACAAGAACAATAATTTTATCACAACGAGTTAGAAGGACTAATGAACAAGGACAAATGGTTTACACAACGAGTCACAAGGACTAATGAACAAGGACAAATGGTTCACACAACGAGTTACATAGACTAATGAACAAGTACAATTGTTTAACACAACGAGTCACAAGGACTAATGAACAAGGATAAATGGTTCACACAATAAGTCACATGGACTAATGAACAATTATAATTCTTTAACAGAACGAGTCACAAAGACTAATGAACAAGGACAACTGGTTCACACTACGAGTCACATTTAGTAATAAACAAGGACAAATGGTTCACACAACGTGTCACAAGGGCTAATGAACAAGGACAAATGGTTCACTCAACGAGTCACATGGACTAATGAACAATTACATTTGTTTAACACAACGAGTCACAAAGACTAATGAACAAGGACAAATGGTTCACACAACGAGTCACATTCACTGATAAACAAGGACCAAAGGTTCACACAACGAGTCACAAGGGCTAATGAACAAGGACAAATGGTTCACACAACGAGTCATAAGGACTAATGAACAAAGACAAATGGTTCACACAACGAGTCACATTTACTAATAAACAACGACAAATGGTTCACACAACGAGTCAAAAGGACTAATGAACAAAGACAAATGGTTCACACAACGAGTCACATTTACTAATAAACAAGGACAAATGGTTCACACAACGAGTCACAAGGGCTAATGAATAAGGACAAATGGTTCACACAACGAGTCACATGGACTAATGAACAAGTCCAATTGTTTTAACGCTACGAGTCACTAGGACTAATGAACAAGGACAAATGGTTTACACAACGAGTCATAAGGACAAATGGCTCACACTACGAGTCACATGGATTAATGAACAAGTACAATTGCTTAACACAACGAGTAACAAGGACTAATGAACAAGGACAAATGGTTCACGCAACGAGTCACATGGACTAATGAACAATTACAATTGGTTAACACAATGAGTCACATGGACTAATAAACAAGTACAATTGTTTTAAGACAACGAGTCACTAGGACTAATGAACAAGGACTAATGGTTTACACAACGAGTCACAAGGACTAATGAACAAGGACAACTGGTTCATACAACGAGTCACATAGACTAATGAACAAGTACAAATGGTTTACACAACGAGTCACATGGACTTATGAACAATTATAATTGTTTAACACAACGAGTCACATGGACTAATGAACAAGAACAATAATTTTATCACAACGAGTCAGAAGGACTAATGAACAAGGACAAATGGTTTACACAACGGGTCACAAGGAGTAATGAACAAGGACAAATGGTTCACACAACGAGTCACATAGACTAATGAACAAGTACAATTGCTTAACACAACGAGTCACAGGGACTAATGAACAAGGACAAATGGTTCACACAACGAGTCACATAGACTCATGAACAATTACAATTGTTTAACACAACGAGTCACATGGACTAATGAACAAGAACAATAATTTTATCACAACGAGTCAGAAGGACTAATGAACAAGGACAAATGGTTTACACAACGAGTCACAAGGACTAATGAACAAGGACAAATGGTTCACACAACGAGTTACATAGACTAATGAACAAGTACAATTGTTTAACACAACGAGTCACAAGGACTAATGAACCCAATGGTTCACACAACAAGTCACATGGACTAATGAACAATTACAATTCTTTAACACAACGAGTCACAAAGACTAATGAACAAGGACAACTGGTTCACACAACGAGTCACATTTAGTAATAAACAAGGACAAATGGTTCACACAACGTGTCACAAGGGCTAATGAACAAGGACAAATGCTTCACTCAACGAGTCACATGGACTAATGAACAATTACATTTGTTTAACACAACGAGTCATAAAGACTAATGAACAAGGACAAATGGTTCACACAACGAGTCACATTCACTGATAAACAAGGACCAAAGGTTCACACAACGAGTCACAAGGGCTAATGAACAAGGACAAATGGTTCACACAACGAGTCATAAGGACTAATGAACAAAGACAAATGGTTCACACAACGAGTCACATTTACTAATAAACAACGACAAATGGTTCACACAACGAGTCAAAAGGACTAATGAACAAAGACAAATGGTTCACACAACGAGTCACATTTACTAATAAACAAGGACAAATGGTTCACACAACGAGTCACAAGGGCTAATGAATAAGGACAAATGGTTCACACAACGAGTCACATGGACTAATGAACAAGTCCAATTGTTTTAACGCTACGAGTCACTAGGACTAATGAACAAGGACAAATGGTTTACACAACGAGTCATAAGGACAAATGGCTCACACTACGAGTCACATGGATTAATGAACAAGTACAATTGCTTAACACAACGAGTAACAAGGACTAATGAACAAGGACAAATGGTTCACGCAACGAGTCACATGGACTAATGAACAATTACAATTGGTTAACACAATGAGTCACATGGACTAATAAACAAGTACAATTGTTTTAAGACAACGAGTCACTAGGACTAATGAACAAGGACTAATGGTTTACACAAGGAGTCACAAGGACTAATGAACAAGGACAACTGGTTCATACAACGAGTCACATAGACTAATGAACAAGTACAAATGGTTTACACAACGAGTCACATGGACTCATGAACAATTACAATTGTTTAACACAACGAGTCACATGGACTAATGAACAAGAACAATAATTTTATCACAACGAGTCAGAAGGACTAATGAACAAGGACAAATGGTTTACACAACGGGTCACAAGGAGTAATGAACAAGGACAAATGGTTCACACAACGAGTCACATAGACTAATGAACAAGTACAATTGCTTAACACAACGAGTCACAGGGACTAATGAACAAGGACAAATGGTTCACACAACGAGTCACATAGACTCATGAACAATTACAATTGTTTAACACAACGAGTCACATGGACTAATGAACAAGAACAATAATTTTATCACAACGAGTCAGAAGGACTAATGAACAAGGACAAATGGTTTACACAACGAGTCACAAGGACTAATGAACAAGGACAAATGGTTCACACAACGAGTTACATAGACTAATGAACAAGTACAATTGTTTAACACAACGAGTCACAAGGACTAATGAACCCAATGGTTCACACAACAAGTCACATGGACTAATGAACAATTACAATTCTTTAACACAACGAGTCACAAAGACTAATGAACAAGGACAACTGGTTCACACAACGAGTCACATTTAGTAATAAACAAGGACAAATGGTTCACACAACGTGTCACAAGGGCTAATGAACAAGGACAAATGCTTCACTCAACGAGTCACATGGACTAATGAACAATTACATTTGTTTAACACAACGAGTCATAAAGACTAATAAACAAGGACAAATGGTTCACACAACGAGTCATATTCAGCGATAAACAAGGACTAAAGGTTCACACAACGAGTCACAAGGGCTAATGGACAAGGACAAATGGTTCACACAACGAGTCACATTCACTAATAAACAAGGACAAATGGATTAGACAACGAGTCACAAGGGACTAATATACAAGGACAAATGGTTCACACAACGAGTCACATTTACTAATAAACAAGGACAAATGGTTCACACAACGAGTCACAAGGGCTAATGAATAAGGACAAATGGTTCACACAACGAGTCACATGGACTAATGAACAAGTCCAATTGTTTTAACGCAACGAGTCACAAGGACTAATGAACAAGGACAAATGGTTTACACAACGAGTCACAAGGACAAATGGCTCACACTACGAGTCACATGGATTAATGAACAAGTACAATTGTTTAACACAACGAGTAACAAGGACTAATGAACAAGGACAAATGGTTCACGCAACGAGTCACATGGACTAATGAACAATTACAATTGGTTAACACAATGAGTCACATGGACTAATAAACACGTACAATTGTTTTAAGACAACGAGTCACAAGGACTAATGAACAAGGACTAATGGTTTACACAACGAGTCACAAGGACTAATGAACAAGGACAAATGGTTCATACAACGAGTCACATAGACTAATGAACAAGTACAATTGCTTAACACAACGAGTCACAGGGACTAATGACCAAGGACAAATGGTTCACACAACGAGTTACATGGGCTCATGAACAATTACAATTGTTTAACACAACGAGTCACATGTACTAATGAACAAGAACAATAATTTTATCACAACGAGTCAGAAGGACTAATGAACAAGGACAAATGGTTTACACAACGAGTCACAAGGACTAATGAACAAGGATAAATGGTTCACACAACGAGTCACATAGACTAATGAACAAGTACAATTGCTTAACACAACGAGTCACAGGGACTAATGAACAAGGACAAATGGTTCACACAACGAGTCACATGGACTCATGAACAATTATAATTGTTTAACACAACGAGCCACATGGACTAATGAACAAGAACAATAATTTTATCACAACTAGTTAGAAGGACTAATGAACAAGGACAAATGGTTTACACAACGAGTCACAAGGACTAATGAACAAGGACAAATGGTTCACACAACGAGTTACATAGACTAATGAACAAGTACAATTGTTTAACACAACGAGTCACAAGGACTAATGAACAAGGATAAATGGTTCACACAACAAGTCACATGGACTAATGAACAATTATAATTCTTTAACAGAACGAGTCACAAAGACTAATGAACAAGGACAACTGGTTTACACAACGAGTCACATTTAGTAATAAACAAGGACGAATGGTTCACACAACGTGTCACAAGGGCTAATGAACAAGGACAAATGGTTCACTCTACGAGTCACATGGACTAATGAACAATTACATTTGTTTAACACAACGAGTCACAAAGACTAATAAACAAGGACAAATGGTTCACACAACGAGACACATTCACTGATAAACAAGGACTAAAGGTTCACACAATGAGTCACAAGGGCTAATGAACAAGGATAAATGGTTCACACAACGATTCACATTCACTAATAAACAAGGACAAATGGATTAGACAACGAGTCACAAGGACTAATATACAAGGACAAATGGTTCACACAACGAGTCACATTTACTAATAAACAAGGACAAATGGTTCACACAACGAGTCACAAGGGCTAATAAAAAGGACAAATGTTTTCACACAACGAGTCACATGGACGAATGAACAAGTACAAGTTTTTAACACAACGAGTCAAAAGGACAAATGAACAAGGACTAATGGTTCACACAATGAGTCACATGGACTAATGAACAAGGACAAATGGTTCACACAACGAGTCCCATACACTAATGAACCAAGTACAATTGTGTAACATAACGAGTCACAAGGACTAATGAACAAGGACATATGGTTCACACAACGAGTCACATGGACTAATAAACAAGTACAATTGTTTAACACAACGAGTCACAAGGACTAATGAACAACGACAAATGGTTTACACAATGAGTCACATTTACTAATAAACAAGGACAAATGCTTCACACAACGAGTCACAAAGGCTAATGAATAAGGACAAATGGTCACACAACGACACACATGGACTAATGAACAAGTACAATTATTTTAACACAACAAGTCACAAGGACTAATGAACAAGGACAAATGTTTTACACAAAGAGTCACAAGGACTAATGGACAAGGACAAATTGTCAACACAACAAGTCACAAGGACTAATGAACAAGGACAACTGGTTCACACAACGAGACACATTTACTAATAAACAAGGACAAATGGTTCACACAACAAGTCACATTCACTAATAAACAAGGACAAATGGTTTACACAACGAGTCACAAGGACTAATGTACAAGGAAAAATGGTTCACACAATGAGTCACATTTACTAATAAACAAGGACAAATGGTTCACACAACGAGTCACAAGGGCTAATGAATAAGGACAAATGGTTCACACAACGAGTCACATGGACTAATGAACAAGGACAAATGGTTCACACAACGAGTCACATAGACTAATGAACCAAGTACAATTGTCTAACATAACGAGTCACAAGGACTAATGAACAAGGACATATGGTTCACACAACGAGTCACATGGACTAATGAACAAGTACAATTGTTTAACACAACGAGTCACAAGGACTAATGAACAACGACAAATGGTTTACACAATGAGTCACCTTTACTAATAAACAAGGACAAATGCTTCACACAACGATTCACAAGGGCTAATGAATAAGGACAAATGGTCACACAACGACTCACATGGACTAATGAACAAGTACAATTATTTTAACACAACAAGTCACAAGGACTAATGAACAAGGACAAATGTTTTACACAAAGAGTCACAAGGACTAATGGACAAGGAAAAGTTGTCAACACAACAAGTCACAAGGACTAATGAACAAGGACAACTGGTTCACACAACGAGACACATTTACTAATAAACAAGGACAAATGGTTCACACAACGAGTCACATTCACTAATAAACAAGGACAAATGGATTAGACAACGAGTCACAAGGACTAATATACAAGGACAAATGGTTCACACAACGAGTCACATTTACTAATAAACAAGGACAAATGGTTCACACAACGAGTCACAAGGGCAAATGAAAAGGACAAATTTTTTAACACAACGAGTCACATGGACGAATGAAAAAGTACAAGTTTTTAACACAACGAGTCAAAAGGACAAATGAACAAGGACTAATGGTTCACACAATGTGTCACATGGACTCATGAACAAAGACAAATGGTTCACACAACGAGTCACATAGACTAATGAACCAAGCACAATTGTCTAACATAACGAGTCACAAGAACAAATGGCTCACACTACGAGTCACATGGATTAATGAACAAGTACAATTGCTTAACACAACGAGTAACAAGGACTAATGAACAAGGACAAATGGTTCACGCAACGAGTCACATGGACTAATGAACAATTACAATTGTTTAACACAATGAGTCACAAGGACTAATAAACAAGTACAATTGTTTTAAGACAACGAGTCACAAGGATTAAAGAACAAGGACTAATGGTTTACGCAACGAATCACAAGGACTAATGAACAAGGACAAATGTTTCACACAACGAGTCACATGGACTCATGAACAATTACAATTGTTTAACACAACGAGTCACATGGACTAATGAACAAGAACAATAATTTTATCACGAGGAGTCAGAAGCACTAATGAACAAGGACAAATGGTTTACACAACGAGTCACAAGGACTAATGAACAAGGACAAATGGTTCATACAACGAGTTACATAGACTAATGAACAAGTACAATTGTTTAACACAACGAGTCACAAGGACTAATGAACAAGGATAAATGGTTCACACAACGAGTCACATGGACTAACGAACAATTACAATTCTATAACACAACGAGTCACAAAGACTAATGAACAAGGACAACTAGTTCACACAACGAGTCACATTTAGTAATAAACAAGGACAAATGGTTCACACAACGTGTCACAAGGGCTAATGAACAAGGACAAATGGTTCACTCAACGAGTCACATGGACTAATGAACAATTACATTTGTTTAACACAACGAGTCACAAAGACTAATGAACAAGGACAAATGGTTCACACAACGAGTCACATTCACTGATAAACAAGGACCAAAGGTTCACACAACGAGTCACAAGGGCTAATGAACAAGGACAAATGGTTCACACAACGAGTCACATGGACTAATGAACAAAGACAAATGGTTCACACAATGAGTCACATTTACTAATAAACAAGGACAAATGGTTAACACAACGAGTCACAAGGACTAATGAACAAAGACAAATGGTTCACACAACGAGTCACATTTACTAATAAACAAGGACAAATGGTTCACACAACGAGTCACAAGGGCTAATGAATAAGGAAAAATAGTTCACACAACGAGTCACATGGACTAATGAACAAGTCCAATTGTTTTAACGCAACGAGTCACAAGGACTAATGAACAAGGACAAATGGTTTACCCAAGGATTCACAAGGACAAATGGCTCACAGTAGGGGTCACATGGATTAATGAACAAGTACAATTGCTTAACACAACGAGTAACAAGGACTAATGAACAAGGACAAATGGTTCACGCAACGAGTCACATGGACTAATGAACAATTATAATTGGTTAACACAATGAGTCACATGGACTAATAAACAAGTACAATTGTTTTAAGACAACGAGTCACAAGGACTAATGAACAAGGACTAATGGTTTACAGAACGAATCACAAGGACTAATGAACATGGACAAATGGTTCACACAACGAGTCACATAGACTAATGAACAAGTACAATTGCTTAACACAACGAGTCACATGGACTAATGAACAAGGATAAATGGTTCACACAACGAGTCACATGGACTAACGAACAATTACAATTCTTTAACACAACGAGTCACAAAGACTAATGAACAAGGACAACTAGTTCACACAACGAGTCACATTTAGTAATAAATAAGGACAAATGGTTCACACAACGTGTCACAAGGGCTAATGAACAAGGACAAATGGTTCACTCAACGAGTCACATGGACTAATGAACAATTACATTTGTTTAACACAACGAGTCACAAAGACTAATGAACAAGGACAAATGGTTCACACAACGAGTCACATTCACTGATAAACAAGGACCAAAGGTTCACACAATGAGTCACAAGGGCTAATGAACAAGGACAAATGGTTCACACAACGAGTCACATGGACTAATGAACAAAGACAAATGGTTCACACAATGAGTCACATTTACTAATAAACAAGGACAAATGGTTAACACAACGAGTGACAAGGACTAATGAAAAAAGACAAATGGTTCACACAACGAGTCACATTTACTAATAAACAAGGACAAATGGTTCACATAACGAGTCACAAGGGCTAATGAATAAGGACAAATAGTTCACACAACGAGTCACATGGACTAATGAACAAGTCCAATTGTTTTAACGCAACGAGTCACAAGGACTAATGAACAAGGACAAATGGTTTACACAACGAGTCACAAGGACAAATGGCTCACACTAGGAGTCACATGGATTAATGAACAAGTACAATTGCTTAACACAACGAGTAACAAGGACTAATGAACAAGGACAAATGGTTCACGCAACGAGTCACATGGACTAATGAACAATTACAATTGGTTAACACAATGAGTCACATGGACTAATAAACAAGTACAATTGTTTTAAGACAACGAGTCACAAGGACTAATGAACAACGACTAATGGTTTACACAATGAATCACAAGGACTAATGAACAAGGACAAATGGTTCACACAACGAGTGAGATAGACTAATGAACAAGTACAATTGCTTACACAATGAGTCACAGGGACTAATGAACAAGGACAAATGGTTCACACAACAAGTCACATTCACTAATAAACAAGGACAAATGGTTTACACAACGAGTCACAAAGACTAATGTACAAGGAAAAATGGTTCACACAACGAGTCACATTTACTAATAAACAAGGACAAATGGTTCACACAACGAGTCACAAGGGCTAATGAAAAGGACAAATGGTTCACACAACGAGTCACATGGACGAATGAACAAGTACAAGTTTTTAACACAACGAGTCAAAGGACAAATGAACAAGGACAAATGGTTCAAACAACGAGTCAAATGGACTAATGAACAAGGACAAAAGGTTCACACAACGAGTCACATAGACTAATGAACCAAGCACAATTGTCTAACATAACGAGTCACAAGGACAAATGGCTCACACTACGAGTCACATGGATTAATGAACAAGTACAATTGCTTAACATAACGAGTAACAAGGACAAATGAACAAGGACAAATGGTTCACGCAACGAGTCACATGGACTAATGAACAATTACAATTGTTTAACACAATGAGTCACATGGACTAATAAACAAGTACAATTGTTTTAAGACAACGAGTCACAAGGATTAATGAACAAGGACTAATGGTTTACACAACGAATCACAAGGACTAATGAACAAGGACAAATGGTTCACACAACGAGTCACATAGACTAGTGAACAAGTACAATTGCTTAACACAACGAGTCACAGGGACTAATAAACAAGGACAAATGGTTCACACAACGAGTCACATGGACTCATGAACAATTACAATTATTTAACACAACGAGTCACATGGACTAATGAACAAAAACAATAATTTTATCACAACGAGTCAGAAGGACTAATGAACAAGGACAAATGGTTTACACAACGAGTCACAAGGACTAATGAACAAGGACAAATGGTTCATACAACGAGTTACATTGACTAATGAACAAGTACAATTGTTTAACACAACGAGTCACAAGGACTAATGAACAAGGATAAATGGTTCACACAACGAGTCACATGGACTAACGAACAATTACAATTCTTGAACACAACGAGTCACAAAGACTAATGAACAAGGACAACTAGTTCACACAACGAGTAACATTTAGTAATAAACAAGGACAAATGGTTCACACAACGTGTCACAAGGGCTAATGAACAAGGACAAATGGTTCACTCAATGAGTCACATGGACTAATGAACAATTACATTTGTTTAACACAACGAGTCACAAAGACTAATGAACAAGGACAAATGGTTCACACAACGAGTCACATTCACTGATAAACAAGGACCAAAGATTCACACAACGAGTCACAAGGGCTAACGAACAAGGACAAATGGTTCACACAACGAGTCACATGGACTAATGAACAAAGACAAATGGTTCACACAATGAGTCACATTTACTAATAAACAAGGACATATGGTTAACACAACGAGTCACAAGGACTAATGAACAAAGACAAATGGTTCACACAACGAGTCACATGGACAAATGAACAAGTCCAATTGTTTTAACGCAACGAGTCACAAGGACTAATGAACAAGGACAAATGGTTTACACAACGAGTCACAAGGACAAATGGCTCACAGTAGGAGTCACATGGATTAATGAACAAGTACAATTGCTTAACACAACGAGTAACAAGGACAAATGGTTCACACAACAAGTCACATTCACTAATAAACAAGGACAAATGGTTTACACAACGAGTCACAAGGACTAATGTACAAGGAAAAATGGTTCACACAACGAGTCACATTTACTAATAAACAAGGACAAATGGTTCACACAACGACTCACAAGGGCTAATAAACAAGTACAATTGTTTTAAGACAACGAGTCACAAGGACTAATGAACAAGGACTAATGGTTTACACAACGAATCACAAGGACTAATGAACAAGGACAAATGGTTCATACAACGAGTCACATAGACTAATGAATAAGTACAATTGGTTAACACAATGAGTCACATTGACTAATAAACAAGTACAATTGTTTTAAGACAACGAGTCACAAGGACTAATGAACAAGGACTAATGGTTTACACAACGAATCACAAGGACTAATGAACAAGGACAAATGGTTCACACAACGAGTCACATTTACTGATAAACAAGGGCAAATGGTTCACACAACGAGTCACAAGGGCTATTGAAAAGAACAAATGGTTCACACAACGAGTCACATGGACGAATGAACAAGTACAAGTTTTTAACACAACGAGTCAAAAGGACAAATGAACAAGGACAAATGGTTCAAACAACGAGTCACATGGACTAATGAACAAGGACAAATGGTTCACACAACGAGTCATATAGACTAATGAACCAAGCACAATTGTCTAACATAACGAGTCACAAGGACAAATGGCTCACACTACGAGTCACATGGATTAATGAACAAGTACAATTGCTTAACACAACGAGTAACAAGGACTAATGAAAAAGGACAAATGGTTCACGCAACGAGTCACATGGACTAATGAACAATTACAATTGTTTAACACAATGAGTCACATGGACTAATAAACAAGTACAATTGTTTTAAGACAACGAGTCACAAGGATTAATGAACAAGGAGTAATGGTTTACACAACGAATCACAAGGACTAATGAACAAGGACAAATGTAACACCCCGATTTATAAAGGAGCCTCTAGCAAGACATTCCCTAATAAACCGGACTGTTACGATCTCGTTTTCCCGAGGTAGTGAATAACAAATTAAACTCCAAGGCAAATTACATAATTTCTTTAACTTAACTTTTTACAAAACCTCATTTACATCAAATTACAAAGAACTAATATAAATAAAAGTGAAAGTCTTCTAAATGATGATCTAGCTACTAAGTCTTCTGATCCAGTGTCTCACGCCCATCAAGCTCCCATTCTATCTCATAAACCTGTCAAGTCTGCTCCTCAATATTTGGATCGTCACAGGTGTTCACGAATACACAGGGTCAACCACGAGGTTGAGTAGGGAATACAATGAAACAACAAAATATGATATGCATGCTCCTCCGTCACCTCCACCTCCATCTCAACTCATATCTCATAACCCGGAACGCCCAGCCATACCGATCCCGGTAGACTATATATCGACCGTAGCCGATCTGCCAGCTCGCAGCTGAGGACACCAGGGCAAGTCCTGCAGAACCCGCCTGGGCCTTATCACAACATCATCATCACCACACCACGTCACCACAACATCCTCCATCTCCAATGCATATGAATTCTCAAGAAATTAATGCAACACAATATGTATATCATTGAACTGGTAAATCATAGAATCATGCCGGTTACCGAATGTTGTGATAATATACTCAATACGATCAATTCAGTCAAGCACATTCCAGGATATGAATCATAACATGAATCAACAACCACGAATCACGTCAACGTTCACAGTTTGGTCATATGAAACACAAACAAGTCAACACAATTCAACAACAACGATAATAAGTCAAGTGTATTTCCCTACCTTTTCGCAATCCAAGCACACAAGCAATCAATTATGATCCTTCACATATCCATCACCTACATAACATAATTATGTATAATTACCACCTACTCAATCAAATAATCATGCACATAACCTAGACTCATCATAACTTAATAGGAATATCAACTTAAAGAACAAACACGATTTTTCCTGATTTTCCAGCACATGACAGACTCGGAATAAAATACATAACTAATTCCATAAAAATCAAATTGATACAAGGCCAATTGGATTGGAACCCCATGAGTCTTAGCCACAAATTATATCTAACGTGTTTTTCTCAAATTCCAAACTTATCAAGAGTTTTCAGACTGATTTCCAAAAACTAACAGAAACCATCGCATAAAAAGTATTGATTCATAAAACGAGTTTAAAACATTATTTTGCAGTAATTCCAAATCCTATTATCATCTAGACTATACAAAGATGATGTATGAAGAAGCCTCATAACTGAATCGACATAAAAATTAGGGTTTCAAATCATTTTCCACAACCAAATCAGATTCGCGGACTTTTTAGCGACATGTTCATAAATAAATCACCTAGGACAAACCATAAAGAATTTGACTACGAGATTTTATATGCATAAACTAGACAGCAAATAAATAGGACTCTCTTTTCAAACTTTTTGAAGACGAATACTTTAAAACAGTATAAACAATGGAATGAAATCGACTTACAAACAGGGAAATCGAATTAGGTTGGAATCGATGAGAAATCTTCAATCAAATGAAAGGCTCGACAATTCTTCTTCCTCTCCCTTTCTCTAGGTTTAGAAATGGTTTTATGAATGATAAAATGAAAAGAGGGGAGAGGGAGAGCGGCTCTTAGATTAGGTTTAGGGTAAATGGTGGTTACATGTTCCGGGTAGGGCAAATGGGTTAAACGGGTATGGTCGTTGGGTAAATGTAGATGGGTAATTCTTGACCCAAAAGACAAAATGTGATGTAGCCCGACTCAACATATACGATATAAACCCGACTTAATAACATTCACGATATTACGATGCAACCAATATAAAATGTATAATACTAATATATAATAATATCCGTTTAATCGATTATATAAAATACGGGGTATTACAGTCTACCCTCCTTAAAAGAAACTTCGTCCCGAAGTTTACCCTCTCTACCAACCAACGCAAACGAATTATGAAACGCATATACAAAAGTATGTAAGGCACCCACCAAATTGAATATTAAACGCAGTATTACATTCCACCCTCCTTAAAATAAACTTCGTCCCCGAAGTTTAACCATAACAGAAACACATCATGTAACACTCCAACATAACCCACACAACGCATAACCAATATAGCCAAACTGAGAAATCACACATGAAAGTATAAAGATTTTACAATCCTACCCTCCTTAAACATGGTTATGTCCCCGTAACCTTCATTATTATAACAAAAGTTCTCAAACTACTGCTAACAACTGAAAGAGGATAAAAGATTCACAACTCACGCTCAAGTTACTAATCCCTACTAAAGACAATCAATATACAAGCTCTCTCAAGAAAGCTACAGTTACTGCTGCTACAGCACATCGCCACGGATCGGAGCAAAAGCCACGTTGAACAACTTAAGACATTTCAGTATTAATCTAGACACTCTTCATATCAATCAATACATGCAATAACATTCACAGGATCTGCTTGTCAATCTAATTTATACATTACTACTCAGGTTACAAAGATGAAGATGCCTAGGTGCTCACATATGGTTCATGTCAAATAACATCGTTTCATCAAGGTTACTAAGCAAGATCACTAACGTAACATACCACGATAATCCTATCCGGCGTATTCTCGTGGCAGCATATTTTCCAAGAAATATTGGTAACATTTATTCATGTGAATAATCAAATTATGAATGGAACAATGCTTTACAAGGTTACCAGTAAAAATCATTAGTAATTATTCATTTCACTAATCATTGTAATCTCATACCTTAGAAACATAGGGAATCAATCAACATAAGAAAAGAATTAGGGTCAAAACTTAATAAATCGATTTATGAAAATTTGTAACCTAATAGGTCCATCGACTTTCCTTTACATAACTGTACTGATTTAGGTCAAGACAGAATCACCCATAAAATGAAGACAACCAGTTTGCAAAGACTTATCATCCTAGAAATATTTTTAATCCTCATAACAAAGGGTTTGGGATTTATTCACGAATGATGAACGCACATTGATTGGCAAATTTTACAAACTTATTGGTCGAGTCAATCAAGCGAGTAAACAGCGATATTGGAAAGTTAACATACAAGACTATCATACATAAAATTTCGTTCTTGGTGTTAAATATATTTAAACTGCACCCAACACAATGACATAAAAGATTAAATGTATTTAACTACACCAATTTCAACATACCATGTTAACACATAACTCACTTAAATCACCACATTACATTTCCCGTTTTGACATTCGTAACTAACCACAACCCACCAATTCACTACATGAACGAACAACATGACCAAATTAACCCACTAATTTGTGACTCCGTTCTAGATTCATTCCTCCAGACTAGCAAATATCATGAAACCATACAACCAGACACTGGCTGGAAATCTCATTCCGAATTTATACTCACATGACAAAATTTAACTTCATTTTCAAAACTTTTACTTTCATACTGGACGGTGAATAACTTTCTTAACATAAATCTTATAACAGAGCCGTCCATAGAATCCATTTACTGACTTACTACGAAACTCAAAATCGATAAACTTAATTCAATTCCTTCAAACAATACAAGCTTAGGTGTCGACTCATATTTCATAATTTACAGGTTCATCTTATTCATTTCAGTCCTATCTTTACTAATGAACGACTATTACCTCAACATCAGGATTTTAGTTGCACTTCTTTACTCAGTTATATTCACGGCTAACACGACTACAACATTTAATCGGAGACCTTTTAGATAGTACACATTCCCTGGTGACGTCTCATCAAAGCATACGATTCGTACCATAAAGTAAAGCAATTAACTACAAATTAACTGTGTTCAATCAAATTTTTACCTCTTTATTATAGATCTATTTATCACAGGTTGCATGGTCACACAAAGTATAAGTACCAACTCAATTACATGTTAAATTTTAAAACGATTTATCACGTCATAAGAACTAGACAAGAGTCTAACCATATAGTCAATATAAGAAGATTATTAGTTTAGATCGGAGGCACACTATAAAATCCCCAGTTAAACTCCTTACGGAACCACCGACTGTGCGTCATGAGTAATTAACTTAATAATGTAGAAGTCAAACAACTGAAATTACAATTGAGTATTAATAATTATATGATTCACAATAACAACAAAATTACCTCCATATCACACATATGTTTAACATTTTAGCAACCATACCATTCAATTGTATCCATCAACTCAGTATAATTCATTTTCAGCAAAAATAAAAGATATCGCATAAACAACTTAAACATGTACATATACCATCATATAACTTGTAAAACATTATCTATGACAAAAGATTAGTAAGGTGAACAAGTTCTCTGATTTGCACGGTTTGAACAAATAGGCAACTCGCGGCTCAATTAAACGTAACATAACGACTATCATTTAAACATACGCATGACATGTGAATCATCAAAGGGTTATCTCATTATAATTCGACGGTTCGAGAATATATTTCAAATATCGTAACTATATCGTAACTATATCAACTATATTTCAAATATCGTGACAATTGCAACAATCACCTTAGCATTTCATGACAATACAACTATGAACATATCCAATAAGGAACAACAACACTATTTTATTATCATATCATAAGTTTAGGTTCAACTGAAATAAATTAATGCAATGAAAGTAATAAATATAACTATAGGCACACAGACTCACATAAAAGACATGAGAACTCAGATGACATCCTACATGTGTGAACATTTAG
The DNA here is from genome assembly GCF_048544455.1 of Silene latifolia. NCBI lineage: Eukaryota > Viridiplantae > Streptophyta > Magnoliopsida > Caryophyllales > Caryophyllaceae > Silene > Silene latifolia. The sequence goes on from NC_133528.1 coordinate 91,255,822, forward strand.
ACATACTCATTATTACCATCCATGTGTAAACATTTAAACATAATTATTATAAATATTCACGCGAGTATATTAGAACAATCAAGTTAACATTTAACGCCACCAACTTTACCAAGATATGACAATATAGTTTTATATTTATATATATCCGACCACTATACAAATATGATGAACACACCAGAGATATTACAACATGCCAAACATATATAAAATATGCAACAACTGGACTCGTATAAAATATTTCACCCTCGATTAAGGATCAGATTAAGCTATTCAATTTCACTCACACTATCATGCCAACAATGTTATAAACTAAACTTTAATTTTTTTATCACTTGTTAAGATACATAACCAATGAATATGTGTGCTACTATCATCATATAAGGACACTATAATTTCACATTAATAAGGCTCATGAAATAATCGAACAACTGTATGAAAACTCAACATAGAATTCACATTTTAAAAGTTATGATTCACGTTGTAACTTCCAAAAATCACGAATAAATAACCGTTCAACGAAAACTTGAGTTATATTACTTTTTATAACATACAGAGAGTTAATAATTCGTGGGAAAAAGAATGAGGTCCAAAGCTCAAGAATTCAATTTTTAAAGGATTTTACAACTCAGTTGGTCCAAACAAGTATATGACAGCAATTGGTCCGAAACTTGGGTCAGTTTGCAAAACTTACCATTTAATATAGAGACATCAAGAATTTTCGTGGCTTATCAATTTAAAAACATATGAGAATCTTCTGATCGATGGAGTTGGAATTATGCAAAAATTATTAATACAATTTAAATGAGGATTTTTACAAAATCGTTGGTCAAAACATCACTGCACAGGAACTTTCTGACCACAGTCCACTAAAATATTTATTACTCCTAATCCGTATATCCTATAAGCATGAAATCAACGCCAAATGAACATTAACTCACGAGGCTATCTCTCATAAAATTTTCATCCATAGGCAATAAACAGAAAAGAAATGGCAGTAAGGTCATTTAAAGAGTAAAATCAAATAAAACGAGTTTCAGCACTAGGTCATTCTTTACTATGTTACAAGCTCTTATGAGCATACTATGTATACTAACCCATCCCAACTTAAATCTCACACTTTGTACTTACGTAAACATCTATCCCATAGAATCCCTTCGCATCTCGATCTACTCCTTACATCTAAATCACGATTGCTATGACTAGAAACATGCAATTCAATAGTGTTTCTAATTACTATCACAATACTATACTAGCATGGCTTCGGGATCACATAACCGCATATCATTAGACATAATAGTACTATCGACACATCATTCAACATCCATCCAGATAAATATCATCAATTCGCAATTATTTCTACGCTCACGATTACCACAATCCAACACTTCATTGATTATTAACCTGAACACGAAAATTTATTTCTCATCTCCACAACATCATATGATCACGTCATCATTCATACAAAATACTTACCGTAACGTTGTCCTGCAGAGTGGTTAGAATATATAGGTCTTAAGGTGTACACCCACTCGATTATATCCAAGGTTTTCCTTCTAACTACCCCATTCACTCGATTTCTCTCGGGTTACCTGGTTCAAAACTGAGAGGGCAAAAGAGCACGTATTAAGGGCGCCTTCTTAACCGCACTGTGAGCTCCAAACAGTTCCTACACCGGGGTTCATTTTATTTAGACACATCCTATGTTCATTGGGTTCATTGGTTTAGGCCTGAGGATCGTTCGCTCTGATACCACTTTGTAACACCCCGATTTATAAAGGAGCCTCTAGCAAGACATTCCCTAATAAACCGGACTGTTACCATCTCGGTTTCCCGAGGTAGTGAATAACAAATTAAACTCCAAGGCAAATTACATAATTTCTTTAACTTAACTTATTACAAAACCTCATTTACATCAAATTACAAAGAACTAACATAAATAAAAGTGAAAGTCTTCTAAATGATGATCTAGTGCAGCAGGAGCCACTGACCAGGACACCCCACAAATGCAAGCAGGCCAAAACAGCACCACACCCATTTCAGGAAGCAACCAAACTGGGCTACGTTTAGTGGCCAATAGGTACGAGTACAAGCCCAACCACCAGCTGCCACCATGGCCAGCTGGTTGGTCACTAAACTAGGCTCAGAAAAGTCCTAGGGGTCCAAGGGAAAATCACAATGCAAGTCCTAGAAAACCAAGTCGGGACAGAATCTGCAAACAAATGACAAACAACAAAAGCAAACTTTCCATTTTCGGCTAAACCGTGAGGAAAAAGCACACAAAGAACTTTTGGCTTGTCTTCCCATATACCAGATACAACCTAGAGCCAATTTTAATGCCAAGGACTCAATCATTTCGTCCTCAAGTGCCTACATTCAACAGAAAAGCCAGCAATGCAACAAAGGACCACAACTGTCACTTTGTCACCGCATTTCTCTTTTGTTTTCATTCCGATTTACAATTAAGAGCTTTTAAACCGTTGTAATATTGTACTTGGACTCTTACCAGCATGTGAGGAGGGATCCTGACCCTTGGATGTAGTTTTCTTTCAAGTTTGTAACCTAAAAAGGCCTATATAAGGACCTCAACTCAGATTGTTGTAACACAAAGTGATTTATGAATGAAACCCGAGATTTCTCTCAAATTTAAACCTCTTAATCTTGTGCTTGGTCTGTAGATTAGAGTCAGGCTTGATAATAACCTGTGCTTAGACTGTGGTTATTGATTAAGTACCTGTTAGTAGAGTGTAAACTTTCTGTCTTTGAGACTGTGGTTAGTTTAGCTTTTTTGTTTGTTTGATTGAGTCTTTCTGTGTTAATCTGTGGAATCTCTTAACTCTAACACCCCAAATTGTTAGCTTAATTCCCTGTGAGAATTCTGTGGGTTTTATAGTTGATAATTATATCCAAAGTTCCCTCCTTTCAGTCAAATCCCTTAACCTGTCTCAATTACGGTCCTTGTGTGTGTCGGTCATTCGTTCGATTGAGTCTTAAAAATACTTTGAGTCCTCTAAAAATCCTGGAGTTTTGCTCAGATTTAGTTCTTATATCAAAGTAAATTACTGCCAAGTTTCATGATTTTAGGAGGTCAATTCATAATTTTAGTAATTAGCACAAGTTTGTAGCATTCCTGAGAAATTGTCTTTGGTTTTTGGTTTGATTGTTGTAATTGTCTAAACCCTTGGACATTACACTGCAAATTGGTATATCAGAGCAAGGTTTTAACACGATTCCATCTTGTGTTAGTCTTGGGAAGGAAAGTGAGTTCATTTTTACCCTAACTACAACAAAACTACAAAAATAACCCATGAGTGAAGAGAGATTTACTGGTATTGAGACCGGGGTGGATCGGATAGCGGGAAGAATCAATGAACTGGTAAATATTGTCAACACTCTTGCAGAAGGAGTTCCTAACAGGCCACCCTACAGAGGCAGAGGTAGGGGTAGAGGCTTTGTTGGAGCGGGGAAGAGGACAACCATACCACCGGGAACATGGAGAAGACATGTGGAATCGATGAATCTATGGCAGAGGGCATCTACATGGAAAGAGACAAAGATATAAAGGTAGAAATTCCTGATTTCCATGGTAGTTTAAACCCTGAAGATCTGTTAGACTGGATTAGAACTATTGAGAGAGTCTTTGAATTTAAAGGATATCTTGTGGAAAGCTTTCAAAGTTTCTATCCTTAAATTCAAAGGTTATGCTTCACTTTGGTATGAAACCCTGAAAAGCCAGAGAATGAGAGAAGGCAAGGAACCCATTAAATCTTGGCTAAAACTCAAAAAGAAATTGAAGGATAAGTTTATAGCTAAAGATTACACACAGGATATGTTTATCAAGTTAACCCAGCTGAAACAAGACCAACAATCTGTTGAGTCTTATCTTAGGAGCTTTGAACAACTTACCCTGCAATGTGAGATTACTGAAAAGCCTGAACAGAAAATTGCTAGGTTTGTTGAGGGCTTAGATCCTAAGATTGCTATAAGAGTTAGAATGCAACAAGTCTGGTCCTTTGATGAGGCAGTCAACCTGGCATTGAGGATTGAAAAGATGGGAAAAGCCAAGGTCACTGCTTCCAAACCCCTTACCAGATCCACTTTCAAACCTTTTTATGGGGTTAGGATTGGAGAAATTCCAAAACTTGCAACCCAACCAACACCAGACAAGGGGAAGAGTCATGTGAATCCTAGAACCAACACACCTGTGACTGATGGGAAAATTAAATGCTTCCAGTGCCAAGGGTATGGCCATTTTAGGAAGGACTGTCCTTCTAAGAGAACCTTGACAGCAATGGAAGTAGAACAGTGGGAGAGGGAAGGTTTGGTTCAGTATGAGGAAGATGAGACCCTGATAATGGAGGAAGTGGAGGCGAGGGAGAACCAGAACAAGATGCAGTTGTGGCCCCCCCGATACAGTCACAACTTAGTCTTGTGGAGGGTCATGCATTCCCAACACTCACCTCTGGAAGCTGATCAAAGATCCCTGATATTCAGAACCAGATGCACAGTCCAGGGGAGGGTTTGTAACCTAATCATAGATGGGGGAAGTTGTACAAATGTGGCATCAAATGCCATGGTTAGCAAACTCAACTTGACAACTCAAGAGCACCCAAACCCTTACAAGTTGAGATGGTTGAACAAGGGAGCAGAAGTAAGGGTGGACAAACAATGCTTGGTTCCATTTTCTATTGGGAAGGTGTATAAAGATGAAGTCTTGTGTGATATTGTCCCAATGGATGCCTGCCACCTACTCCTGGGGAGGCCATGGGAGTATGATAGGAATACCACTCACCATGGGAAGGATAACATCTATAGTTTCAAGCATGAAGGCAAGAAGGTCACTCTGACCCCATTACCACCCAACCAGAGAAACTATGGAGGTCCAAGTATGCCAGAGGAGGGCAATGGTGTGCTATTTCTTTCTGAAGCAGCCATGATCAAAGAAATGAAGCAAGAACAACCTGTCTGGGTGTTACTATCCAAAGAAGTAAGCAAGGAAGGGAGCCCTGAGATGCCTGCTGAAGTTAGACCATTAATTCAGAGGTATAAGGAAGTGTTTCCAAAGGAGCTGCCTAGTGGGTTGCCACCCTTGAGGGGCATTGAGCACCACATTGACCTTGTTCCAGGCTCAGTGCTTCCCAACAGGCCAGCTTATAGAAGTGATCCAGCTGCTACCAAGGAATTGCAAAGCCAAATTGAGGAACTTATGAGCAAAGGACTTGTCAGGGAATCACTCAGTCCTTGTGCAGTCCCTGCTCTACTTGTTCCAAAGAAAGATGGGACATGGAGGATGTGTACTGACAGCAGGGCCATTAACAACATCACTGTCAAGTACAGGTTCCCAATACCAAGGTTGGATGACATGCTAGATGAGCTCAGTGGTGCCATGATATTTTCTAAGATTGATCTCAGGCAAGGGTACCATCAAGTCAGGATAAGGGAAGGAGATGAGTGGAAGACTGCCTTCAAAACTAAACATGGACTATATGAGTGGCTTGTGATGCCATTTGGTCTCTCTAATGCACCAAGCACCTTTATGAGGCTGATGACTGAGGTGCTAAGGCCATGTTTAGGCAAATTTGCAGTGGTCTATTTTGATGATATCTTGGTTTACAGCAGCAGCAAAAGAGAGCACCTGAAGCATCTTGAAGCTGTATTCAGGATCCTCCGGGAACAAAAGCTATTTGGCAAACTGGAAAAATGCACTTTTATGGTTGAAGAAGTGGCATTCCTAGGGTACATTGTCTCTGGGAGGGGAATTACAGTTGATCAGGACAAAGTTGCAGCCATTCAATCATGGCCTACTCCTAAAACAATCACTGAGGTGAGGGGGTTCCATGGATTGGCCTCCTTTTATAGGAGATTTATCAAGAGCTTCAGTTCAGTTGTTGCTCCAATTACTGAGTGTATGAAGAAAGGAGAATTCCACTGGACTGAGAGTGCTCAGCAGTCCTTTGAGAGGATTAAGAAATTGATGTGTGAGACTCCTATTCTGAAATTGCCAGACTTTGATCAACTCTTTGAAGTAGAGTGTGATGCCAGTGGGGTAGGCATTGGTGCAGTCCTGATCCAAGCTCAGAAACCTGTAGCTTACTTCAGTGAGAAATTGAATGGAGCTAAATTAAAGTATTCTACCTATGACAAGGAATTTTATGCAATTATCAGGGCAGTCATGCATTGGAGTCACTATTTGAAGCCAAAGCCATTTGTGTTACACTCTGATCATGAAGCTTTGAAGTATATAAATGGTCAACACAAATTGAGTCACAGGCATGCTAAATGGGTGGAGTACTTGCAATCATTCACCTTTTCCAGCAAGTATAAAGAAGGAAAACAAAATGTAGTGGCAGATGCACTATCAAGGAGGCACTCCTTACTGTCAACTATGGGAACCAGGGTCCTTGGTTTTGAGTTCATGAAAGAGATGTACAAGGAAGACCCTGACTTCTCTGAGGAGTGGATCACACAGTTTGAAGGGCATAGGGTTCCAGGGAACAAATACTTGCTGCAAGATGGGTTTCTATTCCAAGGGAACAAGCTCTGTGTTCCAAGGGGTTCATACAGGGACCTCCTAATCAGGGAAGTCCATTCAGGAGGTTTGGGAGGGCATTTTGGTGTTCAGAAAACAATGGACATACTACAGGAACAGTTCTATTGGCCAAAAATGATGGGGGATGTCCAAAATGTTCTCAGGAGATGTTCAGTGTGTCAAATGGCTAAGAGTTCCTTCCAAACTGGTCCATATACCCCATTACCAGTACCCAGTAAACCATGGGAGGATGTGAGCATGGATTTTATTGTTGCATTGCCAAGGACACAGAGAGGAAAGGATTCAATCATGGTTGTTGTTGACAGGTTCAGCAAGATGGCCCATTTCATAGCTTGCAAGAAAACAGAAGATGCTGCCAGTGTTGCTGAGCTATACCTAAAGGAAATTGTGAGGCTTCATGGAGTCCCAAAGACAATTGTTTCAGATAGAGATACAAAGTTCATGAGTTACTTCTGGAAAACTCTATGGAAGCTCCTCAAAACAAGACTGTTGTTCAGTACTTCTCACCACCCCCAAACAGATGGCCAAACTGAGGTCACCAACAAAACCTTGGGTAGGATTCTGAGATGTCTTGTAAACAAAAGTCTAAAGGATTGGGACATCAAATTAGCAGCAGCAGAATTTGCCTTCAACAGATCACCATCAACTGCTACTGGTCATAGTCCTTTTGAGGTTGTCTATGGGATTAATCCCCTAATGCCTGTAGACTTGTCATCTGTACCAAGAAATGAGATGAATCATGATGCTAAGGCCAGGGCAGAACAACTGCTGAAACTCCATGAAACTGTGAAAAGGGAAATTGAGAAGACCAATGAAAAGTACATGAAACAGTCCAAGGTGCATCAGAAAAGGAAAGAATTTGTTCCAGGGGATTTGGTCTGGGTTCACTTAAGAAAGGAGAGATTTCCAGCAAGAAGAAAGAACAAGTTAATGCCAAGAGCTGATGGCCCCTTTGAAATTATTGAGAGGATTGGTCCAAATGCCTACAAAGTGGATCTACCAGGAGAGTATGAGGTGCATGGCACTTTTAATGTAGGTGACCTAAGTCCATATTATGAGGATGCTGAGGGGGAGGAGTCATCAGGCTTGAGGACAAGCCCTGTTCAACAAGGGGAGGTTGCAGCAGGAGCCACTGACCAGGACACCCCACAAATGCAAGCAGGCCAAAACAGCACCACACCCATTTCAGGAAGCAACCAAACTGGGCTAAGTTTAGTGGCCAATAGGTACGAGTACAAGCCCAACCACCAGCTTCCACCATGGCCAGCTGGTTGGTCACTAAACTAGGCTCAGAAAAGTCCTAGGGGTCCAAGGGAAAATCACAATGCAAGTCCTAGAAAACCAAGTTTGGACAGAATGCAAAGACAAATGACAAACAACAAAAGCAAACTTTCCATTTCTCGGCTAAACCGTGAGGAAAAAGCACACAAAGAACTTTTGGCTTGTCTTCCCATATACCAGATACAACCTAGAGCCAATTTTAATGCCAAGGACTCAATCATTTCGTCCTCAAGTGCCTACATTCAACAGAAAAGCCAGCAATGCAAAGAAAGGACCACAACCTGTCACTTTGTCACACTGCATTTCTCTTTTGTTTTCATTCCAGTTTACAATTAAGAGCTTTTAAACCGTTGTAATATTGTACTTGGACTCTTACCAGCATGTGAGGAGGGATCCCGACCCTTGGATATAGTTTCCTTTCAAGTTTGTAACCTAAAAAGGCCTATATAAGGACCTCAACTCAGATCGTTGTAACACAAATTTGATTTATGAATGAAATCGAGATTTCTCTCAAATTTAAACCTCTTAATCTTGTGCTTAGTCTGTAGATTAGAGTCAGGCTTGATAATAACCTGTGCTTAGACTGTGGTTATTGATTAAGTACTGTTAGTAGAGTGTAAACTTTCTGTCTTTGAGATGTGGTTAGTTTAGCTTTTTGTTTGTTTTGATTGAGTCTTTCTGTGTTAATCTGTGGAATCTCTTAACTCTAACACCCCAAATTGTTAGCTTAATTCCCTGTGAGAATTCTGTGGGTTTTATAGTTGATAATTATATCCAAAGTTCCCTCCTTTCAGTCAAATCCCAGAACTGTCTCAATTACGGTCCTTGTGTCATGTCGATCGATTGATTGAGTCTTAAAAATACTTTGAGTCCTCTAAAAATCCTGGAGTTTTGCTCAGATTTAGTTCTTATATCAAAGTAAATTACTGCCAAGTTTCATGATTTTAGGAGGTCAATTCATAATTTTAGTAATTAGCACAAGTTTGTAGCATTCCTGAGAAATTGTCTTTGGTTTGCTGGTTTGATTGTTGTAATTGTCTAAACCCTTGGACATTACACTGCATCTAGCTACTAAGTCTTCTGATCCAGTGTCTCACGCCCATCAAGCTCCCATCCTATCTCATAAACCTGTCAAGTCTGCTCCCCAATATTTAGATCGTCACAGGTGTTCACGAATACACAGGGTCAACCACGAGGTTGAGTAGGGAATACAATGAAACAACAAAATATGATATGCATGCTCCTCCGTCACCTCCACCTCCATCTCAACTCATATCTCATAACCCGGAACGCTTGACCATACCGATCCCCGGTAGACTATATATCGACCGTAGCCGATCCGCCACTCGCTTGTTGAGGACACCAGGGCAAGTCTGCAGAACCCGCCTGGGCCTTATCACAACATCATCATCACCACACCACGTCACCACAACATCCTCCATCTCCAATGCATATGAATGCTCAAGAAATTAATGCAACACAATATGTATATCATTGAACTGGTAAATCATAGAATCATGCCGGTTACCGAATGTTGTGATAATATACTCAATACGATCAATTCAGTCAAGCACATTCCAGGATATGAATCATAACATGAATCAACAACCACGAATCACGTCAACGTTCACAGTTTGGTCATATGAAACACAAACAAGTCAACACAATTCAACAACAACGATAATAAGTCAAGTGTATTTCCCTACCTTTTCACAATCCAAGCACACAAGCAATCAATTATGATCCTTCACATATCCATCACCTACATAACATAATTATGTATAATTACCACCTACTCAATCAAATAATCATGCACATAACCTAGACTCATCATAACTTAATAGGAATATCAACTTAAAGAACAAACACGATTTTTCCTGATTTTCCAGCACATGACAGACTCGGAATAAAATACATAACTAATTCCATAAAAATCAAATTGATACAAGGCCAATTGGATTGGAACCCCATGAGTCTTAGCTACAAATTATATCTAACGTGTTTTTCTCAAATTCCAAACTTATCAAGAGTTTTCAGACTGATTTCCAAAAACTGACAGAAACCGTCGCATAAAAAGTATTGATTCATAAAACGAGTTTAAAACATTATTTTGCAGTAATTCCAAATCCTATTATCATCTAGACTATACAAAGATGATGTATGAAGAAGCCTCATAACTGAATCGACATAAAAATTAGGGTATCAAATCATTTTCCACAACCAAATCAGATTCGCGGACTTTTCAGCGACATGTTCATAAATAAATCACCTAGGACAAACCATAAAGAATTTGACTACGAGATTTTATATGCATAAACTAGACAGCAAATAAATAGGACTCTCTTTTCAAACTTTTTGAAGACGAATAATTTAAAACAGTATAAACAATGGAATGAAATCGACTTACAAACAGGGAAATCGAATTAGGTTGGAATCGATGAGAAATCTTCAATCAAATGAAAGGCTCGACAATTCTTCTTCCTCTCCCTTTCTCTAGGTTTAGAAATGGTTTTACGAATGATAAAATGAAAAGAGGGGAGAGGGAGAGCGGCTCTTAGATTAGGTTTAGGGTAAATGGTGGTTACATGTTCCGGGTAGGGCAAATGGGTTAAACGGGTATGGTCGTTGGGTAAATGTAGATGGGTAATTCTTGACCCAAAAGACAAAATGTGATGTAGCCCGACTCAACATATACGATATAAACCCGACTTAATAACATTCACGATATTACGATGCAACCAATATAAAATGTATAATACTAATATATAATAATATCCGTTTAATCGATTATATAAAATACGGGGTATTACACACAAAGACTAATGTACAAGGAAAAATGGTTCACACAACGAGTCACATTTACTAATAAACAAGGACAAATGGTTCACACAACGAGTCACAAGGGCTAATGAAAAGGACAAATGGTTCACACAACGAGTTACATGGACGAATGAACAAGTACAAGTTTTTAACACAACGAGTCAAAAGGACAAATGAACAAGGACAAATGGTTCAAACAACGAGTCACATGGACTAATGAACAAGGACAAATGGTTCACACAACGAGTCACATAGACTAATGAACCAAGCACAATTGTCTAACATAACGAGTCACAAGGACAAATGGCTCACACTACGAGTCACATGGATTAATGAACAAGTACAATTGCTTAACACAACGAGTAACAAGGACTAATGAACAAGGACAAATGGTTCACGCAACGAGTCACATGGACTAATGAACAATTACAATTGTTTAACACAATCAGTCACATGGACTAATAAACAAGTACAATTGTTTTAAGACAACGAGTCACAAGGATTAATGAACAAGGACTAATGGTTTACACAACGAATCACAAGGACTAATGAACAAGGACAAATGGTTCACACAACGAATCACATAGACTAGTGAACAAGTACAATTGCTTAACACAACGAGTCACAGGGACTAATGAACAAGGACAAATGGTTCACATAACGAGTCACATGGACTCATGAACAATTACAATTGTTTAACACAACGAGTCACATGGACTAATGAACAAGAACAATAATTTTATCACAACGAGTCAGAAGGACTAATGAACAAGGACAAATGGTTTACACAACGAGTCACAAGGACTAATGAACAAGGACAAATGGTTCATACAACGAGTTACATAGACTAATGAACAAGTACAATTGTTTAACACAACGAGTCACAAGGACTAATGAACAAGGATAAATGGTTCACACAACGAGTCAAATGGACTAACGAACAATTACAATTCTTTAACACAACGAGTCACAAAGACAAATGAACAAGGACAACTAATTCACACAACGAGTCACATTTAGTAATAAACAAGGACAAATGGTTCACACAACGTGTCACAAGGGCTAATGAACAAGGACAAATGGTTCACTCAACGAGTCACATGGACTAATGAACAATTACATTTGTTTAACACAACGAGTCGCAAAGACTAATGAACAAGGACAAATGGTTCACACAACGAGTCACATTCACTGATAAACAACGACCAAAGGTTCACACAACGAGTCACAAGGGCTAATGAACAAGGACAAATGGTTCACACAACGAGTCACATGGACTAATGAACAAAGATAAATGGTTCACACAATGAGTCACATTTACTAATAAATAAGGATAAATGGTTAACATAACGAGTCACAAGGACTAATGAACAAAGACAAATGGTTCACACAACGAGTCACATTTACTAATAAACAAGGACAAATGGTTCACACAACGAGTCACAAGGGCTAATGAATAAGGACAAATAGTTCACACAACGAGTCACATGGACTAATGAACAAGTCCAATTGTTTTAACGCAAAGAGTCACAAGGAGTAATGAACAAGGACAAATGGTTTACACAACGAGTCACAAGGACAAATGGCTCACAGTAGGAGTCACATGGATTAATGAACAAGTACAATTGCTTAACACAACGAGTAACAAGGACTAATGAACAAGGACAAATGGTTCACGCAACGATTTACATGGAATAATGAACAATTACAATTGGTTAACACAATGAGTCACATGGAATAATAAACAAGTACAATTGTTTTAAGACAACGAGTCACAAGGACTAATGAACAAGGACTAATGGTTTACACAACGAATCACAAGGACTAATGATCAAAGACAAATGGTTCACACAACGAGTCACATAGACCAATGAACAAGTACAATTGCTTAACACAACGAGTCACAGGGACTAATGAACAAGGAGAAATGGTTCACGCAACGAGTCACATGGACTAATGAACAATTACAATAGTTTAACGCAATGAGTCAGATGGACTAATAAACAAGTACAATTGTTTTAAGACAACGAGTCACAAGGACTAATGAACAAGGACTAATGGTTTACACAACGAATCACAAGGACTAATGAACAAGGACAAATGGTTCACACAACGAGTCAGATAGACTAATGAACAAGTACAATTGCTTAACACAATGAGTCACAGGGACTAATGAACAAGGACAAATGGTTCACACAACAAGTCACATTCACTAATAAACAAGGACAAATGGTTTACACAACGAGTCACAAAGACTAATGTACAAGGAAAAATGGTTCACACAACGAGTCACATTTACTAATAAACAAGGGCAAATGGTTCACACAACGAGTCACAAGGGCTAATGAAAAGGACAAATGGTTCACACAACGAGTCACATGGACGAATGAACAAGTACAAGTTTCTAACACAACGAGTCAAAAGGACAAATGAACATGGACAAATGGTTCAAACAACGAGTCACATGGACTAAAGAACAAGGACAAATGGTTCACACAACGAGTCACATAGACTAATGAACCAAGCACAATTGTCTAACATAACGAGTCACAAGGACAAATGGCTCACACTACGAGTCACATTGATTAATGAACAAGTACAATTGCTTAACACAACGAGTAACAAGGACTAATGAACAAGGACAAATGGTTCACGCAACGAGTCACATGGACTAATGAACAATTACAATTGTTTAACGCAATGAGTCACATGGACTAATAAACAAGTACAATTGTTTTAAGACAACGAGTCACAAGGACTAATGAACAAGGACTAATGGTTTACACAACGAATCACAAGGACTAATGAACAAGGACAAGTGGTTCACACAACGAGTCACATAGACTAGTGAACAAGTACAATTGCTTAACACAACGAGTCACAGGGACTAATGAACAAGGACAAATGGTTCACACAACGAGTCACATGGACTCATGAACAATTACAATTGTTTAACACAATGAGTCACATGGACTAATGAACAAGAACAATAATTTTATCACAACGAGTCTGAAGGACTAATGAACAAGGACAAATGGTTTACACAACGAGTCACAAGGACTAATGAACAAGGACAAATGGTTCATACAACGAGTTACATAGACTAATGAACAAGTACAATTGTTTAACACAACGAGTCACAAGGACTAATGAACAAGGACAAATGGTTCACACAACGAGTCACATGGACTAACGAACAATTACAATTCTTTAACACAACGAGTCACAAAGACTAATGAACAAGGACAACTGGTTCACACAACGAGTCACATTTAGTAATAAACAAGGACAAATGGTTCACACAACATGTCACAAGGGCTAATGAACAAGGACAAATGGTTCACTCAATGAGTCACATGGACTAATGAACAATTACATTTGTTTAACACAACGAGTCACAAAGACTAATGAATAAGGACAAATGGTTCACACAACGAGTCACATTCACTGATAAACAAGGACCAAAGGTTCACACAACGAGTCACAAGGGCTAATGAACAAGGACAAATGGTTCACACAACGAGTAACATGGACTAATGAACAAAGACAAATGGTTCACACAATGAGTCACATTTACTAATAAACAAGGACAAAAGGTTAACACAACGAGTCACAAGGACTAATGAACAAAGACAAATGGTTCACACAACGAGTCACATTTACTAATAAACAAGGACAAATGGTTCACACAACGAGTCACAAGGGCTAATGAATAAGGACAAATGGTTCACACAACGAGTCACATGGACTAATGAACAAGTCCAATTGTTTTAACGCAACGAGTCACAAGGACTAATGAACAAGGACAAATGGTTTACACAACGAGTCACAAGGACAAATGGCTCACACTATTAGTCACATGGATTAATGAACAAGTACAATTGCTTAACACAATGAGTAACGAGGACTAATGAACAAGGACAAATGGTTCACGCAACGAGTCACATGGACTAATGAACAATTACAATTGGTTAACACAATGAGTCACATGGACTAATAAACAAGTACAATTGTTTTAAGACAAGGAGTCACAAGGACTAATGAACAAGGACTAATGGTTTACACAACGAATCACAAGGACTAATGAACAAGGACAAATGGTTCACACAACGAGTCACATAGACTAATGAACAAGTACAATTGCTTAACACAACGAGTCACATGGACTAATGAACAAGGACAAATGGTTCACACAACGAGTTACATGGACTCATGAACAATTACAATTGTTTAACACAACGAGTCACATGGACTAATGAACAAGAACAATAATTTTATCACAACGAGTCAGAAGGAATAATGAACAAGGACAAATGGTTTACACAACGAGTCACAAGGACTAATGAACAAGGACAAATGGTTCACACAACGAGTCACATAGACTAATGAACAAGTACAATTGCTGAACACAACGAGTCACAGGGACTAATGAACAAGGACAAATGGTTCACACAACAAGTCACATTCACTAATAAACAAGGACAAATGGTTCACACTATTAGTCACATGGATTAATGAACAAGTACAATTGCTTAACACAACGAGTAACGAGGACTAATGAACAAGGACAAATGGTTCACGCAACGAGTCACATGGACTAATGAACAATTACAATTGGTTAACACAATGAGTCACATGGACTAATAAACAAGTACAATTGTTTTAAGACAACGAGTCACAAGGACTAATGAACAAGGACTAATGGTTTACACAACGAATCACAAGGACTAATGAACAAGGACAAATGGTTCACACAACGAGTCACATAGACTAATGAACAAGTACAATTGCTTAACACAACGAGTCACATGGACTAATGAACAAGGACAAATGGTTCACACAACGAGTTACATGGACTCATGAACAATTACAATTGTTTAACACAACGAGTCACATGGACTAATGAACAAGAACAATAATTTTATCACAAAGAGTCAGAAGGAATAATTAACAAGGACAAATGGTTTACACAACGAGTCACAAGGACTAATGAACAAGGACAAATGGTTCACACAATGAGTCACATAGACTAATGAACAAGTACAATTGTTTAACACAACGAGTCACAAGGACTAATGAACAAGGATAAATGGTTCACACAACGAGTCACATGGACTAACGAACAATTACAATTCTTTAACACAACGAGTCACAAAGACTAATGAACAAGGACAACTGGTTCACACAACGAGTCACATTTAGTAATAAACAAGGACAAATGGTTCACACAACATGTCACAAGGGCTAATGAACAAGGACAAATGGTTCACTCAACGAGTCACATGGACTAATGAACAATTACATTTGTTTAACACAACGAGTCACAAAGACTAATGAATAAGGACAAATGGTTCACACAACGAGTCACATTCAGCGATAAACAAGGACCAAAGGTTCACACAACGAGTCACAAGGGCTATTGAACAAGGACAAATGGTTCACACAACGAGTAACATGGACTAATGAACAAAGACAAATGGTTCACACAATGAGTCACATTTACTAATAAACAAGGACAAATGGTTAACACAACGAGTCACAAGGACTAATGAACAAAGACAAATGGTTCACACAACGAGTCACATTTACTAATAAACAAGGACAAATGGTTCACACAACGAGTCACAAGGGCTAATGAATAAGGACAAATGGTTCACACAACGAGTCACATGGACTAATGAACAAGTCCAATTGTTTTAACGCAACGAGTCACAAGGACTAATGAACAAGGACAAATGGCTCACACTACGAGTCACATGGATTAATGAACAAGTACAATTGCTTAACACAACGAGTAACAAGGACTAATGAACAAGGACAAATGGTTCACGCAACGAGTCACATGGATTAATGAACAATTACAATTGTTTAACACAATGAGTCACATGGACTAATAAACAAGTACAATTGTTTTAAGACAACGAGTCACAAGGATTAATGAACAAGGACTAATGGTTTACACAACGAATCACAAGGACTAACGAACAAGGACAAATGGTTCACACAACGAGTCACATAGACTAGTGAACAAGTACAATTGCTTAACACAACGAGTCACAGGGACTAATGAACAAGGACAAATGGTTCACATAACGAGTCACATGGACTCATGAACAATTACATTTGTTTAACACAACGAGTCACATGGACTAATGAACAAGAACAATAATTTTATCACAACGAGTCAGAAGGACTAATGAACAAGGACAAATGGTTTACACAACGAGTCACAAGGACTAATGAACACGGACAAATGGTTCATACAACGAGTTACATAGACTAATGAACAAGTACAATTGTTTAACACAACGAGTCACAAGGACTAATGAACAAGGATAAATGGTTCACACAACGAGTCACATGGACTAACGAACAATTACAATTCTTTAACACAACGAGTCACAAAGACTAATGAACAAGGACAACTAATTCACACAACGAGTCACATTTAGTAATAAACAAGGACAAATGGTTCACAAAACGTGTCACAAGGGCTAATGAACAAGGACAAATGGTTCACGCAACGAGTCACATGGACTAATGAACAATTACAATTGGTTAACACAATGAGTCACATGGACTAATAAACAAGTACAATTGTTTTAACGCAACGAGTCACAAGGACTAATGAACAAGGACAAATGGTTTACACAACGAGTCACAAGGACAAATGGCTCACACTATTAGTCACATGGATTAATGAACAAGTACAATTGCTTAACACAATGAGTAACGAGGACTAATGAACAAGGACAAATGGTTCACGCAACGAGTCACATGGACTAATGAACAATTACAATTGGTTAACACAATGAGTCACATGGACTAATAAACAAGTACAATGGTTTTAAGACAAGGAGTCACAAGGACTAATGAACAAGGACTAATGGTTTACACAACGAATCACAAGGACTAATGAACAAGGACAAATGGTTCACACAACGAGTCACATAGACTAATGAACAAGTACAATTGCTTAACACAACGAGTCACATGGACTAATGAACAAGGACAAATGGTTCACACAACGAGTTACATGGACTCATGAACAATTACAATTGTTTAACACAACGAGTCACATGGACTAATGAACAAGAACAATAATTTTATCACAACGAGTCAGAAGGAATAATGAACAAGGACAAATGGTTTACACAACGAGTCACAAGGACTAATGAACAAGGACAAATGGTTCACACAACGAGTCACATAGACTAATGAACAAGTACAATTGCTGAACACAACGAGTCACAGGGACTAATGAACAAGGACAAATGGTTCACACAACAAGTCACATTCACTAATAAACAAGGACAAATGGTTCACACTATTAGTCACATGGATTAATGAACAAGTACAATTGCTTAACACAACGAGTAACGAGGACTAATGAACAAGGACAAATGGTTCACGCAACGAGTCACATGGACTAATGAACAATTACAATTGGTTAACACAATGAGTCACATGGACTAATAAACAAGTACAATTGTTTTAAGACAACGAGTCACAAGGACTAATGAACAAGGACTAATGGTTTACACAACGAATCACAAGGACTAATGAACAAGGACAAATGGTTCACACAACGAGTCACATAGACTAATGAACAAGTACAATTGCTTAACACAACGAGTCACATGGACTAATGAACAAGGACAAATGGTTCACACAACGAGTTTTATGGACTCATGAACAATTACAATTGTTTAACACAACGAGTCACATGGACTAATGAACAAGAACAATAATTTTATCACAAAGAGTCAGAAGGAATAATTAACAAGGACAAATGGTTTACACAACGAGTCACAAGGACTAATGAACAAGGACAAATGGTTCACACAATGAGTCACATAGACTAATGAACAAGTACAATTGTTTAACACAACGAGTCACAAGGACTAATGAACAAGGATAAATGGTTCACACAACGAGTCACATGGACTAACGAACAATTACAATTCTTTAACACAACGAGTCACAAAGACTAATGAACAAGGACAACTGGTTCACACAACGAGTCACATTTAGTAATAAACAAGGACAAATGGTTCACACAACATGTCACAAGGGCTAATGAACAAGGACAAATGGTTCACTCAACGAGTCACATGGACTAATGAACAATTACATTTGTTTAACACAACGAGTCACAAAGACTAATGAATAAGGACAAATGGTTCACACAACGAGTCACATTCATTGATAAACAAGGACCAAAGGTTCACACAACGAGTCACAAGGGCTACTGAACAAGGACAAATGGTTCACACAACGAGTAACATGGACTAATGAACAAAGACAAATGGTTCACACAATGAGTCACATTTACTAATAAACAAGGACAAATGGTTAACACAACGAGTCACAAGGACTAATGAACAAAGACAAATGGTTCACACAACGAGTCACATTTACTAATAAACAAGGACAAATGGTTCACACAACGAGTCACAAGGGCTAATGAATAAGGACAAATGGTTCACACAACGAGTCACATGGACTAATGAACAAGTCCAATTGTTTTAACGCAACGAGTCACAAGGACTAATGAACAAGGACAAATGGCTCACACTACGAGTCACATGGATTAATGAACAAGTACAATTGCTTAACACAACGAGTAACAAGGACTAATGAACAAGGACAAATGGTTCACGCAACGAGTCACATGGATTAATGAACAATTACAATTGTTTAACACAATGAGTCACATGGACTAATAAACAAGTACAATTGTTTTAAGACAACGAGTCACAAGGATTAATGAACAAGGACTAATGGTTTACACAACGAATCACAAGGACTAACGAACAAGGACAAATGGTTCACACAACGAGTCACATAGACTAGTGAACAAGTACAATTGCTTAACACAACGAGTCACAGGGACTAATGAACAAGGACAAATGGTTCACATAACGAGTCACATGGACTCATGAACAATTACATTTGTTTAACACAACGAGTCACATGGACTAATGAACAAGAACAATAATTTTATCACAACGAGTCTGAAGGACTAATGAACAAGGACAAATGGTTTACACAACGAGTCACAAGGACTAATGAACACGGACAAATGGTTCATACAACGAGTTACATAGACTAATGAACAAGTACAATTGTTTAACACAACGAGTCACAAGGACTAATGAACAAGGATAAATGGTTCACAAAACGAGTCACATGGACTAATGAACAATTACAATTCTTTAACACAACGAGTCACAAAGACTAATGAACAAGGACAACTAATTCACACAACGAGTCACATTTAGTAATAAACAAGGACAAATGGTTCACAAAACGTGTCACAAGGGCTAATGAACAAGGACAAATGGTTCACGCAACGAGTCACATGGACTAATGAACAATTACAATTGGTTAACACAATGAGTCACATGGACTAATAAACAAGTACAATTGTTTTAAGACAACGAGTCACAAGGACTAATGAACAAGGACTAATGGTTTACACAACGAATCACAAGGACTAATGAACAAGGACAAATGGTTCACACAACGAGTCACATAGACCAATGAACAAGTACAATTGCTTAATACAACGAGTCACATGGACTAATGAACAAGGACAAATGGTTCACACAACGAGTTACATGGACTCATGAACAATTACAATTGTTTAACACAACGAGTCACATGGACTAATGAACAAGAACAATAATTTTATCACAACGAGTCAGAAGGACTAATGAACAAGGACAAATGGTTTACACAACGCGTCACAAGGACTAATGAACAAGAACAAATGGTTGACACAACGAGTCACATAGACTAATGAACAAGTACAATTGCTTAACACAACGAGTCACAGGGACTAATGAACAAGGACAAATGGTTCACACAACAAGTCACATTCACTAATAAACAAGGACAAATGGTTTACACAACGAGTCACAAGGACTAATGTACAAGGAAAAATGGTTCACACAACGAGTCACATTTACTAATAAACAAGGGCAAATGGTTCACACAACGAGTCACAAGGGCTAATGAAAAGGACAAATGGTTCACACAACGAGTCACATGGACGAATGAACAAGTACAAGTTTTTAACACAACGAGTCAAAAGGACAAATGAAAAAGGACAAATGGTTCAAACAACGAGTCACATGGACTAATGAACAAGGACAAATGGTTCACACAACGAGTCACATAGACTAATGAACCAAGCACAATTGTCTAACATAACGAGTCACAAGGACAAATGGCTCACACTACGAGTCACATGGATTAACGAACAAGTACAATTGCTTAACACAACGAGTAACAAGGACTAATGAACAAGGACAAATGGTTCACGCAACGAGTCATATGGACTAATGAACAATTACAATTGTTTAACGCAATGAGTCACATGGACTAATAAACAAGTACAATTGTTTTAAGACAACGAGTCACAAGGACTAATGAACAAGGACTAATGGTTTACACAACGAATCACAAGGACTAATGAACAAGGACAAGTGGTTCACACAACGAGTCACATAGACTAGTGAACAAGTACAATTGCTTAACACAACGAGTCACAGGGACTAATGAACAAGGACAAATGGTTCACACAACGAGTCACATGGACTCATGAACAATTACAATTGCTTAACACAACGAGTCACATGGACTAATGAACAAGAACAATAATTTTATCACAACGAGTCAGAAGGACTAATGAACAAGGACAAATGGTTTACACAACGAGTCACAAGGACTAATGAACAAGGACAAATGGTTCATACAACGAGTTACATAGACTAATGAACAAGTACAATTGTTTAACACAACGAGTCACAAGGACTAATGAACAAGGATAAATGGTTCACACAACGAGTCACATGGACTAACGAACAATTACAATTCTTTAACACAACGAGTCACAAAGACTAATGAACAAGGACAACTAATTCACACAACGAGTCACATTTAGTAATAAACAAGGACAAATGGTTCACACAACGTGTCACAAGGGCTAATGAACAAGGACAAATGGTTCACTCAACGAGTCACATGGACTAATGAACAATTACATTTGTTTAACACAACGAGTCACAAAGACTAATGAAATGGTTCACACAACGAGTCACATTCACTGATAAACAAGGATCAAAGGTTCACACAACGAGTCACAAGGGCTAATGAACAAGGACAAATGGTTCACACAACGAGTAACATGGACTAATGAACAAAGACAAATGGTTCACACAATGAGTCACATTTACTAATAAACAAGGACAAAAGGTTAACACAACGAGTCACAAGGACTAATGAACAAAGACAAATGGTTCACACAACGAGTCACATTTACTAATAAACAAGGACAAATGGTTCACACAACGAGTCACAAGGGCTAATGAATAAGGACAAATGGTTCACACAACGAGTCACATGGACTAATGAACAAGTACAATTGCTTAACACAACGAGTAACGAGGACTAATGAACAAGGACAAATGGTTCACGCAACGAGTCACATGGACTAATGAACAATTACAATTGGTTAACACAATGAGTCACATGGACTAATAAACAAGTACAATTGTTTTAAGACAACGAGTCACAAGGACTAATGAACAAGGACTAATGGTTTACACAACGAATCACAAGGACTAATGAACAAGGACAAATGGTTCACACAACGAGTCACATAGACTAATGAACAAGTACAATTGCTTAACACAACGAGTCACATGGACTAATGAACAAGGACAAATGGTTCACACAACGAGTTTTATGGACTCATGAACAATTACAATTGTTTAACACAACGAGTCACATGGACTAATGAACAAGAACAATAATTTTATCACAAAGAGTCAGAAGGAATAATTAACAAGGACAAATGGTTTACACAACGAGTCACAAGGACTAATGAACAAGGACAAATGGTTCACACAATGAGTCACATAGACTAATGAACAAGTACAATTGTTTAACACAACGAGTCACAAGGACTAATGAACAAGGATAAATGGTTCACACAACGAGTCACATGGACTAACGAACAATTACAATTCTTTAACACAACGAGTCACAAAGACTAATGAACAAGGACAACTGGTTCACACAACGAGTCACATTTAGTAATAAACAAGGACAAATGGTTCACACAACATGTCACAAGGGCTAATGAACAAGGACAAATGGTTCACTCAACGAGTCACATGGACTAATGAACAATTACATTTGTTTAACACAACGAGTCACAAAGACTAATGAATAAGGACAAATGGTTCACACAACGAGTCACATTCATTGATAAACAAGGACCAAAGGTTCACACAACGAGTCACAAGGGCTACTGAACAAGGACAAATGGTTCACACAACGAGTAACATGGACTAATGAACAAAGACAAATGGTTCACACAATGAGTCACATTTACTAATAAACAAGGACAAATGGTTAACACAACGAGTCACAAGGACTAATGAACAAAGACAAATGGTTCACACAACGAGTCACATTTACTAATAAACAAGGACAAATGGTTCACACAACGAGTCACAAGGGCTAATGAATAAGGACAAATGGTTCACACAACGAGTCACATGGACTAATGAACAAGTCCAATTGTTTTAACGCAACGAGTCACAAGGACTAATGAACAAGGACAAATGGCTCACACTACGAGTCACATGGATTAATGAACAAGTACAATTGCTTAACACAACGAGTAACAAGGACTAATGAACAAGGACAAATGGTTCACGCAACGAGTCACATGGATTAATGAACAATTACAATTGTTTAACACAATGAGTCACATGGACTAATAAACAAGTACAATTGTTTTAAGACAACGAGTCACAAGGATTAATGAACAAGGACTAATGGTTTACACAACGAATCACAAGGACTAACGAACAAGGACAAATGGTTCACACAACGAGTCACATAGACTAGTGAACAAGTACAATTGCTTAACACAACGAGTCACAGGGACTAATGAACAAGGACAAATGGTTCACATAACGAGTCACATGGACTCATGAACAATTACATTTGTTTAACACAACGAGTCACATGGACTAATGAACAAGAACAATAATTTTATCACAACGAGTCAGAAGGACTAATGAACAAGGACAAATGGTTTACACAACGAGTCACAAGGACTAATGAACACGGACAAATGGTTCATACAACGAGTTACATAGACTAATGAACAAGTACAATTGTTTAACACAACGAGTCACAAGGACTAATGAACAAGGATAAATGGTTCACACAACGAGTCACATGGACTAACGAACAATTACAATTCTTTAACACAACGAGTCACAAAGACTAATGAACAAGGACAACTAATTCACACAACGAGTCACATTTAGTAATAAACAAGGACAAATGGTTCACAAAACGTGTCACAAGGGCTAATGAACAAGGACAAATGGTTCACGCAACGAGTCACATGGACTAATGAACAATTACAATTGGTTAACACAATGAGTCACATGGACTAATAAACAAGTACAATTGTTTTAAGACAACGAGTCACAAGGACTAATGAACAAGGACTAATGGTTTACACAACGAATCACAAGGACTAATGAACAAGGACAAATGGTTCACACAACGAGTCACATAGACCAATGAACAAGTACAATTGCTTAATACAACGAGTCACATGGACTAATGAACAAGGACAAATGGTTCACACAACGAGTTACATGGACTCATGAACAATTACAATTGTTTAACACAACGAGTCACATGGACTAATGAACAAGAACAATAATTTTATCACAACGAGTGAGAAAGACTAATGAACAAGGACAAATGGTTTACACAACGCGTCACAAGGACTAATGAACAAGAACAAATGGTTGACACAACGAGTCACATAGACTAATGAACAAGTACAATTGCTTAACACAACGAGTCACAGGGACTAATGAACAAGGACAAATGGTTCACACAACAAGTCACATTCACTAATAAACAAGGACAAATGGTTTACACAACGAGTCACAAGGACTAATGTACAAGGAAAAATGGTTCACACAACGAGTCACATTTACTAATAAACAAGGGCAAATGGTTCACACAACGAGTCACAAGGGCTAATGAAA
Organism: Silene latifolia; assembly: GCF_048544455.1. Classification (NCBI taxonomy): domain Eukaryota; kingdom Viridiplantae; phylum Streptophyta; class Magnoliopsida; order Caryophyllales; family Caryophyllaceae; genus Silene; species Silene latifolia. The sequence continues at coordinate 91,280,566 of NC_133528.1, forward strand.
AGGACAAATGGTTCACACAACGAGTCACATGGACGAATGAACAAGTACAAGTTTTTAACACAACGAGTCAAAAGGACAAATGAAAAAGGACAAATGGTTCAAACAACGAGTCACATGGACTAATGAACAAGGACAAATGGTTCACACAACGAGTCACATAGACTAATGAACCAAGCACAATTGTCTAACATAACGAGTCACAAGGACAAATGGCTCACACTACGAGTCACATGGATTAATGAACAAGTACAATTGCTTAACACAACGAGTAACAAGGACTAATGAACAAGGACAAATGGTTCACGCAACGAGTCATATGGACTAATGAACAATTACAATTGTTTAACGCAATGAGTCACATGGACTAATAAACAAGTACAATTGTTTTAAGACAACGAGTCACAAGGACTAATGAACAAGGACTAATGGTTTACACAACGAATCACAAGGACTAATGAACAAGGACAAGTGGTTCACACAACGAGTCACATAGACTAGTGAACAAGTACAATTGCTTAACACAACGAGTCACAGGGACTAATGAACAAGGACAAATGGTTCACACAACGAGTCACATGGACTCATGAACAATTACAATTGCTTAACACAACGAGTCACATGGACTAATGAACAAGAACAATAATTTTATCACAACGAGTCAGAAGGACTAATGAACAAGGACAAATGGTTTACACAACGAGTCACAAGGACTAATGAACAAGGACAAATGGTTCATACAACGAGTTACATAGACTAATGAACAAGTACAATTGTTTAACACAACGAGTCACAAGGACTAATGAACAAGGATAAATGGTTCACACAACGAGTCACATGGACTAACGAACAATTACAATTCTTTAACACAACGAGTCACAAAGACTAATGAACAAGGACAACTAATTCACACAACGAGTCACATTTAGTAATAAACAAGGACAAATGGTTCACACAACGTGTCACAAGGGCTAATGAACAAGGACAAATGGTTCACTCAACGAGTCACATGGACTAATGAACAATTACATTTGTTTAACACAACGAGTCACAAAGACTAATGAAATGGTTCACACAACGAGTCACATTCACTGATAAACAAGGATCAAAGGTTCACACAACGAGTCACAAGGGCTAATGAACAAGGACAAATGGTTCACACAACGAGTAACATGGACTAATGAACAAAGACAAATGGTTCACACAATGAGTCACATTTACTAATAAACAAGGACAAAAGGTTAACACAACGAGTCACAAGGACTAATGAACAAAGACAAATGGTTCACACAACGAGTCACATTTACTAATAAACAAGGACAAATGGTTCACACAACGAGTCACAAGGGCTAATGAATAAGGACAAATGGTTCACACAACGAGTCACATGGACTAATGAACAAGTCCAATTGTTTTAACGCAACGAGTCACAAGGACTAATGAACAAGGACAAATGGTTTACACAACGAGTCACAAGGACAAATGGCTCACACTATTAGTCACATGGATTAATGAACAAGTACAATTGCTTAACACAACGAGTAACGAGGACTAATGAACAAGGACAAATGGTTCACGCAACGAGTCACATGGACTAATGAACAATTACAATTGGTTAACACAATGAGTCACATGGATTAATAAACAAGTACAATTGTTTTAAGACAACGAGTCACAAGGACTAATGAACAAGGACTAATGGTTTACACAACGAATCACAAGGACTAATGAACAAGGACAAATGGTTCACACAATGAGTCACATAGACTAATGAACAAGTACAATTGCTTAACACAACGAGTCACAGGGACTAATGAACAAGGACAAATGGTTCACACAACGAGTCACATGGACTCATGAACAATTACAATTGTTTAACACAACGAGTCACATGGACTAATGAACAAGAACAATAATTTTATCACAACGAGTCAGAAGGACTAATGAACAAGGACAAATGGTTTACACAACGAGTCACAAGTACTAATGAACAAGGACAAATGGTTCATACAACGAGTTACATAGACTAATGAACAAGTACAATTGTTTAACACAACGAGTCACAAGGACTAATGAACAAGGATAAATGGTTCACACAACGAGTCACATGGACTAACGAACAATTACAATTCTTTAACACAACGAGTCACAAAGACTAATGAACAAGGACAACTGGTTCACACAACGAGTCACATTTAGTAATAAACAAGGACAAATGGTTCACACAACGTGTCACAAGGGCTAATGAACAAGGACAAATGGTTCACTCAACGAGTCACATGGACTGATGCAGGAGCTAGTAACCAGGGCAACCAACTATTCCATGGTCAAGCAACTCAGGCAACAACAGGCCATAACCACTCCTACCTAGCCACTGATCAGTCTACTTTGCAGGCTCCTAAGTACCAGTACAAGGCAAACCATCAGCTGCCACCATGGCCAGCTGATAAATCACTCATGTGAGCATCAAAAAGTCCTAGGGAGCCAGGTCCAATTCTCATTGCAAAGTATTGAAAAACCAGTCTGAAAGCAAGTTGCAGGAAAGGAGAGATTCCAAAAAGTACATTGCCATTTCTGGACAAACCAAGGAAAAGCTGTGTGTGAGGCTTCTTTAACTTAAGTTTCCATATATCAGAGGGTGCTTGGACTCTAAGTCAAGACCAAGGAGACCACTCGTCCTCACATAAGCAGAAAAAGCTTCAACTACCACAGAAAAACTTGAAAGGCAACAAAGATGTCACTTTGTCACTGTTGTCCTCTGCAAACTCAATTTGTTTTCACTCTAGTTTACATTTATGATCTTTTGCCGTTGTAATATATTATCTAGACTTTTGTCCTGACTTATGGGACAATCCTGGCCCTTAGATGAACCTTTATTTCTTGTTTAACCTAAAGACAAGGCCTATATAAGGACCCTTGCATCAGACTGTTAGAAGCAGCTGTTTTATGAATGAAAATCTGAGTTTTACTCTCAATTCAAATCTCTTAAATCTTATGTTAGAAACATAGGGTAGAGTCAGGCTTATTGATACTCTGTGCTTGTTGTGAGTATTGAATAAGGACTGGTAATAGGGTGAGAACCGTCCTGTGCATCTTTGTGGATTGTTTGAGCTTTATTGTCTGTTTCAACTCGAGTATTCTGTGTTAAGTGTGGTTTTCTTGAGTTAAACATCCCAAATTGTTTAGTTAGCTTCTGTGCTTCTTTGTGGAAGACAGTTGAACAATTATATCTCAAATTTACCTCCTTTACTTCACATTTACACCCACACTGGCAGACTGCTCTTTCTCTGTCAGTTCTGGTTTAGTAATTTATTTAAATTACTTCTGAGTCTCCTAAAATCTCGTAATTTTCACAGAATTTAGTTAAGGTGTCAAGCTTAATTACTGCAAATTTTCATGAATTTAGGAGTCCATTAGAGTACTCAAACCAAATTTAGAAGTTGGTCCTTTTCCTGCAATTTCACAAATTGTCATTATTGTAAGGGGTGGGTGTTTACACATCAACTTGGTATATCAGAGCCAGGCTAAACACAACTCCATCTTGTGTTTGTCTTGGGAATTGAGAGAATAGTGAGTTCATCAACCTACCTACATTAAAAACACAAAAAATAACCATGAGTGAAGAGAGGCTAGCTGGCATTGAAGCCACAGTTGGAGATCTGGCCAGAAATATGGGTACACTGGTGAATGCTATGCATGCTGTCATGGAGAGAATCCCAAACCCAAACCCTAGGGGGCAACCTGCCAGAGGAAGGGGTAGAGGGAGAGGCTTTGCCATGGGAGCAGGAAGAAGACACCCACAACCAGAAGAAGAATATGGATCAGACTCTGATGAAAGCAACAGGACACAAGAAGAACATCTTGAGCAAACAGACAGGCATATAAAGGTAGAAATCCTGAATTTTCTCGGTAGTTTGAACCCGATGACCTACTAGAATGGATTAGAGATGTTGAAAAAATCTTTGAGTATAAAAATTATAATGATGCTAAGGCTTGTAAAGTTGCAGTCTTGAAATTGAAAGGTTATGCTTCACTGTGGTATGATAATCTTAAGCATCAAAGGTTAAAGGAGGGTAAGGATCCTCTTAGGTCTTGGTCCAAACTTAAAAAGAAAATGTTGGCTAAGTTTGTCACCAAAGACTATACTCAGGATTTATTCATCAAACTGTCTAACCTTAAACAGAAAGAGAAAACTGTTGAAGCCTATTTAAGAGAATTTGAGCAATTGACACTTCAATGTGAAATCAATGAAAAACCTGAACAAAGAATTGCTAGGTTCTTAGAGGGTCTTGACAAAAATATTGCTGCAGAGGTTAGAATGCAACCTTTATGGTCTTATGATGATGTGGTTAACCTATCACTAAGAGTGGAGAAAATGGGGAAGACCAAACCAGTTGCAACCAGACCCAAACCTATTTTCAGACCTTATTCTAGTGTCAAGATCAATGAACCACCCAAAACAACCCCCCAACCCACTGTGGATAAAGGGAAGGCACCCATGAAGCCCAAAATCAACCCACCCTTATCCAGAGACAAGATTAAGTGTTTCCAGTGCCGGGGATTTGGCCATTTCGGGAAGGATTGTCCTTCGCTAGAACACTCACCTGCAATAGAGGTTGCAGAATGGGAAAGGGAAGGTTTGGTGGAGTATGAGGAGGATGAGGCTCTTGTTTTAGAGGAGGTGGAGTCTGAGAAAGAAACCAGTCCAGACCAGATTGTTGCTCATCCTGATACAGGGCACAGTTTGTTCCTTTGGAGGGTCATGCACTCTCAGCAAGCCCCCTTAGAAGCTGACCAGAGATCTATGATATTCAGAAGTAGGTGTACTGTCCAGGGAAGAGTTTGTAACCTCATTATTGATGGGGGTAGCTGCACTAATGTTGCCTCCACCACCATGGTTAGCAAGCTGGGTTTACCAACACAAGAACACCCTAACCCTTACAAATTGAGGTGGCTAAGTAAGGATTCAGGAGTGAAAGTGGACAAACAGTGCATTATTTCCTTCTCCATTGGGAAAATGTACAAGGATGAAGTGTTGTGTGATGTGGTACCCATGGATGCCTGTCACCTGCTACTTGGAAGACCTTGGGAATATGACAGGAATACCACACACCAAGGGAAGGACAATGTATATATGTTCAAACATCAAGGCAAGAAGGTCACCTTGACCCCATTACCACCAAACCAGAGGGACTATGGCAGTCCTAATGTCCCAGAAGAAGTGAGTGGAGTACTGTTCTTATCTGAGGCAGCCATGATTAAGGAGATCAGGCAAGAACAGCCAATTCTTATGCTGTTATCCAGGGAAGTAAACCAAGAGGAGAACACTGTTGTGCCCACAGCTGTTGCCCCTTTGATTCAAAGGTTCCAGGAAGTGTTTCCAGATGAGCTGCCTAGTGGATTACCTCCATTAAGGGGCATTGAACACCACATTGATCTTGTTCCTGGTTCAGTGCTCCCAAACAAGCCAGCTTACAGATGTGATCCAAATGCTACAAAGGAGTTACAACACCAGATTGAGGAGCTAATGACAAAGGGATTTGTGAGGGAATCTCTTAGTCCATGTGCAGTCCCTGCACTCCTAGTACCAAAGAAAGATGGCACCTGGAGGATGTGCACAGATAGCAGAGCTATAAACAACATCACAGTCAAGTATAGGTTCCCAATCCCCAGATTAGATGATATGCTTGATGAGTTGAGTGGTGCCAGCATATTTTCTAAGATTGATCTAAGGCAAGGATACCATCAAGTGAGGATTAGGGAAGGGGATGAATGGAAGACTGCTTTCAAAACAAAACATGGCCTATATGAGTGGCTTGTAATGCCTTTTGGACTGTCAAATGCACCCAGTACCTTCATGAGATTAATGACTGAAGTGCTGAGGCCATGTCTAGGCAAGTTTGCTGTTGTCTACTTTGATGACATACTGGTGTATAGCAAGACCAAGGGAGAACATCTTAAACATCTGGAAGTGGTGTTTAAAATCCTCAGAGAGCAGAAGCTGTATGGCAAGCTGGAGAAATGCACCTTTATGGTTGAGGAGGTTGCATTCCTGGGTTACCTGATATCAGGAAGAGGCATTTCTGTTGACCAAGAGAAAATTGCAGCAATGCAATCTTGGCCAACCCCTACTACGATCACGAAGTAAGGAGTTTTCATGGGTTAGCATCCTTCTACGGGAGATTTATCAAGAATTTCAACACAGTGGTGGCACCCATCACTGAATGTATGAGGAAGGGGGAGTTTCAATGGACTGAACAAGCTCAGCAGTCTTTTGAAAAAATCAAGCAACTCATGTGTAACACTCCTATCCTAAAGCTACCTGATTTTGATCAGCTATTTGAAGTGGAATGTGATGCTAGTGGGGTAGGAATTGGAGCGATCTTGATTCAAAGCCGAAGCCTCGTAGCATATTTCAAAGTGAGAAGTTGAATGGGGCCAAACTGAAATATTCCACCTATGATAAAGAGTTCTATGCAATCATCAGAGCCTTGATGCATTGGAATCATTACCTTAAACCTAAGCCATTTGTACTACACTCTGATCATGAAGCCTTGAAGTACATCAATGGCCAGCACAAGTTAAATTTCAGGCATGCCAAGTGGGTGGAGTTCTTGCAGTCCTTTACCTTCTCCAGCAAATACAAGGAAGGTAAGAAAAATGTGGTGGCAGATGCATTATCAAGAAGGCATTCCTTGCTTTCAGTTATGTCCAACAGGGTTCTTGGGTTTGAATTCATGAAAGAATTGTATAAGGAAGATCCTGACTTCTCAGAGGAGTGGATTACTCAGACTGAAGGGCATAGGAACCAGGGAAGCAAGTATCTACTACAGGAAGGTTTCCTATTCCAGGGCAACAAACTATGTGTTCCAAGGGGGTCTTACAGAGATCTCTTGATCAGGGAAGTCCACTCAGGAGGAATGGGGGGGCACTTTGGTGTCCAAAAGACCTTGGAAATATTACAGGACCAATTCTATTGGCCAAGAATGATGGGTGATGTTCAGATTATCCTCAGAAGGTGCTCAAAATGCCAGCTCTCCAAGAGTTCTTTCCAACCTGGTCCATACACTCCCCTACCAGTACCAAGCAAACCATGGGAAGACTTAAGCATGGACTTCATTGTGGCCCTACCAAGAACACAGAGAGGGAAAGATTCTGTAATGGTTGTGGTGGACAGGTTCAGTAAGATGGCCCACTTTGTAGCTTGCAAAAAGACAGAGGATGCAGCAAGTGTTGCTGAGCTATTCTTGAAGGAGATTGTGAGACTCCATGGAGTTCCAAAAACCATTGTATCAGACAGGGACACAAAATTCATGGGATATTTTTGGAAGACTCTATGGAAGTTGCTTAAAACCAAGCTCTTGTTCAGCACCTCTCACCACCCACAAACAGATGGCCAAACTGAGGTCACTAATAGAACATTGGGAAGGATTTTAAGGTGTCTTGTCAGCAAGAGCCTAAAAGATTGGGACCTAAAGCTAGCAGCAGCAGAGTTTGCATTCAACAGGGCACCATCAACTGCAACTGGGCACAGTCCTTTTGAGGTAGTCTATGGGGTCAATCCACTTATGCCCCTAGATTTATCTTCTGTACCTAAAGAAAACATCAACCTGGATGCCAAGAAAAGAGCTGAACAACTGCTGAAACTACATGAGACAGTGAAAAGGCAAATTGAAAGAACAAATGAGCAATACCAGAAACATCTTAAGGTGTCTAAGGGGAAGAAAGAGTTTGAACCAGGAGATCTAGTATGGATACATCTGAGGAAGGAAAGGTTTCCAGCAAAAAGGAAAAATAAACTCATGCCAAGATCAGATGGTCCATTTGAAGTTGTTGAAAAGATTGGGCCAAATGCATACAAGATTGATCTGCCAGGTGACTAGGGGTGCATGGGACTTTTAATGTGGGTGATCTCAGTCCATACTATGAAGATTCAGGAGATGAGGAGGTTACAGGCTTGAGGACAAGCCCTGTTCAACCAGGAGGGGTTGATGCAGGAGCTAGTAACCAGGGCAACCAACTATTCCATGGTCAAGCAACTCAGGCAACAACAGGCCATAACCACTCCTACCTAGCCACTGATCAGTCTACTTTGCAGGCTCCTAAATACCAGTACAAGGCAAACCATCAGCTGCCACCATGGCCAGCTGATAAATCACTCATGTGAGCATCAAAAAGTCCTAGGGAGCCAGGTCCAATTCTCATTGCAAAGTATTGAAAAACCAGTCTGAAAGCAAGTTGCAGGAAAGGAGAGATTCCAAAAAGTACATTGCCATTTCTGGACAAACCAAGGAAAAGCTGTGTGTGAGGCTTCTTTAACTTAAGTTTCCATATATCAGAGGGTGCTTGGACTCTAAGTCAAGACCAAGGAGACCACTCGTCCTCACATAAGCAGAAAAAGCTTCAACTACCACAGAAAAACTTGAAAGGCAACAAAGATGTCACTGTCACCTGACTGTCCTCTGCAAACTCAATTTGTTTTCACTCTAGTTTACATTTATGATCTTTTGCCGTTGTAATATATTATCTAGACTTTTGTCCTGACTTATGGGACAATCCTGGCCCTTAGATGAACCTTTATTTCTTGTTTAACCTAAAGACAAGGCCTATATAAGGACCCTTGCATCAGACTGTTAGAAGCAGCTGTTTTATGAATGAAAATCTGAGTTTTACTCTCAATTCAAATCTCTTAAATCTTATGTTAGAAACATAGGGTAGAGTCAGGCTTATTGATACTCTGTGCTTGCTGTGAGTATTGAATAAGGACCTGGTAATAGGGTGAGAACAAATCTGTGCATCTTTGTGGATTGTTTGAGCTTTATTGTCTGTTTCAACTCGAGTATTCCTGTGTTAAGCTGTGGTTTTCTTGAGTTAAACATCCCAAATTGTTTAGTTAGCTTCCTGTGCTTGCTGTGGAAGACAGTTGAACAATTATATCTCAAATTTACCTCCTTTACTTCACATTTACACCCACACTGGCAGACTGCTCTTTCTCTGTCAGTTATGGTTTAGTAATTTATTTAAATTACTTCTGAGTCTCCTAAAATCTCGTAATTTTCACAGAATTTAGTTAAGGTATCAAGCTTAATTACTGCAAATTTTCATGAATTTAGGAGTCCATTAGAGTACTCAAACCAAATTTAGAAGTTGGTCCTTTTCCTGCAAATTCACAAATTGTCATTATTGTAAGGGGTGGGTGTTTACACATCATGGACTAATGAACAATTACATTTGTTTAACACAACGAGTCACAAAGACTAATGAATAAGGACAAATGGTTCACACAACGAGTCACATTCACTGATAAACAAGGACCAAAGGTTCACACAACGAGTCACAAGGGCTAATGAACAAGGACAAATGGTTCACACAACGAGTAACATGGACTAATGAACAAAGACAAATGGTTCACACAATGAGTCACATTTACTAATAAACAAGGACAAAAGGTTAACACAACGAGTCACAAGGACTAATGAACAAAGACAAATGGTTCACACAACGAGTCACATTTACTAATAAACAAGGACAAATGGTTCACACAACGAGTCACAAGGGCTAATGAATAAGGACAAATGGTTCACACAACGAGTCACATGGACAAATGAACAAGTCATATTGTTTTAACGCAACGAGTCACAAGGACTAATGAACAAGGACAAATGGTTTACACAACGAGTCACAAGGACAAATGGCTCACACTATTAGTCACATGGATTAATGAACAAGTACAATTGTTTAACACAACGAGTAACGAGGACTAATGAACAAGGACAAATGGTTCACGCAACGAGTCACATGGACTAATGAACAATTACAATTGGTTAACACAATGAGTCACATGGACTAATAAACAAGTACAATTGTTTTAAGACAACGAGTCACAAGGACTAATGAACAAGGACTAATGGTTTACACAACGAATCACAAGGACTAATGAACAAGGACAAATAGTTCACACAACGAGTCACATAGACTAATGAACAAGTACAATTGCTTAACACAACGAGTCACATGGACTAATGAACAAGGACAAATGGTTCACACAACGAGTTACATGGACTCATGAACAATTACAATTGTTTAACACAACGAGTCACATGGACTAATGAACAAGAACAATAATTTTATCACAACGAGTCAGAAGGAATAATGAACAAGGACAAATGGTTTACACAACGAGTCACAAGGACTAATGAACAAGGACAAATGGTTCACACAACGAGTCACATAGACTAATGAACAAGTACAATTGCTGAACACAACGAGTCACAGGGACTAATGAACAAGGACAAATGGTTCACACAACAAGTCACATTCACTAATAAACAAGGACAAATGGTTTACACAACGAGTCACAAGGACTAATGTACAAGGAAAAATGGTTCACACAACGAGTCACATTTACTAATAAACAAGGACAAATGGTTCACACAACGAGTCACAAGGGCTAATGAAAAGGACAAATGGTTCACACAACGAGTCACATGGACGAATGAACAAGTACAAGTGTTTAACACAACGAGTCAAATGGACAAATGAACAAAGACAAATAGTTCAAACAATGAGTCACATGGACTAATGAACAAGGACAAATGGTTCACACAACGAGTCACATAGACTAATGAACCAAGCACAATTGTCTAACATAACGAGTCAAAAGGACAAATGGCTCACACTACGAGTCACATGGATTAATGAACAAGTACAATTGCTTAACACAACGAGTAACAAGGACTAATGAACAAGGACAAATGGTTAACGCAACGAGTCACATGGATTAATGAACAATTACAATTGTTTAACACAATGAGTCACATGGACTAATAAACAAGTACAATTGTTTTAAGACAACGAGTCACAAGGACTAATGAACAAGGACTAATGGTTTACACAACGAATCACAAGGACTAATGAACAAGGACAAATGGTTCACACAACGAGTCACATAGACTAGTGAACAAGTACAATTGCTTAACACAACGAGTCACAGGGACTAATGAACAAGGACAAATGGTTCACACAACGAGTCACATGGACTCATGAACAATTACAATTGTTTAACACAACGAGTCACATGGACTAATGAACAAGAACAATAATTTTATCACAACGAGTCAGAAGGAATAATGAACAAGGACAAATGGTTTACACAACGAGTCACAAGGACTAATGAACAAGGACAAATGGTTCATACAACGAGTTACATAGACTAATGAACAAGTACAATTGTTTAACACAACGAGTCACAAGGACTAATGAACAAGGATAAATGGTTCACACAACGAGTCACATGGACTAACGAACAATTACAATTCTTTAACACAACGAGTCACAAAGACTAATGAACAAGGACAACTGGTTCACACAACGAGTCACATTTAGTAATAAACAAGGACAAATGGTTTACACAACGAATCACAAGGACTAATGAACAAGGACAAATGGTTCACACAACGAGTCACATAGACTAATGAACAAGTACAATTGCTTAACACAACGAGTCACATGGACTAATGAACAAGGACAAATGGTTCACACAACGAGTTACATGGACTCATGAACAATTACAATTGTTTAACACAACGAGTCACATGGACTAATGAACAAGAACAATAATTTTATCACAACGAGTCAGAAGGAATAATGAACAAGGACAAATGGTTTACACAACGAGTCACAAGGACTAATGAACAAGGACAAATGGTTCACACAACGAGTCACATAGACTAATGAACAAGTACAATTGCTGAACACAACGAGTCACAGGGACTAATGAACAAGGACAAATGGTTCACACAACAAGTCACATTCACTAATAAACAAGGACAAATGGTTTACACAACGAGTCACAAGGACTAATGTACAAGGAAAAATGGTTCACACAACGAGTCACATTTACTAATAAACAAGGACAAATGGTTCACACAACGAGTCACAAGGGCTAATGAAAAGGACAAATGGTTCACACAACGAGTCACATGGACGAATGAACAAGTACAAGTGTTTAACACAACGAGTCAAATGGACAAATGAACAAAGACAAATAGTTCAAACAACGAGTCACATGGACTAATGAACAAGGACAAATGGTTCACACAACGAGTCACATAGACTAATGAACCAAGCACAATTGTCTAACATAACGAGTCAAAAGGACAAATGGCTCACACTACGAGTCACATGGATTAATGAACAAGTACAATTGCTTAACACAACGAGTAACAAGGACTAATGAACAAGGACAAATGGTTAACGCAACGAGTCACATGGACTAATGAACAATTACAATTGTTTAACACAATGAGTCACATGGACTAATAAACAAGTACAATTGTTTTAAGACAACGAGTCACAAGGACTAATGAACAAGGACTAATGGTTTACACAACGAATCACAAGGACTAATGAACAAGGACAAATGGTTCACACAACGAGTCACATAGACTAGTGAACAAGTACAATTGCTTAACACAACGAGTCACAGGGACTAATGAACAAGGACAAATGGTTCACACAACGAGTCACATGGACTCATGGACAATTACAATTGTTTAACACAACGAGTCACATGGACTAATGAACAAGAACAATAATTTTATCACAACGAGTCAGAAGGAATAATGAACAAGGACAAATGGTTTACACAACGAGTCACAAGGACTAATGAACAAGGACAAATGGTTCACACAACGAGTAACATGGACTAATGAACAAAGACAAATGGTTCACACAATGAGTCACATTTACTAATAAACAAGGACAAAAGGTTAACACAACGAGTCACAAGGACTAATGAACAAAGACAAATGGTTCACACAACGAGTCACATTTACTAATAAACAAGGACAAATGGTTCACACAACGAGTCACAAGGGCTAATGAATAAGGACAAATGGTTCACACAACGAGTCACATGGACAAATGAACAAGTCATATTGTTTTAACGCAACGAGTCACAAGGACTAATGAACAAGGACAAATGGTTTACACAACGAGTCACAAGGACAAATGGCTCACACTATTAGTCACATGGATTAATGAACAAGTACAATTGTTTAACACAACGAGTAACGAGGACTAATGAACAAGGACAAATGGTTCACGCAACGAGTCACATGGACTAATGAACAATTACAATTGGTTAACACAATGAGTCACATGGACTAATAAACAAGTACAATTGTTTTAAGACAACGAGTCACAAGGACTAATGAACAAGGACTAATGGTTTACACAACGAATCACAAGGACTAATGAACAAGGACAAATAGTTCACACAACGAGTCACATAGACTAATGAACAAGTACAATTGCTTAACACAACGAGTCACATGGACTAATGAACAAGGACAAATGGTTCACACAACGAGTTACATGGACTCATGAACAATTACAATTGTTTAACACAACGAGTCACATGGACTAATGAACAAGAACAATAATTTTATCACAACGAGTCTTTAGGAATAATGAACAAGGACAAATGGTTTACACAACGAGTCACAAGGACTAATGAACAAGGACAAATGGTTCACACAACGAGTCACATAGACTAATGAACAAGTACAATTGCTGAACACAACGAGTCACAGGGACTAATGAACAAGGACAAATGGTTCACACAACAAGTCACATTCACTAATAAACAAGGACAAATGGTTTACACAACGAGTCACAAGGACTAATGTACAAGGAAAAATGGTTCACACAACGAGTCACATTTACTAATAAACAAGGACAAATGGTTCACACAACGAGTCACAAGGGCTAATGAAAAGGACAAATGGTTCACACAACGAGTCACATGGACGAATGAACAAGTACAAGTGTTTAACACAACGAGTCAAATGGACAAATGAACAAAGACAAATAGTTCAAACAATGAGTCACATGGACTAATGAACAAGGACAAATGGTTCACACAACGAGTCACATAGACTAATGAACCAAGCACAATTGTCTAACATAACGAGTCAAAAGGACAAATGGCTCACACTACGAGTCACATGGATTAATGAACAAGTACAATTGCTTAACACAACGAGTAACAAGGACTAATGAACAAGGACAAATGGTTAACGCAACGAGTCACATGGATTAATGAACAATTACAATTGTTTAACACAATGAGTCACATGGACTAATAAACAAGTACAATTGTTTTAAGACAACGAGTCACAAGGACTAATGAACAAGGACTAATGGTTTACACAACGAATCACAAGGACTAATGAACAAGGACAAATGGTTCACACAACGAGTCACATAGACTAGTGAACAAGTACAATTGCTTAACACAACGAGTCACGGGGACTAATGAACAAGGACAAATGGTTCACACAACGAGTCACATGGACTCATGAACAATTACAATTGTTTAACACAACGAGTCACATGGACTAATGAACAAGAACAATAATTTTATCACAACGAGTCAGAAGGAATAATGAACAAGGACAAATGGTTTACACAACGAGTCACAAGGACTAATGAACAAGGACAAATGGTTCATACAACGAGTTACATAGACTAATGAACAAGTACAATTGTTTAACACAACGAGTCACAAGGACTAATGAACAAGGATAAATGGTTCACACAACGAGTCACATGGACTAACGAACAATTACAATTCTTTAACACAACGAGTCACAAAGACTAATGAACAAGGACAACTGGTTCACACAACGAGTCACATTTAGTAATAAACAAGGACAAATGGTTTACACAACGAATCACAAGGACTAATGAACAAGGACAAATGGTTCACACAACGAGTCACATAGACTAATGAACAAGTACAATTGCTTAACACAACGAGTCACATGGACTAATGAACAAGGACAAATGGTTCACACAACGAGTTACATGGACTCATGAACAATTACAATTGTTTAACACAACGAGTCACATGGACTAATGAACAAGAACAATAATTTTATCACAACGAGTCAGAAGGAATAATGAACAAGGACAAATGGTTTACACAACGAGTCACAAGGACTAATGAACAAGGACAAATGGTTCACACAACGAGTCACATAGACTAATGAACAAGTACAATTGTTTAACACAACGAGTCACAAGGACTAATGAACAAGGACAAATGGTTCACACAACAAGTCACATTCACTAATAAACAAGGACAAATGGTTTACACAACGAGTCACAAGAACTAATGTACAAGGAAAAATGGTTCACACAACGAGTCACATTTACTAATAAACAAGGACAAATGGTTCACACAACGAGTCACAAGGGCTAATGAAAAGGACAAATGGTTCACACAACGAGTCACATGGACGAATGAACAAGTACAAGTGTTTAACACAACGAGTCAAATGGACAAATGAACAAAGACAAATAGTTCAAACAACGAGTCACATGGACTAATGAACAAGGACAAATGGTTCACACAACGAGTCACATAGACTAATGAACCAAGCACAATTGTCTAACATAACGAGTCAAAAGGACAAATGGCTCACACTACGAGTCACATGGATTAATGAACAAGTACAATTGCTTAACACAACGAGTAACAAGGACTAATGAACAAGGACAAATGGTTAACGCAACGAGTCACATGGACTAATGAACAATTACAATTGTTTAACACAATGAGTCACATGGACTAATAAACAAGTACAATTGTTTTAAGACAACGAGTCACAAGGACTAATGAACAAGGACTAATGGTTTACACAACGAATCACAAGGACTAATGAACAAGGACAAATGGTTCACACAACGAGTCACATAGACTAGTGAACAAGTACAATTGCTTAACACAACGAGTCACAGGGACTAATGAACAAGGACAAATGGTTCACACAACGAGTCACATGGACTCATGGACAATTACAATTGTTTAACACAACGAGTCACATGGACTAATGAACAAGAACAATAATTTTATCACAACGAGTCAGAAGGAATAATGAACAAGGACAAATGGTTTACACAACGAGTCACAAGGACTAATGAACAAGGACAAATGGTTCATACAACGAGTTACATAGACTAATGAACAAGTACAATTGTTTAACACAACGAGTCACAAGGACTAATGAACAAGGATAAATGGTTCACACAACGAGTCACATGGACTAACGAACAATTACAATTCTTTAACACAACGAGTCACAAAGACTAATGAACAAGGACAACTGGTTCACACAACGAGTCACATTTAGTAATAAACAAGGACAAATGGTTCACACAACGTGTCACAAGGGCTAATGAACAAGGACAAATGAGTCACTCAACGAGTCACATGGACTAATGAACAATTACATTTGTTTAACACAACGAGTCACAAAGACTAATGAACAAGGACAAATGGTTCACACAACGAGTCACATTCACTGATAAACAAGGACCAAAGGTTCACACAACGAGTCACAAGGGCTAATGAACAAGGAAAAATGGTTCACACAACGAGTCACATGGACTAATGAACAAAGACAAATGGTTCACACAATGAGTCACATTTACTAATAACAAGGACAAATGGTTAACACAACGAGTCACAAGGACTAATGAACAAAGACAAATGGTTCACACAACGAGTCACATTTACTAATAAACAAGGACAAATGGTTCACACAACGAGTCACAAGGGCTAATGAATAAGGACAAATGGTTCACACAACGAGTCACATGGACTAATGAACAAGTCCAATTGTTTTAACGCAACGAGTCACAAGGACTAATGAACAAGGACAAATGGTTTACACAACGAGTCACAAGGACAAATGGCTTACACTATGAGTCACATGGATTAATGAACAAGTACAATTGCTTAACACAACGAGTAACAAGGACTAATGAATAAGGACAAATGGTTCACGCAACGAGTCACATGGACTAATGAACAATTACAATTGGTTCACACAATGAGTCACATTTACTAATAACAAGGACAAATGGTTAACACAACGAGTCACAAGGACTAATGAACAAAGACAAATGGTTCACACAACGAGTCACATTTACTAATAAACAAGGACAAATGGTTCACACAACGAGTCACAAGGGCTAATGAATAAGGACAAATGATTCACACAACGAGTCACATGGACTAATGAACAAGTCCAATTGTTTTAACGCAACGAGTCACAAGGACTAATGAACAAGGACAAATGGTTTACACAACGAGTCACAAGGACAAATGGCTCACACTATTAGTCACATGGATTAATGAACAAGTACAATTGCTTAACACAACAAGTAACGAGGACTAATGAACAAGGACAAATGGTTCACGCAACGAGTCACATGGACTAATGAACAATTACAATTGGTTAACACAATGAGTCACATGGACTAATAAACAAGTACAATTGTTTTAAGACAACGAGTCACAAGGACTAATGAACAAGGACTAATGGTTTACACAACGAATCACAAGGACTAATGAACAAGGACAAATGGTTCACACAACGAGTCACATAGACTAATGAACAAGTACAATTGCTTAACACAACGAGTCACATGGACTAATGAACAAGGACAAATGGTTCACAAAACGAGTTACATGGACTCATGAACAATTACAATTGTTTAACACAACGAGTCACATGGACTAATGAACAAGAACAATAATTTTATCACAACGAGTCAGAAGGAGTAATGAACAAGGACAAATGGTTTACACAACGAGTCACAGGGACTAATGAACAAGGACAAATGGTTCACACAACGAGTCACATAGACTAATGAACAAGTACAATTGCTGAACACAACGAGTCACAGGGACTAATGAACAAGGACAAATGGTTCACACAACAAGTCACATTCACTAATAAACAAGGACAAATGGTTTACACAACGAGTCACAAGGACTAATGTACAAGGAAAAATGGTTCACACAACGAGTCACATTTACTAATAAACAAGGACAAATGGTTCACACAACGAGTCACAAGGGCTAATGAAAAGGACAAATGGTTCACACAACGAGTCACATGGACGAATGAACAAGTACAAGTGTTTAACACAACGAGTCAAATGGACAAATGAACAAGGACAAATAGTTCAAACAACGAGTCACATGGACTAATGAACAAGGACAAATGGTTCACACAACGAGTCACATAGACTAATGAACCAAGCACAATTGTCTAACATAACGAGTCAAAAGGACAAATGGCACACACTACGAGTCACATGGATTAATGAACAAGTACAATTGCTTAACACAACGAGTAACAAGGACTAATGAACAAGGACAAATGGTTCACGCAACGAGTCACATGGACTAATGAACAATTACAATTGTTTAACACAATGAGTCACATGGACTAATAAACAAGTACAATTGTTTTAAGACAACGAGTCACAAGGACTAATGAACAAGGACTAATGGTTTACACAACGAATCACAAGGACTAATGAACAAGGACAAATGGTTCACACAACGAGTCACATAGACTAGTGAACAAGTACAATTGCTTAACACAACGAGTCACAGGGACTAATGAACAAGGACAAATGGTTCACACAACGAGTCACATGGACTCATGAACAATTACAATTGTTTAACACAACGAGTCACATGGACTAATGAACAAGAACAATAATTTTATCACAACGAGTCAGAAGGAATAATGAACAAGGACAAATGGTTTACACAACGAGTCACAAGGACTAATGAACAAGGACAAATGGTTCAAACAACGAGTTACATAGACTAATGAACAAGTACAATTGTTTAACACAACGAGTCACAAGGACTAATGAACAAGGATAAGTGGTTCACACAACGAGTCACATGGACTAACGAACAATTACAATTCTTTAACACAACGAGTCACAAAGACTAATGAACAAGGACAATTGGTTCACACAACGAGTCACATTTAGTAATAAACAAGGACAAATGGTTCACACAACGTGTCACAAGGGCTAATGAACAAGGACAAATGAGTCACTCAACGAGTCACATGGACTAATGAACAATTACATTTGTTTAACACAACGAGTCACAAAGACTAATGAACAAGGACAAATGGTTCACACAACGAGTCACATTCACTGATAAACAAGGACCAAAGGTTCACACAACGAGTCACAAGGGCTAATGAACAAGGAAAAATGGTTCACACAACGAGTCACATGGACTAATGAACAAAGACAAATGGTTCACACAATGAGTCACATTTACTAATAACAAGGACAAATGGTTAACACAACGAGTCACAAGGACTAATGAACAAAGACAAATGGTTCACACAACGAGTCACATTTACTAATAAACAAGGACAAATGGTTCACACAACGAGTCACAAGGGCTAATGAATAAGGACAAATGGTTCACACAACGAGTCACATGGACTAATGAACAAGTCCAATTGTTTTAACGCAACGAGTCACAAGGACTAATGAACAAGGACAAATGGTTTACACAACGAGTCACAAGGACAAATGGCTTACACTATGAGTCACATGGATTAATGAACAAGTACAATTGCTTAACACAACGAGTAACAAGGACTAATGAATAAGGACAAATGGTTCACGCAACGAGTCACATGGACTAATGAACAATTACAATTGGTTAACACAATGAGTCACATGGACTAATAAACAAGTACAATTGTTTTAAGACAACGAGTCACAAGGACTAATGAACAAGGACTAATGGTTTACACAACGAATCACAAGGACTAATGAACAAGGACAAATAGTTCACACAACGAGTCACATAGACTAATGAACAAGTACAATTGCTTAACACAACGAGTCACATGGACTAATGAACAAGGACAAATGGTTCACACAACGAGTTACATGGACTCATGAACAATTACAATTGTTTAACACAACGAGTCACATGGACTAATGAACATGAACAATAATTTTATCACAACGAGTCAGAAGGACTAATGAACAAGGACAAATGGTTTACACAACGAGTCACAAGGACTAATGAACAAGGATAAATGGTTCACACAACGAGTCACATAGACTAATGAACAAGTACAATTACTTAACACAACGAGTCACAGGGACTAATGAACAAGGACAAATGGTTCACACAACAAGTCACATTCACTAATAAACAAGGACAAATGGTTTACACAACGAGTCACAAGGACTAATGTACAAGGAAAAATGGTTCACACAACGAGTCACATTTACTAATAAACAATGACAAATGGTTCACACAACGAGTCACAAGGGCTAATGAAAAGGACAAATGGTTCACACAACGAGTCACATGGACGAATGAACAAGTACAAGTTTTTAACACAACGAGTCAAAAGGACAAATGAACAAGGACAAATGGTTCAAACAACGAGTCACATGGACTAATGAACAAGGACAAATGGTTCACACAACGAGTCACATAGACTAATGAACCAAGCACAATTCTCTAACATAACGAGTCACAAGGACAAATGGCTTACACTACGAGTCACATGGATTAATGAACAAGTACAATTGCTTAACACAACGAGAAACAAGGACTAATGAACAAGGACAAAAGGTTCACGCAACGAGTCACATGGACTAATGAACAATTACAATTGTTTAACACAATGAGTCACATAGACTAATAAACAAGTACAATTGTTTTAAGACAACGAGTCACAAGGACTAATGAACAAGGACTAATGGTTTACACAACGAATCACAAGGACTAATGAACAAGGACAAATGGTTCACACAACGAGTCACATAGACTAGTGAACAAGTACAATTGCTTAACACAACGAGTCACAGGGACTAATGAACAAGGACAAATGGTTCACACAACGAGTCACATGGACTCATGAACAATTAAAATTGTTTAACACAACGAGTCACATGGACTAATGAACAAGAACAATAATTTTATCACAACGAGTCAGATGGACTAACGAACAAGGACAAATGGTTTACACAACGAGTCACAAGGACTAATGAATAAGGACAAATGGTTCACACAACGAGTCACATAGACTAATGAACAAGTACAATTGCTTAACACAACGAGTCACAAGGACTAATGAACAAGGATAAATGGTTCACACAACGAGTCACATGGACTAACGAACAATTACAATTCTTTAACACAACGAGTCACAAAGACTAATGAACAAGGACAACTGGTTCACACAACGAGTCACATTTAGTAATAAACAAGGACAAATGGTTCACACAACGTGTCACAAGGGCTAATGAACAAAGACAAATGGTTCACTCAACGAGTCACATGGACTAATGAACAAAGACAAATGGTTCACACAATGAGTCACATTTACTAATAAACAAGGACAAATGGTTAACACAACGAGTCACAAGGACTAATGAACAATTACATTTGTTTAACACAACGAGTCACAAAGACTAATGAACAAGGACAAATGGTTCACACAACGAGTCACAAGGGCTAATGAACAAGGACAAATGGTTAACACAACGAGTCACAAGGACTAATGAACAAAGACAAATGGTTCACACAACGAGTCACATTTACTAATAAACAAGGACAAATGGTTAACACAACGAGTCACAAGGGCTAATGAATAAGGACAAATGGTTCACACAACGAGTCACATGGACTAATGAACAAGTCCAATTGTTTTAATGCAACGAGTCACAAGGACTAATGAACAAGGACAAATGGTTTACACAACGAGTCAGAAGGACAAATGGCTCACACTATGAGTCACATGGATTAATGAACAAGTATAATTGCTTAACACAACGAGTAACAAGGACTAATGAACAAGGACAAATGGTTCACGCAACGAGTCACATGGACTAATGAACAATTACAATTCGTTAACACAATGAGTCACATGGACTAATAAACAAGTACAATTGTTTTAAGACAACGAGTCACAAGGACTAATGAACAAGGACTAATGGTTTACACAACGAATCACAAGGACTAATGAACAAGGACAAATGGTTCACACAACGAGTCACATAGACTAATGAACAAGTACAATTGCTTAACACAACGAGTCACATGGACTAATGAACAAGGACAAATGGTTCACACAATGAGTTACATGGACTCATGAACAATTACAATTGTTTTAACACAACGAGTCACATGAACTAATGAACAAGAACAATAATTTTATCACAACGAGTCAGAAGGACTAATGAACAAGGACAAATGGTTTACACAACGAGTCACAAGGACTAATGAACAAGGACAAATGGTTCACACAACGAGTCACATAGACTAATGAACAAGTACAATTGCTTAACACAACGAGTCACATGGACTAATGAACAAGGACAAATGGTTCACACAACGAGTCACAAGGGCTAATGAACAAGGACAAATGGTTAACACAACGAGTCACAAGGACTAATGAACAAAGACAAATGGTTCACACAACGAGTCACATTTACTAATAAACAAGGACAAATGGTTAACACAACGAGTCACAAGGGCTAATGAATAAGGACAAATGGTTCACACAACGAGTCACATGGACTAATGAACAAGTCCAATTGTTTTAACGCAACGAGTCACAAGGACTAATGAACAAGGACAAATGGTTTACACAACGAGTCACAAGGACAAATGGCTCACACTATGAGTCACATGGATTAATGAACAAGTATAATTGCTTAACACAACGAGTAACAAGGACTAATGAACAAGGACAAATGGTTCACGCAACGAGTCACATGGACTAATGAACAATTACAATTCGTTAACACAATGAGTCACATGGACTAATAAACAAGTACAATTGTTTTAAGACAACGAGTCACAAGGACTAATGAACAAGGACTAATGGTTTACACAACGAATCACAAGGACTAATGAACAAGGACAAATGGTTCACACAACGAGTCACATAGACTAATGAACAAGTACAATTGCTTAACACAACGAGTCACATGGACTAATGAACAAGGACAAATGGTTCACACAACGAGTTACATGGACTCATGAACAATTACAATTGTTTTAACACAACGAGTCACATGGACTAATGAACAAGAACAATAATTTTATCACAACGAGTCAGAAGGACTAATGAACAAGGACAAATGGTTTACACAACGAGTCACAAGGACTAATGAACAAGGACAAATGGTTCACACAACGAGTCACATAGACTAATGAACAAGTACAATTGTTTAACACAACGAGTCACATGGACTAATGAACAAGGACAAATGGTTCACACAACAAGTCACATTCACTAATAAACAAGGACAAATGGTATACACAACGAGTCACAAGGACTAATGTACAAGGAAAAATGGTTCACACAACGAGTCACATTTACTAATAAACAAGGACAAATGGTTCACACAACGAGTCACAAGGGCTAATGAAAAGGACAAATGGTTCACACAACGAGTCACAAGGACTAATGAACAAAGACAAATGGTTCACACAACGAGTCACATTTACTAATAAACAAGGACAAATGGTTAACACAACGAGTCACAAGGGCTAATGAATAAGGACAAATGGTTCACACAACGAGTCACATGGACTAATGAACAAGTCCAATTGTTTTAATGCAACGAGTCACAAGGACTAATGAACAAGGACAAATGGTTTACACAACGAGTCAGAAGGACAAATGGTTCACGCAACGAGTCACATGGACTAATGAACAATTACAATTCGTTAACACAATGAGTCACATGGACTAATAAACAAGTACAATTGTTTTAAGACAAGGAGTCACAAGGACTAATGAACAAGGACTAATGGTTTACACAACGAATCACAAGGACTAATGAACAAGGACAAATGGTTCACACAACGAGTCACATAGACTAATGAACAAGTACAATTGCTTAACACAACGAGTCACATGGACTAATGAACAAGGACAAATGGTTCACGCAACGAGTCACATGGACTAATGAACAATTACAATTCGTTAACACAATGAGTCACATGGACTAATAAACAAGTACAATTGTTTTAAGACAACGAGTCACAAGGACTAATGAACAAGGACTAATGGTTTACACAACGAATCACAAGGACTAATGAACAAGGACAAATGGTTCACACAACGAGTCACATAGACTAATGAACAAGTACAATTGCTTAACACAACGAGTCACATGGACTAATGAACAAGGACAAATGGTTCACACAACGAGTTACATGGACTCATGAACAATTACAATTGTTTTAACACAACGAGTCACATGGACTAATGAACAAGAACAATAATTTTATCACAACGAGTCAGAAGGGCTAATGAATAAGGACAAATGGTTTACACAACGAGTCACAAGGACTAATGAACAAGGACAAATGGTTCACACAACGAGTCACATAGACTAATGAACAAGTACAATTGCTTAACACAACGAGTCACATGGACTAATGAACAAGGACAAATGGTTCACACAACGAGTCACAAGGGCTAATGAACAAGGACAAATGGTTAACACAACGAGTCACAAGGACTAATGAACAAAGACAAATGGTTCACACAACGAGTCACATTTACTAATAAACAAGGACAAATGGTTAACACAACGAGTCACAAGGGCTAATGAATAAGGACAAATGGTTCACACAACGAGTCACATGGACTAATGAACAAGTCCAATTGTTTTAACGCAACGAGTCACAAGGACTAATGAACAAGGACAAATGGTTTACACAACGAGTCACAAGGACAAATGGCTCACACTATGAGTCACATGGATTAATGAACAAGTATAATTGCTTAACACAACGAGTAACAAGGACTAATGAACAAGGACAAATGGTTCACGCAACGAGTCACATGGACTAATGAACAATTACAATTCGTTAACACAATGAGTCACATGGACTAATAAACAAGTACAATTGTTTTAAGACAACGAGTCACAAGGACTAATGAACAAGGACTAATGGTTTACACAACGAATCACAAGGACTAATGAACAAGGACAAATGGTTCACACAACGAGTCACATAGACTAATGAACAAGTACAATTGCTTAACACAACGAGTCACATGGACTAATGAACAAGGACAAATGGTTCACACAACGAGTTACATGGACTCATGAACAATTACAATTGTTTTAACACAACGAGTCACATGGACTAATGAACAAGAACAATAATTTTATCACAACGAGTCAGAAGGACTAATGAACAAGGACAAATGGTTTACACAACGAGTCACAAGGACTAATGAACAAGGACAAATGGTTCACACAACGAGTCACATAGACTAATGAACAAGTACAATTGTTTAACACAACGAGTCACATGGACTAATGAACAAGGACAAATGGTTCACACAACAAGTCACATTCACTAATAAACAAGGACAAATGGTATACACAACGAGTCACAAGGACTAATGTACAAGGAAAAATGGTTCACACAACGAGTCACATTTACTAATAAACAAGGACAAATGGTTCACACAACGAGTCACAAGGGCTAATGAAAAGGACAAATGGTTCACACAACGAGTCACAAGGACTAATGAACAAAGACAAATGGTTCACACAACGAGTCACATTTACTAATAAACAAGGACAAATGGTTAACACAACGAGTCACAAGGGCTAATGAATAAGGACAAATGGTTCACACAACGAGTCACATGGACTAATGAACAAGTCCAATTGTTTTAATGCAACGAGTCACAAGGACTAATGAACAAGGACAAATGGTTTACACAACGAGTCAGAAGGACAAATGGTTCACGCAACGAGTCACATGGACTAATGAACAATTACAATTCGTTAACACAATGAGTCACATGGACTAATAAACAAGTACAATTGTTTTAAGACAACGAGTCACAAGGACTAATGAACAAGGACTAATGGTTTACACAACGAATCACAAGGACTAATGAACAAGGACAAATGGTTCACACAACGAGTCACATAGACTAATGAACAAGTACAATTGCTTAACACAACGAGTCACATGGACTAATGAACAAGGACAAATGGTTCACACAATGAGTTACATGGACTCATGAACAATTACAATTGTTTTAACACAACGAGTCACATGGACTAATGAACAAGAACAATAATTTTATCACAACGAGTCAGAAGGACTAATGAACAAGGACAAATGGTTTACACAACGAGTCACAAGGACTAATGAACAAGGACAAATGGTTCACACAACGAGTCACATAGACTAATGAACAAGTACAATTGCTTAACACAACGAGTCACATGGACTAATGAACAAGGACAAATGGTTCACACAACGAGTCACAAGGGCTAATGAACAAGGACAAATGGTTAACACAACGAGTCACAAGGACTAATGAACAAAGACAAATGGTTCACACAACGAGTCACATTTACTAATAAACAAGGACAAATGGTTAACACAACGAGTCACAAGGGCTAATGAATAAGGACAAATGGTTCACACAACGAGTCACATGGACTAATGAACAAGTCCAATTGTTTTAACGCAACGAGTCACAAGGACTAATGAACAAGGACAAATGGTTTACACAACGAGTCACAAGGACAAATGGCTCACACTATGAGTCACATGGATTAATGAACAAGTATAATTGCTTAACACAACGAGTAACAAGGACTAATGAACAAGGACAAATGGTTCACGCAACGAGTCACATGGACTAATGAACAATTACAATTCGTTAACACAATGAGTCACATGGACTAATAAACAAGTACAATTGTTTTAAGACAACGAGTCACAAGGACTAATGAACAAGGACTAATGGTTTACACAACGAATCACAAGGACTAATGAACAAGGACAAATGGTTCACACAACGAGTCACATAGACTAATGAACAAGTACAATTGCTTAACACAACGAGTCACATGGACTAATGAACAAGGACAAATGGTTCACACAACGAGTTACATGGACTCATGAACAATTACAATTGTTTTAACACAACGAGTCACATGGACTAATGAACAAGAACAATAATTTTATCACAACGAGTCAGAAGGACTAATGAACAAGGACAAATGGTTTACACAACGAGTCACAAGGACTAATGAACAAGGACAAATGGTTCACACAACGAGTCACATAGACTAATGAACAAGTACAATTGTTTAACACAACGAGTCACATGGACTAATGAACAAGGACAAATGGTTCACACAACAAGTCACATTCACTAATAAACAAGGACAAATGGTATACACAACGAGTCACAAGGACTAATGTACAAGGAAAAATGGTTCACACAACGAGTCACATTTACTAATAAACAAGGACAAATGGTTCACACAACGAGTCACAAGGGCTAATGAAAAGGACAAATGGTTCACACAACGAGTCACATGGACGAATGAACAAGTACAAGTTTTTAACACAACGAGTCAAAAGGACAAATGAACAAGGACAAATGGTTCAAACAACGAGTCACATGGACTAATGAACAAGGACAAATGGTTCACACAACGAGTCACATAGACTAATGAACAAAGCACAATTGTCTAACATAACGAGTCACAAGGACAAATGGCTCACACTACGAGTCACATGGATTAATGAACAAGTACAATTGCTTAACACAACGAGTAACAAGGACTAATGAACAAGGACAAATGGTTCCTGCAACGAGTCACATGGACTAATGAACAATTACAATTGTTTAACACAATGAGTCACATGGACTAATAAACAAGTACAATTGTTTTAAGACAACGAGTCACAAGGACTAATGAACAAGGACTAATGGTTTACACAACGAATCACAAGGACTAATGAACAAGGACAAATGGTTCACACAACGAGTCACATAGACTAGTGAACAAGTACAATTGCTTAACACAACGAGTCACATGGACTAATGAACAAGGACAAATGGTTCACACAACGAGTTACATGGACTCATGAACAATTACAATTGTTTTAACACAACGAGTCACATGGACTAATGAACAAGGACAAATGGTTCACACAACGAGTTACATGGACTCATGAACAATTACAATTGCTTAACACAACGAGTCACATGGACTAATGAACAAGGACAAATGGTTCACACAATGAGTTACATGGACTCATGAACAATTACAATTGTTTTAACACAACGAGTCACATGGACTAATGAACAAGAACAATAATTTTATCACAACGAGTCAGAAGGACTAATGAACAAGGACAAATGGTTTACACAACGAATCACAAGGACTAATGAACAAGGACAAATGGTTCACACAACGAGTCACATAGACTAATGAACAAGTACAATTGCTTAACACAACGAGTCACATGGACTAATGAACAAGGACAAATGGTTCACACAACGAGTTACATGGACTCATGAACAATTACAATTGTTTTAACACAACGAGTCACATGGACTAATGAACAAGAACAATAATTTTATCACAACGAGTCAGAAGGACTAATGAACAAGGACAAATGGTTTACACAACGAGTCACAAGGACTAATGAACAAGGACAAATGGTTCACACAACGAGTCACATAGACTAATGAACAAGTACAATTGTTTAACACAACGAGTCACATGGACTAATGAACAAGGACAAATGGTTCACACAACAAGTCACATTCACTAATAAACAAGGACAAATGGTATACACAACGAGTCACAAGGACTAATGTACAAGGAAAAATGGTTCACACAACGAGTCACATTTACTAATAAACAAGGACAAATGGTTCACACAACGAGTCACAAGGGCTAATGAAAAGGACAAATGGTTCACACAACGAGTCACAAGGACTAATGAACAAAGACAAATGGTTCACACAACGAGTCACATTTACTAATAAACAAGGACAAATGGTTAACACAACGAGTCACAAGGGCTAATGAATAAGGACAAATGGTTCACACAACGAGTCACATGGACTAATGAACAAGTCCAATTGTTTTAATGCAACGAGTCACAAGGACTAATGAACAAGGACAAATGGTTTACACAACGAGTCAGAAGGACAAATGGTTCACGCAACGAGTCACATGGACTAATGAACAATTACAATTCGTTAACACAATGAGTCACATGGACTAATAAACAAGTACAATTGTTTTAAGACAACGAGTCACAAGGACTAATGAACAAGGACTAATGGTTTACACAACGAATCACAAGGACTAATGAACAAGGACAAATGGTTCACACAACGAGTCACATAGACTAATGAACAAGTACAATTGCTTAACACAACGAGTCACATGGACTAATGAACAAGGACAAATGGTTCACACAATGAGTTACATGGACTCATGAACAATTACAATTGTTTTAACACAACGAGTCACATGGACTAATGAACAAGAACAATAATTTTATCACAACGAGTCAGAAGGACTAATGAACAAGGACAAATGGTTTACACAACGAGTCACAAGGACTAATGAACAAGGACAAATGGTTCACACAACGAGTCACATAGACTAATGAACAAGTACAATTGCTTAACACAACGAGTCACATGGACTAATGAACAAGGACAAATGGTTCACACAACGAGTCACAAGGGCTAATGAACAAGGACAAATGGTTAACACAACGAGTCACAAGGACTAATGAACAAAGACAAATGGTTCACACAACGAGTCACATTTACTAATAAACAAGGACAAATGGTTAACACAACGAGTCACAAGGGCTAATGAATAAGGACAAATGGTTCACACAACGAGTCACATGGACTAATGAACAAGTCCAATTGTTTTAACGCAACGAGTCACAAGGACTAATGAACAAGGACAAATGGTTTACACAACGAGTCACAAGGACAAATGGCTCACACTATGAGTCACAAGGATTAATGAACAAGTATAATTGCTTAACACAACGAGTAACAAGGACTAATGAACAAGGACAAATGGTTCACGCAACGAGTCACATGGACTAATGAACAATTACAATTCGTTAACACAATGAGTCACATGGACTAATAAACAAGTACAATTGTTTTAAGACAACGAGTCACAAGGACTAATGAACAAGGACTAATGGTTTACACAACGAATCACAAGGACTAATGAACAAGGACAAATGGTTCACACAACGAGTCACATAGACTAATGAACAAGTACAATTGCTTAACACAACGAGTCACATGGACTAATGAACAAGGACAAATGGTTCACACAACGAGTTACATGGACTCATGAACAATTACAATTGTTTTAACACAACGAGTCACATGGACTAATGAACAAGAACAATAATTTTATCACAACGAGTCAGAAGGACTAATGAACAAGGACAAATGGTTTACACAACGAGTCACAAGGACTAATGAACAAGGACAAATGGTTCACACAACGAGTCACATAGACTAATGAACAAGTACAATTGTTTAACACAACGAGTCACATGGACTAATGAACAAGGACAAATGGTTCACACAACAAGTCACATTCACTAATAAACAAGGACAAATGGTATACACAATGAGTCACAAGGACTAATGTACAAGGAAAAATGGTTCACACAACGAGTCACATTTACTAATAAACAAGGACAAATGGTTCACACAACGAGTCACAAGGGCTAATGAAAAGGACAAATGGTTCACACAACGAGTCACATGGACGAATGAACAAGTACAAGTTTTTAACACAACGAGTCAAAAGGACAAATGAACAAGGACAAATGGTTCAAACAACGAGTCACATGGACTAATGAACAAGGACAAATGGTTCACACAACGAGTCACATAGACTAATGAACAAAGCACAATTGTCTAACATAACGAGTCACAAGGACAAATGGCTCACACTACGAGTCACATGGATTAATGAACAAGTACAATTGCTTAACACAACGAGTAACAAGGACTAATGAACAAGGACAAATGGTTCCTGCAACGAGTCACATGGACTAATGAACAAGTACAATTGCTTAACACAACGAGTCACATGGACTAATGAACAAGGACAAATGGTTCACACAACGAGTTACATGGACTCATGAACAATTACAATTGTTTAACACAACGAGTCACATGGACTAATGAACAAGAACAATAATTTTATTACAACGAGTCAGAAGGACTAATGAACAAGGACAAATGGTTTACACAACGAGTCACAAGGACTAATGAACAAGGACAAATGGTTCATACAACGAGTTACATAGACTAATGAACAAAGCACAATTGTCTAACATAACGAGTCACAAGGACAAATGGCTCACACTACGAGTCACATGGATTAATGAACAAGTACAATTGCTTAACACAACGAGTAACAAGGACTAATGAACAAGGACAAATGGTTCCTGCAACGAGTCACATGGACTAGTGAACAATTACAATTGTTTAACACAATGAGTCACATAGACTAATAAACAAGTACAATTGTTTTAAGACAACGAGTCACAAGGACTAATGAACAAGGACTAATGGTTTACACAACGAATCACAAGGACTAATGAACAAGGACAAATGGTTCACACAACGAGTCACATAGACTAATGAACAAGTACAATTGCTTAACACAACGAGTCACATGGACTAATGAACAAGGACAAATGGTTCACACAACGAGTTACATGGACTAATGAACAAGTACAATTGCTTAACACAACGAGTCACATGGACTAATGAACAAGGACAAATGGTTCACACAACGAGTCACAAGGGCTAATGAACAAGGACAAATGGTTAACACAACGAGTCACAAGGACTAATGAACAAAGACAAATGGTTCACACAACGAGTCACATTTACTAATAAACAAGGACAAATGGTTAACACAACGAGTCACAAGGGCTAATGAATAAGGACAAATGGTTCACACAACGAGTCACATGGACTAATGAACAAGTCCAATTGTTTTAACGCAACGAGTCACAAGGACTAATGAACAAGGACAAATGGTTTACACAACGAGTCACAAGGACAAATGGCTCACACTATGAGTCACATGGATTAATGAACAAGTATAATTGCTTAACACAACGAGTAACAAGGACTAATGAACAAGGACAAATGGTTCACACAACGAGTCACATGGACTAATGAACAATTACAATTCGTTAACACAATGAGTCACATGGACTAATAAACAAGTACAATTGTTTTAAGACAACGAGTCACAAGGACTAATGAACAAGGACTAATGGTTTACACAACGAATCACAAGGACTAATGAACAAGGACAAATGGTTCACACAACGAGTCACATAGACTAATGAACAAGTACAATTGCTTAACACAACGAGTCACATGGACTAATGAACAAGGACAAATGGTTCACACAACGAGTTACATGGACTCATGAACAATTACAATTGTTTTAACACAACGAGTCACATGGACTAATGAACAAGAACAATAATTTTATCACAACGAGTCAGAAGGACTAATGAACAAGGACAAATGGTTTACACAACGAGTCACAAGGACTAATGAACAAGGACAAATGGTTCACACAACGAGTCACATAGACTAATGAACAAGTACAATTGTTTAACACAACGAGTCACATGGACTAATGAACAAGGACAAATGGTTCACACAACAAGTCACATTCACTAATAAACAAGGACAAATGGTATACACAACGAGTCACAAGGACTAATGTACAAGGAAAAATGGTTCACACAACGAGTCACATTTACTAATAAACAAGGACAAATGGTTCACACAACGAGTCACAAGGGCTAATGAAAAGGACAAATGGTTCACACAACGAGTCACATGGACGAATGAACAAGTACAAGTTTTTAACACAACGAGTCAAAAGGACAAATGAACAAGGACAAATGGTTCAAACAACGAGTCACATGGACTAATGAACAAGGACAAATGGTTCACACAACGAGTCACATAGACTAATGAACAAAGCACAATTGTCTAACATAACGAGTCACAAGGACAAATGGCTCACACTACGAGTCACATGGATTAATGAACAAGTACAATTGCTTAACACAACGAGTAACAAGGACTAATGAACAAGGACAAATGGTTCCTGCAACGAGTCACATGGACTAATGAACAATTACAATTGTTTAACACAATGAGTCACATGGACTAATAAACAAGTACAATTGTTTTAAGACAACGAGTCACAAGGACTAATGAACAAGGACTAATGGTTTACACAACGAACCACAAGGACTAATGAACAAGGACAAATGGTTCACACAACGAGTCACATAGACTAGTGAACAAGTACAATTGCTGAACACAACGAGTCACATTGACTAATGAACAAGGACAAATGGTTCACACAACGAGTTACATGGACTCATGAACAATTACAATTGTTTAACACAACGAGTCACATGGACTAATGAACAAGAACAATAATTTTATTACAACGAGTCAGAAGGACTAATGAACAAGGACAAATGGTTTACACAACGAGTCACAAGGACTAATGAACAAGGACAAATGGTTCATACAACGAGTTACATAGACTAATGAACAAAGCACAATTGTCTAACATAACGAGTCACAAGGACAAATGGCTCACACTACGAGTCACATGGATTAATGAACAAGTACAATTGCTTAACACAACGAGTAACAAGGACTAATGAACAAGGACAAATGGTTCCTGCAACGAGTCACATAGACTAATGAACAATTACAATTGTTTAACACAATGAGTCACATGGACTAATAAACAAGTACAATTGTTTTAAGACAACGAGTCACAAGGACTAATGAACAAGGACTAATGGTTTACACAACGAATCACAAGGACTAATGAACAAGGACAAATGGTTCACACAACGAGTCACATAGACTAATAAACAAGTACAATTGCTTAACACAACGAGTCACATGGACTAATGAACAAGGACAAATGGTTCACACAACGAGTTACATGGACTCATGAACAATTACAATTGTTTTAACACAACGAGTCACATGGACTAATGAACAAGAACAATAATTTTATCACAACGAGTCAGAAGGACTAATGAACAAGGACAAATGGTTTACACAACGAGTCACAAGGACTAATGAACAAGGACAAATGGTTCACACAACGAGTCACATAGACTAATGAACAAGTACAATTGTTTAACACAACGAGTCACATGGACTAATGAACAAGGACAAATGGTTCACACAACAAGTCACATTCACTAATAGAAAGGACAAATGGTATACACAACGAGTCACAAGGACTAATGTACAAGGAAAAATGGTTCACACAACGAGTCACATTTACTAATAAACAAGGACAAATGGTTCACACAACGAGTCATAAGGGCTAATGAAAAGGACAAATGGTTCACACAACGAGTCACATGGACGAATGAACAAGTACAAGTTTTTAACACAACGAGTCAAAAGGACAAATGAACAAGGACAAATGGTTCAAACAACGAGTCACATGGACTAATGAACAAGGACAAATGGTTCACACAACGAGTCACATAGACTAATGAACAAAGCACAATTGTCTAACATAACGAGTCACAAGGACAAATGGCTCACACTACGAGTCACATGGATTAATGAACAAGTACAATTGCTTAACACAACGAGTAACAAGGACTAATGAACAAGGACAAATGGTTCCTGCAACGAGTCACATGGACTAATGAACAATTACAATTGTTTAACACAATGAGTCACATGGACTAATAAACAAGTATAATTGTTTTAAGACAACGAGTCACAAGGACTAATGAACAAGGACTAATGGTTTACACAACGAATCACAAGGACTAATGAACAAGGACAAATGGTTCACACAACGAGTCACATAGACTAATGAACAAGTACAATTGCTTAACACAACGAGTCACATGGACTAATGAACAAGGACAAATGGTTCACACAACGAGTTACATGGACTCATGAACAATTACAATTGTTTTAACACAACGAGTCACATGGACTAATGAATAAGAACAATAATTTTATCACAACGAGTCAGAAGGACTAATGAACAAGGACAAATGGTTTACACAACGAGTCACAAGGACTAATGAACAAGGACAAATGGTTCACACAACGAGTCACATAGACTAATGAACAAGTACAATTGTTTAACACAACGAGTCACATGGACTAATGAACAAGGACAAATGGTTCACACAACAAGTCACATTCACTAATAAACAAGGACAAATGGTATACACAACGAGTCACAAGGACTAATGTACAAGGAAAAATGGTTCACACAACGAGTCACATTTACTAATAAACAAGGACAAATGGTTCACACAACGAGTCACAAGGGCTAATGAAAAGGACAAATGGTTCACACAACGAGTCACATGGACGAATGAACAAGTACAAGTTTTTAACACAACGAGTCAAAAGGACAAATGAACAAGGACAAATGGTTCAAACAACGAGTCACATGGACTAATGAACAAGGACAAATGGTTCACACAACGAGTCACATAGACTAATGAACAAAGCACAATTGTCTAACATAACGAGTCACAAGGACAAATGGCTCACACTACGAGTCACATGGATTAATGAACAAGTACAATTGCTTAACACAACGAGTAACAAGGACTAATGAACAAGGACAAATGGTTCCTGCAACGAGTCACATGGACTAATGAACAATTACAATTGTTTAACACAATGAGTCACATGGACTAATAAACAAGTACAATTGTTTTAAGACAACGAGTCACAAGGACTAATGAACAAGGACTAATGGTTTACACAACGAATCACAAGGACTAATGAACAAGGACAAATGGTTCACACAACGAGTCACATAGACTAGTGAACAAGTACAATTGCTTAACACAACGAGTCACAGGGACTAATGAACAAGGACAAATGGTTCACACAACGAGTCACATGGACTCATGAACAATTACAATTGTTTAACACAACGAGTCACATGGACTAATGAACAAGAACACTAATTTTATCACAACGAGTCAGAAGGACTAATGAACAAGGACAAATGGTTTACACAACGAGTCACAAGGACTAATGAACAAGGACAAATGGTTCATACAACGAGTTACATAGACGAATGAACAAGTACAATTGTTTAACACAACGAGTCACAAGGACTAGTGAACAAGGATAAATGGTTCACACAACGAGTGAAGCGTATACGGAGCGGAAGACTTAATTGTGGATTCAAGTGAGACGGAAGATCCGAATGCACTAGGTGCAACCCGACCAGTTCGTGTCACTTGGCGTGATTTTGGCGAAGCGGAAGTCTTTTTGTTTGGTTTTTGTGTTTATGTTGTGCAAGAATAAAAAGGATATTTGTTTCGATTTCTTGTGAAGAGATCGAACCAATGGGATATTTGCTATCACTAGACCTATAGCGATAACAATGGGGAATTACTCGAAAACGCGTCAAGTAATTCAACTTAAACTGCGGAGCGCGTCCTTAGTTCAAGACAAGACTCGAAATCATCGACTCTTTGAAAAAGATTGAAACAAACAAGTTTCTCTCTCTAAAAGGTTTTTACTTCAACTTTGGATTATTACAAATGAGGGAGGCTAGGTCCTTTTATAGGAAAAAGTCCTTGGCCTCCAAGCAAAACATTAAATGCTAGTTGAAAGTTCTAGGATGATTAGATGCATAGAACTTACAACCTAGACCTTTTGTCAAATCTTATTCAAACTATGTTGAAAAATGCCAAAATATAAACTAGGATTCTTCTCCCCTTGGTGCCGCCACATTTCAGCCTTCTCCCTTGCCCCCGTTCGGTATTCCTCTTGTTCCCATACGGCATTAAGGCTTTTGCGGACCTTGAGCTTCGATCGCACATATTTCCTTTCTTTTACGCGAGCCAATCCAATCTTCGTGCATAAAAAATGTATTACTCGGGCTTGGCTTTGCTTGGTGCTCTAAGTCGATCACAACTTCTTCTATTGGGTCCATATCCGCGTCAGCTTATTTGGACTGAATTTATTCGTGATTCCCGCTAAAATTTATTAGAATTTTTACCCCCCCTCTATACGCATCAAATTCTCTCCCTTAAAAAAGAATTGTCCTCAATTCTTTGCCTCAGTATGCCGGGATCAAAGATGAATATTATAAACCCGAACAAGCCCGAACACTTAGTCGAATCATCTTTGATGCCACCGGGATCGAAACAAATCTGGAAGTTAGATTCAAACTTGATTAAGAACATGAAGCAGTTTACGCACCCCGTTGATCTCTTTTTCAGCTCATCATCTTCAATGTAGTCTTCATATTTATCCCTCTCCGGTGATTTGAATTTGTAATGAGTATTGTCAATCACAACCATTTTGTGCCATCTTTGCTTGTGCTTTACTTTCTTGTGATTTCCTTCCCACCACCTTTCATGCACAATTCTACCAAAATCCAAATAATGGTTGCTCGAAGCAACAAGATCATCATGAGCTTCCATGAAAATTGACTTCAATAAGAAGTTAGAATTCCCACCATGTAGCTTCTCGTCAATGTATTTATCAATTGGCGATTGATACGGTTCTTTCCCTTGGGAATCAAAACTAATGTGATCCGCCCATTTGGCATGTTGCGGATTCAACTTCTGCTTCCTGTTAATGTACTTCAACGATTCATGATCCGAATGTAGTATGAAGCGATTCGGACGGGGATAATGACTCCAATGATTAAGAGCTCTCACGATCGCATAGAACTCTTTATCGTTCGTAGAGTAGTTGAGTTTAGGACCACTCAATTTCTCGGAGAAATAAGCGATGGGCCGCTTTCCTTGTATTAATATGGCTCCAATTCCAACACCGCTTGCGTCATATTCCACCTCAAATGGTTGAGTGAAATCCGGGAGTACCAATAATGGTGCCTCGCAAAGTTTTTGAATAATGGTTTCGAACTCCTTTTGAGCGGCTGTGGTCCAAATGAAGGTTCCTTTCTTCGTACCCTCGGTGATAGGACTAGTAATGGTACTAACGTCCTGAATGAACCTCTGATAGAATAAGGCGAGTCCATGAAATGATTGGACCTCCGTGATGGTCTTAGGAGTAGGCCATGACTTAATTGCTTCAATTTTAAATCGATCGACCGAAACTCCGTCTTTTGAAACCCTGTACCCAAGAAGGATAACGCTCTCGACCAAGAATGAACACTCCTCCTTTTTATCATAGAGTTGTTGCTCTCGGGGCGTATTGAACACCTCGCGAAAGTGTTTGAAACGATCATCCTTGCTCCGGCCGAGGATCAAAATGTCATCCAAGTAGACGACAACAAATCTGCTCAAGAAAGGTTTGAGTACCATGTTCATGAGTCGCGTAAAGGTACCCGGAGCATTGGTTAATCCTAATGTCATGACGGTCCATTTGTATAACCCATGTCTAGTCTTGAACGCGGTTTTCCACTTATCCCTTTCTCTCATTCGCATTTGGTGATAACCACTCCTCAAGTCGATCTTAGAAAAGGTTTTGGATCCATGTAACCCATCAAGCATGTCGTCAAGCCTTGGAATAGGAAAACGATACTTGATAGTTATGTTGTTCTTGGCTCGACTATCAGCGCACATTTGCCACGTCCCATCCTTCTTTGGAGTAAATAGAGTAGGGACAACACATGGACTTATGCTCTTGCGCACATAACCTCGTTCCATCAATTCCTCGATTTGCAATTCCTTTGTCTCCATTGGATTGCATCTATAGGCCGCTTTGTTCGGTAACGAAGCTTCGGGAATGAGATCAATTTGGCGTTCTATCCCTCTAATAGATGGTAAACCAGCGGGTAGTGTCTTGGGGAAAACATCCTTGATTTCCTCATCCGAGATTGGCACAAGATTAGGATTGTCTTGAGTTGCATCGTCATAACTTGTATGATCACTTTCTTCCATGTGAGTTTCATCATAATCTTCTTCCAATTCTTCATCAAAAACAATTGGTAGATTTGGGTCAAATAAAGAAGTACCTCCCGCATGAGGTTCATCCAAGTTGGCAAATATGTCATCTTCAATCACATCTTTAATTTGATCATCGTCACTCAATGGCTCTATAATCTCGTCCCTTTCCCTTTCTTCGAAATTGAACACATCACCCAATCGTTCCTCTTCATCAAACAATTCATCATAAATTGTTGGCAATTTAGCTTTTCCTTGTGCTTCAACCATCTTTAATTGTTCACTCTCTTCCAATTCCCTCATTAGAGTGAGATTATCAAACTCGTCGATGTATTTAGAGACACGAAGGCTCCCTTGGTTAAGATTGGCGATCTTACGATAAGTCGTGAGCCTATAAGTTGCTGGAACATATCTCTTGCGCAATTTGTGTTTAAGAGAATCCCAAGATGATAATTTCTCTTTTCTAGCGCGAGCACGCCTTGCTTTCAAACTCTCGTACCATAGTGAAGCCCCTCCACTAAGTCTTCGAATAGCGTACTTGCAGCGTTTCGCGTCATCCAGAACTTTGAAATCAAACATTCGTTCGATTTTCCGTTCCCATTCGAGGTAGTCCTTTGGGTCCGTGCCTCCCGTGAACTCGGGTAGTTCACTCACTTCGAACTCTTCAACGGTTCGTTCTCGTCTAGGCAACCACTTGGAATCGTTTTCTTGTAACTTTTTCAAGGCTCTTTGAAGATTCTCAAGAAAGTTGGGATCGTCGAAGTTCATTTTGATGTTGGTTGTTTGAAATTTCGAAGCTCTTTTTTTTTTTTTTTTTTGATGGTGAATAGTACCGTGAACAGTACCGTGAACAGTGTTTTTTTTTTTTTTGGTTCAATTCGTGCCTTCAAGATCCAATCGATTAAACCTCAACTACCTCGCCGAGTTTAATCTTTGAATACCAAGCGCGTTGGATATTCAACTATCAACTGATTGGGACCTCCTTAGGACCGTCTTGATTTTTTTGGGGTGATCAAGAGCCGAAGCTCTGATACCATTTGAAGCGTATACGGAGCGGAAGACTTAATTGTGGATTCAAGTGAGACGGAAGATCCGAATGCACTAGGTGCAACCCGACCAGTTCGTGTCACTTGGCGTGATTTTGGCGAAGCGGAAGTCTTTTTGTTTGGTTTTTGTGTTTATGTTGTGCAAGAATAAAAAGGATATTTGTTTCGATTTCTTGTGAAGAGATCGAACCAATGGGATATTTGCTATCACTAGACCTATAGCGATAACAATGGGGAATTACTCGAAAACGCGTCAAGTAATTCAACTTAAACTGCGGAGCGCGTCCTTAGTTCAAGACAAGACTCGAAATCATCGACTCTTTGAAAAAGATTGAAACAAACAAGTTTCTCTCTCTAAAAGGTTTTTACTTCAACTTTGGATTATTACAAATGAGGGAGGCTAGGTCCTTTTATAGGAAAAAGTCCTTGGCCTCCAAGCAAAACATTAAATGCTAGTTGAAAGTTCTAGGATGATTAGATGCATAGAACTTACAACCTAGACCTTTTGTCAAATCTTATTCAAACTATGTTGAAAAATGCAAAAATATAAACTAGGATTCTTCTCCCCTTGGTGCCGCCACATTTCAGCCTTCTCCCTTGCCCCCATTCGGTATTCCTCTTGTTCCCATACGGCATTAAGGCTTTTGCGGACCTTGAGCTTCGATCGCACATATTTCCTTTCTTTTACGCGAGCCAATCCAATCTTCGTGCATAAAAAATGTATTACTCGGGCTTGGCTTTGCTTGGTGCTCTAAGTCGATCACAACTTCTTCTATTGGGTCCATATCCGCGTCAGCTTATTTGGACTGAATTTATTCGTGATTCCCGCTAAAATTTATTAGAATTTTTACCCCCCCTCTATACGCATCAACGAGTCCCATGGACTAACGAACAATTACAATTCTTTAACACAACGAGTCACAAAGACTAACGAAAAAGGACAACTGGTTCACACAACCACTACTACAGATACAGGCTATAACAACGGTCAAAAACCGTTGTTATATAAAAAAGCGGACGTTGTTAAAGCGTCCGTTGTAAAAGGTTTTAACAACGGTTGGTTTTCTTAAGGAAACCGTTGTGAAAAATATTAACAACGGTTTTAAGTATAAAAACCCGTTGTGGAAAGTGTGACTCAATTTTGGGGGGAAAGTTATAACAACGGGTTGTTTGTAAATAACCGTTGTTGTTTGTTCTTAAAAAATCAAAAAAATTAAATTAAATATTACTAGATGCATGTAT
Organism: Silene latifolia; assembly: GCF_048544455.1. NCBI lineage: Eukaryota > Viridiplantae > Streptophyta > Magnoliopsida > Caryophyllales > Caryophyllaceae > Silene > Silene latifolia. Next base: position 91,321,519 of record NC_133528.1, read on the forward strand.
AATTACGGCCCGTTAGAATTCCGATGCATGCAGAATATCCCTTAAATTAATTACCAACGGTTTTGAAAAAACTTATAAATGTGACTAGCTATAAATATTAAAGCATCCTTTACTAACATTCATTAATTGAAACAACATGGCAATGAACCCTAATTTTATCAACAACGAAGAATGGCTTACACAAACGATTGATGATGATGGGAAGGTTCTCGCCGGGCTTCCCGCCGATCAACACCCATTAATCAAAGCATCCCTTGAACATCAACGGAATTATTGGATTAAGAGGCGTGAAGCAGTCCGGCTTGTCAACAAAGCCTCATCATCATCATCATCTTCATAACCTCGTCGGCCTGTTACTCGCAACTTGGCTGCAGCCAGAGATATGTTGAGTTGTACTCTTCAGACCTTATCTCCACATGCAAGTCGTGTCCTTGCATATATTCAATCTGTTATTGCAAAATATGAAGCCAATGACCCGGAAGTTAGCGGTATACCAGAGTGGCGTGATTGGTGGCAGGTTGAGAAGCGCTTTTTACGCTTAACCGGGGTTGTTCCGGCTTATTATACATCTTTTGATTTTTGATAATTGCTGTAATGTATTTGGTTTAAAATTAAATGAAATGATCACTTTGAAAGTGTTGAGTTATGCTTGTTTGATTTGCTTCCATTTTTTGAACTCCATAGATCAGTTATCATCAAGATCCAGATTATTACCGCTATCATCTTTGTGCATATGAACGGACAATATGGAATGAGAAGGGTTAGTAATAAGATTTGAAGAAAAAGATTGAGAGATATGATGATGCTGATTATGGCACAACTTCCTAACATATATATTAATTAAAAAACAACTCAACCCACACATTGCTTAGAATAAATACATTGCATTATCTCAACTAACATGCATTTCCATTATCTCAATATATTCTCCAAACCCTAACTGCTAAAACAAACTCCAAATAAATTAACCCTCTCCTTAATCTTTCAAAACAAACTCCAAACTCCAACAAAATGAATGATATCATCCTTAAGACTCTTACTATGCTCGATCCGTACTGAAGGACGCCAAAGAAGATGGCTTGATGGGAGCAAAGAGCAATGCGACTATATGACGATATAGCAGATGCTGAACGGAACCTAATGGTCGATAAAAACACATACATGGAAATGAAATAATTAGAAAAATAAAATAATGACGATGAAACAAACCTGATAATTACAGAACGTACGTAAAGAGACGATGAAATCAACAGTGACGGCGAGAAGATAAAGCGACGATGAGAAAGAGAGAAAGAGACGATGAGAAAGTGTGTGTTTTGTGTTTGTGTTTTTGCTTTCGGGTTTGGTTTGTGTTTGTGTATTAAGGTTTGTGTTTTGTGGCTGCAGCAGACTTGTGTTTGTGTGGTTTATAGTATGGAAGGTATTGACAACGGTTATTAAACAACAACCGTTGTGAAATATGTTTTAACAACGGTTGTAAAAAACACCCGTTGTTAAATAAGTTTTAACAACGGGTTTCAAAAATAACCGTTGTGATTACTTTTCACTAACTTTGCGCCAATTTTGCGCCAAATTATTAACAACGGTTGTTCATGTGTGACCCGTTGTTAAAACGAATAACAACGGTTTTTATAACCATACCCGTTGTAATTGATTTTAGTAAAATTCGCGCCATACATTCTACAACGTCTATTGTGATTTTCGTGAATAATCGTTGTTAAAGTGGCGTTGTAGTTGCCTGGATTTGTAGTAGTGAACGTGTCACAAGGGCTAATGAACAAGGACAAATGGTTCACTCAACGAGTCACATGGACTAATGAACAATTACATTTGTTTAACACAACGAGTCACAAAGACTAATGAACAAGGACAAATGGTTCACACAACGAGTCACATTCACTGATAAACAAGGACCAAAGGTTCACACAACGAGTCACAAGGGCTAATGAACAAGGACAAATGGTTCACACAACGAGTCACATGGACTAATGAACAAAGACAAATGGTTCACACAATGAGTCACATTTACTAATAAACAAGGACAAATGTTTAACACAACGAGTCACAAGGAATAATGAACAAAGACAAATGGTTCACACAACGAGTCACATTTACTAATAAACAAGGACAAATGGTTCACATAACGAGTCACAAGGGCTAATGAATAAGGACAAATGGTTCACACAACGAGTCACATGGACTAATGAACAAGTCCAATTGTTTTAACGCAACGAGTCGCAAGGACTAATGAACAAGGACAAATGGTTTACACAACGAGTCACAAGGACAAATGGCTCACACTATGAGTCCCATGGATTAATGAACAAGTACAATTGCTTAACACAACGAGTAACAAGGAATAATGAACAAGGACAAATGGTTCACGCAACGAGTCACATGGACTAATGAACAATTACAATTGGTTAACACAATGAGTCACATGGACTAATAAACAAGTACAATTGTTTTAAGACAACGAGTCACAAGGACTAATGAACAAGGACTAATGGTTTACACAACGAATCACAAGGACTAATGAACAAGGACAAATGGTTCACACAACGAGTCACATAGACTAATGAACAAGTACAATTGCTTAACACAACGAGTCACATGGACTAATGAACAAGGACAAATGGTTAACACAACGAGTTACATGGACTCATGAACAATTACAATTGTTTAACACAACGAGTCACATGGACTAATGAACAAGAACAATAATTTTATCACAACGAGTGAGAAAGACTAATGAACAAGGACAAATGGTTTACACAACGAGTCACACGGACTAATGAACAAGGACAAATGGTTCACACAACGAGTCACATAGACTAATGAACAAGTACAATTGCTTAACACAACAAGTCACAGGGACTAATGAACAAGGACAAATGGTTCACACAACAAGTCACATTCACTAATAAACAAGGACAAATGGTTTACACAACGAGTCACAAAGACTAATGTACAAGGAAAAATGGTTCACACAACGAGTCACATTTACTAATAAACAAGGATAAATGGTTCACACAACGAGTCACAAGGGCTAATGAAAAGGACAAATGGTTCACACAACGAGTCACATGGACGAATGAACAAGTACAAGTTTTTAACACAACGAGTCAAAAGGACAAATGAACAAGGACAAATGGTTCAAACAACGAGTCACATGGACTAATGAACAAGGACAAATGGTTCACACAACGAGTCACATAGACTAATGAACCAAGCACAATTGTCTAACATAACGAGTCACAAGGACAAATGGCTCACACTACGAGTCACATGGATTAATGAACAAGTACAATTGCTTAACACAACGAGTAACAAGGACTAATGAACAAGGACAAATGGTTCACGCAATGAGTCACATGGACTAATGAACAATTACAATTGTTTAGCATAATGAGTCACATGGACTAATAAACAAGTACAATTGTTTTAAGACAACGAGTCACAAGGACTAATGAACAAGGACTAATGGTTTACACAACGAATCACAAGGACTAATGAACAAGGACAAATGGTTCACACAACGAGTCACATAGACTAGTGAACAAGTACAATTGCTTAACACAACGAGTCACAGGGACTAATGAACAAGGACAAATGGTTCACACAACGAGTCACATGGACTCATGAACAATTACAATTGTTTAACACAACGAGTCACATGGACTAATGAACAAGAACAATAATTTTATCACAACGAGTCAGAAGGACTAATGAACAAGGACAAATGGTTTACACAACGAGTCACAAGGACTAATGAACAAGGACAAATGGTTCATACAACGAGTTACAAAGACTAATGAACAAGTACAATTGTTTAACACAACGAGTCACAAGGACTAATGAACAAGGATAAATGGTTCACACAACGAGTCACATGGACTAACGAACAATTACAATTTTTTAACACAACGAGTCACAAAGACTAATAAACAAGGACAACTGGTTCACACAACGAGTCACATTTAGTAATAAACAACGACAAATGGTTCACACAACGTGTCACAAGGGCTAATGAACAAGGAAAAATGGTTCACTCAACGAGTCACATGGACTAATGAACAATTACATTTGTTTAACACAACGAGTCATAAAGACTAATGAACAAGGACAAATGGTTCACACAACGAGTCACATTCACTGATAAACAAGGACCAAAGGTTCACACAACGAGTCGCAAGGGCTAATGAACAAGAACAAATAGTTCACACAACGAGTCACATGGACTAATGAACAAAGACAAATGGTTCACACAACGAGTCACATTTACTAATAAACAAGGAAAAATGGTTCACACAACGAGTCACAAGGACTAATGAACAAAGACAAATGGTTCACACAACGAGTCACATTTACTAAAAAACAAGGACAAATGGTTCACACAACGAGTCACAAGGGCTAATGAATAAGGACAAATGGTTCACACAACGAGTCACATGGACTAATGAACAAGTCCAATTGTTTTAACGCAACGAGTCACAAGGACTAATGAACAAGGACAAATGGTTTACACAACGAGTCACAAGGACAAATAGCTCACACTATGAGTCACATGGATTAATGAACAAGTACAATTGCATAACACAACGAGTAATAAGGACTAATGAACAAGGACAAATGGTTCACGCAACGAGTCACATGGACTAATAAAAAATTACAATTGGTTAACACAATGAGTCACATGGACTAATAAACAAGTACAATTGTTTTAAGATAACGAGTCACAAGGACTAATGAACAAGGACTAATGGTTTACAAAACGAATCACAAGGACTAATGAACAAGGACAAATGGTTCACACAACAAGTCACATAGACTAATGAACAAGTACAATTGCTTAACACAACGAGTCACAGGGACTAATAAACAAGGACAAATGGTTCACACAACGAGTCACATGGACTCATGAACAATTGCAATTGTTTAACACAACGAGTCACATGGACTAATAAACAAGTACAATTGTTTTAAGACAACGAGTCACAAGGACTAATGAACAAGGACTAATGGTTTACAAAACGAATCACAAGGACTAATGAACAAGGACAAATGGTTCACACAACAAGTCACATAGACTAATGAACAAGTACAATTGCTTAACACAACGAGTCACAGGGACTAATAAACAAGGACAAATGGTTCACACAACGAGTCACATGGACTCATGAACAATTACAATTGTTTAACACAACGAGTCACATGGACTAATGAACAAGTCCAATTGTTTTAACGGAACGAGTCACAAGGACTAATGAACAAGGACAAATGGTTTACACAATGAGTCACAAGGACAAATGGCTCACACTATGAGTCACATGGATTAATGAACAAGTACAATTGCATAACACAACGAGTAATAAGGACTAATGAACAAGGACAAATGGTTCACGGAACGAGTCACATGGACTAATGAACAATTACAATTGTTTAACACAATGAGTCACATGGACTAATAAACAAGTACAATTATTTTAAGACAACAAGTCACAAGGACTAATGAACAAGGACTAATGGTTTACACAACGAATCACAAGGACTAATGAACAAGGACAAATGGTTCACACAACAAGTCACATAGACTAATGAACAAGTACAATTGCTTAACACAACGAGTCACAGGGACTAATAAACAAGAACAAATGGTTCACACAACGAGTCACATGGACTCATGAACAATTACAATTGTTTAACACAACGAGTCACAAGGACTAATGAACAAGGATAAATGGTGACACAACGAGTCACATGGACTAATGAACAATTACAATTCTTTAACACAACGAGTCACAAAGACTAATGAACAAGGACAACTGGTTCACACAACGAGTCACATTTAGAAATAAACAAGGACAAATGGTTCACACAACGTGTCACAAGGGCTAATAAATAAGGACAAATGGTTCACTCAACGAGTCACATGGACTAATGAACAATTACATTTGTTTATCACAACGAGTCACAAAGACTAATGAACAAGGACAAATGGTTCACACAACGAGTCACATTCACTGATAAACAAGGACCAAAGGTTCACACAACGAGTCACAAGGGCTAATGAACATGGACAAATGGTTCACACAACGAGTCACATGGACTAATGAACAAAGACAAATGGTTCACACAACGAGTCACATTTACTAATAAACAAGGACAAATGGTTCAGACAACGAGTCACAAGGAATAATGAACAAAGACAAATGGTTCACACAACGAGTCACATTTACTAATAAACAAGGACAAATGGTTCACACAACGAGTCACAAGGGCTAATGAATAAGGACAAATTGTTCACACAACGAGTCACATGGACTAATAAAAAATTACAATTGGTTAACACAATGAGTCACATGGACTAATAAACAAGTAAAATTGTTTTAAGACAATGAGTCACAAGGACTAATGAACAAGGACTAATGGTTTACAAAACAAATCACAAGGACTAATGAACAAGGACAAATGGTTCACACAACAAGTCACTTAGACTAATGAACAAGTACAATTGCTTAACACAACGAGTCACAGGGACTAATAAACAAGGACAAATGGTTCACACAACGAGTCACATGGACTCATGAACAATTACAATTGTTTAACACAACGAGTCACATGGACTAATAAACAAGTACAATTGTTTTAGGACAACGAGTCACAAGGACTAATGAACAAGGACTAATGGTTTACACAACGAATCACAAGGACTAATGAACAAGGACAAATGGTTCACACAACAAGTCACATAGACTAATGAACAAGTACAATTGCTTAACACAATGAGTCACAGGGACTAATAAACAAGGACAAATGGTTCACGCAACGAGTCACATGGACTAATGAACAATTACAATTGTTTAACACAATGAGTCACATGGACTAATAAACAAGTACAATTGTTTTAAGACAACGAGTCACAAGGACTAATGAACAAGGACTAATGGTTTACACAACGAATCACAAGGACTAATGAACAAGGACAAATGGTTCACACAACAAGTCACATAGACTAATGAACAAGTACAATTGCTTAACACAACGAATCACAGGGACTAATAAACAAGAACAAATGGTTCACACAACGAGTCACATGGACTCACGAACAATTACAATTGTTTAACACAACGAGTCACAAGGACTAATGAACAAGGATAAATGGTGACACAACGAGTCACATGGACTAATGAACAATTACAATTCTTTAACACAACGAGTCACAAAGACTAATGAACAAGGACAACTGGTTCACACAACGAGTCACATTTAGAAATAAACAAGGACAAATGGTTCACACAACGTGTCACAAGGGCTAATAAATAAGGACAAATGGTTCACTCAACGAGTCACATGGACTAATGAACAATTACATTTGTTTAACACAACGAGTCACAAAGACTAATGAACAAGGACAAATGGTTCACACAACGAGTCACATTCACTGTTAAACAAGGACCAAAGGTTCACACAACGAGTCACAAGGGCTAATGAACAAGGACAAATGGTTCACACAACGAGTCACATGGACTAATGAACAAAGACAAATGGTTCACACAACGAGTCACATTTACTAATAAACAAGGACAAATGGTTCACACAACGAGTCACAAGGAATAATGAACAAAGACAAATGGTTCACACAACGATTCACATTTACTAATAAACAAGGACAAATGGTTCACACAACGAGTCACAAGGGCTAATGAATAAGGACAAATGGTTCACACAACGAGTCACATGGACTAATAAAAAATTACAATTGGTTAACACAATGAGTCACATGGACTAATAAACAAGTAAAATTGTTTTAAGACAACGAGTCACAAGGACTAATGAACAAGGACTAATGGTTTACAAAACAAATCACAAGGACTAATGAACAAGGACAAATGGTTCACACAACAAGTCACTTAGACTAATGAACAAGTACAATTGCTTAACACAACGAGTCACAGGGACTAATAAACAAGGACAAATGGTTCACACAACGAGTCACATGGACTCATGAACAATTACAATTGTTTAACACAACGAGTCACATGGACTAATAAACAAGTACAATTGTTTTAGGATAACGAGTCACAAGGACTAATGAACAAGGACTAATGGTTTACACAACGAATCACAAGGACTAATGAACAAGGACAAATAGTTCACACAACAAGTCACATAGACTAATGAACAAGTACAATTGCTTAACACAATGAGTCACAGGGACTAATAAACAAGGACAAATGGTTCACGCAACGAGTCACATGGACTAATGAACAATTACAATTGTTTAACACAATGAGTCACATGGACTAATAAACAAGTACAATTGTTTTAAGACAACGAGTCACAAGGACTAATGAACAAGGACTAATGGTTTACACAACGAATCACAAGGACTAATGAACAAGGACAAATGGTTCACACAACAAGTCACATAGACTAATGAACAAGTACAATTGCTTAACACAACGAGTCACAGGGACTAATAAACAAGAACAAATGGTTCACACAACGAGTCACATGGACTCACGAACAATTACAATTGTTTAACACAACGAGTCACAAGGACTAATGAACAAGGATAAATGGTGACACAACGAGTCACATGGACTAATGAACAATTACAATTCTTTAACACAACGAGTCACAAAGACTAATGAACAAGGACAACTGGTTCACACAACGAGTCACATTTAGAAATAAACAAGGACAAATGGTTCACACAACGTGTCACAAGGGCTAATAAATAAGGACAAATGGTTCACTCAACGAGTCACATGGACTAATGAACAATTACATTTGTTTAACACAACGAGTCACAAAGACTAATGAACAAGGACAAATGGTTCACACAACGAGTCACATTCACTGATAAACAAGGACCAAAGGTTCACACAACGAGTCACAAGGGCTAATGAACAAGGACAAATGGTTCACACAACGAGTCACATGGACTAATGAACAAAGACAAATGGTTCACACAACGAGTCACATTTACTAATAAACAAGGACAAATGGTTCACACAACGAGTCACAAGGAATAATGAACAAAGACAAATGGTTCACACAACGAGTCACATTTACTAATAAACAAGGACAAATGGTTCACACAACGAGTCACAAGGGCTAATGAATAAGGACAAATGGTTCACACAACGAGTCACATGGACTAATAAAAAATTACAATTGGTTAACACAATGAGTCACAAGGACTAATAAACAAGTAAAAACTTTTTAAGACAACGAGTCACAAGGACTAATGAACAAGGACTAATGGTTTACAAAACAAATCACAAGGACTAATGAACAAGGACAAATGGTTCACACAACAAGTCACTTAGACTAATGAACAAGTACAATTGCTTAACACAACGAGTCACAGGGACTAATAAACAAGGACAAATGGTTCACACAACGAGTCACATGGACTCATGAACAATTAGAATTGTTTAACACAACGAGTCACATGGACTAATAAACAAGTACAATTGTTTTAGGACAACGAGTCACAAGGACTAATGAACAAGGACTAATGGTTTACACAACGAATCACAAGGACTAATGAACAAGGACAAATGGTTCACACAACAAGTCACATAGACTAATGAACATGTACAATTGCTTAACACAATGAGTCACAGGGACTAATAAACAAGGACAAATGGTTCACGCAACGAGTCACATGGACTAATGAACAATTACAATTGTTTAACACAATGAGTCACATGGACTAATAAACAAGTACAATTGTTTTAAGACAACGAGTCACAAGGACTAATGAACAAGGACTAATGGTTTACACAACGAATCACAAGGACTAATGAACAAGGACAAATGGTTCACACAACAAGTCACATAGACTAATGAACAAGTACAATTGCTTAACACAACGAGTCACAGGGACTAATAAACAAGAACAAATGGTTCACACAACGAGTCACATGGACTCACGAACAATTACAATTGTTTAACACAACGAGTCACAAGGACTAATGAACAAGGATAAATGGTGACACAACGAGTCACATGGACTAATGAACAATTACAATTCTTTAACACAACGAGTCACAAAGACTAATGAACAAGGACAACTGGTTCACACAACGAGTCACATTTATTAATAAACAAGGACAAATGGTTCACACAACGTGTCACAAGGGCTAATAAACAAGGACAAATGGTTCACTCAACGAGTCACATGGACTAATGAACAATTACATTTGTTTAACACAACGAGTCACAAAGACTAATGTACAAGGACAAATGGTTCACACAACGAGTCACATTCACTGATAAACAAGGACCAAAGGTTCACACAACGAGTCACAAGGGCTAATGAACAAGGACAAATGGTTCACCCAACGAGTCACATGGACTAATGAACAAAGACAAATGGTTCACACAACGAGTCACATTTACTAATAAACAAGGACAAATGGTTCACACAACGAGTCACAAGGACTAATGAACAAAGACAAATGGTTCACACAACGAGTCACATTTACTAATAAACAAGGACAAATGGTTCACACAACGAGTCACAAGGGCTAATGAATAAGGACAAATGGTTCACACAACGAGTCACATGGACTAATGAACAAGTCCAATTGTTTTAACGCAACGAGTCACAAGGACTAATGAACAAGGACAAATGGTTTACACAACGAGTCACAAGGACAAATGGCTCACACTATGAGTCACATGGATTAATGAACAAGTACAATTGCTTAACACAACGAGTAACAAGGACTAATGAACAAGGACAAATGGTTCACGCAACGAGTCACATGGACTAATGAACAATTACAATTGGTTAACACAATGAGTCACATGGACTAATAAACAAGTACAATTGTTTTAAGACAACGAGTCACAAGGACTAATGAACAAGGACTAATGGTTTACACAACGAATCACAAGGACTAATGAACAAGGACAAATGGTTCACACAACAAGTCACATAGACTAATGAACAAGTACAATTGCTTAACACAACGAGTCACAGGGACTAATAAACAAGAACAAATGGTTCACACAACGAGTCACATGGACTCACGAACAATTACAATTGTTTAACACAACGAGTCACAAGGACTAATGAACAAGGATAAATGGTGACACAACGAGTCACATGGACTAATGAACAATTACAATTCTTTAACACAACGAGTCACAAAGACTAATGAACAAGGACAACTGGTTCACACAACGAGTCACATTTATTAATAAACAAGGAGAAATGGTTCACACAACGTATCACAAGGGCTAATAAACAAGGACAAATGGTTCACTCAACGAGTCACATGGACTAATGAACAATTACATTTGTTTAACACAACGAGTCACAAAGACTAATGTACAAGGACAAATGGTTCACACAACGAGTCACATTCACTGATAAACAAGGACCAAAGGTTCACACAACGAGTCACAAGGGCTAATGAACAAGGACAAATGGTTCACCCAACGAGTCACATGGACTAATGAACAAAGACAAATGGTTCACACAACGAGTCACATTTACTAATAAACAAGGACAAATGGTTCACACAACGAGTCACAAGGACTAATGAACAAAGACAAATGGTTCACACAACGAGTCACATTTACTAATAAACAAGGACAAATGGTTCACACAACGAGTCACAAGGGCTAATGAATAAGGACAAATGGTTCACACAACGAGTCACATGGACTAATGAACAAGTCCAATTGTTTTAACGCAACGAGTCACAAGGACTAATGAACAAGGACAAATGGTTTACACAACGAGTCACAAGGACAAATGGCTCACACTATGAGTCACATGGATTAATGAACAAGTACAATTGCTTAACACAACGAGTAACAAGGACTAATGAACAAGGACAAATGGTTCACGCAACGAGTCACATGGACTAATGAACAATTACAATTGGTTAACACAATGAGTCACATGGACTAATAAACAAGTACAATTGTTTTAAGACAACGAGTCACAAGGACTAATGAACAAGGACTAATGGTTTACACAACGAATCACAAGGACTAATGAAAAAGGACAAATGGTTCACACAACGAGTCACATAGACTAATCAACAAGTACAATTGCTTAACACAACGAGTCACATGGACTAATGAACAAGGACAAATGGTTCACACAACGAGTTACATGGACTCATGAACAATTACAATTGTTTAACACAACGAGTCACATGGACTAATGAACAAGAACAATAATTTTATCACAACGAGTCAGAAGGACTAATGAACAAGGACAAATGGTTTACACAACGAGTCACAAGGACAAATGGCTCACACTATGAGTCACATGGATTAATGAACAAGTACAATTGCTTAACACAACGAGTAACAAGGACTAATGAACAAGGACAAATGGTTCACTCAACGAGTCACATGGACTAATGAATAATTACAATTGGTTAACATAATGAGTCACATGGACTAATAAACAAGTACAATTGTTTTAAGACAACGAGTCACAAGGACTAATGAACAAGGACTAATGGTTTACACAACGAATCACAAGGACTAATGAACAAGGACAAATGGTTCACACAACGAGTCACATAGACTAATGAACAAGTACAATTGCTTAACACAACGAGTCACATGGACTAATGAACAAGGACAAATGGTTCACACAACGAGTTACATGGACTCATGAACAATTACAATTGTTTAACACAACGAGTCACATGGACTAATGAACAAGAACAATAATTTTATCACAACGAGTCAGAAGGACTAATGAACAAGGACAAATGGTTTACACAACGAGTCACAAGGACTAATGAACAAGGACAAATGGTTCACACAACGAGTCACATAGACTAATGAACAAGTACAATTGCTTAACACAACGAGTCACAGGGACTAATGACCAAGGACAAATGGTTCACACAACAAGTCACATTCACTAATAAACAAGGACAAATGGTTTACACAACGAGTCACAAAGACTAATGTACAAGGATAAATGGTTCACACAACGAGTCACATTTACTAATAAACAAGGACAAATGGTTCACACAACGAGTCACAAGGGCTAATGAAAAGGACAAATGGTTCACACAACGAGTCACATGGACGAATGAACAAGTACAAGTTTTTAACACAACGAGTCAAAAGGACAAATAAACAAGGACAAATGGTTCAAACAACGAGTCAAATGGACTAATGAACAAGGACAAATGCTTCACATAATGAGTCACATAGACTAATGAACCAAGCACAATTGTCTAACATAACAAGTCACAAGGACAAATGGCTCACACTACGAGTCACATGGATTAATGAACAAGTACAATTGCTTAACACAACGAGTAACAAGGACTAATGAACAAGGACAAATGGTTCACGCAACGAGTCACATGGACTAATGAACAATTACAATTGTTTAACACAATGAGTCACATGGACTAATAAACAAGTACAATTGTTCTAAGACAACGAGTCACAAGGACTAATGAACAAGGACTAATGGTTTACACAACGAATCACAAGGACTAATGAACAAGGACAAATGGTTCACACAACGAGTCACATAGACTAGAGAACAAGTACAATTGCTTAACACAACGAGTCACAGGGACTAATGAACAAGGACAAATGGTTCACACAACGAGTCACATGGACTCATGAACAATTACATTTGTTTAACACAACGAGTCACAAGGGCTAATGAACAAGGACAAATGGTTCACACAACGAGTCACATGGACTAATGAACAAAGGAAATGGTTCACACAACGAGTCACATTTACTAATCAACAAGGACAAATGGTTCACACAACGAGTCACAAGGGCTAATGAACAAAGACAAATGGTTCACACAACGAGTCACATTTACTAATAAACAAGGACAAATGGTTCACACAACGAGTCACAAGGGCTAATGAATAAGGACAAATGGTTCACACAACGAGTCACATGGACTAATGAACAAGTCCAATTGTTTTAACGCAACGAGTCACAAGGACTAATGAACAAGGACAAATGGTTTACACAACGAGTCACAAGGACTAATGAACAAGGACAAATGGCTCACACTATGAGTCACATGGATTAATGAACAAGTACAATTGCTTAACACAACGAGTAACAAGGACTAATGAACAAGGACAAATGGTTCACGCAACGAGTCACATGGAGTAATGAACAATTACAATTGTTTAACACAATGAGTCACATGGACTAATAAACCAGTACAATTGTTTTAAGACAACGAGTCACAAGGACTAATGAACAAGGACTAATGAACAAGGACTAATGGTTTACAAAACGAATCACAAGGACTAATGAACAAGGACAAATGGTTCACACAACGAGTCACATAGACTAATGAACCAAGCACAATTGTCTAACATAACGAGTCACAAGGACAAATGGTTCACACAACGAGTCACATAGACTAATGAACCAAGCACAATTGTCTAACATAACGAGTCACAAGGACAAATGGCTCACACTACTAGTCACATGGATTAATGAACAAGTACAATTGCTTAACACAACGAGTAACAAGGACTAATGAACAAGGACAAATGGTTCACGCAACGAGTCACATGGACTAATGAACAATTACAATTGTTTAACACAATGAGTCACATGGACTAATAAACAAGTACAATTGTTTTAAGACAACGAGTCACAAGGACTAATGAACAAGGACTAATGGTTTACACAACGAATCACAAGGACTAATGAACAAGGACAAATGGTTCACACAACGAGTCACATAGACTAATGAACCAGTACAATTGCTTAAAACAACGAGTCACATGGACTAATGAACAAGGACAAATGGTTAACACAACGAGTTACATGGACTCATGAACAATTACAATTGTTTAACACAACGAGTCACATGGACTAATGAACAAGAACAATAATTTTATCACAACGAGTCAGAAGGACTAATGAACAAGGACAAATGGTTTACACAACGAGTCACACGGACTAATGAACAAGGACAAATGGTTCACACAACGAGTCACATAGACTAGTGAACAAGGACAAATGGTTCATACAACGAGTTACATAGACTAATGAACAAGTACAATTGTTTAACACAACGAGTCACAAGGACTAATGAACAAGGATAAATGGTTCACACAACGAGTCACATGGACTAACGAACAATTACAATTCTTTAACACAACGAGTCACAAAGACTAATGAACAAGGACAACTGGTTCACACAACGAGTCACATTTAGTAATAAACAAGGACAAATGGTTCACACAACGTGTCACAAGGGCTAATGAACAAGGACAAATGGTTCACTCAACGAGTCACATGGACTAATGAACAATTACATTTGTTTAACACAACGAGTCATAAAGACTAATGAACAAGGACAAATGGTTCACACAACGAGTCATATTCACTGATAAACAAGGACCAAAGGTTCACACAACGAGTCACAAGGGCTAATGAACAAGGACAAATGGTTCACACAACGAGTCACATGGACTAATGAACAAAGACAAATGGTTCACATAACGAGTCACATTTACTAATAAACAAGGAAAAATGGTTCACACAACGAGTCACAAGGACTAATGAACAAAGACAAATGGTTCACACAACGAGTCACATTTACTAATAAACAAGGACAAATGGTTCACACAACGAGTCACAAGGGCTAATGAATAAGGACAAATGGTTCACACAACGAGTCACATTTACTAATAAACAAGGACAAATGGTTCACACAACGAGTCACATTTACTATTAAACAAGGACAAATGGTTCACACAACGAGTCACAAGGGCTAATGAATAAGGACAAATGGTTCACACAACGAGTCACATGGACTAATGAACAAGTCCAATTGTTTTAACGCAACGAGTCACAAGGACTAATGAACAAGGACAAATGGTTTTTACAACGAGTCACAAGGACAAATGGCTCACACTATGAGTCACATGGATTAATGAACAAGTACAATTGCTTAACACAACGAGTAACAAGGACTAATGAACAAGGACAAATGGTTCACGCAACGAGTCACATGGACTAATGAACAATTACAATTGGTTAACACAATGAGTCACATGGACTAATAAACAAGTACAATTGTTTTAAGACAACGAGTCACAAGGACTAATGAACAAGGACTAATGGTTTACACAACGAATCACAAGGACTAATGAACAAGGACAAATGGTTCACACAACGAGTCACATAGACTAATGAACAAGTACAATTGCTTAACACAACGAGTCACATGGACTAATGAACAAGGACAAATGGTTCACACAACGAGTTACATGGACTCATGAACAATTACAATTGTTTAACACAACGAGTCACATGGACTAATGAACAAGAACAATAATTTTATCACAACGAGTCAGAAGGACTAATGAACAAGGACAAATGGTTTACACAACGAGTCACAAGGACTAATGAACAAGGACAAATGG
This sequence comes from Silene latifolia, assembly GCF_048544455.1. Taxonomy (NCBI): domain Eukaryota; kingdom Viridiplantae; phylum Streptophyta; class Magnoliopsida; order Caryophyllales; family Caryophyllaceae; genus Silene; species Silene latifolia. The sequence continues at coordinate 91,337,949 of NC_133528.1, forward strand.
TTCACACAACGAGTCACATAGACTAATGAACAAGTACAATTGCTTAACACAACGAGTCACAGGGACTAATGAACAAGGACAAATGGTTCACACAACAAGTCACATTCACTAATAAACAAGGACAAATGGTTTACACAACGAGTCACAAAGACTAATGTACAAGGATAAATGGTTCACACAACGAGTCACATTTACTAATAAACAAGGACAAATGGTTCACACAACGAGTCACAAGGGCTAATGAAAAGGACAAATGGTTCACACAACGAGTCACATGGACGAATGAACAAGTACAAGTTTTTAACACAACGAGTCAAAAGGACAAATAAACAAGGACAAATGGTTCAAACAACGAGTCAAATGGACTAATGAACAAGGACAAATGGTTCACATAATGAGTCACATAGACTAATGAACCAAGCACAATTGTCTAACATAACAAGTCACAAGGACAAATGGCTCACACTACGAGTCACATAGATTAATGAACAAGTACAATTGCTTAACACAACGAGTAACAAGGACTAATGAACAAGGACAAATGGTTCACGCAACGAGTCACATGGACTAATGAACAATTACAATTGTTTAACACAATGAGTCACATGGACTAATAAACAAGTACAATTGTTCTAAGACAACGAGTCACAAGGACTAATGAACAAGGACTAATGGTTTACACAACGAATCACAAGGACTAATGAACAAGGACAAATGGTTCACACAACGAGTCACATAGACTAGAGAACAAGTACAATTGCTTAAAACAACGAGTCACAGGGACTAATGAACAAGGACAAATGGTTCACACAACGAGTCACATGGACTCATGAACAATTACATTTGTTTAACACAACGAGTCACAAGGGCTAATGAACAAGGACAAATGGTTCACACAACGAGTCACATGGACTAATGAACAAAGGAAATGGTTCACACAACGAGTCACATTTACTAATAAACAAGGACAAATGGTTCACACAACGAGTCACAAGGGCTAATGAATAAGGACAAATGGTTCACACAACGAGTCACATTTACTAATAAACAAGGACAAATGGTTCACACAACGAGTCACATTTACTAATAAACAAGGACAAATGGTTCACACAACGAGTCACAAGGGCTAATGAATAAGGACAAATGGTTCACACAACGAGTCACATGGACTAATGAACAAGTCCAATTGTTTTAACGCAACGAGTCACAAGGACTAATGAACAAGGACAAATGGTTTACACAACGAGTCACAAGGACTAATGAACAAGGACAAATGGCTCACACTATGAGTCACATGGATTAATGAACAAGTACAATTGCTTAACACAACGAGTAACAAGGACTAATGAACAAGGACAAATGGTTCACGCAACGAGTCACATGGAGTAATGAACAATTACAATTGTTTAACACAATGAGTCACATGGACTAATAAACCAGTACAATTGTTTTAAGACAACGAGTCACAAGGACTAATGAACAAGGACTAATGAACAAGGACTAATGGTTTACAAAACGAATCACAAGGACTAATGAACAAGGACAAATGGTTCACACAACGAGTCACATAGACTAATGAACCAAGCACAATTGTCTAACATAACGAGTCACAAGGACAAATGGCTCACACTACTAGTCACATGGATTAATGAACAAGTACAATTGCTTAACACAACGAGTAACAAGGACTAATGAACAAGGACAAATGGTTCACGCAACGAGTCACATGGACTAATGAACAATTACAATTGTTTAACACAATGAGTCACATGGACTAATAAACAAGTACAATTGTTTTAAGACAATGAGTCACAAGGACTAATGAACAAGGACTAATGGTTTACACAACGAATCACAAGGACTAATGAACAAGGACAAATGGTTCACACAACGAGTCACATAGACTAATGAACCAGTACAATTGCTTAAAACAACGAGTCACATGGACTAATGAACAAGGACAAATGGTTAACACAACGAGTTACATGGACTCATGAACAATTACAATTGTTTAACACAACGAGTCACATGGACTAATGAACAAGAACAATAATTTTATCACAACGAGTCAGAAGGACTAATGAACAAGGACAAATGGTTTACACAACGAGTCACACGGACTAATGAACAAGGACAAATGGTTCACACAAGGAGTCACATAGACTAGTGAACAAGTACAATTGCTTAACACAACGAGTCACAGGGACTAATGAACAAGGACAAATGGTTCACACAACGAGTCACATGGACTCATGAACAATTACAATTGTTTAACACAACGAGTCACATGGACTAATGAACAAGAACAATAATTTTATCACAACGAGTCAGAAGGACTAATGAACAAGGACAAATGGTTTACACAACGAGTCACAAGGACTAATGAACAAGGACAAATGGTTCATACAACGAGTTACATAGACTAATGAACAAGTACAATTGTTTAACACAACGAGTCACAAGGACTAATGAACAAGGATAAATGGTTCACACAACGAGTCACATGGACTAACGAACAATTACAATTCTTTAACACAACGAGTCACAAAGACTAATGAACAAGGACAACTGGTTCACACAACGAGTCACATTTAGTAATAAACAAGGACAAATGGTTCACACAACGTGTCACAAGGGCTAATGAACAAGGACAAATGGTTCACTCAACGAGTCACATGGACTAATGAACAATTACATTTGTTTAACACAACGAGTCATAAAGACTAATGAACAAGGACAAATGGTTCACACAACGAGTCATATTCACTGATAAACAAGGACCAAAGGTTCACACAACGAGTCACAAGGGCTAATGAACAAGGACAAATGGTTCACACAACGAGTCACATGGACTAATGAACAAAGACAAATGGTTCACACAACGAGTCACATTTACTAATAAACAAGGAAAAATGGTTCACACAACGAGTCACAAGGACTAATGAACAAAGACAAATGGTTCACACAACGAGTCACATTTACTAATAAACAAGGACAAATGGTTCACACAACGAGTCACAAGGGCTAATGAATAAGGACAAATGGTTCACACAACGAGTCACATTTACTAATAAACAAGGACAAATGGTTCACACAACGAGTCACATTTACTATTAAACAAGGACAAATGGTTCACACAACGAGTCACAAGGGCTAATGAATAAGGACAAATGGTTCACACAACGAGTCACATGGACTAATGAACAAGTCCAATTGTTTTAACGCAACGAGTCACAAGGACTAATGAACAAGGACAAATGGTTTTTACAACGAGTCACAAGGACAAATGGCTCACACTATGAGTCACATGGATTAATGAACAAGTACAATTGCTTAACACAACGAGTAACAAGGACTAATGAACAAGGACAAATGGTTCACGCAACGAGTCACATGGACTAATGAACAATTACAATTGGTTAACACAATGAGTCACATGGACTAATAAACAAGTACAATTGTTTTAAGACAACGAGTCACAAGGACTAATGAACAAGGACTAATGGTTTACACAACGAATCACAAGGACTAATGAACAAGGACAAATGGTTCACACAACGAGTCACATAGACTAATGAACAAGTACAATTGCTTAACACAACGAGTCACATGGACTAATGAACAAGGACAAATGGTTCACACAACGAGTTACATGGACTCATGAACAATTACAATTGTTTAACACAACGAGTCACATGGACTAATGAACAAGAACAATAATTTTATCACAACGAGTCAGAAGGACTAATGAACAAGGACAAATGGTTTACACAACGAGTCACAAGGACTAATGAACAAGGACAAATGGTTCACACAACGAGTCACATAGACTAATGAACAAGTACAATTGCTTAACACAACGAGTCACAGGGACTAATGAACAAGGACAAATGGTTCACACAACAAGTCACATTCACTAATAAACAAGGACAAATGGTTTACACAACGAGTCACAAAGACTAATGAACAAGGATAAATGGTTCACACAACGAGTCACATTTACTAATAAACAAGGACAAATGGTTCACACAACGAGTCACAAGGGCTAATGAAAAGGACAAATGGTTCACACAACGAGTCACATGGACGAATGAACAAGTACAAGTTTTTAACACAACGAGTCAAAAGGACAAATAAACAAGGACAAATGGTTCAAACAACGAGTCAAATGGACTAATGAACAAGGACAAATGGTTCACATAATGAGTCACATAGACTAATGAACCAAGCACAATTGTCTAACATAACAAGTCACAAGGACAAATGGCTCACACTACGAGTCACATAGATTAATGAACAAGTACAATTGCTTAACACAACGAGTAACAAGGACTAATGAACAAGGACAAATGGTTCACGCAACGAGTCACATGGACTAATGAACAATTACAATTGTTTAACACAATGAGTCACATGGACTAATAAACAAGTACAATTGTTCTAAGACAACGAGTCACAAGGACTAATGAACAAGGACTAATGGTTTACACAACGAATCACAAGGACTAATGAACAAGGACAAATGGTTCACACAACGAGTCATAGACTAGAGAACAAGTACAATTGCTTAAAACAACGAGTCACAGGGACTAATGAACAAGGACAAATGGTTCACACAACGAGTCACATGGATTCATGAACAATTACATTTGTTTAACACAACGAGTCACAAGGGCTAATGAACAAGGACAAATGGTTCACACAACGAGTCACATGGACTAATGAACAAAGGAAATGGTTCACACAACGAGTCACATTTACTAATAAACAAGGACAAATGGTTCACACAACGAGTCACAAGGGCTAATGAATAAGGACAAATGGTTCACACAACGAGTCACATTTACTAATAAACAAGGATAAATGGTTCACACAACGAGTCACATGGACTAATGAACAAGTCCAATTGTTTTAACGCAACGAGTCACAAGGACTAATGAACAAGGACAAATGGTTTACACAACGAGTCACAAGGACTAATGAACAAGGACAAATGGCTCACACTATGAGTCACATGGATTAATGAACAAGTACAATTGCTTAACACAACGAGTAACAAGGACTAATGAACAAGGACAAATGGTTCACGCAACGAGTCACATGGAGTAATGAACAATTACAATTGTTTAACACAATGAGTCACATGGACTAATAAACCAGTACAATTGTTTTAAGACAACGAGTCACAAGGACTAATGAACAAGGACTAATGAACAAGGACTAATGGTTTACAAAACGAATCACAAGGACTAATGAACAAGGACAAATGGTTCACACAACAAGTCACATAGACTAACGAACAAGTACAATTGTTTAACACAACGAGTCACAAGGACTAATGAACAAGGATAAATGGTTCACACAACGAGTCACATGGACTAACGAACAATTACAATTCTTTAACACAACGAGTCACAAAGACTAATGAACAAGGACAACTGGTTCACACAACGAGTCACATTTAGTAATAAACAAGGACAAATGGTTCACACAACGTGTCACAAGGGCTAATGAACAAGGACAAATGGTTCACTCAACGAGTCACATGGACTAATGAACAATTACATTTGTTTAACACAACGAGTCATAAAGACTAATGAACAAGGACAAATGGTTCACACAACGAGTCATATTCACTGATAAACAAGGACCAAAGGTTCACACAACGAGTCACAAGGGCTAATGAACAAGGACAAATGGTTCACACAACGAGTCACATGGACTAATGAACAAAGACAAATGGTTCACACAACGAGTCACATTTACTAATAAACAAGGAAAAATGGTTCACACAACGAGTCACAAGGACTAATGAACAAAGACAAATGGTTCACACAACGAGTCACATTTACTAATAAACAAGGACAAATGGTTCACACAACGAGTCACAAGGGCTAATGAATAAGGACAAATGGTTCACACAACGAGTCACATTTACTAATAAACAAGGACAAATGGTTCACACAACGAGTCACATTTACTATTAAACAAGGACAAATGGTTCACACAACGAGTCACAAGGGCTAATGAATAAGGACAAATGGTTCACACAACGAGTCACATGGACTAATGAACAAGTCCAATTGTTTTAACGCAACGAGTCACAAGGACTAATGAACAAGGACAAATGGTTTTTACAACGAGTCACAAGGACAAATGGCTCACACTATGAGTCACATGGATTAATGAACAAGTACAATTGCTTAACACAACGAGTAACAAGGACTAATGAACAAGGACAAATGGTTCACGCAACGAGTCACATGGACTAATGAACAATTACAATTGGTTAACACAATGAGTCACATGGACTAATAAACAAGTACAATTGTTTTAAGACAACGAGTCACAAGGACTAATGAACAAGGACTAATGGTTTACACAACGAATCACAAGGACTAATGAACAAGGACAAATGGTTCACACAACGAGTCACATAGACTAATGAACAAGTACAATTGCTTAACACAACGAGTCACATGGACTAATGAACAAGGACAAATGGTTCACACAACGAGTTACATGGACTCATGAACAATTACAATTGTTTAACACAACGAGTCACATGGACTAATGAACAAGAACAATAATTTTATCACAACGAGTCAGAAGGACTAATGAACAAGGACAAATGGTTTACACAACGAGTCACAAGGACTAATGAACAAGGACAAATGGTTCACACAACGAGTCACATAGACTAATGAACAAGTACAATTGCTTAACACAACGAGTCACAGGGACTAATGAACAAGGACAAATGGTTCACACAACAAGTCACATTCACTAATAAACAAGGACAAATGGTTTACACAACGAGTCACAAAGACTAATGAACAAGGATAAATGGTTCACACAACGAGTCACATTTACTAATAAACAAGGACAAATGGTTCACACAACGAGTCACAAGGGCTAATGAAAAGGACAAATGGTTCACACAACGAGTCACATGGACGAATGAACAAGTACAAGTTTTTAACACAACGAGTCAAAAGGACAAATAAACAAGGACAAATGGTTCAAACAACGAGTCAAATGGACTAATGAACAAGGACAAATGGTTCACATAATGAGTCACATAGACTAATGAACCAAGCACAATTGTCTAACATAACAAGTCACAAGGACAAATGGCTCACACTACGAGTCACATAGATTAATGAACAAGTACAATTGCTTAACACAACGAGTAACAAGGACTAATGAACAAGGACAAATGGTTCACGCAACGAGTCACATGGACTAATGAACAATTACAATTGTTTAACACAATGAGTCACATGGACTAATAAACAAGTACAATTGTTCTAAGACAACGAGTCACAAGGACTAATGAACAAGGACTAATGGTTTACACAACGAATCACAAGGACTAATGAACAAGGACAAATGGTTCACACAACGAGTCATAGACTAGAGAACAAGTACAATTGCTTAAAACAACGAGTCACAGGGACTAATGAACAAGGACAAATGGTTCACACAACGAGTCACATGGATTCATGAACAATTACATTTGTTTAACACAACGAGTCACAAGGGCTAATGAACAAGGACAAATGGTTCACACAACGAGTCACATGGACTAATGAACAAAGGAAATGGTTCACACAACGAGTCACATTTACTAATAAACAAGGACAAATGGTTCACACAACGAGTCACAAGGGCTAATGAATAAGGACAAATGGTTCACACAACGAGTCACATTTACTAATAAACAAGGACAAATGGTTCACACAACGAGTCACATGGACTAATGAACAAGTCCAATTGTTTTAACGCAACGAGTCACAAGGACTAATGAACAAGGACAAATGGTTTACACAACGAGTCACAAGGACTAATGAACAAGGACAAATGGCTCACACTATGAGTCACATGGATTAATGAACAAGTACAATTGCTTAACACAACGAGTAACAAGGACTAATGAACAAGGACAAATGGTTCACGCAACGAGTCACATGGAGTAATGAACAATTACAATTGTTTAACACAATGAGTCACATGGACTAATAAACCAGTACAATTGTTTTAAGACAACGAGTCACAAGGACTAATGAACAAGGACTAATGAACAAGGACTAATGGTTTACAAAACGAATCACAAGGACTAATGAACAAGGACAAATGGTTCACACAACGAGTCACATAGACTAATGAACCAAGCACAATTGTCTAACATAACGAGTCACAAGGACAAATGGCTCACACTACTAGTCACATGGATTAATGAACAAGGACAAATGGTTCACACAACGAGTCACATGGACTCATGAACAATTACAATTGTTTAACACAACGAGTCACATGGACTAATGAACAAGAACAATAATTTTATCACAACGAGTCAGAAGGACTAATGAACAAGGACAAATGGTTTACACAACGAGTCACAAGGACTAATGAACAAGGACAAATGGTTCATACAACGAGTTACATAGACTAATGAACAAGTACAATTGTTTAACACAACGAGTCACAAGGACTAATGAACAAGGATAAATGGTTCACACAACGAGTCACATGGACTAACGAACAATTACAATTCTTTAACACAACGAGTCACAAAGACTAATGAACAAGGACAACTGGTTCACACAACGAGTCACATTTAGTAATAAACAAGGACAAATGGTTCACACAACGTGTCACAAGGGCTAATGAACAAGGACAAATGGTTCACTCAACGAGTCACATGGACTAATGAACAATTACATTTGTTTAACACAACGAGTCATAAAGACTAATGAACAAGGACAAATGGTTCACACAACGAGTCACATTCACTGATAAACAAGGACCAAAGGTTCACACAACGAGTCACAAGGGCTAATGAACAAGGACAAATGGTTCACACAACGAGTCACATGGACTAATGAACAAAGACAAATGGTTCACACAACGAGTCACATTTACTAATAAACAAGGAAAAATGGTTCACACAACGAGTCACAAGGACTAATGAACAAAGACAAATGGTTCACACAACGAGTCACATTTACTAATAAACAAGGACAAATGGTTCACACAACGAGTCACAAGGGCTAATGAATAAGGACAAATGGTTCACACAACGAGTGAAATGGACTAATAAACAAGTCCAATTGTTTTAACGCAACGAGTCACAAGGACTAATGAACAAGGACAAATGGTTTACACAACGAGTCACAAGGACAAATGGCTCACACTATGAGTCACATGGATTAATGAACAAGTACAATTGCTTAACACAACGAGTAACAAGGACTAATGAACAAGGACAAATGGTTCACGCAACGAGTCACATGGACTAATGAACAATTACAATTGGTTAACACAATGAGTCACATGGACTAATAAACAAGTACAATTATTTTAAGACAAGGAGTCATAAGGACTAATGAACAAGGACTAATTGTTTACAAAACGAATCACAAGGACTAATGAACAAGGACAAATGGTTCACACAACGAGTCACATAGACTAATGAACCAAGCACAATTGTCTAACATAACGAGTCACAAGGACAAATGGCTCACACTACTAGTCACATGGATTAATGAACAAGTACAATTGCTTAACACAACGAGTAACAAGGACTAATGAACAAGGACAAATGGTTCACGCAACGAGTCACATGGACTAATGAACAATTACAATTGTTTAACACAATGAGTCACATGGACTAATAAACAAGTACAATTGTTTTAAGACAACGAGTCACAAGGACTAATGAACAAGGACTAATGGTTTACACAACGAATCACAAGGACTAATGAACAAGGACAAATGGTTCACACAACGAGTCACATAGACTAATGAACCAGTACAATTGCTTAAAACAACGAGTCACATGGACTAATGAACAAGGACAAATGGTTAACACAACGAGTTACATGGACTCATGAACAATTACAATTGTTTAACACAACGAGTCACATGGACTAATGAACAAGAACAATAATTTTATCACAACGAGTCAGAAGGACTAATGAACAAGGACAAATGGTTTACACAACGAGTCACACGGACTAATGAACAAGGACAAATGGTTCACACAACGAGTCACATAGACTAGTGAACAAGTACAATTGCTTAACACAACGAGTCACAGGGACTAATGAACAAGGACAAATGGTTCACACAACGAGTCACATGGACTCATGAACAATTACAATTGTTTAACACAACGAGTCACATGGACTAATGAACAAGAACAATAATTTTATCACAACGAGTCAGAAGGACTAATGAACAAGGACAAATGGTTTACACAACGAGTCACAAGGACTAATGAACAAGGACAAATGGTTCATACAACGAGTTACATAGACTAATGAACAAGTACAATTGTTTAACACAACGAGTCACAAGGACTAATGAACAAGGATAAATGGTTCACACAACGAGTCACATGGACTAACGAACAATTACAATTCTTTAACACAACGAGTCACAAAGACTAATGAACAAGGACAATTGGTTCACACAACGAGTCACATTTAGTAATAAACAAGGACAAATGGTTCACACAACGTGTCACAAGGGCTAATGAACAAGGACAAATGGTTCACTCAACGAGTCACATGGACTAATGAACAATTACATTTGTTTAACACAACGAGTCATAAAGACTAATGAACAAGGACAAATGGTTCACACAACGAGTCACATTCACTGATAAACAAGGACCAAAGGTTCACACAACGAGTCACAAGGGCTAATGAACAAGGACAAATGGTTCACACAACGAGTCACATGGACTAATGAACAAAGACAAATGGTTCACACAACGAGTCACATTTACTAATAAACAAGGAAAAATGGTTCACACAACGAGTCACAAGGACTAATGAACAAAGACAAATGGTTCACACAACGAGTCACATTTACTAATAAACAAGGACAAATGGTTCACACAACGAGTCACAAGGGCTAATGAATAAGGACAAATGGTTCACACAACGAGTGAAATGGACTAATAAACAAGTCCAATTGTTTTAACGCAACGAGTCACAAGGACTAATGAACAAGGACAAATGGTTTACACAACGAGTCACAAGGACAAATGGCTCACACTATGAGTCACATGGATTAATGAACAAGTACAATTGCTTAACACAACGAGTAACAAGGACTAATGAACAAGGACAAATGGTTCACGCAACGAGTCACATGGACTAATGAACAATTACAATTGGTTAACACAATGAGTCACATGGACTAATAAACAAGTACAATTATTTTAAGACAAGGAGTCATAAGGACTAATGAACAAGGACTAATTGTTTACAAAACGAATCACAAGGACTAATGAACAAGGACAAATGGTTCACACAACAAGTCACATAGACTAATGAACAAGTACAATTGCTTAACACAACGAGTCACAGGGACTAATAAACAAGGACAAATGGTTCACACAACGAGTAACATGGACTCATGAAAAATTACAATTGTTTAACACAACTAGTCACATGGACTAATAAACAAGTACAATTGTTTTAAGACAACGAGTCACAAGGACTAATGAACAAGGACTATTGGTTTACACAACGAATCACAAGGACTAATGAACAAGGACAAATGGTTCACACAACAAGTCACATAGACTAATGAACAAGTACAATTGCTTAACACAACGAGTCACAGGGACTAATAAACAAGGAGAAATGGTTCACGCAACGAGTCACATGGACTAATGAACAATTACAATTGTTTAACACAATGAGTCACATGGACTAATGAACAAGTACTAATGGTTTACACAACGAATCACAAGGACTAATGAACAAGGACAAGTGGTTCACACAACAAGTCACATAGACTAATGAACAAGTACAATTTCTTAACACAACGAGTCACAGAGACTAATGAACAAGGACAAATGGTTCACACAACAAGTCACATTCACTAATAAACACGGACAAATGGTTTACACAACGAGTCACAAAGACTAATGTACAAGGAAAAATGGTTCACACAAGTCATATTTACTAATAAACAAGGACAAATGGTTCACACAACGAGTCACAAGGGCTAATGAAAAGGACAAATGCTTCACACAACGAGTCACATGGACGAATGAACAAGTACAAGTTTTTAACACAACGAGTCAAAAGGACAAATGAACAAGGACAAATGGTTCAAACAACGAGTCACATGGACTAATGAACAAGGACAAATGGTTCACAAAATGAGTCACATAGACTAATGAACCAAGCACAATTGTCTAACATAACGAGTCACAAGGACAAATGGCTCACACTACGAGTCACATGGATTAATGAACAAGTACAATTGCTTAACACAACGAGTAACAAGGACTAATGAACAAGGACAAAAGGTTCACGCAACGAGTCACATGGACTAATGAACAATTACAATTGTTTAACACAATGAGTCACATGGACTAATAAACAAGTACAATTGTTCTAAGACAACGAGTCACAAGAACTAATGAACAAGGACTAATGGTTTACACAACGAATCACAAGGACTAATGAACAAGGACAAATGGTTCACACAACGAGTCACATAGACTAGAGAACAAGTACAATTGCTTAACACAACGAGTCACAGGGACTAATGAACAAGGACAAATGGTTCACACAACGAGTCACGTGGACTCATGAACAATTACAATTGTTTAACACAACGAGTCACATGGACTAATGAACAAGAACAATAATTTTATCACAACGAGTCAGAAGGACTAATGAACAAGGACAAATGATTTACACAACGAGTCACAAGGACTAATGAACAAGGACAAATGGTTCATACAACGAGTTACATAGACTAATGAACAACTACAATTGTTTAACACAGCGAGTCACAAGGACTAATGAACAAGGATAAATAGTTCACACAACGAGTCACATGGACTAACGAACAATTACAATTCTTTAACACAACGAGTCACTAAGACTAATGAACAAGGACAACTGGTTCACACAACGAGTCACATTTTGTAATAAACAAGGACAAATGGTTCACACAACGTGTCACAAGGGCTAATGAACAAGGACAAATGGTTCACTCAACGAGTCACATGGACTAATGAACAATTACATTTGTTTAACACAACGAGTCACAAAGACTAATGAAAAAGGACAAATGGTTCACACAACGAGTCACATTCACTGATAAACAAGGACCAAAGGTTCACACAACGAGTCACAAGGGCTGATGAACAAGGACAAATGGTTCACACAACGAGTCACATGGACTAATGAACAAAGACAAATGGTTCACACAACGAGTCACATTACTAATAAACAAGGATAAATGGTTCACACCACGAGTCACAAGGACTAATGAACAAAGACAAATGGTTCACACAACGAGTCACATTTACTAATAAACAAGGACAAATGGTTCACACAACGAGTCAGAAAGGCTAATGAATAAGGACAAATGGTTCACACAACGAGTCACATGGACTAATGAACAAGTCCAATTGTTTTAACGCAACGAGTCACAAGGACTAATGAACAAGGACAAATGGTTTACACAACGAGTCACAAGGACAAATGGCTCACACTATGAGTCACATGGATTAATGAACAAGTACAATTGCTTAACACAACGAGTAACAAGGACTAATGAACAAGGACAAATGGTTCACGCAACGAGTCACATGGACTAATGAACAATTACAATTGGTTAACACAATGAGTCACATGGACTAATAAACAAGTACAATTGTTTTAAGACAACGAGTCACAAGGACTAATGAACAAGGACTAATGGTTTACAAAACGAATCACAAGGACTAATGAACAAGGACAAATGGTTCACACAACAAGTCACATAGACTAATGAACAAGTACAATTGCTTAACACAACGAGTCACAGGGACTAATAAACAAGGACAAATGGTTCACACAACGAGTCACATGGACTCATGAACAATTACAATTGTTTAACACAACGAGTCACATGGACTAATAAACAAGTACAATTGTTTTAAGACAACGAGTCACAAGGACTAATGAACAAGGACTAATGGTTTACACAACAAATCACAAGGACTAATGAACAAGGACAAATGGTTCACACAACAAGTCACATAGACTAACGAACAAGTACAATTGTTTAACACAACGAGTCACAAGGACTAATGAACAAGGATAAATGGTTCACACAACGAGTCACATGGACTAACGAACAATTACAATTCTTTAACACAACGAGTCACAAAGACTAATGAACAAGGACAACTGGTTCACACAACGAGTCACATTTAGTAATAAACAAGGACAAATGGTTCACACAACATGTCACAAGGGCTAATGAACAAGGACAAATGGTTCACTCAACGAGTCACATGGACTAATGAACAATTACATTTGTTTAACACAACGAGTCATAAAGACTAATGAACAAGGACAAATGGTTCACACAACGAGTCACATTCACTGATAAACAAGGACCAAAGGTTCACACAACAAGTCACAAGGGCTAATGAACAAGGACAAATGGTTCACACAGCGAGTCACATGGACTAATGAACAAAGACAAATGGTTCACACAACGAGTCACATTTACTAATAAACAAGGAAAAATGGTTCACACAACAAGTCACAAGGACTAATGAACAAAGACAAATGGTTCACACAACGAGTCACATTTACTAATAAACAAGGACAAATGGTTCACACAACGAGTCACAAGGGCTAATGAATAAGGACAAATGGTTCACACAACGAGTCAAATGGACTAATAAACAAGTCCAATTGTTTTAACGCAACGAGTCACAAGGACTAATGAACAAGGACAAATGGTTTACACAACGAGTCACAAGGACAAATGGCTCACACTATGAGTCACATGGATTAATGAACAAGTACAATTGCTTAACACAACGAGTAACAAGGACTAATGAACAAGGACAAATGGTTCACGCAACGAGTCACATGGACTAATGAACAATTACAATTGGTTAACACAATGAGTCACATGGACTAATAAACAAGTACAATTATTTTAAGACAAGGAGTCACAAGGACTAATGAACAAGGACTAATTGTTTACAAAACGAATCACAAGGACTAATGAACAAGGACAAATGGTTCACACAACAAGTCACATAGACTAATGAACAAGTACAATTGCTAAACACAACGAGTCACAGGGACTAATAAACAAGGACAAATGGTTCACACAACGAGTCACATGGACTCATGAACAATTACAATTGTTTAACACAACTAGTCACATGGACTAATAAACAAGTACAATTGTTTTAAGACAACGAGTCACAAGGACTAATGAACAAGGACTAATGGTTTACACAACGAATCACAAGGACTAATGAACAAGGACAAATGGTTCACACAACGAGTCACATAGACTAGAGAACAAGTACAATTGCTTAACACAACGAGTCACAGGGACTAATGAACAAGGACAAATGGTTCACACAACGAGTCACGTGGACTCATGAACAATTACAATTGTTTAACACAACGAGTCACATGGACTAATGAACAAGAACAATAATTTTATCACAACGAGTCAGAAGGACTAATGAACAAGGACAAATGGTTTACACAACGAGTCACAAGGACTAATGAACAAGGACAAATGGTTCATACAACGAGTTACATAGACTAATGAACAACTACAATTGTTTAACACAGCGAGTCACAAGGACTAATGAACAAGGATAAATGGTTCACACAACGAGTCACATGGACTAACGAACAATTACAATTCTTTAACACAACGAGTCACTAAGACTAATGAACAAGGACAACTTGTTCACACAACGAGTCACATTTTGTAATAAACAAGGACAAATGGTTCACACAACGTGTCACAAGGGCTAATGAACAAGGACAAATGGTTCACTCAACGAGTCACATGGACAAGGACAAATGGTTTACACAACGAGTCACAAGGACTAATGAACAAGGACAAGGACTAATGAACAAGGACAAATGGTTTACACAACGAGTCACAAGGACTAATGAACAAGGACAAATGGTTCATACAACGAGTTACATAGACTAATGAACAACTACAATTGTTTAACACAGCGAGTCACAAGGACTAATGAACAAGGATAAATGGTTCATACAATGAGTCACATGGACTAACGAACAATTACAATTCTTTAACACAACGTGTCACAAGGGCTAATAAACAAGGACAAATGGTTCACTCAACGAGTCACATGGACTAATGAACAATTACATTTGTTTAACACAACGAGTCACAAAAACTAATGAACAAGGACAAATGGTTCACACAACGAGTCACATTCACTGATAAACAAGGACCAAAGGTTCACACAACGAGTCACAAGGGCTAATGAACAAGGACAAATGGTTCACACAACGAGTCACATGGACTAATGAACAAAGACAAATGGTTCACACAACGAGTCACATTTACTAATAAACAAGGAAAAATGGTTCACACAACGAGTCACAAGGACTAATGAACAAAGACAAATGGTTCACACAACGAGTCACATTTACTAATAAACAAGGACAAATGGTTCACACAACGAGTCACAAGGGCTAATGAATAAGGACAAATGGTTCACACAACGAGTCACATGGACTAATGAACAAGTCCAATTGTTTTAACGCAACGAGTCTCAAGGACTAATGAACAAGGACAAATGGTTTACACAACGAGTCACAAGGACAAATGGCTCACACTATGAGTCACATGGATTAATGAACAAGTACAATTGCTTAACACAACGAGTAACAAGGACTAATGAACAAGGACAAATGGTTCACGCAACGAGTCACATGGACTAATGAACAATTACAATTGGTTAACGCAATGAGTCACATGGACTAATAAACAAGTACAATTGTTTTAAGACAACGAGTCACAAGGACTAATGAACAAGGACTAATGGTTTACACAACGAATCACAAGAACTAATGAACAAGGACAAATGGTTCACACAACGAGTCACATAGACTAATGAACAAGTACAATTGCTTATCACAACGAGTCACATGGACTAATGAACAAGGACAATTGGTTCACACAATGAGTAACATGGACTCATGAACAATTATAATTGTTTAACACAACGAGTCACATGGACTAATGAACAAGAACAATAATTTTATCACAACGAGTCTGAAGGACTAATGAACAAGGACAAATGGTTTACACAACGAGTCACAAGGACTAATGAACAAGGACAAATGGTTCACACAACGAGTCACATAGACTAATAAACAAGTACAATTGCTTAACACAACGAGTCACAGGGACTAATGAACAAGGACAAATGGTTCACACAACAAGTCACATTCACTAATAAACAAGGACAAATGGTTTACACAACGAGTCACAAGGACTAATGTACAAGAAAAAATGGTTCACACAACGAGTCACATTTACTAATAAACAAGGACAAATGGTTCACACAACGAGTCACAAGGGCTAATGAAAAGGACAAATGGTTCACACAACGAGTCACATGGACGAATGAACAAGTACAAGTTTTTAACACAACGAGTCAAAAGGACAAATGACCAAGGACAAATGGTTCAAACAACGAGTCACATGGACTAATGAACAAGGACAAATAGTTCACACAACGAGTCACATAGACTAATGAACCAAGCACAATTGTCTAACATAACGAGTCACAAGGACAAATGGCTCACACTACGAGTCACATGGATTAATGAACAAGTACAATTGCCTAACCCAACGAGTAACAAGGATTAATGAACAAGGACAAATGGTTCACGCAACGAGTCACATGGACTAATGAACAATTACAATTGTTTAACACAATGAGTCACATGGACTAATAAACAAGTACAATTGTTTTAAGACAACGAGTCACAAGGACTAATGAACAAGGACTAATGGTTTACACAACGAATCACAAGGACTAATGAACAAGGACAAATGGTTCACTCAACGAATCACATAGACTAATGAACAAGTACAATTGCTTAACACAACGAGTCACAGGGACTAATAAACAAGGACAAATGGTTCACACAACGAGTCACATGGACTGATGAACAATTATAATTGTTTAACACAACGAGTCACATGGACTAATGAACAAGAACAATAATTTTATCACAACGAGTCAGAAGGACTAATGAACAAGGACAAATGGTTTACACAACGAGTCACAAGGACTAATGAACAAGGACAAATGGTTCACACAACGAGTTACATAGACTAATGAACAAGTACAATTGTTTAACACAACGAGTCACAAGGACTAATGAACAAGGATAACTGGTTCACACAACGAGTCACATGGACTAATGAACAATTACAATTCTTTAAGACAACGAGTCACAAAGACTAATGAACAAGGACAACTGGTTCACACAACGAGTCACATTTAGTAATAAACAAGGACAAATGGTTCACACAACGTGTCACAAGGGATAATAAACAAGGACAAATGGTTCACTCAACGAGTCACATGGACTAATGAACAATTACATTTGTTTAACACAACGAGTCACAAAGACTAATGAACAAGGACAACTGGTTCACACAACGAGTCACATATAGAAATAAACAAGGACAAATGGTTCACACAACGTGTCACAAGGGCTAATGAACAAGGACAAATGGTTCACTCAACGAGTCACATGGACTAATGAACAATTACATTTGTTTAACACAACGAGTCATAAAGACTAATGAACAAAAACAAATGGTTCACACAACGAGTCACATTCACTGATAAACAAGCACCAAAGGTTCACACAACGAGTCACCAGGGCTAATGAACAAGGACAAATGGTTCACACAACGAGTCACATGGACTAATGAACAAAGACAAATGGTTCACACAACGAGTCACATTTACTAATAAACAAGGAAAAATGGTTCACACAACGAGTCACAAGGACTAATGAACAAAGACAAATGGTTTACACAACGAGTCACATTTACTAATAAACAAGGACAAATGGTTCACACAACGAGTCACAAGGGCTAATGAATAAGGACAAATGGTTCACACAACGAGTCACATGGACAAATGAACAAGTCCAATTGTTTTAACGCAACGAGTCACAAGGACTAATGAACAAGAACAAATGGTTTACACAACGAGTCACAAGGACAAATGGCTCACACTATGAGTCACATGGATTAATGAACAAGTACAATTGCTTAACACAACGAGTAACAAGGACTAATGAACAAGGACAAATGGTTCACGCAACGAGTCACATGGACTAATGAACAATTACAATTGGTTAACACAATGAGTCACATGGACTAATAAACAAGTACAATTGTTTTAAGACAACGAGTCACAAGGACTAATGAACAAGGACTAATGGTTTACAAAACGAATCACAAGGACTAATGAACAAGGACAAATGGTTCACACAAAAAGTCACATAGACTAATGAACAAGTACAATTGCTTAACACAACGAGTCACAGGGACTAATAAACAAGGACAAATGGTTCACACAACGAGTCACATGGACTCATGAACAATTACAATTGTTTAACACAACGAGTCACATGGACTAATAAACAAGTACAATTGTATTAAGACAACGAGTCACAAGGACTAATGGTTTACACAACGAATCACAAGGACTAATGAACAAGGACAAATGGTTCACACAACAAGTCACATAGACTAATGAACAAGTACAATTGCTTAACACAACGAGTCACAGGGACTAATAAACAAGGACAAATGGTTCACGCAACGAGTCACATGGACTAATGAACAATTACAATTGTTTAACGCAATGAGTCACATGGACTAATAAACAAGTACAATTGTTTTAAGACAACGAGTCACAAGGACTAATGAACAAGGACTAATGGTTTACACAACGAATCACAAGGACTAATGAACAAGGACAAATGGTTCACACAACAAGTCACATAGACTAATGAACAAGTACAATTGCTTAACACAACGAGTCACAGGGACTAAAGAACAAGGACAAATGGTTCACACAACAAGTCACATTCACTAATAAACAAGGACAAATGGTTTACACAACGAGTCACAAAGACTAATGTACAAGGAAAAATGGTTCACACAACGAGTCACATTTACTAATAAACAAGGACAAATGGTTCACACAACGAGTCACAAGGGCTAATGAAAAGGACAAATGGTTCACACAACGAGTCACATGGACGAATGAACAAGTACAAGTTTTTAACACAACGAGTCAAAAGGACAAATGAACAAGGACAAATGGTTCAAACAACGAGTCACATGGACTAATGAACAAGGACAAATGGTTCACACAATGAGTCACATAGACTAATGAACCAAGCACAATTGTCTAACATAACGAGTCACAAGGACAAAGGCTCACACTACGAGTCACATGGATTAATGAACAAGTACAAT
Source organism: Silene latifolia (assembly GCF_048544455.1). Taxonomy (NCBI): domain Eukaryota; kingdom Viridiplantae; phylum Streptophyta; class Magnoliopsida; order Caryophyllales; family Caryophyllaceae; genus Silene; species Silene latifolia. The sequence goes on from NC_133528.1 coordinate 91,358,295, forward strand.
TGCTTAACACAACGAGTAACAAGGACTAATGAACAAGGACAAATGGTTCACGCAACGAGTCACATGGACTAATGAACAATTACAATTGTTTAACACAATGAGTCACATGGACTAATAAACAAGTACAATTGTTCTAAGACAACGAGTCACAAGGACTAATGAACAAGGACTAATGGTTTACACAACGAATCACAAGGACTAATGAACAAGGACAAATGGTTCACACAACGAGTCACATAGACTAGAGAACAAGTACAATTGCTTAACACAACGAGTCACAGGGACTAATGAACAAGGACAAATGGTTCACACAACGAGTCACATGGCTCATGAACAATTACAATTGTTTAACACAACGAGTCACATGGACTAATGAACAAGAACAAGAATTTTATCACAACGAGTCAGAAGGACTAATGAACAAGGACAAATGGTTTACACAACGAGTCACAAGGACTAATGAACAAGGACAAATGGTTCATACAACGAGTTACATAGACTAATGAACAACTACAATTGTTTAACACAGCGAGTCACAAGGACTAATGAACAAGGATAAATGGTTCATACAATGAGTCACATGGACTAACGAACAATTACAATTCTTTAACACAACGTGTCACAAGGGCTAATAAACAAGGACAAATGGTTCACTCAACGAGTCACATGGACTAATGAACAATTACATTTGTTTAACACAACGAGTCACAAAAACTAATGAACAAGGACAAATGGTTCACACAACGAGTCACATTCACTGATAAACAAGGACCAAAGGTTCACACAACGAGTCACAAGGGCTAATGAACAAGGACAAATGGTTCACACAACGAGTCACATGGACTAATGAACAAAGACAAATGGTTCACACAACGAGTCACATTTACTAATAAACAAGGAAAAATGGTTCACACAACGAGTCACAAGGACTAATGAACAAAGACAAATGGTTCACACAACGAGTCACATTTACTAATAAACAAGGACAAATGGTTCACACAACGAGTCACAAGGGCTAATGAATAAGGACAAATGGTTCACACAACGAGTCACATGGACTAATGAACAAGTCCAATTGTTTTAACGCAACGAGTCTCAAGGACTAATGAACAAGGACAAATGGTTTACACAACGAGTCACAAGGACAAATGGCTCACACTATGAGTCACATGGATTAATGAACAAGTACAATTGCTTAACACAACGAGTAACAAGGACTAATGAACAAGGACAAATGGTTCACGCAACGAGTCACATGGACTAATGAACAATTACAATTGGTTAACGCAATGAGTCACATGGACTAATAAACAAGTACAATTGTTTTAAGACAACGAGTCACAAGGACTAATGAACAAGGACTAATGGTTTACACAACGAATCACAAGAACTAATGAACAAGGACAAATGGTTCACACAACGAGTCACATAGACTAATGAACAAGTACAATTGCTTATCACAACGAGTCACATGGACTAATGAACAAGGACAATTGG